>NC_072481.1:14740785-17240785 GCF_027574615.1 Eptesicus fuscus
ATTCAGCTTCTACTGTATTTGTGGTAAAAGGTGAGAATTCCATTAGGCTTTTCATTTTTAGGGAGGAGGTAATTTCTTCGTCCCTTCCATTTATATATTTGATAGGAAAATCTGCTTTCTAGAGTTATGCACAAATCATAGAGGTAACTACTTATTGTGAACCAGGTCTACTTTTTTACTTCAAGTTAAGGGAAACTTGGAAAGAAAAGGGAGCTTCTCTTACAGAAAAGCTATCTTATACAAGTTTGATATATTTCTCTTCTGAGGAACATATTGCTTTAACTGCATTGGTCATTTTTCTGGAATACATTTTCTCTATACAATATCATATTTTTATGTTCCCTTGTGATTTTCTTGATATTTTTCCTATAGCTTTATGATAAGAGTAGAGTATAAAATATATATATAATATACAAAATATGTGTTAATTGACTGTTATTGGTAAGGCTCTGGTCAACAGTAGGCTATTAGTGATTTTTAGGGAGTCAAAAGTTAGAGGTTGGTGCCCCTAACACCCTTGTTGTTCAAGAGTCAGCTGTACTTTTAAGCATCATTTCTCTGAAAATTTGGTCTCTGGTCTCCTTGAGGATCTCTGGAACAAATTAAGAACCAATATCTAGAGTCACAGGTTATAACCTGTATTCCAGAGACTGTTACTGTTTTGCTTGCCTTCTGGTTTTTTCTTGGCCCTTTCCCTATTAAGTAAATATGATAGGATATCTTATTTCTAAAGGGAACTTCTCAGATATAAACAATAATGATTTAATTAAAAAGATTAATCTTCACTTCTGCCTTTGATCCTTTTCCCCCAATCCACATTATTCAAAAACCTGAAAAAATTGCTTTCATCCTAGACGCAAATCCAGATCTCCTTCCCCTAGAAGACGATCTTCCCCTGTCAGGAGAGAGAGAAAGCGCAGTCATTCTCGATCTCCCCGTCACAGAACCAAGAGCCGGAGTCCTTCCCCTGCTCCAGAAAAGAAGGAAAAAACTCCTGAGCTCCCAGAACCATCAGCAAAAGTAAAAGAACCTTCAGTACAAGAGGCCACTTCTACTAGGCAAGTACATAAAAATTCATTTATAAATATCACACTTTTAGGTTGTTATTAAATGAACCCAAATATAATACCTAAGTTTGAAACAAAACTACTTGATTTATTTTTTAAAAAATTTTTAATTATAAAATCAGCTTATAGAAAAAGTCAAAATTGAATAAGAGAATATAAGTAAAATGCCTGGCAGGTGACCACTGCTTTCTTTTGGTTGTATTTAAAAAAAATATTTTATATACTATAACTTGCTTTTTTTTTTCTTAATATGGGCAATGTTGCACTTTAGGAAAATGTATGCAATTAGAATTATTAGTTGTTCTCACTACATTTCACTGATCTTTTGGAGCTCAGGAGAAGTCTTCACAGATTTTGAAAATTTAAAGATTTTTTTAAATTTTTAGACAGGAAGGGAGAGAGAGAGAAACATCGATCTGCTGCCTCCTGCATTTCCCTTTTGAGGGATTGACCCTGCAACCTGGACATGTGCCCTGAATGACAATCAAACCAGCAGCCTTTCGGTGCACAGGATGATGCCCAACCAACTGAGTAGGGCTGAAAACTTTTATTGTTTAAAGTTTTACATATGTCTCCTTTTTCCCCAGTTGAAACACCCCTCCACGCCCCCCCCCACCACCACTCCCATCCCCGAGGGCAAGCCTCCACCACCCCAGTGTCTGTGTCCATTGGTTATGCTAATATGCATGTATACAAGTCCTTTGATTGCTCTCTAACCCCCCCACCCCCGTTTGTCTTTGGATCTATTTTTGTTCCTCAGTTTATGTTGATCATTATATTCTACAAATGAGTGAGATCATGTGATATTTTCTCCAACTGGCTTATTTCGCTTAGCATAATGCTCTCCAGTTCCATCCATGCTGTAGCAAATGGTAAAAGTTCCTTCTTTTTTTATAGTGGTACTAGAGGCCTGGTATATGAAAATTCATGCACTGGAGGGGGGTCTCCCAGCCTGGCCTGCCCCCTCTCACAGTCCAGGATCCCTCAGGGGCGGGAGGCGACCTGACAATCAGGGGAAGGCGATTCCCCATCACACCTCTGCTGCTGCCACTGCTGGCAGTGCAAGCCTCTGCCGGCCCTGGTTACCTGTGCCTTGGGCCGGCCCTGGGTGGCTGAGTGGCTGAGGGGCCTGGGGGACTCCGGAGCCAGGTGCCACGGTGGAGCTGAGGGGACTGGGCACTGCTATCTTGTGGCTGTGGGCGCCACCATCTTTGAGGGCAGGACAGTCAATTAGCATATTCCCTCCTTATTGACTGCTTGCTGCCATCTTTGCGTGTGTGTGTGGGTCAATTAGCATATTCCCTCTTTATTAGATAGGATAGTGTTCCATTGTGTTGATGTGCCACAGTTTTTTAATCCACTCATCTGCTGATGGGCACTTAGGCTGTTTCCAAATCTTAGCTATTGTAAATTGTGCTGCTATGAACATAGGGGTGCATATGTCCTTTCTGATTGGTGTTTCTGGTTTCTTGGGATATATTCCTAGAAGTGGGATTACTAGGTCAAATAGGAGTAACATTTTTAATTTTTTGAGGAAACTCCACATTGGCTGCACCAGTCTGCATTCCCACCAACAGTCAGGAGGGTTCCTTTTTCTCCGCATCCTCTCCAGCACTTGTCGTTTGTTGATTTTTTGATGATAGCCATTCTGACAGGTGTGAGATGGTATCTCATTGTTTTGATTTACATCTCTTGGATGATTAGTGACTTTGAGCATGTTTTCATATGTCTGGCCTTCTGTATGTCCTCTTTTGAAAAGTATTTAGGTCCTTTGCCCATTTTTTGTTTGGATTGTTTATCTTCCTTTTGTTAAGATGTATGAGTTCTCTGTAAATTTTGAAGATTAAACCCTTATTTGAAATAGCATTGGCAAATATGTTCTCCCATGCAGTGGGCTTTCCTGTTGTTTTATTGATGGTTTCTTTTGCTGTGCGGAAGCTTTTTATTTTGATGTAGTCCCATTTATTTATTTTCTCCATAGTCTCCATTGCCCTAGAAGCTGTATCGGTAAAGATACTGCATGTATCTGACCAAATTTCCCAGCACCATTTATTGAAGAGACTGTATTGACTCCATTGTATTCTCTTGCCTCCTTTGTCAAATGTTAGGGCTGAAAACTTTTTACAAAGATAAATAACTTCCACTTAAAATATGACAAGCCTGGCTGACGTAGCTCAGTGGTTGAGCATCAACCTATGAACTAGGAGGTCATGGTTCAATTCCTGGTCAGGGCACATGCCCAGGTTGTGGGCTCGATCCCAAGTGTGGGGCGTGCAGGAGGCAGCTGATCAATAATCCTTTCTCATTATTGATGTTTCTATCTCTTTCCCCCTCTCCTGTCCTCTCTGAAATCAATAAATATATAAAATAAAATATGACTTAGGAGTCTGAGTAGAAGAGGGGGAAAAATAAATCTGTGGGGTTTTTTTTCTTCCATAGTGATATCCTGAAAGTTCCCAAGCCTGAACCTATACCAGAGCCTAAAGAACCTACTCCGGAGAAAAATTCCAAAAAAGAAAAGGAAAAGGAGAAGACCCGACCAAGATCTCGGTCACGTTCCAAATCAAGATCCCGCACACGTTCTCGCTCTCCTTCTCATACTCGACCTAGACGGCGCCATAGATCCAGATCAAGGTGATTTGTGGCTTTAGGATCTGCACAGAGCTTAGGTTTTATGGGCTATTCTCCTACATAGGGTTAGGTAACTAGTTTCTTCCTTTCTTTTTTAATTTTATTGATCTCAGAGAGCAAGGGAGAGGGAGATAGAAACATCAGTGATGAGAGAATCATTGATCGGCTGCCTCCTGCAAGCCCCACACTGGGGATCGAACTGTGACCTTCTGGTTCATAGGTCTACACTCAACCACTGAGCCATGCCAGCCGGGCTTGGTAACTAGTTTCAAAGCAATAGAAAACATTTCGTAAAATGTTATTCTTTGGGTTTACAGAGAGAAGTTGAGGACAGTTTATGTACACCATAACAATCTCTACATAAATGGAATTATATCCTATGAAACGTGTTTTTTAAAATGTAGCTGTTAAGAAAACTATGTCAAACAGTTTATTTTGTGTTCCTGATTTATTCAGGCCCTAATTTTTTTTGTTATGGCAGATCATACTCACCTAGAAGGCGGCCAAGCCCAAGAAGGCGGCCATCTCCTCGAAGAAGAACTCCACCAAGACGAATGCCTCCTCCACCAAGGCATAGAAGAAGTAGATCTCCAGTGAGACGGTGAGCTTTCTTTTCTTTTTTTAATTTGGAAGTGTTAGGTGTATGAAAGTGGACCATACATTTATTTTAGGCTAATATTGATATTAGTGTCCCCTAGTGATAGGTAATGTCTTCCAAAGAGCCTATCTCATTTGAGGTGTGCTGTTATTTGCAATGAACAATAATGCTAGTCTACTGTTGGAAAATAAAAAGAGAAGAAATTTACCATCTTTTTTTTTGTTTAATTCTTTATTGTTGAAGGTATTGCATATACGCCCCTTTTTCCCCCATTGACCCCCTCCAGTCCACCCCGCCCTCCTACCATCTTATTGATACCTCTTGTTAAGGTATCCTTTCAGACCCCACCAAGAAATCTTATCAAGTAAGGAAATTAGTCACCTAACCTCTTTTTTTGGATTTTAGTTACCACTGGCTTCTGAACAGTTGATGACACCAGAGCCAGTAAGCTGCTTTTACCAGTATTAAAATAATCTATTTGCATTAATTATACTTTTACTTATTTTTTTAAAATACTCACCTGAGGACATCTTTATAAAGCTTTAAGGAGAAAGAGAGAAGCAGCAATGTGAGAGAGAAGCATCGATCAGTTGCTTTTTTTGCATGTGCTCTGAGTGGGAATTGAGCCCACTCAACCAACTGAGCCAGCCACTCCAGCCAGGCATATACTTTTATATTTTTTAAATGCTTTTTGTTTGTTTTGTTGTTTTGTTTTTGTTTTGTCCTTACAGAAATGAGTACTTAGTATAAACGATTCAAACAAATAAAAATAAAAATTACCCAGCCCTGGCCAGTGGCTCAGTTGGTTAGAGCCTCGTCCTGATGCGCCAGGGTTGTGGGTTTGATCCTCAGTTAGGACACATATAGTAATCAAACAGCATGCATAAATAAGTGGAACAACAAATCCATGTTTTTATTTCTCTTTACCCATAATCCCATTCCATAGATATAATCTTTTAGCAGTTTGGTGTTTGGTTATTTTTTAAGAGACTGGACATTAAAGAAACCCTGTTAATACACAATGTTCTATTTTTTAAATAATCTTAAAGTTAGCATAAAGTAAAATGTTTGATCTATCACTTTTAACAAAAAGATTGTTGCTGTATTGTTCAAAATAGAGGCCTGGTGCACTGATAGCAAAGTTCTGTGCCTTCTTGACAATCAATGCATTCATGTGTTTTTAGAAGGAACTCTGATGGTTATGCTTCAGATTATACTCAGAACAGAATTTTTTGTGTTTGAATCTTTTAAGGTTGTTTTCAGGGGACTGAATCAAGTTGGAAATAAAGAGAGGGAACAATAAGCTCTATAATTTTTGCTGTTTCTGCAGACTGAGGTTTTTTAGAATCCCATAGTTTTTAAAAATACTATTTTCTGTGGGGAGTTGTCGTCAAGGTAAACTGAACCATTTCTATAACCATTAAAAATTACAGGATTAATGTTAGTTACTATTGATAAATGAGACTGATACAAATGGTCAGTCAGTTTAAGCATCACACTTCTAAAACTGATTTCTCCTCAGGAGAAAAGTAATACTGGTGCTTTCTATTTCTAGTACAAGATTAGTGGAAACAGCTAATTTTTATATTGGAGTTTTGCAAACAGCATATGTTATTAATTGAGCCATTTAGCAATCAAAATATTTTGCAGATTGTGTAAGATTCCCTTTCAGGTAGTTTTTATCTCACACTTAAGGTAGGGTTTCTTTTTTTCAGGTTCTCAGGAATTCTTCCGCCAAAGGTGAATTCTGCAGGTACACATAATTGCAACAGAACTTAACACAAATTTTGCCGCAGAATTCGAGAGGCCCCTGCTTCTAAGTTTATGTAGCTAAATGAATTCCTAATCTTTTGCATCTCTTTAAAAATGCAACATAAAGGTTGCTTGACATTGTTATTAAATGGAAAATACTTTGCCACCCAAATATTGTATGCAAACTCCAAAGCACTGAAGAAGGAGACTGGTTAGTTATGCTATTAGCACTCAAAATATTTTTTAACTGGAAAGACAACTCAAACATACATTTTATCAGAATAATTTCTTTTTTCATCATTAGTCTTGAACTAGCTGTTTCCTGTGCTAGGTTATGGTTTTGTTTCCTCTTTTTAAAACTCATTGTCTGCTTAGCTACATAAACTCAAAAGTTGGATAAAAATAGCTGTATTTTTGTATAAACTGTACAAAACCTTTGTAAATGTGCAGTTACTGAATACGAGTACTTTATTCCACAGAAGAAGGCGTTCATCAGCATCCTTGTCTGGAAGTAGTTCATCCTCTTCTTCATCTCGTTCCCGGTCACCGCCAAAGAAGCCTCCTAAGAGGACATCCAGCCCCCCTCGAAAAATGCGTAGGTTATCTCCTTCAGCAAGTCCTCCAAGGCGAAGGCATAGGCCATCACCTCCAGCAACTCCTCCGCCAAAAACTCGTCATTCCCCGACACCCCAGCAGTCAAACAGGACAAGAAAAAGTCGTGTTTCTGTCTCTCCTGGGAGAACTTCAGGTAAAGGTAAAAATCAAACAAATAAAAATAATACATCCTTTCTTCATTTACTTACAAAGGTGCTTAGTCAGTTGTTGGTCACCCCTTCCACCTTTTAAAGTATGAAGTTTCTGGGTAGTATTTGTATGTGGTGTTCTTTGTAAATTGCTCAGAGGTTCGTTCACCTTTTCTTTCCTGCTTTAAGTTCTTGAGATTTATTGTAATAGACTTTGCATGTGTTTTGTTTTTAGCAATGCCCTCTGGCATTGAGTAGGTAGTGAAATATATTATTAGTCGGTGCTGTTTGATTTTGGGTAACATCAAAGTTGTGTCATCATGATAAGGGATCATTGTATTACTATGAGATCAATTAACTCCCCACCCCCTAACCCCAGGAGATTTTTTTGTTTGAGGACTTCATATTCTTTTTAATTATTTTCTTGGCCACATAGTGCTCTCTAGGGAAGGACATGATGTCCTCTTAAAAGCTGATTTGTTTTTTAAATTTAGGCTCTAGGCAGGGTTCTTGAGTTTTGTTCTTGCTTTATTCTGTAGATTGATTTCTCAGGAATTTATGATCTGTGATCCTGCCAGGCAAGTAGAATATTGGCTGTGTTAGTCTTGAGTGAAGGTTGTGGTCTATTGGGGTTTGTTTCTTTAGTATTAAATATACACTATAGGATCTATTTGAATGTAATCGGGCCTTGGTGCTTAGAGCCAGAATGAGAAAGACAGCCTGAAAGGTGAGTAGTGGTGGAGGGGGAAAATCTAAAAAGATGCTATAGTAATTTGGATTTTAAGGAGCAATGTGTTACTTTTCAAAAGCACATCAAGTTGTGATTTTTCTGTTTGCATCATATATAGCCAAAGGCCAATAAGTGTACCTGAACAGGAGGACTGAATTCCTGTTAAAATAGGTTAATTATTAAGAATTAGTAGTTACCTTTGAAAAAGCTTCATAGGTACCAACTGCTTGTGTTATATTATTGGGGGGAGTAGGCTGCTGCTTTTCAGAAACAAATCAGTGCATATGTACATAAGCAAGAAATAAGTCATGGTGGAGACAAAGGACTAGTTCTGTTCCTGTGGATTCTGGGACCTAGCCAAAGAGCCGTACTGTGATCATTGTAGTCAGAGGCTGCCTTGTGACCACTGAAGCTGAAGATTGGTTTTAACTATTTGGGAATAACTTTATGGTAACATGATCCTAGTCCTCTGTGATGAAATTTCAGAGCTAGGAACCATTTTAGAGATTGTCATCAAGAAACAGGTTCTCAGGTTAAGTGATTTGGTAAAGGTCAGCCAGCCTGAACTAGAATTTGGATTCTCATTTCCAGTTAAAAAATGTATACTTGGTTGAACTCTCCTACTCCAAAATGCCTGCTTTGATTTCTGGAGGAGGGAAATGGAGGGCAGGGTGAAATTCTTTAGCTTCTATACACCTGGTACCATGATTTCAGAAATCCCTTTTTTTGCAGTCTTCATGGCTAATAAGAGCAATGACATTGAAATGTAATAGGCTTTACTTTTGTAATTCATATAGTAGTCACCAATCAGGGCTTTCAATAAAGGTCCTGTTGTTGATAGTGGGCAAATGGAGTGGGAGAGAGGCAGGAAAAGTATTTTGGGAGATTTAAGAGGTAAATTATTTGGAATATAATGTAATCAATGGCATGTCATATTAAATTGGTATCTTAGTACATAAAGTAGTGCTTTGAAATCAGTGGGATATTTAATGAATTATGTTTACCAGAGGATCTATACCTGTGGTGGTGGAAGTTTTTTTATTATTAAACTTATTGGGGTTACATTGATTAATACAATTATATAGGTTTAAGGTATACAATTCATATATTGTGTGTTCACTGCCCCAGATCATGTCTCTTTCTGTCACCATTTATCGCCCCATTCCCCACTCCTGCCTCCTCCCATTCCCATGTGGTGAATTCATAGGGACTGCTGAAATAAATTTCAAATACTGGTTTTTCAATTGATGTAGCAGATTTCTGACTTCATACTAGAATGATTTTTGCCCCTTGAATACAAAAAATAAAAACATTTGGATGGATAAAATCTCATCTGGGCAAACATCAATGAGACATTAACATTATAATGTTAGTAATATTCTGATTCAGTCAATCATTGAACCAGAGTAGGAGTATATAAAATGGATACTTGTCTAATGGTGATTATATTAATAATAATTAAGGACTACTTTAACTAAGCCATTGAGATTTAGGGAAAAACTCCAAATGCATATTTTTTACGGGGGGAAAAATATAAATAATGTATGGTTAAATTTGTATTATTTACTAAGTAGGCATTTGCCAGCCATCTTCCAAATATAACCATGCTTTTAATGTTTCTTAGGGGAAAATGCATTCTGACATCCACATTTTGGAACCCAGTTTTCCAAGGTGGTAACTTGAACATGTGGGTTTGTAGATAACCGGTTGTCATTAACTGACACTTAAAAATGGGGAAGCCCTGGCCAGTGTGACTCAGTTGGTAGAGTGTCATCCCACGCACCAAAAAGTTGCCGGTTCAATTCCTAATCAGTGTGTATATGGGAAGCAACCGATATCTATCTACCTCTCTCTCCCTCTCTCTCTCCCTCCCTCCCTCCCTCCCTCTCCCTCTCTCTCTCTCCTCTCTCCTCTCTCTCTCTCTCTCTCTTTCTCTCTCTCCCTCCCTTCCCCTTCCTCCCTCTCCCCCTCTCTCCCTCTCAAAAAAAAAAATCAATAAAAACATTTTTTAGAAATGGGCAATACTGAACAGGGAAAAAAAGCCTCCTATCCCTAAACATTTTTAAGCCTTTCTATTTTATTTCTTTGAATTTATTAAAATACTAGTTTTAAATGCACTTATAGTGCTATCATATTTCATGATAACTAATTAGATGTTAATCATTCTTTACCCAATCCATTGGTTTGTCCAAAAAGCTTATTAGGTAGAATCATTAATAAAATGTTGGTTGTTTTATTTCTTTTTTTAACTTTTATTTATTGATTTTAGAGAAAGATAGGAAGGGAGAGAGAGAAACATTGATTTATTGTTTCACTTCTTTATATGTCCATTGGTTGATCTTGTATGTGCCCTGATAAGATATTGAACCTTTAACCTTGGAATATTGGGATGACCCTCTAGTCAACTGAACTACTTAGCCAAGGCTAAAGTACTGGTGGTTTTAAAAGTATAGTGGTGAATTCTTTAGTTTGACTACTTTAGCAAAGATTTTATTGCTGTTTTATATATTTATTTAATTATTATTATTTTAAATATATTTTTATTGATTTCTGAGAGGAAGGGAGAGGGAGAGATAGAAAACAATGATAATGAGAATCATTGATTGGCTGCCTCCTGCACGCCCTCTACTGGGGATCGAGCCTGCAAGCCAGGCATGTGTCCTTGACTGGAATCGAACCTGGGACCCTTCAGTCTGCAGGCCGATGCTCACCACTGAGAAAATCCAGCTAGGACTTAATTGCTGATTTAGATCACTAGTTCTCTTAAGTTACTACCCCTTGAGTAAGTCTTGATAGAATTCTGAATATGAGTGTTTGTTAAATGAAATGTATCTGTATCCTAAGTCAAACATCCCATGGTAATTGCTTTAAATCAAACAAAACAGTTGTAAAGATCCTGAGGGGGATCATATTGTCTTCAAGTTTAGTTCTTACAGTAATGTCAAATGATGTCCAGATTAATCTATAAGATTAATAGTTACATCTCTCTATACCTTTTATTTTAAGTTAAAGCAATGGATGGCTGTTATAGACAGAGGTAGTAGTTGTTGAAAATTAAAGCCTATATCCAGAAATAGAGTTAGAGTCAGATCCTAGTTCACTTAAATTATCCTTATGACTTCAACGTTAGTTGTATTTAAACTTCACATCTCTCCTTGTAAAAAGGAGAGGGACTATGATATTAGCAACAGTACTTAACATAGCAAACATACAAAAGGTAGTTGCTGTAATAATTTTCCTTGCAATTGGGAAAAGATAAGTTGGATAATTCATAAGGTACCCCGCTCTCCTACTACCATGATTATATTTCAGAGCTGCAGCTGCTTTTTTTTTTTTTTAACCTCCCTTTGAGCTTTAGAAAGAACCTTGCAGCCTTCATATTTAATTATTTTTATTATTGTGAAGATCTACTTTTTTTATAGGTAGTTTAAAATCCCTCATGCTATTGTGAGGGTTATATCTCTATCTACATAAAGAACCTACAGCCTCTTGGGTGGCTAGTTTATTCCTCCTCTTCAGACCAAATATCTTTTTCTGAAAATTTCTGCAGATATAATTTTTTAATTTCCTATTTACTGAACCTACTCATAGTGGGTGTTTGAAAGCCTTTGTGTTGATGAGGCCTCCTTAGAATGCTTTAAGTTGTGGGGTAGCACACAGGTTTACTGAGCTGAATGTTACCATAGCATAAAGCTTGTTCTGCTCAGAAACAGCTCCCAATTTCTCTTAACTATTGTTTCTTTTGGGTGAATGAAGATTCTAAGTCATTATAGAACTTCTTAGGGTTTTTCATTCGGTATTAAAAATTTTTGCTTCTACTTCAGGTACTGCTCAGGTGATGACAAAGTCCTTACAGAATTTTGTAATTTTCTGTAAGTTCTTTGAGAATAGTCACACCATTTTTGTATTAAGATGTCCTGTAAGCTTTGTTTTGTTTTCTTCTTATAAGTGTTTTTTTGTGTGTTTTTTCCCCCGTACTCTTTTTAGTAACAAAACATAAAGGTACTGAGAAGAGAGAGTCCCCTTCACCAGCACCCAAGCCTAGAAAAGTAGAGTTATCTGAGTCAGGTAAGTTTTGTGTGTTTGTTTTAAGATGAATTCGATTTGTTTTATATATTAGTTGTTAAGAGCTAGGACTCTGAAGTAAGATGAACCTAGTTTGAATCCCAGGCTCCACCCTTTAACTGCTTTTTGTTTGTTGAATTAATTTACCTTAACCTCATTTCTTTCACATCTGCAATGTGGATAGCAGTATCATCCTTTAGGTTTTTTAAAATTTATTTTTAGAGAGGGAGAGAAACATCGATGTGAGAGCAAAGCATCAATTGGCTGCCTCCTCCACACCTCCTACTGGGTATGTTCCCTGACCAGGAATCGAACCAGCAAACTTTCGGTGATGATGCCCATCCAACTGAGCCACATTGGCCAGGACTAAAGAAGTTTATTTTTATTACATTTGGTGGTGATGGGTTTAAATCAGCATTTAAGTTGGCATTTTGAGCTTTTCCTTCTTTGTAAAAAGAAAAAAAATGTGTATGTGTATGGTAGTTGTATTGTTTGACCCAACCAGATAAAGGTTTAAGAGACCATTTTCCTATTCAAATATGTTACATTTTCTGTATGCATAACTAAAGAAACACTTTCTAAATGCATCCATCTTTCAGAAGAAGATAAAGGTGGCAAAATGGCTGCAGCAGATTCTGTGCAGCAGAGACGCCAATACAGACGACAGAACCAGCAGTC
The DNA here is from genome assembly GCF_027574615.1 of Eptesicus fuscus. NCBI lineage: Eukaryota > Metazoa > Chordata > Mammalia > Chiroptera > Vespertilionidae > Eptesicus > Eptesicus fuscus. The sequence goes on from NC_072481.1 coordinate 14,753,050, forward strand.
ATCATCTGGTATGGATACTGATTAAGTTTTTTCTACCTGCATTTCCTAATTAAAAAATACTTAAGATATGCATGTTCCATGTAATACTTTTAACAATAAAGAATTATAGATAGGTAGGTAGATATGCATGTCCCTCAGTATAGCAAGTATATGTAGGAGAAATATGTTTGTACTTAATAGAAATAAAGTAATTGATCCTTTCTTAAAAAAACAGCCTTTATTTTCATTATTATTATTATTATTAATTTCAGAGGGGAAGGGAGAGAAATAGAAACATCGATGAGAGAGAATCACTGATCAGTAAGGATTGAGCCTGCAAATCAGGCATGTGCCGTTGACCAGGATCAATGCTCTATCCACTGAGCCAAACCAGCTAGGGCAAAGTAATTGCTTTTTATTTTATTTTATTTAAAAAAATTTTTTTTCATATATTTTATTGACTTTTTAGAGAGAGGAAGGGAGAGGGATAGAGTTAGAAACATCGATGAGAGAGAAACATCAACCAGCTGCCTCCTGCACACCCCCTACTGGGGATGTGCCCGAAACCAAGGTACATGCCCTTGACCGGAATTGAACCTGGGACCCTTTAGTTCGCAGGCCGACGCTCTATCCACTGAGCCAAACCAGTCAGGGCTAATTGCTCTTTAGACACTCCATTCATTTAGATTCAGAAAATGTGGACAGACTCTTAAACACAGACTTGCTGTAATATTTTGTTTCTTGTGTAATTATAGATTCTGGCTCCTCATCTTCCTCAGAAGAAGAGCGACCCAAGAGGTCCCATGTGAAGAATGGTGAGGTAGGCAGGCGGCGGAGACATTCCCCTTCCCGGAGTGCCTCTCCATCACCTCGAAAACGCCAGAAAGAGGCTTCCCCTCGGTAATGTCTTTTCTTCAATAGCTTCATTTCTGTTCTGTAGTGATGAAACTTCATAAATTAATAAGGGATGGGCTATGGGCTTATTTTAGAATTTGGCTAACTCCTTCATTTCCAGGACAGAAGGAAATGTCACATTTTGTTGGATAAGGGGTTGCATTTTTTGGTGGTTATTAGCTAATTAATGAGAACTTTGTAAGGTTTGTACCACCATGTCATATGTGTGCATGACTAAAAGAATACCAGTTAAATCATAGCATTGATTCCTGTTTAAAAAATATATCTCCATTAGTGATACTTAATGCCATTGAAATGAATAATTTGGTGAATGGAATTCTTGACATTTGTTTTTCTCCACTGCTCTCAGGATGCAGATGGGAAAGCGATGGCAATCGCCAATGACTAAAAGGTTGGTTAGACACTACTTTGTAACTTAGGATTACCTGTCAAAGTTTTAGTGACTTAATTTACTGTTTAGGTAACCTTATTCCATTCCTAGGTATACAGTGTATGGCTGTGGAAAAGGTCCTCAGTTTGTTTTTATATATACTTCTTTACACGTCAATTTAATGATAGAATTGTAGATGCTGTTCATTTTAGAGAATTATTTGAACGTACATTTTTGTGCAGTTAACGTATCTATAGTAATAATACCTCAGATTTAGTGGGTAAGGACTTCATGGTGACATTAGGGAAGGCAAGAAAAACTATGGAGAGGCTTTTCCTGAAACTATCTCATTGTCTTATTTTGGCTCAGTTTTTGAAGCTATGTTCTTTTAGGTAGTCTAATTAATAAAAGGGTTTTCTTGGAAAGGTTCTTTAGAACCGGTCAGCAATGTTTGTAAACTATAGTCCGACCCTCCAATGGTCTGAGGGACTGTGAACTGGCCCCCTGTTTAAAAAGTTTGAGGACCCCTGCTTTAGATGCTAAGGTATTCTATTCCCAGTTGTAATTAATCCTGTCTTCATTACACATAAATTTATGATAGATTTGTATACTTTTCAAAATCAGTTTAGTGGTAAGATTTCTTCCACTCCCCAAATTATGGAACTATTTTCATTACAGTGAAATCAATGCTCATGTTTATTACTCTACATCAGGATGTTTTTGTTTTGTGTATCCACATTTTAAAAGGCACTGCCCTAGCTGGTTTGGCTCAGTGGATAGAGTGTCAGCCTGCAGACTGAAGAGTCCCAGGTTTGATTCCTGTCAAGGGCATATGCCCGGGTTGCGGGCTCGATCCCCAGTAGGGAGTGCAGGAGGCAATCGATCCATGATTCTCTCTTATCATTGATGTTTCTATCTCTCCCTCTCCCTTCCTCTCTGAAATTAATAAAAAAATATAGGGGACCCTTTCCCCCTCCCTACTTGGGAGTCCATTCTGTGGGACTTTTTCCCTCTCCCCATGTGGGAGTCTGTAGTTGTTCTTCAATAAATCTCCACCAGGTGTCTGGGATTTAGAGATGGAGAAATAATTAATTGGGATCATGCTTCAATATTTGTTGTATTTTAAGAGGGGAAACACAGTCTGGTTCTCTCTCTCTCTCTCTCTCTCTCTCTCTCTCTCTCTCTCTCTCACACACACACACACACACACACAGTTTAAACATTAAAAAAATAACATTTTTTATGCTTTCTTATACTCATCTTTGGGGATTGAACACTCCTTTAAATTAAAGGATACAAGGTATATTGATCCTACTTAGTGTAGTTGTCACATCTATAACTTTTTGTCTCCCATCACCAATGTGGCTAGTGAAATGAGATTGTTCTGAAGAGGTCACTACAGAGAGAGTAAGTTGGCCCCTTGTTATGAGACTTGTCTATTCCTAAATGCTTGAGAGGCTAAGGGCTACACATCAAATTGAAAACTGGTTCTCACACAGTTTTTAGGGGGGAAACTTTCCTATTCAACAATTTCTACACACATTTGAAGGCTTGGTTTGACATTAGTGTTCAGGGTATTTAGAAAATGCTTAGCTTTTTTTTCTTTTAATCCCTGAAATGTGTGCTTTTTCAGATCAGTTAAAAAAATTAGAGCTTTCAGGTCGTAGAATTATGTGGTATCAAGATTCCAGTTATAAGTGGTTATCGGATTTTTCTGGCAGTTCCTTAAGTTATGCTACTTTGGTTATGGTTTTATTTATTCTTATTCTCTTTTCAGTTACTTTTCTCACATAGAAACACAGGAAACTGAATGAAGGTCTTTACTGAAAGGGACCTTTAGTTATTTCATTTTACAAATGAAACAGGCGCAGAATAAATATCTCAGATTCATAATAGATTCTAATCTGAGTTCAGTTTTAATGAGACTTTTTGTTTAAAAGTTTTGCAAACAAATTGGGAGAATTTTTAAAAGAGAAACTACATAATCAACAGTAAATAGCCTCTTATGCTATTATTAGTGCCGCTTGCCTCAGCTGGCCGCCCGCCCCACCGTCCGCACTCCTGTAGCTCTCTGCCATTTGTAGCTCGCTGCCCCGCCCTCCTGCTGTTGTGACACTTGCATATTACCTCTTTATTATGTAGGATGCCTACTGGTAACATTGGGAGTTCTGGTTTAAGTCACCTCACCCTCAAAGTTTGTTAATATAAACATTTGCTTTTCTTCTTTTTAAGTCAGCCCATTTGAAATCTTCATTACCTGTTGATGAGATAGTACTATAGTCATCCTGTTTCTCTTGGTCCCATAATTCTGATTAACCCTGCTGATAAGTGGCTTCCCCTTTAAAACTGTCCTTTTTTTGTAATTAATAGTTCAATGTCTGCATTTCACTCATCTAAAGCTTATCTGTCTTGATATCTTTGCCTCTTAGAGCTTTTATTTTAAATCTATTCAAAGTGAAGTTTTAGTCCACACAAGGCATAAACAAATATAAATAGAAATTTTAATTTAATAATTTCAGGATCTTCTCTGGTAACAGAAATCTCCTTAATTTTAAAAGGAACCAATACCAATAAACTTTAGAAAATATTTCCAGGTTTGTAGAAAATACCAGGAGCACGGCCTCGAGCTCCTCAGACCTCCTCAAGGACCACCAATACTGTACTGGACAAGAAATTAATTAATTATATTATCTGGCTACTTGTATATACAAATTTACCCAAAAGGTGGCACACTGGTTTAGTGTATATTTTAATACATCTTTAGGAAGATGGCTATGAGTTAGTTGATATAATCATATATTTCTGGTGTGCTTTTATGTTGGTTAAGTGTATTGTTAAGTGCAGCATTAAGGTTTATATGATCCTTATTTGTATTTTAACCAAATTGATCCCAGTGATAGTTTTAGTGCTCAGACAACTTTGATCCTTTGTCTTTGGGGATAGTGTTTTCAGTTAATAGCATGCAACTTTTGAGCAGTGGACATTTTAAAAAGAATTTGGAGCTGTGACACCCAGATTTTGGGCCTTAAGCTACTGATAACTTAAATTCAAAATATCTGTGTTGAACATAAAATTTTTCTAGGCTTCAGTGCAGTTGTTTCTAATAAGGTATTGGAAAATCACTTTGAGAGTCTTTTCACAATACACTGGCTAGACCATAGCCCAGACTTGATGAATGCAAAGCTCAGATAAGTTTCCCAGGTGATGCTGGTGTGTGCCAATTTCAAAACAGTTCTCTTAAGGCTCTGTTTTCAAACTTTTTCCCCATCATCACATTAAGAATATTTTATATCATGACCCAGACTACATATTTATATGCTGAAACAAAGATTTCATAAAAATAAAATATCCTACTGCAAGCAACATTCTTATTTCTAGTCTTTAAAAATGTTGGTTCATAACCCAGGGTCTTGACTAATAGTCTTGAACTGTAGTTTGAAAAATACTGCTCTGAGGGATAGAGTAACAATTGCTGCACTTTGGGTTAATAATGTTTGAAATGGTGTCATCTAGATAACTTAATTATAAATGCTACTAACTCAGAATCAACTGTAATTCTTCTTTGGTGCAGTGGCCGACGGAGGAGAAGTCCCTCCCCACCACCCACCAGAAGGCGCCGTTCTCCCTCTCCTGCTCCACCTCCTCGACGGCGTAGGTCTCCCACACCGCCACCACGACGAAGGTACTTTATCAGATATGTTTGTTGGAGTTGATTAGAGCAACTTTGTTTATCTATATAGTTATTAAGATGATTAAATATCTTATTTTGTTGATAGTATTACAGCTGTCCCCCAATCTCCCCCTTCTTATCCTCTTCCACACAGCCCCCGCCCTACCCCAGGCCTTCACCACATTACTGTGTGTCCATCTTTGAGGAATCTTTTTTTTTCTTTATTGATTAAGGTTATTAAATGTGTGACCTTATCCCCCCTTTGCCCCGCCACATCCCCGCTCATGCCCTCACCCCCCTAGTGTCTGTGTTCATTGGTTATACTTATAATGCTTGCATACAAGTCCTTTGGTTTATCTCTCCTCCTTCCCCCCACCCTTGATGAATCTTAATTAGCGCAAGTTTGAGTCTTTATGATCGAAATATCTTAGAGTGACATTGCTCAACCATTCAGAAAACACCACATGTATGATTCCACTTATATGAAAAACCCAGAACACACAAATCTATAGATTCAAAGTGGTGTCTAGGTGGGAATGGGGAGTGATAATGGTTATACAACTGCAAATATACTAAAAACCATTGAAATGTACACTTTGTACTCTTAAAAATATTTTTTAAAGTTATTTTTTATTGATTTTAGACAGGAAGGGAGAGAGGGATAGAAACATCAATAATGAGAATTATTGATTGGCTGCCTCCTGCACACCCCCTATTGGAGACCAAGCACACAACCCAGGCTGTGCCCTTGACTGGAATCGAACCTGGGACCTTTGATTTTAGAGAGCAAGGGAGAGGGAGACATAGAAACAACAGATTAGATAGATTCATTGATAAGCTCCTTCTTGCACACCCCCTACTGGGGATCAAGCCCACATTCCCGGGCATGTGCCCTGACCAGGAATTGAACCTTGACCTTTTGGTTCATAGGTCAACGCTGAACCACTGAGCCACAAGGGATAGACAAAATATACATTTTAAATAGTTCACTTTTATGGTATCTGAATCACATATCAATACAGAGAAATTAATTTAAAGGTAGAAACACTAATGATTACAAAGAGAAAAATATGGGGTAGGGCAAAAGTAGGTTTACAGTTGTTTGTATGGGGAAAAAATACAAAATTCTTGTTATTGTAGTACTTTATTCTGATATTTTTACTTAAATAAAGATAAAGGTATAGCATTTCCATTTAGAAAATACCCCCCTTGCCTGGTGCTAGTACAATACAGGCAAGTACCTCATTTTATTGCACTTTGCAAATATTGCATTTTCATCAACACTGAGGCAAGATCCACCACCAGTAAAAAGATGGCTCAGATGATGGCTGAGCATTTTTTAGCAATAAAATATTTTTAAATAAGTGTGCATACATTTTTTTAAAAAAGAAATACGCTATTGCACACTTAATAGATTACAGTATAGTATAAGCATAACTTATATGCACTGGGAAACCAATTTATTTTACTTGATTTATTGCAATATTCGTTATATTGCAATGATAAGAAATAGAATCCGAAATATCTGAGATGTGCCTATATTGCCATAATTACTGGCTAGTTTTCTTTGTATACTATTTCTTATTGGACCTTCCAGCTAATGATTTATTTTTCCTATAGGACTCCTTCTCCTCCCCCTCGTCGGCGCTCACCTTCCCCAAGAAGATACTCTCCTCCAATACAGCGGAGATACTCTCCTTCCCCACCTCCGAAGAGAAGAACGGCTTCTCCCCCACCCCCTCCTAAACGAAGGGCATCACCATCTCCACCACCAAAGCGTCGCGTCTCCCATTCTCCGCCTCCTAAACAAAGAAGCTCCCCAGCCAACAAGAGACGTTCACCTTCATTGTCATCAAAGCATAGGAAAGGGTCTTCCCCAGGCCGAGCTACCCGGGAGGCCCGGTCACCACAACCAAACAAACGGCATTCGCCCTCACCACGGCCTCGAGCTCCTCAGACCTCCTCAAGTCCTCCACCCGTTCGAAGAGGAGCCTCCTCATCACCCCAAAGAAGGCAATCCCCGTCTCCAAGTACTAGGCCCATTAGGAGAGTCTCCAGGACTCCGGAACCCAAAAAGACAAAAAAGTAAAGCTATGTTCTGTTCTTTGATTAGGAACATTAACTTGCATAGCTCTCTTTATGTTGAAATTCCCCCCATCCCCCTTTACTATGAAATTACATAAAAGAATAATCTGTGAATACAGACTTTTAAAGCAAATTCTGATTACTATTCAGAGAGCCTTTTCTGTTTTCAGGATAGTTCCTAATGGCATAAACTAAATGCCATAGGATTCTATCTGGTTCTTAGAGTATCAGCTATATTGAGGGTATTCTTCTAAAACTAAACTCTGAAGTGATGAATAGAATATTTCATTTTTGGTGTGTTTTTTAAAAATATATTTTTATAGCCAAAACCGATTTGGCTCAGTGGATAGAGCATCACAGCCTGCAGACTGAAAGGTCCCAGGGTTCGATTCCGGTCAAGGGCACATACCTTGGTTGCGGGCACATCCCCAGTAGGGGGTGTGCAGGAGGCAGCTGATCAATGTTTCTCTCTCATCGATGTTTCTAACTCTTATCTCTCTCCCTTCTTCTCTGTAAGAGATCAATAAAAAATATATTTTAAAAATAAAAAATATATATATATTTTTTATTGATTTCAGAGAGGAAGGGAGAGGAAGAAAGATACATCAGTGATGAGAGAAACGTTGATCGCCTGCCTCCTGCACACCCGCTACTGGGGATTGAGCCTGCAACCCAGGCATGTGCCCTTGACTGGAATCAAACCCAGTACCCTTCAGTCCACAGGCTGATGCTCTAGTCACTGAGCCAAACTGGCTAGGGCTAGAATATTTCTTGCATGTCTATATAAGACTGATAAAAGCAGTCTTAAATAAAATACTAGGAATTGGCATTGCTAATTTCATACAGAAAGAATCACTAACAGAATGGAAAGAGGATTGTGAGGCTTGAACTATTCTAATACCAGGAGACTTAGATGATATAAATTTAAGTTAAAGTTTGTGATTTAGTTCTATAATGGTAGTTGGTTATTTTCTCTTAGGAAAGATCTCTGTTCTTGGATAATAAATGTTTTATTTTGTTTTTCCCTTTGTCTAGAGCTGCCTCACCAAGCCCTCAGTCTGTAAGGAGAGTCTCATCTTCCCGATCTGTCTCAGGATCTCCTGAGCCAGCAGCTAAAAAACCCCCAGCACCTCCATCTCCTGTCCAGTCTCAGTCACCCTCTACCAACTGGTCACCAGCGGTACCTGTCAAAAAGGCTAAAAGCCCAACACCAAGCCCATCACCGGCGAGGGTATGTGTCTGGCCTGTTTTGGACATTCATTATAGTTGTACTAGAGGCTTGGTGCACGAATTTGTGCAAGGGTAGGTCTTCCTCCCCCCGGCTGCCACCACCCGGCCCCGATCCCCACCCACACCCTGGCCTGGCACTGCCCTGGCCTGAGTCTGCTGCCACCCTCTCCTTCACCTCCTACCCCCACCCCCCATTGGCCTGGCCCTTCCTCTGTGGGGTGATCATGGGGTGATGGCAAGGCCCCCTGACCAATCACATCGTGGCTGGCCTGGCGCCAGTGCGTGTCATAGCGTGGTCATCCAGATGGTCCTTTTGCTGTTCGGTCGATTTGCATATAACGCTTTTATTATTGTGGATGTGGTCACTTGGAGGCAGAGAGCATTTTTGTCTATTGTAGCTCAGAAGAGCATTATTTTCTGTGGTTCAGATAGACTTCAAGGAGGTACAAATTAAATGTTGTTGGTTGCATCACCAGTCCATTAAAGTACTCTAGCAACCCACTAATTTGTGATATATCTAACACTGTTAAACTCCAGAATCTTGGTGGTTGAGATTGGACTCTAGAAAATCTAGAAAAACAGAAAATTGCCCATAGTTCTATTATCTAGGAGAAAAATAACTTAGTATTTTTACTGTTTTTCTAGAATTTGATACATTTGGGGATGTCTAATTTAGATCATGCAAATCAATGCAATTTTTTTAGATTGTGCCTATATAAATATATTTTTATAAAGGAAAAATGTATATCATAAAGAAGACACGAGACTGCTGGCAGTGGGTTTATGTGTTAGGAAAATGAATGATTTGAATTTTATTTCATTGCACTTTAATGCTTTTTTTTTTTTTTTCAACAAGGGAAATACAATTGACCCTTGAACTGCACAGGTCCACTTAATAAGTGTATTTTTTCCCCCAATAAATAGACAATTGACCTTCCATATTCCCCAGTTTCCCATCAATGAATTCAATTAACTGTGGATCGAAAACAGTATAAAAATACTGTTTTCGATCCACAGTTGGAGAGCTGACTGTAAGTATTATTCTTCGCCATTTTATCTGAGGGACTTGATAATCTGTGGATTTTGGTATCCTCTGGGTTCTGGAACCAGTCCCTCACAGGTATTGAGAGATGGCTATAACTAAATTTGGGGGGAGTAAATATTATTTGTAGATTTTTTTAAATCCTCACTCAAGCTTTGTTTATTGATTATTTTGAGAGAGAGAGAGAGAAAGATGTGAGAGACATCAATCTGTTGCCTCCTGTGCACATCCCAACTGGGGATTAAACCCAAAACCTTTTCGTGTCCAGGATGATGCTACAACCAACTGAGCCATCTGGCCAGCGTTATTTGTGGATTTTTTGCTTCGAGGGGGGTTGATGTCCTTTGTCCCTGCATTCTTCAAGAGTCAACTGTACATCCTAATATATAAAAAACCAGGGGCCGTCACGACTGAAATAACCAGATGGATGACCAAACAGCAAGCTGCGTGGGGTGACCAGGCCGGCAGGGGGTGGTTAGTGAGGGACGACTGAACAGCAGGCTGCATGGGGTGACCAGGCAGGCAGGCAGGCAGGTGAGCAGTTAGGAGCCAGCGGTCCCGGATTGTGAGAGGGATGTCTGATTGGAAAGGGTGCCAGCTGGGGGCTGAGAGCTCTCTCTCTCTCTCCCTCTCTCTCTCTCTCTCTCTCTCTCTCTCTCTCTCTCTCTCTCTCTCTCTCTCTCTCGTTATTTCTATGAAAAAGAAACGTTGCAACCTATAAAATACTAGATGGAATGAAAAGTACTTTATTGTTTTATCTATTCTTTGCCAAGTTACATAAGAATAGCATTCTTTCCCTAGCTGGTTTGGGTCAGTGGATAGAATGTCGGCCTGTGGACTGAAGGGTCCCAGGTTCAATTCCGGTCAAAGGGCACATGCCCGGGTTGCCGGCTCGATCCCCCTGAGGAGGAGGTATGCAGGAAGCAGCCCATCAATGATTCTCTCTCATTATTGATGTTTCTGTCTCTCCCTCTCACTTCCTCTCTGAAATCAATAAAAACTTTTTTTTTTTTAAAGGACTTATCCTCAAGCACGACTAGGAGCCTTTGGAGCACAGAGGCTTTTTTCGGAAAGAAAAAAAAGGTTGACTAAAAGGGCTCACTTAAAAAGTCAATTAGATTTGTTTGAAGTCAGATACTTAACAGATTCAGGAACCAGAATTCAGCTCAGGCCTGTCTAAGTTCTGAGACTTTTCTTTCTATTGGACATTCCGCTTTTCCTTACATCTGGAGGTTGACCCTGACTCAAAGCTAGCTTGTGGTCAGGAAACCTGGTTTAGTGTGAAGTTAGTTGGGTAAAATTAAAAAAAAAAAAAAGTTTCCCATCACACTTCATTCTAGCTCTTAAAATCTGTGTAAAATATCATTGAAGTCTTGAGACTGGTCCATTTAGTTATTTCCTTGGGGATATAAAAAGTTGAGTTGGCCCTGACCAGTGTTTCTCAGTGATTAGGGTTTTGGCCTGTACACCAAAGGGTCGTAGGTTCAATTCCCAGTCGGGCATGTACCTGTGTTGCAGGTGCAGAAGGCAACCAGTTGATATGTCTCTCTCACATCGATGTTTCTCTCCCTCCCTCCCTTCTACTCACTCTGAAAAGCAATGGGGTAGGGGGAGAATATATCCTCAGGTGAAGATTTTAAAGAAAAATTATTATTTTTTTAATTGGACAGAATTTTAATGATTGATTTATTGCTTTTATTTTTCTGGATTTCTAGAATTCAGACCAAGAAGGGGGTGGAAAGAAAAAGAAGAAAAAGAAGGACAAGAAACACAAAAAGGATAAGAAGCACAAGAAACACAAAAAACACAAGAAAGAAAAGGCTATGGCTGCAGCTGCTGGAACTCCTGCAGCCATTGCTGCTCCCACCACCACATCAGCACAGGAAGAACCCGAGGCAGAGCCAGAGCCCAGGAAGGTATTAGAATCATTGTCCTGTGGTTTATACAAGTGGCTAAATTTTCTTTTTTTGTTTCTGTTTTTTATAATTCGCTACTTGGTTGTTTAACTCTCTTGCTCTTTTTCTCAATGACCTACCAAGAACAGGAATTTGCCAAGATTATGGATAGCAGTATGAATGGTTGCCATATAACTTAATGTATACTTTAAAAATAACTTCTCGATATAATCAATATATCACTTTTTAAAGTATACGGTTTGATAGGTTTAGTATATTCATAGAATTGGGCAGCTATCATCACAATTTTATTTTTCTCTGTACTTAGTATCTCCCAGCAGTGTCTCAAGACTTAACGATAAGACTTCTCTGTGTTTTTTGGTTTTTTAGGAGACTGAAAGTGAAGCTGAAGATAACCTTGACGACTTAGAAAAGCACCTGCGGGAAAAGGCCCTGAGATCGATGAGGAAGGCTCAAGTGTCCCCACAGTCTTAGGTGGAAATGTTTGTTATGATGTAAATTTTATTTGGTTTGTACTCAATTCAATTTCAAAAATGCTAAAATGTGTTTGAGCTTTAGACTATAACATTTGTTGTAATAATTGCTAGGTTGAAGTTCACCATGTAAAAAAGGGCATGGATTTACATTGCAAAAGGTGTCCACAGTGTATTAGTGACATTCTTTTATTGACAGCTGACATAAATTCATTTAGAGTGAAATATTTTAAGCCAAAAAAAAGTTCCCTTTTTAAAAAAGGGGCTTTAAATATTGTTGGCATTTTTATGGTTTCTTTAAATGCCCCTGGCTATTCCCAGAGGTTTTCTTTTCTTTTTTTTCTTTTTCTCATTTGAGTCTTAGCACCCATTTAAGTTATGATGCTTCCAACCTCGTATGGTTTGCAGTTGCCCAGAAATAAGACCACTGTTGAACTACTACAAAAGTATAAATGAACCTTTAACGCCACCATCTTTCCTGTTGCCTGTGGAGTCTCTGCTGAAATGAATCAGGATCAAGCTCTAAGAAGAGACAGAAAATGAAAGCATGCTGTTTGCCAGGACGCTGTGGGTTAATACTGATGTGTAACAAGTTGATTTGGAACACTGGAATTTCATTCTATTCTGTTGTGTTTTTTTTTGTAAAGGCAGTTAACTAGTCCCAGGAAGGATCCTTCAGTTACGTCAATTTTGTTTTTTGAAATGTCATGGCTCCATTCATAATTTTGTCTTATTCTTCCAATTGGTATATACAACTTCAGAACTCTTGTATTTGGAAGGCTGCAAGGGCCCAGACTTTGAAATAGTGTCTTGTTTTCACTGTTTTGTTTTCTTGTTGTTTTTTTTTTCGTTGTTGGTTTTTTTTTTTTTTTTTAAACTAAAGCTATATAAAGCTTGTGGATTAAACAGAATAAATTTCTAAATTTAAAAATGTTGGCCACTTATTTTTACTTACTCATCTCAATACTGCAGGAAACCTACCTTAGAAATCTTATAGTGCCTGCATTTTACCCCTTGGCACCTTTTGCAGAGTGGGGTTAGGGTAGGGGAAAGAAAAAGGTGGTGAAGTTGTTTTACCATCTTTATTTTAATAATTAATTGTGCTATGAAGGGAAAGTGTGGTTGGATCATATATAATGGGCAAGGCAAGTTGACGAGACATGAGCAAGCAGTATCTGTCCAGGCTGACGCAGAAGGAGTCTGGTACCTTCCAGCAAGTGAGTAAAGGCTAATGGTGACTGGGAGGAGGGGGCTGTTGAATGTTTGGCTATCCACAATCAAGTCTTTTTTGCATTTAAGATTTAGCAGAGCAAAATTATATGAGGAGCCGAAACCGGTTTGGCTCAGTGGATAGAGTGTCAGCCTGCGGACTGAAAGGCCCCTGGTTCGATTCCGGTCAAGGGCATGTACCTTGGTTGCGGGCACATCCCCAGTAGCGGGTGTGCAGGAGTCAGCTGATCGATGTTTCTAACTATCTCCCTCTCTGTAAAAAAATCAATAAAATATATATTTTTTAAAACCATAGCTAATTATGGGTCAAATTTAAAAAATAAAAAATAATAATTTGAGGAAACTTGGAGTTGACAACCTCATATAAGTAAAACAGCAACATTCATATGAAAGAAAGGCATTTTTGGCATCATGGCACATGGGCAGTTCATTTTCTAATTTCAGGCAGTTGAAACAAAAAGGGGAAAGTACCTATATGCCTTAATTTCAGGAAAACTTAGGAGTTTTTTACCTAAAAGACATGGACAGAAAAGGGGCTGTTTTATAGGTTGGATTTTAGATTGATTTGGAACAAAGCAAGCTTAAGATGCTCCTGCAGGGGCTGAACTCTAGAGTGACCGCTTCGGCAGAATCTTCATCTCCACTCCTCAATCTGCTCAGACGCACCTGCTGCCTTGCTGCTCCTCTAATCCATGAGAACTGATTACTCTCTCAGGGCCTTTGTTTCTATGGTTCCCTCGTCCTAACAGGCACCACCTGCCAATCCCCTGGCTTGTTTTCCTGTCTTAAACAGGCTACCTACCTCCTTTATTTTCATGTTTGGCGATTATTACCTGAAATATATTTTTGGTCCCTAGGAACTTGGTTTTGTTTTTTACTGTGTCCCCGGTGCCTGGGACATAGAAGTACAAATGTTTGATGAATGGGTAAAAGAGTAAGTTGAATCATTACCTCTGTTTGCCAGTGCCAACAGGACTTTTGAGGTAAAGAAAAGATGTGATGATTGCTTTCCTCAAGAACTATTTGCCTTCTGGGGATATTGTAAACATGCATACAACAATTTGGAGTGGACAAAACATAGCTTCTGGTAGAACAGGATTTCTACCATAGTTTTCTACGTGTAGGCTTGATCAACTTACTTGACCTCTAAAGCAGCGGTTGCCAACCTTTTGGACCTCAAGGACCACCAGTTGGCGACCGCTGTAAAGTGCTGCCATTTCCTCTACGGGGAGCAGTGGTGGGGCCTACCCCAGAGTTTTTGTACGTTAGTTAAAACATACAAAGCAGTGATAGCACAAAGAGAGGTTCCTCTGTTAGCTAACATGACATGTATTCCTTCTAGTAATGCAAATTGTAGTTTAGATATCTAAAGAATTTTAATCAATCATAACCCTATGCAACTCAGTGGTATTTAGTGCATTTGCAATCTGCAACCATCATTACTATTCCAGTGTTCAAGGATAATTTGTTAAGGTTAAGCCATGGTGTTACTTTTCTTTCTCTCTTTTTTTTTTTTTTTTTTGTAAGAACATTTATTGGGTCAATTACAGAGGCAGAAGAAGTAATTCCTGGAAGAAATGGATTTAGGAAATGAGTTATGGAGGTAAAGGAAGGGGGCCCTTGGAGCTTGGGAGTGAGGAAGCTAATGGTAACGAGCCTGGGGGTGAGGGGAGGGAAAGGGAAAGGAGCTGGGTGCCCTCCATTCTAAGGGTTTTAAGGGCAGAGATTTTAGGGGAGGTACCCAGGAAAGATCTTAGTAGAATATTCAGTAGCTTTCCAGGTATGGCCAGGGCCGTGGTCCCCACTGATTGATTGACCGGCACCTGGGCAGGGGGTCATTATTCAATGCAGCTGGTCCTGATGTCAGCCTTGGCTGGTTTTATTGCTTGAGGCATAGATGTTATCTCTAGAGAAGAAAGGTCAGGCTGTCCAAACCTCATGACTAGAGATATGCTAGGGGAGGAAAAGTCACCCTGGGGACAAGGTCCCACCCTACAATTGATTGTCCATTGCTAGGCATCTGGGGCTCTCCACCCTGATGACCTGTACCTGGCCCATCGTCCTTGCTGTGCTCATGTGTGTCTTAACTGCATTTATTTTTAATGCTCAATGATACTCATTTGTATAGACATCCACATTCTGTTCATCAGTTGGACATTTGGGCAGCTTCCACTTTCAGGCTATTATGAATAAAACAGCTGTGAACATTTGCATCCAAGTTTGTGTGCACATGTTTTCATATATATACATAAGTATGTGTATACACACACACACACCTAGGAATGGAATTGCTGGGTCGTCCGGTAACTTTTTATTTTATTTTTAAATATATTTTTATCATTTCAGAGAGGAAGAGAGGGATAGAAACATCAGTGATGAGAGAAAATCATTGATCAGCTGCCTCCTGCACGCCCCAAACGGGATCAAGCCCACAACCCAGGCATGTCCCCTGATTGGGAATCGAAACGTGACCTCCTAGTTTATAGGTTGACTCTCAACCACTGAGCCACGTTGGCAGGGCACTCTTAACTTTAAAAAACAAACAAAACTGCTGGACTATTTTTTATATAGCTGCTGTACCACCTTACATTCCACCAGCAGTATATGAGGGTTCCAAATCTCCACATCCTTACCTACACTGGTCATTTTGATTATAACCATCCTAGTAGGTGTGACATAGTACCTCATTGTGGTTTGATTTGCATTTCCCTGATGGCTAATAATGTCGAAGACCTCTTCATGTGCTGATAGACCACAATGCCATTTTAAGCTGATTTGTATCTCCATGAGAATATTTCTGAAATTGTGGTTGTAGGCTTTGTTTTGTTTTGTTTTGTTTTTGGTTGTAGGTTTTGGATCCAGGGCTCTCAAGAGAATAAGAGTAGAGTAGAGCTGATCATGCATTTGTGAAGTCTCTCATAGCTGTTTTGGAGGTTGGGGCTGGAGGACAGTGGCCAAACAAAAATTTGTTCCTAGTCTATAAAGAAGATGAGGAGTCTCAAGGAGACTGTCACTTTTTATTTAAAATACTAGAGGCCTGGTGCACGGATGGGGTCCCTCAGCAGGGTGGCCTGCGAGGATCAGGCTGAAAACCACAGTCCAATGCTGCCTGCAGCTCCTACCTGCTGCTCCAGCTCATGCCAGCCCCACTGCACCTGCCATGGGCTCAAGTTCAATCAGTCCCCATTTGGAGAGGCTTGCACCACTGAAGCAGTGCTCACCAGCCATGAGCCCTGTGTCTGGCGCCCTCCCGAGGGGAGTGGCCTGTGGGATTGGGCCGAAACCAGCTCTCCGACATCCCCTGAGGAGTCCTGGATTGTGAGAGGGCACAGGCCAGGCTGAAGGACCCCACCAGTGCACGATCAGGGTCAGGGAGGGGCCACGGGAGGGCTCCAGGGCATGTCTGGCCCATCTTGCTCAGTCCTGATTGGCCAGACCCCAGCAGCAAGCTAACCTACCAGTCGGAGCATCTGCCCCCTGGTGGTCAGTGCACATTATAGCGAGTGGTTGAGCGACCTTAGCATATCATTAGCATATTATGCTTTGATTGGTTTAACAGATGACCAGACACTTAGCATATTAGCCTTTTTTTTTTTTTTAATATCGATCAGCCGCCTCCTGCACACCCCCCACTGGGGATGTCCCCACAACCAAGGTACATGCCCTTGACCGGAATCGAACCTGGAACCCTTGAGTCCGCAGGCCAAGGCTCTATCCACTGAGCCAAACTGGTTTCGGCAGCATATTAGCCTTTTATTATCCTATATAATAAAGAGGTAATATACAAATTGACTGTCACTCCCTCACACAAGATGGCTGCCCCATGTGGTCATAAGATGGCCGGCAGGGGAGGACAGTTGTGGGGGGACCAGGCCAGCAGGGGAGGGCAGTTGGTGACCAGGCCGGCAGGGGAGTGGTTAGGGGGTTATCAGGCTGGCAGTCAGATGAGCAGTTGGGAGCCAGCAGTCCCAGATTGTGAGAGGAATGTCTGACTGCTGGTTTAGCAGTCAGACATCCCCTGAGGAGTCCCAGTGCACCCGGCCTCTAGTATAGGATATTTTTATTTAATATATTTTTATTGATTTCTGAGAGGAAGGGAGAGAGAGAAACATCAATGATAAAGAATCATTGATCACCTGCCTCCTACATGCCCCCTACTGGGGATCAAGCCCCCGGCATGTGCCCTTGACTGGAATCGAACCTGGGAACCTTCATTCTGCAGGCTGACAGTTTATCCACTCCAAACCAGCTGGGGTGACTGTAACTTAAGGTAATAGATAGATGCAGGTCTAGTTATTGTCTCTCGGCTGGTATGGCTCAGTGGTTGAGCGTCGACCAGGAGGTTGCTCGTTGCTGGCTTGATATGCAGGGGTCGTGCAGGAGGCAGCCTTTTGATGTTTCTCATTGATTTTTCTATCTATCCCTTTCCCTTCCTCTCTAAAAAGATCAATAAAAACATGTTTTTTAAAAAATGCACTGTCCTTTGTAGTATCTGACAAAGAACCCAATATTTTTTCTCAAGATACCTGTCTGGATGTTAAAGTCAGCCAACTTTAAATTTTGTTGTGAAAGGAAACAGACCAAGTGAGATTGGCTAGGTGCCTCTGAAGCAGGAGTAGTAGCTTTTAGTAGATATTGGTAATATGAAGCAAAAAAAAAAACCATTTAGGCCCGGCTGGTGCGGCTCAGTGGTTGGATTCCTGTCAGGGCACATTGCCCCGGTTGTGGGCTTGATGCCCAGTAGGGGGCTTGCAGGAGGCAGCCAATCGATGATTCTCATCATTGATGTTTCTAACTCTCCCCTCTCCCTTCTCTCTGAAATCAATAAAAACTTTTTTTTTTTTTTAAGAAAAACACCATTTAGGGAAAAGATGCTCTTTGTAAATCCCAAAGCCCAACATGTTCTTTCAAGCCCCTCCCTAGTGCACATCAGGCAGAGACCCCTCTGGCCTTTTCAGTGTGGAGGCTTTGGCCCACCCAGAGCAGGGGGCTCCTAAGCAGCCAGGCTTTGCTGAGCATTGCCCGGTTCTCAAGGCTGGCTCAGGCCTCATATTCTGGGATCTCCTGTTCTTTGCTTTTCTCCTGCTGTGTTCTGTCTGGAATGTCCTTTCTTGTCTCCTAATGTCCAAATTATTTTTTTACTTTAAAGTATTTAAGATAATGTTTTCTGATTATTAAGAAACAATACATGCTCACTTTTAGAGAATTTGGAAAATAAAACTAGAGGGAAAAAGTGTTGGCAAACCCATCATTCAAACCAAGGACACCTGTCTCAGGTTAAGTACTCTACCTGACTACACCCAGCTCCCCTCTAATATATGAAACAAACCAGGGTTTTTTCCTACATATTCATAAGTACCTATGTAGCTACAAGTATTAGAGTCATACATACCAGGTATACATAAGATATGATTTTTTTCAGTTGGACATATGGACTAAAATTGCAGAATACTTTTAAATATGTTCTACAGTTAGCCCTTGGCCAGTTAGCTCAGTTGGTTAGAGTGTCGTTTTTGTTTTTTTTTTAATATATTTTATTGATTTTCTACAGAGAGGAAGGGAGAGGGATAGAGAGTTAGAAACATCAATGAGAGAGAAGCATCGATCAGCTGCCTCCTGCACACTCCCCACTGGGGATGTGCCCGCAACCAAGGTACATGCCCTTGACCGGAATCGAACCAGGGACCCTTCAGTCCGCAGGCCGACGCTCTATCCACTGAGCCAAACCGGTTAGGGCTAGAGTGTCGTTCTGATATGCCAAGGTTGTGGGTTTGATCCCCGGTCAGGGGACATAACAAAAATCAACCAATGCATGCATTAATAAATGGAACAACAAATCGATGTTTCCCTCCCTCTCGCTCTAAAATCAATTAAAAATTTTTTTCAGCCCTAGCCGGTTTTGCTCAGTGGGTAGTGTCAGCCTACAGACGGAAAGGTCCCAGGTTCGATTCTGGTCAAGGGCACATGCCCGGGGTTGTGGGCTCAATGCCCAGAGGGTGTGCAGGAGGCAACCAATCAATGATTCTCATCATTGATGTTTCTATCTCTTCCTCTCCCTTCCTCTGAAATCAATAAAAATATTTTTTTTCAATGTTTTCTATAACTAGGAAATTTGGAAATCAAATTACCCCATGCCAACATGAAAACACAGCTACAGTTCTCCCTTACTTGCCTCTGTAGATAAAATGGTAATAATGGTACCCACCCCACAGGGTTTTGGGGAAGATGAAATGAGATGATGTTGGGTTACAACCTTTTGGGGTGCTTCCCAGGTCTTCCCTGAAGTCGGCGCCATATGCAGAGGGCAGGGAGTCACTGAAGAAAAAGGCAGACTACACCAGATGGTTAGGTGGCACTTTTAATAAGCACCGGAACTTGAGGCTTATCTTGAGCAGCCTGAAGACAGTTTTCTGCACATGCCTGCCTGTATCTTAAAAGTTTTATATAGAGGACTTAACTGGAGCCAGGCATGTACCCAGGGGGCCTTAACTGGCTGGGGTCAGGCATGTACCCTTCCAGATAGTATCAACCCATTTCCATCTCCTTGGAGCAGGGAAGGCGAGTGGAGCACGGATTCCACAGCACAGCGGAGGGGAGGGTGGGGGAGCCTCTACCTGCCTGGGTCCAGCTCCGGGGTCAAAGCAGTGTCACGACTTCTTGACCTTCCCTAACAGATGAACAAAACGCAGTCCCTACCCTAGTGAAGCTCATGGCATATGGCGGGAAAGGGGGGTGGGAGCAGAGGAGCAATCAGGTAGTGGTAAAACCGTATAATTGGGGACATGGGGTGGAGGGGCAGTCACTGTAGCAATGGGCAAGAACCATCTGCAGATCGCTTCTCAGCCACAGGCGTACTGTGAGACTGGGCGGGTGACTGCACCTCCCTCGGCCTCGGTTGGGCATGGATTCAATAAGGTAATGCACGTGGAGGGCTTAGCTCGCGCCTGGCATAGCATGGGGGCTCCATCAATGCGAGTTACAACTATGTCTCATCAGCTCTTGGATGCTGGCAAGTGGAGGATGCACTGCCCTCTATTAAACGATGCATTCCATTCATTTTAAAGACACATTGTGATTTCAGAGAGATTAAAATATGGGGGAAAGTCTTACGTTGTTTTATAATGTGTATGTGTTGCATTATATATAGTGTGATTATGCACAGGAAGGTCTGGAACATTGAAGAACCGGTCCTGACCCAGCCCAGCGACACACTCATCTGTCTGTCAATTTTTCCATCCATCTCTGCTGCTTAGCTTCCTTTTGTGTCTCTCTCTCCGGTTTCAGCAGTATTCTCACAGGCTTCCCCTAGGTGGCGCCCTGGCCCTGGGTGCCTGCAGCGGGAGCTGACGCCCTAACAGTGATGGCGAACCTATGACACGCGTGTCAGTGCTGATGACATTTCTGATGACACGCGCCGCTGAGGCGGCCGCATGCCAAGGATGAAACATTTGCTGTTCCTGTGGATGAAACATTTGCAAAATAATGTTTTTTCCTCAAAGTGACACACTACCTGAGTTATGCTCAGTTTTTGGCGAAGTTTGACACACCAAGCTCAAAAGGTTGCCCATCACTGGCCTAGAAGTCAATCCTACTCCTTAGGCTCCCCACTTTTCTTCCTCTTTTGCCTCCATCCCTGTTTTTTGTTTTTTTTGTGTGTTTTTTTAAAAAATATATTTTTATTGCCCTAGCCCCAAGGTTGGCAAACTGCAGCTTGCGAGCCACCTGCGGCTCTTTGGCCCCTTGAGTGTGGCTCTTCCACAAAATACCACGGCCTGGGCGAGTCTATTTTGAAGAAGTGGCGTTAGAAGAAGTTTAAGTTTAAAAATGTGGCTCTCAAAAGAAATTTCAATCGTTGTACTGTTGATATTTGGCTCTGTTGACTAATGAGTTTGCCGACCACTGACCTAGCCAGTTTGGCTCAGTGGATAGAATGTCAACCTGAGGACTGAAGGGTCCCCGGTTCAATTTTGGTCAAGGGCACATGCCCAGGTTGTGGGCTCGATCCCCAGTTGGGGTGTGTGCAGGAGGCAGCTGGTCAGTGGTTCTCTCTCATCATTGATGTTTCTGTCTCTCTCTCCCTTCCTCTTTGAAATAAAAAAATATATATATATTTTTAAAAATTAAATATGTGTGTGTGTGTGTATGGGCCCCCACCCGGCCCCTTCCGCCGTGGCCCCCTGGGCCCCTGTCTGCCAGCAGCCCCCCTCCCACCACCACCACTCCCATGCACTGACGGCGCCAGGCCCACTCACACCCACTGATGGCGTGGAGCGATTGGGGCAGGTGCCAGCAGCAGGTGCGAGCAGTGGCTGCTGCCCCGATTGCCCCTCAGGAGCAGGGGGAGGTGGAGAAGCCCTGAGAGGCGATCAGGGCTGGCAGCCGCCGCTCACACCTGCTGATGGTGCTGAGCGATCAGGGCTGGCACTGGGCACCGGCAGCGGGTGCGAGCGGGGACAGTGCCAGCAGCAGGTGCCAAGGCGCTGGGTGGGACCACTGCTCACAGAAGCAAAGAATTTTCAGTAACCACCAGAGGCTCGCCCCCATGACAGGACCAGCGCCCCGCCTTGGTCTGGCACCCCTGCTCACCTGCTCCACCATCCTACCACGGCAGATGCCTGCCATGTTCCACGTGTGCCCCCTGGTGACCAGTTTGGTTGTTCGGTTGTTCCGCCGTTCAGTCTATTTGCATATAAGGTTTTTATATATATAGATGTTTTTATTGATTTTAGAGAAAGGAAGGGAGAAGGATAGAGATATAGAAACATCAACGTGAGATAGAAACATTGATTGGCTGCCTCCTGCACGCCCCTCCTGGGGACAGAACCTGTAACCCAGGCATGTGCCCTGACCCAGAATCGAACCGTGACCTCCTGGTTCTTCATGGGTTCACGCTCAAACTGAGCCACACCTGCTGGGCTATCTTTGGACTTTCAGATACCGGAGTTAGGCAATTCCCCTTATTGCTTATGCCAGTTTGAGCTGGGTTTTCTGATCCAAGCATACCAAAGAGCCCAGTGCCTCATGGGAGCACTTTCCTCTCCCTCATCTCCTTCTCCAGGCCTGCTTTGTCTGACCATGTCCCTCTTAAGCGCACTGGGGAGAGCTGGGCTCAGGCTCTGGGAGAGGAAGGACAGGCCCTTCACAGCCTGGTCCTTTAGCCTTCTACGTCACGGTTCCAGGGTCGCTGGGGAAGGTAGCTGTGGGGAAGGCACACTGTTCTGTTGACTCATGACCCATCATACTCATCTTTCCTCTGGCTGCTCCTGCCCAGACATGACTTTTCCACCCTTGACTTGCCCTTAAACATGGGCAATTCCAGGTCGTCCTGGGTCAGCCCCCTTTCGGGGGAAGGGGACGAAAGAATCACATGGCCAAGTGGGAAGAGTTCTCTCGAGGTCAGCCTCCACCCTGCCCTGCTGTGTGACCTTGAGCAAGTCCCTGCTCCTCTCTGGGCCTCAGAGTCCTCCCTGAGGAAACTAGAAGGCTGGACTACAAGTCTGAGGATGCTTTAGGATTTTCCTTAGTTAATCTTTGTCCAGAGAGACATGACATTTAAGGAGCCTCACTTCAGACAGTCCGAGTCTTGTGCGGCCATTCATACCTTGGCAGCGATACGTCCCTACGCCTCCTGCCCTTTGCCGTCTGCCATCTCATGTGATCCTCCCGGCAGCCCGTGAGGAGACAGGACGAGGCAGAGCGGCGGCCTGACCCGGACTCACTGTGATAAAGCAGGCGCTGCTGTCACTGAGGTTCCCCGCTCACTGTGTGAGTCTTTTATGCGTGGTCACCCGGGTCCATTCCCACGTCAGCCCTGATGGGTGGTTACTATCATCACCCCCTTGTTCAGATAAGGAAACTGAAACCCGGAGCGGGAGAGTACCCCGTCCCAGGAAAGCGCAGCAAAAGGAAGCTGTGCAGCTGGGATTCAAACCCGGCCTGACCGTCCCCAAGCTTGTCTGCTTTCCATCACACACACGCCCTCGTATTCACAGAAGCACACGGCTAGAAAAAGGGTGGGCGAAGCGCGGAGGCTCGAGACCTGGGTTCTTGAACAAACTCTGAAAACTTACACGGCCGAGGTAAGTCACGCATCTCTCTGAGCCTCGGTCTCCTTAACCCAATGCGGGGATGGTGGTTCTCACCTGCATTGTGCGGCCTGGGGAACACGTTAGTGAGGGCGGGTGTGTGAGCATCGCCTGTGCACTGGAAAGGGCTGTCAATGTAGGAAATTGCTTTTCTTAATCCTGGCACAGGCACTGGGGCAGGAAGTGGGCAGGCTGAGCAGGGTGGGCCAAGGGTCCCCAAGTGGCTGTTTCCACCCGTGGCGTACACGAAGTCCCCCGGAAAGGAGGGGAAAGGTCAACAGGAAAGGACAAAGCCCTGGGTCCTTATCGAGAAGCATTCCTTCGACTCCAAGGCCTTTCAGGGGAAAAGAAACTTCTGGACTGTCACCACCGAGTTCCAAGCATTCCAGAGGGCTCAGTGGAGAGGAAATCTGTCATCACCTGACCCAGCATCAGGCGGAGAGGTCAGGATGGGTTAGCTGTCCTCCCCTCTCAGCCTCTGTCCCCGCCCTGCCCTGGTCTCCTTGTCCAGGACCCAGCCCAAGGCCCAGCCCCCATCGCCGGTCCTACCAAGTGGACCGCCAGCTGCCAGCCGTGAAGACCACCGTCCCACTCTGCTGAGGGCAGCTCTGGAGATGACTAGAATGTGGAATTGGAGCCACCCGGCTCTGGTTCTAGTTTAGTCCCTTCCCTTCTCTGGGCCTCAGTGTCTCCACTGTAAAATAAGAAACATTATGCCGCCGTAACTGGTTTGGCTCAGTGGATAGAGCGTCGGCCTGCGGACTGAAGGGTCCCAGGTTCGATTCCGGTCAAGGGCATTCACATTCCTGGTAGGGGGTGTGCAGGAGGCAGCTGATCGATGTTTCTCTCTCATCAATGTTTCTAACTCTCTATCCCTTTCCCTTCCTCTCTGTAAAAAATCAATAACATATCTATTTAAAAAAAAAAAAGAAAAGAAACATTATGCCCCTGCATGGCTCAGTGGTTGAGCATTGACCTACAAACCAGGAGGTCATGGTTCGATTCCTGGTCAGGGCACATTCCCGGGTCATGGGCTCAATCCCCAGTGAGCGGTGTGCAGGAGGCAGCCAGTCAATGATTCTTTCTCATCATTGATGTTTCTATCTCTCTCCTCCTCTCCCTTACTCTCTGAAATCAATAAAAATATATTTAAATAATAATAATAGTAAGGTAAAATAAGGAACATGAGCTGGAGGGAACCGGTACTGCTTACGGCTTGTCCTGGGTTTAAACAAGAGCCGGAGGAACTGCATCCCCCACACATGCGTCCTCTTGGTTGGTAGTCAACCGTACCCAGCGCTGGGATCTCACACTCAAGCCATCTTTAAAACGTGGTGCCCTGATTCTTCCTCAATTCCAGGTCTTTCTTGCTCCCAGTTAGACCGAGAGCTCATCGAGGACAAGAGACGGGGGCCTGCTTACGGCAGTGCTCCCCTCAGAGTCTCGCCCAAGGAAAATGCAGCTCAGAGGACCTCAGGCCGCTTCCCTGACTGAGCTGTCGGGCCAGCCTGGAGGCCCTGGATGAACGCCCCCCGGACCCCCCACCCCCGGCGCCTGCGGGGAAGAGCTCTGGCCGCACAGAAAGGAAACCCCGCCCCTGGCCTGGCTCCACTGCACTCTGGAGTCTGGGTGACGCTAGGCCAAGCCGTTCCCTGTCCTCAGGAGCCTCTGTGGTTTCTCAGCATGTGCTCAGAGGGGCCGGGCGCAGTGGCTGCCCCGCTGGTGGGAGAGGCCAGGGCAGGGCCAGCTTCTCCACAGCCCAGAGCGCTCCATCTCCACTTCTAACTTTTACACCTTGGGCTCTCACAGGACATTCTTTTTTTAATCTTTACTATTGAAAGCACTACCTCCCTTTCCCCCCATTAACCTCTTCCAGCCCGTTCTCGTGGCCACCCCTCTCCCCGACATGACATTTAAAAATATATATATTTTATTGATTTTTTTACAGAGAGGAAGGGAGAGGGAGAGAGAGTTAGAAACATTGATCAGCTGCCTCCTGCACACCCGCCACTGGGGATGTGCCCGCAACCAAGGTACATGCCCTTGACCAGAATCGAACCTGGGACCCTTCAGTCCGCAGGCCGAGGCTCTATCCACTGAGCCAAACCGGTTAGGGCCCCACATGACATTTTTGTTTCATTTTGATTTTATAGGTTTTCTGAGGGGAAACTGATATACAATAAACTGACATATTGAAAGTGTACAATTTGATAAGTTTTGATATATATATATACTCATGAAACCATCAACACAAGATCGTGAACATGTCCGTCACCCCCAAAAGTTTCCTCATTCCCCCTTTTGATTCGTCCAATACCCAGGAACCACTGAGCAGTTTGCTCTTGTACGTGTTTGCGTTTTCTAGACTTCTACGTAAAGGGAATCATACAGTATGTACTCTCTTTTTTGTCCGGCTTCTTTCAATCAGAATAATTGCTTTGCTATTCATCTATGTTGGTACTTATATCAGTGGTTCATTCCTTTGATTTGATTTTATTTTTTGTTTTTTGGGAACCCACACCGAGGATAATTTTTCCATTGATTTTTAGAGAGAGTGGAAGAGAGGGGGAAAGACAGAGAGAGAGAGAAACATAGATGTGAGAGAGACACATCAATTGGTTGCCTTCCGCACAACACAACCAGGGATGGAGATCGAGCCTGCAACCAACTTACGTGCCCTTGACCAGAATCAAACCCAGGACCCTTCAGTCCGTGGGCTGATGCTCTACCCACTGAGCCAAACCGGCCAGGGCATTCATTCCTTTTCAATGCTGAGTGGTAGTAATACCTCTTGGTCCATTGGCCTGTGAACAGGCGGGCGTTAGGTTGTTCCCAGTTGTCAGCTAATACGAATGAAGCTGCTGTGAATTTTCCTTCGCACAGATTTTATCTGAAGAAGTTGCAGTAAAAACAAAACACCCGGGCAAGATGATCCCTGAAGTCACAGGTGTTTAAGAACTTGGAAGCTGGGGAGCCGAGGACAAAGGGAACTGTCATTTCGAGCCCTACTGGTGCCAAGCACCTGACTGCATCCGCTCGTTTCATCACAGCGAGGCAGGTGCCATTGTCCCTCCCAGTTTACAGACAGCAGCTGAGACACGGCGACGTCGGCGATGACACTCATCCAGGCCGCGGCAGAGCGGTGACTCAGACCCAGGCCTGGCCGCCTCCGAGTCCAGGCCCGCAGCCACCACACGCCTGTGAGGAGAGCCAGCTCGGGTCCCTCCGCTTCCTTTGACTCACTGTGTGGTTGGGGTTGGTCCTGGCATTGCCTCTCACGGTGCTGGGCCCCCGGGAGGCGTGGTGGGACGCTTGGCCACAGCAGAAAGCGAGTCAGCCTGGTTACCGAGGGGCAGCAGGTCCCCAGCCGGGCAGAGAAAGACAAGAGGGAGCCCCGTGTCGTGTGGAATTTCCCCACGTGTTCTCTCCTGAAATGTTCTCAGCTACTGTGAGGTGGGAACTATCGTCCCCATCTTACAGATGAGAAAACTGAGGCTCAGGAGAGTCTCTCAGGATTCGGTCAGCTTCAAGGAACAGAAAAGCCAACCCAAAGTGGCTGAATCGGTAAAGACATTTATCTGACAAAAAACAAAATCAAAAACACAAGTTCTAGATTTGGCAAGTTCTAGTTCCTTTCTTTTCTTTTTTTTAAATTCTTCGAAGTTAATCTCTTTTATTTTTTTTTATTAAGGTATTATATTTGTACATATCTTACCATTGCCCCCCCACCCCACTCCCATACATGCCCTCACCCCCCAGAGTTTTGCGTCCATTGGTTATGCTTATATGCATGCATATAAGTCCTTCGGTTGATCTCTTATCTCCCCCACCTCTCCCTAACCTTCCCGCTATAATTTGACATTCTGTTTGATGTTTTACTGTCTCTGTATCTATCTTTTTGTTCAACAGTTTATAATTTTCTTTATTATCCATAAATGAGTGAGATCATGTGGTATTTTTCTTTCATTGACTGGCTTATTTCACTTAGCATAATGTTCTCCGATTCCATCCAGGTTGCTGCAAATGGTAAGAATATTTTTGTTGATTTCAGAGAGGAAGGGAGAGGGAGAGGGAGAGGGAGAGGGAGAGAGAGAGAGAGAGAGAGAAACATCAATGATGAAAGAAAAATCATTGACCGGATGCCTTCTGCACACCCCACACTGGGGATTGATCCCACAACCTGGGCATGTGCGCTGACTGGGGATTGAACCTGTGACCTCCTGGTTCATAGGTCTACGCTCAACCACTGAGCCACGACAGCCAGGCAAGTTCCAGTTTCTTAATCCAGGGACTCCACAGGCAGCACAATTCACCATAGCTAAGATTTGGAAACAGCCTAAGTGCCCGTCAGCAGATGAGTGGATTAAAAAACTGTGGTACATCCACACAATGGAATACTATGCCACTATAAAAAAGAAGGAACTTTTACCATTTGCAACAACATGGATGGAACTGGAGAGCATTATGCTAAGCGAAATAAGCCAGTCGGAGAAAGATAAATATCACATGATCTCACTCATATGTAGGATATAATGATCAACATAATTTGATGAACAAGAATAGATCCAGAGACAAATGGCAGCGGGGGGGGGGGGGGGGGAGGGGGGGATAGAGAGCAACCAAAAGACTTGTAAGCATGCAGATTAGCATAACCAATGGACACAGACACTGGGGCGGTGGGGGCTTGCCCAGGGTGGGAATGGCTGGGGGAGGGGGGGGGTCAATCAGAGAAAAAGGAGACATATGTAAAACTTTAGACAATAAATTAAAAAAAATAAAATAAAAATTTTTAAAGAAGTTTGTCTGAAGTCACGCAGCCAGAAAGTGGTGGCTGGTATTTGAACCTGCCTGTTATTCCTGGATTCTATCACACTAAAAGGTCAAGGGCGGTCAGTGGGGCAGAGGGCGGGTGGGGCAGCCCCCAGACCAAATGGGGATTGCTGAGCTGTGACAGGTGAAGACCGGCTGCTTGGGAAACCCAGGGGCTGGGAATGGGGCTGGGGCCAGGCCAGCTGGCAGGCCCAGCCGAGCCTGCAACATGAGTCCAGGAGCCATCAGCACCCACTCTCCGCTCCTCTCGGGTTCCAGGTCTACTGCCCAGCCTCCTCCGGAAGCCTGAAGTACTGAGTCGGGTTTTATGGGCAAGAAGCACTCACCGGACAGTTCAGTGGACCACAGACGCTTACAGCCCAGAGGAACTTCAAGGAGTTTAGGTTCAACCCCCCATTTTCCAGATGGGAAAATAGAGGCCAATCTCTTACAAAGGGTTTGGTTTGGTTTTTTTTTCTGTTTTATTTACTGACTCACCCCGTTACCTAGAACACATATTAGGCATTCAGGAAACATTTGAAGCATGAATGACTGACTCATTGACTGAAAGCTGTTTTCCTGGGCCACTTAGCTTTGCAACAGAAAGTTGGGCTTCAGAACAGAGCCGAGGCCTCTCCAGCCCCTCAGGTCCCAGGTGGCAGATCCGGGTCACAGACATGTGGCTGGTCCACCGTCAAGGATGTATGCCCACACACCACGCAGGCTCTCACACGCACAACCTTTAATACATTTCCCCGACAGCCAGACACAGAAACACATCCAAGCCTCACTGTAGCTGTAAGGACAGAACCCACTCAGCTCGCTTAGAAATAAATGTGTGTGTGTGTGGGGGGGGAGGCAGGGACCACTGCCCACCACCCAGGGCTGTGAGTGCAGACCCTGAGAAAGGGGGCGTGGGCGGCTTCTCTAGGAGGAATGTGCAGGCTGGAGGAGGTAATGCCCCCCGGCCCAGTCAGCTGGCCTAATCCCTTCGCAGCCCCCATCTTCCCAGACAAGAAGTCTTGACTATCTCCCGTGATGGAGCTCTTACTACCCACAGGGCACACTATCACCCATTGTCCCGGATGACTCATTCTCGTTGAGGACTGAAGTCATCTCTTCTGTTGAACCAGCCATTACTCATTTGCTCGTGCCTGTGGCTGCAGCATTTACGCAAGTTTAAGATAACCCAACTGCTCCCTCATTCCGTGGGTTGGGCTGCTATAAACAGTTTCACACCTCGTCAATCCAAACACCACGTAAGAGAGGATCTGATTGGTTCGCCCACTGGCCACCTTGTTAAGGCTGCCCCTGTTGGCCAGAGCAGTCACACCAGCCCCTCCTCCCGTCGCCTATTGGTTGCCAGCCGGCCTATAGAATGGCTGCCTGAGGACCGGAGCCCGCCCATCCCTGGTCAAGTGAGAGTTGAGGTCATTTTTAGCTTGGAATTTTGCAAACATCTTCTCTGCTTCTCTTGCTTTTCCTCTGGGCCTGGGCCAGTTCCCTGTGCTCCTGCCCCCACCCCAATTCTTTGTTCATTGTTTGCGGAGGCTTATTCTTCTCTTTCCTGGCGTTTCCCCACCTTTTTCCTGCCGATTGCACATTTTGGACACAGCTCGGCTAATTTCAAACATGACCGCATATATTGCTTGGGGCCAGTCTCTTCCTCTCTTTGTGCCTCAGTTTCCCCATGTGTATATTGGGGTAACTACTCGTAGGGTTGTTGAGAGGAAGAAAAGTGTCCATGTATGTACAAGTTCCTGCCACAGAGCTGAACACCAAGCACAGTCAGCGTCTGTCCTTGCTTTTGGCCTCAGCCCTTACCTGTGGCTGACAGAAGACCTGGAGACAGACAGAGCTGCACTAGGCGAGAGAAGAGGCCAGGCTGCAAGCCGGGCTGGGCGTCTAGCCTGCGTGTGACCTGGGGAAAGTCGCTTTCCCTCTCCCTCCCTGGGACCAGTCTCCCCAGCTGTCAAATGAGAATTGGACCAGAGGAACATTTCCCAAACTGCACAACAAAAATACAACATGAAAGAAAAAAAAACAGGAGATTGAAAATTCGGCCAAACATGTTAGGAAAAGCCACTCAGAAAATTAAAGACTCGGGGGCTGTGCTGTCCAAGTATGGTAGCCACTGGCCACGTGTGATTATTTAGTTAAAATTAATTTATAATCAGTTAAAATTTAAAATTCGGTCTCACCAGCCACATTTCAGGTGCCTGACAGGCACTCGGGCTAGTGAGGCCACACAGCACAGAAGGGCTAGAGCACCCCCGGATTGCAGGAAGTGCTGGTGGGTGCTGCCTTCAGAGGAGGCCTGCTTCACCCGAACCCAGACTCTCCCACACACACCTGACCGCACTGTCTCCGCAGAACATCTTCGACCGAAGCAAGAAACTATCCTGCTCCCAGGAACACGGTCTGGACGACGCGGAGCGAGAGGATCTCTCAGGGCCCTGCCGACTCCAAGCGTGGAGAAGGGAACATTCTGGCCACCGAATTCCTCTCCGGGGAAGGAACTGCCTGGCTCAGCAGTTCTCTTTGCAAAAAGACATTGGAGTTGTGGGAAGAGAGCCCCCTCGAAGCAGCGGGGAGGCCCTGGGAAGGAGAGGAGGTGGGGGACTCAGTTGTTGAGGGAAATGAAGGACGTGGGATTGAAGGGGAGAGGAGAGTGGGCTGAAGGCAGAAGAGGTTCTGGCAATCTGTTGGGACAATGGAGCGGAGGCAGGAGGGAGCCCAGAGGCCCGGATGGCTGAAGGACTCTTTTTTTTTTTTCTTTTTAAATATATTTTATTAATTTTTACAGAGAGAAAGGGAGAGGGATAGATAGATAGAAACATCGATGAGAGAGAAACATCAATCAGCTGCCTCCTGCACACTCCCTACTGGGGATGTGCCCCCAACCAAGGTATATGCCCTTGACCGGAATCGAACCTGGGACCCTTCAGTCTGCAGGCTGATGCTCTATCCACTGAGCCAAACCGGTTAGGGCAGGACTCTTTTTTTTTTTTTTTAATAATATAAATATATGTTTTATTGATTTCAGAGAGCAAGGGAGAGGGAGAGAGAGAGAAACATCAATGATGAGAGAGAATCATTGGTCGGCTGCCTCCTGCACCCCCAACATTGGGGATCAAGACCGCAACCCAGGCATGTACCCTTGACTGGAATTGAACCCGGGACCCTTTAGTCCGCAGGCAGACACTCTATCCACTGAGCCAAACCAGCCAGGGCTGAAGGACTCTTGAGAACAGAGCTCTGATGCTCAGTTGGAAGTCATCTGGACACAGTTGCATACAATGCTGCTCCTCCCACCCACCACCCATGAGTCAGTACAGGTCTATCACATGTGGACACGTCACCTTGGGGAAAACCCAGAGAACGGGGCGGAGTTCCACCTTCAGGCGGCCAGTGGAGTGGAAAGTACCTCCAAGCGAGTTGAGAGCTGAAGGAGATGGAGACTTTGGCAGCAGCGGGTTCTATGGAAAGAGGAATTGAAATTGACGAGGAGAAATGGAGTCCCCGAGAGATTAGGAGGTGTGATGGTTCTAGAACATGTTCCCCAAGTCTTCTCCGATTGAAATGCGAGGCTTTGCAAGCCCGCCCCCTGAACATGGGTTCTGTGGCTGCTGGAGCAACAGAATACGGTAGAAGTGACCCAAATCTTAAGAAACTGGTAGGTTTCACTTCCTATTTCTAGGGACACTTATTCTTGGAAACCAGCTGCTATGCTGTGTCCAAGGCACATTAAGAGGCCAAGTGTAGGGGTTCCCAGCTGACATGCCCATTGACAACCCGTGTCAACTGCCAGACGTGTGAATGAGGAAGCCTCTAGACCAGTCCAGCTCCATTCACCGTGACTGCAGCCACACAGACACCCCGAGAGAGAATGCCCTGCTTGAACCCAGTGACCCCGCAGAACTGTGAGAAATAATAATCAAATGGTCTTGTTTTAAGCTACTAAGTTCTGGCCGATGGATTTACACCGATAGTTTAATAAGAGGAAGAGGAAATAAGCCACGAATCCCATCACAGTGAGATGGGGTAGGGAAGCCAATTTTACATGAAACCCGAAAGCATGTGCGGGGCCTCGGCAGGATGGCAGGGCTGACATTTGGATGAACTTGGTGTGCGATCACGTTTCGGCCGGGACCCTGAGGTGCTGACCCAGGTGCTGTCCAGGTGAGAGAGAGAAAGGTGTCCACAATGACTGGGAAGGTCCTGTCGTGGACAGCTGTCCTCAGCGACAGCGGGAGCTGGAATTTGGAGGAGAGGAAGAGGAGAAACGGTTTGTAGGAAGATGATGAGACCGGCTTTGGCAATACTGTTACGTTGACAAAGAGAAATTCTTGCTGGAAGTTTCAGGTTTTGCTTCCAAAACAAAGATTTGAGAAGCCTGAATCCTAAACCTCTTTTATAAACACCCGCATCCATTTTTTTCACTCGTTTAGGCAGCCATTCAGGCAGGTGTAGTCATGCTTAAGAGCACATACCCTGGTCTGGGTTCAAAGCCCAGCTCTATCTCGGAATAGCTGCATGGCCTCAGGCAGGAGACTTGCTGTCTCTGTGCCTCAGTTTCCTTATCTTTAGATGGGGAAGAAAATAAGTACCCGCGTTGTTGTAAAGGTCAAAGAGCACATGCACAGAAAACTCTTAGAACAGTGCTTGAAACACAAGTACGTATTACAGTGAGCTCGCAATACTCAGCAACTAACTTCTGAGCGCCTACTGTGTGCTGGACACCCTGCTGCGCTGAAGATGCAGCCATGCAAGATAGACACAGGCCCTGCCTCATAAAGCTTGCATTCTGGTCCTTCTCTAGCACCGGGGCCCTAGGTCTCTTCGGTTTCCTTTCACATGTGTTGTCCATCTGATCCTCAGAAGGGCCCCAGGGGGTTGGCACAACTGTGACCTTGCCCCCATTTGGCAGAGGCGGACACTGAGGCCCAGAGAGAACCACTGATGTCTTCTCTGCACAGTCCCTTAGTCTGTCACAGATCTCTGTGTCCCTTCCACGGAAGCACGAGGACAGGTTGGCCCACCCTCCTGTTGGCCAGCTGTGCTTTCTCTGCCTGCAACCCCGCCAGCAAAGGAAATCGCGAACGTCGTCAGCCTCTTGCCGCCGCGCGCTCTCAGGACAGAGTGGGGTGCGCAGGAGGCGGGAGGTCAGGGCCCTGTGTACCTGCTGCCCCTCTCCCTCCTTGGTCTCCTAGGTAAAGCGAGCACGCATCTACCTGTGACCAGCAGAGCCCCACCCAGACTCATCTCCACGGATGCCTGACATTCCACCATTTCGAGTTCATTCTTTCCCGTTGAGCAATCGCTCCAGGAACTTCCTTTTCATCTCTCAGTGCCTCTGGGATGGATCACTAGCATTTTAATAGGCCCAAGACTTGACCTCTAAGATGACCACCTTTCTTCCGTAGATAAGGAAAATGGTCCAGAGGAAAAGTGACTTGCCCAAGGACACGCACCCCGTCGTGGGCAAAGCCGGGACAAGAAGCTGGCGCTGTTCACACGCTTCCCGCCCTGGACCGGCGGGGCAGAGACACGAGAGGCGCCCACGCGCCTTGTGCTACTTCGCAGCCTGCAAAGGGCTTCCCCACCAGAGCTCACCGGTTTCAGGTCATTCCTAGAAGCGGGCGGGCCTCCTCCCTGGTACGGGCGTGGTGGTTTGGGGCTGCTTCAGCATTCCTTCCTCTGATAGCAGGGCCAGCTTTATCACTTCTTACAGACAGCCTAAAGGCACGGCTCACTGGTCTGCCCTTGGGTCCCTGGAGCGGCCCTGGTTTCCGGACTTCCCAAGGCCCAGGTTAGCTCCTCCTTCCATATTTTGTTGTTAATCCTCACCTGAGGATATTCCCCCACTGATTTTTAGAGAGAGTGGAAGGGAGGGGGAAACAGAGAGAGAGAGAGAAACATTGATGTGAAAAGAGACACGTATTGGTTGCCTCCTGCACACACACTGACCAGGGCCAGGGATCGAGTCTGCAGCCTAGGTACAAGCCCTTGACCAGAATTGAACCGGGGACCCTTCAGTCCAAGGGTTGACACGCTATCCACTGAGCCCTCCTTCCATTCTTGGTGAGCCCCAAACCTTCCAACACAGTCCTTTTGTTGTTGTTTAAGTAAGCCAAAGTGGGTTTCTGTTGCTTGCTTATTATTTTTTTAAATATTTTTATTGATTTCAGAGAGCAAGGAAGAGGGAGAGAGATAGGAACATCAATGATGAGAGAGAACCATTAACCGGCTGCCTCCTGCACACCACTGGGGATCGAGCCCGCAATGCAGGAGGCATGTGCCCTTGACTGGAATTGAACCCAGGACCCTTCAGTCCACAAGCCGACACTCTACCCACTGAGCCAAACCAGCTCGGGCCCTGTTGCTTGCTTATAAGAACTCTAGTAGACAGACCCACTTTACAGATGAGGAGGACGAGGTATGCAGAGGAAATGTAAATAACAAGGGAGAGACCCAGGGCTGCAACCCAGGTGTCTCGCCTCCCGGCCCAGGCTCTGACCTCACACCGCAGGGCTGACTCTGGGCAGTTGGGTCCTGAGGGGAGAGGAATGCAGGTGAGCAGGTCTGACCACGGAGATCAGAGCTGTTCCGTGAGGGGTGTTGGAGTCAGACAGACCTGATATTAAATCCCAGGTTTAGCTCAGTCAGCGTGGCTCAGTGCTTGAGTGTTGACCTATGAACCAGGAGGTCACTGTTCGATTCCTGGTCAGGGCACATGCCCGGGTTGCAGGGCTTGATCCCCAGTGTGGGGCATGCAGGAAGCAGCCAATCAATGATTCTCTCTCAACACTGATGTTTCTCTCTCTCTCTCTCTCTCTCTCTCTCTCTCTCTCTCTCTCTCTCTGTCTCTCTCTCCTTTCCTTTCTGAAATCAATAAAAATATAAAAGAAAAAAAATCCAATATCTGTCGCTTATAGTTATGGGCCTTGGACAAGTCATTCCACCTTCTTGGAGCTTAGCTTTCACCAGCTGTGACAGCAAGAGAGCAGGGCCTTTGTATAGACACAGACCTGCGGCAACACATCTGGCACATGGAGCGCCTTTGGCTGGGTCCTCTCACTCAGTGAACAAGCCGGACAGCTGTACACAGTAGCTGTACAGATGGGTGATACCGGCCTCACGTGGTTACACGAGATAACGTATGTAGCGTTGTTGGCACCATGCCCCATGCTCAGCAAGTGCTTCAGAAACAGTAGCTAAGTGGTGACACCATCACCACAGGCTCAGTCAGGTCTCTTCAGTCTATGGTGAAACCGCAAATCCTAAGCTCCTCCCTTCCTCACCACTCGCCCCCAAACCTGGATGGCCTCAGTGCCCTGCCTTTCCCCCCCAGGGCCCTGGCCCGGCTGCCGGGGAGCGGGTTCTGGCCTTGTCCGGCACTCCACAGCTGTCAGTTTGGCGAAGGCCCAGCTATGCCAGGGCCCAGCTGGCAAGACTTTCCTGCTCCACAATTCCGAAGGGTCTAGTGGCCAGCCCTGCCCTCCAGCCTCCTCCCTCAGACCCGAGGCAGATGGGAATCAGAATGCAGCCTGTCGCCCCATTTAGCAGCCCCAGCCCCCCAGGCCTCCTCCCTCCTCTGGGCAGGCCCAAGCAGCCAGAGACACGAACGGCTGGGCCCTCTGGGAGGGCCACGTGGGCCAGTCCAGCGCCTGCCAGCTCTCAGGCTGGTTCCACAATGGCTCCTTTCACCAGCGAGAGGAGCTGGCCCATCTGGAGCCCGCAGGGTGATGTCCCAGGCCCCGGGGACAACGAGTGGGAAGTCAGAAACTCAGGAAGGGGTTGCTAAGACTGGGAGAGTCAGAGGTGCTCAACAGTCCACCCCCCACATACACACACTCCACCCATACTGTCTCATGTCAAGGTGACTACCGCACAACAGGGAGATCAGATTCCCTGGGGCCCCGGGGCTGGAGCGGGTGGTGGGGAGTAAGTGTGGAAGCAGATGGAGGGAAAGGGTTAGTCATGGGGTCCTGGGGGGAAGGGAGCCTGGGCCCTCAGCCCACGCTCTTGCTGGCATTTGCAGGCCCATAGCAAGAGGGTGACGTGGTCTGGGTCCTTGAAACAGCCCTTGCAGTAACAGTGGGGGCATCCCAGCCGGGCATCCCGGCCAGGCACCTTCTGCATCTGCCCCTGCTGTCCATGCCTTCTGCCCCAGGCCTCCAGGATCTCTTAAAGGGACTTGCATATTCCTACAAGTACCTCTGCCCCCATCGGCTCCCCTTCTCCACCCCCAGAGCCACAATCTAATCTAATCTGCTCAGTCCCTGCATTAAAGTCCTTACAGCCTCCCCACTGCCAAAGGACCATGCCCTCAAGGCGCAGACTGTCATTTGTGCTCACTCGGCACCCATTCCTTTTCCTCCTGATCTCTAAATCCCTTTGCTCCTGGAGGACATCCTTCTTCCATTCTGTCCACGTGGTTTGGGTGATGCTTATGCCTAGAGATCGGCATGTGACCAAAATCTGTCCAATCAGAGAATTCCACCCCAGGCATACTAAGTCAGGAGACCCAGACCAGTCGAGGGAATTCCGTTCCAGAACTTGTGTTTAAACATTTGGGGAGATGAATCTTTCCTTTCACTGGCCCGGGACTGGGGAAGGCATCAGCCTGGAGCTGCCTCCACTTGGAAAGGGTCTGTTCCGGAGTGAGGCCGACCCAGGGAGAAGCAGAGAGATGGGAGACCGCCTGGCATCACTGAGCCCCTAGATCCAGCTTTACCTGAAGCAGATAGCTGAATTTTTCAGATTTTTAGGTCAATAGATTTCCTGCCCATTTGAGCCTCTTGGGATTGTGTCTTTGGTCTCTTGCAACCCAAGAGTTCTGACCAATACAGAGGCCCAGCTAGCCTGGCCTCGAACCACCTCTGCTGCCCTGTCGGCCTTGTCCTGGCCATATGGAACTGCCCTTCCCCCAAACACCCACGGGCCCCGAGCCTCTGCTGGCTCTCTGCCGGGGAGGCACTCACTTTTTCCCTTTTGCTCTTGCTCGACTCTTGAAGATTCAGTTCGAATGCCAGTTCCTCCGTGAGCCGTCCCCAGCTCCTCCCAGGGAGAATTTGCTCTTTGCTCCTGTCCACTCTCGAACCATTATCTGGCTAGATCAGAGGGATCTGTCTGTACATCTGTCTCCCTCACTAGATTACTGAGCTTCTTGAGGGCAAGAACTGTGATTTCTTTTCTCAGTGCCCAGAACCTGGCCCGCACATAGGGAGTGCTCAGGAAATGCTCGTGGGAAGATCTGGATTGCCATCAGCTGGGCAGGCCCTGGCATGGGGCTCGGGTTCTGGCACTACCAGGAGGCAGCTCTGTGGCCCATGCCCACCTCTGGGCAAGTGCTGTT
Source organism: Eptesicus fuscus (assembly GCF_027574615.1). Classification (NCBI taxonomy): domain Eukaryota; kingdom Metazoa; phylum Chordata; class Mammalia; order Chiroptera; family Vespertilionidae; genus Eptesicus; species Eptesicus fuscus. The sequence goes on from NC_072481.1 coordinate 14,790,215, forward strand.
GGTGTCGCCCTTCAACCTGAAAATCCTGCTCATCCATGAAGGAACTCAATGCCTTTGATGTGGGATGAGAGGGCCGCTTTGGAGTCAGACAGACTTGAGTTCAAGTCCTTGAGCTCTTCCATGCGGCACTCGTGTGATTTGGGCCAACTCACTGAACTTCTTCGAGCTTCGGTTTCCTGAAAATGGCAAACACGTGATGTGCCGGGCACTGTTCTAAGCTCTTGACGTGTCCCAGCACCTCTAACTCTTTTGCCTGCCCTCTGAGGTGTGGGACTATTATCATCCTCATTCTAGGGATGCAAAAACCGAGGCCCAGGGAGGTTAGTGTTGCTTGGAGGCCACGGTGAGCAAGTAGCAGAGCTGGGGTGGAACTCGGCAGGCTGGCTCTTAATACTCTACTGTCCTGGGCAAAGCGGGGACAATACTAGGCCCTTCTTCACGAGGTTGCTGGGCAGCTCAGCCTTCACCTGGGTGTGTGGCCTGAGCCCGGGGGAGTCCCGTCTTCCCAGAGAAGCCCGGAGCTGGGGGTCAGGCGGAGGGAGTGGGCCGTGGCTGCTCCAGGACGGCGCCCACTTGGCTCGGGCTGCACGTAGGGCTCTCTGCTTGGCAGAAGGACTCTGCTCATAATGCCCGTTTGTCCAGACGCGGGTCAACAGCTTTGCATTCTCCACACGCACTCCCCCGGGCCCAGAAGGGATGGAGGGGTGTCAGGAGCCAAGAGTCGGTCAAAGGATTAACTCTGACCTTACTTCAGTAAGTTACTGAAACTAGGCCCACTTCCTCTTGCCTGAGGACAAAGCATTTCTTCTGTAGCCGCCCTTCAACCGCCACACCCTTTATCTATAGTTACGACTTTAGCCGATTATCTAGGTCAGCCCCCACCCCTCCTAGGCATCCACCCTTCTAGAAATCACATATAAGGAATGCTGTAAAAAATAAAATTTTGAGGCTTGATCAGAATCCCTTTTGTCTTGCCTCCATTCTTTGCGTCCCTTGTCTGTCTCTCATTCTCTTAGGTGCGCCGCCTCGGTACCCCCGTTAGAAGACCCCGCTGGCCGGGGCAGAGGGGGACGGCCCAGGCTCCAGCCAGGCCAGGGAAAGCTGCTGGGAAGGAAGAGGTGTGGGGTGGCCTAGTTTCTCGCTGCCTAGCTGTGAGAACTTGGACGAATCACCATGTCCGGGCCCCTTAGTTCCTTCATCTGTAAAACGGAGACCGAAAGGGTCCCCGCTTTGTCTGGGGGCGTGGGGGTGAAAGAAGAGGATGCATTCTGCAGTATGGATCGTGGGTACTCCATAGAGGACAGTTCATTATTAGTCCCAGCTCTACCGTTTCCTAGCCATGTGCGAACTTGAGCAAGTTTACTTCATCTCTCGGTGCTCAGCTCCTCACTTGTAAATTGGGGACAATGACAAAACAACTCCGTGTCTGGCACTTTAAAAGTGCGCGGTACGTGTCAGCGCTTGTTATGCTTCTCCGGCTGTGAGACCGTGGGCGGCAGGGTCTGGGGAAGGGACTGGCAGGCACCACCTCCAGCCACGACGGTGGCAAGAAGAAGGCCTGAAGCAGCCAAGAAGCAGGCCAAGAAGATGGACAGGAAGATGGGGCGCTGAAGCAGAATCAGTAAGAGGAGCAGGAGAAACCTGAGGAGCTGAAAGCGAAGGCCGCGGGGAAGAATTCTGGCAAGCCCGGCCGGCGTGGCTCAGAGGTTGAGTGTCAACCTAGGAACCAGGAGGTCAAGGTTCGATTCAGGTCAAGGGCACATGCCTGGGTTGTGGGCTCGATCCCCCGTAGGGGGCGTGCAGGAGGCAGTCGACCAATGATTCCCTCTCATCACGGATGTTTCTATCTCTCTCTCTCCATCTCCCTTCCTCTCTGAAGTCAATAAAATAAAATAAAAAAGAAAGAAATCTGGCAAAAAGTGAGCTGTTCCTTCTGCCTGGGGCCATGGTGACCCTTCATTCCATTCCTGTTTTAACATCTGGATCCCCTGTCATAACATCTCTTGCCCCCTACAGCTAAAATGAGGCGTTGCCTTGGAGCCTGCTGTACACTTAAGAATATACTTTTGTAAAATAATAGTCACACATTGGCTCATCTCTTCAGTCCTCATTCTGCCATTTCAACCGTAGCTGTGTGGTCAGAGCAAACCCAGAATCCTGTCAAGGTGTGTTCTTCAGTCTTCGTTCTATCTGATATCCTGTACCGCCTGGAATTAAACCGAGACCGTGGGCAACAAGCTGCCCCGCCCCACGCCTCAGTTTCCCCATTCGTCTAGTGAAGTTTAGACTTGACTGTAGGTGCCATTTGCTCACAGATTCTGGGCTCCACCCCACCCTGATGACTGAGTCCCTCTAGGGAAAGGCCAGGTGCCCTTTCTCCCAGGGCAGCTCCCGGATCCTGCTTGCTCTTGCTCAGGGCTCTGTCCCCAGGACCTGGCCTGGACCTAACTTTCCTGACTTTGTTTTTCATGAAACAAACACTGACTTAGAGCTCTTTATGTGCCAGGCACTCTTCTGCGAGCTTTACACGTATACTTGCATTTACTCCTTGTAATCCTGGGGGAAAGACTCTTATTACCCTCCAATTTTTTTTTATTTATTTTTTTACAGATGAGGCAATTGAGGCACAGTTAGCATCATGCGTCCAGGGATTCAAACCCAGGCCCTCCAGTTCCAGGGATAATCCTCTGACTCTCTCTGACCCCGTCCCTCTGTTCAGGACTTGGGGCGCACTGTGTACCCACCCATCCACTGGCATCCATTACTCATCCCCTGGGACGGGATTCTCCCTTCCTTGGGGAGAGGGGCGGGGGCCGGCTGTGGGATGTGGGGAACTGAGTAATGGGCCCAGCCTCTGAGGGGCAGCCTGCCAACACCCGCCACCCTGCCAAGTCCACAAAGCGGCCTGGGCAGCTCACAACCTGTTGTTCTCCCGGAGCCCAAGGAGAGCACAGCAAAGGCCCAGAGCTGACTCACGGCGGGGTGCGGCGAGCATGGAGTGTGTTCATTTCATCTCTCCTTCTCTGGATACTCGCTGGAATAAGGCTGAGCCCCGCTCCAGGGGCCGAAATCCACCCAACCCAGAGCCTTAGATGCTCAGACTCGGGGGGAAGGAAAAGCCCGTTAGATGAACGCCTGGCCACAGAACCCCTGTGGGAGGAGGAGGGTCTTTGCGTGGCTAACTATGTTGGTCGTGGCCCTGGGTGTGAAAGGCAGGCCCGCCCGCTGGCCACAGCCTGGAGAGCCGGGGGCTGGGGAAGGCCTCGGGGAAGGAAGCACAGGGAGCCCTGAGCCCTGAAAGCAGGCGGAGGGAGTGAGAGTGGAGAAACGGAGCCTGAAGGAGGAGCAACCGAAGGTCCACACGTCCCTGGGGTGGAAATGTTTGCTGGACGTTTAAGAAGCAGGATATTTAGCCCTAGCCGGTTTGGCTCAGTGGATACAGCGTCGGCCTGCAGACTGAAGGGTCCCAGGTTCGATTCCGGCCAAGGGCACATACCCAGGTTGTGGGCTTGATCCCAGTGTGGGGCGTGCAGGAGGCAGCCAATCAATGATTCTCTCTAATCATTGATGTTTCTATCTCTCTCTCCCTCTCCCTTCCTTCCTCTCTGAAATCAATAAAGAAATATATTAAAAAAAAAAAAAAAAAGAAGCAGGATATTTAATATTCACAATTCAGTTGTTTAGTGCGGGCTCCCTCCACGGTCACCACCACCTTTCTGCCATACCCAACCTGCGGCCATGAAATATCTGAAAATAGAAAGGATGGGATGGTGCCTCAGCGGTGGGAGGGGCGGTGTGGACAGCACACTTTTTTTTTTTTAATTTCTTTATTGATTAAGGTGTCACATATTTGTCCTCATCCCCCCATTCCCATCCCACACCCCTCCCCACGGATGCCCCAACCCCCTGTTGAACTTAACCGTTGGATAGGCTCATATGCATGCACACAAGTCCTTTGGTTGATCTCTCCCCCTTCCCCCCAACCTTCCCTATCCTCCCTCTGAGGCCCGCTAGTCCGATCGATGCCTCCTTGTTTCTGGTTCTGTTCTTGTTCATCAGTCTATGTTGTTCATCATTTCCCCTAGATGAGCGAGATCATGTGTCCCTAGAGATATACTTATAAGAACTGAATGTGAGACGAGCAATAATAGTTATGCTGACAGGCAAATGAATCAGTCTGTAGTGAGTTTCTTTCTGGACCAACAGTTCTTTAGAGACTCAATTTCAATGTCCACCAGTTCCTTATGTGTACATGTCAGCATTGACCCCTCAGCTCTGGATGGTGGACAAATGGTGGTAACGGAGGTCCGACTCCCTCTGGTTTGGTCTCGGCCAGACCCAGGGGCACGGCTTCACCCGGACTCAGGGGCACGTGGCCTCACCCAGACCCAGGGGCGCGTGGCCTCTCCCAGACCCAGGGGCGCGTGGCCTCACGTGGAGCTAGGTGCGCGAGGCCTCACCCGGACCCGGGACTCAGCCTCACCGGATCCAGGGACACATGGCCTCACCTGGACCCGGGGGTGCGTGGCCTCTCCCAGACCCAGGGGTGCGTGGCCTCACCCGGACCTAGGTGCATGAGGCCTCACCTGGATCCAGGGAAACATGGCCTCACCTGGACCCAGGGGCGCGTGGCCTCTCCCAGACCCAGGAGCGCGTGGCCTCACCCGGATCCAGGGACACATGGCCTCACCTGGACCCAGGGGCGCGTGGCCTCTCCCAGACCCAGGGGCGCGTGGCCTCACCCGGACCTAGGTGCTCGAGGCCTCACACGGATCCAGGGACACATGGCCTCACCCGGACCCGGGGGCGGGTGGCCTCTCCCAGACCCAGGGGCGCGTGGCCTCACCCGGATCCAGGGACACATGGCCTCACCTGGACCCAGGGGTGCGTGGCCTCTCCCAGACCCAGGGGCGCGTGGCCTCACCCGGACCTAGGTGCTCGAGGCCTCACCCGGATCCAGGGACACATGGCCTCACCCGGACCCAGGGGCGCGTGGCCTCTCCCAGACCCAGGGGCGCGTGGCCTCACCCGGATCCAGGGACACATGGCCTCACCTGGACCCAGGGGTGCGTGGCCTCTCCCAGACCCAGGGGCGCGTGGCCTCACCCGGACCTAGGTGCGAGAGGCCTCACCCGGATCCAGGGACACATGGCCTCACCCGGACCCGGGGGCGCGTGGCCTCTCCCAGACCCAGGGGCGCGTGGCCTCACCCGGATCCAGGGACACATGGCCTCACCCGGACCCGGGGGCGCGTGGCCTCTCCCAGACCCAGGGGCGCGTGGCCTCTCCCAGACCCAGGGGCGCGGGACAGCACACTTTGGAACTAGGTTATGTGGGTTTGACACACTTACTACGTGGGTAACCTTAGGTTCCATTGGAGACTCTCTGAACCTTAGTTTCATCTGTGAAATGGGAATCTATACTAATAATAGGGTAATATGCAAATGGGTCGGGACGCCGTCACAGTGACGACCCATCAGCAGGCTGTGTGTGCAGCAGGCGTGGGTGGGCAGGGACTTGCTGCGTCAGGGATGGGGGGAGGGGGGGCAGCGGAGACGGGGCCCGGTGGAGGGCAGCCTGAACTCCCCACATGGCAGCGGCGGCTGTGAGCGGCGCCAAGCGGAGCCTGCGGGCCGAGCTGAAGCAGCGCCTGCGGGCCATCAGCGCCGAGGAGCGGCCGCACCTGTCCCGCCTCCTGGCCCAGAAGGTGTGCGATTGCAGGGACAGCCACAGTGGCGGGCCAGATTGGCGTCCTCTTGGCCGTGCCACATGGGTTTGCGGATCTGCACAGGCACAGGCCTCCGGTGAGCACATCCTCCCCCCCCCCCATGTGCAAATGTCCTCCTGCGCGCTGTCACCCACGGGCGCATGCAACAGTCCCAGACCACAGCGTGAGCACGTTCCCGCCGCCCCTCTGCCACACTTCCGTCAACCCCAGTGTGCCTACGTCCCCCACACGACGAGTGCACGTCCCCTCCAGCACGCTCACGTCCTTTGCAGCGTGTCTGGGTGTTCGGGGCGGGCGACTGTGAGATGACAGTGGGAGGCGGAGTGGTGACGCCGTGTTCCCCTCGGAGGCCAGCGTGGCGACCAGATCACCTCCGTGGAGCTAATGCAGGTGCTGAGGCGGGAGCAGGTGCAGACAGACACACCTGGTGGGCGCAGGCGGCCCTTGCTGAGGTGCCTTCGGTCAGCATTCGAGGACGGGAACCCAGGGGAGGTAAGGAGGTCCGTCCTCTCAGTGAAACGGTGGGAGAGTCGGGGTGACAGCAGAGGAGGAATGTGCACTGGGGGTGCCCGGCGCCCATGAGCGAAGGCCGCCCTGACTGAGCCTCGCTCGCTTGGGGCCTAGCGCACTCCTGCCGGGCAGCGGGTGACAGGACGTGCTTTTCCGAGTTAATGAGAGAAAACTCTGATTCTCCCGCTGGCCGAGAAGGAGGAAAGCGGAGTGGGGAGACATGTGGGGAGTGAGCAAGGTTCCCTGTCTGGGGGTTCCAAACCCGCCATTGGTTCCTTTCACCTCTGACTGGAGATATACAGGGTGTCCCCCCAAAATGTATACACACTTTGAATACCTACTAATTCCAATGGGTTTAAGCATGAAAAGAAACAACAATGGAGCTGTCATCTGTTAAAAGTGCGGGCCTAAACCGGCAGTCGGACATCCCCCGAGGGGGTCCCAGATTGGAAAGGGTGCAGGCTGGGCTGAGGGACCCCCTCCCCCCCCACACACACTCCATGCACGAATTTCATGCAACGGGCTTCTAGTAATAATATAAAGACTAATTTTGTTCAGCACCTGCAAATACTTTTTACGAATTATCCTATTTTATTACTTACTACAACCCTCTGACACAGGTGCTGTTTTCAGATGAGGAAACTGAAGCAAAGCAGCTGGCTAAGTTGACACACTGAGGAGCAGAGCTGTGAAAGCCCAGGCGGTCTCACTCGGAAAATGTGCTACTGACTGCGACATAGATCACATATTCCTATTAAGGTGGTTGTGTTCAATGAACTTATGTATGCACAGCTCTCAGGACAGTGCCTGGCACATAGTAGGTGCTCAGATGCATGGAACGTGAGCTCTTGTGCTTTGATCAGGGAAGATGTGAGCACCAACTCAAATGGCTTAGCCATTAAGGGAACTTGTCATTTTCACCACCAACAAGCCCCAGGCTTTCCTGGCCTCGGGATCCATTGATTCAGGGATTCGGTGATGGCATAAGGGCCCTGGCACTTTCTGCTCCTGCTCTGCACCTTGGCTTCAGTCCCAGGGTAGCTATTCTTTTGGTGGCAAGACAGCTTCCAGGGCCACCTCGAGTGCCAGGCCCCGCTCCCCTTCCCCAGCAGGAGAAAGAGGGGGTGCCCCTCGCCGGACAGTTAAGGCCTTCCCTTCAGCCTGGGTGGGCAAGGTCTGAGTATGGTGGATGCAACTTTAGAGAACGCGTCATCCTGCCAGCTGGAGGGCCTGGGGGGACGCAGGGTTACACAAATAGCTGCAGCACAATGTGCTCATCTCGCGTCCGGCGGTGCCGGATCCAGAGGAGGAAGAGGTTTGTTTGGACTGGGGGTGGAGGCGTGTTTGTGGGAGGGTCCCTGGAGGCTTCGCCTCTGAATCCTGAAATATGAGCAAGGTTTCCTCAGCCGGGAAAACTTGGAGAGAGGGTCAGAGAAGGCCTGTGGGCTGCTGGGAAGCTGGGGCTCGTGGGAAGGGGAGAGGGGTGGGTCGGGGGAGGGTGGAGACAAGGCCCTCAGAACTCCATCCTCCCCACCCGACCCTCGGGCGGGGCGGACCAGCATAATCACACTAGCCATACTGAGCCATTACTATGGGCGTGTGTCTCAAGGGCATTGCATCCTCAAGACAGCTCAGGGGGAAGTGTTACTCCCCATTTTACAGAGAGAAAGTGAGATGTGGGGAGATTAAGTCATTTGCCTAAAGTCACCGCAGGGCAAGGGCAGAGCTGGGCAGTGAAACCAGGGAGTCTGACCCCAACGCCAGTGCTTTGCACATGCCCTGAACCTCCTGGCCAAGCCCCATGCCAGCAGGGAGAGGGCGGTGGGAGGAGAGAGAGAAGACCCACACCCCGCAGGTGGGGCCGCAGCGGGGGATCCGAAGGCCTGCACCTGGCGGACAAAGGCAGGAAGCCAGGGCTTTGTCTGAGGGCCAGGCCGGGGACTCCCTCCTGGAGCCGGAGACAGGGAGGAGGTGGGGGACGGCTGTGTAAAGGGGCTCTAGAGCCAGGAGATCTTTCTTCTTAGGGCTTGACTTCTTCGAGTCTCCATTTTTCTCGCTCGAAATAATAATAATTCTCATTATTTCAAGTACCATTAGGACGGGGCAGCTGGAACACAGGTAAAGAATGCAAAGCTGCTTTTACCAGGCCACTCACAGGTGACGGGTTTTTCTTATTAGAGCAGAAACCGAGGGTTGAAAACAGTAGCGGTGATGGCCTTTGCAGCGTAGCTCCTTGTTCTGCTTTCCTACTTTTTGTCTCTCCCTCCCCCCCCCCCGCACCCCAGTACCCAGTATTCTCTAAAATAAACATATTTTGCTTTTTAAAAAAATATATATTTTATTGATTTTTTTTTTTTTTTTTTACAGAGAGGAAGGGAGAGGGATAGAGAGTTAGAAACATCGATGAGAGAGAAACATCGATCAGCTGCCTCCTGCACACCTCCTACTGGGGATGTGCCCGCAAGCAAGGTACATGCCCTTGACCGGAATCGAACCTGGACCCTTCAGTCTGCAGGCCGACGCTCTATCCATTGAGCCAAACCGGTCAGGGCCATATTTTGCTTTTTGATGAGTCCCCCCCCACCATCGCCACCACCACCACCACAAAAAAGAACATTGAAGTTCACTCTTAAAATTCCTCGATGGGACATATCTGCATAAACCGATGCACATGTGCCTAGAATGTCTTTGGAAGGCAACCCAGGAAAATGGTCAAGGCCTTGCAGGGGAAATGAGAGACTGGGGTGGTGGGGAGGGAGCCTTTGTGCTGCAGGCTCCAGGGGACTGCTTGAACTTTTATTTACTTATCTGACCTTATGCTTGCACAACCTCTGAAAAAAAGGGTTTTCTGTTTTTTCTGGGTTTTGTGTGTGTGTGTTTTTTTAAGTCACGAGGAACAACCAGACTCAAGCCCCATATCCTCCTGGGTCCCATCTCTGGGCTCCCCTCTCCCATTCTCTGTTCTGGCTCTTTAAGAGACGCCCCTTTAGGAGAGATCCTGGATCCGACTGGAAGGCTGACTTCCGGGGTGGTGGTGGGAGGGGGTCTCCGCAAAACTGCAAAGATGCCCCTCTGCCTGCCCCACTTTGCACGCCCTCCCCCAGAGCATTTGCATCACTAAGGTTTCTCCCCCCCCACCCCCCACCCCACCCCGAGGGCAGGCAGCTGCTCTTCGATGGCTCCTGGGGCAGCTCTGCACCCAGGGGAGAGGCCGGGCTTCTCAGGGTGACACAGGCCCTCCCTGACCTGCCCCACTGGACCTGCACCCTCAGGAGCTTCTTGAAGGCTGTGGCTGGATCATGTCATCCTGATGTTCACTCAGGATCTGGTACTTTTTTTTTTTTTTTCAGTAAATTTTATGTATTTATTATTATTTTGTTGTTGTTGTTAATCCTCACCCAAGGATATTTTTCCATTGATCTTTTTTTTTTTTTTTTTTTTTTTAGAGAGAGAGTGGAAAAGAGAGGGAAAGACAGAAACATCGATGTGAGAGAAACACATCCATTGATTGACTCCTGCACATACAGGGACCACAGCCCGGGCCCGGAGGAGCCTGCAACCAAGGTATGTGACCTTGACCAGAATTAAACTTGGGACCCCTTGGTCCGCAGGCCGACGCTCTATCCACTGAGCCAAACCGGCTAGGGCAGGGTCTGGTACATTTTTTAAACAATATTTTTATTGATTTCAGAGAGGAAGGGAGAGGAAGAAAGAGATAGAAACATCAATGATGAGAGATAATCATTGATTGGCTGCCTCCTGCACGCCCCCTACTGGAGATCCAGCCCACAACCCAGGCATGGGCCCTGATCAGGAATTGAACCAGCGACCTCTTGGTTCCTAGGTCGATGCTCAATGGCTGAGCCACGCCGGCTGGGCAGGGTCTGGTACATATTAAAAATTTCTCAAAAAATTCTTATTAAATAAGTGAAATTATCCATTCAAAGCAGTAAACATTTTTTGAGCATTTGCACACCATGTGAAGTATCTGACACTCCGTGTCAGACACTGGGCTACTAAGGACTTTCTATACATTATTTCACTTAGTCCTTGTGATAGGGCTTGAGTTAGCTACTTGTGGTATGCCCAGCCCATTTCATAGATGGGTAAACCTTCTATCCCCTTAACCTGTTTTATTTTTCTTTCTTTTTAAAAACTTTTTATTTATTAATTTGAGAGAGAGAGAGAGAGAGAGAGAAGAGAGAGATAGAGATAGAGAGAAACATTGATTTGTTGTTCCACGTATTTATTCATTCAATGGTTGATTCTTCTGTGGTACTTCTGCCCTGACCGGAGATCAAACCCATGACCTTGGCATACGGGGACGAGGCTCTAACCGGTGAGCTACCCGGCCCGGTCCCTTGTATTTTTCATAGCACATCCCCTCCTGCTGTATCACCTCCTGTTTGTCTGCTTGTGGCAGAAGGGCCCGGCTCCCCACTAGAGCGGAAGTTCTGTGCCAGCGGAGACGATGTTGCAGAGTCCCCGGGGCCTAGGATCCTGCCCGATGCCTAGCCAGGGCTCCGTTCACACACCCGTGCTTCCGGAAAACCGTGACTGCCCCCCACCTCAGCCTAAGATAGACGCCTCCACTCTGTGCTTCCAAGGCCCCTGGCAATTATGGGGCCCCTCTAACCAGTTCTCAGGCTTCTTAAACGGGTGGTTTTTCTTGGCCGGCCAGCTCACTCTGGGAGGGCAGGGACTGTGGTTAATAATAATCGTAACAACCGACGTTTGTGCGGTATTCGGCGTGGGCCAGCTCTTTACATGAAGAATTCCGTTCAGTCGTTACAAGGAGCCTATGAAGTAGGGTGTTGTCCCCACTTTCCAGAGGAGGAAACTGAGGCTTGTGGGGAGGGGTGGGGGAGGAGGCTTGCTGCAGGCGAGGGGACTAGCGAGTCACTCGCTGGCCGTGCCTGACCCAGGTGGTCTAAGTTCCGCGTTGGGGCCCTTACCTGCTCACATGGCCTCTTCAGAAATGACATCTACAACCCACGGAGCAGGGAGCACCGGACAAGTGTCTTCTGACCGCCCCTGACAAGCAGGATGCAGAAAAGGTGGCTCCCGGGTCACCGATTCCTCGCTCCACTCAGGACAATGGGGGGTGCGGTGCCCGGCCCAGTCCGTGCAGGGGCGTACCAGCGCGTCTTCCTCCCACTCCCCCTCAGTGGGTCCCGAGGCTCAGAACCCCTGGCCTTTTCGCTCTGGAAAGCCCAGTGGCTGAGCTGGAAGGTTCCACCCTGACTGCCAGACTCGGCGGCCCCACGGATGATGATTTAAGAGGGCGGGAGTGTCTTCCTGGCTGTTAGCAAAAGGGAACCCAACCAACCCACAGAAAAGTCCTTCAACAGAGAAAAGTCTTAGAGTGGGTCTGCCACCATCGTCTCTCAAAGGGGAGGGGGAAAAATTCCCGGATTCAGCTAGGGATCCAGCTTTGCCTCGCTCTGGACCCCTGCGATGTTTATTTTCATTAAAACTAATTCCAAACTAACAGGGAAGTTGCAAGAATAATACAAAGAGCTTTTAAATACCCTTTACCTAGAGTCACAAATTTTTGCATTTTGCCATGTTTACTTTCTGTCTCTCTCTTTCTAGATAGGTATAGAGATAGATAGATAGATAGATAGATAGATAGATATAGGTACACATGTAATTATGGGACACATGTTATTGTTTTTGAATCATTTGTGAGTAGATTATACACATCACACTCCCTTTACCCCCCAACACTACTTCAGTATGTATTTCCGAAGGAGAACGCTGTCCTCTTACATAACCACACTGTACAGCTACAAAGTTCAGGAAATTTAACATTGGTATAATCCTTCCATCTATCATCCATAGTCCCATTCTGTCAGTCGACCCAGTGATGTTTTCTTTTGTTTTGAACATATTTTTATTGATTTCAGAGAGGAAGGGGGAAGGAGAGAGAGATAGAAACATCCATGATGAGAGAGAATCATGGATTGGCTGCCTCCTGCACACCCACCACTGGGGATCGAGCCTGCCACCCAGGCATGTGCCCTGACCAGGAATCAAAGCATGCCCTCCTGGTTCATGGGTCGATGCTCAACCACTGAGCAACACTGGCCGGGCCCAGTAAGGTTTTATAGAATTCTGCTCCCTCCAGTATAAGATCCAGTCCAAGAGCGTGTACTACATTTAGTTGTCATGTCTTATTTTTTATTTTTTTTGTAGTTGTCAAGTCTTTTTTAAAAAATACATTTTATTTATTTTTTTTTACAGAGAGGAAGGGAGAGGGATAGAGAGTTAGAAATGTCGATGAGAGAGAAACATCGATCAGCTGCCTCCTGCACACCCCCTACTGGGGATGTGCCCGCAACCAAGGTACATGCCCTTGACCGGAATCGAACCTGGGACCCTTCAGTCCGCAAGCCGATGCTCTACCCACTGAGCCAAACAGGTCAGGGCATGTCTTTTTATTTTCCTCTAATCTGGAACAGCAACCTGCCTTTCTTTGCCTTTCATGACACTGAGATTTTGAAGAATACAGGCCAGTTATTTTATAGCGTGTTGCTCAGTTAGGGTGTGTCTGATGTCTCCTCAGGATTAGATCCAGGGTATGTCTTCTCCACTGGAATATTACCAACCTGTGCTTCTCTGGTGCCACTCCCAGACGCCCCTGACGTCCGTCTGCCTGGAGAGGGTGCTCTTCATTCTGATCACCTTGGTTCAGAGGTGGTCTGGTCTCTCCACCGTGTAAGTTACCGTTTCCCCCCTTGCCAGTCATACGCGATCTGCGGGGACACGTTAAGGTCATGTAAATATCCTGTTCCTGCGGATCCTCGTGGTGTTTATTTCTGATGCGCCGGAAGAGGTGCCCAGCCCCCTTTCAGCTTCTTTGTTCTGTCATCCAGCTCCCCCCTCCCCCGTCGCCCCTCCCCCCACTTGTGGGGCTGGGATGCGGCCCCTTTCAGCAAACTGTATCAGCATTAGGTGGGGCTCGGACCTACGCACCCACCTTGGGAGCCCTGCTGGGGGGCTCCAGGGTGGATCCTGCAGCTGGAGGGGCTGGAGGGCTCGGGGGAAGGACGGGCTCCTTCCAGAGCCTCACCTGCACATGAGGAGGCCGATCAGAGAGGAGGGTGGGGGGAGTTAGACTCCACCCTGGGGACCTGCCCACATCTGTGATCAGCTCAGGCAGGCTGTTGTCCTTCTGTCTGTCTGTCAGGGACTGTCCCTGTGCGTACAGTGTCCACGCAAAGACTGGTGGTCCTGGTCCACGTCGTAGGACGTTACAATAGGAAGCATATCTCTGTGTGAGGAGATCCGGCCGCTCTTTCATATGGAAAACAAACAAACAAACAAGTGAAGCCTCCAAGTATCACCAAACCGCCACCGAGCGAGGGGGGGGCAGACCGCCAGGGCTGGGGCTGCAGCTGGGAACACACCGGCCTGTTGATTTTCCCTTCCCCCTGCTTTCGGGCCTCTGGCTGCTGAGATGGCAGGGCTCCGGGCTGGGGAACGCGTTCCCCTTCTGAAGCATGAAGGACACGGCTCAGCTTTGAGAGAATGCAGTCGCCTGCTTGAATTTCAAATAGTTTAACCAGGCCCCAAAGTACCAAAGAAGTGAACGGAATGCCCAAGGATGGAGAAGGAATGTCCTTCTTCAAATCGAACTGCCTGGCCGGAGAGGAGCATGTCCGAGCCCCTCGTGATGCGAATATGGTTCGGTCACACGCTGGCTGATTTTTGTTCTGATGTTGCAGGGGAGCAGCTGGGGAGTGGACGACCACCCCAGGGTTCTGCTGGGCCAACAGCTGGCTGTCCCTGCACCTTTAGGCAGCAGGAAATGGGCACCTCCTCTGAGTCAGGGCCACCAGCTCTGGTGGGGACTCTCTGTGATGAAAGCTATTTCTCCGTCTTGAAGATCATATCCATAGTCTTAGGTCAAAGGGCAGAGCAGGTATCTGGGGGGAGACTGCTGAAGGCAGGGCACTGCCCACAGTGTGGCTATAGGTGATGAGAGGGGGCAGGACAGTGAAGTAAACTGCATCATCTGGAGTCAGAATAGACTTGGGTTCGAATCCCAGCTCTGCTGCTTACATAATGTTAGGGTCGATGAAGGAGGAACACACGAGGCCAAAAGGGGTAAAGAATTATGAATTTACTAGAGGCCCAGTGCATGAAATTCATGCACAGGTAGGGTCCCTAGGCCTGGCCGGCGATCAGGGCCCATCAGGTTCCCCGCCTCCCCGCCTCCCACCTCCCAGCCTCCTCCTCCTTCCCTCGCTCCCTCAGCGCCCCGCCGCTGCCGCTGGTCACCCGCCATGTTCCGCGCTGTCCCCTGGTGGTCAGCGCTCGTCATAGCGAGTGATCGAACTCCCAGTTTCCTGGTCGAACTCCCGAGGGGACACTTTGCATAGTAGCCTTTTATATATATAGATTAGGTCATCTGGAAAACCAGATGGGCTGAGCCCCAAAATGGTGCCAGCACCCAGGGACAGGGAGTCAGAGATTTTAAAGGACTTTAGGTGGGCTTTTTGGGGGAGGAGAATTCTCTGAGCGGGTTTTGAGGGGAAAGATAATGGTCTTAGCAAGTGGAATGTGGTTTTAGCAAGTGAAATGTGGTCTAAGCAAAAGGAAATATCGGTTGTAAGATGGTCTAAAGGTCAGTTCCCAGGGGCAGGGGTATCGATTCAATTATTTCATCAGACCTCACACTTACCAACTACTTGATTTGGGCATGTGAGTTAATCTCTCTAAGCCTCCGTTTTCTCCTCTGCAAAATGAGAAGCAATAATACTACTCAACTTAGGTTGTACATATTAAATGAGGTTGTATAGGTGATGTACTTAATCAGGTACATATTAAGGGTTCCTTCAACACACCTCTAGTAATCCTAATAATAGTACTGCTGGTGGTGGTGGAGGTCGTCGTTGTTATTTCTGAGCCTCCAGGCCGCTGCATTAGGTTTGCTGGGAAGTTGGAGCTGGGGTGGAGGTGGGCGTGGGGATGTGGGCCAAGTGAGCAGTGAGTGGCACTGCACGGAGGCCACCAGACACAGTGCCATCATCCCGATTGCTGACCCACTAGTTCCTACCTCATTAGCAGCTCCATTCTCAGCAACCTGCCTCGCCTTTTTTGACGACAGTGTATTATTTCTTTACGTAGATGAGCTGTGTTTTATTTAAGCAAACAATCATTTTTAACAGAATATTTCAATGATTGGATGGATTGTTTTTACGGGCAAGCAAAGTGGTGTATCAGAATCAGAACAGGCTTTGAAGATATCTTCAACCATTTAGTCAACATTTTTTGAACATCAGCTTTGTGCCAGGCCCTGTGCTAAGTGCCGGTCATACAAAGGTAAAGATGGACATGGGCCTGCCCTCACAATGCTTACGATTAGAGGGGAGACAGGCCTATGACTGGACCTGAGTTTAAACCCCTGGCTGTGTGGTCGTAAACAAGCCATACATCTTCCCCGAGCCACAGTTTCGTCACATATGGGATCACTATGTAGAGAGTTACAAGCACAGTATTCAGTGAACAGACATCAGTTCTCTCTTCTAATGATTAGTACTTTTAAAGAGATATATTTTTTATTCTTTTGCCTTTATGGATATCCTCCTAAATGTCATCTTTTTCTTTTGGGAATGGGTTACTTATCATCATAGGACAATTTCTGTTATCCAGCTAAAGAAGTTTTTCTTTTCTTTCTTTTTTCTAGTTTATTTTTTAAAATATATTTTTATTGATTTCAGAGAGGAAGGGAGAGGGGGAGAGAGATAGAAACATCAATGATGAGGGAGAATCATTGATCGACTGCCTCCTGCATGCCCCACCCTGGGGATCAAGTCCACAACCCGGGCAAGTGCCCTGACCAGAATCAAACCCGGGACTCTTCAGTGCACTGATGCTCTATCCACTGAGACAAACTCTTTTCTTTTTTTAAAAAAAAATTTTTATTCATTGCTTTTTTTGGGGGGGTGGGGGTAGGTTAGTGGAGAGAGATAGAGAAAGAGAAAGAGAGAGAGAGAGAGAGAGAGAGAGAGAGAGAGAGAGAGAGATCAATTGATTGTTCCACTCATTGGTTGATGCTGGTATGTGCCCTAATGGGGAATCGAACCTGAAATATTGGGACGGTGCTCTAACCAGCTGAGCTACCCAGCCAGGGCTGAAGAAATGTTCCTTAACCCTCTGCTACCCTTCAGTGTTCACCAGGCAGAGGAAAGGGTGAGAGTCACTGAGCTGGCGGCAGGATGTCTCAGCAAACAACTCGCCCAACTGTGGATCTTTGATTTCTCTTCACTTTTCTCCAACACACCGAGGAAACTCCTGCCTCAATGCTTCTGCACTTGCTGTTCTCTCTGCCTAGAGCACTATTTCCCGAGATAGCATCTTCAGGTTCTTAGGTCTTTACTCAAATGTCATCTTATCAGAGACTGTTCCTACTCTGGGCCCCCAATGTCCCTCTCCATTCCCTTCCTGTGCTTTATTCTTCTTTGTAGCTTTCATTACCTTCTGACATAGGCAAGTGGGGCTGGGTATTGGCTTATCACTAACTTCTCAAATAGATGCATTCTTTGTGAAAGTCAAGATGCTGTCCGTCCTGGGTCTGGAACAGTGCCTGGCACATAGTAGACCCTCAGTAAAAATTTGTGGCATGAGTGAATAAAGAGACCAAATGGGCCTACTCACAATACAGTATTTGCTAGTGTCTGGAAAAAGTAAAAAGCTGTTCAAATGGAAGGGAGAATAATAATAATTAGAAACTTAATACAGTACCTTATTCGGGTAGTAGACCATTGAGGATCTTGGCTGGGGTGTGTGAGAGTGGGATTGGAATGGGGGAGGAAGTATTTCCTCTCTGCCAAGCTGCAGCAAGAGGCTAATGGCCTCCACAGGGACCCAATCCAATTAAGACCTGGCTCCAAGTCAACTCGGGTGCCCTGCCTGGCTGCAGCCGCTTCCAAGTGACAAAATGAAACCTGTAACTTCCCCAAGACGAGACCGTCTCCAGGCGAGCAGGGCAGAAAGGGGCTGAGGGTAGAGTTTCTGCTCCCAGGGGAACAGATCTGCATTGCACCCAAATTGTTTTAATAGTGTGTGTGTGTGTGTGTGTGTGTGTGTGTGTGTGTGTGTGCGTGTGTGAGTGTGAGAGAGAGAGATAGAGAGAGAGAGAGAGAGAGAACCAGTCACAGGGGCTGGTCACCATCCCCCAGGACCAGTCCTCTGGGGAAGCAGCTGGAGGCAGTGGAAAGGAGTGAGATGAAAAGCAAGGAGACACGGGTTCCTTTGCTCCCACCCAACCATGGAACAGGGTGGGGGAAGCTAAGATGGCACGGAGGATGAGCCCTGCCCCAGGTCACTGAGCTCCCTACATATTCATAAAGGCAGAACTGGAAAGGTGACTGTCCATAAGCTTAGACCTAATTGCACTCTGAATGCTTTTAACTGTTGTTGTTGTTTTTTTCTTTCTTCTTTTTAAAATCAATTTTTGGCTAGGTAATACATACCCATAGAACAAAATGTTAGAGTTCTGAAACAAAAGAGTATCTAGTAAACAAATGTACACCTCTGTCTCCAGTGACCAGTTCCTCTCTTTGAGGGTAAATACTGTTACCAATTTCTTGTGCACCTTTCCAGAAAGAAATGCAAATGATATACAGGCATGCCAAGATGATACAGGAGTATCACAATAAATTTTAGATTAATATAGAAAGACCACATAACCTAATAATTTTGAGTCTCCTTATCCTCAGAATAGATTATGCCTCTTAATTTATCAAAGCATTTTCTTTCTTTTTTGTCCTAGTCCCATGCTGGGTACACTTCGTTTTAAAAAAATATATTTTTTTTATTATTGATTTCAGAGAGGAAGGGAGAGGGAGGGAGAGATAGAAACATCAGTGATGAGAGAGAATCATTGATTAGCTGCCTCCTGCACGCCCCACAATGGGATCAAGCCCACAACCTGGGCATGTGCCCTTGACCGGAATCAAACCTGGTACCCTTCAGTCTGAAGGCTGACACTCTATCCACTGAGCCAAACTGGCTAGGGCTAGACACACTTCTTTTTTTCTTCCTTCAATCTGTTTTATGTTTGTTTAAAATTGTTTTATTGATTTTTTTATTTTTAAATTTTGCATTGTATTTATTTATTTATTTATTTATTTAATCCTTACCCAAAGATATTTTTCCATTGATTTTTAGAGAGTGGAAGAGAGAGAGAAAGACAGAGAGAAAGATCAATGTGAGAGAGACACATAGATTGGTTGCCTCCTGCATGCACCCCAACCAGGGTCGGGGAACCTGCAACCAAGGTACGTGCCCTTGACCAGAATCCAACCTGGGACCCTTCAGCCCCCGGGACGGCACTCTATCCACTGAACCAAACCGGGTTGGGCAATTTTGTATTAAATTTATTAATTATTTTTTAAATTAAATTTATTTGAGTACACTGGTTAAAACTATAAATTTTAGGAGTACAACTTTATAATACAACTAGAGGCCTGGTACACGAATTCATGCACGGGTGCGGTCCCTCAGCCTGGCTGGCGATTGAGGCCTATTGGGGGGTGGGACCCTGAAGGTTGTCTGGCCAGCCCCCCGATTGGGACCTATCTGGGGGGCCGGCCAGCAGCAAGGGGTAGGGGAGCCACGGGAGGTTGGCTGTGGGAACGCACTGACCACCAGGGGACAGCTCCTGCATTGAGCGTCTGCCCCTTGGTGGTCAGTGTGCGTCATAGCAACTGGTCGACCAGTGGTTCTGGTCGTTTGGTTGTAATGGTCGCTTAGGCTTTTATATATATAGATATTCATATACTACATTGTAGTCTCATCACTCAAAGCCTAGTGTCCTCCCATCACCTTGTGTTTGACCTCCTTTACCATCTTCATCCTTTCCCCACCCCCTATTCCCTCTGGTAACCACCATTTTGTTGTCTGTATCTATGAGTTTGTTTGCTTTTTTGTTTGTTCATTTGTTGCTTTTTGTTTTATATTCCAGTATGAGTGAAATCATGTGGTTCTTGTCCTTTTCTGTTTGACTTCTTTCTTTTTTTTTTTTTTTACTTATTTCTTAAGATCCATCCATGTTTTGCAAATGGCAAGATTTCATCTTTTTTTATGGTAGAGTAGTAGTATTCCATTGTATATATATATATGTACCACATCAATCATCCATCAAAGGCCACTCAGGTTGTTTCCATGTCTTGGCCACCATGAATAATGCTGCAATGAACATAGGAGTGCATATATCTTTACAAATAAGTGTTTTCAAATTTTCTGATAGATACCCAGAAGAGGGATTGCTGGATCATATAGTAGTTCTATTCTTAAACATTTTGAGAAACCTCCATTCTGTTTTCTATAGTGGCTGCACCAATTTACATTTCTTCCACCAATGTATGAGAGTTCCTTGTTCTTCACATCCTCTCCAATACTTGTTATTTCTGGTCTTATTGATAATAGCCATTCTGACACATGTGAGGTGATATCTCATTGTGGTTTTGATTTGCATTTCCCTTATAAATAGTGAAGTTGAGCATCTTTTCATATATCTGTTGACCATCTGTATGTTTTCCTTGAAAAGTGTCTATTCAGGTCCTCTGCCCATTTTTTAATTGGATTGTTTGCTTTTTTGTTGTTGAGATGTATAAGTTCTTTATATATTTTTGATATTAGCCCCTTATTGTGGGTATCTTTTGTAAATATATTATTCCATTTAGTTGGTTGCCTTTTTGTTTTGTTGAGGGTTGTTTTGTTTGTTTGTTTGTTTGTTGCATAGAAGCTTTTTAGTTTGATGTAGTCCCATTCATTTATTTTTGTTTTTACTTCACTTGTCTTTATCAAAACGTTTTCAAAGTCTTTTTGTGAATATATATACATATTTGTAGGGTGTCCAAAGAATGTACACACATACTTAGAATAATTATAAAGGCAGTGTTTATTAAAATACATTTCATTTTCAAAATTGAGCTATCAGCTGTTAAAACATGTATACATTTTTGGATACACTGCATATAGTTCTCAAAAGCATTAACATTTTTTTCAAATGGAAATTGCACATATTATTAAGATGCTTTTCTATTTCTCCGGTATTTTTATATTTTTGGTTGCTTTTAATAAATGAGATATTTTCTTCCATTACAATTTCTAACAAATGTAGCTTCGTATAAAGGAAGACACTGGTTTCTAAAAAAATTATATTAATTGTAGTCACTTTCATGAAGTTTCTTATTATTAGTAATAGATTTCCAGTTGTTTTTCTTTGCAACTAAAGTTGAAGATTGCCAACCTAATAGATCCTGTGCCCACTGATGCGTTGTTAATAATTTTAAAAAATGTGAACAATGATCTCTCAAACTTTCTCTTCTTTCCCTGACTCAACAGAAGCCTCTGATAGAGACATTATTCCTCCACTTGACAGAAGGAGAAACTGAGGCTCAGTAAGGTGAAATGATTTGCCAAAGCTAGTAAGTGACAGAGTTGAAATTTGAACTGAACCCAGGCCTGTTATGCAAAAACCTTCTGACCTCGGGATATGAGGCAAGTGAGAGAAGGAGTTGGGGTTTGCCCAGACGCAAAAGGTGACGTTTTCAATGCCTACACTGTGTCAACAATTTATGTATTATCTTTCTTTTTAAAAAATATAGTTTTGTTGATTTTAGAGAAGAAGGGAGAGGAGAGAGAGATAGAAACATCAATGATGAGAGAGAATCATTGATCCGCTGCCTCTTGCACGTCCCATACTGGGGATCGAGCCTGCAACCCGGGCATGTGCCCTGACGGCGAATCGAACAGAGAGCTCCTGGTTCAAAGGTGGATGCTCAACCACAGAGCCACGCTGGCCAGGCTGTATTATCTTCCTTAACACTCAAAAGAACTCTCTGAGGCAGTGTTAGGAGCAGGTGGCTGGCAGGGCATGGGCAACATGGATAAAGAGATTTGGGTTTGATTATTGGCTCTGCCGCTTCTCAGCTGTGTGACCCTAGGCAAACTGCCTAACTTCTCTGAGCCTCAGTTGTCTCCACTGTGTCCTTGTTACAAATGGTACTTGGATGGTCCTCCTCTCACAGAAGGTCCATCTACTGGGGCTTGTGGCCAAGAAGAACAACTCAGTCCCGGAACTCTGTTCCAAGAGCCTGGAAGAGCTGAACTGATTGTCTCCAGCGCCTGTGTTTGTTGGGTGACTTTGCTTCCTCCGGGGCAGGGGTGGGGAACGTCCGGCCTGCGGGCCATATAAGGCCGGGGAAAGCATTTGGTCAGGTCCTGCCAAGGCATTGGGGGTGAGTTAATTAAATGTTTGGCCAAATAGAGCAGGCTAGTTTTTAAGTTGATGGTTCTGTATGGCCCTCGAATGATGTAATAAATATCCAAACGGCCCTTGGCAGAAGCAAGCTTCCCCACCCCTGCTCTAGGGGATCCTGGATCTACAAAGCGGCAGGAAAGGTTGGTGCTTCTGTGGACACAGCATTCAGGTTAGACTTTGGCGAAAAGTGTGAGTAAGTCACAATTAGCAAGGTTTTACAGGGCCTACTACACATCATGGGGACATAGTTGAAGTTCAAAGCTGCATTAGGATTTTCCATAGCTGGGTTCACCGACATCGCCAAAGATGCGTAGAGCACCTGTTATAAGGGCAGTGAGAGAAAAATACAATAGAAAATTTGGAAAGTGGGAGATTAAAAGGCAACGATTGAAATTTAAAAAATTTGTTCTTTCACTCTGATTGTTATTATCTTATGTCACAGGCGCTGATTTAGGCATAGGAGAATGTAAATAATAACTAGGGTTTACTGAACACTCAGCACATGCCAGGCAGTGTGCAAAGTGCTTTACATTTATTAACCTGCTTAATCTCCATAACAACCCTTAGAGGTACCTATTGTAATTACCATCATTTTGCTTTTATTTATTAAAAAAATTTTTTTAAATTGATTTCAGAGAGGAAGGGAGAGGGAATCAAACCATGACCCTTCTGGTTCAGAGGTCGACATTCAACCACTGAGCCATGCCGGCCGGGCTAATTACCATCACTTTATATGAGGAAACTGAGGTATAGAGAAGGTAACTTGCTCCAAATCACACAGGTGGGAAGTTAAATATTTTGCTCAAGTGAAGGTGGATATAACAAGGTTCCTTGCACTCTGAGAACCTCACAGCATACCAAGAAAGAAGACATCGATAAGAATAGTAATAATAGTGCTCGCTTCGGCAGCACATATACTAAGATTGGAACGATACAGAGAAGATTAGCATGGCCCCTGCGCAAGGATGACACGCAAATTCATGAAGTGTTCCATACTTAAAAAAAAGGAATAGTAATAATAGCTAACATTTATTAAATGCATTTACGTGGATTATCTCTTTTAGTCCTCACAGCAACTTTATGAGTTAGGTTCTGTTATATTCTATTGTAGTGATGAGGAAACTTGCTTGAGTTAGGAATTCAAACTGCCCAACTGGAATTCACAGTCAGGCAGATTGCCCTGGCCAGTGTGGCTCAGTTGGTTGAGCGTCTTCCCATGCACTGAGAGGTCACTGGTTATATTCTGGTCAGGGCACATGCCCAGGTTGCAGCCTCAATCCCGGGGCCTGTGGGAGGCAGCCAATCCATGTTTCTCTCTCATCAATGTTTCCCCTTCTCTCTCTCTCTCAAATCAATAGAAACATATTTTTAAACAACAGGCAGATTGCTAGGGAAGCCCACACTGGCAACTGCAACATCACCCTGACTGCTGTGATGGGTGACAGAGAGTTCAGACCAAAGCATTGGCAGAAAGAAGCTCCTTGGAGCAGGCGGCTGTGAGCTGGGCCTTGAAGGATGGGAGGAAGCCTACCTTTTCCCACACCCCCTTAGTATATAGTGCAGTGAAGAGATGTGGGTTTGAATCTCAGCCCCACCATCTTCCCAGCTGAATAACTTGTACTTATCTTCTCTGACCCTCAATTTTCTTCATTGTTAAATGGGGACAATGACAACCACTGAAACACCCTGAGGAATGAATGTGATTGGACATAAAAGCACCCAGCTAGGTGTCTGGCAGGCAGCGTGGGAGCTCAGTGGTTGAGACTGTGGACAATTGGATATAAGAGCTACAGCTAGTCCCTACCAAGCACTTACCTCATGCCCCGCACCGTTCCAAGCACTTAACATAAATTTACTTATCAAGGATCCTATTAAACAGGTGTATTTTTAGACCCATTTTACCGAGGAGAAACGGAAGCACAGAGAGGTCACAAAGTGATCTGAGCTGGCAAATGACAGAGGCAGGCTCGGAACCCAGGCAGTCTGGCCCCAGAGTCCGCCGTACATAGTACGTGACTCTGCTGCCTCAACTGCGGAAAGTGGGTGAGACGGTCGGCCAGCCGCACCGCCGATTCCGGAGTGGGAGGAGCGGAGTGTGTCCTCAGGAGAAGCTTCCGGGAGGCTCCCTGAAGGTGGCATTTGAGCCGAGACCTGAAGGAGGAAGGGAGAGGGAACTGAAGGAATTCTGGGGAAAGAATGTTTTGTGGAGGGATAAGAGCCCTGCACAGGCCCGGAGGCCAGGGCGTGTTTGACAAGCTCAGGAGATAGCCAGGAGGCTACCTGGCTGGGGTGGAGAGCAAAGCGGGGAGTAATGAGAGATAAGGTCAGAAGGGAGGGTGAGGAGGGAGGAGATCAGTGTGTGTGTTCTACAAACCATGAGTATAGAATGCAGAATATGCATGCTTCTCAAAGTTCAAAGGTGACACTTGAAGGCAGTGTGCTTATGGACCCTCCGCTGCATAAACATTCTCTCCCTCTGTCCACCTCCCCCCGACCAGCTCCGACCGTCCATGTGAGCCACACCGGGGTGGAAATTGGGAAATGTTGGTGTGAGTGACAGCGACCAGGTTTCTGAGCAGAGCCTCTGGGTCTGAGCCTGGGCGATGACCACCACCTCAGGGCTCCGTGGGGGACAGTGCTCCTGGCTTCCTCCCAGCCAAGATCCGAGTTCAGTCAACGAGGCCTAAAAATAAAATCCGCAGTCAGCTCAGTCTTCCAGGCCCTGGTCGTCACCACAGCGAATACTCTCTGATTTCAAACGGAATTTGATAAGCCCTCAGACACGCCTCTGAAACCAGCCTTGCAACAGTCCTTCCCTCAGGGCCAGTGGGGGCCTTCTCGGAGATCCCATTTGATCTTGCAGGTGTAGATCTTGGATCTGCTTTGCCCTGGTCCACCCTTTGGGTTCCTTTTCTGGCAGCGGAGGGGGGGAGGCTGGAAGGGAACTTTGGTACAGCTCGCGATTCCGTGAAAAACCAACACTGGGTTCAGTTCAGAGTCCAGCCAGGCGCTCAGTTTGTTTTTGGCTCATGTCCCCATGCAGGGGGCAGCCTCCCGGGGTTCCTGTCTTTTCCATAGTTAAGCTGGTCACAGAGGGCGTTGAACATGATGCCATGCCGGCCTGCAGGGGTGAGCAGGGGCAACAGAAAGCCCAATGCAAAAGAAAAAAAAAACCAAAAAGAAAAAAAAAAGAAAAAAAAAAAAAAAACAGAAAGCCCAATGCAGTGATAATAGCCACCACTGGGAACAGGACACCAGGACCAGTCGTCCTTGCCTTCGGGGGAATGAAATCGAGGCTTAGGGGTTTAGACACCTTGAAGTTTCAGGTCAGTCTGACTCTAGAGCAGGCGTCCTCAAACTACGGCCCGCGGGCCACATGCGGGTGTTTTTGCCGTTTTTTTTTTTTACTTCAAAATAAGATATGTGCAGTGTGCATAGGAATTTGTTCATAGTTTTTTTTAAAACTATAGTCCGGCCCTCCAGCGGTCTGAGGGACCGTGAACTGGCCCCCTGTTTAAAAAGTTTGAGGACCCCTGCTCTAGAGCGTGTGCTCCTAACCTCTGGAGCCCACTGTCTCGTTATCAGAGTCCCTACAAGAATATGTGAGCAACTTGCTTTGGTCTGGGAGAGGAAGAAGCTGTAGGTTTCGCTGTATCTTTAGGCATACATGTAATTTGTTCAAAAATTAAATCGCCTGTGAAACTTACTGCTGTGCTCTAAGGATGTGGAGACAAATCTATGTGTGGCCTTTCCAGGACTAATCATTTAACCTAACCAGGGAATTAGGGAGGAGTAGCTGTGAGTCAAACATTACAGGAAGTCAGAAGAGGGAACACGTTAACTGTTTCCAGAGGGGGTGACATTTGTCCAGGTATTCAAGCAGCAAGCCTGGACTGGGTGCTACTGGGTGGCTGGCTTAAAGTATCACAGCCCTGTCCTCAGTGCAGTATTTCTGGTTTGAGGACCCCTACATCAAAATTGTCCTGGTGCTTGTTAAAATGTGAATTTCTCCCTTCTCTGGAGGAGAATCAGAGGTGGATAACGCAGGGCTGGGAGTAGCACCCAGGCGGAGCTGATGCGCACTCAGGTTTGCCAGGATTTGAATGCGGGGCAGAAATCCTTCTAGGGCAGAGGAACAGCAGGGACATGGTTTGGGAGTCCTTCGTGGCCTGCAGACACTGGGGTTGCAGGTCAAGACTAAGTTCTGGGAGGAGAGGAATCCTGTCCCTACTGTTTATCCCCCGGGGCCTGGAACACAGTAGGGCCTGGCAAACTTGAGTGTTCATTGGATTCACCTGGGTGCTAGGCTGGCTCCCAAAATGTGACAGGAGAGTCAAAGGGAAAAACAAAGACGTCAGAGGAGGGACAAAAAAGTGTTTCTAAGGGGATGAAAACTTTCAAAAAGTTGTCCTGGAAAAGGCAGCTCCATCTAACAGAGGGAGTTGGGGAAGTGGCCGCTCCGGGGAAGGGCAAGGAATCCTGAGGCTGCAGCTAGGGAGATGGCAGGAAGCGCCTTCTCGCCTCCCAGGCCCCAGGCGGACTGGAGGCATGAGGTCACCTGGCGCACCGCCAGGAGCAGCTGCGTGGCCGCGCCCGCGCTGCGGCGGGAGGCGGTGTCAGGCTCAGGCTGAGGCTCCGGCCCCCGCCCTGGGATGGGTGGTTCGGAGACCCGCTCACAGCCGGCGTCTAGGCCACGCCCCCGAGCCTGGACCACGCCCCCTTGTCGTTCTCCCTCACCCGAGGCCACGCCCCGGGGCCCGGCAGCCCCATTTCCTCCAGCGAGTTCCGAGACTCCGGCCCGGGCCCGCTCCCAACGAGGCCCCGCCCCATCAGGCCCCGCCCCCTCCGCCCTAACAGGCCCCGCCCCCTCCGCCCTAACAGGCCCCGCCCCCCGTGGCTAGAAGCCGCTCGGGCAGCGGCCGCCCCGGAGTCGCGCGCGAGGCGTGGGGTGGTGCTGAGCAGCGGAGGCTGAGGCGAGCGCTCCGCCCGGACCGTCCAGGAAGGCGCCGCGCGGCGGGAGCCCACACCGAGCATCCCCGGAGCAGAGGCAGCCGCCGCTACCGTTGTCCGCGGAGTCTCGTCGAGCCGGCCATGGCGTTGTCGATGCCGCTAAACGGGCTGAAGGAGGAGGACAAAGAGCCCCTCATTGAGCTCTTCGTCAAGGTGAGCGCTTGCCTGCCGTCCGCCCCGCCGAGTCCCCAGCGCCCGCGGGGCTGCCGGGGGCGGGGTCCCCGGGCTGCGTCTTGAGCCCCCGCACCCCGAGGCGCTCCCCGGGGCGCCCGGCACCCGGGGCTGAGGGGCAGCGCCGCTCGCGCCCCCGCCCTTTGTGTCGGGCTCACCCCGCTCCTTCCCGCCGCCGAGGTCGGTCCCGGGAGCCAGAGGGGGACCCGGACCCCCGAAAACGAGCACTCGGGGCCGGTCGTCCCCGCCTCCAGCCGCTCGGGTGCCGGCGGACGCCAGATGGTGGTCCCGCGTCCGGGTGGGACTGGCTGCTCCCCGTCGGGCCCCCGAGCCCCCGGGGCCAGGGCTGGGGTGCGTCCGGTCACCGGCCTCCGGCTCGCGCGGGCCCCGACCCCCCGCTCCCCCCAGCAGAAGCCTCGAGCCAGGGGTGCGATGAACGGAACTTCCCGGGCGCTTTCCGAGAGAACATCTCTCTCCCCGCGGGTGTGCAACTAACTTCCATTTCCCAGGCGATCTTAATTTCTTTCTTTTTTTAAAAAAAGAGCAGACATTCCTGGCTTCCGGAAAAGCCCGAGATTCCCAGCTTGGGTTTTCCTGCTTTGGGTGTTTCACCACCATCTGGTTTTCTTGTTTCTCAGACGCGGAATGTTTCGTCTGATGCAACATTTTGGCTGCTCCCCTCGGTGTCGCTGCCTCCGGGGAAGATTGTGCTCTTTTGTTTGGAAAGACAAACCGAGGAGGGAAAGGACTCATGACTTGCTTGGGCTTTAAAGGGTCGATTTCCCCCTCTGGTCTCTTTAACTGTTACCTCCTGGAATCACCTTATTTGCTCACCAATACCACCCCTGCCCCTTTCTTTGTTTTCTTTAATATTTTTCATGTGAGCAAAGGAGAGAGTAGAAGTTAGAAACATCTGGATCCAGCTGCCTTCCTCAAAACTTCCGTAAGCCGGGTGCAGGAGGCAGCTGATCCAGGATACTCTCTCATCGAGGTTTCTATCTCCCTCTCCCTCCTCTCTCTCAAATCAATAAAAATATATTTTAAAAAAACTCTTAACAATCCTCTAGATTCTCTTAGTCACTTACTTCAGCAGACTCATTCAAAGCTGGGCTCGGAAGGAATGTTAACAGGAATCCAGGACAATTTTGTTCACTTTTTCCTGCGTTTTTATTTTAACGAGGGGAAGACGTGGAAGGGTGTGTTTGAGGCATGGAGAGAAGAACTGATCTGCAAGTGATCGGAACAGTGTCTGTTTTAGGATTTTGTTTAGGTTACCAGTTTTAGAAAGATTAACTGAAACAGGAGATAGGTATAGAAACCCCAGAATATCTTAAAAGAGTCTCAGTTACTTTGGGTGGCAGATAAGAGTATTCAGAGGTGCAGAGAATGTAGGAGGGAAGCTGAAATAAGAGAGAGTGGAAGGCAGCATTGAGAAGGGGGGTGGGGGTCAGAGATTAGTGTTAAAATTTTTTACTGAGCTAGGAATAGGAAGGAATTTCCATAAACTCAAAAACAGTATATCTACTAAAAATCTAAAAAAAAAATGTTATCCTTAATGGTGAAACTTTAGAAGTAGCATTAAATTTAGAATCTATAAGGATACTATCAGTAATGGTTTCTTTTCAGTATTTTATTGGCGGTCCTAGTCAATACAATACTAGTAAGACAAGAAAAATAAGGTGTATAATTTATTTATTTTTAAATTTTATTAATCTTCTACAGAGAGAAAGGGAGAGAGAGAGTTAGAAACATCAATGAGAGAGAAACGTCAATCAGCTGCCTCCTGCACACTCCCCACCGGGGATGTGCCGGCAACCAAGGCACATGCCCCTGACCAGAATCGAACCTGGGACCCTTGAGTCCGCCGGCCAATGCTCTATCCACTGAGCCAAACCGGCTAGGGCAAGGTGTATAATTTAGAGAGGAAGAGAGCAATGCTTAATGCTCTGCTTACTATTTTCTTTTATATTTTTATTGATTTTTAGAGAGAAAGGAAGGGGCGGGGGGGGGGGGGGAGAGAGAAACATCAATCAGCTGCTTCCTGCATGCCCCCTACCTGGGATTGAGCCGAAATGGGGCATGTGCCCTGAATGGACTGAACCAGCAACCTTTCCGTGCATGGGACAATGCCCAGTCAACTGAGCCACTCTGGCCAGGGCCCTGCTTACTATTAATTTAACCATTAAATTAGAAGGAGAGGCCCGGCTGGTGTTGCTCAGTGGTTGAGCCTTGACCTGTGAACCAGGAGGTCATAGTTGGATTCCTGGTCAGGGCATATGTCCCGATTGTGGGCTTGATCCCCAGTAGGGGTCGTGTAGGAGGCAGCTGATCAATGATTCTCATTATTGGTGTTTCTATTTCTCTCTCCCTCTTTCTCTCTTGATATCAATAAAAATATTTTTTTAAAAAGGAGAGGAACATGATGCCTTGTTTCCCAAATTTGAGTCATTTGCATACCCCTTCCTAGCTTTCCGTATTCGTGTTAGATCAGTATTATGATATTATTGTTTACTTAAATACAATTCACTTTTTAAAAAATCCTCACCTGAGGATATGTCTTTTGATTTTAGAGAGGGGAAGGGGGCGAGAGAGAAACATGGGTGGAAGAGAGAACCATCGATTGGTTGCCTTCTGCAGGTGCCCTGATTGGGGATCAAACCCTCAACCTAGGTATATGCTCTGACCAGGAATCGAACCTGCAACTTTTGGTATACAGGATGACACTAACCAACTGAGCCACTTGGCCAGGGCTCTACAACTCACTTTTTAAAAAAACAGCTTGTCCTTAAGTAATAATTCCTGTGAAACAATGGATTAGGTGTGATGATTATATTATAAAGACAAAAAAGTTTGTGAACCAGCTAAAAGCATCCTGTTTATCACTAGTTGTAAGCCTTTCTCACTGGCCTTAGTGGCAGAGAATCAGGGTTCAAGTCACATTTCTTCTTTTTTTTTTTTGTTAATCCTCACTCAAGGGTTTTTCCCCATTGATTTTTAGGGAGAGTGGAAGAGAGAGGGAAAGACAGAGAAACATCCATGAGAGAAACGGCTAGGGCCTAAGGAGATTGCAACCAAGTTACGTGCCCCTGACCAGGATCGAACCTGGGACCCTTTGGTCGTCAGGCCGACGCTCTATCCACTGAGCCAAACCAGCTAGGGCTCAAGTCACATTTCTTGACTCACTGGCTTGGTTTCTCTGGGCAAGTTGTTTTCCCGCTCTGAGACTTAACTTTCGTTTCCGAAGTAAAAGGCGAAATGTTTTCTGTTGCCCGGTGAGTCAGTCTAGGCAAAACTTGGTACTGATGTAAACCAGGAGAGTTGTTACAAAGGAGAAGAAAGGTAGGGGGGCAGATAAATTGTGGTAAAGAGTATGTTTCATTTCTTCTCAAAACCTACGTGCGGGAAATGCAAATGGGGGAAAATACCTTTGTAAATAGAGTTATTTTGAAAGCAGTGAGGGGGCAGAGGCCATGGTTGTCCAAAGTGGTATTTTAAACCGTATTAATTATTCTGCCAAAAGGTTTCTGTAGCAGAAAACTGTTATCTAGCCCTAGCCGGTTTGGCTCAGAGGATAGAGTGCGGGGACTGCGGACTGAAGGGTCTAGGGCTCAGTTCCGGTCAAGGGTACATGCCTGGGTTGCAGCCTCAGTCCCCAGTAAGGGGCATGCAGGAGGCAGCCAGTCAATGATTCTCTCATTGTTGATGTTTCTATCTCTCCCTCTCCCTTCTTCTCTGAAATCAGTACAAAAAATAAATGAAAACTATTATCTAAACTTAAAGCCCAAGTGAAAAACATTGAGCTATCTACCTAAATTTAGATAGCTTTAAATTTAAGAGAACTATAGGCTAGGATCTTCCCAACTATTATGACTGGACACAAAAAGCTGCATTTCCCTTCCTGGGGAATATTGTTTTTGGAATCTTTTGCTCATGAGCCCAGTGACTCCCCATCCCCTGTATAACAGCAGTTGTCTATTTTTGTGTGTTTACCTCAACACTGTTAGGACAGGAACCTTCCCAGTAGTAAAGAGGCTTACAAAGGCAGTCATCCTCACCAGTGAGGGTGCCCACTTCCACCACCCCGAGGGACGTGGTAGGCGTATATATTTTGATAACACCAGCCCCAGTTGGGATCTACCAACCAAGAGGGTGAAGTTCAAACTCTTTAGCAAGGTCTTATCTGACTGCTATCTGGGTTACTAATCCAATTTGTTCACTTATTGTGTGTTTTAAGAACTGTTGCTTAAGGTGTCCCTGGATCTGGGTGAGGCCTCGTGCACCTAGGCCCGGGTGAGCCCAAGTGGCCCTGGGTCTGGGAGTGGCCAAACGTTCCTGGGTCTGGGTGAGACCATGTGTCCCTGGATCCGGGTGAGGCCTCGTGAACCTAGGCCCGGGTGAGGCCACGTGCCCCTGGGTCTGGGAGAGGCCAAGCGTCCCTGGGTCCGGGTGAGACCATGCGTCCCTGGATCCGGATGAGGCCTCGTGCACCTAGACCCGGGTGAGCCCAAGTGGCCCTGGGTCTGGGAGAGGCCAAGCGTCCCTGGGTCCGGGAGAGACCATGTGTCCCTGGATCCAGGTGAGGCCTTGTGCAACTAAGCCCGGGTGAGGCCACGTGCCCCTGGGTCTGGGAGAGGCCAAGCGTCCCTGGGTACGGGTGAAGCCAGATCCTGGGTCCGGGTGAGGCCGTGCGCCCCTGGATCCATCCGGGTGAGGCTGGGTCCCAGGCCCGGGTGAGACCACGCGCCCCTTGGGAATGGGTGAGGCCACGTGCCCCTTAGTCCGGGTGACGCCGTGCCCCTGGGTTCGGCCGAGACCAAACCTGAGGGAGTCGGACCTCCATTACCACCATTTGTCCACCATCCAGAGCTGAGGGGTCAGTGCTGACATGTACACATAAGGAACTACTGGACATCGAAATTGGGTCTCAAAAGAACTGTTGATCCAGGGGGAAGCTCGCTACAGATTGATTCATTTGCCTGTCAGCATAAATATTATTGCTCGTCTCACATTCAGTTCTTATTAGTATATATCTAGTGACATATGATCTCGTTCATCTAGGGGAAATGATGAACAACATAGACTGAGGAACAAGAACAGAACCAGAAGCAAGGAGGCATCGATCGGACTATCGGGCCTCAGAGGGAGGATAGGGGAGGGTAGGGGGAGGGTGGGGGGAGGGGGAGAGTTCAACCAAAGGACCTGTATGCATGCATATAAGCCTATCCAACGGTTAAGTTCAACAGGGGATTGGGGCATGCGTGGGGAGAGGGGTGGGATGGGAATGGGGGGATGAGGACAAATATGTGACACCTTAATCAATAAAGAAATTAAAAAAAAAAAAAAAGAACTGTTGCTTAAGGCTTTCTGTGCCTCATCTGCACAGTTGAGCTCTTAATAGACCAAACTCATGGGATTAAATTAGTGAATATATATGGCGTAGAACAGTGAATAGTACACAGCAAGCAAGCCAATGCTAATTGTGTGTTATTTTGAACCTGGTACCCTTCAGGCTGCAGTCTGATGCTCTATCCACTGAGCCAAACTGTCTGTCATTTTGTATGTACATATTTAGTTACAGATCCTCCTATTAGATAGTAAGGAATTGGGGTGGTGGTGGTTAAAAAGGAAGGAAGGAAGAAAGAAAGAAAGAAATCTTGTGCAGAGAGGCTTAACACATAAGAATGGCTGTTTCTTCTGAGATTTTTGGCAGGGTTTCTAATGTGCTTGGACCCTGGGGCAAGACACCTTGGCTTGGATCTAGCTTCCAGGAGTGTCAGGCAAATTTTATAAGTACTCAGTGCCTTATTTTCCTGATCTCTAATATCAGGATATAATAATGACAATTTTATAGGGTTCCTGAAGGGATTAACTGGTAATCTGTGTGTTTTTTTTCCCCTGTTAATCCTCACCCGAGGACATTTTTCCATTGGTTTTCAGAGAGAGTGGAAGGGACAGGGAGAGACAGAGAAACATCGATGTGAGAGAGAGACACATAGATTGGTTGCCTCCCGAACGTGCCCCGACCTGCAACCAAGATTCGTGCCCTTGACCAGTAATGGAACCCATGATCCTTCAGTCCCAGGGTTGACGCTCTAACCACTCAACAAACTGGCCAGGGCAGACAGTATATTATTATTAAGTGTGGCCTTCACCTGGCCAGATTGTCCAGTTGGTTGAGTCACATCCCATACAACAAAAAGGTTTTGGGTTAAATTCCAGGTCAGGGCACATTCCTAGGCTGCAGGTTTGATCAGGTTGGGGTGCTATGGGAGGCAACCAGTTGATGTTTCTCTCAAACATCGATGTTTCTCTGTCCCTCTCCCTCTCTCTCTCTCTCTCAAAAAAAAAATATCTTCAGGTGAGGATTACAAAATAATGTGGGCTTCATTACTGTAGTAGGATTCAGGGACTCTGTAAATCCTTGAAATTACATAGAAGATTCTGTGTTGAGTTTTTTCCCCACTACAGATTCCTAATCCAAGGATTAAGAACCAGTTTTCTAAAAACAGTAGATGGTGGCATTCTGATTGTCAAGTATAATTCATGTAAGTAAGGTATAGAAGGGTTTGGGCTAGATGATCACTAAAGTCACTTCCATCTGATTATCTACGACTTTTCCTGGCATGAGCTAAGTATCTAATACTGTGTTAAGTACTGTGGGAGTTATAAGAAGCTATTAAATATTTCCTATATTTAGATATATACATTTTATTGGAAAGAAAACAATACAAGATGGTTTGGAGTCAAGTGTGGTTCACATTAAGTTGGGCTAGGACAGTGGTCGGCAACCTGTGGCTCTTGAGCCACATGCGGCTCTTTGGCCCCTTGAGTGTGACTCTTCCACAAAATATCACGTGCGGGCGTGCACGTACAGTGCGATTGAAACTTCGTGGCCCATGCGCAGAAGTCGGTTTTCGGCTCTCAAAAGAAATTTCAATCGTTGTACTGTTGATATTTGGCTCTGTTGACTAATGAGTTTGCCGACCACTGGGCTAGGAGATGGTTCAGAAAGATGAAAGTAAGTTTGAACTTGATCTTGAAAAAGTGGGTGAAGTAGGTGGATTGGGAATAGCCAAAAATGGCATTATTAGTTATGACATCTGTAAACTCCTTATGCAGGAAACAATAGATAGATTGAAACTTGAAAGAAGAAGGATCCAGGAATAAATTAAGTTCATAGTGCCAGGGAGACAAATTATTTAAAAGTTGACTATGAGACTTTTAAAACCTAACTTAGATTTTTGCTAATACAATTTGCTAGCCTCGTTTATTCTCCCAACTCTTCCCTGTTCAACAACTATATATTCAACAACTTCCCAGTGGATTTGGGAAGGTGTGAATGGATCATACAGGTGGGCAAACTCTTAGCTGTTTTGTCAGTATAAAGTGGGAGTTCTTTATATTTTGTTTCAAGAGTAGGCTTCAAACCTCCTCTTTTTAAAAAGCATGGACAAATGAAATAAATTTTCTATAGGAAATGATGCTGAGAACTTTGTTCTAATAATTGAACAAAAACTAACTCAACATCGATAGAGTGCTAGCTTGGATGTAATTGGTTTATCATTCATTTGAGGATTTCAGAAGGGAAAATTCAGGAGATAAAAATGAATGTAAAAAAGTGCAGTGTTCCTGCTAAGTTTTGTCTAAGATGTTACTGAAGATCTAACATTGCTGCCCTAGCCGCTTTGGCTCAGTGTATAGAGCATCAGCCTGTGGACTCAAGGTTCCCAGGTTCGATTCCGGGCAAGGGCACATGCCTGGGTTGCTGGCTCGTTCCCCAGTAGGGGATGTGCAGGAGGCAGCCGATCAATGATTCTCTCTCATTATTGATGTTTCAATCTCTCTCTTCCTCTCTGAAATCAATAAAAATATATTTAAAAA
The DNA here is from genome assembly GCF_027574615.1 of Eptesicus fuscus. NCBI lineage: Eukaryota > Metazoa > Chordata > Mammalia > Chiroptera > Vespertilionidae > Eptesicus > Eptesicus fuscus. The sequence goes on from NC_072481.1 coordinate 14,824,795, forward strand.
AAATCTAACATTGCTACTCTTAATAAAGGTGATAATTCCGGTTAAATGTAAAACATTTGAGAGAAAGGGACCCCAAATGGAAAAGATACAGGAGACTTCTGAGCCAAGGGGACTGAACACACAAAAAACCTAACGCAGTGTGAAGAATATTAGAAAAGAGGCAATGCGGAGGACCTGGCTGTCACTGAAAGTCACATGTGGTTTGGAGGGATGCTTGCGGAGTTGCTTGGAAGTAAAAGGATGATGAGCAAGATTTTCCCGCTTCCTGTTTCATTAGAGTGTGGAGGCTCACTGGTGTCTCCTAAATAGGGAATCAGTGAGTCCATAAAAGGGAAATGTGTTAGGCAGGATGGCAAGTGTGATTAAGGCAGGAATTAAGATTTTGATCAAGTAAGGGAGTAAGTTGGGATGGGTGTGCCTATTTTAGAGGCTGTTGTAGAGAGTGGAAAGGGAGTTTCTGGAGGAAAATGACATTTAGGCCATGATTACAAATCATCCAAGTATGATTTAACAGAAATCTAAATTTAATTTAGGGCATCCGTTTGTGAATTCTCTTGGAACCTTAATTTTTTTAAATATTTTTTATTGATTTTAGAGAGAGAGGAAGAGAGAGAGAGAGAGAGAGAGAGAGAGAAACATCAATCAGCTGTCTTGAGCCCACAACCTGGGCATGTGCCCTGACCAGGAACTGAGCTGGCCACCTTTTGTTGGGACGATGCTCAACCAACTGAGCCACACCGGCCAGGGCTCTCTTGGAACTTTTAATCCTGTTGTCCTTTTTAGAGACTTGGCTTTTTTCCCTCAGTGCTCAGTACCAAGTATTGGTACAAAGAATATCTATTCGCCTTATTTGGTTTGTTACTTTCCTTTATTTAAAATATAAAACCAGGAAACTGTATTAGTCTAAATTTATGAAAATAACAACTTAGTGTAGATAAATAAGACTATATCTGATAGTTATGCCAAAGATTGACTAAGAGGATCTTAAATTTTAACGGTAATGTTTTGAAGAAGTAACGATATTAGAAGCAGGGCCATGTTCGTCAAACATATTTTGTCTCAATAGATTCCCCCCCTTTTTTTGTAATAAAATTATTCTAACTTTACTTGTGAAATAATTCCTTTTTATGAAAAAGATTTAGTTTTCATTATAATAGAACTGTAAAAATGTCAGTTATCTGTAATAATCTAAGTATTGAAATTTACCACCATCCAGCATAGCTATTTATTGGATGTGTGAGAGAAGAAAGAAAAGAATCTGAGCAAACATTGGAGAATACAATATCAAACAATTCATTGAAAGCAGAGGTAATTAACTTTTAAAGCTATGTGAGTTCTGTGCATGTTTTCCTCCTTTAACTACTTTATTCCTCCTTTAGTTACTTTATTTTGGACATGGAGACCAGATGGTAGATTACCAGGGTGAAAGTTCATTAAAAACTAAAGACAGCCAAATTAGTCTGTTGTGCTACTTGGGAAAATGGAAGAGTGGTAGCTGTGAGGCCAGACTACACAGACTAATGGAGAGAAAAAGAAGGCGGTGCCCTGGCTGGTGTCTGCAGCTGTTCGGAGCATCATCCCGTGCATCAGAAGATCTCGGTTTGATTCCCAGTCAGGGCACAGGACTAGGTTGTGGATTCGATCCCCTCCCATCCATGTAGCTGTCTCATATCAATGTTTCTCTCTCTCAAATAAAAAGAAAAAGAAGCTTGCTATTTAAATGAAAATTTGGCTTTGAACATACATATATCCAACACTAAATTGAAAAATTTTTAGCCCTGGCAGGGTTGCTCAGTTGGTTCAAGTATTGTCTTGATATGCCAAGTTTGCAGGTTCGATCCTCCCTGCTCCCCCAATCAGGACACATACAAGAATTAACCAATGAATGCATAAATAAGTGGAACAATAAAATTGTTGTTCCTTTCCTTCCCTCCCTCTCTGAAATCAATAAATTAAAAAAGTAATTTAAAAAAATTTCAGACAGTCCTAACCGGTTTGGCTCAGTGGATAAGAGCGTCAGCCTGTGGACTGAAGGGTCCCAGGTTCGATTCCAGTCAAGGGGCATATACCTTGGTTGCGGGCACATCCCCAGTAGGAGGTATGCAGGAGGCAGCTGATCTATGTTTCTCTCTCATAGATGTTTCTGACTCTATTCCTCTCCCTTCCTCTCTGTAAAAACCAATAAAATATATTAAAAAAAAATTTCAGACATAAACTTAATGAAGACTGAAGTTTTATATTATTTGATGTTCTAGGTAATGGCATATTTTAGTTAACATAGGAATCTAAAATTTTGGCTTAAAAATTAGGGGTTGTTGATTCTTCATGAAATCATATAGAAATTGTTGCTAATCCTCAATAACAGCCTTCATTTACATTTTGTAATTGTCAGCAGGAGCCTTGATTACAAATACATTTAAAAAAAATGGCTTAGCGTAAGTGGTAGCTAACCTTAGTCTTAGTTTAAATATTGGCCCTAAATTTGAAAAAGAATTTTGTTTCCTTTTTGCTTCCTAGTATATTCAGTTGAAGGTATTATGCTCTTTTAAAAATGTTGTTTTTCATTTATAAAAGTTACACGTTTACTGTAGAAAACAGAAAAGCACAAATAAAATAAAAATCACTTAAAACCTTCTTTCTAGAAGTGGCTGCTGTTACTATTTTGTTATATGTCCTTGTTTTCTTTATAAACTTGCAATAATTGTTTTTTTAAAAAATATTTTTATTGATTTCAGAGAGGAAGGTAGGAGAGAGAGAGAGAGAGAGAGAGAGAGAAACATCAGTGATGAGAGAGAATCATTGATCGGCTGCCTCCTATACGCCCCACACTGGGGATTGAACCCGCAACCCAGGTATGTGCCCTGACCAGGAATCGAACCGTGACCTCCCAGTTCATAGGTCGATGCTCAACCACTGAGCCACACCGGCTGGGCCCTGTTTAATCTTTGCTGGAAGAAAGCAAGCTTTTATGTTGTGAAATCTGCCAACACCTAGAATTGCTCATATTATAGATATTTATTAAGTGGTTTGGAGATATGCCCTTTTATACTCTATAGGAGAAATCTGTTCTGAAAATACAAATTATTTTTTAGTATTAATTGTCCCCTTTAATAGCTATGTAGTAGGTAAGAGATGATTATTTTATAGTTGGAGTATGTAAGATACAATCTTGCCTGGAAACAGTTGATTTCAGTATAGGGATCTTAATAGAAACGGTTTTTTGTTCTTAACAATGAGAATAATGGAATTGCCATTAACTGAGATGGGAAGATTAGGAAGAACTAGTTTTGATGGCAGGGGGGCGGAGGGATCAGAAGTTTAGTTTTTGACATGTTAAATTTGAATGTGTTAAGAATGCATGAAACTGTCTTTTTCCTGGGGTTGCACTACTGTCCAGTGAGCATGTAGTGAATGAAGCCAGTACTATGAACACCTAAATAACACACTCCTATCAACTAGAGCTTTGCTTTACCTTGGTGCACATTTTTTGGGGGGACAAGGGGAAGAAAAAAGAACTCCTGGAACCTGTTTAGTGGGAGAGGCTTATTTAAAGAAATGCATAAGGACAGCATATAATTAATTACTTTAAGGACAAGAACCAGGCATCTTGAGAAAGCATGAGAGGAATCTCAATTTAGATGGGAGCTCTGTGGGGGGCTGAGTAACAGGAAAATGAGGGGTAGAGCATGCCAGGCTGGAGCAATGGGCATGTATAAAGCTGGAGATGAATTCAGCAAGTTGAGGGTGTGCCTGGAATAGAGAACAAAAGTGAGTAAGTAGGTGGCTGCCTCATGGAGGTCCTCGTATGTCATGTGAATTTTATCCTTGGTATAAAGAGCATTTCTCAACAGGGCTTAGGGAAGGGAGTGTCATGGTTTGGTTTGCATTTTAAGATGAGTAGTCTGACCACTCTGGAAAATGAATTAAAGAGAGGCAAGAATAGAAACATTGAAAACTAGTTGGACGCCATTGCAATCAAGAAAGATGATGGTGGCTTGGATTAGGGTGATGATGGAGAGAAGAGAATGGATTTGAGATAAATTTTGAAGGTGGAGTCACTAGGAAGATATTGAAGGAGTTGTTTGAGAGAGCAGTGTGAGAAATGACTTAGGTTTCTAATTAGAATCACTGGTTGATGAAGATACCTTTTATTAATATGGAGGGGGAGGAGAGAATTTTCAGATTTTGACTTGAGTTTGACATGACGGAGATGTCCAGTGATATCTACTAGAAAGTTGGATATACAGATCTTACGCACAGAAAGAAATTTGGGACTTGATATATAGTATTTAAAATGTGGATGCGTGAAGAGGAGGGAGAATGCCCAGGACCAAATTCTGAGGAACTTTCAATACTTAACGAGTTGGGTAATGGAGGAGAAGCTGACAAAGGAGAACAAGGAGGAATTGCAATAGAGCAGTAATGAATGGGAAGATGAAAACTTAAAGAGTGAAGTGCCCAAGAAGCTAGGAGAGGGTTTTAAGGAGGAAGGAGTGACCAGTTGTGTGAAGTAAGATGAGTACCTGTTTGATTTATCAGCCTGGAAGCATTGGTAACCTTACTACTAATAGCTTTGGAGTGGTGCGGGCAAAGCCATAGCAGAGTGTGTGGAAGAGTGAATAGGAAGTAAGCGAGTCTGTGCAAAACCAACTCGAACAGGAGACTTGGCTAATTAGAAGAGACAGGCTGGAAGCTGGAAGGGGATATATGTCAAGGGAAGTAATTTTTTTTTTTTTTTTAAAGTATGAGCCATAAGAACTGTAATTTTGGAAGAAACACTATACGCCATCATGTTAGAAGGGAAGATATTTTCCACGAGTCATAATTCACTGGCTGGGAGATCTGGTGTGTGTACATATATTTAGAATTGATGCTTATTCCCACCGACTTATATTTTTGTTGCATTTCCCAAATGGAGAAGATAGAAGAAATGTATAGAAGAGTATTTCATAGTTAATTAAAATAACATAAACATTTATGGGGTGCTTGCTATGTACCAGGCACTGTGTTAAGTGCGTTACTTGTATTAATTCATTTGATTGCTCTTTAATAAAATGTTTGCTGAAGGAGTATCCAGAAGCTTCCCCCACCCTCTCTGCACAGGGCTGGTTCCAGAGGAGGCTGGTGGGAAAAGAAGAAACATTTTGGGAAAAGCAAATGCTTATTAAATTCATAGAAATATTCACACAAGAAGCCAGAGAAATAGGCTGAGAGTATAATGCAAGTCATTGGGTTCAGTTCATATTTGCTGTTTTGATTTAGTGCCTCAAAACGACTCTTATTTTAGATTGAAATGAACAGATTTACTTTTTTCCCCCTTGCAAAAGAGATCAAATGGAGAATCCACAACTATGATCTGGCCCCACGGATGTGTCTTGACTGCCGCTAGGATAAAGACTTGCAGTCTTTGTTCTGAGGACTCAGCAGGGACACCTATGCTTCACGATGGGGTTGCTTTGGTATTGCTTGTAAAAAGGTACAAAAGTCACACCCAGGGAATGGTTGTTGACTTGAAATATCATTTGTGTTCCCATGTAAGGCACTAAGTAGTAGCCTATTTCAGAGTTGAAGATGGTTAGAATTAATATTTCAAGAAGGCAATTGAGTTGTCATTTGGAAGAGTGGATATTAGTGTTATGTTGTCATGTGTAGTGATTAAGAGCATGGTGTCTGGAGCCATGTACAGTGTTTCAATCCTAGTTCTACCTTTCACTAGCTCAGTGGTCGGCAAACTCATTAGTCAACAGAGCCAAATATCAACAGTACAACGATTGAAATTTATTTTGAGAGCCAAATTTTTTAAACTTAAACTATATAGGTAGGTACATTGTTATTAACTTAATTAGGGTACTCCTGAGCTGGCCTTTGCTAAAAACTCAAGGGGCCAAAGAGCCGCATGTGGCTCGCAAGCCGCAGTTTGCCGACCACTGCACTAGCTGCTTTAGTGTCTCCACTGGGGTAGTGTCTCTACCTCGTGGGCTTTTGTAAAGATAAGAGTTAATCTGAGAAAAGTTCTTAGCGTTTGACACATAGTGAGCATTGTCTTATTATTCTTCCATGGGCCTTTCGGAATGCTGAGTTAAGATTGTATTGGCCCACACTACTTTATATATTCAATTTATGTGGTTTCAATCTCCAGGATGTTACTAAGAGAAGCATCTGCCAGGCTGTCCCTACAAATAGGTGGGGTTTCCATTTTTTATCAGAAGAGCAGGTTTAGTGCAAAAAATGTCCAAGATTAGACTTGAATTTATCCCTGAATTAACTTCAGTGAACCCTGATCCAGCCGACACATACTAGGTAACTAAAGGATAGTTAGATTGGACTCTGCCGTCTTAGACCATCTGCCTCAGCAACTCTTTCTGGACTTGCAGCTAAAGCCGAGAGTTCATTTCAGTAGGAATGTTTTCCTTGTCTCCTTTCTTTCCAACTCCTCCTCCCCCCCACCATCCCCCGACTTTTTGAGAGCACAAAAGAAGTAAAGTATAATCTATGGCAGGCGTCCTCAAACTACGGCCCGCGGGCCACATGCGGGTGTTTTTGCCGTTTTGTTTTTTTACTTCAAAATAAGATATGTGCAGTGTGCATAGGAATTTGTTCATAGTTTTTTTTAAACTATAGTCCGGCCCTCCAACGGTCTGAGGGACAGTGAACTGGCCCCTGTTTAAAAAGTTTGAGGACCCCTGATCTGTGGCATGTAGATGGGATCTAGTGGTTTTGCAGACGTCCTTTTGAATTACGGATTTTGGCATATATATTTCACTTATTTCCCTGTGCTACTATATTTTACTGGTTTTTAAAAAAAATATTTTTGTTGATTTCAGAGAGGAAGGGAGAGAGAGAGAGATAGAAACATCAGTGATGTCATAGAATCATTGATTGGCTGCCTCCTGCATGCGCCCCCCCCCCCCCCCCCCCCCCCCCCTGGGGATCGAGCCCATAATCCAGGCGTGTGCTTTTTTTCCCTCTTCGGGCATGTGCTCTTGATTGGAATCTAACGCAGGGCCCTTCTGTCCGCAGGCTGACGCTCTTTCCACTGAGCCAAACCAGCTAGGGCTCTTTTTTTTATATATTTTTTATTGATTTCAGAGAGGAAGGGAGAGGGAGATAGAAACATCAATAATGGATGAGAGAGAATCATTGTTAGGCTGCCTCCTGCATGCTCCCTACTGGGGATCGAGCCCATAACCCGGGCATGTGCCCTTGACTGGAATCGATCCTGGGACTCTTCAGGCCGATGCTCTATCCACTGACCCAAACCGGCTAGGACCATAAGGTGACTTTAAAAGCCTTCATTTTATAATAATTTTGTAAGCTTTTTGAAACTACTTAATTATTCCTATGTAAGATAGAGTATACTGATATATAAAAATGAACAGTAGGTTTTTTGCTTTTCTGTTAAAGTTAGAATAATAATCATAAGATAATAGATAGTAGTAAGTGCACATTATGGTCCAGGCACCAAAACATATGTGCCAAGCCTTTACATATGTTAGCTAATTTAATCCTCATATAAATTCTGAAATAGGTGCTGTCAACACTACATTGAAGCTTGGAGAGGTCCTTGCTTGTGTGTAGTCGTGGGGCTAGTCAGTAGCAGTATTGGAATTTGCACCAAGGTCTATCTTGTTTATATTCTTTTTCTCTATTTGAAGTTGAATTTTATCTACCAGAGTTACTATTTGCTCTTTTCAGTCATCCTGCAAAATAAATAAATAAATCAGATTGTTTAAGTATATTTCTAAAACATGCTAACAACCAGTGAGTCTTGATGGCTCTTTAAATGAGTTTGGTTGCTTTCAGTTTTTGGTTACATTGGAAAGGAAACTGTAAAATTTCCATTACCTCACCTCTGCATTTTTGGGCCTGGTTAATTAGTATTTTATAAAGTCTTTAAAAAGCGTTATTTATAAACTTGTTAAGGAACTTGACCATCACATTTGATTTCAGAATTTTTTTTCCAATTTATAAGTGTCAGAGCAGTCCAAGTTTAAAAAAAAAAAAAGGTACTAAATTGTTAATTTTGTGTGTGTGTGTGTGTGTGTGTGTGTGTGTGTTTAACCTCTCCCTTTAGAGGACCCTACACTACTAATCTTTGCATTGTTGATAGAAAAAAAGCAAGGAAGTTTCTTTTTGTGGAGAGAGGAAATGGCTGTTAGTTCGGGACTTTATCCATATTAGGTATAAACTAAATATAGACGTGTAATCCAGGAGTGAAGTCACATCTATAAAGTTTCTTAAGCAGAGCTAATGAGATCAGCCAGTGCTTTGGGATCTGGGTGTTTTTGTTTGTTTGTTCTTTTTATTTAACTTTTGGCTACTTAAACAGTTACCAAACTGTTGAGTCCTGTGGTCTGCTTCCCATTGTCCCTCAAAAATCCCAAAGCATTTATTTACAAGGGATCTTTCTAAAAAACAAAAAACAAAAACACCCTGCTTTGTGTATAACCACTTGCTTATTCCTCTTTTTGAAGCAGATCGTTAATGTTTCTTTAGGTTTTTGTTTTTTTTTTGTTTTGTTTTGTTTTTAACCTTTGGTTATTTTCGTATCATCAGTTCTTTTTTTTCAGTTATTTTTATCCCTAAGTCTTTTTCACATATATTTTTACTGTGAGGCTAGACTCTTGTTGTCTAGTGTAAAAAACATGTTTTACTTCGTGTTTTCTTGGTTTACTCAGTTTTAGGTCAGATCTCAGTGTGGTCAAGTGGCAATAGGATTCTTCTGCTTGATTGGTTATAGATGCTATAGAACAGAATGAAGGAATCAGTCTCCTGTTTATGGCCAAAACTCATGTTCTCAAATAAGGACTTTTAAAAGCCCCCAAAAGCATTGTTAAAATAACTGTTTTCAGCTTTTGTGCGTGCCGAAAACATTCAGGCACTTAGAAGCGTGCTATGCTTCTGAGGAGAATGATATACTTTTATGACATATTTTACTAGGAACATTTGGAACATAATTAAAAAGTTGCCTTCCTAAATTGAGTTCAAACATCTTCCAAACCCTTCCCTGGCCCTCAGAGCTAATCCTTCCCACTATTTGTCTGGAGCACTTTGTGCGTTTGCATGTTCTGCCACTCCTGAATTATTTTTCATCATCTGTGTTCCAGGCAAGACTGTGAATTCCAGGAAATCAGCGATCAGGACTATTTTCTTTATCTTTTATATCTCCCACCTAACATAAATCTTGTTATTATAGGAAATAACTCATTAATTCAGTAAATATCTCTTAGTGTTTGTTTTTGAGCAAATTGGTATGCGTAGTCTGTGGATAGAAGCATGTAGGAGAGAGTATTGTCTGTTTCTGGTGTTGTCTTATACCAGAGATAAAAATAATACTCCGTTGTTGAACTTAAGACATATAATTTGCTTACTAGACTGATAGCCATTGATCTAAACTTAATAGATTGGTTTAGAGGTCTAGAATCTTCAAATTACATAATAGAAGATGAGGTTCAAGTTGTTCTCGTCTGTAAAGTGGGTGTGTGTCTTAGGAGTGATGTTCAGTCTAATCCAGATTCATTTTATGTTCTAAAGTAGGTGTTTAGGCTGAGACAGAAAGTTGAGATTTCAGAGTCAGATCCAGATAATTAAATTCTCATAATTAGCAGCAGTTTATTAGATAACACATATAAATGGAGCCAATAAAAATTCTCAGTGACAATGGAAGCAATTTGCCAGAAAAGTGAAAACTATTTCAAGAGTGAATATTTTCAGTAGAAAATATAGTTTCCAAATGAACAACCTGAAAGATAAAGGGAAGGTTTTGTTTGTTGTGTAAAGTAAAAAAGATACAGAACTATTCTCAGTTAGAATTTGCCTTTATCATATTTAAGGCATCTGTGCATGGAAACAGTAAGCAAAAATTTTAATAATAAGCAAGGTATCTAGTACTATTAAGATATTTTAAATTTATTTTAGGCCAGCTAAAAAGATAGACAAGAATTCTGGATGTTAACTTTTCAGTTTCAATGTATTGCTGAGTATATAATTTAAAAGAACAAACTTTGTAATATATTTTAATGAGAATTTTAAACATGGATAATTCAAAATAAAATACCAGTGAAAGATTCATGTTTATTGAGTGCTCATATTTTATATTAAAACATTCTATAGCATTTTCATGACTGCAGTTTTTCATTGTTCATTGTTATCGTTATTAATCCACTGTTTGTAGTCATTTAGAGGTCCAAAATTTAACAAACAATACTGTGATGTGTACCTTTATAGCCAATATTTTTGTACAAAAAAATATAATGCAATTCTGTTTTTAAAGTCCCTTACATATCTCATTTATCCTCTGAATTCTTTGTTTTGTTAATTGATAGTGAAAGGAGGTGGGGGGAGAGGAGAAAGCAAGAGAGAGAGACACATTGACTGGTTGCCTCCTGCATGTGCCCCCACTGGGGGCGGGAGCGGACTCCTCAACTCAGGTGCATGCCCCTGACTGGGATACGAACCCATGACCCTTGGGTGTGCGTGGAATGGCTCTAACTATTGCACCACACTGCCCAGGGCTAGCCTCTGAATTCTTTCTTTTCTTTTGTTTACCAAAAGTGTAAACTCTTAAAAACAAACAACTTTCTGGAGAATTTAGATTTTTTTTTTTTTTTTTACGAAAGGACAAACGGATTTGTTTACTGCTGAATTCTTTGTGGAATTTCTAGGTCTGGGAACTTGCTTATAAAGAGAAGTAGCCCTTACCCATTCAAGTTAGGTAGCTGCCACAGCACAGGTCTGGGAAGAGTAGTTTTGAACACTTAATTGTTTTCTTTCACTCCCAGGACTCTTTCTGAGTCTAGTTTGTACTATGCATGTGTATTTTTAAACTGCTCTTAGGGAAAGTGGGCTGCTGGATTTTGACTTACGTGAGAATTTTACCCACCCACAATGTATGTGGCTTCTGCTGATAGACAAGGGAAGGTTGGCAGTGAATTTATCTTTGGTGAGAAGATGTTTAAAGAATAAGGCTTAGTGAAAAAATTTGAGGTAAAAATTTTTCTGTATGTGACCAAAGTGAGAGTAAGTAATTTTAAAGGGCACATGTTTATTTTTAATAGCAGAATCATGCCTTAATATAATGAACACATTGGTTTTCTTCATTCCTGAAATTAACTCCTTTAAATGTCAAGCAGTTAAATTCTACTGAGTTTTATCAGAAATTGTCTTGATTTCACTTGATTTTCAGCTAACCTCCAACTTCAGATTTTAGGACTCCCTCTCCCTGGCTGTCTTTTTGATGGTGTTCTACCTTATTTTCCAGTGGTGATGGTGGCTCTTAACTCTGTCCTTTGGTTCTTCAAGCCAGCAACATTGTGCATTTTCCATTGGAGTTTTAGCTGCCCCGCAGGGCACAAGGTTAAAAGAAAAAAATTGGGGCAACTTGTCTACTCTATTTCCTTTTTTCCAAGCGTCCCCTCCCACATCTGCCTGCTTGTTGCTCATTCTCCAGTGCTGTCGAGTGGGCTGTTTTTGTCTGGAAGCTGTCACTGCTGTGGGGCAGAGGGTTGATCCTGTGGGACCTACGTGGTCATACTCGAAGCCTACAATTGATTTTTTTTAAAAAAATTGATTTCAGAGAGGAAGGAAGAGGGGGAGAGAGAGAGAAACATCAATGATGAGAGAGGAGCCATTGATCAGCTGCCTCCTGCACACCCCAAACTGGGGATCGAGCCCACAACCTGGGCATGTGCCCTCGACCAGAATTGAACCCGGGACTCTTCAGTCCGTAGGCCAACGCTCTAGCCACTGAGCCAAACTGGCCTGGGCTGAAATTGATTTTTTAAAATTAACTTTATAATTTTAGAATAGTTTTATATTTATAGAAAAATTTCAAAAATAGCACAGAGTTCTCAAATTGATTTTAAAAGAAAATGTTTCTAAAATATATTAATGTTTCCATGACTTCTTAAAATGCTGAATTTAACTGCCAGTTAATGTCAGCATTCTGAACACTAATTCAGTCATGCAGCAATGGCCTCGGAGCTCGTGGGCTGGGTACGACTACTTTTGCCTTTCTGCTACAGTGGCCTCTGTTGTTATGCTTTCTGAATCTAGATCTCCTTTGTGTGTGTGCATGGGTGCGTGTATGTTTATATGTGTTTTCTATTTTTTCCTTTGCCAACTTAGTTCTATTGATGCAGCCCATTTCCTTTAATTTTCTATTGTAATCTGTTGTGGTTGGCTAAGCCAGATAAGCAAACTTGTTAAAATTTGTTTGAAATAAGAATAAATAATTTCTGAGAGCTTGAATGTTGAGTTGATGGGTCAAGTACATGACCACTGGTTTTTCAGAGTTTTATTTTTCTCATGTTTAATATGATAGCCACTAGCCATATGTGGCTATTGAGAGCTTGAAATGTGTCTAGCTTGAATTGAAGTGTACTATAAGTCTAAAATATACACCAGATTTCAAAGATTTACAACAAGAAAAGAATGTAATAACATTTTTTTGTTGATTACATGTTGAGATATTTTAGATAATATTAAATTAAATTAAATATATTATTTAAATTAATTTTGCCTGTCTTTATTTTTTAAAAAATAGAGCTACTAGAAAATTTAAAATAACATTTGTGGGTTACATTATAGTGGTTGTAGTTCAGGTAATTTATCTTACTTGATAGGTGATGGCCATATGAGTGAGATGGTGGTTGTACCATATGAATCATGAAGCTAAGCCTGTGAGATTCCTGCAACTCTTTCTTACCTCGGTGTAAGAAACTGTAAAAGTGGTAGGTAGCACGGACCCAGGGTTCAGATTTCAGTTCTGCCACTCCTCATTGTTTGGCCTGTGGCGAGTTACTTGGTTTCTCTAAATCTGTTTCCTTATCTGAAATATGAGGAAAACGACAAACTAACTTCATATAATTATTGTGAGGAATAATATATATGAATCACTTTCATACAGTACATATCACATGACAAACTTTAAGTTAGACGGTAGCTATTAACTTGTTTCCAGGCAATTTTGGCAACATTCACTTACTGTAATTGAGTCTTATAGGGAGTAGATTCAGGGTTGATCCAGACAGGAAAAAGGTTATATACCTTTGGCCATCTTTTTTAAAAAATTGATTTTTAGTGAGCAAGTGAGAGCAAAACATCGATGGGCTGCCTCCTGCACCTCCGGCACGTGCCCTGACGGGGAATCGAACCAACAACCTTTCAGTGCATGGGAGGACACCCAACCAACTGAGCCACCCCCCGGTCAGGGCTGGCCATCTTTTTTTCCTTGTCATTCAGTATTTTTATTTTTAATCCTCACCTGAAGATACATTTTCATGGATTTTTTAGAGAGAGGAAGGGAGAGAGAAACATTTATGTGAGAGAGAAACCTAGGTATGTGCCCTGACCCAGAATAGACCCCTCAACCCTTTGGTGTACGGGACGACACTCCAACCAAGTGAGCCACTGGGACAGGGATGTCATTCAGTATTTTTAATTGTATGGCTTAGAATTTGCTCTGAAGAGTCGTTTTTGCTCCTCTTGTTTTAGGCTTTTGAGGAGGGAATGTAAACTCAGAACTTTTTTTCGTTATGGTTCTGTTGTGCTTAGACGGAAAGTCTGGTCATTGTATATCTGACACTTTGTTTTAATAAAGTATTCCTGCTGAAACATTTCAGGTTTGATTTTAATACAGATAGAGCCGTTGTTTTCATTTTCAGCATATGCTTCAGCTATGTAGCAGACAAAAGTACTCAGTAGGGTCTTTTTTAACTGTCATTGCTAGTTCAGTTAGTGGTTTTTTACTATTTTGCATTCAGCATTTTTTAAAGCAATATGAAGGAAAAAGCAGGTCTGTCGTATTTAAGCAGTTGACTGTTTTGGCAGTGATTAGGGACAAGAAGATTATCATGAGTAAACATTTGGAATATTTTCTTTAAATTTGTTTCTTAAATAAAGAAGACAAAACAGTCCAGAGGTGTATTAAAGTTAATATCCCTGTCCCTTCCTCTCCCCAAATGTGTCCTGAGATAGAAACAGTGTTAATTTTGGATTATAGCCTTTCACACCTAAAAATATTTTCAAGCCAAGGCTACGCACAGCTCTATGGTTGTTACCTCTTGACGGGGTTTTCTTTTTAACTTGCAACAAAGTGTAGACACACTCACCCCTGTCTTGAGGCTTTCCTCTAACAAGTTGTTCAAACCAGAAATCTAAGAGTTATTTGATTTCTTTCTTTCCCTCACTTCTCACATCCAAACCATCCACAAGTCTTTAGGGTTATACCTTCCGAATTCAGTTTAATCTATGCATTTTTTTTTTCACCTCCATTGCCTCTATCTAATCCAGGCCACATTTCTCTGTGACTACTGCAGTAGGTCTCCCAGCTTCCGTTCTTCATCAGCTCCATGCCCCCAACCTGTTTTCCATATGGTAGGTAGCAAGTGTTATTTATTGTCTGAAAATGGAAATTGGATTTTATGCTCATGTCCCCACCCACCAAAAGCCTTCAGTGGTATCCCATTACCCCATTCTGTAGTACCCCCTTCCCCCCAAGCTCCATGAAGTCAGGAATGTGTTTTTTTTTTTCCCAATTTTTTTTATTAAGGTATTATATGTGTACATATTTTACCATTGCCACCCCCCCAGGAATGTGTTTTTTACTTGGCATATACTTTGTTACTGAGCACTTACCACATGCTGGGCTATATTTTAAGAGATTTTCTTATATTAACTCATTTAGGCTAATAATATCTCTATGATGTAGATATTATTCCCCATTTTACGTGTAAGGAAACTGAGTCGCAGAGATGTTAAGTAATATGCCCAACATCACACAAGTGGTTAAGTAGAAGAACCCCTGTATTAAACCAGGCACTCTGCTTCCAGAGTCCTTGCTGTTAATCATTGTGTTCAATGACTTCTTTCTATACAGTAGGTACCTGGTAAACGTTTGTTCAATGAATGAATAAATTGTTCCCCCTGTAAGCATCAAATTCAAACTCCTTAATTTGGTCTAGAAAGTCTTTCTTGGTCTGGCTCCTGCCAGTACCACTTTTCTCTCATACTCACTGTGGTCTAGTTGCATTGGCTCTTGGCATGAGTGGCTCTTTCTCATTCTTTAGGTGTAAGATCTTTTATGACCATGTTATCTAAAGTCGGTACTCCTTGTCTTCTCTCTCAGTACTTATTGCAGTTTATAATTTTTACCTAGATATATTAATTATCTGTTTCTTCCAGTGCTTGGGAGATAGTAAGTATGTGTGGCATGTTGAATAAATACCTCCGGGTCCTGGGAAGATGTTCTGTGAAGGAGAAGAGAGCCCGTAGCTTGAGCTTCAGTGGCAAATGCTAACCAGACCACTGAAATCCTAGATCAAAGTCTACGTGACAGCCCATGGAAAACAGAATTAGTTTAAGCCCACCAGAGCCCTGGAATGGCTGTATCTCCTTCAACTTCAAATACTGGAGTTTTCTTTTTTCATTTCTTACCAGAAGTATTTTCATTCTTGCTAGTCTTAATTGGAGATAAGTGGTGATATTACTTTGGGTGCTTATGATTGTGAGTAACAGCAAACATCACCTCAGATTGTCTTTAACCATGAAGGAAATGGAGGTAAGAAAGAAGTGTAGTAGGAGGACTGGCTCCCTTCTTTGTGATTCTCTTGGCTTTGTCTTCTTTTAGTGTTGGTTGTAGCCTCAGGCTACTATCAAGCTGGCCACTGCAGCCATAGCTTTCACATCCCAGGGTTTTCTCTTCCGAAGATTTTTGTCTTAAGAGTGAGAAACTTTTTTGCAGGTCAAACAGGACCCCGTGATTACTCCTAAGTCACTGGCAAGAGGAATGGAATTGTCATGACTGGCTTAGACTCAATCAGGATTTACCCCTAGAATTGGGGGCATTGGGCCATCATCTCCTTGTCCATCGGGGAAGAATGGATGCCTGATCAAAAATAGAAGTTATATCAGGAAAAAAAAAAAAAGAGAGAATGGATGTTGGGCAGGCAACTATCAGAGTTTGCTGTAGTGGCTTCTGTGGTTTGTTAGCTCTGTCCCAAAGTGATTTTGAGGCCTAATTTAAAATTCTGAGAAAATTATTAACCAGAAAGATTTAAGGTTCTTCTATACTGATAACCTGGAACACGTTCTTTGTAACTCAGAGGCTTTTATTGTTAGCAATCAATAGAAAGCTGATGAATAGTAAAGCAACTGCAGCAGACGTTGTCCTATGAAAAGATTTTTTAAGAAGATGACACCTCAGTGAGTTTATAGTGTAGCTGAGGAGATGCAGTGCAGAGATATGAATAGTAAAGTAATAATACACAGAAAGCACAAGGCAAGTCATGATTGTTAAATAAGTGGCAAAGGCTTGCTATTCCCTGGGAGTCTGTAAGAGATGTAGAATCTTGGGCCCCACCACAGATCTACTGAATCAGAACCAGCATTCTAACAAGATCCTCTGGTGATTTTTGTTGACGTCAGAGTTTGAGAAGCTGGAATCGAAGTTGAGAGGACAGGTAATTGATTTGGGCTGCAGTGATTCTTGGGGATGAGACTTGAACTTGACCTGAAGGACAGGTATACCAGTGGGCATTTCAGATGGAGAAGAATGTGATTTTAGTCACGTAAGTGTTCAGATTTATGGAGGGGATAATGGAATAGTGGTATGGGTCCTCAAGAACATTGTTGGGGAAGTTCTTCTAGGAAAGGAGGAGAGAGAATTTTGCAAAAACTCATTTGTGAACACTCTTGTACACATACTGGCTTTCTTTAAAAAAATTAAACTATCGGTTACGTTAGGTTATCCTATCTAATAAAGAGGGAATATGCAAATTGACTGTCACACTGTCACAAAGATGACGGCACCCACAGCGGAGGCGGAGGTTTCCTTAACACAAGATGGCTGTGCTCACAGCGGAGGCTGAGTACCCATAACGAGCCTTAACGAGTAATCAGCAGTAACCTGAGGCTGCGTGGCGCTGGGCTGGGGCAGAGGACCTGAGGCTGCACTCCCCACCCGGTGGGGCTTGACAGGGGACCTCAGGCCATGCCCCAGCGCCAGGCCGGGGGACCTCAGGCCGCGCCCCCAGCCCAGCGGGACTTGACAGGCAATCTTAGGCCGCGTCCTCCTCCCGGCGGGGCTTGATGGGGGACCTCAAGTCACACCCCCCGGCCCAGGCTGGGGGACCTCAGGCCGTGCCCCCCACCCCGGCACTGGGTTGGGGGACCTGAGGGTGCGCTGGGGGACCTGAGGCTGCGCCCTCTGCCCGGTGTGCACCGGGAGACCTGAGGCTGCACCCCCCCACCCAGCGGGGCTTGACAAGGGTGGGGCCAGCCGGGTCTGGATCTTGCCCAATGGGGGTGGGGCCGGCTGGGTCTGAGTCTTGTGCAATTTTGAGGCACTGTGGGTGGGTGGAGACTTGACTGGCAGGAGGACGATTTTCATATACATTTTACTAATTTCCTTTCATCTCTGACACTTCTATTATAGAGAAAGGGCAAATAGCAATATTAAAATATTTCCTCTAATCTTCCCCCCCCCCTTTTTAAAAAAAATATATTTTATTGATTTTTACAGGGAGGAAGGGAGAGGGATAGAGAGCTAGAAACATCGATGAGAGAGAAACATCGACCAGCTGCCTCCTGCACCCCCCCCCACCGGGGATGTGCCTGCAACCAAGGTACATGCCCTTGACCGGAATCGAACCTGGGACCTTCCAGTCCGCAGGCAGACGCTCTATCCACTGAGCCAAACCAGTTTCGGCTCTAATCCCCTTTTAATGTGCATGAATTTTGTGCACCAGGCCACTAGTTGAATCATAATTTGGTCATTTACTAAAGGAAACCGAAACATAATCTTTTAAACTACTGGAAGATGAATTATCTCTTCTATTCAACATATTTAACGATGGATAGTTGTGGGAGGAAGAATGTGCTTTAAACAAAGTTATTTTTCTAGACCATGACATTTAACTTAAAAAATTGGCTAAATTGTGTATTTTAGCTATTTCCTTCAATAGTATCCAAGCAACTTTGAATCTTGATGACTTTAGCAATAACTATAGATTTTAGTAGATTATTTCAGATAAGTAAGGGCTTCAACTGAAGAACAGGTTGTTAGGCCTTGAGTTCTTTCTGTGCAAGAATTATCTTTAAAGTTAGGTAACATTTACTAAACTCTTACCATGTGCCAGGAACTGTGTGTGTACCTTAACTAGTTTGATCCCCATAATAAAAGGTGTATGAAGTCAAGTTTCACAGATGTTAAGTAATGTTAAAATGAAGATTACATAGCTAATAAGTAGTGAGGTCAGGATTCAACTCCAGGTTTGTCTGATTCTAAGCCTTGTTATTTCCCACCCACTCTGCAGACCCTGTAGAAGGATAACAGCTTATTAAACAAACCTTTAGACTCTAGACCTTGGTTTCAGCATGTGTGTAGCAAAAACCAAAGAAAGAGATAATAGAAGCCAGGTGACTACCCATTTATCATGTTGTTTTGTGACTTTTAAGTTAATCTAAATCAAAGCAAGCCCTTTTGTGTATTTAGATAGCTAATTAGATAGAATCCACACTAAAGGTTAAATGAGGTCTTTAAATTTTGAGTGCATTTTTTTTTTTTTTTTGGCAACACATTATTTTATACATTTTCTAGAAAATGTGTCAAAGGAAATGATTTAATGGTCAGGAGCCCATTCCTACCTTCAGAGGCAGCCTCTCTTTCCCCTAGTCATCATCACCCCTCACCCATCACCCCCAGTCCCATAAACACAAAGAAAAAGAGAGGAATGAAGTTGAAGATCTTGGGTGTTTGAAGATCTGACTTTCTATAAACTGCTTAAGCTGGGTTTTCTAAGTGAGCAGTTCCTTAACTTTGAATTAGTAAAACATTAAAATATTTATGGCATCTACCACTGACCCCTTTTCTGCAACGTAGGAGTTAATCCAGCAGTTTCTGATTAAATAGTGGTATTAGGAAATTCCAGAATTACGACAGAGGTCCTGATGGAGGAGGGCGAGGAATAATTGTGTGGGAGGAATGCCAGACAGCACGGTAGTCAAAACTGCCCCCTTTATAAGAACAAACCCAAATGAATGCTAATTCATCTTTTATCTGGAAATCGGTGATTATTTCTGTGTCAGTGGGATTATTCAAGTTTTTGCTTTGATTATTTGGGTTTTCTGATTTTTAAGAAAAATTATAGACATTAATTTTTTATAAGATGAAATTATAATTTTAAAACTATATAGTCTAAATTAAAGTCTTGTCCAGTATATGTATATTTATACTTGTAATTAGTGTCTATATATTTTGAAATCAGCTTTGTTGAGGTATAATTCATATAGACCATACAATGAACTCATTTAAAGTATACAATTCAGTTGTTTTTAGTCTATTCACAGAGTTGTTCAACCATCACCACAGTCTAATTTTAGAACATTTTTATCATTCCAGAAAGAAACTTTGTACCTGTTAGCAGTTACTCCCTAACTCTCTTTCTCTCTCTCTCTCTCTCCCCGCTATAAGCCCTAGGCAACCTCTAATTTACTTTCTGTCTCTATGGATTTGCCTATTTTGGACATTTCCTCTAAATGGAATTATGTAGCCCTGGCTGGGTGGCTCTGTTGATTGGAGGGTTGCCTGATACACCAAAAGGCTGCGGGTTTGATCCTGCAACCAAGGTACGTGTACTTGATTGGAATCGAACCTGGGACCCTTAAGTCCATGGGCCGATGCTCTGTCCACTGAGCCAAACGGGCTAGGGCTCAGTAAATATTTTGAATGAATAATAGGACTTATGTTACTGTACCTTTCTGTGCACGGATGAAGCTCAACCAACTGAGCCACACCCGCCTGGGCCCAATTTAATTATTTTAACACTGCTGTGGTAGGCAGTTTGGGAAGTTGTAGTTAATTTTATAGATTAAGTAAATGGTAAAGGATGACGACCTTTAGTCAGACTTACACTTTGTTTACTAAACTTTTCTGCTTTTTCAGTACGTCTCAAATTTGGTATCCTTTTTCTTGTATTTATGCTTCTGCTGGTAACCGTGTTAAAACTTGGAGAAAAACAAAAGCAAAACAATGATAAAAGTGGGTTATCTAAATAGACACAACCTTGTGTGAAAATATTAATCACCATGCTATTTAGAAAAGTAGTGTGTTAACTTTTTCTGATCTGTAATAGACTCATTTGTATGCTATCAGTGCTCCATATGTGTTTGGATGGTGAGCACCTTCAAAAAAGCAACTTTGATTTTCAGTTTGTTATATAATAGGATGACTTAGTCCTAAAAAACTGACTTGTGCTCTAAAGCAGGAATATTGCCCAGCTGGCATGGCTCTGTGGTTGAGTGTCGATCTATGAACCAAGAGGTCATGGTTCGATTCCCAGTCAGGGCACATGCCAAGAGGTCATGGTTCGAATCCCAGTGGGGGGCATGCAGGAGGCAGCTGATCGATGATTCTCTCCCATCATTGATGTTTCTATATCTCTCTCTCCCTCTCCCTTCCTCTCTGAAATCAAAAGAATAATAAAAATAAAATAAAATAAAGGAATACTGTCCTAACCTTTTCACACCAGTGTTCCTCATTGTGTCCAGCAGATGCCTTACTTTGTGATCTCCTTGGGTGTCCTGGGCCTCACCCTGGGAATTCTTCTGAAGCAGAATCTCTGGATGTAAGGCACAGAAATCTTCATTTTAAGTGTTTTCTCTAGGTTATTCTCAATCACTCTAAAGTTTAAGAACTAGAACTTCTTTAGGAAGTAAATTTTGTGTAAGTTGCAGTATTAGAAATTAATAAGATTCATTCTGGCTACAATTTTGTTTCTGATAAAGAATGATAAATTTTTTCCCTCCAAGCTCAGTTGTAACAATCCCATACAGTGTGGTTAGGGTAGGGTTCTGGGGTCCTTCTATGCCTGTGTGTGTTGCTGGTTATATTATGGGTAATCAGCTAACTGCTTTTATCTTTTTACATCCTTCTGCCATCCCCCTCACCCCCCATTTCACCATTAGTTAGGAATTAATGACTTAACTGGATATGAGTTTTTTTGAGAGTTACTTCAGGATAATGAACAGTACTCTTACCAGCATCCTTAAATGACTTGTTGGAAGTTATTTCTGGCTTTATCCATGGGTCTCATGGTGAAAAGGGCTGTGTTGGGCCCTAGCAAGTGTCAGAATGTTCTCTGCCAGCAGCTGGCTCTCTCCAACCCCCACTTCCCATTCCCCCTCCTTCCTTCTTTTTAAACTTGGGGCCCACGTGATGGAATTAAAGATTTGTTCCACTCTGATTTTTAGGAAAATTCTACTTCATTGTTGAACTCGGTGAAGTCAACTGCTGCATTCATTAATTGGATTACAAATGGCTTATTGTAAAGCTTTGTTCTTCTCTCCCTGAAGGAATGTGTAAACAGGATATGTAATTTTTATAATGAATATTTTTTAGAATGGGGGGAGGCTGGCAGGTAATTTAACTCTTTGGACACACCTACAAGTTTCCCTTTATATGTTGCCCTGTAAAGAATATTATCTCAGAACAATACATGAGTTGCATTTTATAAAACCCATGATAGACTTTCTCTTTGCCCTGGGGCAAGGATATATGTATCCCCTAGGGACTAATTAGACCTGTGCTGTCCTATTACCCACATGTGATCTGACCATTTAAATTGATTAAAAGTAAATAAAAATTTAGGTCAGTTGAACTAGCCACATTTCAAGTACTCATTTAGCCACATGTCACAAATGATTAACATATTGGACATGGTCATAGAGATAACCCTATCATTGCTGAAAGTTCTCTTGGACAGTCTATTCTAGACTGGCCATTTTTAAAAAGAGAAAGAGGCAAATGAAAGAGCAAAATAATAAAGACCCGAATTTCCACCCTTCCTCCACAGTGCAACACTTCCTGTCTTCTTGTACTCCTGATTAAAGCTCAGAAAAAGGTCCATTATTTTGAGTGTCATCACGTTGACCTTGTTTTGATGTTGGTTTCTGTTTCCCAGGCTGGCAGCGATGGTGAAAGCATCGGAAACTGCCCCTTTTCCCAGAGGCTCTTCATGATTCTTTGGCTCAAAGGAGTGGTATTTAGTGTCACAACGGTTGACCTGAAAAGGTAAGACGTGGTTGCGTTGTCTGAGTATATGTACATTACTTTTTTCAGCTTGATCCCCTCCCTGTCCCTCACTTTGCTCGCCATATGTTCTCTAAAGAAAATTTATTGTATTAAAGTTCAGCTGATGTGTGGACAAATTTAACTTGTATTAGGTATTATGGTAATTCACAATCAGTAAATTGCATGTGGCCACTCAGTCTTTTTAGGAACTCGTTGTATGTTTACCGAACATTTCACGAGCAGCACCAGGAGTGAAGTTTTGGTGTGGATGCAGTGGAATCTGCCATTCCTGTGTAAACATGTGTCTGTGAAGAACTTTCTAAGCTGACAGCTTCTTGATCTCAAGTTTGCTAAACACGGGGCCTATATATATAATCCGGATCCTTAAAGGCAAGAATATCAGATTTTAGGAGGATAAATACAGCTTGGTCTATTTTATTTAACCTCCTTTCCAGGAAATAAAATGGGATTTTTTAATAATACAATTTCCACCATATTTGGTTAAGTATTATTGTAAAATAAGAGCAATTATCCCTGGCAGTGATGGTTCTTGCTAGTTGAAGGGTTGTTTCTAACTTTTGCTGTAGAGCCTAGTGGAGAGGGAGAAGGCTGAGAAGAGCCCTTAGAGATAGTAAGGTCTTTTTTTTTTAATATATTTTATTGATTTTTTACAGAGAGGAAGGGAGGGGGATAGAGAGTTAGAAACATCGATGAGAGAGAAGCATCGATTAGCTGCCTCCTGCACACTCCCTTCAGTCTGCAGGCCGACGCTCTATCCATTGAGCCAAACTGGCTAGGGCAGTAAGGTCTTTTTACTGAGGAACTCCTGTTCCTCCTGAGGTGAAGAACATGCATACTTAAAAGAAAAAAGATTTAAATCAAGGGTTAAGAAGAGTGATACCAATAGACAATCTAGGACTCAGCAATGGAAATGGAAATGTGTTCCTCTTGACACAACATGGTTTGCTGCTTATTTTTAAGCATATCAGTCATGAACAGTGTTCAAGAAAAAACTATGGACAGGCTATCACTTAATGGATGGCAGAATTCCTCTATGTTATCCCTCTGGGCATCACAGAGGGAGCGTTTTGTGAGAGCTGTGAACTTATTCCCAGTTCTAGGTTAGCATTCCATGGGACACCTGTCAGCTCCTTACAGTTTATTCCTTACCTACTGCTAGTGCACTTGAAAATATGCAGACTTAGAATTTATTTATTGAAAATAAGCCATGAAATCTTCCAGGAACCACAGTAGTTATGTTTATGAATGTAGAGAAGGCCTTTGGGGATAGTAAGAGTTAAAACTACAGGTTCTTTGGAAGACCTAGCTCGTATCGGACAGAGCTATTGTAAGAATGAAATAATTCATGGAGTTATCCTTCGATTACTGTTTTTTTCCTACATGCATTTGCAAAGAAGTTTCCCAATATAACTTCTAAAAATAGACCATGCTGCCAGGCACACGCCCTGACTGTGTCTTAAAATACATGTATTTCTCCTATTCCATTTTTGGGTTGGAGCAAGTGAGTTGACTGCCATGCTTCCAGAAATCCTTCCAACAGCTCAGCACAGGGCTCGATTGTGGTGCATACCAGTCATGGTGCCATGAACGATGACCGTCTGGTTCAGGAAGGGACTTAACACATAATGGCTATTTCAAAGTCATTGATTTCACTTTTCACTTACAAACTTTTTAAAAGGCGTTATTCCTGTAAGTTGGTTGATACTTGAGCATATGTTTAAGTGTAATGTACCCTGCATGTCAAAAGTGACACATGGGCCCCCAGTGTGGCTCACTTGTGGGAGCATCGTCCTGTACACGGAAAGGTGGTGGTTCAATTCCCCGTTAGGGCACATGTCCAGGTTGTGGGTTCAATCCCCATCTGGGCTTGTATGGGAAGGCAACTAATTGATGTTTCTCACATAGATATCTCTCTCCCTCTCCCCCTCCTTCCCCCTCCCCCTCCCTCTTCTCCTCCTCTCCCCCTCCCCCCTTTTCCCCTCCCTCTCCCCCTCCTCTCCCCCTCTCCCCTCTCCCCTTTCCTCTCTCCCCCTACCCCTTTTCCCCTCTCTCTCCCCCTCCTCTCCCCCTCCCCCTCCTTCTCCCCTTACGGAAGTGACACATAGGAAGTACAATGAAAAATTCAGGGCCTCCTGTTAGAAAATACTCCCACTCAAAGAAAGGTATTTTATTTCCTAGGGCTTTTTGTAAAATCAACTGAGTACACTAACATGAGAGCCTATATTTTTTAGTTTTCTTTAGAAATCTTAGGTCTATAGTATGTATGTGTGTGTGTGTGTGTGTGTGTATGTGTGTGTGTGTGTGTGTATGTGTGTGTGTGTATGTGTGTGTGTGTGTGTGTGTATATATATATATATATATATATATATATATATATATATATTTAAAAATGGTTCTTAAGGGCAATTGAAAATATACAAGCAGTACATGATAATGAGTCCCTCTACCCCTAGTCATCAACTTCCTCTTCACAGATACCATTACATTTAGAGTTGGTCTTGCCCTAGCCTGTTTGGCTCAGTGGATAGAGCATCGGTTCGATTCCAGCCAAATGCACATACCTGGGTTGCTGGCTCAATCCCCAGTGGGGGGAGTGCAGGAGGCAACCGATCAATGATTCTCTCTCATCATTGATGTTTCTATCTGGCTATCCTTCTCCCTTCCTCTATGAAATAAAATAAAAAATAAAATAAAAAATATATATATATTTAGAGTTGGTCTTTATCCTTCCAATCCTTTTCTATGAGTTTACTCATTTATAGTCTTTAGTTAGATTTCAAAGAGAAAGTGAACATTGGCTCAAAAAAAAACACAAACCTGTAAAATTAAATTGTCACAGAGGAATACAGCATCCTATAGTGAAAAGTACCTTTCATAATATAGTCTTAACTAGGACTGATTATAGGAAGCTGTGTGGAAGAAAATGCCTATAGTGCTTATTTTCCTGCTTTTTTCTGATTCATTGCCTAATTCCTCAGTGAAACGTGGTGAGCAATAGAACTTTCCTGAGAGCTATTTAAAAACCCACTCTGTGCTCTGAAACATTATTGTTACATGACATTTCATCCATAAAGATCAAGCCAGTTCTGGCACAGTGTGACACGTTCTCTTTGAATCTCAATTGGTGTTAATGACTGTGCCGGTGGTATTCGTGTGCCCTGTGAAACTTGGAACAATCTCCCATCGCTCGCCTGCCCCTGCTGCCTTAATGCTTTAGTGGGAGTCATTTTTAAACCTAATTTTCTGTTCATGCTACAATTGCATTACAGAACTTTGGGATTCAAAACAGTGCCCAAGCTTCAGGAGAAATTTGGGTTTTACATCAACCACCATTTGAACAAAAACTTCAGATAAATAAGTGAAAATATTAAAATTTGGGGCGAATGTTTAGAGATGTTGTCACATGTTGTCAAAGGGGAGCGACCGTGCACAGTAGCAAGTATCAGGGGTAGAGACCTGGTTGTGTTTGGAGAGAGCCCTGGGACCTTGGGCAAGCGTCTCATTTTTAAATTCAGGAAAAAGGAAGGGAATCATTAACTACCATTTCTTCAGTCTATTATGTGCTAACCATTGTTCAGGGTACTTCTTACTACTCTCATTAAACCATTTTCAGACCTGCTACTGAATGTAATTATTATTTTTTTAAATAACACTACTACTATAGGGTCTTTCTGGCTGACAGGTTCCTGGCAGCGACCAAGATCTTTATTTGAAGACTTACACTGTCTTCATTATGCCCAGAAGTTCATAAATCAGAGATTAGCATCTTTAGAGCACAGATAAACCTGAGATGTAGGCAAGGAAGAGAAAGAAGAAAGTACGAGAACAGGGAGAGGCAGAGAAAGAAAAAAAGAGAAAGAAATTGAGACACTGACTTGGCAATAGCTGGATGTGGCCATATTTTGTCACATATTTGTTGGGGTAAACTCTGGTTTTGAGAAATGAGAGTAGAAATGATAACTTTTAAGAAATTAACTTTATTGTAAAAGAAGTGACATCTGCTGTTTTACTAATGAGTAAAAATCCCCCTCCGTGGTATTTTCTGCGAAGAGAAAGTAAATTGGAGACCACTTTTTTAAAGTCTGAGAAATAAGTTTCCATTTCCTCATCCCCACCTTAAACACTGAAACTATTTCCTCCTTTGCAATGTCATTACTGATTTTCTTGTTTTAAATGTCAACATACCAAATTGTAACATATTATGTGAGTCAGACCCACATGTAAGTTGCCATAATAATGGCATAAAGGTTTAGAACAGTGGTCGGCAAACTCATTAGTCAACAGAGCCAAATATCAACAGTATAATGATTGAAATTTCTTTTGAGAGCCAAATTTTTTAAACTTAAATTGTATAGGTAGGTACATTGTTACTAACTTAATTAGGGTACTCCTAAGCTGGCCTTTGCTAAAAACTAAAGGGGCCAAAGAGCCGCATGTAGCTCGCGAGCTGAAGTTTGCCGACCACTGGTTTAGAAGATTATGGTAGTTTAACCTTTCACAATTTAGTAATAATTTAAGATGTTACAAATGAAATGATAAAATAATAGTTCTGCATATCTTAAAGGGCCGTTATAAACTTAGAACAAAATCTGATTTCAAAATAGATTCCTTACATAGTTTGCTTTCATTATCATGTCTCTGTGGTTCTAACTTTCTGAAAACAGCTTTCAGCAAGTTGAGAGGTCAGTGTGATTTCCAGATAGTTCTTCAGAAACAGCCGTGTGACTGAGACACACAGAGACTAAATGGGATGGAACAGGCCAGCCTTTTAGAGATCATCCATTTCCTACTGCTGGCCAGTCAGGAAAGGACAAACTCCATTCTTCCCCTTTGTAAATTTGATTTGAGTTAAGAAAGCCCTGTTAATTCTAACAATTCAAGATGTATGTCTCACCAATGCATCCTGAATCATGTATATCCCGTGCGCACGTGTGTGTGTGTGTGTGTGTGTGTGTGTGTGTGTGTGTGTGAAAGAGAGAAACACATAGAGATAGTCAGACAGAGCGGGAGAACTTGGCTGCCACGTGGCTTTATGTTGTTTTTCAAGATAATTTCAAAGATGATAAACACTGTTGAGGCCACTAAGAGCTGAATTAGAAATATGTTAGTGAATATTTTTCTAACTCTGTTACTAATATAAACTACTTGTAAACTGTGCTAATAAAATCTGTTAAGAATCATAGAAGCTGTATTTGAAACCTTTTCATGGGTGCTGTTTTGTTTTAAAACAATTGCGCCACAAACCAACATTAAAGTAGACAAAAGGATCAGCAGTATACCACATTGATCAAAATAAATAAAATCCTTTAACTGATTGAACTGGCACAAATAGATAAATGCTTGGTAACTAAGATCTGGTGTGTGTGCTGGTGAGTCCACAATCCACTGTTAGTGGCTTTACTATTAGAAAGTAGCAAAGCTAGTGAAGAATAAGTAATAGGAATAAATTGAAATAAATAAAGGATTTGTGATGTTAACTTGTTTTTGCTCATTTGCTTTGTAGTGTCCAGTATTCTCTTGATTTATGTGAATTAATACTATGCCTTGAAACTCAGCACCTTCAAAAGGAAAGGGGAAGTTCTACATACTTAGTATTTTTTTCTCCATTTAGTGAGTCAACTAATTACAGACAGGTCATCTTTAAGAGTCAGCTTCGGTGTCCTGTGGCTATGCTGCACTCCTCTTAAACTAGGCAGCTGGAACCGAGCCACCAGCCCCACGTCCCCCAGTTGTTGCAAGTGTACCCAATTAAATTTTAATCGACGTTAAGCCTCTTAAGTTGCTTAAAGTATTAGCTCCTGTAAGGTTCCTCCTTTTCATTTCTTTCGTTCTCTCTCTGTTTATTATTTGTTTGTTTCTCTTTATTTCCTTTTCTTCACCTAGGAACAAAATGGGAGAGAACAGAATATAATTTTTTATCTAAAATATTCCTACTATAAAAAAAAAAGGTCTACTTGATAAGAAACATTAAAAATAAAAATAAAATCCAGCCCTGGCTGGTGTGGCTCAGTTGTTTGAGCATCATCCACTGTACCAAAAGGTTGCTGGTTGATTCCTGGTCAGGGCACATACCCAGGTTGCGGGTTTGATCCCCAGTTGGGTACATGTGTGAGGCTCCCAATAGATGTTTCTCTCTCACATCTATGTTTCTCTTCCTCTCTTCCCCACTCTCCCTTCCTCTCTAAAATCAATAAAACATTAAAAAAAGAACGAAAAAAAATCCCACAAACATTGAAGTATATTTTTTGCTCTTATCTGAAGGCATGAATTCTGTGTACTTTGCTTTTCCTAGATATGTCACTCAAGGCAAACGTTTGAATGAGTTTGACTGAATTGTTCATTATTTACTGAAGGCCTTTCATGATCTAAACCAAAGATTTATACATTTTTAGCCACTGCCTATCAGTTCAGTTTCATTTATCTCACACTGCAGTTCCTGAAATGTTAAGTGTTTAGAAAGCATCTGTAAAATGAGCCTTTGTGGGTCAAACAAAACACCTGAGGCCTCAGAG
Source organism: Eptesicus fuscus (assembly GCF_027574615.1). NCBI lineage: Eukaryota > Metazoa > Chordata > Mammalia > Chiroptera > Vespertilionidae > Eptesicus > Eptesicus fuscus. The sequence continues at coordinate 14,853,397 of NC_072481.1, forward strand.
TGCCAGGTGAGAACTAGAAGTTGAAGAATCTTCGATTCTCTTTGCTTGATGACTTGATACACCTTCTGTCCAATTTTGACCACTGTTTTTGCTTAACAGGAAGCCTGTAGACCTGCAGAACTTGGCTCCTGGGACCCATCCACCATTTATAACTTTCAACAATGAAGTCAAAACGGATGTAAATAAGATTGAAGAATTTCTTGAAGAAGTCTTATGCCCTCCCAAGTGAGTATCAAAGAAAAATGCATGGAAATTCTTCCATCTCTTTAAAGCTTTGTCTTGACTGGTACTTGAGTTAAATTCTCACAGTGTTAAGTTGGAATGACTAGGACTTCTCTTCATTTATTATAATTAATTCTGCACAGATGTCAGAATTAGGTAGGAAGCTGTAGATGTCATGGTGTAAGTAGGTTTGGAGCATGTGAGATAGGTCAGGAAAGACTGGTTATTTGAGGGATATTGGTTCCAAGTTGAAAGAGAAGTTTAGGGAGGAGAAAAGAGGGGAAAGACAGATTTAAACTGAGCCCAGCCAGGGTGTATAAGCAGGTGTGTGGTGCAGGTTGCTGGGGATTTCTTACCAGGTCATTTCAAAGGGAACGTTCTGAAGCTACCACCCAAGGGAATTGACTTTTTAGACTGTGTCCCTGGGATTAATTTTGTATTTATGTACTTCTTTGAGGTGTTTGTTCTAGATCCCCAGGTCCTACATGGTTAACAGTTTTGTAGTTCTGTTTCCTATAATGTGAAGTACAGTTGTAGACTAGATGAACTCTCATGACAACTAGCTAAGTTTCAGATAGGCAGTTTTGCATCATACTGTAATCTTGGCATAGGTTTAAAGCATTACTGAATTCTTTTAGGCTTTTCCAGTTTCATTATCTTCAAAACTGAACCCACTCCACCCCCCTCCCCCCTTTCAGGCTAGTTACCATCATTTATCTTCTATATCCAGATACATTTCCCAGAAATGGGATTATTGAGTCAGAGGTTTCCAAAATAACTAATGACTCAATATTCATTCACTCACTGTACAAACAGTTATTGGGCAACAAAATCCTGTGGACACAATAGTGAATAAGACCTAGTTCCTGCAGCACAAATATGGATGGTGGTAGTGCTGGTGGTGGTTTGGGAAAGTGAGTGGATCAACTGTAACTGAAAAATAAATGATTAAATGGCAAAAAGGAAAGAAAGTGAGTGCAATCGGGAAAGGCTTTAGAGATTACTTGAATTAAACTTTAATTTTAAAAAAGTGGCATTCAGCAGGTGAGGGAAGGAGTGGCAATCATTCTAGGCAGAAGATTAATTTTGTATCAATAGTGTTTCTTTGGGAGACCTGAGGTATCTAACCCATCTTCCATTGTGAACAGAATTGGCCTCTGTTTAGCAGCATTGGCCTCTATACTAGCTTAAAATTTCATTTTCTTAGTCCTGTATTATAAACGCTTATCCTCTGCCTTCCTTCCTGTTTTTCTAAGAGCTTCAAACTTCTTTTACCTCTACTTATCAGGAGTCCAAACCTTCCTTCCATCCCCAGTAAAGTTTCTTCAGACCAACACTAATAAAACTGTATCTTGACTTTTCCTCCAGACCTTGTATATAAGCAGAATACCAGTAAATCCAAACTGGGATCTTTGTATTTGTAAAATGTAAATTGTAGGTTTATACATATCAGTAAGGAGCTGTTATGACCATATATCCAACTTAGTAGAAATAACTTATGAAAGAATGTTGCATCATAGAACCTACTAGATCCCTTTTTAATTCTTAAAAGTCTGTCAGCCCCGAGGGAAGTTCCACATTTGTCTGCTTGTCCTCAGACAGTAATGAAAGTGATCTTCCTCTCCTGTAACTGTAGATCATTGTACCAACATTAAATTATAAACAGAGGGACAGTTTGAATGACTTGCCATCCGCTGTGAAGAAAACTGTATTTTGTCTGCAGTGTTTAACGTGTAAATTCTCCCAAGATAGTTGTTTTTAAAATCAGTATGCTGATACCTTTATATACCATTTCAGTCAAATGGACATTTTCTTATATTTTCATATAATCTTCTTCATCAACAGCAACAACAACAAAAGTAATTTTTATTAGACCTTCTTGTTGTTTTTCTCAGAGGAAATGGACATTAAGATAATAGGTCTAATATCAGCATATTCTGGTTTCTTGACGTCCAGTCCTCTGTAAGACATCGGTTTTTGAATTGGACCATGGAAATAAACATTTTCACTTTGCTTTTTATATATAGAAACTTCAGCCTCATTTTGTTTGGATGTATTCATAGAGATACATTAACCAGAGATAGTCTTTTCTTTCAGTTTAAATAATTTAATTTAAAACTTGGAGATCTTTCTGTTATACAGGGTTCACAGTGTGCTAAATTCTCTCTAAGGGTAATTTCTTTGTTTTTATGTTATAGATTATAATCTGAAGAGAGTTTCTAAATAGTTTTATAATTCACTTAATTTAGAAAGGAGTGTTTTGATGTTGCTAATACCTCTGCTGTTCTTAACTAACATTCAAGTACCATTATGTGCCTTGTGTACAGTGCATTATGGGTTATTTTGTGGATTATCTCAATCCTCTCAAAGACTTTATGAAGAAACCGAAGATGAGTAATCCAAACTATTTGTCTAAGGTTAATAATGGTGGCAGAGCTGACGTACTTACTTCCAAAGCCAGGTCTATGTAACTTCAAAAACCCATGTTTCTCCTATTGTCTTCTTTCTGATTCTCATTTCGTTGAGTTTGACTTTTATAAAAGAGGTAGAATGTGTCTTTAAGTGGGATTGTGCTTTAAAGAGTACCAAATTGAAGGCTAGCTCAAGCTTAAAGGAAGGGTCGAAGAGAAATCCTAGAAAATTTCCTTTACTCTGATGAGCAGGTTGGACTGAAGGTGGTTGTCAAACTGAATTTAATGAGTCCTTTTTAAAAAGTAGGTGAGGTTTAACTTCTGAGGCGCTTTTGTTTATATGCATTGCAGCAGCATGTTTGGATTGGGAACTCCTTCCCTTCCGTGGGCGCTGCGGCCCGTAATGTGAACTGCTCAGCAGGCAGCACAGTGGTCTCGGTCACGCAGAATCGTATTGCGAGGAGGACTAGGAGGAGGCGGGTTCCTGGGACTGTGGCGTGCGTCCCTCTCCCTTTCCTGTACTGTTCTGTGGCGTTCAGGCACCATCCTGCACACTGTCACTTAGAGCAGGTAGACGTTCAGGTCCTTAACTCTGGCTGATCCTCCTCACAAAATTGTAAGCCTTCTTGTTTCCAAATAGGATGAGGCGGAAAGGCAGAATTGTTCCACAAGCTGGTAGACGAAAATCTAGCCTTTCTAATAAATGGTTTTGGCATTTGATGATAATGAGAACAGAGTGTTTTCATGTGAGCACTTCTGATTTAGTCATGACAAATATAAATACAGGCAACTGTCTATTCTAGAGTTGTTTAGAATTTACAGCCTAACGAAAAGCTTAAATCAAGCAGCTTTTGCTGGTCAGTGTAACTATAGGTTTTAAGAAGAAACTCTCTCTTTTTTCTTCTATGAGGAAAGTGTTTATGTTTTTGTTTTTCGTTTCCCTTGCTTGAATGAAGGAACTACTTTGCCTCCTCCATCCCACCCCCTGCCCAAAAAAAGCTTTGAAACTTGGAATTTTAACTAAAGCAGGACTATACACTTGGCCAGGGGTCCTCAAACTTTTTAAACAGGGGGCCAGTTCACTGTCCCTCAGACCATTGGAGGGCCGGACTATAGTTTAAAAAAAACTACGAACAAATTCCTATGCACACTGCACATATCTTATTTTGAAGTAAAAAAACAAAACGGCAAAAACACCCGCATGTGGCCCGCGGGCCGTAGTTTGAGGACGCCTGCACTTGGCTAACTTACTGATAAAAGGATAGAAGGATAGAGAAAGCTAGATACTTTTGGAGAAGAGCTCTCAAAGGTATTATGAAGCCTTTTTAAAAAATGAGAAATACAGGCAATGAAAGTTGAATTTATTCACCTGGAAAGCTGATGAATATTACTATTATTATTATTATTATTACTTTAAATATATTTTTATTGATTTCAGAGAGGAAGGGAGAGGGAGAGAGAGTATTAGAAACATCAATGATGAGAGAATCATTGATCGGCTGCCTCCTGCACTCCCCCTACTGGGGATCGAGCCCGCAACCTGGGCATGTGCCCTTGACTGGAATCGAACCCAGGACCCTTCAGTCCACAGGCTGACGCTCTAGCCACTGAGCCAAACCAGCTGGGGCTGAATAGTCTTTTGGAATTCTCCCCTGCAACCTCCAGATAAATACCCTCAAGACTGAGGACCCAGCCAGGCCGGTGTGGTTCAGTGGTACATGCCCAGGTTGTGGGCTTGGTCTCCAGTACGGGGCATGCAGGAGGCAACCAACAAATGATTCTCACTCATCATTGATGATTCTATCTCTTTCTCCCTCTCCCTTCCTCTCTGAAATCAATAAAAATATATTAAAAAAAGACAAAAAAAAGACAAAAAAAAGGCTGAGGACCCAGTGCTGCTGTCTGTGTAGAGTTTCCCTCCACCTTTCCCCTCCCTCTTCCCTTGGGGACATTTTCCTTGTCTTAAGTTCCAGGGGCCCTTCTTTTGCCTCTGTAGCTTGTTTCCTGAGCTGATTTCTTCTACCTCGGTGATTTTCTTTTAAAAAAAAATATATTTTACTGATTTTTTTACAGAGAGGAAGGAAGAGGGATAGAGAGTTAGAAACATCGATGAGAGAGACACCGATTCAGCTGCCTCCTGCACACCTACTGTGGATATGCCCTTGACCGGAATTGAACCTGGGACCTTTCAGTCTGCAGGCCGATGCTCTATCTACTGAGCCATACTGGTTAGGGCTACCTCTGTGATTTTCTAAATAAACTTTCTCTTACAAAAAAACAAAGTTAAATTTATAAGGGTAATTTAATAAGCTGTATAACCAGACTTTATTCTTACATTAGTATGAGAAAGGAGAAAATAAATATATACAATCTTTCCTAAAATGATGGAAATATTATTAGCTAGTCTACCATTAATACAGAGTAAAGGACTAATCTAAAAGTCTAAATACCCTGGATGCTCATGTCCATTCTATGGTTGACACATAGCTTTTTATTAACTAGTTACCTTCCTTTTGTTAAATGTTAAAATGATTGTTACAATAATTGAAAATTATTGTTTTATCAAGCTATCTGCTAAAACTAATAATAATTGACTTAATAAAATCCAATGTTATGTTTTTTTATTAATATGTTTTTAAAATATATTTTTACTGATTTTAGAGAGGAAGAGAGGGAGAGAGAGATAGAAACATCAGTGATGAGAGAGAATCATTGATTGGCTGCTTCCTGCATACCCCCTATTGGGAATCAAGCCCACAACCTGGGCATGTGCCCTGATGGGACTCAAACCATGACCTCCTGGTTCATAGGTCAACACTCAACCACTGAGCCACACTAGCTGGGCTGATTTATGTTTTAACAACACTGCACCTGAGGAGAGGAAATACGTGTGTTTTAGTTTGGGAAAACGTTTAATTAATCCAGTGACTTTGGGGCTGGAAAATAATTCCTTTTAGGCAAAATGAAACATTGAGATGGTCTCTTGTAGCTGTAGTATTGTGTGCACATACACTTAATGGTTTGTCTTGGAAGGGAAAAACAGGGCATGTTTAACCTGCTTTAGAGACAGTGTTTTAAAAAATTTTTTTTTAAAAATATATTTTATTAATTTTTTACAGAGGGGAAGGGAGAGGGATAGAGAGTTAGAAACATCGATGAGAGAGAAACATCGATCAGCTGCCTCCCACACACCTCACACTGCGGATGTGCCTGCAACCAAGGTACATGCCCTTGACCGGAATCGAACCCGGGACCCTTCAGTCCACAGGCCGACACTCTATCCACTGAGCCAAACCGGTTAGGGCAAAAAATTTTAATAGTGTCTATTTCCATATGAATAAGGATATGCTGATTGACAGTCCTTCATTCTTACGTGCTCATCAAAACAGATCTCTACTAAGTGTGCTCATATAGAAATGCTCATCATTACATCCCAACACTTTGTACAATGCCTGACACATAATAGATAATAATTAGAATGTGTGTGTGTGTGTGTGTGTGTGTGTGTGTGTGTGTGTGTGTATATATATATATATATATATGAATAGTGAATATATACACGATCTGTAATGTAAGCCTGCCTTCCTGTAAGTTATTTTGAGAATTATGAAGTTTACTTCAGTAGAAAAAGTTGGTACAGCTAAATACTGGTTGGGGAAAAGAAGACTAATTTTGGAAACTTGGCTGGAGAAGGACATAAATGTGTCTGGGTAGGCACTTAGGTTCCTTGCACTATTTTTTTGTTGGCATGAGTCAATGAAGGTACTGTGTTACCAGCGCTGAAAGCATTTAAGTTGGAAGTTGGTTGTTTTTGTAGTCAAGGGAAACCCAGGGATGTTGAAGAAGGGATTAACTGTTACAGCTCAGGCAGGGAAACAAAAACATGTGTGTGTGTGGATAAGGTTTTCTATAGATAGGAGGAAATATATATATATGTATATATAAAAGCTCGGAGAAATTAATTTACTCTAATTGTTCACTAAAAATACTTAAATAACTTTGTTTATAAGAGAAATCTTTAAGCTTAAAAATTGAGAGATATTAACAAAGAAAGATAGCTTGAACATATAGATGTTCCATAGATATTTTATATTCTTCTTGCCCATATAGTATACTGTGTCCAATTTTTATTTATTTATTATTTTTTAAATTGATTTCAGAGAGGAAGGGAGAGATAGAAACATCAATGATGAGAGAGAATTATTGATTGGCTGCCTCCTGCACGCCCCCTACTGGGGATTGAGCCTGCAACCCAGGCATGTGCCCTTGACCAGAATTGAACCCAGGACCCTTCAGTCCGCAGGCCGACGCTCTATCCACTAAGCCAAATTGGGGGCTACTGTGTCCAATTTTTAGAAAATGTATTATTTCTTGCATTCAAAATAGTAAAGTGTAAAAAATATGACTATAAGAACTCACCTGAAACCACACCTTGCAATTGAACTAAATTTCTATCTAAAAAATACCTCATCTTCATTTTTAATTTAAAGAAAAGTGGTAAAACAGTACCTTAAAATATATAAATAAATCTAAATTATAGTTCAATATCAGATATTTTTCTAAAGTCTTACTGCCTGAAAGCCCATTTTCCGGGGGAGTTTGGGAGGGCCTTTTAGCTGATAAACCTTTCCTAAAGTGGTTCTATGAGTCTGAATTCCTTTAGCCCTGAGTCCCTGGAGCTGATGCAAGAGGAAAGAGCAAAGTGTTAAACTTTTTTACATCTACTTTCCAATTTGAGGAAAAAATATATGGGTATGTGTGTTTTAAATTGAAATACACATTTGTGCATTTTTTTTTTAATTTTATTGATTTTTTACAGAGAGGAAGGGAGAAGGATAGAGAGTTAGAAACATCGATGAGAGAGAAACATCGATCAGCTGTCTCCTGCACACCTCCTACTGGGGATGTGCCCGCAACCAAGGTACATGCCCTTGACCGGAATCGAACCTGGGACCTTTCAGTCCGCAGGCCGACGCTCTATCCACTGAGCCAAACCGGTCAGGGCCATTTGTGCATTTTTTTAAAGCTATTGTATCACTAATAACTTCTCCAAGTAGGAAAACTTCGTAACAGCACGACTAAGCACTTGCTAGCAAAATTCCTGACATCTTATTTTTCTGTTGCTCAGTGCCCCTTACAAAATGTAATATACGAGAGGTTTTGGAAAATCCTGAGTGTAGGGCGATCTGAAGTGAGTGATCTGCCTCTGGCTGTTTTTGTCCCTAACCCTCCGGTTGAACAAGATGCTGACAGCCTAGGCTTCTGCTGCTGTCAGGTTCTCTGGCGCTGCTGCACGGGCTGGCTCAGGGCACCAGACACCAAGCATCGGGCTAGCATTCCTATTTAAGAAAGCTCTATAGCTGGAAGAAGGTGAATTCTTGACTTTATTTAATTGTCATTACTCTAAATTCATGTTCAAATAGCCACATACCACTAATGGGATACGGAATTGGACAATTCAGATATAGAATATTTCCATCATAGAAAGCTTCCTTAGTGCCGCCCTAGGATCTCTTTCTAAAGTGCCATTGGCTTGGCACAAGTCTCTGAACAGGTAGACAGTCTCCTCAGCATTTTAGTTCGTAAAACATAGGTGGAGTGCGGATACCTTTTGATTGCCAAGAATATTAATACATGAACAAAAACACCGTGCAGAGCTTTGTTTCCTAAGGAAAAAAAAATCTTAAAAATATCCTAGAAAACAGCCTGACTGGCGTGGCTCAGTGGTTGAGCGTCGACCTATGAACCAGGAGGTCGGGGTTTGGTTCCCAGTCAGGGCACATGCCCAGGGTGTGGGCTCGATCCCCAGTGTGGGGCTTGCAGGAGGCAGCCAATCGGTGATTCTCTCTCATCGTTGATGTTTCTGTCTCTCTCTCCCCCTCCCTTCCTCTCTGAAATCAATAAAAATATATTTAAAAAAATATCCTAGCCCTGGCCGGTTTGGCTCAGTGGATAGAGCGTCAGCCTGTGAACTGGGAGGTCCCGGGTTCGATTCTGGTCAAGGGCATGTACCTTGGTTGCGGGCACATCCCCAGTGGAGAGTATGCAGGAGGCAGCTGATTGATGTTTCTCTCTCATTGATGTTTCTGACTTTATCCCTCTCCTTTCCTCTCTATAAAAAGTCAATAAAATACATTTTAAAGTTTAAAAAAGTAACTACTCTTTATATAAAAAAAAAATCCTAGAAAACAGATGATGGTATTTCTTAGAGTAATAGTAACTGTTAAAAGATGTCTAGGAACTGCTAGCACAATGATTTGTTGATTGAGGGAATTTATGTTAATGTATCTTTGGGGGATCTATAATACATTGTCACTTTTCCATTTAGGTACTTAAAGCTTTCGCCAAAGCACCCAGAATCAAATACTGCTGGAATGGACATCTTTGCCAAGTTCTCTGCATATATTAAGAATTCCAGGCCAGAGGCTAATGAAGGTAAAAAGAATGTTTGGATTATCACTGCACAAAAACAACAACCCCTATTATGAGAATGATTATAAATGAATACTTTGGAGTCCAGACATTCCCATATGTGTTAAAAACTGGCTTTCACAGTTGATCAGAGATTTGAGGAAAACCAGGTTAAGTCCTTAAATTGCTGTTTTTCTGTGTTTCTAGCTCGTGGGACAGTACCTAGCAATATAGTAGGTGTGTGGTAAAATGTTTATTGAGATAATTTGTTCTCATATTGTGTGAAGGGAGCTATGCAAAGAACTAATGGCGTATCAAAAACAATGGATTGATGGAGCTTAATTTAAACCATTACTAAATCTTGTTTATTGTTAGGTGCCAGCATTCTAAAATCAGCCTCAGTGGATTTTTGTGCTAATTACCCCTTACAGAGCAATTTTTGGATTTGCTCTAAGAGAGCCTTTAGATTCACCAGCCTTCCAAATTTCTCTGCATCCTAGGATTTTAATTTCAAGTCATATTTTCATGGTGAGAATGGTTTAGGTAATAGGGATGTGATTTTCTTTTTTTTATTAAAGGACACACTCTCATTATTTCATTCACCAAACTTATATTTGGTATATCGGAGGGAAGCCTCTTTGAAAGAGGTCCTTTTGTGTGTGTGATTTTTTTCTCTCCATTCTTTAAAAATTGAATTTTAGAGAGAGAGGAAGGGAAGCAAGATTGAGGGCGGGGGGAGAGAGAGAGAGAAACAGAAACATTGATGTGAAAGTGAATCAGTTGGCTGCCTCTGAATGGCTGCTTCCCGATTGCTCCCTATGGGGATCAAGCCTGCCACTCAGGCATGTGTCCTGATCAGAATCAAATCGCCAGCCCTTCAGAGCACGGGAGATGCCCAAGCAACTGAGCCACATGGGCTGGGCTGAAAGAGGTCCCATTTAATGAACCCGTTTAGCCACACCATTCACTAATTTCCCTTTTTCTTTCCTTGGGGATGTTAAGCAAACTGTATAGGGAGAGCATTCGTATTTAATTAAGACTTAACAACAATAACCAAAAAGCTAGCTCCTAAAGATTTTAATCATCGTTTTAATTTTTAAAATTAAAAATTTTTATTTATTGTTTATTTTTATTGTTTTTATAAATTTATTTTTATTGTTTTTATTTATTGATTTGATTTTGTTCCACTTATTTATGCATTCATTGGTTGGTTCTTGCTGTGCCCTGGCTGGGGATGGAACCAGCAACCTTGGTGTATCGGGCTGACACCTGAACCTACTGAGCTACCTGGTCAGGGCTCCACCAGAGTTTTACAGGGTGGGGAACGTCTGGCCTGCGGGCAGAGGCCCGTGAAAGCATTTGGTCGGGCCCTGCCAAGGCATTAGGGGGGAGTTAATTAAATGTTTGACCACATATAACAGGCTATTTTTTTAGGTTGATAATTTTGTATGGCCCGAAGATAATCTTACAAATATCCCAATGGCCCTTGGCAGAATAAAGGTTCCCCACCCCCGTAGGCTGTTGAATTTTTTTAACATATATTTTCCTATTCAAAAAAGAAATATATGAATATGTGAGATTTAAATATATAAAATATACATTTGTGTGCTTTTTGAATCAAAAGCTGTTTGTGTCACTAATGACTTCTCAAAGTAGGAAAACTTGGTAACGACACAGCAGAGCACTTGTTAGCAAGAGTCCTGACATCTTATTTCTCTGTTGCTCAGGGACACCCTTACAGAAGTTAATATGGGGGAGAAACTTCCGAGTGTAGGGTGATCTGAAGTGAGTGATCTGCCTCTTGCTGTTTTTTTGTCCCTAACCCTGTGGATACCCAGAGGGGTTCTTTTGGGTAGGAGTTTATGGCAGTAAATGGCCAAGAATACGAAAGCGGGGTGGGGTGGGGGATCAGAGCTGGTTAAGCAAGAATAACATTTTTTAAAATATTGAAACAGTTGCTCATTTCCTTATCACTTGGACAGATTTCCAAGCTTTTCAGGCTTCAGGCTTTTAAAAAATTATTATTAAAATTTAAAGTTGCTGCATTTTATAAATTAGTATTGAATTTCAGTGGTTCCTGGGATAATATTCACTGCGTGAAATGTTTTTCTGCAGTGAAGGAGAAAGGGAGAAGGCGAGTGCTCGGGCCTGGCTTACATCTATTAAATGTGTGTGAGAGGCCGTCTTGGTTTGGGAGCAACTCTCCTTAGTGATTGGCTTTTTGTCGGACTGATGTTTCTGTGTAAGCATTTTACACACTAAGTAAACCGTTACACTGGAGCACGTTCTGTCCGCAGTTTCTGTTCTGTTCTACCTTTTCTTTTCATAAAACTGTCTTTTATACCCAGATACTCTTGCTGCATAGTTCTTTGAACTCTCTTAGTTAAATCATAATGTTTTTATTTCTCTTTGTGGCTTTTGGAAGCTGGGGAGTGGTTGAATTTCTTTTGACACTTGGTGGGAGGAGAGGAAAAAAATGGGTTTGCTTAAAAAAATTGCTTTGGTGGATGGGGTTGAGGGCCGAGAGTGAGTCATTTAGGTATAGCTTTGTATTCTGTTTTTTCCTATCAATTTGTTACTGTCTTAAGTAGCCACCTATGCTTACTGACTGTCCTTAGAATTCTGTAACCGGTAAGAACAAACAACAGTGGATTACACTGTGCATAACTTAGAAGGCCTTATATTAAATTACCTGTTGGTAAATAAGAATTCCAGTTGCCAAGCAACTTCTCCCCACAGGGGCCTGTCACGGCCATGAGACTTTAGAAAACAATGTTCCAAATAATTTTGTACCTTAATTGGTCTCCCTTATGCATATTTGTTGCAATTCTATTATCTGTCTCACACAATTAAATGCCTTAACTAAGCATAGGAAATGAATGATTCAACTTCTTTTCTCCAAACAATGAACAACTTACATAGAGAGATGGATTTGTTATATGGTAAGTCAGAATAGGCAGGTCTTTGATTAGTTTTACCAGCCTGTGAAATATTTTATAAACTCTAATATTTTACAAAGCTTTGGACAATTTTAAGACCTCATTCAAAGTAAGGGATCAAATGCCTAGATGCTACAGTATTTTAGATTGGGGTCCAAAGTAAACATAAGATTTAAAGAATAAAATAAAGGGAAACACTGATGATAGATAGATCAGGGGTCCTCAAACTTTTTAAACAGGGGGCCAGTTCACTGTCCCTCAGACCGTTGGAGGGCCGGACTATAGTTTAAAGAAAACTACGAACAAATTCCTATGCACACTGCACATATCTTATTTTGAAGTAAAAAAACGAAACGGCAAAAACACCCACATGTGGCCCTCGGGCCGTAGTTTGAGGACGCCTGAGATAGATTGAGAGATTGAGAGATTGATAGGTAAAATATATAATTCTTTTGGTAACTTGTCCAAGTTGATTGGGAGTACGAGTTTGTGAAATCTTTTGAAGCATTAAAGGAGATTAATGAGTAATTCCTTTTACGGGGATGGGTTAGGTACGACCTGTCCCAAATCTGTTTATACCTCAGTTAATTTATATAATTTATTAAGCCCCCAAATGTAACTAATAGATAATTTATTAGTCTGTTTGGTATTTATGATAATCTTCATTTCCCTGAATTTACTAGTGATGAAAATCTGCCATTATATGCTCTGAAGCATATTCCTTAATGTCCAAATTCCTATTTCTAAATGGAGGAATTGAATCTTTAGGTTCTAATTAGTTCCTTTTTATTCAAGACTCATTCTCCTTCCCTTCCTCTCTTTCTCTCTGGAAAAGTGGAATCAGAGGATGATTGCTAATCATTGTAGCTATGAAACTGCATTATATATTTAATCATCTTTAAATACGCACTACTTCTCTTGTTTTCCTCTAATGTGTTACCTAGCCTTTAAAAATTGTTTATGTCAGATTACCCTTTATTAAAACTAGCAGGAGATTTAAAATATAGTTTTATCCATGTAAGCGTTCATAATTTGTGTTTTCTTCTTTGTGAATTGTATTGTTTTCTACAACAGTTAGGGTCTTGTTATATTTAATGGCTTCTGCCTTATGTTTACTCATTCGAATTATGCAGGTAATAGAGTTATGCCTGCTTATTTAAAAAGGTCAAGTAGTATAAATATAAATTTAATAAAATTTCAGTGCTCCTTAATCACATTATATAATCTCTTCCCCAACAGTATACATCCTTTTTTTCTATGTAATTTTGCAGCATACATAAATGTGTATTTATATTTTACATTATGCAGTTGTTTTTTTCACATATTATGTCGTAGAAATTCTTTAAAATATCGAACTTTACTTCATTTTCTAAGAAATGCTGCTTAATATTTCATAACATGGATTTTTAACCACTTCCCTGTTGGTAGACATTGAGATTCTCTCTCTTTTTTTTTTTTCATTATAACAAACAATGCTGCCTTGTACTAGATTCCAAATAGGTTAAAAGGTTTTCTTCTCCAAAAGCATATACCAGTTAATATTTCCACTAACGTGAAAGTATTCATTTCCCCATACTTCTGACCCTGGTGTGTGCATATGTGCTAATCTTAAATTTTGCTGTGTTCTCTTAGGCAAAAAAGGGTGTTTTGATTTCCATAATTAATTTAAAACTGACTGTATGGCTTCTGTTATACTTACTCATTTTTTTGAGAGCCTTTGAAAGACCTTTTTAGAGATGCTAGTGTTACTACAGCAGGGGTATTGGAGAACAATAGTGCTACTTATTAATTACAAAAGACAAGGAGCTGCTTTCTGATGGCTAGCTACTGCCCTCTAGTGGTTAATCTCTACATTTTCTTTATCTCAACTTCAAATTCCTTTGTGATGGTTTGTCTTCAAAACTTGTTTATTAAATGATGCTCTTTAGTGCCTTTCGATACTTCTATTTTTCTTTATTTTGTTGGCCATTCCTTATATTGCCACATAAAAGTTATAGCAAACTAATTCAGCATTCTTTGTGTTCACTAATACATCCTTTATTCTGACATTTTTAACTTTGAAAAATTACCCAACATTCTTGTCAGGTTCCACAATTGAACTTGATTGCAGGAGCTGTGCTAAGTCCAAAATTATAGAAAGAACAATAATTGTAATGTTTTGTTATCTTAATTTTAGTTCGTGCCTTATATCTGGGATTCTAAGCATCATATGATATAAACCTTGAAATTTAAGGTATTTTATTTTCTATTGGATACATTTGAAAATTAATTCATAAAAAGGATTAATTTAGAATAGGTTGAAGATTAATAACTTGCGCAGACTTGCCATACCACTCAAGTCCATTTCAGACATTATTTCAATGTTTAAATTCAGGCAATATTATCTTCCTTACTGGCCATGCGTCTGTTCATTGTAATCATACAAGGAAGAAGTTCATGATTTAGTGGACTATCAGTTTAACGTAAACCAGCCCTGAGTTTAAAATGTAAATGTTTTAAAATGTAATAGTAATAGAAAGTACCTGTATCAAGGACTGAACATAACTAATAAATTTTTCTTTCTATTGAATTGATTGGGGTGACACTGGTTAACAAAATTATAAGGTTTAGGTGCACACATCCACACAACACATTATCTGTACACTGTATTGTGTGTTCACCATACCAAGTCAAGTCTCCTTCAGTCACCATCTATCCCCCTTGTACCCTCCTCTGAGCCCCCTCTGCCTGGCAGTCACCACGCTAATAAATTTTTTAAAAGCATATTAAAAACTACAAGATATTCAGTGATTAGATACTGCCTTTTTTGCATTTAAAAATTTTTGTGTGCAGTCTGTTATTTTTAGCTATCATGGAAATTTAGACAATTATAATCATTATCCCAGTTATTTTTATTGTGGTAAAATTGGTTTGTAACATTGCATTAGTTTCCAGGTGTACAACATAACAATTTGATCTTTGTATATGCTGTAATCACCACAGTAATTCTGGTTTCCCCCTTCACCAATTTTGCCCGCTCCCCAACCTCCTTTCCCTCTGATGACCATCCATCTATTCTCTTTCTGTGAGTTTTGTTTGTTCATTTGTTTTGCTCTTTAGACCTACATATAAGTTAAACCATACGGTCCAGGCGTACCTCAGTGACACTGGGTTCTGTTCCAGATCACTGCAGTAAAGCGAGCGTCTCAGTAAATCGAGTCGCATGAATTTTTGGTTTCCTAGCACATGTAAAAGTTACGTTCCTACTGTAATCTAGTAAGGGCACAAGTCTTGTATGAATCATAATCTTTTTGCAGTGGAGGGTCTTGACTCCATGTTGGTGGCTGACTGATCAGGGTGGTGGTGGTTGCAGGTTGGGGGGGGGGGGGGGGGGGCGCGGCTGTGGCAATTTCTTAAAATAAGAACAATGAAGTTTGCCTCCTTGGTTGATTCTTCCTTTCATGGACGGTTTCTCTGTAGTATGTGATGCTGATCGATAGCATATTACCCACAATAGAACTTCTTTCAGAATTAGTCAGTGCTCTCAAACCCTGCTGCTGCTGTTTGAACTGAGTTCATGCAATATTCTAAATCCTTTGTTGTCACTTCAGCAATCTTCACAGCATCTTCACCAGCAGATTTCATCTCAGCAAACCACTTTTCTGCTCATGCATTCGAAGCAACCCCTCATCCGTTTTAAGCTTATCGTGAGATTGCAGTGATTCAGCTACATCTTCAGGCTCTACTTCTAATTCTAGTTCTCTTGCTGTTTCCCCCACATCTGTAGCCACTTCCTCCACTGAAGTCTGAACCCCTCAGTGTCATGCAGGGGGGCTGAAATCCACCGCCTCCCACCTGCTAATGGTGATGTTTTTACCTCTTCCCATGACTCATGAATGTTCTTAATGGCACCCAGAATGGTGACTCCTGTCCAGAGGTTTTCAATTGACTTTGCCCAGATCCATCAAAGGAAGCATGATTTATGGCAGTGATAGCTTTACAAAATGTATTTCTTAAATAAGACTTGAAAGTCAGGATTGCTCCTTGATCCATGGGCTGCAGAACATCAAGAATTTTCCTTTGCATGAATTCTCAGCTTGGCTAATTGTTTGGCACAAGAGGCCTGGCTTTTGGCCTACCTTGGCTTTCAACATGCCTTCCTCACTGAGCTTAATCATTTGTAGCTTTTGATCTAAAGTGAGAACTAATGTGATTCTTCCTTTCACTGAACACTCAGAGGCCATTGTAGAGTTTTTGATTGGCCTGTGTCAATATTGTTGTGTCTCAGGGAATAGGGAGGCCTGAGGAGAAGGAGAGAGATGGGGGAATGAATGGCCTGTCAGTGGAACAGTCAGAACACACACAACATTGATTGATTAAATTCAGTTTGATATGGGTGTGTTTTGTGGTGTCCCTAAATAATTACAATAGTAACATCAAAGATCATGGGTCAGGTATCACCATAATGAATATAATAATTATGAAAAAGTTTGAAATATTGCAAGAATTACCAAAAATGTAACGGAGAGACATGAACAAACACTGTTGAAAATGGCACTGAGCCCTGCCAGTGTGGCTCAGTGGTTGAGCGTTGACCTATTAACCAGGTCATGGTTCGATTCCTGGTCAGGACACATGCTGGGGTTTCGGGCTTGATCCCCAGTAGGGGATATGCAGGAAGCAGCCCATCAAGGATTCTCTGTCATTATTGATGTTTCTCTCTCTCTCCCTCTCCCTTCCTCTCTTTGAAATAAATAAAAATATTTTTTAAGAAAAGAAAAATGTCACTGATAAACTTTGCTCAACACAAGTTGCCACAAACCTTTAATTAGTAAAGAACACAATATCTGTGAAGCACAGTAAAGCAAACTCAGTCAGATGAGGTATCTCTGCATTTGTCTTTGTCTGACTTATCATCATACCTAATAAAATGGTAATATGCAAATTACCATCACTCTGCTACGCCCACGATTGGGCCATTGGGAGGCTGGGGGCGGGACTCGGGGTGGCCGATTGGGCTGACTCACGAGTCCCCGCCCCCCATTCCTCCTGCCGTCCCCAACGGCCAGCGCTGCGGGAGGACCCATGTGGCCAGTGGAAGGCACCAGTGGCAGGACTCGGGGTGGCTGATTGCGTGGCTGCCCGCACCGGTTTTCCTCTGGCCACCCGCCGATCGGAGCGCCTCCCGCCAGCGCGATCAGCCACCCAGAGTTCCTCCACCGGTGGCGCTGGAGGAACTCAGGGTGGCCGTTTCCTCTGGCCACCTGCCGATTGGAGCGCCTCCCGGATTGGCCACCCTGAGTTCCTCCAGCGCCACCGGTGGAGGAACTCTGGGTGGCCGATCCGGGAGGCGCTCCAATCGGCGGGTGGCCAGAGGAAACGGCGCTGGAGGAACTCCAATTGCGGCGCTGGAGGAACTCCAATTGCGCTGGCAGCCGATTGCGCTGGAGGCCAGAGGAAACGGTGCTCCGATCAGCGGTGGCCAGAGGAAAACTGGTGCTGGCGGAAAACTGGTGCCAGCAGCCAGGTGAAGGAAGGTCTTTTGCACGAAACTTCGTGCAACTGGCTTCTAGTTTCAGTATAAAATCCATCATTCCTTTTATCTAGTTAAGGCCACTGTCTGTTGTCTGAACTACTTGAAGGGACCAAGGGATGAGCAGGTGGGAGCATTTTGGAAGAAAAATGTTGGGTGAGGATATATTTATGTTGCTGGTGAAATATGTAATAGGCAGCATGGGAAACTTTGCCTTTTTCCATAATAGACCTAACTTTATTCAAATTTATAGCTAAATAGGTTGTCAACTCATAATATTTAACTTCCTTTTACAACCAAGTACTGTAATCATTTGTGTAGGTTTACATATTCTGGGAGTGGGAGGTGAAGGTGGATTGGGAAGGTGAAGGCTAGAAAGGATGAGAGATGGTCTGTCTATATTTATTCCGTATTTCTTTCTAATGATGTCCCCACCTCCTCTCTAATAAGGTCACTAACTTGACTTTCCAGATGTACAGGGTTGACTCTGTCCCACTTCTCTCTCAGTCACGACAATTATAGCATCTTAATCTGTTTGTCTAGAGACACCCTCAATTCAGCTCTAATCTGATCTCTGTTTTTCATGTTAGTATGCAATACGCTATTCTTGGCTTCCTGTGTAATATTAGTGCAAAAACTCCAGGTTTTTTGCTCAGATTGTTTGCAATGGGGTTTAACAACACATTTTGTGGTGAAAAATCCAAATATTCTTAGGGGAGTAGGACTTAAAATTGAGAGTAAAAAATCAGCAGGATTTTCTTCCCTAGAATTGAACTAGTAGGTTTGCTCTTTCTCATCAATCTTTCCAGTTTATTTTTTAAAATATATTTTTATTGATTTTAGAGAAGAAGGGAGAGGGAGAGAGAGATAGAAACATCAATGATGAGAATCATTGATGGGCTGCCTCCTGCACGCCCCATATTGGGGATCGAGCCTGCAACCCAGGCATGTGCCTTGGCTGGAATCGAACCCAGGACCCTTCAGTCTACAGGCTGACACTCTATTCACTGAGCCAAACCAGCTAGGGCCAGTCTTTCTAGTTTAAACATCAACTCTGCTATGTGTTCATATGTGCGCTATTGAGCTATTAACAAGATTTTACAGATACCGCTGTCTGAAACTGTCATGCTTGTTTTCATATTTATCTGAACAGATTTGTTTGTCTCACCCCCTGCCCCATGTAAGTAATCCCAGGAGAGCAGGCCCCTTGTCTGTTTTGTTCTTTGTGCTCCGTGTCAGAGCGAGCATTTGACCGTTGCTGACTGAAAGAGTAATGCTTCTGCTTTGGGGTTTGGGTGGGCTCCCTTCTGACAGTATCCCCATCTTCCTTTCAGCCTTGGAGAGGGGTCTCCTGAAGACACTGCAGAAGCTGGACGAGTATCTGAATTCTCCCCTCCCTGACGAAATTGATGAGAACAGCATGGAGGACATTAAGTGTTCCTCACGCAGATTTCTGGATGGCAATGAAATGACATTGGCTGATTGCAACCTGCTGCCCAAACTGCACATTGTGAAGGTAGGCCTGTAGGAAGTGGCGGCTCATTGCCACTCGACCTAGTCAGCTATGTACCAAGGCAGCACTTCCTTCGTGTGCAAACTTCTCTGATCTTCTGACATGAGTAGGACCGCCCCTCCCCCTCCCCCCAAATAGTGTAATTTAATGCTGCTTAGGCCTTATACATCATAGAGTTAACGAAATGGAAATTATGTCTGAAAATTGAGGTGTGTGATAAAGAGGAGTATTACATTTTTCTCTGACTGCATAAAAATTCAGAGATGTAACAGGTAACTTTGGATTGGAGTTTGCTAACTGACATGTAATCAGATTCTGCTCTGTGGCCACCTGGCTTTTTCTTTCTTTCTCTCTTTTATTTCAGAGAGAAAGGGAGAGGGAAAGAGAGAGAAACATCAGTGATGAGAGAGAATCATTGATTGGCTGCCTTCTGAATGCCCTCCACTGGGGATTGAGCCAGCAATGCAGGCATATGCCCTTGGCTAGAATTGAACCCGGGACTTGTCAGTCCACAGGCCGACACTCTATCCATTGAGCCAAACCAGCTAGGGCACCTGGCTTTTTCTGTTCAAGGGAAACATGCTTATTAAGCATTTATTGTATGAGACACTGCTAAATAGAATAGTAATATTAAACACTAGTTGTGCAGTAAAGATTGAGATAGAGAAACACAGATCTAAAATAGTGTGTGTGTGTGTGTTTTATGTATCTGCCCAGGGATTTCCAATGGCCAGAGCAGGTGTTTGCAGTCAGTGTCACACTTTTGAATCTCTGGTGTGGTTTGTAGTCCTTGTAATTATTCAAAGTAGAGGTCCGGTGCACGAAATTTGGGCACTAGACAGGGGTGGGGGGCTCCCCTCAGCCCGCCTGCACCCTCTCACAGTCCGGGACCCCTCAGGAGATGTCTGCCTGCTGGCTTAGGCCCACTCCAGTCAGACATCCCTCTCGCAGTCTGGGACCCTTTGCTCCTTACTGCTCACCTGCTTGCTCCTTATTGCTTGGCTCACTGCCCCTTAGCGCTGCCGTGGAGGCGGGAGAGACTCCCGCCACCCCCGCTGCTTCTGGCTATGTGGCGCTCTCCCTGTGGGAGTGCATTGACCACTAGGGGGAAGCTCCTGCATTGAGCATCTGCCCCCGGTGGTCAGTGCACGTCATAGCAACCAGTTGTTCCACTGTTTGGTCTATTTGCATATTGGCCTTTTATTATATAGGATTCTAGTTAGATTGAAGGTGACTTCTAACTTCATTCTCCCCCTTCTCTGATGAAATGGATAGAATGGTATAGAGGACGTTAAGCTTTCTTTCAAATAGAAGTTCTCAGAGTTTAACAAAATCAGTTTTCCTTAAAATCTAGAGATGCTTCTGGTTAAACATGGAAAATAAATGTTAACTTTTGATCTCTTTGTCTTTCAGGTGGTGGCCAAAAAATATCGCAACTTTGATATTCCAAAAAGAATGACTGGCATCTGGAGATACTTAACGAATGCTTATAGTAGGGACGAGTTCACCAATACCTGCCCCAGTGATAAGGAGGTTGAAATAGCATATAATGATGTAGCCAAAAGACTGACCAAGTAAGATAGCACTTATGAGAGAGGTCTTCACATCGCTTCCTGATTACGAATATGCTTTTTCTAACAGACTGCTCCTCTTCCTATAAAATAGAAATTTTATTTTGCATTGACATGGCAGTTATTCAAGATTAGGATAAAGGATAGATCAGTAGCTATCTTTAAACATACACTCCTAAGCAGTATTATTTTAAAATTATTTTACCCTGCCTACCTCCCCTACCCCAGATCCTCCTCTCTTCTAATTTGGAGACAGTTCATCGCAAACTTTTTACTTTAGAGATAGTTCCCTATCTCTAGAGCCCTCCCTATTTTGTCCTTTCACTGCGTATAGATGGCAGGACTGTTGAGGTGCAATGTTTAACTGTTAAAAATAGAAACCATGACTTCATCAGTCAGCCCTAAACTGGTGCATAATGCGTGGTACAAGGGATATTTATGTATTCTTGGAATTGTATAATATTTAGTGAGAGTATATGAAAGGATTGCTACTGTATCACAATCTTCTGTTTCAGTGTAGTCTATCCTGGAGATGTACTAAAGGCGTCACCACCAGGGGAGAGGGCCTTCCGCAGAAAGTCACTACAGATTTTGCTATTCTGTTTTGTACATGGATTTTCACTTTTCCCAAAAGCATCTATTCTTTACACCAATGATAACGTCTGACACTATGTAGAAGCTAAAAGTTTAGAGGGAGGGATAATATTCTCAATCTTTTTTGAGCATTTTATCCATATAAGCTAAACCAACGGGCACCTTGTATCTGTCTCAGTGTGGCGTTTGCTAATGTACTTTGTCCAGTGCCATTCATTTGGAACATTATTGCTTTCTTTATTTTAAAACGCTCCTTTTTAGGTCAGCAATGATCTTGCTGTTGGTAGATCTTTTGAGCAACACTACATACACTAATACTTAGTTGACTTAGCTATAGCAGTACAATGAATAGTAATGTAAAAATTAACGCAGAAATTAAGGTTTGTCAAAATATCAAGTAGAATTTTGTTTCTAAAGCTTATTTAATGTGGGAGACCACAAAACACCCATTCTCCATCCTATATTGAAAATAAGACAACAAACACAGATTAGCAGCTGTTCCATCCCACTCCCATTTACTGTTAGTCTTTGGGCTCACTCCTTTTCGACTAAATTCCAGTTGTTCTGGTGAGTGCGTATTTACAGCAGTTTTGCATAACGTCAGCCATTGCGTTCCCTTCCATTAAGTTTTTCTACAGCCACGTTGAGGAATAGCATTCTGCATGTTTGTTTCTTAAATTGAAGTTCTAAAGCAGGATTATTTGTGCTCTAACAAGGGAGGATGAACTCAGTGAAAACAAAACGAGTTTGCTGTGTATTTACTCTTTTTTTTTTTTCAATTGGACTTTCTAGGTACTACTCCAAAGATGCGGTTGTTACTAGAAAACTTTCAGTAATTTTTTTTTTTTTTTAGCCTAACTTGTTTAAGAAGTGCTACTTCTCACAGGCTGTTTTTGGAAATTTTAAGTATATTGCTTTAAAAGGCAATGATTTCCTCCCTTTGACATGCTAACATTTAGTAAGCACTGGCTTTATGGAAGCAACCTGATTTTTATAAGCATACTGCATTTTTTTAAACCTCCCAGTAATTAGTACAAATAGATAAGTAAAGCTCCATATTGTATCCATTTGGCTCAGGGAGATAAAATTCTTTATTGCTGATCAAAAGGTTGAGCACCCACCTTTTGGATGCTGATTTCTCTGGTTCCAGGAAGAAGTACTACAGGTTATCTATTGAGAAATTCTATAGCATTAGCTTCTTTGGGTAGAAATGTCACATTTGCCACCAGTACACAGACAGCTACCATCACTTCCCCTATTTTTAAATAGTGGTAACTTGGCATTCGGCTAAAAGATTCAAAAGAAGGGGTGTTGTTCTTTCCAGTGAATGGTGGGCTCAGTGGTGTGGAATAGAGAGCTAATGAGGAAAGAGCATCATTCCTTAGAATAGAATGATGAAAAATACAGTCTAAAACTCAATTGTGAATTATTTTTACCTTGGATATTTACTCTCTATCTTTGAAAAATTTATCCGATGACTGTTCTCTACCTTTAAAAAATGTATCCCATGATGCATCCCTCTCAATGTCCAAGGAATAGGTAGGACTGTTACGACATTGATGAAGGCAGAATGATTTTTTCTCTGTAGAACGACCTCATTACTTTTATCAGGGAAGTTAGTTAAATGAAATTGAGATTGGCAAATGGACAACAGCCAGTAAGTAGGGTGATCCCAGCAAATGCTCTTTTACCCCATCTTAGATTGGTACCAAGAAGATAGCTTAAATCTGAGGAGATTGGGGATAAAAGTTTACATGACAATTCATGTGTATGGGCTGACATAATGGAAATCATCTGTTATTATTTCTGCAACTACTGAGTCATTTCCCCCTTCACTTACACCAACAAGGAGATTAGAGTCTGAATGGAAGCTCTGTTCCCCAAGGGACTCTGTGAAGTTTTCGTGTTCAACAGTTGGAAAGTTCTCCATTTCAGTTGATGACTTTCTTTAAAAAGAAAAAGTAAATGCAGTTTTTCTGTACAGCTCTGTTATCTTTTACTAGGATTGTTGTCTTGTGATGAAATTAATATAAGACTTTTTTCTTGGTAACTTTGGCTTAGACAACTTACCTTTAAGCCCTTAGCAATCTGTATACAATTAAAACATTTCTGACACATATTCTTACCCTAAATTAATCAACTCTAGAATTTAGGCAGTTTTACTTCTGTTGAGTTTTGCGTCTCTCCAGAGTTGCATGTAAATAGCTTTTATTTCTGAGCATTTAAAATAGCCATTTAGAAAATATCTACAAGGTAAACATGATAAATATGTATTTTTTTCATGAACATTTTGATACACATTTCATCAAGTTGATCAACCAATTTCTTATACTGGCTATAATAGTATTTGATTCAAAGAGAGGGAAGCATTCATTATCTATATACTATATGGGCTTTTTTATTCCATTCTTTACAAAGTATCAAATGTTGGGACTGTCAAATTTTTATTTTTATCACGGGAAATAATTCAACTCCCCCGGTCATAATGTTGAACAGAATTGGAGCGTTTCCTTTAAAATCATTTGAAAAGGCAAATGAAAGCCTATTGAAGAATGCTTGTATTTTTCTTTTGTCTCTGGACCCAGTATATTGCTGGCAGCTATTGTATTAAAATAAAGTATATTTTCACTATCATTAAAGGTTCTTTTTTCTCTCCCCTCATGAAAATAAATAATAACTTGGGATAAAAGGGTTTTATTTTAGACTTCTTTTCCCACACAAGTGGGTGATTCAGCACAATACATTAAAGAGGAAAAACCATATGGTCGCAATTGGTGCATAAATAAGTTCATAAAAACTTTAATGGTACTCATTCTTATAAAAATAGAAATAGGTAAAATTTTAACAAATCTGATAAGACATCTGTCAAGAACTTCCAGCAAATTTCATATATAAATATGAAACAGAAGCCCTTTCATTAAAGTCAGGAATAAGACAGGATTGCCCTCTATCACAGCTATTTCCAGCCACTTTCCATAGCTACTTTATTGAGCAGCATCCTAGCCAGTGCATTAAAATCACCGAGAGAATTGACCAAATGATTGTTCTTTGCAGGTGAATGCATATACATAAAAGAAATCCAAAACAAAGTACTATTAGAAATAATAAGGAATTTCAGCCAGATTACTTAGATACAAGAATGAGGAACAAAAATCAATGTAACTACTATAGACTAATATTTACCACATTAAGATTAATAGATGATCTAGTAACACTGGTTTCTTCTGGAGGAAAACTGGGTACCTGATGAAAATGGGTGGGAAAGGATCATTTTCATTTTTGAACTTTTAGGATTTGTAATAAACATATTACCCTAAAAAAGGTGGCTTTAAAAGATAAAGGTAAGGTATTTAGGATTAAATCTAACAAAGAATGTACAATTCCTTTATGAAGGAATGCACAAAATATTAAAGGACCTAATAGAAATCTGTTCAATGGATAGGTGTGCCATGTTCATGGATGGACAACTTAAAATCATAAGAATTTTAATTCTTTCTCAAGTAATTGATAAATTCAATATATTGTCCAACAAAATCTCAATTTGGGGGTGGGGAGAGACTAGATAAATGGATTTTTAAAATTCATATGGAAGAATTTATGTCTCTGAATAGCTAATGTTTCTGGAAGGGGGAGGGAAAGGAAACTTGCCTGAAGATACAAAGACTTGGAAGCTTACAGTATTAATGGGTAGGATATAGTAGGCCACAGCAACACAACACTCCTGCTGCAACAACCAGGAAAAAAAGATTTAAAACATCAAAATAAATTTAAAACACGGGAAAATGGAAGTAATAAAGACGAACTGAACTGGAATTTCAGAAGACGAAGTCTTTCTGAGGTGAACTGATAGTCTGGCCATTTTCTCCTCTGGGGGCATTTGCTGGAACTGAGGTTTGGGTTTGGGCCATGCAGAGGGACTCGACTGGAGAAAAACCACAAGGTTCTTGGTCATAGGGCACACTGGAAACCAGAGACACCCCAGATACATGACTGGTTTCCTCCGAGGACATTAGTTGAACTCCAGAGCTCTACATGGCATGCTGGAAGCTAAGCCAAGGGCTTCCAAAAGGCAGAGTGAAATCTCAATTGCACAATATTCAGGAGACAAAATTTCCTGAGGGAGGGGCTTTCCCAAAACACAAAGCCTTGTGGTTGCCTGGCACTGAGGATGAGAGTGGGAATTGACCTCAAACAGGCACAAGCGCTTCCTGGGAGCTGATGGAACTGTTCTAAATATGGAGTGTAGATAACGGTCTGGTATCCAGTTATACGAAGAATTCCTATGACAAAAATAAAGACATCCCAATTTAAAAATGAGCAAGGATTTGAATAGATGTTTCTCCAAGGGAGATACACAAATGACTAATAGGCACACAAAAGACGCTTAACATGATTCAACCAGGGCAATGTAAATCAACCACACACAAGAAGATACCCTCTAGGATGGCTACAATCAAGAAGACAGGTAATTATAAGTTGTCAATGATATGGAGAAATTAAAACCCATTCATTGCTGATGGCAATGTAGAATGGTGCAGTTGACGTGTAAAACACTTTGGCAGTTCCTCAAACACTTAAGCAGCCCTCAATTCCTCTCCGAGGTTTATAACCAGGAGAATTTAAAACTTACGTCCACATGTCTTGTACATGGATGCTCATGACATCATTATTCATTATAGCCACAAAAACCCAAATAGGCATTAACTCATGAATGGATAAAGTGATATACTCCAAAACGGTATACTATTGAACCATTGGAAAACAGACACAAGCTACAATGTGAATAGACCTTGAGAGCATAATGCTCAGTGAAAGAAGCCAGATTCCAAAGGCCACATACTGTAAGATTCCATTTGTGTGAAATGTCCCGGAGAGGCAAGTGTATAGAGACAGATAGTAAACTGGTGTTTGCTAGGAACTGAGGGAGGAAAGAATGAGGAGTGACTGCTAGCGAGTAGGGGGTTTGTTTTTGGAGTGATGAATATGTTCTGGAATTAAATAATGGTGATGATTGCACAACTTTGTGAATATACTAAAAACTACTGACTTGTATAGGTTGAAAAGGTGAACTCATGGTATATTAATTATATCTTTAAAAAAGTGAAGGGGGCAATTCCGCCTTGCTAAAGTATGGATAATCAGTGTATTGAGAGGTTGATTGGCAAAGTTAGTGATGTGTCTGAGTTAAAGTTCAAATTAAATGCCATTCAAAATATATTCTTAAAAGGAAAAAAGCAAAGAAAGAATTATGCTAATGGTTGCTCCACTATAAATTTACTAAAAATCATGTAGTTTTCTTCACCTAAAATGGGTGAATTCTCTACAGATTGTAAATTATACCTCAATAAAGCTTTCTTTTTAGAAAAATCTTAAAAGCACAAATCGGAAATTAAAGAGTTTATTGTATAGGTTTAAAAGGATGGACACAGCAGAAGACAGGATTGGTGCTCGAAGACAGGTCAATTGAAAAAATCCAAACTGAAGCAAAGATAGAAAAAGATTGCAAAAAACAAAACCACAACAAATACTACAAGAAAAGAGCATAAGAGACAATGTGGAACACAATCTTAAGATACGCAATTGAAGTCCTGGGCAGAAAGTAATGGGGCAGAATCGATATTTGATGAAATAATAGCTGAGAATTTTCCAGAACTGTTGATAGATATTAACCCACAAATTCATAAAACTCAGCAAACTCCATATGGAATAAAAAAACAAAAACCTAACCTAAAGAATATCATAGTCAAATTGCTAAAACCAGAGAAAATTCTAAAGACAGCCAGATAGAAAAGACACATAAACTTTTTAAAATTTTAATTTATTTTTTTATTTCAGAGAGAGGAAGGGAGAGAGAGATAGAAACATCAACGAGGAGAGAGAATTATTGATGGGCTGCCTCCTGCACTTCCCTTACTGGGGATCAATCCTGCATTGAGGGCACGTGCTCTGATGGGAATCAAACCGCAGTTTACTGGTTCATGGGTTGATGCTCAACCCCTGAGCAACACTGGCTGGGCATGGATACATAACTTTTGAAGGAGAAATAATAAAACTTATGTCTGGCTTTTCAGCAAAAACTTTGAAAGCCAGAGAACAGGGGTATTTTCAAAGTGCTGGAAAAAAAATCTGCCAACCTAGGATTCCATACTTAAATGAAAACATTGTCAAAAGCGAAGGCAAAATAAAGGGATTAGAATATTGACTATTTAAATAACAACAATAATGTCTTGAAGACATACACTGTTACAAAGTATATAATGAGGAATTTATAACAGTGGTAGAAGGATGGGAGGAAGGTAAGTGGAGTTAAGTACTTGCATGACCCTTACATTATTTAGCAAGTAAAAGTACCAACTTAAGAAAACTATAACAAATCACAAATATTGTAATTCTAGAAAAACGAAGATCATTACAAGAATAAATAACTTTAAAAATCTAATATAAAAAATAACAAATCTAATATTCAAGGGGAAATGGTGTTTAAAGACATATCTAGTGACTCCAGAAGAAAGCAGGGCCCGAGGACTAGATGAACAAAGGGTAGGACAAACTGGAAAAATAGCAAAAGACTCGCTATAAACCCTACACCGTTAATAATTACATAAATGTAAGTGGACTAAACAATTTGGTGACAAGTCAGAGTGTCAAACTGGATTTTAAAAAAGCTAAACCCAACATATGACATTCACAAGACACAAACTTTAAAAGGACACAGAAAGGTTGTAATTAAAGGATGACAGAGTCTATCCATTGACCGTAAACAAAAGAAAGCAGATGTAACCATTTATCATACAGAGCAGGCTTTGAAGCAAAAAGTACTGCTAGAGCCGAAACCGGTTTGGCTCAGTGGATAGAGCGTCAGCCTGTGGACTCAAGGGTCCCGGGTTCGATTCCGGTCAAGGGCATGTACCTTGGTTGCGGGCACATACCCAGTAGGGGTTGTGCAAGAGGCAGCTGATCGATGTTTCTCTCTCATTGATGTTTCTAACTCTCTATCCCTCTCTCTTCCTCTCTGTAAAAAATCAATAAAATATATTAAAAAAAGAAAAAGTACTACTAGAGATGAAGGACATATAGTGCATCTATAATGTCCTTTTATAGTGACCACAGTTTTATTCAGTAGGAAGACAGCCCTGAAATTATGTGACTCTAGTAACACAGCCTTGAATACAGATAGCAAAAGTTAAGCTAAAAGGAGAATTAGACAAATACGTCGTCATAACTGGCGATCACAGCTCTGTCGGTAACTGACCCAGCCAGCAGGGGCGCTCCTGCCCTGCGCACACGCCCGGAAAGGAGAGCAGAGGCGAAGAACACAACTAACCACGCTGACGTGACACTGGAACACTAAATCCAACCGCCTCCAACGACTGCGAAACACACACACTTTCCAAGTGCACATGGACGTTTTAGAAGGCAGACCAGATGCCGGCTCACAAAGCCAGCATCCACCAATGTCAAAGGAATGAAATCACACCAAGTGTGTTCTCTGATCACCGGGGAATTAAACTAGAAATACATGATTGAAAGCGAGAAAATCCCCGGAACAAGGAATCAGTTATCGCAAATGCAAGAAGCCCGCAACCTAACCTGAAATTTAAAAAATTTAATAAACGTGATAAAGCCAGAAACTAGTCCAAGCCCTTTACATAGAACTCAGTCTCTAACACTCCTCCTGGTAGAGACTGTGATGCCCATCTTATGGATCAGGAAACGGAGGCACGGGAGGGGAAGAAACTCGCTCAGGGCCACACAGCTAGCGACGGAGGCAAAACGAGAGCCCTGGAGCAAGATGCGGATCGTGATGTGCAAACTTGAGCAGGGCTTCTGCTTTTCTCATTAGGGGAGGGGGGGGCGTGGCTCTCTGACCCCTGACAGCCAAGGCAATTGGACTCCAGGTAAGCAGAGCTCCAGCGGGAGCAAATACATCCTCGTGTTTGTCCTCCGGGGCAGGTTACCTTGCAAGGAGCCGAAGGCGAGGGCCCAGGCCCACCCAAACCCTGCGTCTCCCAGGCCGGCCTACCAGCTGCTGCAGGAGGCCCCAGCCCGCCCGGCCCCCAGCCCGCGCTGGGTGCGGCTCCGCCATGACCAGCAGGGGGCAGGCGCCCCTCCTTTCGCCTCGCGGCTGCAAACTCCAGTGACAGCTGCAGGCCTCGCGTCGGTTTGGGGAGCTGTCAGCTCGGTTCCGCGGCCTCGCGGGCTTCCTTCCTCTTTATCAGATCGGCCGGGGCTGCTGCGCGTTGCGAAGGCACCGCCGGCCTCCTTCCCTCCTTCCCTCCTTCCGGTGTCGAACGGGCGCTCTCCGGGCGCAGCACCCAGCGACACCTTCGCTCCGGCCACCGCCGCGGGCCGGTGGCAGGGGCAGGGCCTCCCCGCCCGCCCCCCCGCCCTCCTCACACACACACCGCGCTCGCACCCCTTTATTTGGGGGGGGGGGGGGAGCGGGGCTTTGCTTTGAGGTCTGCACGCCCTGGGCTGCGGCTTGCACGCCGGGGCGCCTGGTTCGTGCAGACCTTGACTTCACACCCTCCGTCCTCGCCGCCAACCGGGCGGCGGGGGAAGCAGACAGGTCGGGGCGGCAGTTGGGGGAGGGAGGGCGAGGGGCTGTGCTGCGGTTAGTCCGGGGCTCCTCCGTCCCGGGCTCCTCCCGCCCCTCCCCGCCCGGTGGCCGCGGGAGCCCCTCATCGCCCAGGGCCCGCAGGGCGCCGCCGCCGGGTGCGGGGTCGCAGAGCGGGATCAGGACCCACCAGGAAGCCCGGCGGGCTTGGCGCCGTGGAGAGAGCGCCGGCCTGCGGACTGAAGGGTCCCGGGTTCGATTCTGGTCAGGGCACAGGCCCTGGCTCATCCCCAGTGGGGGGCATGCAGGGGGGGCGTGCAGGAGGCAGCTCATCAACGATTCTCTCTCATCACTGATGTTCCTATCTCTCCCTCTCTCTTCCTCTCTGAAATCAATAAAAATACATTTAAAAAAAGATCCACCAGGAACTCAGGAGCCAGGGCTCTGCTAGGAGCCGGGAGGTGGCCTGTCTCTGGGAGGGGGTCCCCTCTGCAGACTCCCCGGGCTGGCCTTGGGGGTCCTTAGGGAAGCCAGTGACCCCATTTCGTATAAACGGGTCAACTTCAATGTCTTCAAGTGCTCCCTCTTCCTCTGATTTTCTCAGTCAAATAAGAATAATTTTCTTTAAAATGTTTACATTTTTTTTTTATTGATTTCAGAGAGGAAGGGAGAGGGAGAGACAGAAACATCAATGATGAGAGAGAATCATTGATCAGCTGCCTCCTGCACGCCCCCCACTGGGGATGGAGCCGGCAACCCGGGCATGTGCCCTGACTGGAGTCGAATCCGGGACCTGATGCTCTATTTACTGAGCCAAGCCGGCTAGGGAAACAATAAATAATTTTCATTTAACACTATCTGTCAGGTAATGTACTAAGCTTATATACAAATATAGCTCCCCTCCCCCACCTCCGTCTCCCTCCCTCCCTCTCTCTCTCTCTCCCTCTCCCTCTCTCTCTCTCTCTCTCTCTAGTATAGAGAGGTTCAATAATTGGCCCAGCGAACTGAGAGGCCGCCTGGCTGCACAGCTTACCAGGATGACACTGGGCCTCCCCCATGCTGGGAGGGGCTCCCGTGGGCATGGGGAAGGCTGCTCCAGGGAAGGCTGTCTGGTGGGGGGTCAGGAGGCTCAGGCTGGGCGGTGCCCAGCTCCAGCCCCAGCACACAGTCGAGCGGGGGCGATGCAAGCAGGGCTAGGCGGTGCCCTGCGTCAGGGCACGGGCCTCCGGTTTCTGTGCCACAGGGGGTCCTGTTTGGTGAGGGGGTTCTGGGGGACCAGGGAGAGCAGAGGGCCCCTCCACAACCCAGGCTCAGAGACCACGTGCAACTCGGGCTGTCTGCAGAGGTCGCTGTAAGCCAGCAAAACCATCGGCTGCGGGCAAACTGGAGGCTCCCAGTTCGAGGAAGGGGCAGGAGGCGCCCAGCCCGGCCCCTCTCGGTTCCCTGTCTTCCCTGGAAGCGGCTATTTCAATGATGTCACCGCACCCTCCTAAACGGTGTACTGCGGAGGAATTGTCCCGAGTTCCTCCCGACGCTCCAAGAATTCCATGGTGCTTGCCACAATCCAAGGTTGCCGGGTTTAATTATTTTTAAAATCGGGGAGAAAGACAAAAGTGGAAATAAAGTCAAGTGGAGCCCAATCAGCATTGCTGTGATTATTGGTAGAGTTGTGTGTGTGTGTGTGTTTTTAAAGAAAAGTTCTGCAATGTTCTTTTAAAAAATATATATGTTTTTGTTGATTTCAGAGAGAGGAAGGGGGAGGGAGAGAGAGAGAAACATCAATGATGAGAGCGAATCATTGATCAGCTGCCTCCTGTACCCCTCACACTGGGGATCGAGCCGGCAACCCGAGCGTGTGCCCTGACCGGAAATCAAACCGTGACTTCCTGGTTCATGGGTTGAAGCGCAACCACTGAGCCACACCAGCTGGGCAAGTCTCTGCAGTGTTCCAAAAACACCGTCCAACCTGATCTCCTAAACCAGCTTTCCTTACCCGGCGCTTCTTAGACACCCTGGTGGCAGCACTTGGCTCACCGATGAAGGAGCTAAGCGTCCGTGGCCTGCCCCAGGCCCCGCAGGGAGGCAGCCCCGAATGGGGGCAGCGAGGACAGCGTTCTCAGGATGAGGTAGCAGGTTTGGCATAAACGTGTGATGACCAGCAGGGAGGGGCCGAGGGGCCACGGGAACCACCTCTTGACCCCCTCTCCTTGGCTCTCAGGGAGTTTGCTGATGGCACAAGGAGTGGGTGTAACAGTCCTGGGCACCCACAATCTTTATCTCCTGCGAAGACGCCCTGAACCAAACGAAATGCCTAATTCCGTAAAAAAGAACACTGGGGAGCCCCCTCCCGGGTGCAGGCCTGGCTGGCTGTGAGGACACGGAGTGGAGTGAATGCTGCCTTCCAGGAGCTTCCAGGATCACAAGGGAGAAAAAAACACAAACACGAATAACAGGCAAGAAACGCAGGTCAGAAACAATCCATTAAAGACCGAAGAGCGCGATTCAGTCACTCCCGTGAGGAAGCGCCAGTCCGGAAGGGGACAGTGTGTCACGGAGGAGGAATTTCTACAGTTTTAAAAACTGTGTACCAGAGTCACTCTGCTCAGTGTCGACATCTCGGAAAGGACAGAAAAGGGTAACGATGCACACACACACACACACACGTATTCCCCCCAAATTCACCGCCGGAGGCGCAGCACTGCCTTTTCAGCCCGTCGGCTAGGATGGTTTCCTTTAAGAGTCCGAGCTTACTTTCCACGACAAATCTATGACATCATAAGCATTCTCCCGCCTCCTCTGGAACTCCTGATTCTCAGAGGCTGTTTACCCAACGCTGTCAGTCACATGGACGCATCATCATTGACTCACCCCTTCCCCCGATTGCAGGACGTTTAGGTTATTTCCAGCTTTTCATTATTACTCAGTGGACATCTCTGCCCATACATCCTCTGCCGTATTTCAGCTTCTAGGTTTCAGAGGAAATAATCAGAAATGTGAGCTGAAAGTATGAACATCTTAAGATTGATAAATATCACCAAATTATTTGCCAGAAAGTTTTTTTTTTTTAATATATATATCCCAAACCGGTTTGACTCAATGGATAGAGCGTTGGCCTGCAGACTCAAGGGTCCCAGGTTCGATTCCAGTCAAGGGCATGTACCTTGGTTGCGGGCACATCCCCAGTAGGGGGCATGCAGGAGGCAGCTGATTGATGTTTCTCCCTCATCGATGTTTCTGACTCTCCCTCTCCCTTCCTCTTTTAAAAAAAACAATAAAATATATATTTAAAAAATATATATTTTATTGACTTCAGAGAGGAAGGGAGAGGGAGAGAGAGAGAGAGAGGGAAATATTAATGATGAGAGAGAATCATTGATTGGCTGCTTCCTGGATCGAGCCTGCAACCCAGGCATGTGCCCTGATCAGGAATCAAACCGTGACCTCCTGGTTCATAGGTCGAACACTCAACCACTGAGCAACACTGGGCTGGCTATCTTTGCTGTTTATTATGCCTTTTGACCTTTTATCCACCGGCATCTTTGTGGGGTTTTTATTGATTTATGTGGGTTCTTTATAAATTAAGGGTTCTAACCACCTATCTGTGGTATTAGCTGCAAAGGTTTCCCTCCCCAGCTGTTTGTCTTTTAATTTAGCTTGTATTTGTTCATCGCACCGGGATTTTTTGTTTTTCTGTAGCACGGATCTGTCCAACATTTTCTTTGTGGTTTCTTCCACAGCTCTGAGGCTTAGAAAGCCCTTTGCGGTGTGAAGATCAGCCAGTGAGGGGAGCTCCCAGGTGAGGGGTACACTGGGACTGTGGCCTGGAGGCCAGAGCTGACCCAGTCTCAGGTACATGGACTGGATTTGTAGTTTGGGGCCAGATCAATGACACCTTTTAAGGCTGTGCTGTGGGGTGCCAGGTGGGAGCCACTGACAGAATTTTTAAAAAATATATTTTTTATTGATTTCAGAGAGGAAGGGAGAGGGAGAGATAGAGAAACATCAATGAAAAGAGAGAATCATCCATCGGCTGCCTCCTGCGCTCCCCTAGCCCGAAACCCAGGCATGTGCTCTTGACCAGAATCGAACCCAGGACCCTTCAGTCCGCAGGCCGATGCTCTATCCCCTGAGCCGAACCAGCCAGGGCACCACTGAGAGACTTTGAGCTGAGTGATGGCCTACGGGAGGGGCTGCCAATAGATTCTGTGTCTTCAGAACAATTTCTGATATTGGGATGTTCAAGTTCTACCCAGATCGACAAATCTATTCTGGTGAGACGTTATGGAAATCCAGCGTTCAGAGCTCAGGAAACTTGAAGATTCTCTCCGCGTCCTTCTGTGTCTGCAGCTGTTTGGGGTTTGAGGGTGATGCTTCTGTCTGATCCTGTTACTCTCTCACTCCGGGCCCTGCACTCCCTTCTCCTGTCACAGCAAACGGCTGTTTGCCCACCATGTCGCCGACGCCTTCTCCCTCTGCTTGGCGTGGCTCCCTGGTGGGACCGGGGACCTTGGGAGTGGGTTCCACTTTCTGCTCCATCACCGCCATGCCTGAGAAACAGCCCTTGACAGCGTGTAAAATCTCCAGAAGGAGCTACTCCGGGGGCCAGAGTTTTGGTGAATAAAAAGCGTCCTCCTTCGGGGGCTGTGTTTTTGTTTCTGGGTAGACACCCTGTGGGAACATATGCTCTTATTTATTTTTATTTATATTTTTTTAAATTGATTTTTTACAGAGAGGAAGGGAGAGGGATAGAGAGCCAGAAACATCGATGAGAGAGAAACATCGATCAGCTGCCTCCTGCACATCCCCTACTGGGGACGTGCCCGCAACCAAGGTACATGCCCTTGACCGGAATCGAACCTGGGACCCTTCAGTCCGCAGGCCGACACCCTATCCACTGAGCCAAACCAGTCAGGGCTCTTATTTACTTTGAGAGAGAGAGGAAGGGAGAGTGATAGAGAGAGAGATAGAAACATCAATGTGAGAGGAACATCATCCATCGGCTGCCTCCTGCACGCCCCCTACTGGGGACTGAACCCACAACCCGGGCTTGTGCCCTGACTGGGAATCGAACTGGCAACCCCCTGGTTTCTGGGTCGACGCTCAGCCCCTGGGCCACACCAGCCGGGCATCGGCCTTTTTAAAATTCTCCTTGACAGGCCAGTCTGTTACATTCTTTTTAAAAAAATTCTTTATTGTTGAAAGTATTACATATGTCCCCCTTCCCCCCTTCTAATACATTCTAAATGAAATACTTAAAGATTTTTAAATGACCTGGAATCCCTGTTTCCTAATATGAGCATTTCCGGTTTTTTCCATCCTGCCTTCCCTGAGCGTGTGCATTTTACTTTATTATTTAAAATATGCTTTTATTGATCTGAGAGAGGGAGAGAGGGAGGGATGAAGCCCACAGCCCGGGCATGTGCCCTGTGGCGGGAGGATGTCTGTTCCCAAGAGGGTTCCCTCGCAGTGTGTCCCCACGTGGGCCTCGCCCTGGTGTGGCCCGGGTGTTTCCATGAGGTGGCGGCTGCCTTACCCCAGAATGAGTGACCGAGAGACCACGGTGGGAGCTGCCGAAGCTTTTCTGGCCTCTCCTTGGATGTCGCACGGGCGCTTTGACAGCCCTCCTCACTGCCGAGAGGGACTTCACAGGGTGTGGCTGTCCAGAGGCAAAGATCAGGGGGCGTCTTGGAGGCTGGCTACCCCCTGTGGACAGACTATCCACTGTCCCCGAGCACTTGTAATAGCACCTCCCAGCACACGGCTGCATGACAAGTTATTTGCTATTGTAGTTAATACTGACAGGAACATCTTTGGGGCTCTCTCTCTCTTTCTTCTTCTCCTCCTCCTCCTCCTCCTCCTCCTCCTCCTCCTCCTCCTCCTCCTCCTCCTCCTCCTTCTCCTCCTCCTCCTCCTCCTCCTCCTCCTCCTTTTCCTCCTCCTCCTCCTCCTTCTCCTCCTCCTTCTCCTCCTCCTCCTCCTCCTCCTCCTCCTCCTCCTCCTCCTCCTTCTCCTCCCCCTCCTTCTCCTCCTCCTCCTCCTCCTCTCCCTCCTCCTTCTCCTCCTCCTCCTCCTCCTCCTTTTCCTCCTCCTCCTCCTTCTTCTCCTCCTCCTTCTCCTCCTTCTCCTCCTCCTCCTTCTCCTCCTCCTCCTCCTCCTCCTCCTCCTCCTCCTCCTCCTCCTCCTCCTCCTCCTCCTCCTCCTCCTCCTCCTCCTCCTCATCCTCTTCCTCCTTCTCCTTCTCCTTCTTCTTCTTTAGCTTTCTGTTTCGGCTGAAGTCGTTTTTAGGAATGTATCCCTAGGAATGGAATTCCTGAGTCGAAAGATCTCAACCTGTTCATTGCTTCTAAAGGATTGCACCCATTTTCAGTGTTGCTGGCAACCACATGGTAGACTGAGTCCACTTCACCTTTATCTACATTAGCCGTTAATGCCACCAGATAAAATAACCCTCTGTCATAAAAAAAAAGTCAAACTACAGTCCTCAGCCCTGTTCTGGGCTGCAGCACGGTGATGGCTGGAGGGGCAGCCGTACCGCCAAGAGCCGGTTGCTCTTCTTGAAGAGGCCCTGGGCGACAGGTCCTTCGGGTGTTTTTAAACCAAACTTGGCTTTGAAATGGCCTTTGTGCCTCCCTGTGGAAAGGTCGCATGGTGAGTGGAAAAAGCAAGTCACTTTCCTTCGACATGCCTCAGCAGCCCCGTCTGTAAAATGGGCATCGAGGCACCAAACTCCCGGGGTACCTCTCAGGATTAAAGAGGTCCCAGAGGTGGCATTGCCAGCACCACACTCACCACAGAGGGGGGTACCCAGCCAACGCTGGTCTCCTTCTCTCTCCTGGGGAGTCACCCACGGTCACTTTGACAACGTTCCGTCTTCCTTTTCCTCCTCTTGGTTTAACGAGGGTCACACATCTTACACTCACTGACTAAATGCTTCCTGTGATATGTCCTTGAGAAAAAAGTGCATTATTTTTTTTCTAATTATAACAGTGATGCATGTTCACTGAATAAAACTTTGGAAACTGTGGGAAAGTACAAAGAAGGAAATAAAGATTACCCGCAATTTCACGCCCCAGATCTGCCACTGCTAACACGTGGGTGTGTCTGTTCAGGGGTGATGGGCCCCTTCTCATTCTCAGAATTCTGAGGTGTGGCCCTGGGGCAGAGTGACACCTCTGTCCGGGCCCTAACGGTGCTGGGGATGGGGTGAGCCTGGAGCCATCGAGTCCCAGCTGTGACTGGGGGGTCTCGGGCCGGACCCACCTTTCACGGCACGTGTGACGCAGGTAGGATTTCAACACGCAGTCCTCAGCACCCGCCAACAGCAGGCCCAGGCACCCCGCCGGTGACAGGACCGGCCTTTCTCCCCCCACCCCCCAGCAAGTCCCTGGCCAAACGCACCCAGGCTTTGAGCGCCTCCTGTCTCTGGGCCTCGGGGTGGCGTGATAGAGCTGTGAGGGCGCGGCTGGCGGAGAGGGACTGCCAGGTTCCAGCCCCAGCTCCGCCGCTCACCGCCCGTGCCCTTGGGCAGGTCACGTAACGGTTCTGGGCCTCACTCGTCTCTACACCGAGCTCCAGGGATTGTGCCTGATAATAACAACGTGTGAGTTAAACCGTGTCGCTCAAATGAGCTAATGTGCAGGAAGCCTTGGGAATGGTGCTTGGCACATGGTAGGTGCTCTGTGAGTACTGGGTGGCATCATCACACGGTCTGAACTGGGGGAAGTGCTGGGAGGTGTGTGCCGCTCAGCACTGTAAACAGATGCCAGAAATGCAGACGTGTTTGGCCTGAAAGGGGAAAGTTTCTCCTCCGCCTCCGCTCACTCTCCAGAAGCCAGCTCTGGGAACAGTGTGGTGGGCCACCTTCCAGATCCTTCTCTAGAAATGCACAACGACCTTAAATATCGAGTGTTTTCTTTTAAAAACATCATCTATATTATAAAAGGCCCGTGGCTGTAACGCCGTGACGCCGTAACGACCAATGAGCAGACTCACCAGGAAGTGCGCTGATGGGTCTTGCTGTGCGGTGGGACTCTGGGACCTGGTCTCGTGCGATTTCGCACGCTGGGCCTCTAGTATTATACATATTATCCTGCAGAGTCCTTGCTCACTCAGAATAGCACGGACATGAAGACGTCAGAATAAGCAGATAGATAACCGTTAAATGTACGACCCAGTCCCTCCCCATGGACAGTTAGGCTATTTCCATTTTTTTAAAATGTAAAATCTTTCTCTAGTTTCTCACCCCTAAGGAGCAACCTAAGCGTGAGCTGCGTTGTCACGGCTCTGGGGGCACTGGCTTCTGATGCTCTGGCATGTCACCCCGGGAGGACCCCCACACCCCCCCGAAGGAGGCAGGGGTCTGCCCAGGAGGGTGCCCCCTGGAGGCAGAGACAGCAGTGCAGGTTGGGAGAGGACAGAGAGAACGCACATGACCGGAGCCCCCTGTCCACCATTTCCTTTTAAACATTTATTGTTATTCAAGTGTTTTTCTCATGAAAAAATTCAAGCATACAGAAAAGATGCAAGAATAGTCAACACATCCCTACACACTGACCATCTCAATGTGGTCATTGTCACTTGGCTGTATTTGTTTTACTTTCCATATTAGATCTCTATCTCTTCCTCTATTTTGGCTGAAACATTTCAAAGCAAGTTGTAAACATCATGATTAACAATCATTTCCTATCATTTAATAAGAAATTGATTTTCAAATTTCCCAAGTTGTCCTCCAAATAGATACATATATACATACACACATATACATACATACATACATACATACATACATACATACATATCTTACCTAATAATAGACAAAAATGTAAATTGACTGTACCTCCGCTATGCCACCAGCCAATCAGGAGTGATATGCAAATTAACCCAACAAAGATGGTGGTTAATTTGCATACACTGGCACTGAGTGACGGGGCAGGATGCTTGCGTTGACACCATGGCGACGATGCAGGCGTTCTGCCCCATCCCCGGTCTCTCAGGGCCTCTGGGCAGCGTGGGAAGGTGGGGCTGGAGCGGAAAGGGGCTGGGCCGGAGTGGAAAGTTGGTGCCAGCAGCCAGGGAAAGGAAAGCCCATTCTAGCACGAATCTTCTAGTACATACATATGTATATATATATAGTACATACATCGGGCTTCTAGTACATACATATGTATATATATAGTTTTACAAACCTAGTGGATCACCATTCTCTTCTCCTCCTACCCAAGTCTGCCCCTGCAACCCCCATCACCACAGTGGCCATGTTGGGTAGAGACCCCAGTTTCCGCAGCCTGCAGGCCCTGTGGAGGTGGAGGTGGGGTGGGGGTGGGCACAGCTTTTTCCTGTTAGGGAGGGACTGGGAGCCAGGCATTGGCCACCTCTTGCTCAGGGTGGCTGAGTGGGGCTGGAGGGCAGGGCGGGGTAAGCATGGGTCCAGGCCCCTTGACTGGCAGTGGCTGGGCAGCTCGGCCAGGGCTCCCGAACCCCAGTCGTTCCCTGTCACAGGCCAGCACCCGCCTGGCTCAGCAGGGGCCTCAGGCTGGTGTCAGCCCCAGTTCCGGCACCAGCTGCGCAGCCACGCGCGCCCTGGCTGGGAGGGGCAGTGTGGCCAGAAAGGCAGCGAGACTGAGATTCCAGCGCGAAAGGGGGCAGGGAGGTGTTAACAGGGCCGGCCACACAGCAGCAGCAGCAGCGATGGCTCTGGCAGGCTGGGCGCTCACGTGAGCCTGGCCTGCACGGAGAGCTGTGCCCAGTTCTCTCAGATTCTCTTCGTGCCGCCTGCGGGGACTGGTGCCAGCACTGTCCTCACTTTGGGGACAGGAACAGAGGCTCAGAGAGGTCCAGTTCTTTGTTCAGGGCTGCACAGCTCCTAAGGGGCTGACTCAGGGCTGCATCCTGGGATTTTGGCTCCGGGGACTGTGCCTGAAGAACTGGCCCCACTGTCAGTGGCAACTGTCAGGGCCCAGGAGCCCAGTTCAGGGCCGGGCACTGGGGTTCCGGTCAGCAGGTCCTGGGCGGAGCTGAACTTGATTTCAAACACGCGTGGGAATCCAGGGCCCCGCCCGCTCTCAGCCGCTGTCACTGTCGAGGGCTGTTCTCAGCCCTTCGGGTCCCCAAGCAGACGTCGTGTCACCTGGAGGAAAGGGGGCCAGGAAGGTATTGGGGGTTCTGTGACTGGGGCCCCTCCCTGGCGGGAAGGAAGCGAGGTGGGGTGAGGCCCACGCGGGACCCAGCCGCCCCGGCTGTCCTGGCCAGGGGAGCAGTCCTGAGCGGCTGGGGAAGGAGACTGGCCCTGGGCTCCCCCCGAGGACGGTTGATGTCGCTGGCTCCCCTGCCTGGGCTATGACGGTCAGCGTGGGCCCCTGGGCTGTGGGGCTGGATGACCTCACCGAGGATCCCCTAGAGGAGCAGGGGGTGGGGACTAGGGGCAGATCCGGAGGCTGCTGGCCCTGCTGTCACCCACGGCCTGACCTTCAGACAATAGACCGCCAGCCCAGACGCTGGCTCCCGGCTCCCACCGCCTTCCCGCTGGGGGAACCGGTTGTTCACGGTGACAGGTTCCCGGCAGAGGCCCCGCCGTGTGCCAGGGCTGGGTGTGCCCTGAGTAACTCCAGTCTGCGCTCTCCGGTCTGGGATCTGCCTGAGCACCTGTCTGGAGGGGCTGCGGCCGCCTAGAACCGGCGGGCGCTGTCCTTGGCTGGCAGCCGGGCTGTGTGTGTGTAACTGGGCCTGAGAGTCCAGGCCGGGCGGGAAGGAGATCGGGCAGCAGACGGAGCCTCCTGCTTGTTTGTTTTGGAAGGGAAGGCAAGTAGCAGGAATTGTTGGCGTTGCCCCAGCTACGGAGGTGGCTCCGAGGTGAGGAGGGGCGGCCCTGGGTGAAGGGAGGTACAGTGGGTGGCGTCAGATGGGGCCATTGCTCTGTGGCCGTGCTTCTCCACCTTCCTAATGCCGCGACCCTTTCATACAGCTCCTCATGTTGTGGTGACCCCCAACCACAAAATTATTTTCGTTGCTACTTCATAGCTGTAATTTTGCCACTGTTATGAATCGTAATGTAAATATCTGTTTTCCGATGGTCTTAGGCTCTACAGCAGCGGTTCTCAACCTGTGGGTCGCGATCCCGCCGTCCCTGCTCTCATCCGCATCCAGCTTCCCTTTCTGACTGCAGGTCTGGGGGCCCCGTGACTTCGGGCCCCACAACTGCTCCCTCAGTTGCGTGGGGCCTGACCCGCGGCAGCCCCTCCCTCCCAGCCCCTCAGGCCCTGCCCCGGTCTGTGCAGGACCTGCTCGCTCTCCCTCCCTCCCTGCGGCTCCTGCTCCAGCTTCCTCCCACCCCCTCGGCACAGGCCTCCCAAGGTCCCTGCTGATGATAACACGACAGGAAAAATAACGCTCGCGGCCCATCGGCCCATCGACCGAGACTCTGTCGCAGGCACAGGGCGCAGTGCTTACAGCGTCATCAGGCCTCCTGCCAGCCAGGGGTGGGGAACAGGGTCTCCTCCTGCCGCCCGGCGGGAGCTGGCGATTTTGGAAAATGAGGAGGACCTTTTGATTAAAAAAACTTTTTTTTTAAATTGATTTCAGAGAGGAAGGGAGAGGAAGAGAGAGATAGAAGCATCAAGGATGAGAGAGAATCATCGATCGGCTGCCTCCTGCACACCCCACACTGGGGATCGAACCTGAAACCCAGGCACGTGCCCTTGACTGGGAATCAAACCGAACCTGGACCTCCTGGTTCAGAGGTGGATGCTCACACGGGCATCCATAACTGAGCCACACCGGCTGGCCCTTTTGATGGTTTTAGTGTTGGTCAAGATGCTAGTGGTGTGTGTGTGTGTGTATGTGTGTGTGTGAGTGTGTATGTGTGTGTTGAGTATATGTGTGAGTGTGTTTAAGTGCAAGTACGTGTGAGTATGTGTTGAGTGTGTGTTGAGTGTGTTGAGTTGTGTTGAGTGTGTGAGTGTGGTTTGAGTGTGCTGAGTGTGCGAGTGTGCGTGTGCAAGTGTGAGTGTGTTTAAGTATGAGTGTGTGTGATTGTGAGAGTGTTTGAGTGTGTAAGTGTGACTGTGTGGTGAGTGTGAGTGTGTCTAAGTATGAGTGTGTAAATGTGAGAGTGTGTGACTGTGTGTGTTGAGTGTGAGTGTTGGTGTGTGTCAGGCACACGTGAGTTTTTATCCACCTTGATCCGATTTCCTGCAGCTCCCCTGACTCTGTCCCCTGGACTTTCCGGAGTCCCCGTTAGCGGGCGTGTGGTTCATTGTGTGCGGGGTTAGTGCCGCTCATAAAACGCCACTTCACGCTGTTTTCTTTCCCCTCTCTCAGCCCCTCCGCTCCGGAGCCCGGTTCTCCCCTCGGTTTGGCCAGATATAAAAATAAACACATCCACTGCGCAGGAGGAAGTGACCTCTGGGTTTCGGGGCCTCTTTAATGGGGCCTGGGCTGCTGACAGCTCCACGCTTCCCCTTTTACCGTTTCACGACCTGAGACTCTCTCTGCCTGGGAGTCGACGTCTTAGATCCAGGGAGT
This sequence comes from Eptesicus fuscus, assembly GCF_027574615.1. Taxonomy (NCBI): domain Eukaryota; kingdom Metazoa; phylum Chordata; class Mammalia; order Chiroptera; family Vespertilionidae; genus Eptesicus; species Eptesicus fuscus. Next base: position 14,895,646 of record NC_072481.1, read on the forward strand.
TGGGGGGCTGTCTTGCAAAACCCCCAGTCCCCAGTTTCTCATTTGGATTCTGCTGGCTTTGTGTTTTTATTTCTTTTTAGTAACAAGAGCAATGTATGTTTGTCTCTAACACTGTAAACAGTACAGAACGGAGGTCCTCTCGTCATGTTCGAATCTCCCGAGAGGAAGGACGTGGCTTGCACCGTCTGGGAGCAGCGAGAGATTCCTCATCCTCCTTCTGGAATGTGCGCGGCTTCAGGCCACGGTTTGGAACCCTGCCCGAGCAGGAGGCCCTACCTATGGCAGGCCCTTGGCAAAGGTTGAATGAATGAATGAATGAATGGAAAGAATGAAGCTGTGCCGAGCAATCTGTCTGGAGTGGTCAGTTCATCCCAGAAGGCACATCTGCAGCCACACCGGAGTCTGCTTGGGGATGGGCCCTCCCCTTCCTCCTGTGTGACCTCGGGCAGGTGTCATTTCCTTTTTGGAGCTTCAGTTATTCCATCTGCAAAAGGGGGCTATTGGCTGCCAGCTCCCATCACAGCCCGAAAAGGTCCGAGTAGAAGGCAGGAGGGAAGACATGGGACATCTCTGTGACAGGGCTGAGTGGGAAAATCACAGGACCGTGATGCTTACTTTAATGCCCCCAGTATCTCTCCAGATGAGGAGGGAAAGGTCTGGCAATTACTCACCAAACCCACAGTGATTGCCAGGAGCTCTTTAGCTTTATTTGCAATGTTTTAATTTTTGTAACAAGATTGCACCGAGGTTCCACTTTTGGGTTGGAAATTATCCTATCTAATAAAGAGGGAATATGCTAGTTGACCATCACTCCATCTCAAAGATGGCTGCACTCACAGCTGAGGCCAAGTTCCCATAAGGAGCCTTAACCAGCAATCAGCAGGGACCTGAGGCTACACCCTCCCCCGCCCCCATGGGGCTTGACAGGGGACCTCAAGGTGCACTTCCTGTCCTGGTGCTGGGCTAGGGGACCTCAGGCTGCTCCCCCCTCCCCAGTGCCAGGCCGGGGGACCTCAGGTCATGCCCCCCACCAGGTGGGGCTTGACAGGGGACTTCAGGCGGTGCCCACCCCCCATCCCGCACTGGCCAGGGGACCTGAGGCTGCGCCACCCTGCCTGGCTGGGCTTGACAGGGGACCTCAGGCTGCATCCCCCACCCAGCAGGGCTTAACGGGGGACCTCAAGGTACATCCCCAGTGCTGGGTCGGGGGAACTCAGGCCATGCCCCCGCCCAGCGGGGCTTGATGGGGGACCTGAGGCTGTGCCCCCCCCTCCCAGTGCTGGGCTGGGGGACCTGAGGCTAGTGACCCGGTGCATGATGGGAGACCTGAGGCTACGCCCTCCCCTGCCCCCATGGGGCTTGACAGGGGACCTCTAGTGCTAACTATATATACTAGTGACCCGGTGCACGAAATTCGTGCACATTAAAAGGAGATTAATTAGAGGAAATAATTTAATATTGCTATTTGCCCTTTCTCTATAATAGAAGTGTCAGAGATGAAAGAAAATTAGTAAAATGTATATGAAAACCTTCCTCCTGTCAGAGTCTGGGGTGCACCACGGGACCCAGAGTTAAGTCCCTGCCCACCCACATGCACCTCAAAAATTGAGTGAGACCCAGACCCAGCCGGCCCCCCCACATTGGGCTAGATCCAGACCTGGCCAGTCCCACCCTTGTCAAGCCCCACCGGGCAGGGGACGTAGCCTCAGGTCCTCTGGCCCAGCGCCAGGATGGGGGGCGTGGCCTCAGGTCCCCAGCCTGGTGCCAAGGCGGGAGGCGCGGCCTGAGGTCCCCTGTCAAGCCCCATGGGGGCGGGGGAGGGTGTAGCCTCAGGTCCCTGCTGATTGCTGGTTAAGGCTCCTTATGGGAACTTGGCCTCAGCTGTGGGTGCAGCCATCTTTGTGATGGAGTGATGGTCAATTAGCATATTCCCTCTTTATTAGATAGGATATGTATACACACACACACACACATATATGTATATATCTATACTAATAATAGGGTAATATGCAAATTGGTCGGGACACTGTCACAGTAACGACTGATCAGCAGGCTGCGTGTGCAGCAGGTGCAGGTGGGCGGGGACTTGTAGCGTTGAGGACGGGGGCGGGGCCGCGCCAGAGAGGCCTCTCATCAGCTACATCGCATGAAACATGAGTGTCCCTGTGGGTTTCACCTGATTCTGGGGGGGCATGGAGGTTGGTGGACGGGCCTTTGCCTGCCAGTGCTGGCCCCACGTTAAAGGGAAGTTCTCTGAGGCATCTACAATGCACGAAGCCTACCAAGTGCTTTACATTATCTAATTTAATTCTCTCAACAACCCCAAAAGTAGGTTATTATTATCTCCAGCAGGAGAATCTGAGGTTCAAGAAGGAGAGTGCCCAGGGCCACTGGGCTAGTGAGGGGCAGAGCTGGGATTGGACGCAGCTGCTTCTGGCTGTGGAGGCCGAGTCCTTAGCCCTGGGGCCACGTGGTGCTGCCACGGAACAGCTGGGCATCGGGCGGGACTGCTTTCAGTTCAGCTTTGGGCGCCTCTCCGGACCCTCTGTCCAAGCCCCTACGTCAGCCGTTTACCGACGAGGAGGTGTTCCCATGCCACTTCCCCATTCTGAAATGGCCGCGAGGCGAGGCTGGGAGGCGGGTCTAACCACGGATGGACAGATGTTTCCACGTGTGGAAGTGGGCTTTGAGCCTTGGTGCATGTTTTCCTGGTTCCCTTTTCACTCTTTCCCTGGGGTGATGGGTCCAGTCATGGTTTCATTGCCCTGATGTTTCATGTCTATTGACCACAATCTTTAAAAAAAATATATTTTTACTGATTTTTAGAGAGAGAGGAAGGGAGAGGGAGAGAGAAACAGCGATGTGAGAGGGAAACATTGATCGGCTGCCTCCTGCAGGCCCACTACTGGGGGCTGAGCCCACACCCTGGGCATGTGCCCTGACTGGGAATGGATCACAGCCTTTTCGGTGCACCGGAAAATGCCCACGCACCTGAGCCACGATGGCAGGGCTGTTGCCCGCGATCTTTAGACTGCTCCTAACAATTGCTTTTGTTAGCAGAGCTCTTTCCAGTTTGCATGGCACGTTTATTAGCTCAGTGGATCTTCCCAGCAAACCTGGGACTTGGGACCATTTGATAGATGGAGACTCGGAGAGTCTAATGATGACGACGACGACATTTAGCGACTTTTATTGAGCTCTTATCTATTAAAATGGGCCAAACCACGCTATGCACCGTATCTCCTGCGATCTTCCCAACAGCCACACGAGGTCGGTAGTACTATTACCCCTATTTTAGGAGCAGGGAGACTGAAGCTCAGAGAGGACAGCTGACTTGCTCAAGGTCACACAGCAGCAAATCCAGGCCTAGAACCCATCTCTTGAGTCTTAGGTTAATGTTCTAACCAACTCTTGAGACTAGCCATAAAACTGAAAAAAAACTACGATATTTCAAGAAATCTACAACACCATTGAATATAGACATGCCACTATTTTATATGCACTAGGAAATAAAAATACTGTCAAATAAACTGAGACAATACTTTCTTATTTAGAAATTTTTATTAATAAAATACATTTTTTATTAGACATAGATGCTAACTATGTGCATTCATAAAAGGGATATTTATATGAAAATAAATTTATATTAAATGAAATTTATATGAACATGAACTTCTTTACATACAAAATCTGGCTTTGACTGAGTGAGCTCATGTTTTCACACAGTGTCTTCTGTGCCAGCAAGTGTTGGTTACACAGATTTCTCTCTCTCTCTGTTTTAAAAACATTGAGCTAGCCCTAGCCAGTTTGGCTCAGTGGATAGAGCGTCGGGGGCCCATGGACTGGAGGGTCCCGGGTTCGATTCTGGTCAAGGTCACATGCCTCGTTTGCAGATTCTCTGGCCCTGGTTGGGGTGCGTGCAGGAAGCAACCAATCGATGTGTCTCTATCTCACGTTGATGTTTCTCTCTGTCTCTCCCTCTCCCTTCCACTCTCTCTAAAAATCAATAGAAAACTATCCTCGTGTGACGATTAAACAAACAAATAAAAAAACACAAAAAACCCCACATTGAGCTAAAGCTGACATATAATAAAGTGCACAAACCTCAAGCATGTCTGATGAAGGTTTTTTTTTTTTTTCATGTCCATGTATATCTGTGATCAGTGGTGAGCTGATTGTTAAATAGGAATTTTGCAAGCTGGCTTTTAAACTGTCAGTCACCTAAAATCAGCTACGATAGGAATATTTACACCATGGAAATTGGCAACTGCTACAATACAGGGCTTTTTATCCCCCTCGGAGGTACACCACTGAGCTTGCTCTAACCACTGCTGTACCCAATACTCCTTTGGGCCCTCCTCTCCCCCTCTCCACCAAAGGGGCCACTCGGAAGCAGCATTTCTTTTTTTTAAAAATTATTTTTTAAAAACAAATTTTTATTGATTTCAGAGAGAGGAAGGGAGAGGGAGAGAAAGAAACACCAACAATGAGAGAGAATCATCGATCGACTTCCTCTTGCATGCCCCACACCGGGGATGGAACGTGCAAACTAGGCTCGTGCCCTGACCAGGAATCGAACTGTGACCTCCTGGTTCCTAGGTTGGCGCCCAGCCACTGAGCCACACTGGCCAGGCTGAAGCAGAGTTTCTTAAGAGAATGCAGAGCTGCACAGGGAGCCACGGCGCTGGGCCCTGACCATTGTGCCGTCCTGCCCACCTTGACACCCACGTGAGGAATGCTGCCGAACACGTCTGCTCCCCCACCTCCCCCGCCCTGTACCCTCTGTCTGGGTCCCAGAGGTGAAGAGAATACTCCTCTATTGTCTCCAGGATTTCCTTCCGAGCCACAGAAACCCATTCCAGAGCGATGTTTGGCCTGAGCTGGCAATGACAGCCCCGTCCAGAGGCCCCTGGCCAGAAGCCATTGTAAGTACGACACACCCCGATTTCAGGGAGAATGAAGTGAACATGGGGCCTTTCGGAGTCGCTGAGACAGAGTGCATCGCTGCCCTTCCTCGCGGCCAGCAGTCTCCCTGGCCGGCTTGTTCCCAGACAAGTGGTGTCTGCCCATTTTTTCTGGGGTCCCCGGGGGCTCCGGCCTGGAGAGAAGGGCCCGGACGCTGTGGGAAACCCCTGGTCCACGCTGCTGCTTCGGGACAGTCCTTTCGGGTGCCCATGAAGCCTGGGCTTGGCCCTCTGGGGGCTGATGGTTCAAGCTGTTCTTTATGGGCTGGCACCTCGGACCCACCCCTGTGAAGACTGCTGCAGGGTCAGCATGGTTTTCCCAACCTGGCTGTGACCCTGTGCAACTGGGCTTTCATCACCCGTGTTCCCTGGAAGCCCAGCACCCCCTGGCCCGGGGCCAGTGGCCAGGAAATACTTGAGTGAATGGGCCCACGACAGACTTCATGAGCACATGCAGACTTGGTTCTGCGCCGCCGGACTCACTGCCCTAAAAACGTCACTTCTCCGTGAAACGGACAGGAGCCCCTGAGATGACGATGCAGAATGGCTGCCCGTGAGCTCGGAGGGGTTAACGCCACAGACTCTGAGGGATTCACTGCGGGTATGTCGTGTGACCCCTTTGGGAACCCAGGACGCCTCTTCCTTCTGTGACTTGGTCTAGGCCGCCTTTCCTCACCCTGTCTGCGGGGGTCAAGGCCTGGGACCCGGGGCAGGGCAGGGAGTGGCAGGGAGGGCCAGGCTGAGACCTGCTCCCGGGGCTGGACGGGGTGGCAGGAGACGGCATCCGCATTGGAGTGGATCCAGAGCAGCAGGTTTCGATAAAACCTCAGGATGGGCAGGGAGATTGCAATGAGTTTGCGGGGGTGGGGGTGGGGTGGGGTGGGGGGGGAGGGACGGGTCCTAGTGGGTGCTGCAGGGCTGTGGGAACTCAGAGGGAAGTGTGCTCCCCGCCCGCCCGTGAGGAGTCTTCCACCTGGACCAGGACGCCTGGCTCAGGTCCCAGCCTTGTCACCTCCAGTCCTCATGACTCCACGACCGCTGTCCCTGGGCCTCAGTTTCCCCAACTGAAAAACCAAGATAACGCTGGTTCTGAAAGCCTCCCAGCTATGGTTGTGGGAATAATGAAAATGTGCTCACATGCTACTGAGTCTGTGACCTGGGGCCAGACCCAGAGCACTTTATGTGGATTAGTTCAGTGGTTCTCAGAAGCGTGGTCCAGAGGCCAGCAGAGTCCTCATCACTTGTGAACTTACCGGAAATGCAAGTTCTCGGGCTCCCGCTAAATCTGAGACCCCGGGATGTGGCCAGCCTCGGCATCTTAACAAGCTCTCCAGGAGATTCCGCTGCCCCTGAAATGTGAGGAACACGACATTAGCTGAAGAGTCAGTCTGTGCATCCTCGGAGGCGGGTACTGTTAACACGAAGAGTAAAAGCCTCGGTGGTCCCAGTGGGTCCCCATTTCTCCAGACTTGAAGGCGGTTTGTTCAAAGGTTTATATACCATACAATAAACCCTTTTACAAAGTGTACAATCCAGTGTTGTTTAGTGTATTCACACCATGACCACTGGTTCTGGAATATTTTCATTGCCCACTCCCCCCACCAAATTGTACCTTTTAGTAGTCATTTCGACTTCCCCCTTCCCCGCTAGCCCTTGACAAGCACTAATTTACTTTCTGTCCTTACGGATTTGTCTACTCTGGATATCCTATATAATAAAAAGGTAGTGTGCAAATTGACCCTCATGCCCTTGCATCATAAGATGGCCGCCCCCCATGTCATCACAAGATGGCCGCCCCCACATCGTCACAAGATGGCTGCCCCCACATTGTCACAAGATGGCCGGCAGGGAGGAAAATTGGGGGTGATGGGGCCAGCAGGGGGGCAGTTAGGTTTCAATCATGCTGGCAGAGGAGCAGTTAGGTGTCAATCAGGCTGGCAGGGGAGCGGTTAGGGGCAATCAGGCAGCCAGGCAGGCGAGTGGTTAGGAGCCAGCAGTCCTGTATTGTGAGAGGGATGTCCAACTGCCAGTTTAGGGATTGGGCCTAAACCAGCAGGGATCAGGCCTAAACCGGCAGTCGGACATCCCCCAAGGGGCCCCAGATTGGAGAGGGTGCAGGCTGGGCTGAGGGACACCCCCCGAGTGCACGAATTTCGTGCACTGGGCCTCTAGTTTCATATAAATGGAATCATATAATAGGTAGTCTTTTGTTTCGTTTAGCATAATGCTTCGAATACTCATCCCTGTTGTAGCACATATCAGCACTTCATTTTTATTGCTGAATAATAATTGATTGTCTGGATATACTACGTTTTGTTTACCCATTTATCCACTGATGGACATTTGGGTCGTTTCCACCTTTTGGCTATTGTGAATGTTGGAGAGTGGGAATTTTTGAGCACTCCGGAGAGGCCGTGGACTATACCCCAGATAGAGTTGCCAGTGTTGACACCAGGCCAGGCCTTGAGATATGGCTTCATGGCCCCTTCCCCCTGCACCTCACAAAATAGCCTTGCTAGATAGAACACTGTCAGCTTTCTGAAGAACAGGATGACCCTGTGAGTAACATGGTCGTCATCGGTATAATCTTGATGTTACTTGGGAAAAACTGTTGTGTCTTAGGATTGCTTGTTCTGCAAAAACAGGATGTGGTTAATGTGCTTAAAAGTGGTCCTACACCAAGGGTCGCTGCTGCTCTCTGACCTACCTATCTGGAAGGCAGATCAGCTGCCGGCCGGCAATAAAGGCTCCCTAAATTTTAATTTGGTTTGGACTCCAGTGGTCTTTACTCGCGTTCGCTCCACAACAGTGAATAGTGTTACTATAAATATTCACGAACAAGTCCTTGTTGGAATACCGATTTTCAGTTCTTCTGGGCATATATCTAGGAGCAGAATTGCTGGGTCATATGCTAACTTTGTGTATAACTTTTTGAGGGACTGCCAGACCTTTTCAAAGGCGCTGCACCATTTTACATCTTCACAAGCAATGTATGAGGGTTCTAATTTCTTCACATTTTTGCCAACACTTGCCATTTCCTTTTTTTATTCTTTCATTATAGCCATTCTAGTGGATGTGAAGTGGTATCTCACTGTAGTTTTGATTTGCATTTCAGTAATGTTGAGCATCTTTTCATGTGCAACTGTCTGAAGAGGCATCCTCTTTTGCTACTAGAGCTGCTTTGTTCACACAAACGCACTCATAAAATCACTTGCATAACTTCTTTGGAGAAATGTAAATCCAAGTCCTTTGCCCAGATTGTTTATCTATTTGTTGTTGAGTTTTAGAAATTATCTATATATTCTGGATATTAATACTTTATCAGATATGTACTTTGCAAATATTTTCACCCAGTCTGTAGATTGCCTTTTTACTCAGTTGATAGTGTCTATTTTTTTTTTTTTTGAATCCTCACCTGAGAATATTTATTCATTGATTTTTAGAGAGAGTGGAAGAGAGAGGGAAAGACAGAGAGACATCAATGTGGGAGAAACACATCAATTGGTTGCCTCCTGCATGAGCCCTGACCAGGGCCCTGGCCAGGGAGGAGCCTGCAACCCAAGTAGGTGCCCTTGACTGGAATTGGACCCGGGACCCTTCGGTCCACAGGCTGACGCTCAATCCACTGAGCCAAACCGGCTCGGGCAATAGTGTCTTTTGATGCACAAAAATTTTTTATTTTGATGAAGTCCAATTTATCTATTTTTTCTTTTGTTGCTTGTGTCATATTTAAATTTATTTTTATTTTTGCCAAATTCAAGGTCATGAAGATTTAACTCCTATGTTATCTTCTGAGAGTTTTATAGCTTTAGGCCCTTGATCCATTTTGAGTTGATTTTTCTAAATGGTGTGAGATAGGGGTCCAACCTCATCCTTTTGCCTACGAATATCCAATTTGAAGAGACTAGAAAGAGGCAACGTTTTCAAGAAAAATGTTGAGTAAAACACTAGTTAGCTGATATGTGCCAGAAATGGCAAAAAGCGAAAGATGGTATTTGACTGAGCGAAGTTTGGGAGATGCCATTTCTAGTGGATTCTTGCCTCCGTACCTCAGCTTTTCAGCGCTTGTGCTCTTTTCTCTTTCCTTCTAGTTGTAGAACTTCCACTCAGCCAGCTTTCCTGTGGTTCTGGGTGATAGACGTTTTGTCTTTTAGTTGTAGTTTTGAAATTGTTGTGCGAGGCAGCAGTTTAGGTGTTTACCTTTGCCGCCATCTTGGTTTTTCTCTCTAGTGGATTCTTGTTGCTTGAGGATTTCCTCTGGCTTGGGAGATGCTCTGTTTAGTGAAAGGTAACAGAACTGAGGCGATATGGCTGCTGGGGTCCCACCCAGAGGGACAACTTGGCAAGATCCCAGCCAGGCACCCCTCCTTTGCTCTTCCTAGACCTTCATTCATGAACAAGGGGTCTCCGGGAGCAAAGGGGAGAGAACCCCTCCTTCGCTTGCTCACCTGGTACTAGCCACTCCCTCCTCTTCCCTTAACTTGGCCTTGGTCCAGCTGCCAAGCCCAACACCTCTACCATCTGGCCAGATGTGGTTCCAAAAACAACCTCAGGAGCATTTGGATATGTTTCCCAGCCCTAACTAACGGCACTCCTGGCCACAGCTTGGCCCCAGGTTCCTGTGAGTGGGGGGCAGCTCCCTCCCTCCTGGAAGACAGTGGAAGTGGGTGGTTTTCCTTTTCTCCTTTGGGAACGTACGTATCTTCCTGAGGCTCACGGGCCACATGAAGACATGCAGGCCTTTGGCCTCCTGTCAGCCCAGTAGCTCCATGTGCTGTCTCTTGCCTGTCACCCAGATGGTCTCTCACAGCTTTGAAGACTAGAAATTTGAACTCAAGGTGTTGTCAGAGTTAGTTCCATGCCTCCCTTCTGGGTTCTGGTGGCCACTGGCAGTCCTTGGTGCCCCCTGACCTGTAGGTACATCATGCCAATCTCCGCCTTTCTCCTCACATGACCTTCTTCCTGTGTCTCTAACTCTCTGTCTTCTCTTCTAAGGACACCAGCCATATTGGATTAAAAGCCCTCCCTACTTCAGCATGACCGCATCTTAACCTAACTAATTACATCTGCAGTGATCCTGTTTCCAAAGAAGACCCCATTCTGAAGTGTTCAGAAGGCCGGGACAGTGTTCCGAGGGGACACTATGCAACCCAGGGCACCACGAAATGCCGAGGCCATCACTGGGAAGGAGACTGTAGCTGACACCCCATTCCTGTGAGCCCCTCCTGATGCCTTTGCTTCTAACAGCCTGACCTGTGACTCTTTGGAGGCCTCCCTCCAGCTACTACAACTGCTTAGCGCGTGCGCGCGCACACACACACACACACACACGCACACATGCACACGCGCACACACGCACACACGCACACACGCACACACGCACACACGCACACAGAGCTAGAAGTGCCTGGCATTGGTGTCCCCTGGGGCAGCTTTAGTACGATAATGACGGACAGGCACGCATGCAGGAGTATGAAAGCCCAGCTCATTGGCCTCCCGTTGGGAACAAAGCTCTGTGAGCATTGAGGTGTGTCCCACACGCCTGCCCAATTGTCCCTTCCTCAGGCAGGCCTCCCCCAGCCACGTCATCTCAGGTCTAACCTGTCCTTTCACGCTGCTGACCAACCAACCCGGGAGTTAGTGCTGATGTGTAGCTCTTCTTCCTTCATACGGAGGGCTGACCATCGACTGCTCATTGTCCCGTGTGCCAGCCCACGAGCCAGACCTGAGTTCTTGACTCCTCTGATGGTTGGCCATCAGGAACTGTGACCCTGGGCTACCTGTGTGTGTTGAGGGATGGGTATAGATGCAACAGAAGTAGGTGACATGGGGACCTGGCTTCTCCTCGTGGAATATACTTGGATTCTTGGGACTGGCCCAGCCTCAATTCCCAATATATCATTTCCATTCTATAATGGACTGTGGCTGTGCCCTAATATGATGACTTGCTGGATCTGATAGTACGCAGCCCACTATGGAAGGAAGCTCAGGTAGTATATCTCATGGGCAGCTGCTCAAGTCTCCATTATGATCAGTTGCGTTCCAGAAATGGTCTTTCAAAGGGAGAATAGTTTTTTGCTGTAGAAAACCCTCGGAGTCTTCGTTAGCATCCTCCTACCGGGGTTTGCCAAAGACTCCGCCCAACAGTCTTATCTATCAGTGTGGAATCTTCTTGGTCAAGTGGCTTGAATAGCAGGGCAGCTGGCACTGAAGCTTGGATCGCTGCAGAGTTACCTCTTTCTTTGTCTCAAACTGATAGCCTTCTGTGACAAAGGTCGGCGAAGGTGTGGAGAGAAGGGAGCCCTTGTGCACTGTTGGTGGGAATGTCAAATGGTATCGCCGACTATGGAAAACAGTGTGGTGGCTCCTCAAAAAATTAAAAATAGAATTAGCATGTAATCCAGCAATTCCGCTTCTGGGTAGATACCCCGAAAGAATGGAAAGTGCGGTTTTAAAGAGATGGGTTTATAGCCATGTTTATAGCAATGCCATTTAGAATAGATGGATGAATGGATAAGCAAAATGTTGTATAACCATACAGTGATATGTTATTTAACCTTAGAATAAGAGAAGGAAATCCTGTCACATGCTACAACGCGGATGAACCTGGAGGGCATGATGCTAAGTGAAATCAGCTAGTCACAGAAAGACAGCAGTTTGATTCCCCTACGAGATGCTTAGAGCAATCAAGATCACAGAGACAGAAAGTAGAATGATGGTTGCCAGGGGCAAGAGGGAAGGGAAGTGAGTGGGGCGGCGGGGGAAGGGAGGTTATTGCTTAATGAACATAGGGTTTCAGTTTCACAAGATGAAAAGAGTTATGGAGATGAATGGTGGTGACGGTTACGCAACAGCGTGAATGTACTTCATACCACTGAACTGTACACTTGAACGGTTAAGATGGTAAATTTTTTTTTTTGCCACGTATTTTAACACAATAAAAAACGGCTAGCTTTATGATCTTCTAATAAATAGGCCAGAACAGTATTCCCAAGTGTGGCATATGCTGTTCCAAAATGTCAAGAGGCCCAAGAGAGTGGCTTAACATGATAGAAATTTATTCTCCCAGAGTCCTGGAGGGCAGAGCCCGGAACCAAGGTGCTGGCAGGGCTGTGCTCCCCGGAACGCTCGAGGGGACAAGCCATTCTGTGCCTCCACCAGCTTCTCTGGTGGCTGCAGACATCGCTTGGTCTGTGGCTTCCTTACTCCCGTCTCTGCCCCTGGGGTCACATTATAGCCTCTTCTTTCTGTGTGTCTCTTGTAAGAGCCTTTGTCATTAAAGTTAGGACTCTCTTGGATAATCCTCATCTGGAACTCTTTAACTTCATTATATCTATAAAGACCCATTTTCCAAGTAAGGCAATAGGCCCAGGTTTCAGGGGTTAGGGATGGGCATGCCTTTTGCAGGGGTGGGGTGGGGTGGCCTTGCGTTGCCTCCTGTGTGGCTGAAGGTCAAGTGCACCTGCTAGCACCTTGCCTTTTATCTTCCAGGTGATGGCCGGGCCTGCCTCAGCTCCGCTCCCTGGCTCCTTAATATCTTCACCCCTGAATCTTCATGGGGTTTACCTTCCACCTCTGGCACACATGTTCTGCCACTTCTAGCTTCCCAAGTTCACAGCATGGAGGGAGCTTGACATTCCACGGACATCACCCCGATCCGTCATGTTGACATCACGTGAGTGTTGGCTGCTGACAGCTCATAGCTACCCCTTCTCTGGAGAATTGCTTTCTGCCTAATAGCAGGGATCTCACCAGGGAGGTTACACCCCTCCAGCGGGTCAGACCCACGCTGTCTGGCTGGCTGACAAGGGGCGGGGGGGTACTCAGTAGTGAATTTCATGCTCCAGAGGCCCCGGTGAGACCAGAGTGAGCCCAGTCTCCAGCCCAGACATCCGCTTTCTCCCCTGCTCTGTCCCACTTCCCTCTTTTCACTTCTGAAAGCCCATCCCACCAAGCCCCCAGCGCTGCTTCTGGGCAGCCCGACCTCAGAGAGTCCCTGGCAACGACCTTACGATGGGAGCAGAGTTAACATGGCCCCCGGGCCAGGCCGCGGAGTTGCCCGGCTGCCCCTGCCACGTGAAGGCAAACCGCGCGGCTCCCCTCTGCTGCTGGGGACCACGAAGGACGTCTTCGCCAGATCAGGAGCTGATACCGCATCCACACACGCTGCCGACTTGCCCAGTAAAGATACCGCATTTAGCCCCGTAACCGAGACTGGGCCGCTCCTGGCTAAGCTCCTGGGAATCTGCAATCCCCTCTCAGAGGGACCTTCCCTGACCACCTAGTCACTTTGTAACTCCCAGGCTTCCTCCATCATCTTCTCCCATTTTACTTTTATTCCTAGAGGCCCAGCGCACAGAATTCATGCATGGGTACAGTCCCTGGGCCTGGCCTGCGATCAGGGCCGTCTTCCCTGGCTGCGGGCAGCCGGCCCCACCTCCTGCCGCCACCCACTGCCACCCACACCCGGTTCCCCGTTCACCATCAGGCGATCAGAGCCTGCCAGTGGGGGCGGGGAGGGGGGGGGGAGAGGGAGACCTAGAGGTTAGCCGTTCTCGCCTGCTTGCTGGCCCTGTCCCCAACTCCAGTCGCCCACTGTGTGTGGGGCAACCAGCAGGGTGGGGGCCTTGGCCTGGTGCCACCCGCATCTGCCGCCACTCACCCCCCAGTTCCCTGTTCCCCATCAGGCGATCGGGGCCTGCGGGCTAGGGGCAGCTCCTGTGTTGAGCATCTGCCCCCTGGTGGTCAGTGCACGTCATAGCAACTGGTCATTCTGCCATTTGGTTGATTTGCATATTACCCTTTTATTATATAGGATTATTATTTTAAATTTTTAATTTTTTTTTATTGATTTCAGAGAGGAAGGGAGAAGGAGAGAGATAGAAACATCAATGATGAGAGAGAGAGAATTGGCTGTCTCCTGCACGCCCCCTGCTGGGGATCGAGCCTGCAACCGGACATGTGCCCTTGACTGGAATGGAATCGGGACCCTTCCGTCCGCAGGCCAAACTCTATCCACCGAGCCAAACCGGCCGGGGCTCCCATTTTATTTCTTATAGCTCTGATTCCTATCTGACATCTTGTCACATGTTTGTTTGTTTGTTTATGGTCTTTCTCCAGCGGGGGTGGAAGCTCCACGGGCTGAGGACTTTGACATAATGACAGCTGCACCCCACTCCCCAACGCTGTAGAAAGCGCTTCACGGGTCTGTGTCAGACGAACACAGGAGCAGGCCAAGGCTCTTTCACCGGAAGTGGACGGACAGGCAGAGTGCTTCCTGCAGAGATTCTGAAGGGGAGGCCATTGCTCAGGGTCCCTGGGCGGGAGGGAGGGAGCAGGCCGAGGTGGGCTGTCTTCCAGGTGCTGAAAACCCCCTTGCCCCGCCCAGCCCCTCCCTGGCTTTTTTTTTTTTTTTTTTTGGTTGGGTCTGGCACAGACCTCAAGGAAACATAACATTTTTAATAAAACCTCAGAGTCAACAAAGCTGAATGGTCTCGGGTGACCCTCCCGCCCGCCCCAGCTGTTGACTTTAGGAGTCAAGAGGTAGGGGTGTTGCCCAATTCCTGTGTAGTTCAGGGAGATATAAGCTAGAAGGGCCTGGCCCGTTTTATGTGAAAAAACACACAAAACAAAACAAAATCGCTGGGTCCTGGAAAGATTCCACCGCCAGCCAGAATCAAAGGTCCATTCAGAGCGACAGGACTCTTCACATTCGCTGCTAATGAAAACCAAACTTCTGTCCCGGAGCGATTCCAGGGGCTGCAACTGGAAGGGGCCGCGCGGAGCTCCGGGCCGCCCTCCCGCCACCCCGAGGGCCCGCTGTGCTAAAATAGTTTTATGATAATGTGGGGCTCGTATTTTTCTAATTTCAGGCGTCGGTGATTTAGGACTGAGTTGTTTTCATGGAAAAAGAACTGGAACTTGTGCGAGACGGGGAAGCCTGCCGCCTCGGCTGATAGCCCCACGGTGTGCGCTTCCAGGCTGCGGGCCCCCGGCACAGAGGGCCGGGCCTCTCACAGGGCGCCCCCAGGAGACGGTCCAGAGACAGCGCTCTCTGTGTTTTGACTTCAGAATGTGTGAAATCTTAGAATCACGACTCAGAAAGGCAAACATCACTCTCAGAAGCAGAGAGAGAGCTATAAAGACTTGTGTCTTTTCTGCTTCCGCTTAAAAAAACATTTTCTTATTTCTCTCTCCTTTCTTTCTTTTTCCCTTTGATTTGTCTTTATAGCAAACTGGAGGCCCAGTGCACGAATTCATGCATGGGTGGGGTCCACCAGCCTGCCCCGATTGGGGTGGGAGGGGCCGATCGGGGGCCGGGCCAGCTGGGGGGCGGGGCCACGGTCGAACTCCCAGTGGAGGGGACAATTTGCATATTAGCCTTTTATTATATAGGATATAAGTCCTGGGAAACAAACTCAGGTGTGCAAGAAATTTCACCTTTTTCCTGAAGTTAACTTAATTTTTACTTTAAGCCTCTAATACCTTTAGCAAATGAGAAACTTAAACTCAGCTTCTTCAGGTATTGCTCTGCCCTTGTTAGGATTGAGAGGAGATTCTGTCCTTATTCCTCAGTTTTATCATCTGTAAAATGGGGATAATGGTAGCCCTTAATGGGCTGAGTTTAGAATGGTAAAATTTTCAACATGGGTTATCTGGGAAGGCTACCTGTAAGAGGTGACATAGCAGCTAATGAGTTGGCCAAGCACGCTCTTGAACTCCACTGATTGGATACTTATCAAGATCTAGTAGTTTAATATACTATACCTCTAACAAATGTGCTCATTTTAGACAATTTGGAAAACACCAGGAAATATACCGTAAAGGACAAAACAACTATAACCCATCTTTCTAGTGATTTCATTCTAGATTACTTTTATTTCTATTTTTAAATTATATTAATTGAAATATAGTATATGCAACGTGTAAAAATGTTTATTCCTATAAAAATATTTATATATGTATAGAAAATAAAGGTCTGGATGGGAAATAAAACATCCCTAAAAATATTAGCAGTTTTTATTTTTAGAGGGGTGGGATTATGGGTAATTCTTCTTGTTCGCGGGTTGGCAATCTGTAGTATCACCTTTTTATTCCATAATAATGTATCAGTATAGTTTTAACATGTAATATGTAAAAAA
This sequence comes from Eptesicus fuscus, assembly GCF_027574615.1. Classification (NCBI taxonomy): domain Eukaryota; kingdom Metazoa; phylum Chordata; class Mammalia; order Chiroptera; family Vespertilionidae; genus Eptesicus; species Eptesicus fuscus. Next base: position 14,911,751 of record NC_072481.1, read on the forward strand.
CGTGGGCACCTCAGACCCAGAGTCTTACCATCATTGCGTCTCTGGGTCCCGGGGGAGAGTTGGGAGGCTGGACCGGACTCGGAGCCCTGGACCTTTTAGTCCAAGAGGCTGCAGGTGGCCTCAGGTGTGGTCAGGGGCTGCCATGAAGCAGGACACGAGGCTTCACTACAAACCTGTCGGGTGAGGGCGTCAGGGAGAGGGCAGGCCTGTTGTTACTGCACAGTCAGAAAGAGCAAACAAGACCTTGTCCACAATGGTTCCGTCAAATGCCAGGAGCTCTGAGGAGCGGAGAGACACGTAACCCTGAGGTGGGGGCACAGGGTCCTTCCTGTAACTTCATTTGCACAAGCTCCATCCTCCTCTGCTTGGACCATTGCAGTAGCCTGTGAACGGGTCTCAGCTCTGCCGAGCGGCCCACGCTCCACACTGCCACGGCAACCCCTCGGACACATACCCATCAGCACGTGCCTCCACCCCTCAGCTGGGCTCCCCAGTGCCCCCCGGACCAAATCCAAGTCCCTCAGCTTGGCCTCAGCCCCATGACCTGAGCCGGCTCGCCTCCCCTATCCCATCGCCATGATTCCACCTTCCCCACCGTCCCCTCCAGCTCAGCCACACTCTGTCCCTGCAGGCCACGAGGTTCCCTCCACTGAGAAGGCTTCCTGCTGCCTCTCTGGGGGGGTGACTGTCGGCGCACCTCTCCACCTGTCTCTCCCACCCCGTGTATCCCGGCTGAGCATTGGTTCCTGTCTGTCCCCCGTGGGCTCCTCGAGGGGAAGGCGTGGACTGCTGCGCCTCTTCTCCTGCCCCTGCACCTGGGGGTGGGGCGCGGCTTGGGTCTCTGTTTGGTGAATGAGTGAATGAACTCTGGCCAAGGCCACGCAGACACCAGGCCCCCAGAGCAGAGTGGGGTGGGGTGGCCCAGACCGCTGCCACCCATGGGACATCCACGGGGCACCCTGGTCCCAGCAGTGGGCATGGGCACAGAGGGAGGATGGCTCCAGAGAGCTGGCCCTCGGCCGGCCCCTCCCCCGCCCAGGGCTTCCTCCGAGCCGGCTCGGGGCGGGCTCTCTCTGCGGGTGAATATAAATATATAAAACAAACAGTACGCGTTAGCTGCAAAACTAAAAATAGGAAGCCTGGAATCCGGCCCGGCTCCGCTAGCCGCTGGACCACACAGTGTGGGTGCGAGGGTTGGGGGGATATGGCCCCTCACCTCCTCCCAGCTCCCTGCCCTCGTGGGGGCAGGTTGGGGCACGCTGGGCTTCCATAGGGAACAGTTCATTCGTTCTCTCTGGCTCCCCCCACCCCCATCCGTCTGACAGCTCATTTCATGAATGACCCCAAAATGAACCAACCACGGAGACGCGTTCCCTGCTCACATGGCCGAGCTTGGGTGTCTGGTGGGGCGAACAGCTGCCCCCCTGCCGGCCATGCTGGGGGGATCCGGGTGACTGTGTTTATGGGGTGCATTCTGGGGCGAAGGAGGAGTGAGGCAGGCCAGGGCCTGGCCCCGCACTGGGACAGCCCACAGCCGTCTCCTCGGCCCTCACAGGTTCCTCCATCAGCTCAGGCCTGCACCACCCTGCCAGGACCTGTTTCTCAGAGTCCAGGCCGAAGCCGTCTCCTTGGGAGAAGCCTGGCAGTGCAGGGCTGCTCTCTGAGGCCGGGGGTCGGGGTGGGGGGCAGGTCCGTCTGGGGGCCACTTCACTCCTCAGGAGTGCAGGTCCCCCTGGGAGCCCCAGGGCCTGTACCACCTCTCCCAGTCTGTCTCCAGCCAGTCACGGGCTGTGGGGCTGTGGGGGCCGTGGGGGTGATAGGGGGCTGTGGGGGTTATAGGGGCTGTTGGGGGCTGGAGAAACTTCAGACACTGCCCAAATCGAAGCGCCTCCTGGAGCCTCTGAAATGGAGAGCTGGGTCCAAGGGCCCCTGGGCTGGAACAAGGTGGCCTCCTCACCTGGCCCGGCCGCTTCCTGTCTGAGCTCCTTCCTGCTGGCGGCTCCGGGAGGCTGGGGCTGCTGGGCCAGGATGCCAACCTTCCCTTCAAGTGGAGTAAAGCCCTGCCCAGAAGCAGGACCTTAGGGAGCATGGGACCCGGCTGGCGATTCTGCTCCACACCTGGCACACAGTAGGTGCTCATGTAAGATCTGAATAAAAAGAGGCTCAGAGAGGGACAGGGCCCCCACAGCCACACAGCCACAGGAGGAAAGAAAACCTTCTTCCACATAAGACCTCTCCCCAGCCCTGCCAGGGGCTGGAAGTTCCAACACCTGAGCTGAATTCTGGCTGCTACTGAGGCAGCCCCTTCTCACCCTGGTCTGGAGGGGAATCCACTCTCTCCACCTGCTGCCACCTGCAGGCTGGCTGTGGTTACTGCAGTGTTTCCCCCCAGAGCCTCAAACTGTGACCTGGGGTGGGGTGGGGGTAGGGGGTGCAGGGAGAGTCCCCGTCTTCTCTGGGCCAGTTTCCCTGGGGAAGCTGGGTGGGCTGGTCCGCGCCTGGTGGGGTGAAGGTGATGGAGCTTTGAGTCAGGGGCTCTGGAGAGCACAGCTCCTCTCCCATCAGCTGTGGATCAAAGTGTGGCTGGGGGAGGGGCTTGAACTGTGGTCCCTTCATAATCTCCATCATCCCTACAAAGCGTCCGCAGATGAACACATAGATGGAAGCAGAGTGTCAGCCTGCAGACGCGGCTCCAGGACCAGCCCTCACCCAGGCAGGCGCTGCTCAGAGCACATCCCAGAGAAGAATTCTGCAGCCATGGCTGGTCCCTCGGGCAGAGGGGTGCTGGGGGGGCGGGTTCAGCTGGGGAAAGGGAACTTCCTGTGGGCTGTTAGGTTTCAGGCAGACCAACCTAACCCCACAGGGCTGAATCTTGGGATGAGCTTTTGAAGTGGGTACTTTCAGTCGAAAGTAAGGTCTGTTTTACGGCAATTCCCCTCCACAAGTCCTGCTGAGCCAGGCAGGTGGGCCAGGCCTCCTGCTGGCAGGGTTGTGGGGGCTAACAAGGCAGGTCCCCACACCACACACCCACGGCCCCCACCAGCGGGCTGCGGTCCTGGCCCAGCCGCAACTCCAGGGAGATGTGAAGCCAGATGACACCCTCTCTTTGCACCTCAGTCTCTTCATCTGCAAAATGGGGGCGCTGACCCAGCTGCTCGCCGTGCCGTTGATTGCTGCTATGTTGCCGCTGTTCCAGCCAGGGAGGACAAGGCGCTGGGGGTCTCCTCAGCGGGGGGCTTAGTCCTATTCCTGCCCAGGCCGAGGCCCTGCCCCATTCCTCCTTGGCCACAGTGTGTGTGTGTGGGGGGTGGGGGGGGGGGGTGGGTGAGTGGAGGGGAGGGAAGGTCTCCATCCTCCCTCACCCCCTGTACACAGCCCTAGGAGCCTGGCATTGGATCCTTCAACACACCTCAGAGTTATATTATGAAAAATCAGTCAAAATTCCATCTTAGAGTTAAATAGTACAGAAGACAGTTTACTGTACAAGCAGGCTGTGAATGAAAAACACACACACCAAGCAAATTATAGTGCAAAGCGGTTTCCACCCCTCCCACCCTCTCCCCAGCTCCGGGCGGTCTGATGGGAGATGTGAGTGTAGCAGGTACCAACACCTCAGCATGACAATATGTCACAATGGATCCACACCCACCAACAGGCTACAGCGAGGTGGTGTCCGCCCTCGGTCTCCGTGCGCTTCCGACCTCAGCGTGTCTGCCAAGCGTCACTTCAAAGTGGCCTCGTCCACAAGGACCCATGTCTACAAGCCCAGGCAGTCGGTACCCACCGTGGGCCTGAAGACTCAGCATAGCGGCTGTCACTTTAAGTCAGGGGCTGGGGGAAGGGCCCATTTATTTCCTGTCCTGGCCTTTACCAGGGCTTGGTCAGGAAGGGGTAGTAATCTGGGGGGACTACAAAGTGCTGGGCACTGGGGACCCGGGGGCCGGATAACCACCACGGAGAACGCGAGTGAAGACACGAAGACAATGATTTGTAGCTGCTTCCTGAGAAGGGGTGGGAGCGCCCCTGGGTGGAGGGAGTCAGCAGGACACCCCAGCAGCTCATTTGAAGAGATGGAGACTGCTTTTTCCAGTGAGGGCAGGACAGAGGGAGGAACCACAGCAGGAGGGGTTTGAATAATGAGCTCGCCAGGACTTCCTAACCTGCCACGGGTGTGTGTGTGTGGGGGGGGGAGGGGGGAATGGGCAGGCCAGGTGCCATGACAGATACATAAGGAGCCTCTCGTAGGGGACAGTTCCCATCCACAGAGGATGTGGCGGAAACAATGGTGGAAAACCACATGCTGCCGACTCCTGAGTCTCCTTGCCCTTTCCCACTCGCCTTTCTAGAACTAAAGAACTCCAGAGCGGGCGTCCATGCGGCCTGCACCCTGGGGCAAGGCTCGCTTTCCCACCTGGAACTGAAGGGGCAGCCCCGGAGGGCAGGGCGTGCTGAGCTGAGGCTGGGGAGCCCCCCCCCCCTCTGTTCCGCCTTCACCTGGCCACGGCTCGCCCCCTCACAGCCCACCACCCAGAGCATCCGCTGGGACAAAGGTCCGAGAGCCACCGATGTGAGACTCCACATCTCACGGCCTCTCCCTCGGTCCCACCAGGCCCGCCGTTGGGGGTGTTGGGGGTGCTGCCAGAGGAACGTGGTGGCCGCCTGCGGAGGTGCCGAGGTTCACGACCAGGGGCTTTACCTGTAAGCGGAGCTTTTCTAAAGTCACTTTAAAAACTGCCTTTGTGAGAGGGCCGTGGACCACGGTTGGTTAGGCGGAGAGCTGTGTGGCAGAGGCTGGGGGGTTCGGCTGGGCCTTCCCAGGAGCCGGGGGTAGGGAGGGGTGTGCACAGCTGGGCCGGCTGGACCGAGGGGGACAGGGACGTTGCTCTCTGAGCTCACCCAGTGCTTCCTGTCAGAACCGACCTGGCCTCTGTGCTCGCTCCAAAAACTGCAATTCTGAGACCAGCCTGGGGGTAAGGAGGACCCATGGCCCCACCCAGAGAGCGGTGGGTGGGTGCGCTGGGCTGGGAAAGTGCACTGAGCACCCGTCTGCAGGTGCCTTCACTGGTTTCAGGAACCTGCCGCCACAGGCTGCCGACACTGGGCCTGGGACCCGCAGGCAGCTGGATGGGGACGGGGGCTGCTTAGCTGCTAGGAATCGTGGGGGGACTGGCTAGAGGGTGCTCTCATTCCATCGGTGCCAGCGATTGTTTGGAACTCTGGACGGGCCCTTTCCCTAGAACCAGAGAACTCAGACACGGGAGTCCATGCGGCCTGTACCCTTGGGCGAGGGTACAATGAGGGGTACCCCTCTGAGGGCGGGGGACCTTCCAGTTCTGCCTCAATTTGTGTAAATGCCGAGGAAGGGCGGGGCCCATGAGGTGCAGGGGCTCTGAGGGGGTGGGGGTGGGGGTGGGGAGGCCTTTCCAGGGCCCTGCGGGTAAGAGGCCAAACTGCGAGCAGACGCTGCCCCCTCTGGAGCAGAGATGGTCTCTGTCCTCGGAGACGCGGGTCGGGTGACATCACTGGGCACAGCCAGGTCACCAGGGCAGGAGACAGCGGGAGGATGCTTTTCCCACCGGGCAGTGGGATGAGATGACTAGGATCTGGGCTCGGGGCAGGGGTCCAGGGGCTGGTCCTCACCCCTCTGTACAAAGACACGGCTGGACTAGATGCTCTCGGAGCCACCCACCAGCTCCGGGCCCGGGACCCGTGGACCCTGGGCCCATGACTGCCATGCGCATGGGTCTCACTCCTGCCTGAGCCTCGGAGCCGGGCCAGCCCCTGGCCGGGAAGGTTCCTGGGTCCCTGCCTCCATTGGGAGCAGTCCACTTTGACCCGGGAGGTCAGTAGGGCCTCCACACAGCCTCGTCCATGCGGCCCGGCGTGCTCAGGGCAGTGGGCGAGTTGCTGTGGCTGCCATCGGCCTCCACGCCGTCGCTCTGGCCGCCCAGGCTGGGGTTCATGAGGTTGCCCGCGGCCACGGAGGCGGCACTGCTGGTGCAGGAGGCCAGCATGCGGGTGGGCGAGCGGTCGCCCCCGCCGCTGCTGCCGGCCACCATGGAGAACTGGTAGGAGCCGGAGGACGCACCGTAGTAGAGGTGGTAAGGGGACGGGTTGGTCTGGAAGGGCCCGCTCTGGTTCTGGGGGGCCCCCGGGTATGGTGGCGGGAGGTAGGTGGGGTGGAAGCGGCTGGTGGCGGGCATGCTGGCCACGCTGAGGCTGCTGATGCTCGTGCCTGAGGGCGTGGCACTGTAGGGGAAGGCCGCTGACATGGTCCCCGGGTAATGCATCCTGGGGTCCGGGAAGCGGCTGTCCGTGAGGGTCTGTAGCGCTGGGAAGGAGCGGTCGAACTGGCGGGGGTCGGAGAAAGGGTTCAGGTCCGAGGTGCCTGGGGGACAGCAAAGAGGATGATCAGTCACAGCTTGACACCACCCCAGCAGACTTTTTTTTTTTTTTAATAGATATTTTTAATTGATTTGAGAGAGGAAGGGAGAGGGAGAGAGAGAGAGAGAAAGAGACAGAGAGAGACAGAGACATCAGTGATGAGAGAGAATCACTGATTGGCTGCCTCCTGCACATCCCACACTAGGGATTGAGCCTGCAACCCAGGCATGTGCCCTGACCGGGAATTGAACCGTGACCTCCTGGTTCATAGGTCGACGCTCAACCACTGAGCTACGCAGGTGGGCCCTAGCGGAATTCTTTAAGAATGTCCTTGGTTAAGGGGGTCAAATACAGGGTGACAGAAGAAGACTGGGTTTCGGGTGGTGAGCGCACAATAGAGTATATAGATGTGTTAAAAAGTTGTATCCCTGAAACGTATAGATCTTATTAACTAATTAGAGGCCCGGTGCACGAAATTCATGCATGGGGGTGTGGGGGGGGCGCCCTCAGCCCAGCCTGTATCCTCTCCAATCCGGGACCCCTCAGGGGATGTCCGACTGCTGGTTTAGGCCCGATCCTGGAAGTCGGACATCCCTCTCACAATCCTGGACCACTGGCTCCTAACTGCTCACCGGCCTGCCTGCCTGATCACCCCTAACTGACCCCTCTACCGGCCTGATCACCCCTCACTGCCGCCCCTGCTGGCCTGGTCGCCCCCAACTGCCCACCGCCCCGCCGGCCTGGTCGCCCCCAACTGCTCCCCCCCCCGCTGGCCTGGTCGCCCCCAACTGCCCACCCCCCGCTGGCCTGGTCGCCCCCAACTGCTCCCCCCCCCGCTGGCCTGGTTGCCCCCAACTGCCCGCCCCTGCCAGCCTGGTCGTCCCTCACTAACCCCTGTGCTGGCCTGGTTGTAGGCAGCCATCTTGTGAGTGTGTGAGGGTCAATTTGCATATTACCTCTTTATCACATAGGATGTTACCCCAATAAATTTAATTTAAAAAGAAGCTCTGGCTCTGCTCTTACTGCCTTGGCTGCTTGGGGGCGGGAGCCCTCCTGACCTGATAATGGTCCTGCCTGGGAAGCAGGTGGCAGGTACCCGGGCCGAAGGCGGCCACAGGCGCCTCCGGGGCTGATAGAGAAGGGAGAGGCTCTTCTCCATCTTCTGGAATCCTCTTCACAGCCTGGCAGTGCAGAGCCTGTCGAGGGGGTGAAGGTGGGCCCCCAGCAGGGACAGTACTGGCCTGACCTGGGTGTGGAGAGGGTCTGCAATGGCCCTGTGAGAGAGGGATTTGGAGCCTGCTTTTACAGAAAGGGAAACTGAGGCACAGAGAAAGATTAATTTTCTGGAGGCTGCAGAAAGGACTCAAATTCCTCATGAGGCCTCTGCTCTCTGCTCTGCTGGGCTGCTGTGCATGCCCGCACCTCTCCTGCCCGGTGGGGCTCGGTGAGGTTCTGTGAGCTTCTCCCTGTGTGGTGGGGGTTAGGCCCAGAGGAGATCTGTGTGCCCCCCACACACCTCAGCCTGGGCCTGTATCTCCAGGGCTGCCTGCATCTGCCTTGGCAGCAAAGTGAGATGCAGCCAGAGGGGCTTGGTGGCCTAGACCCTGCCCTTGCCAAAGAGACACCAGTGTCCGGCCCAGGTCCCGCCCCTGCTCCTCCAGTTTGGCTCCTCACTGGACTCCAAGGCAAGCGCATCTGAGCCTCTGTCCCCTATGTTTGCATTCACAGACCCCCAAAACCTCAGCATTCAAAGGGGCTCTGGGATCGAGTCTAACTCCCTCGGTAGGAAACCTGAGGTCCAGAGGTGAGGTACTTGCCTAAGGGTCACCTGGCACAAAATCCTAGGGTTCCAGTCCTGAGCCCCAATATGGGTCTGAGAGGCAGCTGTCCCATCCAAAGGTTAACTGTGTGGTCTCTGCAGCTGGGTATCTAATCGGCTTCTGACACTTACTTGCTGTGTGTCCTTAAGCAAGTCACTTAACCTCTCTGTGTTTCAATCTTCCCACATAAAAAGTGGAGAATTAAATTAGTTAATGCGTGCCAAGTGCTCAGACTGGGCACAGAGTGGAGGCCTGACGAGGGCTGGCGCTGCTGTAGTGGCTGTGACACTCTTGCTCTGGGCTCCCAGGACACCTGGCCCATTCAGGGCCCTGCAGAGATGATCCTGACCCTGAGCCTTCCTTACATCCCGGCCAAGGGGTGACTCTGGCAGCGTGGGGAGGTAGGTGAGCCCCCAGCAGTGTCCCGAGGAAAAGTCTGTCTGGCCCTAGCCCCTCTATGCCACCCCACCAAAGAGGATTCAGGGAGACCAGCCTCAGCCCCCGGGCAGCTCCAGGTTGGCACTGCCCACTGTGCCTGGGGCTGGGCGGAGGACAGACAGCTGCAGGTGCCCTGGGGTCTCCTGCTTCCCAGATCTGCCTGAGGTGCTGGGACCTCAGGTGGGACCTGTAGGTGCTCTGGGCTCTGGGGTCTTCCCGACTCAGCTGGCGAGTGCTTCCTCAGCAGTGGGCTCGCTCTGGTCCTCGCTGTGGGTCAGAATGGAATGATGCTCCCTGCTCAAGGTGGGGGATTTGAGGGGGGGGCAAGGGTCCTTCTGGAATGTCTGGTACCCTCCCTACTGGGTTCCTTGGCTGGTCAGTGCTGCCTTGAAACCTAAGGGGCCAGAGGTACCTGGCTCCCCACCCTCAGGACCCCAGAGGTCCCGTTGGCAGTGCCTGGCACCCCAAACATAGCCAAGCATGAGGCTGACCCTTCAGCTCTGAGCCCAGGAAGTGAGTGCTGTCCACTGACAGGAACCCCACTCTCCAAGTGAAAGACCCCAAACAGGGACCCCAGGAAGAGACAGCAGGACTGCAGCCCAGGACACTCAGGCTGGGCAAGGTGGGCCTGGTCTGCTGTGCGTGGCCCTTGGCGTTCACATGGGCTCCAGGCTCTGAGCAGGGCCTGCCCAGACGGCCTCTGTGCCCTCCTGTCCGCCCCCCCCCACCGCCCCAGGGTGGTGGGGAAGTGTCTGCCCTCAGGACCCCTGAGGCTCCTGCCCCCCAGCCCCTCCCAGCCCAGTAGCCCCAGGAAACCGGAGCTGGCTGGCTGTCGAGCAGCCAATCCCAACACTGGAAGGAAATGTTTATTTTCTTCTCCAAATTGCCCCAGCTGCTGCGTGGCGGCTGAATGAGCCCTTTGAGCTGTTAGAAGCCCCCATTGTGGGCGGCCACAGCTGGGGGGGGGCCTGGGGCTGGGGTACGGAGGGGATGGGGCCTCGGCACTGCTTGCCAGTGACCAAAGCCGGGGGTCAAAGCTATTAACAGGCACCAAGAGAAGTGGTGGTGGGGTGTCCTGAGGGGATCCCCAGGATGGAGTCTGAAGGCAGAGGCTGGCCCCACCAGAAGGGGAGGGCCGGTGAGAGGGCCCCAAACCCAGCCCTGCCAATACCTCTCTGAGGCAGGTACCTCCTTCTTCCCATTTTGCAGGTGAGAAAACTGAGCTCAGAGAGGTGAAGTGACTAGCCTAGGAACACACAGCCCGTGCCTGGCAGAGGCAGAGTTCCAAGCCCGGCCCATCGGATTGCAGAGTTCATACTCCTTCCCTGTCCTGGTTGTCAAGAGCCCTTCCGTCACACCAAAGGGGCCAGGCCTGGGAGAGGGCGGCCTGGCTGGACTGGAGGGCCACAAGGCAGCCTGAGCCCAGTGCTGTGGGTGGTCAGGGAGGGGCTGGGGAGCCCTGCCTCGGGTGCAGCAGCAGGGGAAGGGCCGGGTCAGCTGCGTCCACACAGGCCCCACCTCAGAGTGGAGGCAGGGTCTCTACCTGCTGCCTGGCTAGACCCGGCCCTTTGGGGCTGGACAGAGGGTGGGGAGCCTAAGGCACTGATTCCCCAGCCATGTCCACACAACTGCGGGAGGGAGAGGTGAGCTCTCCTTCCATGGGAGCTGCTGAACAGGAAGGCACTATTCAGCCCCACCTGCTGGATTCCGGGGCTCCCTGGCTGGGCCCCAGCTCTGCCCCTGGCAGGGTAAGGCCTGGGGTGTTAGGCTCCTGCACCCGGACAGACGCTGGCCTGAGGGAGACAGGAGCACAGCTTCCGGGCAGGGGTGGGCATGAGCCCGAGGGCAGAGCACCTCCCGCTGCCTCTTGAGGTCAGGCCTCCGCCCTGCAGCGCCCCACCCCGCCCTTCCTTCCCCGGCCCCAGAGCTGCCGCGTATCTCAAACTTGCTAGCCCAGAGGCTCGGAGCAGCTGGACCTGGGTCCCTCCCCACCTCACCAAGGCCCAGCTTCTCAGGCCAGACGAGAGGGCCTTCTCTTTATGCTACGGGGCTACGTCATGTCTGCCACCATCACCAAATGGGTTCTAACCAGGCCCTGGAGGACCGAGAAAGAGCGACACCCTCAGTGCACGGCGACAGCCAGCCCTCCTGCCTCTGTTCAGTGCTGCCGATGCGTGCAGCTGTGCACACAGCCTCCTGTGCCCAGGCCGCTGGCTGACAGAGCCTGGAGAAGAGTGACTATTCGTCATCCAGCCATTTACTGAGCACTTGCTCTGTGCCAGGCACCTGTCTCTCCGGAAGGCCTGCCTGAGATCTAGCTCTGATTGTGCCTGCTGTGTCCATCAGGCGATGGGGACAGAGACCCCTTTTGGGGCCTCGGCCCAGAGGCCTTTCTCCCCTGTTTGGTAGGGTCCCTGGGCCACGGGACCTTTGCTAGGAGATGCTGTGTATCTCTCCGGGGCTGCAACACCCTTTGCAGTTTACAAACTTTGAGGGCAGTAACAGCACTTGAACATCAGCCCACTCTCAAATGAGGAAGCCGAAGCCTGGAGGGAGGTGTCTTCAGCAGGGACACGTCTGCCACAGGTTCCTTGGACAAGTCACACCCCAGTTTCGATGGGTGCACGAGGAGATGAACCCCCGTTTCCCCAGGGATCCTGAGCATGGCAGGTGGTGGGTGTCAGCAAATGCTGGCTGTGCCAATGAGGGAAGGGCCTCGGCCAGAGCATCACACACAGTGAAGGGCCTGCGGATGGGCTTTTGGCCGGAGCCCCAGGACCACGGCCAGGTCCTGGCCCACCTCCCCCCACCGCTGGGCTGTACCTTGGATGGGGGTCTGGGCCTGGCTGTTGAAGTGGCTTGTGGTGCTGAGCGAGCCGCGGGGGCTGGGCATGCTCGGTGTCACCCGCATGCGCACCCGTTCCAGGTCCCCGAAGCGGTCGGGGAACGCCTTGGTCTGGTCCTCCAGCTTCTGCCGGTGCCCTGCAGAGCAAGGGGAGCCATCAGCAGCTGGTTCCCGAGAGTCTCGGGGAGACAGAAACGCCGCCTCCGCCGGGATGTTCTCCCCGAGGTCTAAGCTCGGGCTTCTGCACGGAGACCCTTCGTCACTAGCAACCTCTCCCTCGGTCCTCCACAGGCTTTCTGACAGAAAGCGGCCCGGGGCGGCCACACTGACCTCACCCTGCCTTCTCGAGCAGGGCTACCCATTCATACCTGACCCTCGACAGCACACTGTTTGACAGAAGGGGAAACTGAGGCCACAGGCATGGGCAAGGCACTCCAGCAGGCTCCCCTGGGGGGTCAGGGAGAGAACCCGGAGTGCTGCCATCGTCTGCCTCCCAGCGCCCCAGGCCCCACCGCCACCCCTGGAATGAGACTGTCACTCCATCCCGCCCTGAGTCACTCGGGACCCACAGGCCTTCTCCTGTCAGGGCCTCAGACAGAAGGAAATGGTCGCCAGGACACGGAGCAAAGGCCGTGGGTGCTTCGCCGAGGGCCGGCCTCCCACCTCTGACTGGAAGGTGGGGACAGGCCCGGCGCACCTGGAGGAGCTGCCAGCGTTTCCCGTCACCTCCTGCCGTGGCCACCTCCTGCCACGGCCACCTCCTGCCGTGGCCACCTCCTGCCGTGGCCACCTCCTACCACGGCCACCTTCTGCCACGGCCACCTTCTGCCATGGCCACCTTCTGCCATGGCCACCTTCTGCCATGGCCACCTTCTGCCGTGGCCACCTTCTGCCGTGGCCACCTTCTGCCGTGGCCCGCACAGGAGGAGCCCCGCCTCTGCTCCCAGGCCCAGGGTGCTGCAGGCTCAAGGTGGCCTCGCCCTGCTTCGTGCAGCCGGCAGAGCCTCCCTCAGGGTCCTCGGAAGACGTGGAGCTCACAGGGACCACACGACCACACACACACACACACACACACACACACACACTCACACACACACACACACACACACACACACACACACTCACACCCACTCTTCAATGACTCACTTTACATTTCACAAGCTGCCCACGAACATCTACAAAAATAAAGCACTGCAGACAGGGCTGTGGCTCCTGGGAGCCGCCGAAGCCCGAGGACTGCCCGCTATGCCGGGGGTGTCCCTCGCTCCCGCCCATCTGCTCAGGGGGACGCTCAGGCTGTTCCCCAATTTCCTGCGTTATCCCCTCACGTGCGACACTCCCAGCATGCCCCTGTTCACGCCGCGTTCCGGGGGGTTGTCCAGGCAGAGGGCTGAGCATTCCTGAGCTCTGCTGCTCAGCCAAAGGAGGTGGCCATCCTGCTCCAGCGACCCCCACGCGAGGGGCCAGGCAGGCTGGTGCCCTTTTACAGGCAAGAGAAACTGGCTCAGAGAGGTCAGAGAGGTCACAGAGCGAGGAAGGGGGAAGGAGGCCCTGGACCCCAGATCCCTTGGAAAAGAATGCGGGGAGGATCCCAGGGAGAGGGCAAAGCCTGCCTGAGTTCTTAGGTCTGCAGTGATGCGCGGAACTTTCTAGACTGACAGGGAGAGAAGAAGAGAGAAGTCGGTGGGAGTTAAAACAGAATCCTCATCGTCCTCCCTGAGGCCTGGAAAATGGCATCTTTGGGGAGAAGTGTCGACCACCACTGGGAATGAGGGGAGAGAGTCAGAGGCCTCGCAATGGGCCTCACTTCTGGTTTTCAAAATGGGGATGCAATGGGTTCCGGGACCCCAGACCCCATGCTCTCTACACCCCCTGCCGCACGCTCACATGGGCCTCCGAGAGCCCCAAGAAATGGAGCAGGTGTCCTGGGAGCCACGCTGGGCTCAGCAAGACACCAAGAGCCAGGGAACCCACTTCCTCCTCCTCCGAGGCCCCAGGCCTGGAGCCCAGGGGACACTCGACAGCTGGAATGAAACCACGAGGCCTCCAGGCAGGGCCCCGCTGCTGCCTCCTAGGACCCTTGGTAACAACGGGACCATATGGGTTCGGGGTGAGCTCAGCTGGCGCTAGGGCCTATGGGGCTGCCTATGGGGCTGGCAAGTCAAGTAACTGAGGCACATGGGATGGGTGGGGACTGGGGCAGACCAGAGGGGATGTGCCTTGTAAGGGGGGTCGTTACCATCGAGTACAGCTGACTGGTGGTGCTCTGACGAGGGTGTGGGGGGGATATGGGCTCAATGTTGCCAGAGCTTCCGAAACCATAAACCTGTTTTTATATGAAATCTCCCATATTTTATATGTGGGCAATTAATCCAAATACTGAACAACAACAACAAAAAAGCGCCAAACTCATCACTTTGTAGGATGTGCCCTGCCCAGGGGCTGCCCGTGTGTATGCTCCAAGTTCAAAACTCCATTATCTGGTTAGTTGAGTAGGCTCAGCCACCGAGAACTGGTTAACGTGATTTCCAGGGGAGTGCCGGGAGGCTCGGCCTCAGCCCCGGGGGGAAGAAACACTGCTCTCGCTGCGAGGCCACCGCAGATGGCAGCTGCGAAGTGGACAACGGGGGGAACGAATGGATTCAGAACCATCTCAAGGCAGGAAGCGGCGGGTGGACCTGACAGCAGCTGGGTGCAAAGGATCCGGGTGTCTTAGCCACACGCTTGACGCGAGCCAATGGGGCTGCACAAAAGCTGGTGCAAAACCTCAGGCCTTGTTATGATCCTCACGGCGAATCAAGTCCCGCTTCTGAGTCACACTGTGGACCAGGTGTTTACAGTAACTCTGTGGCCCCGCAGGAGGAGGGCGGGGTTCACAGCAGGCCGGGGTTCGAGGATGGGCCCTGCTGCGTGCAGCCTGGTGGCCTCACTAAAGTCACACCCCCTTCCCCCCACCCCAAGCCGCAGCGTCCCCACCACGGCACCCTCACAGGTTGTGGCGCTGGCCAAACACGTTCTGTCAACGCGCCCCACCCACTCGGGTCTCTACCCCGCTCGCTCCAAGGGAGGCAGGGTGGTCATCCGCACGTTAGACCAGGACACCAAGGCCCTGGTAAGTCGTGTCTCTGTGTCTGGGACACAAAGCCAGAACAGCAGAGCCAGCACTGTCACCCAGAACCCAAGAACTCCAAGCGTTCTTTCTCTTGACACTTTCCTTTTTGCTCCCATTGTACAGATGGGGCCACTGAGACCTCAAGGGGAGACCTATGCTCAGTGCTTGGCCTGGGATATAATCAGGGGCTCTGCCCCCTGAGCACATGTTCCCACCATGCGTGCCCTGCCTTCACATCGGGCCGACTTCCTGGAGGAGGGGGTGTTAGTAGCACGTTGGGAATTGCTTCCTTGTTGCTGTGGAAGGCTGCAGGGAGGGGCAAAGGGAAGCCAAGGCGCTCCACATGGCCAGGGTGCCAGAGAGTCTCAGCGCCACGGGGCCCGGGCCTTCACGTCGGAGCAGGAGGAACTTCCTGTGCCCAAGGGAAGGAGAAGGCCTCTTTCATGTGGCTGCCCACAGTGGGAGCGGGCGGGGATCTCTGCGGTGCCTCCGTTCCCCCTGCACAGGCTGCTCACAGAGCCCCTGTGGCTCGGGAAGTCTCTGACTTAAGATTGCAGCCATCAGCCGCTGGCCAGACTGGGACCCCAGGATGGAGCAGGCAGGGCTGCTTGCTCCAGGGCCCACCTACCACCGCCTCCTGCTGCCGTGCCAGGGTTTCTCGAGTCTTCTCTGCCTCCACACTTCAGAGCCACAGCTCGGGCACAGCCCCGGCCAGGAACGCTTTCCTGTCCTTGGGGGCTCAGCCCAGGAGCTCCTCCTCCAGGAAGCCCCTCTGCCGGCCGGAAGTGGCAGCCAGCAGTGGGAGGCAAGAGCAGCCGCGCTTACTGGCTTCCCGACTCCCGGGTCTGAGCTGGTGGCACTGCATCGTCCCACCTGGGAGGTCTGCCCCTGTCCTGTTCAAGGTGGGACACAGCCTGCAGATGGTCAGGGACACACGTCAGGTCCCCGGGAAGCACCCCACCTTCTCTTCCTGGGGCCCATCCTGCAGGAAAGGAGCCTGGGCTGTGCAACCAGGGGCCCCTGACGCGGTATTAGGGCCCAGCCCAGGCTCAGGCCAGAGGGGTTCTCTGCAGGCCCGGGAGGTTGGGTTGGGGGAGAAGATGGCAGCATCAGTGACTCTCTCAGGAGCCCTGCCCTGCTCTGGAGCTCAGCGCGGACAGGCCAACTCCAATCACGCCCTGCTCTATCCCTCCTAGTCCCTCTTCTCCTCTGGGACTCAGTTTCCACACCTATAAATGGTTATCATATGGTCAACTCCTGAGAGTGAGGAGGGGCTGAGGACAGAGCCAGGACTGAGAAGCAGAGCACTGGTGGGGGAGGGGGGGGGCGGGCAGGGAGCATCTTGGCGCCCAGGACCTGGCTCAGGCTGCCTGTCAGCCTCCCGAAGCTGGGCTCAAACCTCTGACAGCCCCTGCAGCGTCTCCAAGCCTGTGATGCTGCTATGCGAGACTGCTACGGTCACCCCATTTTGCAGATGGGAAAGTGTAGGCACGTGGTCACGGTCAAACCTAGAAAGGTCAGCACATTGCATGTAACTTGGCTGCTAAGGTCTTGGCCTCCCAAGACCTCCAAGAGAGGAGAGCTGGGCTGCCTGGCATTGAGGTGTGGCTGGCAAGAGGCCAGCTCAGTGTCCTGTCTCGGCTGCGTGGAGGGGCCCGGAGGCCAACACAGGCAGAGGGCAGGGAGCAGAGGAGCTGGGCAGGGCCACAGGAACGGGGTCATCTGCGGGGAACCATGTGGGCACCCAGATGAAGCCACTCGGCTGCCTGGCCAGGCTCTGGAGCGGCCACAGCCCAGACACAGCAGCCACTGTCTGCCCAGCTGAAGGGTGGGGCACCCAGGCCCTCGGCCCGCTCTGCGGCCTGTCAGGAGATTTACACCCGACTCTTAACAACCGCATGGAATCACAGGCGGGTGCTGGGCCCCGGGTGGTCTGCCGTGAATCGGCCCCCTGTGAGCAGATGAAAGCCGGTCGGTGGCTGGCGGGGGGCCAGCGGGCAGGGAGGCAAGCCTCTCCTTCCCAGGCCTGCAACTGGGGTTTCCAGCGGCCTGGGCTTGATTAGGGAGCCAGGGAGGTCTAGGGTTAACCCCTTCCCTTCTGCTGGGCACACTCCCCCGGGGATCGTGGGGTCTAGGGGGCTGGGGCCAGGAGCAGTTGGCTCTCCTCAATGGGGGCATCCCTCCGCCTCCCCACACCTGGGGCTGAGGGCGAACCCGGCAGCTTTGGCTGCAGGCTGCGGGAGCTTTTCCTGCCCCTGCCGCGGGAGCCTCCAGCAGCCACAGTCCGGGCCCCTGCTCAAGTATCACCCCTTCAGGAGGTCTCCCCTGTCCCCCACCCCTGCCATGTCTCATCCCCTACGCGCGGCCCGCGCACCCCAGATTTTCTTTTCTTCATAGGACTTTATATCATCTGAACTTCATTTGTTTACTTCACTTATTCCATAGTATTTATCAAGCACCCACTGAGTGTTCATGTTTGCATGCCAGGGTCTATACCAGGGCCTGACAAAGCAGAGGAAACCTCCTCACCCTGTGGGACGCATGTACGAGTGGGGAGATGAGAAAGAGAGAAATGAGTGAACTACACAGCACGGTAGAAGGTGCTCCAGGTCAAGTGAAAGCCGGGAGGCATAAGGGGATTTGGGGGGATTGCCGTGCCTGTGATTTGAAGCAGGGAGATCAGCAAAGGGCTCACTGCAAAGTTTTCAGAAAGACTTCAGGGAGGGACGCAGTGAGCCATAAATCTGGGGGTGCCGGGGGTGGGGTGGGTAGGGGTGGGGTTCCAGGTAGACGGAATAGCAGTGCAAAGGCCCCGAGGCAGGAGTGTGACTGCCCACTTCAAAGACCGGCCAGGAGGCCAGCGTGGGGAGATGAGGAGGAAGGCGTGTGAGAGGAAGACAGAGGAGTAATGGGCACAGATCAGGTGGGCCTTGTTGCCATGGTGATAACAGAACTGTTTACCATCTCTCCCCACCCCTGTGTGTGAGACCCATCTGCTGGGTTCACTGCGAGTCTAGCTTCTAGAACGGTGCCTGCCTCATGGTAGGTGCCCAGGAAAATATTTTTGAAATCCTCCCATGTACGTTTTTGGGAAGGGCCCCCAGGCAAGATGCCAGGGCTGCCCTCTCTCGGCCTCGGGCAGGATTAAGAACCTGGCACGACCCTTTCAGGGACCAGCACCTGCTAAGCCTGGAAGACGTGGAGTGCGCAGTCCCCAGACTGCGGTCCACGACAGAGTCGCCAGGCGCTGTCCTGCCTCCTGCCCAGATCCCGGATCCCGCTCCGCCGCCTGCTTTGTAACGAGCCCCCGTGACCGTGAGGGACACCAGCACCGAGAACCTCAGAAACCGAGGCCACACAGGCAGGAAGCCACCAGCCAGCCTTCAAACCCAGCCGGCCACCTGGCTGCAGATGGGGCACGCTCCGCAGGGCACTGGAGGGGAACGACCCGGCCACAGAACCCACAGCGGCCTCAGAGAGCTGCGGGCGCCACTCCTTGGCTCCCTGGACCACCTACTCCCATCCCACTCCACAAAGGCTCAGCCTCACACGGGGTCACAAAGCAGGAGAAAGGCCCAGAAAGAAAATCCTGACAAAAACCATGAGGGCTCCTGAGCACTTCCTGCAGGAGGGCAGCTGTAAGCTGGGTTAATGCCCACAAGAACTCCCCGGAGGAGATGCTAACATCGTTCCCATTTTACAGATGAGCACCTCAAGGTGGGAAGGCCCTTCTAAGCGGCTTGCGAGCCTGAGCCCCAGGCTGGAGCCCTGGGTGCACCGAAGCTCACCCGTGAGCAAGTGGCTTTGCCGCTTGGCCTGTCTCTTCCTGGGGCCATTAAGGGCCAGTTAACGGAGGCTTTGCACAGGGCCTGGCACTCGGGAGGGCTGGATGACCAGCAGTGGGGAAACTGAGGCCCAGAAGGTCACAGGCGGAAGGCCAGGCTGGGACTGGAAGCCAGGGTGCTGGGGAGACCTGACCTGAGGCTGGGCCGGGGCAGGGGCAGGGGCAGGGGAGGAGGCCAGCAGGTCCTCAGCGTGGAAGACCTGGAGAACTGCCTGCCCTCCCCCCATGCCCATAGCTGCTCTTTTCTATAAATGAGCTTTTGCTAAGGTTTTATTTGAACAAGTCCCTTTAAAACCACTGATCTGGCCGGTGCCACGGCCCAGAGAGGGGCACCATCTGCCTCAGGTCACGCAGCAAGCCTGGCCTCTGACTCCGGCTTACCTCCAGGCCTGGCTTTCCCTTCTTGCTGCCTCTTCCTGTGCCACCCACTCCCCCACCAGCTCACTCCAAGGGGCTGTCTCAGGTGTGGGGTACCCCAGGAGAGACGAGCAGGCAGGGGGAGGCCAAGTCTTCACTCTCATCCAGGGGCCTCAGTGGGGGCCGGTGAGCAGCTCTGGGCTGGGTGGGCTCTCAGGGAGTCCAGGTGCTGCCCGGCCCCTGGGAACCTTCCCACCAGGCTCCAAGCCCCGGCTAACACGCCTCTCCACGCTGGTGCTCACTGCTTTGTGCCGCATCAGTCACATCGAGCCCAATTGTGGCTCCCGTCCACCCTGATTCTGCCCCTGGAGACTCAGAAGAGAGTATCACCTCCTTCCACAGAAACTTAGACCTCTATTACCATGGCCTGGGGTTCTCAGCAGCCACCCCAGGGTGGTGGTGATGGGAGCCCAGGGAGACGGCCAAGTGCCAGAGATAACAGAACACAATCCAATGACCCACAAGGAGCCTCCCTCTCTGCAGGGTGGGGGGCATTATCCCACTTCCTGGAGGAGGCAGCTGATGCCCAGAGAGGTCTGCAACCTGCCCCAGGGCCCCCCGCCAGGCAAACTGGCTTGGACTCTGCTGCCTGCACAATGGCCGGTGACACACAAGGGCGTGCCCGCCTCTCTCACCTGGAGATGCTGGGGAAGCACTGACCCAGTTCCCGATGACAAAGCTGAGGCCAGAAAGGAGACATGACTTGTTGGAGCTCTGAAGCCCAAGGCCAGGGCACGGACACACCCATGTCCAATCCTAGCAGGAACCTGACCAGACCACGTGCCTGCTGGGAGCTGCCTGCCCTTGGGCCTGGTAACCGTGTGCGACAGCTCAGGGGAGGCCGCAGGAGGTCGTCCTGAGAGGCTGGAGAGAACTCTTCCAGGGCCAGCTCTGAGCCTTCCCTGGATGGGCCATGCCCGATTCCCAGTGAGGGCACCCACGCACGGGGCCAGGCCTGGGCGCCCTCACTGACCACGCCCTGGTAGTCACTCTCCGTTGTGAGCCTCCTGGGCACTGAGAGACCAGGAGCTTGTCCTCCTGCCCCAGGCTTACTCCCTCCTGAGTGGGGATCAAAGGCTCTCTCTACGACCCTGGGCGCCTCCCTGAAGCTAAGACAGGGTGAGCCCCAGCCAGGATCTCAATGTCCCCAGGCCTGAATTCTCTCCTCACTGGGACTGGGTGACCCTTTGGCTCTGCTGTCATGAGGATCTCACATGAGACAATAAATGCGAGAGGCTGTCTAAACTCCAAGGGGCCACAATTACAAAGAAAGACAAGGACAGGGCAGCTCTCAATGCACCAGCAAGTGTGTGCGCGTGAGGGGCAGTCCAGACAAGAGCTCTGCTCAGAGCTCAGGAGCAGCCAGTCCAGAGATGGCCAGCTGGTTCTCTGTTTCATTCATTCATTCATTCATTCATTCATCCATTCATTCACTCACTCACTCTTTCATCCAGTGAACACAGGCCTCTGGCCCACTCTGTGGCAGCTGCCCCTCCAGTTCCCTAATCTGAATCTGCAAACCCCAGGTCCTTCAGCAGGCAGAAGCAATGAAACACAAACTCTCTTGGATGCTAACATGCACGGACAAGGGTTCCCTACACACAGCAGGTGCTCAATAAATATCTGCAGAATCTAATTTGCTTTCCTGATCTTGACACTGGGCCCTGGGGTCAGCGTGCCCGGCCTCTGGGCGCCTTGAGTAAGTCACATACTTAGATTCAAAGAGTTTCCAAGGAGGGGACCAGGCCTCCTTCAGCCCCTGGCGGAGGAAGCTGGGGTGGAGCAGAGCACACCGGGCCGGCCTCCAGCTCCGAACACACACCACACATATATTCCCTCCCTCTCTCTCTCTCTCTCTCCCTCCCTCTCTCCTTTTCCAGCCTCTTCCTTTCTTTAAGGATGCAAGTCCATACTCCCCAGCAGGCTCCCGACCGCCGTCATCCCACAGGAGCGGGTCCGCTGATCGACGGCCCTGTCCCAGCCTCCTCACTGGCCTCCTGAAGTCCAGGCCAAGCACAGAGGGGTTGGGGCTTTGCTGGCAGGCACACAGTGTGCGGGGGTGCAGAGCAGAGGACCACACTCCCCGCCCCCAGGAGTGCTCCCAGAACCCAGTGCCATCCGTCTGACCTCGGCTGCTGCCTTCTCCCTTTGGACCCTCCCCCCCCCACCCAGGGGACTCGGTGGCTCTGGCACTTACGTCTGGGCTCCCGGGGTCCATCCACAGTCACCTTGATGGCTCGGTGGTAGGTGGCCACTTGGGTGGGGTTGGTGAACACGGTGATGGTCAGTGTGAAACTCTTCCCTGGGGGGAGCGGGGAAAAGGCAGGAGGTTGGTACCTGGAGCCACTCACAACACGGTCTCCCCAGAAAGCCCCCTAACCTTCCAGAAGGGGCAGGTCACTCTCCTTTGAACTTGGGCAGAAGGTGGGGCTCTGGGTGAAGTTCAAGCTGCTGGGGTTGGCATTCAAGGCTCCAGGAGGTCTGGCACCAGCTTTCTTTTGCCTCCACCTCCCCGCTCTGCTCTGGCTGCCCTGGCTTATCCCTCTGTTCTTACCCTGTTTGTGCTCCTTCTATGCAGAGACCTCTGTGATTTCGGGGTGGGGAGCAAGGATGGAGATATATATACATATATTCCCCCTGAAAGTAATTAATGACTTTTATAGAGAATCATGAGAACATAAGATATAAAAAAGAAGAAAATGCCCATAATCCCACTAGCCAGAGATAAACACTGTTACTACTTGGTGTTTTCTCCTCCGATCCTTTTCGTGTGGGTAGGCACATTTAAAAAGTTGCACTGATTCCAATATATATACTAATAAAAGAGTAATATGCTAATTAGACCGGGAGACCTTCCGGACAAAGCCATGGTGGCGGGACTGAGGCAGAGGTGGTTATGGGTGATCAGGCCAGGAGGGGAGGGCAGTTGGGGGTGATCAGGCCGGCAGGGGGGTCAGTTGGGGGCAAGCAGGCCAGCAGGGGGGCCCAGTTGGGGGCGAGCAGGCCGGCGGGGGGGGCAGTTGGGGGTGAGCAGGCTGGTGGGGGGGCAGTGGGGGTGAGCAGGCCAGCAGGGGGGGCAGTTGGGGGCGAGCAGGCCGGCGGGGGGGAGGGGGCAGTTGATCAGGCTGGCAGGGGAGGCAGTTGGGGGTTAGCAGGCTGGTGGGGGGGGGCAGCTGGGGGAGAGCAGGCCAGCAGGCAGAGTGGTTAGGGGCAATCAGGCAGGCAGGCGAGTGGTTAGGAGTCAGCGGTCCCAGATTGCGAGGAAGATGTCCGACTGCCAGTTTAGGCCCAATCCCACAGAGATCGGGCCTAAACCGGCAGTTGGACATCCCCCAACGGGTCCCAGATTAGAGGGGGTGCAGGCCAGGCTGAGGGACACCCGCCCTGTGCACGAATTTCGTGCACCAGGCCACTAGTGTGTGTGTGTGTGTGTGTGTGTGTGTGTGTGTGTGTATTTTTTTTGGGTACCCTGCTTTGTTTTTCATCTAACATCACATCATAAGCACTTTCCCATGTCATTAAAAATTCTTCATAAACTTCATTTTTAATGGCCGTAAAATATTTCAACTCATAGGAGCCTCATCTTTTATTCATTCATCTCCCTGCTGCTGATTTCTTATGGCGTGTGTGGCTGGGGCTGGAAAAGGGCTGATTTGGGAGCTGCAGACATTTCATTTGTAGACACAACTGTTATTTCCAGGACTCTGTTCTATTTTTAAATAGACATTTGGCTCCAAAGTCTCCATTCAAAATTCCTGAGAGGGGAAAAAACTTTTAAAATAATTTATTTTTTTACCATTTGAAATAAAACGAAAATGACCTCCTGCTTATAAGAGCCTTTGTCTGCATTTCTGCTCACTTCCTCAGCATGGATTCCAAGAAGTGGCGCCTGAGTTCATCGCAGCAGAGGGCTGGGACGTACTGAGGGCCCCGATCTCTCTTGAGAGATGGGGTGGCTCTCCAGAGAGCCATCGTGATTGGCGTGAGGCCGCGTGTCACCCTGGCGCCATCGGCATCGTCTATTGAGGTGGAAGACCTTTTAAATGCTCCTGACTGAACTGGTCTTTTTTCTAACACTAGTGAGAATGAAACTTTTTATATGTTTATTATCTGTCCTAACCCAACACAAAGTATGGCTTCATGTTCTTTTATAATTTCGTATTAAGGTTTCAGTGCCTCTAAAACATCATTCTGTAGCCCTAGCCAGTTTGGCTCAGTGGATAGAGTGTTGGCTTGGGGACCGAAGGGTCCCGGGTTCGATTCCGGTCAAGGGCATGTACCTCGGATGCAGGCCCAGGCCCTGGCTGGGGCTCGTGCAGGAGGCAACCAATTGATGAGTTTCTCTCACATGGATATTTCTCTCTGTCTTTCCCTCTCTCTTTCACTCTTTCTAAAAATCAATGGAAAAATATCCCCGGGGCGGGGATGGGGGGGGGTGGGGGGACAAAACAAAACCCATTCCTCCGTAATAGGCTTGTTAACACCTCCCTGTCCTATTGGTGGCGATCAGTTGCCCATTTTGCTCCCTGGCTCTGAGCGGGCTGGCGTTTCACTTCTTTCTCTGGTTTGTGATTTCTCCTATCGTTTTTCTGTTTAGGCAGGTTGCCCTGGGTAACAAGGCCAATAAAGGTTTGCCTCTGATGAACTGTGTCCTCTTTACTTTCTACATCTAATTCTTTGATTCTTCGGGGGATGACTGCTCCGTATGGTATAAGGGAAGGATTTTTCCTCAAAGGGCAACCCCAGTTTTCCCAGCACCTCCCTGGAATGCGAGGACCCCTGCCTGTTCTCCGTTACCATCAAAGCCTCCACACAAATGAGACTGGGAGGATGTGGGGTAGCTTCGCTGATCTCCCAAGTCAAACTTGGCCTCTGTCTGAGCACCCCTATCTCTGGATCCCAGTTATAGGCTTGGAGACTCCCAGGGGGCAGGGTCATTGGCCCGGGGCACCTGTGTCCCCCAGGGCAGGCTTAGGGTGGGCACGGAGGGCGGCTGCCCGAATGGACCCCTCTGCTGACCCTGTGCCCCCAATGACTCGCCAAGGCCGGCGGGCGGGTTTGACAGCCCCACCTCACAGGTGTGAGATGAAAACTCGGCGAGGCTGACAGCGTGCAGTCCTCTCTGCATGGTCCTGAGTGCTGTGGCTCAGTGCTTCTAGCCCCAGACAAAGGAGACTCCAGAACCAAGGTCACCTGCCAGGCCGCTGGGGCCACACCCAGGGACCCACGGGCTCTGAGACGTCCAGGCTGGGAGGATGGGGCTCAGTGTAAGTGACTGGAACTGGAAAGGGTGGGCCCCTTGGGGAGAATTTTCCGGAGCCAGCAGCTAAAGGCAGGGATGCAAATGCCCCCAACGGTCCCTGCCCTGGAGTCCCGGCTCAGAGGGACACATACGGCCCCTCACTCTCAGACCACAGGGCACTTCCCTGATCTCTGCAAACAGGACGTGCAGAGGGCTCGGGAAATGCCAGGCCGGTGGGCTCAGGCTCCCGGCTCATCCTTTCCGGGGGACCCTCCTACTGCTCTCCCTCACTCTGAAGTCACTTCCCTCCTGGGCACCCCGGGCCCCAACCCGTCAGGCACTCTCTGGGGGTCCCCGGGCCTCTCTGCCCATCGCTTCCTTGGTCCACAGGGCACCAAGTGCTGAGGAGTTTAGGAGTACAGCAGCCAGAGGGCTGCCAGGCGGGTGGGCCCCAAGCCCCTGAAACCCCTCTTTAATCACCTCACCTCCCTCAGGTCTCCACTGAAAAGTCACATGCTCAGTGAGGCCTGCCCTGGCCACTTTCTCTAAAGCAGGAGTCTTTCCCTTGACATTTGCAGCCTCCTCTAGAGCTGAGTGTGCCCGAGAACTGGGGTAGGAAAGAAAAAAGCAGGCAGTTGTACTGACCCTAACCTCTAAATGAAATTTAGCATCTCTCTCGGGCCTGAACACAGGCAACAAGCCACAAAGCGTTAGAGGTCCCTGTGACCTTGTCACACAGACGTCACAGGTATCTGCGTCTCACATTACAGACGCTGCAGATTTCTCTAAATATCCTCCGTGCTCGTCACAACTTCAAAATCATGGTCGGCACTGCTAGATCTTATTGTTTAATACGCTAACCAAGTGGGCACATTGATCACAATTTTAAAAGACAGCTTGCTAACTATGTTTTAATAAAATTGGGTCCCAATGTAATCTTTTGTATTTTATTTTGTTCCCTGGAAAACATTATCCCGAGGCCGTCAAAGGGGTCCACGGGGCGAAAAAAGATGCAAGAAGCTCACCCAGCAGCGTCATGAACCTTCCCTCGCTCCCCGCTTGAATTTCCCCAAATGCTTATTACTTCTAACAATTCATCTGCTTATTTATCTTGTCTCCCAGTATTAGTCTGTAAGCTCCCTGGAGACCAGACTTGTTTGCGTTTTTCATTGCTGTTTCCTAAGCCCCTAGGACAGCATCTGGCATGTAGTAGGTGCTCAATAAATGTTTGTTAAATGGATTAAGGGCAGAGATGACTGCTCCCATTTTTATAGATGAGGAAACTGAGACAGAAGGGCAATGAGTAGACCAGGTCACACAGCATCCAGGCAGAGCTCAGGAAGGATGGCATGTGATGGAGCCAGCCCCTCTACACAGATACTAAGGGCCTGTGGGAGAAGGCCCTGTCCCCATCAAGCAGCGAACCACAGGACACCCGAGGTCATCAGCCCTCCTCTACAGCTTCCTCTCAGTTTCCAGGCCTGGCACACCCTCCCAGGCACTCCCAGAGAGGAGGGAGGGGGCAGGAAGAAAGGGAGAGGCTGGGACCTGGGAGCAGGTAGCAGGTAACAAGAGACAGGGACTCCTTGAACCAGGGGGGAGGAAAAGCTGCCCTCTCTCTGCCTAGCAGCAAACCCCTCCATCATCTCTCTTCTCCTCTTGGAGGAGGAAGCTGAGAAAACAGAGGAGGTGGACAGCTTTGTGCAGGAACCCCGGGCAAACTTGCAACCAGCCAGGAGTCTAAGAATTGTACATCGAGGCACTCCAAGGGCTGGCGATTGGAGGGGGAGAAGTCCTAGTGTGGAAATAGCTGTCCCCTGGGGCTCTGAGTGGCCCCAGACATTCCAGAAGCTCCTGGGGCCCTGAACCAATCAGCACACACAACTGGGTCTGGCAGTGTGACCTTGGGCAAGTCCCCGTCCCCGTCCCTCTCAGCCAGGGCTCCTGTGTGAGATGCCCCTACCATAGGGCTCTCGGGTAGCGGGAGGGGACCTGTCTCGGGAGCCTCTGGGTCTTCTCAACGTTGGCCAAGAAGCCATCTATCTCCTCCCCACCAGTGGTCCCCCTATGCCTGCAGCTCACACCTTTCACCCCAAATCTCTGTCCACACACTACGGCAGGATCTTTTTAACCAGTTAACGACAGTTTGGGAACAGAAGCTCTTTTCACTTTCCCCTAGGCCCGAGGCCACCTCCTCGGGGGCTTTTGGGGGATTGTGGTGTGTGATTCTCAAGAGGTGGGGTTGGGGGGGGGTGTGGGGGTGGTGTCCAGCATTGCACAGGGCCATGAAATAGTCATTCTCTCTGTGCATGAAAAACTTGCTGATAAAGATGATCTGAGCCAGGAACTTAACTAAATTTTGCATAAAACAAGGTAACTTTTTTTTGGTACACTTTCAATGTCTCTTGAATTTTCCAGGAGGAAAGACAGTCTTAAAAACATTTGTTCAGAACTTTACCAAGAATTGTTCCCAAGTTCAGAAAATCACGTCATTGACGGCAGTGCGGGGGTCAGACTTTGAGTCATGTACACCCCACCTGCCGCCTATCAGAGGTGGAAGCACCCGTCCATCAGACGCTGTGGTCTCGCCCAATATTTACATATTCAAATAGAGATTTTACTATAAATCACTTTCCCCATTTTTTCATGAGGGCTATGGAATTATAGAGGCTTTGAAACTGCGTACGTAGGTGGGCTACGTTATCTGCACTTCATTGTGAGATGGGAAAGGGCGTGAGAAATCACTGAAGGGGGTGCTGTGTCTGGGAGGGCGTGGAGCTGGGCCTTAGTCACTGCAAGAGACACCAGTGACTTGGTTTCCTTCCCTTCCTTTTCCTGTTTCACACCTCCAGGCTCATCCCGAGAGCTCGGTGCTGGTGGGGTGTGCATGTCTTTCCTGGGAAGGCATCTCCCTGGAACTGAGAGAGAACCCAGGAATGGAAGGCAAGGAAACAAGCGGAAGTTTCCATCGGGATCCTTGGCCCCGGCAGAGGTCGGAGAGCCAGGGGCAGGCTCTGGGTCCCAAATCCCACCCTGTCCCCACGCCTGGAATGGCCCACACCGTCTGTGTCAATCACTGACTCGTTCTCTCCGAGGGAATTTCCCACTGGGCAGGATGGGCAGGGCCGACGCAGGGCTGCTCGCCACAGGAGCCCTTCGGCCTCCTTCCTCACAGCCACCCGCCTCCACTTCTCCCACTCAACAATTCACACCTTCTGGGTTTCCCCCGCCCCCGCCCAAACCGCACCAGAATCAGAGAATGAGTGACTGTCACCACTCAAAGGGACTTCAAAGATCTCCTCTCGTCCCAGGCATTTGAAGTAACAAAATCTCTAACATGTATCCAGCTCTCGCTATCTGCCAATGGAGACACTTGTACCAAGTTCCTTAGCCCTGACAAACGCCCATGCGGTAGGTACCAAAGGATCCCCGTTTTACAGATGAGGAAACGGAGGCACAGAGAGATTAAGCCATTTGCCCAATGTCACCCAGCAAGTCACCAGTGGAGCTGGGACTGAAACCCAGCTCGGATGTTTTAGAGCCCAGGCTGTTGAATACCACGAGCCTCCCAGGCCTAGAAGTCCTGTCTACTCCCACAGGCATCAGAAGCCCACCTGAGGCCTCTTCCTGCTTCCCAGGACCGCTGAGCCTGGGGAGAGGAGCTCAGGCTCCTGCATCTGTTTTCCAGAGCCGCAATGCAGCCTCCGAGGTGCCCGCTCTAAGAGCGTGCTGCCCAACAGTGCTTTGGAAGTCCATCTCCCTCCCAGCAGGCCCTGCGGGTGGGCACAGGTCTGTGGGCACACACGCCACAAGGAAACCATTTCCAGCAGCAGAATGGCCAGGCAAGGTCTCAGGAAACTCAGAGAATCATCATCTCTTCTCTTTCTATATTGCACCTCCCAGAAGAGGGGGGTACGAGGCCACGTTCCTGATGCCGTGCTGGGACCCAGGGACTGAGCTTCCCTTCTGCCTGCCCCCGAGGGGATGCAGCCAGAGTGGGCCTCCCTCTCTGCCACCGCCACCTGGGCTGACAGACGGGGCCACCGCCCCGCAGCCAGCCGAGCTGCCTCCCAGCAAGCTACCGCCAGGCAGTGGCAGCTAGCGACTCTCCGCTCAGGGCCGGGGCTGGGATTAAGTTGCAAAAGGCTTGAGATATTGGGGATGACAAAAGGGGCTTGGAGACTAATTAGGAGCAGCAATGAAAGCTTAATTCATAAAAGCAAACATTTTCCATCCATCAACCTGCAACCAGTTAAGGGCAACGTTTGAAAGAAATCTGTGCATGGGGAAGGGAGCCAACAGGAACAGGAAATGTTTGAAAGAATGTAAACTATTTCAGTTTCATAAAAAGTAACAAGTAAACAGTTATTACATGCAAATAATGCCCTGGTTTTAATTAATGCTGAAAAGTCAAAATATGTTTGACATTCGTATGTATACATGGAACGGCTGAAGAGGAAAAAATGGTGCCCAGATGCCCACTTCCGAGCAGGGCTGGCGGCTCAGAGGGAGCTAAAACCTTGAAAAGGTCTTGTTTATTGGTGATGAAAAGTACAATTCTGCCTCGGCCTCTGTGGAGACTGGGACCAGAGGGAACCTAGCTTCCTTTCTTAACAAAGCTGGATGGGCAGGCCAGGTGCGCAGGGGAGGGCACTCCCCAATTTTCAGCAGGCTGGTCTTAAAGGGCCAGCGAGCCCTCAAGTCTCCATCCCTCCCCTCCCCCGGCCCCCTCCCCGCGGTCCCCACCCCCTCCTGGCAGGGTTTCTAGGACTTCTGCATCCAGAAGTGGTGATGGGTTTCAGGTCCTCCTACTCAACAGCCCCTGGTGGCAGCCGCAGCTGAGCCCGATCCTGCCCCCAGGTAGGTCAGGCAGGTAGGGTGGCACATCGGCCTGACTCTGGGGTGGGAGAAGGCAGCCTCTGAGCTGCGCTTTCCAGTACTCGGCATCCTGTACTGCATTCGTTTCTTTTCTAAACCACGTTACGGCTCAAAGGGCTGGGGAAATGGTGGCTTTGGGAGACCACAGCTGCGGAGAGGTAGCCCCAAAGTGTGGGGGAGATTCTGCCCCAGTGGGGAGCGTGGCTGGGGTGCTGGGTCCCTGAAGACCAAGGATGTGTCCTCTAAACCGCCTGCCGAGAAAGACCTAAAAGGCCCTTTTTGAGCCTGTTCATCTCCCCCCAGCATCTTTTGTGAGATCAGTGCACTTACTCAGGAAAGGGATGCGTGGTGGGCTCCTGGGGTTAGGAAGCCCGAGACTGGGGGGAAATTACAGCTTTCCCCCCCCACATCTTCAAGGAGGTCTGTAACACCCTAAGGGGTCGCAAACCGCTGTTTTAGACAGAACTGGGCATGGACCTGTTTCTGGGGCTCCCACTGGGACCCCACATTCTCAGCTTCCTCCCCCCCCCCCAACCTTTGCTACGGCCAGTGCTGGGCTGGCGCAGTCTCCCTCCCACTCACCTCGCCCACTGCGGCCCACGAAGCGAAGGTCGTTGAACCTGGCCACCTGGTTCTTCATGACGGCAGAGGCATTGCGCAGCTCGGCAGAGTAGTTCTCATCGTTGCCTGCCATTACCGTCACCACCGTGCCATCTGGCACATCCCCCAGTGCCACCACCTGAGGGCATGGGGCAAGGGGACAGCTTAGAAAGGTAGCGGGGAGGCAAGGGGAAGGGGGGAGGGGCTGGGGCAGGCAGCTCCCCGAGGTCCCAGGCGCACTGCGGATTTCTCAAATGTGGAGTGGAGAGGAGGCTTACAAACAATAGAGACACCCACCCCCAACACACCCACACACACACACACACACACACACACACAGATCTCCACCTTCCGTACCAAAATCCTAGACACACTGGTTAAGCCAGGCCCTGGGAAATCACCCCTTCCATTCAACTGAATCTGAGGGAGAGCTGGGCTCGAGCTCAGTCACTATGATGTAGGGAGCCGTTTCCTTCTTCCCTTTGCTTGTGAGCAAAAGAGGAATCAACATTGCCTCTAGCAACCAAGTCTCTACGTTAAAAAAACAACATCAACAACAGTCATTAAGGGACTCAAATAACGCAAGAGCCGTTTGGGGTATGACATGTGGCCCCGAAAAGTGGCCTCAGCCCAGCGCGTCGGCCTCTGCATAGCCCGAATTCGTTATGCAGGGAAAAAATGCAAAATGCAAAACAAGCTGTCGTTTTGAGAGGGTTTGTCCAGAAAACCCCTTTAAAGTGCCAGAGGGGCTTTTGATAGCAGGAGGATGCACCTGCTGGGAATTGCAGGATGGGGGTGGCGGTGCCCCCTAATATCGTCTCCCCCCTAAGCCTCACCCGGGGCAGAGGACGGAGAGGCAGATGCCTCTTGAGAAGGAATCCGGCTGCAAACACAGTCACAGCCATGTATTTGAACGTGGCCACCGCGTGCAGGGACGAGGGATCCAGATGGTAAAAATTTCAAGGAGAAAATGTTTGGGGTCTGATTAAAAAGGCCAGATTTCCTGTCAACATCCTGTCTTCTTTTAATTTCAAAGATTCCTTTTAAGCTCCAAGTGACAGTACAACCCTCCGATCTGAGGATTAAAGTCACACGGGCCTCCGCCGGCCCCTCCCCAGGAGAGTCTCCCCACTGGTGTTTTAAGATGTCACCCGGGAGACCTCAAAGAGCCACTCATCCTTTTTTTTTTTTAATTTTCTTTCTTTCAATTTGGAGTCGTCTTAATGGGAGCGGGGACGGCCTCGCTGCCAGAAGCCGCTGCCTCCAGCCACCTCGGGCGCCGCCACCCCCGCGCCGGCCCTGCCCGCCCGGCCCTTTCTCACGGCAGCTGCGAGAGGTTTAGGGGAAAACCAAGCCGTTTTCGTTTCATCTCGCTGCCCCCTTAAAAAAAATGAAAATGAAACAGTCGCCTACTCCCCGGCAAAGAGAAGATCCTCTGAATGACTGGGGGCTGCCGGGGGGGGGGGAGCACCCCCAGTCTTGGCCCAACCTTTGGGGTCCCCGCCGCAGCCGGTTAGGGACAGTGGCTCCGATCCCGGCCGGGGCCGCGCGGTGGGACGTTTCCGAAGCGGGAGGCGGAGGGTGTGAGCAGGAAGTGTTTCTGAAGCTGAGCCGGAGGAGGGGTGCCGGCCGTGCGGGGAGGCCCCTCCACCCTCCGCACCCCACCTCCGGGGCCTCGCCCGGGTCCCCGGGCTCCGCTTCTCCCCTCCCCGCAGGGCTGCGTCCGAAGGATCCGGGTTGGAGGGGAGCCCCAGCGGCCCGCTTCCCTACCCACGTTTCTCCGAAGGGCTCCCCGAAGGTGGAGGGGGCATGCCTCCCTAAAAGTCACCAGCGCGGGGTGCACCCAAAAGGAAACGCCTGAGGCTCCGGGTGGAGCGCGCCCTGAGACCCGCAGGGCTGGTGGCCCAGTTGCCCGGCTCTGGCTTCGGGGTCGCGGGCGCGTCCCCTCCCCTGCCCTCCCCTCCGAGGGTTCCCCGGCCCCGGCCCCGGCTCCGGCAGCTGAGACGCCCGGCGCCCCAGGGGCCGTGTCCTCCCTCCCCGGGCCCCGAGCTCACCTTAAAGGCGACCGGCAGCGTCTTGTTGCAGCGCCAGTGCGATGGCAGCACCGAGCAGAGGAAGTTGGGGCTGTCGGTGCGCACGAGCTCGCCCGCGTGGTCCGCCAGCACGTCCACCATCGAGCGCACCTCGGGCCGGGCGCGCCCGCCGGGCCCCACGGCCGCCTGCACGCTCAGCGCGCCGCTGTTCTCGCCCATCTTGCCGCCGCCGCCGCCGCCGCCGCCGCCGCAGGGGAAGGCCGTGGAGGGAGGTGTGAAGCGGCGGCTGGTGCTCGGGTCTACGGGAATACGCATAACAGCGGCCGTCAGGGCGCCGGCCGGGCGGCGGCGGCGGCGCGGCTCCCCCGGGGCAGCCGGCGCGGGCGCCTCCTCCGCCGCCGCGGCCGCCGCTAGAAGCGGGAAAGCAGAAGCGCCCGACCCGGGCCTCGGGGCCCAGGGGGCGGCGCCCGGGGACGCCCCGCCGAGCCCGCCCGCAGCGAAGCCTCGCAGCCCCGACGGCCGCGCAGCCAGCCCGCTAGTCCCGCATCCCGGGCGCGCGGCCCCGGTGCGGCCGCCCGGCGCGCCGGTCCCGGCGGCAGCTTCAGCCGCGGCGGGGCCCGCGCCGCCCGTGCCGCCGCAGCCTTCCGCCCCCGCCGCCCGCTCGCGGCCGCAGCCCCACAACAAATCCTCAAGAATCAAGTGGCGGGGCCGCGGCCGCCCGCGCGCGGGGTTAGTACCCCGGGCCCGCGGGGCGGGGCCGGCCGGAGCGACGCGTCGCGCAGCCAATCGCAGCCCCCATCGCGGGCACCTCGGCGCTCGCGGGGGGAGGACGGGGACCGCCGAAGGCCGCCCCACCCCGAGGGGCGGAAGGCCCCGCCCCGAGGAGGACGCGCGGGGTCGGGTGCCCCCACGCGATGGCCCAGGGCTCCTCGAGGGTTCCGGGGGACTGGGCCGAGGCTGGAAATGTGTGTAAAGCACCCGAGTCCTCCCGAAGCCTCATTTGCCACTGTCTCCGGGGCCGCGCCTCCCTTTCTGCCCCCCTTCCCCGCTGCTGGCCTGCGGTCGGGCCGCCCCAACTCCAGCTGCTTTCGGCCTGTGCAGCCTGCACCCCAGTGGGGAGCCGCGGGGGGCCCCAAGGCGGGTGACATCGCGCGGGGAGCTGCCCCCCAAAGGCTTCTCACCGCCCCGCCCGCCAATTATTTTGACCCAAGAGCTTCCACAGCGCAGGAGACGAAGCGCGCACCAGCGGCCTCTGCAGCTCTCAGCCCCGTGCGGCTGTGATCCCGGCCGGGGAGGCCCCGGTGTCAACCCGGGGACAGAGGGAAGGGTGCCCCCTCGGGCCCGCATCCGGCTTGGGGGCGACCAACCCTGCTCCTCAGCGCTCTCCTGCCACACAGCCGTGGAGATGCGCAGGCCTCGCCGAGTCGTCCTTCGTTGTGGAGGCCAGCGGCTTGTGGAAAAGCAGAATGGGCCTGGAAAATGAGTGCTTTTCCCTGCTCCCTCTCCCCCGCCCCCCAACACCAGTCCCCGTGCTTGTAACCGCGGTCCCGCGTCCTGGAAAAGGACGCTAGTTTGTAGCCAGAAGAAAACTGGTGCGGAGAACGGGAATGGCTGCAAAGTGAAGGGCCCAGGCTTCCAAAGGAGGGAATTTACTTCCTCCACGTGGGTGCACACTGGCTCCCGCGGGTCCAAGCCCACGTCTTCCCGGACGGCGCGCTCCGGCCGCCGCGCCCAAGGAGTGCAGGCAGCTCTGCCGAGGCGCGGTCCGCACGCCGGCCCTGGCTAGTCGCTCCCACTCCCCCGGCGCGGCCCAACCATTCCCGGGGCTTCACGTCAAACAATCCCTTCCTCTCCTGCCTCCTAAGCCAGGCAAGCGGGCCCAGGGACCGGCTACAGAGGAGAGGGGATCAGGAAAAGATCCAGGACCCGTTCCCTCTGGATTACCGCCCGGATGCGCTCCCTGGAGGGCGGGGAACGAACTCGTGCCGGCTGACCCCGCCGTTTTGGAGACTGGGGTGAGTATTCGTTGCTCCCGGCCCCCCAGACAGGTGCAAAACGACGGATTTCCAAGCCTCAGGAGCACAGCAGCGTAGACTCCGGCGGTGACCGAGAGATCCCGCCCTGGATCTGACCCTGGCCCAGCGGTGGCCATTTCGTCGTAGACAAACGAAATCAAGCCCAGGGTGCACTGCAGAGCAAACGGAATCTGGGCCAACCTCGGCCACCCGGAGAGCTGGTCCCTACCCGTCTCGGAGCCTCCAGCCAGGCCCTCGGGCCATTTGGAAAGCAGGGGCAAGAGAGCCCGTTGCTGGGCTTTTTAGAGCGCCTGCACCGAGGCCCGCGCGCTCTCGGGAGCACCAGCAGCGGGACGAGAAGAAAGCGAGGGACCGGGGCCGTGGTGCGTCCGGCCTCTCCTCTCGGAGCTTCCCAAGGACAGGCCCGCTGCGTCCTAGCCAGGTAGCCCGGGCCAGGGAGGGCGGTCGGCGCGTGCTGCCCTGGAGCGGCTGTGGGGCCAGGACCCCTTCGTGTGAAGTTTGTAAACTCAACTTGTCTGATGGTTTCGGTTTGCACCCCTTACTTGCCCCTCCGCCTGATTTCTCCCTCTCATCCGAGGGGCGGTTTACAAATGGGTTTCCTGAGAATGGGGCTCCTGGGGGCCTCGGCACCTGGCACAGGACCCGGGTCGGCACCAGCCCTCGGAGGGCGCTCGCTGAAGGTGCGTGCGGGGAACCAGAGGACCCCAGTTGTTGGCGCTTGGGTCCCCAGCCCCAGGTCGCCGGAGCCGGCTGAGCTAGAGCAGTTCCGGGAGCCACCGCTAGTTGGCGCCTGCACTCTGCCAGCCGCGGAGTTGCCCCGCAGGCCTGCGCACACGTGTGCGCCAGCTGCGGTCCCCGGTGTCCAGGCGCGGGGGGTCTTCTCCTAAGAGCTGCCCTTTCTGGACAGACGTCTCGTCCGACTCCTCGCCGTCTGTGCGGCTGCGTCTCCACCAAACCAAAGGCTTTGAGTCTTCCTGAAGGGTGCCCTCCCCGCCCCCATGGACGTAACACTTTGGCACTCGCGCATTCTGCGTTCGCTTCTCAGCATCCGAGGGTCCCTGCACCCTCCGATCAGCAGAACATTCTTCCCCACTGCAAGGCAGCCCTTTCCTGTCCTGTTCCGGGGGGGGGGGGGGGGCGGGGGTGAGTAGGGCGCACAGAACAGACCAATTTCGACCTACTTCTTCCCCATCCTGGACTAACAGACCTAGGGTTCTCTCTCCCTCTCCCCACTACTTCTTCTCCCCTCTCCCGTCTCCTTCCCTCTCTCCCTCCTCTCTTCCTCTCTCTTTACCGTGGAAAGGTAGTTGGACAGTTCCTACTCCCCTACCTGGAACACGGAGATACCCTCTCCCTTTTCCATCTTTATGGACAGCCATCTCTTCTCCCCCTTCCACTAGACTGATGGGCAAACACCCTGCTTTCTCTCAAATGACTCTTACCTAAGAATGCCCTAAGTCGTCTGCAGCAGGGTGAGGAAGACAGGAAGTCTGGTCCTACCTTGGCCAAGAGCTGGGTAAACAGGGACCCAGCCTGGGGCCTGCAGAGCCCTGGTTCTGGGGGCCACTCCCTCCCGCAGCGCCCTTCACCCCTGGGAGAGGCGGTGTGGTGAGAAGGACCCTGCGTCAGGAAGCCCCGGAGACTCGGTGTCTAGGAGTGCGCTCTGCATGCCGTCCTGGTGCTTCCGAGGGCAGACCTGGTTCCTGGAGCGTCCTGGCGCTTGGGGAGGGTGAAGGATCCCCCATGTGTGCCAGACAATGAACATATGTGCCCTGGAGAACCTTCTAAGAGGTCCCGTGGTTGTGGGGGGAGCTTGGGTCTTTCTTCCACCACCTACTCAGATCTAGAAAATTGCTGAAAACCCCTCTGAGCCTCAGCTGTGTTATCTGAAAGGGGGGAGAATAATACTGGCCTCCTCGTGTGTAAGGTGCTGAGCACAGACCTGGGACCTAGGGGGTGCTCCATCCATGCGAACCGGCTGGGCTGTCGTTGTTAATAAGACCGAGTCACTCCTAGTCAGGGGCCTTTGGCAAGTCCCCTCCCCTCTCTGGGCCTCACGCTCCCGGTTGTGAAATAGCCAGTTCTCGCATTCGAAGCCTGCCAGGTCTTGGAGCCTCGTCCCCGGCCATCCTGCCCCCTGGGCTCGCCTGGGGGCTGCCTGGGGAGGTCAAGACGGTGGCCTGGCTGCTGACAGAGGCAGCCTGCAGGAGGCCTTCCAGCACCCAGCACAGGGCTGCCTGTGGAGATGGACAATTCACCTTCCTTAGGCTCAGACCCTCACTCTAGAAACCCGCTGGTCCCCGCCCCACCCCCCCTCCCCCCTTCCCCCACAGGCAGACATTATTCTAAGTAGGAACTGGCCTCAGCAGACGCTGTCAGCCCCCTCCCCCGTCCGGCCCTCCCCAGGAGGCATCTAGTCCCTTTGTCCAGAGCCTCACAGGAGCCCCCGTCCAGTGGCCAGTGCAGAGGATTCTCTCCTGGAAGCTCCCACTCTGGCCCCCACACCTCAGCTCCGGAGGGATACGGATCACCGAGTCACCCTCCCGCCTGGTGCCCTAGAACTCCAGGGGGCGCATGGCTGTGCCTCGCTGAGCCGGTTTCCTCTCTGCGAATGGAGGCTGCTCTGATAGCTCCATGTTACGAATCCGAGGGATTCAAGGCCCCATCTAGGAGGGGAGAGGCATTGAGTTTCACCGGATCTAAAATCCCATCAATTGTTCCATGTGAAGGAGAAAGAAAGGCAATACCGCTAATTGAACCAGCGCTCGCCGGCTCCTGGTTTCAGATGTATATAAGTATACATGTATATTACATGTAATAGAAATTATATGTAATATGATACATAAAATGTATATAAAGCTAGAAAGGGTAATAAAAACCCGTATTATGTTTGAAGAGTTGTTGCCTCCGGGTTGGGGGCCCTCACCCCAGAGAATCCAGCTCAGAGCCATCCTTCTCGGGCAGCCTCTGGAAGGCTCCAGAATGTTCCAGAATGTTCAGGCAGACAAGTGTGCTTCTCAAATTACAGAGTGGTGGTTTTTTTTGTGTGTGTGTGTGTTTTTGTGTGTGTGTGTTTGTTTGTTTGTTTGGAAAGGGCCAGACTCTGAGGGGAGGAGGGGGAGCTGGGGAGAGCACTGTGGTTAGGATACAGCTACTGGCTCTGCCATTGACGGACTGTGTGACTTTTGCATCGCCCTGGCCGGTATGATGGGGAGAACAGTGACAACCAGGTTTGCTGAGGTGTCACCGTGTCAGGCACTGTTTGGGCTTTAAGTCCCATCCTCACAGCAAGTGGATGTGGTAGGTGTTAGGCCCATTTAAATGAAGAGGAACATTGCTCAGGGTTTTCTGTGCTAGGGACAACCAGAGCCAGGTTAAAAGGCCCATCGGACTCACGTCGGGGAGCTGCGGCACCGCCTGGCTATGCACGGCCTCCTCCTTGATCGAGAAAGTAGTGGGAAGAGCCAGGTAAACAGATGTTGAAAGTGCTCAATACATGTGCCGGAGCGGGGGGGAGGGGGGGCGGCGGGGGGCGGCTAGAGGCAATACGATCGGTTGGGCAGCTGCAGATTGGGAAGTGAGCTGACCCTTCAAACCGGGTTGGGAGACAGGGAGAGTGCTGCGGGCGTCCTCCGCTGGGCCCTCCCACCGGGTGCTCTCCTTCAGCCTGGGAACCACCTACGGAGGTAGACTCGGTTATGGTCCCACTTTACAGATGGGAGCATGGGAAGAAGCGAGATGGAGACTGAGGTTGGGCAAGGCCAGGGGGCTGCCTGGCGTGGCCCGCAGGGGCCTTTCTGACCTCTGCCTGCCCGGACTCCTGCCCACCAGGGAGAGAAAGGGCTCCTCGGAGCGGCTGTCACCTCTCACATCCCCTCTAGTGGAGGAAAGACAGAGGGACTTCCAGGTTCAAAATGCCTCCGAGCCTTAATCAGGCAGGAGGATAGGAGCCAGTCAGAAACGACTTTTGGAATAGGACTGGAACCACAGGAGCAGAATCCCGAACTCTATCGGGTTTTTTTCTCACAACAGTTAAGCTCTCACGGCATGCCAGGCCTCACCCCACACTTTATACTTATTTATGCCTCAGAGTAATCTTATGGGAGAGGTACCGTTATCACCCCATTTTACAAGTAAAAAAAAACCCTGAAGACAGAGAGGTTGAGTAATTTGCTCAAGGACACACAGCTGGGGAAGTGCAGAGCTGGGATCCCAACCAGGCCGCCTGGCCCCAGAGCCCACGTTCCTGACCACCACGCTCTGTTCTCATGGATGAGAATCGGATGCCTGAAGTTGCCGTCATGGAATAGAATTAGAATCCTGGCAGGAGAACTGCGGGCAAGATTCAGAACTGTCAGACTCCACAGGGCTCTGAGATATCACATCCCAAGCTCCTGTTTATCCACGGGCGGAGCGGAGGCCCAGGGAGGGGAAGGATCGCACTCCAGGTCGCAGCCTAGGCCAGGGGCAGCGTCTGGAACTCCCTCCGGCCCCCTCCTGCCATCTCCCCGATGCCTCCTTCGTCTTCAGGGCAGGCCCTCCTCACCCCACCGCCCACCCAGCGGCTGCGGGGCTCAGCCAGTCCCATTAGGGGTTTTCCACCTCCCCCCAAAGGTCCTAATGACTGTCAGTCCTTGTGAAGCCTTAATTAATCTCAGAGGCCGGTGGCTCGGAGGAGACCGGGGGCTCGGGCCTTGCGCAGATGAAGATTACGGCTCCATTTCATGTGGTGGCGAAGGAACGCCTCAGACATTCCTGCCAGCAATAAAAGCCACATGGCTTCCCAGCGTCGCCCTTGGAAAAGAAAAAAAGCGCAGCCCGCCGCGGAAAGGAGTCAGCTATGTGCTGTATGCATGGCAGGAGATAAAAACGGGCATGACGAGGCGGGGAACAGTTGGGCTTTTATGCTGCCTCCGATGGCCATGGAGAGTGGCAGGGCCCGGCAGCCACGACCCAGCTGCGGCCCTGGGGGGGACGTCCCCGGGGAAGGGCCTCGGCCCCTTCCCTTCCCGGGAGCTGGGCTGGAGCCGCCCCAGATGTCCCACAGGCAGGACCCGCTCCCGGCCTGGCCTGGGACCCAGGCAGTCACACGGGGCCCGGCTCTCAGAAGGGTCCCATGCTTGAACGCTCTGCCATCACTGCCTTGAATTTCTTAAGACTTTTTGAACAAGGGGCCTGCGGTTTCGTTTTGCACTGGGCCCCCCCAAATTACATAACCGGTTACCCCATCAACCAATGGCCACAGGTCTCCCGCCCCTGCCACGTGCCCGGGCCTGGGGGGTAGTGTTTCTGAGCACCTGCTTTGCTTACGTGGTCTGAGATGCACTTCAGACAACCTTGTGAACTGAGCAGCTGTGGAAACTGAGGCTCAGAGAGGCTCCCAGGTGGCAAGAAAGCCCAGATTTGGAGCCGGGGACTGAAGTAAGTGTCATACCCACTCCACATTCTGCAATAGCCTGTCTTCGCCATTTCCCGGGGGAGGGGGGTGATGCCTGTGTCAGGCTTTTTTTAATTCCCAAATGACAGAAGGGATAACTGAGGCCAAGGAGGCAAAGGGCACTCAGGACCAGGCTGTGCGGCAGTGAACCTGGGCCTGGGCCAGGTTCCATAGGGCTGGGGAGGCGTGTCCCAGCTTTACAGTTGTTTGTTCCACTTAGAAATTTATTAGCTCTCCCTCGGTGGCTCAGGGCCTCCGTCAGGCCTGGGACGTAGCAGGAGTCCTGGCCCCTGCAGCTCCCCACTCTGAGCATCTGCAAGTCCTTCTTTGTGACTTCCTCCCTCTTTCATGCTCAGTTTTCCCCGCTGCTCTCGCTGCTCTCCTGGGTGGGGGAAGCAGTTGATTGGGGCTGAATGGAGCCTCAGGGCGGTCATGATCTGTCACCTGCACGGGGCCTGAGGCTCAAGGACCTAGCTGCTGGGTGACCCTGGGAAAATCCCTTTCCTCTCTGGGCCTCAGACATCCCATCAGGGAGGTAAGTGCATCAGACACACTTGCTCCCCCAGTTCTAGAACTCCATGCTCATCTAGGGCAGGTCTGGGAGAACTGAGGTCTAGGGAAGGTTAGGGACTTGCTCAGGGTCACACAAGATGCTGACTGGCAGTTGGACCGACTCGGAGGGACTGCCTGCAGGCCCAGCTCTTCTCTGCAAAAGCCTTGGTCTAGTCCCCCTCCCTCAGGCCCAGCCCACCTTGGCCTGTTAGGCACCCTAAGCACCCAAGCCTGGAATCCATGGCTAAGGGTCCCCGGTAGGAAATAAAGACTCACTTTTGAAAAAAATGTGCCTGATGATAGCAATGTCTTTTTTCCCCTCATTCACACTCAGGCCTCTCCAAGCCTCAGTTTCCCGTGTCACTGTTTCCATAGTAAAGGCCCCTTTTCCACTGGTTATCATTCGGCTAGAAAATGGGGAGGAAGCATCAGACTCTAAGCTCTGAGGAGCAGGTGAGGGAGGGAGTGCTGGGAAGCCAGGATGGGAAAGGCTCCACTGGACCCCTGGCACACGGGGTGTGCACACGCTCACACGCTCACACACACACACACACCCCTCCTCTCGTGGGCACACCCACAGCACACATGCTCATGGGCATACCCTCTCACACACACGCACCGGCGACTCCTACACTTCCATGTGGACAAGCCCTTATGGAGGCCAGCACTGTTAGGATGCAGCCACACGTGTAAACACATGTAAGCGTACGTGTGGACAAACACAGTAAGGAGACATGCACAGACACAGACGCAGGTAGGCCTTCATTTAAGGCGGTTTAGACACACACACGGGCAGAGACACACACAGGCAGAGATACACACACAGGCAGAGACACACACACAGGCAGAGACACACACACAGGCAGAGACACACACAGGCAGAGACACACACACGGGCAGAGGCACACGTACAGGCAGAAGCACACGTCAAGGTCGTGTAGACAGACCAGCCTGTGGATGGATCCACGCACGAACTCCGAGGCAGGTGCGGAATCAGGGCTAAGAGCGTGGGTCTGTAATCCCGGGCGGCCCTGGGCAGAGTGGAACCCTGGCCATGCGAGCTTCTGCTTCTCCTCAATCAGGGGCATTGGCTTTCAGGCAGTTTGCCGGCCTCAGGTTTCCAGACACTTCCCCAGCATCTGACCTTTAACCTTTCTCTCCCCTCCTCCCCCCCAGATGTCTAGGAGGCGAGGAGAGCCTGCCCTCCTGGTCCAGAGAAATGTGGCTGTTCCAAGAGGGGTGCACGCAGGGTTCCCTGAGAAGGGGGGTGTGAAGGGGCTGCTGCCATGCAGTGGGAGCTTTGAAACAATCGTCGTCACAGTTCGACAACCCCTCTGTTAGGGGCCAGGTGACACCTCCAGGGACCTCTGCACGGGGAAGAGTAGTGAAACCATGTCACGTGATGAACTGTTAAAGCACCTGGGGACTTGGTCCTGGAGAAGAGCAGGCCTGGAGGAGGCTGAGAGCACCACTCTCAGATCCGTGAAGAGCTCCTGGGAGGCAGGGGACCACATGGACGCCGGGGATGGAACTAGGGCCCGTGGGTACTGGGCAACATAGGAGGAAAAGAAGCATTGAGAGCCAACCAGAGAGAGGATGAGACACATCCCTCCAGAGGCAGAGAGCTTCCCGTCACGGAGATATCCAAGTGGAGGCCAGGATATTGCAGAGGGAGTTCAAAGTGTTGGAAGGGGCGGGAGGCTGGCCTAGATGCTGGTGTCCAGTGCAGGGCTGGCTCTTACCACTTATTGATCAAGTGAGACAGTGAAACCAAAGCTCCATTTATAACCCTATAATCTGCAATTCAGTGCATAGCAGCTCTGAGTTCCCACCCTGGAGTCTTTACCTTATTTCTAGCTGTGTGACCTTGAGCCTCCTCAAGCCTCAGTGTTTTGTGTGTTTTTTTCATCTGTAAAATGGGGAGAATGAACTATCTTTCATGCTCTCCTCCCCTCCCCCCCATAAACTTCTTCGGTAGCTTAATAGCTCACATCCCTATTGCTGTCTTTTAGTGCAGCTCACCATGTCTGCTCTTGTAAATAGAAAAGGACATTGAAAGCAAAAAGCATACACACCAGGAGAGTGGTTCCCCCCTCCCAGCACTGCAGGGGGAAGGGGAAGAGGGAATGTGATTTGGGAGGGGAGACTGGTGGGAGTCCTCAAGTCCTACCAGAGGGGGTTTTAAAAAAAATACATTTTTATTGACTTCAGAGAGAAAGGTGGAGGGAGAGAGATATACAGAAACATCGGAGATAAGAGAGAATCATTGATCGGCAGCCTCCTGCACGCCCCACACTGGGAATCGAATCCTGACCTCCTGGTTCCTAGGTGGATGCTCAACCACTGAGCCATGCCAGCCAGGCCGGAGGGGTTTTGTAAAGCTAAGTGGTGGGTAGATGAATATCTGTTTTATTATTTTTCTCTAAACAATCTTTACATTTATACAGTTACTATATTTTACAGTAAGATATTTAAAAAGGAAAACAAGAGATAAGACATAAAGAAAGCTCCCTTCCCCCAAACCTCTGAAAAAAGAATGGACAAAAAGGCTCCATTTGCATAGTCACAGCAGAGCCCGGGGTGCAGCCGAGCTGTGAGTGCTTATTCTCGGCCAGATCACTGTTTCAACCAGCTGGTCCTGTACGCCAGGCCCCTCTCCGCCGAATCACCTGGTGGCCCTGAAGCCATCCTCACGATGGCAACCCCTCATGTGGGGCATTCCTGGGTACCCGGCCCCGCTGAGCACGCTCCCGGAGAGCCTCTTAAATCTTACCAAAGCCTTTCAGGTACATCATTGGACTAGTGCAGTGGTCGGCAAACTCATTAGTCAACAGAGCCAAATATCAACAGTACAACGATTGAAATTTCTTTTGAGAGCCAAATGTTTTAAACTTAAACTTCTTCTAACGCCACTTCTTCAAAATAGACTCGCCCAGGCCGTGGTATTTTGTGGAAGAGCCACACTCAAGGGGCCGAAGAGCCGCATGTGGCTTTCGAGCCACAGTTTGCCGACCACGGGACTAGTTTATAGGCGAGGAGCTGAAGTTCATCCAGTAAGTCTCCTGAACCCACCTAGGAAGGGGCAGGACTGGGATTTGAACCAAGATCTATTGATGCTGAAATTATGCCCTGCTGTCCGCAGCAGGGCCGGGCCCCTCAATCATAATAGCTAATGCTATCTACGCTTGACGTGTATTAATTCATTTAATCCTCTCAGCCACCTTATGTGTAAGGCACTCTTATTATCGCTGCCATTATAACACGAGGAACACTGAGGCCCAGAGAGGTTAGTATCTTGTCCCGGTTTACACAGCAGGTGAATGTCAGAGCTGAGCTTTGAACCTAGGCAGCCTGTGCTGCCCGGCCTGGCCCGCGGGGAGCACAGACGCCATGGAAACAAGACACAGCTGTTACCCAGAGTCCACAGATGACCCACGGGCACCAAAGGTCAGCAAGGGTGGCTGGCCGGGGTGGAGGCCTGCAGTGGGGGAGATCTGCTCCCAGAGTGACGCCAGCCCTATGCCATGAGCTGTGTCCCCGCCTTGCTGACGAGGCCTGGGGCCCGTGGGGAGGTGCTGAGGATGTGGGCAGAGCCGAACAGACACTAGAGCAGGCCCATAAATCGCGCCTGGCATGTCTAGGCCACAGGCTCAGACACGGGGCGCTCTTTGTCATTTGCTGTTGGCATGACTGTGTCACCGGCAGGAATGTGACGCTCATCGTGTGTGTGTCTCTGGCTGAGCTGGCTTCCGGAAGGGGATCATAGGGTGTGCTCAGACCCAGGGTCCGGGGCTGGGCCCTCTGACTGCCCCATTCCTGACCCTCCGTCAAATCAGGGTGACCTTGAGAGTCTCAAGGTCTTTAGCTCACAGGGGCCTAGCCCCCTCTCAAGAACACAGGGGACGATGTTCCAGTCCTGTCCCCTGGGAGCCCGGTACTTGATGGGGGAAGGGCTGGGATGGGCCAGAAAAGGAGAAACAAGACACACATGGAGGAGGAGGCACCAGATTCATTCAGTCAACAAGCATTCATTGAGCACCTACTATGCGCCAGGGGTTATTTCAGCTGCGGGAGTTACAGCAGTGGACAAGGCAGCCATGGCGCTCCGTGGAGCTTGGATCCCAGCAGAGAAGGCAGAAGATAGAGAGGAGGCAGATGAATAAACACGCCAAAACTCCACAGCGTCTTGCGACGGTGAGAAAACAGACTGAGCAAAGGGGTCGTGGGTGACTGGGTGGGTGGGTGTGGCGGGCGGGTGGTCACTAATACTTTAGCCAAGGTGGCCAGGGAAGGTCTCTCAGAG
Source organism: Eptesicus fuscus (assembly GCF_027574615.1). NCBI lineage: Eukaryota > Metazoa > Chordata > Mammalia > Chiroptera > Vespertilionidae > Eptesicus > Eptesicus fuscus. Next base: position 14,955,692 of record NC_072481.1, read on the forward strand.
GAGCTGACTCCGAAGGTGAGACCGGAAGGTTGAGAAGGACGTGGGTAGGGGAAGGGAGAGGGATCCGCCGGGAGGGTCCAGTGCTTGGCGGTGGGAACTGGCTTCTCCCACAGGCTTTCTCCCCCCTCCTCTTCACCGGGCACACCCACCATGTCTAAAACTTTCTCTCCCTTTTATCTCTTTTGCTTCTCCCACAATAGCCCCAGATGGGGTGAATTTTTTTAAAAAAAACCTCACCAGAGGATATGTTTTATTGATTTTTAGAGAGAAAGGAGTGGGGTGGGGGGAGAAACATTGATGTGAGAGAGAAATATCGATCAGTGGCCTCCTGTATATGCCCTGACTGAGGGTTGAACCTGCAACCTAGGCATGTGCTCAGATGGGGAATCAGACTGCCACCTTTCAGTGTACGGGACAGCGCGCCAACCCACTGAGCCACCCGGCCAGGGCCAAATGGGGTGGATGTAAGTAGCCCCCTGGCTGCTGAGGAAACTGAGGCTAGAGATGGGAGGGGCTCATAGAGCATCACTTGGTGTCTGGATGCCCGGTCCCCACCATGACCTGTAGCTGCTCCAGTCACCCCATCATCTAGCACGTTCTTCACCCGCCCAAGCCCAGGCAAGCTGCAGCCAGAAGGGAGTCAGGCTGTGGGCACCGCTCCTCAGGGGTCACGGGGCTGGGCACGTGGGCTGCTGGGCAGGGCCTGGGAGGGGCTGGGCGGGGGTCCGGAGCGGAAGGCGCCCAGCGCTGATTGGAACAAGGTGGCGGCGCTGGGAGCCCAGCCGGGCTCCATTGATCTTGCCCGGTGTTCCAGCCGCCAGGCGGGGCCAGGGCCGGGCAGGCTGCCGGCTTTCCCAGGTGTGGGGACACCCTGGGGGAACGGCTTTTCATGTGGTTGTGGGGTAGGTCTGCCACCCAGCACGTGGGGGAGGCCAGGGCGTTGGGGGCATGCCGCGGTGGGGGGGTCTGGAGACCCGGAATCCCACAGCCAGCCAAAGTCAGGCTCCTGGAGACCAGGTCACGACTCTGGGCGCCGAGGATGTTGGGATCTCGGTGGTCAGAGCTCACGTTTATCTGAGCGCTCGCTGTGTGCCAGGCGCAGCTCTGAGCCCTTTCTGGGGCTTAGCTCCTCGTCCTCACGCCACCCTAGGAGGTGGGTGCTACGATCATCCCCACTTACAGACGGGGAAACTGAGGCTCAGCGGGGTTAAGCAACCTGCCTAGGGTCACCCAGATGTGAGGTTCTGTCTGGACTGTAAGATCCCCAGCTCAGAGAGTCTGAGAGTGTGGGAAGCGCTGTGGCCAGTGCTGGGAGGACCTCGAAGATCCTCGACTCCAACTCGCTCATGCTGGAGAAACAGGTCGGGGGGAGGGGGGTGGGGGGACATGGCTTCTCAGGTCACAGGTGACCAGTAGCCAAGGGGAGTCCAACATCAGGACCCAGGACTCTCCCACGTCATCTCGGGAGCTTGCTGGTCCCTGAATGAAGGTCCCTGGGGGCACTGGCCCCCTTGACCCTCAGCCAAGACCTAGTCTCCTACGGGTTACCAACCTTCCTGGCTAGTAGCCAACAGTTTCCTGCTAGCACACCGGAAGGTCTTTTAAACCCCAGTCCTAATCCCTCATGTTGCAGGGGAACCCTCTTCCTTCTCCTCTTGCAATCAGAGGAATTGGGCCTTTGATGTGAACACTCTTGGAGTGGGTGTCAGCTTAGCAGATCGGGATGGTGCTGAGGGCAGGGGTTGGGGCCGTTGAAGGCCAGGAGTGGGGCGGGGCATCCCCGATTCTTCCTTCCCATCAGCCCTGTGGGGCTCTGCATGACCAGCCCCTTCCAGCTCTCTGTCCTCATCCCCTTCCATTCTCCCCTTCCCTCCTCCTGCCCTAGCCACACTGGCCTCCTCTCTGGTTCTCGACATACCAATCACACCCCCATCGTAGGGCCTTTGCGCATCCTGTCCTCCTCCTCCTCCTTCTTCTTTTAAAATATTTTTATTGATTCAGAGAGGAAAGGAGAGGGAGAGAGAGAGATAGAAACATCAATGATGAAAAGGAATCCTCGATCGGCTGCCTCCTACACGCCCCACGCTGGGGATCAAGCCCCCAACCTGGGCATGTGCCCTGACTGGGAATAGAACCATGACCTCCTGGTTCATAGGTTGACACTCAACCACTGAGCCACATCGGCCGGGCTGTCCTTAGCCTGTCTGCATGGCTCAACTGTCTACCTCATTCAGGTCCCTGTACCCCCTGTGAGATGCCTCCTGGGAGCTTCTGTGGTAGGCAGAACAATGGCCCCCAAAGACATCCACACCCCAACCCCTGAAACCTGTGAATGGGCCACCTCCCATGGCAAAGGGGACTTTGCGGGTATGATGAAGGCTCAGGACGTGGAGATGGGAGGATGGCTCTGGATTGTCTGGGTGGCCCCAGCATCTCATGAGGGTTCTTACAGTGGAAGAGGAGGCAGACCAAGGGAGATGTGATACGGAAAACTGATTGGAGAAGCAGAGAGACGAGGACTTGACCCAGAGGTGCTGGCTGTGAAGACAGAGCAAGAGGCCACCAACCAAGAAGCTGGATCAGGTGAGGAAACGCGTTCTCCCAGAACCTCCAGAACACAGCCCTGCCAACACCTGTATCTGAGCTCAGAGAGACTCACTCAGGGCTTCTGACCCCCAAGCTGGGAGGTAAGAACTCTGTTGTATTAAAGCTCGGTGATTTGTTAGAGCAGCGACCGGCAACAAATGCCCCCTTCCCTAGTTTCTGTTTCGTCAGCACGTTCGTCACCGCCTGATAGTCACACTTTACGTAGGGATCGTTGTCTCTTTCCCCCGTTCAAGCAGGGCAGGGGTTTTGTTTTGCCATTGGTATTTCATTCCCGGTTAGAGTTGCCAGATGTATTAAATTGAAATACAGAACACCCAGTCAAATTTGAATTTCAGATAACCAGCGAACACTTTTTTTTTTTTTTTGTATCACATAGTCCCAAATGCTGCAATGATTCATCATTTGTCTGAAATTCAAGCATTTTGAGTGTCTTGTATTTTGTCTGGAAACTCTATCCCCGGTGCCTAAAAAAGTGCTTGGGTTCATTCTAGGATCTCAATAAATATACCTGTTGAAATAAATAAATGAACGGATGAACACTAATTTCTAGCTTAAAAATCCTTTTGGCTTTCAGAATGCCTGCAGTATAATAGCCCATAATAAAAGCAAACACCTTCATAGCCCTTCGTACACACCAGACGCTGGTCTGTGTGCATTGCAATTATTTACTCGCTCAGGTCTTGCGGGAACCCAATGAGGTCATTAGGCCATTTTCCAGATGGGGAAACTGAGGCCCAGGAGGTTGGGTGACTTGCTCAGTCACACAACCAGGAAGTGACAGAGCCAGGCAGTTCAAGACCCTTGGAGAGCCTGGCTCACCGGACATTCTAGCTTTATCTCCGGACACACTCCCTGCACACGGCAGGTTCTTCAAAGGCCCCGGCGCCTCTGCCAGGGGAGCCCTCCCGTCCTCTGGCTGCAGAACTCTCGCTTGCACACCAAAGCCCTGTCCTCGTGTCCCTTTGGTGAGACCATCTCCGACACTCCCAGGAGGATGTGGCCCCCCCATCTCTACTACCCCTCGGCCCCTTGTTGGAAGGCATTTTAAGGACTTGCTGTTGTGTCCTTTTCTCCCCCAGACGGTGACCGCCCTCTGGACAGACATGGGTCACTTTCAGGTCTTTGGCCATCGGACGTAGAACTGAGCCTGGCTCTAGGGAGGTTCCAGGAGCCTTTGAGGATGAACCAATGAGTGATGAGTGAGTGAGTGAGCGAGTGAGTGAGTGAATGAATGGACATCTTTCCCACTCAGGGCCTCAGTTTTAGAGTCTATGAAAGGGGAGAACAATCTCTAACAATCCCCCCCATCTCTTAAAACAAAACACATTGTTTTCCGATTATAAGAATAATACACATTCATTAAAGAAAACATTGGAAAAATAATAAAATTATGAAGAAGAAAATTAAAACCACCCCTAGTCCTGCCACCCAGAACAGTTGTTAACATTTTGGTTTTTAGCCTTCTGGTATTCTCACTCTATGTATAGATTTAATTTCTTCCCTCCCTCCCTCCTTCTCTCCCTCCCTCCCTCCCTCCCCCGCTCCCTTCCTTCTTTTATGATGTTCGGATCATATAGGATATGCAGTTTTGAACCTGCTTTTGAAATGCAACATATAGTATGCATCTCCCCATGTCGTGAATCCTGTTCCTGATGGCAGGGGATGTGCCTGCGCTGACTAGGCATGATGGGGATACAAGTGGGGAGACCCCCCCCCCCAACACCGGCTGGCCCGTTGTGGGGATCCCTCATGGTGGGCTCTTTAGCGTGTTCCTGGATTTCAGTCATGGAGACACTGCCGGGAGCCCCCTGGCATGGATGTCTCAGCCACGTCCCCGATTCCTCCCGTAGGACAAGTTCCGGGGGGCCCAGTGTGGCCTTGTGGGGCTCTGCAGCCCCACTCCCACCAGCAGCCTTGGCCTCCTGGGCTTGGCAGGAAACCGCGGAGATCATTTGACCTCCTTTGAAGAAAAGCCCCATTTACACCCAAGGCCTCCCTGGTTCCATCTTGGCTGAAAATACCCATTTATTCAGCCATTTGTTCACATTATGGTCTCAGGCTCATGGTTTCCGTCTCAGACACTCGGTTCCAGCCTCAGAGAGGACCACAGACTGAGGGTGCTCGTGACCTCAGGCCTGTGTAGTCATCACACTGCTTCATAATTCACCGAGCGCCCCTCGGACCAGGCCCTGCGCCTCCCAGGGTGTCCTCACGGTCACCCTCAGAAGTAGGCGGCCTCATCTTGCGGACGGGACACTGAGGGTCTGAGAACTTAGCGGCTTGGCTGAGGTCACGGAGCAGGGAAGCAGGGCCTTGGGACCCCCCCCAGGCTGGGCTGACTCGGCGAGCGGCTGACACTCCCGCCCTCCCAGGGCTGCGCCTGCTCAGACCACTGATTCTGCCCATGGAGATCACTGAGCTGTGGGCCTTGACATCTGGGGGTGCAGCGACCCTGCCCCATTACATCTGCTACCCAAGGGGGACACAGTTCCAGCATCACCGGGCAGCAAGGACTGAGCTTGGTCCTAAAAGCTGTCCCCTGTCCCAACTCCACATGTATCATGGGAGGTCACTGTGCCTCATCTTCTCCATCTGTAAAATGGGAGCTCAGGGACTCTTGCGGCTTGAGCAGAGCGGTGGTGACGCTAAGCGCTGAGTCAAAGGGGGAGGAACTCTGTCAGACGGCCACCTCACCACAGGCAGCCAAGCCTGGTCTTTGGGGGGTTGGAGTGGGCAAGTGTCAGACCCAGGCTAGGCTGGGAGGACCTGACAACCCCAGATGGAGCCCGCCCCCCCGCCCAGCCTCCCCAGATGGGAAGCTATTTTTTAACTGGCCCCACAGGAAGGAGAGGCCAGAAATTAGTTCAAGGGGTTAACCCAGGCCCCTGGGGACCCTCCCTATTTGCATCCTCTTCCCCTGCCAGCCAGGGAGCTGTGGGCCTTCGCCCGGAGCCCCTCGGAGCCTTCTGGAGCTCCCAGGACACCAGCCTGTTGGAGCTGGAAGGTCCCGGGTTGGCCCAAGTGTGATGGGTGAGGAAACTGAAGCCCACAGAGGGCTGGCCAGGCCTGCCTTCCCCACTGCCGTCTCTGCTGCGCGCTCCCACAGGGCCAGGTCACATCCTTCTCCCAGCCTCAGTTTCCCCACCTGAGGCCTCTCCCAGACAGGAAACCTCCCGGGGCAGGGCCTCCACAGTCCCGTCGGTTCTGGGTCTCCTCCAGCAGCATCAGCCCAGTGGACAGGGGCCCGTGGACAGTGACTGGGGACCCCCAGGAAGAAGAGGCACTTCCTGAGCAGAGAAGCGGGGACCAGCCTGGGCAGGGAAAGCAGCTTCAGCCTGCGGCCTCCCTCAGACCACACCACCAGGTGTCCCTGGGTCCCCACAGGCAGGGGTTCCTGAAAAGTTGGTTGTCTGTCGCCGTGGGTGCGGCCTCGGATGTGTGTTATCCTGTGTGAGGGTGTGTGCTCTCAAGCGGGGAGGGGTGGGTGAGCATGGGGGGTTGGTGGGCACAAGGTGAGGGCGGGACCAGACTTTGGTTGCTAAGCTGGCGACAGAGGCCCCATCACACCCATGGTTCCTACCCAGAACCTCTCTGCTGGTGCTGGTCTAGCCTGGAGGTGGGATGCAGAGCAGGGAGGGGTGTATGCAGGGGAGAGGCATGTGTGGGAGAGGGGTGCGTGCAGGGGAGGGGCATATGTGAGAGAGGGGTGCGTGCAGGGGAGAGGCATGTGTGGGAGAGGGGTGTATGCAGGGGAGAGGCATGTGTGGGAGAGGGGTGTGTGCAGGAGAGGGGCATGTGTGGGAGAGGGGTGTATGCAGGGGAGAGACATGTGTGGGAGAGGGGTGTATGCAGGGGAGAGGCATGTGTGGGAGAGGGGTGTATGCAGGGGAGAGGCATGTGTGGGAGAGGGGTGTATGCAGGGGAGAGACATGTGTGGGAGAGGGGTGTATGCAGGGGAGAGGCATGTGTGGGAGAGGGGTGTATGCAGGGGAGAGACATGTGTGGGAGAGGGGTGTGTGCAGGAGAGGGGCATGTGTGGGAGAGGGGTGTGTGCAGGAGAGGGGCATGTGTGGGAGAGGGGTGAGTGCAGGGGAGAGACATGTGTGGGAGAGGGGTGTATGCAGGGGAGAGGCATGTGTGGGAGAGGGGTGCGTGCAGGGGAGAGGCATGTGTGGGAGAGGGGTGCGTGCAGGGGAGGGGCATGTGTGGGAGAGGGGTGCGTGCAGGGGAGAGGCATGTGTGGGAGAGGGGTGTATGCAGGGGAGAGGCATGTGTGGGAGAGGGGTGCATGCAGGGGAGAGGCATGTGTGGGAGAGGGGTGCGTGCAGGGGAGGGGCATGTGTGGGAAAGGGGTGCGTGCAGGGGAGAGGCATGTGTGGGAGAGGGGTGCGTGCAGGGGAGAGGCATGTGTGGGAGAGGGGTGCGTGCAGGGGAGAGACATGTGTGGGAGAGGGGTGCGTGCAGGGGAGAGGCATGTGTGGGAGAGGGGTGCGTGCAGGGGAGAGGCATGTGTGGGAGAGGGGTGCGTGCAGGGGAGAGGCATGTGTGGGAGAGGGGTGCGTGCAGGGGAGAGGCATGTGTGGGAGAGGGATGCGTGCAGGGGAGAGGCATGTGTGGGAGAGGGGTGCGTGCAGGGGAGGGGCATGTGTGGGAGAGGGGTGCGTGCAGGGGAGAGGCAGTGAGTGAGAGAGGGGTGTATGCAGGGGAGAGGCATGTGTGGGGAGAGGGGTGCGTGCAGGGAGAGGGCATGTGTGGGAGAGGGGTGCATGCAGGGGAGAGGCATGTGTGGGAGAGGGGTGCGTGCAGGGGAGAGGCATGTGTGGGAGAGGGGTGCGTGCAGGGGAGAGCCATGAGTGCGAGAGGGGTGCGTGCAGGGGAGAGGCATGTGTGGGAGAGGGGTGCGTGCAGGGGAGAGGCATGTGTGGGAGAGGGGTGCGTGCAGGGGAGAGACATGTGTGGGAGAGGGGTGCGTGCAGGGGAAGGGTGCATGTTGGGAGGGCACAGAATCCAAATGCTGTGAGGGCTTCTAGAAAACTGGAACCCCAGTGAATGCTTGAGGGGAACTGACTTGCCTCCTTTCATTTATTGTCTATTTAAAACAATGCTGGTAATAAATAACATTAATTGAAACACACACACACACACACACACACACACACACACACACATGCCCGTGTGATACAAGTAATACGAGCACAATGAAAAAACCTTGGAAAACACAGAAAAACACTTAAAAAACGTTGAAGCCTGAAATCTTAGAGCCAGAGTGAGTATGTTTGAAGGGGTCGGGGGTGTTCAGGGCCTTAGTAGAATCACACTTATTCTCTCATACTGAGCATTTCACATGGGCTGCCGGCGGAGCTAAGCACTTTCAATATTGCCCTACTTACTTCTCCCCATTGTACAGATGAGTAAACTGAGTGGAAGGGAGGGGCAAGATATCCCTCGGGGAGTAAGTGGCAGAGCCAAGATTTGAACTCAGGTCTGGCTAATTGGAAGGTAAGCTAGCTGTTCTCAGGGCCCAGGCCTTGGATCTCTGGGCAAATGTGTTCCCTCATTCTTCCTCCTGCAGTATTTGCCAAGCACTCCTATGCGTCAGATCTGGCTCAGCCCTGGGTACTCAGCCGTGAACAAGACAGACACAGCCCCAGTCTCAGCCCCCAAATGGCCACAGACCGAGCCCCACCCTTGACCACAGCTTGATTCCAAATCCAGGTTGTGGCTGACTGAGCTATGGTCCCCCCCTCCCCCATTCAGCAGAGACCTCTATGAGCTTGTCATGGGCCACGATGTGTCTAAAAGCCAAGGTCAGGTGATCCACCTCACCAGGTCCATGGTACACATGGACAGGGAGACCATTCCCCCACCCCCTCAGGCCCATTACTCTGGGCCCAGACTCCCGGGTAGGGGCTGAGCTGGGCCTGCCCCAGGCCACCGACCAGGGCGGGCATAGAAGCTCAGCTCCCCTCTCACATTTGGCCAAATGCACCTCTGCGTGGGCGGCCTGGGGAGCATGAACGGGTGCACACCCCGAGCAGCCCCAGGCAGCATTGCTGAGCTCAGGGCAGCCACTGGGGGGCTTCCCTGTCCCCAAGGCCTCAACCTGGGTCTCCTCTTCCTGACCAAGTCCCTGAGACCCCAGGACACCGGGGAGCTGAGCCTCCTTCACTCACTTGGAAAAAAGCAGCGGGGCGGGTCTGGTGGGGACTCCTTTCCCACCTGCACCGTGTCTTTGGGGCCCTGCATGTGCTCCCCCATCCTCAGTCAAGACCAGCTGCCTAGTTGGCGGCACCCAGTGCAAAATGAAAATATGGGGCCTCTGACCAAAAGGAAGGAAACAAGCCTTTTGCGTTCTCCCGCCGTCCCCAGGCCTGCCTCCGTGTTCTGTGTGCCGCACTTCCCTGGAGCTGGGATACTTGTGGAGAGAGTGCAGACCCTCACAGACACCTGGGTCCCCGCCCCAAACGGGGGCAGATGGGTCCCAAGCCCCTGTCTTCCCCAAACCCGCACTCACGCCCAGGCCCTGCCCAAGGTGGGGGTCGCTGCTGCCTCAGACATCACTTCCAAAACACCAACCCAGAGATAAAATTATTAGGATGGCACCTGCAGAGCTTTGAACCCAAGGGTGGGGCCCCCTTCTGGGCTTGGAGCCCTGTGACACCCCCTGGGTTGCAGCCTGTGGCCCTGGTCCGCCTGGGGGAGGGACCCCGCTCAGACAGGAGGGCCCGCCGCCGGCTCCCAGCCTGCAGGGGGTGGGGTGTGCTCAGGCACGTGTTCAGGAGCGGCCGTGGGGCCCCTGTGGCAGGGGGAGCAGAGCCGGGCTTGAACCCCAGCTCCACCACTTACAGGCCGTGTGAACTCGGGCTCGTGGCTTTGCTTCGCTGGGCTTCCCTTTCCTCTCCTGCAAAATGGGGACAAAAATACTGACCCTGGGCTGTGAGAACCAGCAGTGACGCGTACAGAGCGCCCGCCTTGATGCTGGCCCTCGCTCGGTTTCAGAGGTGACTCGGGGAGCGGAATGCCCTCTCCCAGGCCAGCACGGGGCCCCATGAAGAGGGGCAGAGGCCTGTCTGTGTGCGTGTCCCTCATCACAGGCGGGGGACCTGAGCGGGGACTGCCAAGGGACTTCAGCAGAACGCCCAGGGCATAGGCCCTGGACATGACACTGGATCAGACAGAACCTGCACTAGGTGGGAGGGACCCCCGGGAGACCTGGGGGGCCCAGGGAGAGGGGCCCAGGGGGTAGGGCCCCCACCACGGTGCTGCTGTGAGAAGGACAATGAGAAGGAAGCCCTTTGCCGTGGGCCTGGGCAGCCACGGGAGTGTGGCCTGGCTTCTTGGGGTGCCCTCCAAGCTCAGCCTTGACCATGTCCCCTCTCCGTGCCTCAGTTTCCCACACTGTGCTCTGGCGAAGGAGAGGACCACCAGACATCAAGGGATCGTGCATGTGGTGTGCAAATCTCCCCTCTCTTGCTCCTCACGTGATTCCTGGCCCACTTCCCCGGGAGGAAGCTGATTCTGATTGGCCAGGCTCCTGGAGGCGCCACCTTCTTCCCAGGAAGGGGCCCGTGGGAGGCAAGGGATGGCTCCCTGATCCAGGAAAACCTGGATGAACTCATGAACTCAAGGTTGTTGAACTTCTCTGGACTTCAGTTTCCTCGTCTGTGAAAGGGGCTTAAGCATAGCCATCGGTCTTACAGGGCCGTGAGGAGGAAATGATCAAAGACGCGTGAAGCGCTTAGACCAGTGGTTCTCAACCTTCCTGATGCCGAGGCCCTTTCATACAGCTCCTCATGTTGTGGTGACCCCCAACCATAAAACTATTTTCGTTGCTACTTCATAGCTGTGATTTTGCTACTGTTATGAATCGTAATGTAAATATCTGTGTTTTTCGATGGTCTCAGGCGACCCCTGTGAAAGGGGTCGCGACCCACAGGTTGAGAACCGCTGTTTGGAGTCGCCTGAGACCATCGGAAAACACAGATATTTACATTAGTGTTGACGGTTGCTATGACTACCGCATTTAAGAGTTGAGTTGTCACATTCACTAATTCCAATTTTGTACTTTTCCTTTTTGTATTTAGGACCCAGGATATTTCCCTTTCAAGTCTCCAGACGGTTTCTTAGGTCCTTGGGAAGGTAATTCTCTGCCGTCACAGTGCCTGTCTCTGCGCTGGATGGCATGGCTCTCCCTAGAGCAGCTTTTCCCAAAGTGGGCTCCCCGAGGCACCCCAGCCCAGGGGGAGAAGCCTAGGTTCATTAGCATATCAGAGGCTCTGAAAAGTTCTGCAGCAAAACACCCTGTCGAACAATGCGCGGTACAGCCATTCCCAGTCTTGTTGGGCCTCAGAGCCCCTGAGTTTCTGCTTAACACCTGATAACATCTGCTGAACACCCGTTGGGAGATGCCCCCCTCACTTCCTTGTTTCTAGGAAACGGCAGAGAGGAGCGAGAGCTGCTGAGTCCCTCCCTTCGCAGAGATAAGAGGCTCCCTTCCACAGAAACCGTCTCCAGAACACCCCGCGCCATGGCTCCGCTGGGCCCCTGCGCTCCCACCTGCACTGCCTGATCCGGTCCCCACCGCAGCCTGGGGAGGTCACCGGCGTCGATATCCCCATCTCGCGGATGAGGAAATCGAGGTGCACGGAGGTTAAGTGGCCCCACCGCCAGTCAGTGGCGGATCCGGGGGACAAACCCACGGCTTCTGACTCTAAACGCCACATTCTTTCTGCTGAACATTCATGGGAAAAATAAAAACAGATCCCGCTCTGCCAGGTCCAGTCCTCCCCGGCGACGTGCTTTTAAAAAGTCCAAAGTTACTTTCTCCCCCAATGACATGGACTGTGCCAAACACGTACGATCTTCAGGAGCTTTCTTCTGATTGCTAAAAGCGCCCATTCCTGTTGTACAGAAGACTGTTCAAGCATGTCGAGTCGGCACAGGAGAAACTCCATAATCTCACCCCAAGAGGTAGCCTGGGTCAACAGTTGGACAAGTACCCTTTCCAGATCCAGCACGGTAGCTGTTAGCCACGCGTGGCTATTTCAATTAAACGAATTAAAATGAAACGACTGAAAATTCAGTCCTGGGCCGGACATTCCAAGTACTGGGTAGTCACACGCGGTTACGTGACTGCAGTGTGGGGCGTTATGGACACAACACGTTGCCGTCCTCACAGAACGCGCTATGGGACCGTGCTGCTCTGCAGTGATTATGAATAGTCTTGATGAGGTTAGTGGATGCGTCACACGTGGCTGTATGGCCCCACCCACGGAGGGAAGAGAGCCTCCACACGCAAAGGCCAGGCCCTCGGAAAACGGGCCTGGAAGGAAATAGGCCCCATGCTCGCGGTTTTCCCTGGGTGTTGAGATAACAGACTTTCATTTTACATGGCCCAGGCCCTTCCGGCGAGCTGCAGCCCAAATGCAGGTGTGGGGGGATGTTGTGGATTGTGTGCTTGCTTGTCTAAAATCTTCAAGGCATGATTTTGCCCAAGGCTTAAGTCATTATTATTATTTTTTAAATTGTGGACTCATGAAGAATGGGAGCCTGCACCAGTCAAAGACATAAAGACCAACGCAGGAAAGGCAGGCAGGGGTTTGCTCTCAGGCCCGGGGCCCCTCCAGCCCAGGGCTGGTGGAGGCAGGACCCTTTCTGGGCATACAAGCCGTGCGATCGCACGGGGTCCCGGGCTTAGAAGAGCCCCATGCTCCATTTAACGTTCTGCTGGAACCTTCCGGAAATTCCTAATTTTTGAACCAAGGGCCCTGCATTTGCCTTTTGCACTGTGCCCTGTCAATTGTGCTGTGGGCACTGGTCCTGGCATTGTCCTCAGGACAGGTCTCCTTTTGACTGCTCGACCCGCTGCCCTCGTCCTCGTCAGACCACAGACGTGCACTCCACACGCCTGAGAACAAGTGCACTTGGGCTGCTCGGATGTGTGTCTAGAGAGTGATAAAAATAGGGCTTGCAACTGGTGCAGGAGGGCCCTGTGGTCTCTGTTCACACACACACACACACACACACACACACACACACACACACATTCAAGGTGCACATCTACACTGGCCTATTTCAGAGAGCAGCACGGTGCATCATGGGATTCTCTGCCCCACATCACTGCCCAGCTCAGATCCTGTCTGGACCTCCACTGCCCAACCACTAGGCCTGGCCCACCTCCTCCCCAACCTCTTCCATCCCTCTGCCATGCCATTCACTCTATCTGGACCACCCATGTTTCTTCCTTCTCAGATGTTCCTATTCTAGACCTATATCAGAGTCCGCCCTTTCTGGGGAGCCTTCTGGAGGTATTTGCAAAGGGCCCGATGGTGCTTTGGTGGCATACAGGAGGATGTGAATCCCCTTGCCTGGAGGAATCAGGGAGGGCTCCATGGAGGTGGTGAGTCTGGGCCCTGAGAAAGAAGAAATGTCTGCCAGGTAGAAGGGAGAGTTTTGTTGGGTGGCTTGGAAGTCAGACAGACCCTGGCATGAATCTGGGCTTTGCCTGTTATTAGTTGCATGAGTTACTTCCCTTTGCGGAGCCTCAGTTTGCCCGTCTATGAAATGGGGATATTAACAATAACACCTACCGCATGGATTATTGTAGAGATTTAGTGAAAGGAGATAGGCTTGCAAAGGAGCCACCGGTGCCTGGTTAAGTCATCAACAAATATGGTCCCCTTCTCCCTCCCTCATCGCCTTTTCTCCTCTTAAATGTTAGTTTCATCAGGTTACCGCATTCCTCTGAGCCTATTTGTTAATTCATCTCTGCAGAGGAGGCATCTTAGAAGGCCCAGAAGGCTGAGATTCTACATCGATAGAAAGGCCTCTCTCACGGGGTGCTCTCCTGAGACAAACGCTCCACTGTCACTAGTATGTCAGCTCACGGAGGAGAGCCCTCGGTCGGTTTTGTTTGCTCCCGGATCCCCTGTGTAGAACAGTGCGTGGCATGCCGTCGACGCTCAATAAATGTCTATTGAGAGATCAGCAGCACCAACTGGCCCGTATCACACCCTCAGCCCTGAGCACTGGGAAGGTGAGAACCCAGGGAGACCAGCCCTTCCCAGGGACACTGCCTCCAGATTGGGGGCACATTGCAAGCCACGGGCATTTCCTGAGCACCTGCTGTGTGCACGGCAGACCCTTGCCCCACAGCCCGATAGGGCAGGGCCGGGAGTAAGAGGCAGACACAGCGGCTTGGGAAGAGGAAGGGGGAGGAGGGGTGGCCAGCAGGGCCCTGGATGAGCAGGAGCGGGCCCAGCTGCAGTCCCGAGGGGAGGCCTCGCTCACCTGCTCCTGGCTGGGTGGGGCTACCTCTTCCTCTTTCTTTCTTCGAAAAAAAACAACAGTTTTCCCCCCTAAACCTACAAGTCCTACACGTTCGGTGTTTAGAGGTTCGGAAAACACACCATCGCCGAAAGAATTAGAAATAAGGCGCTAGTGCACGTGTGGCTTAACTATGATATTTCAGTGTTTTCCTTCCCGTCTTTTTTCCTCAGGGGCCTGTTCTCTTCCCCTTGGGAAGGGAGGTGGCTGCTTGTAGAGGAGGACCAGGCTCTCCCCCGGGCCTCCGACCACCCCTAGGATGGGGCTCCTGACTCCAACCATTGGAGGCTTGACACGTCTTCCTAAGACAGGAGGCGCGCAGAGCTGGGGGGGGGGGGGGCGTGTTAGCGGGTCTAGCCTCCTGTCCCACTTCCTCCATTGGGGACAGCAGGTCTGGCCTCCGCCCCTGCTCTCCCATGGGGCTGCGTTCCCTGAGGGAGGCCGAAGGCAAACTCCCAGGGAGTGCTGGCCCTCAGGCACCGGGCACCAGGCAAGCCGAGTGTGGCGCACGGCCCTCTCTTCGCCCCTTCCATCTCACCCTCGGGTCTGTTCGAGCACCCCTGCCCCTGGATCCCAGCCACCTTCCCTCCCTCCCTTAACGCAGGTGAGCAGACCAGGGCGCTCGGCATCGAGTACGCGCACGAGAGGCCCTGCGTGTTGAAAAAAGTCCAAAGGGGCCGGGTGCTCACGGCGGGACTTTAGCCACCATGTCACAGTGAAGGGTGTTGTGAGGGGGGCCCGACGTGGGTCACCTGGGCAAATCGTAAGTTATGGCACCCGCCCTTTCCGCCCACACGTAAGTCTGAACCTTTTGCCAAAAACATTTTTCCCAGACGCACAAGAAAACCCCAAAGAGGAACCTAAACCTTCCTGCTGCTGCACCGATTGGACGATGCGACGTGAGAGCTCAGGCTCTCACCAGACGGCGAAGGGGGAAGTGAAGGGAGAAGCTGGAAGCCTCTGCGGCTGCTCAGTCGTTGGTTCATTCACTTATTCGCCCATTCACCCTCCCTCCCTCCCTCCCTCCTGCTACCCGGGGCTGCCCGCCTGACAAGGGGCGGTGAGGGGTGTGTGAGGGCCGGGTGGGCGCTCCGAGGCCTGGAGGGGAGAAGGAGCAGGACCTGGGAAGCTCCCCCGAGGGGCTGGGCCTCGGGAGGAGAGGGCCCGGTTCCTCACCTTCCCCATTCTGCTCAGAGGCGGAGAGCCTCTTTTGCCAGGAGGAGGGCGAACACAAAACAGTCAATTATTAAACAGTGAACATAGCATTTCTGGAGGGCTTGCCTCTGCGTCCGGCCCGGTAGAAGCACATAATGTACATTATTGCATTAAATCCACCCAACAAGCCTTGAGGGGGATACTGTTGGTTCTCCCCATTTAACAGATGAGAAGACTGAGCCCCGGGAAGGGAAGCACTCCGTCTAAGGCCACGCAGTGAGAAAGCAGCGGGGCCTGGGTCTCATACAGGCGTTTCCTGATGCCTCCTCCCCAAAGAGCACCCTCTTCTTCACCCCCATCTCCGGAAGCCATCGACAAGGGCCTGGCAGTCCCTCTACAGTCTCCCCTGTGCCCACCGGGGGGTCAGTATTGGGGAGGGAGCAGGGGGCTGAGCCAAGGGAACATCTGCCAAGTGGCACGCGATCAGCTGGAGGCACGCCGCGGGGCTGACCACGCTGAGTGAGCGCTCACTGCCCACCAGGTGCCACCTCAGGGCGCCCGGGCAGGTCACATTCACTCTGTGCCACCCCCTTTGAGGTCAGTGCCCCGGCCTCACCTCATAGAGGAGGAAACAGACCCAAAGAGGGGAATTAGCAGGTCGGGTCACCCAGGTATACACAGCTTAAGTCTGGTCCGACTCCAAAACCAAGCAGAGGGCGGGGCCCAGGGAGCTGAGGAAAGTCCGCTTTCCTGCTGCCGAACGCGACCCCTGGTTGGAACTCCGAGCCTCTCCTGAACTTGCTCACGGTTCCTGATTCCTGTGATTCTCAAGGTCTGACGGAGTCTCACTCCCAGCCCCAGTCCCAGTTCCTGAGCCCTGCTCTCCCCGCTTCCCTCGCTATGTCAGGTGCTTCCTCCAGGAGGTGCTATTTCAAGGCCGGTGATGGAGGCCTGGCTTCCAAATCCACCCAGGGCTCAAGCCGGCCCCTCCCTCCCCTGTGTACTCAGCACTGAGGTGGGAACGGCTGGCTGGCGAGTCCCAGGCTGGCCCGGGGACTGGAAGCTGGGAGCCAGGGCTCCCTGTGGCCGCAGGTGGGCCTGGGGAGACTCCCGCCGAAGGGTATGGAGCTCAGTCGTGGAGACTGGGTGAGCCTCCACCACGCTGAGCGGTGGACTGGAGGAAGGGTCTGCAGATGAGGCATCCCCAGGAGCTGGAGTGAGAGCTGGTGTTTCACTGCCCCACTGAGCCCTGAGCCCAGGCCTCAGCTACCCCGTGATGGAGGTGTCTGGACGGACCAGCGTCAGGGCCCGGTACTCTCCCCTGCCTCTCAGAGCCTCTGGAAGATCAGGGTTTCAGGCCCAGTTGCTCAGGGGCATCACCTCGCGGCCCCCCTCCCCTCTGTAAACTGCCCCCCCCCTCAGGTAACCGAGCAAGCCTGCGCTTTGATGCGGCCACCTCAAGGCCGCACCGTCAATGGGCCCTCTATGTGCCCAGTGGGGCCGCTGGCCGTAGTGGGCGCGGCGAGCCTGGACACACAGTCCCACTGTGTGGGGCCCGCTCCTGCCCGCCCAGACCCTGTGGCTGGTGGGGGGCTCTCAGGAATGCCCTTCCAGCCCGGGGGGCTCTTTGGACAGGCAGGGTGGTCCGGGGGGACGGATGTGTGCAGGGCGGCCTAAGGAGCGGCCATCAAAGGGGCCGGGCAGAGGTGGCGCCAGGCGAGCGCCATGGTGGTCGTGGGATGGCTGGCGGTCGGTCCATTCATCTCCCGGGGTGGGTGGGGGATGGGGAGGCTGCCATGGACGCGCTCAGGGTGACCCACCATGTTGGGGTGCCCGGGACTCGAGACTTTCCACGTTAGAACCGGGCGAGTCCCTGCTGTTGGCCGCCGCCCAGAGTTCAGGAAGGGACACAGTGACTGACCCCTCTGGTCTGGACAGCTTCCTTCCTGTCCAGTGACCCCTGAGTCAGACCATCCAGCGAGGCCTGCGGGGCCATTCTGTGCACCCCTGCCTGCCTCCACGCAGGCCTGCCTCACCCTCAGAGGCCATTCTCCATTTCTCCCAGGCACCTTCGGTGAGGAGCGGCCGGCGACTACCCAACAGCTGCTCAGAGAGCCTTGGCCCGACAGCAGAGCCACCCCCCAGTCCCCCACCCTATGCCATGCCCTCAGCCATCCCAGGGGGCACCCAGAGTCTTTACTGCCTCCATGCCTCTGCCCAGGCCATTCCTCTGCCTGGGACAGCCTCCCCCCCACCCCACCCCGCCCCCCAACTGTCACTTCCTACTCTGCAAGGCTCAGCCAAGTGTCACTACTCCAGGAAAATTATTCTCTGTCCCAATGTGGGTTCGTACCCCTCTTTGATCTCCAGCCCCCGCTCCCCTCCCCCATAACATGTATTACACCCCAGTGCAGTTTCCGGTTTACCCATCTCTTTCCATACCAGCCCATGAGCTCTTCAAGGGCAGGGCCTGGCCCAGTCCACCTCCCTAGTACCCGAGCCCCCAGCACAAGGCCAGGCTCAGAGTGATGGAAACACTGACTGAGCGCTTACTCTGTGCCAGGCGGCCCACTCATTTCATTCTCTCCAGGGCTCCGTGAGGTTGGTAGAATCATCACCCCCATTTTACAGATGGACAAACAGAGGCACACAGAGGTGAAGTGACTTGCCCCAGGCTACACAGCGAGTGAGAGGCAGAGTCAAGACTTGAACCAGGAGAGTCTGCTTCTAGAGCCCAAGCTTGAATCTCGCCCCTCTACTCCTTCATCAGCTATTGTGGAATTAATGAATAAATGAACACCTTTGCCTCTCCAGGGTCTTCTAAATCCTGCCCGTGGCAGTTGAGGGCCATTGTCTCTGGTTCTGTGTCCTGGGGAGAGCACTTTTGCCTCTGGGGGTGAGCTAAGGGGTGCTGTCAGGGGGACCTGCCGTGAGGGGTCGCCCCAGGGGATGCAGAGAAGAGCCTCATGGGCCTTCAGGATAAAGGTGCTGGCCCTCACCAGCTGTGGACGGGCCCTGGGGCATCCTAGGGCCGTCGCCTACTTTGTCAGATGGGGAAACCGAGGCCCGAAGGGAGGAGGGGACTTGCCCGTAGACAGTCACAGTGTGGCCGAGCCACAGCCGTGAGGTCTCAGCTTCCCAT
The DNA here is from genome assembly GCF_027574615.1 of Eptesicus fuscus. Taxonomy (NCBI): domain Eukaryota; kingdom Metazoa; phylum Chordata; class Mammalia; order Chiroptera; family Vespertilionidae; genus Eptesicus; species Eptesicus fuscus. The sequence continues at coordinate 14,973,921 of NC_072481.1, forward strand.
TTGTCAAAGAGAAGAATATGTCCCGCCGGTCCCGCCTGGGAGAGGCCTGGGAGCAGAGATGGGAGGAGGACGCAGTGCTGAGGGCCCAGCGGCTCCCCGGGCCACCCTGCTCTCCCAGGCCTTCCATCACAGGGTCTGGAATTCTGCCATCCGTCTGCCCACGCGTGGGCTTAAGCCTTGCTCTCTGCTGTCTCCTCCTCACCCTCTGCTGCAGGGAGGAATCCTCGCCTCTCCACCTCTTCCCAAACCTCCTCTCCACGGTGAGCTGAGGGGAGCTCTGGTCCCTGACTCCAAATGAATGCTCCTTGCCTCCCGAGTTAGACAACCCCGGGGGGCGGCGGGGGCGGGGGCAGTTGTTGGATGTTACTCACAAGGAGTCAGACTCGGCAGGGGGCCCAGGGGTCTGCCTTGCTGCTTCTGAGACGTGTGCAGGGCGGCGGCCTCAGGAGCTGCCATTAAAGGGGCCAGGCAGAGGTGGCGCCGAGAGACCCCTTGTCACTAGTTGGGTGTGAAGGCAGGGGGGTGGGTAAGATGCTAGAGCATCACCCCCCAGGGCAAGCAAAAGAGCAGTCGCCTCCCTCTGGTCTGTGGGGACACAGGGAGCAGGAGCCTGGTGATGGTGCTGGCGACCAGGCTGGTGGGGGTGGGGGGCTGGGGGAATGAAGACAGAGAAGGCCACACAGGGCTGGCATCAAATCCAGCTCACTGCTCCCCTTTTACCTACGGAAGTATGGCAGCCCAGAGAGGTCAAGTGACTCAGACGGAGTCACACAGCACATGGGTGGCAGAGGCAGGCAGGTACAGGGCTCCTGGTCAGTGGTAGAGGGGGTTTCAAAACCACCCACGCCAACTCAATAGATTCTGATTCCACAGTCAGAGGTGGGAGGTGGGAATCCAGGAGGTTGAAAGCTCTCTGGGTGACGTCCCAGACCCACTGGCTCCATCACCACCTACCGAGGGACCGGAGTTTCTGCTCACTCAGAATTTAGGGGGTCTGGGAACTTGGGCAGGAAACACACAGACGTCTTTCCTTTCCCTGACCTCTACCTGAAAGTTAGCATCTTTTCCCACAGGGTCTTTGTCACAGTGGAAAGCACAGATGTTCTGCAGCCTCATTAGGGTTGTCACAGATGATCTCGACCTACTGTTGACGCTCCTCACTCGTCACCGCTGTGTCGCGGCAGCCGCTGGAGCTCTGTGAGATCTCTTCGCTCCCCGTGTTACTCAAGGGTCACGTGGTCACGATCGCGCAAGCTTGCTTTTTTACAGTCTGCTAGCTACCTTTCCAAAGGGTTTCCTCTGAAATCCTATGGATGTTGTTTTATGCATTTAAAAATGCAATTCCGAGGAGCCCGTAGACTTCCTGAGACTCCAGAGAGGCCCGTGGGCCAGAACAGGTTAAGGACCCTGCGTGGGGCAGTGTGGAGCCGAGCTCGGCAGGAGCCAGAGCTCAGATCTCCGTGGGGACCGAGGGGCAGCTGCAGCCCGGTGAGCCTCGGGAGGCAGGATCCGGGAGACAGATCCCTGGCGGGAGCTGTGAGCGGAACCTGGAGAGCAGACGTGGGCAGGACAGGACCGCTCCGTGAATTGTAGGGAAAGCCGGAGCCCCCAGACCCAGGCCTAGAAAACACACCCGTGTCCCTGTGACCAGGGACCAGCCTGCTCTGCCAGGACCTCCCGCCTCTGGCGCACACGGGGCACCACCCGCCCGCTCCCCCCTCCCTCTCCCTGCGTGTCGCGTCTGCCATCTCCCATCTCCTGGGCTCCGCGGCGTCAGGAGCCCATCCTAGGTGGGTCAGCCCTTTCATCCGGCTCCCAGGCTCCTTTGTGTTTGTTAGACTCTACATTTCTTCATCGTGCTCAGGGAGGGGGAAGTAAACACAGATTACAAAGACCCAGCAAATGGTTTTTATAAACTCTTATTTTCTTGCCACAGAACTGCCTTTAATTAGCTCCAAGGACTACAAAGGGAGCAGCGTTATAATAGGAGCAGCTTAAAGGAAAGAGCCCACGGCTCTTGGCTCCTGGACGGGCTGCTGCTGTCCGCAGCCACCAGCAGGTTTGGTGGGAGTGCCCCCGCGGCAGGGACGGCAGGCCCCCCTTCCCCCCGCTCAGCACAGCCTGCCTCAGCTTCTCTCCAGGGCGGAGGGGCCGGCCTGCCGCCAGGCAAGTCCCCTGGACAATGAGCCCCCGAATGGGCCTCGGTCCCTGCCCAGAGCCGGCCGCCCCGGTCCGCAGCTAGCAGCGGGCAGAAGGGCAGACGGACAGTCAGACTGACTTTACCATCTCAGCCGGGTAACAGCAACACAGCCCCCCAAACCCTGGGCTTCCAGGGCCTACTCAGCCCTTCCGCTTGGGAGGGAAGCTGGTCTCCACGTCCGGCCCAGAGGCACTGCCTTCAGACGCAGTCCATTCCTAGCCTCAGACCTTCAGCACGTCACAGCCAGAGGGGCCTCTGTTTTTGGCACAGAGAGGTTAAGTAACTTGACTAAGGACACTCAGCAAGACAGCAACAGAGTTGGGACCCAAGCTCAGGGACTCTTGACCCCCAATCTCAGGTGCCTCACGCCCATCTGGGCTCCCGCTTGGGAAGGGGTGGGGGGAAGGCAGTAGGGGGCTGTCTGAGGTCACAGCACATCAACCCCACGGACCAGAAAGAATCAGAGAAAGGCTCCCCCCGAGTTCCAGCCTCAATCAGAGGTTCTACATTGGGGGTCCCGGACTCCTATCCTTGTTGAAGGACTCAACCCAGACATTTGGGAATGAATGGAGGCATAAGCTGCCCAGAAACACTTTCTCATCCTCTGTCACCACGTTTGCACACCGTCCCGAGGCCGGCTCCCCCCACCCCCCACGAGGCCGTTTCAGTGCCATCCAGGGCGACGCGGTTCTCAGTGCCAGCCTGCCGCCTCCCGCCCCTCCCGCCCCTCCCGCTGCTCCCTCACCCCAGGGATCATCCGGAGGACGGGGGAGAAGGTCCTCAGGAGGGTCTCAGGCAGGGGCAGCCTGGCTGCTGCCTGCCCCGCGGCTCTCAGAAGCCGGCCTGCGTCCGTGGCTGCCTGAGCCCAGGTGGGGGGGGTCCAAGCTCTCCGGAGGGCCAGAGGCTGGGGCTGCAGGACCCAGGAGCCCCGTGAGGGAGGCAGGAAGCCACGGGTCACAGGGACACCCCCCAAATCCTCTACCCCAGTACCCTCCAAGATCTGCCCTGTGAGGTCTGGCGGTATCCATTGCCCCCACCACCAACTGTCCCCACCGGCTGAGGGCACAAGTCTACTTCGCTCCAGGAGACCACCCACCCCTCTTCCCACCTCAGGTTTAGGTCGCGGATTTAGGTGGACAGGCTGTGCCCTTAAAGGCAGCCGGGATCGCCGGTGGAGGGATGTGATCCGGGGCCTGGCCACAGCTCCCACCCGCGAGAACCAGCCCGGCGCCCTGGGCAATAGTTACTCACCGCGGATGAAGGTCGGCGTGTAGGTCGGGAAGGAATCGAAGATGCTGTTTGATGCCATGCCCCGCGCTGAGGAAGGCGAGAACTCGGCCCTTCAGGGGGGTGGGTTGGGATTGATCTGGTTGGCTGTTGTTTTATTTTTTCCTAGCTACTTTTGAAAATAAAGGGGTGGTGGTGTTGCTTTTAGTTTTTTTTTGTTGTTTTGTTTTGTTTTGTCTCCCGCCCCCCCCCCAACCCCCCTACTGTTACAAAAAAGAAAAAGAGGAAAGAACGCGAGAGTGTGTGTGAGCGAGAGAGGAAAAAAAATCCCCAAGGAAAGTAAGTTTCTGTTTGTACCCAAGAATTTGGATTCTCGGTCCCACAGGAATGTCTAGCCACAAATTTTCAACAGAAGCGTATGCAGAGTGTATCATTAGATGGCGGGAAGGGGCCTCGGGCAGCCAGGGCGGAAGAGCTCGCAGGGCAGCGGGAGGAAAGCGCACCAGCGCCAGCGCCACGGGGAATGAATGAATGAGGCTCGGCCCCCGACGGAGCCCAGGCTCCAGTGGGTGCGAGGGTGGCCCGGGGGTGGGGAGGCCCGGGAGCCAACCAGCTCCTGCGCAGGGCCCCGAAGGCTGCCGAGGGCCTGGCCTTGTGGTTCTGTGGTTGAGGGACCAGGCCTTCACAGTGTCAACCCAACCTCAGCTCACAGGATGCAAGAAGCCAGCTCGCGGCCTCGGCCCATTGGCTGGGCGGCGGTCACCTGGGCCGTGATGTCACGGCCTCTTAGAGGATCTTGTGGCTGCCTTTCTCTCTTTTGGGGGAAAAAAAAAAATAAAATAAAGAAAGGGAAAAAGAGAGAGAAAAGTGATGGCTTTTATTTGTGGGGCTGGCCTCAGCACGCGGCCCAGAAACAGAACTGAGAGCAGTTGGCGTGGGGGCGGCGGGGCGGTGGTTTGGATCCTGTGGGAGACTCCTTTTTAATGAAGGCCAGCGATGGCCTGGGCGGCCGAGGAGCCCCACAGAGCCCTTACCGGGCACCGGGAGCCTGGACCCATGGGGGTGTGTGGGGGGGGCAGAGGGCGTCCCTCCCTGCCCCCCACCCCTCGTCCTGGCTGCAGCCGACACCACCACTGTCCACCACCACCATTGCCAGAGCGGCGTCCACATGTGTGGCTGGGTGGCACTTCAGGGGGGTTTTATGGGAGTTGGGATTAAGTACAAATGGGAAACATATGAGCGGCATCTCCAGCGCTCACGCCTCCCGCGGCCTGCCCACCGAGAAAGGGCTTCCTCGGGAAAGCCGGCGGCACGGGGGCCCCGGGGCCCTCCGGGAGCGGGGTCCTGGCCCGGCGCGGTATTGAAGGCCCTTTGCTCATTTTGCTCTCCTGTGCATCCCCTCTGGGTTCCCGGCTCTCATCTACTGTGCCTGGGCTTTCCTGCCTCCGGGCCTTTGCTCAGGCTGTGCCCCCTCAGCGTGCCTTTTCTCAGCCCCTTTTCGAGTCCTTCATGTCCCAGAGGGTTTGAGGCCCAGAGGGACTCAAAAATAGGCAACACGTGGAAGATGATTCAACCCTACACTTTGATGTTCCCAGAAGCTTGGTCAGGCCTGGGGGGGAGGGTGGTGGCTTATACTATTTCCCTTGCAAGCTCTCTTCTCCCATTTCACAGGCCAGGCCACTGAGGCCCAGGACGTTGAAGTCAGCTTGTCCAAGGCCATAGAACTCTGAGTGGGACCAGAACACCAGTCTCTGACGCGCCAGCCCCCGCCTCAGCCATGACCACAGCACCCTCCTGTGTCCTCTAAGCTAAGTCCTGAGCCTGCAGAAACCCCCTGCAGCCGTCACTGCCCCCGGGCCTCTCCAGGGAGCCCACACTTGGGGCTAGGCCCCAGCACCAGCCTCAGGCTCATGGTGGTCTCCAAAGGCTCACGGAGCAGGAGGAGCATCTGGGAGGAGAACAGACACCGGGTTCCGCCCACAGCTGCACGGAGCCCCCTGGGAGCAGGGCAACCTGGGCCACTTGCTGTCTGTGCCTCATTGGAGCTCCACGAAGGCTCAGTCTTCGGACCCTGAATGGCGGGATGGTGGTGATGGGGTCCTAACTCGTCCAGGGAGGAAGCAGGTTTATGGCGAAAACCATGGGGTCCTGGAGCCACATTTCTGGGTTCCAGTCCCAGCTCTGCTGACTCCCAGCTGCAAGACCACGGGGCAAGCCACTTCCTTTCTCGGCCTGTTTCCTTCCCTGTGAAACGGGGATAACACATTTCTCGGAGGGACAGGCAGCGGGGTGAGGACACCGTCAGCGTCAGTTTCCTTGCCTGAGTCTCAGTGACGTCGCTCGGGCCCCGTTATGAGTCAGCGCAGGTAAGGAACCATCGCAGCCGGAGGAGGACAGGCTGTTCCCATGCAAGCTCGCCAGCTGGCCCGGCCCGGGCAGGGGGCGGGCTCGGTCGCACGGACGGTCGGAACCTGCCAGGGGGCCTCGCCTCCTGGTGAAATGTGGAGCGTTTGGAGCCTGCCATGTTGCGGACTAGATCAGAGGCCACATGCCTGGGAAGACCCCCTTTAACAGAAGCAGAAACTGAGGCCCCTGGAGGGGCAGAGACTCGCTCCAGGCACAGTGAGTCAGTGGAACCCCCCTTCCCCGCCGCCACCCCCCACCTCTCCCCCTCGGGCCCTGCTTCCCGGCCCAGGAGTTCTTTCCGCTTCACCGCCACCACCTCCAGTTTCTGACATACCGCCCTACGCACTCGGCTGGTTTTTCCACACGTAAGAGTGGGCCCCCATAACACCTATAACTTGGTTACCCCGAGGGACTCTCCCTCCCTGGGAAACTGAGTCCAGGCCTAGGAACAGGAGGGGCCCAGGGGTGGTTGAGGGCGTTCCTGGGGCGAGGTAGCAGACACGGACTGGTGGCCAGGGTTCATCCTTCCCTCAAGAGGCTCCTAATCTCCACTTGCCCCCTCGAAAGCGTGTGCCAGACTTTGAACTAACCCCTGCAGCCTGCCTGGGAAGCAGAAAGAACATTCCGGAAGCCTGGCTCTGGTGCCTATGCGTTAGATGGTGAGCAAGAGGCTTTCTTCTTCTGAACCTGCTCGTGACAGAACCTGTGACGTGGGGCCAGTCGCAGGACCCACCTTCCAGAATTGCCCAGAGGACTAAGTGAGGACACGCCCTGGGGGTGCCTGGCGCCCTGGGGGTGCCCGGTTTCCGGGGTTCCCTTTCCCTCACCTCTGACTGTGCCTTCTCTTGGCAGGCAGTGGGCAGCTGGGTTCCTCCTTGTTCTCCATTGGAAAAAGTTACCTGCCACCACGGAAATATCTGGGCCAACCAGATTAGGTTCATCCCAAAATCTGGTTGAATGAGAGCATCACAAAAAAATAGTACTTGTGTTCCTTAAACTTTTAATTTTAACTTCAAACTTCTAAATGTGCCGCACATGGCCTTCCTCCTGTCCGTCTGGCTCAAGTCAACCCCGATGGCCTCTCCTACAGCTGCCAGTGTGGGCTTCCTCCACGTGGACCGTGAACGTCAAGACGCTCGTGAAGCCATCAGCATCTGGCAGCACCTGGAGGTGGCTGCCTCCCCCAGTCTCTTACCATGTCCCACCCAGACTTCACTCAATTAATTTTTTTCTTTTTTTTAAAAAATATATTTTTATTGAATTTTTACAGAGAGGAAGGGGGAGGGATAGAGAACTAGAAACATCGATCAGCTGCCTCCTGCACACCCCCCACTGGGGATGTGCCCGCAACCAAGGCACATGCCCTTGACCGGAATCGAACCTGGGACCTTTCAGTCCACAGGCAGACGCTCTATCCACTGAGCCAAACCGGTTAGGGCTAATTTTTTTTCTTTTTCTGAGTAACTTGCCTTTACTGAGTCTTTCCAATGTATTCCACCTAGTTTCCATGGAAACAGACACTGTGGTTTTGTGTGGTATCATCGATAGTGGGTCAGGAAAAGGGAAGCCGCGTTGAGTGTTGGAAACCGAGGACGTTAAATCCGGGGTTATAGGCAACCCAAGTGATGGAAGAGCTCTTCCCCCCAAAAGACGGCGAGGAGCCCCGAGATTAGCCACCGCAGAGTCACTGCCCCCTTTGGCAAGAGGGACACAAGGAGAGGCGTGTTGCCAGGGACCCCCAGTGCAGGAAGGATGTGGTGGGAGAGTCTAGCATTTGCTGGAGCCACAGAGGAGACCCAGCCACTACCGAGGTGGCCCGGGGACAAAGAGTAAAGGGGCATCTCTCCTCCTCCCACCCGCCAGGCCCTCCCAGCGCCTCCCGTCGGTCAAATGGAGCGGGAACCAGCTGACTGTGTGAAATCAGACCCCGGAATTACAGAGCTAAGTGGGGGGTGGGGTAGAATGGATCTGAGGGCAAGCTGGCCTCGGACTGGCATACTATCCAAGGAAGTTCTGTAACCATGAAAACCGAACGGGCATGAACAGGCTTGGAAGCAAACCCAACTGATGTTTGACGAGCTGACCGCTGAGGGGCTGGTGGGAGCAGAGGGTACGGGTCCCCGTGAGGGACCTGCTCAAGGCCACCCCGTTTGCAGGTGGTGGAGGCAGGACTCAAACCCAGCCTCCCTCTGCCTGCTCTCTGGCTCCTCTCCCCTCCCCACCCCAGCCTCTCTCTTTCCTGTTGTTTACTTTGAGAACTGCTCACGGTGCCCCCTTCAGAAGCAAACCCCACCCCTCTCCCGCTCCACCTTCCTGCCTCGGCCCCTTCTCCAGGACCCTCCGCTGTTGGCCTCACTGCCGTCCCAGGGTAGCTGCCTCCCCGCACACCGCAGTGGCATTGAGGATAATCTGAAGACAGTTTTAACCCCTGTACCTGCCTCCCCAGGGACCCCAATGGCTCCATTCATGGCCTCTCCTCCTGCCTGAAATCCCACCATTAGTCACATTTGGGTTTGGATGCATAAATCCAAATATGGGTTCAGCCATAAGTCTTCTGTTAAAAAGACAGGGGAGCAACGGAGTCGTTGAGGGGGTTAGCCAACACGGGAGAAGAGCACAGGCTGGGCTCCCCCTCCCCCCAGGCCCCCCTCAGTGGGCATGCTGCCTCTCTCTCTGCAGAGTTTCCCCAATTCTTAAAATCATGATCCACGGGCCCCTCCATGCCCCTACCACTACACACAGAGCAAACCAGGCAGACAGATTGAGATGGGTCTGCCCATTTTACAGCCAGGCAAACTGAGGCTCGCAGGGGGAAGGGCCTCACACAGTCACATGGTGAGTAAGGAGATCCAACTGCAGGTCGGCTGCTGCCACACCCAGCCGTGCCCGGGGCCTTTCCCTTCTCTCTCCATCGAGGTGGAGGAGCTGAGCCGTGGGGTTGGGTGAGCCGGGTTCAGATCCCAGCTTTGGCACGTCCTACCTGTGCAAGGTCAAGGGGCCTAGCAGAACCTCGCTGCACTTACCTGCAAGATGGGGACAAAGTCTTCTCTTCTCCCAGGGTGTGCCGTGGGGAGGGAACTCCGGCAGGGCAGCAGGCCCGCAGCCGGGTAAGCTCTCCTGCTGCTTTTTGGTTGCTAATAGCCTGAGAGCCCGCGTGTAAGGGGTTACGTGTGTGTGTGTGTGCGTGTGTGTGTGTGTGTGTGTGTGTGTGTGTGTGTAGGGGAGAAGGGCAAAGCTGGGCAGTGGGAGGGCATGTGGCTGATTCACAACTTCCAGGGTCCTTGGTGCCCGCCCCCCCTCCCCGCCCCCAGTTGTCCTCCCACCCAGTCCCACCTACTGCGTGAGGCCTGACTCTCTGGGCTCCTGGAGGCTGGTGCCAGCACCGGGCTGTGGGAACCTGGGTCCCGGCTGTAGGACAGGGCCCTGGGGCGGCCAGCATGTCCTCCCTAAGATCCTGGTCAGCCCAGAGGCCTCCCTGTTCCTTTGAGACCTGGAAAGTCTTGCCAACAGCCACGCCCTCCCTCAGAGCCCAGGCCCCGCCGAGGAAGAAAGCAATCCCAAGCGGCAGCTCCTTTTGGCTCATAAAATGGCTCTTTCTCTGGGTCTTCTGGTGGAATAACCTATTTTTAGCATCAAAGAACTCTGCTAGGGGCTTAGACCTGCTGAGGGACCAGCTTTGTGTGGCCACAGACCCGGTGGAGGCGGGCACTCCCCAGGGGTGGGGTAGGAGGGCCACCACCCACAGGGCCTGCGGGGGGCGGGCCCTTGGAGGCCAGACTGGCCCAGAGCTCCTTCCCTTCCATTCAGGGTTGGGGGCCGGGCCAGTGCCTCCGGCCCCCACCTTCACCCCATTTCCTCTCAGTGCATTTCCCCACAAACCTAATAATAATAACCATAGCAAGAATCATGAACGAGCACTCACCATGTGCCAGGCACTCTTCCAAGAACCTCGCATAAACCAACTCCCTTCATTCCCACAATAACCTGATCTGTGAACAGATGAGGAGACCGAGACTCCGAGGGAACTGACTGGCCCAGGTCGGCTCGGAGGGGCGGCTCAGGATTTGAACCCAGGCAGTCCATTTGATCATGAGTTAGTCTCACTCCACAGCTGAGAAAACAGAGACTCAGGGAAATGGGTGACGTTGCTCAAAATAACCTAGATCCCAGATGGTGAGGCCAAGGTCCCTGACACGGGGGTGTGACCCAGGACCTCTGCCCCGAACACTCCCCGTCACTGACCTCTGGATTTCCAGGGCATGGCACCTATGACCTCAGCGAATGCTCCCAACAAAGGGTGTGTGTATATGTGTGTGTGTGTGTGTGTGTGTGTGTGTGTGTTTTCTATCCTTCTCCCACCTCTCATTTTACTGAGGGGGAAACTGAGGCTCCAAGAGGAAAAGGGACTCTCCTGAGGCTGCCGAGCTAGGAAGTGGTGGAGTTGGGATTTGAGCCTCATCTTCTGGAGTTCCTGAAGCCGTTGCTACAAGCTTCCATCCCAGTCCCCACCTCCCACCGCCCCAGCCCCTGCTGCTTTCCTAGGGGAGGGTGTGTGTGGGGGGGGTGGGGGGGGGAAGCTGGGCTCCAGGACAGGCATGAATTGGGCTGTACTTTAAAAAAAAATGATTTGGTCTTAATGTCCCCCCCCCCCTCCCTTTCTGTCTTCCATAATGACCCTGTTTGCAGGGGTGTGCCGGCCGGCAAATCTGCTGACCCAGGCAAAAGGAAGGGGGTGTCATTATGTGGTTGGGAAATGGTGGGGCGTTTTGTATGCCACCGATCTAGCATCCCAGGAATTTCAGCAGCCCTCAAGAAAATTAGAGAATTAGCTACTATGCAGGCCCTGGCTACCTCGTCACTGTGTGTGTGTGTGTGTGTGTGTGTGTGTGTGTCACGCGTGTGTGTGCGCGTGCGCGTGTGCTTTTCTTAACTGTAAACTAGGACGCTTTCAGATCTGCATGTAAGAAGCGCTGTAGGAAGAGGAGCTGCCTAGGGTAAGAAGAGAGCCCGGCCAACGAGGCCACAGGCCACGGCTGACCCGTGGGAGAACCGGGCTCAGAGAGGGGCAGGAACTTGCCCGAGGCCACACAGCTAAGGGCAAGCTCAGTATCACCTGACTTGTGGCCCAGTGCTCTTTCCAAGGTGCCAGGCTCTGCAAGCCACTTGCTGTGTGAAACCAGACAAGTTCTCTCTCCTCTCCGGGTCACTTTTCCTCATCTGTGAAGGAGGGGTGAGATCATTGCCTTAGTTTGGGCTCCCCAAAGACAGACCTGAATCTAAGGAATAGGGGCTAAGCAGTTTATTGGGGAGGTGATCCCAGGAAGCTGGGGTGAGGGAGAGGAGGAAGTGCCGCGGGGAAGGGAAGGCAGCCCATCCAAGGTGCCAGGAGCAAGCCGCTGACTGCTCTGGGCAGCCGGAGCTCAACCCTCCTGGGGTCCCTCTGAGGAACTGGATGGGGCACCACACAGAACTGCTGCCCCGGGGCCAAGCGGGTGGGTGTGTGCCCACCAGCTCCCATCTCTCATGGGTTGTGGGTTGCTCTAGAAATGATGACTCTGCTAGAATTCCGGCCGCTCCCCCTGGGCAAAGCTCCCTCGGGGCCAGAGGACATCTCAGGCCGACCTGTCCTTCAGGGGAACTGTCTATTCGGGCGGGTCTGTGGTTTCTAGGGTGTCTCCCGGCTCCCACAGGTCAGGCTTCATCATTTTACAAACATCTTCATCAACCCTTGCGAGGGGCCATGCCATCAGGGAAGCCATGTGTTGGCACGGTAGGTGGGTACAGAATCACGTCCTCACCCCTTGGGCCAGGGCTGCCTCTGTCCATGCTTCAGCGTGTTGGCCACTGGTTTTTAAATAGGGTCTTTGGAAAACCTGGGGGTCAGTGCCTGTGGGTGCCCCCTGAGGAGGGATGTGCCAAGGACTAGGCTGAATGGAGGGAGTGGGACTCTGTCCTCTCCACCACTTCCAACTTTGCGCTTTTATTTTAGCTTTCTTCCCCCCTCAAAGTTATACAAGGTCATAGTTTAAATCGTCAGATATTTTTATAAGGCCCTTTACCACCCCTCGGAGAAAATCACTTCGAACTCCTTTAACTGTTTCTTGGAGTATTTACACCATTTCCCTAAATAACATGCTTACTAAGCTCATGGCGATTTTTTTCCTTCTGGACATTATATGTTGGCTCTCCTGGAGGAGGATTTGGTTCTTTGGCCCAGCCCTCTCCTTACCATGCACCCTTTCTCTCTTCCCAGGATTGTAGTTATTTGGGTTAGATTAACTGCTAGTGTTGACCTTTTTACAACTGGATAAACACTTTTCACAGCTGAGTCATATAGTCTGCTCTGATTACACTTCCTTGACTGCACAGCTTTTGTTTTTCCTGGAGTTGTAATTTGTTTAGCTTTTCATTTGCATAATTTTGTGTGTATTTACCACGAATTCATCCCCAGACTGTCCAGTTGTTGTTCACATGTCCTATGGGGAAATTCAGTATCAGCAGGTATTCTATCCATTTTGTCTTTTTGGAGTCATTTCTCCTGGAATTCCCTTACCTGCTCCAGTCTGAACTTGTTGCTCTCTCTCCAGCCTACTGCCCAGCTGTCAACCTGATGGTCTCCCTTCACTGTCATCTTGGGACTCTTTTTGGTCCCTCTTACATTGGAGCCCTTGTTTCCTGGATTCTTTCTCAGTTTGCTTCCTTGTTTTGATGGAGCACATCTTCCAGAAGCTTCCTAAGAAAGTGTGCATAGGAGGTAGATTTATTTGCGAATTTGTTACATTTGATGATACCTTTAGTTAAACTTCATGGGTAGTTTGGCTGGGTATAGAAATCATGGTTAAATTAATTTTCCCCCCTTAAAGGTGTTTTTCCATTGTCTTCTTGCTTCTTGTGCTGCTATTGGTAGGTCTGAAGACAATCTGTTCTTAATCTTTGAAAATAGCTTGTATTTTTCTATCTTTCTGAAAGCTTTGAAGTTATTTTTGTTGTTGTTGTTCCAAGTGTTCTGAAATTACACAATGAGATGCCTTTGTGTAATTCTATTTTTATTCATTGTTCTGGACATTTAATCAATCCTATGATCTGGACAGTCATGGTGATCAATCCTGGGTAGTTTTCATGGATTACTTATTTGATCATTTTTTTCCTTCCTTTTTAACTGTTTTCTCTTCCTGCTGAGACTTGTAAAATTCTAAGTAATTTAAGATTCTAATAAATTCTAAAATTCTTATCCTTTTTATTGTTTATTTCTTTGTACTGTGTTTTTGGGAAGAGATACCTTCATTTTTTTCTTTTAGTGTTTCTACTGAGTTTCTCATTTCTGTTATAATAATTTAAATTTGTACTTTTTGCCTTTGTCATTATTATATTTCATAACTGCCTATTCTTGTTATATAGGTGCTGTACTTTCCTCTTATCTCTCTGAGGATATTGATAGAATATTTCAAAAAGAATTAATCTCCCACCCAGCGTGCTTCCTTTAATTTACTTTCCCCCCCTTTATTTTGTCTTGTCTTTCCTGGCAGAGGCTTTCTTCATATGGCTAATGATCTGTCTGTCTGCCCTATTGAATAGCAAGGTACTGAACTCTGATTGGAAGCTCCGTGTAACTGTGTGGGACTGCCCAACTCTGAAGTTCACAGAGGGGTCTGGCTAGGTCAGTGGTTGGCAAACTCATTAGTCAACAGAGCCAAATATCAACAGTACAACGACTGAAATTTCTTTTGAGAGCCAAATTCTTTAAACTTAAACTTCTTCTAACGCCACTTCTTCAAAATAGACTCGCCCAGGCCGTGGTATTTTGTGGAAGAGCCACACTCAAGGGGCCAAAGAGCCGCATGTGGCTCACGAGCCGCGGTTTGGCGACCACTGTTCTGGGGCAAGGGGGTTGCCATTGCTTGAGTGTTATGTTCACTTGATCCTCTATTTACAGTGCCATAGCCTTTGCCCCCTCCTGTCCAGGGACCCTCTGTTTTTCTTTCTCCAAAAAATAAACTTCAAATATTCTTCTGGGGTGGGGAAGAGTATCTGGGGGTCCAGCTGCTTCCTATAGACTTTCAAATATCCCTCCCGTTCTCAGTCACGTCTTCAACCCCGTTCTGGACAAGTCTCGTTGCCAATCCCTGGGTCTTTGGCGGTTTTGCTGTGTAAGGAGCTGCGATGCTTTCCGGCTTTCCCCTTTGCTGTGTCTGTGGGTTCATGTCTCTTTGGCCGGCCAAGTCCGTGCTTCTCACACAGACGCTTTCCAGGTTCCTACACTCTGTTGTTGTTAGCCTTCCCCTGTTCTTGTTGACCTTGTAGACTTATGCCTTAGAAAAACCCAAAACCAACACACACACACACACACACACACACACAACAACCAACCAACCAACCAGAAGAACACTCTATAGACAGAAGGCAGCGGTCAGTGCACACCTTCCATCTACCCCGTCTGTTCCCTGGACTGTGGGGAAGCGTTTGTTTGAAACAAGGATTCCAGAACATATCCTGTTTGTGTTTCAGAAGACACAATTTTTAAAAGAGGTGAATTCTCCCAAATTAATCTATAATGTGTTTTTATTGATTGTTTTTGTTTTTTTTTAGAGAGAGAGGAAGGGAGACGGATAGAGAGATAGAAACACTGATGAGAGAGAAACATCATCGATCGACTGCCTCTTGCACACCCCCTTCTGGGGATCAAGCCTGCAACCCGGGCCTGTGCCCTGACTAGGAATCCAACCGTGACCTCCTGGTTCATAGGTTGACGTCCAGCCACTGAGCCATGCTGGCTGGGCCCCAATAGGATTTTTTTATAGGACCCGACAAACTGTTTCTAAAGCTTATGTAGAAGAATAACAGGCCAAGAAAAGCCAGTTATATAAAAGAGAAGCAAGAAAGGGTGGGGGTGAGGGTGGGAAAGGGGGTGGGGTTACTCCGTCAAATACTGGGACCCAGGATACATTAAGTCATAAAGTCAGAGCGGTACCAGCATGGGACTATACAATGGGCCCATGACACAGAACAGAGAGCCCAGAAACCGATGCCCTAAGAGGGTGCCTCAGTCAGGGTCCTGCCGGAAACAGATGGAGCCCTCAAAGGTCTAACGGAGGAGCGTTTGGGGAAGCAGCTCTTTAGGGATGTGTGTGCAGGGTTCATGGAGCCAGCAAGGGATGCTGATGCGTCCCGGTTCTAGCAGCAGCGGGAAACCATCACCCCAGGGCACAGGAGCTCCACAGCTCTAGGGGGCGGGCTGACGTGGGGAAGAGATGCTGACCAAACCACGGCTGGCCAGGTGGGAAGGAGTCCCTCCGGCAGTACCTCCCTGGCTGAGCCCAGATGGAAGGCCAGAGGGCACGGAGACCAGCCTTTGGGCGCCCATGGCAGGGTAGAAAAAGGCAGAGAGCAGATCTGAGAGGGAATGAATGGAGAATAACCAATACACATGGAAATAGCCAAGAACATATAGGCACTCCACTCAGAGGTCCCACAGACAACACACATGTCACCGCTCCCCAAGTGACTTCATCAGATCCCCCTTCTCCTTCCACGGATGGCACTGCCATCCACCCGGTCACCAAGCTGGACCCTGGCTCACTCTCCGCTCCACCTTTACTATGTAACTGACCTTCAGAATAAGCCCTACGCCGCTTCTTGTCTGGTGGTCTGAGCACCTCATCGTGGCTGACAGGTGTCCAACAACCTCCCATGGCCCACAGGAAAGCCCTGGTCTTTCCCTCAACCTGTTCCTCCCAGCTCCAGCCTCCAGACCACGTGTGGTGTCTCCATCCCTCTAATCAGCTACCCATCCCCGAGACTTTGACCCTCCTGTCTCCTCCCTGCCCTGCTTCCTGTCCATGGCGAAGTCCTCCATGAAACCACTCCTGCTCCAGGCTCCTTCCCCTCTCCGATCATAGTTCTAGCTGCTTCCGTTCCATGTCAGGCCCCCTCCACTGGTCCGTGAGTTTCAACAATAGGCAGTGTGCCCCCAGCTCCCAGGAAAGGCATCACAAATGTTTGTTGAATGAATATATGGTTGAGTGACCAAATTAGGGATCAAAGGTATGCCCTCCTTTTCCGAAACACTGAAGACAAGGGAGTGTGGGCGGTTGGGCATGACAGTCAATGTCGTTTACTCAACAGCTATGTGGCCTGCAGTTCCCATGGGTCACCCCCGTGCTGGTGCAAAGGATACAGCAGTTAACACAGCAGATGTGATCTCTCTCCTCGTGGGACTGAGAGTCTGCTGGGGGAAATAGCTTCCAACAACCAATTTCACAAATAATTATTTAATTTTAGTCATGAAGTGACATTCAGACAGAGTCAGGAGTGGTGGCAACCCAAGTGTGGGGCAAGGTCTGTGCAGCGTGGGCCTGGTGGCCCGAACTGCGTGGGCCTAGGGCTGGAGGAGGGCATGAGAGGGAGAGGAGAGGCAGAGCAGGTAGGCGGGGCCAGCTCTGGGTGGGGGGCAGGGTGTTGAAGGCAACCAGAGGGATAGAGAGGGTTGGTAAGTCTTGGAGTGGGTGTGTCACATGATCAGATTTGCATATTTTAAGTTTTCTCTGGTGAATGAGTTGAAGGGGGACTGAGGACTGGGGTCCCTAGACCTGTGCCCCCTCGCATTGCATGGGTGCCAAGGACTCTCAGAAAAGGGTCCTGTCCCTGGCGTGGAAGGTGCCCTCCATGTTTCTTGAGGGGCTTAGTCGAAGTTGCCCTTCCTCGCCAGCTCCCACCCCACCCCTGTCCCTCAAGCACACAAGTTTGATTTCCCGCTTTCAAGGAAACAGGATGGATCCATTGAAGACGCTGAAGTTGCCTCCCTGCGGCCCAGGAGGGGAGAGCTGACAGGTGGGGGGTGAGCTCTGTGCTTGGTGCACACACTTCACCTTCACACGTCTTATCCCTCGTCCTCACCCCCACCCACTGACCAAGGTGTCCCCATCTGTCCCCTTTTAAAAGGTGGAAACGGAAGGCTCAGGCCAGGCCCGTCAGTGACCTGAGGGCTGGGGGAGGAGGGGCTGCCTCACAGGCCTGAGCACAGGAGCCGGCTCTGGCCCCGGGGGCTCCCTCCAGCCTGGAGCCCCTGCCTGGGCCCGGCCTGAACCGGCCCTCCTCCCTTAGTTAGGTTCCTCTCCCTCCCTAGTGACAGAGGTAACACGTGTCCAATGTGGACCGTTGAAAAGACTACAGAAAAACTGTAAGTTACCCCAGTCCTATGACGACCCAGAATTAAATACTGCCAAATTTTGCTGTATTTGTCTCCTGAGTCAGTGTCTGTCTTTTCCCTTCTCCCTCTTTCTTTTCCCAAATGGCATCACCACGCCTACATTTTCAGGAATCTTCTTCCATATGGACAGATACTGTTCTACAACAGGAATTTTCTACCGGGAAGGTACAGCTTCGCGGGGTCCGGGGGCCCCTGAAAACCCCAAGGAAAACCATGTTAAGATGTGTAGTTTCCAGGAAGAGGGTCTCCAGCTTTTATAAAATTCCCAAAGGAGCCTGGGGCCCAACTAAAGGTTAAGAACCCCTCCTCCACCCACAGGCCCATATCAGAGCCGGGAGCTATGACGGCGAAAGGCCAATCATTTGAGCCAAGAATGACTCTGGGTTCTGGGCCTGGAGCCTGGGGGGCTGGTGGTGAGGGACACAGGGGTGGAGCCTGCTAGGTGGAGGGCCTGGGGTAGAGCCTTGAGGAAGATGTCATCTGCATGCCCACATTCTCAGGAGCCTCCTCCCACATGCAGAGATGCGATTCCACACCTGGCACTCTTTTAAAATATATATATATTTTATTGATTTTTGACAGGGAGGAAGGGAGAAGGATAGAGAGTTAGAAACATCAATGAGAGAGAAACATCGATCAGCTGCCTCCTGCACACCCCCTACTGGGGATGTGCCCACAACCAAGTACATGCCCTTGACCGGAATCGAACCTGGGACCCTTCAGTCCGCAGGCCGACGCTCTATCCACTGAGCCCAACCGGTTAGGGCCACACCTGGCACTCTTGTCTGGAGTGCACAAGCTCTGGAGCCTGGGAAGCTCAGAGTTGTGGGGGGTCCGGGTTGGCCCTGCCATCTCTGAGAAGGCTTCCCGGAGGAGGTGCCCAGCAGGCAGGGAGATGCGCAGCTCTGGAGCCCAAGAGAGAAGACAGGAATGTGGGCACCACCTGCCCACACACAGCCGTGGAAATGGTGGGGTAAAGAGGTTCACCAGCTGTCTGGACACTCAAGATCTTCAGGGAATTCTTTTTTCACCTCCCACCTGCCCCAAACCTGGCTCTCCCAGAGGACACGCCTCGTGCCGCCCTCCCCGAGGGCCTGCCGCTGTCCACTCTCCACGGTCAAGGCTGTTTCCAGATGCTGCCCTCTCTCCGCCCATGGAACCCTCTGCTCCTCTGGGCCATCTCCTCCCCGGCCCCTCCCATCTCCTGGCCACACCCCTTCAGCCCTTCCAGGCCTGGGCTTCCGGAGGGCCACTGTCCTCTCTGCCCCAAGTCTGAAAGATGGATACACCGATGAATGGAGGAGTGAATAAATGAGTATGGTCTGCCTTCTACAGCCCCTCCCCACACTCACCTGAAATCACACCTAATTAATTACCAACGACATCCTGGTCACCAAAACCCAATGGTCACATCTCAGACTCTCTCCGCAGCAACTCACCCCCATTGATGATGCCTTCCCTCCAAACCCTCCCCGGGACCAACCCCCACCCCCCCAGTCATCCCCCTGGACTCACCTTCCCTCCCCATCCTTCACTGAGACGGCAATAGTGTTTCCAAGGCAGCGGAGCCAGAAACAAGAGAGAAATCAAGACACTTCCCTCATCGGCTCTGTCAGCTCTGCACATTCAGGCACATCAGATAAGCATCTTGTCTTGTATGTGGTCGAGGTGTCAGACGGGCCGGCAGCTGTCTGCTTCCCTCGGTGGTTCTCGCTGCTCTGCTGGGCCTCAGGGAAGCCAGGGGAGGCATGGGCACAGGCCACTCACTCATGGAGCCTGGGCTGGGGTGGCATCCTCAGCCCCACTGCAGCCCCAGGAGATGCAAAATGCCTGGCTCTCTCCCGGTCTGCAATCTCTCCTGGCTCCCTAGGACGCACAGCACCACCTCCACGCTCCTCAGCCTCGAGCCTGAGGCCTTCCGGGCACTCCTCTTGCTCCTTCTCATCACGCATCGCACTCTGGCCGGGATGGAGTGTGGTCTGCGCTTTTCAACCTCCAGATCCTTCTTCACGGGGATTTCTCCTTCTGGGGTCCCTTCCTTCCTTCTGCCAGGTGTTGTCAATTGTCTAAATCCTGCTCACCCTGCATGGTCCGGCTTCAATGCCCCTCCTTCTAGAGGCTCCGAGCTGCCAACCTCATTCTTCTGTTCTTTTTGCAGCCGAGATGTCAGTTGCTGCTTCTGTCTGCCCCGCAGCTCCTGGCACAGTGTGGCATGTGGCATGAGCATCAGTAAATGCTTTCACTGAATCTTCTACCCTGTTCCGATTTAGCTCGCATACATTAAGCACCACCACACGCACATACTCGGCCTCACTAAATCTGCATGAGGATGTGGTGATGTCCGAACCACTGCCCCATGTTCCGTGTCGGGAAACGGAGGCTCAGAGACGCTCAGGAACACCCCATAGTCACACAGCCAACAAGGACCAGAGCTGGGATCACTCTGAGGCCGCGTGAGCTCAGAATCCGGATATTTCGACTCCAGGCCTTGTCCTTCCAGCTAGAACATGTGGGACTCTCCCGCCCAATGGGGTCTCAGAGGAAGCAGACAGGAGCCGTCTGCTGCTTCCACACGGACTTTGCTTTCAACCTATTCGTTCTTTATTATTTTTTTCTTGAAACAAAAGAAATGTGTGTTCAGGTCTGACTTTTCAATCCAGTGTTCTTTCCAAGACACTCCACTGTCTCTGTTGCAGGTTGAGTCCTTGAGCCAGAGAAGGACACCTTCAGTCAGGACTCTTGATTCTTTCAAGCAACAGAAACCCAACTGTGATGGCTCATTTATATGCCAACGTGGCGAGGTGATAGTACCCAGATATTTGGTCAGACACAGGTCTAGATGTGGCTGGGAAGGTAGTTTTTAGATGAGAGTAACACTTAAGTCAGTAGCCTTAAAGCAGATTGCTCTCCATAATGTGGGTGGGCCTCATTCAATCAGTTGAAGGCATTAAGAGGGGCAGAGAAAAAAAAAATACTGATCTCCCCTAAGGAAGAGAGAATTTTACCAGCCAACTGCCTTTGGACTTGAGCTGCAACATTAGCTCCTTCCTGGGTGTCCAGCCTGCTGACCCATCCTGTAGATTTGGGACTTGCCAGCCTTCAGATAGAGTGAGCTGATCTTCTCTCTCTTTCTCTCTCTCTCTCTCTCTCTCCTCCCCCCCCCCCTCGTTGGCTTCATTCTTTTTTTTTTTTTTTGGCTTCATTCTTGAGCAGGCTCTCCTCAAGAGGTGCAAAAAAAACTGCCCACAGTTCTAACATTGTCTAAGCTTAGCAAACCATAAAAAGGGAGGGCTTTAAAAATATATATATATATTTCTAGCAAAAGTTCTGGGGTTGCCACTCATTGGCGTGGCTCAGGGCATGTGACTATTCTGGAGCCAACTGCTGAGACTCCGGCTGACCAGGAGGTGAGGTGGCCCTCTTTCCTGTGGTCTGACCGTGATGCCTACATATTTGCTTGCTTCCTGCCTTGAGGCAGATCCAGGGAATGGAATCAGCCTGAAATCAGAACTGCAGATCTGGAGAAAAAGCAGCTAGTGTGAGGGAGCCAGCGGTTCCTCTGAATGGGGTCAGGGTGGAGCTAAGCTTTCACCATTTCTTTGGGGAACGTTTGGCTGAAATTGAAATCTCCAGGGAACTGGCTCCTCCCCACCCCTCGTGGGACTCAGGAGTCCTTTGGATCCTGCCTCTGCCCAAGGCTTGAATCCCTTTTATAACTTTCCCGAGTGGTTGTATACCTCCAGGGACAGGGAGCTCATCACCCATCAAGGCAGCTCATGCCATGCTTGGCTAGCTCTGACCAGAAGAAAGGTCTCTCTTAAGTTGAGCTAAAGTCTGACTCTGGACCTCCACCCCTCAGTTCCAATTCTCCTCTCTCCCTGCTCCCTGTTCTTCCCCCTCCTCCCTTCCTGCCCCAGACCGGCACCCACACCAGGGTCCTCCAGGCTGCTACGTCAGCCATTCTACCAGCTGTTCTCCAAATGCGGAGCTGAACACACGACTCATATCATCTCACGTCCACCTCTGTGAGGTGGGCACTATTGTTGTGCCCTTTGTGTGGAGAAGGAAACCGAGCCTCCGAGATGCGCAGGGGCTTGCAGGGTCACCTGACTGACATGGGGCTGAGTAAGAGGCCTTCTCTGACTCCGAAGCCCCTGTTCTTTGCCATCAGGCTGCCCTGCTTTCAACTGTTCCTCAAATGACATGGTTTCAAAAAGCCTCACTCTCCTTGGAGCTTTCTCCT
The DNA here is from genome assembly GCF_027574615.1 of Eptesicus fuscus. Taxonomy (NCBI): domain Eukaryota; kingdom Metazoa; phylum Chordata; class Mammalia; order Chiroptera; family Vespertilionidae; genus Eptesicus; species Eptesicus fuscus. The sequence continues at coordinate 14,995,203 of NC_072481.1, forward strand.
GGCCGTGGCCCAGTGGGTCAAAGCTTCCCAAAGTTGGGTCCCCAGGACGGAATGGTATCGGTCAGGGCGCATATAGCTCCATATGATGGAAATAACTCTCCAATGGCTTAATTATTGGCTCCTAGAGCTAAAATCCCAGGGGTGTGTGGCTTCAGGTCTGGCTGGATCCAGAAGCTCAAACTATATTATCAGAACTCAGGCTTATTCTCCTTCTGCAGCTCTCCATAATGCTGTCCTCCATCTTGGCCTCGTTTTCAGCCAGGCCTCTCCCCGTAGTAGCCTTCAGAAACCAAAGGTTTACATTTTATCCATTTGACAATCCCAAGAGGAAGCACTACCCTTCTCATCTCATCGTTCCAGGCCAAGTCCCAGGACCGGCTCTCCTTGACTTGGCCTGGGTCATGTGCGCGCCCTTAAGCCGATGGTTCGATGCAGGGGCCAGCGCTCTGACTGGCCAGGCCTGGGTCGTGTGCACATCTCTGGAGCTGTTTCTGTCCTTCCAAACCACACGGACTGAAAATATGTGTGTGTGTTGGGGCGGGGGTGGGGGGTGGGGGGAGCTCCCCAAAGAATAAAGGTGCTGGTTTCAGAAGAAGTGAGAATGTTGGGCAGTCGGCACAGACATAGAGGTTCACTTATGAACCAAACCTTCCCTGTTGTTGCTCTGGGGGTATGTGTGAGCATTGCAGGAAAGAATGTGACTCTCACCTCCTTCGGTCACGCAACCAACCTTCAGTCACGCAACCAAAAATTCCCGTATCAACTTTAGCAGCCATGTCACCCCGTCAATGCACCTCTGAGCCCTGGCTCCCTGCCTCACACACCGCAGCCCCGGCCAGCCGCTTCCTGCTGCACTGGGGACCCAAGCCCAGCAGCTTTCACGTATCCCTCTGACATCTGTCTGGTTACATCACGTAAAAGCTCCACAGAGGCTAGAGGCTGGGTTCTACGCCTGTCTTGTTCTCCCTCGTGTCCCTAGCACCGAGACCAGGGCCGGCCCATGCAGACACTCCCTGAATGCTTGCCGAATGAATGAAGGAGACCGGCTTGTGGCTGCAGCCAGATGGGACCATATGGCCACCTCGGGCGTCTGCAGGCTTGGTCCCTCCCTGTCAGGGTGCACATCACAGTTGAATACCAGCAACTACCACGTGCTGAGCACACGCCACCCCCCTCACGGCCAACTTCTCCCTCAGTCCTCCAGCCCCCCAGAGCCCTGTGAAGCAGCTGTTACTTCCTTCTTGGGCAGAAGAGGAACACAGGGCCAAGATATGAACCCAAACAGAGGGGCAGGCCGGACCGCTGTCCCAGTGGCTGCCAGGGGTAATCGCGGCAAACACAGACCGAGTGGGTTGTACCTGTATCGTCTCCCACCCCTCTTGCTCCCTGCACCCTGCCAGTCCTTGGAGACAGGCCTGCCGGATGCTATGACAGTGCCCTGTCTCAGGTACTCAAGGGCCTGACCTCTTTCCAGCTCTCCTGACCACCCCCCGGCCACGCCGGCTCCTCACTGCTTCTGCACATGCTCGGCCCTGTCCAACCTCAGGGCCTTCGCTCGCCCCATTTCCTCCTCCTTGCACGTCCTCCTCACCATCTCCACGTGGTACAATTCTGCCAGCCTGCCCAGGGGACCCCACTACATTGGCACTGGCTGCTGTGGGCCGGTCCCCACCCCCAACTTGCCCGTGAGCTCCTAGAGGGCAAGGGAGCATGCTGTTTTTCTGCATCCTCATCACCTCGTCTGGGCAGGAAATATTGACTGAATAACGAATGATGGGTGAATAAGTTATAATTGAATGATGGAAGGGAGGAACAAAGAATGGAGGGAGGGAAGCGGGAAGGAGGAAGGGAGGGAGGGAAGGGCAACCCAGTTCAAATGGGCCCTTCCCTGGGAGCCCCCGGGCTTCCCTGCTCCAAAGCCACGTGTCAGTTCTGTCTTGGCATCATTCACAGATGTGCTTCCTCACCTCTCCTCCTGGGATCCCAGGAGATGCGTCTTATCTCTTGCCGACCCATCGCCTTTCCAGGCCCTCCCCCGGGCATGGTGTGCATACAAAGGGCTTCATAACTGCTGAATTAACGTGACTTAAAGGTCTTCTAAACATACCGTGTCCTCCCTTACCAGGAAGCCAGGATTCTTCTACTGAGTGAGTGGAAGGCTTAACCCCATTTTCCCATAGCAGGGGAAGCCTCAGACACCAAGGGGACGTGGAGAGGGTAAAGGACAGGCTTCCGCGTTCTCAGGGGAAGAAGGGGGTAGACGTTGGTTGCCTGGGGTGTGCAGGTACTTCATACAGACCCTAAGCTCATTTCCCAGCATTCCTGTGAGAGGGTATCAGTCTTCTGATTGAACAGGCAGAGAAACGGAGGATCAGGGGGGTGGAGTGACAAGACCCAGGCCACACAGCTGTTTCAAAACGTGGCGAGCGTGGGACCCCAGGCAGTGGCATGCTGGTGGTAAACTGGCTCTCAAACCAGCCAACCAAACAAAGCCCTGATTTGTAGTGTTTTCCCATGTCTGTGGTGTCGATGCGCCCACCAAGACCAACTTCAAGCGGCCGACAACAGGCCTGCAAAATTCCCAAATGTTTCCCAATTGCCTCCTGCAAGCTAGCCGCGGCCAGCACCAGCCGTCTCCAGCAACCCCGAAGGGCTGTCTCACCCCCAGGTGAGGCCCTGGACCAGGTGGGGGTGGGAGAACAGGCCAGCAGAGCTGAGATGGGGTGAGGGAGACCCTGGAGATGGGGGTAGGGACCCCCACAGCCTCACACTTCTCCATGCCTCTCTTGGTCGTGCTGACTCCCCTTGGCCCTCTCTGCTGGCTACGGCTGATGCTTTCCCACACCGGGTCTCTCTCCCCCAGAAGCCTCTCTGCCTGGTCTCTCTCTCTGATTCTTTGTCCCTCGGATATGTTTCTCCTCCCATTTCTATCTGCAAGTTTCTCTACCTCTCCTTTTCTCGAACTCTCCCTCCCTCTCAGGAAATATTTCAAAGTCTGTTTAAAAAAACAACACAGCGGCTGACTTTACAGGTTTTTTTCCCCTCCTCTTGAGAACAGGACGTGAGAAGGCCAGGCTGAGTTTCCTGTGTGAAATGATGTGTGGGGTTTCTGAGCAAAACAAGGGTCAGGCTGTGGTCCTGGAGGAGCCCAGGCCAAGATCACCTGGAATCACGCCTCACCCAGCGCGGCCCACGGGGTGCCCCGGCCACTCCCGCGCGCCCTGGGGACAGGTGTTCCAGACATGGGCTGGGACAGAGCTGGGACAGGCAGCAGCACATTCCACCCCACGCCGCAGTCCCGCCCCATTTACTCAGGCTCTCACCACAGGGCAAGAGGGAGCCCCTGCCAGCCCAGGCCCTGCTCCACCTCTTCCCGCTGTGGGTGTGACCCGGGGCAAGTCACTCCGCCGCTCTGAGCCTCGGTTTCCTCACCTGTGAAATGGGGATGAGGAGGAGGACGTGGGGGTCTCGCTAGGGAGGCTAACTGTAGGTAACACACCCAGCAGAATGCCTGGCAAGTAGGTGGAGCTGAGGTCACATTAGAAATCCGTCCAGAGGGGAGGAGGCGGAAGAGAGGTGCTGTATATGAAGGCTAACTGAAGTCTACCCTGTCCTAAGGCAAAACCACGATAAACTGAAATTCTCTTGATAGAAACTTCCAGTAATTGGCTGCACGGCCTTAGTTCCTTAACCCACCCGTGCCTCAGTTTCCTCACCTTTAAAGTGGGGTTTTTAATTGGACCTACCACATAGGAGTATTGCATGAATCCAATGAGTTAATGCATGAAACGTGCTTGAAACCATGCCTTATGCATAGTACATACTTCATCAGTGTCAGCTGTTCTTACACCCGACACAGCCACTGAGTGTCCCAGAACATGGTGACATGTCTCGGTTATATGTAAGGAGGCGGATGGTGGGGACCATCTCCATACATTCAACCTTCACCGGACATCATCGAGAGGCTCTGAACCCCGCGGTATGACTTGGGGGCAGTAACAGTCCCCCCCTGCAGGGCGTGGCTGAGCAGCGTGGGCCGTGCTTGGCAGCCATGGCGGGGATTATTCTTTCTCTTCCTGGTGGCTCGGATTCCTCGTGCGTGCGGTGAGCGCCAGGGTGTTGCCTCTAGGTGCCACATCCTGACCGGGGGTGGTCCAGTTCCTGGGGCTCAGAAGGACCTGACCACGCCCCCATCTCCAGGGCGGCACCTGACCCAGACCTGGCCACCCAGGACTCCCCTGATTGGGTTCTGGCTGGGCATGTGACCCAGGCAGGGCCAATGAGAGCTTGACCCTCTGTCGAGGCGCAGGAATCCATGAGGGCTGACCCCTGTAGTGCCTGGCATTGTTCAAGCAAGTTTATGCATGATGTTGATCCTTCTCAGCGTCTTTTCTCCCCGTTTTGCAGGTGGAAACAGGAGTCAAGAAGCCTCATTTGTGCCACTGACTCCCTCTGTGATCTTGGGGAGGCCCTCTCATTTATTTCTCAGCAGTTACTTAAGTGGCAAGTACTGGGGATTAATAACCGCTAACATGTATTGGGCCCTCATGATGCGCCCAGTGCTGCTGTAAACAATTCACATCTATGAGAAATGCTATTCCCATTTTACAGGTAGGATAACTGAGGCATCAAGAGTTCACACAACTGACAGTGGTAGAGCTGCAGTTTAAACCCAGGTATCTGATTTGCTGTCCACGCCCTTACACTGCTAACTATGCCCCCTCTCCTGAGCTGGGGCCTGCATGCTGCCCTCACGGAGCAAGGGTGGTGGTGGCTCTTGGCCCTCTCTCTGTTTCCCTGGTTAGTTCTGGCTTTAAGGAGGGAGAAGGAGCTGTGTCCCAGATCTGTGAATCCAGCTGTGTGGCGCCTGGTAGTCTCGCCTCCGCTCTGAGCCTCAGTTTTCCTTTATCAATGAGATGGGTTCTCGGTGAAAATGCTGCACATCCTTTCCATCTCCTTGGAATGGCTGGCTCGTAGCACCCCTCCGCCACCCACCCCTGCCCCATGCCGTCCATCCCTCCCCTCCCCAAACCCTGGTCCCTCCTCTGAAGACCCACTCTTAGATTACGTGGTCTGTATATCTCCTGGCCTCCCTCCCCTAATGGGGAGAGGAAGACAGCTGAGGCCGGCGGGATCCAAAGGTCCACGGTTGGTATAGATCCACCGCCCACCAGCCACGCAAGCCTGTCTGGCCTGGCGAGGGGCAGGGCTGTGTCTATTGATCGGTACTGTCAGCATGGGGAAGGCAGCTGTTTTCCACCAAATCTGAAATCGATGGAACTCAGCTTAGCAGATGAGGATGGAGGGTGTGGAGCCAGGAAAGAGTTACCCTTGAGTTTCGGAAACAGTTTCCTTGGAGGGTCAGCTGACATGGCAGGACCGCAGAGCATGCTGGGAAGCCCCTGAGGCCTGGGCCAGGGGGCACCTTCTCAGTTCAGGGCCAATCCAGATGCTTTGACAACTTTGTGCTTCAACTCTTTGCTGTTCTCCTTCAGCCCTTGACCCTGAACCTGGTGAGTAGCTTGGTTGTAGACCCAGCTCTGACATTGACCTGCTAGTCTCTGTTCCTCTCTGGGACTCAATTTCTCCAAGGGTCAAAGGAGGAGGTCAGACCAATGAGTAGTCTGTCCTTGGTGATGGTAGTGACAGTATTCCCTCCTTTCTGGGAATATTGCACTTCCCAGGGAGGGTTCATGGAGTGAGCATGGTCTTTCTGAGGGGCATAACTGGCCCATTTCACACCCTGGCCTTTGCCATCCCAGAATGTCAATTACTGTTCTTTCTACACATTCGTATCCCCTCCTGGCAAGTTCTCTTCAAAAGGCCTTGTGATATCCAACCCCTAACCACCAACCCCCATCACTAAGGCCTGCCCACGTCTCTCAAGGAGGCGTAGCTCTCCGTGGGGCAGGGACTGAGCCTGGGCCTTTAGCTGTCATTGTGGGAGTGGGGCTGCCCCCTAGGAAGGGGACGTTAGGAGTTGGGCCGGCAGACAGGGTCCTGATGATGTCTTCGGAGCTGGGCTCCGGTATTTGCTGGATGAAGACCACTGGGCTGGTGGTCTGGGCAGGGTCCTAAGCCTTGGACACACCCTCGTTTCTGGCCCTCAGTGTCCCTGTCTGCAAAAGGGGCTCACTGAGCTGGGACAGCATTCAGGGCCCTTCCAGGCTGATGTTCTCACACGTGTTCTCTCTCTCTCTTCTCTCCACATTGTCTCGACTCCCCTCCTTCCTCCTCTCTCTGCTGCTGATCCCCTCTTGACATATGCTCTTACATCCTCCTGCTGACTCCTCATGGCCTCCTGACCCGCACTAGCCCTTCTCTCCCCTGCTCCACTCTATACTTTAAGATGAACCTTTAAAATCACATGCCTCGTCAGATCCTACCCTGCTCAGAAACCTCCCTGGCTTCCTGGTGCCCAAGACATAGAGATCCAGTCCTCCAGGCTACGTTCAAGGCCCTCTATGCTCCTGCCCAGCTCACTCCTCCGTTCCCATCCCCAACCCTCCCACCGTGCCGCCAGCTCTCCAGCCACAACACACTGCTTCCTCTTGTCAAGTAGGGCCCAGGCTTCCCCAGCTCTGGGTCTTTGCTCTTGCCTCTCCATCTGCCTATAATGCCTTTCCTCCCTTTTCCTTCTGTCAAAAATCCCGCCCCTTCTTCAAGATGGGCACGTAGGTCATGTTGCCATTGTACCTGCTGTGGCCCCTCAGAGCTCCCACAGCCCTGGCTAGAGCCTCTCAAACCCTGTGGGCCTGGGTCAGATTCCCTAGAGGGGGCCCCCACAGTAGGGATCTCTCCATGGCATGAGGCTGCTGTCTCCTCCCAAGCTCTGGGAGATGGAGAGAGCCCTGAGGACAGGGCCCAGGCACCCCTCTTCATCACTCTCTTCGGCTTGTTTAATATAGAAGCAAACTGGCTGCTTAATGAGTGACACTGGGTTGGGGTGCCCTCTCAAAGAGAGCATGAGTGGTCTCAAACTGGATTGAGTTAAATAGGAATGAGCTGGTTTGGGAGGATTTGTCCTAAACCAGACAGATTTAAGTTGAGTGAATTGGGCTGGATTAAGCTGGGGTCAGTTGGATTAGTCAAACTGAGTTAGTGGGGTTGGCTTAGTTGGTTTGGACTGGTTAGGGGAAGTGGCCTGTTTAGTTGCATTGTGTTGAATTACTTGGCCTGGGTTCCCAGCTGGCGGGGGAAACTGGGTTTGCATGAGTTGGTAAATTGGATTGGTCTGGACTAGTTAAGGTTAGTTCAGTTGGGTTGGGTGAGTTGGGTTGATTTGGGCTGGTTTGGTTGGATTTGGCTGGTTAGTTGGATTCAGCTAAGTTAGTTATGTTAGGCTGATGAAATGAGGCTTAGTTAGTTTGGGCCAATAATAACAAAATGCCATGGACTGCATGGCTTAAACAACAAACATTTATTTCTCACAGTCCTGGGGGCTGGAAGTCCAAGGTCAGGGTGCCAGCATGGTCCGGTTCTCGGTGAGCGGAAGACCTTCTTCCTGATTTGCAGACGACCATCTTCTTGTTGTATCTTCCCAAGATGGAGAGAGAGCTCTGCTTTCTTCACCCCTTAGGAGGGCACTAATCTCACGGTGAGGGCCCCAACTTCATGATCTCATTATCTCCCAAAGGCTCACCTCTCAATAGCACCACGTTGGGGATTTAGGCTTCAACATATGAGTTTAAGGAGGGGACACAAACGTTCAATCAATAACGAGTTGGGTTGGCTGACTTGGGATGGGTCAGTTGAGTTGGGCTAACTAGTTGAGTTATGCTGGATTAGGTTGGTGGGGCAGTGCTACTTGAGTTGGTCTGGTTGGTTAAATTAGGCTTGGTTAGATGGACTGAGCTCATTACTTGGGTTGGGTTAGTTGGTCAGGTGATTGGTTTGTGTTGGTATGGGCAGGGTTAGTTGGGTAGAGTTAGTGGGATGGGATAAGTCATGTGGGTTTCTAGAACTGGGCTAGTAAATAGATTGGGTTTGTTGGCTTGTCTGGCTTGGGATAGGCTGTCTTGGCGGCTGGGTTATGGCTGGCCGGGGCTGGCCAGGGTTCCCAGCTGGGGGGGGGGGAGCAGCCGCAGTGCTCTGAGTTCTGCTCAGTCTCCAGCGCTGAGCGGGCTGGGTGGGTGGGGTGGTGGGCGCCTGGGCCACAAATAGCTGTGAGGAACACAAACAGTTTGGTGTTCAAAGACCTCCGTGGTGGCGGCTGTAACTTTCCACACGGCCCCAGCAAGCACGTCTCTAGGCCTCATGTTCGGGCCCAGCTGCTGCTTCCTCTGTTAGCAAACCACAATGTGGGGGGCGGGAGAGGTGGGGAGCATGGGGGCTCTAAGCCCCTCCTTGCCAGGCATCCCCCAGCCTACACGCTAGGTGTTCTCTGTTTGAGAGAGGGAGATTGACCCCATGACGCGGGGGAGGGGCGTGTATTCCCTCTCTGCAGCCCTGTACAGCGGGTGTGCCAGGCCCGGCAGGGGAGGGTCAGACCAGGAAGGACCTTAGGGAGGAAGGAGCAGAGGTGGGTGATGGTTAAACTATGGGCCTGGGAGAGCTCGAGGGGCCCTGGGACGTTGGTTTCTGCACAGCTGTGGTGGGAGCTGGGCTGGACATACATTCATTATTCATTCATTCATTCATTCATTCATTCATTCAAAAAACGATTTCTTGAGCACTCACTGAGTGCGAAGACCTGGCAGGCAGAAGTCAAAGGCAGGTGTGATGGCGATGGCTACAAAGGCAGGCTTAGGCTCCTGAAGGGCTGCTCGACCTTGCCAACCCCTGTTTCCTCTCTGCCTCTGCTCAGCCCCCTCTGTTCTCCTTTGAAGGCACCCACTGTGAGCAGCTCAGAGCCCTCCTGTGCCCAGACAAGATAGACTCTGTGGGCAGAGGTGTGAGCGTGGCCAAACCCAGACAGCAGGCCCTGGCACTCACCACCTAACACTCCCCTCCCCTGCCTCCCCTCCTCCGTCCCTGCCCCGGGCCTTGCACCACACCCGCACCTTCCCACCCCTGCCAGCCGGTCCTCGGGAAGGCAGAGCATCTAAAGCAAAGGGCCGCACAGGTTGTCAAGTCGAAGCCCACACTCTAGAGGTGAGGAAACTGGGCCCAGAGTTGGGGCGTGCTTTGCCTGGGACACACAGCACATCGGAGGCAGAATGGGGACTTGGGCCCAAATGTCTTGATTCCCCGAGGCCAGGAGCAGCCACGGGGCTCAGTGGAAATTCCGTGTCTTTTCTACCTCAGTAGCCCCAGGCTTGCTGTTCACCTCGCTGTGGCCGTGACTAAGTGTCTGAGTCTCTTAGCCTCAGGTTCCTCCAGGGCCAGGGTTCTCAGGCCTGGGGGGTTTGCCCCTCAGGGGAGCATTTGGAAACGACAATTTTCCGTCGTCACAACCAGGGCATGCGACTGGCACCGAGTGGGCAGAGGCCGGGGATATTCGTAAACACCCGCTAGTGCATGGACAGTCCCGCGACCGGGAGTGAGCGGTTCCAAAGGTCATGGTGCCGACGCTGAGAACTCTGCTCTACGATGAGCAACTGTCCTGGGCTGAGTGGTTTCCCGGGACAAGGGACTTTCTGTCCTAAAGCTGGGACAGTCCAGGGCACCCAGATGGCTGGTCACACCAGCTCCCTCCTCTGGAAAATGGCACCATCATTCCCTCCCCACAGGCTCTGCATGTCGAGGGCTCAGCACAAGGCCAGGCCCGGGTCTGCACTCAGAAACCCGAGCGGGTATCCCCGTCCAGGCGCGGTGCCTACCAGGCTCCTTCCTCCGGAGGGTCGTGGCTCACTCTCCCTGGTGGACGCGACTTCTCCCTCCTCTGTGCCTGGGCCATCCCCAGAGGCTCTCGGACTGCGCCCCTCCAAGAGGCTGTCTCGGAGTGGTCCATCGAGAGACCTCTCCCCACTGGGGCCTCCCATCACTCTGCCTGCCCCACCCAGCAGAGCACCGGCCCATCGGGGATCCTGTTCGCTGTAGGGGGCCTGAAGGTTAAGGGTCTTTCTTCTTCCCGGGTAGTGTAAGTCGTTTGTCCTGCAATGATCTGACTCCTGCTTGTGCCCTCACTAGACGAGAGCTTCCAAGTGTCTGTGCCTGAAGCCCAGTTCGAGGCCTGGCACAGAGGAGACGAGCAAATGCCCACTGGCCACATTTCACCAGGTGCCAGGTTCCACCCTCTGCAAGTCCTGGAGGCACTATCTTTTCTCCCCACTCCTCCTGGCGTGCCTGGCATGGGGCTGGGCACATGGCCGAGGCCCAACCGGGCCTGGGTCCTAGCAGCCTTGAGAGATGGCAGAATGGAGGCCAGTGATGTGGCAAGCGGTCTGCAGTACCCGATGGGTGTGAGCGCGTCCGGGGAGATGGCATTCACATGTAGAACATGTTTTCTTTATGTAAAAATGCACGTTGGCTCTTGAGGGTGGAGGTGACTGCTAGACGTTGGCAGGGCCTGGCCGCTTCCCTGCTGTGTAACTCTGGGCAGGTGTTTTTTAACTTATCTGGGCCTCCGTTTCCGGTCTTGCACCCCGGGGAGTCGGGAGGATCCGATGAGATCTTGCTGTGGAGGGCCCGGCGCGCTCAGGGCTCCATGGTGTCAGCCGCTCTGATCATTACCACGCTCAGGAGGAGCCCAGGAGCCGCGAATTCCTCTCCTTTTCCTTTCCCATCCTGCTCTCTGCCCACCTGCAGCTCCCTCAACCCAGGGCCTCCCCAACAAGCCACCCGGCTCTGAGCACCCATGTGGTGTCTGGCACGGACCTGGCAGGGGGCAGGGGCTGCGGGCTTGTCCTCGGGCCCCTTGAAGGGGCCCACCAGGGCCTCCATAGCCTCTGCCGGCTCCTGAGTTGCCCCTGCCCGTGCTCCGCCATGCCCACTGGAGACAGGGTGAGCCTCTGCCCCGGCCCGGGCAGGGAGGGTGGACTTATTTACTCTCTGCCCACGCTGGTTTTTCTGTACCTGAGGGGAAGGCCTGCTGGTTACCCATGTTTCCGGCCCGGGGCTGGGGTGACATGTCTTCCAGCCACCCTGCCCTGGACCACCCCCCACTCCACCTTGGCCACAAGCTTTCCTTCCGAGTCCCCTCCCCGGGCACCAGAAATCAGACTCAGGAGCCTCCAGGGCCCCTCAGTCTTCCTTGGCGAAGTTGGCACCCACCGCCGCTGGCCCGGTGGAGGTGGCCGCAGACTCCACACTGGTCAGCTTTATGGAGCACAGCAGGCCGCTGTCCTGCGGGCCCAGCCAGGCCCTGATCTACAAAGAGATGCTTCTGTGTGTCTCTGCCTCTGCCCATTGTCGGGAGGCGCACCCTGCGCTTGGCTGGGCAGGGGCCGCCTGGAGCGCCCTGGCTTTTGGCTTGATGACTCAGGAAGAAACAGCCACACCCCACAGGCTTGGGTGGCGGGGCTGCTCTGTGGCGAACTGTCCTCCCAAAGACGCTTGTTTTCCAAATTTCAGTCATTCCGGTAACAACTTTGCAACTTTTCTTACTCTAAACTCATGCCGTACGTAATAATTCCTTGTATGTGTTTCCTTAGCATATGTTTTAAAACGTATTCATTCTTTTTTACTTAAACTTAGTCTAATCCTAACAGATCTTACCTGTGGAATCAGAGGTTTGATTCCCTAGACTTTCCCCCTAAAGCATATTAAGTAACTGAAATAGCCAATGTGGGCGATGCACCATGTATTACCAGTCCTTCGGAGGGTTATCCCCACGGGCGTCCCTGAGCCCATCTCTTGTCCTGAAAAGACACAGCCTGGCCCCTCTGAGCCACTTTCAACGACAGGAGCCTCCAAAGCTACTTAAAATCGTAAGCATGGATCGGGAGCCGAGCCCCATGCTGCACAGCCGCGCGGAGTCCCGCGGAAGTTGGGGAGTCCAGCGTGCCTTAGCTCAGAAGCAGGACTGATCGTCGTCGTCACCCCACCTTGACAAGTACCAGCACAGCACTGACAGTTTGCAGAGCCCAGGCTCAAATCTTCGCTCACCGTGACCAGCCTAAGCCCACAGGATCCAAAAGGACGGGGCTGAGATGGAGGGTCCAGGTCACAGACTGTTCTCACCGGAAGGGCCCCGCGGCTGTCTGGCCTGTCCTCGTAGAGACCGCTCTGTGGGGCGATTTTGGTGGGGCTCCCTTTCCCATTCCCGCGCACGCTGTGATCGCCACCAGAGCAGAAGTCTCAGAGGTTCCCATCCACACAGAAAGCCTCGGGTCAGACCACAGGACCCAGCTGGAGTTTCATAACGTTTGTGGTAGACAGTATGCTAAGGTGGCCCCCGAGATTCCCACCCCAGAATGCAGGCCTGGTAATCCCGTTCCCTTGAATATGGGCAGAGCCTGTGCATGTGGCCTGGAGCTCATCAAAGGGAGTTTTCCTGACCTAATCAGAGGAACCTTTGCAAGAGGGTGAAGTGTCAAGAGGTGCACGCCTGCCAGCCCGGAGGACAGCAAACAGCCACATCATGACTTGCTTGTGGGCCGCCATGTGGCAAGGATGCGGGCAACCTCTGGGAGCTGAGGGCAGTCCCTGGGTGACAGCTAGCAAGAAAACAGAGCACCATCACACGGTTACAACAAACTTAATTCTGCCACCACCAGTGAGTTTGGAAATGGGACTTGAGCCCCATTGAGATTTCGGCTCCGCCCATCCCTCAGTTTGAGCCTGTGAGACCCCGAGCAGAGGGTCCAGCTAGCCCCTGTCTGGACTTCTGACCCCGGGCGACTGTGAGATAATAAACGTGTCTTGATTTAAGCTGCTCAACTTGTTGCACAGCAATAGGAAAGTAACACAAAGTTTTTGTTTCCTTATATTTATTTTTGTACGTTCTTGACATTGGTGTGGACTTGACTAGTGTGGAGATGGGTTTCCTTAAATTTTAAAAAAAAGTTAAATGCATTCAATTGTAAAATAGCGTGGCAGATTTCAAAATGGCCCAAATCCTTTGGCGCGCATGTCATCAAGAGGTGGCTCTGTGTCTCCTGTCCTTGAATCTGGGAGGGCCTGTGTCTGTGTCCACCAATGTACACTAATAAAAGAATAAGATACAAATTGACCGTACCTTCGCAACGCCCACCAGCCAATCAGGAGTGAGTATGCAAATTAACCCACCAAAGATGGCAGGTTAATTTGCATACTTGAGCAGCCTGGGGCGGGGCAAGACACTTCCACACCGGCCCAGCCTCTCCGGGCCTCTGGGCAGTGTGGGAAGGCGGAAAGGTGGCTCCGGCCAGAGCAAAGGCCGTGCCGGCAGCCAGGGGAAGGAAGGCCCATTCTTGCACAAATCTTTGTGCGTCGGGCCTCTAGTAGAGAATAATGAAAGTGACACAATGTGACTTTCATTTTAGGTCCTAAAAGGCCATAGTTTCTGCCTGGTTCTCTTGGGACAATAGTGTTTGAGAAGCCAACTTTCGTGAAAGCCGTCTGACTACCCCGAGGCCACCACGCTGCAGAGGCCGCTGGTGCTCCAGTCGCCAGCCCAGCTGAGCTGCCGGCCGTGGGAGTGGGCCAGCTGGGACGTCCAGCCCGGCCACACCTTCGGATGAGTGCAGCCCCGGCCGGCATCCGACTGCAACTGCATAGGAGACCCCCAGCGAGAAGGGCCCTGCTCAGCCCTCCCTGGACTCCTGACTGCAGCATCACGAACAAAATAGCCTGGCTGTTGTAAGCTGTTACGTTTTAGGGTAATTCGTTATGCAGCAAGAGCAACTGGAACAATTAGTGACACATGCACGTGGTTCAAAAATCAAAAAGTACACGACTGTCTGGCATCAGCTGTGGCTGAGGCCTGTTCAGAGGCTGGGGCTTTGATGAGTGGCTGCAGCCACTCCCCCCACAGCCTCCTCGATGACAAACATTCACCCAGTGTTTACCGCAGGCCCTGCCTTGTGGGCAACTGAGGCATTGCTAACAGAGGCGGCTCAGAGGTGGGTCAGGGAGGCTCAGGGTCTAATCTGAGAGAAGGGCGCATAGACGAAGCTAAGAAATCCCAGCACGGGGTGCACTGCAGGCCCATCAATGTTTCTTAAATTGAACTGGCTTGCAGGTCAGCCATGCTGAGTACTCATTCATTCATTCATTCATTCATTCACTCATACACCCTGTGGGGCACTGTGCTGGACCCTGTGTTCACTGAATACTGGCATTTGCACCCCCATGCTGTATGGAGAGTCAGACTGCCGAGTGAGGCCAGAAAGAGGTGGGAGCCTCGTGGGCTGGGGAGTCAGCAAAGGCTGTCAGTGGGGCATGTGTGGACGCATCATCATTTAGTAGCTAATTCCTTAAAGTTATGTGGTCAGTGTATACCAGACACCATTCCATGTACTTCAGAGCACTTCATTTAAACCTCCCCAAGCCAGCAGACGGTGTTACTATTACCTCTGTTTTCAGGTAGGGAATCGAGGCTTCCGTTGGTGAAGTAACTTGCAGGAAGGTGGCAGAGGAAGGACTGGAAGCCAGACCTTTCTGAGCCCAGAGCCCAAACCCTTATCTGCCACCCTGTTCCACCTTCCCGAGGAGCAGCAGGACTGAGCGGGCAGAGGACTCTCCAGATGGCGGGAGACAGCAGGAGCAAAGGCCTGGAGGCTGGCGTCTGCTCCCTGGAGCAGGGGAAGGGGAAGAGGAGGAGTGGGAGGTAGAGCAAGGCCTGATGCCCATCAGGACGTCTGCATGTGGTTGTGACGTTATGGGCATGCCCAGGTCACCAAAGTCCAGTTCTCCTCCCTCCCTTCCTCCCTCCCTCTCTTTTTCTTTCTGTCTGTCTCTCTCCTGGATCCTGCCTTTCTTTGCAGGGATGATTTTTTAAAATATAATGTAAATGAGTATACACATGCACACGCACACACACACACACACACACACATACACACACACACACACACACATAATGTATATGTGTGTGTTTGTACATATATATTTAACTAAGTAAATGCCTGCAATCAAAACTGGCATCCCCCCACTCTAACCCGCCATCCCCGACTTGTTAAATGCATAGCGAAGCCAGATTGTTTTCTGGTTTCCAGCTTATGGATCACTTGGCCCCGCAAGGCCCTGGAGACAGTGGGTTTAGGAGGAACAGCCTCCCTGGAGGCCAGGGACACGCCACCCAGGAGGAGGGGGCTTGAGAACTGGGCTAAGAGGCCAGGCCCTCAGGGCAGGGCACCGTGGGGCCCATCTCCCCCCCCGTGAGACAGTCCCAGGCCTCCCCTCTCCTGGGAGGCATGAATGTGCCTCGTCTATTGGAGCCGGAGGGGTCCTTTGATTTCCTGTGCAGACGAGGCCCAGGGAGGATGAAGCCCTGGTCCCAGGTCACAAAGTCGGAGTATGCGACTTAGACCCCCAATCCAGGGCTCTTTTCTTGGCCCTGGGCTAGTTCATGCTTAAGGATTAAGGCTCATCAGAGCTCCAGAGTGTCCCCATGTCCGCCCACAACCACTGAAGGATTCCCTGTGAGGAGAAGGAAGTGTCCTGAGCCAAAGGGTTGGAGAGAGAATGGTGAGGTTGCAGGCGTGGGCTTCCAGGCTTTCTCCATTTGGGGGTCACATTACTAGCACACCAGCCTTGAAATGGGGTCCTCCTGATGCCTCTGAGGGGGATGGGAGGCAGAGAGGAAGGGAGAAAGCAAAGCGTATCTGTCCTTGGGGAAGCCACGAGAGAGCTGACATGGAAGAGGCAGACGGTCAGAGGGACGCCTGGGGCTCTGGGAGGAGCACTGGCCAGGGGGTCAGAGGTCAGGGTCTAGTGCAAGGAGGCCGCTGCCTTCCCCTGTGAGCTTAGACATTCATTTCATTTACTCCGGGAGCAGTTGCTGAGGATCTGCATGCTTGGCCCTGTGCTTGGAGAGGGGGGAGGGGAAAAATGAAGCCGACCTGGTCAGTTACGGGAGCTCCTTGCTCAGCAGGGGAGAGAACACTTGGGAATATTGCTGAAAGAGAGTGTTTGACTAGGACCGGGAGGGAAAGTAGAGAGGGAAGCTGTGGGGCATTGGGTGGGAGCCATGGGAGAGAAAGCAGGTCAGGTGAGACGTGGGAAGGGCGGCCAGGCACAGCACAGCGTGGCAGAGGCCTGGCGGTGGGGAATGCGGGGCAGGGCGTGGTCCTGCTCGGCTGGAACAGAGTCCCGGGGAGGCAAATCTCACTTGGAACGTGTTCTTGGAACCAGGTCAGAGTGGGCCTCGAACGACCAGCTCAGTATTTTTAATTTTATTCTTAACGCAGCAGGAGCTCTTGAAGGTTTCTGAGTGAAGACATATCATTAGCGTGTGAAGCAAGAAGAGCCATTTTTTTTTTTTAAATATGTCATGCCTCTTTGCTTCTTCCAGGCTCAGCTTCTTTATCAGTAGATTGAGGGAATTGCACTAGATTAGAGATGGCAAAGACCTGGCACGTGTGGCATTACCTCCATGCCTGCATCCATGCAGGCATCACTAGTCAATCCCTGCACTTTCTCCCATGGAGCTCAGTTTCGGCTCTACCGTCGCATGGAATTGGCCTGCAGGATGGTACCGACAGGCCAGCTCTCAGCCAGGTGGTGAGGGTGAGGCTAATTGAAGGGAAGGCCGCAGCACGTTCCCTCTTACAGAAGAGCTTTCGGGCCAGCTCGCCTTCGGATCGGCTCGCCGCTGGTACTGGCTGCAGAGAGGAGAGGCTTACACAAGGCCAGAGCTTTTTGTGGAAACCTTTCCCGGGTTCCATCCCAGCACCAAGGGCTCACTCAACCCCACTGCTCAGCTAAAGCCCCTGTCCTCCCAGGCCGGAGGAAGGAGGGCTGATTTAGGGGCACCTCCAGCCTTGCCACTGTCCCCGGAGCTGCAGGGGGCTCTCCCCGGGCCCCGGCTGCAGCCCTGGTGGTCCCAGACACAAAGTGTGAGCAGCTCCTGGAATTGCTGGCACAGGACAGACGCCCAGTTAGTTAGAAAAACATGTGGCTGACTCTTCCCTCTCGGGCCCCTCCAGCCGCCACCACCTTCTAATTCAATTTCCCTTGAAAAACAATGGTTTCAATGAAGGGGGAAACAAGATTTTCCGAAACTTCGTAAAGTTTTGCAAAATAATTACCCCCCAAACTGGCAGACTCCCCCGCCTTCCTCCTCGAACCGATGCCTCTAGGACGGTTTTACAGACCTCAAGTCCCAGCTGGATTTGCCCGTGCCACCCCCTGAAGTTGCCCACCCCAGATCAGATCCTGGGCATCAGCTGGGCAGGGGGCCTCTGGGGATCAAAACCCTCCCTTCCAGTGAGGACTGGCCTGGAAGGAGAGGAGGGAGGGGTCTGGCGTCCCCCAGGCCTGGCTGAGGCAGGGCCAAGCCCCTGGTGGGAGCTCCTGAGCTGGCCCCACCATCATGGTGCTGGCGGTTCCCAGGTTACATCCTTCTGGTGCCTCTGAGCGGGATGGGAGCTGAGCACCAGGAGGGGAAGGGGTCTGTCTGAGGCCTCAGTGGATGCGGCAGAGAACAGAGCCAAGATTGGACCCTTCATCCCAGCTGCCTCGCCTGGAAGCTGTGGGTGGGCCTCTACCGTTGGGCCTGAGGCCTCCTGGGAATATGGCCCCTTGGTTGGTCAGTTGCCACCTTGGGTCATTGCCAACCCCTTGGGCAAAGTGGAACTCCTCCTTCTTGCTCCACTTCCTCGAGGGTGTTTAGCGAGGGCCCTGGAGCGGTCCTGCTGCAGCGCTGGGCCTGCTGGCACTCCGGGGCTGTGGCCCACCCCTCCATCAGGCACACGGGCGGGCGGGCAGCCAGCCAGGTCCTAACTGTCAGCCAGGAATGGAGAACTCGCTGCCTCTCAAGGAACTTGGGAATCTTAAGGCAGTTCCCAGGGCAGGCTTAGGAGCTCTTTCTTTTCCTTATAACGGCATCCTCCAGCCCTGGGTTCCATTTGAGGAGAACCTCAGAAAGGGCCCCGAACCCCTAATTCCCATGGCAGCCCTTTCAATTTGGTTATTTCCTACTGATCTGCACTGTAGAGTACATACTTTGTGATCAGAAAAAGAAGTCATTTCACGTAAAGATAGATTGCTATCTAAATTTTACACCTGTGAGTTGGTGGAGAATGGGCATGGGGGAAGAGCCATTTATTGGTGCCGCTCTGTGCCCAGGCTAATGCATTTAGAGGAATTGGAGATTGGCTGGGGTCCACTCTGACCCTCTGTCTAATCTCTTCTCCTCAGGCTTTGGAGGGATCTCACTAGGTAAAACCTTCACCCTGGTTTCCTTTCCTGGCTTTGTGGCTCTGGGGATGAAGTCCAAATCCCTACCACAATCCCCTGTAGGGCCCAGCCTTGCCCCTTCATGCCCTCTCGGCTCACACCACGGTCCCTTGGCACCCATCTCCAGGTACACCCCTCTCTAGGACCCCCTGAGCCAGCTGGCCTCTGCTTGTGCTGCCCTCTCTCCCTGCAGTGCACCCTTCATCTCCTCCTTCCCTTGACCATCCCCTGCTCCCTTAGAGGCTCTCAGAGCCCCCGGGCCCGCCCCTCCTCCAACCCTCACTAAGTGGCAATTTGACCTTTGCTTACTACGAAGTGATCGGATAGAGCGGGGCTCCCCTGCTGAACTGCAGGTCACAGGCTACCTCTGCCTTGTCCTGGGACACTCGGAGCCCAGGGAGCCGAGGGCCTGGCACCGAGGAGGCATCAGGGAGAATTTGCTGAGCAACTTCGTGACGGTCTCTACGCAAGCGATGGCAGGATGGGAGGCTAACGCCTACGTCGCTGGGCTCGCGGCCCGTGCTCCGCCTGCAGCTCCGAGTGCACCGTGGAGTGAAATGGCTTCTTGTTAACCTGGATGGCAATGCCTTGGCCTCCCGCACGCCCACGAGCCGTGACTCAGGTTGTATAAAGTACAATCAGATGCTCCCTCTACTTTCCTCTAAAGAGTTCAACTTATGAACCACAAGAGACCTCTTGACGCCTACTCACACCTCAGCTCAGCCAGAGGGTTTTCTTTATTTTTTTTTAAAAAAACGTATATAACAATGGAGGGAAATGTTCATTGAGAGAAATGTGAACTGTTACTGCAGTGTGGTGAGTACAAAGTGGCAACCCTGCTGCCATCTCCCTCCCAGAAGTAACCGCGGCCACCAGCTACGTGTACACCCTCTACACATGTAGAATCACGATGATCACAGATAACATGTCTGGGGCTTACTCTCCGCCAGGCTACCCTTATACATAGTGTCAGAATAGCCCCCTCAGACGGGTACTCATTTCCATCCCCATTTCATTGACGAGAAACTGAGACACACAGAGAGGTCACGTAAGCTGGTTAAGGTCACACAGCCAGGAAGTGGCAGAGCTGGGATCTGAGTCCAGGCTGGAGAGTCTGGGTGCGGGATGTGGAGACCTGTTGGTTTTATATGGTGTCTACGCTGAGGTCTGAAGGCACAGCTATTCAAGTGTGGCGTTTGGACTTGAACCTTGGCTCTGCTCCTTCCTGGCTCTGTGACCTTGGGCAACTCACTACACATCTCTGCGCCTCAGTTTCTTTATCTGTAAAATGGGGATCACGGTAGCTCTACTTTTGGATGGTTGTGAGTTAGGGGATGGGAAGTGCTTGGAGCAGAGCTTGGCATGCAGGTCATCCCTGCCACCCACCCCAGGCCTGAGATGTTCTCCCGGCGTGAGGACACACACCTCCTGCTCTCCTGCAACAGGCCTCAGTCCGGTGCAGGCGGCAGCCCCCACCTCCTTCTCTTCACTGACATTACTACAGACGCCACCTTGAGCCAGGAGCCCTGCGGGGCCTTTCTCATCATTTCAGTCAGCTTGGGCTATAACCGTCCAGAGCTTGGGCGTCTGATGGTCCTGAGCCCAGATCCGGACCTTGGACAAGTGGCTTGACCAGGCTGAGCCTCAGGGACAAGCGCAGGACAAGCGGGCCGTGAGCGAAACAGGCCTGGCTTTCTCTTCCGCGAACACACCGGTGCTCACAGCCTGGTAGAGTCGAGATGAACTGAGAGGATGCGCGATGCTTGGCCCTAAGCCCCCCTTACGATCTAGGTCAGCGGTCGCCAACCGGCGGTCCATGGACCACTGATGGTCCGTGAGGTCCCAACGGTTGGCGACCGCTGATCTAGGTGATGTCGGCTGTGAATGTGATCTCATCTCATTTTCTTGGTTAATTCTCACCTGAGGATATTTTTTTTCCATTGATTTTTTAGAGAGAGTGAAAGGAGGGGAGGGAGAGAGAGAAACATCAATGTGAGAGATTGGTTGCCTCTTGCATGTCCTAACTGGGGCTGGGGAATCTGCCTGCAACCTAGGTTCGTGCCCTTGGCCAGGAATGGAACCTGCGACCCTTCAGTGTGTGGACTGACCTCTAACCTCTGGGCAACATGATGTCCTTTCCTCCCGCCACAGCTTCATGAGTTAGGACTTAGCAGCACCACGTACAGGTGAGGAAGCGGAGGCTTCCTGAAGGCAGTGACTTGTTCCAAGTCGTGTTCCTGGCGTGTGATGAACTCAAGCGGGAACCAGGTCTGCGGCTCTGAGACGGCCCCCCCAGCTGCGCTGCAGCCAGCAGCCTCCTTCACACCCCTGCACCCTCACACCAGGCCCCTCCCGCCATGGCTGTAAGTCCTCGGGCCCACAGGGACTTACATGTATGAGGTCTAAAAACTGCCCAGTGCCGCCAGGGTTGAGAGTCATGGAGGGGCCCCAGCCCTCATTTTCCAGGTGCGTGACAAAGGCCCAAAGAGGCCAAGCTGCGCGTCCGAGGTCCCACAGTCAGTCAGTGGCACTAGAACTGGGTCTTGGGGTCCCTCAACCCAGCAGGACTCTGACGCTTTTCCAGGCTGATGCACAACGAATAACGGAATTCGGGCGGTCAGTGTGCTGCCCCCTCCCACCCCTGGCCACCGGCTCTCCCCCCACCCCCCAGCCCCGCCACAGGCCACCGCGGCCCAGCCCCCAGCCGGGTTCCCTCCAGATTGGCTGGCTCCTCTGCACTCAGAGGCAGAGGGAAAACCCGCCGGGGAAACGGTGGCAGGTGTGGGGCCGCTGCGCCTGTCTGTGGGTTTGTCTTCCTCTTACCTCTCGTGAGATGGGCTGCGGAGGAGAGCCCAGTGCTCCTTGTGGGACAAGGAGCGGCCGCACTTCTGCAAAGATGCTGGGTGAGGGGGGCTGGGCACGGCGCTGCCCCGCCCTGGGGGCCCCTGGCCTGGGCTACTGCGAGTGAGGTTGGGAGCACAGGGGGGACGTACGGCTCGGTACCCAGCATTGAGGCTCAAATCTCCCCTCTTCCACTTGCCGGAATGCAGCCTTCAACTCCCCCCGGAGCGGACACCCCTACCAAGATGGGGCTGGTGGTCTATGGCCGAGGCAGGGTTAGATGAGATGACACGAGGGGGGTGAAGGGGTGTGTGTGAGTGCCTGCTGAGACCCCGAGGCCCCTACCTTGGGCCTGTCCTGTGCTTGCACCTCACCCCTGGCCAAATCCCTTTCTATCCCTCCATTTCGTTCTCTGTAAAATGGGGAGGGTGGCCCTGAGGCCTCCTCCTGCCCAGGCGTTCAGGGCTGTGTTTTCACTGTTTCAGAAGGTGTGGCGGTCAGGAGTTCGGAGCAGACGAGGTTGGGAACGGCACCTGGAAGCCCACCCTGGTCCTCCTGACAAAGCCGAGGCGGGCAGTGCTCACCGTCCTCTCGGCGGCACGGGCTGGAGGGGCACCTTCCCGGGGGACCGGAGCTGGAGGCCCAGGCCGGCTTCTCCTCCCCGCGCTGGGCGGTGTCTCCCTGGCCTGGACCCTGCGGCTGCGGGTCTACCATTTGTCTGGACCTTTTAGGGCTCCCGTTGGTTGATCACCTACTACGTGTCAGGCGCCGGGATGTGATGTGACCTGCTCCAAGTCTCAGGGGCAGGGTCACGCCTGAGTGTGACCCTGAGTCTTTGCCCTTTGCCGCACTCTGCCCTGCTTGGCTAAAACAGTGCTAAGGAGGCCTTGTAGAAACGCTGCCCTATGCTCCTGGGCGTAGGTGGCAGTCGGTTAGGAGCATGGGCTCAGGAGCCAGACTGTCGGGGTTTAAATCCTGGCTCTGACCTTTGCTGTGTGACCTGGCCCAAATTCCTTAACATCTCTGTGCCTCCGTTTTTTTCGCCTGTAAAATGGATTAATGACTTCCTCCCAAGGAGAACCGTATGGGAAGGGAGGGGTGTGATGGTGGGGAAAGTAGCTTTTAGTGGAGAAACCTGACAAACGCTACCTCAGCCAGGGGTCAAGGTTAACGTCCACAGGAAAAGGTCACCTGGATAGTATGCGCCTTTCTATGATGTGATGAAAATGCACTTTTCCTCGGTGGTCTCCTCGCCGGATCCCTTCACGCCAGTCTGATTGTGAGAAAACAGAGAAACTCCAATAGAGGGACGTTCTACAGGATCCCTGACCAGCACGTCTCAGAACGGTCAAGGTCATTAAAAGAACAGAAGGTCTGAGAATCTGTCAGAGCAAGAGGAGTCTAAAGAGACATGGCAGCTGACTGTGATGTGGGGTCCTGGGTGGGATCTTAGAGCAGAAAAAGGACATGAATAAAGTATGGATGTCAGCAATACCAACTCATTGGTGTCACACACACACACACCACGCTAATGTCAGACGTCAGTAACGGGGAAATGTGTGTGTGTGCGGGGGGAGGGTAAATGGGAAGTCTTTGTACTGTCTTCTCAGTTTTTCTGTAAATCTAAAACTGTTCTGAAAACTGGAGCTCATTTTTTGAATGGAATTAATAACAGTTCCTACACCGCAGAGGGTAGTTACAGGGATAAAGCGAGTGGGCGCATGGATATTAGTTTGAATAGTACCTGCTCACTACTGAGCACTCAGGAAATGCTTGCCATCATTATTATCATGACATGAGGGTGGGACCCCGGTACCCACACTGGCCGGCCGGGAGGTCAGCAGGTCGTGCAGCGACGTGGCCAAGGCTGGCTCCCTGCTGCCAGGAGTTTCTCCTGCGATTCCGAGAAGGCAGGTCTGGCATTCCCATGGCTGGGTGTCTCGGTCAGCTCGTGTGTGCCCCCCAGGGGCCCAGGGCGGGCAGAGGGATGGAGGAGGCTGTGTATGGAGTGGGTATGAACCCAGCCCATCCCTGCCAGCCGGTGACCTTGAGCACGTGAAGGCACCTGGCTGAATCTCCACTCCCTCCCCCATAAAATGGGGTATTTGCCTCAGCTTCCTGTGGCCTGGCATGGTGGCTGTTCAATCGTAGGAATAGATCGGGGGCAGGGTGGGCTAAGGGATCAGACGAGGGTCCTGGATGGGAATGATGCCCACGGCGGTCCATCGCTCAGCATCCCCGCAGCCAACCCTGCAGAACTGCCCTTCTCGTGGCCTCCAGATGGTTCCTCTCCCCTCATGTGGGGTGAGACTGGGCTCTGGGCTCAGGTGGACCCCAGAACGGGGGGCAGATGGCTCTTCTGGTTCCATAGGAGTGGGGGGGTGGGGAAGGGCTGACTGGAAGCTGGTTCTCCCCAGAGGAACGAGGTGGGGTTGTCCTCGGGAGGCGAGAGACAGCCAGGTGCACACACCTGGAGTCAGGCAGTGTGGGTGTGAGGGGAGAGCCTCATCTCCTGCCTCCTGAGACCCGAGAGCCCCCGCTTTGCCCTCTGCCCCAGCCCATTCACAGTCCCTACAACCTCACCATTAGAAACTCTGGTTTTGGGGGTTTGAAGTCCATGTGATGCTCTACAGTCAGTTTATTGTCTTAGACTCCTCGGCCCTGAACACCAGCCACAGACCAAGCCCTGATTCCTGACACACAGCCCCGGCCACACACCCAGCCCTGACCCTGGTCTCTGATGGACCCAATACCACAGCCACAGCGTCCTGACCCCGAGCAGCCGTGTCAGAGGCGTAGCTGTGGGTCCTGGAAGAGCCCCGGCCGCTGGCTGCCCGAGGCTGGCCCGCGGGGCCGGGGGCATCGTCCCCGCATGGGAAGGCCACCCACACGGCCCCAGGACAACCCGGACACACACCGCGAAGACCTCGGCTGGCTCCCAGGAGACGCAGCTGCAGCTGGGCCCCCCACCAGGCCCCGCATGACCCTGGACACGCCCCGCCCTCCTTGGCCTCAGTTTCCCCTGTGCCCCGTGGGGGATGATGGATGATCTCTGAGGGCCTCCCAGCTGACGGCAGGTGACTCAGGAGACACAGCACGCTCTTGTGGGAGCGATTCCAGCTTTCCTGTCACTCTCACTTCCCTCGTCTGCGTCTCCTCCGCGCTTCCCTCCCAGCCTCAGCCTCACACCCAGTGGTTACCAGCAGCCCTTGGGCCGCACAGCCTTGGCCTCAAGACCCAACCACCACCTCCCAGCCGGGGGACCTGGGCAGGGTTCTCAGCGCTCACCTCAGTCTGCTCACCTGGGAAATGGGGGTTTCGAGTGCTGGGAAGACTCGTGCAGGGCTGGGAAGGTTTGGGCACCGAGCCTGGCATGAGGAAAGGGTGACTCAGAGGCAAGCATTGCACCTTGCACAGAGTTCCTGGGTTTCTCTCGGCTGCAGTGGTGATGTAAGCTGCCGTAACAACCCTTTCTTCCTTTCTCAGTGGGGAAACTGAGGCCTAGAGAGGCCACGCTCCTGACCAACTGAGAAGCAGCAGAACCCCGTGTTTCACTCCTGCCCCTCTTCCTCGGCGCTCCATGGAAGCCACCGGAATCCATCATAAGCCTGGGCAGGTCGCCGCCCCCCCCCCCGAGCCTCAGTTTCCCCTTCTGCAAGAGGAGGGAGTGGGACCGGTGGGACGTCCCCTCGGGCGCCCACAGCTTCTCCCGCGCAGCTACCGCAGAGGACGGGAGCGTGCCAGGGTTGGAGGTCACGGCTGGATGGCAGGCCTTGAGAAACCTCTGGAATGTGGGTTTGAAAGTTTGGGGCCCGTTTTTGCTACAAAAGCCGCCCCCCTTCTCCCCTCCTTTCTTTTCATGACTTTTCACCAACTGTTTCTGCCCTTAATCCAAACCATTGTTTTTCCAGGGTGAAATGTAAATCAAAGCCACATGCTTCCCCAGCGCACGCACCGCTGCCAAATGGAAGCGCGTTCTCGGGGAAAACAAAGGCCCTGCTGAAAGGGGTCCTGTCTCCCCGCGCGGACCGCCGGGCACTGGGGAGACTCGGGGGCTGTGCGTCAGCTGCCTGGGGTGGGCTCGGCAGGTTCCAGGTCCACACGTGTGTCAGGCCCGGAGCAGAGGAGGGGCCTGGTTCCTCCCCTGGGAGGGCGAGGGCCCCTTCCCTAGCCTGTGTCTCCATCTCACAGCCGCGGGCACATGGGATGGTGGCCGGGCCCTGAAGGTCGGCCCCGCAAGGCTTGGCCATTGGGGTGACTTGCAGCGTGTGCCCTCGTAGGTAAGACAGCTGGACGTGGAGTCTGGGTCGTGTCTGACTCTCACTCACTTCCTGTGTGACCCTGGGCCGTTTCTGAACTTCGGGGAGCTTCGCTTCCCTCATCGGTAAGACGGGGCTCTTGCCAGACCTCTCTCTTGGGGCTGTGGTGAGGGGGGTGCCGGCGGATGGCCAGGGCGAAGCAGGTGGAGCACCAGGCTTCACGGTGCAACTCGCTGAAGCAGCTCCGGAAGGGGCGTCTCGACGAGGCGGGGCAGGGGAGGGGGGGGCGCCAGGCACCGTACTGAGCGAGGAGGCAGAGCAGGAGGGGCGGGCCGGGGAAGCAGGGAAATCTGGGTGCCTGGCATCTGGCTGCAGAAGGCCCTGGGATGGAGGGTCCCAGGACTTTGGAAAGGGCAGACTGACCTACTGTGGGGTGTGGGGGTGCTGGGGTGGGGACACACAGTGGGGAGGCCTGGCCAGTCCCCAGAGGCCACTCTGCAGGGGTTTCCCCAGGCCTGGCCTCTGTTTTGCATAGTCTGGCTCTTCCAGGTGTGCCCCTGGGGTAGGGAGAGGTCAGGAGAGCAGGGGCACCCCTCCCCCCATGTACCAAGAATTAATCCCCCTGGAGTATGTATACATAAGGCTTGGACACCTGTGGGTGAGCACATTCATACACAGAGATGTCCAGGTACATGGACTGAGACATACATGCAAATAGACACACGCTAGACCCACATGCAAAACAAAGACCCAGACAGGCTCAGGCCCAGGCACACATTTCCACACGGAGCAGTGTGCATGCATGCAAACACATGTGCACACACAGTTGCGATGAACAAGGGCCAAGGAGCACAGGCTCGCAGAGGACAGCTGTCTCCCTTCCCCTTTATTCCCTCCACAAGCACTAACTGGACACCCACAAGGGTCAGCCGCTGTGCCAGGCCCCGGACACAAAACAGACCACTCCCCACTCCTGGAACTCACATTCCAGTGAGAGGAAAAATCAGTAACGGTGTTGAAATGGTGATTGTTCTTCACACAGTCACGTGACTTCGTTCATCTGATCCTCACAAGGACCCTCTGGAGTCGGGGGTACCTGCCGACAGATGAGGAAGTGGGAGCCTGGGGAGTGGGGAGTGGCTGGGCCTGCCGGAGGGTCCCAGGCGGGGACAGGGCTCTGCTTCCGCGCAGTGACCTCCATACTGGCCGGAGAGGCTCTGGGGATGTGCCCCGCCTGGGAGGGGGGCACCGGGGCCTGCGGAGGGGCCTGGCTGCAGCCGTTAGCCCAGCTGTGACTCTGGACCAGCCACTCTCTTCCCACTCCACCTGCACCTGCTGGGAGATCAGCCTGCCCATGGTACAGAAGAGGGTGGGCAGCGCCCTTATCAGGTGGCAGAGCTGGGTACTGTGGGCAGGACCGAGGTCCCCTGGGCCTCAGGGTCAGACACAGAGAGGGAAGCACTTCCTGCTCACTCCAGGGTTCCAGGCGGCCCAGGCCCCCCTCCCCCCCAAATCGATCAGTCATGGAATCCTCCCTGACCCTGGTCCTGGCTGGACACAGGTCTGGGCACAGGGGTGGAATGAGTGACAGACCTCAGCCCACTGGCGCCAGCCAGCCCCATTCATTCCAGGCTCAGCCCTAACCACCAGGCAGCCCGGCCTGTGTGCTCCATGTTGCTTCCCAAGTTACCCAGAGAGACGCCACCCAGCACTGCCTGGCCTGAGGGAGCCAAGCTCCTTCAGTGCCAAGACAAGAGCGAGTGAGCGAGTGGCGCTGCAGACTGGCCCACCCTCCCTGCAGCAGGGAGCTGTAGGGCATCATTCCTTCAGCCCCTCGCTTGGTGCTGCAGCGTTTCTGGGCCTCTTCGGGCTGGGCATGTGCAGGGGGGTGGGAGCAGGACGGAAAGCTGTGGAGTGAGCCTCCCATTGGCAATCACCCTCCTGAGGAGGCAGCACCTGCCCTCAAGCCCTCACAGTGCATCCCAGAGCGTCTCCGTCATCTGATCAACGCGAGGAAGCGTCTAAGGTGCAGATTCCCGGGCCCTTTCCAATCTGCTGAATGGTTGTCTCACGGCTGGGGTCCTAGAATCTGTATGTTTTCAAAGCCTAGAGGTCTGGGTGAGAAGCCAGCACCGAGGACCCCGGCCCAGGGCTCTGATGACTCTCAGCTACGTTTCTGACTCGAGTGGGGTGCCGTCTGATTTAATCCTGGGTCCCTCCCAAGGACCCAGCAGGTGCTCAGTAAATGCTTGTGCTGATACTGGTGGGCTGGCCGGGTGTGTGGGCCCACAGAGAGGTCTACCTGGATCTCCACTGACCGTGGGCAAGTCCTTGCCCTCCTTGGACCTTGGCTCAGATGGCCTCGAAAGGCTGGCACTTAGCCACGGCTGGCCCCCGAGGCTGCTTGCACACCAGGAAGGGGACCTGACTGCAGCCTGGCAGGGACCCTGACAGAACTCCCAGGCATCTCTGGGACTCCCTCAGTTTGCCCTCTGAAAAATGGGCCCTGGCCATCAAGACCTCCTGAACTAGTCACAGCCTGGACAGAGGGTATTCTTCCACACCTAAGGGGAGGAGCCTTTGTCGGCCTCGGAACCCTAGCCTGGGCCTGAGGGCTGGGCTGGAGAGAAGAGAGGACCCCCAAGCCTCTCCCAACCCCTCCCGCCCACCCCCACCTGCCACCGCCGCCGCCTGTGCTGAAGCCGAGATGGTGGGCGAGGAGCAGGTGCTCAGGCTTCCACTTCTTAGAATCCCTTCGAGGCCTGGGTGGGTGAGCTCACTTACGGGAAAGGGGGTGGGGGTATTGCTCTTCTCACCCGGCCTTGCTGGGGGGCGGCAAGTGCGTCAGCAGCCCCGGCTCCTGGCCTGCCTCCGGAAACACCGCCCAGGGCTCAGTCACGAACCCAGGCAGCAGGGGGGGCAGCCTGAGCATTGAGGGGGAGTCAGGTGACCTGCAAGGAAGCTAGGCTGGGGGCCTGGAGGCTGCACAGGGTGCAGAGTGAGGTCAACTTCCCCCTTCCCCGGCTTGTACCCCAACACACACACACTGCCCAGCTGGATGTCTCTCCAGCTGGCCATCCACTGCCCCCGGGCCCACCACGGGCTCGGGACCTCTGCTGGCTCCCCGGGTGCCCAGGAGGCCTGAGCTCCCATCCACAGCCAGCCTCCAGGCGGCTTCAGGTCCGGGTCCAGCAGGGGGTATGGTGGAGACCCCAGCCAGGGCCTGGTGGGGAGAGCCCTGCCTCCCACCCCCTGCCTCCCTCCCTCCTCCACTTCTCTGCAGCTATTTAAAGGCGGTGGTGGCGTGGGAAACTTCTTCAGATGTGCGGTTTCGTCTCTTTCAGCACAGGGACCGACCGGGCGTCTGTTCTCTCAGTCTGGTGACTCATCCAGAGTGAGAAAGGCCTTTTTGTTGTTTGACGCTCGCTCGAGGCTCTGTGGTTTGAGAACCTGGCCCGATGGGACCTTCCCTCGCTGCGACTCCTGGAAGGCCTTGGGAGTGCCCTCTTGTCTCACCACCAGACCCAGGGAGCCCCAGGGGCTGGGGTCAGGGGCTATCAGGCGGGGAGGGTGCCCATTCTTATGAACTCATCACAGCCACCACCTCTTCCAAGAAGTCGCCCCTGATTCCTCCAATAACTCAACCAATCTCCAGCTTCGTGACTCGGTCCTCTGCCCTCAGTCTTCTCATCTGTGAAATGGGGCTGTGAATCCAAGCTTGCAGATCTGTGTGAAGATGAACTGCACAACACGTAGCATGTTGTCTGACACACAGTAGGCGCTCAGTGGACGGGGTTTATGAGTACTGAGAGTTGCTGACATTGGTTGAGTGCTTATTTTGTGCCTATCACTTTATATGAATGATCCCATTTAATCCTCCCAACAACTCTAGGAAGTGCTTGCTGGTATCATTCCCACTTTACAGATGAGGAAACTGAGGCACAGGAGTCAAGTAACTTACACATGATCGCATAGCTAGTAAGTGCAAAGCGAGACTCAAACCCAGGCGAGGTGACACCAGAGCCCCAGCTGCCACCACTGTGCCGGCCTGTGCCAGGAGCTTGGCAAGTGGTGGCTGATGAAGGTGGGACTTGCAGTGCTGTAAAGAGCATTTGCTTCTGCTCAGAGGCTTTGCACATGCTGTTCCCTCCACCCACAGCACTGACTCCTCCCCTACTTGCCTGACCATGTCCTCCTCAAGCTGGGACCTCAGCTTGAAGGTCATATCCCCCCGGAACCTTCCGGGACTGGCTCTGTGGGTTGCCTCACGGCACACGGCACCTCTCTGCGTGTGCATCATGGCTGCAGTTAAATCAAGATCTGTGCCATTTCCTGCCTTGGTCCCTGACCAGTGCCCCCGGGAACCTGTCTGGCCCTGCATTGCTGCATCCCCAGGGCAAGCACAGCACTTGGCACATAGTAGGCTCTCAGGATTTTGGACTAAGTCCCACCCAGGTGTCCGGTGGCACAGCAGTCACCAGGAAAGTTTTCCAAGAACTTCTCTCTCCTAATACCAAAGTCCTCGGTGACCTCTGGGAAAAGCAGGCCCTTGGACCTGCTGCTCGATAAGGGTTCGGGGTGACAGGATTGTCCCAGGGGGGTCATGCAGAGGACCTGTTTCCCAGACAGCAGGTAGCCACCCCTCCATGGACGTGGGAAGCCCAGGCTATTTGCTTATGGCCGTGGAGCACGGTGGAGTAAGAGGGAGAAGGGTGGCCCGTGGCCCCACCACTTCCTGCCACCAGCCAGTGGCTGGGGCCCCAGGGGGCCCAGAGACCACCAGGGCCAGTGCGGGTGGTGTTGGCCGCAGGGTGGGGCTGAGATTAGAGAGAGGTGGCAGGGGAGAGGTGGGTGCATAGTCTTGGGTCTCCAGGGCCTGGGGGAGCCAGGGCCCCCTGAGTGGTGGGCCGGCTGAAGGAGCCGCAGTTACTTCTGGTGACGTGTGGTGGGTGCCACGAGTACTGCCACGAATGCCGAAAGCCGTGGCCTCAGACCTGGATCCAGCAGCCAGGCCAGTGGGGGTGGTCAGCTTATCTGACCACGGGGCCGTCGTGCCAGCAGAGAGCAGAGGAGAAAGGACAGGGGACCCCAGAAGAGGCTGCGCCAGCAAACCTCCAGGTAGGAATCGCGGAGAGGACGGGAGCGGCCGTGCCAGCAGGCGCCCCGCGGGCCAGATAAGCAAGAGTTCTCTTTGACGTCGAATGCTCTAAGTGCCCTGAGGTGCTCACCGCCCAAGTCGCTCTCCCAGGGGCCTCGGAGGCCTTTGGAGAGGCAGCAGCGGCCTGCGGAGGCACGAGGACCACTGGCAGGAGGCACAGGAAGCTCCAGGGTGGCAGGGGAGTGGCCTGGGCGCCCGGGGGGAGTGAGGGGAGCGGGGGCCGTCTGCGGTACAGGTGCCCTCCTTCCCAGTCCCAAAGCCCTTCTCACACCCTCCCCTGCCTCCGGTGCTCACCCAGCTGGGAGCAGGGACTGTCACCCACCCCCCAGCACCCCACAGATGAGAATGCGGGGGCTCAGAGGAGTCCGAGAATTTGAACACTGAGGAGCCAGGGCCTGAAGCCCAAGCCGCAGGCCTCTTCACACGGGTGACATCCACTCCAACACCCGGAGGCTCCTGGGAGAGGCGGGAGGACGGGCGTATGGGGAGCGGGAAGCTGCAAAGAGAAGGAGGACGTGAGGGGTGGAGACGCCTGGCCCCGAGCAGGCCTCTCTCAGGCCTCGGCGCCCTCAGCTGTGCAGCCAGACACTTGGCCTCCACCGTCCCCGGGCTCTCCCAGCCCGTGGCTCTGCACTAGGAGGAGTGGCGGGTGACCAGGACAGGCGGCCATCACCCGGTGGGTTTGCACGTCACCTACCTGCTGGGTCCCTCAGGCACCCTTTGGCCCTGGCCAGCTCTGGGGTTTGAAATTTGGACAGAAAAGATGAAGATTTCTTCTCCCCAGATTCTGCTCTTGCATTCATTTGTTCACACAGCAAGCGTTTATTGAGCATCTACTAGCTGCCCTGAGCCAACCTGAATCCTGGCAGGTCACCCAGAGATGAAGAGTGCTCCATCTCTGGCCTCTGCTTGCCCCTCCTCTCTCCGACCCTGCTAATCCCCCCACCAGCCCGGGGAGTGGGGGACCTGGGGTGGAACTCAGAGGGGTTGTGATTGTCGCCCGCTGTGGAGTCGGCGTGGGTTTTACGGTTGAGAATCACACCCACATTGGCCGCCACGGGAAGGAAGACGATGGGGCCTGATGCTGCGTGCGCGGGAAACACCGCAGGGTGGCGGAAGGTTTTCCAGGCTCTGACCTCAGCCCGAACAGGAAGATCCTAATCACTGAGCTGTCAGAGGTGTCCTCCATGACCGGGGCCCAGCTTTGCCAGCCCAGCAGCACCGGCCCAGGCGCGAGGCCCCGCCGCCCTCGGAGAGCGCTCGGAATGAATATTCTCGGAGCGCTCGGTGCGCCTCTCCCTGGGTTTACCCATTTGGTTCTCAAAACTGTCCCGTGACCAGTGCTGTGATCCTCACTTTACAGATGGGGGAGCCGAGGCTCAGAGATGTCAAGCGACACAGCTGTGGCCACACGGCCGGAACTCAGAGCTGCAACGGTCAAGCCCGGAGCCGCTAGGCCCCAAAGCCCACCTTCTCCCAGGCCCGGGGTGTGATGCCTCAGGGGCACTGCATGGCCCAGCAGGACCTGGGGCGGGGCGGGGAGAGCGGGGGTGGGGGTGTGTGTGGGGCAGGGGGGAGAAGAGGAGCCTGTGGCCTGGGAGGACCAAGCACGGCCCACACCCCCAATAGGGGCTTAGAAAATGTCTATTGACAAACAATCCTGTTTTCATAAAAACAAAACTGGGTGCATAAAATAGATACCGGAATAAAATGCACCCACATGGTAATATTCTAGTGACGAGGATAAGGAATGAATTTTCTTTTTCTTTTCTGTGTGTATCTGTTTCCTCCAAATTTGCTACAAGAAGTTGGAAAAGGCCCCAGAAACAATAAAAGGAAAAACAGATGCCTACCCCAGAGCTGTCCAACTGAGGGGCGGTCTGGGAGGGCTGTGGTCTGCAAGACAAGCTCCCCAGTGAGGTCCAGACCCAGCGGCCTGGCCGGCCTCCCAAGTTCTCGTTCAGGGTCAGAAGACACACTTTGAGCATCTTGGTGCACATGTAGGTAGGGGCGACACAGGAGCTTTGTGGACTAGTGATCAAGGATGAAAACGTTGGGGTCAGGCAGCTCCAGGGTGCCCCGGCTCGACCTTCACCTCAGGGTACCACCTGGGGCAAGCCATCATCCCCCTGCACCTCAGTTTCCTCATCTGGAAAATGGGGCTTTGGAGGGCTGTCATGAGGACTAATGTAGATCATGCGTACAGACCCTCTGCCAGTCCCTAGCACACAGTAGGTGCTCAAACAACGGTAGCTCTGGCCTTTGGCCTCTTCTTCCCGGCCCCAGTGGCCTTTGGGCAAAGCCCTGGCACGCCAACGAGCCATTGGCTGGCAGAGAATTGGGTCTCACGCCCTTGCTTAGACTCTCAGGTGCAGAGTCTGAGGTTCAGGGAGCGGAGGAGGTGAAGGCAGGATGGACTCCTCCCTCCACCACACCCAGCGGCCTCCTCCGGCCTC
Source organism: Eptesicus fuscus (assembly GCF_027574615.1). Classification (NCBI taxonomy): domain Eukaryota; kingdom Metazoa; phylum Chordata; class Mammalia; order Chiroptera; family Vespertilionidae; genus Eptesicus; species Eptesicus fuscus. Next base: position 15,028,121 of record NC_072481.1, read on the forward strand.
AGTGTCCCTGTGCGGAATGTGTGGGGCTTAGGCGCTCTGGGATCTCTGAGATCTGAGTCAGTGTCCCCTGCTTGTGGTCTTAACACCTTCCTTGTGGTGGCCTCTCCCCTCCTCCCACCACGCCCAGCCCCACCCGGCTGGGCTCAGGACCCATGGAGACCAGGAGGAGCGACAAAGTTCTCCTTCTGTCTCTCCTTCTGAGTCAGCCCACCACACCACGGAGGTGACTCAGAGGAGACAAAGCTCCAAACCACACCCACCCATCCCTGGAGAGGGGGCTTCACCCAGCGCCCGCTTTCCCAGAGTCCGCCCTGCCCCGCCTATACCTCTCAGACACCCTAGGAAGACGAGGTCAGGGGCCAGAGGGATGGAGGGATGGATGAGGGGGAAAGGAGCAGGAGAGGGCTGGGCACCAGGCCAGGCCACGTCTCCCAGACCTGCCCCACGGCAGCCCCAGCCAGAAAGTCTAGAGTGGGAGAGCGAGAAATCCGGGGCGCCCCGTTATTCACATCTGTTCAGTTTGCTCATCTGTCCAACAAACATTTGTGAAGTGCCTACTGTGTGCCAGGCACTGGGCTGGGCTCAGAGGCATGAGATAAATCAGACCTGGTGTCCGCTCCCCAGAGGTTCCTGGTCTGCTGGAGGCAACAAACAAGGAAACAAATAATTAATGACATGAATGAAACTCTTTGACATGAAAATACAGACCCTCTGCCAGTCCCTGGCACACAGTAGGTAGCTCTTGGCCTTTGGGGTCTGTGAACACAGAGAGGTCACTGAGACAGTAAACTCAGCGTTTCCCCTTCATTTAACCAGAGGAAGAAATCATGTATCTCCCCCGAGTGGGATGGGCCGGGGAGGGGGGAGTGGGATCTTGAGGGATGCTGAAAGCGCCAACCGCTGCCAGTGACCTCCCTGCCCGCCACGCGCCTGCCACTGTTCTTCCGGGAAGCACGGTCCCTCTAAAACGCAGGACCAGGGAGAGGCCCTCGAGAATGCAGGAATCAGACTTGGGTTCAAGAATCCCCCTTCTAGGCCTCCGTCTGCAGCCCCGCCTCCCTTTGAGACCCTGTGCAATTACCCGTCCACTGAGCCTCAGGATTCTCATCTGCGAGGGGGTGTGTGTGGGAGGGCTGGTTTTGAAGATAATTATACCGGCTAATATTTGCTGTGTACCAGACATTGCACCAAATGCTTTGCATATGTTACCTCTTCAGTCCTTACATCTGCCCTGTGAGGTAAGTGCTATTAATAGCAGAAATCTCTTACCCAATGAGAGCAAGACAGGTGGTTTGTTAATAGAAGAAATATTTAAAGCAGGACATCTTCGGATACATAAAATAAGCACTTTATTGAACGTAATGCTGGTGCGTGTACATTTGTTAGGTGATCTTCTGACGCAGAGCCAAGGCTCTCTGAGACCCGGGCCCCCGGCCAAAGCGTTACCTTGTGTTTCTTGCATTGAGCGAACCTGGGCTGCAGTTTGTGGTTCCCATTTGGGTTTCTTTGGATCGGAGAGGCTTCACAGATGCTCGGGAAGCGATCTATGGGCAGAATCCTTCTGGATTTTTCATCATTTCCCCGAGTTGTGACCTACAGACATTTGTGTAGGATTTTAACAACTGATTTTCCTACCAGTTGCCTTTTGTCGCTGTCTTGCTCACACCCAACTCAACAGCATCCTTTTCTTTCATCGGAACTTTCCAAAGCCCTTCCTTAGTTCTCAGGGACACAGCCCTCTGTCCGGCTCTCATTCCAGTCCCACGGGTGTAGGGATGACGGCGGGCAGCGACCGGTCTGGAGACAGCCCTCACGGAGCCAGCAGAGACCCTTGATGGCACCCGCAGTGGCCAGCCAGCCCGTAGCATTCACAATGCAGTGGCCTGGAGAGGCTAGCCTGCCTTTCAAAGGAAGGGAGGTGTTTGCCATCCAGAGACTCGGTGAGATGGAGGCCAGTTAAGGCGGTTTCTACTGTGGTACCCCCATTTCACAGGGGAGGACAGCGAGGCAATGAAGTCATTTGCCCCAGGCCACAGTCAGCGTGGCAGGGCTGGGATTTGAACCCGGGCTTGTCTGGCTCTATGTTCTTTATCCCGACATCCTGCCGCCTCCTTAACGTGCTGAGACCCCGTGCGTCTCTGGCTTCCATGCTAGAAGCACTAAAGGATTTTGTGATCTTCCACGTGGGGTTCGAGGGGCATTGAAGATTTTTGAGTGCTGCGCCCCTAGACGGAGGATGATCACTACTCTCATAAGGGACGAGGGCCACGTCTCCCTCACATCCGTCACCAAGCGCAGGGCTTATGAGAGTCTGTGGAGCTGGGTGGGAGCAGGCACAGGGCTGGGTGCTGGGAGCCGCCGACGCCCCCGCTGCCCCCGGAGAGCTTGGTGTCCGGCACGATCCTTCCCAAGTCTCTCCCACCCGAGCCTCCACTGGCTCCGACTTCCTCCGGGGGCCCCGGGGGACATCAAATGTGCAAAGGAGGCGGATTTTGGAGTCACATACATCTGAGTTCCGATTCTGGCTCGGCCCCTTACTGGCTGTGTGACCCTGGGTCAACACGACCTCTCTGAGCCTCGGCGGGAATGTGATGCCTCATCCCGGCCCTCGGTGGGCAGACACCCACGAGCGCCCCGCACACGGGACGGCCGGGAAGGAGACGCGCCCTGGAGCCTCTGGACAGGGGCCCGCTGGCAGGGAGGGCCCAGCTGCGGACAGGGGGACCGGGAAGGCGGCTCCGAGCAGCTTCCGACCGACAGTTGGTGGCTGTGGAGAGGGACGCGGCGAGCGGGGGAAATGAAAAGAGGCCAGACGCTGTCCAGGCCGCAGCACGAAAGGGGCGCCTCACTGAGCCACCCGGCTCAGAAAGGGGAAGGCGGCCCAGACCGGGAAGTGGTCGGCTCTGATGACCACCTCACGGGGACCGCGCCGGCCCGGCAGGAAGTGGTCGGCCTCCCGCCCCCACGCCCGGCCGCGGCCTGAGCTCACACTTGGGAAACAGCTGCGCCTGAAAGTCCCTGCTCCCCGGTGGGTTCTGGGAGCCGCGCTTTTTTCTTAGAAGCCCGGCTCCAGCGGGGCCCCCCGACGTGTGGCGGGGGGTCCGCAGCCCTGGGTTCTCCTCCCGGCTCTGCCACTTCCTTGCCCTGAAACCTTGGCCACGTTGCTTCCCTGTCTGGACCTGTTCCCCATCTGTCAAATGGGGTGATGGTCCCCCACCTGCTACCTCGGAGGGACAATGAGAATTGACGGTCGGAAAAGGTCAGAGCTGGAAAGTCCCCGGCGTCCTTTTACGGCCGAGGACACCGAGGCTGGAGAGGGCAGGCGGTGGCTCGCGGTGGCAGTCACAGGGGCCTCAGCGGCCGGGGCATCTCGGGTCTTGGAAAGAGCACTGGACAGGGGGCCAGCACTAGGGTCGGGCCTCGCTCAGCTCCTTCCTGGCTGTGGGGCCTTGGTCGAGTCATCCAGTCCTCCCGAGCCTTTTCCTGCACCGCGAGACCGAGCCTTACTCCCCAGGGTGCCCGTGGGGCTCACCTGAATGACGCGGGTGGGGAGGCCTTGTAACCTGGAATGCGCCGTGACCATGAGCGGCTTCTCTTTTGTTGTTTTAAATATATTCAAAAATATACATATTGATTTCAGAGAGGGAGAGAGATAGAAACATCCGTGATGAGAGGGAATCACTGACCGGCTGCCTCCTGCACGCCCCCCACTGGAGATCAAGCCCACAACCCAGGCATGTGCCCTTAACCGAAATCGAACCCCGGGACCCTTCAGTCCGCAGGCCGACGCTCTATCCACGGAGCCAAGCCGGCCAGGGCCATGAACGGCTTCTTAGCTGAGGTTGAGCCGGGCCGGAGCCCGGATCTCATGCCTCCTGCTCTTTGCTGGCCCCCACCCAAGGCTCCATGGGTAGGGAGTGGCGTCCAGGCCCCAGAGAAGCCTCCTCACAGGCCTCGTGGGTAAGAGGCGACAAATCTCGTTCTCCGATTCCACTGAGTCACTGCTCCTGGGAGGCCAGGTGTGAAGAGCTCACCTCACCCACGTCAGTAGCCAGAGATGCTATCGCCACTGACACCCACCCCTCGTGTGTGTGGCTTTTACCGGCCGACTCCGCCTTTCCTGCAGGCCGAGAGGCCCTCCGAGGCCACCAGGGCCCAAGCAGCCTTGGGAGGGGGGCTGGAGGCGGGGAGAGGCTGGACCGGACAAGGGCAGCGCTGACACACCAGGCCTCCCCGGTGCCGCCTGGCGCAGGTCGCCCAGGCCCCGCTCGGGCTTCAGGAGAGAGGGCCTCGGACCAGGGAGTCCTGAGCGCCGGAGCCGGCAGAGAGTTGGAGGTGAGCCCTTCCAGGGGGCTGAACTGGGGTCCGTGAATCTGCAGAAGAGCTGAAAACCCTGCTCACACAGGGACTTGTGGTTGTGTGTGTGGTTGTGTGTGCCTGTGCTTGCATGTGCGTGTGGTTCTATGTGTGTGCTTGCATTTCCTGAGGGCAGGGTCCAGGTTTCATCAAAGCTTCACAGCAAACTTTAAAAGCCCAGGAGCAATGTGCTTTCTCCCCTTTCCCATTTTACAGATGAAGAAACCAAGGCACACAGAGAGGAGGTGTCTCAGAGCCCTGATAGGCAGGATGCGGCGGGGTACGGGGTACTCCTATTATAACCCCCTTTGGGGGCTCAAAACTAGTCCCTGGGAAGTTCCGAGGGAATATCTATGCCATCCCCTGTCCTGGGATTTTGAGGGTAGCTGGGCCTGAGGGAGACTGGGCTCACTCAGGACAGAGGAGGGTTAGGTTAAGCTACCACCACCATCACCATCAGCACCACCACCACCACTTCCACCAGGACCATCACTACCACCATCAGCACCACCATCAGCTCCAGCACGGCCATCGGCATGGGATCTGCCTTAAAGGCCGGGCTCTGCTTCTCCCTCGCCATGTCGTTAGGATCTTCCTGGCTCCGCTGCGGGAGCCAGGGTGCCCAGCTCCGGCGTCACCTAGAACCCTGAGGGAGATGCTGCCCGAGGGCGGGGTGAAAACCAACGTCCGCGCTCTAAGGTGGGGGGGCGGGTGCTGAACTGAAATGCCCACTGCAAAAGGGGCCCACCTGTCCTGACCCTCGCAGAAGACTTCCTCAGAGACAGGTGAGCTCCCACCCAGTTAAGGTCGGAAAAACGTGCGTGTTGCTCCTTCTACCTTTCCACAAACGTGTGCTGATCATTCTTTAGTTGACACCTACCCGGCACTGAGTGAGCACTGAGTAAGTCCTTCAGGTATAGGAACGAATTCCATCTTTGCAGCAGCCTTAGGGAGGGAGGGAGTAGTCTTATCCCTGCTTTATAGTTGGGGAAACAAAACCACAGAAAACATCAAATAACTTGTCCAAGGTCAGACACCTAGTAAACGGCAAGGTCAAGCTGTGCACCCGGGCAAACCTCCCCCCCTCCCAGCAGAGTCCATGTTCTTAACCACTGTACTACCCTGTCAGATTGGAGACGCATGGTGCGGGGTAGAGAAAACCCCCAACGTGCAACCCCCTGCAGATGACTCTCTCTTTGAAGGCCTGGGCTGTCTCATTTCATTGCTGTCTTCTCAGAGCCCAGCACTGGGCCTGGCACACAGCAGGGGCCCAGGAAGTGTTGAGTGCGTGAGTCAACGGATAACTTTGGAGGGCACTCACTGAAGCTGTCGTTATTCTTCCAGCCAACAGAGGGCAGCACGTATAACAAGGCGAGACCTCCCTCTCACTGCCAGGAAGAAGGAATCAGGAGGAAAAGGAAGAAACACTTTGTGGCAGGCGTGAACACCGTCACTGATTAAAAACAAATTGAGACCAACGCCGGGTCTCACCACGTGACAGGATCCGATGGCTGGTGTTCTTACTTTGATGGCTGAGGGAACTGAGGTCCAGAGATGGAGAGGGTCCTACCCAAGGTCACATAGCAAGTGAGCGGCAGAACCACGCTCAGGATCCGGGTCTCCTGGGCTCTGTCCCCCGACGGAATGGCAGAGAGAGCTGACAGGCTAGAGCACAGACCCAGCCTCCCTTGTCTGTCAGGACCAGGTGGGCTCCAGAATAGCAGCCGCGCAGTTGCCAACCAGGGGCAGCCCTTTATGCACATCGTCAGGTTGCCCCCTGGTGGCTGTAACTAGCAGGTACCCAGAAGCACGGTCACTGCTTTGTCCATCCATCAGCCAACAGAAGGCCTCTCCACCTACTGGACTGGGCCTGGCCTCAGGCTGTTGGGAAGACAGGGAGGGGGCCAAGAGAATCAGGTTCCAGTCCCTCCAGGGACTTACAGTTCCAAGGACGAGGCGTGATGGCCCCGGGACAACACAGAGGGCGAGGCTGCCTGCGCTCCCAGGATCCCAGCCAGTGGCCACGCTGTGCGCCCAGCACCGCGTTCAGGACTGTGGGTGCCCACGTCATCCGATGGGGAAGGTACTCATATTCTCCCCGCTGCCTGTTAGGAAACTAAGGCCCAGAGACAGGACATAACTGTGCTCACAGTCACACAGTTAGGAAACAGAGGGCCTGGGAATTGAACCCCACACCGGCAGATTCCACGACTAGGGCTTGTCCCACTGCCCCCTGTGGTAACCGCCGCAGCGCCGAGTGAGTGTGGTCAGCTCGGACTGGAGTGGTCTTACGAGGCTCCTGTGAGGAGGCGGGGCCCCACCATCTCAAAGGCCAGTCCCAGCTCCGTAGGTGGCTGCATCACCCGTTGATGAGGACAGTCACCACAACAGCGAACACCATCGGTTACGTCGCTAGTGCTGGGTGTGGTGGTTGCCATGGTTTCCATGGGCCATTGATTCCTTCATTCGCTTCACAGACACTCAGCAAGCATCTCCTGTGCTCCTACGTTGTGCGTGTGGGGATCACAACCGTGAGCAAAACAGAGAAACATTCCTGCCTTCGTGAAACTTGCATTCTGGGCGAGGGAGGCAGACAATGAGTTAAATAGATAATTCCAATGTATCGTGTGCCGGGTGGTGGTAACTTCTGGAGAAAAATAGAGTAGGGAAGAAGGGTGGAGAACGTTTGGGGAAGGGAGTGGAATTTTAACCCATGCGGTCAGAGAAGGTTCTCCTGAGATGGCATTGGAACAGGAAGCTGAAAGAGAGGGAGAAGTGAGCTGTGCGGGTGCCTGAGGGAAGAGTGTTCCAGCAGATGGAACAGAGAGTGCAAAGGCTCTGAGGCAACTGTCTCCTCGGTTCATCTCAATAGGTCTTGAGTTATAAACCACTGCTCCCATCTCATAGATTCCCCCGAGTTAGGGAGCACTTCCCAAGTCTGGTAGAGAAGAGGCAGGGCGGGTAGAGAAACTGAGGCCCAGCAAGGTCATGCCCAAGGTCACAGAGTGAGTCGGTGCAGAGCTGGGACTCAGACCCTGGTCTTCTGCCTCCCATACCAGGGCTCCTTAAAAGTTCTCTATTTTAAAGGGATATACCCCACCTGGCACCCTCAGAGATTAGTGTCCCCAAAGAACTAGGGCAGGAAGCGGGCTCCAGAAGGGCTAATCAGCCAAGGAGAGGTGCTGAGTCCCAGCCCGGTGGATGCAGGGCTGGAGTTAGTGGCCGTGGTCAGCCTTGGTGGGACTGCAGACGTCAGAAGGCCCTGCTGCACCAGCCGGTGTCCCCCAGGAGACCTCTCCTGCTTAGAGGGGGCTGCACCTCAACCCACTGGCAAGGAGAGGGGCTAAGGGACATCAGTGACTCATCTGAACCTGACCAGCCTCTGCCAGAAACCAGGTCAGGCTATGGTTGGGGTCGGAGGTCAGCCTGGATCTGAGGTTTGTGGTTGGATCAGGGTCAGACAGACCATAGCTGGGGTCGATCTGTGGCTGGGATCAAAAGTCAGTCTGTGGCCAGGTCCAGAGCCAGGATATGGTTTGATTGAGGGTCAGTCTGTGACAGGAACAGAAGTCAGTCTGTGTTCAGATCAGGGCTCTGCTCATCAGCAGAGTCAAAGACCAGATGGGCCAAGGTCAGCGCTCAGCCATGGCCAGAGTTGCAGGAGCCCCCTGAGGTCACAGCCCAAAATGGACTACCTGCAACTCACACCCTAGTTTCAGGGTCTGCTTCTGGATCAGCCCAGGCTAAGGTACCAGTACATCACGTACATCATCTCATTTAGCCTTGACAACCGCGAGGGGCCGGCCTTCCTGCCTCATTCCACAGAAACCAAGACTCAGAAGGTTTAAGACCCTTGCCAAGGACCGCTCAGCAAGGAAAGGGCAGATCTGATCTGGAATTCCTCCCCAGGACTGACTGTGTCCGGGACCAGCACCTCAGGATGTTCTGCAGCCCCTCAGGGGTCTCCTTAGTAATGCGAGGAGAAGCAAGGACTGAGTACGGGCAGAGGTAAGGGCTGGTGACAGTGTTGTCACACAGGCAATGGTCCCTAAGCAAGCCAAAGGCACTCCACTGGGGACATGACACTTGAGCTGGGTGTTGAAGGGTGTGTAGGAGTTATCCAGGTGGTGAAAAAAGAAAATGCACTCCTGGCAGAAGAAACAGCATGTGCATCAGCCCGGAGGGTCCAGCGGGCTTCAGGCTGCTGGCACCACCCCTGCCCCAGACAGGTCTATTGGAGTCTGGCCCCTGGACCCCTGGAGAGGCAGCTCCTGACCACACCTTCAGAATGTGTGTCTGGATCTCTCATCGAGCAGTCGTGCCCCCTCAACAAGCCCCCCTCTCCTTGCTGTGCCTCAGTTTCCTTTGGAGGGCAGGGACGTTAGCCTGTTCAGTTCGCTACTATGCCCACCGCAGACAGTGCCTGCCGCGTAGCACGGTCTCGACGAGCGTGAGCTGTTGGTGTGATTCTCGCTTTGACCCCACCATGGTGCAGGCCATGCCTCTTGGCCCCGAAGCCCAGCTGTTTAACCATCACATTATGCCCAGCGTGGGGCCCCAGGGGCTGAGCTCAGGCCTCCAGGGGCAGAGACGGGCCTCCTGGTGGGCACTGATTCACATCCGCCGTTAGCGGCTTCCGATTCTCTCCCTCAAGGAATCGCCTCTGCCCACTAAGAACAGGCTTTTTTTTTTTTTTTTTTCTTTAATTTTTTAATCTTCACCCAGAGGCATGTTTATTGATTTTAGAAGAGAGGACTGGGGAGGATGGGGGGGGGGGGAGAGAGAGAGAGAGAGAGAGAGAGAGAGAGAGAGAGAGAGAGAGAGAGGAGAAACATCGATGTGAGAGAGGAGCATTGCTATGAGAGAGAAACATTGATTGGTCTCCTCCCATATCTCCCATATGTTCCCCAATTGGTGATCGAACCTGCAACCCTTTGATGTGCCAACTAAGCCACCCAGCCAGGGCAAGGACAAGCTTTTAACAGGTCCTTGTTGCCCGTTAAAGTAGCACAAAAGCTCCAGCTCTGGAGCCTGACAGCCTCCCCCTCCCTTGCTTCTCAGTGTGATTTTGGGCAGGTTCCTCAATCCATGCCTCAGTTTCCTCACCTGTAAAGATGGAGCATGGTATCGCTTACTCCAAGAATTGTGAGGGTTAACTACGTGCAGAGTGTGGGCCTACTGTGTGCTGGCCCATTGCTTCCTCTCGTTCTTCCAAAGACCCAGCCCCTGCCCACAGACCGAAGGGCTGAGCAGAGACTAACTCCTTTCCTGGAGGGCTGGCCCCGCCCCTCCCACCGTCTCAGAGCCTTGCCCACACAGGGGTCCCACCACATGGCCCTCAATCAATACAGCTCACTGTGGCTTTGGGGTCTCAACCACTAGCCATGAGAGTTGGGCTGGTCCAGACCACAGGTCCAGCTGGGGCTGAGAGCCAGTGGAGGTGACAGTGGTGGGGAGAGGATGAGCGGGTTCCCAGGCACCCCAGGCCACTGTTGTGGGTGCACTTAACTCGGAAGGTTAAGTAACTTACCCAGGGTCACCCGACTAGAAAGTAGAGGGGCCAATGACACCAGTCCCAGGATGGGAGGGTGGGGAAGGGCAGGGCTGTGGGGAGGCAGAGGGCAGTGGTTCTGCCACCCATCTCAGCTGTGCCACCGCCTTGCTGGGCAACCTTTGCCCAACCACTTCTCTCTGAGCCTCATTTCCTTCTGTGAAATGGGGACGGGGCAGCCCCTGCCTCAGAACCATTACAAGGGAAAAGTACCGGGGCTCGGTCTGACCTGGTCCTGAGGGCTGGGCCCTGTGCTACCTGCTTTACACGTGGTGCCTCACGACAGCCCATTTGACAGACGAGGAAACTGAGGCTTGTATGTCCCTAAGAGCTTTCTCTTGGGGGAGGTCAGTTTAATTGTGGAATGAAGCTCAGGAAAGTGCCCAGCCTGGCCTAAAGGCTCCCCGAAGGAGTCCAGGTCCCAGGTTTAGAAGGAAGCTGCTTTCTTCCCAGACCTAAACCTCAGCAGAGACCTCGCCCTCCCCTCCCAGGCCCTTTCGTTCACTGAACGTCCATGTGGGGCCTATTTTTTTCACTTTGTGTTTTTCAAGACTGTCACCAAAGGGGCAACGGGGACCTTCTCTGAGAATGCTGGCTCCCACCCCCGGCAGGCCAGGGGTCCCCGAGAGCAGTGGCAGCTCAGCCTGGTCCCCCACCCACCCACCCACTGCAGGGCTGCCGGAGCTTGGAACACCACAGCCTCAGCCCAGAGCAAGGCTGGCTCGCACCCCCTCATCCAACTGCTTTCTGCAGACCCGTCCGGGGTGAGGCCGGCGGTGCCCAGACCCAAACCCACAGCGGTGGGGGCTTCCCGGGAAGGCAGCGTTTCCTGGGCACTGGCTCTAGAGAGGACACTGCCCAAGACCCCTCCAGTCCCCTCGGCATAAATCCCTGTCCCCCCAGGGATTTATGGGTTCAGGGAGACCCACCCTGAACCCATAACACTAAACGAATAAGGGACAGGGGAGGCGTGGAGAATTGCTGCTCTTTATTCAACCCTAAGAAACGTCAGGGGCTGCACTAAGCACTTTGAATACATCAGCTCATTCTCATCCCAAACACGCCTATGGGGTAGGTGCTGGGATTCTCCCCACTTTACAGATGATGGAAACGGAGGCTCGGAAGGTTAAGTAACTTACCCAGGGTCACCCGACTAGAAAGCAGAGGGGCCAGGATTAGAACCCACTTGCTACACCAGCCCCTCCAGGCAGGGCCCAGCATCCTACCCTCAGGGAACACTCCCCCACCCAGCAAAGTGGCAGCGCTGGCCGGGCGTGTGGCCGGAGGGCAGTGTGTGCTGTCACCACTCCCCCCAGCCCCGCGAGCCCTCCCTCACGGCCCCTCCCCACTGGGACCAGGACTCCCCACTCCTGGAGCAGGGCTATTTGGGTCCCCTCACACCCTCACATCCCCAGCATCCCTCCTGCCGTTCGGAGCTGGGCTCTCCGCCCAAAGATCCCCTCAGGATTCTCTTTGCCTCCAATTCCCCAGGCCACCAGCAGAGCTATTACTCATCTTGTTTCCATTATTCATTTATTCAGTGGGTTTAGGGGCAGTCGGGAGGCCCCGGGGACGCGGGAGTGACCGGATGGGCGCAGGGCCAGGCCTGGCCTCTGTGTGAACACTAATGCCTTGTCAGGGCTCGGAAAGGTCAGCATCCTGGAGGCCCGGGCTGCATGCGGCCACTGTGGTCAGTCCTGGGGCAGGAGCCAGTGTCCAAGGCCACCGCTTGCCCTGGCATCAGCCCCTGGTCATCAGAAAAGGCTGGGAGAGGAGGACCTGGAGGCAGGTGACCCCCTAGGGGCCCCCTGGGGACCCAGCAACCACAGGGACAGGCAGGGATAGCCCTCTGTGGCAGCCACACTGCCCCCCCCCCCACCACCACCACATACACATCGTCTCCCTGCCCTCCCCCCGCTTCCCTGCCCCGAGTCATGGAGGCTGCAGGAGGGGAGGCAGGAGGACCCAGGATGTGAAGCTCAAATATGAACAGGCAGCCCAACTGGCATGGCTCAGTGGTTGAGCATCAACATATGATTCCCGGTCAGGGCACAGGCCCGGGTTGCAGGCTCAATCCCCAGTGGGGGCCGTGCAGGAGGCAGCCAATCAATGATTCTCTCTCATCATTGATGTTTCTATCTCTCTGCCTCTCTCTTCCTCTCTGGAATAAATAAAAACGTATTTTAAAATAATAATAAAAGAAAAACCCACAGCTGGGAAACCAAGATGGCGGCATAGGTTAAACACCTAACCTGCAGCCGGGCACAACAATTTCAAAAATACAACTAGAGGTCAGAACGGACATCGTCCAGAACCACAGGAGAGCTGGCGGACTGAAATGCCCACAGCTGGGGGGAAGGAGAAGGCCACGGGGACAGTCGGGGAAGCCATAAAAGCCTGAGGTATGGAGAAACGGGCGGAGACACGAGCACACGCGCCTGCGGGGAGGATGGAACCGGAGAGGAGGGGGCGGCTGATGACCTGGCCGGCGTTCACTGGCAGGAAGGAGATAAAGGCTCCGGAGTGCGCTGAGCACCAGCTCCGATTGCACTGAACCCCATTCCGGGCGAAACCCTGGGAAACTCACTCACTTTCGCAACTCCGCCGCCCCCCGCAGGCTGCCCGGCCCGGGACGCTGGGGACGCCGCCGCAGCGGCGGCGCCCGGAGCCCGGCGGCCTCCCAGCACCCGTCCCCGCCGCGCAGCCCCCGCGCGCCTGGTCCCGCGGGCCGCGTGCCCCGCACACCAGACAGAGGCCCGGGCGCCCTCTCCGTGCACCTCCCGGCGGCGCTAGACTTCAGTAGAGTTGACTGAATTCAAGGGATTAAGAAGTATAAATTGGGGGGACGCCGCGGCGGCGACGTCCGGAACGCGGCGATGGCGGTGCCTGGAGCTTGGCGGCCTCCCAGCGCCCGTCCCAGCCGCGCGGCCCTCACGCGCCTGGTTCCGCGGGACGCGCGCACCGCGCACCGGACGGAGGCCCGGGCGTCCTTTCCGTGCACCTCCCGGCGGCACTAGACTTCAGTAAAGTTGACTGAAATGAAGGGATTAAGAAGTACAAATTGAGAAGTTTGAAAAAGATGGCGGCAGAGGTTAAAGGCTGTTCTGTTGCCTCGCACCCAGCGAAATCGGAGGGGATGAGGTGTGGAGGTGCGTGGGTCTGGCTGGTGGCGGGGGAAAGGGGCTTTTGTTCCAAACCTAAGGGAGATTAGCTCTCCATCACCCTGAAACCCATCTTCTGGCGAACCCCGGGAGACCCAGATGCCTGCGGGGAGAGGCGGGACTCTTGCAGAGGTGCGCCCAGCAATCAGTGTTTGCTGCGCTGGAGTGCGGAACGAGGGGACTTAGATACATGGAAGGCAGAACGACCAGACTCACAGCCATCGAGGCTCGCCGCACCATGGCCTGTTGGCGCCCTGAGACCCCGCCCCGCCCTGGGACCCGCCCCGCACGTCTTGAAGACCTGCCCCGCAAGTCTTGCAGGCACACCTGCGCCCCAAGCAACGGCTTATGCATGTGGGTGGACTGCCCTCTGGCAGCGGACCAGATGATCTGCTGTTCTAGTCGGACTGCTCCAGGGCCACTCAGACAGGAGGAAGAAACTACAGTTTTTGCTGTAATCCTTGCTGAGTGCCTAAGGCAGTAGCTGATCTACACCCCATTGGAGACCCAGAAAGGAGGGCATCTAGTGGTCTGTGGGAGATGACACCAGATTTCAACCACGTGCATAAGGGACACATTCAACGGGAATATTCAGTGAGCGCCAAAGCTTTGCTGCACCAAGACCCGGCCCATAAACGTGTCTCCTGCACAGCAACTCTTCCTTTATAGACAAAGAGAGCCCCCCCAGTGACACCAACACCAATCAAGACTTAACTATACAAAGGAGGACCAAGATGGAGGCATAGGGCGGAAGCCTGATTGTTGCCTACCACAACAACTTTGAGACTACGACAAGAGAGCAGAGCAGACACCATCCAAGACCACCATAGGGCTGGCTGAGTAGATGCTCTACAACTAGAATAAAAGAGGGGGATGTGGGATGATGCTGATGCCGGTGACCCAAAGACCACACTTTAAGAACTACAGCTCAGGCGACACAAAAGAACTATGGCTCAGGCGATACAACAGCGGCCTGGAACGTGCTCGGCGCAGTTCCCCCGGCGGTCTCTGGCTGAGGGGACGGCTCCACTGGCAGCCAAGCACGGACAGACGAGCCCCTATGAGACATGGGGTGGGAGACTCCGCGCTTGCTGACCTCTGAGTCCGTCAAGAATCTCAACGCCCCGGAAGCGGCCAGGTGCGCATGCTCGGCGACCGGCCACCGATGCAGACGCAAGGGCCGACACAGCGACGCCAGACTGGCCCACCGCCATGCACCGGGTGCACCGGAGCTTCGCCGAGCCGCCGCCAGACGAGTTCTGCAGCAGCCATACTGGAGCTCCGGAAGGATGGCCAGGGGAATTGCTGAGGGGGGATTGACCGGCAGGAATTGGGATCCGGAAGACGGGGCCCCACTGAGACCCGGGTGCGGGCGGGGTTGCGCGCCTCTGGGCTCGGGTGTGGTCACACGCCTCTGGGTATAAGTGAGGCCTCACGTCCCTGGGTCTAGGTGAGGCCACATGCCCCTGGGTCCAGGTGAGGCCGGACTCCGGGTCCGGGTGAGGCCAAGTGCCCCTGGACCCGGATGACGCTGGAGCCCGTGCCCGGGCGAGGCCAAGCTCCCCTGGGTCAGGGAGAGCCCACACACCCCTGGGTCCAGGCGAGACCATGTGTCCCTGGATCCGGGTGAGGCCGCGTGCACCTAGGCCCGGGTGAGCCCAAGTGGCCCTGGGTCTGGGAGAGGCCAAGCGTCCCTGGGTCCGGGTGAGACCATGTGTCCCTGGATCCGGGTGAGGCCTCGGGCACCTAGGCCCGGGTGAGGCCACGTGCCCCTGGGTCTGGGAGAGGCCAAGCGTCCCTGGGTCCGGGCGAGACCATGTGTCCCTGGATCCGGGTGAGGCCTCGTGCACCTAGGCCCGGGTGAGCCCAAGTGGCCCTGGGTCTGGGAGAGGCCAAGCGTCCCTGGGTCCGGGTGAGACCATGTGTCCCTGGATCCGGGTGAGGCCTCGTGCACCTAGGCCCGGGTGAGCCCAAGTGGCCCTGGGTCTGGGAGAGGCCAAGCGTCCCTGGGTCCGGGTGAGACCATGTGTCCCTGGATCCGGGTGAGGCCTCGTGCACCTAGGCCCGGGTGAGCCCAAGTGGCCCTGGGTCTGGGAGAGGCCAAGCGTCCCTGGGTCCGGGTGAGACCATGTGTCCCTGGATCCGGGTGAGGCCTCGTGCACCTAGGCCCGGGTGAGCCCAAGTGGCCCTGGGTCTGGGAGAGGCCAAGCGTCCCTGGGTCCGGGTGAGACCATGTGTCCCTGGATCCGGGTGAGGCCTCGTGCACCTAGGCCCGGGTGAGCCCAAGTGGCCCTGGGTCGGGGAGAGGCCAAGCGTCCCTGGGTCCGGGTGAGACCATGTGTCCCTGGATCCGGGTGAGGCCTCGTGCACCTAGGCCCGGGTGAGCCCAAGTGGCCCTGGGTCTGGGAGAGGCCAAGCGTCCCTGGGTCCGGGTGAGACCATGTGTCCCTGGATCCGGGTGAGGCCTCGTGCACCTAGGCCCGGGTGAGCCCAAGTGGCCCTGGGTCTGGGAGTGGCCAAACGTTCCTGGGTCTGGGTGAGACCATGTGTCCCTGGATCCAGGTGAGGCCTTGTGCAACTAAGCCTGGGTGAGGCCACGTGCCCCTGGGTCTGGGAGAGGCCAAGCGTCCCTGGGTACGGGTGAAGCCAGATCCTGGGTCCGGGTGAGGCCGTGCGCCCCTGGATCCATCCGGGTGAGGCTGGGTCCCAGGCCCGGGTGAGACCACGCGCCCCTTGGGTATGGGTGAGGCCACGTGCCCCTTAGTCCAGGTGACGCCGTGCCCCTGGGTTCGGCCGAGACCAAACCAGAGGGAGTCGGACCTCCATTACCACCATTTGTCCACCATCCAGAGCTGAGGGGTCAGTGCTGACATGTACACATAAGGAACTACTGGACATCGAAATTGGGTCTCAAAAGAACTGTTGGTCCAGGGGGAAGCTCACTACAGATTGATTCATTTGCCTGTCAGCATAAATATTATTGCTCGTCTCACATTCAGTTCTTATTAGTATATATCTAGTGACATTTGATCTCATTCATCTAGAGGAAATGATGAACAACATAGACTGAGGAACAAGAACAGAACCAGAATCAAGGAGGCATCGATCGGACTATCGGGCCTCAGAGGGAGGATAGGGGAGGGTAGGGAGAGGGTGGGGGGAGGGGGAGAGTTCAACCAAAGGACCTGTATGCATGCATATAAGCCTATCCAACGGTTAAGTTCAACAGGGGATTGGGGCATGCGTGGGGAGAGGGGTGGGATGGGAATGGGGGGATGAGGACAAATATGTGACACCTTAATCAATAAAGAAATTAAAAAAAAAAAAACCCACAAATATGAACAGGCAGCCCCAAGCACCCCTCCCCCATCACCCAGGTCCCTGAGCAACCACTCCTCGCTGTCCATCTATCTCTATTTGCCACGTGCCACCCTTTCGTGGGGTCCCTGTGTCCTGAAGGTACACAGGGTAAGAGTCACAGCCCCTTTCATCCTCTCCCTGTAACCCCGAGCCCCGCGGAGGGAGCCCTGTTAACAGCTTGGCGTCTGTTCTACCGACACTTTCTGTGCGTTTAAAGAGCCACATAGATATTATTTAGATCTGCCGTGTAGGATCTGCTGGTCACAGATAGAACCATGCCGTACACACCTTTCTCTGACTGGTCTTTCTTCTCAGTAGTGTATTGGTCCATATCTGTGTATGCAGATCTATCATCATAGCTAACCGTTGTTCACTGTTGCAGATTTTACACTGAAAAGAAAACAAAACAGAAAGGCTAAATCATCCATATGCCATAGCTTTTCTCTGAAGTACATGAATTAAGGAGTAAAGCCCCTGCCCTGACAGGTTTGGCTCAGTGGATAGAGCATTGGCCTGTGGACTGAAGGGTCCCAGGTTCGATTCCGGTCAAGGGCATGTACCTTGGTTGCGGGCACATGCCCAGTAGGGGGTGTGCAGGAGGCAGCTGATCAATGTTTCTCTCTCATCGATGTTTCTAACTCTCTATCCCTCTCCCTTCCTCTCTGTAAAAAAATCAATAAACTATATATATATTTTAAAAAGAGGTAAAGCCCCTGAATATGGTATCTTTTGTATCCTCTTCCCAAGATGACTGAGACCACACTGTATAGAAGGTGTGCGTTCCCTCCAACATGCACACGTGCTTTCTGTCTGCGTTGCCCTGTGATCAGCTGTTCTATTTAGCGGCTGTCTTTGGTGATTGCTGCCGATAAGCGCATTCTGATGTTACTGGATTCTGTCCAACCTCTGCATCGCACTCCACCGCGTGGCTACACCCTGACATGCCCACATTGCCTTCTGATGGGCATTTCACTTCGTTCCAGGCTGTTGCTGTTGCTGAAATGGTCAGCCCTCCATGGACCTCTGGGTCTGAAGTCTGAGGGATTGAGGTCCGTTTGGTGGGGGTGGGAGGACAAGGCGGGTGGTCAGAATGCAAGTCCGGATCTCCCACCCCACGCAGGCCCGTGACCCTACCTCCTCTGGGCAGAATGTCAGCCTGCCAGGGACTCAGCCGGCTTCCAGGACTACCAGTAAACAGGTGTGCTCCTTTGCTTTCAGAATTGCGTTGCCCACGGCGACCACCGCCCTGGTTTGGAGTGAGCTGAGAGGCAATCTCCCTGCTGTTCCTCCCGAACCTCTTGCCCCCTGCCCCTCGGCATCCTTCCTGCAGCAGCGCAGTCACTCAGGAGATGGGGTGTTACCACAGGACCCTATATAGCCCTGGCCGGTCTCAGAGGCCAGACAAGTCGGGGGGGGCGGGGGGGAGGGCTTCCAGGCACAGGGAAGCCACTCACCTGCCTTTCTGCCTGATTGTGCCAGACTGATGCGAACCCCAAAAGCTCTAAAATTGAAGCAGGAAAATTGGATCTTCTATTGACTTCTGTGCTGGTATTAGCCACACCCAGCCCTGTTTCTCTAACAATACCTAGGCCTAAGAATTTAAATTCTCTAGTCTGTTTTTTTCTTTTACTTAAAAAAAAAAATGTTTTTATTGATTTTAGAGAGAGAAGAAGAGAGAGAGAAAGAGAAGCATTGATCTGTTGCCTCCTGCACGCCCCCTACTGGGGTGCAAGCACACAACCCAGGCTCAGGCCCACAACCCAGGCATGTGCCCTGACCAGGAATCAAACTTGGGGGCATGTGTCCTGACTGGGAATCAAACCTGCGACCTCTCGTGCCTGGGACGATGCTTAACCAACAGAGCCACACCAACCAGGGCTGTTTTTCCCCAACCCACACGTCTTGTATTCTTTAGCCCCACTTAATGGTGTCTGTGGGGAAGCAATTAAAAGGGAAGCCAAAACTTTGGCTTCCGAAGACACTTTATTCCAAATGATAAAAGATAATAATTTAAGTTACAGTTTTGCCACCTTATATACCAGGGGTTACTAGTGCCTCCTCATTTAATGATACCAGCTACTCACTCACTTCAAGCCCAACCTGGTCAGATAGCCAATCCTTAGAAGACAAGGTTCCATGTCCTTGAAGTCTGTTGTTTGCCATCATCTATTGTCCAGTTGTTATATTGATCATAATTCCTTAGTTGCAGTCCATGAATTTACTCTGGTTACTTTAAGCAGGAAGGAACTTATCCTATACTAGAGGCCCGGTGCACGAAATTCGTGCATGGAGGGGGGTTGTCCCTCAGCCCAGCCTGTACCCTCTCCAATCTGGGACCCCTCAAGGGATGTCCGAATGCCCGTTTAGGCCCGATCCCAGGGGATCGGGCCTAAACGGGCAGTCGGACATCCCTCTCACAATCCAGGACTGCTGGCTCTCAACTGCTTGCCTGCCTGCCTTCCTGATTGCCCCTAACCGCTTCTGCCTGCCAGCCTGATCACCCCCTAACCACTCTGCTGCCAGCCTGTTTGCCCCCAACTTCCCTCCTCTGCCAGCCTGGTCACCCCTAACTGCCCTCCCCTGCAGGGTTGATCACCTCCAACTGCCCTCCCTTGCAGGCCTGGTCCCTCTCAACTGCCCTCCCTTGCAGGCAGGGTGCCTCCCAACTGCCCTCTCCTGCTGGCCATCTTGTGGTGGCCATCTTGTGTCCACATGGGGGCAGCTATATTGTGTGTTGCAGTGATGATCAATCTGCATGTTACTCTTTTATTAGATAGGATAGAGGCCTGGTACAAGGGTGGGGGCCAGCTGGTTTGCCCTGAAGGGCATCCCGGATCAGGTGGGGGTTCCCTTGGGGTGCGGGGCGGCCTGAGTGAGGGGCCTGTGGTGGTTTGCAGGCGGGCCACACCCCCTGGCAATGCAAGCAGAGGCCCTGGTATCTGGAATTTATTTTCCTTCTACAATTGAAACTTTGTAGCCTGGAGCAAAGCCAATCCTGGGGCTCCCTCTGAGGCCCGCAGCCATTTGTGTTGGGGTTATAATTGAAACTTTGTTGCCTTAAGCGGGTGGGCCCGGCCAGGGTGTGCAGAAAGCTTTGCTTCCCCTGTTGCCACCAGCAACCCTGGCCTGCTCTCTCAAGCTCCATTCTGCCGCCATTTGTTTGAATTTGCTTACCTTCTATAATTGAAACTTTGTAGCTTGAGTGGAGGCTTAGGCCTGGCAATGGCAGGCAGAAAGCTTGGCTTCCTCTGTTACCTAGGAAACCTTGCTCTCTGTGGCTGTAGCCATCTTGGTTTGGGTTAATTTGCATACTCACTCTGATTGGATGGTGGGCGTGGCTTGTGGGTGTGTCGGAGGTGTGGTCAATTTGCATATTTGTCTATTATTAGATAGGATAATAAAAGAGTAATATGCAAATCGACCAAACAGCAGAACGACCGGTCGCTATGACACACACTGACCACCAGGGGAAGATGCTCAACGCAGGAGCTGCCCCCTGGTGGTCAGTGTGCTCCCACAGGGGGAGCGCCTCTCAGCCAAAAGCCGGGCTCACAGCTGGCGAGCACAGCGGCCTGCCTTCCGGGCAGCGCTCAGGGTGACTTCTGTGATGGTATTAGCCACACCCAGCCAAGAGCACGTGCCCTAGAAACAGAATGTGTGCGGTGGAGGGAGAGGAGGAGGGAGATAAAGACGGGGTAGGGATGGGGGCCTGAGTAGGGGACCAGTAACCTTTCCTTTGCCCCCAGAAAACTTTGCAGGAAAGAGAGTAGTGGGAGGAGGGCAGCGTGGGAACCCCTGGGACCTTGGTTCCCACAGGTCACGGGGAAACCACCTTGGGCCATTTTTGCATAACCAGCCTACTGTGTGCAGGGCAGCAGGTGTTCTTTAAAGTGTATATGTTCTCTGCACATTAACTCACGTTCCAGAAACAGAATCCCGATGGTCAGGACCAGGGACTTGGGGAGTAAGTAAGCGGGCAGCACCAAGCTGGCTCTGAGAGACACAGCTTCCCAGGCCCCCCAGAGACTCTCACTGGGCACGTCTGGGGTGCGGCCTGAGCACCTGTCTTGTGAAAAGTTTCCAAACTCAAGACCCTTAACTCCAACCCAGCTGTGTCTTCTGGAGGCTTGGGAGGGTCGGTGGGGCCAGGGCTCCGGCGGGGGTGAGGACGCTGAGCCAGTGGGACCCAGGCTCCTGACTTCTCCTACTGAGGTGCCGTCACCCTCACCTACCCTCTGTAGACTGTAGTCTCCCGGATGGAAGGTATCTTCAATTGATCGTAGGCACACCAGGCTTTTCTGTGCCTTGAAGAAAAGCAGTGCTGGTTAAGCTAAGGCAAACTATCGATCATAAAATGTATCTCAATTTCAGAGATGTTAAAGCTGAAACGTGTGTTCTGGAATCCACCAAATAGGGGTATTTTGGTAATGCCCACCAGTGGCACCCCACAGCTCTTAGGGACATCTTCTTACCCCCTCCCCCTGACTCCCCAGGCCCCAGGTACTCTGGCCCCAGCCCAGCTCTCTAAACTGCTCTCCCCTTCTCTCCGCCCTCGCCCTTCGGCTGCCTTCTTTCAGACGTGTATACCCCAACCACAGGGCCTTTGCACAGGCTGTGCACGCTTCCCTCTCCTTCTCAACCTGCACATCCTGGAGAATACAACGCAGTGGCCACTTCCTCAGGAAGGCCTTCCCGGGCCACCTTTGCTCGTGGCACTCCCGAAAGCACCACCATTCGGCGGTCTCACGGCGCGTCCACCGTGCTGGTCTCAGCTTCAGTCTCACCTTGCGCGTGTGAAAAAGTGATGGATGTTGGACTTCCTGACCGTCTGTGAGCCGTGCACGTAGGGACTGCCTTATGGGACTTGCTGTTGAATCCCTGGTGCCTAGTACTGCCCGGCACACAGGACTCTGCATGTCCCGTCACCTGTCCCCTCCAACGTGGGCCTCCGGGATTCAGTGCCTCTTAGGGCCCAAGTCACAGAGAGCAGCCGGCAGAGAGCTGACGCTGAGTAGCACCATCATTGCATTACTGTCGCCTGCTGGCCTCGCTGGCTTGGTCATGGGGGGGAGGGGGACAGCGGATGCAATGCCTGCACGACGGTGGCTCCTCTGCCCAGCTTCCTCCCTGAGTCTCAGCCCAGCCTGTTTGCTCAGCTGCTCTGTGGCACTCGGTTCTGCTTTCCGCCCCCCCCCCCGCCCACCTCCACCTGCCCTTCACTCAGGAAACCAACCAGAGACAAAGGCAAGAGGTGCAGACCACCCGCCAGTCTGTCCGCCACGCCAGCAGGTGAGGAGGCGCCCAGGACCTAACCAAGAAAAGACGCTTCTGGAAAAACACATTGGCAAGAGTCTGGGATTCGGAGTCAGGCTGCCTGGACCTGCATCACTGCCCAACAAGGGGCGAGTTCTTTCAACTTCTCTGAGCCTCGGTTCCTTCATCTGAAAAATGGGGATAGCAAGGGCAGCCTTGCAAGGTGGTCTCGAAGGTTACACAGGTGGTGGGCTAGGCCAGGTGTCTCCTCCATCAGCTCCGGTGACAGGGAAGCCCCGCGCACACGGTCCCACGCGGCAGGAGTGCTATTGTTTCCTCCTGTCCAAGGGGGTCAAGGTCTCCCCCCCAGGGCCTGCTGAGCGCTCATCGACCCGGCTGCCCTCATCGATCTGGCTAGGGCACCCTGGGGATCCTCTTCTGCATGGACAGGGCACCCTCTGCCCCTGGGTGGCTGCCCTTTGCCAAGTTCACGGTCTGGAGCAGCCGGCCAGCTGGGCCTCCTGCTAATGAGCGCCTCACCCTGCTCAGACCAGCTCCTCCCACCCGCCATTGATCCCTGGCCTCCCCAGGGAAGCTCCCGCCTCCACCCCTGCCTCTCCGAGGCGAGGCGGCTGCTGTCACGGCCGGCTCTGTGCTCTCCTTGTCTCTGACTGGGCCTCGTCTGCAGCCCTGGACCCCAGCCGTCCCCCCTCTGCTGTGTGTGGTTCAGGGCCAGGGCTGTGGACAGATGGTCTGGGTTCAAATGTCGCCTCGGCCCCTCCCTAGCCGTAATGGACCAAATGCGTGTGCCCATCCTCCCCAAATTCATATGTTGAAGCCCGAATCCCCAGTGTGGCTATATTTGGAGGTGGGGCCTCTAAGGAAGTAATTAAGGTTAAATGAGGCCACACGGTTGGGGCCCTGATTCAATAGGATTCGTGCCCTTATGAGAAGAGACACCAGGGAGCTACTTCTCTCTCTGTCCACGCGTGCACAAGGACAAGGTCACGTGAGCACACATGTGATGGTGGCTGCCCACCAGACAAGAGAAGAAGCCTTAGGATAAAATCCGACTCACCAGCACATGGGTCTGGGACTAAGGCCTCCAGAACAGTGAGAACTAAGTCTCTGTTGTTTCAGCCACACGCCTGTGGCATTTTGTTACAGCAGCCGGAGCAGACTCAGACACTAGCTTTGTGAACGTGGGCATGTCTCTTAGCCTCCCCGTGCCTCGGTTTCCTTACATGTAAAGTGGAACGTGAATGCTGGCTCCATAGGGCAGCGGTGGGACTCCATGTGTCGAGGCTGTAACACGTGAGGCAGAACTCAGCCTGCATGGGGCCCACACCAGCAGTGATTGTCACTCTGCCATCCCCTACACACACCCTGCACCCGGAATGCCCTTCTCCCTTCCCCCGGGACCCGGATCCTTCCGCTCTGCTAGTCCATCACTGGGACCCGCACTGGCCCCCCCCGCATCCCTGTCTCCCAGAACAGCTCAAGGCCCTCCGGTGCACAGGGAGCCTGGGCACGTTCTCTCCCCAGAGGGGTGTGATCCTGTCTCCCCCGGCACACACCGGCCCAGGCTGTGCCTCTGTGCCTCGTTTACTCCTTTCCCAGGAAACCAAGTGCAGGGCCAGGTGCACAGGGGGTGCTGACGGGCAACAACGCCTCCGATTCCACCACCGGAAACGTACCCCAGGCTGTTCATTCCACACGCACATACCCCCTCCGCTAAGTCTGACCACTGTGTGAGAAGCTCCTGGCTCTGTCCCCGCTAATCACAAGGACGCTCAGTGCTGATGGGCACACGGTATTGATCCCTCATGTGCACAGCCTTGTGCAGTCCTGCCAGCTTCCTCCTGAGGTGGTACGACAGCAATCCCCATGTGGCGAAGGGAGAAGGAACCCTGGGCTCCGCGAGGTGAGGTGACTGTGGAAAATGACGAGCTGGCATGGGCGTTCCCTGAGGCGGACGCCAGAGCCCACCCGCCGCCTCCACACTCCACCCCACCGCCAGGGGGACCTCTCTCCCAGGCCAGAGCTCAGCCTGGAATGTTCTGAGAGGCTTGGCCCATCGCAGAGCTTCTGCAGAAGCGCTGTCTCCAGCTGCCTTTCATGCCGCCTCCGCAGCCTTCACCCGCAGGAGGCACGAGAAGCTGCCTGGGGACGGTCACTGGTGCGCACACGGAGGGATGCTGAGGACACCAGCACCCATCCCGAGCACCCCTTCCCACAGGGAGCTGGGTTTCCCCGGAGGAACTGGGGGGCTTCCTCCTTGCTGACACCAACCGTGAGGTAACTGACCATATCTTCCTTTTTCGCCTTGGCGGCTGGGAAGCTCAAAGTCAGATTTAGTACCCAACTTGAGCAACTGTCTTGCCTTATGGGGTTCTTCTCCTCTGTGAGCCTGCCTCTGTTTCTATTTCTGTTACTATTTCCTGACTCTCCATTTTGACCCTTCCTTCCTTTTTTCCTTTCCTTTCCTTCTTCCTTCCTTTCCTTCCTTCCTTCCTTCCTTCCTTCCTTCCTTCCTTCCTTCCTTCCTCATCATGGGCTAGGTTCCTGCCCTGGGAGCCTGCTCTAGACCAGGGAGATAGACACCCGAAACATGTGTCTATATATATAAAAGCCTAAGCGACCATTTGACCGTTCAACCAGTAGATATGATGCATACTGACCACCAGGGGGCAGGCGCTCAACACACAGGCATGGAATCATGGAACAGACTGATGAATCTCAGAGGGAAGGGAGGAGGGGGAGGGTGGGAAGGGATTAACCACAGATCTTATATGCATACTAGAGGCCCGGTGCATGGCCTGTGGGGATGGGGCCGAATCCATGCACCGGGCCTCCAACATCCCCCGAGGGGTCCCGGATTGCAAGAGGGCACAGGCCAGGCCGAGGGACCCCACCGGTGCATGGATTCGTGCACCGGGCCCCTAGTATCATTATAATAGGAGAAGCAGGATCCTGTGGCAGGAGTGCATAAGCCACGGCCTCACCCCATCAGGGCTTGGGGAAGCCTTTCCGAGGGCAGGGCCCTGAGCTGAGGTCTGAGGGGTGAGTGGAAATCCCTGGTAAGGCACAGGGATCAAGGGTGGCAGCCGAGGGACCAGCTAAAGCCCTGCAGTGAGAAGGGGCTTGGCCTGGAGGGACTGCGGGGGAGGGCCCGGGGCCCAGAGCTCAGAGGTCAGGGCACAGTGGCTGCAGGGGGCGGCCGAAGAAGAGTGGGGGGCCTGCCTCGCAGGGCCTCGCAGGTCTGGCTGACCAGCTTGCAGTTTATCCAGAGCAGAGGCGAAAATGCTATCGTTATGTACAATCAGGTGCATGCTTTTGTGATAAATGTAAACCCCCTGATGAAATGGGAATTTAATAGGGGTGAGTCTCCGCGGCTGTTTTCTTCCTGGGGGAAGCAGTAAGCTGCCTCCGTTAGGGGAAATGATGGTCTGCCCAGGTGTGGTGGGTCTAGGAGAAAATCAGATTCTGAGAGGGGGTGGGAGGGGGGGCCAGGGGAGGCATCTCTGAAAAGGGAAACCCAGGAAAATCCTAGTGCTGGTTCCACTGATGGTCTTGAGCGAGTCCCGTCACCCCTCTGGGCCTCAGTTTCCCTCTGTAGATGACCCAAGGGGCTCCATGAGGGCTCCACCCAGTCAGAACTTTACGCCTCGATCGTGAAACTTGGAGCTGGTCAGACAGAGCCCCCTCACAACAGGCCTCTTCGCCAAGTCCAAGATCAGGGTCCCCAGAGAGCTTCCACCCCCAGCCTCCCCCCAGCCCCTGACCCGCCCTCCCCAGAAGTGGGGAATGGCGACAGAGAGTCGTGACTAAGCCATTAGGGCCCGGGCTCCATCACAGATTTAATGATGTTGTGTTGCTTTAAAAGCCAGGCTGCAATCCTGCGCTCACGCTCCCTGGAGAGAGTCCTGCCCAGATCCCAGAAGGACCCTGCATGGGCAGCAGGGCACAAGCCCCCACCACCACTGGGGGCAGGAGGCCTGTCAGCCTGCCCCAGCCCCCGGGCCTGATCTCTCAGGATGTGGGGCTAAGGTGAGAATACCTTCTGGGTCAAATACCTCCAGAGTCCGCCTCACGTCCCGAGGGGAAGGCCGCCTGGCATTGGACTTTGAAATATTGGATCAAGGGTGTGGAGGAGTGGGAGAAAGTGAGGGGAGGACGAAGTCTTAGTCCTGGAGCTGGCTCTGGCTATAACTGGCATGTGATTTGGGGTAGGTCACTTCTCATTTCTGAACCTCAGTTTTCCAACCTGTAAAATGGCCTTCTGATAAGCAGGTTAGACATGAGGAGACTTATTGGAAAGGATCACAGGGAGAGGGAGCAGGGTAGGCAGGACTCGGGCCCCACACCTCTGCCCTGCCCAGGTATTGGGTAGGAGGGGCCTGGGGGGAGTGGCCTGGGTGCGAATCCTGAGAGGTGGCAGCTGAGCAGCACATCTCCAGGGTCATGGCAGTGGGGTCCCGTCCCCGCCTCGCCGTGCCGCGGGGAGTGCTGTCTTCACACGAGGGAGTGTGCTGATTCTGTCACAGGAGCCACTGTAGACCCGGCCCAGGGCAGAGTCCCCGGTGAGAACTGGGGCAAGGCTGGGGAAGGGAGGGTGGCCCCACCATCAGCCCAGGAGAACTCGGGGCCCGGCCGAGCCTGGAGTCAGACTAGGAAGGTCAGGGAAGGGGCTGGACGAGGCTTCACTCTGCAGACACGAGCCAGGCACCGAGAGGCTAGCGCCGCGGAGTGGGGCCGGGTCTGGGGCAGGTTAACCTGGCTGTGGCTGACCTGGCAGATCCGAGCTGGGAAAGCCCGGAGCCCGGGGCTGTGGGGTGCAGGTGAGCAAGCCTGGGGCCAGTGCTCCCCCCACCTCCCAGGCCCCTCTGACCAGAGGGGTTTTCCACCCTCGGCTTGCCTGTCTGGCCCTCCCTGGGAGACTCTTACTTCTCCATTCCCCAGCGCGCTGCCCAGTATGTGGCAGGAGAGCAGCCCCCTGGCTGGCCTGTGGGACTCACCAGAGTGGCCACACTCCTCCTGCCAAACCCCAGCCCAGGTTCCCCTTCTCGAAGTCACGGCAGAAAGAAGGCCCGACTTCCTGTGTCCCTTTCCCTGAGCCTCTGCTCCCCCCGCGCACCTGTCGCCCCCACCCAGGCCTCCCTGAGCCCCCGCCTCCGGGCAGCTCCCTGCACCCTCTCCTCATCATAACGTCCATGGAGCCAGCCCATGTGCCAGGGACCGTGTTCACTGCTTCCTGGATTAGCTCATCGAATTTCTATGGCAACCCTGTGGATGACATACTTTTATTTCTATTTTTTAAATGTTTCTATTGAATTTTAGAGGGAGGAAGGGAGAGGGCAAGAGAGATGGAAACATCAATGATGAAAGAGAATCATCAATCGGCTGCCTTCTGCACGCCCCCCCCCCACCCCCCCGCCCCCCCCCCCCGCCATTGGGGATTGTGCCCGAAAACCCAGGCATGTGCCCTGACTGGGAATCGAACCGCGACCTCCTGGTTCATGGGTCAATGTTCAACCGCGGAGCCTCTCCAGCCGGGCTCTATTGTACAGATGAAGAAATTGAGGTCCTAGAGGTTTGCCCCCATGTCCACAGCGGGTCAGTGGTGGAATAGAATTCAAATCCCTATTCGATCCAAAAGGTTTACTACTGAAGAAAAAGCCTAGTTACCCCTCAGACCTTAACCTTTCTTGACAATTCCCGAGTGCCCACGCTTGGGAAGGATATTGTGCCCATTTTGCAGGTGAAAAAGTGAGGCCAGAGAAAAGCAATAGCCCAAAACTCACACAGGTGGTCAGGGTCGGGCAGGAAGAGGGGAGCAGAGGGGCTCCCAGGTGGAGTCCTGGCTCCTGGCCCACTGCCCCGCCAGCTACAGAAGACGGGGCGTCGCAACCCTCGCCCCTCAACCCCTCAGCGGCTGCAGCCTGGAGGGCGGGCGGAGCAAGACCAATAGCCAGTGTGTGGAGGCAGAAGCCGCCCCAGGGGCCGGGGGGCCGAGCGGGGAGGGCCCTCGGGACGCCTTTGGGAGGCTCTTTAATAGTTTTTCCTTTAAAAAGCACGTTTCCTGTGTAATTACAAAAATAACACCTGCTGGTTGTAACAGTTTCCTACTCTTGGCTAAGCTGGCTCTCCACCCCACCCCCAGCCTTCCTCTGAGAAGCAACCTAGTCACAGGCAGCGGCTTGGTCTGGAACCTTCCAGCCCTGCGATGCCTAGTGAGACGTGTGTTGTTATTGTTGTTTTTTCTCTCATATAAAAATGGGCCCAGACACGGCGGAAAATCACGTCTTTCCGTCACTATACCCCCAAAATGAAGCATACAGTAGCACACACAGTCTGACCTCAGTGCTTCACTGTCGGGGGCGGGGAGGGGGGAGGGCGCTGGATTGTCCCGAAGCGTGGCCGCTCCGGTAGAGGGGCAGCGACGTGCCTCCCTTCCCGTGGTGTTGCTCTTACAAGCGAAGCTCCGTGGATTCTCCAATGTCGTGGCAGCTGAGGCCACAGTCGCAGAAGCCGGCTCCGCCCCTCAGCGGCTGAGGGGCCTTGGACAGGTCCGTGTCTCTGAGGCTCAGTTTCCTCATCTGGAAAATGGGGATAATAACAGAGGGCCCTTGTCAGCACTCTGTGAGTTCATATGTACAAAGCAATTAAAACTGCCTGGCAGGTGGGGAGTGCCAGCAGCTATTCCTGTGACTTCTAGAAGGCGGAGGGCTGGCTCTCAGGGTTTGTGCATTTTTTTAGTTTTTACAAATCTGGCTAAAGAGACCACTAGTACCCCCTCAGGACACTAGTACCCCCATTTAGGACAGTGCCCTCCTTCGGAAGGTTAATCGCTAGAATTGCATGCACTCGCACAAGCGTGCACGCGCACACACACACGCATACACACGCGCACACACGTGGGCCTCAGGCTGCAGTTGAAGTAAAGAGCCTTCCCAGCCATTCCCTGGGCAGAGCTGCAGACCCCAGCCGTGCCTTTCACCAAGCCCCGACCCACACAGGCCCACAGACCCCACCCCCTCTCCCAGGGTCATTTCCACACTAACAAGCCCTCCCTCCTCGCCTTGGTGTGAAGGAAAGACCCCCAGCCAGTGGTCAGGGAGGGTGACCTCGGTGGCCAGCTCTGTGCCTCCCGCTGAGACTTGGGCAGGGCCTGTCGCCCCTGCAGCCTTGGTTTCAGGGCCGGGACCAGTGAGCCAGGCCAGGGCCACAGGGACCCTCACTCTCAGGCTCCGCAGGCGCCAGGCTGGTGCTAATCAATGGCTGCCTCCCAAAGCGACATCAGGGACACCTCGCCGGCCTCCCAAAGCTACAGCAGGGACACCTCGCCGGCCTCCCAAAGCTACAGCAGGGACACCTCGCCGGCCTCCCAAAGCGACATCAGGGACACCTCGCCGGCCTCCCAAAGCTAGTCCTGGGCCTGCTCGGTTTTCTTATCTGCAAAATGGGAGTCCTGACTGCAGCCTAGAGCCTCCCAGGCCAGCTCCCAGAGGCCAGTGAGGGGACGCTGAGTGGATGAAGGGGCTCTGCAAGTGTCAGGCGCTGGATGTAGGATGGTCAGGCGAGGCGGGAGTGAAGCAGGAGGCGGCCATCCCGGCTGCAGTAACGTGGAGCCCCGAATCCCGACAGCTCTCCCAGGAGGCAGGCGTGCGATTCAGAGCGAGGGCGCCTCGGGATGTGTGCGTAGGATATGATGCTGATTGAGGGCAAGGAATTCACCGGGAACCTTACTCCATCCTTTGGAGGGTGCCCTCCGCCCTTTATCTCTAGAGACATAAGGATCCTGCAGCAACCACAGTCCTCCGGTGAGGTAGTATGAGGTGTGAGGCCAAAGACAGAGAAGTCAGCCATGTTAGTGCCCCAGCCCCAGCCCAGCCTTCATTCTAGCAGGGCAGAGAGCAGGGTGGGCAGAGAGTGGGGTGGGCAGAGAGCGGGGTGGGCAGAGGCTGGGGTGGGCAGAGGCTGGGGTGGGCAGAGAGTGGGGTGGGCAGAGAGTGGGGTGGGCAGAGGCTGGGGTGGGCAGAGGCTGGGGTGGGCAGAGAGCGGGGAGGCCTTCTGCTCCCCCTCCTCTGGCCCAAGTTCATTTTACTGATTCTTGCAAACAACCCTAGGAAGTCAGTACTGTCGTTAGTTCCATTTTAAAGATGAGGAAACCGGTTCAAAGTGGACAAGTGTCTTGCCCAAGGCCCTGATTCAAGAACCTACCAGATCCTGGGCAGGCTGAAGACTTGTATTTGATCTTCTGGGAGACAGCATGGGGTAGCCCGGCCCCCCCACCAGCACCCCAGCACCCCAGCACCCGCCTGTGCCGAGTTAGCAGCCCTGCCCTCTCCGCGCTGGGTGGCCCCGGTGGAGCCAGGCTGCAAGACCCTCTCCACCACCCACACCTGCCCCCCCACCCCGCAGCCCCTCCCCGCGATGGGGCCAGCTGCGCCCAGCCCCATTAGCACCATTCTCACTAACAGCTCTCAGGCCTGGCGGTGGGGGTGGTGCTGATGGGCTCCACCGGGACATAACCCTCTTTGCTTCCACCCTGAGCCCTCCGTCAACCCCCAAGGCCCTGCCGGGGCAGCCGGGCTCCCCCCTCAACACTGCCCTCCTGGGCCTGGCCTGGGCACCTGGGGTCAGCCCCGTACCACCAATAACAACCAGAGCCACCTCCTGTGAGGGAAGGTTTTCCCTGCGCCCGGCAGCCCCCGGCATCTACCTGTGCGGTAACGTGTCTCACCCTCACAGCAAGGCCGAGGGAGAGTAACTGTCCCCGCTTGACAGCCGAGTAAGCGGAGGCTCTTAGACGGGCTTCCTGTGAGCAGCGTGGCCAGGAGATGGTCCCAGGAAACACGGTGAGGGAGCGGGGGATGAGGGGAAGGGAGGGGTGAGCCAGCGAGCAAATCACCGCTGTGGCCAACGGGAGCTTGGCCCCTGGGAGGCCTGGGAGATGGTGTAGAATATCCGTGAATGATCCACACCAAAGGGTGAAGGAGCGGGGCTGTCTGTCCACCGAGGCCCCCCGAGGCCCCCCGAGGCCCCGTGTTTCAGGCCCCAGCACTGACTGCTTGCAGCCTGTCCTGCGGGCACCTGTCTCACACGCCGTGGGGCAGAGTCGTGGCATTTGTAACAAGCAGCCCCGTGTGCAGAAGTGAGGGCCAAGGGACGTGGCCAGGGAGCTGCAGGGTTTTCTTTACCAAGGCTCACAGGTCACACGGCTTGTCGTTGGCAGGATTTGAACCCAGGATTTGAACCCAGGTCTGTCCGATCCCAGATTTTCCTCCCCAGGGTAGGAATGGAACCAGGACCAGGGGCTGGATCTGCCTGTTGTGGGCTCTGCTCCACCCTCTGTCCCGCCAAGGAAGCCCCGCCCTCTTCCAGGAAGATGCCGGCAGAGGCACCAGTAGGCCCCTGTGTTCTCCAGAATCCTCCCGCGCCCCGTCCTGACTGCTGGGGTGTTGGGGCGCTTAGGTTCATTCTACCAACGGGATGTCAGGACCCCCAAGGGACAACGCAGACCGAAAGCAAAGCCCAGGAGAGTGAGTGAATGAATGAATGAGTGAGTGAATGCAGTAAGTGAATGCAGTGTCTCTTAGCAGCACCCAGCCTCTCACCTCCTCCCACAGTTCTATCCACCAAGCCCCAGAGCAGAGCCCCAGTCACCACCTGCAGCCCACAGACAGCAAAAGTGTCACTTTGCTTTGCATGTCACCGTGCTTTTACGTTTTTTGAGCTTTGCCCACATTTCAAATTGCAAAGCTTCAAATGAAACCCCAAATTTTCAGCTTCTCTTGAAAAAGCAGAAGCTCTGGCAAAACGCGCCCACCTTCCTGCCACGGGCTCCAGCTCTTCCTCTCACCCCCATGACACCGGAGCAATGGGTTAGTTGGCTTGGACCTGCCAGAACTTAGGGGGGTCCCCCAGCCAGGCTCCTGCAGGTCAGCTCCTGAGCAGCCGGCGGAAGGAGGGCAGGGCCTAGGCCAGCACAGGTGGGGGCTGTCCGGGAGTGGATGCTGATTCTGAGGAAATTCACCTCGTGTCATTCTGCAGGGCTCCTCGGTGCCCGGCACTGTGCCGAGTCCAGCCGGTGGGTCACTCCCTCAGCGTGAGCTTCCGTTACCATTGTCTCTGCCATCCCTGCTGCCCTGGTGGTCGGTGCCTCCCGAGCGACCTGGTGAGAGCCTACCTGGGAGCCCCCCACCTTCGTCATGGAATTGCCTCCTCCCAGCCACAGCTGTTGTGGAACTCAGATCACAGCCAAGGTCTGTCGAGAGCTTTGGATGTGCCCAGAACAGTTAGAGTGACGGGGCTCGCTCATCACACTCACAGGCAACCCAACCCCCACGCCCGCAAGGGCACCCACACCGCTCTCCACTCGCACTCACACCCGCCCAGCCCCCCACACCCACCGCTGCACACCCGGCCCTCCTGGGCCTGCCCCTCCTCCCCCTGCTCCTCCCTGTCCCTGCGGCCAGCCGCGCTCCCAGCATGCCCTGCGGCCAGCCCCATGGCGCTCGCTTGGGCTCCCTGAAGCCACAGCCTGCCCTGACTCCCACAGCCAAATCGAGTCAAAGACCAATTAATATGCTGATACCTGTGGCCGGCTGAAGTGATGTAGGGCTGATGATTTCTTTTTCCATTTTACTCCAACTGTGGTTTCATTTTTTCCCAGCCCTCCTTCGGTCAGTGGTTTTAGGGGCACTAAAGTTCACTTTTGTGGGTAACCTGCACTGTTAGCTGTTGATTTAATTAACTCAGCCTTTCTCTTCCTTGACCAGAGCAAGGCCGCCGGGCTGCTTCGCAGACACCCATTTGGACAGCCGACGGCTGGAGGCGTCTGGCGGGAGAAGCGTGTGGTCCCTGGCAGGCACTTGCCGTCCTGGCTGTCATCAACTGCGCCGCGTTTTCTGAAGCACTTCCGAGCCATCACCGCACGAGGCGCAAAGGGGTTTGCTCCCATTAAACAGGTGGGGAAACTGAGGCTCAGAGATGAGAACCCAATTACCTAAGGACACAAACCCAGCAACACGCAGAGCTGGGCTTTCAAGCCAAGAATTTCTCTTCCCATGACCTTCTATGTTGGAGAGGCAGTTCATTCCCCCAAAAGGTGTCCCCTTGAAGGAGAGGCAGGTCTAAGGCTGGAAGACGCCTGGGATGCTCAGGAAGGACAGGAGGGGGGGCGGGGGTTTGAGGAAGATGCCAGTTGAAATCGCACTCCTGAGCTGCTTCCTCATAATGGAGCAGCCCAGTCTTTCCTCCTCCGAGAACTTTCCAGATTCTGAGCATGAACCAGTGGCCAGGTGAGGGGAACAGTCAGCCCTCAGCACTCAGCCATCAAAGGCCTCTGCCCAGTGGACGCCTCTGGCTCTAGAGGACCCGGGGCGGAGGGTCAGGAAGCAGCCGGAGAGAGCAGAGCAGACACCTGGAAAGGCTTCGAGAGCGTACAACCAGGCCAGGAAGGTGAGGGGAATGATGGGGAAACTCGCCGTGTGACTTGGGGCGAGTCCCTCCCTGTCTCTGGCCCTCGGAGCGCGTTGGGGAAGAGTTCTCAGCGAGCAGGGGCCACCGTTCCAGTCTGTGCAGCTCGTGTTTAGGGAACTCTGGCTGCTGGACTGGAGAAGGAAGGGAAGGGAGGGCTCTGGGCTTGGAGACAGATCCTATCTCCTCTCCTCTCCTCTCCCCTTCCTACTCCACCTCCTCCAGGAAGCTCCCCACCCCTCACCCACACCCATTCCCCAGCTCTGTGTCCAGAGCTCTGTGGACTCTTTTTTTTTTTTTTTTTTGCCACCAGGGTGAATTGTCAATTGATTTGTTATTTATCCCACTGACAACAAAGAGAGTGAAAAGGTAATAATTCTGGGCCCTGGGGTAATTCAATTCCTGTAGCACCGTCAGCTACATTAACTTACTTCCTGGATCTCAATTCAATTAGAGCAGCATTCCCCAGCATTAATAAATCAATACTCATGCCATTTGGATATATTTTGAATGTCTTTCATTATACATTGCAGGTCGGGGATGGCTGTTGAATTGGAAGTTAATGGGACGGGACAGGGCAGGTGGGGCTGCCTGGGGAGAAGCTCAGCCGCCGGCTCTAATTGCCTCGGCTGCAGAGGAGGGCGTTAGTAAAACAGAGGCCTGGTTAACCGAGCGAGCCTGTCGGAGTTCCAGCGCGTGGCAGGCCCATGCAGGTGGACGGAGGCACAGTGGTCGGAGAGACTGTGTTCAGCCACTCATGTCCTCATTCATTCATTCATTCATTCATCCACCCATTCCTCCTCTCAGTCTCCTCCATCCCTCCTCATCCCTCTTCCAAGCTTTCCTTCCATCTTCCTCCTCTCCCTCCTCTCACCTTCCTCCTCATTCCTCCCATCCCTCCTTTTATCCCTGCTCCTCCTCCTCCTCTCACCCTTTCTCTCATCCACCCTCCAGGTCGTCATCCCATCCATTCCCTGTCTTCTCATCCTTCCTCCCATCCTTTCTCCTCCTTTCTGCCAACTTTCTTTCCGTCCTTTCTTCTCCTATCCACCCAGGACAGTTTACTGAGGCCCCATGCTGACTTCTGGGCTTAGTTAGGTGTATGTCATACATGGTCTCCAACCTCAGAGACACCGATTCTAAACAAATAATTACAACACGATGTTCAAGAGCCACAGCATGAGCAATTAGAACACGTCTGCCAGAAAAGCCAGCACCATGGCAGTCTAGGGACTGGGGGAGGGTGACAGAAGCCTGGGGTAGGTTTTGAGAGTGGGACTGCCTTGGCCAGGTGGCCTGAGGGAGATCAGAAACTAGAGAGAGCCCGAGGAAACTGAGAACAGACAGCAGGGGCTCGCAACCGTGTGTATGAATCCCAATCCCCTCCAGGTCAATAAAATATGGGTGCCCAGGTTCCTCCTCTGGGGAGTCTCCTCGAGGAGGTCCGGGAAGGGGTCAGAAATCAGGGTCAGCAGCCACAGTAGAGAAGGTACCTGCACGGCAGAGCTAGCCCGCACCTCAAGCTGCTTATAACTGGCTGTGTGGCCGAGCAAGTCTCTGCCTCACGGAGCCTTCCTAAGTTTGTCCTTGAATTTCTCATCTGGTAATGTCTCTTGAGAGGGGCAAGAGAGGTATTGCTTCTTCCCTTTGACAAATGAGGAAACTGAGGATCAAACAAAGAAGAGCAGAGCCAAGTGGGTCTCCACCCACCATGCACGGGGGCGCAGGGCCTTTGCACCTGCCGTCCCTCTGCTTGGATCACTCTTCTCCAAGGGCCCATGTGACTGGCTCCTCCCTTCTGTATTTGTTATCTGTTGCTACATAACAAATTACCCCTAAAATGTAGTTGCTTAAAACAACCAACATTTATTATCACCCAGATTCTGTGGGTCAAAAATTCAGGAGTGGCTGGGTCTGTCTCATGCTCTCTGAGGTGGTCAGAAAGTCGGCAGGGGCTGCATTCATCAGAAGGTTTGACTGGGGCTGGAGGGTCCACTTCCAAGACGGCTCCCTCACCAGCTGTTGGCAAAAAGGGTTAGTTCCTCAGTAGGTGGGCCTCTCCACAGAGCTGCTTGAGTGTCCTCATAACATGGCTGCTACTTTCCCTAGGGCAGGTGATCTGAGGGAGAGGGAGAGATTATGCTGGAAACTATAAGGTATTTTATAACCTACCCAGAAGTCACATGCCATCATTTCTAGCACATTCCACTTGTTCGAAGTGAGTCACCAAGCCCAGTCCACACTGCAAGGGAGGAAAATTAAACTCTATCTTTTGAAGGGAAGACTAGCAAAGAATTTGTGGACATACTTAAAAACCCCCATCTGTTCCTTCAGGTCTCGCTCAAATGTCACCTTATCAGAGGCGCTTTCCTGGCACACCTGTCTGTAAGGACTCCTGGCCTCTCATCACTCTCTCGTCCTCCGGTTCTGCTCTATTTTTCTCCATGGCATTTGCCATCACCTGACATCCTATGGATTTTAATTATTAATCTTGTTTACTGTCTGCCTCTCCCCAGTAGGGTAGGCTTTGTGAAATCAGACACTTTGTCAGTTTTGATCCCCAGCTCATAGTAGGTACTTGAGAAATGACTGTCAAATGCAAGGATGAAGACGGAGCTGGAGGAAGAGCAAGCACTGCTGACCCACCTGGTCTTCCTGCCCCTGGGATCTGGCCCTGGCTGGACCTGTAGGACCTGGGACCTGGCACCTCATCCTGTGCCCAGATTGGGGGCAGCCTGGTCTGTGAGGTCAATTCTGGACCCAGCTTGGCCATTAGCCTTCAGCATGATACTGGACATGTCCTTTGCCCCAGTTCAGCCTCAGTTTCTCCATCTGATGGAGTGTGCTGGATTCCTTCTTCCATTTAACAAGTAACTCCCAAGCACCCACTGTGTTGGAACACAGTGTTCTGGGGCCCAGAAAGAGAATCAGCTCCTGCCCTCATGGGGCTGAGCCTCTAGAATAAAACTGCTGAGGGTCCTTCCAGCTCCCACGTGCCTTTGTCCTTCCCTCAGCCCTCTGGCAGATACTGCTATGCACTGAATTGTGTCTCCACAAATTCATCTGTTGAAGCCCTTGTACCTAAATGTGATGGGGTTTGGAAGGTAATTCGGGTTAGATTGGGCCATGGATGTGGGACCCTCATGATGAGATTAGTGGCTTTATAAGAAGAGGAAGAAAGAGAACTCTTGACCACCACCCCCTCTTCCCCCACCCCCCCGCTTTCTGTTTCCCTGACTCCCTCTGTCTCTCTGTCGTGTAAGGACAGAGCAAGAAGGTGGAAGTCTGTAAGCCAGGAAGAGCACCCTCACTAGGAATCTAATTGGCCGGCACCTTGATCTTGGACTTCCAGCCTCCAGAACCATCAGAAATAAATGCCTGTTGCTCAAGTCCACCGGTAGCTGGTATCCTATCTAATAAAAGAGTAATATGCAAATTGACCATCACTCCAACACACAAGATGGCTGCCCCCATGTGGACACAAGATGGCCAGCAGGGGAGGGCAGTTGGGAGGGACCAGGCCTGCAAGGGAGGGCAGTTGTGGGTGATCAGGCCAGCAGGGAAGGGCAGTTGCAGGGGACCCAGGCCTGCAGGGGAGAGCAGTTGGGGCGAACCAGGCCTGCAGGGGAGAGCAGTTAGGGGTGACCAGACCTGCAGGGGAAGGCAGTTAGGGGCAATCAGGCTGGCAGGGGAGCAGTTAGGCATCAATCAGACTGGCAGGGGAGTGGTTAGGGGGTGATCAGGCTGGCAGGCAGAAGCGATTAGGGGCAATCAGGAAGGCAGGCAGGCGAGCTGTTGGGAGCCAGCAGACCTGGATTGTGAGAGGGATCCCAGATTGGAGAGGGTGCAGGCTGGGCTGAGGGACACACACACACACACACACACACCCCATGCACTAATTTCGTGCACCGGGCCTCTAGTTTTGTTATAACAGCCTGAGCTCACTAATACAGATGCTGATGGCCCACTGCCTGAGTTCAGAGGTCCACAGGCTCCAAGTTAGGATGGGATATTTTAAAATCAAGATTCTCCTGGGAAGGGCTGGAGGGCCGCTGGAGGGCAGGGTGTCTTTAAAGCTAGTAGGAGGGGCAATGGAGAACAAGTTCTTACACACCTCTGGGCCTTTGCACAGGCTATTTCTCCTGTCTGAAACTCTTCCCCTTCCTCACTCACATCACTGGCCCGCTCCTCCTCACCCTTTGGATCTTGGCTTCCATGCCACCTCCTCCGGAAGCCCTCTGCTGGTTCCCACAGTGGGCTGTACTGGTTCCTTCGTCACGTCTTCCCAGTCGGCATCTCCTGTGAGCACCCCAAGGGCAGGAGCCCCAGCTGGGAGTCTCGGTGCTGCCCATCTGGATGGGGACCCAGCTTCAGCGAGGCTACATTTTTTGCCGAGATCACCCATCTGGTGACTGTCCCAGCACAAACCCAGGCCTGCCTGACTCCCGGCGTGTGCTCCTTGTCTGGGCTCCGCAGGTAACTGCTCAGAAGTGTTTTTCCAACACTCTCTCTGTATCGCCATAAAACATGAGTCTGCTCACTTCTCAGATGGAGGAACTGAGGCCCAGAGCTCGCCACACCCAGCCTGCCCGGACTGGACCCACTCACTTGGAGGGACCCTCTGGCCCAGCTCCCTCGCAGGAGCTTCCTGTGCGCCGCACCCTGAGACCCTCACCTGCGTGCTCTCCTTCACTCCGCTGAACCCTGAATGGAAGCTGTTGTTAGTCCCACTTTCCAGAGGAGAAAACAGGGGCCCAGAGGTGGGAGGTCCCTTGTTGATGATCACTCAGCTAGGAACTGGCAGAGCAGGGATTTAAATCCGGGTCCTCTTTGCCTTTAACCTCTGAGCCACAGAGCCCCTTCGAAGCTCTGAGTGAGGGTCAGGTCACGACCCATTCCCTCATTAACTAATAATAAATATGATGTCCCTGAGGGAGAGGCAGATAAGACACAAGCAAGCAGGTGCAGGAACACGGTGAATGCGGAGGGATGAAGCAGGTGACATGCCAGAGAGTGGCCAGGGGAGGGCACATCTTGAGGGCATGTCTGAGCGCCCAGGAGCTGGCCACGCAAAGATTTGGGGAAAGGCCTTGGAGTAAGAAGAAGTGGAGCGTTTTGAAGAAAAGCAAGAGCGTCTTGGAGGGGCAGAGATTGGGGAGGGGAGGAAGAATGCCAGGACACCGCCGCCGCCGCTGGGCAGCTGGCCTCCCAGGTCCAGCTTGGCATTGGACGGGCCTTGACACAGGGGGCGGAGGGTCAAGGAGCCGGGAAGAGAGGGGGTCCCGGGCTGCTGTGCGCTGAGGCCTCCAGGCGAGGGGCGGAGTGGAGGCCCCTGTCAGCCGGCTCTGTGACTGTGCCAGGTGCTCATGCCACGTACGGCTGACTCCCCAGGCCTACAGAGGAGGCCAGAGGCTGCAGGCATGTAGCTCTATTGCCCCGGCACCCACACAGGCTGCTGGGTGCTGTCACTCAGGGAGAAGGGACCCAAATCCGAAGGCGGCAGCTCAAGCACAAGGCCTGGGCCCAGCTGCAGGGGTCAGAGGTGGGCTGCCTCCACTCCTCAGGTCAGGCCTGGGCCAGACCAAGGCCGCTCGGGTCCTCAGCAGGCCCTGGAGAGAGAGGCCAGCCGAGAGGAGGCAGCGATCAGAGCTGAGGCCCTGGGCCCTCCCCTTCTTGCCTCTCGGCTGCCCTCTCCCTGCCACCACCTCACCCCCCAGATCTCTCTGGAAAGAACGAAGGGAGGACCAGGATGACCTGCTTGCTCCATGACCTGACACAGGCTTGACCACTCCCGGGGGCGTCTGAGACCCTGGGCCATAGCAGAGGCAGTTGTCTGTATCTGCCTAAATGTCTCTCTCAGGCCCCCGGGGGGGACAGCCCAGGTCAGTGGGAAGCACATAGGCCTTGAAATAAAATGTTAAAAATCTGGGTTCAAATCCTGGGTCGCCCTTGGGTAACCTTGGGCAAATCACCTCACTTCTAAGTCTTTGGTTTCCTCGTTTGCAAAGTACGGGTGAAGGGGGTGCCACCAAGGCCAGTTAGAGATGAAAGGAGACGATGCAAATCAGGAGCCATTGTCCTATTCCTCCCAACACCCACCTTTTCTCACTTAAAGTTTTTCTCACATCCTCCCCTCCCCTCCACCTACGTCACCCACTAGCTCTGTGTGACCCCACATGAGACTTTTACCCTGGCTGGGCTTCACAGAGTTTGGAAACTAAAGGGGTCATGAACTCAAGTTTGCAAGTAATGGCAAACCAAGGCCCAAGGTCAATGGCAAAGCTGAACTTCAGGTTCTCTGAGGCCATAGCTGTGTTGTCAGAATCCCAGCCATGGGCTCACCTCCGGGTCCTGCCCTCACCCCATTACCCGGCTGGGAGACCTCGAAGAAGTCCCTTCCCCTCTCTGGGCCTTATCAGAATTGCAAGGGGTTGAGCCAGAAGTTTTCTGAGGGTCCTTCCAGGGCTGGGATTCTGAGTTGGATCACAGGCTCGCAGCTTTGGCCACCTCTGAAGCCATCTTCTAAGAAGTCAGGTTGCTCCGTCCCCTCGCTCCTGGCATGGCCTTTGCCTACGTTGCTCTCTCTGCCTGCAACACCCTTCCCACCCGGCAAGTTCCCACCACGAGCCTTTCTCGCTCACCACTGAAATGTCACCTCTGATCTGAAGCTCTTCCGTATCACCAGCCCCCCAAGTAAAACTAACCTCCCCCTCGGGCTCTGCAGGCCCCGAGCGTACCCCCTGCCTTAGACACATGCACC
Source organism: Eptesicus fuscus (assembly GCF_027574615.1). Taxonomy (NCBI): domain Eukaryota; kingdom Metazoa; phylum Chordata; class Mammalia; order Chiroptera; family Vespertilionidae; genus Eptesicus; species Eptesicus fuscus. The sequence goes on from NC_072481.1 coordinate 15,068,046, forward strand.
CTAGTACCCTTATTTTTGTGCAAGTCCTGGTTGCTTTTTGAGGACAGGGATTAGGTCTGATCCATTTCTGTATCCCGCATCTGGTGGTGGAATCTATTGAATAAGTGAATGAACGGATGAATAAATGATAAGCCACAGTTCAAGGTTAATGTCAGCCAACAGGCCTCACCCTTGTCCCTTGCTGAGAGCCAGTCCCCTGACCCGTCTGTCTCCCCAAGTGAGCAGCGCAGACCCACCTGGCCACTGGAGTCACTAATGAGCATCGATTCCGATCGGCCCCATCTATCATGCCGCTCGAGCTCCTTTCCTTAAAGAACATTAGGGAGCAAATGTATCATCGGTGACTGGAGGCCCAATAAAGCAGGCACCTCGCGAAATTTAGTATTCAACTCGTAAAGGCCTTAAAAGCATTTTTCAATTATGAATGGCCTGAGGGGAGTTGTTCTTTCTTCGCCGGGGGATGAATAAAGATGGAAAATAATAGCATATCAATATTGTTGCAACTTAGCAGGATTAATCTGGAAGAGTTAAAGTCCTTGCTTCTCCCTGATGCCCGCGTGCTCAGGTGCACTGGGAAGGGCTCAGCCAAGGTGAGCCTCACCAGGACTTCGTGGGCAGGGCTGCCTCCCAGAGAACCAGCACCTCCCGTGCTGTGACCTGCCCTTTCGTCTCTCACAGCTGCACCCCAGAGCACGCGCTGGCTCTGAGCCATTCTTCTACCCACCTGAGGCCTCCAGGACCTGCCTTCTCATGATGGTCTCCACCACACAGAGGGTACGAAGGGTCTTTATCCTGATCGTGGTAACGGCTGTTCGAATCTATGTGAAAATGTCATAGAACTATACACACACAAAAAAAAAAAAAAAAAAGAAAGAAAGAAAGGAAAGAAAGAAAAAAGAAAAAAGAAAGGGAGAAAGAAAAAAATGCATGTAAAATCTGGGTGAAGGGTACACTTTTGTACTATTTTTACAACTTCCTGTGAATTTTAAACTATTTCAAAATAAGAAATTATGATAAACAGTGGTCCTCACAGGAGCAGAGGGAATGGGCTTCCGGTGGTGGGAGTATAAAGAGGCACAACAGCGGCAGAAAGCAGTTTTGCTTTGTCTAGTGTGGTGAGCAGAACAATGTCTCCCCTGCAACGATGTCCATATCCTACTTCCCAGAATCGATGGTTATATTAGGTTACACGGCAAAGGAAATTAAGGTTGTTCACCAGCTGACCTTACGAGGGGAGGTTACCCTGGGTTACCCCAGGGAGCCCCATGTAATCACCAGGTGCTAATAAGTGAAAGAGGGAGGCCTGTCCGAGAGACCTGAAGACGCCGCGCTGCTCTCTTTGGAGATGGAGGAAGGGGCCATGAGCCAAGCATGCAGGCAGCCTCCAGAAGTTTGGAAAGACAAGGAAACAGATTCTTCCCTAGATCACCTGAAAGGAACACAGCCTGGACCACACTTCGATTTTAACCCAGTGAGATCATTTTGGACTTCTGTCTACAGAACTGTAAGACAATAAATGTGTCTTTTAAGCCACCAAGTTTGTGGTAATTTGTTACGACAGCAACAGGAAACTAGTGCATTGAGAAAATAATCTTTTTGAATTCAATACACACACACCCTAAGACTCAGCAATTTCACTCCTAAAGAAAATCTTTGAGCTGCCTTAGGTCACAGGTATGGTGTGGAGACATCTATAAGAATTTCATAGCAACATTATTTGAAATGACCCAACAATCCAAATGTCCTTCAATAGGAGATGGATAAACCCATGGTGGCACATGTCTACAATGGAATATTATTCAGCAGTGAAAAATGAAAGACATAGCTACACACACAAACATATGGATGGATGCCACAACACAATGATGAATGGAAGAAGCAAGTCACAGCAAAAGACACGTAGTAGGATTCATTTATATAAAACTCAAAAATAGGAAAAGCTAAAAAAAAATACATTGTTAAGCCCTAACTGGTTTGGCTCAGTGGATAGAGCGTCAGCCTGCGGACTGAAGGGTCCCAGGTTCGATTCCGGTCAAGGGCATGTACCTTGGTTACGGGCACATCCCCAGTAGGGGGTGTGCAGGAGGCAGCTGATCAATTTTTCTCTCTCATTGATGTTTCTAACACTCTATCCCTCTCCCTTCCTCTCTGTAAAAAATCAATAAAATATTTTTTAAAAATACATTGTTAAGGGCTGTCTTTTTACAGAGTGAAACAAGATAAGAAGAACAAGAATTATTAATTCAAAATTCAGTATGTTGATTACCTTTGGGGGAAAAGATAACAAGGGTTTGAGACCCGCAAGGAGTCTCAAAGGTACAGTAATTTCTTGAGCTGGGAGGTGTGGACACAGGCATCTGTTTTATCATTAATACATATTATATAAACTATCATCATGATTACTTAAACAGCATGCGTATGTTTATATACCCTTTTGAGCGCATGGTATAGTTCACAATAAAATAAGCATTCTTGAAGTGTCCTTGCTTTTGAGTATTCACTTGATTTTTTTCATGATGCTATGAGCAAGGCAGGATAGGGTCATTACCTTCATTTTAAACCTGGAGAAATCGAGGCTCTAAGGGTTTAACTGACTTACTCAAGCTCACCTGCCTCCTTCCCAAGCGTCACCTCTATCCACTCCCCCCATCTGTCTAGGCTCTGAACTGCTGAGTTCAAGGAAGCGACGAGACAGCAGATAAAGAGCATAGCACTTTCTTCCTGGCTTTTGAATTTCAGAAAGGGGAGTTAAAACCTGAGGTCATGGAGAAAGTTTGGAGATTATGTAAAGAGTGAGAGCAACCTCTCCCATCCCTCAGATTATGTAAAGATTTTTGGGCTGAGATAAGTGTAAATGTGTAGGTGTGTGGTGGGGTAGCATATGGGATTTGCAGTGAGTCGGAAGTAATGAAGAGTGGTGTAGAAATTGTGAGAAAAGTCAACCCCACACTACACTTCTCCAAGGTCAAGTATTATAGGAGGACACCAGAACACCAGACAGCTTCCTAAGATCTGAAAAACCTATAAATCTCACTTCCGGGGAAAACCCAGGGAGGCAGCAAGACCTCAGAGTAAAAATGTCGGGTGGTATGTGGGCTGGTAGGACCTTGGACAGCTTTATGGAGCTTCCTGAAGCTGGTTTTGTGTAAAAAATGAGAAAAGGAGACATAACGACAGAGCTTACCGATAGTAAAAAGATTTAAAAATTAATGAGAAGATACTATGTCAAGTCTTATACTAATACATTTGATAATTTAGATGAACTGGACAAATTCCTCAAACAACTAACAAACTGACAGAGGAAGAAATATAAAATCTGGATACTTCTTCTAGATATTTTAAAGGAAACATGCCCATTTTTAAAAAGTCTCACAAAGAAATTGTAGATGCAGATGGTTTCACTGGTGAATTCTTCCGAACATATAAAGAAGAAATGATACCAATCTTCAACAAACTGTTCCAAAGAATGTACTGTGAAATAACGTTTTCTAACACATTTCTGAGGTCGGCATAACCCTGATATGAAAACTTTGCAAGAAAGGAAACGTATAGTTCAGTCTCTCTCATGATTAATTAACTTGTCGAAGGCTCAGCTCTTCATTTATAAAGCGGAGATAATAATAGTTATCTCCCTTGGAAAGTTCTTATAAGGATTACATAAGATAAATGCAAAAATCCTTATCAAAATACAAGCAGACCAAGTCCACATGTATATATAGATTATTAAAGTCACAACCAGCTTCAGGTTTTTCTTTCCAGGAATGAGAGCCTTGGTTTAACATTTAAAAATAAATTACTGTATTTGAAATAGAATAAGAGAAATAAAGGATAAAATCATACATTTATATCAATAGATGCAAAAAGTCATTTGATAAAATTCAACACTCATCCACAATTTAAAACTGTTAACAAATATAAAAAATAGGAAATTTCCTTAACCTGATGAAAGGTATCCACCTAAAACCACAGCAAACATCATACCTAATAGTAAAATATTGAGAACCTTCCTCTGAGATTGCTAATAAAGTAATTGTGACTACTATCCCCACTTCTATTCAACATTGTACTGAAGATCCTAGCCAGAACAACAAGATTTTGTTTGTTTGTTTGTTTTTTGTTTGTTTTTTTAAAAATATATCTTTACTATAATCCTGATGCATGAAATTCGTGCAAGGGGCTTGACCCTCGCAGCCCTGGCTTCGTCCGGAAGGTCGTCCGGAAGGTCGTTCGGCTGTCCAGTCTAATTAGCTTATTACACACTTTTATTATTATAGATTGATCTCAGAGAGAAAGGGAGAGGGAGAGAGAGATAGAAACATCAATCATTGATCGGCTGCCTCCTGCACGCCCTTACTGGAGATTGAGCCCACAACCCAGGCATGTGCCCTGACTAGGAATCAAACCTCCTGGTTCACAGGTTGATGCTCAACCACTGAGCCATGCCAGCCAGATAATAAGATTTTTTTAAAAAAAGAAATAAAAGGTATAAAGATTATAAAGGAAGAAGCAAAAGACAACATGGTTGTGTCCATTAAAAATCTAAAATAATTTACAAATAATTAAAATTAACTGGGCAACTTAGCAAGCAATTGCATTTCCATATACCAATAATAATAATTAGAAAATGAAGTATAAAAATACATATCTACAATAAAATAGAAAATATCAAATAACTAATAATAAATCTAAAATGAAATGTATAAGATCTCTACACAGAAAACTATAAACATTATTCAAAGAAATTAAGGACCTAAAATCAGTAGAAGAGTATACCATGTTCATGGATTAGAAGACTCAATATTGTAAAACTATTCCTGCCACAGGACCTTTGCAAGTGCTATTCCCAAGGCCTAGATCAATGCTTTCACCCAACTCTTCCCAAGCCTGGCTTTTCCCATTTTTAGGACTCAGCTTAAATGTCATAGCAGAGGGACTTCCTTGACCACCTTACTGTTGTCTCTGACATTACCCCATTTACAGCCTTCCTAACACTTAACAAGCTGGAACTGTTCTGTGTACACAATAGCTTTATTGTTTATGGAGTGTTCCTCCCCACACTGGAACATAAGCTTCTTGGGAGTGCATAAGTCTTTCCTATTCACCGCTATACCTCTGTCTCAATAGGAGTTCAACAAATCAGAGTAGCATGAATAAACAAATCAGATCAGAACAGGAGGCACTAAGTGCCTGTACCCTTCCTACTCCAGGCTCCCATCCCAAGGATGGCATTGCAGGGTGGGCGGGGTGGAACCCACGCCTCATCTATTCCCTGTCCTTGCCCATCCATCTCAGTCCATCCAGAACCAGAAGGCATGTGATAGGGCACCTGAACGTTAAAACAGGTGCAATCATTTATTGATTGGCTGCTCTCGACTGATTGCTGCGTCTGTACCCTACCCTGTGAATTGGTTATTATAACCCTTTACTTACCGATTAGGAGATGAGGGCTTGGACCAGTGAGCAGGTTTGCCTACTATGGCTGTGCAGCTCACAGCTGGAAGAACTTGGACTTGAACCCAAGACTGGTCCAAGAAAGGCCTGGGCAGGATTTTTGTGCCACCAGCTCATTTGAAAGCAAGGACAGTTTTGATACCTGTAGTTGGCAGAATAATGGTCCCCAAAGATGCTCCTGTCTTATTCCCCAAATCTGTGATGTGCAAAAGGGACTTTGTAAGTGTGCTCCAGCTAAGGATTTGACATGCCAGGAGACTGGATTGGCCCATGTGGCTACTTTGGGCCAATCTGGATGAGGGAGGCAGGGGTGTCAGAGCCAGGGAGAGAGATTGGAAGATGCTAGGCTGGTGGCTTTAAATATGGAGCAGGAAGTCACAAGCCAATGCATGTGGGTGGGCCCTGGAAGCTGGAGAAAGCAAGGGAACATATTCTCCTCCAGAGCCGATAGCCAGAGAGAATACAGCTGGGCCGACACCTGGGTCTTCGCCCAATGAGATTTCTGACCTACAGAATTATAAGATAATAGATTTGTGCTGTTTAAAGACAGTAGCGCCCTATCTGGTTTGGCTCAATGGATAGAGCGACAGCCTGCGGGCTGAAGGGTCCCTGATTCGATGCCAGTCAAGGGCACATGCCCGGGTTGCGGACTCGATCTCCAGTGGGGAGGGTGCAGGAGGCAACCGATCAATGATTCTCTCTCATCATTGATGTTTCTATCTCTCTCTCTCCCTCTCTGAAATCAATAAAAAGATTAAAAATAAATAAATAAATAAAGACAGCAGCAATTCCTTACAGCAGCAATAGGCACGTCACACAACCCCTCACCGTATTGGGCACATGTCTGCCTCCCCGGTCTCCCCAATTGAACCGTGGGTTCCCTGATGGCAATTGCCCAGCAAACAGCAGTGGAGCATACAATAGGCGTTTAATAATGACTCAGAGGGTGTAGTTCAATGGCTGGCGGGAGTAAGGGTTCACAGTGAATCCAAGAGGACATGAGGTGAGTCCAGATGGGATGGGGCAGGCAGGATGCTGGCTGGAGGGCCCCAGTCCCACCGGGGACCCCAAGCTGGGCCAATCGCTCCCATTTCACACATGCAAATGACCAAGACCCAGAGAGAGCAAATGACCAAGACCACTCAACAAGCTGGTGGCCAAGATGGGATTAGAAATCAGGTCCCACTCCCGGTCATTCCCAGGCCTCTGGACAGCCCTCCCCACCTCAGTGGGTGAAGATGTCCCTCACCCAGGGACCAGGCATGATAGAACCCCTGATAGGCCGGAGGCTAGAGGCCAAGGGCAGGCAGGTGGGGGAGGAGTGTGGAGATGACCACGGCGGCTCCTTACCCAGGAGTTGGTTCTCCGTCTAGCAGAGAACAGATCTGACTGGGCGTCGGAGACACAGATCGAGTCCCAGCTCTGCCACCGTGTGACGTTCAGCAAGCTCCTCTCCCTCGCTGAGCCTCAGTTTCCCCATCAGGGGACTGAACTTAATCTCCAAGGGCTTTTCTGGCTCTTGTGTGGGCGAACTGCCATTAAGCCTGCCTTGCTCTCAGACCCCGGGCCTCCACCCCAGCTGGGGTCCCGTGGCTTCTCAGCAAGCCATCTCCTCTCCAGGCTCTGGACTGGGGCAGGGGGACTGCAGTGGCTACAGGTGTTTCCCAGCCTGTCCTGACCTTTGCCCCTCCCCTCCCCCTTACCTACCAGCTCAGTTGAGCTTCCAGACTAACCCCAGAGAGAAAAAGGGACAAGGACTACAGGATGCCAAAGGGATTCGGCCCCAATGCCTGAGTCTCTTCTGCCCCCCCGGTCCTCATCACTGGGCCATCCTGGGCCTCCCCGCAGACCTTCTATGATCCCTGCCTGGCTAGACCCCTGGCCTTTGGTCCCCGTACCCTGCTGGCCGACCTGTACTTTCTCCTCCAGCCTTCAAGTTCCTCGCAGCCCCAACATCCTGAGAGCCTTAACTACAGAGACTGTCCAGCTCCCCAAACCTCTTGAAACCCATCCCCTATAGGGGCCTACAAAAGCGTGAGTCCATAGCATGAAAACCAATGCACAGAGAGGGTCAGCAACTGCCTGGAGGACACACAGCAAAGGCACAGAGCCCCCCACATCCGATGTCTTCGTCTGGGACCACTCCCCAGCACCCAGCGATCCCCTCTGACGGCCTGAAGGACAGGGAGAGCAGCCAGCCCCGATGACCGATGTCCAAGACCACAGAGATGCTATTCTTTCCTCGAATGAGCTCCGCCCCCCTGTGCCAGATTTAGCCATTTAATGCAGCCGGCCTGTTTTGTCCCTGCCTCTGAGATTAGCTCTGGAACAGGCTTTGAATGCCTGCCCAGAGACACTCAGCTTAAAACACCGGGAACCAGAAGAAAAAAAAAAAAATCGACCACATTTAATGGAGCCGTCAGCGGGCGGGTCTGGGCCGTCCATTATGTAGCCCTGCCCTACCAGGGAGCCCAGCCACGTGGCCGCCTGACCACAGCATTAAGGCGACACTAGCCCGCAGGCCGGGCCGGGGGAGGAGCTGCCAGAGCCCAGGCCTGGGGCCTGTCTCTTCTCTCCCCAAGGCCCAGGGCCCCAAGTATTTATATATATATATATATATATTACTGATTTCAGAGAGGAAGGGAGAGGGAGAGAGAAATAGAAACATCAATGATGAGAGAGAATCATTGATCGGCTGCCTCCTGCACGCCCTACACTGGGGAACGAGTCCACAACCCGGGCATGTGCCCTGACCGGGAATGGAACTGTGACCTCCTGGTTCATAGGTCAATGCTCAACCACTGAGCCACGCCAGCCGGGCCCCCAGAGATTCTTGGTGCCACTCAACAGGCAGCAGGGAAGGAGGCTCCCATCAGGAGGCTGGTCAGGGCCTGTGCAGAGAGGAAGGGGGACTCTGGCCTTCAATGACAGGTGAATCTAAAGGGGCCAGAGTCACAGATCCAACCAGAGTCACGGGAAGGAACACAGACCCGCCTCTCAATGGAAAGAAGGCCAATGTCACACGGTAAGAAGAGCATGTGGGTGCCCCCCCCCACCCCCACTCTCTTATGGAAAGGGGATTTAGCCATGGAGGGCAGGTCTCACACCCTCATCAGAGCTCCTTCTCAGAAGCTCAGCCACTTAAACCCCTGCTCCCTAGAGATTTCTTCTACAGATTCCTGGGCTACCCAATGTGGGGGCAGAGGCCCTCAGCCACGCAGCAGGACACCTGGATTTCGCTTCCGCCTGCTGTGTGACCCAGGGGCGGCCTTTGCCCTCTCTGAGCTGGTGGCCATAGTTCTGAGCCCTAGGGACCCCTCTGCGCGGACACACCTCTTCCCCTGCGCTCCCCGGAATGTTGGTCTGTCTGAGGAAAGTGCTCTGAGAGTCCACCAGCCAAGGTCTACTGGACACCTTCTCTGTGTCGGTCGTGAGCAAGATGCGGGGCCTCAGTTTACCCCCTTCTTCGAAGTCATTATCCCACTGCGGGCCGATCTGGAGCATCGGTTGCTGCGGTCTTCAATGAAGAAAAGCAATTTGGTAAACATGGATGTCCCAGATGTGAGAGAAGAAAGCAAATGGGACATCAAAGCCCCTTTTATGTGAACTTTCCGGGGCCACAGACTCAGCAGTGTGACAGATCGTATTTTCCAAACATGGCCACCGCAGTTTCCATCCCACATGTTCTCCGAACGCTGCGACAGGCCCCTGTGTGCTCCCTCCCTTCATCTGGGTGGGCCTGAGGGGGCAGCGGAAGTGACGCTGCGTGACTTGGGAGGCGAGGTCATAAAGGGCAACGCCGCTTCCACTTGTCCCCTGGAAACGCTCCCTCCTGGAACCCAGACGTCCCGCTCTGAGGAAGCCCAGGCCACGTGGAGGGAGCACGTGGGACGGGGGGAGGGGGGGTCCAACCCACAGGCCCAGCTGAGGTCCTTGAGGACACACCAGCCATCAGACCCGACCCTGGGGAAGCCTTTAGGGTGACTCCCACCCCAGCCACACTCTGACCACAACTGCATGAGAAACTAACACTTTAGCGGAGCCCAGCCAGTTCTCAGAACAGAAAGATCCGTTTTAAAATGTCACTGTCTTAAGTCACCGAGTTTGGGGTGGTACTTTGTGCAGTAATAGGTAACCAGAGCATGTGGCACATTTGCAGGGGTGAGTGAGGAGGGCCTGCCACACCCCAGAGCGTCCCTCTCGTCGGTCCCCTGCTAAGCCAGGCCTCTGTCACATGACGATGACCCGTACCAACCCGCTCAGACTTTACGAAGCCCACTCCCACCACGCACCTACCACTGCGTTCCTGTAACACTCAACACACTGCTGCCACTTAGATATCGTGAGCCCTACTTTACGGATGAGGAATCAGAAGCTCAGAGAGGTGGAGTGACTTGCCCAAGGCTGCACAGCCAGGGCCAGGAGGTCCAGGGTTGGAGGCAAATCTCACTGGCATTCCTCCGCAGGCTGCCTCCTCTCTCTCCTGGGCGGGCTGAGGAGGGGAGCAGAGTGCCCGTGGAGAGCACCCAAGCCTGGGCCCTATCCTGGCCGTGCCTCTCGTTGGCTGTGTCTCTTTGGGCAGCTTTCTTTCCCTCTCTGAGCCTCAGATTCCTATCCTGTGAAACAGGATTCAGAGGCAGGGTTGTTACGGGGAGTAGAGAAAATACAGGGACTGTGCTTTGATGATGACAGAAGAGAAGCGATGATGGCATCTGAGGAAGTTTAGTCACCGAGGCCAAGCTGATAACTTCTTCAAGCCCTGGCCAGCGGTCTGGGCTCCAGAGAGATCAGGCCCCATGGGTGGCAAACTCGGCCTCCGTGTCCTCTGGCCAGACCGGCCCTGCTCCCTCAGGATGGAGCCCTTCCCCAGGCCCACAAAACCTCCACCAGGCAGGAGCCCCAGCCGGGCTGAGCTGCCTCTGCCCAAGGCCCCTGTGGGAGGCCGGGGAGGAGCAATGCCTTCCCTTCCCCCTGGTTAACTGCCTTCAACAAACGTGACCACCAGGCTGTGCTGTCTCCTCCGGAGGCCCCTCTGGACCCAGTTTCTGCCGTCTCCACCCCCTCCTGGACCTCAAGGCTGACCTGCATGGTTGACCTCAACACACTCCTGAGCCCTGTGGCTTCCGTTGGGTGCAGCCAATGAGAGTCTCCGGCAGGAGCCGGAGGGAGGCAGGAGAGGGACGAGATCACGGAGGCGGCTCACAGCAGCCCAGGCCAGTAAAGCTGGAAGGATGCCTGAGAGCGAGTACCCACCCACCTCCTCCAAGAGGCCTTGGGGCCCAGAGAGGGCAGGTGACCCACCCAAGCTCACACAGCGAGGAGGAGGCCAGTTCTCAGTCTTGTCTGCATTTGTGGGTGGGAGTCTGGAGGGGCAATGAGGAAGAGGCTACACTGGCCCCTGTGGGGCTTGAGTCCCAGGGCAGGGGCGTGGGCTGACGCACATTGCTCCCCTCACTGGTGGTTCCCTCCGCATTTAAAGGGACCCCTCCTCTGTCCCTCCATTTGAGATACTCCTTAGCCAGGACTCAGACCCAACACCCACCCCCATCCCAAGGCTGGCCTTCGGGGACCAAACTCAGCCATCAGGCGGGAGAAAGATGTTGGAGCCCAGAGTCTACTGCAGTCTGGCTGCTGTGAGCCTGGCTGAGCCCCTCGTCCCTCTGGGCCTCAGTGCCCTTGCCCTTAAAGGGGGAGACTCACACTGCCTGCCTCCTGGGAGTTAAAGGAGATAACACTTTAAAAATCCGAAAGCAGCCTCCGGCCCACAACAGGCCTCCATCGTTCCCATGGCCCGCCTCCATCCCCAGGGCACGAGAAGCCAACGCTTCCACGCTGGCAAGGCTCTGGGGTCTGTCTCGGTCCCTTCGAGCTGCTGTAACAACACGGCCTGGCCGGCTCATAAACCACAGAAACTATTTCTCATGGTCTGGAGGCTGCAAAGCCCAAGATGAAGGCGCCAACAGGGCCATGTCTGGTGAGAGGCCTCTGCCTGGTTCATCGCTGGCATCTGCTCTCCTTGCTCTCACACGGGGGAGGGACAGGGGGCCTCTTTTATAAAGGCACGAACCCCATTTCTTAGGCTCCTCCCTCCTTCTTCAGCACCTCCCACAGCCCCCTCTCCTACGACCATCATCTCTGAGGGTTAGGACCACACAGGAACTTGGGAGGACACACGCCTCCGTAGCACAGCCCATCCAGGCCGATCTGCCAGAACCCAGAGGAGCAAACAGCCCCTCTCCCGGCCCCTCCCCGGCCCTTCCCACCTGTGCACTTGAGGTGAGTGCTGCTTCCCGGTCCCCACCCCGCCTCTTAGCTGGGGCCACCTCCCAAAACAGCCTTCGCAGCTTCTAGACACCCCACAGCCTGGAGCTCAGGGCCTGAGCCGGGTCACCCCCATCCATCTGCTTCTCATGCGGGGAGGCCTGCCGTCATGTCACGCCACATGTCTGGTGCAGAAGCATGAACTCCCTGGGCCGCAGATGGGGGGCCGGGGCCGAGACTGCTGGGGAAGAGCCCTCAGAACCTGAGTGAAGTGAGGGGGAGCCATGGAGGTATCTAGGAAAGGGGGTCGGGGCATAGGGAGCCCCACGAAGGCTTGGAGTGAGAGGAGCTTGGCAAGCGCAAGGGAGGGAAGGAGGGAGAGAGGGAGGGAGGGAGGGAGGCGGGAGGTGGGAGGGAGGGAGGGAGGGAGGGAGGTGGGAGGGAGGGAGGGAGGCGGGAGGGAGGTGGGAGGGAGCGGCGAGCAGGTGCTGGTGGTGAGGGCCTCAGAAGGAAGGGGAGGACACTGGTTGCTCCTGGGGGCGGAGGGAGCTGGGGAGGGTTCGTGACCATGCACGCTTGGCTTGTTAATGCCAAACAGCAGCCCAGACCTTTAGCGCCCTCGCAGGCGGCATCCTTGCTTATCTGCCCCCTACGCTTCATCACAGGAGCCTGAGCCCACCCAGCCATGGCCAAAAGGCTCCGAACCACACAGGACACAGCCAGGCACCAGCCCAGGCCGGTCAGTCTCTCCAGCAGGCGAGCAGACGTGTGTTTCAGGGACACACGCAGAAGTCTGGGCGATGGCTCTCTCTCTCTCTCTCTCTCTCTCTCTCTCTCACACACACACACACACACACACACACACACACACACACACACACGTGTCAGAGCAATCCTGGCAAAGCCTGGCAGCCAGGAGCTCTTGGTCCTATTCTGATGGGGCGACCAAATCTTTAAGTGTGACCCTAGAGAAGCCACTTCCCTTCTCAGTTTCCCCTCTGAACACTGCCAGCTCTCCAGTGCCACAGCCCTGCCTCACCCTCTGTCTCAGGCCTGACCTCTCCCACACCAGCTCGGCCGGCCTCCCAGAGCCTCCTGAACCATGCACGCTACCCCCCGCCCCCCGGGAGGCCCCAGGCCCCTCTTAAAGAGCCCACTCCGGAGACCAGCGGCTCCCCACGCGCCCAGGCCCCAACGCTGCCCCCACTCCCCATGGCCCAGCCTCCCCTGCCCTTGTCATGGGCTCCAGCTGCCGGGAGGGGGGGAGTGTGCTAATTCCACTGGAGGCTCGACCCCACGCTCATTTATTTCAGACATGACCTTTGATTTCTCGAGTAGAGTGTAAATTACATGTCGCCAGCATAAAATATTAAATCCAATTTATACTTAATTATTGATGCTATTATGTATTCTATAGTAATGGCATCAGAAATCTCAGCCCCCACCCGTGCCCAGTAAATAGCTTTTTTGCATTAGAGGCTCCTTGAGGTAAGAAATCTTGCTCCAGTCCTTCTTAACCTTGTGATTGATGGCTGTGGGGAAGTTCGTAATAGTCTTCCAGAAATATTTCTCTGGTCCTCCGTAGCTCCGCAGGAAGGTGGGGGCCGCGCTAATTATCGGGGCGGATGCCGCCCTCCCCACCCCAGCTGGGGCGGGCGGGCTGAGGGCTGGCGAGATGGGAACGGTTTAAGCGAGGCCGTGCTGAGTGGTTTAAGAGCGCGAAGGAGGGCCGCGGCGGTTTCCAAAGGCTTCAAGTCACATGTAATCTTCACATGGACACTGGGGTTTTGTTTTTTATTGAAACATTAATAATTCCGGTTTCTTGTAAAATATTCATGGTTCCTGTTGCTGCATTCAAACCCACTCTCGGCCGCCGCTTTTAATTTCCATCCCGGCCCATGCAGGCCTCGGCCGGCGACCACCCATTGCTCCCGTGCAATTTATTAAGTGGGGGGAACGGTGGCCATCGGCGGTCGGAAACATCGCTCAGGGCTTCTCTCGCGAGCCAGAGAGGCCGGCAGCGGGCAGGGCTGCCGCTGGGCGGGCAGGGCGAGCACGGGACAGGGCATGTTTCCAGCGAAGAGGACATCAGCTGGGCCTCAGAGCTGGGGGCGCTGGGGGTGCAGCGTGGGGGAAGAGAGACAGAGGCAGGATGGAGGAGGCAAAGGGGATGGGGAAGGAGAGAGGAGGGCGATGGTGGGCAGGGGCTGGCATTGCGGTAAAGAGTGCAGAGTCCAGGGACAGGAGACCAGGGTTCAAGCCGCAGCTCTGCCTCCAACTAGCTGTGCAACCTTGACCAGCGACTTGACCTCTCTGAGCCTCGGTCTCCTCCAGAGGCGGGGCCAGGCAGGTGCTGCGTGCTTGGCATGGCACCCCTTCTCGGAAGATGGCAGCATGAGGGCTCCTGTGGCTGTTTGATCAGGGTCTGTGTCACACGGGGGACAGGGGAGCCATGGAGGGCAGAGGCTGGAGAGACCCAGAAAGTCAGCTCTTCTTTGAGCAGCTGAGGGTGAGGCTCCGAGAGGAAGCCACTTGCTCAGTCACTCCTTGTGAGGAGGAAGCCGTGCTGAGCCCGAGCCTGCGCTCTGCCGCTTGGATTCTCTGCATTAGGATTCGGAGAGCCAGGGCTCTGGGGATCACCACGGCCTGATCCATCCACAGAGCCGCGCCCCACCCTGCCCACACCACCCCAAAGAGCCGTGATTAAAAGGTTTGACTGCTCCCGCAGCTGGGTCCTGCCCCGCCCCATCTGCCCTCAGGGTCTGTCCGCCCGGATGGATGTGATCCGCTCAGGAGCACTCCGGCATCTCCCTGGGGCTCCCGCTATTAGCTCCGCCACCAGGAGCCAAACAGAGTCCCAGAGCGTGGGCCCTGAGAGCGACCTCAGCTGCCAGCTTCCCCCGCTCTGTGGCTGTGCGGGTGAGGAAACCGAGGCCCAGGGAGGTGACGTGCTGCCCAGCATCGCAGAGACACAAACAGAACCCCAACCCTTTGGCCTATGGCTCTCCAGGTTGAGTGCCTGTGAGGGGTGGCGGGTGGAAAATGAGCCCCGGACTGTAAGCAGGAGTGAGCATAGTGCACACCCCTGGGTGGCAGAACCCCGACCTGCTCCAGCCAGAGGTGGCCCACCACTGGGGTGCGTTTCCGGAGCCAGACCCAGCTTCCCGTGTATCTGCCCATAACGGAAACATGTCCACCCACAGCTGGGCGCACTCCGATTCCAAGGGCCAGTCAGCCCGCGTCCACATCCAGCAAATAAAGCCTCCGCGCCCCCAATCCCGAGTGTCAGCACCGAGGGGCCAGGGGGAGCGGTGTCCCCAGGGGGTGGCGCCTCCTTGGTGCCCCAGGCAACAGGCAGGCACCTGACTGGCCCACCTGCCCCAGAGGCAGAGGAGTGGGCGCCAAGGCAGGGGACGGGCATGAAGTCTCTGAGGCGTGGCGCCCCCAACACCCCTGTTTCCAGCCGTCGCCGGCACAGCGGGATGCTCCGAGAGTAAGCAAACGCCTGCTTCCCTCTGACTTCCGGCCCTGGTCCTGGTCCTGCCTTTGTCGCAACACCTATGACCATGGAGCCTGTCTCCACATGGCGGCCTTCTGACCCTTCTCTTTTCCAGGCTCACTGTCCCAGGGCCTTCAACCAGTTCTCAGGACACAGGCCAAGACAAGATCCCTTTTATTCCTTCCACGTGCACCGGCTGCGTGCCCTGCACACGCCGCGCCTGCAACACAGACACGGACGCCAGGTGCTGGGCTTGGCCCAGGGGAGGGGCGACCTGCATGCAGAGGGGAGGCCTTCCTGGGGAAACGATGCTGAAACTGGTCTGGAGGGAGGGGGAGGGGTTGGCTAGGAAACAGGTGAGGCACCGGCTTTGGCATTCCGGTGGAAGGAACAGCAGGGATGCAGGCCCAGAGGCACAAGGGAGAGGAGGAGCCGGGAGTTCAAGGGACTAACGCAAAGCGCAAAGCGGGGCCCAGACCAGATGGGGCGGGCCCACGGTGAGGTGCCCTGGGGAGAATCTGGGGGAGCTCATTCAGTCCTGCTGCACATGCTCCTGCCAACACCGAGCCTGCTCATCAGATCGAAAGGGAAAGCGAGTGAAGGCTTTGTTCTCGGCAGTTGTCACCGTTAGCGGCTGTTCGCGGGTCTGTTCTAGAACATCATAGCAGCGCCAGGCGCGGCCTCCTGGTCAGTCGAAGATTTCCCAGAATCTGCCCATTCCTCTCTTTTTTTTAATTATACAAAAGCCCCCAAATCCCCGCTGCCAGCCTACGGATACCTCCCTGAGGACCATTCCTCAGGAGTGACCATGGCTGCTGTGGGGTCTCTGTGGAGGTTCGTGTGGGGCTGAAAGGTCTGAATTCGTGTAAAGCTCCCGAGTGCTGCCCTGCGGCGTCCTCACCTATCTTGAGCTGTCATTTCTTTTTCACCATATTTGGTCTCTAAGTTGCCAAGAAACCATGTAGAGAAAACCAGTGTGGTTTGGGTTAAGCCCCAACAGAGTGTAGACAGCAGCCAAACTACTTCCTTCTTCTTCTAAGGTTTCTACTGACATCTCAGCCAGAGCAGGCCCGAAGCCTCCGGCGGCACCAGCCCCCACCAGCTGACCGGAGAGCCCCCCGCCCCGTCCCTCACGGGAACCTCGCCTGGCACTGGGCCCGGGCGCTTCCCCTGGGAAAGACGGCAGGGATTCCTCAGTCCGCGCCCTGCAGTGTGGCTTCCCTCTGCTCTGCGCCATGGCCTTTCAGACCTAGGAGATCTGGACTCTCTTCTGCCAAGTCCCTTCCCGCTGATGCGGACACGCTCACCACTTGTTTGGTGCTCTGCCAGGGCCGCTGGGGGAGGGGAGGCGTGACGGGAGGAAGAGCCCCGGCCCCTCCAGACTGCACGCAGCCCCAGACCAGACAGCCTCCAGTCACGGCATCTTCCCCGCCCTCCCCGCCCGCCTGGAGGGGCCCCTGCCTCCTGTCCCGGGCCCAGCTCAAAGGGCACTGCCCCAAACCGGCCCTGGTGTGCACATGGACGTATGTGCACATGGACGTGTGTGCACACCAGATGGCCACCACGGCATTGCTTTAGAGGATTAAGTCAACTCCATAAAAGATCACTCCAGCGTTAAACACCAGATATTCAGACATATTTACTGAGGATGGGAGTTGTTCATAATACATGAAGTCAGGGGTTCTCAAACTTCAGGGCGCATTGGCATTCCTGATGGGCTGGGCGTGTGCACACAGACCACTGGGCCCCGCCCCCGAGTCCCTGGTTCAGTAGGTGTGGGGGCGGGGGAGGGGAGTGGGGACACGAATTGCATTTCTAACACGTTCCCAGGTGATGGCTGATGCTGGCAAGGCTCTCACGTTGAGGACGAAGCCACTAAGTAATACAAAACAAAATTCAAAATTACAGACAGCACAATATTGTGGTTATGTATAAAAACACGATTAAGATATTGATAGCAATTATTCCTGAATAATGGGATTGATTATAGTTTTTTTGTAATTTTAATTTTTATGTCTTATTGTATCTTCCAAATTGTCTGCAGATAAATACGCCTTATTTTAACATTTAGCATTTAAGTAGCTCCTCTCTCTTTTTTTTAAATTTCTTTATTGATTAAGGTATCACATATTTGTCCTCATCCCCCCATTCCCATCCCACACCCCTCCCCACACATGCCCCCACCCCCCTGTTGTCCTTAACCGCTAGTTAGGCTCATATGCTTGCACACAAGTCCTTTGTTTGATCTCTCCCCTTTACCCCCACCCTCCCCTACCCTCCCTCTGAGGCCCGACAGTCTGATCCATGCCTCCTTGTTTCTGGGTCTGTTCTTGTTCATCAGTCTATGTTGTTCATCATTTCCCCTAGATGAGTGAGATCATGTGCTATTAGAAATACACTTATAAGAACCGAAAATGAGACAAGCAATAATGGTTATGGTGACAGGCATATGAATCAGTCTGTAGTGAGTTTCTTTCTGGGCCAACAGTTCTTTTGAGACCCAATTTCAATGTCCAACAGTTCCTTATGTGTACATGTCAGCACTGACATTTCAGTTCTGGATGGTGGACAAATGGTGGTAATGCAGGTCCGACCCTCTCTGGTTTGGTCCTGGGCAACCTGCAGTGATGCACAGCTAAGCAGCTCCTCTCCGAGGCCTCCTGGCTGTCCCCCAGGGACAACCGATGGCCCCTTCCATCTCCCACTGCTGCTGTGGCCTCTGCTCAGCCCTTTCCTTCCCGCGCGTTTGTGCTATGCTGTCCTCACGCCTGTCCCCACAACAGGCGTGGGTGCCCCACGTAGGGACGCTGGCTCAGCCACCTCATCTCCCACCGCCCAGGGCCAGCCCAGCACCCTCCACCCTCAGCGGCCTGAGCTCTGCCACTGTGTGGCTGCTGTTTGGCCCCTCCTGTGGGTCCTGGGATGGTCCATCCTGCCCCACCGGCCCCCAGTTTGGCCCTCTAAACACCCAATATCATAGCATTACCCCCATTGGCAATATACCAGGTGCCCGCCCCCACCATTGAGAACTCCGGTACCAGGATGGTCACTGGCACCAATCTCTTTAGGCCCAGAGACTGCACAACGCACGTGCCCTCGCTCCGCCATTTGCCAGCTGCGTGACCTTGGATGAATAAACTTGGCATCTCTGAGTCTCGATTTACCCAATTGTCCAATAATGAGGTTGCATGATCGAAGAAACAGAAAAACTGCTACCTCCTCCCCAACCTCACCCTGACAGACATTGCTCATCAATCACATCATTCCCTCTCCCTGAGTCAGGATGAGCCTCAGAGTTTTTCTTAACGCCGTACTCCAAGCACCCAGCATGGGCTCCCATCAAAGCCCACAGACCTTTCAGGTGGAAGCTAATTCCCATTCCTGAGCTACACCGCGCTCTCTTTTCCTGCGACCGAGAGCAGTGCTCGCCACAGCGTGGGCACGGTGAATCTTTGTTCCGTGAACCCACACGGACACATACCAATTGTCACCGGTTATTATGAGAATGAAATCATTGGTAGCCGCCAACCATCATGTACCAACCTCAGACCAACTACTTCCTTTTTCCCAAGATCCCTGGCCATTCAGTTGGCGCCCTCTGCTGCCCATCAGCCTGACTGCAAGGGCCCTCCACCCCTATCCTCCTCATGATAACCTCCCGGGTGGCTTCAGGGGCCTCCGCGGCAGGCCAAGCAAAACACCCAGCTCGTCACTTTCAACGTGGTTTGGTCTCCTTCCCTCCTCCCCCGTCTCCTCCACGTGCCATCCACGGAACCGGAACCGAGAGCTCAGTGGTCCAATTCTCTCACTTCACAGCTTATAAGATTGAGGTCAAGTGAGGAGAGGGGATTGGCTCAAGGTCACATAACCAGAACTCCAGGCCTCATATTCCCAGCACCTCGCAGCCACCACCATGCACACACCAGGCGATCTCCCTCCTCTCCCAAGGACAAGACAGGAAAGAAGCTGCCCTGGGCTGTGGAGGCTGCCAAGGGCCTCATTGATTTGGACGGGGGCGGAGCGGTGGGGGGGGGGGGGGTCTGCCAGGAGCCACGGAGCTATGGGGCCCCCTTGGAGAGCATCCTGCCTGATCAGGCCTCCACCCGCCTCTGACCTCATCTCCCCACCCCTGCCTCTCATTCACTCTGCTCCAGCCACAGTGACCTTTTCCCCACCTCGGGGCCTCTGCACTTCGCTGTGACCTTTTGCGGAACCCTTCTGCCCCCGATCCTCACGTCTTTGATTCCATCCTGCTGTTCCTCCAAGGTCACCTCCTCGAAGAGCGCCTCCTCGGCCACCTGCAGCCCTCGGTGCTTACCTGGGCGGCTGTAACGCGTCACCATCGGCCGCGTGGCTTAGAAACAACAGGGGTTTCTTCCCGGCGGTCCTGAGGCTGGAGGGCTGAGACCAGGGTGCCGGCGTGGTCAGGTTCTTGGTAAAGGCCATTTCCCAGATTTCAGACTGTCAACTTCTCATACCCTCTCATGGAGGAAAGAAGGCTAGAGAGCTCCCTGGAGTCTCTTTATAAGGGCATTAACCCATTCATGAGGGCTCCACCTTGCAGGCGTAATTAGCTCCCAAACCCCTACCGCCTAGTATCGTCACATTTCGGGGGAGGAACTTAACAGGAGAATTTTCAGAGAAACAAACGTTTAGTCTACAAAGTCCTCCCACGCTCCCCCCAGCTGCCTTGCTCTGTTCTCTTCAGAGCCTCACGCCTATCCATGTGACATACATTCATGGAGCCGCTCCTGGGCGCCCAGCACTGGGCTAAGGCTTCCCCCAGCTGTGTTTCTGCTCCTTGTTTGCTGTCTGACTCCCCCGATGCATGCCTCCTTGGGAACAGGGGCCTGCCCTGTGCAGCAGCAGCCGGCACCAGATGAGCACAGGGGAGCCATGCATTCATATTTCTTGACAAAATGAATAAACTAGGGACTTGAAAGGAGATAGGAAGAGCGGTCTGGACAGGGAATCCAGGGTTGAACCATCTGAGTTTGAGACCCTCAGCTGCCGGGTGACGGGAACCCGTCACAACCACTCTGAGCCTCACATCCCCTCCTGCCCGGGAAGACTCAGGGAGCACCCAGGATGCAGCTCTGTCCCTTTGACCTCATGGGGGGGGGGGGAGGTGGGCTCCTCCTTTCTCCCCTCTGTGGTTCTCTCCACTAGAGCCAGGTCCAAACCCCTCTGGCAGCCCACACTCAGCCTCCAGGAGAGCTGTGGCCAGCTGGGTTGCATCTACCCCGCGAGCTCCCTGCCCCTGGAAAGCTGGTGTAGCTCAGCCGCTGCCCACATGTGCTGTGGGATCAGGGAGTGGGGAGAGGGAGCCAGCAGCTTGACTGCTGGGCTATGGTACCCGCTGGGACAAGTCCTGCCCCATGGCCTCACTTGAGGGCAGAGATGTCCAAGTAGGGCCGGGCACAATGAAATGTCAGGGCACTGTGCTGCCGCCCTCCTTGCCTGGGGAAGGGGTAGCAAAAGAGGCCCCAGGCCCCAGCTGAGAGCCACATGTGGCTGTAGGCTGTGATAGGCAGATTCCTCCCCTGCCTAGCCGGGGGAGAGATACCTACTGCTCGGAGGAGTGAGCTAGGACTGAGCTGCTGACACATGTGGGGACCATGTAACCCTATACTGAGAAGCAGGAATAGGGGCCAGGGCCAGGGCCAGAAGCCTGGAGGGGACTCCAGAGAGCGTAGGTGGGGTTGGACCAACAGGCCTGAGAGCCAGAGCCCAGCCACATTCTCTGCCCGTGGAGGCTGGATACATCAAGCTGGTCCTTGGCCCTTTGTGGGGGCCTCCCCAGTGACATAGGCAGGCGGGCACCATGTTCCTAGATTACTCCAGATAGAAACTGCTTTGAGGCAGGAACCAAACTGGAAAGTCACTCATTCATACTAGGGTGTCAATGACTACAGGGAGATTAATAGGACAAGCCTTCATGGGGTAGGAGGGAGAGGGGATCTGAACTTCTTGAGTTCAGAGCCTTTCAACACATTATCCCAGGAAAACCAGTTTTGTGTGTGTGTGTGTGTGTGTGTGTGTGTGTGTGTGTGTGTGTGTGTTGAAAGAGTGAGAGAGAATAAATTGCTTATCTGACATATTTTTTTAAATATATTTTTATTTATTTCAGAAAGGAAGGGAGAGGAAGAGAGAAATAGATACATCAATGATGAGAGAGAATCATTGATCTGCTGCCTCCTGCACACCCCACATTGGGGATCAAGCCTGCAACCCGGGCATGTGCCCTGACTGGGGATCGAACCGTGACCTCCTGGTTCATAGGTGATGCTCAAACACTGAGCCACGCCAGCCAGCCGGGCGCTTATGTGACATATTTTAAATGTTCCAAGAGATCCTCAGCCTCCGCATGTACACACCCAACTCAGAATCTTCCCTCTACCAATCCAGGCCCTCTCCATGGGGTCCCTCCGCACCCCAGGTCTGTGGGCAGAAGTCCCCCCCTCAGCCCCATCTCCCCATCGGATCTTCCACCAACTCCCAGAGGTTTGACATAAACACCTCTTGAGTCTGTGCGCTCCTCTCCTGAGTGGTGGCAAAGGCGGGCTGCCATTGGGCCCAACCCTCCAGAAGTATGAATGGAGACCATCAGTCCCCGCCCTCCTCCTGCTCTCGCCATCCATCCCCGCAGCCACACCCTTGCAAATGACCACTCCTCTGCCACCCTCAGGCTCTCGGGTACTCATATTAGGCTCTTGTGGGGAGGGGTGTCGGAAGAGGCCCCCAGGGGGCAAGTGCCCTTGGCCCACAGACTCTCCTCCCCCTTGGAGGAGGCACAGACCAAGGAGGTCCAAGGAGGCCCACCTCTACGCTGACACCCTCCCCAATCCCTTCTCTATTAAGCAGCCAGTGGGATCTTTTAAAAATCAATCCAAAGAAATCAATCGGATCATGTTACACTCCCCTGCGGTAAACCCTTCAATGGCTCCCCATTGCTCTCAGAGTAAATGCAGAACTCCTCACGTGCTAATAGCTGACATCGAGTGCTTATCGCATCTGAGGCTGTTTTCCATGCAGGACCCCACTGAATCTCCTGACAACCCCAGGAGGTAGATACTGCTATTCTGTCCATTTTGCAGATGAAGAAACCGAGGCACGTGGCATTAAGAAACTTGCCAAGGTAGAAACCATCAACAAAACAAGAAGAAAGCCCACTGCATGGGAGAACGTATTTGCCAATGATATTTCAGATAAGGGTTTAATCTCCAAAATTTACAGAGAACTCACACAACTTAACAAAAGGAAGATAAACAATCCAATCAAAAAATGGGCAAAGGATCTAAATAGACACTTTTTGAAAGAGGAATACAGAAGGCCCAGAGACATATGAAAACATGCTCAAAGTCACTAATCATCCAAGAGATGCAAATCAAAATGACAATGAGGTACCATCTCACACCTGTCAGAATGTTTATCATCAACAAATCAACAAATGACAAGTGCTGGAGAGGATGTGGAGAAAAAGAAACCCTCCTGCACTGCTGGTGGGAATGCAGACTGGTGCAGCCACTGTGGAGTTTCCTCAAAAAATTAAAAGTGGAACTCCCATTTCACCCAGTAATCCCACTTCTAGGACTATATCCCAAGAAATCAGAAACACCAATCAGAAAGGACATATGCATCCCTATGTTCATAGCAGCACAATTTACAATAGCTAAGATTTGGAAACAGCCTAAGTGCCCATCAGCAGATGAGTGGATTAAAAAACTGTGGTACATCTACACAATGGAATTCTACGCCGCTATAAAAAAAGAAGGAACTTTTACCATTTGCAACAGCATGGATGGAACTGGAGAGCATTATGCTAAGCGAAATAAGCCAGTCGGAGAAAGATAAATATCACATGATCTCACGCATATGTGGGATATAATGATCAACATAATTTGATGAACAAGAATAGATCCAGAGACAAATGGCAGGAGAGGGGAGGGGGTTAGAGAGCAACCAAAGGACTTGTATGAATGCATATTAGCATAACCAATGGACACAGACAATGGGGCGGTGGGGGCTTGCCCGGGGTGGGAATGGCTGGGGGGGGGGGTGCCAATTGGGGAAAAAGGAGACATATGTAAAACTTTAGACAATAAAAAAAAAAATTGAAAAAAATGAAACTTGTCAAGGTCACATTTAATAAGTGGTTGGGCTGGGATTCTAACAAATCATTGTCATACTAGAGTCCCGTGTCCACAGCCTTTCTCACAGTGTCAGGTTCTCCATTGCACATGCTCCATGAATCATTTTAAATGAACAGAAACACACACACACACACGTGTACCCTTGTGTGCACACTCGCGCGCACACACACACAAAAGTTAAAAACACACACACACCAGGATGAGAACAGATGTGGTTTCTGGTTGGTGGGATTATGGAAGCTTCCTTGCATGTTCCAATTTTCCTGTAGGAAACAAGTTGGTGCCTTTAAATTGAGAAAGAAAACATCAAAATCTCTTTAATCTTTTAAAAAGAAGAAAGAATGTCCAAATAAATGGTATGCCATTTCCTTCCATTCCACCCAAAGCCTACAACGCATTTCAAGCTGTGGAGGCCTGTGAGAATGTAGGTGCTCACTTCAAACAGGCCAGGGTTTCCATCTTGGCTCTTACTGTGTGGCTTTGAGCCAGTTTCTGAACCTCTCTGACCTCAGGTGACCTCCTGACCTCTGACCTCCTCTGTCAACCAAGGCACTACTGCCTTACAGTCTTTCCAGGACTATTGTGAAGACTGGAGAGAACGGATGTAAATGATTCAGCACCAGGCTTGGCACAAAATAGATGCTCAATAAATGGCGCCATCCGCCGTAGCCCCGCCCTCACGGACAGACAGGAGGCAGCATGGACACCTCATGGAGCCCCAGGGCCCACACCCAGAAGCTGCCACATCCAGCCACTCAGCTGTGCCTCTTGTGAGCCACGTGCCGCCTGCCGGCCCAGCCGCACCTCGCTCTGGGTCTCTCTGCTCGGCTGGCTGGCCAAGGACGTGGGCTGCCTGAGCTGACCCCAGGGCAAGCCACGGATGGGAACCCAAAAACACAGGCCACCCAGACGGTGGCTGCTTCATGCCTGCAGGTACTTCAAGCCCCCCCCCCCCCCCGCCCTGCCACATCCTTGCCACCCCCATCAGGACAGAAGGAGCCTTTTCTCACCCAGGTGGAAACCCCAAATCAGCTTCTGGGGGCTGTGGCTTGGAGATCACAGGGGGATTCTCTTGTGAGGCCTCCGGAGAAACACGGAGGGGGGGCGGGGGGGGGCGGGCAGAGAGACGGGGAGAGAGGAGAGAAGAGAGCGGGACGCCCGGAGGCCCCTGCGGCTCCTCTGGTATTTACTTTCTGCCACAGCCTTGAATACCATCGGGCTCTGAAGGAATTTCCAAGAGGATCGAAATTTAAGGAAATCAAAGTTTAATTAGTCGCAGCTGCTGTAATGTATTCCAGGTGATGGCTGGTATGGCTGTGTCTCCCCTCCAGGCCCCCTGACGCCTCTCACCCTCCACGGGGGCAAGTAAACAGTGGGGTGTTTGCGGTGGGAGCCCGTCCCCAGTCAGCTGAGCAGGGATGGGGAGGCAGGAGGGAGCTGTGTGCTGCCTCCCGCCACCTACACAGGCATCTGAGAGGAGAGCGGGAGGGAGACTGCGCACAGCCGCCCTGCCTCCTCTCCCCTCCTTGCTCAGTTCTCATTCTTCTCTTTCCAAGTGGTGGCAGAGGCCAGAGAGCATGGGCAGGGGCTGAGGGTTAGGTCTCAGCTCGCTCCCCATTACAGTGCGACCTTGGGTAAGTCATTTAACTGGAGGAATGGCAAAGCATCCTGGAGTCAGAGGTCCTAGGTGAGAATCCCACCTCTGCCTCTCTGCTCTGCAGCCTTGGGAAAGTTGATGAACCTCTCTGAGTCTAGGCTACTCCATCTATAAAATGGCATTAAAAATAGCATTGGGCCGAGCCAGCATGGCTCAGTGGTTGAGCACCGACCTATGAACCGGGAGGTCACGGTTCGATTCCCGGTCATGCTTTAGGCCTGGGTCGCGGGCTTGATCCCCAGTGTGGGGCGTGCAGGAGGCAGCCGGTCAGTGATTCTCTCTCATCATTGATGTTTCTATCGCTCTCTCCCTCTCCCTTCCTCTCTGAAAAATCAATAAAAATATATTTTTTTTTTTTGTAAAAGAAATAGCATTGGCTCAGAGGATTGTTGGAAGAGTTCGGTGCAGTCACATATATCAAGTCACATGTGAAGGACCCCTCACGTGCTGCCTCTGAGGCCATAAGAACTCGGTTAGTAACCGCAGTGGGCCTCAGTTTCCCTGTTGTAAAGCTGGAATGGGTTCAATGCTAGAATAGCAGAACAGCAATGTCAGCTCCTCCAAAGAAAGGCAACCCTACAGCCATGCAAGAGTTCATCCATCAGAGCAGCGTTCTTCAGGGCGGGGTCTGCTGAGATGCCCAGAGGGACTGACCGGTAGCATCCTGTCAGAGGGCCCAACTCCAGGGATGGGGGTGGGGGCGGGAATTGGTAAGGGTGGGTCTGCCCTTCGCTGCATCTATGCTAAGCTGAACCAAGCCACTGTGACCCCTTACGGGATCCTTCCTGGTGGGCTGACCCCTGCACCCCGTCCTCTCAGTCATCGTATCAGAAGGACTGTCCACATTCCCTAGCGCAGGGGCTGATCCTTGAACTTGGCTGTTCAGTCCCGGCCAAGCCTGGGACAGGGACAGGGGCTGGGCTTGCTCTTCACCACACTCTGCCCGCACCGAGGCCCTTCTCCATCTTGTGTTTGGGGACTTGAGTGCGCTGATGTCAAAAGGGGCCGTCCCCAAGGACACACACAGGCACCCTGCCAGTGTCCGGTCCGTGGGCACTGCTCCTGCTGCTGACCCTGGGAAGACCTCGGAGGACACCCAGCCAGCCACGTGGGCTCAGACACTGGGCATCTGCAGGTGTGAGCTCAGCTCCGTCAGCTCCCTGGTGTCGTCCGCGGGCGGTTCTCCAGGTGCGGAAGCTGGTCTTGACCCCTCTCACGCCACCCGGTCTCTCCACGCCCAGCCCACCACCCTCTTCCTCTCTGCTTCTCTCACTTCTGTCCCCCAGCCCTGGGAGTCATTGCTAGTCTGTTTTTGAAACTCAAAGCCAAAAACCCATTATTTTTCTCTCTGCACTTCTGCTGTGTCACCCCTTCCCCGAGGCGATGAACAGAAAAGTCCAGCCAACTAACGGGAAGGGTCAAGGGGTGGAGGGACTCAGCCAGAAACCAAAACCTCTCAGTGAACAGTTCAAAACAGGATCCTGCTTCATGCAGAGGGAGCTCATGTGTCGTTCCAAAGACACGGTCACGGGGCACGCCTCGGCAGCCATGCTGTCATGTGGGATTTTTTTTTAAATACATGTATGACTCGTGAAGACTGCCATCTGTCCTTTTATATCTTCCTCCTCCTCTGCAGTAGTTAGGAAGAAGTGAAAGGGAGGGTGCAGCAGATACTATTGCTTGTGGGTCTGTAACCATTTTCCTGCTTTCCTCGTCAGCCGACCCACTTCTACCTCAGTGGCTGAAAATGCCAGCTGGTCACTTTTCCAGCCTCCCTTGCAGCTAAAGATGGTCATGTGACCCAATTCTGGCCAATCAGACCTGAGAGGAAGTTGGCTTAGGTGACTCCTGGGAAAGGCTTTCCTCTCTGGTTTAAAAAAGAAAAAAGAAAGAAGATAGGTGAGGAGAAAGCCTCCCTCCCGCTCACAGAGGATGCATGAGGACCACAGCTGGGGTGGCTACAAGAGGACCGGTCCGAGGGCAAAAGCCAGCACTGGAGGTCGGCAGGGCAAACCGGGGACGCACCTGGGTCCCCGATGCTTGCATTGTACCTTGAATAATCAACTCCAGACTTCCCGTTAAATGAGATAAGGCGTGTGACCGTGTGAGGCCTCTTTACGTTTTCGTTCAGTCACTTGCAGCCAAAAGCAGCCCCACTCCTGCAGACTGTCTCAGAGTCCTTTGAGGTCTGCGCTGGTCAGGGCTCTCGTTCGTTGCAAGTAGCCACAGGAATCCAACTGAAACTTGCTCAGCCAAACGGGACAGTTTTTAAAATTTATATACTCGGGTCTCTTGTCAAACGCAGCAGAAATATGGCCGGGGCTCAGAACAGTTGGAACCCGGGACTCGAAACCCTCAGGGTTTTCTCTCTGACTCTCAGGGTGTCTCACCATTTTAAGATCATGAAATCCTTGATAATTTATCACGAAAAGTCTGGTTTTCCAGAATTAATTTTTTTAAACTTAACTTTGATATGCCTTGAGAAAAACAAAAATATATATACATTTCTTAGCTTTAAAGTTCTATTTATATTACAGAAGGACCCTTTACAAATAGCAGATTGCCTTTGTCCCTAATTTCCCTCCAGAGTTCTCCGTGTGTGCCCACGAGGCCTGGGGACGCAGTTGTTGTTAGAAGGTTCACCTTCTCACAGTTTGGGTGCGCTGAGCAGGCCGCGGGGGAGGCACCTCCTGACCACAACATGGGAGAAAGCTCTGCGCCCGGGCCGGGGGCTCCCTTCCCTTGTGGGGACATTCCTTCTGACAAAGGGAAACCTTCTCTCCGCGGAGAACCTGCTGCTTCACTCTCCTAAAATGAGTTCGGTGTTCGGTTTCACATCCTCCGTCGGACAGCCAGGAAGGAGTCACTTTCTACCTCACGGGATGCGGTGAACCTATAAACACAGCGTTCTGAGTGTTGTGTCAATAAGAAGCAAAAGTTGGGGGATTTATTTTTAATTTTTTTTTTGTCTACCTTTTACATGTCTAAAAGCAAAAGTGGGTTTTTGAAAAATAACAACTTGGTTAGAATAGCACAATCTGATGCGAAACGTAAGCAAGAAGGTGGGTGGTCATGTGGGTGTGATGTCCTCTGTCCCGGGCTGGGGATTGGTGTTTCAAACCGTCTCCGGCGATTCTGGCGCAGAAGGAACCACGGTACAGAGTGGGAGCCCTTGAGGACAGGGCCGTGCCTTATGTGTCGCCGCGTCCCTGACCCTCACACGTACATGACTGCACATAGTAGGTGCTTAGTCAATGTCCCCTGGCCTTAGCCAGTTTGGCTCAGTGGATAGAGCGTCGGCCTGCGGACCAAAGGGTCCCGGGTTCGAGTCTGGTCAAGGGCATGTTCCTTGGTTGCAGGCTCCTCCTCGCTGGCCGGGGCCCTGGTCGGGGCGCGTGCAGGAGGCAACCAATAGATGTGTTTCTCTCACATCAATGTGTCTCTCTCTCTCTGTCTTTCCCTCTCTCTTCCACTCTCTCTAAAAATCAATAGAAAAATATCCTGGGGTGAGGATTTAAAATAAGTAAATAAATAAATTTTTAAAATGTCCCCTGACCCAATGAAGGAGAGGAGGAAAGACGGATGCAGCAGTGAGGGAAGGTTTTTCTGTAGAATCTTTCGCAGCCATGACATTCCCGAGAAGCTGCTCCTGTCCCCGAGTCTTTGGAAATGGGCCCCTCGAGGTGGGGTTGGGGACAGGAGGCGGGTGGACAGAGCTCCGTGGGAGCCGGGGCCCTGCCCAGGGTGCAGCCGTGAAGCCAGGGCTGGGCTCAGAGAGAGGGGCTTCTCGGAACCCTGCCGTGGGGCGGCTCGGCAGCCCCGGCACCAGGCAGCCCCGCACCAGGCCCCGGAGAAAACGCATTTGTTTACTTGACCTGAATGACATGTTCATTGATTTCCCTGGAGCGGTTCATTCATAAAGGCAAATTGAGCCTCCCTCCTGGGGATGCCAACGGCCTTTTAACCAGCTCCCCACGGGGTGACTTCTGAAAGTGAGTCACTGATGAGCCAGAAATGGAGTTTGCCGGCCCAGCCCAGCCCGGCCCTCTGGCCAGGGGCTGCTGAGCCGCGGGCAGGAGGTGGCACCTCGGGACTCGGGGCCTGGGCCGGGCCTGGCTGCGGGCACGCGGACAGGGCAGAGGGGAATGCGCCAGCTGCTTCACATTCAAGAGCATCTGGACAATTAAAACAAAGGCATTTGTTGCTCAAATTTTCTGGATCAACCCCTCACGGCAGTTGGCCCAAGGAGATGAAAGCAATGGGGTCGATGGACTGAGGGAGGTTCTTGAGCAGAAACGCCATGTTTTCTTCCTCTTTGGTCCCCAAAATCCCAGTCTAGACAACAGCAGCTGCTCAGAGGATGCTGTCGCTCCTTTGGTTCAACCCTCCTTTTACAGTTGAGGAAACAGAGGCCCGGCGAGGCGCGTGACCTGCCTGAGGTCAGAGCCGGCGTTTGCAATGGAATTTATTGCTCGCCAACAGGCACGTTTGTATCTCGAATCCCGCTCGGTCCTTACAGCAAACATATGGGGTAGGTATTTCGGACCCAGTATTTTATTTTATTTTTATTATAACATCACTTTCCATTTTTTAAAACCGTGCCCTCTTCTCCCCTCACGCTCTATTTTAGGGATCTTTTCTTTTATCTTTCCAGATGACATGGTTGTATCTGGTCCTCAGACAGCATCTGGGACCCACGGGGCTGGGGAGCTCTTGCTTCTTCACTCTCATTGTTTCGCCTTTGCTCCTTCCTTTCTCTCCCTTATTCCTTGCTTTCTCCTCCACTTCTAGTTTTTTCTCCCTCCCCCTCTCCACTTTTTTCTTTTTATTTTTTTCATTGTCACCTGAGGATATGTTATCACTGATTTTTGGAGAGGGAGGGGAAGAGAGGAGAAATGAGAGAGAGAGAGAGAGAGAGAGAGAGAGAGAGATCATCAATTGGATGCCTCCTGTACATGCCCCTACCGTGGATCGAACCCGGAACCTGGGTATGTGCCCTGACTGGGAATCGAACCCACGACCCTTTGGTGCACGGGACGATGCTCCAGCCGAGTCACCCCAGCCAGGGCTCCACTTTATTTTCTTACATGGCAGCCCAGAGACTGGCCCAAGAATTAAGACATGTGAGTTCTAGTTCCTGTCCTGCCACCAACTTGCTGGCTGCCCTGGGACCGGTCACGCCTCTCTGGGCTTCAGTTTCCTGCTGGGAAGAAGGGGCTGGCCCTTCGCTCTTTGACGTTGCTTCCCGCTCAGAGAGAGTGAAGTGGCTGTGTCTTTCTGGCACCCTGCTGACACACGAACGAAGCTTATGCGTTTTACACCCTCGGTTCTGCGGACTGAAATCTTACCCAGAGAATGGGGGGTGCGTCAGTGAGGAGTCTCAGCCGTGGGGACAGAGACCCCCTCCACGGCTCACTGAGCTTCTCACGGTGATGCGCGGCCAGCGTGTCCCCGCTGGTGAGCGGGGCCTGTCCACGCACTCGCGTTCAGGGTTAGGGCCGTCTCACTTTGTTCTCCGCTTACCGTGTGTGGCGTGGCTGTCACTGTTGATTCCGCATCATTGAGAGAGAAGCTTCTTATTTCCTCTTAGGGATTTTGACGGCAATTAAGATGGGCAGCCAGCAGGTGAGCGATGGAGACGTGGTAATGGTCTAAGCCTTTTACACTCCATTATTCTTTTGGGGGGAAAAAATTGTTATGAAAGTTATGAAATAAATAATAAGGAGTGAAATGGTCCTAAAAGATGAGGATCTTTAAGGAAAGCTGCTCATAAGCCAGTGCAGGGCCTTTGTTATGATCCTCATTGAACTCGGAGCATGCTAGCCCGGGTTCGTCGGCAGATTATCAACCCGCTTCTTCCAGCTTCCCCGGGAAGGGCTTAGAGAAGAAAGCGTTCCCAGGGGGCATTTATGTTCTAGGATTGGAGGACTTCAGGGAGTGGGCATTTAAAAGCCCTTGTCTTCGCCCTTTCTAATAAAAGGGATGTGACTGCCTGCTTTTGAGTAATCACAAAACAGATATTGTTGATCTTGAGAAAAGGTCATATGGCTGTACGGTGTTGTATTAGTTTCCTATGGATAATATAATAAATTGCCACTAAGTCAGTGGGTTAAACGGTACAAATTTATTACCTTCAGTCCTGGAAGTCAAAAGTCTCCCTGGGCGAAAAATCAAGGTGTCGGCGTAACTTCGTTCCCACTGGAGACTCTGGAGGTCCCGGGGGAGAACCCATTTCTCACCTTTTCCAGCTTCTGGAGGCTGCCCACATCCCTTGGCTCACGGCCCTTTTCCGTCTTCAAAGCCAGCAATTGCGTCACCAGTGATGGGCAACCTTTTGAGCTTGGTGTGTCAAACTTCGCCAAAAAACTGAGCATAACTCAGGTAGTGTGTCACTTTGAGGAAAAAACTAACTCCAAGACTCTAGTCGCAAATGTTTCATCCTCAAGAGCAGCAAATGTTTCATCCTCGGCTTGCGGCCGCGTGTCATCAGAAATGGCTACGCGTGTCAGCACTGCTTCCGTCATCACTTCTCTGATGTGACTCACCTGTCTCCATCTTTCACTTCTTAGAACAACCCTCGTGATTATATGGGGTCCACCTGCATAATCCATGGTAATCTCCCTAGCTAAAGATGTTTACATTGATAATTGGATTAATCTGACAAGCTCAAAGCAATGGATAAATTCCTAGAAACACACAATCTTCCAAGATTGAATCAGAAACAGAAAATCTGAACAGACCAATTACTACTAATGAAGTGAATTAACTTACTTTAATGAAGCAATTTTAATTATTAATAATTAAATAATTAATGCGTGACTATGGTTTAAAGTAATAAATTAATCTGCAAAGTCCATCTTGCCATGTAACACAACATATTCATGGATGATGGGACTAGAATGGGGACCTCTTTGGGGTACCATTACTCTGCTTGCCTACAGGTGTCTTTTGACTCCAGGAAAACCATCTGATAGATTGAAAAAGCAGCCACAGATCCTTCTCAGCCCTATGTATGCCACTTCTTCACATGACTTTTCTACTCTTTCCATCAAGAGGTTGAGTTTATTTCTCTACTTTTTGAATTTGGGTTTGGTCATGTGACTTTCTTTGGTCAATGAGACGTTAGCCAATACAAGCTAAGGTATTAGGGATTGCCTCCTCTTACTACCTTAACAAGCCTGAGGTAGCCTGCTGGATAATGATACGAATCCTCTACCTCTGTCGCCCCAGCCAGCAGCCAACCACGTGCCAGACAAGTGAGTGGGACTATTGTCTGTCAGCTGACTGTGGACACATGAGTGAGCTCAGCCAAGACCAATAGAACACCCCAACGGATCCCAGCCCAGATCGCCAAACAATAGGATCCTGAACAAATACTAGTAAATGTCTGTTTTAAGCCACCACATTTTGGGTGTATTACAGAGCATATGCTAATCAGTTCAACCAGTGACCCACTTTTGTCCAATAAGATAAAGTGTTTTCAATGATGACATCTCACTTCAAGGCTCTCTAGGTTCTGATGGATAATCCAGGAGAAATTCTTGTGAAATGAAATTTACATTCTACCATTATTACAGAGAGCTAGATACCTCTCCACTGATGAGTAAAAAAATAAATAAATAAGAGAATTGCTTCCTAAAAAATGTATTTCAAGTCTTATTTTTTCTAGTAGATTATTACACAGGGCAGGGCAAACAGTAGGTGCTCAATAACGACTTGTCTATTTGACTTACATAGCCGTCGGCCCTGAAAGAACCAGGAAGCAACATTTCCAGGGCTCAAATTTAGGCAAAGTTCAGTTCCTTGGGAGAATGTGAGGAGGCCTGAGACATTATGGACCAAAAAAGTGTCAGCTCTCCTCATTCAGAAGTTTTCCTCTGTATTAACACTGAGCCCGAGGCTCCCTGAGTAGATCCTGATACACCCAGGGTGACTGAAGCCCTCGGGACCTTCATCATTCAATGCTACTCCCGTGCTAGTGAGTCTCTAAGGAGGCCCTCCTGCTGAACCAATGAACCACACCTCCCAGTCCCCAGTGCACCAAAACGATGGCATGTGACCTCCAAGACCTCAGCCTTAGCCTCTTGGAAGGCTTGCCCTGGATGAAGCCAGACACCATGTAAAAAGTCCAGCTAGCTTGAGGCCACCGTGCTCTGAGGACGCTCAACTGGAGAGGTGCCCAACCAGCCTCTGGCTGCTGTAGCCATCCAGCTGAGGTGAGTGAGAAGCCGTCTTGAACACCCAGCCCAGCCCATGGGGCCTTTAGATAGTTCCGCATCCCCGAACTGGGAGAGGTAATAATACACAATTGTTCGAAGCCACTGGGTCTGAGGGTGATTGGTTATACAGTAGCTGGTAACTGGGAAAACTCCCCAAAGGTACCGTGACTTCATTCTGCCAGCCTTTTTTTTTCTTTTTCCTTTTCATCGATTCAATCCACAGACTTTGGAAACGAATAAGTCCAAGTCTAGTATCGAGCCCTCTGGGGAATTCACATTCAAGCAGCATCCGAGAACCTGTGCCTTCGGGCCCGGCCCCGTGCCAGGCACTTTCACGCATTTCACACGGTTTAAGCTGGTAGCTATGAGCTTGGATTCTGCTTTCAGACTGCCTGGGTTCCAGTTCTGACTTTACCACTTACTAGCTGATAACTTTAGACAATTCGCTTAACCTCTGTTCCTCCGTCGATAAGATATAGAGGCTCATAACACCAACCTCACAGGGTTTTGTGAGGATTAAACAAAATAACTCACGTAAAAATGTTATGTGCCTGGTCACAGAGTAAGCACTCAGCAACTGGAAAATGCCATAATAATTGTTATTATAACTATAAACAGCCTCTGCCTTTGAGGAAACTAGAGAAGAGATAAAACATGGGCCAAATAACATTTAAAAGCAGGTACCCACAAGTGTTTTGAATGAATGAGTGACTCCGTTACAAGGTTAAAAGTATCCCAGGGATGAGATGGTGTTGTGGATGCTCAAAGGCGGTCTCTGGCTGAGATGCTTATGGAAGACTTTGTGGAGGAGAAAGCTTTCGAGCAAGCCCGTGGAGAGGATGCCAGCATCAGTGATGGGGGAGTGACCCCTCCAGGTGAAGGGGGCAGCCATGCAAACCTAGGAAACCAGGGGACCCACGTTGGCTGACTCAGGGCCGGCATGGGGTGTTGAGGGGAGAGGGGAGACAAGGTAGCTCGGGGCCAGATCCTGATGTGACGATTTCCTATGTTTATTTACTCGTCGGACCCAACAAAGACAGCCAAGCATGTCGGCCAGGGAGGCTGTCCCAAGCGGCCCCTCCCATGGGGGAAGGAACGGCAGCCACCAGGCCCTGGCCCCAGCCTGGCTCAGCACCCAGAGGATCAGAGTTCCCAGCCAGCCAGGGGCCTCTCTCCTTCTCTCCACTCCTGGTTCATGGAACCTGGAGAGCCTGCACTGGGGGGACCTCTGGGTGTCCAACCAGCTCACAAGGCTTCTGACATCCACTCCTTTGCCTTCCTCAGCACCTACCGCCTCTCTCCTTCTAAATTCACTTTTATTTACTTATTTTTTTAATCCTCACCCGAGGATTTTTTTTTTTGCATTGATTTTCAGAGAGGGTGGAAGAGAGAGGGAAAGACAGAGAGAAATATCGATGCAAGAGAAACACATGGATTGGCTGCCTCCTGCATGTCCCACACTGGGGATTGAGCCTGCCACCCGGGCATGTACCCCTGCCTGGAATTGAACCTGGGACCCTGCAGTCCACAGGCCGACGCTTTATCCACTGAGCCAAACCGACTAGGGCTAAACCCACTTTTAAAATCTGGCCATCGCTTCTCAACACCCTTACCCCCACCCCTCCTCAGACACTCACATCAGCTCAAACAGAGAGAGTGGGCAATCCTGACCAAAAGGTACATCATCCCACGTGTCACCCGAGGGCTCAGACACAGGCCCTCCATCCTTCAGCGAGCCTCAACCCCTCTGTGTCTCTCCTCGGACAGTCCCGGGTTCAGATCATTCAGATCTCCCTCCACCTCCTTCTAGCTGTGTGACCTTGGGCAAATCACTCCAAAGTCTCCCGGTCTCAGTTTCCTGGTCTGAAAAATGGGGAGAACAGCCTTCCGGATTGTTCTGTGGGGATGGATGGGATGTCAAAGGGAAAGCCCAGGATGCAATCAATGCACAATGAACAAGCAAAGCGCATTGTGACCATCCGCGTGCTTCCTGCTGCCCTGATTCTCCGCTTCTGGACGCCGGCTCTCACCTGGGAGCCAGCCCGCTGCTCCTGCCCCGCAGGCCTTGAGCACGCCCTCCCTGATCTCCCTGCCCTGCCTGGCCAGCCCGTCGCTTTGGGGGCTGCCTGGCCAGGGGGCCCACCGCCTGCCTGCTGCCAGAGGGTTCTTGAGTGTTGAAATCCTTCCATTCCACGAGGCCAGAGACTTGATTATGTTATTAATTAAAGCAAGATGCCGGGCTTGGGAGATTTATTTTCTTTTCCATATCTGTGGCCATAAATGCCACTCAGGGAGCTCAAAGACCCATGTCAGCCGGAATCAGGCTCCTGAACAGACGTTTTGTTCCCAGCGCGGTCGCCCCGGCCCCTCCTCCTCCGTGCCAGGAAGGAAGTGTGTGTTGTGATACCCGCCCCTCACCCCAATTTCCCTTGCTCCATCTGCACCAGGCAAAACGGGGGGAAATACCTGGGCAGTGTGGCATGGGGAGAGAATTTTCCAAGAAATTTGTTTTAAGTTTCTGCCTCATCATTATAGGACTTTTCACGTTGCTATTTTTAGCTGCGCAAATGAGCCAGGCCCACATTCCCCTCATCTCCCCTGCCCCAACCTTTGTTTATACAAAGCACATGCTGAAATCATTATTTAAAAATCTCCAAACCCATAATTGCTCAGGTAGGTGAAGAATGCAGCCTTTATGGATGTAGCTTACCAAGGGGGCCGGCGGATTCCTGGGGAACTATGGCTTATTCATGTGTGTGCCCCCTGCACCCAGCCCGGGCTGAACCCCTGGAAGGCCCAGAAGAATCAAGTAACTTAGAGCCAGAAGAGGCCTTGTCAATAATAGAGTCCAAGCACCACGCTGTGGGAGAGGAAACGGAGACCTGGAGTGCAGATGAGACTTGTCCCAGGCCCACAGGGGATCCGTGTCATCGCTGGGATTCCAATCAGACGTCCAGCGTCCAGCGTGGCACTACTCATCCTACCTGCTGGGAAGTCCGTCTGAAGCTGGACTGCCTGAGTCCAGATCCCAGCTTCTGGTTGTAAGACTCTGAGTAGGGTACTGAACCCCTCTGCACCTCAGTTTCCTGATCTGTAAAATGGGAATAACCAAAATATCCATCTGATAAGATTGGTGTAAGGATTCAATGCACACCTGGAAGAAAGTAAACCCTGTGTTTTGGGCCAAGTTTCCCCAGAAAAACAGAGACAAGTCTGTAACCACACCCAGAAGGTCACATTTTCCCATATCTCAGGTCCCTTTCTCTCTCTGTTATCTGGACCTCAGGGAGTATTTCCCACAGCTCTGCCCATCTAGGGGGGTTTCCCTGCCCCACTGTCATTCAGGGCCGCCCCGGAGTGTGGTGGCAACACTCCCTGTTTGGCCGGTCCATGCAGCGTTCAGCTCAGCTGGGCGCCAGGCCGAGCTCTTTCCTTCGAGTTCTTTCCTTCGGCTGGCCGGGAAGAACCCGCCGGAGGCCCCAGGAGTGGGCTGAGGAAGAGGTAACGACATGGGGTTCTGCCCTGTGCTGTGTTTGTGTAATGGACTTGTGCCTCCTGCGTGGGCCCAGCCCAAATCACTAGCATTCTGACCAGCGCCTCTGACAATACACAGCTCCTGACCGACAGCAGCTCTGGCCTCGTAGTCACGTGGCCCTCGGTCAAACACTCCGTCTCTGCTCGGGCGGCTTTCAGACGGAGAGCAGCTTTATATCGTGAGGACCTCAGCTCCTGCCACGCGGGGCTGCCTCGCTACACCCTGGCCCACTGGTCTTTTTTTGTTTTTTCCATTCCTCGAGCAGTTCAAGCTCTCTCCTGCCCCAGGGCCTTGGCCTACGCCTTTCTCTCTGCCTGGAGAACACTCTCATTTGGTGCTTCCTGTGGCGGCCTCCTCGTCATTCCAGTTCCGGCTCTCCTCAGAGAGACCTTCTCAGACCCACAAGTCTCTCCTTACACCCTGTGACCCTGTCTGTACACCTCATAGCACTTTCTCCTATCTGGAATGAACATGGTTATTTCTTCCTGTGTCAATTACCTACCCCCCTGAAAACACACACACACACAAGCACACATTCTCAAACACATACGCTAACATGAACTCCATGAAAACAGGGACTTGGTCACGCCTGTTCATCATTCTTCATGGGGTCCGTAGCAGGTGTTCAAATAAGTATTTATTGAGCAAATGAAGGAATGATGACTAAATCCTCAGATCACAGCACCACATGCAAGGAGTGGCCTGGCCGGAACTGAGTCAGCATTCAGTTCAAGGTATAGCTTCCCCACCCCCACGTCTGTGGCGGTCCAGACGTGGGGACAGCCACGGGGAGGAGGGTGTCTGTTAGGCACATTGACCCTGCCTTTCCGTGTCTCACCCTCCCTGTGTCTCACTTTCCCATATGTACACCGAGGGAACTAACTTACAAGGTGACATCTCCCCTCTCCAAATCGATGATCCACACCCAGCATGTACCAAGTGACTTTGGCCTGGATCGGCCACCGCAGAGGGTAGAGAAGGTCTTAGGGTGGAGAGAGTGGACAGGCGGCTGGTGGAGAGGCAGAGGAGGCCTCCTGGCATCACGTAGACCATCTTCAAACGCACTTGTCAAGGTTGCCGTTGTAATGCTCTTTCGTTAATGTTTGTCTCCTCCTTTAGACGGTCAGTCCCTGAGGGCAGGTGCCCGGGATGATCTGCTCACCAGGGTAACCCCCTACATCAATGGGGCTCAAATTCTTCCGTCTCAGGATCCCTTTCCACTCTTAAAAATTCCTGAGGACCCCAACGAGCTTTGGTTTCTACTGCTTAGATCTATAGGCCAGAGGTTCTCCACTGGGGGCCATTTGGTTATCTCTGGGGACATTTTTGATGGTCACAACGTGTGGGGGTAGCAGATGGTACTGGCATCCAATGGGTAAAGGCCAGAGATGCTACTCACATCCTGCAGTGCCCAGGAGAGCCCCCATGACAAAGAACTACCAGCCCAAAATGTCAGTCGTGCCAAAGTTGAGAAGTCTTGCTGTAGATACTTACTGTATTAGAAATTAAAACTGGGAACATTGTAAATATTTGCTAATTCATTTACAATAATAAAAATAAATCCATTACACGTTCGCATAAATACATTTTTAAGGTGAGCATTTTTTCAAAAACAAAACTATCAGAAAAAATTTATGCTTTATTTTATAAATTTCTTTAATGTCTGGCTTAATAGAAGACAGCTGGATTTCCATATCTGTTTCTGCATTCAATCTATTCCAATATGTTGTTTTTGTTGAAGTGTATGAAGAAAATCTGGCCTCACACAATATGTTGTTGGAAAGAGGGAGAGTGTTTTAATAGCCTTTTCGCATAACTATGCATATTCTTCTTTGTTACTACACCAAAACTCAACAAATAGTGATTCCTTAAAGGTTAGTTACAATGTGGAATCTGAAACCACATCCATAAATTTTTTATATTCAGTTATTTTAAAATTCATTGATCTGTCTTGAATTTTGAATGAATCTTTTACCCAGGCATGATTTGTGACATCATGTGTTGTGGATTGAATTGTATCCCCCCAAAAAAATTCATATGTTGAAGTCTTAACAATCAGTACTTCAGAATGTGGCCTAATTTTGAAATAGGGTCGTTCAGACGTTATTAGTTAAAATGAAGTCATAGTGGAGTAGGGTGCACCCTAACCCAAGATGACTGGCGTCCTTTATTTTAAAAAAAAAGGAAATTTCGACACAGACACAGACAGGGAGATTGCCAGAGAAGATGAAGACAGAGATGAAGGTGATGTACCTACAAGCCAAGGAATGCCAACGATTGTCAGCGAACCGCCAGAAGCTGGGAGAGAAGCATGACGCAGATTCCTTCTCTCAGCCCTCGGAAGAAACCAACCTGGCCGACACCTGGATTTTGGACTTCCAGCCTCTACACTGTCAGAGAATAAACTGCTGTTGTTTAAACCAAAGTGCCGAAAATATTCCTTTATTAACTTTTGGTCGAGAATATGTTTGTATATTTTCAGAAAACAACTCCGAGACATGTGGATTCCTGCAACAGAGAGGAATTGACAGGAGTGCTCCAGCCATGAAGTCAGAAGAGAAACAGTCCAGAGATGGAAGACGCTGACGATGCCTTGCCATACTAGCAGTCAGCAGATATGCGTCACTGCAGATTGCCCAGAACCAAATCAGAGAGGGTCGGACCTGCATTACCACCATTTGTCCACCATCCAGAACTGAAATATCATTGCTGTTATGAACACATAAACAACTGTTGGACATAGAAACCGGGACTCAAAAGAACTGTTGGCCCAGAAAGAAACTCACTACAGACTGATTCATTTGCCTCTCAGCATAACCATTATTGCTTGTCTCATTTTCGGTTCCTATAAGTGTATTCCTAGTATCACATGAGCTCACTCATCTAGGGGAAAAGATGAACAACATAGACTGAAGAACAAGAACAGCATCGATCAGACTGTCAGACCTCAGAGGGAAGGTAGGGGAGGGTGGGGACAAGGGAGATAGATCAACCAAAGGACTTGTGTGCTTGCATATGAGCCTAACCAATGATCACGGACAACAGGGGGAGGGGGACTTGCGTGTGGGGGGGATTGGGAAGGGAACGGGGGGAGGGGGTTGAGGACAAATATGTGATACCTTAATCAATAAAGTAATTTAAAAAAATAAATAAATAAATAAAAGTAAAAAATAAAATAAAATAAAAATAAACCAAAGTGCCAGTGTATGGCATTTTGTTAAGGCAGCCCTAGGAAACCAATACCTCCTACACTAGACAAGCCTTTAAGTGCTGAGACGCTGCCAAGCTCACAGAGGCAGGCACGAGCCTTCCAAAATTCCAATGTTCACTTGAGAGCCCAAATTTTATCACTGAAACAATCCTGTCTGTTGTCTTCCTTGACGGGACAAGCTGGTTGTGTTCGTCGTCAATGAAATATCCACCAGATACCGGAGTCAGTCGTTCTTCCGGGTTAACATGGCGACCCACGAAAGCAGCAGCTACGTCAGCACACCATGCAAGCAATCACACGGGCCACTGTTTGTACTCAAGGCAACCAGCAGGCTTCTGTACGTGTCTCCCCATTTCGTGACACGGAATACTAAAGAGATGTGTCCTGCAGGATCAAGATTTAACAAAACTGCCCTTGCCAGTGTGGTTCGGTGGATAGAGTGTCGGTCTTCGGACCGAAGGGCCCCAGGTTGGATTCCAGTCAAGGGCACATACCTTGGTGGCAGGATCCTCCCCGGCCCGGACCCTGGTCAGGGCATGTGCAGGAGGCAACCAATTGATGTGTTTCTCTCACATGGATGTTTCTCTCTGTCTCTCCCTCTTCTTCCACTCTCCCTAAAAATCGACGGAAAAATATCCTCTGGTGAGGATTAACAACAACAAAAAAAAGATTTAATAATTTTGTTTTGCTTTATTTTTTTATTTTTTTATTTTTTTAAATGCCCTTGACCAGAATCGAACCTGGGACCTTTCCGTCCGCAGACCGACGCTCTATCCATTGAGCCAAACCAGTTTCGGCTGTTTTGCTTTATTCTTACTGTGAGCGCATGCCATGAGGAATACAACGACCCTAGTACATTCGGTACCACTGCCCTGACTTCATGTTAGGACACAGTAGGTCTGCCCACCATTGCTTTTGTATCACAAGTACAAATGTCCTCACAGTGAAAAAGGCAAATTACGCCTGTGTGTTGTTATTAAAATACTAGAGGCCGGTGCACGAATGCACCAGGGGAATCCTTTGGCCTGGCCTGCGACTGGATCCCTTGGCCTGGTCTGCGGGGATCAGGCCGAAACCGGCTCTCCAACATCCCCCGAGGGGTCCCGCATTGCAAGAGGGAGCAGGCCAGGCCAAGGGACCCCAGCAGTGCATGATCGGGGCCAGGGAGGGAACTTGGGAGGGCTCCAGGGCGTGTCCGGCCTGTCTCACCCAGTCTCAATCGGCCAGGCCCCAGCAGCAAGCTAACCTATCAGTCAGAGCATCTGCCCCCTGGTGGTTAGTGTGCATCATAGCGACTGGTTGAACTGTCGAACGAACAGTTGGACACTTAGCATATTAGGCTTTTCTTATATAGTGTCTTTGTCTTCCCAGAACTCCTGCAAGGGTCTCAGAGACCTCACCAGGGGCCCTGGGATTCTACTTTGAGAACCACTGCTCTACATCAAGCACAGTGATAACAGTCAAATCTTTGCTGAAGGAATGATTGAATGAATAAACGGAGCGAATAAAGGAGTAGAGAGGAGGGAAAGCCGAGTTCGCTTCTGCTCTTGGTTTTCTGTATTATCTGAAAGACTGGGCCCTACGTAACTGAATCTTCAGCTGAACACAGCTGATAGAGAGGCCTCTACGATGGGTTGTGGTTCAGCCATGTGCCCAGGAAGACGAGGGTGAATTTCAATGCAACGCTGGCTCCACCCCAGGGAATGGCCTGGTCCTTCGATCATTGCAGACAAGCCCATCTCAGCCCCTGAAGGGCCGGAAATAATGGGACTACACTACGAAGAAGTAGCTCCTAGCGGCCACAAGTGAGAATCAGAATGACCAGGCAGCTTTTTCTGATTCGGCTTTACTGAGTCAGAGACTCCGGAGGGAACCCAGGCAAATACATTTGGACAAATGCCCCAGGTGATTCTGTTATGATTGAGATCCACTGTGAACAAGGGTAAGAGAGGCAAGGAGGCCCTTCCTAGGCAGTTGACCCTTGAACAATCGAGGGTTAGGGGTGCCAACCCCTCATGCAGTCGAAAATCTGCGTATACGTTGTTGTTTTTTAAATGTATATTTTTATTGATTTCAGAGATGAAAGGAGAGAGAGAGAAAAAAAAAAACATCAATGAGGACAGAGAACCATGGATCGGCTGCCTCCTGCACGACCCACACTGGGGATCGAGCCCACAATCCAGGCATGTGCCCCAACCGGGAATCGAACTGCGACTTCCTGGTTCATAGGTTGACGCTCAACCACTGAGCCACACTGGCTGGGCTGTGTATAAGTTTTGAGTCTCCAAAAACTAAACTACGAATAGCCTACTGTTTACCAGAAGCCTTATCGATAACATAGACAGTCAATTAACATATATTTTGTATGTTATCTGTGTTATATACTGCATCGTTACAACAAAGCTAGAGAGAACAGAAAATCCTAAGGAAGAGAAAATATTACGTTGGAAAGCAATCTGCACATTAGTGGACCCAGCAGTTCAAGCCCGTGTGGTTGGAGGGTCACCTGCGGGTAGAGGCCGTGTGCGGGGACCGGCCGGCTACCCCTGCATCTGCAGGTGCTTCCTGGGAGCCTCATACGCAGGCCTGATCCCCCACACACACCCTCAGTCCCCCCCGGGGTCGGGCCCACAGCAGGCCCGGCACATGCTGGTTGAATTTATTGTTTTTACTCTCACAACAGAAAGAGTGGAGTGGGGGAGTCCTTTGAAACACCTTTAAACCAACAGATGGAAGGGTCCTGGGACTCAGCCTGGTTTGAAGAACAAGCCCAGATAAAACACCTCAGAGGAAAGGTTTCCCAAATGCCCCCCCCCGCCCACAGCTGGGGGCAGCAGGGCCACCACGGCCCCCACTCCGCATTGTCCCTGGGAGCAAGGCCGTCCCTCCACCCACCCACCTCACCCACAGTCCCCTCAGGAGCACAATTCACCTTGAACGTTCCAGTGCAGATTCTGCTTCTGCCGGTGTGTGTGCGGGGGGGGGAGGGAGTGCTGAGCGGCTGCATTTCTAACAGCTCACACGTTGCCAATGCCGCTGGTCCATAGGCCAGGCTTCCTGTGCTCAAGTTCTAGAAGGCAATGAGCAGGCCAGGGTAGGCTGTGTCGGAGTGAACACAGAGACCCCTACCTGGCAGCTGCACCTACAGATCACCCTCCCCATTGGCCTACACCCACCTCCCTTTCCCAGCTTCTCCCTCTCCGAGGAGGGGGCAGATTCTAGCCCCAAAGTTAGGGGTCTTAGGGCAGGGGCCAAAGATGGGACCTGGGTGAAAGGTGACATCTGGGACTTGGGGTCCCTTCGCTGCAGAGCATTTGTCTTCCAACATCCTTGGACGAAGCGGAAGCCAGAGGAAGGCTTTTTTTTTATGACCCAAGGCCAAGAATCTCCAGTCAGAGAGAAGATTGCTCTCTCAGCTTGAAAAGGAGCTCGGACTGATCGAACTGATCGATTTCCTGAGTCCTGCTCACTTGTGGCTCTTCACATCCTTTAGATTGGACCACACGTATCCCCTAGCTTGTGCTGAATGCATCGAACCCCACAGCTGGGAAGGGCCTTGGTGTCCTTGTCCAGGATCTGTTTCCCCAACTGAGGCAGACGGGCCAAAAAACAACCTGCCTGAGGCCACAAAGTGGAGACTGTGTCCGCGTTTCTGGGCTTCTGGCCTCGAGGCTTTCCCAGGAAGTCACGCTGCCCACCAGGCTTGTAGGAGTTGAGGGTAATCTGCGTGCCGACTGAGGCAGCCAGGGGCAGGGACCGCTGGCCACGGCCACGCTGGGTCCCCTGACTGACTCCCCGTCCCCCCACCCCCCCAGCTGCTTGCCTTGCAGAAGGCCCTGTTTAATGCTTTATTCCTCCCAGTGTTTCATTATTGATTCAGCCCCTCGCTGCTGGGTCTGACCAAATAAGCCCCGAGCATTTGTATAATATCAACTTCATCAAAAATGCAGGAGTTGGGGTTTTACTCGTCTATGCGCTACCTAGACAGTTTAAGTCGATGATTGTGGTTTCTGTGAGCCAGGGAGGGCGCTGGCAGGCCGCAGGCTGGCTTCTGGCTTTTCTGAAGTGATGCTGGGTCCCCAGGCTCCAGCAACCCAGCATCCCCCTCTCCTGGGTTAGGATGTTGACTGAGGTGGTGGAGAGTTAGGAGGTTGGGAGCAATTTTTTAAAAGTCAACACCAGCCACAAGTGTGGAAACAAATTCAGCAATGCATTAGTATGCTGCTACTGACTAGCCTATATATTAAAAGGCTAATATGCAAATCAACTGAACGGCGGAACAACAGGGTCACTATGACGCGCACTGACCACCAGGAGGCAGGCGCTCAGTGCAGGAGCTGCCCCCTGGTGGTCAGTGCGCTCCCACGGGGGGAGCGCCGCTCAGCCAGAAGCCGGGCTCACAGCTGGAGAGTGCAGAAGTGGTGGCAGGAGCCTCTCCTGCCTCGGTGGCAGCGGAGAGCGGGCCTAAGCCGTCAGTGGGACATCCCCCGAGGGCTCCCAGACTGCGAGAGGGAGCAGGCCAGGCTTAGGGACACCCTCCTGCCCCAGTGCGCAAATTTCGTGCACCGGGCCTCTAGTTACAGATGAAAATCTAATGAGATGAAGAAATATCTATTCATCTATTTATTAAAACAATATTTATTGAGCACTTACTATGTGCTAAGCACTAGATTACAGAGGTGAATAAAACATACAAGGTTCCACTTCTCATGAAGCTGAAATTCTATTTAAAAGAGAAAATCAGGCTGTAAAAAAAAGGGGGAATCATAATAACAGCTAACATTTATTAAGCATTTACTAGGTGTGGGGTACTGTCCTAAGCTCTTCACTCCGAAAGTGATTCTGTTTTCAA
The DNA here is from genome assembly GCF_027574615.1 of Eptesicus fuscus. Taxonomy (NCBI): domain Eukaryota; kingdom Metazoa; phylum Chordata; class Mammalia; order Chiroptera; family Vespertilionidae; genus Eptesicus; species Eptesicus fuscus. The sequence continues at coordinate 15,112,884 of NC_072481.1, forward strand.
GGTCACTTTTAAAGCCTGTATGTATATATGCCCATAGAAAAAGAAGAATCTGCACTGGAACGTTTAAAAGGAAGAATATGCACCAAAATATTAGCAGATGTGATCTCCAAACTGTAAGTTTATAGAGGACTTTTATTTTTTTCTATTCGCTAACCTGCTTTATCTAAATTTTCTTTGTCTAGACGCAGTGGTTCTCAACCTTCCTAATGCCACGACCCTTTAATACAGCTCCTCATGTTGTGGTGACCCCCAACCATAAAATTATTTTCGTTGCTACTTCATAGCTGTAATTTTGCTACTGTTAATGAATCGTAATGTAAATATCTGTGTTTTCCGATGGTCTTAGGCTCTACAGCAGCGGTTCTCAACCTTTCGCGACCCACAGGTTGAGAACGCTAGCAGGGTCGCCTAAGACCATCAGAAAAACACAGATATTTACATTACGTATGGTAAAAACAGATATTTACTACTACATAAATTACAGCTATGAAGTAGCAACGAAAATAATTGTATGGTTGGGGGTCACCACAACATGAGGAGCTGTATTAAAGGGTCGTGGCATTAGGAAGGTTGAGAACCACTGCGTCTAGAGGAAGAGAAGAAAATTAACGGGGGAAAGCATGTTCTTGTGCCCCAACCTTGAAGAAATCAGGCAGAGAGCCTCCACGTGCTTTTCATTTGCTGTCCGATGTCTTCAGGCTCTGGGTGTGCCAGGCTCTGGTCTGCTCCAGGCACTCTGGGTTCTGTCCCAGCTCCGAAATCCATCGCCTCCTCCTCCCCGGAGACTAGGGTCCCTGGAGAATCCCGTGGCTGTGGTGAAGGCTGGGGAGGGCCACGGCACGGTAAGCCTTTAATACCAGGTCCCCAGCTGGGCATCCTGCCCCTGGCTTCCTCCTGCTACGTGTGCAGGGGCCAGGACCCAAACTCCCGCAGTGACGAAACTCCACCCTGGCCCTGGGGCTCTGGCCAGCCCTCCTGCACCCCTGCCCTGGCCAGAGAAACGGACAAGAGCTGTGCCCCTGTCCTCACGCCTCTGAAGGCCTCGCTGCTCTCTAGCGCTGACGGCTACCGGCGAGTCACCGTCAGGTGGTCACCCGCCTCCCGGTGATACAATAACCACAAAGGCAAGAGGTTGCACCTGGGAGCCCCACCCTGCGCTCTGGACACACAGGGAGGCCCGATGCTGAGCACTTTCTAGTTCTTAATGCGTTTCGTTATCATCACCGTCGTCCTCTTCTTACCAATAAGGAAACAGAGGCCCTAAGAGGGTGTGTGACGGGCCCACAGCCAGCCAGGGGCATCCCTGAAACTGGAACCCAGACCTCTTAGCACCTGTCTCAGTGCTGCTTCCTCTCCCCACCTGCTTCCTCGGCGCCCAATAAATCTTCACGGTTGGTCACCTGATAAATGGTGACTGGACACTGGAGAGGCTTGGTGGTGTTGGCTTTGACCCTGGATCCAATGGTCTTACCCAGGCCCAGAGGGACTCCAGGTGGTGCTGCCGAACAAGGCGGCTGGGCAGCCTCTCGAGAGGGCCAGGCCCCTGCACCTCCACCTGCAGCAGGGAGGGACACGCTCAATGCACGCAAACGGGAGATCGAGTTCCGGCTCCATGACCTGGGGCCAGTCGTCTTCCTTCTCTGAGCCTCAGTTCATCTGCAAAATGGGGAGGGAAATCCCTCCTTTGTGGGCTTGTTGGGAGGATGGAGTGAAATAATGTGTGGCATCGAGCACAGTGTCAGGCTCAGGGGTGCTCAGTGAGGTGAGATCTCGCTCCCAACATAGTAAGGCCTGTGTGAGATCATGGGAAATAGGACCAAAATCCATCCAATCTAAGACAACATCCGTCATAAAGCACACCAGGAATTTCTGTATCACTCAGAATGCAAAATGCGCCTGGTTGGTGTGACTCAGTGGTTGAGCATCGACTTAGGAACCAGGAGGTCACGGTTTGACTCCCGGTCAGGGCACAGGCCTGGGTTGTGAGCTCGATCCCCAGTGTGGGGCATGAAGGAGGTAGCCAATCAATGATTCTCTTTCATCATTGATGTTTCTGTCTCTCTCCCTTCCCCTTCATCTCCGAAATCAATAAAAAAATATATTTTTTTTAATAATGAAAGCCACTGCTTAGTAAACTCTGAGCCACTGCTTTCTTATACAATTTTGAATTCATGCTTCGAGAGGCTTTTTCAGCTTAGACATAGACTTTAGTCACATATCACTCTGTACAGAGTGAAAATGGAAACATAAAGAACAAAAATGGTGACTGTAGCTAAAACATCTACTCAGAGCCAGCTCTCCTAAACTCCTCTCAACCGGGAGTCTTGGAGTTCATGTTTTCTCACGTAACATTGTCCTCTGGCTTGCAGAAGCACTGGTGACGTGGCATTTCCTAGAAGGACCCATGAAAGATATAGAAGTCATGGGTAACGGGCACCTAGGTTGGCCTCGCCCTTATGCAGCACTGGCTCACTTTTGGCCCCTTGGGGGTGCTGTTGCTAAATACCTAGGACTTGCCATCCCCCCAGTCCCTTCCCACCGTCCTTTTGGTCCTAATTTCCTCCTGGATTGTCTACCAAGCTACTTGCTCCCACTCCGCAAGTCTTGACCCTGAAGCTTTCAGTGTTTGCCCAGACAACAGCAACTCTAAGGCGCCAGCATCCACAAGATGTATTTAAATTCCAGAGGTGTAATGTGTGAAAATATTCGCTTTGCAGAACGGATGGTGTTGGTAATAACATTCCTTAAGGCGCCACTATGACTTGACCCCATGCTAGGCGCTCCAATAGGCATCTTCCCTCCGTGTCACATCTCTTTCCTCTGAGTGCATCATTGTTATCCTTTCCTTACAGATGAAGTCACTGAAGCTCAGAGAGGTAAAGCGATTTTCTCAAGGTCACACAGCTCATAAGTGGCAAAGCCAGGACTTGAACTGTGGTCTCCTGTCACCACAGCAGAGACAGACCCTCTCCTGGGTATTCCTCCAAGCTGGCTTCTGAGCCCAGTGGCTTCATGCATAATTAACTCAGCCCTGACCTTGGGAAGCTTTTCCCATCTTTTGATTCCCTTACTTTAGACTCTAAAGTTTAGAGAGTAATAATAATAGTACTCCGTGCCAGGTGCTGTCCTAGCCGCTATCTGTGTCCTAGTACACTCAGTGTTCCCAACTGCCTTATGGGGTGGCTTCTAGCATCAGCCCCATTTCACAGATGAGGAAACAGATGCAGAGAGGTAACGCCACCGACTCGGGGTCATATATGGGAAAGGGAAGGGCTAGGATTCAAATGCACAGAGTTTGGCTCTAGATCTCACTTGCCTAACCTACCCTATCCCCTCATCTCACTGCTGGCACAGGGAGCCCCCTCCCTCACCCTCTCCTACCCTTCCCCCTCACCCCTCCCCACCCCTGCCACCCTAAATCCTGTTGCCTTTCATAGTGGCCTGGAAGCAGGATCCGGGCTGTCAAGCTGGAGTCAGATGGATGGCCTTCCCCAGCCAGGCCTGGCCTCCAAGTTTCTTCACTCTGGACCCAAACATAACACCATCTAGCAGCCCTGGCTGCTCTTCAGAAAAGAAAAAAACACATGAGGGGGGTGTGGAAAGAAATCTAATTAGAATCCCTTGGAGCCCCAGCTCTTCCTATTATTAAATTAGCCCCTCTGAAGTGGAACTGGCTCGTTATAATAATTTGAATGGCGAGGAATTGTCTTATATGGTCCTGATCTGAGAAAAACTGCTTTCACAATGGCACTTACCCGTGTCCTGGTCTCTCCCCATTGGGACAAAGGATGGCTGTGGATGCTGAATGGTTCCTGCTGCGGAGACGAGCTTAGGGAGTCCGGGGCGCCCGCTTCCCTGAGGGCCGGAGCTGTTGAGATGCAGTGTCGGGAACCCCACACAATGTGAGGAAAGGGGCCACCCAGTTTTCTTACAGCTTCACAGCCATGGGCCCCAATCGGGTCACACTGGAACCGAGAGGCTGGTGGGGAATCTAGAAGGTCCAGGCCAAATGTTTCACATGGTGAATGGCCCAGAGAGGAAGCCCCAAATACAGGACACCCCGCCCCTCCCACCCCCCACCCCCACTGGGCTGCAGCAGACTCACCTGGCCGCTGACTCCACCCGCCAAGGCTCTGATTCTCCGGGTCTGCAGGAGGGGCCTGTAATCCCATCGAGTGCTCAGCGCTGCGGCCAGGCTTGGGCCGCGCTGACCGGGCCCCTCGGGGTGTCTCTGTGGCACGTCGGGTCTGATGCCCATCGACCACCCCTGAATCCATCACTGCTACAGAAGCGGGTTCCAGCACCTCTGCGCTAGCAAAATGCTAGGCGGGCCAGCGCTGGCGCTGATTCCCTTCCTTTCCTTGGACTTTGGAGAACAGGACTCGCGGCCGCCAGTCCCGAGTGCTTGCAGAACTGCTGTGTGACGCAGCGAGCTGCTTCCAGACCCCTCCACTTCACCGAGGCCAGTTGTGTGCCCTTTATTGAGGGCACCAACAAGAGGAGATATTGGTTTCGAACATTTTTAAAATGTGTTTAAAGGCATGTGCTTTTGGGGATACTGATATCTGCCTCTCTCTCCTGACCTAGCTCAACTCAAACCTTAAAAAGTCCTTGCCAGCCGTGGCCGGTTTGGCTCAGTGGATAGAGCATCAGCCTGCGAACTGAAGGGTCCTGGGTCTGATTCTGGTCAAGGGCACATGCCTGGGGTTGCAAGCTCGATCCCCAGGAGGGGGCGTGCAGGAGGCAGCCGATCAATGGTTCTCTCTCATCATTGATGTTTCTATCTCTCCCTCTCCCTTCCTCTCTGAAATCAATAAATATAGTCCTTGCCAAATGCCCCAGCCACGCCGCGCTGTCCGTTTCCTGGCCTCCCGCAGCCCGCATCCTCTGGCGAGGCCTCCAGGTCACCACGCAGTCGGGTGCCTGGCTCCTTGCTGCTTCTCTCTCTCCCCGACCTTTACACGTCACTGGTGCTGTGAGGACCCAGAGCCAGCCACTTGGTTTTGTAAATCGCCCTGAAATAGTGAATGGAACCCCAACAATGGATCTTCTCAAAAGCCAGCCCAGGCCCAGTTTTCAATCAACCCTCAGAGTGGCCATCCCTGGGGGAGCCCCTGGGGACAACGGAACCTCGGGGACCAGGGACCATCATCATCATCCCTCTTCAGAGGCGAGGAGCCTGAGCCCCAACCAAGGTCACCCAGCGCAGAGTCCCCGCCCTTGTCCCCACCCTTCACCCACCCGGAAGGTTGGCCTCTTCCTCGCTCTGAGGAAGCCTGTAACGCCGGGCGGGGCGTCCTTCCCTCCTGAGCAACTGCTTCCTGTCCAACCCACACGTTCGAGGAGATTCCACGTGGCTCCTCTCCTCTCGTCAGCCCCAGAGAGAGCGACCTGGGAGAGGCTCCATGCATCGGCCGGTCTTAGGAAAGAGCCGAGCCACAATGTTCTTGAAGAGAATTGTGGTCAGAAAAGTGACTCGGTCTCAATGGTCCTGTTTACTCAACACTGTCTCCAAGTCACATCCGCTTGTCTTCCTGACCCAAGGCAAGGTCTCCAAGCCGGGGACGTAATGAACTACCAGCAACAATGCTTTTCCAGCGACTATTTATCATCTTCCTCCCCCTTCCCGAGACCCTAAAAAGAAGGACACATCCAAATATCTGATTCCCAGAAAATGTTTTCACCAGCGGCCATTAGTCTAACCCTGAAATGGAATAAATCCAGCCCTTGCATTAGCTTGCAAAGAATACCCCTGCTGTGACATTGCCGATGATTTCAAAGGCTGGCAAAACCCAACGGCTTGCAGCAAAACAACCACAGGGTACTACCTTTCAGACTTCCCTGCCTCCTTCTTCTGGGCTCTCATTCATACTCCTAATCAGGATCTAGCCACTCTGCTCTCTGCTGGAGGACACAAGTACTGCAGTGCCAGGACGCCAGGCTCCCAGGTCCCATCCACTGATCTGTAACTAGATCAGTGGTTCAATCACCTGTGACCGCTCCCTCCTCACAACAACCCTAGTGCAGAACATCACATGGGCTCTGGCCCCACAGAGACCTGGGTTCAAGTTCTGCCTCTGCCACTCGATGACCTTGAGCAAGTCACATAATCGCTAAGCCTCAGTCCCGTGTCTGTGAAATGGGGATGATAACGCCAGCAGGTTTACTGTAAGGATCTACTGAGACCAATCCGAAAAGACATCACCGTGCCTGGCTGCGTGAGCACAGTGAATGCTAGGCCTCAATGTTATTGTCCATTTCACAGATGAGGAAACTGTGGCTCCGAGAGGAAAGACGGTTTCCCGAGAGACACAGAGACGTGAAGGGTCCAGGAGGCAAACACATCTCTCTTGAGTCTGCATTCTGGGCCCTTGTTATCCAACAGCCCTTAAGAGTTCCACCTTTAACTGAATTTGGGGATAAAAGCGCCTAAAGAATCTCCAAGAAGATAAACAGGATCAAGTCACAGAAAGAGGGGGATGCAGAGCCAGCCATGTGCACCAAGGGAGCCAGAGGCAGAGGGAGGTCCCAGCTGATTCCTGCCGCCTCTCCTTGTGGATTTCAAGAAATGCAAAAGTGCCCTGGCCAGTTTGGCTCAGTGATAGAGCATCAGCCTATGGACCGAAGGGTCCCAGGTTCAATTCCGGTCAAGGGCACATGCCCAGGTTGCGGGCTTGACCCCCAGTATGGGGCGTGCAGGAGGCACCTGATCGATGATTCTCTCTCATCATTGATGTTTCTACCTCCCTCCCCATCTCCCTTCCTCTCTGAAATCAATGAAAGTATATATTTTTTTAAATGCAAAAGAGTATTCGGAAAAAAATATGGGGTTGGGGGCAGAGCTGGAGAGGACCTGGGAGTCTGAGGAAGGGAGCTAGAAAATTGAATGCCAACACATTGCAGATTTACTGCCCCCTCGACGCTCCAAGTCAGCTGGGCACCCAGGTCTGGACCCTTTCTGGATGAGACGGGGCTGACAACCGAGGCAGGGGTCTCAGCCCTACCGCCAACCGTCGACCCCAGAGACAGCAGAGGCCCCCAAATGCCTGGTCTCTGATCTCGGCCTCGAAACACGCTCGGGCCAAAATAAATGTGGGAACCCTACGGTGGAGTCTGGGAGCTGGAAAAAAAAACCCCAAGATGTCGCCCAATGTGGCCCAGGCCTGCCAGGCAAAACCACACCAAAACCACCCCGACAGACGCTAATTAGATGAATAGCTTGGAATTAACGGTGGGGGATGGGCGGGAAGAAGCGGGCCAGGGATGTTGGGAACAGAACCGCCGTCCAGAGAAAACAGTGGTGACGAGCGGGATGACTTAGGCGCCCACAGAGGAAGCCAGGGCACAGGTAGCAGCCTGTTCCCACCCAAGGGGCTGGGGCCAAGACACAGCCCACAGAGCCGGCGACAGCTTTGGCCTGCGTCCCTGGAGTCGCGGCCGGCCTGCGGGCCTCGCCCTCCCCCGCGGGCTCCTAAAGGAGACAGCCCCTGGACACCTCGCCGTCCCCCTCCCGGGGTCTCTCCAGCCTCATCCCCCTCCTCTCCCACCTCCGCTTCTTGCACATCACTGCACTTTTCCTCTCCCTCTCGGCCTTTGCCACTGCCGTTCCCTCTGTCGGGAATACCATCCCCGCGCTCCACTTCCCACCTCTGATCCTGGCTCACCAGCTCCTACCCTTCCTGGAGGTCTGGGCTGGGTCCTGGGAAGCCATTTACCACCCTCGTCCCCCCAAAAGGAGGGGCTCCCGCTGCGGAGTGCCTGGCAGTTCCCTGTGCCCTGCCGCCCCCCACGAGGCTAGAGGCTCCGGGCGGACAGGGACTGTGGCCACGTGGCCATCATTGGGTGAAAGAAGAAATGGACGCTAATTTCCCATAGTGTGAAACACTGCTTCGACTTGTGAAGCTGAAAATCGTGAGAAGTGGCATCTTAAAAGTCTCTAAGTAACAATAAAACAGACACTTATCAAATGCTTCCCTGTGCTACGCCCTGTGCTAGGTGTTTTGCACACGCACATGCACACACGCACACACACACACACACACACACACACCCGCCTGGGTTAAGTGCACACAACCCCTAGAGCCAGGGCTTCCTGTCATTATCCCATCTCCGGGGTGGAGAAATGAGGATCAGAGGGGTTGAGGAACTTGCCTGAGATCACAGAGCCTTGACTTGACTGTGGGCCTGGCTGGTCCCGAAGCCCACGCCGTTGCTATGGCGCCAGCCGCTGCCCCTGAAACCCACCCCAGAAAGCCCCTCGTGTGTAACCTGAAGCTGTCCATGCCTGCCGCCAAGTCAGCCCATTTCCTCTTCTCCCATCTCAAGCCCAGATGGGGTCTGAGTGACACTGATCTCACCCCCGTCACAGGGCTGGAGGCCAGAGAGCCCTGCCGACGGGAACTCCCTGTGGGCACAGAGCAGGAGGAAGTGGCCGCTGGCCCCAGGGGGTCTTGGTTCCCGGGGTCTGAAGGTGCCACACACCTCCCAGCGGTGAAGCAGACGTCCCAGAGACGGGGCAGCAAGCGTGACAAGCAGACCATCCTCACAGGTGAGGTCTCCTCTCGCCCGAGGACAGTAAGAACTAGCCAAGGCTGCCCCCTCCTTGCACGCTTTCCCACGTCCACACGTGTCGCTGCGTGTTGCGGGGCCCCGTAGCCTTCTGCTCGCACCTGTGCTCCCGCCCTGGCCTGGCCGGGAGTGTGCCTGTGGCCCAGCTAGAGTAGCTCTGTCACATGCCTAACCTCTCAAGCGCTCAGGAGCCTCAGGCTGCTGGAAGGGGTGCGTGTGTGTCTACCCATAGATGAGTAGAGATAATGTCTGTGTGAGTGCGTAAATGCTTAGCACAATACCTGGCGTATAGTAGGTGCTTCATAAACATCGCCTGCTCCTATTAATGTCGATATGATCACAGCAATCTGCCAGGGAGGGACAGCCCTTGCAATGACAGGGGATAATGCCTTTTACAAAATCAAGGTGAGGTCCCCGAAAACGTGTTAGAGACAAACCCCCAGGTCTCACTCCTGGACCTGCTGACTTGGGGTCCCTGCGATGGAGCCCAGGAATTGATATTCTTACAACCTGTCCCGACGATGACAATGGCCACCCAGGCTGGGGACCCACCTACCAACTGATTCTTGGGCAAATGAAGGAATGGGCCCGGCTGTGATTCCAAAGTGGGGAGAGGTTTCTCCCTGCCTCCTCCACGCTTCCCTCCCTCCCTCGCTTCCGTTTGTTCACCGGCATTTTGAACTTTTCTCCGCAGCAGTTTCTCCGGAAGAACTCACGGCCAATCTCCTCCTGCCCGTGTGAACCCTGCGTTGCACCAGTCTTGTTTTCCACCCACTAAACGTCCCTGAGCAGTTCACTGCCCACCCCTTGTGCACATACAGGCTTGCTACGGACGGTGTGCACTGGACTGCAGGGGCCATGTCTGATCCCAGCCAGAAAGATGCCCTGGAGCCTCGAGCCTCTCCCTGCACAGCTGAAGAAGCCGAGCCAGAACGAAGCCCAGTGCGGCGGCCAGACTGGTGTGTGACCAGCACTGCCCACCAAAACTGCCTGGGGTTTCACCAAAGAGGACGTACGGATGGCCAATCCGCACACGAAGAGATCGTCAGCATCACTAACCATTAGGCAAAGGCAACTTGCCAACCACAGCAAGATGCCCCTACACTCCTGTCAGCACGGCTAACATCAAAATAGTGACGGCAAAGGCTGGGGAGGGTGCAGAGGAGCAGGGCCGCTCCCCCACGGCTGGTGGGGCCGTAAAATGGTGTAACTGCTGTGGAAGACAGTTTGGCGGTTTCTTTAAAAACTGCACATGCAATTATCACGTGACCCAGAAAATGCACTCCTGGGAATTTACCCCAGAAAAATGAAAACTTACATCCACACCCACGGGTGTTCTTCAGTGGGTAAAGGGTTAAACATACCATGGACTACTACACAGCAATTGAAAAGGAACCACTGATACACACAGCAACCTGGATCAATTTGCAGAGAATTATGCTGAGTAAAACAAGTAAATCTCAAAGGGCTAAACACTGCATGATTTCATGTATATAATTGGAGGCCCAGTGCACAAAATTCGTGCACTGGGGACGGGAGGGACCTCAGCCCGGCCTGCACCCTCTCACAGTCTGGGAACCCTCGGGGGAAGTCCTCCTGGGGATCGGGCCTAAGCCGGCAGGTGGACATCCCTCTCACAATCCAGGATCCCTCGCTCTTTACCGCCCGCCTGCTCACTCCTTACCACTCGGCTTGCTGTTCCTTAGCGCCACCTCGGAGGTGGGAGAGGCTCCCGCCACCGCCGCTGCGCTCGCCAGCTGTGAGCCCGGCTTCTGGCTGAGCGGTGCTCCCCCTGTGGAAGCGCACTGACCACCAGGGGGCAGCTCCTGCATTGAGCGTCTGCCCCTGGTGGTCAGTGCGCATCATAGCGATCGGTTGTTCTGGTCATTCCAGTCGTTCCGCCATAATGATCTCTTAGGCTTTTATTATATAGATATTCTTGAAATAACAGGGGTTAAAGTGGGAGTAGGAACAGGAGGGAAGTGCGTGTGGCTAGAAAAGGACAGCATGAGGCATCCTTGTGGCCATGAAAATGTTACGTATCTTGCCTGTTTCAATGTCAGTATCCTGGTTGTGACACTGTTTTGTCTTGGGTGTGGGTTGTTGTTTTTTTTTATGTTTTTATTGATTTGAGAGAGAGAGGAAGGGAGAGGGATAGAGAGATAGCAACATCCATGAGAGAGAAATATCTAATGGCTGCCTCCTGCATGCCCCCTACTGGGGATCAAGCCCTCAACCCAGGCATGTGCCCTGACCAGGAATCGAACCAGTGACCTCCTGGTTCATAGAATGATGCTCAACCACTAAGCCACACTGGCCAGGCTGTACTATAGTTTTACAAGATATTACCATTGGGGAAAACTGGGTGAAAGATACAGGGGATCGCTCCGTGTTGTTTCTTACAGTACGTGTAAATCTACAACTCAAAATGCAAAGTTTACTTTAAAAAACACACCTGTGAGCCCTTTTCAAAGCACGCACTGGAGTTCCTGGTAAAAGCCTGATTCGATGGGTATAGGGTGGGGTCCAGGTGTGTGGGGTTTTTTGGAAGTCTCACAAAGTTGAAAACCACACAATTCAACGATTTCTCGTGTCCCTTCGCCTAAAACTTTAATATTTTCATGTGAAAATATAATCCAAACGTCTTATGGATTCAGGCTGGAACTGCTCCCTCCAACATCCATCCCATCCCCATTCCACCCCCAGCCTCCCGGGCAAAAAGGAAACTTGAGCCCTGAAAGGCAGAATCGGGACCTGAGGGGGGGTGACGGGAGAGGGGGGACCGCTTTCATGGTCCAAGGACTCCCAACCCCGAGAGTCTCAGTGAGGCATGGCTAACAGCCCGGTGGCCGGCCGGGGCGGGATTAGAACCCGGCTTCCTGGCTCTGCCCTGGGCCGCTCCCTGCGCTCTGGGCAGCCCCCCTGTCCCTGTCAGAACAGTTGCAAATGGTTCTAATTATAACCAGGAAGTTTTTAAGCCTGTGGGTGGAAAGGAATGCCAATTCATGTAATAGCCGTTACTGTGCACAATAACCGTCCCCCCCCCCCCCCCCCCCCCCCCCCAAGTGTTCCTGGCCCAGTTTTGAGGGGGACAAATGGTGTCCCTACCAGCACAGATGGGAGCCTGCATCGCACAGGCAAGAGACCCACGTCTCTGGAGAAGACAATAGCGGGCAAGGGCCTGGGGAGGCCAGCGGTTCCCTGTGTCCCTGGGAGGAACGGGAGACCTGGGGTCCTTCCCCCTTATAATTAGTCAGCTAATTAGTTTTTTGTCAATGCTAATGAACCACTGAGGACTAGGGAGAGGAGTAATCAGAGGCCTTGCACGGTCTGGGCCCCACACCCTCCCTCTCCCTGCCACCGCCCTCACTGCCACCCGGGCACGGAGCGGTGCGCTGTGATCCGGAGCCGGTGAACTTCACAGCTGACTTCACAGCTCGCTGCCCGGCAGGCGGGGAGGCTCGGAGCTCTGGACAGGAAACTGAAGCACCACGCTGAGCTGAGCTGAGCGCTGCGCGGGTCCCAGTTCCCCACCTCGGGTGGCCTGGCCGGCTCAGCCCGACCACAGGGTACTGCTTCTGATGCCACCATTGCCTTCTTCCCGCTGCGGCCAGCCGCCCCTCGACTGCCAGCAGCGCTCCTCAGATCCCCGCGGGGGCCTGGAAATAGGCGGCTTCCTCTACCGTTGGCCCGCTGTGTGACTCTCCGCAAGTCACTGCACCTCTCTGAGCCTCCCAGAATTTCCGTCTCCGTAGAGCCTTCCTCACTGAGTTCCTGGGGGGTGAGAGGAGGGGCTGCCCTGTGCCTGGGCACAGAATGGGGAATCCACGAATGGCAGCCACGGAGAGACGGAGATGGTCTATTTCCCACCTTCAGACACAAGCCTCTTGGTGGGTCCTCTGTGCAGTTCAGCTCCTCGCACCTTGGGCTTCGCTCGGTGTGAGACACCCGGCAGCCATCGCTATCATGTTCTCGAGGACTAGGTAAGGAGTATGAAGAAAGTCTCCCAAAGGCTCCTGGGTGATCAGCACAGAGTGGCCAACTACACATGCAGCAGGACGCCAGCCAGTACCGCCGCGGGGAGAAAACACACGGGAATAAAATCCACCCGACATCAGCAGTGGCTTTCCCTGGGGGATGGGGTGATTGGGGGGGGGGGGGGGGGAGTGGCAAGAGGACCGATGGTTGTTTTCATCATTATACTGCTAACATTTATGAAATTTCTACCAGGAACATTCAAAACCCTTAGAAATACTGTTTTATGTTTATGTGCTATATAAACTGTGTTTATGTTATGTATACCACACAAAAAAGCCACCTAACGTGAAACCTTTCGATCGAGTTTAGAACGTGAGAGCCGACTTCCTCTGGCTGCTGGGTGGAGGGGGCAGGCCCAGGGGTGCAGGAGACCCCTCCTGGCCCCCCGGAAACTGAGGAAGGAGACACAGGTGTCACGGAAGACGTCCAAGCGAAGTGCTCTGGGAATCTCCGCGGGAAGGCCCAGGGGACCCCCTAGCAGAGCGGCCATCCAGGCTGGGTTGGGAAGGAGGGCGCTGTAGGATTGGGACACCTGGCCCCATTTCACCTGACTGTACCCAAAGCTGGGTCATCGGTCGGGGCAGGAAAAGATAGGTCTCCCGTTCCCTCCCTTCCCACCGCCGGCTCTTCCCTGGCACAGCCCAGAAAAGGGCCCCCCGGGGGGTAGCCCACGGGACCACAGGGTGACGGAGGTGGAAGGGTCGCTTCGAGACGAGGAAGTCAAACTATATCTGCGAGGAAACTGAGGCCCGGCGAGGGGAAGGGTCTTCTCCCGGGTCTCCTGGTTTTCCATCCAGGGAACCAGTAGCCTCACGCGCAGCGAAGACCTGGCTTCTGACACCGTGTCCTGCAGGTGCACGTTCCGGAAGGAAGTGACCACAGCAGCACCGCGACCCCGTGACACTGCCTAGATGCTGCCATTCCTCCTTCCTGGCCGTCTTCCACACCCGGCGACAGTGTGGCCCTGGCAGGCCATCGCTACCAGGTCCCGAAATGAGCCCTCGCCTGCCTCAGTCCTGTGCCTGGAACTCTAATCTCCGGTCATGGGTTGGCCTGAGCTATCACCCGATTCATCCTGAGAACACTAACAATGGCACCTGCCTGTATCTCCCTCTACACATGTAAGAGAGAGAGAGCGCACCCTCTCTGGGCATATCCAGGAGCATAATGGCTAAGGACAAAGGCTTTGTAGCCAGACAGACCTGGGTTCAAGCCCCAATCGACTTCTTACTAGCTGTCTAGCCTCGGGTAAATTGCATAATTTTTTGCATCTCCTTTTCCTAATCTTAAAATGACTGTACAGAATCCACACAGCTGTGATGAGGTTTAAATTAAATAATGTACATAAACCGCTTAGCACTTTAAATTCATATCGCTGGACGGTGAGCCGCAGGAGGGCAGGCAGGGGCTGAGTCTGCCTTGTTCACCCCGAATCCCCAGGACCTAACCAAAAGCCTGGTCTGTACAGAGGCTCCAGAAAATTAAATGAGTAATTATGAGTGGATATGACAGCCCACCTTCAAGACTCGATGCCACGATCATTATATCTACAGTGTCCTCCGCTTGCACATCCAAAAACAATAACATAGTTAGGAGAGGAAACAACGCCGAAGACGATTTCACTGGAGAATTGCTGGCGGGGGAAAGCGGGGTCTTGTGCTTCCAAAAAACAACCAAATATGCCAGCTAGAAAAAATAATAATAATTTAATTGCATCGATTACCTCTCAAAAGGTAAGGTATTTTTACAATAAAAAAAAACTAACCGGCCCTAGCCAGTTTGTCTCAGTGGAAAGAGCGTCAGCCTGTGGACTGAAGGGTCCCAGGTTCCATTCCAGTGTAGGGCACATGCCTGGGTTTCAGGCTCAATCCCCAGTAGGGGGCGTGCAGAAGGCAGCGAATCAATGATTCTCTTCATTGATGTTTCTATCTCTCTCTCCCTCTCCCTTCCTCTCTGAAATCCCTACCTTCCCACCACCTGCTCTGGAATTCTCCGGCTGATATTTAATAAATAAATAAATGTTTAAAAAATAAGTAAATAAATAAAATAAAAGAAGATCCCCTCCACAGGAAGCTGAGGCCCCCAAAAAGTTACACATTGTTGTCAGGGTGAACTAGAACAAAACCACCCTACTCTCTACTCCCTGGAGACCACAAGGCAAATTGCTTATACTCAACATTGACAATGAGTGGAAGCGGGAAAACCCTCTCCTAGAATGTGTAGCTACAAGCCGACTCTCATAAGAGGATTTGCAGCCTGAATCCACTCTAGTTGGGTGGTCCGAAAGTACCAAGCCAAGAATTTAGTGTAAATGGTCTCAAGCCGGTCATGTCTACAGGTTCCTTGCAGAGGTCAGTGCAAACGCTTCTGTAGGAATGCACCTTCACCAGCGTCTCAAAGATTACCCAAAGGTAAAATTCGGATATATGAGCTCACAGTCACAGTTACAAAACACACAAGGAAACCAGGCGTCACGAGTGGGAGTCAGCGGAAACAACAGGTAGTAGATTTAGACCCACAAAGACTGCAAACACTTGAGTTATCTGACATAGAATTTAAAATTATTTAAACATATTCAAATGACATTTTTAAAGGGTATTGAAAATATAAATAAAGAGGGAGTGCCTATAAAAGTGACTTCATGGGTTTAAAAAATAACTTCTAGAAATGAAAAAATATAATGACTAAAATTTAAAACTCAGTAGATGAGTTTAACAGCAAATTAAATGCCATTGAAAAATAATGAAATAAATCACAGAGGTGGAAAACATCAAAGAGAGTTTAAGATACATGGAGATTTGTGTGCAAAGTTGAAACATACCCAATCATGGTTACAGAAGGAGAAGGAAGACAGAAAGGAGAAGGCAAAAGACTACTTGAAGAGATAGTGGGCATTGAGTCAACCATTATAGCTGAGAAATTCCCGTTCAAGTGAAAATAAATAGCCACAGATTTAAGAACCTAAAGAAGACCTAGCAGGGTAAAGAAAAAGAAATTAACACCTAACAGCGTTACTAGATTCAATAAATAAAAATACAAGATTCTTCCTACTTAAGTTTGAATTTCAGATAAGTAACAAAAATAACATGTTAATGTAAATATGTCCCATGCAATATTTGGAGCATAATTACACTGAAAATATATTTGTTGTTTATCTGAAATTTAAATTTAAGGGGGCATCCTGTGTGTGTTTTTTTCTGGCAATCCTAACATTTAGACACATTGTGATGAAACTGCAAAACACCAAAGAATAAAAGAAATTCATAAAAGCAGCCAAAGAGAAAAGACAGATGGCTTCTAAGCCAACGACGCCAGACTGAAGCTGATTTCTCAACAGCAACAAGAAATGCCAGGAGTGAGTGGATAACATCTTCCATGTGTTGGAAAAACATAACTATATATAGAATCTATATATAGAGAAAATATCCTTTAAAATGAGACTAAAATAAAGACAGCTTCAAACAAAAACTAAACAAGTTTGCCATAAACAGATCCTCATTTTTTTAATAAATGCTTAAGGACTCCTCAGGCAGGAGAAAAGTAATCCCAGATGGAAGGTCAGAAGCAAGAATGAATGGCAAGCAAGAAAGATGGTGAATATGTGGATAAATCTAAGCAACATAGATTGACTAAACCATTAATACCATATGGGATTAGCCCTAGCCGGTTTAGCTCAGTGGATAGAGCATCAGCCCATGGGCTGAACGGTTTAAGGTTCAATTCCCAATCAGGGCACATACCTCAGTTGTAGGCTCAACCCCTGGCCCTGGTCGGGGGTGTGTCAGGAAGCAACCAATCGATATGTCTCTCTCACATTGATGTTTCTCTCTCTCTCCCCCTCCTTTCCACTCTCTCTAAAAATCAATGGAGCCCTGGCCAGTTTGGCTCAGTGGATAGAGCATTGGCCTGCGGACTGAAGGGTCCTGGGTTTGATTCTGGTCAAGGGCACATGCTGGGTTGCAAGCTCGATCCCCAGGGGCAGGAGGCAGCCAATCAATGATTCTCGCTCATCATTGATGTTCTATCTCCCTCTCCCTCTCCCTTCCTCTCTGAAATCAATAAAAATATATTTGGGGGGGGGGGAATCAATGGAAAAATGTTCTCAGGTAAGGATTAACAAAACACACACACACAAATAATACCATATGGGATTAAAAAATCAAAGTAGGGTTAAAATACATGACAACAAATACAATGGGAGAGAGATGATGGAGTTTTAGCTTTTACTTGGGGGAAAAGGATAATGGCAATTAATTTTAAATTTTGACTAAGTGGGCATGTTCACATTTCTAATTAATGATTAAAATGATAGCAATCTATATAAAAAAGGCTAAGCGACCGTCTGATCGGGAGATAGGTATGATGTGCACTGACCACCAGGGGGCAGACGCTCAACACAGGAGCTGCTGAGCTGCGGTGACTTGGCAGTGGCAGTTCTCGGGTGACGCACCCTGGAACCAGAGAGGAGGGAGCCAGATTCCTCCCGGGACTACGCAATTCCACCAGACCATGGGACCCCACCTGCAAGAGGGACCCTGCTCACTCCACAGACACCCTTGGAGCCGTGGCGCCTCTCCAGGTGCGGGGCCGGAGAGGGACCGAGGGAGGTTGCCTCCAGGGCCTGTCCAGGCAGACTCAACCAGTCCCGCCCCGCCAGCCACCTTCTAATTAATTTCCTTTCAATGTACACGAATTCATGCCCGGGTCACTAGTAAAGTATATAACTTGCAAACAGATGATTAGGAAAAAAATGAAAAAAAAAAACAAAACAAAACCAATCCCTTCAAAATGGCTAGAAAAGACCAAAAAAAAAAAAAATCAAATAAATCACTGATTATCTAAAACCCCCATTTTCAGGGAGGATATTTTTAAGTACAAGTAAGTACCATTTATGAGAGTCACATAACATAAGTACCCAGGAGGGTTTCAAGTAAAGGAATAAAAAAAGATATTCTAGGCAGCCCTAACTGGTTTGGCTCAGTGGATAGAGTGTCGGCCTATGGACTCGAGGGTTCCAGGTTCGATTCCGGTCAAGGGCATGTACCTTGGTTGCGGGCACATCCCCAGTGGGGGTGTACAGGAGGCAGCTGATTGATGTTTCTCTCTCATCGATGTTTCTAACTCTCTATCCCTCTCTCTTCCTCTCTATAAAAAAAAATCAATAAAATATATTTTTTTAAAAAGATATTCTAGGCAAATACTAACTAAATGAGAAAGATAGTGTAATTATATTAACATCAGAAAAATAGACCATAATGCAAGAGTTGTTATTATTAAAAACAAAAAAGGTCACTAAATAATGACCATCTCATCTTTCTCTGACGTGGCCAGTAAAGGTTCTCCACTAAGGACTTGTGTGATTAGATTATCCACCTGGATAATCCAGAATACTCTCACCATCTCAAGATCCCTTCATCTTATCTCCAAAGTCTCTTTGCCATATAAGGTAATATATCCACCCAAAAAATTAGAGCATGGACATCTTCAGTAGACTATTATTCAGCCTATAGAGGAAGATTCCATCATTGCTCTGAACCCTTCAAAAATGTCAATGGCATAAAGTTTTTAAAGGCTGGTGAACTGTTGTAGAGTAGAGAATAGTAAAGAGACATGACAACTAAATGTGTTTTAGTAGTGCAATGTGTGCTTTGCTTGATTGAATCCTGGATTTAAAAGGAATAAAAACAGCTATAAAACTCATTATTGTGACAATGGGGAAATTTGAATATGGCCTATATATTAGATAGTAGTATTTTATCAATGTTCAGTTTCGCAAGTGTCATCATTGTACTGTGGTTATGTAGGAGAATGTCCTTGTTCTTAAGAAATATGTGCTTAATGGGCTCAGGATAAAGTGTCATGATGTCTCTACCTTACACTAACATTTTCCTGAAAAAATAAACAACAATGAGAGAAAGCATAGATGTGGTAAAATATTAATATTTGTTGAATCTAGGTAAAGGATAAATAAGCATTGGTTGTATTATTCCTGCAACTTTTGGTAGGTTTGAAATTTTTCAAAATAAAAAGCTGTGATAAAATCAAAGCTGAAAGAGGAACAAGATTAACAAAAGGAAAAACCTCTGGCAAAATTGATTTTTTTTAAATAAATGCTGAGGAGATTGAAGAAGACAATAAGCAGATATTATAAACTTATATACCAAGAAACTTTAGAGCTTAGATGAACTGGACAAATTCTAAGAAAAAAATATAGATTACCAAAACTGACACAGGAAGAAATAGAAACTCTGAATAATCTTAAAATCTTTAAAGAACTTTGCTTCAATAAAAACCTTACCACATGGAAAATATCAACACAAATGGTTTGATCAGCAAAATGTTTGGAATAAATCCTTTCAAATTTATACAAACCACTCCAAAGTAATGAAAGAGAAGGAACACTACCCAACTCATTTTGTTTTGCATAATGTCAATTCTAAAATCTACTAAGGGCCATAAAAGAAAGAAAAATTTCGCCCATGAACATAGATGAAAACTTCTAAATAAAATACTAGTGCCTGGCCGGCATGGCTCAGTGGTTGAGTGTCGACCTATGAACAGGGAGGTCCCAGTTGATTCCTGGTCAAGACATATGCCCAGATTGCTTTGTGGGCTAGATCCCCAGTGGGGGGCATGCAGGAGGCAGCTTATCAATAATTCTCTCTCATCATTGATGTTTCTGTCTTTCTCTCTCCATCTCCCTTCCTCTCTGAAATCAATCAAGCAAGCAATAAAATTAAACAATACCAGCAAAACAAACCCAGCAATTGGTAATAAAAAGGGTAATAAGTACATCAGAACCAAGTTATATTTATTTCAAGAATCCAAGATTGGTTTAACATTTCAAAAATCACTTCATATACTTCACCATATTAACAGATTTAAAAAGAAAAATAATCTGGTAATTTCAGTAACTCAGAAAAATCATTTGATATAATTCAACATTCATTCATGATTTTTTTTCAAAAATTAGCAAATTATAAGTAAAAGAAATCTCTCAGTTTGTTAGAGGGTATCTGGGAGGGAGAGAAAGTGAGAAAGAGAAGAAATAAATCCACCTTACATCCAACATCATACTCAATGGTGAAACACTGAAAGCATTTTCTTTAAGATCATGAACTGGATATGGTCTCTTTATCACTCCTCTATATATATGACAGTTCCTGGCCAATATATTTATTCGATAAAGAGGAACAAAACTATCCAAACTAGAAAGGAAGAAAAAGCATGCCATTATCATATAGATAGAAATAAAATATATATATGCAAATTATTAGAGTCTTAAGAGTGATTACTGAATACATAATTAAGCTATAGGATTCATTTGCAGTTCTAAACACCAGCAATAAAATTTGGGAATTTAAGTTTAAAAATATAATAAAATCAAAATTTATAATTAAAATTTTGCATCAACAAATTTAATTAAAAAATAATTTAAAATATTTTCTTTTTTGATGCCAAAGTTAGCATCAAAACATATAAAGTACCCAAGATTAAACTGAACAAAAATTGTGAAAGGCCTTTGTAGAGAAAATTTAGAATATCAAATAAATGGGGTGTTACTGTGGGTAGCAAAACATAATAAGAATTATGTATCAGTTTCCTTCAATTGATCAAATCCACAGTAGAATTCTTTTTGTGGAACCTACAGGCTGATTCTAAAATACATTCAAAAGTCCAAAACACAAAGATATCTCAAAAGAAGAACAAATAGGGGTGTGTCTTTAAAGATATCAAAATCATTTTAAAGCTTTCTGTACTAAGATAATAAAGTAGTGATATGAGGATAGACAAAATGATCATTGGAAAGAACAGAGAGCCTAGAAATAGACCCACACATATATCAACAAGAGTTATGACCAACTCGGCATTGCAAATCAATGAGAAAAGGATGGACTCTTCAATAATTGCTGCTGGAACACTTGGTTATACTTATGGGAGCAGGGAATGAAACTGAATCCTTACCTCACACCATACACTGAAATCAGTCCGAGGTAAAGACATAAGCTCTTTAGTAGACAAAAGAAAGTAATTTTTATGACTTTAGGATAGGATAAGGACTTCTTAAATAAGACATAAAAGAACTTACCATAAAGGAAAAGGAAGGTCAATTTACTTACCTTACAATAAGAACTTTTCATCAATGTACATCATAAAGAGAGTAAACAAACAAGCCATGAACTAGGAAAAGTCATTTGCTACCCATAGTCAGGATAACATAAAGAACTCCTAAAAACCAAGAAGTAAAAGACAAACTAATTCAATTATCAAAAGATTTAAAGCAAGCCCTTCACAGCAGAGGAAATCAAATGACTAAAAAACATGTAAAGACATCCAACCTTGCCCTAGCCAGTTTAGCTTAGTGGATAGAGCATTGGCCTGCAAACTGAAGGGTCCTGGGTTCGATTCTGGTCAAGGGCATATGCCCAGGTTGTGGGCTCGATCCCCAATAGGGGGCATGCAGCAGGCAGCCAATCAATGATTCTCTCTCATCATTGATGTTTCTATCTCTCTCTCCCTCTCCCTTCCTCTCCGAAATCAATAAAAATATATTTTAAATAAAGACATCCAACCTCATTGGTATTCAGGAAATGCAAATTAAAACTGATTCCTGATCTTAAAGAAAACACATATACTGTTGGGAGTATAAATTGGTAGCACTTTGAAAATGATGTTGCAACATATAGAATAGTTGACAATGCACATTCTTTATGAAGCAGACATCCCATTCTCGGTGCCTGTTCTCAGAAACTGCACCGCAGAGACAGACAAAATGCTCATGGCAGCACTCTCTGTAATAGCAAAATCTGGAAACAACCAGAAAGTCGGTCCACCGTAGAATGCATACATAAACTGGGGGGATATCCATATGGCAGAGAAAATAAATGAATTACAACTGCATGCAGCGATGCAGCTGTAGCTCAGGAACAAAATGCTGAATACTACAAGCAAGTCACAGAAGAATACAAGATTCCATTTTTACAAAGTTCAAAAATGCAAAAGGCAGACAGTACTTATTGTTAGAAACCTATTCATCTGGGTAAACTACCTCTGAGGAGAGAGGTTAGGGGGTAAGATGGGGAGAGTGGCACACAAAAGATTTCAAAAAGAGTGGTAAAGTTATTGTTCTTTCTTTTTTTGTGGCAACTGAAACTTTAATTTTATATAATTTTCATGAAATATTAGTTCTCTTTTGATTTTTTTAAATTTATTTATTGATTAAGGTGTTCCATATGTGTCCTTATTCCCCCATTACCCCCTCACCCTCCCCCCACTCATGCCCTCACCCCCATATTGTCTGTGTCCATTGGTTAGGCTTATATACATGCATACAAGTCCTTTGGTTGATCTCTCCCCCTCACCCCCACCCTCCCCTACCTTCCCTCTGAGGTTTGATGGTCTGATTGATGTTTCTCTGTCTCTGGATCTGTTCTTGTTCATCAGTTTATGTTGTTCATTATATTCCATAAATGAGTGAGATCATGTGATATTTATCTTTCACTGCCTGGCTTATTTCACTTAGCATAATGCTCTCCAGTTCCATCCATGCTGTTGCAAATAGTAAGAGCTCCTTCTTTTTTACCGCAGCGTAGTATTCCATTGTGTAGATGTACCACAGTTTTTCTAATCCACTCATCTGCTGATGGGCACTTAGGCTGTTTCCAAATCTTAGCTATGGTGAATTGTGCTATGAACATAGGGGTGCATATATCCTTTCTGACTGGTGTTTCTAGTTTCTTCGGATATATTCCCAGGAGTGGGATTACTGGGTCAAATGGGATTCCATTTTTAGTTTTTTGAGGAAACTCCATACTGTTCTCCACAGTGGCTGCACCAGTCTGCATTCCCACCAGCAGTGGACGAGAGTTCCTTTTTCTCCACATCCTCGCCAGCACTTGTCGTTTGTTGATTTGTTGATGATAGCAAAGTTATTGTTCTTAAACTGGGTGGTAGGTGATGGGGAGGGAGAGAGGAGGCGATGGCAGCACTCTCTGTAATGGCAGCACTCTCTTGTACGTTCACTGAAGAAAAGTCTGCAAGCAAATCCTCAGTGAAAGGAGGGAAGAAGGGCCACTGCAGGTACTGTGAGATGGACTTAAAAATTGGGAGAGACACGCAAAGGGAGTAAGAGAGACAGGAGAGTCTGGGACAATAGGAAGTGTGGAAGGCACGTTTGCAAGGGAGTGGGAGACAGAAAGGTCAACGTTAATTGCCCATCAGCGTCTTTATCACCTCAATCCTTCATGATCCCACCAGAGATACTGTACCCATTTTACAGATGAGGCCACTAATGCCTCAGGCTACTTTGTTGACTCCTCTTCCAAGTCTCAAATGCCCCAAGGCCAAGCGACCGCTCAGATCTATGCTCACCTCGGGGCCACTTCACCCAATCCACAGCTCTGAATGTCCTTCACCAGACCTCTCCGGACACGACTGTCTGGTAACCCTGCAGCCTGTTCAACCTCCACACCTGGGTGTCTAATGGGCATCTGAAATCTAACGTGGATGAGTGAGAACTCTTGATTTTTCTCAAGATAAGGGAGGGCGTCTCTGAGTCTTCCCCATCTTAGCAAAGGCAGCATCCGTTCACCTAGGTCAGTGGTCGGCAAACTCATTAGTCAACAGAGCGGCAAACCGCGGCTCAGGAGCCACGTGTGGCTCGCGAGCCGCAGTTTGCCGACCACTGTCCTAGGTCTCAGGTCAAAATTCGTGGGCCATCTAGGAGCAGATTCTGTGAGCTCTCCCTTCAGATAAACCTTGAATCCAGCCACTTCTCACCCTTCACCACATCCTCCCTGCTCTAAGGCCCCATGGTCTCTTACCTGGACATCAGCACACACAATCCTTCCTGCATCCGCCCTTTACCCCCTGTCCATCCACTCTCCACCCATCAACTGGAATGATCCCCTAGAATAGAGTGCATCTGAGTGGCGGTTACAGAATGTGTTCACTTTGTAAAGAGTCGGTGAACTTCAGGCCTATCATTTGTGCACTGTTTTTTATGGATTTATGCGTTAGTAAGAAGTTCACATTAATTTCCTCCTCCTTTTCTTCTCTTCCTTTCCCTTCCCTTCCCTTTCTGAGCAATTAGGTGAGGTGGGGCCCAGCAGGGTGGAAGTGGAAAGCATCTGGTGAAGAGTGGCCTGGAGTGGGTGAGAGCATGTCCGTACGAGGAGGTGGCCCTGAGCAGGCATTGAAGCCCCAGCCAAGTTAGGGAGTCTGTCACCAGGGACAGGGGTGGCCCAGCACTGGGGTAAGGAGTGCGCCCAGCGACAGAGTAGCCTAGTGTGGAGGACACCTGTACGCACAGCAGGCCTGACTAGAGTGAAATAAAGGGGTTTACGTAATGAGATGCCTGGGAGCATCCGCCCCCACCCCCACCTGAAACAGCAATGAGCACGCCGAGGGCCCACATCTTGGTTTCTAAATATATTCCCCACCACACGGAACCCCTTGGGCAAGTGGCCTGCTCGGGGGTGGGGCAGGAAAAGGTCAAGACGGGCATGGAACGTGGGGTTCTGCCAGAAAGTAAGGAAGCATTCAAAGCTAGACGAGGCCACGTCATAAGGACAGCAAGCAGCCTGAAGGGGCTCCCACTGGTGAAATTAGGGACAAGCTGAGTATCAAGATAAATAGTAACATTAATATCACATCAACAGGCTAAAAAAATAAATAAATAAATCCCAGGATCTTATCAATAGATGCAGAGAAAGCATTTGACAAAATCCAACATCCAACCATAGAAAGGCACTTCCTCAACTTGATAAAGAACACCTACCAAAAAATACAAACAACAACAAAAAACACACACACACACACACACACACACACAGCTGACATCACACGCAGGTGAGAAACTTTCCCACTAAGATCAGGTGTCAGGCAAGGATGTTCCCCTCACAACCGTTTTCAACATCATCCTGGAAGTACTAGTTAGTGCAATAAGACAAGAAGAGGAAATGAGAAGCGTGAAGATTGGGAAGGAAGAAATAAAACTGTCTTTATTCACGAACGTCGTGAGTGTCTACATAGAAAATCCAAATGAATCAACAACAAAAGCTTCTGACAAAGCAGCTTCATTCATAACTGCCGAAACGTGGAAGCAAGCAAGGTGTCTATCCTTCAGCAGGGGAATGGATAAACGGTGGTACATCCAGCCACGGGAATGCTATTCAGCACTAAAATCAAGGACCTGTCAGCCCTAGCCCATTTGGCTCAGCGGATAGAGCGTCGGCCTACAGACCGAAGGGTCCCAGGTTCAACTCCAGTCAAGGGCACGTACTTCGGTTGCAGGCTCCTCCCCGGCTGGGGCCCTGGTCGGGGCTCGTGCAGGAGGCAACCAATCGATGTGTTTCTCTCACATCGATATTTCTCTGCCTTTCCCTCTCTCTTCCACTCTCTCTAAAATCAAAGGAAAAATATCCTGGGGTGAGGATTAAAAATAAATAAATAAATAAATAAATAAATAACCTATCAAGCCATGTCCTCCCCTCCTGACCTTCAAGCATCCTATTCCTCTCAGAGGCCTCTGGTGGAATTGGTTTCTAGAATATGCTTTCTGAACTATTCTGTGCATATGCAAGTGGAAGTGAATTTGCATATGTATATGCATATGATAGCATTAATATTTACTTGTCTGCCTCCTGCCTTTTTAAAAAAAGAAAACCTTTCGCCCTGACCAGTTTGACTCAGTGGAAAGAGCGTCGGCCTGTGGACTCAAGGGTCCCAGGTTCGATTCTGGTCAAGGGCATGTACCTTGGTTTCGGGCACATCCCCAGTAGGAGGTGTGCAGGAGGTGGCTGATCGATGTTTCTCTCTCATCCATGTTTCTAACTCTCTATCCCTCTCCCTTCCTTTCTGTAAAAAATCAATAAAATATATTTTTTAAATAAAAAATAAATAAAATAAAATAAACCTTTGCCCAGCCAGTGTGGCTCAATGATTGAGCGTCAACACCTGTGAATCTGGAGGTCACAGTTCGATTCCCGGTCAGGGCACATGCCCGGGTTGCAGGCTCGATCCCCAGTGTGGGGCGTGCAGGAGGCAGCCCATCAGTGAGTTTCATCATTGATGTTTCTGTCTCTCTCTGCCTCTCCCTTCCTCTCTGATATCAATAAAAATATTTTTAATTAAATTAAAAATTTTTTAAATCTTTATTTTGGAGCAGTTTTACACTTACAGTAAAGTTGAAAGGAAAATACAAAGAGTTCCTACATACCCCTCACCCCGTTTCCCTATCGCTATCATCTTCCATGAGTGGGGTCCATTTTTCACAGCTGAGGAATCAGCTCTACACCCTGGTATCAACTAGACTCCACAGTTCACTCTAATGTCACTACTTTCCCCGCGGTGTCCACTCTCAGGCCGTCCGGGGCACCTCCTATGTAGAGCTGTCACGTCACCTTGGCCTCCTCGAGTCTGCGGCAGCTTCGCAGACGTTCCTTGTGTTTGATGACCTTGACCTTGACAGTCTGCAGGGGGACCAGGGAGCTCCTCTGAGAGGACATGGCGGGGAGGACCCTGCATGCGCTGCTCCGCCTTTTGAATTCTGCGTGCAAATGGTTAAAAATAAAGCGTGCTGCGCCTGCTTCGGCAGCACAGAGACTAAAATTGGAACGGCATAGCGAACTTGAGCACAGCTCCTGTGAAAGGGCGACGTGCAAATTTGTGGAACGGTCCATATTTTTGGTGTTTAATGGGTGTAAAGTTTCAGTTTTACAAGATAAAAATGTTCCAGAGATCTATTGCACAACAATGCAAATAACTTAACTAAATACTTAATTGAAATGCTCAGATGACAAATTTAATGTTGTGTGTTTTTTTTAATTTGAATTCTTTATTGTTGAAAGTATTACACATGTCTCCTTTTTCCCCATTGACCTCTCCCCGCCCACTCCCGCCCTGTTATTTTCTTTTACCACAATAAAAAAGTGTTCTGAAGCAAAAGTAACAAAATGTTAATATCTGTTCAGAGATGGGTACCCAGATTACCTGAATAATTATGTTCTGTTAAATTTTCTGCATATTTGAAAAATTAAAATCTTAGACAAAGGATTTTGCATGTGCAAAGGCCCTGGGGCAGGTTAGAGTACAGCCAGTATGGGCTGGAGAGCAGGAAGAAAAGGACAAGGTGGCACAGGATGAGAGAACTGGGTGGGGACTTGATCGTAGGACCACAGAAGACAACACCCTTCCCACACATTCCAGAGGCTTCCGCCCCTGCCAGCCTGCGAGCCATCCCTTCCTCGGGCGCTAACAGGGCACCTGAGTTGGCCTCCCCAACCACCAGTGCCAGCTCCCGCCCAGGCCCTGCTGCATCCTGAACATGACAAGCTCATTGTTCCCTTTCTCCCGACGGCTGCGTCTCCCCGGAGGCAGTTCTGAGCCCACAGGTTTCTGTGGGCAGATGTCCCAGGGCAGGGTTCTCAAAGGGACCACTGTCTGGGCACCGTCCTGGCCCAGCAGACAGCCTCCACATCAAAGAGGAGAGATCAAAGCTCCCCCCAGCCGCCCCCAGCACCCAGCCCAGCCCTGGTCTCGTGGCACAGTTCACCCCTCGGAGGGGAGGAGGGAGGCGGGGGCGGGACACGGGCAGTAGCTGGATGGCCATGGGCAGCCACATCGCCCATGAGCACGGCACACCACGAGGAGGGCAGGGACAGTACTCCTATGCTTGCCATCGGCAAGGGAAAGGACTCACAGTGTGCCAAGGTCACACAGCTGGCTGAGGTCACACAGCTGGCCCAGACCTTGAACTCCCCGGCCGGGGCCGCTCCCAGAAGCACAAGTGGCAGTCTGACTAATGCAGACACCGGGGCCACGCCTCCCAAATACACCCATTTAGTAGCTTGGGTCTTCGGGCAGATGATGGCCTCCTGACCTTGACCTCCCAAGGGTGCCAAGTGCAATGATAGGCATGTTCAACAGACGGTAGCTCTTCTTACCGCAACACCCTAGAAACAACCCACCTTAGGAGGGGGGGCTGAGGGCAGCAGAGGGGCAGAGCACCCCCTGGGCTGGCCCAGGGTGGGGAGCTGCCTTGGGCCTCCAAGCGGACCCCCTGGGATAGACCTCCAGCCCCAGCCCCAGGCTCACCAGGTTTCTGTGATTAAATGCAGTCAGAGCTCGGCCGCCGTGGCTCAGTGGTTGAGTGTTTACCCCTGAATCAGGAGGTCACGGTTCGATTCCTGGTTCATAAGTCAATGCTTATGACACCCTTCACCCGTTTCCCTATCGCTATCATCTTCCATGAGTGGGGTCCATTTTTCACAGCTGAGGAATCAGCTCTACACCCTGGAATTAACTAGACGCCACCGTTCACTCTAATGTCACTACTTTTACTAAAATTCACCGAGATGTGTGCATGTCACCGCGTGTATGTTTATATCTCAGCTCAGGTGCCCTGCTAGCACCTGAGGAAGGAATGGCTCGCAGGCTGGCAGGGGCGGAACCCTCTGGAATGTGTGGGAAGGGTGTTGTCTTCTGTGGTCCTACCATCACCCAATCCTCTCACCCACTGAGCCATGCCGGGTGGGTTCCATTGATCTTTAGAGAGAGTGGAAGAGGGGGGGGGGGGAAATACATCGATGTGAGAGAGATACATCGACTCGTTGCCTTCTAGGGTGCTGGAAATGTTTTATGTGTCGATCTGAGTAGATGTTACCTGGGCACACATGCAAAAATTCATCGAGATGTGTGCATGTCACCGTGTGTATGTTTATCTCTCGATTTTTTAAAAACCAAATCATTGAAAGGAAAAGGGGCCGTGGGGCATCCAGCACATGGGCCTGTCTGATCAGGAGGCAACTTTCCCAAAGGCTCCAGCAGCTCTCCCCAAAGGTCTGTTGGGCCAGAAGTGGGTCACATGCACACCCCAATACCCATCACCAGCCAAGGAGGTTGGAGGTGCCATGACTGGTCCCTGGAGCTGGGCACCCCGTTGCTGGAACAAAACTAGGGTTCCGTTACAAAACAAGATGGGTGAGGGCTGTTGCGTGGGCAGCCAGTAGCGCCTGCCACGACGGCAGACCGCCCCGAGAGGTGAGAGCCCGTCCAGGCAGGAAGCATGAAAGTGAAACTCGCGGTTGCTCCCGGGGCACGCCCATGGGCTGAGCCCTTGTGGGGGATCTCCATCCTCTTCAAGATGGTGGCAGGTGAAGAAGGATACACAAGAAATGATGAGGGGGAAAGGTCCAGGAATTGTTGCCAGAAACCAGTGTATCCCGGGTTATAGGATAAATAGCTGTATGGATAGATGGATGGATGATGGATGGTTAGATAGATGGTTGGATGGTGGCATGGTAGATGCATACGTGGATGGATGAATGGGTGATGGATGGATGAGTGGATGAATTTATCCTAAGGAATTAGCTCACACAATTGTGGGGGTGAGCGAGTCCCAAATCAATAGGGCAGCAGCTGGAACCTTCCAGCAGACTGGAAACTGCTACAGTCTTGGGGCAGCTTGTCTTCTCATTTTGCTATGAAGGCTTTCAATTGATTGGATGAGGCCTAGCCACATTATCAGGGGTGATCTCCTTCCCTTAAAGGCAACTGACTAACCACATCTGTTAACCACATCTGCAAAATACCTTCACAGCAACACCTAAATTAGTGTGTGATTAAGTAACTGGGTTCTATGGCCTCGCCGAGCTGACACCTAACACTGACCGGCAACCTCAGCTGTGCTTCCCTGCGCCCTCTCCCATTCCCCCCCATCCGGCCTGCCCCACGCCCCATCCTTGTCTGAGCTCAGATGGCTTCAGAATTAACCTCCAGACAGTGGCATGTCCATGGTCAAGCTCTCCAGGGGCCGCACCCAGTAGGGTTCTACATTGGGGTGGGAGTGGAACGGAACCAGAAAGATGCTTCTATTGCAGTGGTGGGCAAACTCATTTAGTCAACAGAGCCAAATATCAACAGTACAACGACTGAAACTTCTTTTGAGAGCCAAATTTTTTAAACTTAAACTTCTTCTAACGCCACCTTCTTCAAAATAGACTCGCCCCGGCCGTGGTATTTTGTGGAAGAGCCACACTCAAGGGGCCAAAGAGCCGCGTGTGGCTCACAAGCCGCAGTTTGCCGACCACGGTTCTATTGGAACCTGGAAGAGGAGACCCAGACTTGGCCAAATCAGCCACAAAAACCTGAACAAGAAAAGAAAAACCCTGCTCCCCATATCAGCGGACCTTTCTCTGGGTCCTGGGTGTTTTCTGCTCCATGGATTCCTTGGTATTCGCTGTCTCTCATAAACATACTTCTGTGATATATACTGTAAATCTGCTTCATTTGAAATTCACAGTTAATGACCTATTCCCTCGGATTCAGGAAACAGAGTGAGGTTCCGGCTTTTAAAGGCCAGGAGTTTACTAGCCAGAATATGACAAGTATTACAAAGTATAGGCCTGCTCTAAAAGCACTTAAGAAACAGTCTGTCAGAAATTTCAAGAATACCTTCAAATAACATCATTTATCTGCCAAGAGGCCGGCGGAGGTGGGGGGGGGGGGGGAGAGCGAGGGGGGGCGGAGGGAGAGTGAATGAGTGTTTGATCAAATCCATACTTTCCACTTGCCCAGCGGGGGATATTTGTTCACCCTTTTCACTCTGGAAAGTTCGTGTGCACACTTGTGTGAGCAAGGGGGGTGTGCATGGGCGCCAGGGCCTGCAAGCACACGTGTGCACCAGGGCCCTGTCCCCTTGTCCACCAGCCCCCATGGCTGACACAAAACCAACTCCACCATCATCTGAACTCTCGAGTCAAAGGGTAATTTAATCAGACGCGTACCCCTGGTTTCGGGTCGGCCCACTTAACTGAAACCCAAAGCCAGCTCTGGAGTAAATTGGGCTGTGGACCAATCGATTAGGCCCATCCACACCTTCTCATTTTCAATAGAGTCAGGGCCTAACCAGGTTAATTTCTGTTAAACACATTACCCAGGTACTCTCCTCTTACCAGCCCAATGATTTTGTGTCCGGTCTGAAGGATTGTAATTGCAATCCAGCGAGACGCCAAGTGAACAGGGTGATTTACGGAGGCCCCGGAGCCGGCCGCCTCCTACCTGCCAGCCGCCCAGCGGGAACTTTCCTCCTCGAATCTTGTCATGATTGACAGTCCCAGGGCCCAGCACGGAACGCCCGGCGTGAGGCCTCGGCTGTCCCTGGGAGAACAGGGTGCTGCTGCCTTTGGGCACGGACTCTGGGGTCCTCCCCAGACCTGAGGGTCGGGGGCGCGAGGGCCTCTTTGTTCCCCAGAAGAGACTCAGAGGGCGGGACTTCCAGGAACCAGCTTGGGTGCTGCTGGTCCTTCGAGTCACGCCCCTTCCCTCCTAACTGCTGTGCAGGGAACATTCTGGCTTGGCTTCCCAGGGTCCTCTGCACCTCAGGCCTCACGGAGACAGGCCCAGTGCCCCCCACCACCCTCCCCTCAGGCCCCATCCTCTTTTCCGGGCCAGCTCTCCCCTCTCATCTCTTTGGGCCCTACTCTGACTCCCCCACATCCAGTGGTAGCCTCACCTGTGGCCTGAGCTCCTCGTCTGGCCTCTCCACACCCCAGTCCCCTCATTTGCTGGCTGAGTGGGACAGGACTCCCGCTCACAGGGTTGTGACGACAAAGCCCGGGGAGCAACGGCCCAGGACCCGGCACATGGTGAGCCTTCTAGGATGTCAACCGTAATCATTCTTATTAAGAAAAGCTGGTCCGGGTGAGGCCACGCGCCCCTGGGTCTGAGAGAGGCCACGCGCCCCTGGGTCCGGGTGAGGCCATGTGTCCCTGGATCCGGGTGAGGCCTCGTGCACCTAGGTCCGGGTGAGGCCACGCGCCCCTGGGTCTGGGAGAGGCCACACGCCCCCGGGTCCAGGTGAGGCCATGTGTCCCTGGATCCGGGTGAGGCTGGGTCCCGGGTCCGAGTGAGGCCACGCGCCCCTGGGTCTGGGAGAGGCCACGCGCCCCTAGGTCCGGGTGAGGCCATGTGTCCCTGGATCCGGGTGAGGCCTCGTGCACCTAGGTCTGGGTGAGGCCACGCGCCCCTGGGTCTGGGAGAGGCCACGCGCCCTCGGGTCCTGGTGAGGCCATGTGTCCCTGGATCCGGGTGAGGCTGGGTCCCGGGTCTGGGTGAGGCCACGCGCCCCTGGGTCTGGGAGAGGCCACGTGCCCCTGGCTCTGGGTGAGGCCACGTGCCCCTGAGTCCGGGTGAAGCCATGCCCCTGGGTCCGGCCGAGACCAAACCAGAGGGAGTCGGACCTCCGTTACCACCATTTGTCCACCATCCAGAGCTGAGGGGTCAGTGCTGACATGTACACATAAGGAACTGGTGGACATTGAAATTGGGTCTCTAAAGAACTGTTTGTCCAGAAAGAAACTCACTACAGACTGATTCATTTGCCTGTCAGCATAACTATTATTGCTTGTCTCACATTCAGTTCTTATAAGTATATCTCTAGGGACACATGATCTCGCGCATCTAGGGGAAATGATGAACAACATAGACTGATGAACAAGAACAGAACCAGAAACAAGGAGGCATCGATCGGACTATCGGGCCTCAGAGGGAGGATAGGGGAGGGTGGGGGGAGGGGGGAGAGATCAACCAAAGGACTTGTGTGCATGCATGTGAGCCTATCTAACGGTTGAGTTCAACAGGGGGTTGGGGCATCCGTGGGGAGGGGTGTGGGATGGGAATGGGGGGATGAGGACAAATATGTGACACCTTAATCAATAAATAAATTTTAAAAAATAAAAATAAAAATAAAAAATAAAGAAAGAAAGAAAGAAAGAAAGAAAGAAAGAAAGAAAGAAAAAGAAAAGCTGGAAAGGACAGAGCACAATTAGTGCTGGCGAGGATGGGGAGGAATTGGAACCCTCACCCATTGCTGGTGGTAACGTGAAACGGTACAGCCACCTTGGAAACCAATTTCTTAAAGAGTTAAACATGCATGTATCATACTAGAGGCCCGGCGCACGAAATTCGTGCATGGGTACAGTCCCTAGGCCTGGCCTGCGATCAGGGCCATCTTCCCCAGCTGCCCGCAGCCGGCCATGCCCCCCGCCGCCACCCACCCCTTGTTTCCCATTCGCCATCAGGTGATCGGTCCTGATGGCGGGGGAAGGAACTGAGAGGTCAGCTGTTCCCACCCACTCACCGGCCCTGCCCCTGCCACGGGTGGCCATCAGGCGATCGGAGCCTGCCGGCCAGGGAAAGGAACCAAGAGATGGTCAGTGTGCCTCATAGTGACTGGTCCAGCGGTCATTCTGGTTGTTCTGCCATTAGGGTCAATTTGCATATTACCCTTTTATTATATAGGATGGCCCAGCAATTTCCATTGGTGGGAATTTCCCCAAGAGAAAGGAAAGCATAGGTCCATACAAAGACCTGTACATGAATGCTCGTAGCAGCTTTCTTTACAATATCACAAAAGTGAAAACAATCCAGCAGTCTATCAATAGATGAATGGATAAACAAAGTGTGCTCTAGCCATACAACGAAATATGATTTAGCAATAAAAAGGAATGAAATAGGCCAATCTGAGACAGACAAATATCACATGATCTCACTTTTCTGTGGAATCTAATGAACAAAATAAACTGACCAACAAAATAAGACCCGAAGCATGGAGGCATGGAACAGACTGACATACCGTGTGTGTGGCAGGGGGAGGGGGATGAGAAGAGATAAATCAAAGGACTTATATACTTACTAGAGGCCCAGTGCACAAAATTCGTCCCTCAGCCCAGCCTGTGCCCTCTCGCAGTCCAGTACCCCTCAGGAGATGTCCACCTGCCGACTTAGGCCCCTGTGGGGAGCAGGCCTAAGCCAGCAGTCGGATATCCCTCTCACAGTCCGGGACCCCTTGCTCCTTACCACCCACCTGCTCGCTGCTCCTTAGCACTGCTGCGGAGGCAAGAGAGGTTCCCGCCACCACTGCTACGCTCACCAGCCGTGAGCTGTGGGAGCGCACTGACCACCAGGAGGCAGCTCCTGCATTGAGCATCTGTCCCCCTGGTGGTCAGTGCGCGTCATAGCGACTGGTCGTTCCACCATTTGGTCAATTTGCATGTTGGGCTTTTATTATATAGGATATCCATAGCCAAATGGACGCTGGCAATAGGGTAGTGAAGATCCAGGGTAGCGGGGAGAGAGTTAGGAGCTGGAAGGAGGGGTGGGGGGAAATTGGGAGATATCTGTAATACCATCAATAATGAAAAAATATATTTAAAAAAGGAATGAAGACCAACTACCTGCTATGACATGTGTAATCCACAAAACCATTACACTAAGTGAAAGGAGCTAGACATACCAGACCACATAGTGTATGATTCCATACATATGAAATGTCCAGAAAAGGCCAATGTACAGAGACAGAAACATTAGTGGCGGCTTTGAGGCTCAGAATGGGAACAAGGGTTCACTATAAACAGGCATGAGGGATCTTACCGAGGTGGCAAAAATGTTCTGAAACTCGATTGTGGTGGTGGTTGCACAACTCAGTAAATTTACTAAAAAGCATTGAGTTGTACACATAAAATGGGTAAATTTTACAGAATGTAAATTATGCCTCAATAAAGTTGTTTAAAAAGAGAGAATGAGAGAGATGCTGAAACCTGCCACTTGTAAAGAAATCGGCAGCCTTGGCTGGATTTGGGTTTTTTCATTTGTTTTGCCAACGTAGGGGAACAAGCTTTTGTTGGGACTGAAACACGTGTCAACATATGAGATACTGGTATAAATTCACCTAGTGGGGGGCCCAGCACAATGTTGGGGAATGGCAGCAGGCATCGTCGATGATGTGTTAGCTCTCTTTCATTGCAATGGCCTCCCAGAAGAGGAAAGACCTAAGCTGACCTTTGTCTGTTATTAACTGCCCTCTGGATGTAACACATGAAACACCCATGAAGATCCATTGTCGGTGGGAACCGATTAGAAATCCAGCTATGTGTGTGGACTGCTTATTGAGCATCTACCATGTGCCCAAGTTACTGAATCTGGGCCTCAGTTTCTTCGCCTGTAAAATGGGACGATAGTATCAGCAACCTGATAGGCTTAATGTAAGGATTACTTGAGTTAATATATGGAACGTGCTTAGAACAGGGGTGGGCACATAGCAGTTGTCAGCTATGATCATTACTTTGTAAACCAGGACCTTCGTCCCAGCTTAACTTCAAGAGTGGCCTAGTTAACCGGTGGCTGCCGATCTAACCGGTGGCTGTCACTGCTGACTTCCAGGCTGTGCACCTGCCCCGCCGGTAAGCAGAGAAGAAGGTGGGGGCCTCTCCCGCACGCCCCCTACCTGTCCTTTGCAGCAGCCCTTACTGAGCCCGTGATGTCACTGCCCGCGTGCGATTATTTAAGCCAGGGCTCTCTCTTCCACTGGAAGGCAAGCTTCGTCGGGGCAGGGGCCAGGCCATTGTGTGACACCAGGCCGAACAAGCTCTCAGTAAATAGTTATGGGAGGAAGAAGATGAGCAAGATGAAGAGAGGCAGGGAGGGCGAGAGGAAGGGGCCACTAGCATTGGCTGGAACAGCCCGCCCAAAATAAATGTTACTATTGCCAAAGAAACCTCCAACCCTAAACCCAGAGTCTTCCAGTCCAGTGCCAGGCAGCAATGGGGAAAATAGGAATTTTAATTATAATGGGGGGAATGACCCACAAATTGGTACCATGTTCCTCTTTATTTCAGCTTTCTGGAGCTCAGCAACATTGGTGGGGCTAAGAGCACAGACGCTGTAATAGCTGACATGTATCACTCTGAATACACCCAGGCCTTCCACATACTATTCAATCCTAATCGCTTTACACATACTGTTTAATCCTCACCACCCTCTGAGGCAGGTACTGTTACTGTTCCTATTTCACCAATGAGAGGCCTGAGGCCCGAGGCTACACAGCTATGTAGCAGACCCACATAGTTTGATTCTGGAACCTGTACCCTTAACTCATACACGATGCTCATAGCAAATGGGGAAATGTTTAAGGAATTAACGGGCGGCATTTCTTTTCTGACCCCATGGAGCTTGGGAACCCACCGTAAGAAAAACTCAAACTACCAATGCTGGTGTGATAAGGCTGGCAGAGCCCTCACAGATGCTGTCATTCCTTTGGGAAGTGTTTGTGGAGCACCTAACCCTCTGTTTCCTCATCTGTGAAGTGAGAATAATAACAATGTCTTGTAGGATAAGGCACTTGGAACATGGACACAGTAAGGGCTCAATAAGTATTTGTTAGCTTAGTCAGTGTGGCTCAGTGGTTGAGCGTCAACCCATGAACCAGGAGGTCACAGTTCGGTTCCTAGTCAGGGTACATGCCCAGGTTGCAGGCTCGATCCCCAGTAGGGGGCGTGCAGGAGGCAGCCAATCAATGCTTCTCTCTCATCATTGATATTTCTGTCTCTCTCTCCCTCTCCCTTCCTCTCTCTTAGATCAATAAAAACATATTTTAAATAAATAAATAATAAGTGTTTGTGGTATCGTCGTCAGTTTGAGGCTGGCCCTGGCGGGACTGTGGGAACAGAACATGCAGAAGACAAAGGCCTTCCTAAAGGAGCCTGCTGGCCGTTGGGGAAACGGACAAATACACATCACAACCCAGCCATTCCTTAGGAAGTGAGACAGTGCTTCCCTGACCAAAATGTTAGATCTGGCCATCCTATATAATAAAGAGCTAATATGCAAATGGTCGTCACACCCTCGCACCCTCGCACCCTCGCACCGGAACTGCTCAGACACTCAACACTGGGGAGAGAGGAATGGGGACCAGCCAGGCTGTGGCCCAGGAGAGGGACAAGCCTCCTGCCCCGTGGTCCTGGGCGCCAGTGCCTGCAGCTGCGGCCTGGAGAGGGACAAGCCGCCCGCCCTGCAGTCCCCAGCGCCAGCACCTGCAGCTGTGGCCCAGGAGAGGGACAAGCTGCCCGCCTCGCAGTCCCGGGCACCTGTGGCTGCGGCCCAGGCGAAGTCACCCGCCCACGGTCCCCTGCGGCTGCGGCTGACCTGGGCAAAGCCAGCCCAGTTCCTGGGTGCCTGCGGCCGGCCAGAGGGAGGGAAGCCCAGGTCCTGGTTGTGGGGCGAGGCAGAGGTGGTTAGGGGCAATCAGGCCAGCAGGGGAGCAATTAGGGGAGATCAGGCAGGCAGGCAGAGGTGGTTAGGGGCAATCAGGCAGGCAGAGGTGGTTAAGGGTGATCAGGCAGGCAGAGGGGTTAGGGGCGATTAGGCAGGCAGGCAGGCGAGTGGTTAGGAGCCAGCGGTCCTGGATTGTGAGAGGCAGTCGGACATCCCTCGAGGGGTCCCGGATTGGAGAGGGTGCATGCCTGGCTGAGGACCCCACCCCCGTGCACGAATTTCATGCACCGGGCCTCTAGTTATTTATAATATCAAATAATATTTTGAATTAAATACAATCACACACACAAATGAGTGCATGGAAAACCTTCTTCAGATCAATGACCTATACTAATGCTCATTTCCAGTGTTAATTTCCTGGTTGTGACATTGTACTCAATGCTACCCATAGCAGAAACTGCATGAGTTACATGGGATCCCTCTGTATCATTTCCTACTGCTGCATGTGAGTCTATAATGATCTCAAAATAAAAACTTAAAAAAGAATAAAGCTCTTGGATCTTTTGAGAGAAGTTGATCTGTCATGCAGGCACTACTTAGGACTTTTAATTGCACTAATATACACACATATGTGCTATTAGGAGTATCTATATAAGATGATGGGTAGGAACTAAACTTACTGTGGTAATCATTTTGCAGTACATGTTAAGCCAAGTCATTATCCCGTACGCCTTAAACTTAACCAGTGCTGTGTGCCAACTGGATCTCAATAAAACTGAAAGGAAACCAAGGCTGTTGTGAGCATCCAGTTTGCAACGATGGTCCCACGATTAGGTGGCAGGCGTGCTCTCTGCACGTCACCTCCATCCTCACAGGAGAGCTGCCAGGAGGGATTGCTAATCTCTAAATTCCGGTGAGAGCTAAACTTTGTCCAGAACATGAGGGAAATGATGGTCTGGCTTGGCGTGTGCCGAGGGGGTGCTGTCGGGTGAACACTGCAGCTGAGAGCCTGGGAGCCTGAGGTGCCCGTCCGTCCCTCTGTACCCCCACCTTCAGAAAAACAACAACACGGCGGCGACCGGTAAGGAAGATGCAGGGGCTGGTGGGGCTGGTGGGGCCGAGATGATAGTGACGCCTGGAAACGGTCACCAAAACGCAGAAACAGAAGGTTTTCATGTTGGTGGTCAAACAGCCAAGGAAAGTATGGCTTTCATTGGGCTCAAGGGTGCAATTTGCCGGAAGTCAGCAATGTTCTGTGCCTGAGAGGTAATTCTTACCCGCGGGTGTGGCTCAGTGATTGAGCATCGACCTATGAACCAGGAGGTCACTGATACTATCCCTGGTCAGGGCACATGTCTGGGTTGTGAGTTCGATCCCCAACAGAGCGGGTGCAGGAGGCAGCCGATCCATGATTCTCTCTCATCATGGATGTTTCTATCTCTGCCTCCCTCTCCATTCCTCTCTAAAATCAATAAAAATATATTTTTTTTTAGAAGAATAGAATTGGTCCTGTTTGGCTACGGAAAATCCTTATGACCCTAGAAAGGCAATTTATACCATTTAGAAATATTTAGAAACATTAGAAATAAATGTCAGAAGTATTTAGAAACTATAATTTTCTAAATTATATTTAGAATATAATACCAAATAATTTGGGCCCAAAAAAATGATTTTAGAAAAGGAAGACTTCTCTGTCACTCCTGTCTCTTGTGCGGGGGAAAAGGTGGGTGACAGCGACATCACTAATATCCATCGAGGCCAGGAGCTCCCAAAATCATGACACAAACTTAGTATAGAGAGGGAGCCTGGTTCCCGGGAGCCGAGTTATGGGCAGAGGCATGAACCCTCCGTCGTTCGGATCTGGGCCCCCCCAGCATTCCAGCGGGCAGTTTTCTTACTAATTCTAGGGAAGATCCCCCACCCCCACCCCCAGTCTGTGGCCCGAAAGTGGCTTAAGGATGAGTCACTTTTATGGACCACGGTGGACGGCCTCCTGAAGGAATGTGCCATGCATGGGAAGGTCTGGATGGGCACATGATAAATGTTTAAGCACAAGTGAGATCAACCCATCATCTCGTGGCATAAAATGTGGCCGGCCGCCCACCCCTCGCGCTGCAAGCCGAGCTCACTCGCAGAAGGAGGCAGGACCCGGGCCCTCACCGCATTTCCGGGACGCGGTAGAATATGCCATCTAATGAGGCCACGGCATGAGGAAGATATATGAGCACGTGCTGAAGCCCAGGAGTCAGTTCCCGCTGATCTCCGTCTCTCGCCTCCTGAAAACAACAATAACTGTCTTCATCCCCCTCACCCCACCCCACCCTCGCACTCCCCCCACCCCTGCCCCTGACCAGGCAGGCAGAGAGTCACGATGACAGAGCACAGTGGTCAGGAGCACATGCTCTGGCCCCAGACGACCCTGGGCAAGTCACCTGTGCCTCAGTTTCCTCATTTGTAAAGCATCAAAGATAATAAGTATACCTTACTTCCTAGGCCAGTGGTCGGCAAACTCATTAGTCAACAGAGCCAAATATCAACAGTACAACGATTGAAATTTCTTTTGAGAGCCAAATTTCTTAAACTTAAACTTCTTCTAACGCCACTTCTTCAAAATAGACTCGCCCAGGCCGTGGTATTTTGTGGAAGAGCCACACTCAAGGGGCCAAAGAGCCGCATGTGGCTGGCGAGCCGCAGTTTGCTGACCACGGAACTAGGCTGTTCTGAGGATTGAATGTATTTAACCAGGCTTGGGGTTCTTAGCAGGTGTGCTTGGCACAGGAGACAGAGTCCACACTGGATGTACTTGTAGCATATGCATCGTTCCAGTCTTGCCTTCACTATTTCATTAAACCTTCATAACACAGCATGAGGTAGTCCCCACCCACCCACCCATTTTACAGAGGAGGAAACTGAGGCCCAGTGAGGTGAAGTGGCTTTGGCACGGTTACGCGGCCTCAAAGCCTGGCAGGCCCCTAAGAGTCACCCTGCGTGCACAATGCATTGCCACCGTTCTCTCCTCCCCTACAGCCTCCCCGAAGCTCCGTCCCATCCCTCCTCCCCTTTCCTGTCACAGAGGGTGCTTGTTCTCTGGTTCCGTTGATCAGAACACAAAAGCAGCTCTGTTGGCTGTAGCTTCCAGGCCAGAGCACTCCTGGGGGGGGGGGGTCTCCGTGTGGGCAGGGCTCCCCCGGCCTCCTGCCCCAGCCCAGGCCTGGTTCTACGTCTCTGCCCACAGATGAGGCTCTGCTTCTCTCCCATGACCCAGCTGCTAGTTCCTGCCCCGGCAAACACGCTGCCAGCATTTTCAGAACCAACCAGCAAATAAAAAGCTTTCTCTCTCCATCAGCCTCTCTGGGCCTCTCGGCCACGTGGGAGAGCTGCGTTCCCTCACCTGTCAGCTTCACTTACGCAGCAGGCCCGGGAAGGGAGCCACTCACCACCACCGGCCACGCTGTCAAAGCTGTGTCAGGGGGCCCGGGAAGTGTGGGCGAGTGTGCGAGCATGTGTGTGAGTGACTGAATGGCCATGTGAGTAAACGTGAGTCTATGTAAGTGTGTGAGAGCACTGTGAGGCTGTGTGGGTATATTTGAACGTGCATGAATGAGTGCGTGAGGGAACGGGTGTTGTGAATATGGGAGTGTCTGGGAGCGAATGTGTGTGAATGTGCACGTGAGCGTGTGAGTAAATGTGGCTCTTTCCTTGAGGGAAGGTCACGGATGTACAATAGCTGGGCCGAAGGGTAGACAAATGAAGGCTTGAACGCACCTCACCATGGTCCTCCAGAAACCCAGGACTGCCTGCTCCCGCCCGCCCACTCCCCGCTGCCTGAAAATCAGCCCCACCTTCCTGAGGGCCTGACCTGCCATCCCACAGGCAGTTCCTCCGCCCGTCCTGCCAGAGGTCTCACGGGGCTCAAGACATCCTGGTGATCAGCCGAGGTGCGCCAAGGCCTCGGGTGGCAGACAGGTTACCCGCCCTTGCATGCACACACATGTGGAAGGTGCACCCAGCCTGTACACACAGGTACATGTGTGACAAAATATTCCCATTGAGTCTGCTGAACAGGCTCCGGGCTGGGGCGCTTCCCAGCCAGTTAAGGACGCCGAAGTGAAACGCAGGTGAGCAGGTACTGACACAGACACCCAGCATCCGTGGGACAGCGGTGGCTGACCGATGGCACGGTCAGGGATTCCCCTGGGCAAGAGGAGGGTCTCCAGGTGGGAGGGGGCAGCTAGTCCCACCCACTTCTACTTCACAAAATAACTCATCACTGGAAAACGAAGCAAGATGCTACCCAGCTCACATCTTGGCCCCTTCCCGAGAGCCTGTGGAGCTGGAGCAACTCTGCAAAGCATTTTCCAGACTCAGCCCGCAAAAGTCCGATTTCGCTGGTATGATCCCCCCCGCCCCCCGCTCCCTACCAACACTCTCAAATCGTTCCTCCTTTCATCTCACCCATTCACCAGGATCTCCCCAACCTCTTCCCACACCACCTGGCAAAGAGAAGGCTCCAACATCACCCTAGTTGGTTTGGCTGAGAGGATAGAGCGCCGGCCTGCGGACTGAAGGGTCCCGGGTTTGGTTCTGGTGAAGGGCACATGCCTGGGTTGTGGGCTCAATCCCCAGTAGGGGGCATGCAGGAGGCAGCCGATCAATGATTCTCTTTCCTCATTGATGTTTCTCTCTCTCTCTCTCTCTCTCTCTCTCTCTCTCTCTCTCTCTCCCGCTCCCTTCCACTCTGAAATCAATAAAAATGTATTTAAAAAGAGAGAGAGAGAGAGAGAGAAAGAGAGAAGGCTCCAACATTTGCCACCCACAGCAAGAACCTGAACTTGGGTTTGAACTTGGTATGAGAGAGAACAAACAGGGAGCCAGCGGGGGTAGCAGAGGCCTTGTCCCTCACCCTCCACAGCCCCCAGCGTGGTTTTCGTTAGCCAGCTCCTGTTCTCCCTTAGACGCCATCTCTGGGACCCGTTTCGTGTCTGCAGCCCAGCGCCAGGATGTGCTCTGCCTGGCTCTGGACCCCACCTACATCCCAGGCTCCAGAGCAAACACAGCCAGCAGCCGCCCGAAGCAGCCGCCGTGATTTACAGTCAAGCGTACACGCCGCAAATTCTATTTTATTTCCCCAGAAACACATGAAAAACTTGGCTCTTTCGTTTGCTGACACAAATCTTTTTCTCCCCTCTCTCCCCATTCCCCCTCCCGCCCCAGTGCCCTTCCTCCCCGCCCACCTCGGCCCGTCACCAGTTCGTAAATGAGAAGCTCCGGCGGCAGAGGCAGGGAGATTGGACAAACTGACTCATCTTGCAAATGGTTTTCCTTCTGAATCTGCATCTCCTCGGAAGCACACATCTGTCATCACGCGTCCAGGGCAGTAGGAGGCGTTCCCGGGCCCCTGGCTCGTGTCTGCTAGGCACCAAGGGGACCGCCCACTGTGAGGTTCCCAGACTGGAGAACCCAGAGCCTACACACACACACACACACACACACACACACACACACACACATATACACACACACACACACACATATACACACACACACACACACATATACACATACACACACACACACACCCCGAGGGCTGGAGCACACAACGGGGTCTCCTGCAACCAGCCTGCCCCGGATTCCTCACCATCTCCCCATGCCCTTACCCGCCCATTCTCCCCAAACCCCGCTGTGACCCAGTCAGATGTACTTGGCCACACCCAACAGGAAAGCCCTCCCGACCCCCATATGCAGGCTCCCTGAGGACCATCCCACGGTCATCCACGGAGTCTCCGAGAAAAGCCACAGGGCCAGCATCCTCCCAGCAAGAAAGGCCAGCTCTTGTCCCTTGTCACCATCTAGGCCAGTTGTTTGGATTTGGAGTTTGTTGGCGGGGAGGGGCGGGGGGATTGGTGTTTGGTAGGTAGTTTAATGTTGCCTTTGAGCCTGCAGACAGAGTCACCAACTGACTTGGGGCATAGGAACCTGACTGGGACCGTTCACACCTCACAGGAGGAACTCACCACCTTGGCCAGGGCCTTGTCAGCCGGCAGCGCCAGGTCTGTGATCTAGGACAGCATCGGCACTGTTCACAGGCCGGGAGAAGGGCTGGGCCGATCTGCTGGGAATCTTCCACGCCAGCTCCTCCTCAGGACTACAGGGAGGAGAACAACTGAAAGGATTCTAAGGGTTTGAGGATAGTAGAAGTAATAATACCTCGGCTCTCTCAGGTCATTTTCCTCCCTGAGAGCCTTAAGCATTTCCACCAAGACTGTCTTTTTTGTCATAAACAATTCTATGAAAGTAGAAATTGACAGGAAGGGCATCATTGAGTTCTATACCAAAGTTGAGGCCCAGAGAGGTTAGGTCATCTGTCCAAGATCACACAGCATATAAACAAATAAACTACAATTGGCAGTTTCTTGAAAGTTAAACATTCAGCCCAGCCAGCGTCGCTCAGTGGTTGAGCATCAACCTATGAACCAGGAGGTCACGGTTCGATTCCTGGTCGGGGCACATGCCCGGATTGCGGGTTCGATCCCACACATCCCCAGTTTGGGGCGTGCAGGAGGCAGCTGACCTATGGTTCTCTCTCATCATTGATGTTTCTGTCTCTCTCTTCCTTTCTCTCTGAAACCAATAAAAAACATAATTTTTTTAAAAGTTAAACATGCATCTAACATGCAACCCAGTCATTTCACACCCAAGAAAAAGGAAAGTATAATGACTGGTACGCATATATTTAAAGCAACTTTATTTATAATAGCTAAAAATTGGAAACTGCTCGAACGCCCATCAGCAGGTGAACGGATAAACAGATCGTGGTATATCCCTACCGTGCAATGCCACTCAGCAATAAAAAGGAACAAGCTACTGCCACCTGAACAGTGTGGATGAACCACACAAACATTATGCTAAGTGAACGTAGCCAGACTCAAAAAGAAAAAAAAAAATTACTTTATACAAAAATCCAGAAAATGCAAACTAATTCCTCCATGATGGAAAGCAAATCCGTGGCAGCCGGGGATGGGAGGGAGGGATTACAAAGGGCATGAGGAGCTTTTAGAGGTGAGGGTGTCTTGACTATGCTGGTGGCTTAACAGATGTATTCGCACGTGAAAACTCAGCAAATTGCACACTTTGAATGCGTAGTTTGCTATGTCAGTTACACCGCACCAAAGCTAAAAGGGTTTACGTGTGAAAGGAGAAGGGGAACACGAGACAAAGAGGAAACGCCAGTGGGGAATCTGGCGCTAGAAATGAAGTCAGTGTGCAGGCTGTCAACCATGCTGCCTGCTG
The DNA here is from genome assembly GCF_027574615.1 of Eptesicus fuscus. Classification (NCBI taxonomy): domain Eukaryota; kingdom Metazoa; phylum Chordata; class Mammalia; order Chiroptera; family Vespertilionidae; genus Eptesicus; species Eptesicus fuscus. Next base: position 15,156,831 of record NC_072481.1, read on the forward strand.
GAGGCACGGCTCCGTTTTGTTTCTGCGTTAACTGGCCGTGAAGGCAAAGCGGGGGAGAAATGGCTTTCACACAACACAGCGTGTCCAGGAAGCTAGAAATAAACCCACTGCCTGGGGAGAGGCCATCGGGTGCTCCGTTCTGAGCCCATGAGGCTGTCGGTCTCGTGACTTCAGTGGAGCGTCAAAGGCACACCCACTGTGGACCTAAACGTCAGCGCAGGCCGCAGCAGCAGGGTGTGCTGGTAAGTGCTGAGCAACCGGCTCGTGGAGGGGGGCCGTCCTGACCGGTAGTGTTCGCTGATTTCTGTGGTGTAAATGCTCCCACCTCCATAGCGTGAAGTCATTGGGCACAGCCTTGGGAAGAGAGCACGGTAGCATCCCATAGTGTTTCCACCACACGGACACCTCAGGAGCATAATAATGGCAAACGAAGTGGGACATACCTAGGAAGTGGTGAGTTATGAGTGCTTCTTGTCCTTGTTTTTAACATAATTTCATTGTAGGCTTACATGATTTAGTTCTGAAAGATGGTTAGCTCCTAAGGTTCCTGGAGATTTAACGCGCGGTTCTCACGATCGGGCCGAGCCCGCTCCAGCCCGCCGCTGTGCAGAAGCTCGCGGGTGTCACTACGAGACCAGGACGCCCAAGGACCTGGCGTTGGACGTGGTGACCAGAGCTAGGGGGCAGGAGAGGGTCACGGAAGCACCTGTCAGACACAGGTGGCCGTGTGGGTGGTGCAGTGGAGGGGGCGGGACGTCCCTGGCTTTGTGCTAACCAAGGGCTAGGCTGCCGCTCCCCGGAGGCCTCAGGGAGGAACAGAGCACCTGTGAGCATTAAGTGAGGGGCTGCTGGCGGTGCACACGTTTCAGAAATGTTCTCATTCCCCGAGTGGCTGCCCACAGACTCACAGGTCCTGGGCCAGAGGCCCAAGGGGCCCCTGATGCCTGTATGGACGGCATCTTTGACCGCTTTTTGCTCGAAGACTTCCACCAGCGGGGAACTCACTACCTCTCCTCATTCATTCACCAAACGTCTCCTGAGGACCCTCTGTGCCGGGCACCGTGCCCAGTGCTGATCAGACAGCACTGAACGGGACAACGGTGACCCCGATATCTGCTTCAACTGTTACAAAATCACTCCGGGGAACTTGGAGTCAGACCAACCGGGCCTTTTCCCAACTCTTCATCACCCTAGCTCTGTACACCCGGGCATTCCTCACCTGAGCCTCCGTGTCCACACCTGTGGAATGGGACGACAGCCCCTCTGTCTGATGATGTCTGAACAGCGGTCGCCAACCCGTGGTCCGTGACGTCCGTGAGGTCCGAAAGGCTGGCGACCGCTGGTCTAAAATGTAATAATGTTCCCCTGGCAGGAGGGACAGGAGGGGGTGGTCCTGAGAGCTTAGCATGAAGGCCTCAGCGCTCGATGCTCAGGGTAGGGGGCCGGAGGGGGGAGCACAGGGAGCGCGGCCGGCAGAACCCAGGCGGCCAGGCCAGGCGAGGGCGCGTGAGGGCGCCTCTGGGCAACCGCAGGAATCACGGCGAAATCCAGAGAGGGGCCTTTCAACTCCCTTGATCAGGGCTCTGACCCTGTTCCTCTCCTTCCCTCTCACACCCTCATACATGCACATCACACACCCTCATGCACACCCACACACATCCACGCACACCCACAACACACTCTCATACCTCACACCCTCACACAACAGTCACTCGCCCCACTCCTCAACCTCTCAACCACAGCATCCGCCCGAGCACAGCCCCCAGGGGCCGGGCCCTGTGCCCAGCCCCACACCCCCCAGCTGGCCGAGCCCTCGTCCTTCCTGCCCCAATCTAATCTGCATTCGGGAACCGGCCCTCCTGTCACTCAGACACAGGCCCTGCTTGGGAGACACAAAACTCGAGGATGTTGGCTAGTGGTAACCGCTGGCCGGCGTCTGATCTGGCAGGGAACAAAGGAAACTTAGCGGGGACCAGGGCTGGGCCCCCCTGCCAGGACCTCCGCCATCCACGTGCCCCTGGCCTGCGGAGGTCAGGAGCTAACGTGAGGCGAAGGGCGGCTCCTTCTGACACTTTGCAAGGTGCAGTGGCCACCGATGGGGGGTGCCAAAGCCGCCGTTTCTTTAGGCCGTAATGCAACTCAAAGCCAACGCCGACATCCACAGAGGGCATCAGCCGTGACTCTGGAGGCTCTAGAATCACAGCAGCACCGCCGTGGCTTCGATTCCGGGGAAGGAGCAGCCTGTCTGCGCCCACACTTGCTCAGCCCCCCGGGGGGGGGGGGGCGGGCCTTGGTCTCCTCACCACCACACCCCAGCCACCGCAGGAGAACCGAGTGAGGAACCAAGTCGCCACAGAACTCAGCTCCATCGCCCCATTCCATCCAGGCCGCAGCCCCAGGCGCACCCATTTTGCAGATGAGGAAACTGAGCCTCAGTGAGGCCGGATGACTTGTCCAGTGACCGGCCCCTGGGTGATAGAGCCCAGAGTGGCACCCCGGCAATCAGCCCCCAAACCTGGGCGTCTCCCGTGGCGCCGGTGAAGAAAACAGGAGACACGCAGCATTGGAGGGAAGGGTGTTTGTTTTTAGGTTCCCTGGATGGTTCTGATGAACAGCTCCGTTTGGAACTGTCCATCCCAAATGGCAAATGCTCTCACCCAAACTCCCCGTGGACAATGAACTTGCCCACGGAAGCTCTGCCCCTTCCTGATTTCTGGTCACTGTGTATGGAGAGCTTATCTGGGCAGGCCCCATCTGGGCACCTCACATGGAGGGACTCCCCGGTCCTCCCTCTCAGCCCTGAGGTATAGAAATCGCTATCGGCCCCACTAGATAGACGAGGAATCGAGGCCCTGAGTGGCCAGGTAGCACAGCCAGTAGGAGGCAGGCCTGGGACTTAGGGGTCCACCCTCCCCCTGGGCAATGCCCCCGGCACACCCCCCGGGCTGTCGGTCCAGGGGCAGAGGCGCTGTCGGGCAGAGAGATTCTTATCTTGACAAGTGGCCCTTTCACAATTGCTATTTCCCCTCCACAGCCCAAAACGGAAACGAGGAGGGGAGAAGAAGAAAGAGGGCGACAGCAGGGCCTGATGGATGTGCCGGGGAGGATCACACCTCGAAACCAAAAATCCATTCTCCTTTGTCTGCAGGAACACTGTGTGCGAGAGGCTGGCAGGAAGCAAGGGCCCCACCCTGCCCAGCCGGAGAGCTTGGCACACCTCCGGGCCTGCGGGCACCCTCCTGCCAGGGCGGGAGGGGGGAGGGGAGGGGGGGGCAGGCGCACACAGGGTCCAGATGGTGAAACCTCGAAGGTGGGGACAGGCAGCATGACAACCCTGGAGGATGGGCACCGGGGAGGACCCCCGGGTGCCCCAGACAGGCTGGCACCCCCACACACACACACAGCTGTGAAGACCCCTGAAAGAATGTTAGGAAGAACATTTCCTAAGTGGCCTCATGTCCCCTGAGAAATCCAGATCAACATACCCTGAAAGGAGCCTGAACTGTCCCGGACACAACACCTGGTGCAGAGGAGGGGGAGTGGGGGGAGGGACCACGTCCTGATCTGCGATGAACCCTTGTCTGCGGCTCCTCCTGCGTGTGATGCCTGCCTAGGGCAGTGGTCGGCAAACTCATTAGTCAACAGAGCCAAATATCAACAGTACAACGATTGAAATTTCTTATGAAGAGCCACATTTTTTAAACTTAAGCTTCTTCTAACGCCACTTCTTCAAAATAGACTCGCCCAGGCCGTGGTATTTTGTGGAAGAGCCACACTCAAGGGGCCAAAGAGCCGCATGTGGCTCGCGAGCCGCAGTTTGCCGACCACGGGCCTAGGGGATACCGAGGGTAGCCAGTCCGAGGGGCTTCCAGGAATGTCCGACACACACTTGAAGTGTGACACCAGGCGGGGTGTCTCCCCCAGGGCCCGGCAGGGGTGGGGTCGACGAGTTAGGGTGATGCTAACGATAATGTCAATAGAAAGCTAACATTGCTCCGCCATTTACTGCGGGCCAGGCACATACACGGATCACCTCCTGTAACCTTCGCAACAGCCCTAGGATGCAGACACGCTGTAAAGACCCTGTTTTACAGATGAGACGCTGAGGCCCAGAGTGGGGACATAACGTGTCCAAGATCACACAGCCGGTCAGGGACCGAGCGAGGATTTGGCCCCAGCAGCCTGGCTCCCGAAGATGGACACCAGCAGGGACGGGGCTGTGGTCTGAGGGGGTGGGATCTGGGCGGAGGAGAAGCCATGTCCTGGCCCCTGCCCTGACGTTCCCATCTCTCTCCAGCTAGAGCCAGTCGGCAGTTGTTGGAAGTGGGCACGGCCAGCCATGGGGTGTGGAGGCCGCCCAGGGGGTGAGGCAGGCCCGGGGAGAGGCCAACACCGAATCCTGGCTCGGCCCCTGGACGGAAGCGCTCAGGGCAGGAAAAGAGACGGCGCCCAGCGCCGCAGTAAACATCGCGGCCACCGGGCTCGGTACGGAATCACGCATCCTGCCGCAGGCCCACAAAGCATCCCTCTTCCAGCCACCGCCCGTGGGGGGCCCTCTTGCTGCTTTGGGGGACTCCGTGTCCTCCCCGGCTCCGCCAGTCACCTGTGGCTCCCAGGGCCTCGGTCGTAAATCCCGGGCACCTCCGCGCTGTCAGCCGGCCCCTGGGAAAGCTGCTGGATTTACGAGCTCCCACGGCCACATTCAGGGCGGCCGGCCGAGGGAGGAAAGGATCGTGTTGCCCATCGGGGACCCGGTGCTCAGAAGCCATAAACCATGCTGGTGGCAGCGCGCGGCGGTCCGAGGGCCCTGGCCGGTCATTTGCACTCCGCTTAATGGCCGCGGCGATGAGCGGCCACTGGGAGGGTCCCGCGGGCCACTCCCAGGCTCCACAGCTGCCCGGGCTTCAGGCGGGAGAGGCTCCTTCCATCCTTTGGGGGGGGCCTGACCCCAGCCGTTCTCTTTTTCTCCCTCGTTCCTTCTTGTTCGAGGCTCCGAACACACACATCGAATTCTGACTTGGGGGCTCCGGGGAGTGACGGCGGCTGTATTTCCCAATCTTTCTTATTGTCTTTGGAACAATAGCCTCTGCATTCCAAGGGCTCTCAGCGGGGCAAGCACAAGGAAGGGGAGGGCTGGGGGCCATCCGAGGTGGCCGCCGAGAGCCAGCCAGGGCCACGGCCGACCTGGAGACAACCACGGGGACCTCGGAGCCCGTCGCGTCTCCACGGGCACCACCAGCCACGGTGTGGTCTGAGCTGCCACCCCAGCGATTCCTCTCTCCCTGGACCCCAACCTCACGCCCCTTCCATGGCCACGGAAAGGAGCTGGGCCTGGCCGGTGTGGCCCAGTTGGTTGGGTGTTGCTGGTCAGGGAGGCATCCAGGAGACAGCGGATGGATGATTCTGTCTCACAGCGATGTTTCTCTCTCTCCCTCCCTTCCTCTCTCTCTAAAAATCAATAAAATTTTACAAAATAAAGTAAGGAGCTGTGGGACCAGTTCTTCTGCTGATGCCAAAAAAAAAAAAAAAAAAGTGTCAGTGTTTTAACCAGAGAGTCATTTCAAATTACCAAAAGCTGTCGCTGCTCTTGTTTGATCTAAGGCTCGTGTGTGTGTGTGTGTGTGTGTGTGTGTGTGTGTGTGTGAGAGAGAGAGAGAGAGAGAGAGAGAGAGAGAGAGAGAGAGAGAGAGAGAGAGAATGAATTAGGGCTGAAGGGAGTATTCTATGAATCATGCATTGGCACAAGGAACGAAAGATCTAGCATCTCTTGGCAGGCTGTGAACACCCTTTAATTAAGTAATAAATTTGGAAGCAGGGAGATGAGCATCGGTAAAGAAACACTTGGTTTAATTGCCCATTCATTGGCCTAGCTCTTCCAGGACCCCTCTGTGCCACCACTGCCGAGACACGCCGGCCCTGGGACTCAGGACCGAGGCTGCCCAAGGGTGCCTCCCCGTTTGGTTCCAGCTCCTCCCGCGGCGGGGAGGGGGCGGGGGGGGGGGCGGGGAGAGAGAGGAGGAGGCGGCAGCAGCACAGAGTAACGGCTATAATTCCATCCCAGGCTCTGGTGACACTGTGAACCGCCAGACACGGCTGGGTGGTTTGTCACCAGAGCCCCAGTGGGATTCACTCAGAAGGCATTGTTGCAGATTTTTCCAAAACGAGGCCAAAAGAAAGAGGCTGTGTGTGTTCGGAAGGCGGCTTTTCGTCGTCGAGCCCTGGGTTGCTGTTAAGGAGCACACCCTGCAGTATTGATCCCAAGTTCTGCCCTGAGCCATTGCGGTGAGCGCAGCGGCCCAGCCACGCACCGTCTGCTCTCCGCCGCAGACTCTGAGCCCAGCGGAGAGCCCAGCGGGTCCCGAGGGGCAGACACGGAGGACAACGGCTTCAGGATTCTATTCCTGTGCCCTGGGCAGACCTGGATCCCTGGGCCTGATTGCAGAGCTGGGGGCTTTGGGACCCGCTCCATGGAAGCCACGCACAAGACCCTCCAAAGGCTGGGGCCAAAGGCGTTGGGAAGAGCTGGGAGGGAGAGAGACGCTGGCCCGTGTGGCACCGAAGCCCCGGGAAGCTGTGGGGCGGGTTCTGGAGCAATTCTAAGGGGAGCCCTAACCGGTTTTCTCAGTGGATGGAGCGTTGGTCCGAGGACTGAATCTGGTCAAAGGCATGTACCTTGGTTGCTGGCTCGATCCCCGGTAGGGGGCGTGCAAGAGGCAGCTGATCAATGTTTCTGTCTCTTTGATGTTTCTGATCCTCTATACCTCTCCCTTCCTCTCTGTAAAATCAATAAAAATGTTTTTTTTTTTTAAAAAAGGAGCAAAGGGGAGGCTTTGGGGCTCCAGTGAGGATCTTACATGTCACTAAGGTGTCCCAGGAGAGACCAAGCGGGGGGTACCTCCCACCTCCATCAGGGATCCCAAACCTCAGGCACTGTTTCCAGAACGTTCTCTCTGCGTGGAGGAACGTGTATTTCTGGAGGACTCTGTATTATGGAGGAATAGGCATTTCTCTCTGTGTAGGGGACATGCTTATGGGATGGACAAAGTGTCTTGCTTTGGCCTCTGAGTCCCAACATCTGCTCTGTAAACCATTCATAAGACCGCCTCGGGGTGTGTCGAGAGTCCATGAACCTGAAACAGCAGGAGAGACTGCCTTTGACATGCCCTCAACTTTAAAAATTAAGGCAAAGAGAGCATTTGGCAAAGGACCGTCAGGTTTGGCCAAATCCAGGGCTTTGGGAAAATGTCTTGAGACGTTTCACCAAATCCAGAGCGAGGCCGGCGGGCGCGGCGCTGGTCATTCCGGGTTATTTGCAGCTTGTCTCTTTCCAAAGCAATTATCCTCTACGCTCCTCTGGGCAGCCTGATGCCGAAGTCCTCGCCCTCACGCCCGACAGGCGTTTGGAGACAGCTCTGGCAGGCGGCAGGGATGTGAGGGCCGCGGCTTCAGTCCGAGCCCCCGAGCCCCCTGGCGCTCTCTCTGCGTGTCCAGAAGCATCCAGAACAGGGCCAAAGGGGTGTCAGGCACACAAGACGCAGCAAGTCCACGTTCTCCCAAGCAGGGCCCACCCAGGCTGGCAAAGTCCTGCCCAGTGGAAGGCTAGTGCCCTGTGGTACCCAAGCTCTGGCAGGCAGAAGCGGCCCGTGGCGGAGCAGGAAGGCCGAGCCTGGGCCTGGCAGGGGAGGCGGGGGGTCGTGGGGAGCCTCGGGGCACAGGCAACGTTGAGAAGACGTGAGGCGTGGTGGCTGAGCTTGGGCTTTCACAGCCAGCAAATCCAGGTGCCGGCCCCAGCCTGTGGCTCACAGTAGAGCGAGGGGGCAGGGACGGGGGTGATAGGGGGCGGGCGCCAGCCCTGCAAACCTCTGGATCTTTGCTCCCTTGTCCGAAGGGCACGGATAACTGCACCACCCACTCGGCTCTCGGCTTAAATGAGCTCCTATGTGGGAAGTCTCCTCTATGTAAGTGACTGGACCTTCAGGCGCCTTCTTATATCCTCTTTTTTTTTTTAATATATTTTATTGATTTTTTTACAGAGAGGAAGGGAGAGGGATAGAGAGTTAGAAACATCGATGAGAGAGAAACATCGATCAGCTGCCTCCTGCACACCCCCTACTGGAGATGTGCCCGCAACCAAGGCATGTGCCCTTGACCGGAATCGAACCTGGGACCCTTCAGTCCGCAGGCCGACGCTCTATCCACTGAGCCAAACTGGTTAGGGCCTCTCCATCCTTTTTAAGTGTTGTGAGCTCCCGACCCACTGTGAGTTCATCCTCTGTTAAAACTGCACCCCTGTTTGCTGCTCTGTGCCTCGCGCCGTCCCACGGACCTGCCCACCCAGTAGACCACCACTGCAGGCACAGCCCCTCACGCCAGCAGCTCCCCTGTCCCCTTTACCCTACGGGCTGGAGGTCACCTGCCAGAGACAAGTTCTCCAGAGCCTTCCACGACGTCAAATCAACAAGTAAGTAATTCCTTGGGGAACGGGGACCCGATCATCAGAATGTGCCTCTCCTCCAGGCAACATGGTCCTACGGGCCGTGTCGCCCACCTTTGTTCTCCAACAACGTGGCCGGACTGGAAAGGAAGGGGGAGGGTTTCAGGCCGTGGAAAGTCAATCACCAAAACCTACGCCCCATAAGCAACGACCCTCCTCCGCTCTCAGCACCGCGTGCAGAAAGCGAGGGGAGCGCATCCCCAGACCCTCGGGGACGCACTTCTCCGGGAGCACCCACACCCGGTGATTATTTCTGATCGGCAGGCCCGTCCACACCTCCCGAGACAACAGACAAAACACCGACGAACAAAGAGCGACGTGCTCCCTGACACGTTCACTTCCAGATGTCCTTGTACCATTCTGTGCTCACCACAAAGGGCTTCTCCCGCTGCCCAGGTCAGCCTCAGGCTGCCCCCAGGACCCGCTCCCGGGCTGGGTGACTGGTTCGCGCCCCGGCCAGCGCTCCCAGTGAAGACGGAGAACAGAGGCTAACAAGGTGTCCTGGCCACGGAGCTTGTCTGTGTCTGATTTCCTTCCCGTTGCCAGACGATGGCAAGTCACAGGTACATCTGTTCTGAATGCCGGCCGCTTGCCTTTGATCCTCGGCCCTGTGTCTGTCCCACAGCTGGGGACCGCCACGCCTCAGTCACAGCTGCTGGCTCCTCTCGCTCAAGACCTTGATTTAACTTAATGGACTAAACAGGGAACCATTTCTATATGATTAATTAATGAGGGTCCTACTAGGAAGGATAATAATATAACAACTTAAATAAGACTGCAAGGCCTAGCTGCCAGAGTATAAAAAGAATCCCAAGAATACATTTTTTAAAAAAAGAAAGAATACCAAGAATAGTGGAATTACAAAGACATTAAAGATGGAGGGGACATGGAGTCGTGGGCCCAGCTTTGACGATGCCAGGCTTAGGGTAGAGGGTTCAAATCCAGGGTTCAACTGTTTGACCTAAGAGTTACCCACCTTCTCTGAGCTTGTCCTCCCTTGAGAGTTGGGAGGGGTGAGGTGCGCTTGTCAGAGCTGTTTGGAAATCCAACAGATGCAACGTATGAAAGTTGCCCAGGACAAAATGGGCTTAAAAGGCATGGAAACTGTGGCTCAGGAAATTCCAATACAGTAGCTGGGATCAAGGAGAGAAATAAATAGAATGAGGTCTGTGGAGCGTGGTCCATTCTGTTGTATCAGCAAACGTCTTACTTTTCACTGCACTTTAAATCCGCACCCTCACCTCAAGTCCTTTGAAAGTAAGTGGACGAAACGTCCCAACAAGAGTCATCTTAGTGGATTACAGACGGATCAACAGTTTTTAGCTGCCGATGAGTCAATAACCTCTATGCGTAAAGGTGATTCTACTTAGTAGGGTGGCTAGTTGGCCTTTGGGTTTCTGGGCATTCGCGTATCGGTTAACGGTCCAGAGCATCTCCGTGCCCCCGGGTGCCTCACACAGGCCTCTTACACCCCCCGGGCTGCTCCTTCCCCCTCCTCCCCCCCCCACACCCCTGGCCAGAGCCCTACACAAGGTTTCCCACCTTGGACCCTCGACTGCCCTGGGGCTGGTGGCCCAGTCCCTCAAGGCCATGCTAGGTAACTCTTTGCCTAAACCTAAATCTTTTAGGCCCTAGCTGGTTTGGCTCAGTGGATAGGGTGGACTGAAGGATCCTGGGTTCGATTCCAGTCAAGGGCATGTACCTCATTTTCAGGAGGCAACCAATCGATGTATTTCTCTCACATCAATATTTCTCTCTCTTTCCCTCTCTCTCTCACTTTCTCTAAAAATCAATGGAAAATATCCCTGGGTGAGGATTAAAAATAAATAAATAAAATAAAAAATTTAATAAGTAAGTAAATAAATGAGGCAGAACTAGGTCTCAAACCTGGATCTTTTGCCTCCAAGTCTGATCCCATTTAAAAATAAAATAAAATAAATAAACCTAAATCTTTTAGACCACACACTCTTTTACCTCTGCCTTTGTAGCCTGAAAGCAGCCATAGGTAATATGTCACTGAGCGTGGCTGTGTTCCAATAAAACTTTATTTACAAAGACAGGTGATGGGCCAATTTGGCCCAAGAATCTAAATAGTTCTTAGGTGTCAGTGAGGTGTAATGGTGACTATATTGGATCTGGAGGCTCACATCCTCACTTCCTGGCCGGGCCTTTTCATTCATTGGCCCTAAGACAGGACCAATGGGGGGCATTTTAGACACTGGGGAAAGTCCAGCATCAAAGACACCTGAGACATGGGTGTCTTTTGGTGTCTCAGTCACAACACTTGTGCCTAAAGCCGACCACACCCTGTCGCCGGGAACGCTGGCATTTTCAGATTGCAGAAAGACCTCCCGCTCGACTTTATCAGCGGCTCTCAAGCTTGAGAGTGCAACAGGGTTTCCCAGAAGACTTGTCAAAGCACAGGTTCCTGGGCCCCACCCCCAGAGACCCTGACTCAGTGGGTCCAGGGTGGAGCCAGAGGATTCACATTTCTAACAAATTCCCAGGCAGTGATGCTGGTTTGGGGACCACGCTTTGAAAACTACTACACTGTAGGTTAAAAAACTAAAGGTATACTGCCACCTAGTGGGTAGTTCTTAGTAGTACCTTATGCCAGCTTTCTTTTATTTTTATTTTTATTGTTTTAATATATTTTTTTATTTTATTTCAGAGAGGAAAGGAGAGGGAGAGATAGAAAGATCAATGATGAGAGAGAATCATTGATTGGCTGCACACCCCACACTGGGGATGGAGCCTGCAACCCGGGCATGTGTCCTGACGGGGAATCCAACCATGACCCCCTGGTTCATAGGTCAATGTTCAACCACTGAGCCACGCCGGCTGGGCAACTTCCTTTTGTTTCTAAGGTGCACTAAAAATTACACGTCTTGTGTCATGGAGAAGAATCAAATTCATAAAGCCAGCTTGTCATTTGTATACTTGGAATTCTATAACCATATTCCAAGCTCCTTTAAAGAAATGAGGGGACACGTTCTTCACAATAGCATGGCAAAAAAATTTAAATCAGCTGAAACCAGAAACAGATTCTTTTCCACCAGGCGAAGAAAGAAAACTTTAAATATCTACATGGAATAAAACCGCGGCTGGCTCTGGCCACTCTCCCATTGCCAGATGCTCGTGCTTCTCCTAAAAGGCAAAACCCACACCTCAGCCCTTTGACCCGCTAGTGATGAACCACTTCTCCCGATGGAATTCAGGAGACGGGCCTCCGTGAGCCGGTTTTACACGCTGGACCTTGTGACCTTTGCACACACCGAACAGTAGCAATGGTGATGGGCCCTGGTGATGGGCACCCGTGCAAACATTTGCATTCCAACACAGCCAAGGGCAATCGCCCACTTCCATCGACTCATCCCAGCAAAGGCCGGGGTCTCTCTCGCCACCTGGCCCAAAATACCAGGGCGCTACAGTCGCCAACAGCAGATGGCGGGGTCCCATGCCTGGCAGGCTGCTGGGTTTTTTTATTTGTTTTTTGTTTTTTTTTGGATTTTTTTGTCAGCGTGGAGAAACGTATCGGGGCCCTGCTACAAAGGATGGCGTGGTACCAGGAGAACGGAAATGACAGGGACCGGAACAGTGTTTGATGCCAACAGTTTATATTTGATCTCCAGATGCGATGCAGCTGACAGCTAATTAGTCCGACTTAGATCTACACGGCTCCCCCCGCTCTTTTCCACACATGCTGTGGGCATGCTGGTGTGAAAATGTGTCTGCCCGGGGTTGTGCTTTGATTGAGAATTCTCTGGAATGAGCGCACTTGGAACCCCTGAGAACTCTGGAGCCCCAGCACGTGGAACATCTGGTGAGACGTTCTTTTTCCCTCGTGCTTGGCCGGGGAGGCGGTGACGTGACACCGTGGGTTTGTTGTGGGGGGTTTTGGGGGTTTGGTTTTTTTTGTGTGTGTTGTTTTTTTTTTTTTTTTTTTCATTCAAGTGGCTGATTCCAGCCTAACAACAGTAGATGGTTCGGCTTCATGGTTCAGTGTGCAAGCCACCGCCAACTGCAGACCTCAGTGGTCGAGAGCTACTGCATGTGAATTCTGCGGCTGCTAATGAAAAGGCAATTGTGGTGCATCGGCTGGTGAGCTGTCTGGGAGGGATGAGAAGGACACGCAGAGTGAGATGGGAGCCCTCGCTGACCCGAGAGGTAACACGAGGAGGTCACAGAGCCCCTCCCTCTCCTTTGTGGCCAGACTCACCTGTTACAGCTGCTGGGGGAGAAAGAGCAGCAAGACCTCCTCTCCTCGGGCCCCAGAGGGTCAGAGCTAACACTCATGAAGCCCTACTGTGTGCTGGGCATTTTTAGAAGCACTGTAGTTGCCCTAGCTGGTTTTGCTCAGCGGTTAGAGCGTCGGCCCATGGACTGAAGGGTCATGGGTTCGATTCCAGTCAAGGACATGTACCTTGGTTGCAGGCTCGATCCCCAGCCCCAGGTCGGGGCACATGCAGGAGGCAACCCAATCTCTCTCAGATCGATGTTTCTTTCTCTGTGTCTCTGCCCCTCCCTTCCATTCTCTCTAAAAAAAAAAAATCAATGGAGACCGGCTGGTGTGGCTCAGTGATCGAGCATCTACCTATGAACCAGGAGGTCGCTGTTCGGTTCTTGGTCAGAGCACATGCCCAGGTTATGGACTCAATCCCCAGTGTGGGGCGTGCAGGAGGCAGCCGATCAATAATTCTCTCTCATCATTGATGTTTCTATCTCTCTCTCCCTCTCCCTTCTTCTCTGAAATCAATAAAAATAGATTTATTTTTTTTTAATCAATGGAGAATGCCCTCGGCGGTCCCAGACCTGCCTCTTGCTTCAACGGTGTTTGACCAGAACAGACCCGGGACGCCCCTTCTTCCAGCCTCCGGCCTCTCTCCTGCCCCTTATCGTCACCACCTGCCGAACCCCCTCCGGGACCAGCCAACACGCCGGGTTTTTTCCTACCTTCACTCTTTATTGCCGAACAACCGTGAGCTCCCAAATGCGTCAGCATGATTCCACCGAGGGGGAGGCTGCGGCCCATCGCCTGGCCAGCTGCCTCTGCGGCCTCCGCCCCTGCCTCTCTGGGCTTCTGTTTCCACCCTGACGATGAGGCTCTCGAGGCGTGGGCCGCTTCCTCCCCGAGTTGGCGGAGAAGCGCGAGGGGCTGAGCATCTTAGAGTTGAAACCGGGGAGGCGGCCGCACTGTCCTCCAGGCCGCGCAGCAGCCGCCCAGGTGAGGGGGCACCGCTCAGGGCCATGGCAGCCGCCTGGCCTCGGAGAGGAGCCGGAGCCAGGCCCCGGTGGAGCTGCAGGCCCCGGGTTCCCCCCGCGCAGCCCCTCAGCTCCGGGACTTCCTGGAGAACCACTTCCGGGGTGAGGAGGTGAAACTCATCACGAAGATGGGCGACCACCGGACTCACCTCCGCAGGCTGCCGGCCCCCAGGCTGGGCCGGGCGAGTGTCTCTTCGAAAGGCTCACCCTCAAGCACCACGAGGAGCCTGTGGAGCCCAGAGGCCTTTGGGGGCCCCTCTGCTTCCCCTGGTGTCTGGCTTTTACCTGAGCCTCTTCCCAAAACTACTAGCCATTCTTTTAACCACCCTGGAGCCCTCTCCCATGCATTGGACCAAATACAACAATAAAGCTTTTTGCAGCAGAAAAAGAAAATCAATGGAAAAAATATCCTCGGGTGAGAATTAGAAGCACCGTAGTCTTCACAACAACCCTATGAGGCAGGTGCTATTATTCCCCTCCTTTTGCAGATGAGGAATCTAGACATGAAACTGATTGCCCCAGGTCAAAGAGCTAGTGGGTGGAGAGGCTGGGGTTTGATCCTAAAAGTCCTTCTCCAAAAAGTCACGTTCTTAACCACTACACCGTAAGACTTCGTGAGTCGAGGTTGGTCTAAGCCACCCACGGCCACCCGAACCCTGCTGCCTGGTCCAGGGAAAGGCCCCTGTGCCTTCACGCCCCTGGAGTAGAATTATACCTCCGCCCTTACCGTGATGTCATAGCAGGCTGAGTGCGTTTCCTGCCCCGGACTTTGGGCTCAGCCACGTGCGTTGATTTGGCCAGCGGGATGTTTCACCATGTGATTCAAACAGGGGCTTGACGTGTGCTTGACGTCGTACCCCTTGTCCTCACAGGCCCCATCATGAGATTCATGGAACCAACCCAAGTTGGACTGAAGCCCAGAGCCAGGCCCAAGAGAACCAAGCCTTCATCAGCAAGCCCAGCCCACTGGTTGGTGACGACACTGCCTCGTGCACTGATGCAGCTCGTGGTCCTGTCCTGGTCGGTGAGACACCAGGAACGCTTTCCAGAATAAATGGAGCCCTGCCCCTTTGACCGTCCTCCTGGGACACTGGTGTGAGGACATCATGCCTCGTGCTGAGCAACAGCTGGTGACACACACAAAAGGCCAACGCCGAGGATGCCCCAGCAGAAGGGGCGGGTCCCGGGCCCTCGATGACCTCATCCAGCACCGAGTGATCTCCCGCCTCCACATTTTTGTGAGAAAACTAGTCTTCTCTTTGTCCACGCCTCTTCGTTGGGATTTCTGTGGTTCCCGGCCAAAGTCATTCCTAACTGCGGTTGACTTTCTCAAGTCTGGAAACACTTTCACAAATGCCATAACTTCGTATCTCCCTCACTTTTTTAAATTGCCTGGTCCCCCCGGAATAGGAGGAGGGAAGCCGCGAATCCTTGGTAACATCCATCATTCAATGCCTGCTGCACTCACTCTGGAGCCATCAGTCCAGAGTCACCCACGTGAGAAGCAGTTTAATTAAAATCAACCCTTACAATAAAGAATTATTTAAAAAAGAAAAAAAAGAAAGACGCCCTGACTGGTTTGGCTCAGTGGATAGAGCGTCGGCCTGCGGACTGAGAGGTCCCAGGTTTGATTCTGGTCAAGGGCATGTACCTTGGTTGCGGGCACATCCCCAGTAGGGGGTGTGCAGGAGGCAGCTGGTCAATGTTTCTCTCTCATCGATGTTTCTGACTCTCTATCCCTCTCCCTTCCTCTCTGTAAAAAATCAATAAAATATTTTTTTTAAAAAGAAAGAAAGAAAATAAATAAATAATAAAATAAAATCAACCCTTGAATCTGCTCGTTGGTATAGCCCAGCTTCTGGAACACTTTCTAGCATGTTGTAGGTGCTCAAAACCACTTGTTCAATGAGTCATTTAGTCGAGTTGTTGCTATTTCTCGGGATGGGCAATCACACGTGTCCCTCGGGAATCTGTCTTGGCTGTTTTGACTTCTCGAGGGGCCTCCTGGAAATCACTCCAAATGAATTTTATGAAGCCTGCATGTCAAACAGACTTCCAAACTCAATGGAAGTCTTCTCATGATATAATTACAAACAGAAACCAAAACAGCTTTATTGAGATATAATTCTCATGCCGTAAAATTCACCTTTTAAAGTGCACAGTTCTGTGGTTTTTAGCATATTCACAGGGGTGTGTAACCATCACCACACTATAATTTAAGAACATTTCCTCATCCCAAAAGGAAACTCCATCCCCATTAACACTCCCTCCTTCATCCCACCCAGCCCCGGGCAGCCACTAGTCTATGTTCTGTCTCCATGGATTTGCCTGTTCTGGACATTTCGTATAAATGGAGTCATACAAGGTATGTGTGATCTTTTGTGTCTGACTTCTGTCACTTAGCAAAATGTTCTCAAGGTTCACCATGGTGTGGCCTGTATCAGAACTTTATTCCTTTTTATTGCTGAATAATATTCCTTTATGTGAATATATCACACTTATCCGTTCATCAGTTGCTGAACATTTGAGCTCTTTCTACTCTTTGGCTATTACAAGTAATGCTGCTGTGAACATTTGCTTACAAGATTTTTTGTGGCAATATGTCTTCAATTCTCTAGGAATACCTAGTAATGAAATTGTCACTTCATGCGGTAACTCTAGGGCTAACCTTTGGAGGAACTGTCAATGCAGTTATTCCACCGGCAGTGAACAGAGGTCCGATTCCTCCACGTTCTTGTCAGCACTTGTGATGACCTGTGTCGCTGATCAGAGCTATTCTGGTGGGTGTGCAGTGACACCTCATTGTAGTTTTACTCTGTGTTTCCCTGAGGGCAGATGGCACTGAGCACCTTTTCATGTGTTTACTGGCTATTTTTATATCTTTGTTTAGAAAATGTACAGACATCAATGGAAGCATGTTTGCATAAGCTAATTTTGATGAAAACTTTGCGAAGCTGCATTATGAAACCAAAATTCTCTTTCCCTATTAATGAACGAAACATTATTAAAATCTGACTGATTCACATGTCACTGATTTAGAATGCCTGTATCAACAACAATTTACAATGACTACGCATTAATGTTATAGCTAGGAAAAAGCCCAATGCTTGTGTGTTTTGTTTTTTTTAAATGAGACTGATTTTGAAGCTAATGTTCCTCAAAGCCCACAAGGGGGCGCTAAACAGTTGCCGTGGTCACTTTGAGGCCCTGCTCTCCCTCCCCATCCCCTTTCTACTTTCAGGCTCTGTCTCTATCTAGCCACACCCGCCTTTAAGCAACAGGAGAGGACTAGCTGAGTTCTTATTTGAGAACTTCTATTTTATTAATAAGAATGAGAAATGCTAATACAAGATTTTGTAAAAACTGTGGTATATTTTAAATGTTTTATGTTTATTTTACAAATATGTGATGAACATCTTCCATACATTCTGAGACTATTGGGTATTTTTTTTTTTTTTTTGCCTCTCTCCCCAAGGACCATTTCCAGCTGCAGAAACACACTCCTGTCCCCTCCCAACACACACACACACACACACACACACACACACACACACACACACAGGTTTTAGCCAGGTGAGAGGCTGTCTGTATCTTCTAGTTTCTTGTGGTTCCTACAGTCTGTAGAGCTCCCATTAGCCTGTAAGCTTCCAAACACAAATATGACATCCCCACCCATGGGGACAAGACTAAACTATTCACCCAAAATGTGAACATTTTTATAGATAAGAGGTGTTTCGGGTTTGGTTTTGTTTTTAATGATTTGACCACAAGTGCTGGTTCCATTAAAGCAAAAAGCCAGGTGGGACCTCTGGTCTCAGATCCCTGAGTTCTGCAAGTGGTTGTCATTTGTCAGGAACTGGACTGTGACTCTCAGTGGGGAAGCAGCCCAGGCAGAGCGCAGACTTAGTCCTGGGTAAGCGGTGAGCTTCCGAAGGGAGCGGCTGGTGCTGGGGGTGCAGAGAGGCCTGGGCAGGGCGCTTCAGAGCTCCTGGATTGCCTACCGCTGCCCAGCTCCGGATTGGCAGGAAGAGGAAGTCTCTGCTGGTTAAAAAAAAAAAAAAAAAAAAAAAAGCCAACACTGGGGGGGCAGGGAGTAAGTCACGTGGAAATCCTACCTCCCTCCGAGATTTCTGAGTCAATAATGTGGCAGTATCTTGATTAGGAGGTGAGGAAAGAGAGCAGACCTGGTGGAGGAAATGCCCAGGAGGAGAATATTTATTGACTCATTACTGTTATAACTCACATGGTACCCACTATGAACAGGCACTGGTGTAGCACATTGTACTCACTTAATCCCCCCAACAGCCGTCTGAGGTAGACATCATTAACACTTTTTAGAGCTGGGGAAACTGAATCACAAAGAGGGTGGGTGATTTTATGGGCCAAATTGAGTCCCCCCAAAATTTATGTGCTGAAACTCTAACCCCCATGTGACTCTATTTAAGAAAGTCATTAAGCCCAGCCTGCTTAGCTCAGTGGTTGAGCATTGACCTATGAACCAGGAAGTCACGGTTCCATTCCCGGTCAGGGCACATGCCCAGGTTGTGGGTTCGATCCCCAATGTGGACTGTGCAGGAGGCAGCCGTTCAATGATTCTCTCTCATCATTGATGTTTCTGTCTCTCTCTCTCCTTCTTCTCTGAAGTCAATAAAGATATATTTTTTTAAAGTCATTAAGGTTAAATGAGGTCATAAGGGTGGGGACCCTAATCCAATAGGACTGATGTCCTTATGGGGGAAAAAGGAGGGGACACCCCGAGTGCACGAACAGGGAGAAAAGGCCATCTGAGAGCACAGCAAGAAGGCGGCCACCTGCAAGCCGAGGAGAGAGCTTTCACCATAAATCAACCCCGCTGGTCCCTTGCTCTTGGACTTCCAGCCTTCAGAACTGTGAGAAAACACATTTCTGGTGTTTAAGCCCCTCTGTCTGTATTCTGTTAGGGCAGCCCTAGCGGACTAATGCAGTGACTGGCCCCAGATCTTTTGCCTGGCAAATGGAAGAACTGACATTCGAGTCCAGGCTGTCTGGCACCTTAGTCGGTGTTTTTACTGGCTTTTGCACAGTGCTTCTTGCCCTGAGAATGGAGATAGCAAGAGTCTTATTGGAGAATGTGATGTTACGGGAACTGCCAACATGCATGGGCATTTACTCCACACAGCCCAGTGTGCTAAGTGCTCTGCCTGGATTATCCATTTAATACCAACAACAATCCTGTGAGGTTAGTGCTATTATCGTCCCCATTCCACTAAGGCCTTCAGAGGACTCCGATGGGGACAAACTCACTCCAGAGCCAGCTTGGACACTGTCACACTACAATTAATGATAACTTTTGGAGATGTTAGAAATAAGGGAGCCCCCCAAGTCAGGGGTCCTGGTAAAATACAAAACATACTTGGGAGCCAGGCAGCAAGGCAAACATATTTACTTCTACGTAGAGGGGTGCACACATGGCCTGGAAGCACATGCACACCGAGCAGGCTGGTTGCTCGGCTTTATAATCCCTGACGCACATGACCTGTCCTTTGCTCTTGATTGGAGCTCAGGCGCACAGTCTTTCCCAATTGGCCAATTCAAACGGAGGGGTTGGTCTTTGCTGTTTCAAGATGGCGGCCCCCAGGGGAGCTGCAAACCATGTGGCCAACACGGCGGTTGCCAAGTCACGGGGTCCAAAATGGCAGCTGTCTAAACTATTCTTTGACAGAAAAGATGATTTCTTTATTCTCACAGAGATCATTTTTTTATGCTCAGCTCCACCACCTGGCCAAAAACTGCTCAACTGGGCCTTCCAAGTGAGAGAACACAGTTGAAAATAATAATTAAGACCCACTTCTCTGAGATGGCCTTTGAAATAAATGAGCCAAGTTGTCTCCACTAAGATGCCCCAGCTTTCAGGAAAAAAAGCTAATGGGGAGGCAGCCCCGTCCTGATGGGCAGGGGCAGGAGCGAGAGGAGCACTGTTAGAGGAGCATCACCCAGCCATGGGCTACGTGGGAGATGAACAGAATGAGCAGTGGCCAATGGGAACTCAGCAGCCATCAGGTTAAACCCACCCAGGGTACTTCTCCATCTCAGAAATGTCTTTTCATGTCTACCAGTTTGATGTGGGTCTTTTTTTAAATATCTTCTTCTTTTAATGTTTTCTTTTTTAATTTAGAGAGGAAGGGAGAGGGATAGAAACATCGATTGGCTGCCCCCTGCATGCTCCACAATGAGGATCAAGTCCACAACTCGGGCATGTGCCCTGACTGGGAATCACACCAGCAACCTCCATGGGCTGATGCTCATGGGCTTTCAGATACTTAAAAATGTGTAACAGGTAAAGTTATACATCTAGTATTTGCTTCAAAAGAACCTGGGAGTCATGGAGGGGCAAGTAGAAATAAAGATGAAACTGGATTGGCCATGAGATGGGGATTGGGAATGTGGGGGTCATTGTACTAACTTGTCTTCTTTTGAATGTGTTTGGAATTTCCCATAAAAAAGAAATTTTAAGTTTATGGAATTGGAAGCATGTATGTTGGTATGTGTGTATATATACAGATATACTTTTGAGTGATAAGCAGAGGGTTTAGTAGGGATTTTATTCCACAGGGTATTTGCTTTGTAAAAAAGGGAACAGTACATGGTCCATATTCAGAGGAGGATAGTTCTGTTACTTCCTGAACTTGGTCATAAGCAGTCCTGGGTCCAGCCTTCACCAGTCCTCCAGTAGCCACTGCCACACCTTCATCACTGTCCTTAGCTTCAGAGTCCACATGGTTCCTGAGTCCAACTCTAGATTCTGTCAAATTCCTAACATGATTCAAAGCGAGAGTGACTGAATTTATGTTTGGTACCAGTAATACTAAGCCCAAAATGCTTCAAAGATTAAGCAATCACACATTTAAAATACATAGAAAAATAATATAATTAGGATTTATACAAAGTAGATTATTACAAAACAAGTACACTATAAGAAATACATCTTATATCCAAACACAAAAATTTGGAAATATGTTTAAGAAAAACCATTTATTTTTAAATGCTGAGTGGGAAGGCATAGACTGATTTCTAGCAGAAATTTTCACTCCATCTCAAGCTTCTAAAAACAGTTCCTGAAGATCAGACAGCTGTTCCTCTTTCCAAATTCTGTTTAATTTCAGCTGTATATTTCCCATAGAATCTTTCTGCCTTTTTGTTGAATTTGGCATTCCTTTCATTAATATAGTCGATATCTGCATCATCATTATAAGGTCGTCTCCGGCTATATTTGTCTCGTTTTTCAATTCTGAGGGAAAAAGAAAATAATTTTTAAAATTTTAAATGTCTTTTAAATTTTTTTTTAATTTATTAACTTGAGAGAAAAACATCGATTTGTTGTTCCACTTATTTATGCATTCATTCATTGATTCTTGCATGTGCCCTGACCAGAAATCGAACCCGCAACCTTGGCATATCAGAACAGCACTCAAACCAACTGAGCTGGCTGGCCAGGTCTTGTCTTTTTTTTTTTTGTCTTAATAGAAATAGCCTAGTAGTTGAGAATAGCATCGTTACACTTAGAACAGCACACTTTGGTGGGTGGGGGAAGCAGTTTTCATCAAGATCAAGTTGAAGCTGCTAATTAATAGCACAATAGCACAACCCTGGGTAAGAACCATAAAATAGAGTAATATACATATTCATCTTCAGAATGCCTCTAAGAAAGCAATGATAATCTTGTTAGAAACTGGAATGGATTCATAAAATATTAAAAGAAGATGACTACAATAATTATATTAATAACTAGAGGCCCGGTGCATGAAATTCATGCACGGGGGCGGGGAGGTGTCCCTCAGCCCAGCCTGCACCCTCTCCAATCTGGAACCCCTTGAGGGATGTCCCACCGCCCGTTTAGGGGGCCAGTGGGATCAGGCCTAAACGGGCAGTCCAACATCCCTCTCACAATCCAGGACTGCTGGCTCCCAACTGCCTTCCACTGCAGGCCTGGTCCCCCCAACTGCCCTCCCCTGCTGGCCTGGGTCCCCCACAACTGCCCTCCCCTGCTGGCCTGGGTCCCCCGCAACTGTCCTCTCCTGCAGGCCCGTCCCCCCCAACTGCCCTCCCCTGCAGGCCTGGCCCCCCCCCAACTGCCCTCCCCTGAAGGCCTGGTCCCCCCAACTACCCTCCCCTGCTGACCTGGTCTCCCCCAACTGCTCTCCTCTGCCGGCCCGGACACCTCTAACTGCCCTCCCTGCTTGCCTGGGTCACCCCCCCAACTACCCCCGCTCCGGCAGGCCTGGGTCCCCCCCAACTGCCCTCCCTTGCTGGCCTGGTCTACCCCAACTGCCCTCCTCTGCTGGCCTGGTCACCCCCAACTGCCTTCCTCTGCTGGCCTGGTCACCCCTAACTTCCCACAACTGCCCTCCCCTGCCCTCTTGTGGCGACCATCTTGTGTCCACATGGGGGCAGCCATCTTGTGTCTTGGTGTGATGGTCAATTTGCATATTACTCTTTTATTAGATAGGATAACCACAGCTAATATGGAGTGCACAGTATGTGAGGCACTGTCCTTAATACTTCACATGTATTAACTTCTAAAATACAGATTCATTCCACTCTGCCCTATATTCACCCCTATCAGTATAAGAAACAAAAATGTAGTGGAGGTACATTCACTAGAACAGTGGTCAGCAAACTGCGGCTTGCGAGCCACATATGGCTCTTTGGCCCCTTGAGTGTGGCTCTTCCACAAAATACCACATGAGGGAGCGCACGTACAGTGCGACTGAAATTTCGTGGCCCATGCGCAGAAGTAGGTTTTCAGCTCTCAAAAGAAATTTCAATCGTTGTACTGTTGATATTTGGCTCTGCTGACTAATGAGTTTGCCGACCACTGACATTCTAACATCTTCAAATCAAATAGCAGAGTGATTACTAAATAAAAGTTCTTAAAGAAGAATAATTTTCTTTAAATCCTTCCCTGCTTCAATTATAACAATTCAATTTTATCAATACTTTGTTTGCTTCTCCATTCCAAATCATATGGACTCAACTCATACTTGCTGTCCCCAAAACCACTGTAGATGCTAAGTCAGAAATTAGCAAGTATAATATCTGTCTATTCAATTCATTCTAAGCTTATTATGTCCATTTTGCCATTAAGCACTTAAAATTTCATACTGCTCTACTGAGTACTTACTGTTTTTCCAGATCTGTGACCATCCTATCAATTTCCTGAGTGGAAGGCACATGCGTTCCATGAAGAAGACTGTTGGATGTTGGGAAAAACTCTTCTCCACTGAAAAGACAGCAAAATGAACTTAGAGTAACAATACAAGTGCCCCACATTTCCTAATGTCAAAGTAAACAACCATTCACGATGAGAGATAAAATAGACACATATTTACTGTGGGGTGGCTCCCACCTTAACTTTAAAAAAAATACAGAGCCCTGGCCCGTATGGCTCAGTTGTTTGGGTATCATCCTGTGCACCAAAAGACTGCTGGCTCACCCAGCCAGCGTGGCCCAGGAGGTCACCGTTCAATTCCTGGTCAGGCCATCTGCCCAGGTTTGTCAGCTTGATCCCCAGTAGGGGGTACGCAAGAGGCAGCCAATCAATGATTCTCTCTCATCATTGATATTTCTCTCTCTCTCACCCACTCCCTTCCTCTCTGAAATCAATAAAAATATTAAAAAAAAGATTGCTGGTTCAATTCCTGATCAGGGCATATGCCAGGATTGCAGGCTTGATCCCCAGTAAGGGGCATGTAGGAGGCAGCTGACTGATGCTTCGCTTTCACATCAATGTTTCTCTCTCTCTCTCTCTTTCCCACTCTCTCTAAAAATCAATTAAAAATCCTAAAAAACAAAAATACAGAATTGGAAGGGATCTATTAAGTCACTTATTCTGACCCCTTCGTTCTATAGATGAAAGAGCCAAGGGCAGAGTCAAAGGGCTCGCCTCCAAGTTCAGGTATTTCTCTCTCCACTAAAGCGGGGGTTGGCAAGCTCCACCATCTGTTTTTAAAAACAGTTTTACTGGGACAGAGTCACACCCATTTGTCTATAGGTCCTCTATGCAGCTTTCACATCACAGCAGTGGAGCCGAGTACTAGCAGTTGTGACAGAGACCATATAGCCCACAAAGCCTAAAATGTTTACTATCTGGTCCTTTACAAAAAAAAAAGTTCGCACATGCCGGCACTAAAGCATCTGCCTCTTAAAAGAATAGCTGAGTGAATAGGATAATCTGGTTTTAACCACTTCACACTCAGTCTTGGGACGCCCAGCTAGAAAGATAACCAGATGATGAGCTTAACTGCTGTGGCGTGAGCAATAAACATTGTTGTGGAGATCAGAAATCATTCTTAACACAGCTGCCTGATAACCCATACCTAAACATTACCTAAGCATTATTTATGTGTGCATGGTTGTATATACTCACACACAAATATGTCTACCTCAGGATGCAAAAAAACAAAACAAAAAAAAACCTTGCATTACTGTCAACTTACTGCTTTTCTCTCAGTCTCTCATATGTTTCCATGTCAGGTTTGATCTGTCTGGTCAACCGATGATACTGGCGTAACTGGGCAGCAGCATAATCTAAAAAGAAAATGAGAATCAGACATAATATACTTCCTTGTTTGGTCATTACAATTCAGGGGGAAAAAATCTAAATTATGATTAGTAATATATGCACAAGACACCAATCTAAGCAGAGCCTCTTATCCTGAAGATGCTGACAATACAAACCTCGATTAATTTTACCACGAAGAATAAAAGAATCCAGCTGACTGAAGTATAGCCATTACTGCTGCCCCAGGAGATGTATATGTATTTTCTAGGGTTTATGCCCCTAGAGAATATCCCTGAAGGGGAGTATCCTTTCATAAGTCAGAAACATTGAAGGTGATGCTTAGCCTAACAGGCCCATTCAATAAAGTAAAAGCCAATTTTACCTGAAAATCCCAGGTCGGGGTTTTTCCTCTTCTTTTTCCTCTCCCATCTTTCTGCATCTTCGGCACTGATCTCCAGCAACTTCACTTTCTCATAGTCCTCCCCTCTGGCTGCACATTCCTAAAAAGAAAGGAAAAAGCTGAAACCAGCAATTATGATACAAACAATTATTTTATCTATTTTAAAACAAGAAAGATTGAATAAAATTATCTAGCAATACTTTTAAAATAATGATTAATCAAAGAAAATTGGGGAATCTGCTATAGTATATAAGAAATAAGCACACAGATTTAAAAATAATATTTATTCAGCATTTATCAGGTATCAGACCCTGTTTTTGTAATGCCCAGTGTTCAGAATCCCCAAAAACCCCCCAGGAAGGAGCCAAGACCCGCTGTAACTGCAAGAGAACCTTTATTCGTGCTAGCACGAGCTCTCATCTCCAGCGCTCACCGGGGAAAAAGAGACCCTCTCTCGCCAGAACAAAGGCTTTAAAGGGGGTCTCAAGCAGTGGGCAGGGAGAGTGTTTATGATTGGTCAGGGGTAGGGTGAGGGGTCCAGTTACACAAAGGCACACTGGGCAGCTTGCCTAAAGTGGACTGAGTCCACCTCTCTACATTCCTATTGGCAGGTTCATGCAATTGTTACATTCTCGCGGTTTTCTAAGAAAAAGGAGTCATATACATAGTTACACAGGGTGGAGGGTACAGTACATTTTGTGCTGTCCTGCTCTGCCCTTTCATTTTACAGCCACTGGCTCATTTAACTCATAATTTACTCAATTATTATCATAGTCTCCATTTTACAGATGAGAAAACAGAGGCACAGACAGGTTAGATAACTCACCCAAAGTGTTGCAACTAGTAAAAAGCAGAGCCAAGATCTGAACTCTGGCATCTAGCTCTAGAGCCGTGGACAAAACCACCTTGTTTTACTGTGTCAATACAACAGAGAGACTGAGTAAACCACTTATGAAACAGCAGAGGCGTTCCGAACCTTTTTCTTTTCTTCCTCCTGTAGTTCCCACTCCAAACGAGCTTTTCTGGCTTCCCAATTTGCAGGCAACTTAAGTCTTTTATCTTCTTCCACAACTTCTTGGTGATTTAATTTACGGGCTTCATTCTAAAACGTAACAAAAAGTTTATAGCTGAAGCATGAAAATCAATCCAAACAGATCTTGCCTTCTGTGAGGGTCAGGTAAGACACATTACCAAGGGGACCCCATTTTATCTTAAAGCAACAAAGACCCATCAAAGGATTTTAAGCACGGGAACCACCTAACTAGGTCTGCATTTGTATCGAGTAAAAAAAAAAAAAAAAAAAGTGTTGGGCTGCACTGATTTGCTGCTGCAAAGGCCTGGAGGTTCATGTCAGCTTCACCTGTTGAGCTGTGCATTCCCTCAGGGTTGGATGGGACACGGATTCACAAAGGGGAAGGACTACTACAGTGGCACTAAAGACTTCAGATGGCATGAAATAATGTTAAACACATGATGAGAATGACGTTCTACTTTCCAGTCTCTTTTAATCTTGATTAACTCAAGGAAAAAGCCTCAATTTGGGGCTGGGGCTCTACAACCTCTCTTAATATCTCTAATCCTTTCCAAGTCCCCCTCCTTCTTAAATATTTTAACAGTTTACATTATGGCAAATGAAAGAAATTTTCCAGTTGGATTACTCTGTGAAGAGTCCGTTTTAAAATAAATTTAACTGCATAAAGTAAAAGGAGCATATCATCTTTTAAGGGAAAATTAAGTTTGATGTTTCTTAGGTCACAGGCTGGTGGCAGTAAGTCCAGGAAGCCATGTCTCCTAATTTCCAACCAGATGTTCTTTACACAGCCCATCCAAGTAAATATTTAAGTGTGTTTAAGTCTTTATTAGATTAACTTTTGGAGGCAAAGAGAGAAATTCCTCTCAACTACCATCCCTTATTTATTCTTGACGCTGACAATACCCTCCAGGTGAAGACACTAAGAAAACACGTGAAATCAAACAAAGTTGTGTTTGTTGCCCAGAAAGAGACAGCAAACCATAGGGAGCTGTAGGCACTTCAGTGAGAGTTAGGGGGGTAGGCATAGGATTAGGGTATCAGCGGCTGGGGGGGAAATTCGAGGAAGCCTGGTTGTGCTCTGGATTGCACTGTCAGAAAGACAACGCATTTTTGATCGAGTATCTCAAGTTTTTACATACGAGGCAGGATTAATGGAGCAAGACCAATGTTTTATTTGGTAATAACAGTCTATGATGTTAGCAGAAGAGGGGACGTGTGGTCATTTCTGTGGTTTGTCTTACTACAACAGTCAGAGTGATGCTGAGGTTTTGTGGAACCATGGCCGGGCTGTCAGGCCACTTCAAGCTGAGTCAAGAGCTGTTCTTTTTTCTTTCTCAGCTCCAACTGCAGCCAGTTATTTGCTGGACTCTTGTCTCTAATATGAATTCTCTTCCTTTGCATTTGGATATTTTTTTCCTCCAACTTCTTTGTCTGATAACACCTTACTAATCTTTTAAATAGTAGTTTAGGTGTCTTATATAAGACACTCCCTGGAGAGAGAGAGAGAGAGAGAGAGAGAGAGAGAGAGAGACACACACACACACACACACACATTGTTTTAATCTCTCCTCTGTACTCCCCAGCCTTTGTTCCTAACTCTAGCATGGCATTTACCACAATAAAATTTCTAGCTATAAAGTTGCCTCCTCTTTTAA
This sequence comes from Eptesicus fuscus, assembly GCF_027574615.1. Taxonomy (NCBI): domain Eukaryota; kingdom Metazoa; phylum Chordata; class Mammalia; order Chiroptera; family Vespertilionidae; genus Eptesicus; species Eptesicus fuscus. The sequence goes on from NC_072481.1 coordinate 15,184,215, forward strand.
GAACAGAGGCCTTATCTTAATCATCTTGTGCCCCACTGACTAGCTCAACCATTGACACTACAGACTTTCATTGAGCTTTCCCACGGATTCAACCAACCTCAGATCTAAAACGGTATTTTCACATTCATTGACACTACAGACTTTCAGAGATTTTTATATTGATTTTTAGAGAGAGAAAAAAAGAGAGGGAGGGAGGAAGGGAGAGGGGAGAAAGTAACATTGATAGTGAAACATCCATCTGCTGCCTCCGGCATGCACCCTACCTCAGTTGGAGCTCATACCCTGGCATGTGCCCTGATCCAGAATGGAACCAACAACCTTTCCCAGCAAGGGGATGACGCCCTACCAACTGAGCCACACTGGCCAGGGCTGCTGCTTATTTTTGAATGAAGAAGCAACCAGCTCTCTTATTAGCATTGGACAAGTTTCTACATATTTCCCTAGTAAAATACAGTTTGTTAGAATACAGCAAGGAGGCTGTTAGTAATAGAGACTCCCAAACCTAGTCTAGGTAAGTTAAATCAGATGTAGGTGGGAAGAGGGTTGGAGCGGGAATGTGTACAGTTGACCTTTGGACAACACAGGTTTGAACTACAGAGGTCCACTTAAACCAGATTTTTTTTCAGTACCTAAATACACACGGCCCTTTCTATCCCCGGGTTTCACATCCACGGATTCAACCAACCTCAGATCTAAAACAGTATTTTCACATTCCCAACCGCAGATCAAAAATACAGCTGACCAGCCCTGGCTGGTTTGGCTCAGTGGATTGAGCGACAGCCTGCGGACTGAAGGGTACCAGGTTAGATTCCGGTCAAGGGCACATGCTCGGGGTTGCAGGCTCAATCCCCAATAGGGGGCATGCAGGAGGCAGCCGATCCATGATTCTCTCTCATCATTGCTGTTTCTATCTCTCTCTCCCTCTCCCATCCTCTCTGAAATCAGTAAAAATATATATTTTTAAAAATACAGCTGACCCTTGAACAACGCCGGGATTATGGGTGCCGCCCCCGCACAGTCGAAAATTCGCGTGTAACTAATACTGTTTTCATTCTGCGCGGTTGGTTGAATCTAAGTATGCGAAGGGGCAACTGTAGAGTCCAAAGTTATATATGGATTTTCGACTGCGGGGTTCAGCACCCCTAAACCCAGGCGATGTTCAAGGATCAACTGTATTTTCAAAAGTGATTACAACGTGCTACCAGAGTTGAGAACCACCGGGAAAGATCTTGCATCCGGCCACGCGCGTTTGTTAGGCCCGCTGCTGCGACTTCCTCGTCCCCCCACAGACACGCAGGGGCCTGACCAACGACAGGTCTCAGCATCTACTCACCCGCTTCAGATGCAGCTCCCGGAATTTGCGCAGTCTCTGCTCGCGCTTCTGGGCGGACAGCTCCTCCGCCGCCGCGAGGGGCTGCTCCTCCTTTGCGCTGTTCGCCAGCACCTGCGACAGGGAGGGACGGCTGTTGGCAGGGCTGGCGCGGCTTCTCCCGGGGCCGCCCAGGCCGATTCCCCGCCGGGCCCGACAGGCCGCGCCGGGCCCGCACTGCCGACCCCGACTCCACAGTGTCCACTCCTCCCTGTCCTAGCACCCAGGCATCTCCTCCACCTCTCGCCCCTGTCGGCCCCTGTCAGTCCCCCCACGAAATCCCCTGGATAGAGCCGGTGGCACTTACCTTCTCGGTTAGGACCGCAGCCGCCATCACAAGCCTCTCCTTCCTACTTCCGGCAACAACACAGCACTTCCGTCGGCCTTCTGATAGCTATTAATAACCTACGCGAAGCCCCGCCCCTTCCTGGCAGTCTCGGAGCTTGGGACCAATCCCTGCTCTTTCTAGCAGTGAGCTGGTTTTCGATTGGGCAGGACCTTGCGCAGCCGCAGAAGACAGGGGCGGGGAGAGCGGTGAGGTGGGAAGCGAAGGGCAGGGAAGCGCGCGGAAGGGGACGGCAAAGGAAGAAGGGCCGGCTCTGGGCCTGGTAAGAAAGTCACCTCCTCTGCGTGTGCTCCCTGGAGCCGAAAGTGTTTATCCTGATTGTCATCTCTCCGTGACTACCTTGTCTCACGTGGGCTTTCAGTACTGTCACATGTGGCCCCATTTTAACTTTCTCAAGAGCGTAAGAGACTTCTCTTTGTTCGTTTTCCGTTTCCCGCATCAACGTTGTAAACTGAAGGAGCTCAGATGCGTCCATCTTGTTTACTCTTCGTTTCCAACAGGGAAACTGTGCGTTAATAAAAGGAAGGTGCTGGATACAAGAGGAATATATGAAAATTATTATTTTCTGCACTAATAACCACTAATTCGACGTAGAAATGAATAAGCCCCAAAATGAAAAGAGATATAGGTATAAAATTTGAACGGTAATAGGAAGAAAAGCATAATTTGAGGTACAAAAAAATTAAGTTTGAATAGGTGAAGGATTTTCTGCTTCGAAACAATATAAAAACCTATCACAGAAGGAGTATCTAAAGCAGTATAAATGTAATGTTCCCATCAGAACCTCTGGGTTATTCTTTCTGTTTGGGGAACTGTACAATAATGGCAAAAATCCAAAAGCTCAACCACACCTATATTGGTGAGACTGGTAGGACTGAATATCGGTACAACCCCTAGGGCTCAGCGACGAGGATCTTGCGGGGCAGTCCGGGGAGAAGCCTCCTACCAGCAAGTGCCGGTGGACAGCTCGGAGGAGGAGCAACCCCTCGGGGCAGCAATTCCGGGAGCCAAAACCTGCCACCAGGCCAGGCCCCCTGCCCATTTGTCCATAAGTGACTGTCATTCAGTGGCATCTACAGTCCTCTCAAGTACCTGGAAACAGTGAAATTCATACTTTGGGACACCTGTTTCAAGCAATCCTAAGGGACTTGCTTACATCACACAGTCCTTGAATAGTCAGAACCAGTATATCCCTCTGGCCTTCTTATTCAAAAACAATTGCTTTTCCATCGTTACCACATTGTCCCCTGAAACAGTAAAATAACATTTAAAGATATAATACAATTGAATGTCTCATCTCTCCCTACAATAAAATCCGAAAGTCTGCTATGAATGGCCTATCATACAAGTAACATCTATTTGGATTTATTTCCATCCCTGTGCTAACAAACGTGATTTGTCCTCATGGTAGAATGAAGTTTGAAAATTAAGTCACCAAGAAGTTGTGGAAGAGATTACCTGTAAACTGGGAAGCTAAAAAAGCTCTTTTGGAATGAGAATTGCAGGGGGAAAAAAAGAAAAAGGTAAATAAAATTCCTATCATCCTCATAGGCTATAGATCCAAATATTATATTGTGTTTTGTTGAGGCAGTATACAGTCAAGCATTCTGGCTCTGATTCCTCATCTGTAGCTCAGAAAACTGAGAATAAAATACATAAAACATTGAGAACAGTGCCTGGTACTGGAAATTCACTCTAGCCCCAAAATGGTAGCCACCCACGATATGACTATTGATTACATTAAATGTGGCTAGGGCAAATTAAACTGTGCTTTAAGTGTAAAAATACACACTAGGTCACAACACACACACACACACACACACAGTAAAATATCACAGTATTTCTTTTTATTTAAATAACTTTTTACTTTCCTTCTCCAGATAGGAAGCCTACAAAATTTATTATACTTTATCAGGAAAATACAGGGCAGTCTTTCCTAAGAGGCCTTGTATTTCAACTCCCTGGGCCAGAAACTGCTACTGGACAGACTGAACCAAGCCAAGGGGAATATCCAACTATAATCAATATACTTTCTGACCAATGGCACACAGGGTTCCTGACCTCCTCCACGCTCCGGATTCTATGTCTATTCAGCCATGTGAGCATGGACACTTAGGAGAAATGTGCACATCACTTAAATCATTTCCCCACTCCTGGATTTATCTAAGTCCACTCAAAGTCTGCTTTCTGCCCACGGTAAACCCCAGAGGTCAGGAGGCCAAAGGTTCTCAATGTCTATTCGGGGTTCCTTTGGAGGCCCAGCAACGACCCTTTCCTTCAAGATCCGTTCTCTACCTTGGGATCACGCTAACCACACACAGTAATAACCCCGAGTTCCCGAGGCCGGATGACATCAGATGAGGATGACGCCGGGACCAAGCCTGCTAGAGAGAAGGCGAGGTGGATGCCTCACAGCATTTCTTATATTGTGTTGAAATATTTTAGATATACTGGGATAATAATTTAATTCACTAGTGTGAATTAATACTGTATTTCTATTGGACAGCACTGAATCTAGACTCTAGATACAAATTCTCATCTTGCCATACAGTCATGCAATGCATAACAATGTTTCAGTTCATGATGGAATGCAAATATAAAGGGTGGTCCTATGAAATTACAATGGAGCTGAAAAATTCCTATTACCTAGGGAGGTAGTCACTGTAGCAAAACACATTACTCAGGTGTTTCTGGTGATGCTGTGTAAACAAACTTAAGTATAGCGTAATTATGTACAGTAACAAATGATTGTTACTGTTTTATGTATTTATTTTTTATCTATATTTTTTAATGTTGTTGCTTTTTAGAGGAAGGGAGAGATAGAAATACATCCCCCACCAAGAACTGAGCCCACAGTCTGAGCATGTGCCCTGACCTGGAATCAAACCTTGACCTCTTGGTTCCTGGGTCAACATTCAACCAAAGCCACACCAGCTGTACTTTTTATCTGAAAGTGTACTTTTAGTTTGCTGTAAAACAGTATGCCATGTTACATCATGTTTACACTCTTGGTTGCATTTGCTCTTGTGTGCTTTATTTCCAGCCCAGGAGCAATAGGCTATACCATATAGCCTAGGTGTGTAGCCTGTACCATCCAGGTTCCTGTAAGTGCCCTCTGTTTGCACAATGATGAAATCGGCTAACTACTCATTCCTCAGAACATACTCCTGTGGTTGAAGTGGCACATGACTGTATTGTCCACAGATTATGTGGTAACAGGGTATCACACTAATTGTATTCCAATTATGTAATGACAGCTTGTCTGGGGGTATGCAGTTTGTTTCAAAGCATAAGGAGATATTAAACATAGTCCTGGCCAGGCTGAACTAACAAGGTTAAATTAGATAAGGATGGAGCAATTATGAGAAAAAAATGAATATAATTATATTCTTTTCAGGATACTGGGAAGAAAAAATTAATAGACTAAGAGAAAATTAAATAGGGAAGTCTCAAGCATATTAAGAGGCTGGATCACTGTAGAAGTGCAATCTCAGAAATGGCTCATATCCATAGCAACTAGCCAGACCTCGCATGTTAAATAGCTGTTTATGAATACAGGTCATAATCAGATTAGGTACTTTCCGTTACCAGCGAAGTGACAGTAAAAAAATCTAGTATTGTCAATTATTTCAAGTCTCCCTTACAAGGAAATCCTTAAGTTACATAATTTTACTAAAATACCAACTAATACTAACAGATTGCTCAGATTAACATTTTCAGTTACAAATCTTAAAGCCAATCCTTGTTTTCTCCGACTTTGCTGTATAACCAGGCTGACCGCCCACCATGTTCTGCGTGCACCTCCTGGTGGTCAGCGCATATAATAGCGACCGGTTGTCTATTTGCATATTAGGGTTTTATAATAGACTAGTGGCCCAGTGCACAAATTCGTGCATAGGTGGGGTCCCTCAGTGTGGCCTGTGGGGATTGGGCTGAAACCAGAAGTCCAATGCTGCCTGCCGCGCCCACTCATCCTGGCCCTGCTGTGCCTACTGCGGGCTCATGCCCAGTCAGTCCTGATGAGGAGAGGCTTGCGCTGCTGCAGCAGTGCTCGCCAGCCATGAGCCCAACTTCTGGTGCCCATCCCAAAGGGTGTGGGGGTCCAGGACACGAAGGGCCCTCCGGGCAGGCAGTGGGATGCCCTTGCCAGCCCAGGATCCAGATCCATCCTGCTGACGTTCACACTGGTTGTCAGGAGCCACCTGGCAGCCGCTTTTATATAGTTTCTTCCTTGTGGGGCATCTAGGGAGGGGAAGTGGCCACAGTGCCAGAGGCCGATGGCGCTGTCAGGATCATGCCTGTGGCGCTGGTCCATTGGTGCCTGGCCTGTTCTTAGGAGATTGGACCTGCAGGACTACTGAGGGAGTGAGTGGCTGCTGCCAGGCTGGTGTGCTGCCGGGACAGGAGCTAAATGGCACTCCCACTATGGGAGCACACTGACAACCAGGGGCAGCTCCTGTGTTGAGCAACCGAATGACTGGTCGACTGGTTGTTCAGTCGCTTAGCCTTTTATATATACTGTATATATAGAAGATATATATAATAAAGTCAGACTAAAATAGTAAAAACAAATTTATTTACAAATATATACAATAATTACTTTTTCTTATAAATTCCATTTCTATGTAACCAATTGATACTATACAAAACATTTACAAAGTATATATACAAGACTCCCACCTGTACATACAACTCTGGTCCATCTGTGCTAATATCTGCAAAATAAATCTAAAATGTTAACAATTACCACTAAGTTGCTCATAGGAATGAAATAATGCCATAGAAAACACAAACTTGCAATAAAGTGCATTTCAAGCAACCTTAGCCATCAGTTCTTTTTAAATAGGTTTCCACAATTCATACGGACTTTTTTTCTGCTTTATTTTTAGGGATCCTGAAGAGGTCTCTTCAGCAGTTTTTGCTATGGAATTCTGTAAGAGAACAAATTTTCAAGTCAGCTTCCCAGACACACATTATTGTACATACTTAAAATATTTGCTTTACACAATACATTAAATAATTCCATTTAAGACTGAAATTTAAGAGACAACAACCAAATGCCAAGTGTGAACCTCATCTATAACCTCACTCAAATTTAGGCCCAGAAATGGCCAAGTATAATCAAGCATATGCAAGACATACTACAATAGTGAGGTGTTAAAAAGGAGGACAAGGCCTAGCGGGTTTGGCTTAGTGCCGTGGTCAGCAAACTGCGGCTCACAAGCCACATGAGGCTCTTTGGCCCCTTGAGTGTGGCTCTTCCACAAAATACCACGGCCTGGGCAAGTCTGTTTTGAACAAGTTTAAGTTTAAAAAATTTGGCTCTCAAAAAAAATTTCAATCGTTGTACTGTTGATATTTAGCTCTGTTGACTAATGAGTTTGCCGACCACTCCCACTCATCCTTTTATGTATACTGTATATACAGAAGATATATATATAATAAAGTCAGATTAAAATAGTAAAAACAAATTTATTTACAAATATATATACAATAGTTTAATTACTATTTCTTATAAATTCCATTTCTATGTAACCAATTGATACTATACAAAACATTTACAAAGTATATATACATGTGCTATTTTTACTTTAACAAATTATATTTAGTGAATAGAGCATCAGCCTGTGGACTGAAGGGTCCTGGGTTCGATTCTGGTCAAGGACACATGCCTGGGTTGCAGGCTCAACCCCCAATGGGAGGTGTGCAGGAGGCAGTAAATTAATGCTTCATCATTATGTTTCTAATCTCTCTCCCTCTCCCTTCCTCTCTCAAATAAAAAAAAAAAAAAAAAAAAGGGGGCGGAGGGCTGGGGGAGGACAAGCCCTAGCCAGTGTGGTTCAGTTGGGTGTCTTCCTATGCACCAAAGGGTTACCCATTCCATAGGAGACCTGCAGGAGGCAGCCGACTGATTTCACTTTCACATCAATGTTTCTCTCTAAAAGTTCAATTAAAAAATTTTTAAATTGGCACAATAATATATCGAGATTAGCCCTGGCCAGTGTGTCACAATAGTTAAGAGTGTTGGCCTGCACACCTAAGGGTCAAGGGTTCAATTTCTGGTACACTCCCTGCCCCTGGTCCTACGGGAAGCAACCAGTCAATGTGTCTCTCTCACATCAATGTTTCCCTCTCTTCTCCCTCCCCTCCCTTCAATCCCTCTCTGAAAAGCAATGGGAAAAATATTCTCAGGTGAGAATTAAAACTTATACGTACGAGTGTGTGTGTGTAGAGAAATATTAAGTCTATAAAGTGACTTAGTAGGCCCCCAATTGTCACAGCAGACAAAACAAAAGCCCACATAACGGATGTTATGTTCCAAATCCAATTTTTGCGTAGCCAGTGGTTAGATACTTACATTAGGGCTAGTGCTTTTTTGCTGGGAAGACTTTTCATTGGCATTTTTAGTTCCATCTTCTGTTAGCTTTTCCGATAGCTAGACAGGAAGAGAAAATATGTACTTTTAAAACCATATTTTTTGTTTAGAATACTGTATACAAAGCAGCCCAACTGCATATAAATTTAGCTGTAGAAACACAGCCAATCAACTTGGATCTAACCATACAGCTAACAGTGTCAACAAACACTGGAATGTTTTTCCCGTTAACAAAATTGATACAATAAAAGGATCTGATGAAGACAAGCTTCCCCATAAAGCTATATTGTATTCCCAAATACAACTTAACTCTGAAAGTCAAGCCATACCAGAAAATACCTAGTTACAAAGAACTAAGCTGCGATTTTAAACCAGTGTGCTGCAAGTAATTCTACAACATGCAATACCTGACTATTTAGTCAGGGGCACTAATCTCTTTTCCATTTTATTTGGCAACAGCCAACACAATAGCCATCTGGTGTGAATCAATCAAAATTATACCTTTTAAATCATATCAGCAAAAAAATTTTTTGGTGTGCCACAAAATTTTAGTAATTATAGTTTATGTGTGCCATGAGATGAAAGAGGTTGAAAATCGCTGAACTAAGGCATTAGCCCAGTTGGGTACCTAGTCGTCTGAAAAAGCAACTCAACTAAGATTTTGTCTACTACTACTTAAGCATACCCATAACTGAGTCTGAATGATAGGATTATCTAGGTAATATCTTTCCTGTTTACACAGACTATCAATTCTTAACTACCTTAAACCTTTAAAGCTATGGATTTTATGCTCTGGGTTTCAACATAACTTAAAGAACAAAGTGCAATTTGCCAATGCACATCCTGCACATTTCTGTAGAATTATAAACTTATCTGCAAGTGAAGCAGGCCTCTTCTTCTGTAATCTCTCAAAACATCTGGAATATATTGCATATATTATGAAATGGACATCTCGATCACAGATGCCCCAACATTACAAAGTGACCTTTAGTTTAAAACTGTCTTCAGTATCTTATCCAAATAGTACCTATCCCAAATTCTAACATGCACATGGATCTACCAACAAAAACTAAGCTTTCAGTGTGTGAATATAAACTTCAAATTAGTTAAACCTCTGATGCTTTTATGCCCATGTATCAATTACCAACAGATTTTCTTCAGCAAAGTCTGGAGACCACATTCATGATTTCTATAAGACAGAAATAAAGCAGGTAAACTATACTGTATGTTGAGTACAGAATTTCTGGGAACATTATGCTGGAAATGAAAACTACAGATACTCTGTAAAGACAAGTTAGAAAAATTTGGTAACTACATAGAAATCACCTAAGTACCAGCTACAATCATGAAAGCAATTAATTGTGTCAACTGAAAATAATGGTCATTCATCTCCCACTTTTATGGAAGAGACTAAGTCTAGTGATGTCAGATGTGCTATTTTTACTTTAACAAATTATATTTAGCTAGCCTTTCCAAGAAGGCTAAGATATATTGAATAAAAATGCTAATCAGGTCTTTCTGGCAGCAGCTTTCTGAAGATTTTGTCTGGATAAACCTAGAATACTTACCTCCAACTTTGCACCATTATTTGATACAGCTGTTCCATGATTTGTTTCTTTAGATACAGGAACAATTCTGAGACTAGGGGGCAATTCAAAGTTGGTTGTTCCTAACGCTTTTGCTGCATTGGCTTTTGCTATTTCTAACAGCTCCATTCGATCTACAAAAGAAACACCAAGATATTCCTTAATCTTACAGTATTCCCCAAGAGAACTCAGAATCACAAAATAAGGTTGCATTTTATTTATAATAGCAAAACAAATATGTAAAATATATCCTTATTCATAAACAATTTTCTACCTCTTTTGATGAGTAAAATAAGCATCCCTAAATAATTTCAAGTTTTCAGTTTTCCTGACCAAAGTCCTAGTCTTCACATTGTTTTTGCTTTCTCTTCAAATATGTATTCTGAACATCGTACTTAAAAAAACAACAACTTTTCATACAGTACATCTCTCTCAACTAATGAGCCATCATTGATAAATTACTAAATCCATTTTCAGACTTAAAAGTGTTGTTTGTTTTAAACCTATCCTCTTTTCTGTTCCATGATCCTATCCTGGAAGTCATTTGTTTTGAAATACTGGAACAAAATCCTTGTTGGTTTTTTTGGCAATATAGTATTAACTTTTGAAAAAAGGAATGTTTGATCCCGTTTTTCACGTTCTACAATGAACTTAGCAGAAACTTAGGGCGGGCAACCGAAGTCACTAACATTTACAAGACTCCACAAAGTGCCAGCCACCAGGAGAGGTTACCTGCCTCCACGTGGCCAGAGCCACTTACCGCCCACAGCTTAATCCCAAGGGGGAAGAAATGGGGTCCACTTAAAAAACTGTGGTGTGGTTTTAACTGTTAGCCTGCTAATGTCTTCCTAACAAAACTATTGAGACTCCAGGCACCAAAGAAAATGAAATTATGGAAAACCACACCGTGGTTTTCTTCTCACACTGTCGGCGCCCGTGTGAAAAGGATCGAGGAAGGAGGTAACTGCACCTCACTCACCTTTCTCACTTAAGCGAAAAGGCGTGGGGCTCCGCGACCTCGACCTGGATCTTCCCCGCCAACTCCCGTGATCCTCCGGGTACACTGTGCGACCAAAGCCGTAGTAGCGCCGCCCCCGCGTGACCGCGTAGGCCCTTCGGTAATACGACCGCCCCCGAGAGCGGGACCGGCTGCGGGATCGGCCTGGCGAGGGAGACCGATAGTACCTCCTGGAGGAGCCGTAGTGCCTCTCCCGGTACCGGCGGCGGCTGCGGGACCGCGACCGGCTCCGCGAGTAAGACCGCGAGTAGCGCCTGTACTTCCTCTGCTGGCGCCTTCGGGACCGAGACCTGGACCTGCTCCTGCGCCGGGGCCGGCTCCCGCTGCTGGACGACCACCGACTGGAGCCGCTGGAACGGGACCGCGAGCTTCTGGAAGAGCGGCTCCGGGTCGCCGAGGACAGCCGGCTGGACCCGCCCGAGGCCGCCGGGGACTGCAGGGGCGAGCCCGGCCACATATCGTTCACGTAGTTTGACATCTGGGCCTGCGGTAGGAAGCTTCCTTGTCTCTGAGGATCGTTCCCGAAGATTCGGTTCCTAGAAACGGAGGGGGGAGGGGCGGAGTGACGTCCCGGAAGTAAGGCCCGCGGGTGGTTGGGGGAGGGGGACTGCGGGCCTTGACAAAGCAAAGCAGACTCTCCAATTCCGGTGCAATCGACGCCGGACGCCGGCCCTCCCGCCCGGCCAGCGGCCCCCTTTGTGCACCACGCCGGGCAAAACATGCACAAGCCTTTCCCCGCCACCCACGCCGAGGTTCCCGCGGGTCCGACCTCGCCACCAAAAAACTTACCACGGGCCGCCGACCTTCACGCAGGACGAAGAGAAAGGCCCAACAGACGCCTCCCTCCCACAGCCAGGGACGAGGACGAAGGGGAGTTCCACAGCCGCTCCCGACCGCGAACACCGGACCTGCACCTCCGACCTCCGGACGCGAACTGAGCTGGGCGGTAGCTGACGCGTCGAAAATACTAGAAGCTGACGTGTGGCGCATGCGCAGAAACGTTGGCGCGATGGGCGTGGCCTCCTTTTCGCCCAACCGCCGCCCTTCCTTCCTTACCCCGCCCGCCCCACCCTCCCTGCCTCCCGCCTGACGCAGGGCCCTCCGGGATGCGCACGCGCGACCGAGCCGCGGGGGCGGGGCTGCTCCATCCGGGGATTGGAGGCCTGCGGTTGTTTTGTTTTTCTGGTTGAGACTTTGTGAGGCGGCCCTGCCCCGCAGGTGGTGGCGGGGTCTTTGCCTCCACCCTCTGGGAAGCTGCAGACTGGCTGTGCCTGGACCTTCCTCCTGACCGGCGATGGGAGGGCGGCCGCGTCCGGGGACTCACAGGATCCCTAAACAGTCAATGTTAACGTGTTTGTAAGAAAGGTGGAGACGGATGCCGGATGCAAAGACACCCATAGATGACCTTTAATCAAGGAGGTCAGAATGCGGTCTGAGATGTCATCCCAAGGATACTGTGCTTGGTGTTGGGGAGTAAACACCCATGACTATTTTATATCTAAGGATTTATAAATAGGATACATTCCAAACATACTTATTCTTAATAAAGCATGACAGTTGTCTTGAGATAGCTTTTCATTGAAAACCAATCACAACTGTAGGGAGAGTTAGTTGTTATATGAGCTTTGCAAGTCAAGGGTGGCATTTTCACAAAAGCCAGTTTCTTTGGAGGGAGATACAAACTCACTTTTCTCTTGTTCACATTCACCCCCCTCCCTCCTACCCTCCATCCCCAAACTTGCAATAGAATCCGCACCCATCCACGTGATCTCCCTTGCTTGGCACTGTCCACAGTGTCACCCCACATCTCTGAGGAAGCATCCTAAGTGCTGTCCCAAGTAAACGGAAAAGACAGTGCCTACCCACCTGGAATTCTCGCTGAAAGTTCTCATGAAGCTGTGCGAGTAGACGCAAGTGAGTTTCAGATTTGACAAGTGTAAAAATGGTGTGTTAAGGGAAATAATGTGGAACTATGTGTAAGACAATACAATTTTGAGCTCTTGGTTATGAATAAAAAAAGGGTGGTAGGATTCTCTGTAGAGAGTTCATGATAACAGTCAAATAGGTGCCTAAAATAAGGTGACTAGAAAAATTCTGGATGCTACCATTAAGAATACTGAACCCATAACAGTATTACTTTCCAGCTGCCTCTCTACAACCAGCGGGAGTCTGCAATCCACACGGGGGATGCCCCTTGATCACTCGGATGACCTAGGGAGCTGGCACTCCTGGGCTCCTTGGGGCAGTAACAATCAAAAAGACCGCTCTTGGCAGGCTACCACCCTCAGGACACTATAAACAGCAGACGGAAGCACTGGGAAGACTTTTCATTGGCATTTTTAGTTCCATCTTCTGTTAGCTTTTCCGATAGCTAGACAGGAAAAGAAAATATATATTTACTAATTCTGGAGCTTCAACCTAACAGACAGGCTTCCGGTTTCCCATACATCTAGAGACTGTTGAGGTGTTTGGACACACCATCCTCGCTCACAGATCCACAACATGGGAGCATAGACAGTTTACCCAATATAACAGGTAGCGCTATGGTCTGAATGTTTACCCCCCGCTTCCCAATTCATAGGTTTAAGTCTAACCCCCAAGGTGATGGTATTAGGAAGTGGGACTTTGGGGAGGTGATTAGGTCATGTAGGCAGAGCCCTCGTGATTGGGGTTAATGCCCTTATAAAGGAGACGGTAGGGACGTCCTTTGTTATCATCATAATCAGCTAGCCCCTATTAATAATAGAAAGAGAGCGAAGGGGAGACCAGACATTATGAGCATGGTCAGCATCTGGGCAGCTTCACCAGGAAGCTACAGCTTCACACTCCTCAGGGAACCGGGTCCATTCCCTGCAAATCACTGGTGGAAGGGATCAGATGAAGGGGGAAATGGGCGCATGTGTAGTGAAGTTGGGGTGACCTAAGGAAGGTGCTTGTCTGTCAGTCTAGCCTTGGGAACAGTGGATTGGCTGGGGGGTGGATCCAGAAGTGTGTGAAATCTTGGAAAGTTGAAATCCCCAAGAGTTCCTTCTCTCTTGTGTCCTTCTTGCTCCTCTCTTGCTCCATGACCCCACTCTCCCATTCTCTCTCCATAGCCATGTGTATAAGACAATGGCCCATGACCTTCCGAAACCCACACGCAATAGACTGCAGCTGGGAACACAAGCTAAGCTAGCCAGATGCTGGACTGAACTGGACTGTAATAAGGAACAGAAATTCTGGGCAGTGGTCTTAATTCTGGCCCTGCTGAAGACACAGTTGTACTTTTTCCATGGCAGTACGGATGGAGATGGGACCTTGGAGGGGAACCCCCTTAATTTTACATCATTAATAAAGCTTTCCATGAAACCCCACTCTCCTGTGGGGGGGGGTCTCAGGAAATTCTTTTCCTCAGGGCACCCTAAGAACTCCACTTCCACCGATAGCACCTTCACCCCTTCCACCATGGGAGGACACAATAAGAAGGCTACCATCTGCAACCTGGCAGAGGGCCTTAACTAGAACCTGCCCACGCTGGCACTCTGTTCTTGAACTTCGAGCCTTCAGAGCTGTGAGAAATGTGCCTGGCTGGCGTGGCTCAGTGGTTGAGTGTCAACCTATGAATCAGGAGGCCACGGTTTGATTATTGGTCAGGGCACGTGCCTGGGTTGTGGGCTCCATCCCCAGTGTGGGGAGTGCAGGAGGCAGCCAATCAATGATTCTCTCATCATTGATGTTTCTATCGCTCTCTCCCTCTCCCTTCCTCTCTGAAATCAATAAAAATACATTTTAAAAAAAGAACTGTGAGAAATAAATTTCTCTTGTGATAAGCCACCCAGTCTGTGATCTGTTGTCATAGCAGCTGCCTTTATTTCTCTTGAGGATGTTGTTGCTGAATAAAGAAGGATATAAAACTGACCATTAGTTTTAAATTTGTCCATTTACATATTTTCAGAAAAGAGGGAAACGTGAGTAAATGGTAACTTATTTAAGGATCTCATATTAATTCTCTAGAAATGTCTACTATTTGGAACTATGCTTGATTATCCATTCAGCAAGCATTTCCCTCAATTTCTTCTTCTTCTTCTTCTTCTTCTTCTTCTTCTTCCTCTTCTTCCTCTTATTCTTCTTCTTTTTTTTTTTACCAGTTACAGGAAAATCACAACATGATTTCTACCTTGGAATAGATTATAGGCATCTGGATATTACACTGGTTTTAGAAGAGGCAAATACTACTTTTAAAGAACTTGGTCTATGTAGTATCACATAAAATTAGCACCAGTAAAGAGAGAATTTTATGAAATTTGTAAAATGAAAAATTCAAACACATAAGTTTAACTATATATATATATATATATATATATATATATATATATATATATAAAATATTTCTGGTAGGGTCTCTATTTTTTTTTGGGGGGGTCTCTATTTTTTTAACAGGAAACTGTGCTCATAGAGACTGCTTTGTTACAACTACAGTCATGTGCTTCATGGAATCTAATTAGAATATACCATTAGAGTCTTAAGATTTTTATACTTCCCTTTTTGAAGACCACTTGGTGCTTTCGAAGAATTAACAGTTTGTGAACAGTGCTTGTGATTCATTCTTCCATTGAGAGCAAGGGCAGAACCACGCAGTCACGCAACTGCAGGACACACAGATGGCCAGTGTGTGGCAATGTTTAAATACTCTTCTGAAAGTTGATGCCACAGCTCTGTGCACTGATTACAAATGCACCCCAAGATTATATTTGTCTTTTTTATTGCTCAGTTTGCCAAGGTTTGTTTACCAAACAGAATAAGAAAAATGAACATGAGGTTTTCTTGCACAATTTTTAATAGATATATGATCAAAATGTGAGCTCAATTGCTTAAGGAAATCATAAACATGATTTTTAAAAAAATATGTTTTTATTGATTTCAGAGAGGAAGGGAGAGGGAGAGAGAGAAACATCAATGATGAGAGGGAATCGTTGACCTGCTGCCTCCTGCACGCCCCCTATTGGGGATCAAGCTGCCCTGACCAGGAATTGAACCATGACTTCTGGTTCATAGGTCAACAACACTCAACCACTGAGCCAGGCCAGCCGGTCGTCATAAACACAATTTAATCACTCAATATGGCTGTAAATAGGTTGTTACTGTGGAGTATCCTGGTATGGACAAAGTATTATTTTCACTAAAAATTCTGAAGACCCAGGTTCTCCCCCCCCGCCCCATAATACTTAAAAACAAACAAACAAACAAACAAACAAACAAAAATACATGCTCACACACACATTTTTGTCATACAAGAGAAAAGTAAGGAGACATAATAACTAAAAAATGTAACATGATCTTCTGGATGGGATTTTGGAACAGAAAAAAAAGGACATCAAGTAAAAACTAAGGAAATCTGAGTAAACTATTGACTTTAGTTAATAACAATGTATCAATAGGGGGCACAAATGGTGACAGAAAATAAATAAATACATAAAGTATCAATGTTAGTTCACTATTTGTAACAAAAGAACCACAAAAATGTATAATGTTAATACTTTGGTAGGAAAGCTGTGGAGGGAGGTAATATGGGAACTTTCTGTACTATTGATTCATTTTTACTGTAAATCTAAATTAAAAAGAAAAAACAGCAACAACAACATAACTCTCATCCATGTACCCATGGAGATGGATGGTGGTAATGACTGCACAATGGAAATGTACTTAATACCACAGTACTATACGCTTAAAATAGTTTAAATGATGAATTTTGTTTTGTATATACTACAATACACAGAGGTTTGCCATTTTTACTTCAATTTTTTTTCTTCTGTTCACAAGGTTTAGAATTAGGTGACTTGCCCAAGTCACACTATTATTAAGTGGCAGGGCTGATATTCGGACCCAGATTTGACTGCCTCCAAAGCCATCTCCTAACCACCTGCTTTACTGTTCCTCCATTAGTGTCCCTGGAGCCCCTCCTCCTCTCGCAGGTTAGGTATATCCCAGGGTCTTAGCGCCTCCTGAAAGCTCTTCCTCATGTGATTCTCTCCTGCTTCAGGTCCTAAGATTAATAGCTCATGTTCATTCCTTCAGTAAATATCCATTGAGCATTTTCTAGGTACCAGGAACTATGCCAGTCCTTTTCCACACTCCTGTCATTGTTCCCACAGTCCCGGAAAAGAGGAGCCGCTATAAACCTCAGAAAACTGCAGCTGAAAGGCGTTCAATTGCCTTTTCAGGGTTATAGACCTGGTTGGTGCCCAAGCCAGGCGTCAAACTCAGGTGTGCCTAGCTCTAGAACGAAAGCTTCTCATGGCTTCCTTTGTTCGCTGGAGACAGGGCATTCCTTTTGTTTCTTCAATTGTGTTTTCTGGGAGGGAAGGCTCATGCCCCACATGGTTAGTAGCTTGAGTTGCCCTTATTCTCTAATCATCCATACCTACGTTTTATTATATATTCCTCTGGTCATGGATTATTTCTTCTGCTTGTCTTTCATCTCTCCCATGAGGTCTAAGCTTTGTACATACATGGAATTTTTATTTTAATGTGTGTACCCTGCCATCTAAAGCTAGAAAGAAATTGGGTGTTCTCTTCTGAGCCCCTGCCCTCTCAGAGGTTACTTTTCAAATATAGCATTGCTATTGGGTACCACTGTTCATGTTGTTAGGATGAATGGATGTACAGTCACTGTTAATGACAGTTACACAGTTATTATAAGCACTAAAGGCTCGGTGCATGGATTCGTGCACTGGTGTGGGGTCCCTTGGCATGGCCTGCGGGGATTGGGCCGAAACCAGCAGTCCAACACTGCCTGCAGCTCCTGCCTGCCACTCCCGCTCATCCTGGCCCTGCTGCGCCTGCCACCGGCTCTAGCCCAGTCAGTTCCCATCCGTGAGCCCTGCCTCTGGCACTCATGGGTCAGCTGAGTGGTGCTCCTGTTGTGGGAGCGCATTGACCACCAGGGGGCAGCTCCTGTGTTGAGTGCCTGCCCCCTGGTGGTCAGTGCATGTCATAGCGACCAGGCGACAGGTTGGTTGGTCGCTTAGGCTTTTATATATATGGATGACTCAGTTGATTGTTGAGTTCTTCGCCCTAATTCTGATGGATATCATTTGATGTGTAACTAGCTGCAGAAAGGCATTTAAAACTCTTGAGAAGAGGCCGAAACCGGTTTGGCTCAGTGGATAGAGCGTCAGCCTGTGGACTGGAAGGTCCCAGGTTCGATTCCGATCAAGGGCATGTACCTTGGTTGTGGGCACATCCCCAGTGGGGGGTGTGCAGGAGGCAGCTGGTCGATGTTTCTCTCTCATCGACGTTTCTAGCTCTCTATCCCTCTCCCTCCCTGTAAAAATCAATAAAATATATTTTTAAAAAAATAAAACTCTTGAGAAGATACAACACTCTAGGGAGGTTAATATGATGACTATGAGGAGAATAATAGCCAAGGACTTAAAAATTCTCCAGAGCAGAAATTCCCAGGAGCCAAGATTTAACTAAACATATCAATAGATGAAATGTCGCCCATTAGATGAAAGAGTCACATCTGATCTGTAAGATCTTTTCATTTAGGGTAACAATTCCTGATTTATTAACACAAACATCTTTTACCAATTACAACATATGCACCTCCTTTTTGGGCAGTAGGGTGTCTAAGACTCGTCTATTTTGTAAGACTACTAAACTGATGTTCATTTAAAAATATGCTCTAGATTATACCGTATAGCTTTGTCTTTTAGTCAGTTAATGCCCACCCCCAAACCTCAGAGCTACAGAGATTTCATGCCTCTAAGAATATCAAAGTAATTAAATGACCCAACAACACTGGTTCCCTAGCTTACTTATGTACTGTCTCCCTACATGTAAGAAAGGTGAACCTGTAGATGCCTCTTAACGACAAATGACCGACCCACCTTTTTCTGCTTTGTGACCTCTTCCTGGATCTCTCCCTCCAACTGCTGAGCTCTTTCCCTTACACCATAGGGTTAAAGCCGTAGGCCCTTCTGTAATACAGGATCTCCACTGTGAGTGGCGCCTCTGGGCGAGGCCAGTCCAGACTCCCCGACGAGCACTCTGAAACGGGGCTGAGAGCTTCTGGAGGGGTCCAGCGGCCACAAGCCCTTCACACAGCTAAGACATCACTTCTTCCGGCTTTTGAAGAGGGTCACTCCCCCCAAACCCCATTTTCTCTTGCACAGCGGTTTGAACCTTGAGGATTTCCCAGGGGCATGATATTTGGCAAAGTGTGGTGACATTTTTGGTTGTCACAACTGTGGGAATGACACTGGCACCGAGGGAGCAGAGGCCGGGGATGCACACTAGGCAGCCCCCATAAACAGAAGTTTTTGGCTCAAAATGTCAGTAGTACCCAAGCTGAGAAACCTTGCCTTAAAGCAAAGGGAAGAAAGGTCAAATCCCATAAATAGGTCACGGCACCAGGATTAGGGACACGCAGTACCCCGCACACTGAACCTGGACATCCCCACCTCGCAGCAGGGACTTAGAAAACACGGTCACAGTGGTAACAAAGTTAAATTCACAAAATGTCGCACTCTGAGATAGCTCCTCTTGGAGGCGGAGCTACGGCGAGGGCGGGGCCAGACTCTCGGAAAATAAACAAGACTTAAAAACTCACACTAGTGCTGTGGAGCCGCCGACTTGGACCCACCTTTTTTTGGTTTGTTTTTAATGTATTTTTATTGATTTCAGAGAGGAAGGGAGAGGGAGAGATTGAAACATCAATGATGAGAGAGAATCATTGATGGGCTGCTTCCTGCACGCCCCCTACTGGGGATGGAGCCTGCAACCCGGGCACGTGCTCCTGTCCACTGAACCAAACCGGCTAGGGCTGGACCCACCTTTTGCACCACGGGGAACCTGGCACTTTTCTTGCCACCTACACCTGAGACAACTGGGGGGCTGACCCCAGCCCTAGAAAATTTACCGCCTCACTCAAGACGGATACAAAGGCTCAACAGTTGCCTCCCTTTCGAAGCCTTAGCACAGAGTTACTTCTCGCACCCACAGTTGAAAGGTGTACCCTAACTACTACTTCCCGCTAAGAGAACAGTGCGGGCCGGAGAGCCCCGCCTGGCCGCTGCCGGCGCCGAGCATGCGCAGAGACGTCGGCGTCGTGGGCGTGACTCCGACCCTAGTCCCGCCCTTTCTCCTCCCACCCCGACGCCCCGCCCTCCGTCCCTGTCTCCGCATGCGCGTCCCAGACCTGGGGGTGGCGCTGCTCCATCCGGGTATCCCGCGGCCTGTGGTGGTTTTGTGTTTTTTGCCTGAAACCGGGAGCGTGAGGCGGCCCCGAGTGGCAGGACACCGGGCTCCGGACCGACTGCACGGGCGGGGCTGGACGTAAGTGCCAGGCGGGAGCGGGGGAGGAAGGCATCGCCGCGGCAGGAGAGTGCTCGGACCCGGACTCCGTGCCGGCGGATGCTGAGTCGTTGTCTCCCGCTCTGGGAGCTACCGACGGGGCTGTGCCCGGCTGGACCTTCCGGCTGCCTGCTTCGGACCTGGTCCGGCGGCGGCGGGAGAGGGCCACCGCGTGCGGATCCCGCCAGGCCGCCGGGCCGCGCCCTTCCCGGGACTCACAGGACCCCTGGAAATCGCCTTGCCTCCCCTGCTTTACCGCTGGAGAAACTGAGGCGCGGCTGGTTCACCCGGCGAGCCAGAACCCGTATCCAGACCTTCCCGGTCCGCACCCCACACCGAGAACCCCGCGTCTGTGGGCGGAGGCGATGAAGCGCCGGAGAAGGGACTCGGGGCGGGGTCACTGGGAAGAACCGAAAGTAAACACACGCCGGCGTGCTGTTCCCCCCGGGGGAGACTGAAACGAGTGCATTTTCAAAATTAAGCTTGTTTTAGAGGCAAATGAGCCCTGGTTATATCGCAGTTTTTAACATTACATTTTACATAGGGACGGTACAGTTGGATTCGTTGCTCTTTATTAGGATACCATGTTTTTAGACCGTCATGATTGCTGGCTGCAGCGGAGCTTAATGGAGGCTTCAGATGCGCGGTGGGAGTGTGGGTGTTTCTGGATTATCAGGAAGTTAAACGTAATTCTGGCTTTTTCAACCTTGACACAGATACTATGGCTGTGTCTCAAGCCATGTCTGTACAGCTCGTCTCGGAAGAATGTTTTATGTAACTTGGTCAACTATGGTAATTTAGCAGTGGATTTTTACATCTGAATATTAATTTCAGTGTTGTATTTTCTTTTGCCTGGAAAATAGCTGTTAGAATCAGAGATAGAGATACCAAAATGAAATGGGTGTTCTTTTTGTAGAAATTACACCAAAAGCCAGGCTTGGAGAAAGAAAAAAATAATGAGGTGATATGAGTAGACCTGCAGTGCAGTGTTTAATTTCTTAATCTGAAGAAACACATTTTCAATAAAATGTATAAATTCATAAGAGAAATCTTTTTCGTCTGACTGCATGCTTTAACTCAGAGCGAAAGTTGATCATTTGTGTCTCCACTATGTTAGTGCTCCTGGACTGTAAATATCAAAATCATAACATAGTTTAGAATTAAAATTAATAATTATTATAACAATTTTAAATACTTGGCTATCTACCTTTGTTCAGATTACTTAAATATACCAAAATGATCTCTTATTTTTTATTGAGGTATAATTGAAATATAACATTAGTTTATGGTATACAGCATAATGGTTGGATATGCTTTATATTGCAAAATGATCACAATAAGTCTAATTAACATCCATCACCGCATAGTTACAAAATTTTTCTTGTGATGAGAACTTTCAAAATCTACTCTCTTAGCAACTTTCAAATAATACAATACAGTATTATTCACTGTATAATATATCCCTCCCCAGGACTTACTTATTTTATAAATGCAGGCCAAAGCCATCTTTTAAATTAAGAAAAATACTAAATAGGAAAAAAGGGAAAATAAATGAATCCAGGTTTTATTTTCTAAAGTTATAATGTGGAGGTTTATCAAAAGTTAAATTGAATGTTCTGAAGAAGTGTATGTAGCCAAACTACAATACAGTTGAACTTTGTATAACCTGGTTTGAAATGTGCAGGTCCACTTATAGACGGATTTTTTTCAATAAATATACAGCCCTCTGCATCCTGGGATTTCCCATCCCAGGAATCCACAGATGCAGAGAACCTACTGTAGGCATTGTTCTACACTATCCTATATAATAAAAGCCTAATATGCTAAGTGTCTGGTCACCTGGTCACTTTGCATTCAACCAATCAAAACATAATATGCTAATGATATGTTAAGGCTGCTCAACTGCTCCCTATGACATGCACTGATGGGGGGGGCGGGGGCAGGCAGTTGACCAGTCGCTACGATGTGCACTGACCACCAGGGGGCAGATGCTCTGACCGATAGGTTAGCTTACTGCTGGGGTCTGGCTGATCGGGACTGAGTGAGGCGGGCTGGATACACCCTGGAGCCCTCCCATGGTCCCTCTCTGGCTGGCCTACCTCCCACGTCCCTCCCTGGCCCCAATTGTGCACCAGTGGGTTCTCTCAGACTGGCCTGCGCCCTCTCGCAATCCAGGCTGAGGGATCCCTCCCCACCCCCCGCCCCCCACCGCCCGCCCCCGAGTACACGAATTTCGTGCACTGGGCCTCTAGTTTTATATAAGGGACTTGAGCATCTTTGGATTTTTTAAACATTATTTTTATTGATTTCAGAGAGGAAGGGGAAGGGAGAGAGAGAGAGAAGAAACATCAATGATGAGAGAGAATCATTGATTGTCTGCCTCTTGCACACCCCACACTGGGGATTGAGGCCGCAGCTCAGACATGTGGCCTTGACCAGAATCGAACCTGGAACCCTTCAGTCCACAGGCTGATGCTCTATCCACTGAGCCACGCCGCCTGGCCATCCTTGGTTTTTTATATCTTTGGAGATCCTGGAACCAATCTCGCTCCTCGCCACCCTTCCCCCCCACCCCCACTGGTTACTGAGGGACTATAGTTAAGTTTTTGAGGAGTCAAAAAGTTATACTCAGATTTTCCACTGCGTGAGTGTTGGGTTCCCCTGAACCCTCTTGTGTTCAAGGATCAACTGTATTTGTAACTTCACTTTTATTAAGTTATTCCTGAGCTATTAATTATTTTCTAAGAACATAAGTCAGGTTTGAAGCAAGTAAATAGAAGTGCTTTATTTAACTGTTTTTCTTTTTTTTTTTAAGTGACCTGAAAAAATGTCTGGATTTCTAGAAGGCTTGAGATGCTCAGAATGCATTGATTGGGGGGAAAAACGCAATACTATTGCTTCCATTGCTGCTGGTGTTCTAGTAAGTGTCACTGATAATTTGGGTCTTCACTATTTTGGTGTGTTTGTTTTTATGTTTTAAATTCTGTATGATGTTTCAAATTAATGTTTTTCATTATATATTTGCCCTTGATAATATCCAGAACCAGATTCAAGTAAAATAAATTATCATTTGGTGTTAAATTGATTTTCGCATCCTACCTGAAACATCTGTGGCCTTCACTGTAATTGATCAAAAGGAAAAGCAGAACTGTAGCCATTATTCACAATGTCAAGAGAATAGCTAAAATTCTATCAACAATAATTATTCTCCATATTACTTTGAAATTTTGTTTTATTTTTCAATACATATATCTTTCTGGAGGCTTACAATATATCAGCAGCTGGCCATTCTTTTTGTCAGTTGGAATCTGAATCATTTTATTTCTTTCTCCTGCCATGAGATATTGTACCTGATTTCTAGTTCCCAAAGTTAGATTATAGACTTTATTATGAAAATATAAATAATGACTAAAGTAAACATAGAAAAGAAGTTCATGTTAATAAATATTCATTGTTGTCAGATTTAAGGGTGTCTAATATTTAATCCTATATTAAACCATGTGCCAATTTGAAATTGCTGGGACATTTAAGAAAAATTGGAGCCGAAGCCGGTTTGGCTCAGTGGATAGAGCATCGGCCTGCAGACCGAAAGGTCCCAGGTTCAATTCCGGTCTAGGGCATGTACCTTGGTTGCGGGCTCATCCCTAGTGGGGGGTGTGCAGGAGGCAGCTGATCAGTGTTTCTCTCTCATCGATGTTTCTAGCTCTCTATCCCACTCCCTTCCTCTCTGTGGAAAATCAATAAAATATATTTTAAAAAAAGAAAAAAATTGGAAATTCATTGAAGGGATTCCTTTACTTTAATACCTTGCTTTCTTTTGAGCCAGTAACATATGAAATTAATATCCGAAATTTCTCCTTGATGTCACCTTTTTTGTTTGTTTTAGTTTTTCACAGGCTGGTGGATTATCATAGATGCAGCTGTCATTTACCCCACTATGGAAGAGTTCAACCATTCATACCATGCCTGTGGTGTTATAGCAACCATTGCCTTCCTAATGTAAGTGTCCTTGTCAGTGTCACTATTTACATAGGTTGTCACAAAATAAAAATGTTTTACACATAGTTGAGTAGATTTACATTTTTGAAATGTTGTGAAGTTAACAGGTTGGGCATCGTTTAAAAGTCAAATAATAGAGGACTTAAAAAGAAAAGCCACAACACTCTTTTCTATTCTTCCTTTTACCTCTCCTCTTCCACTTCTATCTCCCAGCTTCTTCTATCTCCCAGCTTCTCTCAGCTGTCCTGTTTCTATTCTATCAGTGTTTATAACATTACTTTTAGGTCAGAAACGGTGTACTTTGTCTAAGGGTTCGTTTATTCATCTAACAAATATTTATTAAGCTTTTATAGTCCCAGACTCACTCTGCTGTAAAAACAGGAAATACAGTAGTGAATAAACCAGGAAAATCCTTGCCTTTTTGAATTTATACTCTAATGAATGAGGCAGATAGTAACAAAAGAGAAATAAATTAAATACATAGCATGTTAGATAACGGTTAGCACTAGCGAGAAAAAGCAGAGAAGGGAGATATGAAATGTCAACAGAACATGTAGAGATTTCACACCAAGTCAAGGAATGCCTCACTAAGAAGGTGGTTTTTGAGCAAAGACTTGTAGAAATGAAGGAACTTATCATGGGGATATACATATAAGAGAGGATCATTTCAGACAGCAGCAAGTACCAGGACTCTGGCATGGAGATCAGTAGGATTGGAGTGAAGGGTTAAGGTAATAAAAGCTAAAGAAGACTGAGGAGACTAGAGAGACATTAGAACCAAATGTACCTCATGATTCTGGACAGGATCCTTTCGCTATTAAGAGCATTATTTGGGGGCGGGGGGGGAAAGAGCGTTATTGGGACAGTTGGGGAACTTGAATGAGTCTGAAGGTTAAATGGTAATGAATCCTTGCTCATTTCCTGCTCTTGATGGTTGTATTGTGGTTCTTTAGAACCAGCTGCCTTGTTTGTGGGAAATACATATAATTGTATGCCTTGTTTGTAGGAAGTACAGTTCCTGGGATTGTGGGGCATCATGTTGACAACTTTCAAATGTTCAGGGGCAAAAATTTGAACTGTACTTGCAACTTTTCTGTAAGATTAATATTACATATAAAACTAGTAATATCAGAGAACAAATAGAGATTGTTTGAGAATGGGCTTAATAGTTAAGACTGACAAGGCAGGGTCATGGCTATCTAATAGAAAATTGTGAATTTTATTCAAATGACTCAGCAAGGAAAAACAAGAGCTAAGAACCACTAATGTAGGAACATCTGCATTTTTAAAAATACGAAGCTTGTTTTAAAATATATCTATTTTGCCTGGCCTGTGTGGCTCAGGGGTTGAGTGTCCACATGTGAACCAGGAGGTCGCAGGTTCGATTCACGGTCAGGGCACATGCCTGGCTTGTGGGCTTGATCCCCAGTAGGGGGCGTGCAGGAGGCAGCTGATCATGATTCTCTCTTGCCCTCTCCCTTCCTCTCTGAAATCAATAAAAATATATTTAAAAAAATAAATAAAATATATCTATTTTATGTACCAGGTAATGTCATTGAAAATAGCCCTAGCTGGGGGCTGGCTTTAGCTCAGCAGTTCCTTCAACTACAGAAAATAGCCCTAGCTGGTTTGGCTCAGTGGATAGAGTGTCGGCCTGTGGACTGAGGGTCCCAGGTTCGATTCTGGTCAGGGACCCATGCCTGGGTTGTAGGCTCCATCCCCAGTGGAGGAGGGTGCAGGAGGCAGCCGATCAATGATTCTCTCTCATCATTGATGTTTCTGTCTCTCTCTCCCTCTCCCTTCCTCTGAAATCAATACAAATATTTAAAAAATAATAATTATGAGCATTTCGATCATTCTAAAACTGAGATTTGAGTCCTCAGTGGTTAGAGCATCGGCCCAAGGACTGAAGGGTTCCTGGTTCGATTCCTATGACGGGCACATACCTCGGTTGTAGGTTCGATCCCCGGCCCTGGTCAGGGCATGTGTGGGAGGCAACCAAACAATATGTCCCTCTCACATCGATTTTTTCTCTATCGCTCCCACTCTCTCTAAAAATCAATGGAAAAGTATCCTCAAGTGAGGATTAACAAAAACAAAAAAAATTAAAATTTATATTTGAATGAATAAATTAAGACTATATTATTAAGAAAAAAATTAGGGTTCAGATATTCAATACATTTATTGAACACCTACCACGTGTCAATCCCTGTGATAGACACTGAAAATAAAAATGGGAAACAAGATAGACTGAGCCCCTGCCTTCATGAAGCTTATATTCTAGTGGTATATGTGTGTGTGTTAAATGTATATAATGTTTAACTTTTTAACTTGGTATATTGTGAACATTTTCCCATGACATTTAAACATTTTTTAAGGATACTTATAAAGAAGGCAAGGCTATCTCAGTCTAGAGTGGTACTCTATGAAAGTCAGTGAGAGACTTTTTATGTTTGGAAGATCTGTTAGGAAGTGAAAAACAGAAGATTTACCACTTGATTCTCTTTGTGTTGAGTATGTCTGATATGTACAAATGGAAAACTAGATAGGACCAAGCTAAAGATTATTCTAGTCTTAGCAAGATAAAATTTTGAGAATTTTTTTATTGAGGTATAATTGACTATTTTGAGAATTTTACTCACATTTTAAAAAGCATCAGAATCATCTAAAGCAGGGGTCCTCAAACTTTTTAAACAGGGGGCCAGTTCACTGTCCCTCAGACCGTTGGAGGGCCGGACTATAGTTTAAAAAAAACTATGAACAAATTCCTATGCACACTGCACATATCTTATTTTGAAGTAAAAAAACAAAACGGCAAAAACACCCGCATGTGGCCCGCGGGCCAGTAGTTTGAGGACGCCTGATCTAAAGGACCTGTTAAAACTCAGATTGCTCAGCTGCAGACTCAAGAGTTTCTGCCTCAGTAAGTTTGGATAGGGCTGGGAATTTTCTTTCTAATGTGTTCCCAGGTGGTGGCTGATTCTCCTAGTCTTGCAACTATAACTACTGCTTTAGAGCATTAGGGTTCAAATATTAAATACATTTATTGAAATAATTAGGGTCTGGTCGAAGGGACTTGCTTAAGGTCATATGAATCTATTACTCAAGACTCATGAGGCCTAAGATTAAATTTGAGGAACTCTAGCTTTTTGTATCTGGTAATTTGATGTCATGGATAGTCTCCTCTTGGCATCGGAAACCCTGATTTCTTGGTTTTATTTATACAGGATTAATGCAGTATCGAATGGACAAGTCCGAGGAGATAGTTACAGTGAAGGTTGCCTGGGTCAAACAGGTAAATAGGTACAAATAATGTCTTACTATGCATCCTTAAAATGAGAATATATATGGGAAGGCCACTTGTCTAACTCCTTCAGATCAGGAATAGAATGGAGTTGTATCTAGAGCAGAAGTTACAGGTTCCAAGGTATAAGGTAAAAGTTGCATTTGGTTAGAGTTGGCTTTAAAGTACAGAATATACAGTTTTGAATATACAACCCTGTGCAATAATGTAGATATAAATGTATACAGTAAAGAACAGTATATAATGAATATATATGCAAACTAGAACTTGCCTTACTTTCCAGCTATTCCATATAAATTTCATTCCCTTTAGTGCCAACCTTATTTGATTGAATTAGCATTTTGAAATAGTTTAGAATCATAAGTTTTAGTGTCTGTTTTAAAATACACAACATAAAATTAGCCATCTTAACCATTTCTAAATGTAGTTCAGTAGTGTTAAGTACATTCACATTGTTGTGCAGCCAACCTCCAGAACTTCTTTTTATCTTGCATACTGAATATAATAATAGAATTTTAGTGTGTGGGTTCATCCAGGCCCTTCCTCCTCAGCTGAGGAAATCATGTCCCCTGGACTCCTTTGCCATGCACCCGAGGTAGACAGGATACAGGACATGTGTGGCACAGTTTCCTAGAGTCCAGTTTGCTCAGAGAATTGAGGGGACAAATATTTATTAAGCAATGTAAATGGTAAACTGAAAGTATTACACATCCATACAGAAATAAACTTGGATATAGGCAAATTGCAAGGTTTTTTGTTTGTTTTTATAATGAAACTAGAGGCCCGGTGCATGAAAATTCATGCACTGGAGGGGGTGTCCCTCAGCCCAGCCTGCCCCCTCTCACAGTCCGGGAGCCCTCAGGGGCAGGAGGCGACCCGGCAATCAGGGGAAGGCGATGCCCCCATCACATCTCTGCTGCTGCCACTGCCGGCAGTGCAAGCCTCGGCCAGCCCTGGTTATCTGAGGCTTGCCTATGCCTCGGGCCTGCCCTGGGCGGCTGGGTAACTGACATCCGAGGCTTGCCTGCACCTTGGGTCCACCATTGGAGGCTGGGCAGCCGACATCCGAGGCTTGCCTGCGCCTCTGGCCGGCCCTGGCAGCTGGGGGGCTGAGGGAACTGGGGGGCTCCAGAGGCAGGTGCACAGAGCAGCTGGACCCGTCTGGGGGTGGGCCCGGCCATGCCACACGCCTGCTGCCCTGGCGGGGCTGAGGGGACTGGGCGCTGCCATCTTGTGGCTGTGACAGTCAATTAGCATATCCCCTCCTTATTGGTTGCAGGCATGGTCATCTTTGTGAGGTTGTGACGGTCAATTAGCATATTCCCGTCTTATTAGATAGGCTAGGAGAAATCACTAGTCCTATCTAATAAAAAGGGAATATGCTAATTGACCGTCACACCCTCACATCAGCTATGATCTCTTGGTTCGTTCACTGTCTTTGTAGATGAACGTAAGAAGAGATACAGAAACATGGACCTACCATAACTTTGTAAACTAAAGGAATAGGTGAATGTTAGTAGTTAGTGTTGATAATAATCTTCTATATATATAAAAGGCTAATATGCAAAGTGTCACCTCGGGAGTTCAACTGGGAGACCAGGAGTTCGATCGCTTGCTATGACATGCACTGACCGCCAGGAGGTGGTGCAGAATGAAGGAAGGCCCTGGCCAGTGGCCGGCAGCCTGGGAAGGAAGGTCCCAGCTGGCAGCCGGAAGGAAGGCCCTGGCCAGCAGCCAGAAGGCTCTGATTGGCCCTGATCACCGGCCAGGCCTAAGGACCCTACCTGTGCACGAATTCCATGCACCGGGCCTCTAGTAAGAAAATAATAGCTAGAACTAAGACTAGAAGAATATGGCCATCATCACATCTTTAAATAAAATTTTTTAGCTAGCGTAGCTTTGTACGGGTCAGAGACAGTTGTATTTAATTTGTGTTTGTGTGTGTGTGTGTGTGTGTGTGTGTGTGTGTATTTGTTTTAATATCACATCTATGAGTAACAGCTTATTTATTTCATAACTATTATTTTATGTTTGGATATGAAATAAATCTTTAAATATAGCATTCTATTTGCCATGCTAATTAAATAAACTCAGCTCAGAGTTCATTTAGGCAGTTTAATGATTTTATAGCAGATCTTCATAAATATTATTTAAATGTGATTTAAGTCTTCCTCTATTAACATAATTTTAATGCAGCTTTTCTAAGTGCAAGCCACAATAAATATGTATTTATTTTGCTGCCAAACTTCCCTGAAAGTGAAATATGATAGTGTTTAGATTCAAATATCACTGAATATGAATCTTTTGTAAGTATACCTATGTTTTTGTTTGAAAGCTCTCTTGGAGGATTTTAAATTTTGCAGCACTATTTCTAAAAATATATGAAAAATGAGTATCTAAATACGGTGAAACATATTTTGTAAGACTTTTATTGGACAGTTGAGGACAGTTTTTCTTAGTGTAGATATTTGGGGAAAGTAAATATAGGCACTTAAAATACACAGACCAGCCAATAAGAAAAAGGCCAATGTTTTCACTATTGAAAGATACTCAACACATCTGGTCTTTTTATTTTAGATTTTAATGATAACTACACATTTTTTCTGTTTGAGTTTTTGTTTTCTTTTTAAAAAGTTAGTGGAAGTGACTGCTGCCATCTGAAAAACAATTCTGGTAAAATGTTATTTCTTTTAAGGTGCACGCATTTGGCTGTTCATTGGTTTCATGTTGGCCTTTGGCTCTCTGATTGCATCTATGTGGATTCTCTTTGGTGGCTATGTTGCTAAAGGTAAGAGAGCAGCTTATATTTTACTTCAATGGAATACTGAAATTGAACATTAAAGTTGGTTATTTTTTTCATATAGGTAGGCCACCTACTAGCAATACATTTATGCCTAGGAACTCCCCTCTCCCTATCAGTATTTTGTTTTTGTTTGGTATGTTTTTAGTATCCTGGAAGGAATGGGACATAGCTCCAAGCCTTGCTATTCTTTGGTTTCCAAAAACCTCAAAAGCAGAATATATATGTTCTCCAGCTACTTGGCAGGTTTTGATTTGCTGAATAATATCCATGCATAGCTCTAATATCCTAGAATTAGAATTTATTGAGCTAATAAATTTCTGATAATGACATCATTTCCTTTTAGATAGAAAAGTAAATTCACATTTCACGTGCATCTGTTACATGAGGCCAGTTTAAGGCAAGCTCAGATAAAGGCCTGCTCTTAGATCCTTGGCTGAAATTTTGCCTGAGGGATATCAGAATATATGAAAAACCACTTAATGTTCCACGTAAAATTGACTGTTTATCATAGTAAAAATACAATACTACTGATTTGTAGAAACTGGACTAGCAGAGATATAATCTAACCCTTTACTTCTTTGAACAAAATGTGATGCTTGAACTAAAATCATGAGTTTCCTGAATTTTTATTAAAATCTTTTAAGTCTTACAGATAAGAATGATAGGCATTTTAAAATATTTATATCTTTCTTTTGTTTATATGTTTATTATTAAAATCATGTTGCCAAAAATGTAAAAAAGAAAAAACAGAAAAAGGAACTATAATAATCTTACTGCTCTTAAATATTTTGGTACATTTTCTTTGGTCTCTTCTGTTTTTTATGTAGTTATAATTATAGCATAAGTAAACTCTTGAAGCCTGCTTTTGCATGTAACGTAATATGGTAAGTAGTTCTCTTGCTGCTACAAAATCTTTGTCACCATCATATTAGAAAGACAAAAAAATTACTTTTTTTATTTGAATTGCATAATATTTGTTCATTGTAGAAAACCGAGACTATAAAAGAGCTCAGAGAAGAATATAAAATTACTGATAATTCTTCTTTCCCAGATATAACTATTAATACAGAGTTCCTTTTTATAGGAATGTGTTTATCTCAAAGAATTTTTTTAAAATATATTTTTATTGATTTCAGAGAGGAAAGAGGGAGCGAAAGATAGAAACATCCATGATGGGAGAGAATCATGGATCGGCTGCCTCCTGCAAGCCCCCCACTGGGGATCGAGCCCACAACCCCGGGCATGTGCCCTTGACCAGAATTGAACCTGGGACCTTTCAGTTCACAGGCCGAGGCTCTATCCACTGAGCCAAACCGGATAGGGCTATCTCATAGAATTTTAAGATTTCTTTCCAAAAGGCTTTTGGAACCAGGTTATGCTTTGAGAATCATTAGTAGCAGATCTATAATTTTATAAAGTTGCCTTTCTACAGGATCTTTATGAGTCATTCTATTTTAAAAAAATTTTTTTTATTGACTTCAGAGAGGAAGGGAAAGGGAGAGAGAAATAGTAACATCAATGATGAAAGAGAATCATCTATCGGCTGCCTCCTGCATGCCCCCTACAGGGGATTGAGCCCACAACCCAGGCATATGCCCTGATCAAGAATTGAACTGGTGACCTCTTAGTTCCTGGGTCAACACTCAACCACTGAGGTACGCCGGCTGGGTGTTCCTCAGCACATTAAACAGTGTCAAACATAGTATGTACTCAGTATTTGTTAAATGAATGAAGGGATCTGTCAACTACTAAACCAATACTAGACTCTGTCATGTATTATGTCATTTAATACTCAAACCAACCATAGTTACCAGCAAAATCAATTATATTAGGAAAATTGATATGCACCAGATTATCAGAAACTAAAATGTTTTGAGATGATAAACCTCTAAATATTATAATTATTATTATTTTACATTATTGTTAGTATATTATTATTATTTTTACAGAAAAAGCCGTAGTGTACCCTGGAATTGCTGTATTTTTCCAAAACGCCTTCATCTTTTTTGGGTAAGTTTGTTTTGCCTTTTTCATCCTATCTTTTCTTTTTAATGCTTTCTTTATCATAGTTTCTTTTATGTCATTTATATATTTAGTTGCTTTATTTACCCCTGTTCAGTGCTCCTCCATGTTGTTATCATAAAATATAAAGAGTGAGATTTTTTAAAAAAGAATAATTTATTGACTTTTAGAGAGAGAGGAAAAGAGAGGGAGAGAGAGAGAGAAACATCGATGCTCTTTCTACTGCCTTCTGCACACCCCCATCGGAGACCATGCCTGCAACCTGAGCATGTGCCCTTAATCAAGAATTGAACCAGCAACCTCTTGGTGCAAGTGATGGCACCCAACAATTGAGCCACACCAGCCAGGGCAAGAAAGATATTTTTAATACATGGGTTAGTTTGCTGCCAATCTTTGGAATATACATTGATTTTTAAAATTGCTACCACCACCCTGGCCGGGTAGTTCAGTTGGTAGGAGCATCATCCTGATATGCCAAGGTTGCGGGTTTGATCCCTGCTCAGGGCACATACAAGAATTAGCCAATGAATGCATAAATAAGTGGAACAACCAATCAGTGTTTCTCTTTCTTTTTCCTTCTCCCTCTTCTCCCTCCCCCATTTCTCTCTCTATCTCAAATCAATAAATAAAAATAAATTTTTTAAAGAGTAGAGAAATAAATTGAAGAGAGACCTGTTAAACAAGAATCAGAATGTTTTTTTACGATTCTTTTTTTAAAATGATTTTTAGAGAGGGAGAGAGAGAAACAGCGATGTGAGAGCAATATATTGACCAGCTGCCTCCTGCACACCCTCTACCAGAGATGAGGCCTGCAACTTGGGCACATGCCCTGACTGGGAATCGAACCAGCAACCTTTTGGTGCACAGGTCAACCTTCCAACCAACTGAGCCACACTGGTCAGGGCTGTAAATCCTTTCCTAACACATTCAGACAGAATAAATTCTCTGTTTCTGTGCTCCCTTAACATTTGGTATATATACCTCTCCCCTCCTCCCCAATACTTACCACATTGGATCATCAAGAATGTGAGCAGCTTGCCCTGGCTGGTGTTGCTATGTGGTTAGAGCATAGGCCCGTGCACTGAAGGGTCACTGGTTCAATTTCAGTCAAGGGCACATACCTACCCGGGGTTGTAGGTTTGGTCCCCTGCTCTGGTTGGGGCATGTGCGGGAGGCAACCAATCAATGTGTCTCTCTCACATTGATGTTTCTCTCCCCACCCCCTCCTTCCTTTCCACTCCCTCTAAAAAAAATCCTCTGGTGAGGATTTTAAAAAAAAGAACAACTTGAGAGCAAGGACTATATTTTATTTATCTTTATAGCCCTAGCATCTAGCACCTAGTACCTTGATACTCAAAAAAGGTTTGTTGAGCCCTAGCCAGTTTGGCTCAGTGGATAGAGCGTCGGCCTGTGATGGAAGGGTCCTGGGTTCAATTCCTGTCGAGGGCACATGCCCAGGTTGTGGGCTCGATCCCCAGTAGGGGGCATGCAGGAGGCAGCTGATCAATGATTTTCTCTCATCATTGAAGTTTCTATCTCTCACTCCCTCTCTGAAATCAATAAAATAAATAAATAAATAAATAAGGTTTGTTGAATGAATTTGATAAAAGTCAGACATATAATGGTTACATACTAAGCCTTGATTAACTTTTTTTTTTAATTTTATTGATTTTTTACAGAGAGGAAGGGAGAGAGATAAGAGAGTTAGAAACATCGATGAGAGAGATACATCGATCAGCTGCCTCCTGCACAGCCCCCACTGGGGATGTGCCCACAACCAAGGTACATGCTCTTGACTGGAATCGAACCCGGGACCTTTCAGTCCACAGGCCGACGCTCTATCCACTGAGCCAAACTGGTTTCGGCCTTGATTAACTTTTTAAGAGTGACATATGTCCCCAATACTCATAGTTAAGGATGCGGGACGCTGGTGATAAATAGCACAGCTGAGCACAGTGGAAGAATTTACTGCCTTAAGAGTGATAGGTTTCTGTTCTGATACAGTGCATGGTTTTTTCATACAGCTCATCAATTATTCTTTGGTGCTAGTTTCCCATGATTCTAAGTCTTACATATCTTTGCTTTTCCCAAACTTAACTAGTCATGTGATACTTCTCGTTTTATTCACAGGGGACTGGTTTTTAAGTTTGGCCGCACTGAAGACTTGTGGCAGTGAAAACATCTGATTTATTGCTCCTGTACAACAGCCCTGCATGGGTTTGTTCTATTGTGTTTGTTTTTTATTTTTAATACTCACTCCCAATCTTTTGTAATGACATTTTCTAAACTTATTTCTGAGTGTAGTCTCAGCTTACATTTGTGTGATACTAAAATCATGAGAAATCGCTATTTAAACAATAACAACAAAAATCTATTGTGGTATGCATTTGATTAACTTATCAAATGTTAAGGAAAAATATTCCACGTGAGTAAGTTTTGTTAAGTTTTATCATGGTATAATTGTAAAAATAAAAATAAGTTAGAAAAGAAATTGTGGATACATCTTATATGAGTATTTGTCATAACCAAGATCCAAAATGCAATTAAAGTGCTCTTAAGATATGATGTGTTTGTTTAAATGTGGGCTCTTCTGTGTCAAATATTAAGTGAAATATAAACATTTTCTTGTTTTTAAAAACTATTCAGTGGTCAGAATTCTTTCTCACTATACTTTGTGTTGGGTTTATTCAGTTTTGCTAAATTCTGAAAATGTTTCAGTGTA
Organism: Eptesicus fuscus; assembly: GCF_027574615.1. Lineage (NCBI taxonomy): Eukaryota > Metazoa > Chordata > Mammalia > Chiroptera > Vespertilionidae > Eptesicus > Eptesicus fuscus. Next base: position 15,219,096 of record NC_072481.1, read on the forward strand.
AGTAAGTAGCTATTAAAAGTCTCCCAAGGGGTAAGTGAGCATGTCGGGAGCAGCTCCTGATCCAGCCACCAGGCTCCTCAAAAGTGTCCCTTCTGGCCCTAGCTGGTTTGGCTCAGTGGATAAAGCGATGGCTGCGGACTGAAGGGTCCTGGGTTCGATTTCTGTCAAGGGCACATGCCCGGGTTGTGGGCTCGATCCCCTGTAGGGGGCATGCAGGAGGCAGCCAATCAGTGATTCTCTCTCATCATTGATGTTTCTGTCTCTCTCCCTCTCCTTTCCTCTCTGAAATCAATAACAAAATATATATTAAAGTGTCCCTCTGTGCCACTGATCCGTGATCAGCTGTGCCACCTGGTTCTGGTGGGACACACAGTCACTCCACGGCTACCATTGAAGGAAAAAAGAAAAGATAGGGATTTGACACTATACTCAGGTAACAAATTTTGTTGGTGGTGGTTTGGTTTCATAATAAATTGGATTCCATGTTTCATTGTATCTCTGCAATGAAACACTATGCTCAAAATAGACCAGCCAGGTCAATTATAATTACAAACGTTAACTACTGGGAGTGCTCATAGTCTCTTCCTCTTTGGAACCCTGCTATCCCTTCCTTCTCTCCCTCACCTCCCCCCCAGGCTCCCCACTTTAGCCAAGTGGGATTTTTTTTAAAGGAGCTAGCTAACTTTGGGTACATGTTCTTCAGAACTACAGTTTGAAATGTTTTCTTTCATAAAACTTGCTACAATTAGCCTTCATTAAACACAAATATCTCTCAGATGACTTAAACCTTGTCAGCCATAGTTACCTCTCTGTATGTATGTTTTGAATATGGCCTGGTCAAAGAAGTAACTGTATTGCTGTCATCCCACAGCAAATCAGCCATGGTGCGTTTCAGATCCATAGGCTGTGAGAATTGGAGGGGATCTTAGAGGTTGAAGTCCAACGTCTGTTTTCACATGAGAGAACTCAGACCAGGCAAATTTAAATCATTTCCTCAAGGTCATGGAACTAGTGTTTTAAAGTTGAGGCAGTGCCCCTCCACAGCCGACCATGATGTCTTTCCCCACAGTTAATTCAGGATGTGCTCGGGGAATAAGAACTGCTGTACCTTGAAAACTGTTGGAATAAAATCATAATGTCTGCAGGGACTACATTTAAGTGAGCTCATTCCCCCTATATTTTTTTTATCATCTGCTCTGCTGGTGTAGACAAGAGTTAATTGGGTAGCATACTTTATTAAGCATGAAAAAGAACCTACGAATTGTCAAGAAATTTAACCCAAACCTTAATGAGGTGCCTGCATCCAAGAAAATATTGATAGCATTATTTTTAATGAAACCAAACATTTATTTAAAATTGTTATGAAATTGCCATTTAAACAAGTTTTTAGTCTTTTATTTTTAATATCAAATCTATTTCTGCCCTTGTTTCATTGCACATAGGGAGACTGCAGTGACGGGTGTTGGTCACACACAAAAAATGTGAAAGGAAGCGCTCTTGTTTTGGAACAGGCCTTGTTTTTCTTGGATGCTTTTGCTTAAAATCCAACAGCCAAATGAGGAAACTGTAAAAGCAAAGCAAACATTTTTGTTATAGATGAACCCTTCCACCCTTAAAATTTGTACACATATTGATTCTGCCTTGATCTTTCAAAATTTATATTGACCAAAATGTCTCATCACAGAGGTTCTTGCATAAAGGCTGAATTGGAAGAGCCCCTAGACAGATCTCATTTTGTATAGCTCCGTACATGGATCATGGCCAAATAGAACTCTGGTGTGTTTTTTTAACATCTCCAGTAGCAGTAGACTCACTACCATTTAAAGGAGCTAATTCCATTTTGCAGACAGTTCAAATAGTTAACAATTTACACTGCATTACTTACTGGGCCCAGGTACATTTTTTGGAGAAGCATAGAAAAGAATCCTTTAGTGATCCGTAGATCGTCAAACCGGTGGAGAAAGGATTGGCCTGGGACTCTGAAGGCCTGGTTCCTGGTCTTGTCTCTGCCACTCCCAAAGTATGATACTGGGCACTAGCCTGACCCCCACTTCCCATTTGTAATAGGCAATATTGATCCCTGCTTCCCCGACCCCAGCTTCGATTGGAAGATTACCCAAGGCAACATACCTCAGAGTGCTTTGCGAACTATGAGTGTAGGTCAAAGGGAGGAGGGCGGGGGGGTGACAGTGTGTAGCCCAGTTATGATAACAACTGCTTCAATGGAATGCAGAGACGCTCAGTGGCCGATGACTTGTTTGAGCTTTGTGCCCCCTGGCTAAATGACCCCAGATTCTATACTAAAAGTCTCCTTGTGTCCACTAGCTGTAATTTATCAGGAGTTGTTTTAGATCAGCTCTGCCACTCAATCACTGTGGGAGCTTGGTCAGTCCTGGCTCCACTCTGAGTATCTGTCAAATGAGGGTATTGACTTGCTGGCCCCTGCAGTCCTCCTGGCTCTTGCATTCAGGATTCTATCACCTTCACGTCAAACTGTTGCCCACGTTGACAACTCCAGGTGGAAAGAAGTGTGGCCAGAGACGGTTCTCTCATCCCTGGCCCTCGCTGACTTTGAGGCATCAGGGAACCTTTACCACCTCGTGGATTTGCTTCTCCTTCCTTACCCTTTACTTCATTTTCATTTGTTTTTATTTCACTCTCATAAACACCAAATTAACATATGCCCCAATATCTTAAGTTCATTCACTCAACATCTATGACATTAAGAGGTTTTTTAAAAAAAACACTTACCTCCCAGAAAGCTTGGTCATCAAAATATTTAGCTGCATGAGGAGCTTTCCATATTTTGAGGTTTAAGATGAGACCTGTTTAAATTCATTTAAAAATGTTGAACATTTAGAGCACAGCATTTGTTGTCTCAAAATATCATATGTCAACTATAGTATTTCAACAGAAATCCTTTTTTTTCCTCCCACAACCAGGAGACAGACAAATGGAAGCACTGTTCTTCCTGGGCCTGCGTAATTAATCCTATAGACATCTTTTAACAGGAACTGGCAAGAGCAATTATTTCTAAAAGATTTCGATTACTCTGAGAGGTGTAGGAAAGCCATGGATCTGACACGCTTCCCGAGATGGAATAGAACGGCCCTACCAGACTGTGCCCGCAACGTGAAAGCTTATCCATTTGAAACGCAAGAGCTGCCATGGAGAGCAGCTCAAACAAAGTAGGCACCTTGAAGGTCCAATACTATAAACTCCCAGCAACCTCAGCTCAAGGTTCCACTTGTGTAGTTAGGAAAGTAATTTATAACCATCGGCTTTTGTCCCTGTCCTTTTCACCTGTCCAGGCTCTGCCCAGAGAGCTTGGCCCTGTGCATTCTGCCACTGAGTAAAACCTGCCGAATTTCCCAGAATCCATGAAGTGAGCGCTTACCTTTTCACAGGAAGCAGGGACATGCCATTCACAGATTTATCTGTGTGTTTTTAATGATGATCAGTCTCAGTGTATTCAGTAGTAAGATTAACAAGAGTGGGCGCATGCATAGTCATATTCCCCTGTTGTTGTGCATGCCTTTAACTGATATTGGCAGGTAAGGTACAATTAGCACGTCTCGTTTTGCTAGAATTACTCAGAAATGAGCTCTATCACCGACATGAATTTTCCAGGCAGCTGAGGCTTACTCGTCACTAATGAAAATCCATCTAAATACATAAATCCATATTGCATTTTCTTGTCTTACGAGTCATCACTGAATACATTTAGATTCTTAAAAAACCCAGAACTGTTGCTGGGAACATCCACTTATGCATTGCTGTAGAACACAGGCAGATAGCTGTCAAGGGTGGTCGGCCTGCTGTCCAGCAGCCCAGGTTTCTGTGTTCTTGTGTCTGACGTTAAGGATTTCTTGTCCTCTGTGAGGCTCTGCTTTCACTTCTAACATACTGGTGTGCCTTCCCCGGGGAACCTACCCCACTTCTAATCTATTTCTGATCTTCCTGAGTCGGAAACCCAGCAACCATACCGAAGGGGTTGTACCTAAATAGTACGGACAGATTCCAAGTAATGGGGTCTCTTGACCGGTAGAATGCTTGGCTTTCAGAGGGCAATCGGTGTATTTTGGATGCTCGGGGGCCCCTTTGCTCTTCTGTTGTCCAAGTTCTTCTTAAACAGTTCCCTTGTGTCCAAAGCAGCATGTGAGGAGGAAAGCTCATTGGTTTTAACTCTTCGAGGAATAATCTAGGTGTCTTTTCTGCTCTTCTCTTTCTTAACCCCATTAGAGCATAAGGAACACCCTGCCTCCATCGTCCTTTACAAGTCAGTGAGTCCGTGTCACTTCGGTAACATCGGTGAATGGTGGAAGAGCCCAGGTGTAGGGTTGCCAGATAAAATACAGAATGCTCAGCTAATTTTGAATTCAAAATAATTGGGCACCTTATTCTTTCATTTGCTAAATAGGACCACTCTACCCAGAATAAAATGTAAACTGATGGATGAAAGCATTTTTCTCGTCTGTATTTAATTAATCACCTCAGACTCAAAAGCTGAGGCCAGATGGTACATTAAGGTAATTCTAGACAGTTTTACTCTCTAAAACCACCCAGGGAACTCCAAAAAGTCCCTCCATACGTGTTTCAGAGCTGAAAGGAAGCCAAATGATTCGTTACCATAATCCTTCCGTTATGCAGGGAAGCCAGCCAAGCCCAGAGAAGTGATGTGCCTAACGCCACACAGTTCATTCGGGTCTGCTTATGCTACTTGGTCTCTTGTTTGGCACCCACTCCCTGCGTAGGGACACAATATATGAGTGTCTAACCCACAAAAGCTGTTCACTTCTACATAAAAGTGAACGTTTCTGAACAGAATGCATATTTTCACCTGGCATGTAAGTAAGACTGGCAAATTAGCAACTCTCCCAGATTCTTTGCTGTTCTATCATACTGCAGAAGCAACAGCAAATTTCACTCCTCCGTTTAAAGGTCCCCAAAAGCTCCCCACCTCTCAGAGTGACCTGACTCCTTGCTTCCACTCTGTCCTCAACCCCGGCCACCCTCCCACTCACTCTATCCACACCAGCTACACTGACTCCCTTGCTGTTCCCCAAACATACAAAGCATGTTCCTGCCTCAGGGCCTTTGCACATGCTGTTCCTTCTCATAGGATGCTCTTCTCCCAAATAAGCACGTTGTATGTCTCCCTCCTCTCCATTCAGGTCTCTGCTCAAAGATTTACTAGCTGGGCCTTCCCTTATTGCCCTTCCAAAAGAGCAGACTGCCCTCACACTGACCAGTCCCCCCACTCTGATATAGTTATCTTCATAGCACTTTCCACCATCTTGCATAGTATGCATTTATTTGCCTATTGTCGACTAGAATGTCAGCTCCATGAGATCAGGGCATTGTTTTATTCACTGCTTAAGAATAGTGTCAGGCTCATAGTAGATATTGAATAAATATTTGCTGAGCCAAATAATATTATGGATGTGCTCAGGTAAGCATTTTGGCATAAGGATTTCCTTGGCCTTCTGTACAAAATTGGGTGCAATCACCAGTCCTGGCTCTAAGAGGCTGCAATCCACTCTTCCTTTCCCTGGCCCTCAGAGTCCACACCTGTTGCAGGTGACCTCTGAGGGCCTTTCCAGTTCTGGAATGCTGTGATTCTGTTTGTGTGTTTTTTAATCATTTGGCTGGAGCTGAGGAGGTGGGCTCACAGGGAACAGGATGGGCTTGTGCACATCCAGCCATGGGGCAGACGCACTCTGAACCCGGGCCCCGGGCCTGGGCAGTGGTGGAGGGTGGCGCACACTGACCTGTCAAGAGACCAGTTGCTAGACCCATCGCCATGGACAAGCTGAGTGCCCCGGTGTCGAAGAGCGCCTGGAACATGTTCCTGGAAATGACAAAGCAAAGGTGGTCACGTTCAGGTGTCAGGCTGCAGAGGTCATGGGGACAAGAAACACAGTTTGCATGAGTAGTGACCCTGTCAGGAAGGGCCATCAGGGGAACAAGTGTCCTCTTCCTGGTGGTATATTCCCCTGTCATTTTCCTGCAAAGCCATGCAGACATGGAGGAGGGGGACTCCAAGAACCTCTTTGGCTTACTTTAATCCTCAGACCTCTGGATAATGAACTAGACCAGGAGCTAGAAAGACCAAGTTGAAGTCCCAGTTCTGTCACCAGCCGTGTGGCCCTGGAAAAGTCACTTACCCTCTCAGAGCCCCAGTTTCCTCATTAGGCCATTAAAGATGAAGGCTTTATGTCTACCGAGTCAAGGAGGGGTACAGTTTGGCTATCAGATCCATCTCCCCTGCCTACCCCTCTCGAACATGCTTCCCTGTTCATTGTCCTTCAAGGCAACCCCAGGACTTCACTTCAAACAGTTAAACGGCCCTGAGAGGACACTGACATGACCTTGCAGTAGAAATACAGGGAACAGTGATAAAACTGGACTATGTTAAAGTCAAGAACTGTTCGTCAAAGACACCACTAAGAAGGTGAAAGATAACCCATAAAGTGGAAGAAGGGATTCACAGTACATCTGACAAAAGATCTATATCCAGAACAGATGAAGAATTCCTAAAAATCACTAAGGAAAAGACAAAACAACACAATAGGAAATGGGCAAAAGAACTTGAATAGACATTTCAAAAGAAAAAAAAATGTCCTAAAAGCATATGAAAAGTGCTCCACTTAGTCATCAAGGAAATTAAATCCAAACAATAAGTTTGATGGCTACATGGCTAACATACAAAAGAAGGAAACCATGGAGGGTTAGAGAATATATGGGGGAAGGGGAACTCTCATGTGTATAGATTGGTGCAAATCACAATGGAAAACTGGTAGTATCCAATAAAACGGATGTATGCAAGCTGTATGATCCAACAATCCCACTTCTAGGCATATTTTCACTTGAAGTGCATCCATATGTTCCCCCAAAACATTAAATGTTTATAGCAGCAATACTAGAATGTTCCTAATAGCTCCCAACTAGACTGCCCAAGTGGCCATCAATAATGGATCAATGAATTGTGCTGTATTCACACAATGGAACACTTGTTTTAACTGTGTTTTCTTAGGCTCTGTAATTTGTCTACTTGGCACTCATTTACCACAGGACCAAACTAATGGGCCAGGCTGTTTACCTCTCTCTCTCTCTCTTGCAAGTCAGCTTTTGTGGGAATGCAAAACTCATATTACAAACCCCCAACCACAAACTCTAACACGTGTTTTCACTTCCTGCCCAACAGGGGATGTCCCCACTGCTATACTCCCACAGGCACAGTCTCAGTTCCCCGTCCTCTGCTGCCTGGTCCCGTGGGACATGTGGCCTTGCACGGTATGTCGTGCCTCTCATTTTGAGGGGTACTGTAACATTAAATTGACCTCTTCATGTTGTCACTCGTCACCTTTATAAATTAAACCCAAGCACAATTCAACACTATACCCCAGTGAAAATGTACAGTCTACAGAGATACTCCACAAAACGGGTGAATCTCACAATACAATGTTGAGTAAAGGAAGCCAGGCACACAAGGACACAGACTTCCGGTATGACTCCATGTGTATAAAGAACGAAAGCAGGCAAAACTGATCAATGCTGTTAGAAGTTAGAATAGTGGTTACCCTGGGACGGGACACGAAGGAGCTCTGGGTGCCTGTTATATGGACGGGTCAGAACATTGATCAAGAGACACCCTGAAGATAGTTGCACTTTTCTGGAAGTAGACTGCACTATAAAAATAGTTTGCTTGTTTTTAAGTAATATTAAGTGGCAGAATAGAAGCTAAATCCAAATCTGCTGACTGCCAACCCATAATTCCCTCTCTCCTGATGCCATCTGAAAGCAAATGGATGAAGCAGGAATCACCGTACAACAGTCCCCACACAGATCCCCTGTGCCAGACCCTCAGCTCGATGCTTTCCCAGCTGATTTCACATGATCCTCACAGCAGCCCTGTGGCAAGGTGTTTCACAAATGGGGGGAGGTCCAGGTTAGGAACGTGAACCAAGGGTTCCGATGTCACAGGCTCGGAATGGATGGTTCTTGGGACTCAAACCAGGCAGGTCTGTCTACCCACCAAGGCTGGCCAGATCTTCCCAGCTTTCAGCATTTGAGGGTTACTTTTACAAATTTGGCCATTCTGACATTCCAGAAATAGTTTTTTAAAAATATTTTTCTTTAAATAGACTTTTTTGGTTACATTTAAATAGACATATTTAAAATAAAACTTTGTGTCACTAAAGGGGAAGAGAAATGGAGAGGCAACTATAAAAAAATACAATGAAAACAAAACGTAGCTAGAACCTCTCCAAGATGTGGCAGCCTGGGCAAGTCTCTCAGCCTGAGACCTCCTCTGCTGCCATTCAAACCGGAGGTCATCGTGTGAGCGCGTGTCCGAAGGGCGCAGAGACTCCTCAAACCCAGTGGAGACTTTCTCCCTGATCTAATCAAAGGTCTGACTGAGAATTGAGAAAGAGCCAGTGCACTCTGTGATTCAGTGTTCTTCAGGCGTCCTCACACCTCTTAAAATCCTACATTTTGTGAAAATCCCTTCGTCCTGGCTCGGAGCACTGCCTCTGACCCCTTCACATCCACTCACCCGAATGGGAAATTGGCAAATGCTGTTTGTGGGATGAATGAAGGTCAGCTGGCTTGCCCACTGACACCTCGCGAATACAGTAGCTGATCCCCATTTCGTAGGAGGTATTCTTGCCTGCCCGCTCCGTGCTTTCTCCGTCTTTCAACTGTATTCAGAGGCCCCTCCTATGGAAGCAGTGGCCTCCATAATCATAAGGAAAGGGGCCATTGTTGGGTATTTTCTCCACACCAAGCACCGTCCTGAGCCCTTTAATTATTAGATGTTGCTGAATCTTCACAGCAGTCCCGAGATGTAGACCTTATTATCCCATCTTACAGATAGAGAACTGAATCTTAAGGAGAGTTTGGGGACCAGGCCTAAGGTCACACGACTGGCAAATGCGACCTCAGTCTGTCCCTGAAGCTGGGGCCTTTATTTACAGCAGAACGAAGGCCTCCTAAGAGGTCATCGCTGTCCCTGTGCCCTTCCCTTTGCTGGGTTCCTGCGGAGGAGAAAGAGCAACTTCTTGTCCTCAGCTGTCTCGTCCTGGCGGGAGCTGACTTGCAGAGTGAGCTGGAGGCAGGCCGCCCAGGTGCTGGGCCCTTGTTCTCATCTCCCCAACTCCATGTTCAGTGACGTCCCCTTGATGGCAGCCATGCTGGGAGTATTAGCACCATGGAGATCAGCAAATGCGCTAAGTTAGGGTTTTGTTTTCTTTGGAGAGTGGGTTGTTCATCCTTTACTGGTATACCATTGGTTGACTTTTTTTTTTTTCTCTAGGCCAGTAATACCCAAGCTTGCGTGAGAATCACCGGGAAGGCTTGTTGAAACACAGACTCCTGGGCCCTACCTCCAGATTCCTAATTGAGCAGATCTGGGTGGGCTAGAATTTGCATTTCTTTCTTTTTTTAAAAAAAAATATATTTTATTGATTTCAGAGAGGAAGGGAGAGGGAGAGAGAGATAGAAATATCAATGATGAGAGAGAATCATTGATCGGTTGCCTCCTGCACATCCTCTGCTGGGGATCAACCCTGCAACCCGGGCATGTGCCCTTGACCGGAATCAAACCCAGGACCCTTCAGTCCGCAGGCTGATGCTTTATCCACTGAGCCAAACCGGCTAGGGCTCTTTTTTTTTTTTTTTAATTTGAATTTTATTTTTCAATTACAGCTTACATTCAAAATTATTTTGTATTAGTTTCAGGATTATAGCATAGTGGTTGGACAATCATATACTTTGCAAATTGAGCCCCCTGACATTAGAATTTGCATTTCTAACCAGTGCCCAGGTGATGTGGATGCTGTTGAGAACCACTGCTCTAGGAGAGCCACGGAATCACAGAATTTGGGATCCAGAAGGACCAATGATCCAGATGTTCCAGATTAGCAGCCTGGAATTTGGCCCACACAATTTTTCTAATGATTTTGAATCTTTTGCCAATGCTTAGGAGAGGGCCTACCATTTTCCTACATTCACTTATTTAACCCTCTAAACCACAGGGTCCCTGGCCTCAGGCAGCCTCCAACAATCCTATGAGGGGAGGTATTATCATTATCTGCATTTAAAACCAGGAGACCAAAGCTCAGAGAAGTTAGGGAGCGTGCCCCGCTTGTAAGAGGTCAAGACCAGTGTGACTCCATGGCACACTTCTCACGAGACCTACACCATCAAAGGTTGAAACATGGACTCACTCAGCTGGCTTGGGCCTGGTTGCCCTGCTCTGTCTGTTTTGGGGGGCCTCGGGGCTATCTGCCTTTGCCTGGCACCTAAGCTGCCCCCTTTGGGAAGAAGAAGCGACCTGAAGAGGTGATGACTCCACACAAGTTAGGGGCTGGGAAGAATTTCTGAATAAATTGGCCAACAAATGCTCACTGAGGCCTGCTGAGTGCCTGGCCCTGACTGCATGCGCCCCAGCTAAGGGCTCTGGGCACATTGCTCCCTGAGTTAGGTGGGGGTATTAAGGGAAGAAGCCAAGCAACTCACAGGGGATCCTTGGACCAGCTTATCTGATGCACCATCAGCCCGATGTAGGTGATCCCTCCGAGCAGACCTGGCAAGCCAAAGGTGTGGTGCACGCCACAAGTGTCATGGATCCCCAGCACGCGGTTAAAACACACCTGGGGACAAACGTCATTATCAGTAGACCTGCACGTGAGACTGACATTCCCTATCACCCTTCCCACCAGGGCCACCCAAAGGGATGGGCTTTAGGGCTCACGTAAGAACCACTTCTCAGACGTGCCCGGGCGCTCACCTTACCTGGGGAGCCTGGTAAACCACAGAGTTGGATTTAGAAGGTCTGCGGCCTGAGATTCTGCATTTCTAACGAAGTCCCAGGGGATGCCAGTGCTGCTGGCCCACTGACCGCACTTGGAGAAGCAAGGATCTAACCCAGGCACGACTCACACTTTGGGCTGTAATTCCGCGCTGTGAGTGTGCTGTCCTGTGCACTGTAGGATGCTTAGCTGCATCCTTGGCCTGTACCCTTTAGATGCCAGTAGCACCCCCAACCCAGTGTGTCAACCCAAAGTGTCTCCAGATACCGTCACATGTCCCTGGGAGGAGATTAAGACCTACTGGTCTAGCCCAAACGTAACTGCCATCCAAAGACAAATGGCTGATGAGAATAAAAGTCAGGAGAATGTGACCACCCCCTGAGTCTCCCATTCACTGCTCCTCCACCTCACCACTGAGCCTCCCCGATGGCCATCAGCCCACGGATATGGCTACAAATGAGAATTTGTTCATCTACTTCCCTCCTTAGAGTCCCCATTGTCTTCAGAATAAAACCCCAGGCTCCTCAACTAGCTCAGGAGCTATACCTGAGCACCTGCCATCTCTCAAGACGCTGACCCCACCACACTCCCAGGTGAACCCAACGCTTCAGTCAAGAGAACATCTTCCTGTTTCCTGGCTGGGCCATCTGCTCTTCTCACTGTCGAGCCTCTGAACACACTGCTCCTCTGCCTGGAATCCATTTCCCACTTCTTTGGTTAATATTAGTTATTTGTCAATGCTCAGCGGAGGCATCCTCTGCTCTGGGAAGCATTTCCTGACGCGTCTCAGGCTGGCTTAGATGTGCCCTGGAGCAGTCATCACACTGAGTTGTGCTTATTTGTCCCTTTTCCTCACGGCCCTATAGCTTGGGAAGCAGGATGAATGTTAAGACATATGTGATGAGTGAATGAATAAGTGAATGAGTGAATGAATGAGTGAGTGAATCATCCTTGAATTGTTCCCCCAGTGATAGAGTCAAGGAAACAGAAGCACAGATAAAGTGATGGACTCTAAGATTGATGATAACGTATGCATTTTAAAATACGGTTTTAAAATGTCATTTTTAGAGAGAGAGGAAGGGAGAGGAATAGAGAGAAACATCGATGTGAAATGAACATCATCAGTCCATTGCCTCCTGCAGGCCCCTACTGGGCTCTGACCAGGAATTGTACCAGTGACCCCTTGGTTTCTGGCTAGATGCTTAACTGCTCAGCCACATCTGCTGGACAACGTATGCGTATGTGTACTTCCTCCTTCATCATAGGGCCTCAAAGCCAGAGGAGATAAAGGACATCTGTTCCCATTCCGAAGATGAAAATCAGACTTTGCTCAAATTAAACTATTGGTGATTTCTTCCTTATCTGGAGTTGAAACTGCCTCCCTGAATATCCACTGTCAGTCAAATTCAGCTTCCTATGCCACCCTAAAGTATGCTCCTTTATTCTCCACCAAGCCTTCAAAAGCCATGAAGGTTTGTGGTTCCTAAATATTTCCTTTAGAAGTGTATCAATAGCAAATGGGCTACAATGCAGTATTCTGGTATTATCTGTGCCTGTTGAATTTTGAAGGAAGAAAAATCCATCCACTTAGAAGAACTAAACAATCAGAAGTGGGCATGACCTAGATGGTCAGCCGGCATCTTTCTTCCGGGCGCTGCCCTCCCCACCCTGAGACACAGAGAGGACAGCATTCTCACGGTTCATGGGCAGCCGCCATGTGTGTACAGCATGCCCCCCCCCTACCCCCACCCCCACCCAGCCAAAGATGGGCACAGGATCCAAGTTAGACCAAGAGCTCCTTCTTCAAAGAGCTTGGAATTAGGGCCGAGAGATGTTACCCAGCTGCTTTTTGAAAAGAGATACTACACTCTCCCATGTGGAGTAGCAGTAGGAGAACAGAAAGGAAGTCTACAGCGTGAGAATAAAGCGGATATTTGGGAAAAACAAAGAAAGGAGATCAGGGACTTCTTGGGCTCCCCCAAACACTCCCATCCCTGATGCCAGCCATTCCTGGGGTCCCAGGAGCGTTTCTGCCCTTGGATCCCATGACACCCCAGGGGCCTTATAAAAAATATATATGTCTGAGCAACTTGAATGGGTTCTGCTACTTGCCCCCCAGATCCTCACACATGCACCATCCAGCCTGGGTGGGTCCTTCACCCCGAGCTTTGAAGCTAAACGGAGAGGGTGCCAACACCTGCCTGGTGCAGCCTCTGGTACCCCATGGTGGTCCACCATGGTCCCGGGGTCCTTCTGGTCCCAGACAAAGCAGAGGGTGTTAGTTGCCCAGCTCCTTACCGGCAGGCATTTGGCTCCCCCGATGGAGATCAGCCCAGCCACAAGGCCCAGCACCATGGCCAGCCAAGGAGAAGGAATCAGGTGGCACGAGGCACCCACAGCCACACCTCCGGCCAGCACTGCATTGTGGATATGAGTCTGCAGAGAAAGAGCTTGTGGGTGAATGAAGTGAGACACAGAGAGGACAGCATCTTCCCCAGAGTTCCTCGGCGAGCTGGGAGTCGGGCACTGCTGTAAGGTGCTCCCTGCTTCAGTGGTCCTGAAACACCCACTCCCCCGCTGAAACTACCTGGACTTTACCAATGGTCTCCTCTCACCCCACTTCGCAGGCTCAGGGAACAGTCACCCTCACTGGGCGGCGTTTAGGGAATCAGCACCTGTATGGACCCCATAAGCCGAATCCCGGGTCACATCTCTGCTCTGTCCTTCGTTCCTCTGCACTGGGCCCTGCCTCCTCTTAGGCTTCTTCTCCCCGCCCCCGGGTCCTCCTCTACTCTGACCAGGTCTAGGAGCTCTGGGCCCTCGGACCAGCTTCTGGGCTTCCCTGACCTGTTGGCCAAACTTGCCTCCCTGGATGACCCCACCTTGTCTGACCCTAGACTGCCTGTCACCATGGAGCTCACCTGTGGGGACGCCTGCCTCTGCTCAGTACTGTTAACCTGTCATCCGTGGCCATAGTGTCTCCACTCCAAGCCCCACTGACTGTCTAGCCCAGTGATGGGCAACCTTTTGAGCTTGGTGTGTCAAACTGAGCATAACTCGGGTAGTGTGTCACTTTGAGGAAAAAACATTATTTCGCAAGTGTTTCATCCTCAGGAGCAGCAAATGTTTCATCCTCGGCATGCGGCCGCCTGAGCGGCCGCGTGTCATCAGAAATGGCTACGCGTGTCAGTGCTGACACGCGTGTCATAGGTTCGCCATCACTGGTCTAGATTTTTCCCCACCACCTCTGGCTGGCTGACTCCATGCCCTGAGCATCATGGGAACTTGTTTTGTCTTTAGCTCTACACTTTCACCATCTCCCCCACCCAAAACTCACACGATCTCCCGGCTCCATTGATAATAGCAGCCAACGTTTGCCCAGAACTTACTCCACATGAAGCACGTTACATATAAAGTTTACGTGGCTTCACCCAGGCCACGTGGCTAAGTAAACCTACTTCTTCACTTCTGATTTTTATTCCAATCTTGACATTTCTTGGGTTAAGAGGGAAAGGCTGACACATTCTATTCTAGTCTCTCTCCTCCCCCCGCCTCTCCCCACGCCCCACTACCTCTTGCTCCTGGCGGCTGGCTTTCATAACTAGCAGGAATGGGGTTCAAACCTGGGTCTGTTTGATGCCAGTGCTGCTGGACTAAACCACTTCCCCTAGCAAGCCTTTCAGCACTGCGCAGTCTCCTGAGTTCCAGTGCCCATTTTACAAGCTGCTGCTCTCCCTTGGGCCCCATGACACAGCAGACAAGGCCCCCCCCACCCAAACTGAGGGGCTGGGGCTGGGGGGAGGGGCGTGAACACGTGTGTGGGGCCTAGAAGACCCAAGTGCGGCCCAGGGGCAGCCCCCTGCCTCACCATGCTGATCTTCCCTTGGGGGTGAGCCAAGGCCGACAGGGAGATGGCCGTCACTGCGCTGACCGCAAGAGCGTAGTAGGTGTTGAACACGCCATTCTTCCTTTCGTGTGGTACGGGCAGCAGAGCGGAGTTGAAACTCGGCCAGAACATCCACAAGAAGAGGGTGCCTGGGGGCCAGAGAGGGTCAGGGGCCAGAACCAGAACTCCTGCTCCGGAGCCTGAGCCTCGGCGGGCGGACTTCAGACGGGAGTAGCCCGGAGCAGGCCAATCTCGGCTTGATCACTCTCCAGCTGTGTGACTTCGGGCAAGACACGTGTCCTTCCTGAAGTCTCAGGTTGCTAGGGCCCAGCTAACATACTTCACAGGCAGCGAATTTAATCACCAACCCCAGATCTCCTGACCCCAGCCTGGGATGGCCAAATGCTTATTTTAAATGTTAGCAAGCTGCCTTCATCCAGCCCCATGGCCTGACACCCAGGGGCCTGCTGTGGAGCTCACTGGCTGATTTCCTCTGAGCCAGTGGTTCTCAACCTTCCTACTGCCGCGACCCTTTCATACAGCTCCTCATGTTGTGGGGACCCCCAACCATAAAACTATTTTCGTTGCTACTTCATAACTGTAATTTTGCTACTGTTATGAATCGTAATGTAAATATCTGTGTTTTCCGATGGTCTTAGGAGACCCTGCTAGCGGTTCTCATGACCCACAGATTGAGAACTGCTGCTGTAGAGCCCAAGACCCTCGGAAAACACAGATATTTACATTACAATTCATAACAGTAGCAAAATTACAGTTATGAAGTAGCAACGAAAATAATTTTCTGGTTGGGGGTCACCACAACATGAGGAGCTGTATGAAAGGGTCGCGGCATTAGGAAGGTTGAGAACCACTGCTCTCAGCCTCTCCCAGCGGTCTGAGTTCATCGTTTTCATCGCAGCTTCTCAAAACACACCCTTTTCACTTTTCCGTCCCTCCCCTCTCCTTTCCTCGACATCAGGGCCCTGCTTTCTTCACTTGTCCAATTCCCTCCTTTAAGTTGAGGCCAAACAGACTGGGTAAACTTATTGACGCTCCAATGGAGGGAGTTTTCCTCTCCTTTGGATGTGAACCAAGAGGGTACCCTGGAGGGGAAGGCTCCACTCAGAGGTCTGAATTCATCCCCCGCCGCGTGGGGAAAGGAGCCGTGGCCGAGCGCTTCAGACACCGGGGCGGGCCGGTGAAAGAGATTTTCTGCAGCGTTTTGGAGCCTCTTGCTCACCCCAGGCACGAGATCGCCCCTCCACCGCGCCCTTACCCAGCATGGCAAACAGACTGGGGCTCGTCGTCCTCTGCTCTTTCTCCTCCGCTTCCTTGGGCAGAGGTCTTGAGAGGCACCAGGCCACCGTCAGCCCGAAGTAGGCCGCAAACACGTGGATGTGCATCATGCTTATGTGGTCGTCCACCTGCAACCAGCCCAGCGGGAGCAGTGGGTGTCGGCACCCTCTGCCCGCGGGTAACCCCCACCTTCCTCGGAGAACGTTCTGAGCTTCACGGAGGGGGGGTGACTGGAAGTCATGAGGCGGGTGCTTGAAGCTTATCCAGCCCAGCAGTTCCCCTTTCAGAGGAGCCCCGTGGGCAGCGGAGTGTCTATTCCAGGGACGGTGCTGGGTGGTCTTATCAGTAGCTTTTATTTTTACTTCTTATTTAAAAACATATATTTTAAAATTGATTGTCTAAAGTTTTACATATGTCTCCTTTTTCCCCTATTGACCCCCCCCCCCCTGCCCCCAGCCATTCCCACCCCGGGCAAGCCCCCACCGCCCCGGTGTCTGTGTCCATTGGTTATGCTAATCTGCATGCTTACAAGCCTTTTGGTTGCTCTCTAACCCCCCCCCCTCCGCTGCCATTTGTCTCTGGATCTATTCTTATTCATCAAATTATGTTGATCATTATATCCCACATATGAGTGAGATCATGTGATATTTATCTTTCTCCTACTGGCTTATTTCGCTTAGCATAATGCTCTCCAGTTCCATCCATGCTGTTGCAAATGGTAAAAGTTCCTTCTTTTTAATAGCAGCATAGTATTCCATTGTGTAGATGTACCACAGTTTTTTAATCCACTCATCTGCTGATGGGCACTTAGGCTGTTTCCAAATCTTAGCTATTGTAAATTGTGCTGCTATGAACATAGGGGTGCATATGTCCTTTCTGACTGGTGTTTCTAGTTTCTTGGGATATAGTCCTAGAAGTGGGATTACTGGGTCAAATGGGAGTTCCATTTTTAACTTTTTGAGGAAACTCTATACTGTCTTCCACAGTGGCGTAAAAAATATTTTTATTCATTTCAGAGAGGAAGGGAGAGAGAGAGAGAGAGAAACATCAGTGATGAGAGAGAACTATTGATCGGCTGCCTCCTGCACGCCCTAAACTGGGGACTGAGCCTGTAACCCCAGCATGTGCCCTGACCAGGAATCCAAGTGTGACCTCCCGGTTCATAGGTCAACACTCAACCACTGAACCACACCGCTGGGCTACCAGTAGCTTTTAAATGCTTTTGGCCAGCCCTGGCTGGTGTGGCTCAGTTGGTTGGAGTGTACAATCGGAAGGTCACAGGTTCGATTCCCAGTCAGGGTACATACCCAATTGTGGGTTTGATCCCTAGCTGGGGGGTCCGGGGTGTGTTAGGGAGGCAACCGAATGTTTCTCTCTCACATTGATGTTTCTCTCTCTCTCTCCCTCTCCCTTCCTCTTTCTCTAAAATCAATTTAAAAACACACACATATCCTCAGGTGAGGATTAACATAAATAAATAAATAAATAAATAAATAAATAAATAAATGCTCTAGGCCAAGGTCCACTAAGGTGGGGCCAAAAGCCACATGGCCATGCCCCCACTGCTTCCTACTTTTCAGCAGAATTTCATGGAGTGATAAGTGATGTAAACTTTGCAACATGAAGCAGCCAGACTTCTCATAACTGAGCTGAAGTCCTTAGTACATCCTAGATATATGCTAATTTTGCTTTATAAATATCAAATTTAGTCATCCTTAATAACTCAGTGGGCTACTCCTGAATCCTGTCAACTGTGCCTTCAAAAAAAAAAAATCCAGCCGAAACTGGTTTGGCTCAGTGGATAGAGCGTCGGTCTGCGGACTGGAAGGTCCCAGGTTCGATTCCGGTCAAGGGCATGTACAATGGTTGCGGGCACATCCCCCGATGGGGGGTGTGCAGGAGGCAGCTGGTCGATGTCTCTCTCTCATCGATGTTTCTAGCTCTCTATCCCTCTCCCTTCCTCTCTGTGAAAAATCAATAAAATATATTTAAAAAAAAAATCCAGAATTGGTGGAATTTTCACCACCATACCTCAGGGACCTCACTTTGGTTTAAGCCACCATCACCGCAAACCCAAATGATTGAAATAACCTTCTGAACAAGCGACCAAAGTTAACATCTTCAGTAATGGCACAAATGCCACTGCCTTGCTGTGTGTCTTGGGCATCAACTTTCTCATCTGTGATCCTCTCACCACAGGGTCAGAACCGCCACAGAAGAGCTGGGGAAACCACCTGGCCTGGCCTCACCTTCCCTTGGCCTCAGCCTTAGACTTCTGACAGTTTCCCCCAATGAGACCCCATGTACAGTTCGTGACACACAGTGACGGGTTTGAAAGAAGACGTTGGCCGTGCAGCTTGCTAGACCACAGCTGGGGGAGATGGGGGGAATGAATTACCTTTTTATACATCTCATCATTATCTTGTGATTCCTACCGTGTCACATTTTGGAAGCGAAAGGCATTCATTTGCTAGGTTTAAACATTTAGCATAGACCCCACTTTTGCCTCCCCATTTGGGCCTGGCTGTATTACTTAAAATCCTAGAAGCCTCACCAAATAGAGGCCCCCCTTTCCGCCTCCTCGCCTGCCCTCACAGCACCGTGACTCACAGAGAGGAACTGCTGGCTGATCATCCTCGTGGCACTAAAGGCTGTCACCTCCATCAGCACCAGCAGCACCAGCTGCGCCAGGTTGGCCTTCCCCAGGATGGCACCCATAGAGATCAGCACAGACATGGCACTCATGGTCGCCTCCCGGATCCTGGGGAGAGAGGGCGAGACAGGGAGGACTAAGAAGGAAGGATGACTCTCCTGCATTCACTCGTTCATCCACTCAGTTAACAAACACTTGGTGAGGATCTCCTTACGCTCTGCCTGGCACTGTTCAAGAAACTCGGGACGCAGAGAACAGGAAGGCAAGGTTTCCGCCTACATGGGGTCTGATGCTGCCCAGCCTGGGGTTTCCTTCGTCCCTTTCCCCCAGCAGGGTGGCATCTACACTCGGAGAGAGGTCTCTCATCCACACTGAGGGTGCCCAGAGGTTCTCTAAGGAATGTCACTGCGATTACGGGCCAAACGTTCCCTCGGGGCTCCCTCCTGGGATCTGACTCTGCCCATGGCTTTTCCTCTGCCGTCATTGCCCACAAATGCTCAGTAGAGGGCGCTCTTCGCCCGCCGCCCGAGCCTCTCCCTCTCGGAGGGAGTGGAGAAACACCGGCTTTGGAAGCCGGACAAGCCTGGCTTCCAGGCTCAGCTTTTCCACCTGAGCAGCTATTTAATCTCACCGAGCCTGTTCCCTACCCGTGGGCTAAGAGTGATGATAAAGCCCCATGGCGGTGCGGTGGGGATTCGGAGGAATATTCGTGCATGTGCGGCGAGCACCGGGACGGCGCAGAGAACGGCTGCGGGGTAGCAGCCGGCCTTATGAGCACTGTTCCTGATGTCTCCCTCCTCTTGGCAAATGAGCAAGCTCAGTGTGAGGATTCAGGATAAAACGATGTTTGCTTTTGAGGAACTTAGGATTCAGCTGGGGAGATGGGGCTGACTGGCATTAGGAAGCCTGATATAACGAGGCTAGAGAGGGCGACATTGGAGGGAAAGAACAGTATAGGGTGGACTCATCAAGGAGGGCTTCCTGGGGGAGGTGGCACTGGCTAGAGCAATACCTGGTGGTTAAACCAACCCATCCTCTCCTGAGCACCTTGCTCTGAGACACCCCCCTCCCACTGGGGAGTTGATAATGATGATGCTACAACCAACATCACAGTAATAATAATGTATTAAGCGTCACGTATAACAGGCTTGCAACTACATCACCTCATTTAACATTTTTTTCAACTACAGTTGACATTCGATATTATGTTATGTTAGTTTCAGGTGCACAGCATAGTGATTAGACATTTATATAATTTATGAGGTGATCCCCCCATAATTCCAGCACCAACCTGGCACCGTACATTGTTATTACAACATTACTGACTATATTCCCTAGGCTGTATTTTCACATCCCCAAGAGTATATTGTAACTACCAATTTGTACTTATTAATCCTTTCACCTTTCCCACCCAGCCTCCCAACCCCCCATCCCATCCGCAACCATTAGTTTGTTCTCTGTGTCTATGAGTCTGTTTCTGTTTTATTTGTTCATTTATTTAGTTCTTTAGATTCCACATATAAGTGAACTCATATGGTATTGACCTTTCTCTGTCTGACTGATTTCACTGAGCATAATATTCTGTAGGTCCATCCATGTTTTTACGAATGGTAAGATTTCCTTCTTTTTTTATGGCCAAGTAATATTTCATTGTATACACGGACCACGTCTTCCTAATCCAGTCGTTTATTTATGGGCCCTTGGGCTGCTTCCAGTCTTGACTATTGTAAATAATGCTGCAATGAACATAGGGGTGCATACTTATATCTTTTAAGATTAGTGTTTTGGATTTCTTCAAATATATGCTCAGAAGTGGAATTGCTGGGTCATAAGGTAGTTCTAGTTTTCATTTTTTGAGGAAACTCCATACTGTTTTCCATAGTGGCTGCACCAATTTGTAGTCCCACTAACAATGTATGAGGATTCCCTTTCCTCCACATTTTCACCAACATTTGTTTGGTGATTTACTGACAATAGCCATTCTGACAAGTGTGAGGTAATATCTTACAATGGTTTTAATCTTCATTTGTCTGATGATTAGTGATGTTGTGTCATTAATTAATATAATCTCCCTTTCAGTAGATTGACTTTTCATTTTGTTGATAGTTTCCTTTGCTGTGCAAAACTTTTTGGTTTGATGTAGTTCTACTTGTTTATTTTTTCTTTTGTTTTTCTTGCAAGGGGAGATATACCAGAAAACAATATTCCTAAGAGCAGTGTCAGAGATTTCACTACCTAGGTTTTCTAGGATTTTTATGGTTTCAGGTATTGCATTTAATTTTTCAATCCATTTTGAATTTATTCTTATGTGTGGAGGAAGAATGTGGTCTAGTTTCTTTTTTTCCTTTTCTTTTTTTTTTGCATATATCTGTTCAATTTTCCCAACACCATTTATTGAATAGACTGTCTTAACCCCTTTGTATACTAGTATTCTTGCCTCCTTTGACATATATTAATTAAACATATAGGAGTGGATTTATTTCTGGCTCTCCATTCTGTTCCATTGATCTGTTTTTATCCCAGTACTAAGCTGTTTTGATTACTATAACTTTGTAGTATAGTTTGATACCAGGTAGCATGATACCTCCAACTTTGTTCTTTTTTTCCTCATGATTGCTGTGGCTATTTGGGGTTTTTTGTGGTTCCATATAAATTTTAGGATTATTTGATCTAGTTCTGTGAAAAATGTCATTGGTATTTTGATAGGGATTGCATTGAATCTATTGATTGCTTTGGGTAGTATGGACATTTTAATGATGTAAATTCTTCCTGTCCATGAACACAATATATACTTCCATTTATTTATTTTGTCTTCAATTTCTTTCTTCAATATCTTATAATTTTCTGAGCACAGGTCTTTTACCTCCTTGGTTAAATTTATTCCTAGGTATTTTATTTTATTTTTTGATGCAATTGTAAATGAGGTTTTCTTAATTTCTCTTTCTGATAGTTCATTATTGGTGTATAAAAATGCTACCAATTTCTGGATATTAATTTTGTATCCTGCTACTTTATTGAATTTATTTATTCGTTCTAGTAGTTTTCTCTATATACAGTATCATGTCATCTACAAATAATGACAACTTTACTTCTTTACAATTTGGATGCCTTTTATTTATTTTTCTTGTCTGATTGCTGTGGCTAGGACTTCCTCATTTGAATTTTAATCCAAGTGACCCTCCGAAAATGGTGCTAGGGTACCATGCAGTCTCTCCATCTTCCACACGAGGACATGGAGACCAGAAGAGGAGACTTTTTTTGGCAACGACCACACAGCCAGTTAATGACAAACATGAGTTGGCCTGATTCAAAGATTGTGCTGTGAAGTCTGGACATAGCTCCCCCAGTGCTTGCTGCCAATGTAGGGTCCCGCTTAAGGTCAAGGACTTCAGAGGGAAGGTCAGGGGGCAAAGGGCAAGGGAAGGAGTCTCACAGGGACCAGGAATTATTTAGAATTCCTTACTGTGTGAGGAAAATAAAGGACAAAGCTGAATACGTCAGGCCTCTGCCCTGAAGGAACTGGTCATGGATGACTCAAGGCTGGACCAATTCAGCGCCAAGTCAGGCTTCACAGAGTGGGTGAGGCTGCGGGAAAGGACCCATCTGGGAGGCAGGCCTGGGCGCCACCCACCAGCCCAGTCCAGCTGGAAAGGTCAGGAAGGAACCCATTGTTCACATCTGTGATGCCAGTCTCAACAGGGGTCACAACTGGGGAGGATCCACCGGTCAGAGGCGGGGCAGGGAGGTTCACTCAGACTGTAAATGACCTCTTCTTGTCTTTCTAGGTTGAGTCAAGAATAAACAGGTCCCTGCGGGCAGGACCTCAAAGAAGGGAGCAGCCCAGAGATGCCTGTGGACTGAAACACAGGAGGCCGAAGGCTTGTGTGACATTGTGCCCAGGCAGCAGGGACACCACTGTCAGAGTGCCCCCAGAGTGCCTGGTGGTGCATCCCATGTGATTACTGGGGTCATCGGGTCCCCATGGGGATTAGCTCTAAAACATTCTAGAAAGAAAAATGAGGAGAGTATTTTTTTTTTTCAGGGCCAGTAGGGAGCTGACTGTTCTGTGTTTCATGTCCTGACTACCTGGAGTGTGACAAAGCTAAAGCCATGTCACCACTTAGCTGTGTGACCCTAGACACGTGCCTTACCCTCTCTGAGCCTGTTTCTTTGCCTGTACAGGTTAGACCTCTACTAGAAGGCTTACACAAAATTGTGTTTGTCAAGTGCCTGGCTCATAGACAGACAGATGTTCCACAGCAGTGCTCAGAGGTTTAGCAGGGTCTCAGAGGGGAGGATGGAGTGGCCAGTTCTACAAGATGCCTAAAATGAGATTTACCATTATCTGGGCAGGACAGAGATTCAGAGTTCCATAAAACAAACAAAAATAATAAAATTTAAGGAAAAATTTTTACCTCGTTCCTCCTGTCTAGTGCTAATATCATTTTTAAAAAGTATATAGCTCAATATATTAGTATATACTCTTGTGTAACCACTACTCAAGATAACAAACAACACTTACTGTACCCCATAAGGTTCTTTGTGCTCCTTCCTAATCAATAACTACTGCTTTCCCTGGGTAACCATTATTCTGACTTCTAGTAACACGGGTTAATTTTTCTAGTTCTTAGAATTTCATATAAATGCATCTAAATTGATCAAAACTGATTTATAGAAAGTAAGGGTATGGCTATTTCTTGTTGATCAGCATTTAAGGACTGAGAATACTTCTTTCTTTTCAAAAGGCTGTCTCGCTGAGTGTGACATTTCTATTTCTTTTTGTCTTAACTCTATGAATTTTTATTTGAATCTTTATTAACTGGGTAACTTTCCAAAATTATACCCAATAACAAAGAAAAGACTTAGGGATTTGAATTTGAATTTTAGATAAACAATGAGCAAGTTGCTACTATAAGTATGTCCTAAATATTGCACAGTTTTGATGCTAGGAAGAGAAGTAGACACCTGGCTTTTCTAGAATCCACCCTCATGGGCCCCCTACCCTCAAGAACCCAAAAGGAATCCAGCAGCCATTGGGTTTTTACCTGGACAGTTTGATGACCACTTTCCCAGAGGGGGGATGCTCCAGAACGCCATCCAGCAGGACTGCCCACTGCACCCCGAGGGCCAGCATGAAGAGGTTGAAGGCCACGCTGCTCCAGCCGTATCTCCACAAAGACGAGGTGAGGAAGCCCAAGCCCAGGGCCGCCATGACCATAACATCCTGTAAGACGGCTAAGGGAGGAGACACCGAGGAGGGGGAAGAGAAGCAGACAAGATAGAGCAGTGATTTTCAACCTTTTTCATCTCAGGGCACACATAAACTAATTACTAAAATTCTGCAGCACATCAAAAAATATATTCTATTTTTTGCCGATCTGACAAAAACGGTATAATTTTGATTCATTCACACCAGAGGGCTATTGTTGTGTTGGCTGTTGTCATATTAAAAAAACATATATTTTTAAATTGATTTTATAGAGAAAGGTAGAGAGAGAGATAGAAACATCCATGATGAGAGCGAATCATTGATTAACTGCCTCCTGCATGCCCCCCATTAGGGATTGAGCCTGCCACCTGGGCATGTGCCCTGACCAGTACTCAAACCGTGACCTTCTGGTTCATAGGCTGATGCTCAACCAGTGAGCCACACCAGCCGGGCATGTTGTCATTTTTTTTATTTGACAATCTAAGGGGAAAGAGGTCAGTGCCCCTGACTCAATAGTCAGGTATTGCAAGCTTTAAAAATTCTTGTGGCGCCCGGCCGATGTGTCTCAGTGGTTGAGCATCGACCTGTGAACCAGGAGGTCATGGTTCGATTCCCAGTCACGGCTGCCCTGGTTGCCACCTCCATCCCTAGCAGGAGGCAGCCGATCCATGATTCTCTCATCATTGATGTTTCTCTCTCTCTCTCCTTCTCTCTTCCTCTCGGAAATCAATAAAAATCTATTTTAAAAAATTATTGTGGCACACTGGTCCACAATCGCTGAGGTAGAGGGTTGCAGGAAATCAGAGTTTTACAGAATGGCAGCTGGAAGTGACATTAAAGGTCATTTGAGAGTGCTTGGTCAAGTTACTTCACCTCTCTGAGCCTCAGTTTTCTCATCTGAATAATGGGGATGGTACATGCATGCCATGCAGGGTTGAGGGAAGGATTAGATGAGCTAAGCTGGTTAAGCATAAAGTCAGAGCTTGCTTGGCCCATTCTCGAGTGCTCAGGAAATGTAGCAACTATTGCTATTACTAAGCATACTGATATGAGCACATGTAGAGCCTCAGGACAGTGCTTGGCACATACGAGTAGCTGACACCCAGGAAAGGTGATTACTGCTGCTACTGAGGACCAGGTTCAACCTCCTGACCACAAGCACCAGACCGAAAGGCCCCAGGAGCCAGTGGCTCGGCTCAGATCATGCAGAAAAGAGGGAAGAGAAGCTCGCCAGCGGGGCCCAACATTGTTTTAATCATTTTACACCGACTGTCTGCTTTAGTTCTCACAACGAGCCTCAAGGTGGGTGCTATTCTTATGACAATTTTACAGATATGAAAACTGAGGCACAGAGGAGTTAAGAAACTGGCCAGCGTGGCTCAGTGGTTGAGCGTCAACCTATGATCCAGGAGGTCATGGTTCAATTCCCGGTCAGGGCACATGCCCGGGCTGTGGGCTTGGTCCCCAGTGTGGGGCGTGCAGGAGGCAGCCGACCAATGACTCTCTTTCATCATTGATGTTCCTATCTCTCCCTCTCCCTTCCTCTCTGAAATCAATAAAAATATATATTTTTTAAAAAATCAACTTGCCTCAGCTGGTAGAGCCAGAATTTATACCTGCACATTGGGGGTGGAGGGTGCGGGGGGAGGGTAACCAGGATTAGGGCAGAGGTGGTGCCCTAAAGATGAGAAAGCTCTTGTTGGGTACAGGAGCTCCGGGCCTTCCTCCCCAAGGCCCCGCACTGTCCCCGGGGGAGGTGTGCTTCAGCCAGGGCGATGAAATTGGGGTGGCAGTTTCTGGGAGCTGTTGACAGAGCCCATTCACCCCACACTCGTCAGTACACAACATGATTTCAGGCCCCCTTTTTTCTCACCCCCTGCTCCCTCCCGCTTCCTGTCCCAGGGCACTAGGTCCACACCTGCTCCTCCCACATCTCACTTGCTGGACCCCCCTTCAGGGCTGGTCCCAGCTCCAGTGTCCTCATTGGTGTCAGCCTCCACCTCTCCCAGCCAGAGCCGCACCTGCATCAGCCGCTGGTCTGATAAGCTAATGACTCTAAGGTGTTCCTGGCTGATAAGGAATTTCTGTGCTCCAGGGCCCCAGGGACTGGGCGCCAGAGGGGAATTTCACCATCTGAGGCAGGCCTTCAGCAGATGTTTACAAAAGTCCCAGGAGCTGAGATGAGGCAATAATTACTATCATAGGGCCAAAACCGGTTTGGCTCTGTGGATAGAGCATCGGTCTGCGGACTGAAAGGTCCCAGGTTCGATTCCGGTCAAGGGCAAGTATATTGGTTGCGGGCACATCCCTAGTAGGAGGTGTGCAGGAGGCAGCTGATCTATGTTTCTCTCTCATAGATGTTTCTAGCTTTCTATCCCTCTCCCTTCCTCTCTGTAAAAAATCAATAAACTATATTTAAAAAATAATAATTACTGTCATGGTAACAGCAGGCACATGCACGGTGCCCTCCACATACCAGCATCTGTTCCAAGCGCCTGACAGCCTTAACTTGCAACAACCTCATACAGTAGTTATATTATCCCCATTTTACAGATGGGGAAAGGGAGGCACAGAGATGCCAAGGTCACACAGCTAGCAAACAGTGGTGGGAGATCTGAATCCTGACTATCTGGGCACAGCCACTACAGCATCCTGCCTCGCCATACAGCATATATAGTGTAATGGTGAAGCGTGTGGGCCTCTGAGGGAGGTTGTTCGAGTTCACAGCTTGGCTCTACCTCTGTGTCCCAGCTTCCTAATCCGTAAAATGGGTATGAAAACAATGGTGCCCGATCAGAGGATTGCTGTGAACATTGAACTTGCTGGCTAGCATTGGAAATCACTCCACTTAGCACTGGATGCATGGTAAGTACTAGTAATTATTATCCCATGCCTGCCACTTGTGAGCTGTGTGACTTTGGGTTAAGACTGTACCCGCCCCCTCCCCCCAACCCCCTCCTCGGACCTGGATGCCCCAGTGATCCTGGCTCTGTGCTCCCACCCACCCTTGCCCCTCCTTCTGGCCTGTAGACACAGCAGCACCATCAGCTCTGATGCCAGGACCTCCTTCTGCCCTCAGACTGCGGGCTTGACCTCCACACTGTGTTCTCCACGGCTGATTGGGAAGATTATTGCAGCCCCGACTGGGACATCCATGGAGCCCCACGCTGCCTTCCCCTCCCCACAGACTCTATCCCACCGTCATCCCTGCAGCAGAGAAAAAGTGATTTCCCAACCAGAGGAGCAGCCAAAGCTAAGGTGTGGAAGGTACCAGGATTTGGGGGTGTTCCTGTGTCACTGGCAAAGCCCTCTTGTCTTTCAGTAGCTCTTCCTCCTGCTTCTGAGGAGTACAGGGGGAGGGATCTGGGTGGCAGTCACGTGCAGGGCCCAGGCTGCACCCCCACACACACCCCCAATTTGGCAGTCTTAGAGCAGGCTCTGTGTGACAGATGGTTACAGTAATGCCTCCAATGAATCATGCCTTTTAATGTAGATCCCTCCCAACCTGGGTTGGCCCTGGTGATTTGCTTTGGCAAGTGAGACATTAGTAAACATGATACAAGCAGAGTCTTGAAAAGTTCCTGCACATTGGGGCTTGCCCTCTGCTACTGCAGTAACTCTGCCGCCACGTGAGGAATTCCAGGCTCGTCTGCTGGCACCACACGGGCTAGCTGCCAACCCACACCTAGCTAGCTATCAGCCAGGTGGATGAGGCCATCTGAGGCTATCTGCCCCAGTTAATCCTCCAGGCTGGAGTTACATGAGTGACCTCAGGTGAAACCAGCAGAAGAACCTCATTGCTGAGCCCAGTCCCAGGTGCTAAACCATAGGATCATGATCGTGAGCAAATTAAATGGCTGCTATTTTAAGCCACTCAGTTTGGGAGTGGTTTGTGATGCAGCAATAGATAACTGATACACTCTGCTCTTCTTAATTATCTCATAGGCACCGCAACCCCAAGCCTAAAATGAACATCTCCTTATTCATTTACCCCACCATCTGTGCTGGAAACCCGATCATTGTCTCACTAATAGAGAGATGTGGACAGGGAACCTGGAAGGCTGGTCAACCTTTAAGCTCTGAAAGGTCAGAGCCAACCACTCCCTATCTAATTAAGACAATGGTAACTGAGGCAATTTCCCCACCAAATAATCATGTAAATCCTTACTGACAAGATAATCTGCCTGTTACTGGAATTAGCTGCCTAAGGGCAATGGATGTATCCCAAACCTGAATAAAAAGGATGGCAAGGCCAAAGCAAGGCGGGTCCTCCCACTAGAGGTGGGCTCCCGCCTGGCCCCCAATATTCCCAAATTAATACTTTTCTAGTCTCTTTCATTTGTGTGCGGCCTTCTCCAGAACCCGAACCCTGAACTGGAACCCTGAACCACACGGGACGTGAAAGGGGTTCCCACACATCTGCCCTTCCCCTTGCTTGTCATCTCAGGAACTAGCACCTCCATCTGCCAAACCACACATCCGAAGCCATCTTTGACAACTTCATTTTCACCAAGTGCAGCTGATTTTACCTCGGAAATATCTCTTGAATCTGACTCTGCTTCTCCTTCACTCCCCAAGCCCATTTGGCCTCATCACAGGTTATCTAGACGAGTTGTCATCAGAGCAGGGAACACCCCTCAGAAGATGCTCCAGACAGTCCATAGAGGCTGCTGGAGGAAGATATTAGCACTTCCAGTTTTACTTATTTTTATTTATTTATCATTTAGTTAGTTAGTTATTTAATCCTCACCTGAGGATACTTTTTCCATTGATTTTTTTTTTTTTTTTTTTTTTTTTTAAGAAAGAGTGGAAAGGGGAAGGGAGGGTGGGAGAGAGAGAAAACATCCGTATGAGAGAGACACATTGATTGGTTGCTCCCCACCAGGACTGAGATTGAACCTGCAACACACACAATGATTCCAGCTGTGCTCGCTGCCTTCCATTTTCACATGAGTAACTCCAACTGAGCCTCCACGACCTGGCTGGGTAGTCCTCCCCCTGCTTGGTGTGGGCCCTCCTCTGTGGGTCTGTATACAGTAGGTGTCTGAGGACACTTTATATCTATGTTAGCAGCACAGCATAGGGGCGAAGAACACAGGCCCTGGAGCCAGTCAATGAAGTTGGAACACCGGCCCCCATGCCTATTGGTTATATGAGAAGTGACTCAGCCTCACTATGAAATGGGGTCATGGAGAATAATGGTTAAGTGCCTGCAAACTAAAACCAAGCTGCCTAAATTTATTTATTTATTATTATTATTTTTTAAGCTGCCTACATTTAAATGTGCGGTGCTGTTGCTAGCTGAGTGACCTTGGGCAAATTATTTAATGTCCCTGGGAAAAACAGAGGTCATAATAGTGCCTATCTCCTGGGGTTATTGTGAGGGCTCAGTGAAAGCATTTAGAATAGTGCCTGGTAGACAGTAAGAGCTCAGTAAGTACCAGCTCTAACTAGCACGTGTCTGGATCCCACCGTGGTGGTAATAGAGGGTTGGATGAATGAACGAATGCATTGAATTACACTGTATTGGATTGAAAAGAATTAAAGTAAATGGAAATGAATTAGAACTGTGCCCAGGCCTCGTTTGTCTGCAAGGGCCCCTCTGGGCCAGCCCACTAAGTGGTGTAGGGGCTTCCCTCTCTCTCTTTGTCCTACTTTCCACTGCTGAGGGCCTAGGAGTACCTTCCCTTGGCTTCCAGTGAACTAGTCATTTGGCATCACTAAGGAACAAGCAAGGACTCAACCAGACTCAAGGGTCAGCTTTGTCTCAGGAACCTCACAAGGAGATCTGTCCATTATCATAAGATGCTTGAAAACTCATCTCAGTTTTTGTGAAAAACCACTGTGGACATCTGTCTTGTGGGCACCTGAGTTGCTGTCATCATCATCTGTAAATATTTTTAGCTGCATATGAAATAACAACCATCCTACACTCCCTTTCAGTCACACCTTATGGCTTTGGATTTGCTGACGGAATGCAGACTTTTCAGCCTCAAAGTGAGAAGAGGGCTGGGGACGGAGGAGGGGCAATAGACTAAAGCTTCCAAAAGGTAGTTAATGCAGAAAAGAGCATGAGAGACAACCCCCCCCCCCAAAAAAAAAAAAAAAAGATAACAAAACCCCCAAACCCAACAATGTGAAATTCTGCTGCTAAGGAGAGAGAAGTTGGGGGAAGCAGGGAATGACGAAGACTATTTGTCAAAGGGAATTCTGGGAACACAGAAGAGGAGGCTCCTCGCTCTGCTCTGAGAAATCAAGGCAGGCTTCCTAGGGGAGGTGATGCCTACACTGGTCCCAAAAGAGAGCCTACATTGTGAGCTGCATCTTTGTGCAGTCTCTGGAACAAGATCAGAGAACCCCTTTCCTTGGAGACTTGGTGGAAAGGACCATTTAGGCTCCTGGAGGACCACAGACCTCCTTTGCCCCCGCCCCTATTTGCCTCTGTGACCACCTCCCCTGTGGGCACTCACCTCCCTGAGTCACCACCATCTTCTGATTCTTTGTGGAGCTGTCATAGCTGGCGAAAAAGAAGAAGATGATAATGAGAGCTGCCTCCAGTATTAAGATCCACAGGGGCAGGCAGCCCCGCATAGACCGTGGGTACTTAGAGGCCATCCTGGTGCGTCTCTGCGTGGCTCTACCAGCACCCGCATTACCCCTCTGTCCCCACACCCATTTGAGGGAGTGATGGGGAGCCACCCGCCAAAAGCCTTATCTCAGGCTGCAAGGCTGGCTCTGCTGGCCTGTCTATGAAGTTAACATAGGAGCAGAGAAACTATGACAGGGAGGGGGAGGAAATGCATTCATTCCAACATTCATTCATGCAACCATTCATTCATTTATTCACTCAACAAGTAGTTGCTGCATTCCTACTAAGGGCAGACGTTGTGCTCAGCTTAAAAGGGGCATCCATTCACTCAGCCCCCAACCATAAGAATCCTCCTTTATTCATTTCTTTACTTTACCCTCACCATAGTCCTGCAAGAAAGGCAGAGAATGGCCGAAACCGGTTTGGCTCGGTGGATAGAGCGTCGGTCTGCAGACTGAAAGGTCCCAGGTTCGATTCCGGTCAAGGGCATGTACATTGGTTGCGGGCACATCCCCGGTAGGGGGTGTGCAGGAGGCAGCTGGTCGATGTTTCTCTCTCATCATCGATGTTTCTAGCTCTCTATCCTTCTCCCTTCCTCTCTGTAAAAAATCAATAAAATATATATAAAAAAAGAAAAAGAAAAAGAAAGGCAGAGAATGGTTCAACAACCCCATTTTACAAATGAGGAAACTAAGGCTCAGAGGAGCTTTTAGATTGGCAAAATTTTACTTTAAAACTTCACCATATATCAGAGAGGGCATCTAGTGAGCTCTTAATAAGAATGTATTAAATGAGAATGAATGAATGAATGAAAGCAAAGAATAATACTAAGCCCTAGGGAGGATATAGATATGCCTCATGGAGAACTAACTCCTTAGAGTTACACAGATGAAGTTATTTATATTTGAATCTGTATTTAAATCTACTTATTTATAAACTAGAGGCCTGGTGCACAGATTCATGCCCTGGTGGGGTCCCTTGGTCTGGTCTGCACCCTCTCGAAATCTGGGACCCCTTGGAGGATGTCAGAGGCCCAGTGCACGGATTCGGCCCGATCCCCACAGGCCAGGCAGAGGGGCCTCTAGTATGCATAAGATCTTTGGTTAATATCTTCCCGCCTTCCCCCCTTTCCTCTGAGATTCATCAGTCTGTTCCATGTTTCCATGCCTGTGCGTTGAGCATCTGCCCCTGGTGGTCAGTGCGCATCATAGCTACTGGTCAAATGGTCAAACAGTCGCTTAGGCTTTTATATATATGGATCTTTTAAGGGTAGATGGGAGAAAAGAAAGGAGGCTTCGGTCCAGTAAAAACCTGGTGGGAGACCTGATCCAGTCCTAGGCTGAAGTTGCCCCTACCTCTGGTCACTTCGTCACAGAGCAGCCTAGGAATCCGCTTGGGGCATGAGCACTTTGAGGAAAGACACCAGCCTCAGCATCCCCATCCCATAGTGGTGGACCATCTCTGAAATTGGATTTAGGCCAACTGATTTCTAATTCTGACCCTGCAGCTAATTTCTCCTATGACCCACATGCATGTGCCTAGCAGAAGTCTGACATATAATAAGCATCAAAAAAGGAGGGAGGGAGGAGGAGGAAAAGAAAAGAATTAAATAAGGAAAGAAGGAAGGAAGGAAGGAAGGAAGGAAGGAAGGAAGGAAGGAAGAAAGGAAGGAAAGAAGAAAAGTTACTTCTATTTTAGATGCTTTCCGGAGCTAACATTTACTAAGCGTTTACCATTGCTAGGCACTGATCTAGGCGCTTAACATGTGTGAACTCAGTTGATGACCCTGTGAGATGGGAACTATTAGTCTTACAGTACAAATGAGGGACCTGAGGTGCAGACAGGTTAATGAGCTGCCCGGGTTTACAGGGCTGGTAAGTAGGAGAGCCGGGATTTAAACCCAGGCAGTCTGACTTGTGCACATGAGTGTTTAGCCACTTAACTCTAGCTCCAATGACTTCGAAGTCTTCTTCCAATTCTAAAGTCTAGGAATACAGGATTCCTAGCCCTCAGCTACCTCAACAGTAAATAAGGGAGCAGGTGCCCTGACTCCTAGAGATCAGAGATCAGAAGTCTCCATTCCCCTCATGATCCCCCGGTTCTGATTTCTGGCCTTTTTCTGGCCATCAGCACTTCTTGTGACCTGGGTATCCTAAGGAAGGACTCTGCTGTGTGGAGGAATAAATGAATGTGACCCCTGTTGGCCTGGGTCCTGTGCCAGTAGCTGGTAAAGCAGGCAGTCAGACCCACTTGTCCAGGGGCACCAGACGTCAGATGAACGCAAGATCTCCAGCCCCTGTGACTGCAACCCCCGGATGGTTGTATGTCCCAGCTGACAAGCCCAGTGTGAATGGCAGCTGGTTCCACGGGACCCCAAACACCTGTGTGATCTGATCCAGCCCCAGGGAGAGCCTGGCTGCTTGACAAGAGGGCCAAGCTCCTGGCTGAACAGAGAAGCTTTCTTTAATAAAGGAAGGTCCCCCCTCACCCGGAGTTGGCCTCTTCCAACAGGTTTGTTCAAAGGGGCGTTTTCTCTCTTCTCCTCTGACTCTTGCAAAGGCCCCTGGTTTCTGACAACAGTTCCAGGTTGTCTGCAGGTCTTCAAGGCAGGTCACCTGGAACCAGAAAGCACAGGGGATCTGGGGCAGCTATGTCATCAAACAAACACAGTTCAATGTCATGTGTTGAATCTAGGTGGAAGGGGAATGACTTCACTGAACCAGTCTTTCAACTTTTTTGTGTGCATTTGACATTTTTTTTTATAATAAAATGCTGGGAAAAGAGCCCTGTGCGCACACGCTGCTCGCTCTGCCTGAAATACCCCTCCCAACAGATCTCAGATCCAAGCCCCAGGGACTTTCGACTGTTTAATCTTCAGCACCTGATGCTCGGTCCAGAGTAGATATTCAATAAATATTTGTTGAACGAATAAGAGCTGCCATTTCTGGAATGCCAAGCTCTGGACCAAGACTTCTGCATCCATTATTTCACTTAATCTTCCCCTCAAGCTTGTGAGTTTAGGCATCATCACTTTTATTTTGCAGATGAGGAAAGTGCTGCTCAGAGGGATGAAGCCAGTACCCAGAGTTACACAGATGACAGATGGCAGAGCTGGGACCCAAATCATGTCCATCTGATGCCACGGCTTGTGTTGTGAACTACTTTACAATCCTGCCTTCCCTTTCCTAAACCATTCGCAGTCTCAGTTTCTTTATGAGTCCAATAAGATGCGCTTCTCTGCTTTCCTCACAGGGTTATTATAGAAAAGAATATGTAAGCATGCTTGGCACGTGTGTAATAGAAATGAAGGTGGGCGAATGGTGCTATGACTGTATCATCCTGGTTTGAGTGGTTAGGTGTGATGACTCAAGTCAGAGGGACTGCAGCTTTCACATGTAATCATGCATTTTCTGTAAAAACAGGACTCTACGAGAAGAGCTACCATGCCCTCCTCACCTCGGTCATGGGCAGTGACTGAGGAGGATCATAGTCCCTTCATTCTCTCTCATGAAAGGTTGTCCACACCAAGGGTATGATCCTGCTCTGGGCACACCCGGTTCAAGTGTGGCTAAG
Source organism: Eptesicus fuscus (assembly GCF_027574615.1). NCBI lineage: Eukaryota > Metazoa > Chordata > Mammalia > Chiroptera > Vespertilionidae > Eptesicus > Eptesicus fuscus. The sequence goes on from NC_072481.1 coordinate 15,253,119, forward strand.
TCAATTATTCATTCATTTAACAAACATGAGCTTGAGAGTCAGGCAACCTGGGTTCAAATCCTACCTCTGCTGTGTGACCATGGGTAAGACGATCAATATCTCTGAGTCTGATTCTTCATCTGTCAGGTGGCTTTCACAATGGTGGGCAGCCTTGGTGAAAGTTTGAGCTCCGAGTTTATCCTTGGTCACCCAGTGCCACTTTATCAACATGCTGGAGCAGAGGTGAGGGATAAAAAAACAAACAAACAAAAAAACACGGCCCGGTTAACAGTCATTTCTTGCTGTCACCTACTTCATGTCTGGCCCTGAATGTTCATTATCCTGGAAGCCTTTAAAAGACACCAAAGTGGAAAGAGAGGCTCCGAGAGATTCTGTAACTTGCCCAAGCTAGTAAGTGGCCAAGCTGGGATTTCTATCCTCGTCTGAAAAAGCAGGTACTCTTGCCATGTTCCTAACTTCATCTCTACAGGGTATGGATCCAATCCCCAAGAAGCTTTTCACCGAGGCAGATGGATAAGCCTCACCCAAGAAACCACAGATGAAGAGCAGTACTGATGGAGATGCTCTGTGCGAAAGCAAAGGCAGGAAGGGGGGAAGATAGGTTGGAGTGGGTTTGAGGACAGTGAGTAGGTAAGGCTTGCTTGCCTGGGTAGGCCTGGAAAGGGTCCCATTGTGACCAGCTCTGGACTCCATAATAAAGAAAATGGGTTTTCTCTTTCAGGCACTGAGGATATTTTGAAGATTTGCAATTAGGATAAGGGAACAGAGAGCAGTGGTTGAGGACAATGCATTTGGTATAAATCACTAGTTCCTCCTTGGAGTGGGTGTTGATTAGAGGAGTGATCACAGGGCAGGGAGAGAGAGGTCTACCCTTCCCAGGGCAAAACAAGATGCCGTGTACTTCCTGGAATTTTAAAAACTGTGCTGGAAGACCACCTAATAGTCCACTATTTGTGAATGGTTAAGTTGGTATAGCCACTTGATAGATTCTACAAACATCAGAAATATCTAGGAAGGGGGCATGATAACACTTAAAAATGCTTATATTAAATAAAGAACAGAATACAAAATTGAGTATCTAGTATGATCACTATTCTGTTGAATAATAATAACATAATAGTAATATCACCCATAGAGAAAACAGGAAAGGAAAGAAAAAACAGAAAATACTAACAGGACAGTGGGTGTGTTAAGATGATGCAATGTATGGGTGTTTTTTTTTCCCCTCCAGTGACTTTTCTACATCTTCCGTTTTCTTTAATGAAATACGTTCTTCTTTTTCTCTTAAAAACAAAACAAAAACAAAAAAACAAAAACCACCCCAACTTTGCTGATTTTGTCATACCTAAGTTGCAGGGGAGTAATTGTTACTGGAAAGGGGACCTGACCCTGAACTGGCCTAGGTTAGTGTGTGGGTTTTGTCTTGGTGCAGGAAAGATTTTATAACATGAGTCCAGGGGATTTTGAGGGTATGTTTATTAAAGCTGGGGACAGTGAAACAAGGAAGGGCTTGGCAGAGAAAAAGCGACAGGAGAGACCTATTGGGGCTGCTTTGGTTCTCCAGAAATGTTATAGGAAAGAAATGAGCGGAGGTGCGGCTGCTTTAGCTCACTGGGAAGTCAGAGAAGATAGGTTTACTAGATGGTTGTAAACTGCTTGGCCATTTAACTATCTGTCTCAGGGCCTTGGGGACAGGTTTGGGGAATTAGCCCTGGGAGGAGCTATCACTGCCCATTGCTCTCCTGGTTTAAAGTCTCAAGAGGTCCCTTAGAGTTTAGGAGATGCAAGCCTATGGGGAAGAAGGGAAGGAAAGGAAAGGGGAAGCAAAGCTCCCAGGAGGGAGAACACACACTGGGACCTTCTTTTTTAGGGTTTTTAAAGGCTGGGAGTTTAGGGAAGGTCTTGGGGGAGGATCTCAACATAACAATTTTTTTTTTTACTTTAAAAAATTGTATTAAATTTATTGGGTGGCTTTGGTTAATAAGATTATGTTTCGCCCTGGCTGGTTTGGCTCAGAGGATAGAGCGTTGGCCTGTGGACTAAAGGGTCCTGGGTTCAATTCCGGTCAAGGGCACATGCCTGGGTTGCAGGCTCAATCCCCAGTGGGGGGCGTGCAGGAGGCAGCCGATCAATGATTCTCTCTCATCATTGATGTTTCTATCTCTCTCCCTCTCCCTTCCTCTCTCTGAAATCAATAAAAATATACATTTTTTAAAAGATTATGTTTCAAGTGTACAATTCTATAATACATCATCTGTATATAGCATTGTGTATTCACAATATTCATCAGGTTTATGCTGATGTGCCAAAAGATTTATTTCCTTAACTTCATCTGTCCTAGCTTGTGGTTGGCACAAATGGCACTATTTGGAGTGATTTACGCTATTTATCCTCTGGTTGGGGGAGAGAAGAGTAAACCATTTACTCTTTTCATCTCCCGCCTAGTCAGTCCTCGGTTCCTGGACCGGGCAGACACTTCTCCTACGCCCACGCTGGCTCTGTCCAGCAGGGGCGGCGCTCCGCCGCCCAGCCCGCCCTGCGGACGTGGAACCCAGGCTGCACCGCCCCACGCTCACACCAACAGCCTCGCGCGACGTCGCGCGCACCCACGGCCCCGCCCCCGTGACGTAACGCCAGGGGGCAGGACCGCAGTGGCCCCGCCCCGCGCGTCCCCCGATTGGCCGCCGCGCTGTCATCACCTCGCGGGAAGCTGGCAGGGTATGTGCGTGTGCGTGTGTGTCTGTGTGTGGGGTTTGCTTTGTCATTTATACCCCCATCGCGCGCTGACGCGGCCGGCCTGGCCCAGCGGTCCAGGAACCGCAGAAAAGGTCCCCGGCGCTGCCCCTGGAGGCTCCTGGCCGGGGAAGATGCTGCGAGCTCCTTACATAATGACGCGACTGACTGGAGCACATGTCCGCGCAGAACCAGCACATGCCCCAAACCCAGGCCTCATTGCTGCTAGTGATAGCCTAGTATGCTCTAGTATGGATTATACAGTGAAACGCACTCCAGTGATCATGAAGGGTACAAGGCATAATATAGGATGTTATATTTATAGGGCCTATTTATAAGCCTCTATTTAAATATTTTCTGATAGGCCCAGGCACTGGCCCAGACACCATAATGATTGGCGCATTTTTCTGTCCTTCAAAGAGGCGGGTTCTCGAGTTCGTTTAGCCTCAGTAGGCCCTAGGATTGGCCAGCAGCGACGTAGCGGCGCCTTCGATTGGCCCCAAGGGCCGTCCGTCGGAGCCGAGGAGGCGGGGCAGGTGGCTGGCTGGTGCTGGGGCGGGCGGGCCCCGGAATTGTCATTTCTTTGTTTCCGAAGGCGGAGGAGGCTCTGAACCCCCCTCCCTATCCTACCCCCTCCCCCGGGTGCTGGCTCCGTGTCTGCGTGACCGGCCCCAAGGGTAGAGTCCAGGCCCGACGAGGGGCGGGCCGGCGGCGGCGGCGGCGGCGGCTGAGGTGAGAGACGGCGGCGGCGGCGGCAGCACCCGGCCCCCCAGCGGGAGGATGAAGCGGCGGAACGCCGACTGCAGTAAGCTCCGCCGCCCCCTAAAGCGGAACCGGATCACCGAGGGCATATACGGCAGGTGAGCGGCCGCGTCCCGGCCCCCGACGGCCTGGACCCCGAGGCCCCCGGCCGCTCCAGAGGGTCCCAGCCCCGTTATGTAACCCCGACTAGGCCGCACGCCCGCGCTGGGGGCTCTCCAGTGGAGCGCTGCGCTGGGGGCCCAGCCCGCCCGCCGGGGTCCGCCCCGGGGGCGCGGGGCGGGGCCGAGGGCCGCCGGCTGGGCTGGGAGGGAGCGGCGGGCGCGGGCTGAGGGAGCCGCCGCGCCGCCGTTGGAAGCGCCGGCCCCCCCCCCCGGGGGGAGGGGCGGCGAGCCCCCTCCCGGCCCACGCCCCCCAGCCTGCGTCGCACACCCAGAGGGCCGCTCCGGGGGCCGACTGGCCTCCGCTGGCCCAGCCCCGCTCTGCCTGGGGAGTCGCCGGCCTGAGCCCGGAGGCTCCAGGACCATATGCCCTGGGGGGCAAGGCTGACAAAGTTGGGAGCGGGCAGTGTCCCCGCGGTCCCGGGCAGACCGGGCAGGTGACCACATTGCCCCACCTTTTCGCTTTCTGCTTCTCTTACGGGATCTCAAACTTGGCACCGAGGGCTGAAGCCGATACCCCCAAATCATGCCCTGTGGCCCCACTCCAGACTCAGAAGGAGCTGATGATCATTTTGTCAACAAACATCATTTTGACAATTACAAGTGGATGGTGATTTTCGAACCTTTACAAATGGATTTTCTCCAAATTCGCAATTTTTTTTTTTTTTTTTACTCCAAGAGAAAGGCAGTGTGCCTTTAAAGAGAAATTGAATTCAGTACTCTGCGGGGGGGGGGGGGGGTGTGTGTAAGGTGGGGGAGGAGAACAGGTTCATGGGGCAACTTAGTGACAATCACTGCTACCCTGAGCAGAATTTGTGTACGACTGCTATTTTCTGGTTCTCAGGATGTTAATTCTAAATGGTACTTGCCTTGATAAAGAAATGATTTCAGTGGAGAAGTAATTAGTTTACAAAGGAGAATTCTCAGCACGTGGATATAGGTTAAGTTGAGTCCTCATGGTGTTTTACAGGTTAAGCATATCTGTGGGACTTCAAGAAATATGTGAGGTAGCTGAAGACACCCAGTTGTCTGAGCATAACTGTACACCTTGCACATGCTGCTGTTTACACGAACGGAATGATTTCTTTTCCCAAGCATCTGACTGCTGTAAACATTGGGGGTTTTCTTTATTTCATGCTTAAAAGCATTAAGAAGTCAAAGTAAAAAGTCCTTGAATATCTTCCTATGTAAGAGCCATAGATCATAGGAATAATTCATTCATTCAACAGATATCTACACCATATGCTAGGCCTCTTCTAGCCAGTAAGAAGACAGCATTGAGTGAAATAGACCAAAATCCATGCTGAATTAATCAAACCTGACCGTTTTCACTAGGACTGTAAAAGGGAAAAACTATTTTTTTTTTCCTATAGATTTAATGGATGGGGGAAAAGCTCTCTTCAAGTTACACACACTATAATTCTTGAGTAACAAAATGGCTTTTTTTCCTGGCTATTGAAAAAGATTTGAACAACTAAATATTAATACTGACTCAAGAATAGAAAAAGTATATGAAGCAGAGTTGGAAGACAAAGGACAACTGTAGCATTTTAATGGCTATTTACAGTAACGATGTACTTCCATTTATAGAGAGAAGATTGGGAATCCCGTATTGTTTACATGTCTGCTACTGTATTTCAACTTCGCTTTGTATTTGAACAAATATACCCTGTTTAGTACCTGTCCCATTATAACCACTCAGTCAATGTGAATCAATGTGAAGAAGTGAATTCATTGTCTAGTGAAAATTATTTTATTGATGATCTTTTGTAATTTCCATTCTTACATTAAAGATTAATAGTAAATACCTAATGCAAGTGATTTAGAATTTCATATGTAAAATTTTAAGAAACCAACAACACTTCAGCTTTCAAATCTGTTTGCTTTCCTCTGTGTGGCATTAAGTCAATTGTTAATAAAAGACCTAAATATATTTTTACATCATATATCAAATGAGTGTTTCATTATCTGTTTCTTGGTTTATATTATGGAGTATTGGACTGAAGAATAAGCTCATAGGTGGTTTTGCCCCCAGTTCTGTTTTTAAGAGAAGATTTAGAAAATTTATAATCATTTCTGAAGCAAACAGATTGAGTGAGCTAGTTATAAATTGGGATGCTTGAGGATTTGTGAATATCAAATTTCTGTTGATCATCAAATTTAAGTCTATCCTAAATTGTTTTTCACACCATCTATTGCCCATTTTGTTTCTCAGTATCTAGCCAATTTTGGTCTTATTAAACAGAACTTTCTTTTTATTTTTTTTCTTTGAGGCTCTGTTGACAGTTTTGACAACTATTGTCTACTGTTTCATAGCATAACCTTTCATGGATTTATATTTTTTTATGTTCTCAGTCTATACAACTTTCTGAGCTTTGGTGTAGCAAAGAGGCAGCTATGCTAAGGAGAGTGTTGGGCTGCTGGCATTAGGAGACCTAGGTTCATTCTCAGAATCCCACTTTGAACAGGCAGGGCATCCACGGCTTTGATCTCCAGTTCTCTCATCTATCAAATGAGTTTTGAGGACTAAAGGAGATATGTGCAGTTTGTGAAACTCTATAAATTCTAGCATGCCATAGAAATATTACTTGCCATGTTATCACATGTTTGGCTTATTCTTTAACGAGGTAAAGAGGCAGGAAAGACTATAAAATTTGCTACAACTATAAACAACACTCGAGTAGTCAAAACAAGGGTCAGTTGCTGCTTGGTCTTGGAAAAAAATCCTGTTGCTGATCTGTTTTTAATCATGGGCTCCAGTCCAACAACTGTGACTGAGGTGATTATCAAATGAGAGCATTATTGTCAGTATAATGGCTGTGATAGAATTTTTTTCAGGGGCAAGCTAGAAGGAAAATGGATTTTAGGCATGATATTAATGTTAGCTACATTTAGATATATACTCATTATTTGAAAATTGAAATGTGTAGAAATATGTTAGTCTAGTCAAGTTAATCAAGAATGAGAGAAAGGAAACAGGAATGGTGATAATTTTCTTTTACATAATTAAGGGCTAAAATTCAGTGTCATTAAAAAAAAATCCGAGCCAACATAGAGCCTGACACAGAGTAAGAATTCAGTGCTCAATAAATACTGAGTGAGTGAATTGATAAATTAATATAAACTAATCCAATGCACTGATTGAAGAACCTGCATTGTTCAAGGAATTATGGAAGGTTACAGGATAAGACAGACAGTTTTGTCTTCAAAGAGTTTGCAGTCTAATAGGTCATAGTAATTCCTCTTAAATTTGTGCAGTGGTTTTGAGGTTCTAAAGAATTTTGAGTTCTGTTCAAATAAAAATATTTGTGTTGACTTAAATTTTAGTTTGCTGTTTCAGTGGTTCACCTGATACATTAACAGCTTTATTTTGCCCTGTGCTATTTTATGATGAAATAGATACTTAAGTGAGGGAATATTTTCTAACTCAAAGAGATAGATGTGAAAGTACTATGGAAGTTATGAACACAAGTTATTAATAAGGGAAAGTAAGAGGAATGATTCTACTAAACTATTGCATTGCAGAGGTCCTCGAGTTTTATGGCAGAGGTTCTCTCCCTGAGTTTGCCTTCACACATCGACCGACACTCCCAGCAGTCACATCGACCGACACTCCCAGCAGTCATATCTAATTATGTGAAGTGATTCTCCAGGCGAAGTGGGGTTGGAGTGCTCTGCAGATTTTAAAAGCCTTAAGGGGTTCCGTGTGACTCACCCACCTTTCACCTTGCCATACTCCTCACTCCTTTCTACCTGAAATGACTGACTTTATAAGAGGAAGATGAGGAGATAAGGTGTGGTAAGTAGAAGACAGAGGCAGAAACGTTTGTTTAAAGTCTCTACAGTTAAAATTGTTACTTACCTAAGTAAGTATAATAAGAATTTTAAGTAAGTCCTGTGTTTTAAGTAAGCCTCAGGAAACTATTTTCTAGCTTGGTTACTGATGATTGAAGAAAGCACCTCTTCATTTGTGAATTCATGAATATTTCCTGCCGTCGTACTGGATTGGTTCTGCATGTAGCATGTTTCCTGGAGCTTAGGCAGTGCAATACTGTACCTGTCTCTTACATTTCTATAGCTTAGTGTCGTAAAACTAGGACTGAGGACTTCACTGGCAGATATACCTTTTCCCATCTTTGTTTCAGAGAAGAGTTTTCTGGCCTTTAACTTTTTAATTGGTCAGTTTGCATCCTTCTGAGCTTCCTAATGGCCTTTTTCAGACCCTTGTCTGAATTACCTGGTCTCTAGAGATTTCACTTTACTGCTTTTCCTGCCTCCTTAATGATGTTGCTTTGCCTAAGCCTAGCTTTAGACTCCTTTGGGCTATGTTTATTAAAGCCACTGGAGGCTGGTCTGACCCTTGGCTGCCTTGATTTTACATGTGTTCTGCAACTGAAACCCCAGATGCCAGTGTTGCAATCTCACAGCCTAAAAGCATTTTGGTAACTTGGTAGGCTTAACGTCAACAGTGCTGGACCTGACATAAAAGTGATAAGTTCGGTATTGTTCTAGAGGGGTGTTGGTACAATGGGATAGGTACTATCGAGAAATTGAAATGTTTTCACTAACTTTTCCAGCGAGGTGTTTAGCTAAACCTTTTTATTTGTAGTTTCTATAAAATACATTTTAAAAAATCTGCCACACTGGAATTTTGTACTTAATTTTTGCTAGTAGTGTACTATGTTATAAAAAGAGAAAGTACTTTCCTCCAACTTTCATTTATGATTCTTCTTTTCTGTGCACTCTTGGCAGTTTAGTTTCATAAGATGTTTTGAAAATTCCCTTTAAATTGCTGCTACCATTTGAAGCTGGGAAAAGAGAGAACATGATCGATTTCAGATTTGCTTAAAAGCTTCCTGTTTTATCAGTGATATTCTTTTTTTCTTCATATTGAGTCCTTATGGCCTTTCTTGAACTCCATTGATGTTTCTATCTCTCTCTCCCCCCCCCTTCCTCTCTGAAATCAATATAAATATATTTTAAAACAAACAAACCCAAAGTGTCAGCCAGTCCCTTATTACCCCACCAGATTTCTCCTCTATTAAAAAAAAAAAAAATCAATATAGCCCTGGCTGGTATGGCTCAGTTGGTTGGAGCATCCTTTGGTACACCAAAAGATGGCAGGTTCGATTCCTGATCAGGGCACATTTCCAGATTGTGGGTTCAATCTCCAGTCAGGGCACATGCAGGAGGCAGCCCATCAATGTTTCTCTTTCACATCAATGTCTATCTGTCCCTCCCTCCCTCCTCTCCCCGTCTTCCTCTCCCTCTCTCCCTCTGTCTAAAAATAAATAAATAAAATAAGAATCAAGTAGATATGACAACAATGCAAAGTGTGATCCTGGACTAGGATCTGTCTGTCTGTCTACCTTCCTATCTACCTATCTATCACTATAAAGGACATTAGTGAGATAATTACTGAAATTTGAATAAAGTCTCTAAATCACACAGTAATACTATAGTAATATTAATTTCCTGATATTGATAATTGTGCTGTGATTATATGAGACTATCCCTGTTTTCAAGAAATCTAGGAGTAAAAGGGCATTATGTCTGTAATTATTTTTAAATGGTTTAGGAAAAAATAATATGTGTACATATATAGGGAGAGAATAATAACAGAAACTTGATAAAATGTTTTTATCATTTGTGAAATCTGGGTGAAAGATATGTGGGAATTCTTTGTACTATTTACGCAACTTTTCTCTAAGTCTAAAATTATTTCAAAATGAATAGTTAAAAAAATAAAAGGAACACGTTTGTTACAAAAAAATTAAAGCAGCCCTGGCCAGGTAGCTCAGTTGGTTAGAGTGTCCTCTCATGTGCCAAGGTTGTGGGTTTGATTTCCAGTCAGGGCATATACCATTTAAAAATATCCAATGAATGCACACATAAGTGGAACAGCAAATCTCTCTCTTTCTCTCTCCCTCTCTCCCACTCCCTCTCTTTCTCTCCCTCCCTCTTCCCCTGTCTCTAAAAGCAACAACAACAAAATTTTTTTTTTTTTAAATTAGAGCAGTATGACAGTGTATATGTCTAATGTAAAGAACCTTAGTACTCCTGCTCTGGGATGTCCACTGTTATCTGATTTATAAGATAGTTCCTTTTTTTCTATAAAGCAAACGTATTTCTTTCTTAACAGAAATCGGGTTCTATTTCACATAAAATTTCTTGGCATTTCTCTTCATTTAGTCTCTTGCCCATTTCTTTACCTATGAATTTATTTTTTTTTTAGCAGCAATATAGCATTTTATGTAGAATTCACTCTATTCTCCGTGGTATTCTAACTCCCATTTCTGTGCTCTTTCAGTAGTGCCCTCCAGCCTATGAGTTCCCTGTTTCTCAGGCTTCTTTCCTATAAAATGGTAATAACTTTCCTTCCTATTTCACAGTTGTAAGGATAAAATGAGATAATTAATATGAAAGCATTTGGAAAAGTTACAAGTGTGATATAAGTGAAGGTGTGGTTGGGTATTGAAGATGTGAAGCGTAACACTTAATTTACTTATGAAATGAGTTTCTAATGTTTATACAACATTAACATAGTTTTTTATTTTTTATTTTTATTATTATTATTTTTAACATAGTTTTTTAGAGCCTGTGGGTTGTTTTATTTCTCTGGATGTTGAAAGTATTTTTGAAGCAGAAATTCTCCAGCTTCATTAGGTTATAATACCTGTCCTTGATATTTCTGTAGTCTATGTAATCTTTTTTTTTTTTTAAATATATTTTATTGATTTCTCACAGAGAGGAAGGGAGAGAGACAGAGAGCCCGAAACATCGATGAGAGAGAAACATCGACCAGCTGCCTCCCGCACACCCCCCACCGGGGATGTGCCCGCAACCAAGGCACATGCCCTTGACCGGAATCGAACCCGGGACCCTTCAGTCCGCAGGCCGACGCTCTATCCACCGAGCCAAACTGGTCTCGGATATGTAATCTTTTATAAAAGTACTATACCACACAATTCTTCAAACCTCTTACAGTGATCCATTCTAGGTGTATTTTTCTTTTTAAATTGGACATATTTCACACTGATAGATTTGTCGTCATATACATTGGATGTATATGTATGAGTTTGTGTGCATGTATGTGTAAATGTGTCATTGATGCTAGAAAGGTTCTCTTTGCAGTCTGCCGGAGGCTTAAAATAGAAAAGAGAAATATGGAATGGCTGAGGTCTTCGCAGGCTGCTTCCCTTTTCTGGATTTTACACAAGGATGTGGTTGCAGAGTGCAGCACCGGTTTTAGTCCAATTCATCTGGAGGCTCAGACCCAACTTTCTGCGGTCCACCATTTTACTGTATTAGAAATTAAGACAGAAAAATGTAAAACAATTACTAGTTTGTATAAAAATAACAATAACAAATCCACGAGAAGAGTAATGTTGTTTTATATTTTTGCAGATTTCTTTCATGTCAGGCTTAATAGAAGACACTTTGAGAACCCCTCCTGTAGTCAGAACCAGTGGCAGGTAGGCCAACTGGAGAGATAGTTTGGCATCCAGAACAAGGCTGATTAGATTCATTTCTTCCTAAAGAAGAATAATCAGAATGGATTGGTAGCAGGTGCTTGGTAATCCTTCCGGCAGAAGCTGTATTTGTTATCTTTGTTCATGTTGCTTTGTTAGGCACCCTTCCCAGTCACCTATGCATCATCTCTCCCTCTACCTTCATTGTAAGTGTACTTTGATAAAAGCCCTACTGGCAGTCCTAAACACTCTTATGCGTTGCAGATCAGTTGTTCAACAAATATTTGTTAAGCTCCTGCAGTGTGCATGGTACTGTGCTGGGCACTGAGGATAAAGCTGGGAACAAAATGGGCAGCTCCTCTGTTCCTGTGGACTTTACATTTAAACTGTTAATTACACAGAATATTATTTAATTATAACTGATTAAATATTCTTATGGCACAGCATGTGATGTGAGCATATAATCGGGTAACTATTTTTGCTTTGGGGTCAGGGAGGGCTTTGTTGAGGAAGTGATGTTCATGTGTGTGCTGAAGGATGAGTAGTAATGAAAGTGTACCTCATGTAATTTAAATTGTATTTAGGTAGGGATTTTGTTTGTGACTTAGAAAATAATGTAGAAAAATGGAAGATTTAACCCTGAACAATTTGAATGTTCCCAGTTAAGGGAAGTACAACTAACAGTTTGGAGATAAGTACTGATTATCTGAGCAGATCATTGTCTTCTTTTTGAGACATTGTGGATTTCAGTGGAAGTTCCATGACTGGCGATTTAACCAGCAACCTTGGCATATCAGGACGACATTCTAATAAACTGAGCTACCTGGCCAGGGCCTCAAATTTTAATGTATGCACAAATGGCCCAGGGAATCTGGTTCAAATACAGGCTTAGATTAAATAGACCCGGGGTAGGCCCTGAAATACTGCTTTTCTTAAAAGCTCATACATGATGCTGGTGCTGCTGTTCATGGACCACACTTTGAGAAGCAAGACTATATTTACACATTATAAGACATAAACAGGAATACCAGCTGAATAAGAGGCTGGATGGATATTCTAGAGGTGATGCCCAATAGGGAGAGATATTTGATAACAGGAGACAAAACAGTTTGGTGTAAGAAGTTACCTTGCTACCACAGAAAGCTAAAAGCAATTCACAGTTACTATTACAGAGGACAGGAAAGCTAGGGATTGAGATAAATGTCCACTAGCACAGCCAGTGAAATATTCCACAGAGTCATTTCTGTCGAGAGAACCAAGTGAACTAAATGGTCATTAGTCTGCCTAGGGAAAAGGTCAGGTACTGAGGATTGATGGCCACCCCGTGGTAATTATGTGGACTCTAAAAATGATCTGTGACAAGCAACTAAAGATACTAGAGAGGAAGGTGCACTTGACTTTGAAAAAGAACATTTAATACTACTTTTTGTTATTCATAGATGATTAATCCATAGATGGAGGGTACTGCTAAATAGATTTAGGTTAAAAAAAAGTTGCAAATGGCAAAGATAGAAATAAAATGGGAAAGAGGGGAATCTTATAGTTAATACCCGTTTGAAAGAATCACCACCATTAAGCCTATTAATTGCACATGTCTCTTTTTTATTTCACTGGCACTCAAAATAGAAGCTTATAAGACTGTCAAAAGACATCACTGGTCTGCCCTTCTTTCATATATTATTATGGAAAATATTTTTTTTGTTATAGTTATGCTTTAAAAATTTTTTCAAGATGTTTTATAGTTCTTAGTAAATTTATTTGGATCAGAGAATTAAAGTAACATCAAATTAGCATGTTATATTATGAACTGTATGTATAAAATATTTTCTATTTAATCATATTTTCTTCGTGGTTTATTTTTCTAAGAATATGTCCATTTCGTCTAGGTTGTCCAGTTTGTTGGAGTAGAGTTGTTCATAGTGTTTTTTTTACAATCCTTTGTAGGGTCTATTGTTACTTCACCTCTTTCATTTCTGATTTTGTTTATTTGGGTCCTCTCTCTTCGTTTCTTGGTGAGCCTGGCTAGAGGTTCATCAATCTTGTTTATCCTTTCAAAGAACCAGCTCTTGGTTTTATTGATCTTTCGTATTTTTTTTTGGTCTCTATGTCATTTATTTCCGCTCTGATCTTGTTGCTCTATTTGTAATTCTTTAAGTTGTAGGGTTAGATAATTTATTACCATTTTTTCTTGTTTTTTGAGGTAGGTCTATAGAGCTATGAACTTCCCTCTCAGGACTGCTTTCACTGTGTCCCATAGATTTTGGTTCTTTGTGGTTTAAGATAAATATTTAAGTTTTAATGACTTAAAACCCTGTCTACTTTTCTCACCCTTTAGAATGTCATGTCTTTGGACTTGGCAAAATGATATGCCCTTCAGTACATTTAAAGAAAGGAATTAGGGGTTCTACAGTGATGAGCAGTCGTTTTAGGTTACTTGTCTTTTAACTTTTGTATATTAACCTATAAAAGGACAATAGACATCATTTACTAATAAAGAGGACTAAGAGAATACTAAATCAGGCAACTGTCATAAACTTTTTAAAACCCTCTAAGACTGAATTCGTGGACTTCAAGATTCATTCTAGAGTAAAGTCAACTTTGTTAATTAGATTGCTTCTTGATTTTTAGACGCAGGCCCACCTAAAAGGGGAGACAGAAAAGCTGAGGGTATGGCATATGTTTGTAAAAAATCAACTTTCCTTCTAAACTGACTCAGTAAGAACTGGGTGTCAAGGAACATCAAAGGTATGCGAGTCTTTGTTTGAAAAGAAATGAAATGTGTAAAAGGGGATCCCCTTGAAGTTACTGAATTGAAAAAGAGTAGTCACTGTAACAGAGATGATCATTTTTGTGTTGCCTTAGGTTTAAATGATTGAGGATTTTAAAAGTGTTCAATAGGCTGCCATGCTATGGATAATGCTATCGTGGCATGGATTGTTGCCGGTTAGACTGGGTTCCTGCCATGCTTGGGAGCATTTGGGGCAGGAACAGTTGGTAGTTCCTACCTTTTCCACCTGGAGAACAGTATGACTAGAGACATGATGAGGTACAGCTACATTCCAGAGGCAGCCCCATGGAAAAAATGAGTCATCAGAGAAGTAAATACATTTCCATGCTATTTTTTTAAAATATGTTTTTATTGATTTTTTTTTTAAGAGAGAGGAAGGAAGAGAGATAGAAACATTGATGAGAGAGAAACATCAATCAGCTGCCTCCTGCACGTGCCCAAATCCAGTCATGAGCCCTGACTGGGAATCGAACTGGTGACCTCTTGTTTCATGGGTCGGTGCTCAACCACGGAGACACACTGGCCAGGCAATTTCCATGCTATTTCTTAAATGCCTTTGAAACATGGACGAACGGCTATTATTTCTTCTTAAAACCTAGAAACAAGAAAAAAAAGCCTTTCAGTTTTAAAGCCAAGTAGCTTGGCAATCTAGTGGCAAACTATTTGTGCTCCTGAATGCTTGCGTGATTCAGTTGTTCCTTCTAATAAAATATGCCTTGCTTCCCCTGGATCAGTGATGGGGTTGAACGGGTGAGTGAGGCCCTGTTCTCATCTGGCTAACATGACTCTGTGAAATGAAACTAAAAGGCTGGGTTTAGCATTCAAGTCTGTGTTCTGCTGGTTTACCTCGGGTTCCTCTCTTCTACAGTAAACCTCTTCGTTGAAGCTTACTTACTGTCACGCCCAAAGAGTTCTACCAAGATTAGTATTAGAAATTGGATATCGTTATGGTACTGTATTATCGAGGGCCGTTTGTGTCTGTTCTTGACATCTTTCCCTGTATAGCTTCAGAGGGCACAGAAAGAGTCCTCATTGGTGGATCCTGTTTTTGTTGTTTCCTCCAGAGGTATATACTTTTTTTTATATTACTTTATTTCAGAATTACTTCATAAAATCTTGATTTTTGTTGTTACTGGTATATATTCAAACAGCTAATTTAATCACGGCATTATTGGAATATTTGTATTGCAAAACACCATGCAAGGCTCTAGCCCAAGTCAAAGTGAATTTTATCTCCAATCGGTATATTTTTGGAAACCTTTTTTAAAAATCCTCACCCAAAGGTATATTTTATTGATTTTTAGAAAGAGAGGAAGGGGGAGGGAGGGGAGGGAGGGATGCAGGAGGGTGGAAGAGAGAGAGAGCGCTGAGAGAAACATCCATTGGCTGCCTTCTGTACCTGTGCGGACCAGGGATTGAACCTGAAATCTACGTATGTGCCCTGATTGGGAACTGAACCTGCAGCTTTTTGGTGTATGGACTGATGCTCCAATCAATCCAGCCAGGGCTAGAAAACCTTTTTTTAAAAATACCTAAGTTTAACCTGCTCTAGAATTGGGTTAAGGACCTAGAATTAGGGATTTATTGATGGGTAGATTTTGAAGACTTCTGTTATCTATTATACAGTTAATGAACTGGAAGAATGGACATGAAAAATGTATATTTTAATCCATGCTCTTACCTTGTTTTGAGCTCTGTGGTGGTTAGATATGTGTTCTGACTGGCTTATCAGAGTATGTTTCTGTTTAACCTAAGTCCAGAGGGAACTGCGAGCACACATTTACAGAGCAAGGCCGGGACACTTTAGGGTTTTTTCTGTAACGCATGCTTTTTTGTGCCCTCACAGCCCTTAGTGTTGGCATCTGCTCCCGAAGTTGGTTTCTGGCTCTTTGGGGAAGTCATTTGTTTTTAATTTGGTTAATGCAGATGAAAACTATATAGAGAGGCAAAAGGAGAAATGGGGGGAAAGACACAATTCTTCAAGCATCTAGGGATGTGCATAAAAAATTTCAAAGACTTCCTACAGGTATAAAGCTGTAGGGAAACAGCAAATTTGAAGCCTTTCAACTGTGACGTTTTCTTCTAATGAAGAACAGCTTGAAAGCTGTAATTTTGAGAGTGTTGCAGTGTTTGAAGTCAGACAGCACATTTAAAAATAATGGTGACGTTTAATTTTTTCCCACCTTAAATGGAATTAAGCATAATTTGGTCATCATTTTATTTTGATAGTTGTGGGTCCCCGAATGAATACCAGAGCTTTGAAATTTTAGATGGCCCACGGCAACATCTTCATTGTTTTCATGGTATATGAAGATATTTTTTGTCTCTTTTAAGCAAAACAGTGCATTTTTCTCTTTTCAGTTCTTCACAAATGACCTTGAATTAATTATTGATTTTTATATTTTGCAGTACATTTTTATACCTGAAATTTCTGGTAGTGTGGGCACTTGTCCTCCTGGCAGATTTTGTCCTGGAGTTCAGATTTGAATACCTGTGGCCGTTCTGGCTTTTCATCAGAAGCGTCTATGATTCCTTCAGATACCAGGGACTGGTATGTTTATTCATACATGTTTTCAAGTATAATGAATTTAATAACCTTCCAAGAAAATCTTCAATAACTGATAATGGAACTGTTTAAAGTAGATTTTATTAGTAATACTTAGGGAACTGTATTGAGCTAAATAGGGTCTATGAACTGACTCTAAGGCTATTTTGTCTAAACCCATTGATCAAGTCATAATCCCTCCTCCTCTATCATTGCAGTGAAAAGAAGGGGAGGGAAGGAGGACTCCCGGAGGGAGACAGAGTAGTGGAGGAAGAATAGTTACTCCTTTCTACTCTAAAATATTTCTGGAGCCCCTGTCACTGTGTTCCTGATTGGCTTAGAGTTAGAGCAGTGCTTCCCAAACTTTATGGTTTCAGAACCTCTTTACATTCTTAAAAATTACTGAGGACTCCAAAGAGCTTTTATTTATGAGGGTTATGTCAATCCATATTTACTATATTAGAAATTAAAACAAAAACTTAAATATTTATTAATTCACTTAAAAATAATAACAAACTTATTACCTGTTAATACAAATTATATTTTTAAATGAAAAAATAAATATATTTTCCAAAAAAAAAAATGGAAGATTGACTACAGTTTTGCAAATTTATATAATGTCTGGCTATGGAAGACAGCTGGATTTTCATATTTGCTTCTGAACTCAGTTGATTGCAATATCACATATCATGTAGCTTCTGGAAAACACCACCATGCTCTTGAGAGAATGATTGTGGAAAAGACAGATTACATCTTAGTATTATTATGAAAATAGTTTTGACCTGGAAGACTTGCTGAAAGGATCTCAAAGACCCCCAGAGATCCCCAGACCATGTTTTGAGAATTGCTGGTTTAGAGCAAGGGCACAGGTCTTTAGTTCTGTAGTGTTCCATCGCCACATCTTACACTTGTAACTCTTTCTACCTGGGCATGGTGCTTTGGTCAGAACAAATCCATGCCTTGAAAAGATGGTTTTGAGCTCATGTCCCATTGGTAATAAGTAGAGGTGTGTCCCGAGGAAAGCTGCATAATTAAAATCACTTAACATCAGCATAATTCTTATTACTTAGTTTGGTTCTTATGTGCTCCAGTAGCCTCCCCTTTAAGAATGAGGCTCTTTAGGAATGTATTGTAAGGAGAGAGGGGACTTTTCTGTGTTAAAATGCCAGTTCTTTTAGTAACCTACCTGTGGAGTCCAAGTGAACTCACTTGAACCAACCTCAGTTTGTTCTAGTCCAGTTCTTCATGATTTGAAGCCATAAACAGGATTACTCTTTAACATTAAATTAACACTACTTTTTATATGGTTGATTTTAAATGTTTAAAATTTCCTATTATAACTTGCTCTGTAGTTATTGCATGGCAGTTTCAGAGATTTTGTCCAACATATTTTTAATAATCTCTGTTTGAAAATAACAGGTTCTAAGAGGTGTTTCTTATTTTGTTTTGTTTTTCCCTTTAGGCCTTCTCAGTGTTTTTTGTTTGTGTAGCATTCACGTCAAATATCATATGTCTGCTGTTCATCCCCATACAATGGCTTTTTTTTGCTGCTAGCACATATGTATGGGTTCAGTACGTATGGCACACAGGTAAGTCTTAATGGTTTCTTAGATGGACAAAAATCTTAGATTCAGGCTTTTTAAATGTGATTAATCTTTAAATAAATTATTTAGAGTTCACTTTAATGTGGACATTTTAAAGTTGTCTTTTCCTAATAGATTATAATATACCTTTAAAATATATTTTATTTTTTCATTATTAAATCAAAAGTTTAAGCCTTTATGACTTGATATCTCGATGATATACTGCTTTCATTATCATTTTGTTGTTGTTATTTTGTTAATCTTCACCTGAGGATATTTTTCCATTGATTTTTCAGAGAGAATAGAAGGGAGAGGGAGAGACAGGAAGAGAGAGACATCGATTGGCTGCCTCCCACAGGCGCCCCAACCAGGGCTGGGGATTGAGCCCGAAACCAAGGCATGTGCCCTTGACTAGAATTGAACCTGGGACCCTTCAGTCTGAGGGCCAACGTTCTATCCACTGAGCCAAATTGGACAGGGCTCTCATCATCATTTTTTAAAAAAGTTGAAGTGATTTCTATTTAGGTAGACTTGAAGACAGCTATGTGCCAAATAGGAAAAATGTTCTGGGAGTTTCAGCATTGAAAGGAAGTCAGAGGTCATTTAGTTGAAGCCTTATTTGGTATAGCATTCCTCACACATGGTATTTAGTCTCTGATTGAAAACCTATAGTGACAAGGCACTTACTAGTACTACTGTTGTTTTTGAGCATCTGCAATAGAAAGTTCTTTCTCATACTGAGCCAGAATTTTCTTCCTTATACTTTTGACCTAGTATGTCTTAACTGCTTTTGGACTTACTGATCTGTCTTAGAGGATATAAAAAGGCTTTCTCCAGGAAAAATATATGGGACATATAAAACTTTTCATTAAAATTTCAGGGGAGCTGCAGGTCTCTCCTCAAGGCCAAATATTGGACCTCCTTGCGTAAGAGCCACACTGAATAAGTGTAATCTCCATCCACATTAATATTTCTTTAGAGAGTTAAAGACACTGTCATATCCTCTCAAGTCTTCTTTTCTGGATGTAAAACATTTCTGGTTTCATCAGCTTTCCCTTGTGTGTTATTTTAAGCACTTCATCATCCTAATTTCCCTAGTTCTTAGTGTTTTTTTTGTTTTTTTTTAAGAATCCTTATCTTTTTTTTTTAATGTTTTTATTGATTTCAGAGAAAAGAAGGGAGAGGGAGAGGGATAGAAACATCAGTGATGAGAGAGAATCATTCATCAGCTGCCTCCTGCACGTCCCACCCTGGGGATCGAACCTGCAATTTGGGCATGTGCCCTAGCAGGGATCAAACCATGACCTCCTAGTTCATGGGTTGACACTCAACCACTGAGCCACATCAGTGAGGCCTTAGTAGTTCTTTTAACCAAAATTTATTGTTTCAGGTATGTTCTGACTTGAAGTTACACAGTCACCTCCCTTCTTCTTACTGCTATTTCAAATTAAGATGAAATGAGATGTTTTGACAGTTCCACTCCACTGTCAAAAACTGAACACCAGATGCATAGGGATGTGATCATTTAACTTGTCTGCAAAGCTGCCCGAAACTTGATTCTTAGGACCAGCTGCACCCTGTAGGGTTTTTACCACTTAGAGAGCACCACCTAATAAAAGCTCTCTGGAGCAACATTCATCCTCTTCTCAGAGTTGCTAAGGGGGTGGTGTTGGCCCACGTAGAAGACGCAGTTCAGCTCCACATTTAAAGTATCCATTATGAGCATGGTTTTCTCCATCTCCGTCTTCACCACTGTTTCATATATGACTTGATTTATACGCTAGCTGATGGTTTCTGAGTGTGCTTTCCTCTGATTAAAGAGATGTTCCACACTCCAGTGTTTACTTGTATTTCCCTGTCTTGGGCCTGTTTCGGGTGAGTCACCATTTACAGTCGTCACTGTCCTAGGACTCAGTTTACTCTTTGTCATATGAAAGTGGAGTGATCCAGACAATATTCAAGGGAGCCTTCCAGCTCAGCTAATCTGTGACTCTGATGAACTATAATGATTTCCTAAATTACTTTAATGTCTCAGTAGTTGAGAAAAAACTACTCATATAACTATTAATAGAATCTACTGGGAACGAGTTTGGTGGGTGACCCACAGGGCAGCAATGAAGCTAACGTCATAAGTGATACTGGCCTCTCTGTAGCCCCAGGCTCAGAAATGTATGTTGGAATACCTAAGCTGCTAAGTATGTTTTAATTAGGAATGATTTGAGCTCAAACAAACAAACAAAACAACTTTGTGTTACTATTGGGCCTGACAGATAGGAGTGCAGTTTATATAATTTGGGATTAATTTTTTTTCCAGTTGTTAAAATTTAAAATTCTTTCTTAAGAATATTAGGAATGGTTGATGAAATTATATATTGCCACAAAAGAATATTATAAACTTTTCCCTTTGCTGTTAAGAGGGGGAAAATAGGATACAAAATTGTATGTACAACATGACTGATGTTCAAAAATATTTTCAACATTATTTTATTATTTGATAGGTTTAGAAATACAGATATTTTGTCCAAAATTTTCTGTTTTTTTTTTCTGTAATGTGTTTATTATATTTATGATAACCTTAGAAATTAATATAGGGAGTAGGGAATATAATTTTTTAATGTGTTTTTATTGATTTCAGAGAGAGGAAGGGAGAGGGAGAGAGGGATAAAACATCAGTGAGAAAGAAACATCAATTGGCTGCCTCCTACACACCCCCTACTGGACACTGAGCTCACAATCAGGGCATGTGCC
The DNA here is from genome assembly GCF_027574615.1 of Eptesicus fuscus. Taxonomy (NCBI): domain Eukaryota; kingdom Metazoa; phylum Chordata; class Mammalia; order Chiroptera; family Vespertilionidae; genus Eptesicus; species Eptesicus fuscus. Next base: position 15,273,908 of record NC_072481.1, read on the forward strand.
CTAACTGTGAATTGAACCAGCAACCTCCTGGTGCATGGGACGATGCTCAGCCAGCCAACCGAGCCACACTGGCCAGTTGGAAATAGAAATTATTTTGAAACTAATTTGAAGATGCATTATCCTAAAGGTTGCTGTCTATCATCCTATATTGTAAAAATACCTTTTTTTTTTTTTTGTATAATCTATAAGAATGATTGAGTGTATTAGCTACCTTCCAGAGGTTGGAGTGTTTTCCTTCTTTATGCACTAGGCCTAAGGGAACTTAGGTTTATTCTCCTTAGAAGCAGACTTAGTATTATCTCTGTAAACTTGGACCAATTTGTATAAACTCTGGGCCTCACTTTACTCTTCAGTAAAATAAGGAAGTAGGGCTAAATGATATTCTTTCTAGTTCCAAAATTGTATGATTTGTTTGTTTGTTTGTTTCATCCCAAAGATCCTTAGCAAAAAGCTTTAGGTCACTGATTTTTCTCCCCTAGTCTCTCTTTTGTAACTTGCTTGCCTTATACAGTCTTAAAGGAGCTCTTTCCACAGTTATTGGACCTCATGCCTATGTAGTCCATCTTTATAAAATACCCCATTATTAGTCACATCCTGACAAAGATGGACCTCGCTGCAGATTTTGATTCTAAAACCAATGAAAATTATTTCTTATTTGCAACTTACTTATTCTGTTGCAAGCTGCTTTTTTCTCCCTTGGAAATTGTTTTTAATTACAAAGGAAATATGAGCTTCTAGTTAAGGAAAAAAAAATTTTTAATAGTACTTCAGTGTCAGAAAAATTTCTTTGTGCTGTAGCTCATTTGTACTTAATTTATTTTTTTACATATTTCATATTAGTACAGATCTTCATTCTTTTGAAAACTGCATCATGTTTTATTATATAAGTTAACCAAAATTAAACAGTTCCCTATTGATGGACATTTTAATTAATTCTATATTTTTACTGTTGCAAATAATACAGTGCATATTCTTATATACTTATCTCAAGGCTCTTATATTTCTGTAGTGTAGCTTTTTGGAATTGGAATTTCTAGGTCAACAGTATAAGTATTTTAAATTTAATTATATTGCCAAATTGCCTTTTAAGATGTTTGCCTCAATTTATATCATTGCCAAGTATGAGAATGAACCCTTTCTCATACCCTCCCTATACATTTACATGTCTTAAATTGATGCTTATCTGATAGGTTAAAAAATGGAATCTCATTTTTAAAGTTTGTATGTCCCTCATCAGTAGTGAAATTGAGCCTCTTATTCTATGTTTTTTAGCCATCTATGTATTTTCTTTTATGACATAATCATTGCCTTTCTGTTGATTTATAGGAGCTCTTTGTATGTTAGGGCTATAACTCCTTTGTTTACATATATTGTAAATATTTTCTGCCAGAATGTTTGTCTTTTACTTCTTCCTATGATTCCATAGCATCTTTTGTCATATATAAGCTTTCAGTTTGTATTAAATTGCTTTTTAATTGTTTGAAAGTCTTAATGAAAGTAACTGTGGTTGAACCAGTCTTTCAAACAACCCATCTGTTCTCTTAGTTAATGTATCATTGATGCTTGTCTCTCTGCTGCTTTTCCACAGAAAGAGGAGTGTGTTTGCCTACAGTGTCCCTCTGGATACTCTTTGTTTATATTGAAGCAGCAATTAGATTTAAAGATCTCAAAAATTTTCATGTAGACCTTTGTCGTCCATTTGCTGCTCACTGGTGAGTATTATGTATATTCTTAATCTGTAATTCAGCTCAATGTTTTTAATGTAAATGGTAAGTTCAGTTGTAAATTTTTACTTAGAGATTTTATGTGTACCCAGAAGACCACATAACATGGTGGCAAAGAGCTTGAGCTCTTTCTAGTCAGGCAAATGAGTGTTTGAATGCCACCTCTGTCCCCTAACAGCTTTGTTGCCTTGAACATGTATGTCACTATCTCTAAGCCTTATTTCTCTTACCTGTATATTGGGGACTTGTCTCATGGGGATATAGGAAAGATGAAATGAAGTGATATATGTAAAGTGTTTAACTTAATGCCAAGTACATAGGGATCTGATAAATGTTATATGTTTTCATTATGATCAGGTATTGATTCTAAAAAGTCTTGATGAAATATATGGCTATTTCATAAAGCATAAATGAACTTAAAGTTTTCTCATCTAATTTATAAAAGCAAGAAAATATTAATATTTATATGGAATATTATTACTGTTTAAAGGAATACTATTTTTTCTTTTAAAATGTAAATTAATATTAAGATAGTTTATTCATTTAACCTTAACCATGAAACTTTTTTTGTTGTTGTTAATTCTCACGTGAGGATATTTTTTGCATTGCTTTCCAGAGACTGATAACTTTTAAAATTAATGAAGTGTAATATGATTTTTGACAGTGTTTGCAGAGGCTTTGAAACAGACTGATGAGTTGAATGAAAATATTTCAACTTGTATTCCCTCAGGTAGCAAGAAGATTAAATTAGTCACTTGAATTTGACCCTGTTTTCTGGTACTAAAAAACAAATGATGTCCTTTTGATTTTTTAACACTTACGATGTTTACTTATGATCCCTACTCTGTTAGATCTTAAAAGTATACAGATGCCCAAATTCTAATATTGCACAAGACACTTCAATGTTAACAACATTAGCCACTGTATCCAGCAATCACTGTGGTCACTTCTTGAGTTAGCTTGAAGAATGCCAACTCTGATGGGCAGCTTCTTATGGTCTAATGGTCCCACTGTTCTCTGGGGGTTTGTTCTACATACCAACTGCTTCTGATTTTCACAGCAGACATCCCATTTATTTATGTGTTTGCTGAATGCTCAACTATCATCATCTAGAGTTTATTTCCTAATTTCAGTCATAGGTGTCCTCATGTGCATGATGCACATGTTTTTTGTCTTGTTTTGTTTTTAACTTGCAATTACTGGCTGGATTGTCTTCTTTCTAGTATTGGGTACCCTGTGGTGACTTTGGGCTTTGGCTTCAAAAGTTATGTAAGCTACAAAATGCGGTTAAGGAAGCAAAAGGAAGTACAAAAAGAGAACGAATTTTATATGCAGCTTCTTCAACAAGCCCTACCCCCAGAGCAGCAGATGCTACAGAAGCAAGACAAAGAGTCTGAGGAAGGTAGGTCTTTACCCTAAAGCTGTTGGCTCAATAGGTTAGTCATTATTTTATCTGTCAGTACAATTTTATTTATTTATATTTTTTGGAAAAGTTGCTAGGACTTTGGAAGATTACCAAGGATTTCCTATTTTCTGGTATTCCTCATTAGGGCCATTGCTTTGTTTGGTCATGAAATATAGAGTGTGAGTGATGTTCTCTACCTAGGATCTGAAGACCATGTACCTTTAAATATGTTTATTTTTTTATGTTTTTTATTTTTATACCTTATTTAATATTTTTGTATTTTAATTGTTATAAATATTTTAAAATATTTATTCTCAGTAACAAAGTAGTATGTATAAATGTATGAGTTTGTACCTGAAGCAAGCCAAGAATCAAAGTATACGTCAGATAGAGAAATAGACAAACAGAATTGTTTTATAAGTCAAAATTTTTCTGAACAGAGCAAAAATGGGTAAGTCCCATTCTAAATGGCTCATAAAATGCAATGTGGAACTTAAATGGTACCTTTTCTATAAGGACCTCTCTAATGAGCATATAATTAATTCAATAGATGAATTTACAGCAGTACCAGTTTTCTTTGGTTTGATAGTTGAAAATCTGGGGTCATATTTGTAGTTGATGTATGCCAAATCTTATTCCCTGGTGTGGTGCAAAAATATCTCTTCAAGTAGACTTTGACAAATTGGAATGTGTAGACCTGATACAGAAATTTTTTTATAAGATACCTAGTAAATGATACAAACTTCTTTAAAAAAATTTTTTTAATTGATTTCAGAGAGGAAGGGAGAGGGAGAGAGAGATAGAGACATCAATGATGAGAGAGAATCATTGATCTGCTGCCTCCTGCACGACTCCCACTGGGGATCGAGCCTGCAGCCTGGACATGTGCCCTGACCAGGGGTTGACCGTGACCTCCTGGTACATAGATTGATGCTCAACCACTGAGCCACATCAGCCAGGCCAGACTTCTTATGTCAAAGCTAGAGTCAAGAAAAAAAATGTAGATTTGGATTCTAACATCACACTTCTTTTGTTTCATTTAATCTCTTTGTTTTCAATTAAGTTATTAAGTTTGTTTAATCTAAACATCTTTTAAAATATGGCCTCTTTCGAATATGGTCTGCTTGTGTCCTCTCACCTCAGTGATAGACAAGTTTGATTTGACTGATAAGTGAAGTATGATTTAATTATAAAATCCTCATCTTATTTTTTTAAATTTCTTTATTGATTAAGGTATTAACATATGTGTCCTCATCCCCCCCATTACCCCCCAACCCCCGTACTCATGCCCTCACCCCCCTGTTGTCTGTGTCCATTGGTTAGGCATATATGCATGCATACAAATCCTTTGGTTGATCCCTCATCTTATTTTTGAGGCTAAGTTTTAGTGGCTTGTTTGGTGTTTATAAATGACTAGAGGTCCGGTGCATGAAATTCATGCACGGGTGGGGTCCCTAGGCCTGGCCGGGAGATCAGAGCCAATCAGGTTCCCCACATCCCTGCCTCCCCACCCCTCCTTCCCTCACCGCCCACGTGCTGCCACCGTGCGGTTCCCTGCCTCCTGACCTCCACTCCTCCTCCTTCCCTCACTGCCCGCATCCACCACCACCCACCCCTGGTTTCTCGTCCCAGCCCCGGGCCTGGCCCCGATTGGGTGATTGTGGCCTGCCCGCCAGGGAGAGGGACTGGGAGGTTGGCTGGCAGGCCCTGATTAGGTGATGGGGCCTGCTGGCTGGCGGGGCAGGGCCGCAGGAGGTTGGCCACCCAAGGGGTGTCGATTGGGGGAGGGGCTGGCCAGGGGACTGTGGGCGGTTGGCCGGCTGGCCCCGCTCCCAATAGGGGCCCAATGGGGCCGGGCCATTTAGAGGGGGCTTATTGGGAATGGGGCTGGCTGGCCAACCTCCCCCGGCGCCCCCTGCCCCCGGCTGGCCCCACCCTCGATCAGGGTGGGGGGGTCGATCAGGGGCAGGGCTGGCCAGGGAGAGGGGCCATGGGAGGTTTGGGGGGCCAATCAGGTCCCCGATTGGGCCGGTTGGCCGCCGCACTGTGGGTCATAGCGACCAGTCATTCCAGTCGTTCCTGTCTCCCGTAGTTCCGGTTGCTTGGCTTTTATAGATGTAGATGGCAATTTTCTAAATATTCAGCTTCTCAAATTTATTTGGATTTGCTTCTTGAAGTTAGCATGATGTTGTGTAGTTACTGCTTCTAAATGAGTGTGCAAATTAATGTAGTGAGTTTCTAAGCGTAAATAATGCAGTTTGTTGAATCAGTCTCTTCTGTGTTTTATACAACTAAATATTCCGATGTGGATTTTTTGTTTGTTGGTTTGTTTTTGGTATTGTAGCTGCCAAAGGATTACCTGATATGGATTCCTCCATCCTTATACACCACAACGGAGGCATCCCAGCCAACAAAAAACTCTCCACAACTTTGCCAGAGATAGAATACCGAGAAAAAGGGAAAGAAAAGGACAAGGATGCCAAAAAACACAACCTTGGAATAAATAACAACAATATTCTACAACCTGTAGACTCTAAAATACAAGAAATTGAGTATATGGAAAATCATATCAATAGTAAAAGATTAAATAATGATCTTGTGGGAAGTACAGAAAACCTCTTGAAAGAGGACTCATGCACTGCTTCCTCAAAAAATTACAAAAATGCCAGTGGAGTTGTGAACTCCTCACCTCGAAGTCACAGCGCCACAAATGGGAGCATTCCTTCTTCATCTAGTAAAAATGAGAAGAAGCAGAAGTGCAGTAGCAAGAGCCCAAGTACACACAAAGACTTAATGGAAAACTGTATTCCTAATAACCAGCTAAGCAAACCAGATGCACTGGTAAGGTAAGTGTGCCTGCTCTGTCCTTACCACCACTTTCCAATAAACTTACCTTAGGTCTTGAAAGACAGACACTTCCATGTGGGCCCGTGGGAATTGTTGGTGATCAGATACTATAACTATAAACTGTGGCATTTGACATTTAGTGTTTATTTCACAAGGGTTTGTTGGCCACTGGTGCCACTGTCCTGAAGCATTGATTCCAGCTCTTTCCAGTGTTTTGAGTAAGAAGTGACAGTGATTACTTTCCACATTTGACATATTTACATGTAACTTGATTTTCTAGTGCTATGGAGAAGCTTATCTTTAGTCTTTGTCCTTTTTGCATATTCAAAGTTCTTGTGGCATAGACACAAAAAGAAGAGTGTGTGTCCTGTTGATGCAAATCTCTTTGTCAGATAGATACCAAAAAGGGTGGTGGAAAATTGCCCTTACCACTTTGTGCTTGATTATTTTTCTACTTAAAATGCAAATGATTCCCCAAATAACTCTGGGAAAGTTAGGTTTGAAAAGTAATCTCTTTCTAAAAGTTCCATAGGTAAATACAATGTTAGACATGGATTTAAATTAGAAATATTCCTTTTTTCATCTTTAATAAAATAATAACGTATTACCTTGATTGGCTCAGACTTAATTTTGCTGTATTTTATATTTTTGTGTATTCTATAAACTACCCATGTTCCTTGTACCCTCATATCTTTTAATTTGGAAACCGGGATCTGAACTAGAGTTTTTTTTAAATATGTAACTGAAGAGGGCAATTGTAACTCCCTCTAAAAGTTACCTTACAATCCTTCTCCTTTGGCTTGCTTAAGAACAATGTATTCTAGGGGAGGTTTCCAGTGTTATAACTTATATAAACAAGATTATTAATTTCAGTTCTGATTGGTGACTAGATTAAGGGAAGTATATTTGGGTCCTACTGCTAAAGGCTCTTGAAATTTTATAGCCCCAGTCTTTTGGAAGCATACCCTGTATTTGCTGATGCCAGGCTGATGTCCACATCTGTTTGTCATGACAGCATGCCCTGTACAGAAAGCACTCAGCAGAGAACCCTCCTGTAGATGCCCATGGGAGAAAGACCAATTAGTTGACCTTTTATTTCAACTATCCCACAGATTTATTATATGCTATAAATAAAAACTTTTGATATCCTTTTGATATCAAGCTTTTTGATATCCTTTCTCCTATACAATTTTAATAATAGCAGTCAACTCAAAACAATTTTCCTCTGTTGGGTATTGCAGAGAGAGCAGTCAAGGCTCAGTCTTATGACACCATCTCACTTGGGCCTCAGTTGTGGTTGTTGATTGACTCTACTGCCTGATCTACCTTCAGTAAAGAAGTTCAAGGACTCACTCAGATGGACAGTCTTCCAGTATGTGGTGGGTCCAGTGCCCCGGTGCCTCTTCCTGTGGTCACTAATGTGATGTGCCTGATCGGAAGGGTTCCAGAATATTACTCTGTTTTAGGGAATACCTTCTATCAAATACATAAGTAGAAAATATTGTATTTAAATAGTTTTATAAGCTTCCATAGGATTATTTTCAACTTTTAATGTAATATAAAAAATAAGGAGATGACCTAAATATCCAACAATAGGGGATAAATGTAAATAAATTATGGTTCATCTATTTGATGAACTTTTTTTTTTTGATGAACTTATAATATAGGCATTACAATTATATTTTTGAGCCATATTAAACAATATAGGGAAGTGCTCATAACAATATTTTATAAAGAAAGTAGAAAGCAATTTTATTCAAAACAGTTTTTAAAAAACATACATAGGAAAATGATTTGAAGGGAGAGGAACCAAAATGATAACAATGGTTATTGCCCCATGGTAGTATTGAGGCTTTATTTTTTCTTTTTACTTTCATGCATTTTCAAATTTTTCTATGATGAACAACAATGAAAGTTTATGAAAAGAAGACTATCTATCTGAGTAAATTATCCAGCTTGCTTGTAGAAGGTCTTATCACACTTCCTCTTGCCCTTCTTGGCTCTCTCCTGTTTCCTCTTGTTTGACTTCATGATGAATATTAATAAGACTGTAACTGATCCAAACTTGACATGTTTGAGTTGTTAGCTAGAGAGTGGGTTCAGATGGGGAGGGCTGGACTCAGGCTCCTTCAGGTGCAACATAAACGGCTGACACTGCATATTAGCCCTTTGCTACTGCAGACACACCCAGGGTTGTGTGCAGGTCCAGGCTGGCTGTAGGGAGAATATTGAACTACCCCTTTAAATATATACTTTTAAAAATCGTTTGAAAGCCATTACTGTATTATTAGTAGTAAATTAATCGCAACACATTCTGTAGCTATGTCTTTCTCAATATCATGGTTGAGAACTGCTATATTTGAGGAACCAATTCAGTGGCTTTTTTTAGGTTGTGGGAATTCATTAGTATACTATGTTCAAAGAGAATTCTTGTAGATCACTATTGCTGTCAAAATAAGGTTTTTATGTTCATTCCCTAAGAAAGGGCAAATAGTCCTTCAGATATTTTTTCCATTTCTCCAAGCTCTATGGATGTTCTCTAATGTGCTATATATTAAAGGTTGTCAAACAACTGGGCACAGGCCAAATCTGGCCCACTGCCTGATTTTGTAAAACATTTTTTTTATTTACATAGTGTCTGTGGCTGCCTTTGCACGACAGTGACAGAGTTGAGTAGCTGTAATGGCCTACAAAGCCGAAGGTATTTACTATGTAGCCCTTTACAGAAAACATGCTGATAGATCACTAAGGTTAAGGAATGTGGGTGATGTTAAGGAACTTGGGAATAAGTGTTGCCTGTAGGATCCTTCCCAGGAAAAGTTTGGAATTTGGTAAAACCAGCCCAAAGCCCTCTTTTGATTTGAGAAATACATATCTTACAAAATCACTTGAATTCTGCCAGCTTGGTTTCTGAATTCTTTACTCAAGGTATTTAGCAACAGACTTACAATGTTGGTAGCCAAAAATATTTTTAATTCTGACATGTGAAAAAATTCTGGACTAAAACAGAAAAAGCAATGAGAAAGATCAGTTGTGTGTGTGTGTGTGTGTGTGTGTGTGTGTGTGTGTGTGTGTTTTAACTAAGTGCTGGGTTAGAAAGGAACAATGTAAATTAGAATGAGAGCCCTAGCAGATTTGGCTCAATGGATAGATTGTCGGCCCTTGGACTGAAGGGTCTGGGGTTTGATTCCCATCAAGGATATGTACCTCAGTTGCAGCCTTGATCTCTGGCCCTGGTTGGGGATCACATTGTTGTTTCTCTGTCTCTCCCACTCCCTCTAAAAATCAATGGAAAAATATCCTCAGGTGAGGACTAACAACAAAAAATTAGGAGAGTTGCTTAGTGTTTTTCCCCCCAGTGGTCATTTAAAAAATACTGTAAGTGTGAAATAATTATAGAAAATTTATGCAGAGAAAAGGTGAAAATAGTCCCACCACTATGACACAAATTACTGTTAAATGTTGTATTTTCATCAACTACATTTATATAATTGTGGCCACAGTGTTTGTGTAGTTTTTTGTTCTGCTTTTTTTCACTTAAATCATATAGAAAGCCTTTTCCCAGTTAACCTAACCCTCCTTTTCACTTGATGTGGAATATTCCACGGCAGGTCTGTGCAGTCATCAGCAGTCAGACTGGGCAGATCGCTGTGGGACACCCGAGCTCTTTCCTGCAGTTTCAGGGCCTGCAGGCGGGAGAGCCAACAGCTTTGTTTGCACTTGGCACAGAGTTCCCTCTCAACTACAGCTTCAAGACTCGGGGTTTTTTGTTGGTGATTGTTGCTTGTTTCAGTTTTCCTGGTTAAGAGAGAGAATTTAAAACTTTGAGTATAAAATGGAAAGTGTTCCATATTCTATAGAAGTATTGAAGTAGAAGTCTCTTCTTGGTTTATTTCCATGCCACTTTTTTGGTACCCAAGACAGAAGATTCATCTTTTTTATATTTAGTGCTAATTCTTGATAAGATATCAATTATTTAACTTAGTTGAATAATGTCTGGTGTGAAGTCATAAAGGAAAAGTATCCACAGTTTGCCTAGTAGAAATGCATTCAACAAAATGGAATAGAATTTAGAATGATGATTATTTTTTTTGGAACAGCAAGAGATCTAAAAATCTAAACCAGCCTCCTCAACCCTTTTTAGCAGCGAAGTAAATGAGCCTTAGAAGGTTAATGGCTAGTCCAAGTGACCCAGTTAGAGTGGTGGTGCCAGGACCAGAACCAAAGTTTCTTGACTTCTGACTTCTCTGTTATACCGTGCTGCTTAAAAGAAGTTTATTGACCTGCTTCATTTTTCTGCTTTATATTTTAGTTTTAGTTTTAAATGCACTTATAGATAAGGTTGGTTTAAGGGTTGGCACCAGAGCTAGATTTTATGCTCCAATGGTTAACATTTATAGAAGAAATACTAATTTAAGAATTCATTTATTTTTCTTTCTTCTAGAGAGATGCTGTTCTAAGTGTTTTAAAAAGTCTTGCTCCTGTTAAAGACACAAGTGCATACTTATCTCAAAAGAGAAGGGGACCACCCTTGCGAGCTTACACCCTTGAGAATTTAACTCTGGTTAGGTCTAGCTTGGGAGTTAGTCTGGTCCAGACAGCCTAGACCCACTGAGCATGCAATTTGCCTTTTAGGGATAATTATGAGGGTAGACTTAGCTTGACAGCAGCAGACCTAAGAACCCTGAACTGGAAGAATTTAAGACAAGGAATGTAACCATCAGCTTACCCTGAGGAGAGAGCCCATCATTGGCTGCTTAGAAGACCTCTGGTCCTGGGGTCTGGGCTTTGCCGAGATAGTAAGTTCCAAGAAAGTTTGAAGCCGTGGAATGGGGAGAGGGGCCTGTTCTTCAGAGGAAATTTGAAATCTGGAAAAAGTTATAGTATATTGAATACCCGCTCTTTCATCTCTCTCTCTAAACTCATTTGGTTATTTCAAATACTAAAATATTGTTACTTATAACTTAGTTTGTTTATACAATTCTGCTTATTTGGAGACTTGAGAGCCTGGCGGGGTTGGGAAGTGGAGGTAGGAAAGAGAATATGTTTATCAGGATTTTCCCAGCAATCTCTAAGAATGTGGGGTCCTGCCTCAAAGGGGAATTAGGGGGAGGGGAGGAATAGAGAAGTACTTTTTAAAAAAATATATTTTATTGATTTTTTTACAGAGAGGAAGGGAGAAGGAGAGGAATAGAGAGTTAGAAACATCGATGAGAGAGAAACATCGATTCATTTGCCTCCTGCACACTTCCTACTGGGGATGTGCCCCCAACCAAGGTACATGCCCTTGACCGGAATCGAACCTGGGACCCTTCAGTCCACAGGCCGACGCTCTATCCACTGAGCCAAACTGGTCAGGGCGAGAAGTACTTTAAGAAATTTTAACTCATTCACTTATACCGAAGAGTGTTTTAACTTACACTCATACCTAGGAACTAACTTATATTACCAGATCTAGGTCTTAAGAAAAATTATATTTTTGGAGCTTATAGATTGGTACCAATAAACTTTATAATTAGGCTATACAATACAATGTTCTAGTTCATTAGTGAGTATATTGATGAGTATTGTGTATTAGTAGGCTGTGATATGAGTTGAGTGTGTGACTTTCTAATTTAAGCTGATGGGAATGTCATTGCTCTTCATTCCACTTTCTAGTCCAATAAGCCTTTTAAATATATGTTTTATGATTTTAGGTTTCTCTTAAAAGGGAGGATGAAGATAGCAAAAGCTGAAAAATAACCAGCTTTCCCCTTTTACTGGACTCGCCCAAATGTGGTTTGACTAGCAGTTCAGTATTCTATACTTCTGAGTAATCTTATCTTCCAGATACCAGCATTTGAGATTGCTGTGTAACCTCTGACTTAGTGTGGTCTTGCTGTTTGGGGAAAAACAACAGGAGACAGTTTATAGTACTTCATATTTGTTGTTTCCCCACATTTTTAAGATGTTTATGTACAATCACAAATGATATATTGTCTGGTCGGTGTGGCTCAGTGGTTAAGTGTCAACCTATGAACCAGGAGGTCATGGTTCAATTCCCGGTTAGGGCACATGCCTGGGTTGCAGACTTGATCCCCAGTAGGGGTCATGCAGGAGATAGCCAATTGATGTCTCTCTTTCATCAGTGTTTCTATTTCTTTCTTTTTTTTTGCCTTCTTTTTTTTTTATTGTTTAAAGTATTACATATAGTAGTACATATATCTCCTTTTCTTCCCCATTGGCCTTCCCCCAGCCTCCCCCACCCCCTATTGCATGCCCTCATCCCCCGCCCCCGTGAGTGTTTCTTTATCCCTCCCTTCCTCTCTCTCTAAAATAAATAAAAATATATTTAAAAAATACGTATCCATGGAAAAGAAAGGGTCATTTTTTAAAAATACTGATTTTTAGTAATCAGATTCAGTATAATTTGGTGTGAATAACTGAAAAAGAGCAAAGTGAAAAGATTCCAAGAAGCCCCTATGTTGTTAGCTTAAGAAGCATTTCAAAGCAACAAGGAAAATTGAGGGCTAATGCTCTTTACCAGAAGAACAAAGAGACATCAGTTCTTCCTGCAACTATCCATCTTTCCTTTCCCTTGTAGGGAGCTGTCTGGGTACTGACCTGGATTGAGGTTAGGAGTGGGTGGTGTTGGCTTTTAGCTCCCAGAGCAGGGGAGGGAATGAACTTGTTAGTTCCAAGTTACAACAGAAAGTGGGAAAGAAGATTCAGATCATGGAGCCCAAGATTGTAGACACAAAGCAGGAAAAGAATTTAAAGCCAAGACCTGACTATGGAGAAGAAACAAGACATAGCAGTCAATGCAGGAATAAAGCCTATGAGCATTCCTGTGACAGCTACCTTTGGGAGGGGCATGGCCTTTTATGAACCATTCCAGCCCTTCCCCAAAGCCCTGAAGAGTACTAAGTGTGGGAATCACAATAGTTTTAAGTGGGAAGGTTACAAAGGATTCTCTTGAAAGGTAGAAACCCATTTTAAAAGAAGGTAATTGGAAAGATGGATTATTAAAGGGGAAGTAGAAAAACAGATTATTTAGTATGAACCCATTACAAAATATGGGAGATACAGTTCTCATGTACACAAAAAATTATTTGAAACTAGAGGCCTGGTGCACGAATTCGTGCACCAGTGGGGTTTCTCAGCCTGGCCTGTGGGACCGGGCTGAAACTGGCTCTCGTACATCCCCCAAGGGGTCCTGGGTTGCAAGAGGGTGCAGGCCAGGCCAAGGGACTCCACCAGTGCATGATCAGGGCTGGGGAGGGATTCGGGAGGTTAACTAGCCAGGGAGGGATCGTGGGAGGGCTCCAGGATGTGTCCAGCCCATTTCACTCAGTTCTGATCAGCTGGACCCCAGCAGCAAGCTAACCTACCAGTTGGAGTGTCTGCCTCCTGGTGGTCAGTGCACGTCATACTGACTGGTTGACCAGTCGACTGTCTGCCCCTTGGTGGTCAGTGCACGTCATAGCGAGCAGTTGATCAGCCTTAGCATATAATTAACATATTACGCTTTGATTGGTTGAATGGTCGACTGGACACTTAGCATATTAGGCTTTTATTACATAGGATAATATATACCAAATGGTCAATTATAGATGATTATAGGGGACTAGAGGCCTGGTGCATGAATTCGTGCACAGGTGGGGTCCAGCCAGTCCACCCCGAACGGGTTGGCCAGGGGGAGGGGCCACAGGCAGTTGGCTGGCCCCGCCCCCTGGTTGAACTTTTGGTTGAACTCCCAGTCTAACTCCTTGTCAGGACAATTTGCATATTACACTTTTATTATATAGGATGTTTACTTTCTACATTGTTTCTGTGTAGTATGAATTTTTCCACAGGTTTATACACAGTGCTTTGCACAGAGTAGATGCTCAATAAATACTTGTTGAATGAATATTACCTTTGTGCAGGGAAAATGTTAGAATGGGGATAAGAGATGGGCCTCAGTAATTTCATTGCAGTGCAGTGTAGTTCTCAAAGTTGAGTTGCAGTGTAGCTCAAAGGCTTTCGAAGTTAGAAAACCTACGTATCACATTAGAACAGGCCAAGGACCAGACAGACACCAGTATTAAACTTGGTTGTTCTTGAGTAGATTGTTATCAGGTTTATTTCTAAAATATAGAAGACCTTCCACTCTGAGCTCCTTTCCTTGGTATTTCCAAGAAAGTTTAGAAATTCAGTACTCTGTCAGTACTTTTTCGAAGGCTGTGCAGGAAGTTCAAGAATTTCTGGAAGTTACAAGGGAAGAAAACTGCAAGGGACTGCTGGCAAAAAAGCCATTCGCTTCAGCAGTGGTTGATTGTTCTCCAGGGCCAAGGAATCCAGCTAGGCACAAGCCTCATCTCAGCCAGGAACAGCCAGGGAGGAAACCTCAGTTTGCCATGTCCTTTCATCTTTGCTGATGGGTCTTCCCTCCCTCCACCCCAAGCCCTGGCCATTCTCTTAATCTTTGTGGTATTGTAGCAACTGGAGAGAGCTCAGATCCCATGTTTCTGTTTCAAACTTTCCCCCAAGGAAATCTCCCTAACCTGGAAATATGTTGACTACTTATACATAGATCATCTCGGTGCTACAGTGAATTTGTTTGTTCTCTTTTGCATTTGAATGCATTTTACTGTGGGTCAGAACAGTTTGCCGAAGAAAATCTGACCTGGGAGACAGTGATTTGGGTGTTGAGCTTTTACCCTGGCTGCCTTCCCTATATGTGCGGTCACACGCAGCTCTGCTGAACGACTGCTGCAAAATGGCTTGCTTGACACCCTCCCCAGGGAGTGCTGGCTCCCAAGCAGGCTGTCCATTTTACAGGTGCACGTAGTAGGTTATTTGTAACAGTATCATTTCCAGCTGAGAGGTAACATTTAGAATGAAGATTATGAAAACTGGACACTTAGAGGTTCTAACTAGATTAAATTTATTGGATATAGCTGCTACTAAATTACTTGGAAATTAAGTGGAAAAAATAAGTAGTAGAGCCAAGTTTGGTGTGTTTGCTTTCTCTCTGTGGGAACATGTATTTGATTTATGTTTGTCTAGCATTGTCTCTGAGCAGATTATGTTCTCAGACCTGATTTATTTTCATTTTCTGCCATGCTTATAATATTTAAGGTACCTATAAGTTTTTACTTGGTTAGCTCTGTTTATATTAATTCACAATATAGTTTGAGTTTATTTTAATCATTGCCGTGATTTAAAACTATACTATTCTTGGTATAAACGTGGCAATAGAAGCATGATCATTTTATACTTAAACAGGCTGTTTTTTGACTTGAAACCCATGTAGCACTTTAGAACCTAGACATTAATGAATTTAAGCCAGTAATTCACTTAATGAGTCCATACCCAGGTGGTCAAGGAAGATACTTATCTCTGTTGTACGGATATATAAAGTTTGAAATAACACAAATTATCTGGGGGCAGAGTCTGCATTAGAAAATTTTTTATGCTGAGTACTAAGACTTCATTCTAATCAAACAGATTGCAGTTTCCTCCCTAGAATTCAGAAGGAACTACTATAAAACTTTGAGTCAGTACCCCTGCTGGCACGTAATGAATTGAGATTTGCAGCTAAGGGGATTAGAGGTGGATTCCCTGAAGGAGAGGTACTTCTAGCAAAAGGAACTATGTTCTTTAAATGTTACTCACGCTATCATTTAGAAACTGGCTGTTTGAATACTTTGACAGTCAACATGAGTATACTTCAGTCTGTGCACATCTTTTGGGGATTTTGAGATCTTTTTTCTAGCCAGCTGAGACTCTGGCTAGAACACAAAACAAATTTTGTGTTTGTTTTATTGTTTTGTTTTGTTTTTATGGGGAAAATGCAACTTCTCATAAGGTGCATTTCACCTTTCTTTTTGTATTTTTAAAACATTTTTATTGATTTCAGAGAGGAAGAGAGAGGGAGAGATAGAAACATCAATGATGAGAGAGAATCATTGATTGGCTGCCTCCTTCATGCCTCCTACTGGGGATCGAGCCTGCAACCCGGGCATGTGCCCTTACTGGAATCGAACCCGGGACCTTTCAGTCCACAGGCCAACGCTCTATCCACTGACCCAAACCAGCCAGGGCCACTTCACCTTTCTTGATAGAATGCTGTAACAGATTTGAAACAGAAACACAGATTAATGAACTCAAAAGGACCACTGCCCTGACCTTCCCTTGGCTCTAGAGCCAGTGCTGCAGACGCACCCACCCTAAGGAGTGAGACAGGGCACAGGCATGAGGGGGAGGCCAGGGTTCAATCCTCCGTATTTGGTACTGCACCGGGCACCAGAGCGTTGGAGCACATTCTCTTCCAAACAGGACAGCTAATTGTGGCTTGAGCGAGGGGGCGGGGGAGGGGGGTGTTGCAGACCCAATGTTGCTAAATCTGGTATTTTGAAGAGATGCCGAAAATAGATATCTTTATGTGAAATCTACCAGTTAAAAAAAATTGTTTTTAACATCATGCGGGGAAGGGTCAAACAAAACATATTTATGGACCAGATTAGTTCACCAGTTTGCAACCTCTGCACCTGACCTTTCCTGTTATTCTTACATTTTGCTCCCTCCTAACCCCACTAATCCACCAATCAAACTTGACTCTTATAGGAAGGACTTTTGTTAGGGATTATCTGGTAAATCCCATTAACTAATTTGCCATGTACTATTGGGACCTTTTTGCCTCCTCTCCTTTAGTTCCTTGTGCTCCGGGAAAACATGCACTTTTGACAGCACTCCGCCCCCAGTCAAAGACTAACCCCTTTATTGTTTAATCCTCACACCTGACTAGGAGGCTTTCAGACCACTTAGAAGAGAGGGGACAGCCTTGTGATAAGAAGGCAGTTTAGGTTTCTGGTATTCCTCAAACAAAACAGAACTGCTTAGGCCTCCTATACCTAGGACTGGTGACTTCTTCCATGCCAAGATGTTTTTCTGCCATGATTTTAGAGCAAAACACACACCAAAACTTGGGACATGGACACTAGTTATTCACAGATTTCACAGGCCAGCTAGTTTAGAATTTGGACCTTTTAGTACCATCCCTTGTAATGTCAGGTCTGATGTCAAAGAAATGCCTGCTCTCCTCTTTCCTTAGGGAGCCAGAGCAGGACAATAAACTGTAGCTCTAGAATCCAGATTTAGAAAAACTATTGTTTTTTTAAATTGTTTTAATAGGAACTGATGAATGGAATGTAGATTTAGGAACTGAACCATTATCTACTTCAGAAAGTTAAGTCCCCCTTTTTTTGGAATGACCTAAAAAGTTTGTAAAGTAAAAGAGTTGGATTTTCCCTAAGACTTTCAGAATATTCTAAAACTGGTCTATAACATGGGAAAATCTAAGAGCAACAGTGAAAACTATGGGAAGTCCATTAACAGCCTCCTCTATTAAAATAACTTTTCTCCCAATTATAAAATAACAATTAAAATGTTGAAAATAAGTTATATATGTTGATTATATCCAACTTTTAAGATAAAGAAAAGATAGCCTATATATCTTTTCCATATATATGTATGTATGTATTGATTTCAGAGAGAAAGAGAGAGAGATAGAAACATCAAGATGAGAGAGAATCATTGATTAGCTGCTTCCTGTGCACACCCCCTACTGGGGATTAAGCTCACAACCTGGGCATGTGACCTTTACTGGAATTGAACCCGAGACCCTTCAGTCTGCAGGCCAATGGTCTATCCACTGAGCCAAACCAGCTAGGGTGCCACTATCTTAATATATAGCGTCCAAGTCATTTTTCTTTTTTTGTTCTTTTTACTGACTGTATCATGAGCATGCTCCCTTGTCATTGAATATTCTTCCTCAATGGTTTTTTGATGGTTGCATGTCAGACAGATACATGAATATACAATTTAGCCAATCTCTGTTGATTATTTAAGTGTTTCTTAATTATAAGTAATGCAACAAACCCACTTTTACATAAATCTTCCTATCACCAGTCTTCTGAAGAGATATCTGGGAGTAGTATGCTGCATCAACAGTATGAACATTTTAAGGACTTTTACAGACTATCAAATCTGACCACATCCTTTAAAGACCTAATTAAAAATACTAGTTTGTGGCACTTACACCTTTATTCTTCAAGGATTTCAAGAAGTCAGTTGTTCATTTCCCAAAATGATCAGTTGTGTGAAAGTCTCTAGGATTCCTTTTCTGCATTTCTTTGCATTCCTTAATGAAAATGAATGTGTTTGCCTTTTGTGTTTGACAGATCAGGGAGCAGAGGCAGAAGGTATTTTGTAATATGCTTTCACCTAGTAATTAGGTCATCAGGCTGTTGCTTATTTTTGGATGCTTGTGCCTGGCAAGCAATTGTGAGACCTGAGGCAGCTTTATTTTGCTGCTTCCGAAGCTGTGGTTCATAGGATATACCTGCGCAGCTTCAAGTCAGTGATGAGATATTTTCACGTTTTTATGAGAATGACCCATGCTGCCTGTCCTATCAGTGTGAGTGAACTGAAAAGGGGAGAGGGGAAGGAGTTATGGAGAGGATAAAGACTATTTGGGGGTAGGGGGGCAGATCTTTGATTTATGAGCTCAGCTTTCTGCATAGACAGCTGTGCGGTCCCTAAGCAAGTCTTGTTTTGTATGATTAATGTATACCAGGGGATCTCCTAATGGAATTAGATACTTACCAAGATGGAGCAGTTGCTCTTCATTCATTCTTCTCCTGCCTTCTTGATAAGCAAGAACCTGCTTGCCCTGTCTCCTTCAGCCATTATTTAAACTAAATATCTGACGGCCTGCTGGAGATAGGTTTCTAGAGCCTCCTCTGTCATAACACTGAGCTGTTCTATCTAAGGACAGAGTATGGGGTAGAGACATGGTCTGGAAGGATTGGAAGAAACTTTAGAAATATAGTTCCAGCTTCTAATTTGATAGCACAATTGGTTCCTGGCTTCAGAAAACTTACAGTCTTTTTAGAAATAAGATACATGGGAAACGACTAAAAACCAGAACAAATTTTAAAAAGTACAAGGCAGTGAATGGTTTCGTGCCAAACAAGAAGCGTCAACAGTAACGGCTTTCAGATTTCAGAAAGAGAGGGAACTTTGGGCCCTGGAGATCAGCACCTCATGCTGGAGAGTTTGTTCAGTTGTTGGTTTTTATTTTTTAACTGGGTCTTAGAGAAGGAGTAAAATAAAAGGCAGAAGATGTCTGGAAACGAGGAGTGGGTGATTTTGACTTGTGCGACAGGTTTTGTTCAGTCACTTGGCTGTATAATTTGGAGAGGACCTGAAGCCCTTTTCTTAGAAAGCAAGCAGAATTGTAAGGGCCGTGTTGTCCTGGAGAGTCTATAGCATCTCTGTCACTAGCACTTAAAGAGTTCAGAGAGAGCCAGCAGGGCCAAGGCTCCCTCTCTTCCTGATGGGGTCCGGGGGCCAAGCCAGCAGATACACACTTAGGTAGTTTTATGGCGTGTGACTCAGAGAGTATTTAGGGAACCTAGTTGTCCCTAGGTGAAGTCCTGGCTGAGAAAACGTCTCCCTCTTTTTTGTAAGACTTGCTTCCTGGGGAAATTTACTGCCCCAAAGCCTTAAGTTCCTCTGTGCTTCCCAGTCAGGCCTCAAAGCTGCAGGCTTTATTAAAACCTTCAAGTTATTGGAGCCTTTTAAACTTTCAATGAAATCATCTTACTGTGGGCTGTAATTCAGGTAATTCACAAAAGATAAGGATTACAGATATTCAGACATAAATATCTTCCAATGTTTCTCTACACTTACTAGTAAAAACAATACCCCTTTCAACTAAAAGCTGACACTTAAATACTGTCCTTTGTTTTACTAACAGGTATACTTCAAGATACTCAAAGATACTTTTCCTATTTAGCCTGCCTGAAAGGCTAATATTTGAGATTCATTCTTCTGGAGGTTATTAAAATGTAAATCTTTTCCTATTAAAATTAAATAATTATCCACCATTTACATTGTAACTTACCTTAGGTGAGAAGGTGAGATAGAGTTAAGGTTTGGAGTGGGTAAGAGGAATCCTCAACTTGTCAGTTTTGCTTTGAAGTCAGCCCAGCCATCCGAGTGCAGACGTGAGAAAGTTCTGCTCTGGATGGTCCCAGCTCTCTCTCGCTTGTGAGTTGGAGTTCAGATGTAGCTTCACAAGCTTCGAAGTTGAGTGCTGTCTTCTAAAATGATCAGTAAGTGGCTAGGAAAGGTGCCTGGGCCTAATAGGTAACATTTGCAGTTGGCTAGAACCCTGGCTTGTCGAATTGGCACAAATGGATTTATTTATTGGACATAGACTCTGGCTTTGCCATGGGCCCTGTCTGTATTCCAAGTGGTGACAGCCTTTGTGGGGTGAGAAGTAGTGCCACAGGAGCTGGGCAAGCTGGAAGTGCATTTATTGCCTGCCTAAGCCTTACCAAAGTTTGCCTAAGATGTCTGGCCCCCCTCTTTTTTTTATTTTTTATTTTTTATGAGGTTGCGGTTCTTCTGGAGGAAATTTGCCTTTACCCCTTAATCTTCTATTATGCAGGGAAGAGAGTAGGATTTAGCTCTCAAAAATGGGGTATGAGCTCACAGATGAACCTTTTTCCTTCTTTTTTCGATCCCTATTTACTGAAATGCGTTTTAGGGTTATAAACTATTACTTCTGTCTCATGTTCTTCCTGACCACTTGCTTTAAATTTCTATTATAGCTATTGACATTTTTAAATAAAATCTCATGAATACATTTGAAGATTTTGCATTAACTTAACACCATTTACTCAGTTCTTCTTGGTGTATCACATCAATAAATTATACATCTGTACTAGAGGCCCGGTGCACAAAATTCATGCACTTGGGGGGGGTGTTCCTCAGCCCGGCCTGAGCCCTCTTGCAGTCCGGGAGCCCTTGGAGGATGTCCGACTGCCACGGAGGTGGGAGAGGCTCCCAGCTCAGGGCTTCTGGCTGAGCTGCGCTCCCCCTGTGGGAGTGCACTGACCACTGCGGGGCAGCTCCTGCATTGAGCATCTTCCCCCTGGTGGTCAGTACGCATCATAGCAACCGGTCGTTCTGCTGTTTGGTCGATTTGCATATGAGTCTTTTATTATATAGGATTTTTACCTATGAAGTATTGACCTTCAGCATCAAAGCATTAAGTATATCATTAAGACAGGTAGTAGTTATCTATCTAATAAATGCCCCTGGCACTTGACTGGCTTGATTCAGTTCAATATACTTATCACATAATTCATTTAAAACTCATTCAGACACTATTTAATAACCATATACAAAAACTGAACTATATCTTAGAAAATAAGATTGCATTCACACAATGGAAATTATGCAGCAATGAAATTATTTATAAAAAATTTCTAATGGCTTAAGATATGTAAACTGTACATGTGTTACTCTCTCACCAAATATTAAAAATATTTACATGTGTGAAGAAAGATAAAGGAAAAAAAGACAGAAAATAAGTAAACCAAATGTGAATAGTGAGTGGTTCTGTCTGGATGAGAAGATTATGAGTTATTACATTTTTATTCTTCATACTTTTCTGTTGTTGTATGCAGTTTTTTAAAACTATAGACTGGGTACCACTTCTATAATGAAAAATAAATCCAATAAGGATCGGGAATCAAACCATGACCTCCTGGTTCACAGGTCGATGCTCAACCACTGAGCCACACTGGCCGGGCAGATCAGTGTTTCTTAAATTGGGTAATGCTGGTGCTAACTCATAGGTTTGCTGCAACTGTTTGGAAAACAGTAATTCAGAGTTTTACAAAATTGATGGTAGCAGTTATGAAAATCCTGAAGCATTTTAGTTCTGTGTCTTGTGAAATTATTTTATTTTTTAAGATAAACCTTTTATTGAATTATAACACATATCCACAAAAGTACACAAATCTTAAGTGTACAACTTATAAATTTTCAACATACCTTTGTAACCACATCATTTTATATATATTTTTGTTTTGTGCTGCTATGTCTGACAAAATTTTCATAGTTCTACTTTTAAAAATACATTGTTTAGTGTTCTGTGGTTTCCATAAGTTACATTCTAGGTATTCTGCACTTTTTGCTCTCATAATTTTATTAACTCTTTGAGTTTTTACATTTTTCAAGGAGCTCTAAAATTTCATTCAGAATATTGCTATTCTTAGTTCATAGCAAAAAAATTGGCTTTTATCAATTAAAAATGCAAAAAGGTAATAACTGCAAATTATTGACGTCTAGCCTGTGCAGATTTAATTTTTCTTTCATTCCCAGTGTGGCACACGTTTCCCCCAGTTGGCTGGTTGTGTGGAACTTGATTCCTGTGCCTCTGCCTATGATACAGCTCAGGTTGCTAATCTGAAGAAGCAGATCAGCAGCCAGCAGTAAGTGTGTCAAGCCTAGAAATGCTAGACCAGCTGGGAGGAACTTTACAGACGTTAGCTTCAGGTGGGGAAACTGAGTCCTGGAAGGTTACATGCCTCCTCCAGGGTCACAGAGTTGGCACCAGAACTGAGTCTAGAACCCCATTACTAAACCATGCTAAGTCCCTATTCTCATCTTAAAATTCACCCTTTCTACTGAAAATGCAATCCTCAGACTGCGAAATCAACTTCTGAAGAAAGATAAATTACCTAACACGTTTTCCAGCCAAACTTCTTAATGGGGATAACCTGACAGCATTGATCTATTTTGGAAAATATCCCTTGGGTTACTTCGGGCAAATGAGGGATGGTGTGGGATGGTATAAATGCCCGTCAGTAATTGTTTAGAGCAGTTCCGGGAGGACATTCAACTGGAATAACCCTGGCAATAGGGAAAGTGTGGCGTGATGTTGACTTGTGACCCTTCCCTGGGGAGCAGCTGTGTCAGGAGACCTGACAGAGCTTCTGGAACACAAAGTCTCCAGTCTGTGCTCCCCGTCACTGGGCAGGGAGACTAACTACTGTGCCTGGGAGATGACCATCAATGTTATATTCCTTATTGTTTTTGAGATTTTGTTTCAATTGGCGAAAGGTAGATAAGTAAATAAGGCTGCTCTTTGGTTTGCTAAGAGAGGCCAGGGAACATAGTTAGTAAGTACTAATAACTGTGGTGGGGGCCCCGGGGATTTAGTGCTTAATAAAACATGTCTGTCAGGACTTAGTCTGTGGAGCTGGCAATCCCAAGGAGAGATCGCCATCGCCTTCCAGAAATCCTTGATTCTGTTGGTATGTTGTTTAGGGCATTGCACAGATCTCATCAGAGCACACTGATTGCTGCCTGCCTATAAGTCTGTAGAGAAAGGTGTCTTCTGAGTCTCACATGGCAGCCATCCTTGGTCTGACCTCTAGTGCCACTCGCCAAAGTACCATCCAGCAGACCCATTGTGTCCTTTCTCACTGTTCCCGGAGTACAAGCCTTTCTCAGAGGCTCTGTCCCTCAAATATCTATGGCTGCTTCTGCCTTTGAACTTTTGGACATGTTTTCTCCCTTATTTAGAATGCCCCTTCCTCCCCTTCGTTTCTCCAAATCCTGCCCAACCGTGTTAAGGCCCAACTCAGTTCCCATCTTCTCTCCTCAGAACTCATGTGGCATTCTACCCATACCATGCTATGGATGATATAACTACAATTCAGCCTACTGGTGAAGAGTGGACTCTGGAGTTAGCCGGTCTGTGTGACCTTGGCCAGAAGCTTTCCTGAGTCTAGATTTCTTCATCTTTAAAAATGGGAATAATAATTGCACTTAGCCATAAGTTGTGTAGAATGAAAGAGTTCATACTATTAAAACCCATAGAACAATGCCTGGTACATAAGTTCTCATTAAATATTAGTTATTATTCCTTCTAGCATGTATGTAATCATGGCCTTACTTGTGTTGGTTAATAATTTTAAGTATTTATTGGCCCCTAGTGAAATTTTAAAGTCCTCTCAGGAAGAAAGCGGCTTGATTTTACACTTTTTTGTTGACCTTTTCTAGCCATACATGTGCATATAATAGTTCCCCAATACATGAAGCTAATGCTGTATTAAATAAAGAAAATAGGTGGAACAGAAGTAAGGAATTGAAGAGAAAATATAGGCTTCAGTTCACAGATGGTGTTTTCTTATGATTCTTAGAGCATGCAATTTGTTCTTTTTTTCTTTCCTTGTCATGAGTCTAATGAGCTCTTCTGTCACACTCACCAGAGTATGAACATCATTTAGCAAGGATGCTAGAAATTTCAGGAGGTTGTTTCAGACACTCTTTTCTTCTAGGCCTGTGCTGGGATGGAATCTCAGACAGTAGATTCTGATCTATCAGAATATCTCAAAGCAGGTGGGTCCAGAGCTGGGTGTTACTAACATACCTCCCTTGCTGAAGGGCATGGGCAATTCACCATTAGGGAGGGGACTTACCCTTCAGCCACCCTCTCTTTGCCTTTCCCTCCTCCTCTATTAGCAGCTTAAATGCTCACAAGCACCATCTTTACCTGTCAGTGTTCACAAACATTTGGGGGAAATCGGAGGTTACCTTCTGGTGGGAAGAGGTGGGGACCCAGGCAGAAGCTTTCAATAAAGAGCCAATTGCAGATAGGAGTTGTGGTGATGGCAGGAGCTGCCAGAGGGGTCCTCGGCCATTCACCCAGCAGTCTGGGACTTTAGCCAGGGTCTCCACAGAGCCCCTTGGGTGCCCTCTCGTGATGAAAATGCTGTGTTTCTCCTTCTCCTAGGCTGGAACAAGACATTAAAAAATTAAAGGCTGACCTGCAGGCCAGCAGGCAAGTGGAACAAGAGCTCCGCAGTCAGATCAGCTCCCTCTCTAGCACCGAGCGAGGGATCCGCTCAGAAATGGGCCAGCTCCGGCAGGAGAATGAACTGCTGCAGAACAAGTATGTGCACCTATCAGGCCTTTTATGAGCCATGTGGCCTCACTGCTTCTTTTGTTTCCAGGGATTAGAGCATTAGATTCATGGTGACAAAGGGACCGAGCAGAGAGGTTTTTAAATAAAATGTATAAAATGTTTAATTTAATACCAGATATCCAACATATTATAAAATCTGTAAGAACCTCTTTCATTTCAACAGAAGTTTATTAATATTGCTATTTTGTCTTCTCTCATTTAATGACTTCTCTTAATTTAAAATAGTTATCAAGCTTTTATGATAATATACGGAAAGTTGACAAGAAATATTTCTGCCACAATTCGAAGCTCTTGCTCCTTTGAGTGAAAGTTTCCAGAGCATTGGACTCTATTTACTTTGATTTCCAAAACTAAATGACATTGAACTTTGATTTTACTTGAAGAGACAGGCAAAAAGCCAGCTCTTCTGTGTGAATTCTTATGCTTTCTATTAATTCATTCTGGAATTATTTCTTGACTCAATATGGGTCTGTCCTTTTTTTTTTTTTTTTTAATTTCTTCACACTGTGTGTCTACAGTAGTGATTAATACTATAGGCTTTGGATTTTCTGGGCTTGCCCCATTGAAAGAGTAGTTCTTCAACATTTTTAAGGAATGTAACTCAAAAGTTCAAGCATTTTAGGCAAATAACCTCTCCACTGCTTCTCACCCACATATGTGATGGCTGTAGCATTGATACATAGAGAACATCTCACCCTTATTGATATATTTAGGTAAACTGACCTCATATTGTTATGTTAAGCTGGGGGGTGGTTGTAGGCAGGGAAGGGAATATGGCTGAAGTTTCCATTGAAATGAAGCATCCTGTGACCCTACAAGATCTAGTTTGGGATACTCTAGAGAAACCGTCGCACAGCTGGAAAGGAAAGTCAGCAACATAATTATATTCAGGCAAAGAAAGACATTCCCCCACTCACCCTTTACCTCAGTTTCAGTGGGGCTGGTTCCATCAGCTGTGCCTTGGTCAGACTGAAGTTCTTTCAAGGTGCTTTGGGGCACTTGAATTAGTTCTGCTGTTATATTTCCCTCTGATAGAAACTTGTTTTACCCTATTTTCTGAATGACCTTCTGTAGATAGAGCAGAAGCTAGGTCTGTATCTTGTATGGCAGCTTGCTTATTGGTATTTAGAAATTGTTAAATAATTATGACAGTGTGTTCTACCTGGGTATTCTGGGAGTTGACATTTATGTTTGCTGTTCAAACCTCTTTTTTACTTTGGCCTTAAAATGACAAAGAGGAGCCATGTTTTTCCAGGGTTCATAATGGTCATTGTAATTGTAAAACTCTGTGTGATAATCATTTCCATATAGGTTACATAATGCTGTGCAAGTGAAGCAAAAAGACAAGCAGAATATCAGCCAGTTGGAAAAAAAGCTAAAAGCTGAGCAGGAAGCCCGAAGCTTTGTAGAAAAGCAGTTAATGGAAGAGAAAAAGAGGAAGAAGTTAGAAGAAGCTACTGCTGCCCGGGCTGTTGCATTCGCTGCTGCATCTAGGTATGTCCGTATCACCTGAGTGCTTAATCTATGGTTGGCTTTCCTTGTACCGAGACAGCCATGGGAATTTGATGCCTTGGGCAGGATTAGAAATACAGTAGTCTTGCATGGATGGATTGCTTTTAATTATGGTTTTATTAGCTGGCTTAAACTCCATCTGTGCAAGTTTGCACTCTCTTATACCCAACTTCATCCTCAGTGATCTCCATAAAGTGGGGGGAGGATATCACCATGCCTCCCACACCTGGGAGGCAAAGAGCTGCTCATAAAAGGGCTTCCAGCTCTAGCTGGTTTGGCTCAGTGGACAGAGCATCGGCCTGTGGACTGAAGAGTCCCAGGTTCGATCCCCAGTAGGGGGCATGCAGGAGCAGCCAGTCAATGATTCTCTCTCATCATTGATGTTTCTATCTCTCCCTCTCCCTTCCTCTCTGAAATTGATAAAAATATTTCTTTTAAAAAAAGGGTTTCCAGTCACTTTCTTCCAGACTGATAATTACTAAACACTTTGAAAGAACCAATCTAGAATTTTGTACTCTTTATAGAACCATCACTACTCCCTACTCTTTGGTGTGTGTTTCTGAAGTTTTTATCTTAAAACTAGAGGCCCAGTGCACGAATTCATGCATATTGAATGGAAATTCATTAGAAGAAATATTTTAATATTGCTATTCGCCCTTTCTCTATATTAGAAGTGTCAACCAAATTCACGATTGACAATGACAGATGGAAACACCCGATTGGCGCCAGGGAGAGCTTTATATATATAGATAAACTTGCTTAATTAGACTTGCTTTCTGATTTAGCTAAACTTTTTCCAGCTCAGTGAAGCACTCCAACTTCTCTTTCAGGTAATAGTTAGCAACACAGCAGTAAATATCAACACGAAGCAGATTATTATTGTAGATCATGCAGGGAGGACAAAGGGTAAAATATTTAACTGCAGCAGTGTTTGTATTCTGTGCAGTGAGAAAACCTGAAGTCATTTTCAAGGCCAACCATTCCTTACTTCTTTTCAGTCGGGTCAAGTTTCTAAGCTTTCTAAATCTCCATTTTCTGGCTAATGAAAAGAAAATAGGATTGCACCGAGTCTCCTATCTACCTACTCCAGGACTTCTGTGAGGATCAAATGAGATGAGGCATGGGAAAATGCTTCACAGACATTTGGTTACAGTGTCAAATGTTTCCACCTGGCTATAAAGCAAGTCCTGTTCCTGGGCTGAAGAAACTCCAAGGAGGCTAGTCACTAGGGAGAGGAAGGCGGGCGTTGCTACATGACGTCATTACCCGGCGCCCACAGCCACTGTTTCCAGGCTGGGCTGGGCTCTGGACCGCATTTTATGCTGTGGGGTCTCGGCAGTGTCAGCTGCGATTTGGTGGGGTGTCGCTCCAGGGTGGTGGTGGGGCCTGTGTCCCACTTGGGGGAAGCCAAGTGTTGCTTTGTGGGCATCAGGTCCATGGTGTCGTTTCTCTGTCAATGGCCAGTGCGCATCATGGCAGCTCCTACATTGAGCGTCTGTCTCTCTGGTGGTCAGTGCGCGGCATAGCGACCAGTCGGATGGTCGGACACTTAGCATATTAGCCTTTTATATATATATATATATATATATATATATATATATATATATATATATATATATAGATGGAAGAGAGGTAAAATCTTGGTTCCCAAGTACTATGTACTAACTCTCATGTCTTTGTTGGATATCAGCAAATTGTCAAATGAGCTGGAGAAGATGGGGGGAAAGGAAACATAAGTCACTCTTAGATATCATTGAACTTGTGGAGTGATGCAAATTAGGGACCACTTCCTATACCATTGAAACGTATGCAAATATTCCAAACTTGATATGTAACTGCTATCTGAATATAAGCAAGGAGAGAAAATAGTTAAGAGCCTCTGTGTTTGTTTTTGGCTTCTACTTCACTTTTTTTCCTTTGTTTTCTTGACTAGTGAAGTCATTTGCATGGTAGAAGTCAATTACGGGTTTACAGATGCCGAGTGAGGGTAAATTATTATTTATTTCATTTTAAGTTTCTATCGTCATTTGTATCTATGTGGTATAATTCTACTGGCATTCTTTCTTGAGTTTTGCTTTTTTGTATTTGGTGTGTTAATAGCCTTCTTTTGGGTTCTGGCATTTGCAGAATAATTGATCAATCCTCAGCTTACCTTTTAGGAAATAACAGCAGGAGAGGACTCTTTCTGCTGTGTTATCCTGTCTCGCCCCAGCAGACTCTGTACTGCAGATAGCTGAGCTCACTTGGCTTAGCAGCATCTATACAGACACACAAGACCCTTTATTAGTCTGCCTAACCCTAACCTAATCTAATGTGGACTTTTTGGTTTGTTCATTGTTTGAAGATTTGCAAGCATTTCTGAAGCACTTACACTTGCAGGAGATTTTTCTGAATAATAATCTAGTGTGGCCTGTGCTGTCCTTAATTCATCTACCACCTTACCCCCCCCCCCCTTTTTCTTCCCCAAAAATCCACTGGAAGTATATGACAATTCCTTAACCATGTTGTGTAGTGCCTCTTATACCTGAGAATCAGTAAGTTGGTTTTCTTCTCTACTCTAAATCCCTTTTGTTCCCAGTTAAGCTTATTTGTTTTGTTTTGATCTTACTCTTAGATGGTCCTTATTTGCCATCACTTGTGTAGAGGTCGTTTCTATTCTTAATGAAATCTCAAGCCTTTGAGTCTCTCACTGGATCTATATTTTTCTGTAGGCAAGACACCTACTTTCTCCATCAGGCTGTTTCTGCAATCTTGCCATCATCTTTTGTAGTTTATCCTTATTGTAGCCTTGAGAAGCCACCTAATGCTGCTCCCTTCTTCTGTTTACTCCAGGCCTGTGGCAACCATGATTAAAGAAAGGTGAAAGTCTCAAGCCGTAGTCCCTCAAAAGTGAAAAAAACTTCTGGTTCACTGCCCCCTGCTGGCCTTGTCTGGCTCTGCCTTGCTCAGTTTGTGT
This sequence comes from Eptesicus fuscus, assembly GCF_027574615.1. Lineage (NCBI taxonomy): Eukaryota > Metazoa > Chordata > Mammalia > Chiroptera > Vespertilionidae > Eptesicus > Eptesicus fuscus. Next base: position 15,303,169 of record NC_072481.1, read on the forward strand.
GCATTATCTCAAGTCAGGGTGGGAAGCTTGTTGGGAAACCTCCATTTTTATCCCAGTTCTGTGACCTACAAACTAGGTGACCATGAACTAGTATTCTATCTTACTTACTGGTATAAAAGTGGATAATATACCCTATCCCCATAAAGAAGGTAGTGTGGGTGAAGTACCTCGCTTGCTGCCTGGCTCATATTAGATATCCCGTTAATGATAATTATTTTTAAAGAATTTGTTGAAATTATCAAAGAATAGAGAGAATACCAGACAGCCAATACCTGACTGACTTCGGAGTATAGAGAAATACCAATCCTGCAATATAAGTAAACCAATAGTCTTGTAAGTCCCCTTACTTTCTTCTCTTCTTTTTCAAAAGGGGAGAGTGCACCGAAACCTTACGGAATCGGATCAGAGAATTGGAGGCAGAGGGCAAGAAGCTCACAATGGACATGAAGGTGAAAGAAGACCAGATCAGAGAACTAGAACTGAAAGTTCAGGTAATGGGAGAACCAAAGGCTTTCTCGTACTTGAATTCTTCTTCTACGTTGATTGGTGACCTATGATATAATGTGGAAATGGTGCTTTTTGATACAGGCAAATCCCATTGCATCTGAAAATCTCTGTGACAAGAGGAAGCTCTAATCTTGTCCAGCTCATTGATGTCATATTTAATTTAGTCAGATTCTAATGCAAGCCAGAAATGTTGATGGTCCTTTGACATGTTTTATACCAGAATTTGAATTACTGTAGATTCATTTTATTTTTTTAGGTTATAGGCCAGATTAGTGTCCTTTGGAATTTATACATCTCTTATCAGCCCTAACCGTGTCTCCATCCCCAGGGAATTGACCATTCTAGGTTGCTCTGAGCTTTTCCAGATTGCAGTTCTGTGCAGAACATTGCGAGGAAAGCTGCCAGTGCTGTGAACGTAGCCAGTTTTGGGAGCCATGTGTACTGTGGCCAAGTATTTGGCATTGGCACTTCAAGGGAACATTTAAAATGAATGTCATATATTATAAAGTTACAGTAATTTGACTCACGTGGAACTGGTAAGAAATTACTGGCATGTCAGTGGAGTAGAATAGATGACCTAGAGACAATACCTAAAGTGTGCGGTAAAGGTGGCATCAGAAATGGATGGGAATGGTGAGGAAAAAACAATAAAATTAGAAGGTCATCTCCATCCTACACAAAAAGAAATTCCAGATGAAGAGTTGAATGCAGAAATAAAAAGACGTTTTATGCCAAAACCAGTTTGGCTCAGTGGATAGAGCGTCGGCCTGCGGACTCAAGGGTCCCAGGTTCGATTCCAGTCAAGGGCATGTACCTTGGTTGCGAGCACATCCCCAGTAGGGGTGTGCAAGAGGCAGCTGATCGATGTTTTCTCTCTCATCGATGTTTCTAACTCTCTATCCCTCTCTCTTCCTCTCTGTAAAAAAATCAATAAAATATATTTAAAAAAAAGACGTTTTATTTTAAACTAGGTGAAAGTATAGTAGAATTTCTTTAATCTTGAAATGGGAAGACTTTCTAAACAAAAATAATGGAAGAGGTAATGGAAGGAGACTAAACTTTGGGTGATGAGCACACAATGCAATATATAGATGATGTGTTATAATACTGAAACTTATATAATCTTATTAACCAATGTCAGTCACCCCAAAATTAAATAAGTTAAAAATTACATTGCAGTCAAAAATATAATGGAAGAAATCACAAAGCAAAAAATACAAAATATAAATGAGAATAATCAACTGGGGGAGTATAGATATTGTAACAAATATAAATAAGAAATTAATACTCTCAATATATAAATAATTCATAAAAATTGCTAAGCTCAAATATACAGAAAAATAGGCAAAGGATGCCAATAGTTAATTCACAGCAGAAATAGAAATGGCTGATAAGAACATATTACTATATCCTTATTAATCACAAGACATAGATTAAAATTGAGTATCATTTGTATCCTGTGAAATTAGCAAAGAATTTTTAAATGATAATATCAATCTGAGTGAGCCTGCAACGAAACAGGCCTCAGACATTGCTGGGGAAGTGTAACTTTCTGGAAAGGGTCATCTACTTTTTAAGTATTTCCCTTGTTAGGACTTCAACCTAAGGTAAGTATTTTTTTAAATCTTATTGATGATATATATACAGAGATGTTCATCATGGTGGTAATATAAATGCAAAAAAAAAAAAAGGAAACAATCTTAACAATAGGTGATTCATTTAATAAATTATGGTACATATATATGTGTGGGAGTATTATGCAGCCATTAAGAATTACATTTTCAAAGAACATTTGAGATTATATAAGTTTTTTTAAATTATACAAAACTGAACATACACTGTTATCTCATTTATGTTAAAAGATACACATGTGCTTAAAAGACTAAAACAATATGTATCAAATTTTCACAATGTTGGGATTTTGGGTGATTTTCGTTTTCTTCTTTGAACTTGAATATATTTTAAAATTCTCTATAATAAGTGTGGATATCTCTTTTAAAATGAAGAAATTAAAATATCTTTACACATATATTCATTGGTTACATTACCAGATGTTTTAAGTGGACTTATTCTGCAGTGTGCCCTATTAAAATAATTAACATTTTTACAATTGTTAGTGCAAATTGAGAGTAGAATTTTGGCAAATTTGATTCCAGTATTACAGCAACATTTGCAACTGGCAGCCAGGAAAACGTTCTTTTTGGTTCTGAATTAAGCTTGTAAGACAGTGTCTTATTTGGAGACAGAAAAACCCAACTTAGTCAAATTTATCTAAAATGTTTTTTTATGTGCACATTACCATACAAATACATTTTGCCCTCTAAGTGGTGAGGTCTAAACCCGTAGAATACTAGCATTCTGTGTTCTAGGGGCCAGGTCAATAATAGCGGGATTTTATTTGTGACTTCAGGCTAATTTGTAGACATCGATGCCAAAATTATCTTGTAACATTGCTGCTTTGATGATATTGATAGGAGCTTCGGAAGTATAAGGAAAACGAGAAGGACACTGAGGTGTTGATGTCAGCTCTCTCGGCCATGCAAGATAAAACACAGCACCTGGAGAACAGCCTGAGCGCAGAAACGAGGATCAAGCTCGACCTGTTCTCCGCACTGGGGGACGCAAAGCGGCAGCTCGAGATTGCCCAAGGTAGGAGGACAGCGGGCCCCCAGGGGAGGTGCTGTGGCTGAGAATGCACAAGGACGCAGAGCATTTCAGTTTTCTCCTTAGTGGTTTAAGTGCCCAGCATACAGTTTTGTTGAATTAGAGAACTGCAGAGTCACTCAGAGGTGCTGGTGCAGCAGTACTTATAGGGTCTGTGGGAACAGAGAGAGAGGCAGGGACGAAGCCAGCCTGGGGAGTCCGAGGGCTCAGGGAAGCTGATGTCTGAGCTGGGTCTTGACTGATGAGAAAGGGTTAGCCCAGTGAAGAAGCAGTAGAGAGGAGTGAGGACTAGAGAGGCATATAACAGAAGCAGCAGCTTGAGCGAGGCCAGGGAAGCTAGGAGGGCCTGATGTGTTCAGAGCTGCAGCTGGCTGTGCTTGGCTGGAGAGAAGGTTACAGTCGAAGTGGTGAGAGGAGAGTCTGGAGAACTGGCTGTTCACTCAGCAGGTATTTATTGAGACCTACTGTGTGCCAGGCCCTGTGAGAATCCTTGAGGGACCAGACAGTAACAAACATTTTGGTCTTAGGGACCCCTTTACACTCTTAAAATCATTGAGTACCCCAAAGATGTTTTTATAAAAACTGGATTATATCTGTCAACATTTGTCTATTAGAAATGAAAAGTTCAAACATGTATTTCATAATTTATTTTAAAATAACATAAACATATTGTTAACATAAATAATATTTTTATGAAAAATATTTTCAAAAAATTTTAATGAGAAAAGTGACATTATTTTACATTTAGCAAATCTCTAGTTTCTGGCTTAATAAAAGATAGTTCCATTCCCATCTCTTTCTATATTCAATCTGTTGTAATTTTGCTTGCCATGTTGTTTTGGAAGACTCTTTTATGTCCATGAGGGAATGAGTGTGAAGAAGGCAAACCATGCCTTAGTGCTATGGACCCTGTGGGTCCTGTGAGAGGGCAGGCCACGGCCTACTGCCCTCAGCTAGAGGTAGAGGGCGTCAAAGGGGAGGAGATATCGGGTGGCTTCATGAGGGAGGGGACTCAGCTTTGAAGGGTGAATTCTGAGAGCAGAGAATAGCAGGGAAGAACATGGTTACCTGAGGGAATAGTGTAAGAGAAGGAAAGAAAGTGTTGGGAATGTCCAGGTGAACAGACCAGTGACCTCAAGTTGGGGGACCTGGAAGAAGAGAGTGGGAGGTCAGGAGCACCATGAATGAAGCCATCCTAGAGAACTTACTTCCTGGGTTTTCAGGAGGAAGGGGGTGAGATGTTCTGGCTGTTGTTTTGGAAATCTCTTTCCAATAGCTGTGTGAAAGATGGGTTTGAAAGACAGCGGAGGCAGAGAGGTCATTTAGGAAGCTTTCACTGTCCTAGCTAAGAGTGGTGAGTGGGGAGCAGGATGTCCAGACGGGAGGGAAGGATAAAGGTGCCAGAACCAAGAACGAAGAACAGGAAGGTGTGAGGAATGAAAAGAGAGAGTGAGTTTGGTTTGGGATGTTTCCATTTGGAGTTGCTTCCTGGACACCCAGGTAAAAAGAGTTCATCAGTCATTGGGAGTTTGGGGCCTAAACTCCAGAGAAAGACCAAACCCCCTGTGGGTGGGGGGTGGGATATAGAAGTTACGAGAAGTTAGTGAAGCCATAAGAGGGGCTTGGAATGGCCCAGATGGTAGAGCAAAAAGAGAAGGGAGTTGAGAATCGGGCTTATTAATCTGTGGACTCAGGGAAAGCATTTAAAAAGAAGGGTCCTGGGATCCTGCTTTAAAGCTGAGCTTCTGATCATACACTGGCTTTCTGCCTGCTTGGCCCAGCTCCCTGAGAAGGGGCCACCTCTCTCTGTAGCACCCCGTTTACTCCGATTTGCAAACGTGGAAGAGATTTCCCCCTGCAGTGAAGCAGCATCTGGTCTCCAAGTAGCTGAGGGGAGCTTGGCTTGTCAGCCCAGGAATTCTTCTAAAGCAACAAAGAAGCAGAGAGAAATGTCTTTTTCAAAAGCTCTGGGAATGTTTGCATATTACTGATTAAAGAAATCAAATTTAAATCTGTGTAGAAGAAAAAAGATCCAGTGGCTCATATATCAGATGCCGTAGGTATTTTATTCACCTGAGGCTAATTGTTAAAAGGGAAGGAGGATTTTGATGCTTGCTTAAAGCTGAGGAGGCATGAAGGAAGTCCCAGGGACCAGGTTCTTTCTATGGCTCTTTGCTGCTGCCTTTCCCACTAATTCCCTTCACTGTCATGCTCAGAATATTCTAATAAGAACCCAATTTTGTAATTCAAATCAAACCCCTGTGTTGCTTTTCTCCTTCCTACTATCTATATCATTTGATTCATCCTGGTTTCAAAATTACTTTCATCTCTGCTGCATCCTTTTAAAAACTATGCCACCATGGGCAGCTACATTTTAAATATGTTACCATCTTCCACAGGACTCAGAATGAATACAACTCAAATGCATCCTCCTTCTTTTCTAAGCATTTAAGTTTCTGAAGTGCTACTCCTAAGTGTTCTTCCTCTAGTGGACCAGGGAGCTTCAAAGAATGATGGAAATTGCATGGGCTTTGGAATGAAGGGTCCTGGGTTGACATCCTGCTCTACCTGTTAATAACTGGGCAAGATGCATAATTTGCAGCGCCTCAGCTTTGTACTGGGCTGGCACTAGGGATACCGTAATGAGAGAAAAAAAGTAGATAGTCCCTGTCCTCATGGAGCTCATGGCCCAATGGAGAGATGATGAACACAGGTCATCACCTAAGTGAATAGTTACAAGAGAGGTGGAAGAATGTGTAGGCAGGAGTGCAGACTTGAGCCAGACTGCATAGATTTTAATTCTGGCTCTGTTTGTTACTCAGCCTCTGTATGCCTGTTTCCTCATCTATAAAATGGATTATGCTGATAATAATTTCTGCCTGATAGGGTTGTTGTGATAAATAAATGAGTTTGTATGTGGGAGTACTTAGAACAGTGTCTGGAACATACGTGTTAGCTAATATAATTATTACTAGAGGCCCGGTGCACGAATTCATGCACCAGCAGGGTCCCTTGGCTTGGCCTGCGGGATCTGGCCGAAACAGGCTCTCCGACATCCCCCAAGGGCTTCTGGATTGTGAGAGGGCGCAGGCCAGGCTGAGGGACCCCATCAGTGCACGGGGCTGGGAAGAGACACGGGAGTTTGGCCAGCTGGGGAGGGACTGCAGGAGGCTCCAGGGCATGTCTGGCTCAGTCCTGATAGGCTGGACCCCAGCAGCAAGATAAACTACCAGTCAGAGAATCTGCCCCCTGGTGGTCAGTGCACATCAGAGTGACTGGTTGACCGGTTGACTATCTGCCCCCCCCCCCCCCGGTGGTCAGTGCACGTCATAGCAAGCAGTTGAGCCACCTTAGCATATCATTAGCATATTACGCTTTGATTGGTTGAATGGACAACTGGACACTTAGCATATTAGGTTTTTATTATATAGGATCATTTTTACAAAAAGTAAAGTGATAGAAATGAAAGTTTAGAATGTGTTGAGAATACGAGTTGAGGGGTTAGGGTTTGATTTAAATGGGAAAATTAGGGGAAGCTTTGTAAGGAAGTAGAAATAGAAACCCCAGGAGTTAACATAGAGCAAGGGAAATAGCCCTGAGGCAAGAAAGGAAAAAGTCCTGAGGCAGGCATCGCTGCTTGGATGAGAAACTAAGTGTAGCCGAAACCGGTTTGGCTCAGTGGATAGAGCATCGGCTTGTGGACTGAAAGGTCCCAGGTTTGATTCCAGTCAAGGGCATGTACCTTGGTTGCGGGCACATCCCCAGTAGGGGGTGTGCAAGAGGCAGCTGATCGATGTTTCTCTCTCATCGATGTTTCTAACTCTCTATCCCTCTCTCTTCCTCTGTAAAAAATCAATAAAATATATTTAAAAAAAGAAAGAAAGAAAGAAACTAAGTGTAGTGAGGGAGGGTGTCAAAGGCTCAGCCCATGGCAAACTGGGCAGTCAGTTTGAGTCCCTTGAGCCCCGGTGCAGCAGCCACAGAGCCAGAGCTCCATTTATTTTCTATATGAGGACCTGGGGCAGTTCTGAGGCCTTAGTTGTTCTCTATTTCTTGGTCTAATACCCAGAGATAGTCCACCCTCCCAGAAAAATATTGCAGCTCAAGAGGGAGAGCCATAGTTTGAAATCATTCTCTCTTAGGCTGCCATTGGTGACTGCCGTGCTCAAAACGTGGCTCCTGGAAATTAACCTCTTTGCTTAGTCACACCTACATAGACAGAATCCCTTTCACTGTGAAACATGGCCCTCAGGCCAAATCTGGCCTGCTGCCTGTTCTCGTACCATCCATTGGCTACTAATGGCTTCTGTATTCTCCCATGGTTTGAAAACACACACACAAACATGACAAAGACAGTATGTGGCTCACACACCTAAAATATTTACTATTTGGCCCTTTACAGGAAAGTTTGCCTACCCTTACAAACCCTGACATCAAAGCTGAGTCACACCCCTTAGGGCTGGCCTAGGAGGGCCTTGTGTTGGGTTGGGTTAGCCCTCCCTTCTCACTGATGGTGGGTCTTTGATCTTCCAGGACAAATTCTTCAGAAAGACCAGGAAATCAAGGACCTAAAACAGAAGATAGCCGAAGTCATGGCCGTCATGCCCAGCATAACGTACAGTGCCGCCACCAGCCCCCTGAGCCCGGTTTCCCCCCACTACTCTTCCAAATTTGTGGAGACCAGCCCCTCTGGACTCGATCCCAACGCCTCTGTTTACCAGCCCATGAAGAAGTGAAGAGCAGCTGTGTTTCACCCAACAATTTGGTTACCAGAAGGCATTGCAAAGGAGCATCTCTGGCAGTCAAGATAACAAAAAGTTTATATTGTATTTTGTGGGACTGTATATGTTGTCATTTTTAAAAAGGGGGGAAAGATAACATCCACATCTGATTAGAACTGCCCATCAGTTTTTCTTGTAAATTTTTAGAAGACCTCACAGAACTTTGCAGTTTATTTTTCTCGGCCAATGCATTAAAACCATTCTTGGATTTCAAGTAGCCAGTTTTGCCTTTTATGTAATCTTATAGTTTCCTCTTGAAGAAAGAAAAAAAAAAGGGGGGTTTGCTTCTCAATCCTCTATTTTTGTTTTGTTTTGTTCTTAAATAAGCAAAACCTGCACATTGGATCCATGTGGGGTGATAATGAAAACTTTGTTTTTACGAGTGAAAGAGTTAAATAACCTAACACAGTTTTGATTGTATAGTTGAATTCAAGAAGGTGATTCTTGATATTACAGAAAACAACATTTGATTACCCCTCTAAGGACCAAACAAATTGAAGGAGTGTCATTTAAGCTGAGGGGAGAGACTCAGGCGATGAGACTAGATGTGTCTGAAATGTTTCTATTCCCATCAGTGTGTTTAGACCTAGGAAACTGCTAGCAGCAGTCTTGTTCACAGTGCCTTGGGAAAAGACATTTCAAGAGGAAACTTGATGATTTTAGACTATTTTCCCCCTTTGTCATCATCTATCTTCTTTCTGTATCAAGCTCACTGCGGATCCTGCTGTAAAACTGGTGGGTAGCTGGGCTGTTCGTTACCACCACGCCAGCACTTTCTTTCCTGTCCTAGAAAGCACCACCGTCTAAGAGCCAGCACCTTGGGAAGGTGAGCTGGGTGGTGTTTGTGTGCGTGAGACTGCACTGACAGCTGATAAAAGCTGCAGTTCTAGGTTCTTTTGTTTTTGTTTTGTTTTGTTTTCATTTCATTTCACTTAACTGTGCTTTTCACTCTTCATCATCTTATGTTTGATGATTTAAAACAAACTTGACTATTCCTCAGCTCTTGTGCCAAGGAGGGTTTTTTTGTTTGTTTGTTTGTTTGTTTGTTTAAAAAATTCTAAACTCAAAACTCTGCACAAAGATTTCAGTTTCAAGTGTATATTATACATTGATAGAAAAGTGTTTGCACTGGCAACTTTTGGAAGTGTTTAAGAATCAGGGTGGGGGTGGGGGGAGGGACTGGGAGAGGGAGGGGCAAAGCAAAATTGTATTTGGAAACTAGGAAAATTAAGAAACCAAATAGATTGGTTTTGCTTCCTTGCCATGGATTCTGGAAGGACATAGTTCTTCTGAAATTTCCTGTTAATTGGCATGTACGTCTCATTTAAAGAAAATTAAGTAGGACAAGCAAGTCAGCAAAATAGAAGTATTAAAAAGAATCATCCTTTTAAACACAGATCTTATTTTGGGATAAAAAAAAAAACTTCTAGCTTTAGCCAGGTGTGCATGTTGCTGCCATTTTGCATTTTTGAATCATCTTGTGTAATTGTCACCATGAAAGTGTTACTCAGAATTGTCATAGATTTTTTTCATCTTTGTGCAAAAACATGGAAAATTGTCACTGACTTTGTGTTGAGGTTTCCCCCATTTTGCTGCCTTTTGGGACACTATTTTCGTTAAATACTTGGTCTTGGCTGCATTTTTTTTTTCCCTGTGGGGTTCAAAAGAATAAACATTTTCTTACAGATAAACTAGTTTTCTGCCTTTTTAACTTTTTAGGAGGGCACAACAAGTTTGATTGTTCTGAATGAACCTTAGATTATTGCTCTTGTTCTCTCCTCATCTCAGCTCCCTGTCAGATGGCCGTGTCCAGCAGACACAGGATTTGGGGTGATTCCATCCAGTTGGCTTCACTTCACGTCTTACTTAAGACATCTCCATTCTCATTCTCTTCCTCTCGCTCTTCCTCCCCCATCCTTCCTCTCTCCCTCCCTCCTCTCTCCCTCCCTCCTACTCTCCCTCCTCCCTCTTTCTTTTTTCTTTTTAAACTAGAGGCCCAGTGCATGAATTCATGCACCAGTGGGGTCCCTCGATCTGGCCTTTGGGATCGGGCCGAAACCGGCTCTCTGACATCCACTGAGGAGTCCGGATTGCAAGAGGGTGCAGGCCAGGCTGAGGGACCCCACTGGTGCATGATTGGGGCCGGGGAGGGACACAGGAGGTTGGCCAGCTGGAGAGGGACTGCAGGAGGGCTCCAGGGCGTGTCCGGCCCATCTCTCTCAGTCCAGATCTGCCGGACCCCAGCAGCAAGCTAACCTACCGGTTGGAGTGTCTGCCCCCTGGTGGTCAGTGCATGTCATAGCAAACATTTGAGCAGCCTTAGCATATCATTAGCATATTATGCTTTGATTGGTTGAACAGACGACCGGACACTTAGCATATTAGGCTTTTATTATATAGGATCTTTATTGTTCAAAGTATTACATATGTCCCCTTTTTTCCCCCATTGATCCCCTATAGCCTGCCCTGCCCCCCGCCCCAGGCCTTCAGTACCCCCTTGTGTGTCCATGGGTTATGCATATATGCATACAAGGTCTTTGGATGATTACTTCCCACCCACCCTCCCCTGCCTTCCCTTCAAGATTCCACACTCTGTTCCCTGCTTCCATGTCTCTGGATCCACTCCGTTCATCAGTTTATTTTGTTAATTAGATTCCACATATGAGTGAGATCATGTGATACTTGTCTTTCTCTGACTGACTTATTTCACTTAGCATGATACTTTCCAGGTTCCTCCATGCTGTCTCAAAGGAGAAAAGATCCTTCTTTTTTACTGCTGCATAGTATTCCGTGTTATAAATGTATCACAGCTTTTTTTATCCACTTGTCTACTGATGGGCACTTGGGCTGTTTCCAGATCTTGGCTATTGTAAATTGCTCCCTCCCTCTTTCTTTCTCTCTGGTAACTGATTAGAACCAAGGCTGACTTGTCTTCCTGTCCTAAAAACACACAAGTTAGTGGGGCTGGAAGATAGTTGGTAAGAAAATCTTGAGAGCAAATTTCCTTCCCGTTTTCCAGAATCTTGTTGGCCCACTTTGTGACCAATACCCTATTGGGTTTCCTCCTGCTATGATCCAAACTGACGTCCAAAGTAACCACTCCCAAGTCCTCCCGTGTTCCTGGAGGCTTTGCTTTCATCTTCTGAGAAGCCAGTGCCTCTCTCAGCCCTGTTGTCCTCTCTTGGCCATTGTTACCATTGATCTTGGCTCCAGTTTTTGAAAATTCTGCTCTTGGCATCTCACCTATGTCCCTGTTGCTGGATAGCCCCCTACGTCTCAGCCGTTTAGGGTCTCGCAGACACACCACGCAGTACCGCAAGCAGAGTTCCCGGGGAAGCACTTTATCTTGGCTTTATTACCTTAGCCGTCCCTGCAGAAATGTCTGCCCATAGCGTTCTTTTCCACCAAGGAAATCTCCAGTTGCCTGTCCCTTCCTTCCTTCCTTCCTTCCTTCCTTCCTTCCTTCCTTCCTTCCTTCCTTCCTTCCTTCCTCCTTCCTTCCTCCTTCCTTCCTTCCTTCCTTCCTTCCTTCCTTCCTTCCTTCCTTCCTTCCTTCCTTCCTTCCTTTCCTTCCTTCCTTCCTTCCTTCCTTCCTTCCTTCCTTCCTTCCTTCCTTCCTTCCTTCCTTCCTTCCTCTTCTTTCTCTTCTTTCTCTCTCCTCACCCGAGGATATTTTTCCATTGATTTTAGAGAGAGTGGAAGAGAGAGGGAGAGACAGAAACATTGATGTGAGAGAAACACATCGATTGGTTGCCTCCTGCATGAGCCCTGACCAGGGCCCGGGCTGGAGAGGAACCTGCAACCGAGGTACATGCCCTTGGTCGGACTCGAACCCGGGACACTTGGGTCTGCAGGCCGATGCTCTATCCACTGAGCCAAACCGGCTAGGACCGTCGTCGTTTCTTTAGGCCCATCATAAAATAGTCCCATGTCTTAGTACTTTACAATTTATTACATGCCACAAAGCAGTGTTTGCCATTCTGGATGGTTAAATATTTACCTAAAGAGCAGGCAGAGTGTGTTCTGACTGGTCAGATGACCTCTTATTGACATCTCCCAACTTGACATAAGGAAGAAGCTATCCTGTGTGTCCATTCTTTCTGTGACCATCTTTCCAAGGGGTCCTAGAAAATGAGAATGAACAGTTCCTCTCGGCTCCTGGCCAGGAGGAAAGGAACGGTCCTTTCTCTGACCACCCCGGTTTCCCATGCTCACCCACCTGTATGCACTGGGCTATGGCAAGGTACCTGGGAGGGCTGAGCATTTCTAAGAGCTGGTATTAGGTTGCTTCTGACAGAATTCACACAATACCAGAGGGAGCTGAAATGGTAAACTGGAAACCTACCCCAAAGCCGATTAAGTGAAGTTCAAGTAGTAAACTGTTTTCACTTGGGCCACAGTAGCTCGACTGCTGAGGTTAAAAGGCCTCTGAGACCTATAAATGTCTGGTTTCCTGTGACTCTTAGTGAGGTTTCCTGCTGAGCCGGCTTCTTCACAGGCCAGCAGCACCTGCCCAAGGGCAGCCCCTACTCTACTGGTCTAGTCTGTTGCCGGCCAGCAAGCCCTCTAGACAGTTGAGCATCTGCTCCCAGCTCTGCCACCACCTGCTCTGTGACCTCTCTTAACCTCTCTAGGCAGGTGCTGTTCCCTTACCTTCAACAAGTAGTTACTATGGGAACAGGGTGAAATGCAAAAGTTCTCTGCAAATTACCCAAAGCCTCCCCGATGGAAGTCCAGAACTGTGGCCTCAGAGTCAAGGTGAGGCAGGGACCTGGTGAATTCCTGTTCCTGGGTCAGCTCCACCCCGACAGCCTGACTCCTAAGTGGAGCTCCTCAAAAGTGTGTGATCTGCAGCTTCTCTTTGGGCATCAGCATCTCTGGGACCCCTTTCCCAGACACCCACCCCAATCTGAATCTGTATTTCAACAAGACCTCCAGGTGACTTGGTTGCCTATTAAATGTTTGGAAGCCCTTGTGCGAGCTGCTGTAGGGAATAGGCCTCTGTGATCCATCTCCAGCATAGTCAACTTTTAACGGCAACGGTTACTGAATTCCCCAGGGCAAACTGAATGTAGGGAGGAGGGAAGAGAATATAAGAACAAAGATCTGGATGTGAGCCAGCATCACGGTGGGAACCCCCGAGATGCCTGCCTCAACTAGACGGGGAAGTGGAGGCAACTAAAAGAGGCCTCAGTCCACCTTTTTTTAATGGCCCAATGGGAGACGTGTGAGGAAACAGATGACCTTATAGTTCTCAGCCAATGAGGAGCTGGAGGAGCGGCTGAATAAATAGGCTGTGTTCGCTACCCCAGGTGTGCCTGTACAACCGGACGGACACCCGCTCTCGAGAACTTACTAAAAGTCTCGTTTTCGCCATACTTCTGTCTCCAAGTCCGTTATTTGAATTCGGACAGGTGAGCATTTCTCACATGAACCTGAAGGCTCCACACTGTCACTCTTCAGGCTCAGAGAAAGCCACGCTCAGGCTCTGAAAATTCAGAATTTAGAGCTTCCTGGAGGAGGGGCACCTGGAGATGAAGACCTCCTTAGGGTTTATGCATGTCACTCATTTTGTTTCTCTCTCCTCCCCATTAGAAGGCAGGCTCCAGGGCAGAGACTTCCTGCTTTTTTACTGCTGTAGCCCCAGAAGCTCTTAGAACGATGGCCACCCAGGAAGGATTCCATAAGTATTATGGAACGAATAAGGTTAATTACTAGGTTAGACATGTAGTCTGAAATAACGTATCTTAACTGAATCAGAGCATCTCTGAAATCGTTCTAGTGGAAAATAGAACTGTTTCCAGAAGGAGAGGGGGACATATTTATCGTGACGTCTTTCACCTGCCTATCTCTGGTTTCTGCTGAAACCTTGTTTTCCTTATCAAGTTTTCTCTACCAACTCCTGCTCGACATAGCCAGGTGCAAAGATTTCCCAACAGCTGGATTTACTGAGAGTAATTACTTCTCTGTCAGGCAGCCTGCTGGGGGCCTATCCATTCTTCACCGAGTTGGAGCCTGAGACCAGATTTGCCCACGTGCTGGCCCGCTGCATCTTGTGTCACTGTGGGGCGTTTTCATTTGCTAGTAATTGAATTAGAAAGCTTTTCCTCCTGGAGGGTGTCTGGTTAAGTGGATGTCTCAAGGATCTCCTTCCATCTGCCCAAGGGGCTGCACTTTTTTCTGGCCTCCCTCATTCTTTGGGCTTACTTGGTTCCTGCTTTATTCCTATCTCAATGGTTGTTTTTCATTCCTTTGCCTTTGCCTGAGGTTCAAGTCTTACATCCCCTCTGGATGGGCTTGCTAGGGTTCTGGAATCACCTGTTGTTACACCTCTGATCTCTCCTACGAATCCCAGGCTTAGCATCACACACGTGTGGCCTTTTAAGCCCCATCCAAGAAGCCCGGACTGCTTTACTCTGGGAGACGGTCCATTCTGTCCCGTTCCCTACCTCTGCGGCCTCCAGGCATCTTAGGGTTGAGAAGGAGATGAGACTGAGTGTGGGCAAGGGGCCTCTAGGAGACCCGGCCCCAGTGCCTTCAGCATCGCCAGTTTTCACCATTCCCTTCTCTTTCAGCCTCAGACCTATGCTGACACATGATCAGGTACCAGGTCCATTCTTATCTAGAAAAATCGTTCTCAAACGTCAGCGTTCATCAGAACTGCCCGAATGGCTTGTGAAAGCACAAATGTCTGGGCTCCACCTCCAGCTTCTGACTTAGGAGGTCTGGGGTAAGGCCTGAAAAGCTGTGTCTCTAACAAGTTCCCAAGTGGAGCTTAGGTCGTGGGACCCCACTTTGAGAACCACTGACTTAAAGAGGAAGGGCTGGCCCTGGGGCCCCGCCCCATCTGAAGCCATCCCCTGCAGCTGCCACCAGAGGGCACATGCAACCTTAGGGAAGGTCTTTTTTCACCTCCAACAGCCAGCTGAGGTTCTTCCTTAAGATTTCTTTCTCCTTAACTGTAATTGTTGTTCCTATGTATTAGGAAGAAGAAATATGGATCTAAAAAATAACGTGGATTCTCCTAGTCTGTCTCTGATACGTATCAAAGGCCTGCTGGACCAGTCTTTTGAAGGCACTGAGTATTTCCTGCATTTCTTGAAGCTTTCAAAAAACGGAGCTCTGTTCCCAAGGGAGACTTCGGGGCCCCCTCCCTCAGCACGCCGAGTAGGGACTTTCTTTCAGGGCGTCCTGGAATCACTTCGTATTCAGAACCCAAGGGGCAGTTAAGGTTATATTTTCATATTCTTTTTTTTTAAAAATATATTCTATGGATTCTTTACAGAGAGGAAGAGAGAGGGATAGAGAGTTAGAAACATCGATGAGAGAGAAACATCGATCAGCTGCCTCTTGCACACCCCCCACTAGGGATGTGCCCGCAACCAAGGTACATGCCCTTGACCGGAATCGAACCCGGGACCCTTGAGTCCGCAGGCTGACGCTCTATCCACTGAGCCAAACCGGTTTCGGCTATATTTTCATATTCTTTATACTTTACCGTATATTCCATGTTTTCTACAATAAATTTAATACTACTTTTATAGTAGAAAACTAATGATTTTTTAAAAATATATTTTATTGATTTTCTACAGAGAGGAAGGGAGAGGGATAGAGAGTTAGAAACATTGATCAGCTGCCTCCTGCACACCTCCCACTGGGGATGTGCCCACAACCAAGGTACTTGCCCTTGACCGGAATCGAACCTGGGACCCTTCAGTCCGAAGGGCAATGCTTTATCCACTGAGCCGGTTAGGGCGAAAACTAATGATTTTTAAAACACATTTTAAATGTAATTAAAAGCCAAACCAACTAAAAAAAAAAAAAAAAAAGCCAGCAATAACCCAAGGGGGAACTTGGAGTGAGCAGCTGGGGGTAAAGTCCCCAGCTGGAACTTGCCCCCACTCTCCTACTTGTTGGTTCTACCCAGTATCTACTGGGGGTGGGGAGGTGGGATCACAGTAGGTTCCGTGCTCAGGACGACCTGGCTGGAACCAAGGGATAGACAGTTACCTGTGAGGGCCCTGACTCCTCTACAGTTCACCTGCTGAAGCTTGAGGCCTGACGCCCCACTGAGCACAGCACTAAGTCCCATCCACACCAGGGCTTCCGGGGCCAAGCGGGCGGAAGCAAGGCCAAAGATATTCAGACTTAGAGCCTTTACAGCCCAGAGGTTCCTACTGAGTGGTCTGTAGACATATTTTATTGGACCTGCATAGAGTTGAATAAGTTTGAGCTAACATTTAAAAATTGGGAGATTTCACATGATCCAGATTTTTGTTTTCTGCCAAAAATTCCGCAGATCTGGCATCCTGGGGCTGGCATCTCTCTCGATGCTCTGCAGAGCTGGGAGAAGCGGGTCTCGGGTCTCTATCGTGGGTGCTCACTAGATCCACCTGGGGAGTTTTCAGAAGTGCCATCCCCAGGGCCTGCCCCCAGAGAGCCTGGTTTAACTGGTTTTATTTTTCTTTTCTTTTCTCTTTTTTAACTCCCTAGGAGTTTACAGTATAATGAACAGCCAGGATTGAAAAACTGGGAACTAGGGAGTAATAAGAGAAATCTTCAGTCCTGTCTGGGGCCTGGGGCCTCGGAGGATGTGCCAGGCGTGTCTGTGGCTTTGGGTGGGGGCCCGGACTTAGGTGCTCTTAGCTGGCCAAGTTGAGATGTGAGGGAAGCTGGTCTGTCTGCCCACCTTCTCCTTGGAGACCCTCGCTGGCTTTCTTCCTGCTTTCTCTTCTCTCCGCTGGGCTTCCCTCCAGGTCCTTATCCTGGGTTTCCTCGCCGACCACACTTCTCACGCTGGCCCGTTTAAATCATTAGCCCTCCAATTTCCAAAGGGAGAATCTGTTAGCATCGTCTCAAATGTGTTGTCATCATGTGTTCTTTCTGTCTGATGTTTTTTATATTGTAAGCCGTGGAAACAGCCTATGGCCAGTATAGACCCAAAAGGGAACTGAGTGGAAAGGGAGGGGGTGGGCGCATCTAGGGTGGCCTAGAAGCTGAGAAGCCCGCTGGGAAAGACAGGAGTTAGTACTTGGGCTCTCGCAGGGGCCTGGGCCCCACTCCTGGGGTGAATGGGTCCATGACTCAGTCTCTCTCAAGCAAGAGTTTTGGGAGACGATAATAGACCCGAATTATTGTTCCCCGTTATTCACTCCATCCCCAGCGAGAGGATCAAACATCCGCCCTCCTGGGTGTGGGGATTGGCTCAGGGAATGTGCGTGGACATCCCATTCGCCAGATCTGAGCAGAAGCTTTATCTGCACCTGGGGACTCAGGTTAGCCTCTGGCTCTCTCTGCCCGGGGAATAGTATCTCCCTGGTCGGGGCCACGCTGGCTGAGAGCTGAGCAGGCCAAAGCCAACCCTCAGACCTGTGGGCAAAAAATGCAAGTTACTGGCATAAGCCACTGAGATGTGGGGCTGTTTGTTACACAGCCAAAGCTGACCGAGGTGAAGAGAGGCCAAGCTGGAGTCCCGCGCCCTCCCACTGGCTGAGCCCGGGGGTGGAGAGCAGGAGCCTCAGGAAGGAAGGCTGGGCCCCTCAGCTTCAGGGTGGGAGACTTAGTTTGCGGGCACCCGCCCACCTCCGGCTGGGTGCCCACCTCCGGCTGCATGCATAAACAGAGAGGCTGTGACAGAAAAGGAACCCAGCCCCCCAGGCTGGGAGCCAGGAAGCCCAAAGGCGGCCACACACCGGTAGTTCCAGGGGCCAAAGCCCGAGGCAATGAGTCCCACCCCTCCTGCCCCCAAGGCCCCTTTCATTATCTTCCTCCCCCATGAGCTCCGTTTTAAGAATTTTACCAACAAACAAGAGTAACTTCAGGAATAATTTGTGACTACTAACATTAGTCCAGGGCGTGACTTCTGATTGATGGCTGTGGCCCGTGGAGGTGAACAGCGAGAGACTTCCACCTCCCAAGTCCCCTGTGCAGCCTCTTTGAGATGTCAGAATGGCTCTGGGAGTGCGTGTTGCAATGTCCCCCGCCTCTGTCTGCCCCCGGCCCCCCACCAGTGGAAACTGAGAGTGCAACCTTCCAGCGGCCACCGCTGGAGCCCAGCGTGTCCGCGAGCCCCAAAGGAACGGCCCCGCGGGCACGTCAGGCATCGTGGCAGGCGGTCTGGGGCCTTCTGTGGGGGAGGACCAGGGGGAGGCTGCCCTGGAGACCCATGGACCCCGACTTTGAGTAAACTGAATTCCTTGTGAGAGCAGAGGGGTTTGATGTGACACTCCCCCACCCCCTGGATGCTCTCTGTTGTACAGCAGCTGAGCCAAGTCACCCAAGCTCTGTGCCTCACTTTCTTCACCTGTCAAATGGGAATGATGAAAATAGTCCCCAGCACACGGTGTAGCTGTGAGAATCAGCGAATCTGCACCTGCCAGGCACTGTGGCTAAGATCTGGGGCGGCTGACAGATGAATGGGCCATGGGCTCTGCCTAGAACTAACCTTCTGTGTGGCAGGCAGTCAAAAGTTAAAACCCAGTGGAGGCCCTGACCGGTCTGGCTCAGTGGATAGAACGTCGGCCTGCGGACTGAAGGGTCCCAGGTTCAATTCCGGTCAAGGGCATGTACGTTGGTGGCGGGCACATCCCCAGTAGGGGGTGTGCAAGAGGCAGCTGGTCGATGTTTCTCTCTCATTGATGTTTCTAGCTCTCTATCCCTCTCCCTTCCTCTCTGTAATAATCAATAAAATATATTTTTAAAAAACCCAATGGAGAAGAACATGGATATGGAAAGTCTACTGTACAGATGTGGGTGACAGGGGTGGTGAGCAGCTACTTCCAGAGCTGGGCCGATGAGGCGAGGAGCAGGAGCTGACACCATGTCCCGGCTGTTTCCAGTGTGTCGAGTTGGCACGGGAGCATTTGGAATGGGCTCCAGTTGTTGTTGATCCGAGCCAGGCGGGAGAGGGAGGAAAGGCCTCCAGAGAGCCCAAGGTTTTGGGTAAATAGACAGATAAAAGTTAAGGGTCAGGAAAAAAAAAATTAAGAGTCAGGGAAGAATGGAACAACTTGTATCTCAGGCATTTTCCCCCTAAAATACTATCTTAATTTTTTAAAATTATGTGAAATAACATAGAAATGTAATTCTTTAGAATATTATCCTTTTTTTAAAAAAGAGCTCTTTCAAATCATTTTCATAACCTGGCAGGGAGTCAAAATATGAAGAGAAGATTCAAACGTGGTCCCTTTAAGAGGGATGCTATCACGATGGCTTCGCGCAAGCATGACCACAGGTAATGACGACACTGGATTCCAAGGGGCAGGGTGGGGAGAAGGCTCCAAGGCTCACAGACTGAAAAGCTTGGTTTCGGGAAGTCTCAGAGGGGTCGAAGGTGGCAGGAGCGATGTGAAATTTAAGGGACCCTCAGAGTACAGGGTGCGGTTGCTGGGTCATCAGCACCTTGAAATGTTTCTTTTTTAATTTTCTTTTAAAATGTAGTATATACATATTATCCAGTCTTTTTTTTCATAAATGTTTATTGATTTCAGAGAGGAAGGGAAAGGGAAAGATAGAAACATCAATGATGAGAAAGAATCATTGATCGGCTGCCTCCTGCACACCCCACACTGGGGATCGAGCCCACAACCCTGGCATGTGCCCTTGACCGGAATCGAACCTGGGACCCTTCAGTCCGCAGGCTGACGCTCTATCCACTGAGCCAAACCGGCCAGGGCATTGAAATATTTCTTGATGGTGATTCGGTGTCGAGAGCATTTGTCGCCTGGGAGAACCGAGCAGGTCTGTTGTCCCATGGGATGGAACTCCTTCAGGGTACAGACCGGTCTCCCTGTTCACTGAGGCAGCATGGAGAAACATGTCGCTGAAGCAGGAGGTTCCAGTTCCGTCAACAGCTCAGTCTAAGGGCCTCACGCGTTTTGAATTTTATCTTTTTCGAAAAATGAAATTTTTATTTTAGTGGAGGTTGATATCTGATAGGAGCAGTCAAACTACACCACCACCAGGTGGCAGCATACTAAAGTCACAGGTTTGTTTTATTTTGTTTGAGATCAACAAAACGCTGCAAGATCAATTTTTAGACATGACCAGAGACACGAAAGCCATTCCCCCTCCCTCCTCTCCCCTCCTCTCCCCCCCTTCTCCCCCCCCCTCCCGCCTCGCCGCCCTTGCTAACACTCAGCTTCCATCGTTGAAGGTTCCCAGTTCCCAGCTTTTTGTCTGAGCCCCATCCGCTCCGTTTCCCAGCAGAAAAGTTAACTGCTGCTCCTCATCCCCGGCCCTTCCCCAGCCCTGGAGAGCGGCAGGTCCACTCTGCCTCCAGCTCTCCACCGGGCTAACGCCTCCCCGGGCTCTCAGCCCAGCCCTCCAGGGGAATGTGAGAACTGTGGAGTGCAGATGCTGCACTTGGACTGATGTGGGTTCAATCCTGGTTGACCATCACTGGTTGTGGGTGTCTGGACTTCTCCATGGCCTCTCAGAGCTTTAGTTTTCCCATCTAAAAAATGGGATGGAGTCTGGATTCAGCGAGAGATTTCTTGTTCTTTTTGCTACGTGCCTTTCCGCAGGAGCGGGAGTGGGTAGAGACAGGAAGTGATGGGGAGGAGTGGGATGGAGAGGAGCGTGGAGGCCAGATGCCCTCCATTGCACTTCCTTCTTGGGGCCCCTCTGCAGAAATGGCTAAGGCCCATCCCTGCCTGGAGCTCCCTCACAGTCCCTGGTCCCCATCACGGTCTAGCCCATTCCCTCTTCCAGACTCCCTCAGGCTCCGGTCCCCAACGCCTGGCACCGTTTTATAATCCACGCAGCACTGAAAGGACAATGACTGAACCAGGTCCTCGCCCTTCCTTGGGGCCCAGGGAGGGCGATGCTTTTGCTCTCACTTGGCTCACGAAGGTAGCGTTCCAGGCACTTGGGAAGCGGAGAACTTTCCCAGCAGGACTGCCCTGACCCTGAACCCTGGCAGCCACCGGGGCCTGTCCTCAGGCTTCGGAAGCCAGCCTTCCGGCCGATGCTGACGCTGCCTGGGTCTTGTTGTGTAGCCTTGGACGAGTCATTGATGCTCCCTTGACCCTTGAACCCCCCCATTTGTAAAGGGGAGCCCTCCGATCTAGTCCAGCTCCAACAACATGACGTTGGGGTTGCTGAAGGGGTGAGAAGGGTGGGCGTGTCCTCCCTCCCCTGCCTCCTTGGGGAGCCCCAGGACCCTGCTTGGAGGAGGAGGCACCACTTCCCCTGGGGAGGTGGATCCCAGGGGGACTCTGTGATGCTCCCCCACACTCGCTGTGGGCAGCCAGCGCTAAGTGCTATATTAATTATTACCAACTCCCTCCGGGAAGCAAATTCAAAGTGAGGTCACCATGGTAACCCAGACGTTGCAATGTGACCAAATTTTTAAAGTGCTCAACATGTTCCCAGCAAATTACCTCTCCGTGGAAGCGGGAAGAATGGAGCCTCCATCCCTCTCCTCAGTGGCCTCTGGAAGAGAAGCCAGGAGCTCCCACGGAGCCCGGAACCTTTCTACAAGAGCGGGCGGGGCGGGGGCAGCGGGGAGAGGAGAGCCCCCGCCGGGAGAGGCCGGGGCTGAGCTGGAAATGACAACCGAGGCCCTGGCCGGAGAGCCAGAGACCTGGATTCTAGGCTCAACTTCAGCGCCATCTTATCTACAGCCCAGGCTGGGCTGGGCCTTCTCGGGCCTCCAGGACAGCTTCCCCATAGTATTTCCTCAACGACCAAAGGACCACATATTGGTAGTCGGGGGGGGGGAGAGGGGGGAAGTTCGGGGAGGACCAGGGGGTTTGCTAATCAGGCTTCTAAGACAGAGAGACCTAGGTTCAAATCCTACCTTTGCCACCCAGCAGCTGTGTGACTTTGGGCCAGTGACTTCACCCCTCTGAGAGTTGGCTCGCTTACCTATCAGATGGGGGTGGCTGTGAAGTTTAAATAAGATCCATGGAAAGCACAGTGCCCTGCACACAGTAGGCACTGCTGTCATTGTTCCTGCCACTTAGTAAGTGTCCAGCGTGCCAGGCTCTGAGGTGAGCAAGGTACACAGGATCTCACCACACCCCTCCCATGAGACAGCCGCTATTATTAACCCTCCTAGAGGCCCCATGCATGAAATTCGTGCCAGGGGCTTGGCCCTCGCAGCCCCGGCTTCGTCCGTCCAGTGTAATTAGCATATTACGCCTTTTTTATTATAGATTGTACAGATGTAGACACTAAGTCAGCAAGGTGAAGCAGCTCTCCGAGGTGGGGCCTGGATTCCAACCCAGGTCTGTCTGCCTCCGGAACTCAAGCCCCTAACCCTTCCCGACTTGGCCTGAGGAGGAAATGAGACATGTTGAGTGCCCAACACAGTGTGTGGCACATAGTAGGTGCTCATTAAATAGTTGCGCACCCATAGGCACATCCAGTTTTCATGTCATAGCCCCTGTACTGCCCCTGACCCCCCCATCTTCTGGGGTTTGGTGACCCGGATCTGGTGGGTTCGAAACTTCCATGGCTCGGGCAGTGACGAAGGAATTAGAGGTAGAGACCCTGAGCAGGCCCCCTCTCTAGGCCACTGCCGAAGGGGGTGCCAGTGTCTATCTGCATCGTAAGGGCCTTGCCTAATATTCTCACCTGTCCCTTGGGCCCTGGCTGACCTCACACGGCTGGGACACAGTTGGCCAGCAGCTGCCTCTGACCTCATCCCACCCTAGTTCCTCTGGCCTTGGATGCCCCCCACCTACCACTTACTGCTGGGTCAGCATCCCACTTACCCGCCCAGCCTCCCCAGGCTTTCCAAGGACAGAATGAGGTCAGGCCTCCGGGTGATGGATGGATTAATAACAGCCATTCCTTCCACCAGCCCATTAGCCCTGCACTGTCCCAGGCCCGTGTAGGGGCCAGAGTGAGCCTCATCAGTCAGGGGAGCACAGTTAAGAGGGGCAGAGACCACCCTCCTCGCCCGCTCAGGGTCCTCCAGGAGCCCACAGCAGCTCAAAGTTGAAATCTTGGGACATGGACCCCAAGTGTTAGCCCTTCTCCTTGATGGTGGCACGTCCTTAAGCAAACCACTGCTCTTCTCCGAGCCTCAGTTTCTCCATCTGCAGTATGGAGGGGCTAATCCCCATTGCCTGTCTCCTGGGGTTGCTGTGGGGACCGAGCCAGGAGCAGATGTGACCCCGCTGTGTCAATCTCCGTGCACACAGAAGAGGCGATTCTGGGTGTGGATAATCTTGCCTGAGTCGGGTTCCCGCAGAAGCAGACTGAGACGGGGTGAGAGGAGTTCCCTTGGGTGGTGATCCCAAGAAGCACTGGTGGGAAGTGGGGAAGGGGGCCAGGGAAGGAAGGCTGCAGTCCAGGGCATGCTGAGGGGCAGGCCGCAGCAGGGCAATGGGGCAGGGGTGGGGCTCAGGAG
This sequence comes from Eptesicus fuscus, assembly GCF_027574615.1. Classification (NCBI taxonomy): domain Eukaryota; kingdom Metazoa; phylum Chordata; class Mammalia; order Chiroptera; family Vespertilionidae; genus Eptesicus; species Eptesicus fuscus. The sequence goes on from NC_072481.1 coordinate 15,326,482, forward strand.
GCGGGCAGAGTGGGCTCGGACTTGTCCTCATCAAGAGGTGGTTAGGATGCGCTATTTGTCCGCCAGCTCCCAGCCACCTGTGGTTGAGGACTGCACCCGAAGACTGCGTGATCCAGCACTTCCGGCTTGCCCCGTGAGGGGCCCGAGCGTGCCCCTGGGAGAGAGAGCCCTCGGCGTTGTAGGTAGTTACCTAGGAGACACATACATGTGCACAGAACGGTGATGCTGAAGGGAGGCAGGCAGGGCTCCACATACGTGACCTCACTCATTGCTGTCCTCACATCAACCTTAAGACGGAGGTGCTAGTATTAGCCCCGTTTTGCAAAGGAGGAACCTGAAACTCAAAGAGGTGAGGTTCCCCTGCCCACGGCCACACAAGGGGTGGGGCAAGCATTAGCGCCGGCTGCAGGGTCTTTGGTCTTTTCACTGCCCCCAGATCAGCAGGCCCCACTGGCGTGTGGGCTGCAGCCAGCAGCGGGTAAATGTTTAACAATGGGAGGAAAAAACCCCCCCAACTCGGGCTTATAGTGTTTGCCGGTTGCCATGGTGTACATACTCCCACCGTGGCCCATTTCATGCTACCAAAGCGACATCTGTCACGGGGCTCAGAGATGGGAACGGATGCTGACAATGGGGGCTGGTGTGAGCTGGCTCCTGCAGCCACTGGTCGGACCATTTTTGGTCTCATCTCCTCCCCAGCATGGCCCTCAGCACCGCTCAGCCTGAACGTCTCTCTAAGGTGCAAACGTATCACACTGTCCCAGGCCCACCCCTTGGCTCCTGTTAGTCCTCGCCCGGGAACGCCCTTTTCCTCCTCTCCCTGGGCCCAATTCTCACTCACCTTTTCAGAGCCTGCTCTGGTCCTGTGTCCTCCAGGCTGTCTTAGTCAGGATCAATACCGCTAGCTGCTGTAACAACCCCCTAAGCTCAAGAATGTAGCCCAAACTAAGTCTGTTGCCCCCTAGACCTGCAGTCCTCTGCAAGTGGTGGTGGGGGTGTGTGTCAGGGGAGGGGTTCTTGTCTCTGCAGCCACCGAAACCCATATTCTTTTAACACTTCATGTCCAAGTTCACCTCAAAAGGGGGAAAGGTCATGGAGGACCCACAGGTTTTATGGCCAGGCCTGGAACTGGGGTTCATCTCCTCTACCAACCGTGTGGGCCAGGACCGCCCCTCCGAGCTGCAAGGGGGCCAGGCAGGGCGGTTTACCTGGAAATGTGGTTTTCCTCCAAGGAGAAAACGAAACCATGACAGCAAATCAAAGCCAGCTTCTGCTTCTACTCCCACCGCTTCCACAGCCCAACCAATTTCTTCCTTTTCTAGATTCTTCCAGAACACCCTGTCCAGAAACTGTTTTCTTTGGGTTTTGACTCAGACTGCCCAGCTTGGTTTTTGGGTTGGTCTTTTCTGCCTTCATAAGCTCACAGAGATGGAGCGATGAAAGGTCCCTAGAAACTGGGTTCCCAATGCTTGCTTCAGGTGTGAGTCGCCTGTGGTTTTGGGGTTCCCGGGCTTGATAATGCAGGTGTAGGAAGAGCCCGCAATCAGTATTTTTAATGAGCTATTAGGTAGTGCGGATGTACAGCTCACATTGGAACTGTTGGCCACGGCGGAGTCGGCACCCCAGGTGTTGGATTGGCGGGATCAGATTGGGCCTGGGTTCAGCAACCTCAGTGCTTGAGTTCTGGCTAGGAAAGAATTCAGAGCCAAGACTCAAACTATCAGAGGACATTTGTTTGGAAAATCACAGAGGTAGAAGAAGTTATTTGTAGAAGAAATGGGCTTAGGAAACAAGTTATGGAGGCAAAGGAAGGAGCCTAGGAACTTAGAAGTGAGGGAGGTGAAGGTGACTGTGCTTGGGGTGAGGGGGAAGGGAAAGCGGGGTGTTGGGGGAGGGGGAGCACGCTGGGTCCTCTGTCCTAAGGGTTTTAAGGGTGGAAATTTTAAGGGAGGTCCCAGGGGAAGATCTCAATAGAATATTCAGCAGATTTCCACGTGTGTCCTTTCAGGGTCAAGGCCTCCACTGACTGATTGGTCGGCACCAAACACAGCTGGTCCTGAGGTCAGCCTTGGCCTTGGTGTTACTTGTCTGGTTTTGCTGCTTTTCTCGGCCTGGAGATGAAATATAACTGAGGCCTAAATGTTATCTCTAGGAATGAGAGGTCGCGGGGGTGGTCCAAACCACATGATCAGCTACATGGAAGGGGAGGAAAGGTCACCCTGGGGATGACCCTGCAGTTGTATTGCTGGGCATCTGGGGCTTTTCACCATGGTGACCTTGTGTACCTGACCCATCGTCCGTGCTCTGCTCATGTCTGTCTGACTGGCTTTCAGGAACCACCAATCTGGCCCAAATGTCCCATTTCATGGTTGTGGACCCTGAGGCCTGGAGAGGGGGAGGAATTCACCCTAAGCCATGGTCTAAGTTAAAACTTGACCTGAAATTTGAACCCAGGGCTCCTGGATTTTAACCCCGGGCTCTGTCTAACACTATGGGATAGCTGCCCTTAAAAGACCTGACTGTAAACTCCAGCACAGGACACTGGTAGATGTTGAGTCTGTCTCTTCCAACTACTTGTTTTGGGATCTTAGGCAAGTCTCTTTACCTCTCTGAGCCTCAGTTTCCTCATCTGGAAAGTGGGGATGATAATAATACCTATTCCAGTGGTCGGCAAACTCATTAGTCAACAGAGCCAAATATCAGCAGTACAACGATTGAAATTTCTTTTGAGAGCCAAGTTTTTTAAACTTAAACTTCTTCTAACGCCACTTCTTCAACATAGACTCGCCCAGGCCATGGTATTTTGTGGAAGAGCCACACTCAAGGGGCCAAAGAGCCACATGCGGCTCGCGAGCCACTGTTTGCTGACCACGGACCTATCCCATAGGATGGTTAGAAGGATAAAAGATAAGAAAAGCGCTCAGGGCAGTATCTGGGAAGTGTGTGTGTGTGTGTGTGTGTGTGTGTGTGTCCTCTTCTCTACACATATGCCCTATTGTACACACATAAAGACTACAAACTTGGAAGGGTGATTTACAACTACCTAGAGGGATAGACAGGGGAGGAAAAAATTGTACAGAGAGCACAGGGCCTTTAATGCGATTTGAAGAGGAAGAAAGAATTGCATGTTGGTGGTCCAGTGTGGCTGGAGTGCAGAGAATGAAGTGAGGAGCCCGTGTGGGAAATTCTTGATAAATACTTACTGATGGCTCTGACTTTCTGCCGAGGTGAGCGACTGCTCTCCAGGAGCATGGGAGGCATGTGGACACAACCTCCAGGATGAGGCTATTCCAGGAGAGGGGCTCATCTGGGTCAAGTTTCAGCCACTGTGCAGCCAGATTTTTTCATGACAATCAGCTCTCAAAATGTACATGCCAAGTCCTTGGAAACTCAAGTCACACAGCTTGATCTTGGTTGTTATCCAATTTGGCGCCTAACTAACTGTTTCAAAAATACCCCGAAGCTGTGTGTGTGCACATACAAGCCTGGGCTTTGCTTCCGTGCACAGAGGCTGCGTGGGTCCCTGCCCACGGAAGGGTGCATCAGTCAGGGGAGGCTAGGCTCTGCTGCAGTAACAAACCACCCCTGCGTCCCAGTGGCTTAGAACCACAGAGGTTTCTCTCGAAGTCACTTTGCAGGTCCACTGAGGCTCCGCGGGAGCTCTGCTTGTGGTAGCCCCGGGCACGCAGGTGGAGGAGTTGCTGCCAGCTCAGCTGTGGCTGTGCTCTGTGATGGAGGGAGAGTGAACGAGGGCTCCGGAGGGTCTCACTCGGGCAGTAAAGTGCTCTGCCCGGCAGGGATTAACATCATTGCTTGAGTCCAAACGCAGACACTGCCTCTCGGAGGCAAATCCTTGGGCCATCTCCCTCCCTGTCTGCCTAAAGGGGATTAGAACAGTTTCCAGCCCTGGCCAGTATACTCAATGGTTAGAGCGTCAGCCCGCATACTGAAGGGTCATGGGTTTGATTCCTGGTCAAGGGCACCTACCTGGGTTGCAGGTTCTCCCTGGCCTAGGTCAGGGCATGTGTGGGAGGCAACCAATTGATGTGTTTCTCTCACATTGATGTATCTCCCTCCCTCCCTCCCTTACTCCTTCCCTCCTTCCCTCCTTTCCTCCCTCCCTTTTACTCTCTCTAAAATCAATGGAAAAAAATATCCTCTGGTGAGGATTTATAAAAAAAAAAAAAAAAAAGAATGGGGAGGCTCTTGAGTTTTCTCTGATCCCCTCCTGCCAGACAGGCAATGAGGCTGGTGTGTGAGGAGGTGGAGGGACAGAGGGCTGGGGGACTGGGGAGGCTGAGGTCAGGGGGGAGGTCCCAGCCGCTTGGTACTTCCTGTGTTTATCATTGCTTTGTTCTCGGGACCCAGCTGTCACCACAAAACTGCAGCACCAAACCCACTTGCTTCCCTTCACATGTGCCCAGCCCCTCCCCACCTCCCCCGCCAATGGCATCTCTCTGGGATCACGGCCCCTCCCTCTCCCTCTGAGCCCACAGAATGGGGTCCCCTCATGTCAGGGATGAGGCTGCATCCTGAGATGAACCAGCCCCTCTGGGAGCCGTCGCTGCAGCCAAGCCCACAAGGCTCACTGAGGATCACACCCACTGACTGTGTGCCGCTGAGGTTACAGGGAGGCCCCAGGCTGAGGCTGGGGTGCAGCTCAGGGCTCATCCCCTTCCCAGAGCCCAAGGCCCAGCTCCTCCCACCTCAACGACAAAGGCAGCTCTTGCGTGATCTCTCCAGGACATTTTCCCAGGAGGAAGCAGTTCATGGGGTGGGGGAGGTGGGGCTCAGACAGAGGGAGAGCAGGATTCATTTTGGGTGTGAAAGGGAATCTCGGGTGGGTGCTACCCATCGTGATCTCCTTTGGGACCTCTGCTAACCTCCCTTTGAAAGGGGACTGGCCCTCAGATTCAGAGCCCTAAACGGAAGAAACTGCTTGATGAACATCGTCCTCATGCGATTGCTCGGCTCCGTGTATGGCAGCCCTGCAGGTTTCCAGTCACATAGTTCCCTCGGAAAATAAATTACATAAGTAACAATGAGTTGGTTTAAAAAAACACCACCACCCAATAGCTCTCAGCGCAGGCAGGCAAAAGTGAAAGTGGTTTGAATGCCGGCGAAGTTTGAGAAACACAGTCCAAGGTTTCCGGGCTGGGAGGTGGGGGCGATGGAACCCGGGTTTTCTCCTGCTGGGAGGACCCTGGCCTGGAGGCGGCAGAGCTGACTCCCGAGGCCCAGAGTCCTTATCTCTAAGCATCTCGGTGTCAGGCTCCTGTCTGCAGAGCGACTCTGGGGAGCCTGGTGGTGACCCTGAAGGCTGGCTCCTGGGTGGAGGCCGCCTGGTGTGAGCTCAGCAGCCTGGCCTGGGGCCACTGAGTGGCCTGTGGCTCAGGACCTGGGAACCATTGGCCTCCTCTCTTCCCACGACTTCCCCATCGCTTTTCCTACAAACCCTTCCGATCACAGGGTGCCTGGTTACCGGACCTCCCTCCCCTCTCCCTGCCCTGGTCACAGTTCCAGGTAAGGCTGAGGTTCCCTGGCACAGAGGGCCTCCTGCCCTGCGCCTCCTCTTCCAGGTTCAGCCCCTCCCATCACCCCCAGGTGCTGGCTCCCCGCTGCTGACAGAAGCTGCCTTCAGTGAGTCTGTGGTGGTTTTCTGGCACCTTCCTTTAAAACACCATCATGGCCCAGCCAGTGCGGCTCAGTGGTTGAGCGTCGACCTATGAACCAGGAGGTTGTTAACGTAAAAAACAGTCAAACCTGTAAAGAATGTTTGTGAGTTTATTTGAGCCAAACTGTTGACAATTGCCTGGAAGCAGAACCTCAATGAATTGAGATAATGCTCCGGAGAATGGCGGGTTACATCTGTATTTATACATTGCAATCAAAGGAAGGGACGTAGGTAGGTTACATGAAATCCATTGGTAATAGACTAGAGAGGTGGGAGAAAGAAAAGCAGGGGGTGGGCAGGGACCCCTGGGATTGGATAAAAAGTAAAATGATAGACACATACTTAGGTGGGTGCAGGAACAATTAACATAACAATGAAGGAATTTGTGGTATCTGTCCTGGCACCAGGCACATTAGGTTGTGCCCCAAGGGGCTCCAGAAAAAGGGAAGTTACAAGTTACCCAGACATTTCAAGGGTCTGTTATTATAGATGCAAAGAGACAGATAGGCTCAGTTGAGGTAAAGGTTGACCTTGTCAGTGAAGATACCGGCCTAGGACGTAACTAACCACCATAACTGCTTTTAAAGTTTAATTTCGGACCATCCTTTGTGGTTACTTTAGGTCTGTGAGTTTGCAAGACCGCCATGCAGGCCTCCCCTGAGCTTGTCAGGTCAGCATGTGGCCCCTTTTCGTCCACAAGGTCACGGCTGGATTCCCAGTCAGGGCACATGCCTGGGCTGCGGCCCGATCCTCAGTGTGGGGCGCGCAGGAGGCAGCCGATCAATGACTCCCTCTCATCATTGATGTTTCTGTCTCTCTTTCTCTCTCCCTTCCTCTCTGAAATCAATTTTTAAAAAATAATTAAAAAAATAAAATAAAACACCATCGCGACCAGCCCCTGTAACTGTGGGAACCCTGGGGGACAGGGCCAGGACTAGGGTGAGTCCGGTGGGCTGCGGAGGGCGCAGGGTTTACGGGGCCCCAGCCTCAGGGACCACCCTGAAAGCGATGCCTCCTTAACTGTGTGCCCTCCGCACCGCACTGCCCTACACGGTCCCAGCCCTGGGGCAGGACAGAAAGGAAACCCTGCTGGTTAGAGGAATGTCCTCACAGCAGCTCACCCCTAGAGATCCTACAGCATCCCAGGCTGATGGGAAAGGCTGATGCCCGACACATTGTCTGTGGTGGGAGAGTGGCTGAATGCAGCCCGCCCCGCTCGGGGTGTCTGCGCGTGGGGGCTGCACCCACCGGAAGGGGCACCTTTCAGTACTTTGTCCGTAAATGCTTCCAGTACTTCCAACAAGGGTGTCCACTGTGTTAGTGGTGGCCTTGGGGCCCATGAAGAACACGTGACCAGAGGCCAGGGACTCGCCCCAGGACAACAGCAGCAGAGCTATACCCCTGTGTCTGATCCTTTACTGAATCTCCCTTTGCTTTTGATTGTTTTTTTGTTTAAAGTATTACACATGTCTCTCCTTTTCCCCTGATGGACCCCTCCTCAGCCACTCCCACCCCCCAGGACAAGCCCCCACCACCCCAGTGTCCATGTCCATTGGTTATGCTAATGTGCATGCATACAAGTCCTTCGTGGATCTCTTACCACCCACTCCGCCCCCCCCCCCCCCCCCCGCGCCCTCCCCTGCCTTCCCTCTGAGGTTGTTCCCTTTGCTTTTTATCGCTCTAGTAAAAGATGTTAGAGGACTATTTCCCACAGGCAGAGGTAAATCCAGGACGGGGTGTCCCTTTTATGCACTTTTCTTGTCTGCCCGTCGCAGGCCCTGCCAAAGCAGAGTTAATTCCCTCCTTAATGTCGGTCAGCCGCTTGGACTTGCCTCTGATCCTGCGTCTGTCTGCCCCGTGGGCTGGGAATTCCTGGAGGGCAAAGACCGTGTCCTGTAGCCTCGGCCTCCGCTTTGTCTCCATCCCAGCTTCCTGTACATTGTGAGCGCGCCGTGTACGTGTAACCCAGGCATCCTGGGACCCCGGGGAGCTGGGGCGCTGCACCCGAGGGCAGAGCATTAAACAAGACACAGGCCATTAACCAAGAGCAGCTGAAAACGATTCCAACCATGACTTGTGTCTTTCGGATACTCTTTAAAATCCTCGCCCCTCCAAGTCCCCGTTCCTTTTCCTCCCACTTTCCCGCTTCAGGCCCTCGGTGACACAAAACCTGGAAACCAGTCTGTCCCAAACCCACAGTCACCGGTTCGAGCAGAAGCAGGTGTTGCAAGTCAGCTGGTAGTCCTCCCAGACCCCTTCCTCCTCTTCCTCACTGGCACGAGGTGGCTCTGCTAGATGGCATTTCCCAGCTTCCCTTGCAGGCGTGGCCACAGGACTGAGTCCCAGCCGTGGGAATGTGAATGCAAGGGACGGGAGCCTCTTCCAGGCCTCCGTCGTAAGCCGCTGTGCCCTCTTTTTCCTCCCGGCTGGCTGAAATCAGACACGGTTACCACCCGCAAAGGCCACAAGCCTCAGGGGGTGGGAGGAACCGGGGTTTCTGAATGACTGCGTGGAGCAGAAATGCCCTCCACACCTGGGACCTCCTCCCCAGGACTGCGGTGTGAGAGAGAAATGCACTTCTGTGTTCTTTACGCTGCTGTGTTGTTTTGGAGTTTCTTTCCCTAGCAGGTTAGCTTTACCCCCTAACTCTCCGAGCAGGGGAGGGAGAGATGCTGGCTGAGTGGCTGCAACCAGAATTCTCTTTAGGCGAAGGGGGGAGCAGAGCCTGGGACCACTCCCACAGGACGAGCTCTGTGCCCCCCCGCATTGCGGAAGGACTGAACCGCCGGGGGCGGTTGCCACTGCAGTGAAAGATGACTGTTTCTTGTGCAACGAAAGGGGGAGGGGAAAGAATGGGGTCACAGGTCATCAGGGGCGCAGTGTCGACAGCGGCTCAAATGCAGGAGAAGCCACCTTCATCTCGCCCAGCATCGTTCTGCTCGAGGACCTGGGCCCCCGCAGCCCTTCCCTGGAGGAGAGCAGAGCGGCCCGCTCCGTTTCACCAGGGCCTCCCTACAGCACCGTGGCTGGTGTGACCAAGGTCACCCCGGCCGTTAGAGGCGGAAGGGGCCGAAGGAACCCCAAGAGAGGACTTGGTGCCAAAAAGGATTTGAAACTGGAAGCAGATGGGGAAGCCAGCAAGGGAACTTCCCGAGGTAGAAAGATCAACTCAAGAAGCTGCAGCCGCAGACAATGGATGGAAATGAGCGAAGGAATTCCAGGAAGGAGAGGAGCCTGTGGCCCAGGCACCTGGTGAACCCCTTGCAGCTCGTAGGGTAGCAGTCATTGGCCCTGACGGTGGGGGGCTGGCGGGAGGCAGAAGGACTGAAGCACGAGGTCTGAAAACCACCAGGAGGATGGGGACAAGGCCCGCTAACGTAATCTGCAGAAGCTTGTGCAAAATGAGTGAAACCTGGGCCCTGGTTCAGAAGGCAGAGAAAATGTGTCATTGAAGGCACACAGGAAACGTTCTACTTCCTTCTGTAATCTCTCTCTCTCTCTCTCTCTCTCTCTCTCTCTCTCTCTCTCCCTCCCTCCCCCCCCCCTCCCTCTCTCCTTAGCACTGTGATTTTTATTTGCTATTTAATGTCATTCTGAGTAAAGAAAAATGTAAAATTTAAATGATTAACATGAGTTTTATCCTTCATCTTTATATTGTGCAATATCGGTTTTAAAGGCAAATATCAAGAGCATTTAACTCGTATGTGGAATCACAGAAAATACATATTCTATATCTCATGGCTCTTCCCCCAGGGTGCCCAAGCTGCCAGAAGAGACAAACAGGAAGATAACCCCCGCCCTGCCCTCCCTCCCCCCCTTTCCCCCCCTCAGGACAAGGGAGCTAGCGCTCCTGGGCACAGGGGTACCCTCAGGATAAACACTCAGACACCCAGGGGCCCCACCCACCCCTGGGCACACCCACCCCCGGCAGCCCTGGCAGAGGGGCAACCCCAAACGTTTTTAAACTGCCATTTCAGGGTGACCTCCCTTCCCCTGTCCCGTGCCTGTGACCAGGGTCCCGCCAGGCACCAAAGACAGCCACAGTGGGAGGGGCCTGGGGCACCAATGGGCAGGGGGACAGGTGGCAGGAGCCGGGACACATATGAGCTGAGGCCAAGGCCCCGGCACAGGCTCCCTGTCCCACCGGACTCACTTACAAAATGCACAAAGAGAAAATTACTAAGAATTCCAAGGCAGCGATGGAGGAGCCAAATGCCAAGCATGGGCCCTTCCGAGCACAGGGCCCCGAGCACGGGCAGCGCTCCCGGGAGCCGGGCCTGGAGGAGGAGAGCTTCTTGTAATCAGCGTTCAGAAAAGACTTTGTTCATCAAAAGACGTTGATGTCTGAGCGAAGGCTGGAAGGAGGAGAGGGGATGAACCACGCAGGTTTCAGGGAGGCGTGTTCCAGGCAGCGGGAACAGCAAGCGCAAAGGCCCCGAGTTGGGCACGTGCCTGGTGTGTCCGAGGGACACGGGAGGCCCGCGTGGCTGAGTCAGGGGAAGGTTGCTGCAACTGCATTTGAGTTGCTAACGGCCCCTTGGGCGTGGGTTTATTTAATCACCAAATAATCCTACCAGGTAGGTATGGTCTCTGCCGACTTTACAGGGAAGGAGACAGAAGCCTGAGCGGCAGCGTTTGGAGAAGGGAGACACCCTGCACTCATCCGGGCTCTCCGCAGGCCCCACGAGATGAGCGGGAGCAGCACGTAGCTGAGCCGGGGGGATGGGCCCTCCAGACGGGGCGGCTTCAGGGGCAGACGCTGGATTCGATCCCGTAGAGGCACATGAAGCACCGGGTCCTGGGGAGGCGTGGCGAGGCCTCGGCGTGCACGGGACAGGGTTCCTCAAGGTCAGGTTCTCAGGTCCTCCATATGCACATTTCTGAGCCCCACCTGTGCATCCAGAAGCTCTGAGGGCGTTGCCTAGGAATTTGAATTTTTGGGAAGCACACCAAAGGAACTGCGGCCGGAGGGGCAGAGAGAGGGCAAGGCATGGGTGGCAGCTGGAAAGGGGGCCCCAAGGGAGACGTGCACTCACATCCCCTCAGAGGGGTCTGGGGTGGCTTCCGCTGGCCTGCCACCTATAACAACGGCTTCCTGTAGAAGGTGGCGTATCCGCTGGGTGTTGAAGGGGGCGGGGGGACTTTGCAGGGGAGAGAACTGGGCGAGAAGGAGGGAACATTCAAGCAGAGGGAACTGCACAGGCAAAGATTTGGAGGCTGGGCATGCCTGAAGGAGAGGAGATTGTACACACACTTTCTTTGCTCCCCACTATGGCCAAGGGGACAGGATGATTGCAAATTGGCCCCTATTGGCTGCATGGGTAGCCCCGCTCCCCGTGCCTGAGCTCCCAAGATGGATGGATCAGCTGGGCCCATTGGCCCAACCTCTCCTCTTCCTTCTGAGGAAGAGATGGATGAATGATTCCACGGGCTTTTATCCCAGAGAGCAAGGGGCTGGAGGGTCGGTGGGATGAGTGAGCTTCTGTGTGGGTCAGGGCTGACCTTAGGGCCCTTCCCGGGGTGGCCCTCAATGTGCTGGCGGGTAGAGGACCTGGGGGGCAGCCTGTCTCCCAACTGGGGCCCCACGCCTGCGCTGGCTGCTCTTCTGCTAAGAGCAGGCACACCCTGAGGCCCTGGAGGGGTGCTGCAGCTGGGTGGTTCACAAGAACAGATTAGTAAATATTCAGGAACTTTGCAAGCTGGTTGTTAAACTTTTGATAACTTAACATTGGACATGATAGATGTATTTACACCATGGATATTCATGAAAAAAATCAAGAACTTTTGTAAAACACAAGGAAAATGACTTACTAAAAAAAGAAAAAATTCCAAAACATAAGCCTATTTTATTATGAGTCAAGACACAAAATTAGTCTGTCAAATTGCTCTGCAAGTTCTCAACCCTTAATTTCTGTGTTCATGTTGATAGAGATGGGCTTGTCCAGGGATCTCTGTGGCAGGCAGAGAGTTGGGACAAATGCAGGCTCTCATGGTCCGAGCTACGTGCTCTCAAACAAATCCTGTCTTGTGAATGAGGAATCTGTTGCTCAGAGAAGGGAAGCGGCCTGCCCCAGATCACACAGCTGGTGGTGGCAGGGCTGGGATTCAAACCTGTGGCTGCCTGCCTTACTGCCCTCAACCCATCTGGCAGGTGCAGCCCAGTCCCCCAGCAGAGCCTTTAGCCTTGTCCTCCTCTTAACACAAGGTCAAGAGCCCTGAAGACAGGGAAATGGAGCCAGTGTAAGAGGGAGGAAGAGAGTGGCAGCGGCAGCCAGCCTCCAGGCCTCCTGATTCCAGTCTGTGCTCAGTTTCCCCATTTTGCCTGCCTCTGTGTCTGGGTGGTGCCCTCCAGGCGAGGCAGTGCCAAGGAGAGCGAGGGAAAGAGAGGCAGGAAGAGGCAGGGGACTCATCAGTGGCTTTGTTATTCTTAATTAGCTCAGCAGCTCCATTGCCGCAGACCTCCCTGTGGTTGCCCAGGCATTAGAGGAGACCGCTGCTGGTCCTGCCCAGGATGGCAGTCTGGGCAGGTAGGGCCCCTCAGGAGCACCTCCCCACGCCTTTAGGTGCTGCTGCCACTTGCAGAGGGTCATCCAACTGCTGGGCACACTCTGAGAGCCACAGGCAGACCTTGCTCAAGTCCTCTGTGCCAGGCACTGGCCAGCTGCCCCGGGGAACACTGGGGCGTGTGATGGTCTCCAGGCATGCTCCGCTGCTGCGAGAGGCAAACAGGTTCACCAAAAAAACATAAAGAAAGAGTGATGACCAGAGTTGGCACATGGTGTATCAGCTGAGCTCTTGCCACATGCCAGGCACCGGGCTAAGCATTTCCACATGTTGTCCCACAGAAGCCTTCTGCAGCCCTCTAAGGCAGGCTTTACCCCATGGTACAAACAAGGAAACTGAGGCTCATTTAGCTAAAGGTGTGTGTGTGTGTGTGTGTGTGTGTGTGTGTGTGTGTGTGTGTTGAGGTGGGAGTGAGGTGTGTGGGTAGCTGTGACTGGGGGTGTTGGGGGTGGAGGCCAACTAGATGTTCTGGGCACAGGTAGGGAGGCTGGCAGAGTTGAGAAGGCAATATGGTGGGATGTTTCTGGAAGAGGAAACAGCATGGAAAGAGGCCGAGGGGGAAGGGTTCAGAGGCAACTGGTTGGGGCTGCTGGGTCAGTGGAACACGCAGGCAGAAGAGGCCCTGGGGATTGGGTGAAAGGGCAGAGCCAAGTCTAAGCAGGAAACCCCTTGGGCTCCTGACTCACCAGTAACCCAGGTTCTCTCTGATTCCTTGGGAGAAGGCTGTCTCAGACCTGGGTCCAAGTGGGGAGGAGGTGGCCCTAATCCCGAAGCAGGGAGTGAGGGTGGGGCCCTCAGGGGTGAGGCTGGATTACCTACAGCTCAGGCTGGGCCAGGCCGGTTCCAGTCCCAAGAGAACTCCCTTCCCTGGGGACCAACCAAGAATATGATAATAGCCACTCCATCTTCACTGTTTATCCAACACTTGCCAAAAGCTCAGGCCTGTGGAGACACATAGAAAAGGGATTTTATTTTATTATTATTTTTAAATATAGTTTTATTGATTTCAGAGAGGAAGGGAGAGGGAGAGAGAGAGATAGAAACATCAATGATGAGAGAAAATCATCGATTGACTGCCTCCTGCATTCCCTCCTCCCCCATTGGGGACTGAGCCCGCAACCTGGGTATGTGCCCTCGACCGGAATCGAACCCGGGACCCTTCAGTCCTCAGGCCGACTCTCTATCCACTGAGCCAAACCAGTCATGGCGAGGGATTTTAGTTTTATTAAAATATGCAACATATATAACACTTACTATATGCCAGGCATAATTCAAAAGATGTCCCAAACATTAACTCTTGTAATCCTTATAAACACCCATGAGGTGTAATCCCCATGAAAGAATGAGACAGAGGCCGAAAAACCAGGACTTTATTAGAGGAGAAGGACCTGCCGGGCTGTCCCACAGGGGAGAACAGGCACAGTGCAGGGGTGAACACGCCTTTTGAGGGGAGGAATGGGAAGGGATGGGGCTTAGGGTTCTCGGCACACGCTGATTGGTGGTTTCATATAAGGCACATGATTAGGCACTTAGGTACTTAGGAATCAAGAGCTTAGGGCAGTGGTCGGCAAACTCATTAGTCAACAGAGCCAAATATCAACAGTACAACGATTGACATTTCTTTTGAGAGCCAACTTTTTAAAACTTAAACTTCTTCTAACGCCACTTCTTCAAAATAGACTCGCCCAGGCCGTGGTATTTTGTGGAAGAGCCACACTCAAGAGGCCAAAGAGTTGCATGTGGCTCGAGAGCCGCAGTTTGCCGACCACGGGCTTAGGGTATTTGGCAGGTGCTGATTGGTGGTTCAATGTATAGTCCATATAAGGTGCCTGGTTAGGTGCTCATGAATGTCCAGGCCGCAGGTGCAGGTTATGTCATACTCCGTCCATCAGTTGGGGGAAGGGAGGATCTATCACCCATCTTATTTATTTATTATCCCTATTTTACAGGTGAGGAAACTAAGGCTGGTAGATTTAAGTAACTTGCCTAAGGTCATAAAGTAAAGAAGTGGAGGAGATGGGATCCAAGGCTCCAGTACCCAGGTGTGTAACCACTGTGCTTTGCTAGTGGGAGCAAGAATACATACTCTGCTGTAAAAACTCCCATTTTACAGATGGAAAAACTGAGGCCTAGCCAGATGAAGGGACTGGCTGGCTCACAGGGAAGTAGGGAGGACAGATCACCTGAGTGAGAAAGCAGGGCTCCTGATCCTAGCCGAGGCTCTGTCTTGGTTCCCACTGATAGCTGGAGAGAAGCTGAGAGCCCTCCCAGCGCCCTGGCACCTTCTATCTCATTGGGGTCCCTTAAGGGCCCAGTGGGAGAGAAAAACAATAAGATTACAATTCTGACACCATTTTCTTAAGGACAAAAGCCAGTTATGACCATAGTTAGCTTCCCTTTCCCTTTAATTGTTTTTTTTTCTCTCTCTCTTTCTGATTACTAAAGGATAGATGAGCATTGTAGAAAATTTCACAAAGATCAGATAAAAAAAAAAGAGAAGAAAGAAAAAAAAATCATCTTAAAATTCCTTCTTGAATACTGCTATATTTTCAAGATTACTTTGCTCCCTCTCTGTTTTCTAGACACATTCAAGCTGGGAGGCCAGAGACTTGGTTTCTTGTCCTGGCTTGCTGTGTGACCTTGGGCAAGCCCCTGCCCTTCTCTGGGCCACATCTCACCTGTGAAATGGAAGTCTGGACATGGTGACCTCCGATGGGGTCCCTGTCGCTCTGACCTTCTGTTGCTGCTTCTGTTTCTGGAACTGGCAGAAGGGGCACACGCAGGCTGCCCGTCTGCGGGGGATGCATGGCTGACAGCTCGCAGCAAGTCACCTCCGGGAGGCTGTGACGGCCCTATAAACAGCCGTCATTGCAGGCCTGCCTGCTTCACTGGGCCCGTATGGTGCCCCCTGCCAGCCGGACACCACCGGCTGCCCTTCACCAGCCAGCCCTGAGTGATTGCTTTTCCAGTAGGCTCCAGAATGTTCTCTCTACTGTCCCAGGACCCAACTGACTTGGGGTAAGAGAGCTGGGGAGGGGCTTAGCCCTAAGGACCTACCTACCCATTGCCACAGCCCTCTGTGGGAGAAGACATCCCGGTGTGGTGAAAAGCTGAGGAGAGAGGGAGGGAAGAAGAGAGGAAGGAAAGGAACATTGAGTTTATTCCAACTCCATGTGGGCCTCTTGTTAGGCATTTGGATTCAGAAATGGGTCAGAAAAACTTAACTGCCCTTGAAGGACACAAAGTCTAGTCGGCGTGAGAAGCATAGAAACAGGCAGCAGCAACGCTTGCCGTGCCCAAAGCTCGGGCCTGTGGGGTCCCACAGGGAGAAGCCTCACCAATGGGTGACAGTCAGGGAAGGCTTGCTAGAGGAGGCAACTTGACTAGGGGACGCAGCCTTTCCACCTCCTGTTATTTAATCCTTACAGACAGCCCCGGGGAATAGCATTGTTCCCCCTTTACAGACGAGCCTCCGAAAGGTGAGCTCACAGCCACCAAAAGAAGGAACATTTGGGTTCAAACCCCTGGCACTCTACTCCTGCCCCGGGACCTGGGTTTGAATTTGATCCCAGCCGCTGACTCAGAGACCCTCAGTGAGTGCTTCTCGCCCGGCCCTGGGGCTCTTCCGGGGCTCTTGCTGGCTGCAGTGTGGCTGGAATGGCCGAAAAAGCACTAATTTATACTAAACGGCGAGAGGAGACTTCAGCAAGGCCTCTCTCCAGCTGGAGATCGCACAGCCCAGTCTCTCCCAGACACAGAAACAGGACTCCTGCCTTCGGGCCCGGCGCAATCCCAGAGGCTGGTCTGCCTTGCGGAGGCACCCCCATCTGGAAGCAGCCAGAATATATGTGCTCTCCTTCGGACTCCCTTTGGCAAAGCCTGATGGGATGGCACAGGACCCTAGAGAGAATTCTAAATCCTGGCGTTAGAACATCTGTGCTTGAGGAATTCTAGCACCCAGTCTCCCCTCCAAGTGCCTCCTAGCAGGCAGGGCAGGGCAGGGGGTATGTCATCCTGGCAGGTATGAAGGGTCACTGGAGATAGGACTTCACAGATAAAGATGAAGACCCAGATAGGGAAAGGACTTGGCTGAGGTCACACAGCAAGTCAGAGCCAGAGCCAAGGCTTCTTTCCCGACACCTCAGAGCATAACACCCAGGCTACTTGGGGAGTGGGGTTGGCATGGGGCCACCCAGCGTGCCCAGGTGACACCAGGGAGCAGCCTGGGTGGTACTGAGCTGGTCAAGTGCTAAGGCAAACTTTTGTGTTCCTGCCCCGTTCCCAGCAAAGTTCGACAACCTCCACCTCTCATTCTAAGGCTCCCACTGTCCTAGGCATCTCCCTCCTCTTGAGCATGACCCTTCTCTCCAGCCCTCAGTCTCCCCTTTTCTAAAAAATGGTCTCCAAGGACCCTAATGCTGCACTGTCTGGAAATCCTAGGCTCCCGCCTCCCGCCTCCCGCCTCCCGCGGCGGGGGAAGGCGGCTCGCGAACCTCAGACTCCTTTGGGGTGAGTAACAAGGGGACTGGAGGGAGAGAGGAAAAGAGGGGGCCTTCTTGGGCTCCCTACCTTAAAGGAGTCCTTTGTCTGGACAGCCTAAGGGACCGAGGGCAAGGACCAAGCGGGGCGGGGCGGGGCCTGGCTGCCGGGGGCGGGGTCGTGGGCGGGGCCTGCCCGGCCCTCGCCCCGCCCCGTCGGACGTCGGTGCGGACCGGCGCTGGGAGGGGAGGAGCGCGGAGCCCACGCGCCGCCCGACCCCGGCGGAAAGTTTTCCCGGACGGAGTTTCGGTGGCGGCGGCGTCCGGAGCGGCCATGGACGCGCTCAAGTCCGCCGGGAGGGCGCTGATCCGGAGCCCCAGCCTCGCCAAGCAGAGCTGGGGGGGCGGCGGCCGACACCGAAGTGAGTGTGTGCGCGTCCGCCGGGGCGGGCGGGGGTCAGGCCCGCGGAGCTGCCTCCCGCGGGCGCCCCGTGGGAGAGGCGGGGCCTGACCCGCGTCCTGCGGGGTGAGGGATCCGCGGGGGTCAAGTTTGCCTCTCCTCCCGAGCCCGCTCGGTGCAGCCGGGCAGGGGGACCGAAGTTGGGGAGAGAGGCCGGAGCGGCAGTGGGACAGGGGTTGCAGGTCCGGAGCAGAGACCTGCGCGACCCCCGCCAGCTCTCCACCCCGCCGCCCTGGAAGCTAGGGGAGGCGGGGGCGCAGCCTCGGGGCCCGGAGGGGTGCGGGGGGGGCGGGGAAGAGAGTGGACGCGGCGGCCGGGGAATACGCCCCCACCCCCTGGCCCGCGCGCCCCGGCGGGCGGGAGCCCAGCCTGCCCCCTCCAGCTGTCCAACCAGGAGGTCATCTTCGGACTCCGGGCGCCCAGAAACGGCCCCAGGTCTGCGCCTGGCCTCGCAGGCACCTACTTGAAGTCGGGTCGAGGTCAGCCTGGGGCCTCAGGGGGTGCCACCCACCCCGCCATGTAGACCCCTGCGCCCCCGCCTCCAGCCGAGTCCAGGTGCTGCGGCTGGCGCCCTGGCTATTTTGGAAACCTGTTTTCTCTCGCACCTTCCCCCTCGGGCTCCCAGGGTCCCCGAGCACCCAGGCGACTGACAGACTCGCCACCACCTCTCCCCAGGGCGCCGGGGCGGGGCCTGTCCGCTCCTCCGGCTCCCTCCCCTCCCAGGCTCGAGTTACTCCGAGGAACCCGTCACCTGGCACCTTCCCCCGAGGCCTGAGAAACCCAACCTAAGTCCCTGCTTTTTCGCGAGCACAAACCGGGTGGCTTGCCTTCCTGGTGGATGGAGCCAAAGCCAGCTCCTACCCGCTGCCACCCCCTGCCAACGCCCCTGGCCTCCCCCCCAGGAGGAAACCTGTGGCAGCGCAGTTACAACACCGCCCCCCGCCCCCCCTTCCCTCGGCGTTCGGGCCCAGCCAGGGGAGTCCAAGTTCCCTCAGCCCCAGAGTGCCAGCGTGTCTGGGCCTAGAGAGTCGGCCTTGCTCCTCCGCTGCTGTGCCAGCTGTGGTCTCCTAAACCACAGAGACTGGCATTGGGAACCTGGGCTGGTGGGTGGGGGTGGGGTCAGAGACTCTTTAGGGCCAGGCATGCATCATCTCCCACACTTAGGACTCCCCAAAGAGCCCCTTTAAATATCTGTGGGATCTGACCAGGACTTCTGAGAATAATGAACTGTTCTAGTGGGGAAACCCTGCCATTTTCTCTTGGGATAAGGGAGGGAGGGAAGGAGGGAGGGAGGGAGGGAAGCTGGGCAAGGGAAGGAAACATAGAAACCCCTCTGAATCTGGAGAACTGGGAATCTTGGTTGGTAGAAAAGAGTTTCTCCTGCCTGCTCTGATCTTGGACAAGCCACTTGTCCTTTATGATCCTCAGTTTCTTTGTCTGTAAAATGGGTATAAAAATTCTAACCTGGCAGGAGTGTTGAGAAAGTTATTGACAATCATGCTTCCTTCTGGCACCTAATTGGTGGTTTTCTTTCCCCCACTCCCCTTCACTCGCCTGTTATGGGTACGTTCCACATGACTGTTACTGTGGTGGAGCAAGTTTTGGGGGAGGGGGTCTCAGAGCCTGTCTATACTTGCAGAAGAAAGGAGAGGAGAGCTCCTCTCTCCTGTTGACCCCAGTACGCCCAGAGTGCTGTTCAGGGGCTTTGTGGACCCAGGATGATCTTGCTCCAATCCCTCCCTACCTGTCCCTCATTATAAAGTCTCAGTTTCCTCATATGTAAATTGTAAATAACAGTAGTAGTATCTACATCATATTTGCGGGGGGGGGGGGGGTGGAGGGGGAGTAAATGAAATGGTGTTTTGCCTGGCATAGAAAAAGAGTTCGATAAATAGTAACTACTGCTTTTGTCATTTTAAAAAATGTATGTTTTTATTGATTTCAGAGAGGAAGGGAGAGAGAGATAGAAACATCAATGATGAGAGAGAATCATTGATCAGCTGCCTCCTGCATGCCCCCTACTGGGGATTTAGCCTGCAACCCCAGCATGTGCTCTGACTGGGAATCGAACCCAGGACCTCTTGGTTCATACGTTGACACCCAACCACTGGGCCACACTGGCCGGGCTGCTTTGTCATTAATGTTTTTACACAGTATTTTTGTTTACTTTATTTCATTTGCTCCTGTGAGGTGATAGCAAGGATTCTTTTTTAAAAAAATATATATTTCTTTATTGATTAAGGTGTTACATATGTGTCCTTATTCCCCCATTACCCCCCTATCCCTCCCACTCATGCCCTCACCCCCCTGTTGTCTGTGTCCATTGGTTAGGCTTATATGCAAGGATTCTTATCAGACTCATTTTAGAGATAAAGGAACAGGTGCTGGGGAAGTGGAGTCACTGACTGACACATCCCCAGCCCAGATGTCAACATTGTGCCTCATGGCCTCTGGCCCTGGGAGGAGCAGGTGCAGGCCCATCCCAGTTGGCTGCAGCCCTGAGGACAGTGGTGGCCACAAGATAGAGAGGGAAGCTGTGGGGTGTCTGGGGTGGGATGTGGGGACAGCCTGGCCTGGGGTAGTGTTCCAGCCAGACCTTAGTCTCAGACCTTGAGGGCCAGGAAACCAGTGGAATTAGGGGTACACTTGACACCTTCTGTCAGCTGTGACCTGCTCAAGGTCCTCAGCTGGGATTAGCATGATCATTGTTTTATTTGTGGAGAAACTGAAGCTCAGAGAAAGGAGGAAGATTGCTTGCGATCACACTGCAAAGCCAGGACCCCAAGCTTCTTTGCACTGAACCTCACGGTCTCCTGTCTCCCAGGTAGTCCTAGCTTCAAAGGGGAGACTGCCCCTCTCCCACATGTGGCTTTCCCCCCATCTCTTCAGGAACCATAACGTTTTTATTTCAGTCCCTGGCCAGGGATTTTCCTTTCTTCCAGCTGTCCGGAAGGGAGACACCCCCTGGTCCCTCAGTCCCCTTTCTTCCAGGAGGGTCCCTCTGACCCTGGGCTCCTTCGTGGGTTGTGCCAGCCTATCAGAGAGCTCAGTGAGAACAGCTAAAGGAATAGGAGGCACAGGCTCAGTAAAGCTAGTTCATGGTGGAGGGCAGGGGGCAGAGGATCTAGTCCTACTTATCTATGATAGTAAAATCATTATATGCTAATTAGACCAGACAGCTGAACGACCTTCCGGCCATCATTCTGGGCATCCTTCCAGACGAAGCTGCTGCGGCAGGGGCCAAGGCAGAGGCGGTTAGGGGCGATCAGGGAGGCAGGTGAGTGGTTAGGGGTGATCAGGCAGGCAGGAGAGTGGTTAGGGGCAATCAGGCAGGCAGGCAAGTGGTTAGGGGTGATCAGGCAGGCAGGAGAGTGGTTAGGAGCCAGCGGTCCCGGATTGTAAGAGGGATGTCCAACTGCAGGCAGTCAGACATCCGCCAAGGGGTCCTGGATTGTGAGAGGGTGCAGGCCGGGCTGAGGGACCCAAACCCTCCCTCCCACCCCTGTGCACGAATTTCATGCACTGGGAACCTAGTTTTTTAATATTTACAATAAAAGGTATAAATAAACACTCAGACTCTAATACTTACTGAGCACTGGCTATGTGTCAGTCACTGATAGAGGCGTTGGGGAGTCTGGTGAGTGAGTCGGTCTCCCTTCAGATAGTGTTACCGCCTGGTGGAGGAGGCAGGTTGGCCAGGGTGCAAATGAGTAGTATGTTGTGGGTAGAGGTGAGGCTATGAAGAAAGAGAAAGTGGGGTGAAGAAATGATGGGGACAGCTTCTTTACATAGGGTGGTGTTTTCATTTGGATTCTTCTAGAAGCAGATGCTGAGACAGAGATTTGAGTATAAGCCCTGGCCAGGTAGCTCGGTTGGTTAAGCATCATCTTGATAAGCCAAGGTTTGCGGTTTGATCCCTGGTCAGGGCACATACAAGAATCAACCAATGAATGCATAAGTGAGTGGAACTACAAATCGATGTTTCTTTTTCTCACTCTTTCTTCCTCTCCTCTCCTCTCAAATCAATACATTTTTTAAAAGATGTGAGTACAAGTCGTTTATTTGGGAAGAGGACCCAGGAAATAGTGTGAGGAGAAGTGAAGAGAGTCCAAAAAGTGAACACTGAAGACAGTAGATCAGGCGTCCTCACACTACGGCCCGAGGGCCACATGCGGGTGTTTTTGCCGTTTTGTTTTTTTACTTCAAAATAAGATATGTGCAGTGTGCACAGGAATTTGTTCATAGTTTCTTTTAAACTATAGTCCGGCCCTCCAACGGTCTGAGGGACAGTGAACTGGCCCCCTGTTTAAAAAGTTTGAGGACCCCTGCAGTAGATCCTCGGGTTACGTCGGAGATCCGTTCCTACGGAACCCACCTACATAAGCACCTACGTCACCCACATGGAGCACATACACCGGGGTAATGAAGTGAGACAGTAAAAAAAAAATTAAAAGAAAGATAACAATTCCTGACCTTTACTTGTGGTAAGTAAATAAATAATAAAAAACATAAAGCACATAGGTACATACGTCGAAATGACGGAACTTTTTTTTTTATACATAAATGGGAGATGGTGACGTAACCTCCACGAAACGACATACGTTGAGTCCGATGTAACCCGAGGACTGTCTGTAACCTAATCCCCTTACCACGGTGGGCGACTGGAGGGGAGCGCCGTCCTGTGGGGGCTCTGGGAGGAGGTGTGCTAGTGGAATGTGCTGGCATTTACTGTTTGAGGGGCCACGCTGTCTGGGGTGGGTGCAGGGCTGCTGGGGCTGGGAGCGCTAATGCCCCAGTGCCCAGTCCGCACCTCCAGCAGCCAGAGAGCTGCAGGCTGAGGGGTGTCAGGTGGTGTGTGTGGAAAACGGTACCACCACGGTGGTAAAGGTAGGGCACTGGTAGTGTCAGTGCAGGAGGTCAGGGAGGGCCCTCGGAGAAGGTGACTGTGATTCATGTATGAACACAGGGAGAGAGGAGTCTGGGAACAGCATTCCCGCCAGAGGGAACAGCAAGCACAAGGAACATTTAACCGGAGGCTGGGCTTCTGCTTCTCACAGGTCTGGCAGCGGAGGGGCATGTGGCTTGGAGGAATCAGGTCATCCACTGCCCACTGAGGGTGAGCCAGACACTCCCTCCAGGCAGTCCTGCAGGGCAGTGTGCCCGCCCCTCCTGGGTGAGCCTGAGGCTGACTCCTGCCTTGCATAGCGAAGGGTGCGGTGGGCTGCAGGTGTGGGTGAAGAGCCCCGGCTGTGGGATTCAGGACCCAGCACTGTCAGTTATGAACCATGGCCAGACTCCTCTGAGCTTCTTTACCTGTGAAACGGGAATCCTGCTACAAATGACTGTATGCATTATAGCTCTTTGCACTTGACCCTGGGAAATGACAATAGCTCACACTTCAGTGGCACTTGGTATGTACCAGGCATGGCTCTAAGCCCACCTCATGGGTGAGCTCCTTTCATCCTTACAATAGCCCCATGGGGTGGATAGTGTTGTTATCCCCATCAAGTGAGGAAACTGAGGTCCAGGGAGGTGGAGGGACTAGGAACCCCACAGCCCATATCCAGACCCCATCGTTTTAACCTTGACAGCATCTTTTTCTCGTATCGTGTAAATAGGTACTTATGATAGCTGCTGCTGCTGCCATTTTTTAAATTTTCTCTTGAAAATATTAACAACTTAAAAAAAATTCACTGATGAGAGAGAGAGAAGCATTGATTTGTTCCACTTATTTATGCATGCCTTGGTTGATTCTTATATGTGTCCTGACCGGATATCGGACCCACAACCTTGGTGTATCAGGGTGACACTCTAACCAACTGAAATGAACCATTTCCAAGGTTTGCCCAGCACTTTGCACATCCTGAACTTTTCTCTGATGATGCCCCTGAGGGACTGAACCCATGTTAAGGAGACCATGGCCTAGAGAAGCAGCCACACTCCAGGTCACAGCAGAGCTTGAGTCTCCTTCTGAGATGTCACTCTGAGGGTTGTGAGGCCGGCTCCCCTCCAGGCTGGGGGAGGAGCCCCAGTCAGAGGTCCTCCCTCCCCCTCCCCCCACCCCACCCCCATGGGTTTGGCTGCAACTCTGATATTTCACAGACCAGCCTGGTCAGGTCACCTGGCTCAGCAGAAGGGGCACAGGGCACCCTACCCAGCTCTGCCTCCTGGGCAGGGGCCTTAATGAGGATCGAGCACATGTCTGCAGCCTCGAGTTAGACCGGGCATATGGTCTGTCCCCATCTCACTCTGAGAGCAGGTCATCTGTAAAACTGCAGCGTTAAAATAGCCTAGTCATTACCCACCACAGGCCAGAAATAACCCGACCGGAACAGGGCTGTGGACTCAGGCCTGTATTTTGTCTGGGGCCCTCTGGGAGCTCTTCCTGCAGCCCAGGCCCCTCCCGCCCAGCTGAGGTGGCTGGATGGTGAGCGGGGTGAGCGTGGCCGGGAATCTCCCTCTGTGTATGGAGAGCTCCTGAGGGCTGGTTTCTTGAAGAGGGCGTGGGCATGAGAGAACTACGCTCATTAAAGAGATGAGTCGTACTCAGAACTGGAGAAGCGGAGGCTGAAGCAGAGGATGGGAAGGAGGGTCTCTGCTGTCCTGGGAGGGTGGGGGAGTGGGAGGTGGGCGAGGGAGAAGTAGGACAGGCCGAACAGCAGCGCTGGGCAGGAATGCTCCTTCTCCATACCAGTTTCTGGGGGAGGCAGGCAAGAATGGAAGTCCTTTAACAGGAAGACACATGGTAGGCAGCTGCTTGGCTGTGGGAGGGAGAAAGGAAGTCCACACTCAGGAGAGGCAGGAGCAATCCAGTGACAGGAGGGAGGAGGCCCTGTGGGAGGCCTCGGTCAAAACAGCCCCGAAAGCTGGGGCTGTTGTTTCTTTCTCTTTGTAGATAAGAAAACTGAGGCTCAGGGAAGGTAACTTGCTCAAGTCTACTCAGTGTCAGAACTGGGATTCTAGGACGAAGGCCCCTGCTCTTAACCACTAGGCAATACTGCCTCAAAGAAGGCTTCCTGGAGGAGGCTGGGTGTGAGGGGTTTCGAGCAAGGGAGGGCAAGGGCATTTATGGTAGAGGGAACCACTTGGGCAGAGGCACAGGAGTGGGAAAGTCAATGTCACACCACGAGGAAGAAGCTCTGCCTGGTTAAAACATGTGTGTGTGTGGGTATGGGTGTGTGTGTGTGTGTGTGTGTGTGTGTGTGAGGGTGGGGTGGGGTGGAGAGAGAGATTGTGGGAGAGACATCGGGGAACCTGTAGCTCCCCAACAGTCATTGTAGGAATTGCCTGTAGTGGATTGGGAGCTGGGGGTCCCTTTACTTGTATGACTTGGCACAAGTCCCATTCTTCTCTGGGCTTCAATTTCATCACCTGTCAAGGGAGAGGTTTGGTCAGGTCTCGGAGGCTGATGAGGGGCCACCTGTCTACTAGGGCCCTCTTCCAGGAGGCCATAGACTAGGGGAAGGGTCAGGCCAGGGAAGGAGGAATGCAGAAAAATGTCAAGCATTTCAGAGGTCAAGGAGGGCTGGGGAATGTTTTGACAGCAAAGAGGTTGTGTGTGACCTTGGCAAGCTTTGGCCCTTTGGAATGGAGGGAGCGGAAGTGGCTTTGGACATGGACCAGGAAAGGGCTGCGCTGGAGGAAATGGGAGAGTGGGAGACATGAAAATGGTGGTGGTGGTGGGGTGTTTGCCATAGGGCAGTGATGGGTAATGAGATGAACAAGACCATCCCTGATCAATTGGTTTTGCCTGCCTAGAGCCTTGTGTTGAGGAACAGTCCAAAGCCTGTAAATCAGAGGGAATAGAGAGCTACAGTTGATTAGCAATGTCTGCCAAGGACACAGGAGACAAGCATGGCAGTACGTACTTTGCCCTCCCGGCTCAGATGGATTTCTGGAAATGGTCTAAGGAAGCTGGCCTTGGCCATCTCGGTGGTGGACCCTGGAAACGGATTCCTGTCTGAATCCTGCTCTATCCAAGATTGTGTGTGAGGCTGAAGAGTAGTTTCCTCATCTATACAATGGGTACAATCATAATACCTCCTACATTACAGCATCTGATAGAGGGTGCTGAGGGATGGACAGCGGGCCCTAACAGGCAGGAGCATGGATGTTCATTCGTCCTGGTGATGGGCTTGGAAGGATCCCTGGAGGCCTGCCTTCTTCTGGCCTCACTGCTCCCCAGCGAAGTGGTCTGGTGCCTCTGGGCCTCAGCCCCTGTGGAGGAACCCTGGGGATGGTTCAACCTGTCCTGTCCCTGTGCTTACTCGGGAGTCCTCTCAAGTAGGTGGGGCGATGGGGTGGGGGGTCAGGGGGTCGGGGGGGGGGGGGGGGGGGGCTCTTTCCAACTCTACTTCCTGGTCTTTTCGCTGCCCAGGGAGTAGGCTCATCCCTCGTTTCCAACCCTTCTGACCTCCCTCATGGTCCGAGTTTTTAAAGGACCCTTCCCTGTGCCTGCTCTGGGTCAGTGCTGCAGCCCAGGCACTATTCATCTCAAAGAGGAGAAGGGATTCTCCAAGACCATGCAGGTGCGGGGAAACAGAGCTGGGGTTCACACCCCGGTCTGCCGGATTCAGGCGGCCTTCACCTGATGTCATTTGAGCAGTTACCTCCCCCTTTCCCAAACCCCTGCTCTCACCCTCCCCTTACTCTCCTTGGCCTGCTGTCTCTTTCCTGGTCCCCTTCCTCCTGGTCTCCATGGCTGTGCAGATGGAGGAAAGCAGAGCAGGCTGGAGCTGTGGAAACCACCCAGATTTGAACTCTAACTCCATCCCTTTAACTCCTTGTACGGGGCCTTTGTCTGATGACTGGCTCTCTGAACCTCAGTTTCCTAGTGTGTGAAGTGGGGATAACATCCACCTTACAGGGTTACATTAAAGATTCAGTGAGAAATGGTATGGTTTGCCCTCAGCAAGTGTTAGCGTTGAAGTTGAGTTTGGGCTTTGGGCTTGAAATTATGGGTTCGAATCTTGGCCCTTATACTTGCTGGCTCTTTGGACTCAGTTATGTGATTTTGCCTCGCTGGGCCTCAGTGGCTTTGTAAATGGGTATGATAAAGTGATCTACTTTCTAGGTTCTCGTGAGGATTGGTGAGAATATTTTATGTAAAGCTTGCTACCACAGTGCTTGGTACATACTGGAAAACGTTAGTTTTGCCCTTTATTAACTATAAAAATGATGGTCCCGCTGGAGTGGCTCAGTGGTTGAGCGTCGACCTATGATCCAGGAGGTCACAGTTCGATTCCCTGTCAGGGTACGTGCCTGGGTTGCATTTGGGGTGTGCAGGGGCAATCCATCAGTGATTCTCATCATTGATGTTTCTGTCTCTCCCTCTCACTTCCCCTCTCAAATCAATAAAAATATATTTTAAAACATAATGGTTGATGGCAGGACCACAGCCCCTTGCTGGGTCCGTGGGAGAGGGGCTGCGAGAGCTGCTGCCGTGGTGGCCTGCCCAGCAGGTCTGAGCGCCTGTCCTCCTCCCGCCAGAGCTGCCTGAGAACTGGACGGACACCCGGGAGACGCTGCTCGAGGGGATGCTCTTCAACCTCAAGTACCTGGGCATGACGCTGGTGGAGCAGCCCAAGGGCGAGGAGATGTCCGCGGCCGCCGTCAAGAGGATCGTGGCCACGGTGAGCCTCAGTGTGGGGACCAGGGTCAGCCTCTTCCCGGGGCGCTGCTTGTCCCCCTTATGACCCCAATTGGATGTGTCGGGCCTGTCCCTGCCCTCGAGTCCCCTTGCATCTGCCTCAGGGACTCTGGTAAAGGGCAGCAATGGGGCTTGCGGGGTGAGGGTCCGTTCCCCCCTCTCTAGCAGTTGTGGCCATGTCCTCTCCCAGCCTCCCCTCCCCCAACCCGGGTCCCCTGCCCAACAGCTGGTGACTTAGTGCTAGGAAGGGATGGGGGAGGTTACTGTCACCCAACCACTTGCTGTGTGGCCTGAGGGGCAGCTTAGCACCCCAGAGACCAGATTTCCCCCTCCCCTGCTCTGAGTGAGCGTGGGCCCTATAAACCCACCTCCCCTGTTGATCTCAGACCCCTCAGCTCAGGCCCTAGCGGGGTCAGCAGATAGAGCAGAGTCCCCAGAAGTCATCCTGCTGGGTTGTGACAGCCCACGCAGAGCTCAGAGTGTGAGGTCCTCCTAGCTGTGTGTTTTTGGGCAAGTCCCTTAACCTCTCTGGGCCCTTCTCCTGGGAAGAAGCACTGCTGCCTATGATGACTCGAGGACCAGTGCTTGGCAGACAGCGGCTGCTCAATGAGAAGCAGTTGTCCCTATTTTTATTAGAAGAAGGTGTTGGCTGAAATGTCTTCTGAATCACGTCTTCCAGTCGCCGAAGCTGAGGCCTCACCTGGGCCTGGAGTGTGGGGGCTGGAGCAGCCAGACGTAGCCATGAGGGTGGGTCCCACGTGAGGCAGGCAGGCTCCTTTGACCCGTGTCTGCCCCAAGGCCAAGGCCAGCGGGAAGAAGCTGCAGAAGGTGACTCTCAAGGTGTCACCACGCGGGATTATCCTGACCGACGGCATCACCAGCCAGCTCATTGAGAACGTGTCCATTTACAGGTAAGCTCAGCTCCACCACATTCACTCTGCCAATTGGGGCAGTGGGTAGAGTGCCCTGCCTGAAGCCAGCCAGGCTATGCCATGTCCTGTCTGAATGACCTTGGAGCCTCAGTTTCCTCATCTGTAAATTGGGGTGGAAACAGATCCTGCCTCACGGGGCTGTTATGAAGCACTGAGTGCACAGCACCTGGCTCACAATGGGCGCTTGGTTAAATGGCAGCTGCTGCTGCTGTGATCCCTAGTTGCAGCAGGCACTGAGGCCTGATCAGGACTGGGAACCGCCTCCCCAGCCCCCCCTCCCCTCCCAAGCATCCTGCTGAGTCAGGCTTGGAGCAGACAGCTGCAGAGTCATGGTCCTTTCCTTCCGCTGTGAATGCAGCAGCTCTGCTCTGGACATCTGGCCAGGCGTCCAGGGAAGCCACTGAAGTAACTGAGGTGCTATCTGAAGGCAGAGTCTGAGGCCAGAATGTTCATGGTTTCAGTTGGGGGTGGGGTGCCTTGTTCATGAGAGGCAGAGCCCAGCCCTGGGAGCCTCAGGCTCTCCCCATCCTCTTCGCTGGTCAGTTGTAGGATTTCAGAGCTGGAAGGCTCAGCAGAGATTCAAATTACAAATGGAGAATCTGAGGCCCCGAGAGGCCTCAGGCCGCCCAAGGCCTCACAGTGAGGTAGTGGCTGAGCTGGGACCAGGACACCAAGGCCGGAGTTCTGTCCAGCAGGCCCTGGTCTGCCAGGCATCCCTCTGCCATATTGCTTTGTTTCTAAGCAGGTGGCTTAGCCGGTTGGAGCATGGGCCAGTACTGGGGTTGGGGTGGTTTTAGAGTTTCTGGCTGCTATTTTTCACCTTCTTGGTTT
This sequence comes from Eptesicus fuscus, assembly GCF_027574615.1. Lineage (NCBI taxonomy): Eukaryota > Metazoa > Chordata > Mammalia > Chiroptera > Vespertilionidae > Eptesicus > Eptesicus fuscus. The sequence goes on from NC_072481.1 coordinate 15,355,070, forward strand.
TATCTGCCTCCTTTACCCAGGTGAGGCATCAGACCCAGCCCTGCTCTCAAGGAGCTTCCAGTCTAGGAGGGATGGAGAGGAGGAAATAGGAGATAGAGTATAAGTGTTTTCCAAGAGGGCAAAGAAGGAGAGGCCTGTGTGGGGAAACCTGGGAAGGCCTCCTAGGGGAGTGGGGGGGAGGCTGGATCTGCTGGATGGAGAAGGGGTAGTTGGGGACCTGGTACCCATCCCTCTGCCCATCTGGGGGTCTTAAGTGGTGCTAATCCCTATGTCAATGCCTGATTGAAGCTGGGGCCACGCTGGGGAGGGCGTCTGCTGAACTGTCTCCATTCTGAGCTGCCAGTTCCTCTGCTGATTGCAGTTCCCAGGATGATGAGCCAGGATGGAGGGTCAGACAAGGGAGGCAAGTGTCTAAGATGAGGGAGCTCCTGGACTCCTTGGGCTCCTGGGCTGGCCGACTGCACCCATCCTCACCCTGCTTCAGCCCTTCCACTCCACCTTGCTCCAGGAGAATCTGCTGGCAGTCTCAGTTGCCCCGGGAGGGACAGTGCTGGAACCCCTCTGGCCTCTGGTCAGGGGCATGAGGGCAGGTAGGGGAGGGGGAGGCTGGCTAAAGGGCCTCAGTGGGTGGGCAGTGTCCGCTTTCCCTTCCGCCTGTCAGCACAAACCCTTGAGAGGTAGCATGGCAGTGGGTACGGCCTCTGGCATCAGCGGGTGAGGTCAGGTCTCAGCTCTGCCACTAGCTTGGTGGTCTGAGACTGCTAGCTTCAATCTTCTCATCTGAAAAGTGGGAATAAGACCCTTCTCAGGGGGCAGCTCAGTTAAATGAGGTGATAGCTGAACATTGCCTGGTGTACAGTAAGGGCTCAGCTATTACAGATTTGGGGTGTGGCTCAGTAGAGGAGGGAAGTGCCCTTTCTCCAGTCTTGCCCCCAGTCCTTCTTCCATCATGGATGGCCCAGGATGCCAGGCCATCTCTCCGGAATCGTGCACCGGTGGAGTGGGAGAGCAGGCTGTCTGGAACTCGGGGGAGATGCAATATGGGTGTTCTGGATGTTGTCAGGTCCCCCTTGCCCCCTATGCAGGGCTCTGGTGACATGTCCCACTTGCCTTTCAGGATCTCCTACTGCACAGCGGACAAGATGCACGGCAAAGTGTTTGCCTACATCGCCCAGAGCCAGCACAACGAGAACCTCGAGTGCCACGCCTTCCTCTGCACCAAGCGGAAAATGGTCAGTGGGGAGAGGCGGGCTTGGGCAGGCTCCGCTCGCCTTGGCAGCCTGTCCTTGGCGGCGCTGTCTGGTGGGAAGGCAAAGCCAAGGTGACACATCACTTAAAATAGGAAATCCTGGGAACCCCAAGTGGGCGGTGAGAGCTGAGGGCGCCCAGACACCTGTCAGAGTGGGCTGTGAGCAGTGACAGGCCCGTGTCCCAGGGAGTGCTGGCCCTGCCTCTCTGTAACGTGATTTGGATTTGAGATTTTTGGGGGCCTCCTGGTAATAGTATGGTCTGGAGGTGCAAGGCCTTGTAGGGATTCGTCCTTGGAGATTGGTGATCACAGGGGCCCACAGTGAAAGGGAGAAGTGAGAGCCTAGGAGGACCCGGCTTCCGTGGCCAGAGCGGGGAGGGAATGGCCATTTTCTAGTATGCACCCTGTGCTTGGTTCAGTGGTAGGCGTTCAGGTGTCTTCTCATTTAATACAACAGTGCTGTGAATGGGAGCCGTTACTGCCTTCATTGTTTTTATATTTATTTTTAATGAGAAAACAGACTCATAGAGGTCAGCTGGCTTGCTGAAGATGACACAACTAGCCAGGCAGAGTGAGGGTTTAAACCCAGGGTTTCCCCACTCCCTGCATGACTGTGAGGAGCAGAGACTCCTGGCCCCATTTCCAGCCCCCCGGCCACACCTCGCTGGCATCAGTGGGAATCCCGGAGGTCTCTGGGCATTTGTCTTGAGCTTTGGGGCAGGCAACCGCGAGTGAGTCGGCCTTCGGTGCTGGAAACCCCTTCATTTCCAAGGCCCCGAAGCCTGACCATTTGCCCTGGAAAGAGGTTCCAGACATTTATTGGTTTCATATTGGCCTCTGTTAACCTGTATATGGAGCCAGAGCCCTAGTCCCCAGGCCTGATGTTCCTGGGAGTCAAGGAGACAGTGGCGGAGTGGGAGAGCAGCTCTCTGAAACTCAGGGGAGATGCCCTATGGGGTATCCCCTCCCCATCATCAAGGACACATCAAGGACATCACAGTCTTGACATGGACCCCCAGACTTCCTGCTATACACATCAGCCATGCTTTAGATATAAATTTCCTATTGTTGCTGGAAGAAATTACCACACACTTAGTGTTTAAAACAGCACAAATTTATTCTGTCTGGTTCTGGAGGTCAGACGTCTGAAATGGGCCGACAGTGCGGTTTTCCTTCTGAAGGTCCCAGGGGAGATACATTTTCTTGCCGTTCATAGTTTCAGAGACCTCCTGCCTTCCTTGGTTCGTGACCCCCTTCTCCAGCCTTGGGGTCAGCAGTGTGGCATCTGCCGGTCTCCCTCTCTGCTTCCCTCATCACATGGCTATTTCTGACCTGACCCTCCTGCCTCCCTCTCATATGGCCGCTTGTGATCGGGCCCACTGGGTACCCAGGATAATCCCTCATCTCAAAAACCCTCAATTTAATCACATCTGCAAAGTCCCTTTTGCCATGTGAGGTAAGGTTCCCAGGTTCCAGGGATTAGGATGTGGACCTCTTCGGGGTCACAGTTCAGCCTCCCGCAGGTCTCTCGGAAGGAGCACTACAGGAGGAGACAGACGAGGGGTCCGATCCTGGCGCATGTGCTTACTGTGTGACCGTGGATAAGACCCTCCCTTCTCTGGGCTGCTTGCCCATCAGCAGCATCAGGATTGTTCTGAGAGGCCCAGTTTCTTTTGTGCACCCTCATTCTTTTCTGCAGCTCGGTGTCGCTGGCCACTCGCCCGTGCCTCGTGATGCCCCTGAGCTGCGGTGGCTCCTCCCGTGACAGTGGCCTCCTGGCTTTGTTTTTTATGAGGCCACAGAGACTTAAAATACAGGCTCGTTATGTCCCCATTGTTTGTCTCTTCCTCCCCAGTGACCAGAGCAGGCGCTGGGCAGGGCAGCTGGCCATGGCCATTGCTGCCGGGGGGTTCCTCTGGGAAGGGGAGGTTGGGGGATAAAAGAAAGCGGATGCTGGCCCAGCGGCGAAGGGAGGCCTGGTCCGGTACGCAAGGTCCAGGGGACTTTGGACGGCCCCGATCAAAATCAGCCTGCCCAGGCCCAGCGGTCAGCTACCGAGGAAACAGCCCGGCCACTGCTTCACGCCGACAGCAGAGCCCCGATGGGCAGAGGGAAGGGCGCCTGTTGGACACGGGCACAGACGCCCACTCTTCTTGGCAGGTTTTCATCCGTGTCCAGGATGACGGGATCACGGCTTGTCCTCCTCCTCTACCCTCTCCCACCTGGCCTCCCCCTTCAGGGAGCCCTGGGGAAGCCCCTGGAGGCGCTAGCCCAGCCCAAGGTGGTGTAAATTGACTATCTGATGCTTGGATGGTGTTCTTGTGAGCCCCAGCCGGCCTGGTGCCTGGCCAAGATGGAAATCCCAAGATTCTTGGGGCTTAGTGGACGTTTCTGAGGAGGAGGCAGCAGGTGACGTGGGTGCCTCAGGTTTTGCAACCCACCTGCTGACAGGTACCCCACAGATGTTTGCTGCTCTCTGTCCCGGGCTGAGCCCTGCGTAGGGACCTGTGAACAAGATGGTGGGGGAGAAGGGGCCGGATTCAGTAACTGGAATACGGGTCTCGGTTCTAGTGTCGAGGTTAGTAAGTCTCACTGGAAGTCAGCAAGACTTCCCAGAGCAGGAGGTGTTTTGAATTGGGCTTTGAAGGTTGAGTAATAGGTAGGCGTTTGCCAGGCCAAGAGAAAGGGGATGGGATGGCGAGAGGATGAGCACAGGAATCAGCAGGTGCAAAGACACAGAGGCGCAAAACGCAGGGGAGTGAATGGCAGCTGAGGAGCCTGGGAGGGTGGCAAGGTCCCGTCCTCCTGCTGGGGAGCCTTGAATTTGGATGTTGGCTTAGCCCCCACTCCTTTTGGCCTGGGGCCACAGTCTCTGCATCCCACCCTTTCTTGCCTGGATGCCTGAATGAGCCAGATGCCTATGACCCATCCGGGGTGGGGGGCAAGGGGTACTTTTCTGGGTTGTCCACCAGTTCAGCTCAACTCAGGCAGTACCAGGCCTCCCTTCCCCGGTGGCCCCCCTCCCCAGGATAAATTTCTCTACAAAGAAACGTTTCCATCTGCCCAACTGGGATGCCTCAGCGAGCACTTCATCCTCCGGGCTCTGGGGTGAAGGTGGAGCTGCTGGCCTTCCCGGGCACCCAGGGTTTTGGTGCAGGTGTACTGGCAGTGAGCAAAGTGATACCCTTAATCCTGCTCCGGGCGGGGGGGTGGGGTGGGGTGCGGCGGGGCAGAGCTGTTCTCCCTCACATGGCCATTGGCATTTCTCAGGTGATCCTTTTGTCAAAGGTTTAAGCTTCTGGGGCTGCCTTGGTCTGAGTACTGGGCCCCCGGCTGGGATCCCAGGGTCCTGGCCCAGCTCTGCAGCCCTAAGCTGGACCTGGCCCCTTGGAGGAACTAACAGCCTGGTTACCGGGAAGAAGATAGAGACACGAAAAAATGGGCGAGGTGGAACCCGGTCAGGGCAATCAGACAGGCCCACAGGGCGACCCACTCAGAAGGATAGATAGGCTTTTGTCCTGTGGAATCCAGGAAGACTCCGCCCCTTCCCCCTCTCGTCACCCCCTTACCTGTGGGCAGGCTGGAGCGGTCCTTTCTTCTGATGTTGCCCAAATTCCTGCAGCCGCCCCAGAAAGCGGGGCCCAACCCCTCCCAGTCCTGCCAGCCTGGGCCTGTACACCTCCGAATCTTGGGTTATATTTGGTTTAACTTGTAGCTCAGGACTTGAGGGAGGAAGGGCAGGAGTGTATGCAAATGAACAAGCAGATTAATGCAAAAGCAGGCTTGTGCCCCCAGATTTCCTGAAGGCAAAAATCGTGGTGTTTCCATCTCCCTGCCACAGCGATGGCCAGCCTTGCTTGGGTGTATACTGACTGACTCGGGCTTGTAATTAGTCCATATTTTTAGTTCATGGGCAATTCTCAATGGTAACTGAGTCTATTCAATTTGATTCAGTTGTGACAGCTTAAATTGTAAACAGCTGTGAAGAGTTTCATACTTAATTACCATATTTAAGTTTTGCCATAAAGTCCCCGTACTTCCATCAAAAATGTAAATGATGGAGACATTCAAATGAGATTTTATACTTCGTGAAGTTTAATTGGCATGGATCAGTCAGCTTGTTTAGGGATTTTAAATTAAAAAAAAAAAGTTTTAAAGGCAGTAGCCATGGATTCATTTCTCAATTAAATTGAGTTGTCTGGCGAGAGGAAGGGAGTGGGGCAGAGGCTGGTTACGCCTGAACTTGTACACTTGAAAGGGTCTGGTGCTTTCTTCCCTGGGCCGGCTTTCAGAAGGGAGCTAGCTGTCGCCTCCAGCCATAGCTGCGACTCGGGGGCTTGCACTCCCAGGAGCTGAGCTGATGAACCCTGGACTAGAATCAGAGAGAGGAAGGGGTTGAGTGGAATGTGGGCTAGGGTAGGTCCTGGCTGGAGTGGGAGGCCTCCGAATGCCTGCCTCTTGGGAGAATGCAATTCAGCCGGCATGTTGCCCCTCTGGAGGGCTCTGGGAATCAGGGGTGATCCCTGCCTTTAGGGAGCACCCAGGTGGGGTGACACAGGCATGTGAGCTGGTGACATGAGAGAGGGGTGATGTTTGAGTTGGGTTGGAAGAGTGGGTGGGAGTTCCCCAAGGGCCAAGGTGTGGCCCCGCCTTACAGGTGGGCGATGGCACTGAATGGTTTTCACCCCTTGCCACGGTGTTCATTGACAACTGGCTTCTGTCAGGAAATGTATAAGCTTCCCACTGCCTTTCTGGGGTTCAGTTATAAGCCCTCTGACTGTGTAGTACTAACCAGTCTTTGCCCCTGTGGCTCATTCAGACGGTGGTCAGACCCTTTCCAACTCTGGCTTTTCTGTGTCTTAATTCCAAGGGTTAAGTAACTGTGTGAAGTCCTTGAGTACTTGGGGAGGGCTTCTCGGAAGAAGGAAGCCTCACAATTAATTGAATTTAGGAAAGCCCAAAGGGAAGGGGGAAAAGTGGAGGTGAACAGCCATTGCCAAAGTACCGGCTGGAATGAGGGTGGGAGTCTTGGCTGGGCTCCAGGTGGTGAAGAGGGGGCCCCAACCGCCTGGGGAGGGTGTGGCCTCTTTATAACCCAGCTGCTGTGTGACCTGGGAGGGGCCAGGACTCTGCCTCCATCCATCAGGCATTCCGGAGCCTTGGGATGGAGCCAGGTGGGCCTGCCCAGGAACCCCCAGCCTCCAGTTCAGACTTGCTATTACCCCCCTGATACTGCACCCCTCCCCTGAACTCACTTCCTGTTTTTCAGGCTCAGGCTGTCACCCTCACAGTAGCCCAGGCCTTCAAAGTTGCCTTTGAGTTTTGGCAGGTGTCCAAGGAAGGTGAGCCTTGTCCACAGACATTGTGTGTGGGCGGGGGTGGAGAGGGAGCGCCGAAGGAGGCTGGCAGGGTCGTGTGGGCTGGGGAGGGGGTGGTGAAGGCCTGGGCTGACTCCCACCTTCATCACCTCCCCAGTTTGTGACTTGAGACAGGCGCCTTGTGGGGGTGACCTGAAACGTGCAGTTCCTTTTCCTCCTGCTGGAGGGAGACCTGCCCCTGAGGTTGGCCCCAGCCCACTCCCTGCCCAGCAGGTGCTGGGGATGGAGTGCCGGGGTCAGAGGCACTAACGCGCTGTGCCTTGATCCCACAGAGAAGGAGAAGAGGGAGAAAGCCAGCCAAGAGGGAGGGGACGGCCTGGGCGGGGGCCGCGGCAACAGCACCCCCTCGTTGAAGAACCGTGAGTCGTGGGCAGGGGGAGGGGCTGGGATCAGCTGCCGGTCTTGGGGTCTGCCCTTCACCCAGAGGCCCTGCTCCCTCCGGGGTTGGAGCTAACTCTTGGTTTTTTATTTTGGTTTTGTTGTTAAATACACAATGCATGGTCGTTATAGATAAATTAGAAAATGGAGATAAAGGGGGAAAGTTACTCATTATGGTGCATGCTCTCCCAGATGTGTCCCTGTGCAAAAATGTGAACATATGTAGACCTCTCTCCGTATGTCCTTTACATGCTGTCTGGGATCCCTTACTGAACTGAACACCTGTGTGAATGTAAACCACTAGTCGGGGAGAGGCTCTCACGTCGGGGCAGCTGTCCGGCTGCTTTGGGAGGTGCCAAGGTGGGGGGCTGGGTGTTCTGGGTGATTATGGAAAGGCCATGTCCAAGGAGAGAGTCGGGGCCAGGACAGACCAGGAGGCTCCAGGAGGGACGAGGAGATGAGGCGGGGAGATAGGAGGCTCCTCTCCCACTGACGCATCTGACCGGACCCTTCCTAGTGGTCGCCACTGGGAACCTGCTGGACTTGGAAGAGATGGCCAAGGCCCCGCTGTCCACAGTCAGCGCTAATACCACGAACGTCGACGAGGCCCCGAGGCCTCCAGCCTTGAGTAGCACCAGTGTTGTCTGGGTGAGTGTTCGTGTGGCCTCCTGACCCCACGGGGATCCGGTGAGCCTCAGCCTTATCCCCGGAGGAGGCCCCAGGGCGGTCCAGGGCCTGGCACCCAAGACTTACAGGCATCTGGGCGGGCCAGACCCAGCCCAGCAGCACCCAGGCCCCGGGTAGGCGATGAACAATGTCCCCCTTTGAACCCGGGGCTACGTCCCCAACAGGCTTGGCTCCCAGCACAGCTGTCTCCTCACAATGCCCGGCCTCTTGGCCTAAGCATCCGCAGGCTGCAGGACGAGCCAAAGGCTCCCTTGTTCTCAGGGTGGGCAGAGTTTGCGCCTGACCCGCCGCCCCCCTCGCCGTCTGAATGAGGAGTCTGAGACTTGGGCAGCCAGCAGCTGGCCCCTGACACGCTCTGCGGCTTGGGGCAGGCCCCTGACCTCTGTGTGTCTCAGCTTTTTCATCTCTTCAGTGAGGAGGATGGCCTGCCTGCAGCATCTCCCAGAGGAACCTGATTTTTTAAATTAAAAAAGTTTCTTATTTGGAAATAATTTTAGAATTACAAAATGTTACAAAAATAGTACAAAGAATTCCTGTTCACCCTTCATCCAGATTCCCGAAATCTTAGCATCTTATGTGACCACATTACAGTGATCAAAACCATTAACACGAGTCCGACACTGTTACCTAACCTCCAATGTCCTTTTCCTGGTCCAGGCTCCATTGCAGAATCACACATTACTTGTCGTATCTCTTTAAGAAACTCTGGCACCTTGAAGGACACGAAAGACTGTCAAATCCCTCTGCCTGTCGGGGCCACCCAGGTCCGCCAGGCAGGCGCGCTGAGCCTGTCCCCGGCTGTCTGGAGCCAGCCTTGGCACCTGCCCGTGCTCTCTGGGAGACCCATTGTTTTCCCACCTCGGCACTTATCCCTTGAGCTTGGAATTTGGGCTGGGCTTTTGGAAGTGGATGAAAGCAAGAAAACCTTCCCCGCCCTCTTCCTCTCAGAATTTGAAAGTCTTAGCAGCCGTCGGTCTAACCCTCTCATTTGATGGAAGGAAAAGCTGAGTCTCAAAGAGGAGTAGTGATTTGCCTAAGGGGTCACTCGAGGAACGACAGAGCTGGGAATTGTCTAGGCGCCCAGGTGCCCTTTCTCCTGTCCCACATCCCAGGTGTGGGTCCATGGGCGGAGATGCTGGTGGCAGTCGCTAGGCGGGAGGCCTGCCTAAGCCTGTTCCTCCAGGCGCCCACCACACTCCTATGCTTATGTCTCGAGTCCCCGTAGCTCACCCAGGGCTGGGACAAGTCCCAGCCATGAGCCCGGCTCCCCCATCTAGGGCTCATATCTCCCGCTTTGTTTTCCCCAAGGAGCTGGATGACGACCTGGATGAAGCATTTTCAAGGTAACATTAACTGGGCTCCTTATGCTGGGGAAGGAGGCCTGGCATTTGTGGGCAGGTCTCTGGGGACCTTTGCCAACTCTGACCATCTCCAGAACAAAAATCTCAACTTGAATAACTCCAGGGGTGGGGAGCTCACTACCTGGGGTTGGCCTTGTCTGCTAGAAAGCTCTTGCTATTAAGTAAACAACAATTCCTAGTGGCTGCTTTACCATAGTGTGAGCTGAACTAAATACACGGCTGTCGCTGAGGCGGATTTCCTCTTCCTGCTCCTGGTGTCACCTTCAAAGACTGGCTTTTAAATTATATACACACACACACACACACACACACACACATACATACATACATACATATACATACAGATTTCAGAGAGGAATGGAGAGGGAGAGAGATCAATGATGAGAGAGTCATTGATCAGCTGCCTCCTGCACACCCCACTCTGGGGATCGAGCCTGCAACCCAAGCATGTGCCCCGACCAGGAATTGAACTGTGACCTCCTGGTTCATAGGTCGATGCTCAACCACTGAGCTACCTCGGCCGGGCCAAAAATTGGCTTTTTTGCAGCCTTTGTTCCCTCCAGAGGTTTTCCATTTATGGAGAAGGGCAGGGAGAAGGCATTGCTCACCTAAGCCCTCCCCGTTGCCTAGAGGAGGAGTGTCAGGCACAGCAAGGAGCTGTTTTTGTCTAGCTGAGTGGTGGCAGTTCCCCATCTTCCCAGGCCATCCCTGTACCCGTGGCTACCTGGGTTCCCAGTTAGGCCTCCCTTTCTCCCTGGGAGCAGCCCCCGACGTCCCTCTCCCCGCTCCCCAGGTCCTTCCTGGCGGAGCCTGGTGGAAGGCCCTGGCCCCGGAGGTGGGGAGCAGCCTATGTGGCTCCTTCTTTCACTGTCTCCCTGCTTCACTGGCTGACTACCTCCCCATCGTTAGAAGGAAATCTTCCATTTGCTTTTCCCAGATTACCCAAGAATCATGTTCCTTTTATTAAAAACTTCAAAAATCAGCAAAGCATTAAATTGGAAATGATACCATCCCATCGTCCCACAGCCCAGACTTTTAGGCTTAATCCTATACATATACATTTTTTTTTTTTTTTTGCATTGATCAGCTTGTCATATTTGCATTTGGGATCCTGATTTCCACTTGCCACTGACATATCAGGAGCAGCGCTCCAGGTGTCGAAAATGCCTGGGCACACGTGTCCTCCGCTGCCTCGCATTCTTTGGGACACGGCTGTAATTTACGTAACTCCCCCCTCAGGCTGCCCCCTTTTAAATTCCTTTTTGAACAGCGCTGTGTTGCACATATCATAGCCAACAGTCTCAGGTCGTACCCTCCCCTCCCCCTGTGCCTCTCTCGTGCCCTCACCAGTGCGGCCCATTCCCTTTCTTGGGCATTTCCTGATGGAGCCGTGGATGGTGTGTGTGCCCCGGCCTCTCTGTGGAGAGAAGTTTCCTGAGTCATTTGACCCTCAAGGGTAGGCTCTCTGCTCAGAGACGCCACCTTTCCTGACATCTGGGACTCTCTCCTTTGGCCCCGTGTCCTGGCATCTTCCCACTGGTGCCCTCTCACTTCTGACCCTGGTGCTGGCCGGGCTGGACCGGCTCCTCAGGCCCCCGCCAGCCCCTTGCCTGCACCTCGGCTCACACAGCTCTGCCTTCCAGGCTCGCCCAGTCTCGGACGAACCCTCAGGTCCTGGACACTGGACTGACCGCACAGGACATCCATTACGCCCAGTGCCTCTCGCCAGTCGACTGGGACAAGCCTGACAGCGGCAGCCCCGAGCAGGAGGACGTCTTCAGCTTCTGAGCGCCCAGGGCTGGTGGGGCGTGTGACCACAGCCCCCTGCAGCCGGGGTGGGGCAGCCCCGGGCCCCCCAGCCACCCTTTTCCGGTGGGCAGCTCTGTCAGCCTGCAGATCAGAGCTGCAGCCAGTCAAGCAAAGGGAAGGAGACGTGTTTTCTAACCCCGCTCTCGAAGAACTGAGAGGGGCCTTGAGTATTTATTCGGTGACTTCTGGTTCAACTCGGAAGCTGGGTTTGTGTCGGCCACGAACAGTGTTATAGCCAGCTTCCTGCCTTCTCCCGAGCAAGCTCTGCTCTGCTGTGGGTGTCCGGATGGTGACCAAAGCATCTCTCGTCCCTTTTCTCTAAGGACCCAGATTTCCCGGCGGCGGCTCTGCCCCTCACTGACGGCAGCAGAGCGCTCGTTTCTATCTTCTGAGCACAGGAGGGCACCGCAGCCTCAGCAGAGGACTGCCCCTCCAGCTCATCTGCTGCAGGGGCCCCAGCAGGCCTGGGCTTGAGCCCCCCGCCTGGGGGTTCTCAGAGACAGAGGGGCAGCCCCTGACCAAAGACGACACAGCTGGCACTTTAAAGCACACACAGCAGGTGTGGCTCGCAGGGTGCAGAGAGCTTCCTTGCTGCCTTTCCACGAGCAGGGCCCCAAAGTCCCCGAGGAGGTCCCGTCAGTGCGCCGAGCCGGTGCGACTGGCTGCCCACGGACTCCCAGCGTCTGACTGCGTGACTGCCCTCCATCGGCGCACCCCTCCCCACCCCACCCCCTCCCCCGCACGGATGAGCTGTGCTCACGCTTCCCTTTTGTCTGTGTGTCTGTGTGAGTGTCCCTGAGCCTCACCCCATACTTCCTGGATTTGAGGAAGAACGTTTTGTTGTCCTTTTACAGATGAGAAAACCGAGGCCACCAGCATAGGAGGGGCAGAGTCTAGAGCAGAAGCCAGGCCTGAGGCCAAAGCTGCCTTCTCACCTGCGCCTCCCACAGTTCACACATCCTTTTTTCTAGCTTTGTTGTCCCCCCGGAAACCAAAAAACCCAGCTATTTTCTAACCAAAATGTGTTTCGTAACAACCATCTGGTGCCTTTCCACACGGACCTGGCAGGAGCCTCCTTGCCTGCTGCCTTGTTGCTATTGATTTCCGTGAAAATGGAATTGTTTGAAGACTGTTCGTTGGGACGGTTAAACAAAACCAAACTCTAAGCATCTGGACACTCTGACCCCGGGTCGGGACACACCAGCAGCCAGATATTTTCAGGGTGCTCCTTCCTGCCTCCTTCATCCCCACAGGGCTCCCCGCATCCTGACACCCAGCCAAGCTGTCAGCACCTTCTCCGTCCCGAGGTGCCTCCCGGCCCAGGCTTTGCTAACCTCAAGTGAGACACTGCTGGTAGTTGGAGCAGGTTTCACCAGCCCAGGAAAAACACACCATTTCTTAGAATCTACTTATCTAAGCGCTTAAACCAAAATACAAAGAAGTGCCTGGGTGAGGGGAGTGGGGGGAATGGGGAGGGGATTTGCAAGGTCTTTATCAGGACATAACAGCCTTTCCCTGCCCAGCTCCACCCCCGCTGCCCTTCCCAGGCCGATACCAAGGCAGTGAGGTTGGGCCTGACACACGCTGTCCTTGGTACCAGGATCCATCCAGGAGGGTGGACTGTGAGTGGGATGTGGCCTCCATCGTGGTCTCTGGCCACCAGTGGTGGGTGTGCTCCCTGTGTGTGCACAGATAAGTCTTACTGTGCTTTCCTTTGTGTTGCTGTCAGGGAATTTCTAATGAGGAAAAGGATAAGTAATAAAGGTTCTTTTTGAAATACAAAGAGCACGTGATGGAGTGGCCTAGGGCCGCGTGGGGGCAGTGCCTGCCCTCCTGGGGTTGCAGCAGCAGTGACCATGGGCCCAGAAGTGGGAGATAAGGTCTTTGGTCCCAGTAGGACCCCCTTCTCACCAGCAGGTGGGGATGTGATGAGGTCATCCCTGCACAGCTCAGCGTGTCCGCTCTGAAGAGTCTGGGCTTCCTAACCAGGGTGTGTGAACCCCCAGAATTGGCATACGATGGTGTGTTTCTGTGTACATTTTTCTTGGGGAGGGTGTCGTCCATCATTTCCATCACATACTCAAGTGGGCGCCCAAAATTTATTCATTTGACAGACTGCCGAACACAAACTGGCCTGGGGCTCAGTGCTGGGCTGGCAGTCCCGACAGGGTCCAGTGGACTCGGGGTGTGTGGCTTGGGAGTGACGGGACTGGGAGGGGGCTGGTGGAAAGTGTGTTTCAGTGACTTGGGAGACCTCAGGTCTAGGTCTGGCTCTGCCACTGGGGTTTGACCTTGGATCAGTAACTTCTTTCCTTTAGCCTCAGTTTCCCGGTCTGCGAAAAGGGTATAATAAGCTTTACCCTTCCTACCTCCCTGGGTTTTGTGAGACTCAGAGGTGACCATTATCATATTGGTGATGTGATTGGTGGGCTGAGCTAAAGGTTATCTCAGAGCAAAAGGCGATTTGGACCAAATGTGTTTAAGGATGTCAAAGCGAAACTGATAACTGACAGTTCCTCTTAACTGAGCTCCTCTCTGTGGCCCGGGCTCTGCTAAGCTCCCAACCTCATCTCCTCACAGTAGCCTGTTGACTGAAGCACCAGGGCCCTGCGGCCGGAAAGAAGGCAGTCACACTTACAGCACTTGGCAGAGCCACAGCCCAGACTCAGAAACGTGTGACCTTTGACCCCCATGTCCTGGCCTCCTGGAGCCACGTCTGCGGTGGTGCCCTTGCCCTCCCGGTGAGCCACACGGTGCCTGCACGGGAAGGCCGCCCTCTCCAGGCTCCAGGGGGAGGTCTCCTCGGACTTTCTGCCTTTGTTCCTTTCAAACAGTGATTCTCCAAATGTTCCGAACCCAGAGGCAGAGCCCTCTGATGTCAGCCGTCGGGAAGATTCGCTGTGAATTCTGAGTGGATCCTAGATGACTTAAAGTCTCTCCTTTCTTCTTCCCCCATAATCTGAAAAGACACCCAACAAGTTCATCTTTCGGTTTAAATTTGGCCAATGTCTTTAGTCTCCCGATGTCTCAAATTATGAATCCCGAGCACCCGCTGTCTGCTCTTTCATGCATAGCGGAAAAGCCGGGAGAACAAAGTCGCCTTTGAGACTTGATGTGACCTTCAGCTTTGCTGGTGGATGTTGGGGGTCTTCTCTCCCAGGAGGAGATTCGACCCATTAAATCTCTCCACGGTCTGCCCACAAACTCGGATAGGCAATCTGGGGAAATCCGTGCCCTCGGTGCTGGCTTGGGGTTGGAGCTGGTTTGGGGTCTGATCTGCCCCCATCCTTCCTCCCCTGGCCACCTGTTGTGTAGGGGTCATAGCAGGTGGCCTGTTTGTTTATTCAGAAGTGAGCCTTTCTCCAGTGCTTACTACACGCCACTCTGTGAGGTTCTTTTTTTTTTTTTTTTTTTTTAATTTCTTTATTGATTAAGGTGTCACATATTTGTCCTCATCCCCCCATTCCCATCCCCCCCCTCCCCACGCATGCCCCAACCCCCTGTTGAACTTAACCGTTGGATAGGCTCATATGCATGCACACAAGTCCTTTGGTTGAACTCTCCCCCTCTCCCCACCCTCCCCTATCCTCCCTCTGAGGCCCGATAGTCCCATCGATGCCTCCTTGCTTCTGGTTCTGTTCTTGTTCCTCAGTCTATGTTGTTCATCATTTCCCCTAGATGAGCAAGATCATATGTCACTAGATATATACTTATGAGAACTGAATGTGAGACGAGCAATAATAGTTATGCTGACAGGCAGATGGATCAGTCTGTAGTGAGTTTCTTTCTGGACCAACAGTTCTTTTGAGACCTAATTTCAATGTCCACCAGTTCCTTATCTGTACATGTCAGCACTGACCCCTCAGCTCTGGATGGTGGACAAATGGTGGTAACGGAGGTCCGACTCCCTCTGGTTTGGTCTCGGCGAACCCAGGGGCACGGCTTCACCCGGGCCTAGGTGCACGAGGTCTAACCCGGATCCAGGGACACATGGTCTCACCCGGACCCAGGGGCGCTTGGGCTCTCCCAGACCCAGGGGCACGTGGCCTCATCTGGGCCTAGGTGTACGAGGTCTCACCCGGATCCAGGGACACATGGTCTCACCCGGACCCAGGGACGCTTGGCCTCTCCCAGACCCAGGGGCACGTGGCCTCACCCGGGCCTAGGTGCACGAGGCCTCACCCAGATCCAGGGACACATGTGAGGTTCTTTATACCTCATGTCAGCGTCCTGGCAACCGTGCTCCGAGGCGGATGATCCTAGTCTCACGTTGAAGATGGGATGACTGAGCGTCAGGGAGGATCACAGCCCGTAAGGAGTGGGCCTGGGATTCCAGCCCCAGTCCGCCCGACTCCAGAACTTGTTTCCATGGCACCACCCACCCTGTGGAGTGAAGGGCAAATCCAAGCTGAGCTGCCCATGCCGTACCCTGCTCTGCCAGCAGCCCAGCAATGGACAGCCTCTGCCACAGGACGGACAGGGGATGCCGACCAGTGGGTGTCTCCACGGGAGGTTGTCAGGCCTAGGCCAGGCCGGAACCGGGGGCAGGGGCTGTCCCCATAGACTGGTTAGAGCAGGTCCTCCCCACCTCTCCCCAGGTGGCTGCCCTTTGGGGCTGCTGCTCTGGACTTGCCCAAATTAGGATTCAGCAGGGTGTGTCCCATCACATCAGGGCCCTCTCTTGCCCCAGTAGGCGCTGCCCAGCCTGTGGGGTACAGGGTGGGAGGGGGCCCTGAGTGAGTTTGGAGCCGACTCAGTGTGTTGCCAGTAGTGGATGCCTCCTCGGAGGGGCCAGGAAGGAGGGAGCACGCAGCACCTGCACACGTCAGCTGGTTTAAGCGGCTGCAGCGACTCTGCTACAGGCAGTCCCAGCCCATTTTAGAGGCGGTGAGACAAGCCCACGGAGCTCACGCCGGCCTGGGATTCAATGTCTGTGTTCTCCTCTGTCCTGGGTGGCCCTGCCCCTCGGCAGGGCGTGTGAAACACTTGGACATCACAATGACCTTGCTTGCTTAGGAGCTTCTGAGGGCGCACAGAATAGCCTCAGCGAAGGGCCCAGTACCCAGATGCTGGGTCAGGTTGGTGCCTTGCCTTCTAGCCTGGACAGGTGTAAGCTCTGTCACAAGATCTTGTTGCCAAGCAACAATTCTGACTATACCTGCTGAACCCCTGCATGGGGTGGGGCTGCAGGGGTCTGGCTTGATTTCTTCAGAGTCCAGGGGTTGTGGGTGATGGTGCCCTGGAAAGTTCCTGGGTGTGGGCTGGGTGTGCACCACACCAGGGGGGACATTGGGAGCCAGGGTTGAGGAAGCCAGGGGGTATGTCCCGCTGGGCCTTGGGGGGCAGAAAGGCTGATGTCTGCCTTTGCTAGCCTGCGAGCTCCGAGAGGCCCGGGCCTATGTCTGATTCACCCTGTGGCTCCAGTGTCCAGCATAGAATGGCTGTCAGTGACTCAAGTCAACTGGAATTGCCTGGCTTCCTAGGAGAGATTGCTGAGACAGGGCAGTCCTGGGTCAGCTGGCAGGACTGGAGCCTCTGCAGCCGGATGGACCACTTCGCAGGTTATCTGTTCCACAGGCAAACCCATCCTATGGCCAGCCCCCATGCGCTGGGCTTTGACACTGGTTCTCCGCCCTCGGCCCCTGGCCTGGCACACCAGCCCCGCCCGGCGTGGTAAAATGTGTGGCCCACTCCTCTGCCCTGACCAAAGCGCTTGGTTTTCAAAATGTCTTGAAAGCAGGATTTGGGAATGCGGGTGCTAGGAGAGCCCCTAACGGTCCTCCAGCCCACCCTCTGTGGATAGTTGGGAACCGAGGCCCACAGAGGGCCAGGACTTCCCCAGGCCGCAGGGCAGGTAAGCAGAGCTGAGATTTGAGCTCTGCTTTTCCACAGAGCCCACGCCCAGTCCTCCATCACCCCGCAGAGGGAGAGAAGGCCTTTCCCCAGGTGCTGTGGGGAAGTGGAAGTGATTATGATGAGAGGAGGCTGGAGAAAGGACCTTGGTGGATTCTCAAGCACGTAATGAGCATCAACTCATCACCGTCTCCCCCTCCTCCCTCCTCCGGGGCCCAGGTCTCTGCAGCTCGAGCTGCTGGCGCAGACGCCTGGGCGAGAACAGGGAGTGTGACTGTGAGCACGGCCTCTAGAGCCAGACTGGCCCTGCCATTGACTAGCCATGTAAGTGCGTCACTAGCAAATGACTTCATAGCCTGGGTCTCAGTTTACTCGGGTGAAATAGGCTGATGACAGCACTGTCCAAACGGGTGTTGTGAGGAGTGAGGGAGTTAATGAATGAGCTCAAGGCTGCGGGTGCTGAGGACACGGGCCGCTGTGGCTGGCACTTTGTAGTTATTGTTGCTACAAGGGCAGCCCTGTGGGTGAGCAGGACGGGGTGGGCATGGGCGAGCGAGTGGGCAAGACCAGAGGAAGGCCCACCCAAGGGGGCAGAGTTGGGGAGGAAGCTGTCCCACCAGCTTCCAACCTGATGCCACCCAGGTATACACGTTGGCCCCGCCCCACAAACCACTTTAGGAACTTCCTTGTCTAGTCAGGATTCAGTCAAGAACCCCCCCCCCCACACACACCCACGCCCGGCTGTCTCAAGTAGGAAATAAAGCTCTTCCGGAGAGTCTGCTCACAGCACAGTGAAGAGCTGGAGGTGAGAGGGAGGCTCTGCGAGGGTCAGGGAGCCAGAAGAGGTTGGCGTTGGGATGGCCAGCGGTCCGGCGCCGGCTGCCCCGACCTCATTGGCAGAAGCTGATCAGAAGCTGCTGGCGAGTGGAGGCGGGATCGTGGTTTGCAGGCGTCCAGCCTGAGACACGGGGGGGGCACGTAGAAGGGAAGGGAGGCGGTGCTGAGACATGGCCAGACCAGGGCACCCCGCCTGCCCGGCCACTCCCAGTCGGCAGGGGCGAGAAGCCGGTGCTTAGTCCAGAGCAAACCGCTGCCATAGGTGCTATCTATGTGAGCATCACACATTTTCTCTGCGATCCTCACAACAGCCACGTGAGAGCTGAGACTCAGAGGTTAAGTGACCTGATAAAGAAATGACGGGACCAGGTCTGTACCCAGCTCTGTCTGCACAGGAGCTGGGGCCTGCCTGGCTGGGTCCGCACCCACTGATTGAGCGCCCACCGTATGCCAGGCGGGTTTAGGTGCTTGCAACATGGCAGCAAACAAAAGGACAAAAATCCCACCCTTGTGGAGTTGCCCTGCCACTGGGTGGGGGAGACACAGCACCCCAGACATGTATACATCGTCTCCGTGGTGCTCAGTACTGTCAAGGAGAAAAGCCGGGGGTGGCCAGTGCTGCTGTATGTATGTGGTCAGAGCCACCTGAGCAGAGACGGAAGGAAGTGGGGAGGTGAACACGTGGCTGTTGGAGGAACAGCACTTGGGACAGAGGAAATGGCAAGTGCAGAGCCCGTGAGGTGGGCGGGAGAGTGGGACCTGCACAGAACAGAAGGGCAAGGAGCGCAGTGTGGCTGCAGAGAAGAGGCCTGGGCCACGAGGGCAGAGAGCAGGGCCATGGCCAGGGCCTGCCGTGCTTCTGAGTGACGTGGAGGCTTGGGAAGTTCTGTGCAGAGGAAGTGGAGATGGCAGAGGCTGCACGGGGAGGGTTGGTGCACAGACCCCAGGGGACGATAGCAGTCGTCCGGGGTCAGGCCCAAGAGAAAGGGGCTCGAGGCTTGAAAGGGGGCAAGTGGAGGCTTGAAGAGGAAATGGCATAGGGTCCTTATAAAAGGGAGGAGGGAACCGACGTGTGCCCGGCCCAGGCCTGGGTGTGGGCTGTTCCCAAGTCTGTGTGTCTGTGGGTCTGCGTTCGGGTTTTGTGCGCCCCTGTGTGATGTGGGGAGCTGGCCTCGCTGAGTCCCTGCCAGCTGTGAGGGTGTGGTGCAGCGAGTGTCCCCTGGCATGTGTGTCATTTCTCTGGTCGTGTGGAGCCAATGTGTGTTGGCTCAGTGGGTCTGAGTGTGCTGCAGGCATGCATACCTGAACGTGAGCACGTGGACCTATGAGTCGGACTGAGCAGGCTTGTGTATTTCTGTGTGTGTGTGTGTGTGTGTGTGTGTGTGTGTGTGTGTGTGATATATCAGCCTGTCTGTAGCGGGCAGCAATGGGGACTGTCTTTCAGTTTGGCTCATCATTGTCTGGCGCACCCTCCCCCCGCCCCCCACACACACACACCCCGCTCGCTTGACATTCCACAGAGCTCAGCTCTAGTTTTTACAGTGAATCAAAACTGATGGCTCCTGGGACCCGGTGGGTTAATGGGTAAATTCTTGGAGACTCGGGTTGAGGGCCGGCCCCTGGAGGTCTCTGACAGCTGAAGTAGGGAGAACTCCCAGCCCCTAATCCCCACAATGCAGTGCTTTAAACCCAGAGACCCCCATCCTTCCCAGCCGACCACGTTGGGCCAGGGTCCTCACCACCCAATCAGGAAGACTGTCTGATGTCTGGGCCCTGCCAGGCCTAAGTGAGAGTCAGGTTTCTAAACTTGGGCGCCTCAGGAAAAGCCAGGATTTCAGCACTGGAATGAGCACAGAGTTAGGAGTCAGAGGAACCTGGGCTCAAATCCCACCTCTGTCACTTACCACTTCCTAACCTTGGTCAAACGACTGCTCAGTTTCCTCTCTGTAGAGTAGGGACCCACCTCACGGTATTATTAGGAAGATTTAATGAGCACTTACTATGTACCAGGCACGGTGCTAAGGGCACAGTGAATCACTTCATTTAATCTGCACACGAAACCTCCGAAGTGGGTGCTGTCCCATTTTACAGAAGAGGAAACTGAGGCCCAGGGAGGTGAGATGACTTGCCCAGAGTCACTCAGCTGGGAACGGGCAGAGCCTGGGTTTGGACCCGACAGTCTGACGGCAGAAGCGGCTGCACGAGGCAGTGAGCAGGAAGGAGAGTGCCTGACTTCTGGTAGTTCGGCCAGTGGTGGTTATTGTTATTGATCCCAGATGGCTATTCAGGATCACACTCCTGACCCTCGAAGGATAGCTCGGGAGTCTCTTTTCTCCTTTTAAATTTAAAGAGGGTGGAAGCAAAGCACCAGACTTGGGAGACCAAAGTTCAGACCCCGTCTCTCTGTCTCATTCCCTGTGTGACCTAGACTGCTGCCTGCCCCGCCCCCAGCCTCCGTTTTCCCCGTCTGTAGA
This sequence comes from Eptesicus fuscus, assembly GCF_027574615.1. Classification (NCBI taxonomy): domain Eukaryota; kingdom Metazoa; phylum Chordata; class Mammalia; order Chiroptera; family Vespertilionidae; genus Eptesicus; species Eptesicus fuscus. The sequence goes on from NC_072481.1 coordinate 15,375,096, forward strand.
ATGAAGACACTCATTTCCCACCTGCCACCAAGGATCAAATGTGTACAAGGCGTTTGCTGCCCAGTATGAGCTGACCTGTGTCCTCCCAAAAAAGATAAGGTCACATTCTGAGTCCCAACACCCGGTGCCTCAGAATGTGACCTTTTTGGGAAATACGGCCTTTCCAGAGGAGGTCAAGGCAAAGCAAGGTCATTACGGTGGGCCCTATGCACTAAGACTGAGGTCCTTATAACGGGGGAATCTGGACACAGGGACAGACAGGCTCAGAGGGACACGGGGAGGGCGCCCCGCACAGGTTGGAGTTATGCTGCCACCGCTGAGCGGCAGGGGCAGTCAGAGCCTGGAAGAGGTGAGGCGAGGTCCCCCCTGCAGGTGGCGGAGGGAGCATGGCCTGCTGACACTTGGATTTGGGTCTCTGGCCTCCCGAACCGTGAGAGAATACGTTTCCGTGGTAAGCCACCCAGCTGGTGGTGCCTTGTTATGGCAGCCCCAGGCAACGAATACTCCTGTGACATAACATCCACCAAGCCCACCAGTATTTCTGGGATACAAACCCTCTCCCCCTCACCTGCTATTGACCCCGTGAAGAGACCGAGGCCCAGAGAAGTGCAGTCAGCAGCCCCATCACACAACAAGGGGGCGTAGTGCCAGGACTCCACCCCAGGTCACTCCGACCCAAAGTCAGTCTGCTCTGCCCAGAGCAGGGCCCGAGGCGGGGTGAACCCAGAACGGCCCAGGAACCAGGGCCCAGATCTTCAGCTTTGCTCTTGGCCCTGGACCCCTCCCTGTCCTCCTGGGTCCTCTGGACGGTTGCCCTGTCCTGCGGTTCCAGGGCTGCTGGCTCTCATTGAGAGGGTTAGCTTGACACGCAAGCACACAGAAGGGCTCCAGTGGAAAACAAAGGCAGGTGGGACAGAGGCAGACAGGCAGTTGGAGCAAGCCTAGTCACAGAAACCAACCAAGCAGGAATAACAAAATATACTTAGACTCAAAGCGGAGGGCATGTGGAACCAGGGAGGGTCTGCAGCAACAAGGCGTACTAATGCATAGAAACAGGAAAGTGCAGGCCGTTGCTGGGCAAGAACAATTGAGGGAATCAGTCAGGTGGAAACACAGGTAGATACAGAGCAGGCTTGTAGCACGTGTGTACCCCTAGACCGACTGGCTTCGTGGGCAGCCCATTACTGGGCTCCCTTCCGTTGTGGGGAGTCCGAATCTGCTTGTAATACATTTTCCACACTTTTGCATAAATCGTCTGGTCTGAGGAGCTCCTTCTTCGGCGTTGTGAGACACGACCCCTGGGGGGAAAAACCTCGGCTCACCGTTCCGGGTATCATCATGGCTGGGGTTACTGGGACCCGCAGAGTAGCTCTGGCCTCACGGCATTTGTAGGGGAGGGGGGCAGTGGTGGCTTACTGGTCTCAGAGCCAGAGGTTTGGGTTCAAGTTCTGACTCCATCACTGTCTGGTTATGTGACTTGAGTGAGTCACCATCCCTCTCTCTGAGCCTCAGTTTCCTTGTCTGTGAAATGGGACCATGACTGGAGCGCTGCCTTCCCTGCAGGTGGTTGTGAGAGTCCAGCACGGGCAGAAGCTCAGGGGGTGCTGTAAGTGGGGGCTGCTCCAGGCAGGGCTGATGCCTGGGGCCAACAGGGCACCGTGTCCCCAACCCTGGCTGATTGGTCTGATCTAACCAAGAGCGGAAGGCAGGTGGGTCAGGTTTGGGAAAATTCCAAAAGATCTAACTTCGCTCTTTAGCTCCCTTGGTCTTGGTCATCTCTCAGCTCTAGGGTTACCATGGGGACAGGGAGATGGATTAGGATAATCACGATCATAATTTATCAAGTACTTAGACTGTGCCTTAGTTTCGTTGTAAGGTGATTTTCACAACAGCTCTGCATCGTAGGTGAAGTTGGTCCCATTTTCTAAATAAGGAAACTGAGGCTCAGAGAGATGAAGTGACTTGCCTCAGGTCACACAGCCAGGCAAGGGCAAGGCCAGGTTTTGAGGCCTGGCCTAACTCAACACGCCAGCGCTCTCTCGTTCATAGCTGCTCCCTCGCACCATATCAAACCTGACATTTGGTGGAAACCAAGGTGGGGGCCCAGGGAGGGGATGGGACTTGTCTAAGGTCACACAGAAGGGCAGGGGCCAGACCTCAGGGCAGAGGCCAACACCTACACAGTTAGCAAACCCCAGTTACAGGTCTGGAGCCTTCCCTGCCCTCCCGGTGTGGAGGAAGCCATGGTGCCGTGAGGCAGCGCCGCGGGGCTGGCCAGAGGCACGGGCATTGTGGTCCAGGCTGGTGCTTGGTCTCTAAGAGCGGAAGGACTCCTGCTGAAAGGATGGAGCCGCGGGGTGGCTCGGTCAGGGGAGGCCTGAACTGGGCCCGGGTGCCCGCCAGCGGCTCTGGCCCAGGGTGCTGCCCTCCGAGCGTGGCATTCAGCCCCAGCCCTGCTGAGTCACCCCTGGGGAAGCCGAGGGAGGCCCGGTGCATTCTCGCTTCCACTTCCCGAGAAACATCAGGAGAGAATGTCTCGAATGCTGCTTTATTGCAATAAGTTTGTCGATTCAGCTCATTACATTTAATTAGAATTATTTAATTAGAATCTTAATAAAAGAGTAAAGCAGGGAGGCGGCTGAGGCACGGAGGTAAGGAAATCCGTGCTGAGCGTGTGAAGTAGACCCAGCTGTAGAGGCGGGTGGTGGAGGGGCTGCCAGGACATTTGCCTGGAAGTTTGGGGAAAGGGGTCTGCAGGTGCCAGGATCGCCAGGGCCCGGGCCGGGCCACCCATTCTTTACCAGGTGGCCCCTCTGTGCCTGCCAGGCCCTGGGCTGAGGACACGGCATGTGGAGGTGAATAGGATCTGTTTCCTGCCCTCAAGGGGAACAGACAAGAAGCCAGATAGTTACAACACCCAGTGCCAGAGGCTGTGATGGAGGAGGCAGAGGGCACAGTGCCAGACACAGCCCAGCTGACCCGGCCTGGGGTGAGCAAGGCCTTGGAGAGCAGAGGTGCCTGCAGTGAGGCCTGAGCACGGAGTTGGGGTTAGATGAGGAGGAAAGGGCTCAGAGGGTTCGCAGGGAAGGCGACGAGTTGAGGTGCCTGTGGGGCAGGGTGGAGTGAGGTTCAGCGCAAGGACCTGGAGCCCGGGGGCTGGTTCCCTGCCCAGCACCACCACCGTGGGCTCTGGTCAGTCGTGCCAACTCTCTGAGCCTCATCTTCCTCCTCTGTGAGGGGGCAGCATGGACCCCTCATGGGGCTGTTGTGTGTTTAGATGAGCTGACACAGGAAAGCACTTGGAACACGGCTGGCATGTGGTCAATGCGATGTGCACTAGCTATTAGGGTGATTGCTCTGTCGTCCAAGTGGAGATGTCCAGTGGGTGGTGAGTTACACAGTCCGGGCGGGGACTCGTTCTGCTGGTGGTCAGTGAGGCCACAGTGTGAGTGGGCACCCCAAGAGAGTATGGGGGGCACATCCCCTCATTCTCTGAAAGACTTGTTTTGTTCGGAGATCTGCCTCCAGCAGAGTCCTTGCTCTTCAGGGCAGCTGGCCGCACAGCCCGGCCCCTGTGGGATTCAGCCAGTCAGTTTAGGGCATCCCTGCCCCCACCCAGTGCTGGGGTCCCCTGAGGCTGGAGAGTGACCTGGTTCCTCAGTCAGGGGAGAGCTTCTCCCCCGAATCCCCCGCCCCCGTGACCCCCCTCTTTATTCCCGACTCCCTCTCCCCACGGCGCGCTTGCACAATGAAGCAGGTGCCCCATCACCACCCCTGAGGGAACCAGACTTCGCGTGAAGCCCACGGCGTGTTGGTGGCACGCCATCGCTCCAGTTACAAAACAGAAACAGCACTGGTTTGTAGCATTTACTGATTTCCACGCTGTAAATATCCCCTCCGCGGCCCATGTCAAGCTGCCGACATGCGCGTCAGTGCACATGGAGATCGGATGCACACCATGGGCTCTGGCCAGCCGGCGCGAGCGGCTCCAGCGCCCCTGGATGAGGCCAGCCGGAGGATGCCGGGTGAGGGAGAAGGGGACCAGCCCCCTGACAGCAGTGGGAGCTGCGGGGAGCCGGGCCACGCTGGGAGCCGAATGCGTCCCACGTGCTGCAGGCATGCAGAGCCACGGGGAGGGCCCAGGACCAGCCTTGACGAGCTGTCAGCTTTCACGCCGCGAGCAGAGGGAGAGGCGGCTGTGCACCCCACTGCCACGGGGATCTGGCAAAGCAACGGATCGGACTTCACGCTTGGTTTTCCACCAACTTAATCCTGCTGCGGTGAAAGATAAGAGAATTTGTAGCCCAGCTATAGAAAGTTCCTAAGCCCCATTCTCTGCCTTGAGCCAAGAATTTAGTGGTTGAAGCTTGTTATTCTTTCCCTTGTAACTGTCCAGTGTCACCGAAGCAGCCGCCCCCTCTTTGAAATCCTCCAGCCATCCGCGTGCTCAGTGGCTGTGGCAACTCAGGCCTCAGCGCGTTGCCTTCGATGGCACCTTTTCCAGATGGCCACAGGCCATCGTGTAATTAATTAATTTAATTTAATTAGCGGCGTCACCACTACACACTGCAGGCTGCTAGAGTCTCATCCTTAGGTACTAGCTGGATTCTCATGTCCTTTCGCCCTCTCTAGGCCGGATCACGGTATCCCCCGTTTCTTTGTGGGCGTCTTGTCTGAAACCCACCCCCTCAGCTCGGTTTCCAAACCAATCAAGTTTCCTGGTGGAAAACAATGGAAACGGACGCTCGCTAATTTAAGCGGAACAGGAATTTATTGGCGGGACACCAAGGAGCTTGCAGAATCGATTAGAGAACAGGATCAGGGAAGGGACAGAGGTGGAAGCGGGCTGGCATGAGGTCCCCCAAACAAGAAAGGGAGGGGAGTGCTGATCAGGAAAAAAAAGCAAAACAGCAGTGTTCCCCTTGGCGAGGCACCGTGCTAACGTTTACCTGCATTATCTCCATTTCCTCCTCACAGTGATCGTTTCTCAAATCGGTTTTACAGCTGGGGAAACAAGGAAGAACCCCAGATTTGTGGGGTACTGGCAGGGCCAGGCTGGGTACCATGGATGCTGGACAGCTCCGAGCAGGTTTTGGGAGCGATTGCCTCTAGGTTTAGGCCAACCGTGGCCTTTGGGCCTCGCAGAGGCGGGAAGAGCCTGGCCAATCAGCACCTGCTAATTCTAGACGCCGCCGCTGCTGCCCTGCTGGGGACAGGTCCCGGACCAGGGCGCACCATCCCGGGGACTGGCAGCCACAGCCGAGCCAGAGAGCTTCTCACCAAAAGCACCCGGTGTAACCGGCCCGAGCTTTCTGTGAGGCCCCCGCACACGCCCACCTGTCCTGACCCTGGCTGCAGCCGCGGCCTCACGTGGGGCCCTGCCGTGGGAACGGAGAGACGCCGGTTCCGAGACACAGAGGTGTGAGCCCTCCGCCCACGTCTGGAGAGAGGAGATGGGATGTGAGAGAGAGAGAGACCGGCCAAAGCCCGAGCATTGGCGTGGGGGCCGCCTGCTGGACCAGGTCTCTCCGTCAGACTAAGAGTTCCTGAATCAGAGGGGGTCCCCCTCCCAAAGGCCACGGTTGGCCTAAACCTAGAGGCAATCGCTCCCAAAACCTGCTCGGAGCTGTCCAGCATCCATGGTACCCAGCCTGGCCCTGCCAGTACCCCACAAATCTGGGGTTCTTCCTGACGGTTTCCCCAGCTGTAAAACCGATTTGAGAAACGATCACTGTGAGGAGGAAATGGAGATAATGCAGGTAAACGTTAGCTCGGTGCCTCGCCAAGGGGAACATTGCTGTTTCGCTTTTTTTCCCCTCCCTTTCTTGTTTGGGGGAGCATGGAGGCTCCTTCGAGTAGAGTGACATCTCTTCCGATGGATCCAGAGGTCCTGTGGGCCAGGCTGTGCTGCCCACCTCACACTGGGGCTGCTGAAGGTGTCTCTTCCCTCGGATCGGCAGGCTGAGGTCCTAAGTCAGTGCAGCAGGCGCCACGCTGCGAGGGGGGGGTGGGGGAGGATGGCGGGGGGGAGGCGTGGGACTAGCAGAGCTGACAGAACCTGATTACACTGAAGGGGAAATCGAGATCCAGAGGGAGCGGGGACCTGCTGAGCTCATCCCTGACCAGGACACTCTCCCAGGACCCCCACCTCCCAGCCAGGAGGAATTGGGGTGACAGGGCGAGGTGTGGCCTTAGGAATGCAGCTCCCCGAGCCAGGCCGGAGGAGGCAGCCCTGTGGGGACCCCGCTGCCAACCTGCCCCTTGGAAGAGCCTCCTGTTGTTCTGTCCCGGATGTCTGACTCCTGGGCCAGGCTTCCAGGCGATTGCCTCACCCTGCTAGGCCGACAGATGTGCGCAGCTGGCCGAGGGGCTCGCTGCGGAATCCGGCCCTGCCCAACATGGGCCTGGGCCGGAGGAGGTTGGCATCTCAGTCTAGTCCTGGCCTCCACTCTTGCCTGATTGTGCGGCTCTGGGCAGGGCCATGGCTCCCCTGGGCCTCAGTTTCCTTTTCTCTCTAACGAGGAAGGTCTTCGTTCTTTTGTCAGCCATTGACCCATGATGCGTCCGGCTTTGTGCTGAGCAGTGTGAGCCAGTCCCCCCCCCGCAGCCCAGCCTTCAACAAGTGGACGCTCCATGCGGACCTGGCATCTGGAGCCCGTTTGCTGAGCCCTCTGAGTACAGGGAACGGTTTCATTTTGCGGATTCACATCCCTGAGCCCCAGCCCATGTCTTAACCTTCACTCGGCTCCAGGCTGAGGCTGATCCTTGCCTTGGCTGCACTCTAAGCCTGATCACAGTCCCAGACTGAGTCCTAATCCTGCTCCAGGCCGAGTCCTGGCCTTGTTCTAAAATGGAGCCTCTTTTTCTAGATTATTCTTTGACCCTGGTTCCAGGTAGGTCCTTACTATAGATTGAGCTCTAAACCTACCCACCTACTAAATCTTGACTCTGGTCAGAAATTCAGTCATGATCCGGCTTTAAATCAGTGCTGACCTCCATCCTTGGCTGAACTGTGACTGTGGCCACAGACTGACCGCTAATTTCCAAACAACCAACCAACCCTTGACCTGAAACCTAACCCAGCGGGAGCCCAGGGCCCTTCAAATGGCAGAATGTGTGCCAGAACCAGAAGGAATGCTGGTGTTTCCTCGGGCAGAGCCGTGGGACCTGCACGAAGCATGCAGGGCACGGAGGGTGCGAGTGGCCGTTTCAAAGAAGAGAACACAGTGGCCAACGCCTGGTATCCAGACTGTGAGGGGGCGTGGACGGACTCCGGGTCAGAGTTCATAGCTGTGGTTCTCATTCAAGCTCCTTTGTTTACTGAAACCTGACTTTGCATGAGTCCATTGTCTTGTTGAGGTTGTTTCTTTATCTTAAAACTAGAGGCCCAGTGCACGAAATCGTGCGTGAGTGACTCGCAGCCACTTGCCACCGCTTGCTGCTGCTCATTGCTCGCCGCCCCACCCGTGGTGGGCTGAGGGGGGAGGGTGGAGAGGAACCAAGAGATGGTCAATGCACCTCATGGTGACTGGTCGAGCGGTTGTTCTGGTCGTTATGCTTACGGCCCCTGGCCTTTTATTATATAGGATGCTTTCCTCCTGGGTTATGTGGCTCCTAAGAGTGACCTTTGCCCTGTTGCCTTTAGGTCTTCTTATATTCTGTTCCCCTTGGCTGGACCACTATTCTTTCCTTGTCCACCCTGCATCCCCAAGGCAAGACGCGCCTTCCTCTAGGCCTGGAGTCTAGGAAGCCTCCCTGGCTCCTTGGGGTGGACATGGGGGTGTCACCCAGACCTCCCTTCAGTGGAAGACTTGGTGCCCCAGGTCTGCAGGCAGCCCTCACCCTTCAGCTGTCACCCGTCAGAGCAGCCCGCATCCAGTGACTGAGCAGTGAGTGATGGCGGGGAAGAGAATCAGAGACCCAGCCATCTCCAACCAATTCAGGACAGCTCTGAAGGGCTCTCCTAGCTCCACCGGGTCAGCTGGGCTGTCATTGGACCTGTCCTGGGGTCTCCCCTCTCCACACCCAGCTTCCCGCCCCTCCATTCCACAGGTGTCGATCTCAGAACACCCCCTAAAAACACCTGCATGCTGACCTCCATCTCAGATTCTGCCTCCGGAGTACCCAGCCCGTGACGACATTCCCAGTCCAAGCCACAGGTTCCTCCCATACACTGGGTCATCTTTTTGTAACGTTCATAATGATTTAGGATACCTCCTTGTTTCCTGCCCACTTCCACGGGATTTGTCATGCAGGGGGACATGGACACACAGCACCAGCACGGGGAGAGAAAGATGACGGGAGAGAGGGGGAGGGCGGGGGGGAGAGTGGAGGGGGACTTGGAAGCAGAGAAGCAGTGGAGTGTCTGCAGTCCCTGGACTCCCATCATCCTCATGGGCTCTCAGCCTGGCCAGCGTGTCCTCCCAGGGCCGGTGCCCCAGCAGAGGAGCCCCCTCAGCCAGCGGGCTGGCTGTGCCCCAGGCTCCAGGAGGAAGGACCCACCCACACTGCGGGCCGAAGAGAGGAGACAAGCCATTTCTCAAAGTAACAAGAAAATATCAAGGGTTGTCTGGGCGTGGGCGACACCAGGGAGTGTGCTTACTAAGGCCAGGGCCGCACCCCGAGGACTGGGGAAGAGGCCTGAAGCATTTCTGTGCACAGGAACGCTGACGTCTGTCCGCCAGAGCCCATGTCCGCGTTCCCCACAGGCTGGCCTGGCGCCCAGCCCAGCCAGTTCTCTGCTAAGCTGCCAAAGGCAAGCGGGGGAGGGGGGACGAGCCTCCAGGGCCCTCCAGACTGGTCTTTCATCAAAAATATATGCTTCATGAGGGTAGGAGCTGAGCCTGCTTGTTCCCTGCTCAATAAATGATGTATGCTACGGATAAATAAATGAAAAGATCAAAAGATAAGGGCTAAAAAAATCAATTAACAAATCTGAAACATTATGCAAGGCAGGGGATAATTGGGGAGACGTGCTTCTTCTAGAAATCATTCCTTACCAAGGGCCAAAAAAAAAAAAAAAAAGCTATTAATAGACCCGATTAATAAACATCAGCCAAGGTAAATGTTAACAGGAAGCACCTCTGCAAACGTCGGCAGTCTCTTAGGCAGGGCTGGGGCTCCCCCCTCCTGTTTGCTCACAGCACATTCTCAGTCCTAGGGGAGCCCCCTTCCCGAACCCCGGAGCAGGGGGCGGGCACAGCCCAGGCTTTCTGCTTTCCGGAAGCTCCCCCTGCTCCAGCCACCCGGCCCCTCAGATGTTCCTTAAACACACCAAGCCCGTTAGCACCCCAGCATCTTCTTCCTCACTGTGCCCATTGTCCCCCGCCCCCTCGCTTCCTTCAGGTTTCTGTACAATCGTCCCCTCCTCACAGGCCCCTTTTCTGACCCCGGTCTAAAATAGAGCCCACGTCCCCACTGCTGCCCATCTTTTGTAGAAAGCAAAATTTACACAACTCCGTTTTAATTTATTGCAAGGACTTATTAAAACCTGCAATTGTACCTATATAATATATGTATTTTATTATTTTACTAGAGGCCCAATGCACGAAATTCGTGCACTTGGAGGGGGAGGGTCCCTCAGCCCGGCCTGCACCCTCTAGCAGTCTGGGAGCCCTCAGGAGATGTCCGACTGACGGGGAGCGGGCCCAAGCCGGTCAGTCGGACATCCTCAGCGCTGCTGCGGAGGCATGAGAGGCTCCAGCCACCGTCGCTGTGCTCGCCTGCCGTGAGCCCAGCTTCTAGCTGAGCGGTGCTCCCCCTGTGGGAGCGCACTGACCACCAGGGGGCAGCTCCTGCATCGAGCATCTGCCTCCTTGTGGTCAGTGCGTGGTCGCTCCACCGTTCAGTCAATTTGCAAATTAGCCTTTTATTATATAGGATTTTTATCCAACTCCCCCTCTAGAATGAAGACCGTGACTTTTCTGTCCCGTTTACTGCTGTGTCTTCTAGAACAGTGCCTGGCACTGCAGTAGGTGCTCAGTAAAACTGCCAAGGGAGCAAGTGAGGGTCGGACCGGGCAGGTGCCTGGCCTTAGCCACTCCCCTCTAACGGGCAGTGCGGGCAGCTGACTGGGCAGTTTCTCTACCACAGAGTGGAGTGTTGAGATGAAGGGATGCAGGGGGCTCGGGGGGCAGCGAGGAAAAGCAGGGTGAGGCCACATCTGAGCCCAGACCTGAGGGCTGAGGAGGAGTTCTCCACTAAGAGAAGGAGGAGAGAGTTCTGGGAAGGGGGATGTACAGGCACAACAGTTTGAAGGCGAGAGAGAGCCTGGGAAGTTGGCAGAATGTACACAAGTGTCGTGTGTCCGGACCAGAGGGGGCAGCGGGGAGGAGGCGCAGAAGAGACGGGGCTGGCGGGCTGGGCGGGGGCCCGTCTGCTCATGGAGGATCTGCCGCGGACGTTAAGTCTGAAAGTGCCGTGACCAGACATTTTCCTTCATAAACACTCACGATCTTCAGGAATTTTGACATATCCTCATCTGTGTGCCAGTAATAAATATCATTCACTTAATATTTTGCATGTAACTGGGTCACTTAAGTACATTCATTAATAATTTTTATACATATATATTTTTATTAATTTCGGAGAGGAAGGGAGAGGGAGAGATAGAAACATCAATGATGAGAGGGAACCATTTACCGGCTGCCTCCCACACGCCCCCTACTGGGGATCAAGCCCGCAACCTGGGCGTGTGCCCTTGACCGGAATCGAACCCGGGACCCTTCAGTCCACATGCTGACGCTGTATCCACTGAGCCAAAACTGCTAGGGCTTAAGTACATTCATTTAAAAGGGAAACCCTTTGTAACACTACCTGGATTTGTGTCAGATACACAAAGTGACATAAAACTAAGCTTAACGAAAGTGAAATAATGTTACATCCCATCACCTGCGTAAGGCTCTGATTCCAAAGTCCACTTTCTCTTATTTAAAAAGGGAGGCTAATACTAATACGCGTCATCGAGGTGTTGAAAGACAGCACCAAACGGGACTTTCTCCTTGACATAGATTGGAAGGGAATATCTGGTTATGTGAATCAGCGTTACTTCAAGCTGTGCCTGGATTCCTCCTAAGATTATTTCAGTAACTACATACAGTAATCGTACACATGGCTAGTGGTCAAATTTGCACACAGTGAAAAACTCACTGTAAACCTTAGACATCATCTCTTGAGTGGTCCCCTCAAGGAGATGGGCCTCATAGGCATCGGGGGTGTCCCTACACCCCCAACCATATTCAACTAGAGGACAGGACTATGGAAGATGTTTTTGAACGAAGGTCTTGCTGCCAAGGAAACAGGTTTAAGACTGCTGTTCTCATCCAGTGGCCTCCTTTCATGGACAAAGAAGCAGGCTCAGAGGAGAAGGTGTTTGCCCAAGGCCACAGAGCGGGTAGGTGGCAGAGCAGGTTCACTAACCCAGGTTCCCTGGCCTTTCTTTTTCTTTGCTGAGCATCTGCTGGCTTAGCGGGCCTGAGTCATGGCGGCCAGGGAGGAGGGATACTGTTCCTCTACCCCAGGAATTCCTACCCCTCGCTTAGAGAGGGCACAAGACCCCGTTTGCTGCTTGTGGACTGAGGAAATATTACATTTAAAAAATTAACCCAGTGTCCTCTGGGTTCCTCGGCTCTCTTCCCGGGGCCCCGGCTGCCAAGGGAGGCAAGCAGAGGTACCAGTTGCACCCCAAGCCCCTCCTTGACGATGGCCCTTCTCCTTAACAGCCCTTTGTCCTAGAAATTTCCGCCTGTTCAAGTCCTGAGAACTGAACACACTTGGTTCGCTGTGATTGTGGGTTTTGCCACTGAAACGGATAAGCCCTCTTGGGAGAGGCACGCGACGCTTCCCTCCCCTGACGGGGCCATTGCCCTCTGCTCCCTCCCTGGTGGAGGGTGACCTGGCAAGGCTCTGCGGACTCCGGTGCTCAGCTGTGTTTGACGTACTGATGTTCTCTGGGAGCGGGGGCCAAGCTCTGCGGCGTCTGACCTTGTTCTGAGACCTCTCACCTGCCCGTTCTGTCACTCTCAGAGTCTTCTGAGCTCGTCAACATTTGCTGTAGCTTCATCCTGCTTATTTGCTGGGCAGCTTTACGCCCCGCCCCTGGCCTTTTAACACAGGCGAACTCATCTTTGCTTAACATGATGCGGCTGTTAAAACAGAGTGGGCTCTGGAGTCGGTCTGCCAGAGTTCAAATTCCAGGTCACTCACTGCTTGCTGGCTACATGCTCTTGGGGCAAATTGCGTAACCTCTCTGGGCCTTAGCTTCCTTGCCTGTAAAATGGAGATATAAAATAATAGAGAGATCAGAGAAGATACTTGTGCTAGGATCTGAAGAAAGAGGGGGAGAAGGGGAGAGGGAAAAGAGTCATGGGTAGAGAGAACAGCATGTACAAAGGCCCTGGGGCAAGAGGAAGCAGAGAAATTACTAGGGACTGCGAGAAGGCCCAGGACTGGGGAGCTACCGCAGCATGGCTTGCTCAGCAACTTGCGTGTACTAGAGACACCAAGAAGCTAGACTTCTAAATCCAAGTGTCCAGAGGTGATGTAGGTTCTATTAACCAGGTGCAACATGGACATTAGCCTTGTAAGGCAAAGGTCCTGATATTCAGGCAAGCAGAGTCATGGGGATATTTTAAATTTTTTTTAAATCCTCACCCAAGGACATGCTTAGAGAGAGGGAGAGAGGGAGAGGAAGAGAGAGAGAGACATCAATGCGAGAGAGAAACATTGATTGGTTGCCTTCCGTACGTGCCCCTACTGGGAATCGAACCAGCAACCTTTCGGTGCACAGGACAACACTTAACCAACTGAGCCATACCAGCTGGGACAGGTGTTTTTTTGTTTGTTTTTTACCAGCCCCTTTGCTAAGAGATTCAGATAAAAAAGCCTGCTTCCGGCAGCTTCCGGAACCTTAGCATGACCACCTTAGTACACGTGAATTAAGTGCGTCGGACAGGAGGATCCCAGCAAAAGTCCGGGTGGCCCTGCAAGAATTTGTTTACCAAACATTTGTTCCTTCTCATCTACCTATGTGTTGCCTGCCTCTCCCTCCTTCGTCTAAAACAGTGATGGGCAACCTTCTGAGCTTGGTGTGTCACACTTCGCCAAAAAACTGAGCATAACTCGGGTAGTGTGTCACTTTGAGGAAAAAACCAACTCCAAGACTCTAGTCGCAAATGTTTCATCCTCAGGAGCAGCAAATGTTTCATCCTCGGCATGCAGCCGCGTGTCATCAGAAATGGCTACGCGTGTCAGTGCTGACACGCGTGTCATAGGTTCGCCATCACTGGTCTAAAATGACATTTGTACTTCATTTTGCCTCAGGGTCTTGGGACTTTTCATGCTTATGTGAATTCCCCAGGCGCATACTAAAATTTGATTTTCTCCTGTTCATCTGCTGTAAGTCGTATAAACTATTCAACCAGCCAGGAGAGCTAAGGGGGAAAGTTCCCCCAGCTCAACCCTTGACTGCTGGTCATAATTCAGGCAGATTCATGGCTTTCTGGTTCCTTTTGGTCAAAATAACAGTTTCATTTTGGTAATTGAAACTCACTTTCAGGAACTAGAAAGTCCATTCTGACCCAGTGAAATGTAAAATTTTGATTCACATCCAGTTCAAAGCGCAAACAAATCCCTCCTTCAATGACCACGTGCTGAGTGCCAGACCAGGTGCTGGGGCAGGGGTGTTGCCAGATAAACTACAGACAGCCGCATTCAATTGGAATTCCAGGTGAATGATAGTTAATCTATTACTATATGTATGTCCCTAATATTGCATGGAGCATACTTCGAGTAAAAGGTATTGGTGGCTTATCTATAATTCGGGTGTAGCTGAACTTCCTGTATGTTAATTCCCTAATCAATCAAGGTACTGGAAGGTGCTGGCCCTCGCCCTGGGGGAGTAGGCGCACTCCCTACCTCTGCCAAAGGCCTTTGACTCCAGGGGAGCACACAGGCCCGGGAACACCTTCCCCTGCGCTCTCCTCAGCACAGTGGACTGGTCTATAGAGCTGGCCATCGGCAGGTGACATGTGAGCCACGCTCCTTTGTCCACCTGACGCTGCCCGGCCTCCTTTTCTGGCTTTGATCTCTGGAAGCGTTTGCTCCTTTTCAAATGGCCGGGAAAGCTCATGCCTCTGAGGGGGTTGAAGCCACATCAGCCAGCTCTGGAAGTGACAGCTGATTAGGAGGCGGAGTTTCTGAGAACAAGATTCAGTGGTGATTTCCTGGGAGGGGGTGCAACCTCTGAGGATCCTGGGCCCAGCTACAGGCTGAGCAGGACGCCCCCTCACCCCTCTGAGCAGGACGCCCCCACACCCCTCTGAGCAAGGGCTGAAGAGAAAGCATCAGGCGCAGGGCCTGCAGAGGCCTTCGGCTGCCTGGGAGAGTGGGGAGGGGAGGGGCGCGGTGAGAAGGCAGCGAGAGCTCCGGTGCTGGGGAGGATAAAGAGTGTAGATCTGGGGCAAGGCCCAGTCTTAATGTGGGCAGTTGGAGCAAACGCTCTGTGTGAGGCCGCCCACCCGACCTCTCTGTCTCAGTCCCCTCTAACTCGCCATGCAGGCTGGCCTTTCTGCTGGGTCCTACAGTCTCCCTCCCACAGCTCCTGCTCTGTTTCTGTGTCTGCCACATCCCTCACCCCCACCCCCACCCCCATTGGACATCTGGGGCCCGGCAGGGGGCTGGCTGGGCAGGCCCCCAGGAGGAATTGCCTCTCTCACACCTGTCCTCAGGGCCAGGCCTGACCCTGGTTTTCTACCCAGAGGTGGCACCTGAGTACCGGGGCAGGCAGGAAGAGCAGGGACCCGCTCTCCTGTTTTTAGTTCCCCCTCACCTTGACCTATAGATCAACGCTGAGCCTTTGGGGTGGTGGGTGGGGTTCTAAAGTATAAATCCGGTTACTTCTAGTTTTCCCCATTGGCGATTTAGGGTTCAACTAAACTTCAGGATCCCCCTGAGTTACAACCCATCGATTTGCATCTCTGCCTTTCCAGTTTTGTTAGTTACCCGCTGGCCTGTGCTAATTGCCCTTGTGGCTTTATGCCTTTAGAAAAACCTCTTTCGCCTCCTGTTCGAGGAGCACCGGGAGAGAGCAGAGCTTGGTGTGTGTGCTCTGTCTTCTTTAGCCAGAATTTATAGGCAGGCTAATTTAATCTTCACAGCAATACCGAGGGGCCAGCTTTATTATTCTCATTTCCCAAATGAGCAAACTGAGCTTAGAGAGGATGTCCATAGAGCAATCAGTGGCAGGACCTGGCACCGCCCGGGCCCTTGTCTTTCACACTCCCCCCCTCCCCCCCACAGCTCTCCCTGCGATGCTCAGAGAAGCTGGTGTCCATGTGGTCAAACCCCACCAGGCCAGGAGGGCGCCCCGGGGGCGATCACGCCTTTCTCTCTGAATATGTCCTCTGACCTGCTTTCTGTAGGACCGCAGGCAGTTGAGAGCAATAAACTACTGTCAAATGCAATGACAATCAGAAATGACCTTAACGTCCAGCAATACTGGATTGGGTAAATAAAGTATGGTGTATCCATTTTGAAAATACTTTTGGCTGTCAGAATGATGAAGTAGAAGAATATTCAGTTCCATGGGAAAAAGCTCCCGACATATTGGTGAATTAAAGATACACATCTCCTCAGCAGTAGGTGCAGTGTAATCCCATTTTAACAATAACACACATATATAATCACAAATTAATAGGAAAATAATGAATACTTACCTGCAACCCGTAATCCTGTTGTATAGGTCCCAACTCAACATCCCAAGTCGAAAGGAATTCTGTCTTCCCCAGGGTATGAGATCAAGTTCTAATTGATGCCTTAGTCTCACCCTCCTCCCACCCCATCCTCCAGCCCTCAGGACCTCGAAGCCTGCAGTTCAGATCCTGTGAAGAAAGTGCAAGCTGTCCCCCCCGCCACCGCCCCCCTCCCCAGCCCTGCCAACCTGCTCCTGGCATCTAGTGGAGAGCAGTCAAAGATGCTATTAAACATTTTACAATGCACAGAACAGCCCCCCCCCCCCCCACACACACACCAAAGAATTGTCCAGCCCCAGATGTCAACAGTGCCAAGGGTGAGAAACCCTGGCTTAAGGCCAAGGCTTTGAAGTCAGAGAGGCCTGGGTTTGCATCCTGGCTTTGCCACACATTGGCTGCTTGATCGTGGCCAACTCGTCTGACCTCTCAGAGCCTCGGTTTCTTCGCCTGTCAAGTGGGGTCAATAGTAAATACATTCCTCATGAAGATGACGTGAGAATTAAATGAGGTAACTGGCTATAAAGAGCCTGGATGAGGTGTCACGCTCATCCTCCAAGTGAGCAGGGGCGGGGTTAGACTTATTATTGGGATCGACCTCCCACACCTGAGTCCTCAGTATGCTGGAATACTGTGGGTACTGAGAACATTTAAAAAAATATATATTTTATTGATTTTTTACAGAGAGGAAGAGAGAGGGATAGAGAGTTAGAAACATCGATCAGCTGCCTCTTGCACACCCCCCAACTGGGGATGTGCCCGCAACCAAAGTACATGCCCTTGACCAGAATCGAACCTGGGACCCTTGAGTCCGCAGGCCGATGCTCTATCCACTGAGCCAAACCGGTTTCGGCTACTGAGAACATTTTAAATATTCATACTTTTCTCTTTATTTTCAACCTAGGCCTCTTAAAAGCCCCCCACCCCCGCCATTTTTAATTTTTTTTTTTTTTAATTTGAGAGAGTGGAGGTGAGCGGATTAGCTAGAGCGGGGGAAATGGCAGCTAGCTGTAATGCAGGAAAGAACCCCCACTGCAGACTAAATGGGGAGAGATGGATCTGAAGTCTAGCCACAGCCTGTTTTAGGAAACACGGGATTTCCTTTTCTAAAGATCCTTGGGCCAAAGATAAAGATCTACTATTTATTCAGGATGCCTCAGGACAATGGGAATCAAATGAGGGTCATTTCCATGGCAGCCGTGCTGTCCAGTTCCACAGCCACGAGCCACACACGGGGCTTCCGGCGCACGGGGGACGTGGCCGGTCTGAATTAAGAAGTGCTGTAAATGTACAGTGCACCCTAGACCAGGAAGATTTAGTATGAAAACAAAATGTAACCTACCTCATTACTGGTTTTCAAGTAATAATGGAAATGATAATATTTTGTATATGTTGGATTAAATAAAATATATTATTAAAGTTAATTTCACCTTACGGTATTTTTACGTTGAAAACGTTTTTAAAGCCCTGTGGTCTCCGTGGCTTGGCACAACGGGTATTAATTCCTCACTTAAGCTCCTCCATGCCACTGCAGATGTGCAGAAGGCTCTGCTCACCATAGTCACGCAGGGGCCCTGGCTGACGGAGCAGCTGCCATCGCAATCCCTGTCAGTCACCTTGCTAGAGAGAAAGCTAGAGCTCTGGAGGATGTGGCATTGGCCACTACGTGCTCTGGACTAGAAATGATGTCATTTCTGCTAGCAGCTCATTGGCCAGAATTAGTCACTTGGCTCTCCACTCAACCACAAAGGGGTGGAGCCATCCCTGTCATGTGCCCCAAAGGCAGAGTTCCAGAAATATTTGGCAAACAGGACAAATGACTAGCTCAGTTCCTATCAGCCTTTTTGTTTTTTAAGAAAATACATATAATAGGATATTAGAAAAAAAGTAGAATGGAATAAAATAGGAAATATATCGGGGCATCACAAAAACTTTTAAATCATGACTGAGTCTCAATAAATATACGGTATGTGGAATGATGAAAATTATTTTTTAACGGGATCACAGCCACAATGAACATGTCTCCTCTGCATTAACACTAACAAAGTGCCTACCCACTGGTTATCTCATTTAGGGTATTATGGGCACCCCTTATGGATGAAGAAACTGGCTCAGAGAGGTGAGTGATGTACCCACGTCACCCAATCGAATGGAGAGCTGGGACTTGGGACAACAGGATAACTGAAACTCCCTCTTCAAGCTTCAATCTTTCTTCTCTTTCAATAATCAACCTTGAATCTTAAACTTGTTGGTTTTTTGCTTCTTTTTAAAAAATACATATATTTTATTGATTTCAAAGAGGAAGAGAGAGGGAGAGAGAGATAGAAACATCAATGAGGAGAGAGAATCATTGATCAGCTGCCTCCTGCATGTCCCCCACTGGGGATCGAGCCCGCAACCCAGGTCTGCCTTGACCAGGAATCAAACCATGACCTCCTGGCTCATAGGTCAAGGCTCAATCACTGAGTCATGGCGGCCAGGCTGCTGCTTTTTTGTTTTTTTGAAATTAAAACTTACATTTTATTTATTTATTTTAATAATTCTTTATTGTTGAAAGTATTACATATGGCCCCCCTTTTTTCCCCCATTGACGCCCTCCAGCCTGCCCTCACACCTCCCTCCCCGCCCAGCCCCCCCCCCAGCCCCAGGCCTTCACTACCCTATTGTTTATGGCCATGGGTTATGCATATATGCATACAAGGTCTTTGGTTTATTACCTCCCACTCACCCACCCTCCCGCGCCTTCCCTCAGAGATTCCAACTCTGTTCCGTGCTTCCATGCCTCTGGATCCGTTCTGTTCATCGGTATATTTTGTTACTTAGATTCCACATACAAGTGAGAGCCTGTGATACTTGTCTTTCTCTGACTGACTTATTTCACTTAGCATGAGACTTACTCTCCAGGTGCCTACAGGCTGTCTCAAAGTGCTTCTTTTAATAATACTGACATTTGTCATATACTGAGTTTAGTAATATTATTACTGCTATTTTTATAGCCAAGGAAACTGAGGCTTAAACAGAGGCAGTGACTTGCCTAGGGTTACACAGCCACCAAAAGGCAGGTCTATGCGATTCAAGGCTCTGCCCACAATGCTCTTTTGAACCTCTGGCTTATGGATCTGGTTCTAGAAAATACGTGGATGGCATCATGAATAAGGTGTGAGGGAATTTCCCACAATTGTTTGGTCCATGTGGTCTTCACTCAGCAACAGCTGACTGATGCCTTGGGCCCTTCTCACCAGCCTAATCCCAGAAAGGCAGAGACTCTGAGACCCTGCACAGAAGTTGGAGCTTCAATAGCCCATGGGCATTAACCAACAGACCCACCACCAACCCAAAACTCCTTGCTATTAGCAAGTAGAACCAGATGACTAAATTATGCCAGGGTTACATTTTGAAGATACAATTTTATTTCTTGCTTTAGGGGGAATTGATGTAAGCTCTTAGAAATGTATTTTTATGAGATTCAAACTTTACGTGCCCTTTAAAATGTACCAGCACCATAAATAATAATAACTAACATTCAGTTCCTGCTATTTGCAAGCACTCTGCCTAGAACATTAACACGATTATTTCATTCAATCCTCACAGTGTCAGTGAGGTCAAGGTGACCCAGGGCTGTGGGCGTGAGAAGCACCTTGACCCCTTAGTATGGCTGAGGAAGTGGCCGCAGCTGGGACTCTCAAGGCCTGAGACCCAGCGGCCTGCTCTGCCTCTCCTGCAAGTTACTGATGGATACACTCTGGTCCTGAGATTCCACATCTGCATCAGTCTACCATTCAGCTGGATGATCTAGAAACTCCTGGAGAGGAGGGGCTTACCAAGTCGTGCTGAGCCCAGTGCTTACCACATCAGGACTTCATCAACGCCGCTATTATTGTTATCGAGACAGGGACCGTATCCTCAGAAATGAAAACTCAGTGTGTGCAGCCTGACAAATGAGAGTTCTCATAGGGACTGTGGACAGGGTATTTGAAATTGGAGCTTCCCTGGAAACTGAGTTACAAAGGTTTAGTTTGGGCTGCTAGCTTGCTTGCCATTAGGAAATGAGGCAACACTGATTCTTTTCGTCTTTTAAAAAATATATATTTTTTATTGACTTTTTACAGAGAGGGATAGAGAATTAGAAACATCGATGAGAGAGAAACAGCGATCAGCTGCCTCCTGCACACCCCCCACTGGGGATATGCCCACAACCAAGGTAACTGCCCTTGGCCCAAATCGAACCTGAGACCCTTTAGTCTGCAGGCCGACACTCTATCCACTGAGCCAAATGGGTTAGGTCTGATTCTTTTCGTCTTTGATTAGACTGGTTCACATTTCCCCAGTGCTCACTACCTCCCAGACTCTGTGCTCAGACATTTACCTTTAGTCCCCATAACACCCTATGTGGTGGAAACTGTGATTATCTCCATTTCACAGACGGAAGACTGGAGCTTCAAGAGGTGAGCAATTTGCTCAAGATCTCACTGGTGGTAGGAGATTGAGTCAAGACTCAAAGCAGGTACTCTGAGGGTCCTCATTCTTATTGCCCTGCTTACCCTTCTCCAGCATACTGAGTTCCTAGGTTTGGGGTGGGGTAGATCCAGAATAAGTCTAACCCAGCCCCTGCTCACTTGGAGGATGAGTGTAACATTTGCTTGAGGCACTTTAATAGCCAGCTATCTCATTTAATTCTCACATCATCTTTATGAAGAGTGTGTTACTATTGACCCCATTTGACAGGTGAAGAAATCAAGGCTCTGACAGGTCAGATAAGGTGACCAAGGTCAAGTAGAGGATTATGTGGCAAAGCCAGGTTGCAAACCCCAGCCTCTCTGACTTCAAAGCCTTGGCCTTAAGCCAGGGTTTCTCACCCTTGGCACTGTTGACATCTGGGGCTGGACAATTCTTTGTTGTGAGGGGGGTGGGGGGGGGGTGGGCTGTTCTGTGCCTTGTAAGATGTTTAATAGCTTCTTTGACTGCTATCCACTAGATGCCAGTAGCACTCCTTCTCCAACTGTGACAACCAAAATTATCTCCAGACATGGCCAATGTTCCCTGGGGGCTACATTGCTCCTGGTTGAGAACTCTGGCTCCTGGTTGACCGGGCCACCTCTGATTCGAGGCTGGGGATTCTGGCAAGAAGAATTGAAAGGAAACTTTCATGATCTTTTAAGGGTCTGAGGGCAGGTGTTCTGGGCTCTGTAATCCTGAAATCAGCCTCAGTGCACAGAGTGGTACTGACTGCAGCCACTGGAATGAGCCTAGCACAGCCGCGGGGCCTTTTATCTGGGGACTGACCTGGCGTGCTCTCACCCAGCAGCTTCTGTCATCAGTGTCTCTCCTGCCCAGGGCTGAATTTGTCTGGAGGCCATTAAGGAAGCTGCCTGATGATTATCTCTTGGCTCGACCTTGGCTTCATTTCTAGTCTTTGATTCTAAATGGGACTAATGACCATTTGAGATTCAGATTCTGCACCAACTGTCTAGCGCCTTCCTGGGCAGACAGGAAGCCCTGCCTGGTTCGCTGCTCCCATCTCAACAAATGCCACGGCCCCCAGGCAAGTGAGAGACCTGGGAATCACTGCAGATGTCTCCCTCTATCAACATCTAATATCAAGCCATTACCAAGTCCTATCAATTTTGGATTCTAAGTCTGGTTTGGATCTTGCGATCCTGTCCATCCTCACTTCCCCAGTCCAAGACACCACAGACTTGCCATACCCTTGGAGGGGCACCCACTTCATTCACTCCTGCTTTCCATTCTGTTTCACACTGTAGCTAGCGTAGCTTTTTAAAAAATGTTAATATGAATCCACCTACCCGCCTACCCCTACACACATTCCTACTCCTGCCCTAAATCATCAGTGACATTTCCTGTCTTTCTCCATCATTCTCTCTACTGGCTTGTCTGTTCTCAAAAGCACCACGTTCCTCCCACCTCAGGGCCTTGGCATATGCTGTCCCCTCAGTCTGAGTGTTCTGACTACCCCTCTTTGCTTAGGTAACTCCACTCATCCTTAGGGGAGGTCTTCCCTGACCAAGTCTTCCTTGATGGCCCAACCCGAGTCAGGGCCCAGATCCACTGTTACATATTATTACAGCAGCATTTCTGTCTCCTTCCTTTCTCTTATCTCAGCTTGCATACTTATTTGAGGGTTGATTATTTGTTTTAACTCCTCTTCCCCATGAAACTGTAAGCTCCACAATGGGAATAATGTGTCTATTTTTGCTCATCATTATATCCCTAAAGCCTACTATATTGCATGGAACATAGCAGGTCCTTTATACATACTTGTGGAATGACTGAATGAGCTCTATAATCCAACAAGCCTGTGATAATTTCGCCAGAGGCTAGCGATCTTTTTCTGCCATGCCCTTTGACAGCACCTGCTGCTGTGGCATTAGAAGATGGAGAGCAATAGACTCTGAAAGACAGGAGAGCAATAGACTCTGAAAGACAGAAGGGGGCCTGGAGCCTGACCACCTGGGTTCAAAATCCTCCCTCTGGCACTTCTCACCTGTGTGACATTAGGCAAGTTCCATAATATCTCCGTGTTTTAGTTTCCTCTTCTGTAAAATGTTGGCAATAAGAGTACCTGTCTCATGGGTGGTTGTAAGGATCAAATAAGTGAGCTTATATAACATGCTTTTATAAGGGCTTGACACACAGTGAATACCCCGTTAATCATACTTATCATCAATACTAGAGGCCCAATGCATGAATTTGTGCATGGGTGGGGCCCCTCGGCCTGGCTAGCGATCGGGGCTGATTGGAGCCTGCCAGGCTTGGGGAGGGACTGTGGGAGGTTGGCCGGCCACAGGAGGTTGGATGTGGGAGCACACGGACCACCAGGGGGCAGCTCCTGCATTGAGTGTCTGCCCCCTGGTGGTCAGTGCACGTCATAGCTACCAGCCAGTCATCCAGTAGTAACGGTTGCTTAGGCTTTTATATATATAGACTAGAGACCTGGTGCATGAAAATTCATGCACTGGAGGGGAGTCCCTCAGCCTGGCCTGCCCCCTCTCTCAGTCCAGGAGCCCTCAGGGGCAGGAGGCAACTAGGCAATCGAGGGAAGGCGACGTCCCCATCACACCTCTGCTGCTGCCACTGCCAGCAGCACAAGCCTCGGCCGGCCCTGGTTACCTGAGCCTCGGGCCGGCCCTGAGCGGCTGGGGGGCTGAGGGGAATGGGGGACTCCGGAGGCAGGTGCGTGGAGTGGCCGGGCCCGCCTGGGGGTGGGCCCAGCTGTGCTGCACACCTGCCGCCCTGGCAGGGTTGAGGGGACTGGGCACCACCATCTTGTGGCTTTGGGTGCCGCCATCTTTGAGGGAGTGGCAGTCAATTAGCATATTCCCTCCTTATTGGCTGTGGGCGCTGCCATCTTTGTGAGGGCATGATGGTCAATTAGCATATTCCCTCTTTATTAGATAGGATAGATTATTAACAGAAAAAGAATAGATTCTGGGACAAGTCTGGTTTTCTCTCATATTTACAAATTATTCCCTATGTGACTTTGGACAGGTCATGTCATACCCTTGAGCCTCAGTTTCCCCATCGGTTAAAATGAGATCTCAAGGTCTACTTCAGAGAGGACCATTGTGAAGGATGGATAGGGTGAGAGTGAAGGACTTAGCCATTGCTCAGTGCCTGGGGTTCCCTTTCTAACGGGCTGAATTGGTCCTTGTTGCCTTTCAGACAAGCATTCCCTGAAGATAGGCTTCATGCGTGCCCTATTTAGGGCTGTTATGCCAAGCCCCTCTGTACCTGGCACATAATAGGTGCTCAATAAACAGTTCTTCACTAAAAGAATGAGTGAATCAGCAATGACAGGGGCCATGCCTTGCTCATCTTTGTGTCCTCTCAAGACTAGTGTAATACCTAGCATCTAATTTCAATAAATGTTTGTGGACAGGATAAATAGATTTTTAAAATAGCTTTCATTTCTGTGCCCAATCCCACTTGATTTTCTAAATTAAACTGAGAAAGATACTTGTTAATTGACTCTCAATATGTCTAAGCCTTAGTATTCTTATCTGTAAAATGAGGCTATTAATAGCCTCATAAGATAGTCTTGAAAAGTAAATGAAGCAATATGTAATTGATACATAGAAAAGGTTAGTTCACTATTATTCCCTATCCCGAGCCTCAGTTTCCTCACCTGTGAAATGGGCATCCACTCATTCATTCATTCATTCCTCAACAAACACAGTACCCATGTGCAAGACATTGTAGTTAAGACCTAGGGCAGTTAGAGAGGTGAATAAACCATGGTCCCTGCCGTGCAGACCCCAGTGTCTGCTATGGGACAGCATATCAATAGTGAAAAATCCAGTGAGAAAAGAGCGACCGTTTGTGTAAGGTCTCTGGGGGCTAGAGGTTCGAGGGTGGGTTGGGGGGTGGGATAGGGACCTCCATAGTTCCAGTGAGCTTGCTGGGGAGATTGTAAAGGTTATGGTATCACCAACTCAGTGTAATCACCAAAGGACATTGGTTGGAAATGGAGTTGTCCCTGCTGGGCTCTGGTTTTTGTAGCCTGAGTCTGTGGAAGGCATGTCAGTCTTACTGCAGCCCCAGTTTCTTTAAAAAAAATTTTTTTTAAATACATATTTGTATTGGTTTCAGAGAGGAAGGGAGAGTGAGAGATAGATAGAAACATCAATGATGAGAGAGAATCATTGAGCGGCTACCTCCTGCATGCCTCCTACTGGGAATAAACCCACAACCCAAGCATGTGCCCTGAATGGGAATCTAACTGTGACCTCCTGGTTCATAGTCGATGCTCAACCACTGAGCCACACCAGCCTGGCAGCAGCCCCATTTGATACCCTGGTTCACCAGCACACCACAGACGGGTCCAGTGAGCATCCAGTTCAAACAGACATGTCCTCCTGAGACTCAGCCTTGCCTTCCTCCCATTCTCCTGGGTCCTATCTTCTCAGGGGACTGAATAGTGATTTCCTTACTCTTTCATCATGGAATGTGGGGTACTTTCAAGGAAAGCTGGGTTCCTCCCTGGTTCTCCAGAGACAAGCCTGCCACTTCTGGAGGTCAGACCCAGCGAGGAGATGCTTAGGCACTGGGAATCAGGAGCGGCCAGGCCAGGTTTCTGGGCTCCTGTATCCAACCGGATCACATCCTTGTCTCTGATGATTCCAGGGAACTGACTCCTGCCAATCAAACTCGGCAAGGACTGAAACATCTGAATTAGAATTTGTGGGGTTGGAAGAAACTGTTCAACCCCATGGCCAAATTATTTGTACCTGTTACCCAGACCAGCTTTTATCTTCAACTGAAAGAGATTTACATGGCAAGGGTATTTAAATATCAGGGGAGGGTCTGCTGTCAATGGCCTGGCCAGAGGTACAAGGATGTCTGAGTCCCAAGAGCCCATCCGAAGCAGGCCTCAGGGAAGAAGCAAGATTTAGGAGGTGAGAGTCTGCCTGGGCCAATTCTTCTGTCGGGAAAGGCCTCCCTGCAGTATTTTCTGTCTCGTCAACGCTGCATTTCATTTTAAATTGCAGCTGAAAGCAGATATTTTCCCTCTTGCCTATTACACCTCTTAATTTGTCTCTCCCTCTGCTGTTATTTGTCTCAATAAAGTGTTTTGCATGAAAGACCCACACAGCACAATGCTGCTTTGCCCTGGGTTAGATTTAACAGGAAGGAAAGACACAGAGAGACTTAAGTCCAAGGAGGAAGGAGTGAGGGCCTTGAGGTGGAGACACAGGTCTGGGCAGTGTGCACATGTGCTTGGACCGATCTGTTGTGCATCTGTGGGTATGTGAATGCACATGCCAATAGTTGTACTAATATGTCTATGTCTATGTATGCTTTGGTATAATCACTTGGTGTCCACACCTAAATTGTTATCACACGTGTATGTAATCCATGCATAGGAACATACAAATGCATATAAACACATACAGGCATCTAGGTACCCATGCCACGCGTGTGTGGTCCTCTGTGCACACGACCAGGTCTCTTTCTTGCCCTTCTACCGCTGCGGTTAGCATCTCTCCCTGCCCCACCCTGGGGTCCTGGCCCGGTTTGGGGCTGAGGGAAAAGGAAGGCAGAGCAGTGGTCTGCAGGAGTCCAGTCTACACACTGCCTTAACCCGGCCCAACAGCAGCCACAGCTCCCGGCGTGGCCACCCCTTCCTCACAGCCGGCCACAGCAGCACCACCGCGGCTTCTGCGGAAGCTCTGGGGTCCCTGGGCAAGTCCCCAGCAGCCTGCCAACCTGGACTGACCCTGAGGGGTGAGAGAGGTTACCTAAGGCTGGCCAGAGCCCTCCAGACTAGCCAGATCTCCTGCCCCCCAGGGACCAACCACCAAGTGGCGGGGCGAAGCGGGGAGGTCTCGGTCGCTTCCAGGCCAGCGAACGCTGGGCACTAACCAATGGGCGACTGGGGATCCCTCGGAGGCAGCCAATGACCTCGCTCCGCTCGCCCCCCCACCCCAGCCGCCCCCCCCCCGTCCCCCCCCCCCCCCCCCCCCCCCCCCCCGCGCCAACCCAGCGCCCGGGACCGTTGGTGTCGGTGGGATGTGGGAGTGCACGGTGCTGGCCACTGGAGGGACGGGGCGTGGCTTGGAGTCCGGTCCCGCTCCCTCCCTCGCCGAGGCCCCGCACTCCCGCCCCCAGACTTGAGGCCAGCGGCCTGGCTGCGGCGCCGCGGCCGAGGTGGACCGTGGGCGCGCGCAGTGGGCGTGGCCGGAGGGCGTGGCCCGGAGGGAGGCGGGGCCCGGGCGCTGTCTCGGTGACTGCCGGGCTGCGGCGGCGGAGGCGGCGGGCTGGCCGTGCGCTCGTGTGGGGCGCAGGCTCGGCGGCGGCGGCGGCTCAGCCTGCGGCGCGGCGGCTCGTCTGGAGCGGCCGCCGCGAGCACGCCAGCTGCAGCGGGGGAGGCGCAGCCGGGGCTGCGCGCTCCGCGGAGCCGGCAGGGGCCGGGAACAGGTGATCCCCGCGGGAACCCGGAGCCCTCCCGAGTTGCCGGGGCGAGAGCCCCCCACTCCCGGGCGCAGCGGCGGCCGCCCCGCCGCGGCGGGTGGCGGACGGCGCCGGGCTCCGGACCCGGGCTCGGGAAGCCCCTGCCCGGCGGGCTCCGAAGTGTCGCTCCCGCGCCCGGCGCCGTCCGCGGAGGGCAAAGTTGTGGCCGCGCGCCGAGAGCCGCGCCGGGCGCTGTCGCCACCTGGCTGGTCGGCGCTCGGAGCGCCGCGGACACGCCGGCCTCGCCCCCGAGCGCGTCCTCTCTGGAAACTGCTTGTGAGGCTGAAACTTTGGGCGGAGGGGCTCGGCGTGGGGACGAGGCCTGCGGGCGCCTCCGCGTCGACAGCGGGCCCCGCGGACGGCATGTGACGGCTCCGGCTGCGGCCGCAGCGCGGGAAGGCGCGGGCCCGTGGGCTCCGGTCGCCGCGCGGGGGGCTGCGCGGCGGGAGGGGAAGGCTGCGGCGCGCGGCGGCGGCCCTCGCGGGCCCGGGCCCTGGGCCGTGCTGCCTGGCTCGCCCGGGCCCCGCCGAGGCCGCTGCGCCCCCGCCCCGGCGCGGGCAGACTCGCCCCAAACTCCCTGAACTTCCTCCAGAGGCGGTCCCCGACCGGAGACAACTCGGGGCCCCCGCCCCGGCGGCGCCCCTCGACGACCGCCCCGGCTGACAAGTGCCTGGACTCGGAGCCGCAGGGCCGGCGGGAGCTGACGGTCGCCAGCCCCGGGCCAGGCCACGATGCTCGTGAGGAAAGTGCCCGGCTTCGTCCCGGCCTCCCCGTGGGGGCTGCGGTTGCCGCAGAAGTTCCTTTTCCTGCTCTTCCTCTCAGGCCTCTTCACCCTGTGCTTCGGCGCTCTCTTCCTGCTGCCCAACTCCTCGCGCCTAAAGCGCTTCTTCCTGGCCCCCCGGACCCAGCAGCCAGGCCTGGAGGGGGTGCCCGCAGCCCCCGGGCACCCCCTGGCCGGAGAGCAGGAGTCGCCCCCCAACCCGGCCCCCGCCGCGCCAGCGCCGGGCGAGGAGGACCCCAGCAGCCTCGCCAGCCCCCGCCGGAGGAAAGGGGGGGCGCGGCGGCCCCAGCCCACCAGGCCGCGGGAGGAGGCCACGGCGGCCCGCAGCGGCGGCGGCGGCGCGGAGGCCCCCCAGGAGGGGAGCCTCCCGTTCAGCTTTGACTTCAACGCGTTCCGGAGCCGCCTCCGCCACCCGGTGCTGGGGACCAGGACCCGCGGCAGTGAGGAGCCCCAAAGCCTGGTTCAAACCCGGCGGGAAAAAATCAAGGAGGTAAGGACTCTCCTCCCCCCCAAAAAGAAAAGACCCTCTTGGGCTTCCATCCACTTCCCCGGCCGTCACGCCTGGTCCCTGGTCTACTCGAGACTCGCCCGGCACACTCTGCACCCTCCTCTGCTCTCCAACTTCCCACCTCGATTCCTGCCTGCTCACTCCCCACCGTTGGGTTCCCTTAATGATCCCTACCCCTGGCAAGTGGCAGCTGAACCCCTGGGCTTCCCCCAACCCCCATCTCTGGTCCTTCCAGTCCAGGCCCCGGCCCAGGTGGGTTCCACTCCTTCCTGTGGAGCTGCCAGTAGAGTTTGGTGCTGTTTCTGGTAAGGTTCTTGAATGGACAGCTATCTGCTTGCAGGAGTCCAGGGCCGTGTCCTTTCTCACTGGAAATCCTGACTTCCCCCAAACGCCTATAGGGTCTGCTACCTGGAAACCCAGGGTTTGGGGGGGCATTTGGTGCCCTGCGAATCTTTTGTAATCTGGCCAGTAACCTGCAAACCAGAGTAGGATGTGCATTCTTGCTAACTATTGCTGTTGAGCCTCGGAACAGTTGCACATAATTGTAGGTGATGCGGGAAGAAACGATCAGTAAGATGGTAGTCATGTTACAGACGCTCCAGGATTATTGGCTTAATGAAGCAGTTCTTGGACTTGTTCCCTGTAGGGATTGTACTGGGGAGTGGTTTAGAAGGATCACTTTGATCGGAACCTTAGTCTTAGTTTAAGAAGCCAAAAAAGCAAACGCAGCCTCACCAGGGCTTGAAGACCGTTGCCAAGCTGCCACTGGTACCTAAATACTCTGCCCTACCACTGTTAGAGCTGCCGGTGGGAGGTTTTTGCCCAGCAGTGCATAGGGGGCTGCGGTGGCACCCCAGGCCACCAGGGGGCCTTGGGCAAGCAGTGGGCCTAGAAAGGAGGATGCTCTTTTCCGCCCCCCCTCCACCCCCCCCCCAGGAACCCAGGAGGAAAGGGCTGCTTCTCTCTTGATTTCTTGGTTTTCGGCAAAGGAGTCAGCAGGTCTGCTGTGATTTCCAGGGGGAGCAGGCAGCCAGGTCAGGACCTGCCTGCTGAGACCTACCCAGCCAGTGGAGAGCCTAGTTGTCCCCCTCTCCTTGTCCAGATTATCCTTCCCGGCGCCCACCTTTTCCCCACTCCTTGGGTCTGCTGCTACTCAGCTCTTCTGCTCTAAGCCCTGTTTGGAGACTGTCTTAATTAGTATTCGCAGGACATTTTGTGACATCAAGATAGAAAGCCACAAAGATGAGTCCTTGTATGTGTATGTGTGTGTGTGCATTCTCACCTTCCAAATTATTGTGGAAATCTCAAAGGTGAGTTAAAGGCTGGGACTTGCAGTAGTTAAGGAGGGGTTAAGAAACTGTTGTCGAGTACTCACCTGGACCACACACAGCCCCCTTTCTCAAAGCTGCCTTTGAGTTTCTGCCCTCTCAGACCTCCTCAAGAGGGCAGTAACCCCCAGGGAAATGACATATAAACTGCAAGGATGCAGTTTTTCATGGGGTATCCAGAGCTGCCAGAGATTTTCAAAAGGATCCCCAAAGGATTAAGTATTAACTACTGTCCTCTTCAGAAGAGGTGTTTTCTGCATTTGTGTCTGGATGTGTGACCCATTTCTGAAAGCCTGGGGTTGGGGGTCATGGTGGCCTGGCTACTGAGGACTTGGTTTTGCCCCTCTATACAAAGACAGCCTCCCTAGCCGGCAGAGGCTGTGGGCGTGACTTGCTGCAGCAGCTGGGGGTGGGTGGGAGTTGGGTGGTATGGGGACTCTGCTTTGCAGGTGGGTGTAAAATAACACGATGGGTGGAGGTCCATGTTGAGTGCCACATGTCTGGATCTTTCTATGTGGCATCTCCGTGTGCCCCAGTAGTAGCTGGAGGCCTCCTTGCATTTGCCTGAAGTTGGTGTTCAATGAGCCCTCTCTTACTATCTTGAAGACCTTAAGCTCCTCAGAATGGAGGGGCCTGGACTATATACATTATTATGTTTTGAAGCCTCGTGCCTCTTCAGACTTCCTGAGTTTGGACTCCCGCCCTCCCCTCCTCCCTCCCAGCTCCCACTCTTTCAAACAGCCTGAATAATGTGGGGTTGAGTTTTTGGTTTACCTCTTAACCCAGAGTGACCTTGTTCCCTGGTGTCCTGCCTGATAGGGAGTGCATATGACTATTGCCGGAGAATGGTTTTATTTCCTCCTCACTTACATTTCTATCTGTGCCATGCCCAGGGGTGGATCGTTTCAGAAAGGTGCCTGTTTTCATAAAAGGTATTGTAGCTTTTCTCTCCGGCTTGTTTATTTCCAGACATGGATTGATTAGACCCCAGGAGCAGAGGGGGAGCTAGCATCAGATAAAAAGGGCTCTGTTCTTATAAGATTAGTTTTTGGTTTTTTTTTTAAAGTGAAAGTAAACATCAAGAGAGAGTCAGAGAGGTTGATAAATGAGCGTAAATGAAGACTGGACACTGGGCTCTAGATCGACGAACTATATTTATAAACATTCTGGTTTGAAAGATGGACATGGGCACAAGGTCTGTGCTGATAAGTTGGGTTGGAGCTGCATGCTCTGGTACATGCACCAGGAAACAATCTGTCACGCAAACCAACTATTTCTCCTCACTTTGCGATTTTGGAACCTAAGAGGAGGCAATGTGGTGTAAAGGGGAGACCCAGAGGATGTGGGTTTTGACAGTTTAGCTCAGCTGTCAGCTGTCTGACTCTGGGCAAGTCACTTCATCTCCTTCCTGGACCTTATTTTTCCTTCTGTGAAGTGGGGTGAGGGAGAGGATAATAGGCTGGCCACATACACTCTTGCTTCCAGACCCAGCCTCCAAGTAGACTGACTACCAGTCTTCTCTCTCAGCAGATGGGCTTCCCCAGCTCAATATTCAACATGTCTTAGTTCCATGAGGTCAGGGACAGAAGTGTGTTGCTGTTGATGGTGCTGCTGTTTATGTTGTATCCCTAACACCTAGTCGAGAGTAGACATTTATAGAGTTAAGTTAATTATTCCTATCGCCCATAAGGTGAGTTTAGAGGTGAGATTGAACAGTGACAGATCCTCAGCTTGGGATCATGAAGAGTAAGGGCTGGCGAAAATGTAAAACGGCTTGCCAGCAGTCTTTCCTTTCAGATCTGATGATGATCTAGGAAATTATTGTTAAAATTAGTATAGAGACCTCAGCTATAGGTGGGTTTCTGATGAATTTAAGTTCAATAGACTCTTCTCACTCATGACAAGAATTAGGGGTATATAGCTCGTCAGGGTTACACCCCAATGAAGGGATTCAAACTCTCTTGGCCCCTGTTAATGATGATTGGTTGCTGATCTGGGGAGCCTCAGTTGTCCCTTCCAGTGAAGGGGGCTTTTGTTAAAGGGAATTGAGCAGTCTGGGACAGTGAGTGTTAGAGTGGGGCTGCCCTTAGCCCTATGAAGAATATGGGTTAAATTTCAGCCTCGTTCCCATCCCCTCTACCCTTACACACCACTGTATGTGGCAGTCCCACTAAGAATCCAACCTGTGTCACACTGTCAACCCCAACCTGAGAGGAAAATCCCTATTAATCACTGTGCCTCAGTTTTCATGGTAAAATGAACAGACTGGCATTTAGAGGATTCTTATCTCTCCACCACTCCCACCTGTTTGCTGTCTTGTTTATGGATCTGCCCAAGCACCTGGAGTAGGGTATGGTACCTGGTTGGCTCAGATACTTGAATGAGTGGCTACAGAAAAAATCTATAAACTAACAGTTAAGGTTACTATGGCAGAGGCTGGCCCTTCTTCCTAGGGTTCTTGATTCTGAGTCTCAGAGTAGGGGGCCACAGCCAGATTTGGGGGCTTCTAAAAGACTCAAGAGATCTTACAGGAGTGCAGTAATTTTCCAAGTCCAAGTTTAACTCTAAGGGAGTGGGGAGGGGGCAGCCGTGAGTGAAATCTTTCATGCCTGGATAGCAGGCATCTGCGGGATGCCCGAGTCGCCCTGGAATGCCTGCAGCTTGGCAGGGAGTGCCCGGGCTCTTGCCGTCCGTCCGTGCCTGCTGCGTTAAGCCTCCAGGATATTGCTGGTTATGATATGTGGCTGTGTCTGAGTAAGTCATCTTGGCAAATGATCTTTGCTCCCCATTAATGGGCTGGTTCGTTAGTCATGTGTGGTTTCTCTGTATGTCTGATTTATCACCGCCAGTGTCAGGGACAGGTAGGAAAATTAAAAAGCTTTGTGTTCTTTGTAGCATGTGAATCTGAGCCTGTGAGATGTTAGGATAATTAATATTAGGAACGCCTCAGATTTACATAGCTTTCCTTTGAAGAGCTCTGTTTAAATTGCAAAGCCATCGAATGTTGGATGGATCCCTCCCCTGTCCTTCAGTTTTACTCTTGTCCTGCCTATGATACGTTTCCTATAGATAGGAAGAGTGGCCTGTAATAACTGGGAAGGTCCCTTGGGAGACCTTGCATCCTAAGCTCATTCACATACCTCATCCTTCCTCCTCAGAGCTGAGTACTGCAAGGAAAGCTTAGAACTCGTCCCCACCAGGTGTACAACTTAACCACCTGCAGGTTGGGTGGATCTCACTTTCATTTTGAGTTGCACCATCACTTGGGGGAATTAGGAGCAGACATTCCAGGAGTAATTGCTTCTTGGGCCTCAGATCCCTAACTTTCTTTAGTGTTTGGTTTAGAAACGAGTAATCCAATGACTTTTAAAAGTCAGCTGCTTATTTCACATTGTAGTTAGCAGGGGGGTAAGAATGTAGATTCCCATGCAGTTTTCAGAGTGACTGATTTACATCCAAGCTCAAGAAATGCCTTTTCTCTAGCTTTCCCTGAAGACTGATCCATTACTCCACCGAAAATAAATATTGTGATAGATATCAGGCATACTTTGCTCAAAGGGACTTACATCTTTTCTCTTATTGAAAAAAATAAATCAGGCGTGCAGATGGGAAGGCCCTGTGTAGGGAAGCTGTTTGGTAATCTAGGTGGGCACCCAGCCTTGAGGTACTGCCTGTGGCTGGGGGAAGGTGCCTGCCTCTGCATCCTAAGTGGAGTCTGTGTTAAGGGAGGAGGTGGGAGCTCTAGGAAATTCTCTCCCTACCTTGCTTTCATGGGTCAGGTCAGGAAAGCCTTAGCAAGGAAATGATGGACAGGATTCAGGAGAGTAGTTGCCTCAGGTGAATTCATGGGCATTTATTACATTTCTTTAAAAGAAGGGCCATGCACAGGGCTGGGATGAATGTCATAAACCAAGGATTATTATTATTCCAGTTCTGTACACCTGCAGTCCAAAAAAACAAACGAACAAAAAACAGGCTCATCAAACAATAAGCCCTGGCTCTTGATTTCCCATTACCCTGGGGCCAAGGCCTTATGCACAAGTGTTTGAATAATTTGGGGAAATTTCAGCTTTCTTAGCTCTGTATTTTCATGGCAGGTGATGGTAGGAAACAAACTGGAGACTCCTCAAAGAATTTTGAGGACTCAAAATTCACCCTCACTCAGCTCTGGGGACTCGTTAATAGGTGAGGCAGCATACTTGGTTCTCTCTCTCTCTCTTTTTTTTTAAATCCTCACCCGAGGATATTTTGTCCATTGATTTTTAGAGAGAGTGGAAGAGAGAAAGATAGAAAGAAACATCGATGTGAGAGAAACACATCGATTGGTTGCCTCTTGCAAGAGCCTTGACTGTGGCCCAGGCCGGGGGGGAGGAGCCTGCAACTGTGGTATACACCCTGGACTGGAATCAAACACGGGACCCTTCGGTCCGCAGGCCAGCACTATCCACTGAGCCACAACGGCGAGGGCCATACTTGGTCCTTTTAAATGCAGAGATCACTGTAAGCCACACTTGCTTTTTGGTGTCTCCATTCCTGGAGAACAGAAGCTATTGAGATCACATGACCTCAGTGTGATGGCCCAGTTGAAGGTGTTTCTTCCCCTGAGAAAGCTGTTTTTGAAGATTTGGGTTGAGAGCTCCGCAAACTCGGCAGCAGAACAGCTAGACTACAAGGCAGGGGTCCTCAAACTTTTTAAACGGGGCCAGTTCACTGTCCCTCAGACCGTTGGAGGGCCGGACTATAGTTTAAAAAAAACTATGAACAAATTCCTATGCACACTGCACATATCTTATTTTGAAGTAAAAAAACAAAACGGCAAAAACACCTGCATGTGGCCCGTGGGCCGTAGTTTGAGGACGCCTGCTACAAGGGGTCTGAGTATGTCTCTTAACTCTGAATTTTCATTAATTAAAGGCCAGGCAATTGTCCATCTGTGTCAGCGCAGCACTGTTAGTGGTCACTTTTACCAAAGAAACTTTGACATACTGATTAGTGTCCTCCTTAATAGATAAGCAATATTTATGCTCTTATCTGGAATGTTCTGGGAGTCAGCTGCTCCACAGGTGAAACTTACAGGCTAACAGTTTTCACTCCATAGCAACCATTTTCGCGGACTGAAGAATAGATTTTGCTCCTCTCCTTCCATCTCTGCCTTGACGCGGTGGTCACATAAAATCCACTGTGCAGTACAGCCGTGTTCTGTAGGGCCTGATGAGGTGCACGGGTAAGACTCTTGGCCTCTCAGTGCCTGTCCCTTGTGTTCTCGTCTTTTTTTTTTTTTTTTTTTTTTACAACAACCCTGTGATACAGGTACTATCTATTTATTTAAGTATAATTTATATATAGCAAACTGCACAGGTCCTAAATATACAGTTTGGTAAGTTTTAACAAATACAGAAAGCCATATAAACCACTCCCCTATCAAGATATGGAGCATTTCCACCGCCTCAGAAAGTCCCCTCTGCTCCTTCCCAGTCAGTCCCCTATCATCCACCTCCAACCACTGTTTTGATTTGTCACCAGAGATTAGTTTCACCTGTTCTAGAACTCCACTTAAATGGAATAGCACAATATATGCCTTTTTGTACAAGGCTTCTTTCATGCATGTGGGATCGGTACTTC
Organism: Eptesicus fuscus; assembly: GCF_027574615.1. NCBI lineage: Eukaryota > Metazoa > Chordata > Mammalia > Chiroptera > Vespertilionidae > Eptesicus > Eptesicus fuscus. The sequence goes on from NC_072481.1 coordinate 15,410,049, forward strand.
ATTCCTTTTTATTGTGGAGATGTATCCTGTTGTATAAATATACCACAATTTGTCCATCTACTGACCTGTTCTTGGGCTTCTTGGTTGTTTCCAGTGTTTGGCTATTATGAATAAGCTGCTATGAACATTGTATGTACAAGTCTGTGTAGGCATGTTTTCCTTTCTTTTGTGTAGATATGTATGTTCAACTTTAAAAGAAACTGGGACACTTTCTCCAAGTAGTTAGATTATTTTATACTTCCACCAACAATGTGTGAGGATGTCTTCAGCAACACTAAGCATTGTCCACCTTTTTAAGTTTAGCTATTCTGTGTGATGTGTACTGATATTTCATGGTGATTTTAATTTTTGTTTCCCTGTTAACTATTTATAGTGAACATCTTTTCATGTGTTTTATTTGCCATTTCCGTATCTTCCTTTTACGTGCCTATTAAAATATATTGCCCTTTTTTGTTAAAAAAAAAAAAGAGCTCTGTTTATCATCTTATTGAATTCTAGAAATTCTTTACATATTCTAGATGTAAGTTCTTTGTCAGGTATATATGTATTTGCTTCCCTTCTATGGTTTACCTTTCCATTTTCTTTTTTTTAATACATTTTTTATTTTTATTTATTTATTTTAACAGAGAGGAAGGGAGAGGGATAGAGAGTTAGAAACATCGATGAGAGAGAAACATCCATCAGCTGCCTCCTCCACGCCCCCTACTGGGGATGTGACCGGAATCGAACCTGGGACCTTTCTGTCCGCAGGCTGACGCTCTATCCACTGAGCCAAACCCGTTTCGGCTCTTTCCATTTTTTTAATGGTGTCACTCAGAGAGCAGAAGTTTTAAATTTTTTTATTTTTATTTTTTTGTTTATTTTTTATATATTTTTATTGTTTAAAGTATTACATGTATTAGTACATATATCTCCTTTTTTTCCCCCCATTGACCTTCCCCCAGCCTCCCCTCCTCCCTGTCGCATGCCCTCATCCCACCCCCCCAGTGTCTTGTGTCCATTGGTGTGCTTATTTGCATGCATACAAGTCCTTTGGTTGATCTATTTCCCCCCCTCCCCAACACTCCCCAGCCTTCCCGTTGTAATTTGACAGTCTGTTCGGTGCTTTACTGCCTCTGTATCTATCTTTTTATTCATCAGGTTATAATGTTCTTTATTTTTCATAAATGAGTGAGATCATGTGGTATTTTTCTTTCATTGCCTGACTTATTTCACTTAACATAATGCTCTCCTGGTCCATCCATGCTGCTGCAAATGGTAAGAATTCCTTCTTTTTTATAGCAGCGTAGAAGTTTTAAATTTTAATGAAGTCCAGTGTATCAGTATTTTTTATGGTGATTGTTTCTGTGTGTACTTAAAAGAAAATCTTTCCCTGGCCGGTTTGGCTCAGTGGATAGAGTGTTGGCCTGCAGACTGAAGGGTCCCAGGTTCAATTCCAGTCAAGGGCACATGCCTGGGTTGCAGGCTCGATCCCCAGTAGGGGGCATGCAGGAGGTAGCTGATTCATGATTCTCTCTCATCATGGATGTTTCTATCTTTCTCTCCCTCTCCCTTCCTCTCTGACATCAATAAAATATTTATAAGTAAATAAATAAATAAATAAATAAATAAATAAATAAATAAAAGAAAATCTTTGCCTACCCTAAGGTCATGAAGATTGTCTCTTTTTAATTCTACAAGCTTGATAATATTAGTTTTGACAGTTAGGTCTCTCATCTATTTCAAATTAATTTTTCTATATGGTGTGAGGTAGGGGTTGCAGTTCATTATTTTCTACTTAGATGGTCCAGTTGCTTAGCACTGTTTTCTTTTCCCCATTGAATTGCTTTGCTGCCCTGTTAGATTAATTGACCATATATACATGTGGTTCTGTTTCAGGACTCTTCTGTTCTATTGATCTATCTTAATGCCAATTCATACTATTTTCATGCTGGAGCTTTAGTAAGTGTTAAGAACTTAAGGTCATCTGATTCCTCCATCTTTGAACTTCTTTTTCAAAATAGATTTGGCTATTACATACGTGCTTTACATTTCTGCATATATTTGAGAACAAGCTAATCAGTTTCTATGAAAATTTCTGTTAGGACTTTGATTGGATTTTCCTTGAATTTATAAATCAACTTGGGAATAATTGATTTCTTAACAGTATTGGGTCAATGAATGTGGTATCTCTATTAATTTAGATTTTCTTAAATTTCTCTGAACAATGTTTTGTAGTTTTTAATGTAGAGGGCTTGAATATCTTTTATTAGTCATATCTCTAAGTATTTTATATTTTTTATGCTGTTGTAAATGGTGTTCTTTAAATTTTTATTTTTCAATTGTTGCTACTATATAGAAATACAATAGATTGTTTTGTACGTTGACTTTTCATCATGTGACCTCATTGAATTTATTTATTAATTTTAAAACATTTTTAGGATCTTTTATGCATATACTCATGTTGTTTGTGAGTCAAGACAGTTTTACCTTTTCCTTTCCAATGGCTATGCCTTTCATTTATTTTTCTTGCTTCATTGCACTGGCTAGGCCTTCCAGTTCAATATTAAATAGATGTGAGAATTGACATCTTTGCCTTGTTCTTGATAGCAAGGGAAAAAAGTCTTTCACCACTAAGTATGATGTTAGGTACAGTTTTGATAGATGCCTTTTATCAGATTGAGGAAGCCCCCTTCTATTCCTAGTTTGCTGAGAGTTTTTATCAGGAATAGGATTGAGTTTTTTTCAATTTTCCCCCCTATATTTATGGAGATGATCATCATATGATTTTCTTCTTTAATTCTGTTAATATTGTGATCATATTGATTTTAACAGAATGTTAAGCCCAACATGCATTTGATTTTCTAGTATTTGATATTTTTTGCTGGATATAGAATTTTCAGTTGACTTTTTTCTTTTTTTACATAAAGACCCATTGATTTGTAACTTGCATTGTTTCTGATGAGAGGTTAGGATATATTCCCTTGTGTGTAATGTTTTCCCCCTTTCTTTCAATGCTGTTAAGATTTTCTCTTTATCTTTAATTTTCAATAATTTGACTATGTTGTGCTTAAGTGTGGATATCATTGTTTATCCTTCTTGGGGTTTGTTGAGCTTCTTTGGGTAATATTTTTCTCATCAAGTTTGGAAACATTTTGCCCATATTTCTTTTTTTTCCCATAAAGAAGAAATTGCATGATTTTTATTAATATATTCAATTTTCTCACTGTTACTAACAGAATAAACCCAAAGTTTTTAGTATAACAATTAGATCCTTCCATCATTGGTTGAGGTTTATGTTTCATCTTTATCATATATATATATATATATATATATACATACATATACACACACACACACACACACACACATATACAATCTTTATTGTTGAGGTTATTACAGATGTCTCTCTTTTTTTCCCCCATTGCCCCAGTTCTGGCCCCATCCCAGGCTTTCGCCACCCTATTGTCTGTGTCCATAGGTAATGTATATATGCATATAAGATCTTTGTTTAATCTCTTCTTGCTTCCCAACCCCTTCCCTCTGAGAATCATCAGTCTGTTCCATTTCCATGCCTCTGATTCTATTTTATTCACCAGTTTATTCTGTTCATTAGATTTCTTAGTAGTTTATTTTTAGATTCAATTGTTGATAGATATATATTTGTCGCTATTTTGTTGTTTATATTTTTGATCTTTTTCTTTTTCTTCTTCATCCTCTTCTTACAGAATACCTTTCAGCATTTCATATAATATTGGTTTGGTGGTGATGAACTCCTGTAGCTTTTTCTTGTCTGTGAAGCTCTTTATCTGACTTTCAATTCTAAATGATAGCTTTGCTGGGTAGAGTAATCTTGGTTGTAGGTCCTTGCTATTCATCATTTTGACTATTTCTTGTCACTCCCTTCTGGCCTGCATAGGTTTTTTTTGAGAAATCAGCTGACAGTCGTATAGGCATGCCCTTGCTTTTTTCTTGCTGCTTTTAAGATTCTCTCTTTGTCTTTAGCCCTTGGCATTTTAATTATGATTTGTCTTGGTGTGGTCCTCTTTGGGTTCCTCTTATTTGGGACTCCCTGTGCTTCCTGTACTAGTAAGTCTGTTACTTTCACCAGGTAGGGGAAGTTTTCTGTCATTATTTCTTCAGATAGGTTTTCAATATCTTGCTCTCTATCTTCTTCTGGCATGCCCACAATGTGAATGTTGGTAGTTGTCCCAGAGGCTCCTTATACTATCTTCATATTTTTGATTCTTATTTCTTTTGCTCTTCTGGTTGGGTGTTTTTTGCTTCCTCATATTTCAAATCGTTGATTTGATTCTCAGAATCCTCTGCTCTACTATTGAATCCCTGTATATTATTCTTTATTTCAGTCAGCGTATGCTTAATTTATGACTGGTTCTTTTCCATTTTTTTTTTTTTGGAGGCTTCTAGAAGATTCTTGAATAACCTTATAACCGTGGTTTTGAACTCTATGTCCAGTAGTTTGCTTCCTTCCATTTCTTTCATTTGTGACATGTTTCTTTGTCTCCGCGTTTTGGCTGCTTCCCTGTGTTTGTTTCTATGTATTGGGTAGAGGTGCTATGTCTCCTTGAGTTGGTAGAGTGGCCTTGTGTAGTAGGTGTTCTGTAGGGCCCAGTCACCTGAGCTGGGATCTCTAGGTGCACCCCTTTGTGGTCTGTGAGCATAGTTTTGTTGTAGTTGAGACTTGATTGCTTTTGGTGTCACTGGGAGGAATTGACCTCCGGGCCAATTTGCTGTGAGGACCAGCTATAACTACAGTGGGAGAGCTGCTGTGTAGGAGACACCCCTATGGAGCAGAACTTGCTTCAGTGGGGCTTTGGTGCACACTGAGTCTGCCCCTTGAGTGTGTCTCTTATGGTTGTATAGAATTGTAATCTGCTATGGTCTGACACTGACCACTGGGTATACTGGCTCTTGGGTCTCCAGGGAGGTCCAAAGTCAGCCACTGCCTGGGGCCACCCAGCAGGAGCTACAGAGATCTGAAGATTCTTCCTCTTTGTATTGGGTTTGAAAGTGCCCAGACGAGGCCCAGCTTTGAAGCAAGGCAGGCTGGTGCTGGTGCTGGGTCTTGGGCCTTTTATTGATAGGTCTGGAGCTCCCTGACCCAGCTGCAGCTTGTTTGCCAGATTTTAGCCTGAGCAAGGTCAGGCCATTCATATGAAAAAGCTGCTGCACACAGCTTGGTTGGGGTTGTAAATTGGATGAGGCAGGGTCTTAGGGAATCACCAGGGTGGAGCAAACAGAAATGGTTGCCAGTCAGCCCTGCGACATGGGAGGTCCCAGCCTAGGAACAATGATCCCTGAGAGCACCTCCGCCTGGGAGAAAACTGCCCCGAGTTCCTGCCCTGATGCCAGACAATCCAGTTCCTCCTCGTATGTGTCTGTGTCTTCCAAAGCCTCGCCCTGGTGCTGGAGCTCAGAGGAAGTGGGACCTTGTAAGTTCAGTTTGTGGTGCCGGCCTTTTAAGAGGAACAGCTAGGTCTCCAGCAGCCTCTGTGTCACTGAGCCCCAAGCAGCACTGGTTTTTACAGCTTGTAGTTACGGGGACTTCTCTTCCCAGCTCTGGGACCCTGGGCTGGGACCCCTTGCTCCTCACAGGTGGCCTCTGTAGAGACGATCTTCCTCCAGATTGAAAACGCAGCACACGTGCGTATTGGACCAGCCCATTCTGTGCCTCTGCACCTCCTACCAGTCTCAGTGTGCTTTCTTCTTTACTTAACTAGTTGTAAGACTTCCATTCAGCCAGCTTTCCGGCAGTTCTGGATGATGGTTTCTGCATTTTGGTTGTAATTTTGATGTGGTTGTAGGAGGCAGCGAGTACAGGCGTTACCTATGCCACCATCTTAGTTCCTCTCCTGCCCATATTTCTTTAATATTTTTTTTACCCCAATCTATCTCCTTTTCTTTTAGAACTCCAGTTACATATAAGTTAGATTTCTTAATATTTTCCTAGAGGTCACTGAGTCACTATTCATTTTCTTTTCAGTCTTTCTTTCTCTCTGTGCTTTGGTGTGGATAATTTATATTAACCCACCTTCTAGTTTACTGAACTTTTCTTCTGTAGTGTCCAATCTGTTATTAAGCTCATCCAGTGCATTTTTTTACTTCTAGAATTTTAATTTGGACCTTTTCTTTATTGTTTTTGTTTCTCCAATATTCCCTCTCTATTCACTCATTGTTTTTAAAAAGTCTTTGCTATTTCCAACATCTTTGTCATCATTGGGTCTGTCCCTATTGACCATTTATCTCCTGGTTATTGCTCACATTTTCCTACATGTGTCCACTCAGTTTTTAAATTTTATGACAAACATTGTGAATACTACTTTTTTGAGATTCTAAATTTGTCTGCTTTTAAGTAGTTTTTCTTACCCTTTATGCTAGGGCCTAGCAGCTAGGCTATCAGCTGTCAGTGCTTTTAGCTGCCAGGATACCTGCCTCTTGCTGCTTTATTCTCTGCTCTTCCTATTTTGCTATTTTCTAATCTGCAGTTAACTAGAAAACCATTCAATCTAGCTTGTTAGCATTATGTAAAGTACAAATAAGCAGACTTGAGTAGGTCTCTAAGGACTCCTGAATCAAGTGCAGAACTTTAATGTACATATTTTAGTGTAGTTTAGATATTTAAAGATTCTTATTCACTTTTGGTAATTGGTATTAGATGCATGAAATATACTATTGTGTTGAAACCATGCCCTGAATAGAGACAATAGTTCTCAGAAGGGCTCCTAATTTCTGGTTGATGTCATCTTAAGTTATGTGTGCATATTTTTGCTTTTCTGCTTTTAGATGTTAGAAGAAATATTTGTTGATATTGTGATGTTCCAGCAGCCTCCATTAGTGTGACTTTCCTCTTAGGATTTTTTAACGCGTCTAATATTTTCTCTGGCTCTTTGCCTTAAGTCTAATGACGGCACTTTAAAATTTGGTTTGTAAATCCTCACATTAAAAAAAAAAAGCACTGTTTGAGTAGGCCAAATAGCTGAATTACTGATCAGAAGGAAGCTAAATGTACATGGCTAAAGGATTTCCAAGGTGCATCTGTGAGATTTGATCCCTTATTTCCCCTTGTTCAGGAAAGCTCAGAATGAAATAAGTGTAGTATCTTTTTGAAAAGGCTACCTGTAATTGCATTTGTCTCATTGGGGTATGTGGGAGTTGAAAAACAGTTATGTCTCTTATTACTTAAGATCCTTCTCCCCATTTGCATTGGTAGAATGAGCCTCTCAGAGGTTAAACCTACATTTTACCAGTAAATGCTGGTTTCCTGGGAAGACATTCGGCATCTTTTTGTTTTTCTTTACTTGTGTTCTTGACCTAAATTAGCAAGTCTTCCTCTTTTCCAACTCTTCCCGAAGACACTCTTCATGTCTTGTCCATGTCATACCTGACAGCGTTCGGTGTAGTCTTGGTTTTTAATTATAAGAATCATGGGAAAAGAAGACTTTAGTGTCTTGCTTTCAGAACTGGATCTTTTAGAGAACAGCCTATCAAATACAAGCAAGTTTGCTACTTTAGATTATAAGGAAACCCTCTATAAGAAAGGCTCATGTATTGACAGAAAAATAGAAGCTCGGTCTAGAGACTTTTAGCAGTTTCAGATACAGGCCTTCCTGGGTGTATAATATTATGTAAGGGACTTCACACTGCTGTCTCTCAAAGGTGGTCTTGTGTAATAACCTCCCTATTATCATTCTAGGAGGTCTGTGTCTAATGATCCATCTTTAAGTAGGGAAGAATGGTACCTGAGTGGCAAGAGTCCAGATGGGACTGAGGGAGACAAGCAATGTTAGACATTTCCTGTGATTAGGCTGGATTAGATGGAAGCATAATAAGATTTTCTGTGCTCTGAGTAAAGTGCTCTTCAACTTGGCACCAATGGGAGCAGAATTCCAGTTTGTCAGCCGTGGAATTTGAAGTCTTCTTGCATGTTAGAAAAAGGGTTTCGGGCTCTCTGGCCTCTGCATCACCCATTGTCTTTTAAATCCCCAGGAGAATCTCTAGGGGGCCTGCTCTGGAGGGAGTGGGGCCTGGGTTGGGCTGATGCCCACCCCCGAAAAGACAAATCAGATCAGTAATTCCTCCAGTGTGTGGTATTCTTAGTAGAGCCCTAGGTTCCCGTTAAGAATTTAGCTGATCCCCACAACAGCCTCCGGCCTACAGGGCACGTACTGTAATTCCATTTTATAGCGAACATAACAAAGACCTTGAAAAGGAAGTGACCAGCTCCAGGCCCTGCCAGTTTAAATTGTGATGCACTGACTTCAACCTCTTCCCCTGACGCTTAGGTTGACATTCTTTCTCTTACATCATCTGAAAGCTAATGAGTGATAATTAGAGGAAGAGTTCACTTTGGGATGGAATAAAGTTTCAATTGTCGTAGTCTTGGTAGATATTCAAAAGAATTGGTCTCATTAATCTTTAGAACAGGGATTTTGATCTTCATTGCAATCTGGAACCCACTAGGAGATCTTAGTAAATACTGAGGCCCCGGTTCCTCCCCCCAGAGAGTCTGATTTAATTGGTCTGGGGTAAAACCTAAGCAATAGAATTTTTAAAACCCTCCGAAGTGGTTCTATCATGCATCATGCTTTAGACTCATCTATGTCAGTTCTGTCTTCACCTGGGCTGTATCTCCTTTCTGTCTAGATTTCCCTTTTACCCATTTATGGAAGAGGTTGGACATTTTCTATATTTATTAAGACATCAACCAGGATTGGGAAGAAAAAAATGAGCTGGGGAAAAGACTCCATTAAAATTGAGTTTTCGTCCCGGGTCCGGGCGAGGCCGCGCGCCCCTGGGTCCAGGTGAAGCTGGATCCCGGGTCCGGGTGAGGCCGTGTGCCCCTGGATCCGGGTGAGGCTGGGTCCCGGGTCCAGGTGAGGCCGCGCGCCCCCGGGTCCGGGTGAGGTCGCGCGCCCCTGGGTCCGGGTGAAGCTGGGTCCCGGGTCCGGGTGAGGCCGCGCGCCCCCGGGTCCGGGCGAGGCCGCGCGCCCCTGGATCCGGGTGAGGCTGGGTCCCAGGTCCGGGCGAAGCCGCACCCCTGGGTCCGGGTGAGGCTGGATCCCGGGACCGGGTGAGGCCGCACACACCTGGGTCCGGGTGAGGCCACGTGCCCCTGGGTCCGGGTGAAGCTGGATCCCGGGTCCGGGTGAGGCCGTGCGCCCCTGGATCCGGGTGAGGCTGGGTCCCGGGTCCGGTGAAGCTGGATCCCGGGTCCGGGTGAGGCCGTGCGCCCCTGGATCCGGGTGAGGCTGGGTCCCGGGTCCGGGTGAGGCCACGCCCCTGGGTCCGGGAGAGGCCACGCGCCCCTGGGTCCAGGTGAGGCTGGATCCCGGGACCGGGTGAGGCCGCACACACCTGGGTCCGGGTGAGGCCATGCGCCCCGGGGCCTGGGTGATGCTGGGTCCCAGGTCCGGGTGAGGCCGCGCGCCCCTAAATCCGGGAGAAGCAGCGCCCCTGCATCCGGGCGAGACCAAACCAGAGGGAGTCGGACCTGCATTACCACCATTTGTCCACCATCCAGAGCTGAGGGGTCAGTGCCGACATGTACACATAAGGAACTGGTGGACATTGAAATTGGGTCTCAAAAGAACTGTTGGTCCAGAAACTTACTACAGACTGATTCATTTGCCTGTCAGCATAACTACTATTGCTCGTCTCACATTCGGTTCTTTTAAGTATATTTCTAGTAACACATGATCTCACTCATCTAGGGGAAATGATGAACAACATAGACTGATGAACAAGAACAGACCCAGAAACAAGGAGACATCGATCGGACTGTCGGGCCTCAGAGGGAGGGTAGGGAAGCGTGGGGGTAGGGGGGAGAGATAAACCAAGGGACTTGTGTGCATGCATAGGAGCCTAACCAATGGTTAAGGACAACAGGGGGGTGGGGGCATCCGTGGGGAGGGGTGGGGGATGGGAATGGGGGGATGAGGACAAATATGTGACACCTTAATCAATAAAGAAATTTAAAAAAAAATTGAGTTTTCTAGAGTTAAGAGCACATGCTATTAACATGATCAACAAAAGCCATGAATTTATTAAAACTGTAAGAAAAATATTAAAAACAACAACTAATTGAGCCCCAGTTATACACTGAAAGCTATATGAGCTGAAGGAACAGCAAAGACCTCTCTGGCTTTAAGACATTTTATAGTGTAAGATTGTCGTGTGTCTGAATCACTTCCCACCACATACAGATGTATAGAGGGAGAAAAACATTGGTTAGCTGCATAAATATTTGCCTGTTCCACCTAAATCTCTTTTGGGGAAGCAGGTGGGGCATAAACATCTGAAATGAAAATAGGTGCTTGCCCAGAAGTAGATTTCCCAAAAGGCTATCACCCTCTCTCCTGTGGCTGCTGCCTCTGCTGCATTCCGGCTAACAGAGCAGCCTTTTCACATTGCTGCTTGGGCCTTAAAATCGAGTAATGGCTGCTCAGGAAAAAGGAGATATTGAAGGAGTAGAAGAGCCAAACCCAGTCCCCGGTGTTCACATTCACAGCAGCTGCAATCATATCTTCTCCACCTTGCCAGGAGCCGCATGTGGCTTAGCCTGAGAATTGCTGTCCTGGGTTGATCAGATCAAATCTATCCGGGCCACTTCCGGGGGAGGCTGCGGAAGGTGAGAGTACACTGTATGTGAGTGTGAGTGTCCTCCCCGCAGTTTAGTGACGGTCCCCTGGAGAGCTGTTTCCATGTAAGAAACCTTTGAATTCTCAACCAGTGCCAAGTTGCAATCTTTCTTCAATCTGTCCCCACTACTTCTAGCAAATTCTTTGGCTGATGTGGACTGTAGCACAAGTCCTTTTTATCCTAAACTTATTTCATTCCAGCTTACAGGGGGTGGGCATTTAGAACTAATGGAGAATCAGACTTCGGAGAAGAAATTTCCTTCTGTCGTTCAATCTTATGTTTGAGTGAGCTCACTCGGAGGCGCTGGCTGCAGGAAGCAGTGACGAGGATGGAGCCTGGCAGATGGCTGTAGCTGCGGCTTCCTGCAGGCCTGTGTGGGGAGATGATTGTTTGTATATTGGTTTTCATTTATGTGTTGGTCTTATTTTCATCTTCCTGAGGTACCCAGATGCTATGGTGATAGATTGGTTGGAAACGACTCATTTGTCAGGGTTCCATGGGGGACGTGGCTTTCCTTCCTGTGTGCAGTGGAGTCTAAAATGTTTAATTAGATGCTGAGGCATTTCTGCAAGGGTCCATTTCTGCCAGTTCTCCCAGGTGGATGCCAGTCCTTAGGTTGGAGAGGGTTTGGGGCTTTTCTGAGCCCAACCTTCTCTCCCCTCATTTCTGTCTTGATATAATCCTCATCTACCTCCTTTTAGCTGCTGGGGTTTTGTTCTCTATCATTTTTGTTCTAGAAACTGCCTTCATGTGACTGTCAGAATTTGCAGAGCTGATGCGTGTTAGAAATCTAGTTGTCAAACAGGTTCAAACCAGACTTTATGAAATAATGTAGTTGAACGATACGTAGTGAGAGGAATATTAACAACCTGCTGCTTATCTGTTCGTCCCAGTTCAACTTTTCCAGAGAACTTACCTTGCTCTGTCTGCATGCCAGGCAGTGCCCTGGAGGCTGAGGATGCAGAGATGAGGCTTCTGCCCTCAACGCGTGCAACAACGTGTACACACTGTGACACCATGAAGGTGCCAAAACAAAGGAGTGAACAAAGGGCTGGGGAGTCATGTCAACTTGGTGTGAGCTTCGGGGACAGGATGGCATTTCAGGCAAATGTGGAGAGTAGTGGGGCAGTGGGCTTGCAGAAAGAAAGCAAGGAGCTCCGTGTGCTGGGACTGGGGAGGTGTCAGAGGGTGGTGTGGGAGGGGAGGTTTGAAATGGCTAAGGTTTCCACCCGGGGCAGATGGAGACATCAGGAATTGGGAACGGAGAAATCCAGGGCAGGGGACAAGAGTTGAATTCTAGACAGGATAAAAATGATGCGCTTACAAAATCTAGGTGGCTGGGAATGTGGGTGTGGGACTGATGGGGTGCTGGGCCAGGAGATGCAGATTTAAAAGTTGTCATATGGTGTGCCAGGGGTTGAGGCTTGAGCACAAAGCTATCTGAGGAAAACCTGGACTGAAAGGCACAGGGTCACAGCCTTCAGGACCAGGGAGAGTTAGGTGGCAGGGGGACCAAGAGAGCCGTGCCCACTCTCCTTTTCCTCTCACCAGCTGGTCGGTCACACCTGGCTGCCCATGGAGCCCAGTGAGCAGTTCTCAGCCTCGTGCATGTATGGTCACAACTATCTTTGAAGATCTCTCATTGCCAGGATCCAGGCCTTTGGAGGCTCAAAATTATAGCTTTTTGTGTTTGCTTTTCAGGGGTAGTTTCTCTTCCTGGAGCAGAGGAAGCCAAGGTCTTGCTTGAGTGGGAAAAGGGTAATAAGGAGAATAATGAGATGGAGTGGCAGATATGTAGGATTGATTGTGTGTGAGTTAAATGTATACATAATGTGACTCCTCCGTCCTTCTCTCTGTTGTACTGATGGCTTGAGACCTAGGGTAGGTGCGGGGCTGGGCAAGACCAGAAAGGCTGACATCAGAGGCTCTGGGGCTGTGGCATGTGCTGCAGGGATGTCCTCTCACCCTGTATCACATCGCTCATGGGGAGATGGAGTCAGACCATCATAAACCCACAGCAGGGGTGAGGTGGGTCCCTTCACCGGAACCAGCCTCTGGGAGCCCAGCCCGCATCTGGCAGAGGCCTCCTCTGGGGCAGGTGAGCCAAGTCAGTGCCACCTTTCATGCAGTGTTACAGTTTAACAGCATTACAGTTTAATAGTGATGCGTCTACATTCACTGCCTCCTTGGAGCATCTGGTAATCAGGAAGCATATTCCCAGTTTACGGATTGCGGCTTAGAAAACGAGTGGCTTTCACAGTTCCATGATGAGGAAGCGACAGAACTGGCATACACACCTGGGACTTCTGACTAGATTCAGCACTCTTTTTATTGTGTTCCACTTCCTGGGGAAGCTGTCTGATGTTGGTGCTAATCTTTTCCTACGTTCTCTTTGTTGGAACAGATGAGAGTCTTGGGGTCATGAGGTGCCAAGAACCTGGGGAAGGATCAGGGTCATGGCTGATTCTTACACAGGTGGCTTTTGCTCTACCTGGGCTCCGGTCAGACATGAGATGGAGCTGCTGTCTCTGGCTCTGCCAGGCCACCTTGACCCCCCCTTCACCCCCCCACCAACCTTTCCCCCATCTGTCTGTGTCCCTTTCTGGGCAGCAGCCTCCCAAAGAGACAGATCTTATCTGAAGTTGGCTGATATTTTGGGGTCGAGCCTTGGTTCTGATGAGGCAGAGTTAGCATCTCCTGCCGCAGCCCCAGCTTTTAGCAAATGGTAAACGCTACTTGAGGGCAACATTCAATTATGAAAATCTATTTCTCTTGCCACATTCAAAAAGTCTCCTAACGTGCCTTTGTGCACACACAAATTTAGTGACACATCACTAAATGTGTATGTGGTTGCCATGGAAATGTCTCTCTTCTAACATGGCATTCCAAAAGCAAAGAGGAGGGAAGTTTTCTTTGTAAAGAGAAGCAGAGCAGAACTTGGCTAATTGTCATCGCACTAATCCCCAAACTGTCACTCTTCCCTGACTACCTGTCTCCTACTTCCTGTCAACAGTGGAAGCCGAATCAGCCTGCTACTGTACTTCCTTAGGAATTTCACAAGCATTGTTCTAACTTTTATGCCAGGCACATACCGGGAAGGACCCCAGGACTCGCAATTTGAGTTTTCACCTGACTTAGTGCACCGTCCTGGACCGCCTGGCACTTGAGTCTTATACACACTCGTGTCTCCAAAGAACTCTTGGCACCAGGTCTTCTGAAGATGCTTTGTGTTTTCCACCAGAGACTCTGAGCCTCAGTTTTAGTCTTTGTGACAAATTCATGGTATGATGGCGTACACAAGGTGCTAATACCAGGCACTTTTTGAATGTCAGAAATTCCAGACATGTTCCTGGTAGCGGGTGTGAATCGGCAGAGGGTGGGAAAGATGGAGGACTTCCAAGGCCTCAGTCTGACGAATGCCTTCTGTCTCTCTGGCCCACGCTCACCCCGTTTTCACCTCTGCCCTATTGACTGACTTGACTGAGCTCTTGGGCAAAGAAGTCCTTGTATTTCTGGATTTTACCGGCACCTTCTGGGGGATCCTTGGTCCATATTGGCTGATCCTATGCCTAAGTCATTGGGCTGTACCAGCTTCCCCAGTCTTGGAGCTAGGTAGCTGTTTTCTGTGGTTATGAAGTTCAAGTTGATGGGTCGTTTTGCTACTATAGTTCACCAGTGGCGAGCTCTGAGGCGGAAACCTTACCATCTTGCCCTGAATCCCTGCCCTGGGAACCTGTCATTTCTATTCTCAGCGGCTCTGCATTTCTCTGCAGGCCCCTTTGGCCTGTGAGATGCCCCTGTCATTTCATAGTCAAGAGATGGTTTGGGGGCTTCAGAGGCCAGTTCGTCGAGGTGCATGTTTCTGTCCCTGGAGTACAACACACGGGTGGCTTCTAGGCTGAGTGTCCCAGCGCACTGGACTCCCTGCCTCCCAAGGGGACTTGTGGTTCCCGGGGTTCTGACAGCCCGCCTGCTGCTCTTCTCCAGCTGCCCTGCCTCTGATGGAAGCATCTGGTCCCTGACAGTGTCACAGAGTGAACTCCAGAGGTTAAGTGTATTCCAGCCTTGTTGCTTTCAATGCTTTTAGAACTCTAGATGCTCCATCTTGTCCATGGCTATACTGGCTCGTAAGAAGGTCTTTGGCCACAGGCCATGCCGAGTTGCCAATGGGGTGGGACAGAGCTTCTGACTCTCAGAGCAGAGGATATAAATGCTGGCGGACCCCGTGTACACAGATCTGCATTCCCGGTGGGGTCCTGTGCGTCTCCACTTACCATGGGCATGAGGCGGGTCTTTTCTACCAGAAGACAGATTGTTGTTCTTCCTTTTATAAATCAGGTCCTCAGCATTGTTTCTTACCCAATATTTATTTATTCTGCCCTCAAGGAATGAATAAGGAGGCATCTGGCTCATTGCTGGGCTGTGACCTTGTGGAACACGTGTAAGTTTGACCCGAGAGCCAGAGAGCCGAGGGGATCCAACTAGCAACTGTGTAGGAGTTTGGAGCCTTTTGTTTCCAAATCAGTGCCCAGTGCTCACCATGCTGAGGCCTCTAGGAGACCCGTCAGCCTCTGCAAGCAACCACCGCTCCAGGCTACTTCCGTGTAGTTGTTGCTTCTGAGGTTGTGCTGAGCTTATTTTCAGGTCTGTGTTGAGAGCTCATGGCCTGCCCCGAGAGAGGCTAAGTCCGACATTGCCTGCTTGACTGTGTTCTCTCAATGGCATAACCCAGGTCTCCCCTGCAGCCAGGAACAGGGGCTTTTAACAATAGAAAACTCTATTTGGGACAATATAGAAGTTATCTCTGACATAATCATGTTCTGATTTCTCTCTCTGCCATTTTAGACGCTGATAAATCTGCCACACTTGGATGTATAAATAGCTGTTAGGAGAGCTGGCTGTCCCTTTTTGCTCTTGGCTTGTGCAAGTAAATGTCAATTTAGTTCTTATAGAAGAAAAATAATGGAGGTTTGGTTGTTTTTCTAATCCACAAACCCTGTAATTCTAACCTGGAAAATCTGGCTCTCCTATTTCAAATCAGTTTTAATGGCAGAGGCTAACAGAGGCCTTATTGCTCTTATCGGAGCTTATTTTAAAACTTTTTTCACTTGTTTGTTCAGTAAATAAGAACCCCTCAAAGGAGAACTGGAGGGGACCGGCTTAAGAGAAAGAGAGTACATGACCACAGAAAGAGTTGGCTGAGAAGCTCGGTTCTGAAGAGATTCCCACCGACTGTACACTCAGAACGGTGTTCACCAATTAACGAACAACCTTTCTAGAAATCAGCGAATGCCAAGAACCAGGGGCTGCTCGGCGGGCCATTGCTGAGGTCCGGAGTGCCAGTTGGAATCGCCTTCCCATTCTTTCTTGTGTCCCAGAGGGGAAGTGCAGACTAGCTCTTGCTGGGGACTCCTGATGGTAACAGGGCCCACCGGGCCAGAAAGACAAACTGCCATGTTTGAGAGGAAAAGGGTTCTTGGTTCTTCCAGACCTGGCCCTGAGCTTGCTTAGCTCTTCAGCTGTACCTTAAGCCTCTCCCAGCTCACTGCCCTGTTCCTGGGGCTGGAGGGTTGCTTCAGGCTGCTCGTGGTCCTGTATGAGCTGGACAGATTCCTGTTCCCATTCTGCCTGTGTCATTGTGGGCAGCTTCCCAGCAGGTGGGAAAAGACAGCCATGCCCAGCAATGTGACAAGACTCCGCAAAGCAGTGACCTGCCCTTCTGTGTCCGTGGGGCTGTGACCCAAGTAACTCCATTTCTCCAAGTAAGATGCTCTCTGCAGGGAGAGACTAATGTATGCGCCTCTCTCTGGCTCCTGTCACCGAGCAGGTCACACAGAATTAACGTGTTCATCCTTTAACCGCAAACTGATGCTCCTGGCCTGTTAGTGGGCATTCTAATCCCCGCCCTGGCGGAGGCCTGAGGTCAGCTGTCAGAAAGAAAGTCTTCCTGGGAAAATATGTGCTTTATATCAGGCTTCTTACAGGTGTTTCCTCAGACTCCTGGGTGTGGGATTTAGAAAAGCAGTGAGTGTGTTCTATCTGAGGGGTGTTAGCAACATGGTCCCATATCAGTGTCATGGGGTCCTGAGTGGGAGGGAAGCTCCTGCAGCCTGCCAGCCCACAGTGGCTTTAGACCAGCCTGAGCAAGGATGGCTGAGTAGTTTAGGGACTCAGCGGGCCTGTCCTGCTTCCCAGCAATGGCACCCAGAGCCAAGTGCTTCATTTTTCCAATTTGCCCCTTCATAGTAGCTCCTGACTCCTAGGAGTCTGACCGGCTGACCGCCAGGCCTCCAGGCCCTTCCCGAGGACACTGGTAGACACTCTACTCCCAGATTCCCAGATGAGGATCCTTTGCCCCGAGTGTCAGAGCTGGAAGGCTGTGTGGTCCCCGGCAGAGGCCTCCCTGACCGGAGGTCCAGGCAGCGCCCGTGGCTCCTGCCACAGGAGGGCTGCCACCTTCCTGGTTGCTGTTGGGACGCGGGGCCTCCTGCGAGTACTGCTGCCGAAGAAGTATACTCAGTGTGGTGAAATTGTGCTCCCCTAGGAAGTGAGACTCTGCTAATGTGTTCTCAAGTTCTGTTCCAGCTGGCGCCAGCTGTTCCTGCCCCACCAGCTGGAAGGCCTCTAGCACCCACTCGGGCATGGGGCTGAGCTGGTGGCAGCACTTGGCACATGGCTGTTTAGCAAAGATTGCTGCTGCCTCCAGTCATGCCATCTTTCCCCCCAACCTTGGTGGGTTTTTCGAGCTGGGGCCAGAGCCCCATGAGGCACTGTCATGAGGTTGCCTCCTCCTACAGCAGAGCTTGGGTGCTCAGATGCGGGATAAACAGGGGCCTCAAACAAGTTACTTAACTGCTGCCTCAGTTTCCTTTTCTGCACAACAGGTGATAACCTTGGGGTTGGAGTATTCATAAATTACTTAGCATAGTGCCTAGCACATAGTAGGTATTTAATCATTATTAGCTCCTATTGTAACGTCTCTGCTGAGACCTCTAAAAATTTCCTAGCACTGCTGGTCATGGTCCATCTTTCCAAGGATCCCTTACCATCCTTTTGTGTTGTGATGTGACTGTGCTCCCCTAATTAAAATGCCTTCTAATCGGCTGTCCTGTCACCTCACTTGGATGCTCATCTCCCTGATTTTTCTGAATCTGAACTGTCTTGCACCCAGCAGGTGTCAGTGTCCTAGGCTGAGGGGCCATGTTGGAGAGGGTATTGGTCTTAAGCTATTTCCCCAGAATAGCTTAAGAGAGGAAGGGAGAGGTAGAGAGAGATGTTCTGGCCTCAGCTTCCCTCAGCCTGACTTTTACAGGAAACTTGCCAAGTAGCCCAACTATTTCCTAGGGGGCAAGGCACATTTGGGAGGACAATACAAGTAACTGCACTCTCTGAAATCTGCTGTCTTTTCCAGTTCTCAACTGGGGTAACTCCCCCCCCGCGCCCCCCACCGCCCCAGCTCAGGGGAAGGAGACATTGGCAATGTCCAGAGACATTTTTCTTTTTTTAAATTTAAAATATATATTTTATTGATTTTTTACAGAGAGGAAGGGAGAGGGATAGAGAGTTAGAAACATCGATGAGAGAGGAACATTGATCAGCTGCCTCCTGCACACCCCCTACTTGGGGATGTGCTCGCAACCAAGGTACATGCCCTTGACCGGAATCGAACCCAGGACCCTTCAGTCTGCAGGCAATGCTCTATCCACTGAGCCAAACCGGTTAGGGCCAGAGACATTTTTGGATGTCACAACTAGGAATGCTATTGGCATCCAGTGGGTAGAGGCCAAGGATGCTGCTGAACATTGAAAATGCACAGGTTAGCCCCCTACAATGAAGAATTATCCAGCCCAAAATGTCAATAGTGATGAGGTTTAGAAACCCTCATCTATTCCTGGTTGAACAGGGAGACAAGTTTGGGAACTCTAAGAATTGTAGGAGCTGCGCCACCCAGATACTCAGCCTGAGTCCTTCATTCATTCCTGCCCCCCTGCCCCAAACCTAGAACTACTTACCTCTTACAGAGATAAGAAAGGGCTCGATCCCCAGTGGGGGACACACAAGAGGCAGCTGATCAATGATTCTCTCATCGTTGATGTTTCTATCTCTCTCTGCCTCTCCCTTCCTCTCTGAAATCAATCTCTTTTTTTGGCTTCAAGGGAGCAGGCTGTGCAACTGTGGACAAATTAATTAACCCCTCTGAGCCTTGTGTACAGTGATACGGGGGGTTGCCTTTCTAGATGAGGATCTATCAAGGACTTCAAGTCTAGTGTAGAGATTGTTGTCTTAGGAGACACTGTTATATGGATTCATGAGGCACCTGACTCCTTCCAGAGAGTAAGGCTTTGTAAAAGAAAAGCAGTTCTGACATTTATTTATTTATTTATTTATTTATTTATTTTTTTTTTGGGGGGGGGAGTGTTGAGTTGGATCCAGTCTCTGAGTTAAGGAAGTTATGACCCACAGGTTGAGTGGACCTCCCCACCCCACCCCCAGCTCTCCCAGGTCCCAGGACCTAGCCATTGCCGAAGCAATTTTTCTCATCTGCAAATAATTGTCCTTTCTTCATGCTTAGTGGAGCTTTCACCATAATCTGTGTATGGCCGCATTGGGAAGTCTGACTTTATGGCAGATGCTATGGAACGTAATCTGCTCACATTTAGGTTGTAAATTTTCTGTGGTTCCACAGTGCTGTGGAGTTCACCGGAACACATGCTGTTCTCTGAAAATTGACGTGGCTTAGAACAAAGCAAGGCCTTATTGGTTTGAAATAAACATCTTGTGAGCTAGGCTATTTTAAAATAGCAACAAAACTTAGAGCCTATCTCTGATAGACACTCCAACCTGCTTCATCCCCAAAGGTCATGGATTAAGGAAATCATTTACTGTGTGACCTTGGTTAAGTCTTTTAGCATCTCCAGGTCTGAGTTTTATATGTAAAATATGGGGCCCAAACTAGTCCCATTCCTGCCGCAGCCTCTCGCTCACCTCCTGGAGGTTATGGAACTTGGGGAGGGACTCTGCTATCCGTGGCTGCTCTTTCAGAGCTAAAGTCACCCTTCTAATAAGTGTGGGCAGTGCTGAAGAGATGACCTTCTCTCCTCATCTCCATGATTACAATTCTCAGGTGCTTTCAAGAAACCAGTCATGCCTGGCCGGTGCGGCTCAGTGGTTGAGTGTCAACCTATGAACCAGGAGGTCACAGTTGGATTCATGGTTGGGTTCAGGGTACATGCCCTGGTTTGCGGGCTCGATCCCCAGTGGGGGACACACAAGAGGCAGCTGATCAATGATTCTCTCATCGTTGATGTTTCTATCTCTCTCTGCCTCTCCCTTCCTCTCTGAAATCAATAAAAATATATTCAAAAAGAAACCAATGACTAGTTTAGTTACACCGAATGGACAACTCTTATAGTTTAAATCTCTTTTCTTGGCTTCAAGGGAGTGGGCCAAGTTTGACAAATACAAATGGAAAACTGTCCTCTGGCCCTTGGGGACAGAAGATGATCGATGTGTGGGGCAGAGTGTAGCAGGTTAGAAGGCCGGCTCTTCCTCTCCCATCCTTCCTCCACTCCTGGTTTCTCTCCTCGGGTCTATTGTTGGCCTCGTATTGGGGTACTGACTTCTAAGTCTATTGGTTAAAATCTCTTCCTTTTACAAACTGTCTAGAAGAAGCCACTTTTCCCTCAGGGAATTGTGCCAGTGGTTAATAGGACAACGTCAAGAAGTTCACTCTTACTCTGAAACCTCAATTTTTCCTGTTGCAGTTTGACTTAAAGAAAAAAATCTCATCCTGGAGCCTGTCAGTGTGAAATAGCTCCCCCGGGGCTGGGGTGGGCGGGCGAGCCCAAGGCCTAGACTGGGGTCCTCGGGAGCTGCTTCCTCTTGGGGTGGGGGTGTCTGCAAATGGATTGTGTGCAAAGGACTGTCTACAAAGCTGATGTGGGTCTTAGGTTGGCTCATCATGTCCCTTTAAAGACGTCTTTTCATAATATGGCTTACAGGTACATTTGGCACCTTCCCTAGCGATTTTAGTAGTGGTTTGCCAGAGTGTTAGCTGAAACACTTGCCTCAGTTTTATAGGGTCAGCTTCATATTTGGAATAAATAAGCCTGAGTATTAAATTCCTTCTGGGTCTCTACCTTCTGCAGGTAATTCTGTGTGTATTTCTCTGCTATCCAGCTGTGCTTATGCCTGCCTAGCTGTAGTGGTTCTTTTGTGGGTGCTGTTAGAAGTAGAAAATTAAAGGACAAGACATTTTTTGATCATGCTCATGCTGGCATCTTGCTATCTGTTTAGATTCATTGGCCAGGTAGGAGCCAGAGATGAGATGGGGTTGAGATAGACCAACTTGGGTTGTAGCTAGGCAGAGGAAAGGTCTGAAATCTGGATATAAAATGAACCCCAGGGCCTCAACCTTCTAAGTAAGAACCTGTCATTGTCATGAAACTCACTAGGAGTGAAGAACTTTCCTTCTGAGAAAGCCAGCCTCACTATGTGCCTTGTTCCAGAGGTTGGAGAGAAGGAGGGACAAAGGTTATAAGGATGGGGGTGAGGGTGTTTTTGAGGGGCAGAGGAGCTTGAAATATAGGAACAAAGCTATGAAGCAAGGCCCCGAGGCTCTAAGTGGTGGTGACTTCCTTTTTCAGTCAGAGTTGCTCACCTTCTAGTGAATCATCCATACACACAGCAATTTATGGTCTTCATTATTCTTTAGCAAGAAATAATTTCCTACTCATCTGTCACTTTGAGACTAAGGGCCTTACACTTCCTGTGCTGAGAATATAGTAGCTCTTTGTACATCAATTCTATTTATGTCCCATTTGGGGGCTTGGGGATGCCCTTTGACAAACATACAAAAAAGTGATTTAATACAGCAAGAGCCATAGAAAAACGAGAAGGCAGAACTAGGGAACTCAGTGACCTAATGTTGGGCCCTGTTACCCACAGGGCTTTGGCCTCAGTAAGTTATCACCGCCCCCCACTGTCTTCCTTTTATATATTATTCTTACTAGAATAAAAACATCCATGTAACTTGCACGGCAAATCACTGCCCTGTAGTAGTCAGGGTAATGAAGTCTAGGCCATGGCTTGCCTCCAGTTTTCGAAAACTACCTTCCAATTCAGGAAAGAATCTGCTCACATCATTGACAAAATAAAATCTGGTATGTTTTTGTTATTTCATTTTTGTCTTAGTTTTTTTTATTTATTTTTTTAATCCTCACCCCAGGAGTGAGGATATTATTTCCATTGATTTTTAGAGAGAGTGGAAGAGAGAGGGAAGGGGGTGAAAGAGAGAAACATAGACATATCAATCGGTTGCCTCCCACATGTGCCCCAACTTGGGAGGCAGGAATCAAACCTGCGACCCTCCAGTGTGCAGGCCTACACTCTAACCACTGAGCAATGCCAGCCAGGGCCATTTTTGCCTTACTTTTTAAGATAAATGAAAGTATCAACCAGTGCTCATGTGGGAACTACACCTTTGCCAGGACACCACGAGGTACAGCTTTGCTGCATGGCCCATCTGTGTTACCACTTCAGTGCCTTGACTGGCATGCCCAATTCCCCTTTCACTCACTGACTCGTTTATTTAACAAATAAGTATTGAGTGTATATTATGTGCCAGGCACCAGAGATGCAGCAGGGAACAAAATAGACAGTAATCAAAATCAATATGTCAACCCCATAGTTTGCATTTCCAACCTCTTCCCTCCTTCGAGGCACAGGTGCCCCCTCCCCTCTCTGTGCTCTGTGTCCTGATCATCCCCACCAAGAGGGAGCTCTGCCTCCACTGTGGTCACATCTGTCAACTTTGCATTGATGGGGATCAGCCGTGGCTCAGCTCGAGGGCAGAGTCTGAGCAGAGTCATGTGTGCATGGTATGGAGCTTGAATGAAGGCCCAGGATTGAATATTAAAGAAGCTTTGTGGGAGAAAGCCAGTAAGAGGGAAGCAAAGTCACAGTTTCTTTAGAGTTTGTGAAAATGGGATGCACCCTCTCAATCTAATGATTTGTTAGCTTTTCTCTGTGCTATGAGGTTGAAGGACGCCTAAAATGAGACCTTTGCACCTGAAAGGGCTTAAAAATATTTAACATAAGAAATATTACAGGGTAGCCTGCTGATTCACTCATCTATTTGTTCAGCAAATACAAATGCCTACCCGGAGCCAGGGGCTTGCAAGCGGTATGAGCTGCCAACCCAAATTATCCACGGTCTCTCCCTGTGAGGGATTTTCAGACTCGTGGGGCCGTTTATAATCCAGATTGCTGGCCAGTGAGCAGAAGCCGTTCCTGTCTCTTTGGAATCAGGCCCCGTGGGTAGTCTTCTCTTCTTTCTCTGTTCTCCCCCTGCCTAGCATTCATCTCAGTGTGCACTTCTATGTCTCTGTCTATGCTTGATGGATGTCTGTCTCTCTCACAAGAATGTTGGATCCAGAAGGGCAGGAACCTGTGTCTGTCTTGTTTATAGGGTACAAGTAGGCACTCACTCAGGAGAAACTTGTTGAATAAGCAAAAGGAGGGAGGAACAAGCATGGAGGAGGGAGATTGATGTGAATGAGGGGTCCAGAGGGCATTGGAGGAAGAGGCTTAAGCTAGAAGAACGAGCCTTCATTCTTTGACTTGGGCCAGGTGAAGCCAAACTCATGCACTTGTCAAAGTCCCACCCAAGCATCACCTTTGTTGCATAGCTTTGTCTTATTCCTTCTCTGTGGCTAGATCTCTGGGACAGAACACAACAATTTGCATTAAAGCTTTATGTGATTCTTAACCTTTTTTGAGTCACAGATTCCTGTGTTAAGCGGATAAAAACTATAAACCTTCTTCCCCAGACTAATGCTCATGGTGTGCACATGTGTGCACAAAAAAACCACAGTTTTCCTTTCATTTCAAAGGATTCACAGGCTCCCCTTCCAACCAAAACCCCAAATCAAAAATCCCTGCTTTTAAAAATGATTCCCCTTGACATAGGCATGCATCTTGTTCCTCTGTAGCCCCAATCTCAAACATGGTTCTGACATAGAGGCAGTACTTAATGTGGAATAGTGGGTAGATGAATAGAAGGATGGATGGGTAGATGATTATGTTAAGAAGTGCCATGATTTGCCATGACCTGTTTAGAGTTGAGCTAATAATTCCATTGAGGTCATCAGGGGGAGACTTCAGCTTTGAGCAGAGAATGTAGCACTCTTCATACCACTGCTCTGTCCTTGCCCTAAGAGTGTGGTTCTGCCCACACCAGAGAGGCCCACCAATTCCATAAGACCATTTTCCAAATAAAAGCTTAGGACACATTGATAATGGGACAGAATATTTGAAATTTGGCCTGTCTCAGAAAATCAGAGATTGTGTGATTCTAAAGGAATATAACCTCGTCCAGAGGGCAATTGGCTTGTTCTTGGAGCTTCTTTAAACCCAGAAGGGGATGATCAGGGACTAGGCTGCACTCCCTATAGAGACCAGGTTAGTCCTCCAACTCTGGCTAGAGGGGTCCAGCGTGGCAGGCCATCTGTCCTCCAGATTCTTCTCCATGGTCCCTGTGTTGAATAAGTGATCCCTAGAGGTACCTCTAAATGTGTCCATCTTCTGCTCATTACTGTGCCCGCCTCCCCCCCCCCCCCCCCGAAAAGGCAGTGTAAATCCCTGGCTTTAAAAATATTCAACTCTAGAAGCTTGAACATTTTTTTGCTTCTATTTTAATCCCTATTTTTCACATTAGGGCATGTTGGTTTTTAGACATCAGAATAGTTCAAAACCATGGGGTAAAAACCCCCACAGTACTACCATTTGCTTGTAAAACAGTCGTCAAGGAAATGGATTTTGCGAAAAACACTTCCTCCCAGGAGAGCTCTCTTTCCATGTATCCCCACGTTGAACATTATTGGCCTGTGCGATATTGATAGGCAAAGGTACCGTTGGCAGGTAATTTGTCTAGCCAACATCTCATCATGAGCTGAAGCCCTTGCTGGCAGGTTCTCAGGTCAGCAGCTGATGGTGGACGAAGTTTAAGTTCAATTTATAGTGCATCTGAAATGTTCTTGGACTTACAGGAATGACGGAAATGTTCTTGGCCCTGGCTATAGACTGGGGAATAGGATTCTGCAAATTCTATTAGCAGACCATGGAGGTGCCTGATAAATGGAGCTGATATTCCAAAACTTTGGTCGATTAAAAGAAAAGGTGAAGGCTCCTGGGGTAGGGGCTGTGACTCAAGGTGCTCACATAAGGAGATACCTATCTCATGATGAGAGTGCTGGAGCCCAGGCACCAGCCAGTGGTACTTGGAGAATTCGTCACCTTTAGACATGCCAATGTATATATGTGCTGCTCAGTTGTGATCAGACCTTGCAAGTGAGGCTGGTGGGTTTAATTATCACTGGAAAGAACTTAGTCGAGGAAGTGCTGCCCCAATTAGAGTTATGGCCACCAATGCTGGCAGGTTAATACAGACCTCTCTAGTCCCATAGAAGTGCAAGGTCCATGTGTAGACAGAATAACGGAGACACAGCCATCTCTCTGCCTCTGAGTTGCTGACAAAGAGGCAGAGAGATGGCTGTGTCTCCGTTATTCCCATTTGTGTGGGGATCTATTGTATTTGCAGTAATCTTTAATTATAAAAGCTATTACCATGGGATGAATTATCAATGTTATTCGTTTTTGTCATGTTGCCTGGTAACATCCCTTTGTGCCCAAGACACACATTTCTGTAGTTACAGGCTGAAAAAGTGAAACCTTCTTTCTTAGCCATTTTACCATCACAATATTATAAAAAGCTATTTTGAGAGATAGTCGAGTCCTATCTGGGGGGTAAAAAATGGACCTGATGACAGCCTGTGTCTTTAAAATTCTTTAAAGACTTTTTTAAAACCGTTTTCTGGGGACTGAATAGGAGAACCCCACTGCACCATTGGAGCTCCCTAAGGGCAGGGACCAAGGCTCAGTCTATCTTTTTAAAAAATTTTTAGAGAGAGAGGGAAGGAGAGGGAGAGAGAAACATCTATGTGAGAACAAAACATCAATCCGCTGCCTCCTGCACACCCACAACTGGCGATTGAGCCCACAACCTGGGAATCGAATCAGCAATATTTCAGTGCACAGGACAATGCCCAACCAACTAAGCCACATTGGCCAGGACTTCTTTTGAACCAGAGTAGTTCTTTATGATGCAACATTCCCCAGTAGCAAGACAGAAAAACAAAACAAACAAACAAAAACCCCACTTCTAAACAATTGACTGCATTCTGCTCTCCTCTTTCGGATAACATTCTGCCCCATTACAGACCGATCTCTACTACGGGATCCATTCTGCACACCCTTACAGACTGCATGAGAAGGGAGAAGTTGTGAATCTTTAGATTTTTTATGATTTCCAACCTCAGAAATGATCACCAATGGAGAAAATAGGAGATCAGATAGTGCAAGTAGAGTCTATTTGCACTCCTGTGAAGTCAGGGTTATCTCCATCACCCTGCTGGTTCTGAAAATGCCCCATTAGTGGAAGAAATGGTGGCAGAGTTATCACCAGAAATACTCAAAATCATTCTCTTTAAAGGTCACACTGGTGGAATTTTCAGATAACACTTGGCATTGCTATTTTTCTTTTAAGTTGGAGGCAGCTGCTCTGGGCATGGGGAGAGGTCATCTATTGGGTTTCAGATCTCTAAGGCTTAGCCCCACAAAAGTGGTTATCGCTTAAAGATAATTACATTCTACATTTTCATGCTAAACTCTTGATATGGACTGATTGGCATATTTAAATCTCATCTCCTAGGCATTTTCTAATCATCATAGCCTCATTGGGGGGAAAAACACCTAATCAAATAGCTGTTTAGAGATGCTTTGCATTTAAAAATTTTGCTGGGTTTATCCCAGGAAAAGAGGAAATGTGCTTCTGATTTTCATCTGGTTCTTTCCCTGACCTCAAGAAAGTTTAAACTTCTAATGGTTAAATAGCCACAGTGAATCACTCAGGAAATGTTTTTGCATGTACATTCTCTGTCTCTTTTACATCATTTCCACCCCTGACCCCCTTTCATCACCCTGAATGAAGCTTTCTCACTTAGTGACTTCCCAGCCATGAGGGGGCCGTGGAATTCCAGCTAATGAGGCTCATCCTTTTTTTTTTTTTTTTCTTTCACTGTAAGTGGTACCCGCCAAGCCTGGAATCGGATCTGAGAGTGAACAGTGACTCACATCTTTCTCAGGTTCATAAATGGAACACCAAGTCCACAGTAAAAGTAAGAGGACTTTCTTCCTCTTGCCCAGAAAAAGACAGACACACAGAGCAGCTTCTCAGTGCTGCAGGGTGAGCAGAAGCTAACCTCCTTAGAAAAGGCATCCGAGACTTGATGTTACTTTATTTACAGTAGCTGGAGAAGACCCCATCCCACCAGCTGAACTGATACCATTTTATGCAAATTTTTTTTCAGGATTGTGCTCAGAATTGAGAAAACAGGATGGTTTTCTTCCTTATACAGAATATACTGCTGTCAGTGACAGAAATTTCACCAAGGCCTTTCTTTTGTCGGGAATGTTTGAAAGGGCCTGTCTTTGAGATTTATGAAAGAGCCCCAGTGAGCCACCACCACCCATAGTTGTACCTCAAAAGCAAGACAGGGAAGAGAAATTGTGTGAAAGCTCCATCACCTGTCACAGCCATCAGTCCGTCTGTCTGCCTTCTGTGAAAGGGTCTGTTTTGCTGGCTCTGCGGGAGCTGCCACCTTCCTGCCATAGGTTCACAGGCCCCAGCAGGAAGCTCAGATCTGGTGGCAGCTTAGTAAAGAGAAAATCCTGATTCCATTAGAAGCCACAGCAGCGGAGCTGGGGCTGGGAAATTCAGTTCTTTGGGAGTGGGATGTGTGCATTTGAGGGAGGTGGGAGGGGAAAGCAGAAAATCAAGCCAGGCCTGTCTGAGCTTTGATTCTGGTCATTCAAACAATTCAAAAATCTGTGACACTTGATCTGAGTTCTCTCTCTCTCTCTCTCTCTCTCTCTCTCTCTCTCTCTCTCTCTCTCTCTCTCTCTCTCTCTCTCTCCCTCTCTCCTTCCTTCCTAGTTTGTCCCATTCGTTCATCAAGATTAGAGCCTTTTGGTTTTCTTAGTTATTCTGTGGTATTCTATTTCAGGGTTTTGGAATCAAGTTACTTGATGTTTTACTCTCTCCCATGTGATTAGGTGATCTTTCACAATAGAGCTGTAGGAATCCTTTTAAGATCACAGGACTTCAGCTCAGCACCATCAAGGAACGTGCCCATGAAATTCAGTCTTATAGGAGTGAGAAATCTCCATCAGCCCCTGATTATGAATCCAGAATATCCCTGCACATCATCCATCTTCACAGACCTAGAAAAAATGAAAAGAAACCTATGCTGAGCTGTCTGATCAATGCAAAATTAAGGAGCTTACAGGATGGCAGCTACTTGGCTTCCTAGGACCAATGAGCTCCAAGACCTGAGTCACTTTAACAGTTTTTGTAGGGCTGAGGCGGGTCTGTTTACTGCTTTGAATTCTCTCTCCTGGTGTGAATGGGTAACCTTATCAGTGGATTTTGCAAGCCTTTCTAGCCAAAAACAAAACAAAAAACAAAATATGTACTTAGAAATCTCTGCTGATGGGCACCTAGGAGGAATGAAGAGAAAAGTCAAATGCATTTCTCAGTTACATGTGAGAAACAGAAGGAGCTTTTATTTCAGATACTAATTAAGATCTCAGTGCAGATGTTCTCTTGGAGGCCCTCCTTGGTCACCTCCACCCACTGTCATCCCTATCCCCTTCCCTTGCTTGATTTTTCTTCATAGTGCTTGTCACCACTCAGAGTTACCCTGCTAATTTGCTTCTTTCTTATTGTCTCTCCCACAGGAGGGAACACCAGCCATGAAGGCAGGAGCTTTGCCTGTCTTATTTACTGCTGTGGGTATCAGAACATGGGGTACATAAAGGATGCTCAATAGTGGATGCTCAATACATATTTTCTTTTTTTTTAAATATATTTTTTATTGATTTCAGAGAGGAAGGAAGAGGGAGAGAGAGATAGAAACATCAATGATGAGAGAGAATCACTGATCAGCTGCCTCCTGCACGCCCCACACTGGGGATCAAGCCCACAACCACGGCATATGGCCTGACCGGAAATCTAACCGTGACCTCCTGGTTCATAGGTCGACACTTAACCACTGAGCCACACCAGCTGGCCTTAATACATATTTTCTGAATGGATTTCAGATAGGGGGAGGTTGAGGAAAGAACAAAAAGAGGTAAAGGTTGGAACCAGACCTGGGTTGAATCTAAACCTTCCACTTACTGGCTGTACGCCCTTGGAATAGTTTCAGAACCTCTCTTAACCTCAGTATCCTTATCTATAAAATGGGCATAATACCTGCTTCCCAGAGGAGCGATGGAGGATCAAATGAGATGTATGTGATGAACTCTGACACAGGGGCTGCTACATGGAGATCCTCAGTGGCTCATTCTCCAAGCTTTGATTGACCAAGTTTACTGGACAGGAAACAGGGCCTTTTCCTGCCCATGAGTGTCCAGGAATTGGATCTCCAAGGATTCTGTACCCAGAGCTGGTTCCTCAGAGATAGCGATGTTGACTGGAAAACAAGGTTCCTGTCAACCTGAAGCCTTTGTTCTCATCCTCAGCCGAGGGCTTCCCTGTGAACCCCAAAGGCCCAAAACAGGACACCCAGGCCACTGACAGTCTAGAAAGTGATTATCAAGGCTGACCTTCCATATTTCAAATGGCTTTGCCTCCCTGGGAAAACTGGCAACAGAAATTACTCCTCTCCGTGGTCCAGTCAAGGTCTCTCTACCTCTTACTTTGGTATTTTCCTTGTTTTCACTTAAACCTGTGTTCGTTTGTGTTTCCTCTCTAATTCTTGATGTTTAGGCAAAAGAACGGATTCTGTCTCTTTCTCATTTCCAGAGGCTCCAGGCTCAGCTGGGGCAGCTTTAAAGCAGGTCATCCATTCCCTCTAGCTGTCTGAGCCTCTGGGAACAGGGAATTTGGACATTTCTTGTTTTCCAAGAGATGCAGAACCTCAGGATGGGCCAATTGGCCCAGGCACAAGGCAGCAGCCGGTTCTCGTTTTGAGTCTCGGAGTGCCATGTGCTGTCCATAGGTGGCGGGTCGATGTTTCGTTCATTCATTTGACAGCGAAGCAGCCTGGTGGGATGGAAAGGATACCACAGGCTTTTGAATCAGCCAGACCCCAGCTTCAAACACTGGCCCATCCACTTGCCAGCTGCATAGCCCCAAATGCTGGGGAAAGAGGCTTGTTGAGTGGGAGGCAGTGTGCTGCCACAGCGAGAGTGCAGGTTCCAGTCTTCCTCCTGCATCTGTTGCCTGGCTCTGCCACTAATTTGTTCTGTGTCCTTTGCAAGTTATTTAATCCTTCAGGACTTGATTGCTTCATCCAGTAAAATAGGGATGATAATAATGGTAACCTGCCATGAAAAGGTTGGTGCAGGGCTTGGCCCAGTGCTCGGCGCACAGTAAGTGCTCAACAGATGTCCACTACTGGAAAACAGAGGTAACACATGTAGCCATTATTATTACTATTTGACTTCCTCTGTTTGGCCAGGCTGTGTGCTAGGGGTTGGTTTGCAGAGATGAATAGGTCACAGAGCTCAAGGACAGGGGAGGCAGACATGAAAGGAATTACCCTGCAGAAGGGTTAAGTGTTATTGATGGAATCTTCGAGTAGAACGGTACCATCTTCTCTGGGCTCCAAGGAGAACCACCAGGGAATGTAGACGATGCTGATTCCCATGCTCCAGAATATCAGAATTTCTTGTGCACTAAAAGGGCTATGGTGGAATGGAAAGTGCTGGATGTAGCTTATTCATTCAGTTTTTCGTTGGCAAGTGCAAGGGCCTCAGGATGATAGTCAGTTTCCTATTGCTACAGTAACAAATCACACAGACTCTGGCCTTAAAACAACATAAATTGATTCTCTTATAGTTTTGAAGGTCAGAAGTCCAAAATGGGTCTCACTGGTTTAAAATCAAGGAGGACCTTTCACTTTGCAGTCAGGGAACCGATCTCAGTGCAGTGACAGAGCTCGAATTTGCTTGTGATCTTCTTCTTCAGCTTCTTTTGTCCGTTTGCGAACTCCATACCTAGATCCTAAAGGTTCTCAGTAGGAAAGTGTCTCATCCATTCTTGATCCCCACTGTGGCCTCACAGTTGGAGCTGTTCCTTTGTTGGGCCTTTGGTAAATCCCTGTTGAGGCAAAGCCACTGGGCAGTGTGTGTCTGTCCCAGGCATCGCCATTTTCTCATGGTCCTCACAGCAGAAGGGGGTGGCGGAGGGGGCAGGGAGATTCCCCCTGTGTTGTCACCACTCTTAGGCATTTACTCAGCATATTTTCATGGAGGGCCTCTAAATGCTAGGCACTCTGCTAAGTGCTGGGGAACAATAGTGAGCAATGTAGTCTACATTCTGGTGGGGGAAATGGGTACTAATTGTGTGAATCAACCACACAATTAATATAAAATTCTGATTTTAATATTCCTCCTTATAGGGGCATTCAAATGATCTAGGAGTCTAGGCTTCACTAGGACATGGCAGCTACGCCGAGATCTGAAAGATTAAGTGCTATTTGCCGGGCCAAAAGAAGAGTGACGGATGGTTCAGGGAGTGGGGCTATGGTGTTAAGAGGCCCTGTAGCAGCAGGAGGAGTGGATTTTTGAGGAACTGAGAATGGAAGCTAGTGGGTTGGGACAGAGATGGGGAGGACAAGCTGAGGCTGGAGGCTTGAGTGGTGGGGCTCTGCAGCTCTTGATGGGCTTTAATGAGTTTGATCTTTATAACTGACGGAAGTGTGTGAGTGTGTGCTGGAGGGGGGCAGGTGGAGATATGAATAAATTTGCATTTCAAATAACAGTGTGGAGGAATGTGTAGGAGGCGAGAAAGGACTCCTCCAAACCAGTTACAGGCTGCTGCAGGAGTCCCATGGAGAAATGCCAGGGGCTTGGGTTAGAGTGCAGTGGGTGGAAAGATACTTAGTAAGTAAATTATCTAGCAACCGTCTTATGGCTGCTTTTTATTAAACACTTATTATGTACCAGCTGCTGTGCTAAACATTTCACATATGTTATCTTATTTACTCTCAGGGCTATTGTAAGGATTAAATATTCCTATCCTCCTTTTACAGATAAGGAAACTGAGTCTCAGAGAGGTTAGGTCACTCATTCAAGGCCACACAGTCAATATGTGGCAGAGCCCTACAGCAGTGTCTAACTTTATTTTTTTATTAATCCTTACCAGAAGATATTTTTTCCATTGATTTTTTTTTTTTTTTTTTAGTGAGAGTGGAGGGAGAGACAGAGAGAGAAACATTGATGTGAGAGAGGCAACAATTGGTTGCCTCCTGCAAGTGCCCTGACGGGGCTGAGGATGGAGCCTGCAACTGAGGTACATGTCCTGGACCAGAATTGAACCTTGGATCCTTCAGTCCAACGGCCGATGCTCTAACCACTGAGAAAACTGGCTAGGGCAGCAGTGTCTAACTTTAATGTGCATTTGGATCACCTGAGGATCTTGTTAAAATGCTGGCTGTGATTCAGCAGGTCTCGGGTGAGGCCCAGGATGCTGCATTTCTAACATACTCCCTGGGTGTGCCCATCTGCTGGCCCCGAGACCACACTTCGAGCAGCAAAGGTCTGTCTGCCTCCAGGGCCCACACTTGCAACCATGGTGCCTCAGAACAGCGAGAGATGGGGTAAGATTTCCGAGACCGATCAAATCTGAATCCCCATAGGCAGGATGTGGGAGACCTGTGTGGACCTCAGGTAGGTAGGGAGTCATATCACAGTTTCATTTCCTACATGTGCCTTTTTTTTCTTTCTTTTTAATATACTTTTATTGATTTCAGAGAGGAAGGGAGAGGGAGAGAGATAGAAACATCAATAATGAGAGAGAATCATCCATCGGTTGCCCCCTGCATGTTCCCCACTGGGGATCGAGCCCACAACTTGAGCATGTGCCCTGACTGGGAATTGAACCTGGGACTCGTCAGTCCACAGGCCGATGCTCTGTCCACTGAGCCAAACCCTGCATGTGCCTTTCAATAACTCACTGAAACCGAAAGTGAGAGGGTTCTACTCCTTCCCCCACTCCCAGCATATAATCAAATCCCATCTGCATCCAGCTTCTGAACTATAGATTGGGGGTTATGTCTCATCAGCAGCCACCAATAAGATCATTTTGTGGGGTACCCATAGATGGGGGTGAATTGAGAAATCTGACAGATGATGTTCAGGTACCAAGCTGTCTGCTGTTTCCCTGGACCTTGCTAAAAGTGAAGGAAAAATATCAACTCGACATTCTGATCTCTCTCTGTGTGGTCATTAGATCCCAGGTTATTAGAGACCAAATCCTTTCCCATTCTGCCCCTGCTCACAGGGCAGGTGTCTCTGCTGGGAGATGCAAATAAGGTGTGAGCACATCTTTAATGACTGGGAAAATCCATTTCCCTTCTTGGCAGCCTTGAGTTGTTGCAGCTATGGTTCTGGGCCAGACTTGATCCTGTCTGTGTGTGTGTGTTGTTTTAAAAAGAGGAGCATAGCCCTAGCTGGTTTGGCTTAGTGGATAGAGCATCGGCCCACACACTGAAGGATCCCGGGTTCAATTCCGGTCAAGGGCATATACGTTGGTTGTCAGAAGGCAACCAATCGATGTGAAACTCTCTCATCGATGTTTCTCTCTCTGTCTCTCCCCCTCCCTTCCACTCTCTCTAAAAATCAATGGAAAAATATCCTCAGATGAGGATTAACAACAACAACAAAAAAGAGCGGGCAATAAAGGGAGAATATCTCACTGTTTCCATGCTTACTCCTTCCTCCCCAGGTGCCCTTAGAGAACTTTCCAATGCAAACTTTCTATTAGTTTTCCCCTCTGGAGGTGGTCTGTCAGTATTCCCATTCCCTCCCTCCTCAAATGCAACCTTTCTCTCTTTGTTCCATTGTTCTGAGGCTCCCTGGCTGGGGTGGGCTTCTGTGCCTGGGCGAATCACTGAATTCTAGTCACTTTTCTGCAGGAGAGAATCCTAGAGTTCCAAGACAGGTAGAAAGAGAATCTTAAATAAAATAATAATATCTTCCTCACACTAGTAAACTGTTTTTCACTTTAAGATTTCATGTCATTGTAATTTGTTCCGGTGGACAAGAAGAGCTTTCGTCTGAGAAAGAACTGACAAGATGTCTTGGGACTCAGCACCAATTGCTCTGCCTGTCTCCCTATCATTGGAGCTTTGTTTGCTGCCTTCACAGGGCTCGGTGAAGGGAAGGCTTTGCAGGCTATTGTTAGGTGTTCTGTGAATCCATAAATCACAGACTGATGGAAGGGAGGGGCTTCCAGAGACCATCTAGAGCTGCCTTCTGTCTCTAGCACAGGCATGTGCACACGCAAATGATAACTGCCTGCTGTATAGTTCTAGAACCCAGTGGGAGCAGAGGTATAATTTCTCTTGGTATTTACTTCTCATGTCTCTTGACTCTTACAGTCATATTCTTGAGTCTGTCCCAAATTTCGTGCCACAGCTCAGGCCGCCCCAGGCCCAGTCAGTTGCTTCACTCTCCTGGCCCATGGTTTGGAGACACAACTACCCCTGTGCTAATGACGTCTGTGTCCTGGCCATGACCAGTCACTTCCCCTGTCTGGGTCTCACATGTACAATGTGGCTTTGGGACTAGATGATGTCTCTGGCACTTAGATTCTGTTTGACTCTGAGATTCTGGTTCTTGATTCTACTTATGTTGTTTCTCTTGCTGATTGGCCTTCTCTCTCATCAAAACCCAGCTCCATCCCATCCACCCCATGGCCAACCACCAGGCACTTCCTTTTGATTTACGAGTAGCACCTTATCATTTATTCCTATGTTTTTCATTTTAACAACCTTTAATTTTCACATTACAAACGTTTCTAGATATTAACCATAAAAAATCCAGAAAATCTAGGTCAGTAAGAAGAAGAAAAATAACTTCTGACAAACATAAACACTGTCGGCATTTTTTGTATATTTTCTTCCAGTCTTTTTTTAAAAAAAATTTAATAAACTTATACATAGGCCAGTGAGTTTCATACTATATAGTTTGGTATCCTGCTTTTCCACTTAATATATAGTGAGCATTTTTTTTAACATCCCTAATATTTGGAAACATCGTTTTTTTTAATTGATCTTAGAGAGAGAGGGAGAGAGAAACATCAATTGGTTGCCTCCCGTATGCACCTCAACCAAGGATCGAACCCACAACCTGGGAATGTGCCCTGACTGGAAATCGAACCCACTACCTTTTGGTGCATGGAATGACACTCCAACCAACTGAGCCACACCAGCCAGGACTGGAAACATAATTTTTAATATCTGTTTAATTCTTCACATCTCATGCTTTATTTAGCCCTTGCATGGTTATTTCTGAATGAGCAATACCTATCCTGTCAAGCCCACTGGACTATCCAGATCAAAAAGATAAGCCTTTCTATGTGTCGTCCTCTTCTTGTGCCCCTCACAGTCCTACTTGGCCATTGGGACACTTGGATACCCACAAAGCTCCCTTGAGACACAGGCTTACTCTTTTCTGAGCACCTCTGTTGCTCATAGACCCTTCCCTCTGACCTGTTACGTATCCTGTGCCATGTATGGTCCACATTGAGTCTCCCAGCC
This sequence comes from Eptesicus fuscus, assembly GCF_027574615.1. Taxonomy (NCBI): domain Eukaryota; kingdom Metazoa; phylum Chordata; class Mammalia; order Chiroptera; family Vespertilionidae; genus Eptesicus; species Eptesicus fuscus. The sequence goes on from NC_072481.1 coordinate 15,445,355, forward strand.
ATATATTAAGCTCCAGAGACAATTTTCTTGTGTGATATTCATTCAGCAAGTATTGAATGAACACCAGTCATATGCCTGTGATATCCCTGAGTGAGTTGCTGGGCTTGTGGCAATGAATAAGGGTAAGGGGACTGACCAAATAGTTGCAAGCATAAAAGCTTGGCTGCAGGCTGCTAAGGGACTGGGTATCAGGAATGTGGGGTAGAAGTAGGTTCCTGACTTGGGCTTGGCTGGGGAGGAGGTCTTTCTGCAAAAGTGCCCTTTCAGCTGGGATCTGAAGGAAGACGAGCAGTTGGCAGGGAAGTAGAGGGTGGGAGTCGGAAGACACTCCCCCATAGCAGCAGTCCAAACTGCGGCCAGGCACAGACAGGACATCTGGTGTGTGCTGCTTTGGGTGCGTGAGGAAGAGAAATGAGGACTTCTTGGCTGGGGGTCTTTCCTGTTCACTGCTCATCCAGTGCCTGGGCTGAGCCACTCATGACTCAAGGTAGGAGACCCACGGTTTGCGAGTCTATGTGTACTGTGTGTGTGTGTGTGTGTGTGTGTGTGTGTGTGTGTGTGTACGCGCATGCGATTGAGAGAAACTCTGATGGCCTTCTGAATCCAGTCCCCAGTGACACGGGATCGCTGGTCCATCGTTCCCCTTCATTGACGTGGATGGCTATGAGAACGTCCCATGTTCCAAACATCTCAGCATCCCTGTAGTGACAGCTTCTTTGAGACTATGTAGATACCTGTGATTTTCTTAATTACTCCTGTACACCCACATCTCTCTCTCCCTCCCTTAAGCAGGAGGGCATATTGAGGATAGGGTACTGTCTTTCCCCCTCCAGACCTCTGCTCCTCCTTTCCTGCTGTCATTTATGTTTCACAGCCTCCTGCTGCTCTTCCACCCACCACCGCCTTTCCCTCCCCTCACACTGACTTACTCAAGGGGCTCCGCATAAGAGAGACTGAAGGAGGAGACCAGACTCCCTCAAGTGCTCATACCCAGCAATTAGTTTCTGTTATTGGCAATTCAAGATAAATAGAAAATGACAGAGGAATGGAACCAGGACCAAAGCCCGTGCAAAGTGCTTGGCATGCATTATCATGACATTTACATGTGTGTCACGTGGGCTAGGCACGCGGGGTGGGGGGGGGGGGGGGGGGGTCAGGTCCGCTGGCCTGGGAGTTGAAAGAGCTGGATTCCAGCCCTGCTGGCTGTGCCGCCCTGAGCATTTTCCATTTGTGGGCCTCAGCTTCATCAACAGTGAAATGGAGAGGTTCTAGGTTATTCTGCCATTTGATAGAGAGCACAGGCCGATTAAAGATGGCGACCGGCAGGAAGGTAGGGAGAGAGAGAGTGTGAGTGAGGAACCCATAGAGAAGAGTGTAGACGTGTGTGGTGTGTGTGTGTGAGCTAGGGTCAGTTAGATTCTGCAGGTCTTCCAAGGGGCTGCCTAACCGGGCAGTCCTAGACGGCGGAGCCCCGCGCACAAAGCGGACACATCTCCGCGGCTGGAGCACACAGAAGAAAATCAGCTCCCTGTTGGGGAAATCTGTCAGTGCGCACAGAGGGCACCCCTTCGGAGAATTTGGGGGAATTTGGCTTGCGGGTCACAGCTCTCCCTTCAGGGAATCTTAGTGCTTGCACAGAGGGGCTTTCCCTTTGGGGAATTTGGCGCGCAGGACAGACTCCGCCCCCCTTCCGGGACTCCGGTAGAGTGCACAGAGCCAGCTCACCTTCAGGAAATCAAGAGTGTGCGCCCTAGCCGGTTTGGCTCAGTAGAGAGAGCACACACAGGTCGCAGCTCCACTTCAGGGAATTTGGCACGCCGGACACAGCTGCCTGGGATCCCTGACTCACAGCGCATTCACACTAAGAGCCAGCGACCCCAATTGTTGGTGCATGCACACATAGGGACCCTGAGTCTCAACGAGAAACCGCACAAGGCAACAGAGACTCTGACACTCTAGTCTTGGTGCAGACACAGGGAAACTCTGACTCCTGGCACATGCTAAGGATCTCATTTTCGGCACATACCAACAGTGTGGTGCAGACAGGGCCCCTGAATCTAAGTGTGCACACGAGACCACACAGAACACTGGGGACACTGACCCTGGGCAAGTCTGGTTCCCACCAACCAAAGGCAGCCACACGTCCTAGTGTCAGAGCACTTCAGTGAAACTCGGGTGGAGTGAAGTCCCCACAGCACACGGCCCAGGTCCACGCAAACGGAAGCTTGAGCTTTCTGGTGATAGCCAGAATGGGGAAACGAAATAACTCACAGAGGAAAGAAAATGTGGAGTCGCCAAGAAAGGAAATCAGTGAAACTGAAGCTTGCAACATGACCGAAAAGGAGTTTAGAGTAATGGTCGTGGAATTTATACATCGGATGGATGAGAAAATAAACAACTTATGCAAGAATCAGGAAGAAATGAAAAGTGATATAGCTACAATCAAAAACACCATGGAAAGTTTCAACAGTAGACTACAAGAAGCAGAGGACCGAATTAGTGAGTTAGAAGATCAGGTACAGAAACAAGCTCAATCTCAACAGCAATTGGAGAAAAAAATTAAAAAGCAGGAGGAAAGCCTAAGGGAGCTTCGGGACAACATGAAACGAAGTAACATGCGTATAATAGGGCTGCCAGAAGGACAAGAAGAGCAGCAGGGATTAGAAAATCTATTTGAAGAAATAATGACAGAAAACTTCCCGGATATGGGAAAGATAAAAGTTACACAAGTACAGAGAGTCCCAAGCAGGATCAACCCCAAAAGACCCACACCAAGACATGTCATAATTTCAATGGCAAATATAAATGATAAAGAGAGAATCTTAAAGGCGGCAAGAGAGAGACAGAGAGTTACCTACAAAGGAACACCCATCAGATTGTCAAATGATTACTCAACAGAAACACAACAAGCTAGAAGTGAATGGACAGAGGTATACAAAGTGTTGCAAAGCAAAGGACTGAATCCAAGAATACTATATCCAGCAAGACTATCAATCAAAATTGAAGGGGAAATCAGGAGCTTTGCAGATAAAAAAAGGCTTAAGGAGTTTATCACCACCAAACCAGCAATGCAAGAATTGCTAAAGGGAATACTGTAAAAAGAAGAAATAAACAGGTAAGAAGGAATATAGACACAAAAATAGATATGACCACAAACAAATACCTTTCAGTAATATCTTTAAATGTAAATGGACTAAATGCTCCAATCAAAAGATATCGAGTAGCTGAATGGATAAAAAAACACGACCCATATATATGCTGTCTACAAGAGACCCACCTCAGAACAAGAGACTCACACAGATTGAAAGTGAAGGGATGGAAAAATATCTTTCAGGCAAATGGAAATGAAAAAAAAGCTGGGGTAGCAATACTTATATCTGACAAAATAGACCTCAAAGTAAATGCCATAACAAGAGATAAAGAAGGCCACTTCATAATACTAAAGGGAGAAATCCAACAAGAAGAAATAATTCTGGTAAACATATACGCTCCCAATATAGGAGCACCCAAATACATAAAAAAACTCCTGGAAGATTTCAAGGGAGAGATTAATAGCAATACAATCATAGTAGGAGACTTTAATACCCCACTATCACCACTGGACAAATCCTCTAAACAAAAAATCAGCAAAGAAACAGCAATCCTAAATGAATCACTAGACCAGATGGAATTAATTGACATCTTTAGAACATTTCACCCCAAAGCCACAGAATATACATTCTTCTCAAGTGCACATGGGTCATTTTCAAAGATAGACCATATGCTGGGTCACAGGCAAAGTCTCTTCAAATTCAAGAAGATAGAAATTATATCAAGCGTCTTCTCAGATCACAGTGGCATAAAACTGGAAATCAACTACAATAAATACAATCCAAAGAAATCAAACACTTGGAGACTAAACAGCATGCTATTAAACCATGACTGGGTTACCAGAGAGATCAAGGAAGAAATAAAAAACATCATGGCAACAAATGACAATGAAAACACAACAATCCAAAATCTATGGGACACAGTGAAAGCAGTCTTGAGAGGGAAGTTCATAGCTCTACAAGCCTATTGCAAAAAACAAGAATCAATGGTAATAAATTACTTAACCCTACAACTCAAAGAGCTAGAAAAAGAGCAGCAAGAAAAGCCCAGTGTAACCAGAAGGAAGGAAATAACAAAGATCAGAGCGGAGATAAATGACATAGAGACCAAAGAAACAATACAAAAGATCAACAAAACCAAGAGCTGGTTCTTTGAAAGGATAAACAAGATTGATGGACCTCTAGCCAGGCTCACCAAGAAGCAAAGAGAGAGGACCCAAATAAACAAAATCAGAAATGAAAGAGGTGAAATAACAACAGACCCCGCTGAGATACAAAGGATTGTTACAAAATACCACGAACAACTCTATTCCAACAAACTGGACAACCTGGAGGAAATGGACATATTCCTAGAAAAATATAACCTTCCAAAAATCAATCAAGAAGAATCGAAAGAGCTCAATAGGCCAATAACTATGGACGAAATTGAAGCAGTCATCAAGAAGCTTCCGGCAAACAAAAGCCCGGGGCCTGATGGCTTCACAGGAGAGTTTTACCAAACATTCAAGGAAGAACTAAAACCTATCCTCCTCAGACTATTCCAAAAAATTCAAGAGGAAGGAACACTTCCAAGCTCCTTCTATGAAGCCAGCATCACCCTAATACCAAAACCAGATAAAGACAACACAATGAAAGAGAATTACAGACCAATATCCCTCATGAACATAGATGCCAAAATCCTCAACAAAATTCTAGCAAATCGCCTCCAGCAGTACATCAGAAAGATCATACACCATGACCAAGTAGGATTTATCCCAGGAATGCAAGGATGGTATAATATCCGCAAATCAATAAACGTGATACATCACATAAACAAATTGAGAGATAAAAATCACATAGTCATATCAATTGATGCAGAAAAAGCATTTGACAAAATCCAACACCCTTTCTTGATAAAAACTCTCAACAAGGTGGGAATAGAAGGCTCATACCTCAACATAATAAAAGCTATATATGATAAACCCACAGCAAACATCATACTCAATGGACAAAAACTAAAAACAGTTCACCTAAGAATAGGAACAAGACAGGGATGCCCACTCTCACCACTCCTGTTTGACATAGTACTGGAAGTATTAGCCATTGCAATTAGACAAGAAGAAGAAATAAAAGGCATCCAAATTGGAAAAGAACAAGTAAAGCTGTCTTTATTTGCAGACGACATGATATTGTACATAAAAAATCCGAAAGACTCCGTCAAAAAACTAATAGACTTAATAAATGAATTTGGCAATGTAGCAGGATACAAAATTAACGCCAAGAAATCTATGGCCTTTCTATACACCAATAGTGAACTTACAGACAGAGAGACTAAAAAGGCAATCCCATTTACCATCGCACCAAAAAAATTAAGATACCTAGGAATAAACTTAACTAAGGAGGTAAAAGACCTATATGAGGAAAACTACAGGACACTGAAAAAAGAGATAGAGGAAGACGTAAACAGATGGAAGAACATACCATGTTCATGGATTGGTAGAATCAACATCATTAAAATGTCCATACTACCCAAAGCAATCTATAGATTCAATGCACTCCCCATTAAAATACCAATGGCATATTTCACAGACCTTGAAAGAACTCTCCAAAAATTCATCTGGAATAAAAAAAGACCCCGAATAGCCACAGCAATCCTGCGAAAGAAGAATAAAGTAGGAGGGATCTCAATACCAGATTTCAAGCTGTATTACAAAGCCACTGTTCTCAAAACAGCCTGGTACTGGCACAAGAACAGACATATAGATCAGTGGAACAGAATAGAGAATCCAGATATCGACCCAAACCACTATGCTCAATTAATATTTGACAAAGGAGGCATGAACATACAATGGAGTCAAGACAGTCTCTTCAATAAATGGTGTTGGGAAAATTGGACAGATACATGCAAAAAAATGAAGCTTGATCACCAACTTACGCCATACACAAAAATAAACTCAAAATGGATACAGGACTTAAACATAAGATGGGAAACCATAAAAATACTAGAGCAATCCACAGGTAGCAAAATCTCAGACATATGCCAAAAGAAATTCTTCACTGACACTGCACCTAGGGCAATGGAAGCTAAAGAGAAAATTAACAAATGGGACTACATCAAAATAAAAAGCTTTTTCACAGCAAAAGAAACCATTAACAAAACAACAAGAAGGCCTACTGCATGGGAGAACATATTTGCAAATGGCATCACTGATAAAGGTTTGATCTCCAACATCTACATGCAGCTTATACAACTTCATAAAAGGAAGATAAATGATCCAATAAAGAAATGGGCAACAGACCTAAATAGAAGCTTTTCAAAAGAAGACAGAAGGAAGGCCAAGAGACACATGAAAACATGCTCAACGTCACTAATTATCCGAGAGATGCAAATCAAAACAACAATGCGGTACCATCTCACACCTGTCAGAATGGCTATCATCAACAAATCAACAAACGACAAGTGTTGGCGAGGATGTGGAGAAAAAGGAACCCTCGTGCACTGCTGGTGGGAATGCAGACTGGTGCAGCCACTGTGGAGAACAGTATGGAGCTTCCTCAAAAAACTGAAAATGGAACTCCCATTTGACCCAGTAATCCCACTCCTGGGAATATATCCGAAGAAACTAGAAACACCAATCAGAAAGGATATATGCACCCCTATGTTCATAGCAGCACAATTCACCATAGCTAAGATTTGGAAACAGCCTAGGTGCCCGTCAGCAGATGACTGGATCAGAAAACTGTGGTACATCTACACAATGGAATACTATGCTGCCATAAAAAAGAAGGAATTCTCATCATTTGCAGCAACCTGGATGGAATTGGAGAACATTATGTTAAGTGAAATAAGTCAGTCAATGAAAGAAAAATATCACATGATCTCACTCATTTATGGGTAATAAAGAACATTATAAACTTGAACAAAAAGATAGATACAGAGACAGTAAAGCATCAAACAGACTGTCAAATTACAGGGGGAAAGTTAGGGAGAGGTGGGGGAGATAAGAGATCAATCAAAGGACTTGTATGCATGCATATAAGCATAACCAATGGATGCAAAACTCTGGGGGGTGAGGGCATACATGGGAGTGGGGTGGGGGGTGGCAATGGTAAAATATGTACACATATAATACCTTAATAAAAAAAATTGGGAAAAAAAAAAAAAAAAAGAGAGAGCACAGGCCATAGATGTGTCACGTCTGCCCTCCTGGTCTGTGCAGCAAGCACAGCAGAAGTTACTATCCTGATGTGCCTAGAAGTGATGGAGCCGCAGAACACAGAGGATGCGGGTAGAAATGTCCAGAAGGAGGGGGCTGAGGCAGGAAGGGAGGCCAGAGATAGAAGAAAAACAAAAGAAAGCCTGGAAGTGAGGTGACAAAAAATAAACACATCTGATAGATCAGTGTTCTCACATGTGGCCCGTGGACCAGCAGTGTCACATGGGAACTTGTCAGAAAAACAAACTCTTGGGCCCACCCCAGGCCTGCTGAATCAAAAACTCAGGAATGGGGCCCTTTTTACAAGCCCTCCAGCTGAAATTTGAGGACCTATAGGATGGATGGAAGGAGGGGTGAACAGAAGAGGCTAGGCCAGTGGTCGGCAAACTCATTAGTCAACAGAGCCAAATATCAACACTACAACGATTGAAATTTCTTTTGAGAGCCAAATTTTTTAAACTTAAACTTCTTCTAGTGCCACTTCTTCAAAATAGACTCGCCCAGGCCGTGGTATTTTGTGGAAGAGCCACACTCAAGCGGCCAAAGAGCCGCATGTGGCACGCAAGCCGCAGTGCCGACTACTGGGCTAGGAGAACCAGATGGGTATGTTAAAAGCTGACCAACCAGTGTTTGTTGATCACTTGCTGTGTCAGGTCAGAAACCGGGCATTTCATTTAAACCTTTCAGGATGTGGTAAAGCAGGCCTGTTATTCCCAATTCAAAGATGAAGCAACTGAGGCTCAGAGATGTTTAGTCACTGGCCAAAGTCAAAGAGATAGTGACAGAGATAGAGTTCTTTCCACTGTACCAAGCTGCTCCCCACCCATCTGTCCCTTAGCTGCCTGCCCTGGTTCCCTCCTCGGCCTCACAGTCACCCCAGAGCTCTGCTCTGCTCTCCTGCTCTGCAGCCTGCTGCAAAGGCAAAAAGGCGGCACCATAGGAGCAAATAAAGGAGACCCTAGGGAAGTGGGCTAGGGCCACTGTCACCTTGCATTCCTCCAGCTCAGTGCCAAGTGCAGCCAGGGGACCAAGTTCCAGTGTAATGCTCCCAAGGAGCGGACATAGTTGCCTTAATGTAGTAACAACTCACATGCTCGGTGACAAAGTTGACAGATACTCATCGCTGCCTACCTGTGCCAAGCCCTGTGCTGGGTGCTGTGGGAGAAACTGAGGCAAGATCCAGGTAGTTTCTGACTTCAAGGGGTTTATAGTTCAGAGCCAGGAAAACAAAAAATAACAGTGACCAGCTGGGGTGCCAGGGAGCCTGGGACCGCCAGGGTAGGTCCAGCCAAATGTTGGAGGGTTCGAAGAGACTCATGTGGGGACAGCACCAAGGCTTTGGGGACAGTCTTAACGCTTCGGAGCCAGAGGCACGAGTTCAATTCCCAGCACTGATTCACTGTGTAACCTTGGGCAAGTCGCCTCCTGTATGACCTGTCTCCTTTTCTACAAAATGGATTTCGCTATCCTGCGCTCGGGGATTGTTCCATCTGATTGTAACGGGCATCATTCAGTGAGTTGTTCCTTCCTTCAGAGGATCACTTGAGGCCAGAGCAAAACAGAGGAGCCTTCCCGGACGAGGTGGGCCTTTGCTTTGGCTCCGACCGTCTTCTCTAGGAAATCTATGCCTCGGTTCTGGACACGTGGGGTTGTCCAAGGACAATGGCCTTCCGGGCAGCTGTAACTAAGAATAAAATTATAGCAAGAGGAAGTCATTTTCCTCAATTTGGAAGATTATTTTTTGAATGTGATTTCAAACCCTGTTGCAAAGGGCAAAGCTGGGTGGCCAGTCCGCACTCTGGGGAGTCGCCATGCTCACGTTGCCCACCTTTTCTTACAGATGATGCAGTTCGCCTGGCAGAGCTACAAGCGTTACGCGATGGGGAAAAACGAGCTCCAGCCCCTCACAAAGGACGGCTACCAGGGCAACATGTTTGGTGAGTGGCCGTCGGGGAGGCCCACTGCCCCCCCCTCCCCCCCCGGTGGCTGAGCTGAACTTATTGTTGTTGCTGTTTTTACCTCCTGAGCTGTGTGCCTATTTCTCCAAGTCTGGGTTCCTTCTGGACTGTTTAGGTTTCTGAGCTTTCTAGATCTGGGGCAACCATTACTCTCCTCACACACTTCTTTGTGTGCCCCGATCACTTATTTCTTAGCTCAAACAAACTGGAAATGTAAGTGGGGACCGTGAGTGGTGCAGACTTGTTTAACCCACCCTTCCAAGGACAGCTGTAAAACGACATTGGGTGTTTTCACAGAGAAACTGACACATTTCCAATGAGACGGCCGCATACGCTGCCTTTAGGGTCCAGGGGGGTGTCGCGCTCTCTGACTCGGTGAACGTGTGAGGGAGCAGCACAGATTCTGCTGTGTGTCGGTGGCTTGTCTTTGGCCTGCGATTCCCCTAACCCAGCACCTTAAAAGCCTCTCTCAGCCGAAGAGACTGCAGGGTGCCTTATTGTGGGCAGAGCCTTGGGTTTCAAATTTAACATTCATCCAAGTTGCCAGCTCCCCTCTGTGCAGGTCTCTTATGTGAAAAGATGCTGGAGGCAGCCTGACTCCCTTCTTCCCTGAGAGGCAGGAGCTAGCTGGGGCTGGAGACGGAAAAATTCAGTACCTGTATTCCTCATCCCCTAGAGACATAGGCTCCTGAAATCGAGACCCAAAGAACCAAGTCAGATCACAAGTCCCAGGAAAATCTCAAAAGCAGGTTTATAAGGGGCAGCCCCCCAATGTATGGCCCTGGCAGGAGGACTTGTGTTGTGGGAAAAGGGACCTCCCTTCCTTCCTCTAACCGTCCAGCTTCACAACCGTTCTGGCTGTTCAGACAATTCACTCCCCTTGTGAGGAGGTGGGTGTGTATTTGGGTAGCTCCCCTGCCCCCCCAATTATCATAGGATTGTAGGGAATTGAGAATGTATAAAAAAAAATGTAAAGCAGGCCAAAAAAATCTCTTTCTACCAATAGATGCAGCCTCTGCTGACATCTTGGCTCATATCCATCCAATCTTTTCTTCTGTGTGCTTTTCTCCCCTTCTATATACTATTTTATGTCCTTTCTTTTTGTTTTCTTGACTTAATGTTATATCATAAGTGTTTCTCTAACTCATTTAAATTTTTTCATAAAGAATGCTGTTAGTGGTTGCAGTTATTGCCGGGATGTGCCATAATTCATTTAACTATCCACTAATGTTGGACAAAGGTTGTTTCCAATTTTTCGCTCTTAAAAATAATGTAGCAATTATCATCTTTGTGCATAAAATGTTGTCTTAGGATAAATGCCTAGAGAGGACTCCTGAGTGAGAGGGGAGGATGACAGATGTTTCTTTACCCTCAAATAGGCAATGTGTGGATTCCAGGTTAGGTGCGCAGCGGCCTTGCCTGCCTAGAACACAGACCTTCCCCACAGCCCACATCCACACTGGGAAAGATGGCTGGTGTGGATCTCGGCTGTTGGAGCTTTGGCTTCTAGTGTAAGTCAGGGATGTGATCCAGGAGGCTTCTTCTCTCTTTCTTCCTAACTATCTGCAGATAGTCAGGGGATTGGTGGAGGTTGGGGCAAGGCTGTTGATTTCTGACCCTGCACAGCATGGGCGTAGCTATTAATCAAACTGTCAACCGGGAGAGAGGGAGCGCCATGGGGAGCACTCTGGGAGGAATTAGGCTAAACCAAGTCCCATTTTGCAAAATCCCTCAAGGCCCCAGATGTAAATCTCAACCCTCCTGCCCCTTTCCAATCTGTGAGCCTGGTGGAGAGTGGGAGCCTGGAATAGTGGAAAGACACTGGACCTTGAGTCAGAAGACCTAAGTACAAGTTCTCATTCTGCCTTGAACTATCTGTGTGACTAAATTCAGGTCACTTAACCTCTCTGGGCCCCTGTTCGTTCATCCTTCACACTGGGCTGCTATGAAAGTGTGCCTGAACCTGCAAGTATATAGGAGTGATTTACAATTTCCATTGCAAGAAATGTGTTTGGCAGTTGCCCATGTGAGCCCATAGAGTGTTCTGAGGTCCCATGGGTTATCTGTCTCCCAAGTATGGCTTTGGCAGAGCCCTGGGTGCCCCAATACCCAGTGCCTACAGCCATCCTGGCAGCGAGCAGAGCCTTCCTTCTGCAGTCAGAAAATGAGCCACAGTGGGTCCGGCTCCTGGGAAAGGAGGATGTGTAAGGACCCAGGCACCAGCAGGGAGAACTGGTCTTGATTTACTCACTTTTTCACTCAACAGATGCTTGTTGGGTGCCTTGCCCGATGCTGATTACTAGGGATATGGGGTAAATGGCACAGCAGAAACTCCACCAGATCTGCCAAGACATACACTGGCAGCCCTCCCCGGGTCCCTGAGGTCTGTCCAGGTGCTCTCAGAGAGAGGGACCAGTAGAAGGTGACCACAGGTGAGCACGTGAGCAGTCCTTCACTGGCTTTACTAGAAGATTCTGTGCCTCAAACCCAACACACCAGGGTTCAAATTCAGACTTCACAACTTCCTGGTGTGTGACCTTGGGCAAGTCATTTCTGTCTGGGCCTGATTTTTTTCTGTAAAGTAGAGCTAATAAAGACATCAACCCCCAGCGCAGGCCTGCCTGACACACAGGACCTGCTTAACCGGTAGGGCTATGATTACTGTTACCACAAATGGGTCTTGTGATGCGGAGAAGAGGGCTTAGGGCAATCTAGGAGCCTGGGGCAGGCAAGTTTGGGGTAGACCCATGTGGGGCTTTGAAGCCAGGCAATTTCCAAAGATAAAAGGAGATGAACTGGCCTGAATTACACTGCTTGTCTTATCCCACTTCTTTTTCTGGACTCATGTGGGTGGCTGGGCAACATCATTCCTGGACCCTGGCTGCTGCCGTCATCAGTGACCTCCCAATAAACTGGGACGTCTGGGGAACGATCAGGTGGCAGCAGTGCCCACCCTGCCCCACCTGGCTGAGTGGATGTGCAGGGGACCCTGGGCTGCCCCTGGTGCTGTTTGGACACGGGCTCTTGCAGCCTCCTCTCCAGGCCTGTGGGGCCAGGAGGGCTGGATATGGGGAAAGGTAATGAGTTCACACCAGTGCCTGGCTTTGCAGGATTTACAGGAGCTGCAGTGAGGACATCAGATGGTAGCCTGGTCTTCCTGTGTGGCATTGCACCAAATTGAATCCCCCTCCCAACCGATCATGTGCCCCTCCCTGAATATGTTCTTACTTTGTGACAAGACCGCTAAGTGAGGTGTCTCTCAAGCCAGTTCTTGTGTCCTAAGCAATTCATTGTCAAAATGGCTTCCTTTTTACCAGCCTCCTGCTGAGCAGGCCCCATCAGGAAATGTTCCCAAGACTCCAGAGACTGTGAGCAAAGAGGACATGGCATGCTCCTCACCTGGGCTCCGGCCCCTTTCCCTTTCCTCTGAGAGGTGGCCAGATGGGACAGTAAGTGTCCAGTGGGGTGGTGGAAATAGCATGGACTTAGGACCCAGTGGGCCTGAGTGGAAGCTCTGAGTTGCCATTTAGCAGCTGTGTGGACTCTGACTGCAGAGTGGGACAGAGGCCACTGCCTCCTGGGCTTGTGGTGACAGTTAGAGAGAAGACGTGTGCAGGGCCTACTCCCATGCCAGGCACAGAGCTGGCACTTGATGGCAGTGCTCTTATCACCATTAAGTCACAGACGAGAGCCTGCCACTTGCAGAATGGAATCCAGGAGTGGAGAGTAGAGGCACCATCTATAAGCAGCAGAGGCCCAGCTTCCTCACCTATAAGAAGGGGCTGCTGCTAGAATGTGGGGGGATTTCAAATAAGCTAAGTGAGGAGCATGGACTCTTGGGGCCAGGTAGCTTGGATTTGCACGCTGTTGTGCCACTTACTAGATGTGATCTTGGGCAAGTTTCTTAACCTTTCTGGGCCTTGGCATCCCAGCTATAAAGTGGGGACAACAGTACCTACCCACAAGATTGTCTTAAGAACTAAATGAGTCACCACATGAGAAGTGCTCATATTCATGCCTGGCACATAGGCAGCAGCGTTCTTCAAATGCAGCTGCTCTGAGGAGGATATAAGGCCCCTGGAACAGTGTGTGCTTCTCCTGCTTTGACCAAGGGGTGCCTAAGCCCTCTGGACCCAGGGACCCACAGGAGGACTCCAGGACTTTGCCAGCCTGATCCCTCCTTCCGTTCCCCCAGCCCTTGGGTGTGTATGGCAGAGATTGTGTATGGGCAGCCCACTAGTAGGCATTGTAACTCTCACCCCTTCATTTAAGCAGCTTACAATTGCATTTTTAACAGGGGAGAGGCAGAGGAAGATTAGGGTTCAAGGCCGTGAGATAAATCGGCCTCCTGCTAGCATTAGGGTTTCTGGGCCAGGAGTTAGTGACACCTCACACTGGGTGCCAGCTGCCAGCCTTGAAGCACTTAATGAGCATTCATGCTCCCAAGAAGCCAGAGCAATCTGTGAGAATTTCATCCTGCTTGGCAGTGGGGAAATCTTCACAGGGCACAGAGTGCTAGGAGGTGGCCACCGAGAGGCCCTCCAAGGCAAGTCTGACTCCCTCGTCTTAGAGTTGGGGAAATCAAGCTCAGAGAAGGGAAGGGTGGCACAGCATATTAATTCTAGGATTGGCACCACCCACTCTGAGATTGGCAAAATGTCCAAGGCCAGATTGTTGAAACATGGGCCTGTGGTCATGGCCAAATCACCACCAGGAACTAGACATTCTCAAAACTTTAGCAGGAGCAAGCTGTGGGGAAGTGTATGATTTGGGGGCCAAGATGCTACCGCTCCCTGTACATGCGTCACATCAGGCATTGTTGCTACACTCCCTTGTATTCTCCTCACAGCCCTTACCTATCTTATCCTCATTTCACAGATGAGGAAACTGAGACTTGGTGACTTTTGGGACTTGCTTGGTCACACAGTTATCAAGCAGGGACTTGATCATAGGTCTGTTGGATTCCAAAACCCAATTCATCGGCCACCATGCTGCCCTGTTCCTCAGCGGTCACATACAGTGGCTATCGAGAAGGGAACTGGGCAGAGGGATGGCCTCAGGGTTGGTGATGTTGCATCTTTACTCCACTGCCCTCCTGGGAGCCGGGGAAGATGTGTACTTCATGGCCAGGTTCTGCAGCCACCCATCTGTAGGCATCAGTATTTATTGGACATCAACTGAGTGTTCAGGGCTTGGAAAAAAGATTCAGGTGTCCCTCCTTTCTCCCAGCACAGGAAAATATTTAACCCTGTCCAATAACCTAAAAACACCTAATTGAAAGCTGAGAGGTACATGGATTTGGGAACCGGACAAACCTGAGTTTGAATTCTGGCTCTGCCACTTACTAGTAATGTGGCCTGGGCCAGTTTCTTAACCTCTTTGCACCTCAGTTTCTCCATCTGTACAGTGAGGATAATACCTATTTCACCCAACAATTGTGAGGATTAGATAAAGCCAATGTGTCTAAACACCTGCCCATGTACACTCACTAGCTATAAGCTGCTGCCATTGTTATATTTATTATAAAATAATTGTGAGAATAATTATATTCCAAGGAAAGGATCATAATAGGCTCTTGGTAAGTTTTGTAGAATGAAAGAATTGCCTCTTGCAGTCTCTGCCTGCCCTACGTCCTGGGTTTGGCTGGGGAAGGGGTAGGCCCTGCTTTGCTCTCTCATCCTCTCATTCTCTTCGCTGCCTTGACCTCTTCCTCTGTCACAAAGTGCAGTTAGAATCAGCAAACTGACCCTGTAAGAGCAGCCGTCCTGCCTGGTCAGCAGATGTGATCTCAGGCATCTTCTCTGTGGAGGACGGAGGTGCTTGCATGGCCAAAAGCAACGCCCCCTCTCGAGCTGGCCCAGGATGACTGTGAGAGCCCCAAATTGGATTCTGCCTCTACCCTGTGAATCCCTGATGGAACTGCCAACCAAATCCCTATTTCGAGGGATGATTTATGGCCTTGGGTGAGTTAAGAGGCAAAATGAACAGAGCATGATTTTCAGATCACAGGCTGGGAATGCTTGGCCTTGGCAAAGAGAAAAATCATCTTTGCCTTGTAAACGGAGCAAATATGATGTTGAAGAGGGAATAAATCCAGGCCCCAGGATGTCATTTTTACAATTGCTTTCTGGCGTGTGACTCAGTAGTGCCTTCTGCAAACTGTTCGCAGCCTTCTACACGTACACACCAGTCTCACTGGGTCTTTTGTGGGTGACAGTTTCTCTACCAGTGTGGCTGCCTGGGGAACTGCACACTTTGCCAGTTTGTGAAAACCACCTGCTTCCCCAATTTTCCTCGAATCTCCATGTTGTTTCCACGGATCTCTGACTTTGTTTCCGGGAGGCAGCAGTTTTGACTTTGGATATACGCCCAGGCTCAAATCCCCAGCATTTACCAGCTGGATGAAATTGGGCAAGTCACAAAGTTCTCTGAACCTCAGTTTACTCACCTGTAAAAAGGGCAGGGGGCAGGGGACAGGGTTAGTAGCCCCAGCACACTTTCTAGCACATAGTAAGTCCTCACAGAACTTGAGTGTTTTTTTTCTCTGCACACACACACATCCTTCCTAATTTCCTTTCCTTCTCCCCTTTTATTAGGTAACAGAGCACTTTGATGCATCTGGCTGAAAATACTGCAACCTCTTTTTATGAGTTTTGTTTCATGAGTACTTTTTCTTTTTTAAAAAAGAAAAACAAAATACCAAGTGTCCATAGTTCTTGGGAAATCACTGGCAGGCCGTTGCGCACATTCCTGACCCAGGCCTTGAGTCTGTTTGGAGAAAGAGCTGTCATCGGCCTCGGAAGTGGTGATGTGGCAATTCCTTGGATAGAATGGGTCAGTCTTAAGGGCAGCAGAAAGACCTTCCCGGGAGTCACATGTTTTTGGAGCCCTAGTTGCTCCATCTGGAGGCCAGAGGCTGTCACATTGCAGAGCAAATGGGTTAGAGGCACCTGGTCCCGGCAGACGGGCCTTTAGCACAAGGAAGGGAACGGGATTAAAACATGAGCCCCCCATATGGGAAGGACAGGCGGAACTGGCAGTCACAGGTCAGATGCTGTCACCCAGGATGGTCTCTCTGTGGCCTTGAATGACACATCCATGAGTCTTCAGCCACCTTCTGAAGACCAGAAGGTCCCATGGGGGCACACTGGGAATTATCAAAGCAAATCATTCGTCTCCAAATTAGCCTGCTTATTTTCACACTGTGGTCCCGCTGACCATTCATGGCATGGCGCTCCGCACCCTCCTGCCTCAAAGATTTTTTCCCAAGCAGTTTCTAATTAAGATGCATCTTGGCTGTTCTCTTTTACTTTTTCTTTAAAAGGCTTCCTACCAGCACAGAGCATAATTTATTTCTCTAGAAAATATAGTAGCAGGTTGTTGTAAAAAGAAAACTCGAGGTTAGGAGTCGTGGGTCCCCGTCCCAGCCCTGGCGCCAGCAGCCTCCGGAGGCGGCATCCTCCTTTGGGCCTCGAACAAAGAGGTCCGTACCCTGGGCCCTCCCTGTCCTCTCTGTGATTCCTGGTTGGTCACTGGGTTGGTTTTGTTGTTGTTTTTCACCTCTGCGAGGCTCCTTGGGCTGTGCTGCTTCTCTTGAACCTGAAATTTTAGTAGCAGGTCTTGTTCCTGTCGGGAAGGAGTGAGTCAGGGTATCTATTCCCAGAACAAGTTGCTGGGGAGACATAAGATGATTCATATTGAAACTGACATTCCCGGTGGCAACGTGCTCCCACCCACTTTCCATAGATCTTTTCTTCCTTGGAAACAAGGCTGAGCCCACAGCAGCCAGCCAGCCCCCTTTCCTTTGCACGGCACTGAGGCAAGCATTTGCCAAATTGCCCAGCAAACTCAGTGGCAAATAGGTGTGTGAATTCCCAAAATCTCAGACTTGTGGTGCCAGTTGGATTCTTTGAAACCAGCTGGTCCAATTGTCTGATGATGGGATAAAGGGCACTGAGAGGGACAGGGACTCGCAAAGGTCTGACAGCCAGGACTTGAACCCTGCTTTTTAACTTGAGCCTCTATCTTTTTCTTTTCCTTTTAATTACTTTTAAAATTTGAGATGTAACTTATAACTTGCATACAGTAAAATGCAGAAATCTTAAGTACACAGCAGAATGAATTTTACATACGGATTCATCCCCGTAACCAACCCCGCAGACGAGAGCATTTCCATCACCACAGAAGGTTCCCTCAGACCCTCCTAGTCAGTAGCCCCCAAGAGTCACCACTGCTCTGACTTCTGTCACCTTAGATTTGTTTTATCTGCTTTAAAATTTCATATTATATTGTATATACTGTTTTATGGTTTACTTTTTTCACTCATAATTATATTCTAAACTGTAGTTCATTTTTCAAGTTTACGCATTCTAGTCTTGCTGGACAGTTTTGTTTCCAGTAGTTGGTAATTATGAGTAAAGTCGCTTTGAACGCTTTTTTTGTTTTAGTTTAAAATTTAGTGACTGGTTATTTTCATTACCCTCGGCCATTACTAATATACTTTCCATTCCTATATAGCTTTGTCTAATCTGAACATTTCATGTAAAAGGAATTATATCCGGCTGTTTCTTTCACTTAGCATATTTCAAGGTTCATTCACATTGTAGCCAAGTATCAGTACTTCATTCCTCTTTATTGCCAAATAATATTCTACTGTATGGACATACCACATTTTATTTATCCATTCAGCAGTTTTGGACATTGAGATTATATCTACTTTTTTGGCTATTATATATAATGCTGCTATGAATATTCATGTATAAGTTTTTATGTGGACATAGGTTTTCTCTTGGGCATATGCCTAGGAGTAGAATTGTTGGGTCACTTGGTAACTCCATGTATATCCTTTTGAAGAACTGCTAGACTATTTTCCAAAGTGGCTGTGCATGCTTTTGAGAGTTGTAAACACTTTTTGCACATTTTTTGGCAGAAATAAGCAGTCATTTATGTTGAGTTCCACCCAGGATTTGAATTGCTAGGTCATACTGTATTATAGTATGTTGAGCTTAAGTTGAATGCTGCCAGTTTTCCAAAGTGAATAAACCAATCGGTAGTCCCACTAGCTATGATGAGTTCTAGTTGCTCCATTATCCTCACCAATGTTTGCTGTTGTCAGTATGCTTAATATTAGCCTCCTGCTGAATGCTTCCTCCCTCCTAAACAAGCCTCCACCTCACCCTGTGTTCAAAGCCCCAGCTTCCTGGGCCTGTGCTCCCTGGAGCTGAGCTGCCCTGTACCGCCTGCTCAGCCCTGGTCTGGAGAGGGTCCCTGTTCTTCCTGCCTTAACTTAGTGGGGAGTCTGGGCTCCCAGGCCACCTGCTCCAAGTGCTCCTTGCAGAAGGAATGGTTGGCAGTGTCCTCCTTCACTATCCCCACTCCACCTGTCTTCCCCGTGAAATGGGGTGGCCTCTATTTCCCAGCCCACCCCAGCTGAGACACACAGGCCCAAGAGGGCATGAACTAGAATTTCTCTAGTTCAGTTACTGTGCCTAGAAAGGGGAGAAAATGTAGACCTGGGAGTCAGAAGACTTGAGTTCTCCAAATCCTGCTCTGCCCATGACACTGGGTGAGTGTCATGTTTCCTTTCTGGGCCTTGATTTTCTCTCCTGTGGGATGGGGATGATGACACCTTCTTACATGATTGTCACTGGGATCACAGGAGAACATTTCTTTGTCTGTCAAGGATTGTTCAGTGCCTACTGTGTGCCAGACAGTGTTCTAGACACAGAGGAAGCAACAGGGAGCAGATGGACACCCTCATGAACCTCCCAGGCTAGTGGGGAAATGAAGGCATGGACTTGTAATTTCAGTTAAGGCAATATAAGTGCTATGAAATACAAACTCACTACAAGGGCTCCTTAACTCATTCTGGGAGGGATCGGCTTCAAAAAGGTTTCCTGGGGGAGGTGACCTCTACACTAGGGCCAGAAACATGAATGAAGAAGTATAAGAGGCCCTGGCTGGCTAGCTCAGTTGGTTAGAGCATCATCCCAATATGCAAAGTTGCAGGTTCGATCCCTGGTCAGGGAACATACAAGAATCAGCGAATGAATGCATAAATAAGTGGAACAACAAATTGATGTTTCTTTCTCTTTAAAAATCAATAAATAAAAGTTATTTTTAAAAAGAGATAAACTTTTTTTTTTTTTAAGAAGCATAAGAGAAGGGTTTATGGGCACAGAAATACATGTGCACAGGCCTAGAGGGGCGATTGAGTAAATCCATGGCCCCTTGGGGTCTGAAAGATGTTTAGTGGGACCATGGTCGGTGTGGCTCGGTTGGTTGGGCATCATCCCATGCACTGAAAGGTTGCTGGTTTGATTCCTGTTCAGGCACATGGCCGGATTGGGGGCTCAATCCCTGGTAAGGGCTGTGCAGAAGGCAGCTAATCGATGTTTCTCTCTCTCCCTCTAAAAATCAATAAAATTTTTTTGAAAAGTGAAGTTCTCTCTGATTCTCTCATTATTCACCTTGGGCTCCCTTAAAAAAAAAAAAAGCTGTTTAGTGGGGTGCGGGGGCAGCGGGCAGCGGGCAGCATGGTAAGAGACCATCTGTGAGCACTGCTGGTATATAAATAGGGCCCCAGGAATGTAGCTCCCCAGGACTTTCTCCCCACCCCAGGCCCCAAGAGCCAGGAGAACTGGCTTCTAATTGCTTCGTGGCCATCTTATCTGTTCTGTGACCCAGACAAGGCATGTCCCTCTCTGAGCTTCTCTCTCTACATACAGCGTGGGTGTCTGGCATATGGTCTCTCATGTTACTTGTAGGTCCTAAAATAGGAATGATTAGGCCACTTTTGGGTGTGTTTCTCCCTGGCTGAAGAGAGCCTGGTGCATCCAAGTGGGCACCTAACTCAGTGATGGAGAAAAAGATGCCACACTAGTCACGGTGGCACCACACAGGGTGAGGACCAAACTAGAACCACTTTTCTGGGAGGTGGGAGCCAAGACTTCATTCCCCCCACCCCTTGGGGCCTCTCGGACAGGCAGTTCAGATCCCTGCTCCACAGAGGGCTGCTCTCCAAAGCATGAACGGTCGGATGAGAACCATACAGGGCTCAATGGGAATTGTTGAACATTTCTGAAGAGAGCCTGGAGGAGAACAAAGAGACCCAGAAGTGTGTTGTCAGCACAATTTGGGGCTAATACTCAAGTTTGTTTTTCTTTTCATCAAGTCTGCAAGGCGATTTGAACTCCAAGGCTCTTGCTTTTTAATCACTGGATAAAGCACAATTGCATTTTCTCCCCCAATAATTTTGAATTCTGGAAATAGACCATGTGGGGATAATTGCTGTTGTCTTATCCCACCGATGGCCAAGCAAATGATTAGGACGGGGAGGAAGGGAGCCACCGTGGCGGAGGCCATCAGCCTGTTTCTTATCCAGCAGGCAGGGCTCAGCTCCCCAAATAACACTGTTCCCGAAATAGAAATCGCCCAGAAATGCATCTGCATATTGTTTTGCAACAAGTAACTGATAGCATGTGGGGGCGTGGAGAGTTTAAGTTATTTCTTAAGTTTTAATTTAATTCCACTACTTTGCATTGAGTACCTACTGTGTGCCAGATTCTAAGCTGGGTATGAAGTGAGAAAGAGGATGCAAAAATGAACAAGACACGATGAGCTCATTGGACAGGAGACAGATAACACCTGGCTGTGCTGCCAGACAGAGCGCGTGCCTAAGACACACGAGCAGGAGAGAATGTGTCTCTCAGGAGAGTTGCTGAGCAAGTTTCTGAGACTGTTTACCAAGTTTTCATGAAGCTCCCCACATTTCATTGCAGGGGAATCACAAAGATAGTGGCATTTGAGAGGCATCACATGGGAGAGGTTGGATTTTGACAAACACCAACGAAACGTTATAGGTGAAGGAACAGCACAGGCCAAGCCTAGGAGGTCAGGCTGGGTGGAGTGTTTTCTCTCAGAGAGAGAGAGGGGTGTGTGAGGGGAGACAGAGGCTGCAGACCTGGAGTGAAGGGACTGAGTCTGAGCACCCGGCACCCAGAGAGGCACTCCCCAGCTGCCCCTGCCCCGGGCCAACGTCTCCATTAGGCACAGCGCCAGTGTTCACAAAAGTACTTTAATTTCTTTTAAAATCAGAAGAAAAATATGAATATAATAATGAGCAGATAATAATGACTCCAGCCTGAATTATATTCAACTTTATATCAATGCAATTGTAAAAGATCATTTTTAGTATTTTTTTTTAATGGTAGTAGGGCCCATGGAAGTCAGAGGACAGCCCTGCTCCTGCGTCCTTGTCTTCCTCGCCAGGTGAGGGGCCTAGCAGCCGTGACTGCTCAGACTCGAGGGGCAGGAGTCCCTTCCTCTCCTGGTGGTGCTTAAAGCTGGCAGATAAAGCCACCAACAGCTCAGGTTCTGGTCTCCCTTAGTGGCCGTGGGAAGGGTGTCGCCGCAGGTGCCACCTGGTAGTACAGGCACCTTTTAGTGCGTTTCCTTTGTTCCTCACGGTACCCCTCTGAGGCAGGTGTTGTTATGACAAGGAAACTGCGACTCTGAGAGGAGGAGTAACTGGTCCGAGCCTGCAGAGTGGCGGTTCAAACCAGGCTTACCTGCATCCAGAGCCCACACGTCCGGGTTCCTGCCTCGTGCATCACTGGGGTAGCATCAGATCCAAGGGTTTTGGCGGGACCCAGAGGTAACAGTGAATGGCAAAGCAGGGTCTTTGTGTATATTGATTGAAAGGAGGTTGTGACGTTCTCTGCTGACCCTGTTCAGCCTTGGTCCATTGTCCCTCTCCCCTGCATTAGGCTGTAAAAACAAAGCCAGCGTTGTTATTTATCTTCCCCAAACCACAGAAGGACAAAATCCCAAGCACCCCCGACAAGGCATGACCCTCTCCACAGTCTGAGGGGATGTCAGGGGGCTGGGCTGGGAAATGCCACCTCTCCGGTTCTTCCCACTGTGACGTGGCTTCATCTGCAGGGCCTTGAATTCCTGGGCCGCGAATCACACCCAGACCCAAGCATAAGTGCAAAAGCCGGTCCCTTAGCCAACGGCCGAGACCTACTGTCTAGGCTCCCCCAGGTTCCGAGGGTCAGGGCTGCGGCTCTGCCTCCTCCTTCAGGGTGCAAAGCTGGACAGCTCTACAGAGATCATTTCTCCAGAAACATCCCAGAATCTGCAGTTCAACTCACTCGTAAGAGGAAGCAAAACCCCTGAGAGAGGATCCTGGTGATTTGAGGCAGTTACACCAACTGGTTAGGATCACAGGTTTTGGCACCAGGCTTCCTGGCCATCATTTCACCCCTTTCTCACTGTGTGAGCTTGGGCAATTGAATTAACCTCTCTGTGCTATAATGTTCTCCCATAGGGAAAAAAAAAAAAAAAGGGAATAACAATACCTACCTCATAGAGTGGTTGTGAGAATCCAATTAGTACATGTAAAGGCTTAGAGTAGTATCGAGAAATAGTAGCTGCTAATACCACCATCGCCATGATCTGTTAATACTGTCAGAGCTGCCCAGGAAAGCAGGAGAGTTGTGTCCATCCCTGCTCTGCCAATGACTGCCTGTGTGACCTTGGACATCACTCTTTCCCCACTCCTCCCTGGGATGGTCTTGCTATCTATGAAATGAGTGGTTTGGACCAATCTGTGGCTCTTAACCAGGGGAAAGCATCAGAATTACCTGCAGAGCTTTTGCAAACATGGACTTCTGGGTTCCACCCCATAAATTCTGATTCAGTGGATCTGGAGCGTGCCCAGGATCTGTATTAAAAACAGAATCTCCATCAGTGGTTCTGATGCACAACCCATTAGGAACCTCCTCGTCTAAAGTCCTTTGCTCCCGAAGTGATTAGGCCCCTTCCCACAGCTCCATTTGCCAAGGTGCCTTTGGCAAGGGTGATCCCCTGCCCCTCTGTGCTGAGTCTGCCGCCTGGGTTGGGGTCCCACTTTATCGGAGGCGGCAGGCCCCTGGGTCAGCAGGAAGGCTGTGTGGCCTGGAGAGCATCTGAATGGTGTGAGTGGGTGGGTGTGTCCAGGGGTTTTCACTCAGCAGCTGTTTGGTGAACAGGAGCATTTGCAAATGGCAGCAGAACAGCTGTGAAATGGGGGTGCTTACTGGCACTTGGTACTTGGGGGCCAGCCTGTCCTTAGGTAACATAGTATATTCTCCCTGTAACTTTGCACTGTTTCTGAAATGTGGCTGAGAAGGGCTGGTGGTGTGGATGTGTCAGCCCCACCTTCCTACATACCCAGCAAAAATATTTTGAATGCTTTTGGTAAGAAAAGCCTCGAGGAGCTTTTTTATCATAAATGGCCCGTCTCCTTGGGCACTGTTGGACCCTACCTTCCCACCTTCCAAGGAAGAGCTCATCCCGTTGGCCAGCCCACCTGCAGACCCCTGCTTGCCGTTCCAACCTGCTCCTCACCACTTCAGCATATCTCTGCTCCCTTCTCTGGTCAATAAGAGGGAAAGTGGGCAGCTTTGCCCCCTTTGTCTCTCCTGAGGCTCAGTGGCAGAACAGCCTCTCTCTATCCCCTGTGTCGTCCTTCCTGCCTCCAGTCCTGCTGTTCCTTTTGGAGGTATATTAGATTTGTGTTTCTCTCTTTGAAGAACAAGCTCGGTGGTAGAAACTGCTTCCTGAAGGCAGGCACAGCTTCTGACTGACCCTTACATCCAGTGCTGGCTTCAGCAGTTCAGATGCTGGAGGCGGGCAGGTGAATAAACCAGTCAGCTCCTGTCCTGAGTCCAGGTGTGGGGAGCAGAGACAAGCAGGCCGCCGGGCACGAGCTTGCTGAAGAAGCTCCGTAGTGACTATAGCTTACCCATTTAACCACTTCAATTTGGCATCTGTCTTGAGGTGCTGGGTAAGCATCTTGTCAACTTCAACACAGCTGACAAAGTTATGACACGGAGATGTTTAGACTTCTGTTTCCCCCGACCTCCAGCTGAGCCTGTTAAAATGCCTCTCCTTCCAGAGAGCTGATTTATGCCCCAGAGTTCCTCATCTCAGCGGGAAAGGTCTCTTTTTGGAGTCAAATAGAAATTTGCTGTCATCCTGATCCTCCGATGTTGCATTCCCCGGGAGGAGGGCACGGTTCATATCTGGTTTGTTGCTGACTTTCAAGGTTGGTGTCCCACGGGACGGAGCGATGGGGAAGGACACATAAGGATGCCGGAGACACTTTCATTTTGGAGCCACTCTTCACAGACACTAAACCTTGACACGTGGATTCTCCCTCTTCTGAGGCTGCTGTTCGTCATGCCTCTTCCCAGTTGGAGAGTGATGCGTTTGAACAAGTCCCTTTATTCCTGTTGGAATTATCTGAGTGTGAAAACCTTTTTCTACCCTAAAAATTACTTTATCTCTTTTTTTTCCTTTAAAAAAAAGTTAAATGTAATATATGACCACTGTGGAGAAACTAGAAATTACAAGTAAGAACTGGAAAAAAGGCTTCTGAAATCCCACCAGCCAGAGGTGGCCCATTGTTTCATGTGTCTCTTTAGATACATCCTGTGAAAATGAATAGATATAAATATGTATTTTTGCATCCGTAGAATTATATGATAATACTGTCTTGTTTTACTTATCAGTATTTTGTGATTACCTTTTCAAGCTGTTAAATACTAAACACCTATATTGTCAGACTTAATGGCTGTGTGGTATTCTGTTGAATGGATGGATTTTATATGTATGTGTGTATGTATATGTATATATATTCACATATATATGTACATATTTTATATATATATTCTCATTCCTATTACTGCAAATTTAGATTATATCTGATTTTTTTTTACTGTTCTAACCAATGGTGAGATTAATTTCCTAATTCAATTCACTAATCTTTGCATACTTATCCTAATGTTTCCTTAGGATACATTTTTAGACCAGGACTAGCTAGCATGTCCAAGCATTTACCACATGTCACTCTGCTGAGTGCTTTAGATATATTGTCTATTAGATCTTACAAATGATTCTGTACAGAAATAGCTGCATTTTACAGATGAAGCTACTGAGGGGCAGAGAGGTTATGTACCTTGGCCGGGTCACACAGCCAGCAAATTGTAGAGTCAGGATTAGAACCCAAGCCCTTTGACCCAGAAGCTTCTGATACAAAAGGTTAGATCTGTTTCACCTCCCACTGTGTGGTGTAAGGCTGCCTGTCCCCTACTTCCTCCCAGCAGCTCTTTACTCAGTGATTGCCCGGCCTGAGACCTGGCCTCTCAGACTCCCCTCAGGCCCACAATTGCACAGTGGGAACAGAAAGGAAGAAGCAGTGGCATTTGTGCTGTGTCACTATAACCTAGAGGTGGTTCTCAGTCCCTGGGAGGTGCCTTCTAGGAAACCATCAGGCCAGGAAGAGGCAACTGGAGACCCACCACAGGGGAGCGTGAGCGCGCCTGCACAGCTCAGCAGGGTTGGATGGCCTGGGGCCGGGGCTGAAGTATAATCGGGCTGAGCGAGCACTTGTGCTGGGAGGATCTGAACAGGCTCCTTGCAAACACTGGGCTCTGGCTGCGGGATCTTGCAGGCCACTCTGGGGAGAGTTGGGCATGCACAAGGCACCTGAACGCTCAGCAGGAAGTGCTGGGAAAAGAAGGGTATGAGGGAGAGGCAGATTCTGGAACAAGGGCTGTGGGGCTGTGCTGGGGAGTTACTGCTAGACTGGGCAAATCCAAGGTCAGGGCCAGAAGGTAAGACCTGTTTTGCAGGGACTTACCAGTGAACACGAGGACAGGCTTGTAGCCTGGAGGTGAGACCAGGGCTCTCTTCTCATGATCCTCACTGGCCTGGCTCAGCAGCCAAAGCTCTGCCCGTTGAGGACAACAGAGGTCCCGCTGCCTCAGACCTTGGAGCTCTTCTTCAGACCTTGGAGCTGGGGCACTGAGTGTGACCAGCCCTGATACGTGGACATTACAAGGGAAAGCATCTCCGAGGATTCCGCTTGGCAGGGAATGGATGTCTTGGCCCAGCAGAAGAGCTGGATGGGGAGGGCTTGCCCTCCACTCGGCCCAGTTTTCTCTTCCTGATTTATCCATAGATTGAGCTTGATGATCCAGACTCATATTCATTCAGCTAATCACGCGAGTTATTTCTGCAATTTAGGTCTTCGAATAAGTGCACTTGGTTGCTGAATATGTGATCAACCACAGATTTCTCATTCTTTAAAACCCAAGGAGCGGAAATGCCAACATAGAAAGCCATCGCACAAAGGCAGAGATTTCTGAAGCACTAAAATCAGGCCGTTCAATGCCCTGGCCTCTGGACCTCCCATCATGCTGCCTCTTGGCCCATCAGTGCTCCATGCAGAGCTGGGGGTGGGGGTGGGGGCGTAGAATGGGAGGGGATGGCTATTAATCTGTAACACACACACCCCGGGGAGTGGGGGTACTGACAATCAATAGATAATCTGCTCACATTCTCTTTACTTAACCAGAGAGTTGGGTGCCTTTGAAGTACTTTATCTTGAGAAGAAAATGCATTTGAGAGCTTCAAAAGGGTATAGGACAACTGGGAAAGCTACTGCAGGCTTTGAGGTTGGAAAGGTCAGCATCTGTTCTCCCTGCCCAGACGCTGTTCTTCTGCTATAACCTTGAACAATTTTACCTCTTCCTCCCTATGTCATCCTCACAGTCCTATCCAGCTGGGCCCCTGGTACAGCAAAGTAGTCACTAGACAAGACTTATCAGTTACTGATTTATTTGTCTATTCAATGAGCCATTGTTGAACTGCAGAGTTCCAAGTATTGGATTAGACACTGGAGATTTCAGAGATAAATCAGACCTGGGCCCTCTTACATTGCTCGTAATCTCATGGGGAAGACAGCTGCAAACAGCTAAGATGCAGGTGGTGGGAGCAGAAGGGAGCAGGTCTCCAGCCCCTGTCCCAGGGCAGGAGCTCAGCTTCTGTTTCCTGTCCACGGGGGCCTGGGATAGATCACATCTGAAGTCTCAAACTGGCTATGGAGAAGCTGTTTCTGTTCATTTCTCTGTGGAGCGTTCAGATGCTGCAAACTGGAGTGGTTGATAGAAAAGGTGTTCTGGGAACTGGTGGCAGCTCCACTGCCTACCTCAGTTGGAATCTTCCCATTGCCCAGAGCCAGTAACACTCACCCACAGCCCCAACGCATGAAGGAGGTGAAGGTCTCCTGCCAAAATAAGTATTTTTGGGCAAAATCCAAGAGCGTGGCCTGAGATAACAATGCATACTGGAGCCGTAATTCTGGGACAGCCCTTCTTCCTTCCAGACTGACAGTCTCATTTTATTTGACCTTAAAACTTACTGTTTTTAGCTCGCTCGGCAGGTGTGGCTCAGTGTTGAGTGTTGACCTGTGAACCCGGAGGTCATGGTTCCGTTCTCGGTCAGAGCACATGCCCAGATTGCGGGCTCAATCCCCAATGGGGGCCATGCAGGAGGCAGCCGATCAGATGATTCTCAGTCATCATTGATGTTTCTATCTCCCTCTCCCTTTCTCTCTGAAATTAATAAAAATATATTTTTAAAACATTGTTTTTAAAAACAAACCTCCTAGAATAACATAAGTGACTCATTTTTTTTCAAGGTGGGCTCCTTCAGAGGATAGCTTAGGAGTTCCCCGATGCCACCAGCCTCAAACAGCTCAACTCTCCCCTCTGAGAACGGCTTTCAGAAGTCAGCATGTGACCCACACCTTATTTTGTCCTACTGATTTCTTGTCACTCACAGACCAGGACCCCATTAACTCTGTTTCTAGAAAGTAGGTCTCTGCCTGCCATTGTGGAGATTCAAAACCTGGGTTTGAATTGTTTGCTTTACCGCTTGTTACTGTCATTACATTGGGCAAATCACTCAGCTTCCCTAGATTTGTTTCCTCATCTTGAAATGGGCACAATGGCATCTAACCTGGGTGTGGTACCTAATGAGGTGCTGGGCACACTGCAGTACTAACCCCTCCCTCCCTGTCGCTCTGCTCCCCACCCGGCCTTATTTACGAGAGGGCATGAGCTATTTAGTTGAAAGACCACTGGACTGAGCCAGGTAGGAAGACTATGTGATCCTAAGGAATTCACCTTCAGACCTCAGTTTCCTCATCTGTAAAATGGGAGGCTATTTTCTAACTCTGGCGGCCAGCCTCAAAGGGTTAGGGTCAGAAGGATGAAATCAGAAGACTCATATGACAATATTTTTTAAACATAGAATGTTAGAAAACTACATATGTGATCTTAGAACCTGAGGTGGTGGTGAGTTCAATCCCAAGTCAGTACCAAAGGGCTGCTGTCTTGGAAAGTATTTGAGAAAGTCCCTGAAAAAATATATTACTCACTCAGTTCAAGCCGGGGCTTAGGCACTTGCATCTTCCTGAGCCCAGGACCTGGGAATGCATAGATCTGTCCAGATGAAACACAGCCAGTGTGCACTGCCATGCAGGAGTCCAAGACCTGCTGAACTGAGTAACCCTAGGGCACTAAGCAAGGGAGCACTGGAGCGGGTGGAAGAGCATCTTGCCCCCACCAGTCAGCATCTGTCCTAGTTAGCTGGGGCTGCTATATATAAAAATACCGCCGATTCAGTGGCTTAAAGAGCAAACACTTCTCACAATTCTAGAGGCCGGGAAGTCCAGGATCAAAGTACCAGCAGACTCACTGCCTGCTTGCGAGCTGGCTTCCTGGTTCATAAATAACCATCTCCTTGCTGTGTCCTCACATAGCAGAAGGGTGAGAGCACTCCCTGGGGTTCCCTTTAAAGGGGCCCTAATCCATTGTGAGGTTTTCACCCTTATGACCTAATGACCTCCAAAAGGCCTCACCTCCTAATACCATCACATTGGGAGTTAGGATTTCAACATATGAAATGTGAGGGGACACAAAGATCCAGTCCATTGCCGCATCACCATGTTCCAGGAGGGAACAGGTTTTCCTGCTTGAGAAAGGAAAGGCAGGTATGGATGGCAATCCCTGTTGCTTTGGTTATTTCTAAGCTGGTGAGGCTTGGATTGTAGGTGATATTTCCTGCTCTCAAAGAGAAGGACACTCAGGGACCTGTAGAAGAAGAGGTGGCCAAAGACCAAGGCGGCTAGTTGAATTTTAAAAAGTCCAATAGGCCCACTACTTATTTTGCAGTCATAACAGTAGCAGCTCCAGAGTCTCAGTGTTGGCATATAGTAGGTGCTTAATAAAGTCTGTAGAGGCAATGAATGAGTCCCATGGAAAGGAACAGTGCTGGGTCAAACTAAGGCTCTAGATGCAGTGGTTCTCAACCTTTCTAATGCCGCGACCCTTTAATACAGCTCCTCATATTGTAGTGACCCCCAACCATAAAATTATTTTCGTTGCTACTTCATAACTGTAATTTTGCTACTGTTATGAATCGTAATGTAAATATCTGTGTTTTCCGATGGTCTTAGGCGACCCTGCTAGCGGGTCTCAGGTTGAGAACCGCTGCTATAGAGCCTAAGACCATCGGAAAACACAGATATTTACATTATGATTCATTAACCAAGAGGGCAGCAACCATATCTGATTGATTAACACAACTAAGAATAGACCACGATTATTCACCTCTGTTCTCTCTAGTGTTTAGCCTAGAGTGGGTACTGGAAAAAGTACAAAATGAATGAATGAATAAGGAAATAAATGAATGAATCCATCAATCTCTCCCTCTCCCTCTCTCTGAAATCAATAAAAAATATATTTTTAAAAGTCTTATTGATTTTCATAATTTTTTACAAATTGGAAAAAGGCTACTGTGGTTTAAGTTTTATGGCAGGACACACGGTTACAATATGTGCGTACCCAATGGCTTTCTAGGAGTATGATTCTAGAACGTCAGAGGTAGCAAGCTGGTAGCAAGTGATATATAGTTTGCTTCTTTATGACTGCTCAGCAACCTTCAAGGTACCTGCTCCTGCCCTTTTGTTCAGAACTTGAGGGCTGATGGCTTACAAAGATGCAAAAGGGGTTCTTGGAATAAGGTCAGCATCCAGTACAGTTGAAAGAGCCCTGGGTGAGTGGTTCCGTACTTGGACTCTTGTCACTGGCAGATGTGGTTTTAGGGACTGTCTCTTCCCTGTATGGACCTCAGGGTACCCACCGGTTTGGAATGCTGAACTCAGCCTATCCTGATGCTGTGGAACAAACCATCTCAAAATAGTGACCCAAAACCATTTATTTCTCATGAGTCTGCTGGTCTTGGCTGTGCTGACTCATGTGTTTACAGTCAGCTGGTAGGTCACCTGGGGACCCATTGGTCTGGGACAACCTTGCTTGGATGACTAGCTTTGCTACATGTAGACTTGGACTTCTTCTCACTGCAGAGACAGGTGGAAGCAGGCACAGCCTCTCAAGACCCAGGCTCAGAACTGCCAGTCATTTCCTTCACATTCTGTTGGTCAAGCAAGTTGAAAGGCCAGCCTAGGCCTAGGAGTAAGGAGTAGATTCCATGTCTTGATAGGAGCTGCTGCTAAGTCACGTTGCCAAAGTCATGGATACAGGGAGGGGTGGAAAAACAGAAATATTTTTTTCAAACCACCACACGGAGATTCCTTCCTGCTCTAAAATCTGATAGCTCATGGATCAGTGTGAGAAAGAAGTTGAAGTTCCATCGTCTCAGGCCAAGGCTACATGTGCCTTTCCTGGAATTGGGATAAACTGACCAGGTTCCTAGTCACTGTTGGTGCTGAGTTCAGCTCCAAATGGACAGAACTCAAGAACAGGTTTTCCCTCAGTACCTCACTCTGCATGTATGGAGCACCAGGTAATGAGCTAAGCCCTAAGGAGGCAGCCTGGCCTCTCTGGCAAGGCACCCTCAGGATCACAGACACAGAAGCACTGTAATCAGCACACACAGGTGCTCATGGGGTCTCGGAGGAGGCACTATCAGAGACCTCCCTCTGGTTTGGCCTTCCTTTAGCCCAGTGCTGAGGCAGACCCACAGGCCTCTTTTCAGACAACTAACAAATTAGGAAGCCTTAGGGCCCAACAATTCCACTTAAACTGCATGGCTCTGGAGTTAGCCCCGTCCAAACCCCTCCAGCACTGGGAAGCCAGGAAATAGGAAAAAGCACAAGGTGTCCAGAACCAGCGTGTGAACTTATTAGCCTCCTCCTGTGCTCCAAAACTGTCTCTGTCTGCTATTTGCAGCCGCAACCCCAGGCTACAGGTTGGTTACTCACGCACTTGCAAGAGGGGGTTAGAAACCGAGGTTCTGCAGCCCCTCCTCAAATAGACACCCAGCTGGCATTTTCCCTTAAATATCACTCATTTTTAAAGGGAGAAAACTGTTGGAGGCATTGAAATAGATCACATTTTAAAACGCAGAGAGTCCGTTCAAATTATTCTCTTAATAGAGTTTTTCGGAGTGAGGAAGTGGCAAGGGCACATAACCGCTCGTTGGAGAAAATCTAAGGACTGCAATCCATTCGTCTGCAAATGTGTCTCTTAGGTACAAATTGCAGCAAGCCATCCATTCCCAGGGTAAATGGTCTTTAATTAAAGTCGGTCAGTTGTCCCTGGTGTTTGAGGGGAGGGGAAGGTTGTTTGAAGCCTCCTTCCCTTCAAAAATGAAAAAGAACGTATTTTTTAACTTATGTTTTTCCTTGATTTGAACATTAGGGAAAAGCTTGGTTTATGAATAAATCTATTTTGGCCCTCATTCATGAATAAAAACTTGGGTAGTAAGGCCTCAGGAAAGCAGTAGAAGAATTTCCGTAGCCATCCTGGTAAAAATGCATCCTCCAGTATTGATTTTTGTGGCTGAAGTGCATTATGTGTTTTGCATGAGCTTTTGAAAGCTTAGATAAATGAGGTGGCTCAGAAAACAGATTTAAAAAATGGGAGGAAATTATACCGATCCAAAAGAAGATAAATGTCCACTAATTCCCAGATTAACATTTTAGACTCCTGTATTTTTATAGGGGGATTTCTGCAATGCTGATAATGTGAGATTGGTTTACAATGTCACATACCAGTAGAATCAAGGAGGCCTTGTTTGAGTTCTGAGTCAGCTACACTCGAAAGGAAGTAGAGTTAATGCAACAGCCTGGTGGTGCCCTGGCACCTGTGTTAGATGGCAGCACTGCCCCCAAGATGGCATATTTTAAGGGTGACATTAACCTCAAGGTCAGCTGTGTTAGTGTGCACTCTCTGAGTTGCAAGAGACGAAGACTCAAGCCCATTTGGTTTAAGCCCAAAATGAACTTACTAGATCGCTTACTTGAAACCACTAGGCACAGACTTCAGTCACAGCTTGATCCAGGCATCAAATGAAGTCACCGAGACTCAGTTTCTCTGTCTCTGGCCCTACTCTCTCTGGGTTGGCTTCATCCTCAGATTGGTTCTTCCTTAATGATGTTACCGAATTAAAGGGGTTTGTTCGCCTGCATGCATCAAAGCCCAATCAAATGCAAACAGGAGTTTGAGCCAAGAAAGTAAAGCTTCATTTTTAAGGAAATGGCACTATGTCTAGAGTCACAAGTGAGTTTGTGCTCAAAGACCTGGCTTCCTAATGGCTTCCAGGGAATGGGTTATACGGGGGAAATCATTAATCATGGTGGCTAAGGGAGTTAGAATCATGGCCAGGGTCATGGTCTCTACTGATTGTTCGGTGCTAGTAGGGGGTAGTCTGTCATCGCCGCTGGTCCTGATATCGGCCATGGCGTCACTGTTTTCACAAGGGTGTGGTCAGTGGGGTCATCCCGATTTTCTGGAGCTGAAATACAAATGAGGCCTAGATGTTATCTCTAATTTAACTAAAACTCTGTCTCTATGGTCTACAGGCCCAAGGCTTTGTTCCTAAGATTATTTAATGCTGACCTCATTGTCCTGAGGGCTTAATGATTAAGGGATAGACTTGCAAGGGAAAGGGAAGTGGGTGAGTCAGGATGCTAGGTAAGGCCAGTTTTAATAAAAGGAGAGAAAGGTGAAAAGTTCATATTAAAGAAATGAAGTTTCTGTACAATTACAGTAGCAACATGTTCCAGTTACTTTAGCTTTAATCTGTGTGTGGTATAAAATAGCTATTGCCACTTTTCTTGATTGTTTCCATTGAAATCCCAAGATTAGCTCTGACAAGCTTTAATTAGGCCCATGGCTCTGTCTGTCTCTAACTAATTCTTATGTCCGGAGAGATGAAAGGTATGGATTGGCTGAGGTCTAGGCCTCCTGCTCATTCCCTTTGCTGAAGGTTTGCAGTTCCACCCCAAGAAGGGCATGGACTAGGAGTGAGGGAGGAGAGGAGGCAGATGGCAATTTGGGGACCTGTTAACAAGAAGGATGTGTGGATACTGGCCTTTAAAACCTCAGATTTCTGTTACATCAACCTTTCATTCTTACTTCAACAAACACCTGAGGTCCCATAATAAGCCTTCCGGAGCTGGGTGCAAGGGTTATGGTGGGGGGCGGGAGGTCCAGACTCTCCCTCAGAGAGCAAGCACATAGTCTATCCTGTGTTCCTGTGTGTGTTAGTCATCTCCGCTACCATAAGAAAATGCCATAGATTGGGTGGCTTAAACCACAGAAATTTATTTCTCAAAGTTCTGGAAGCTGGAATTCCAAGAATAAGGTTCCAGCAAAGTGGGTTTCGTCTGAGGTTTCTTCTCTTGGCTTGTAGGTGTCCACCCTCTCTCTATGTACTCACATCTCATATAACTTTGTGTACATGTGGGAGAGGGAGGGAGAGAGGGAAAGAGAGAAAGAGTGAATGCTCTCTGGTATCTCTTCCCCTCCTCCTCCTCCCCCTCCTCCTGCTCCTCCTCCTCTTCTCCTTCTCTTCCTCCCCCTCCTCCTCCTCCTCCTCCTCTTCCTCTCCTCCTCCTCCTCTTCCCCCTCCTCCTCCTCCTCTCCCGAGGATATTTTTCCATTGATTATTTTTAGAGAGAGTTCAAGAGAGAGGGAGAGACAGAGAGAAACATTGATGTGAGGGATATCGATTGGTTGCTACTTGCACACCCTGACTGGGGCCAACGATCAAGTCTGCAACCAAGGTATGTGCCCTTGACCGGAATTGAACCCGGGATCCTTTAGTCCTTGGGCCGATGCTCTATCCACTGAGCCAAACCAGCCATGGATCTTGTCTCTTCTTATAAGGACACTAATCTCACCAGAGGGTCCTACCCTTAGGATCTCATCTAAACCTTATTATTTCCCAAAGACCCCATCTGCCAGTATCATCTTATTGGGGGTTAGGGTTTCAACATATGAAGCTGGGGAGACACAAACATTCAGTCCATGGCATCATGCTGGGGCTTGAGCCATGTTATGGTCTTCCAGGCAACTCAGTGTTTTTCCTGAGCACCTGCTGGGGCCAAGCCCTGGAAACCGAACCATGAGGAACACCAGGGCCCTGCCCTCAAGCAATACATAGTCAAATCTTCATGGTGGTGTCCAGGAGTCTATGGCACTGGGGACATTTTCACTTCACTTCTCTTTGCCTTTGCTCATTTTATTGCTTGGTGTTGGATTCTCCCAGAACTAACAGAAAACCCTAAAAAAGCAACAGCTTAAACAACATCAAAAAAGATGTTTATTTTTCTCTCAGTCACCAGCCCAGGTAGTTAATTTAGGACTGGTAAGGTGACTCCACTCGCATCAGGGACTCAGGTTCCACCATTCATTCTTAGTAGTGGTTCTACCTCGTGGTCCAAGATGTCTGCTCTGGTTCCAGTCATCATGTCCACATACCTTTTAAACACACTCTCCAGAGCTGCACACGCCACTTCCAGTTATATCTCATTGGCTGGAACTTGTGCACATGCCTACACCTAGCTGCAAGGGAGGCAGGGAGATGTAGTCGTTATTCTCATGGCCATGAGCTCAGCTAAAATTATGGCTTTTGTTTCTGTAGAAATCAAGAAAGAATGAATATTAGGGGGCATCTAGCAGACACAGCCACACTTATACTGTTTGCTCTACGTGACAAGTCCATGCCCTTTCTTCTGTACATCTCTCAAATTCACTTTGTGGACTTTTTCAGTCTGCGAGTCCTTCAGTTCTGGAAAATTTTCTTGAATTATTTTTTTAATTACCGTATTTTCTGTGTATAAGACACTTCCAGCTGAAACCGGTTTGTGGATAGAGCGTTGGTCTGCGGACTCAAGGGTCCCAGGTTCGATTCTGGTCAGGGGCATGTACATTGGTTGTGGGCACATCCCTGGTGGGGGGTGTGCAGGAGGCAGCTGGTCGATGTTTCTCTCTCATCGATGTTTCTAGCTCTCTATCCCTCTCCCTTCCTCTCTGTAAAAAATCAATAAAAATATATTTTTTAAAAAGAGAAAGAAAAAAAAGAGACACTTCCATGCGCCCCCCACTTTTCCAACCCCAAATTAAGAAATCAATATTTTAAACATTTTGCTGATTTTCCTCTTAAGACCTTCTTTTTTGGCATCTTAAAGAGTTGTTCTTCCTGTTTTCTCCACTGTCTGATCATACACTCAGTGGGAGGAGGTCCAAATTATCTCTCTGCAGCTCTTTTTCCATGCTCTATTGCATAGCTGATTAAATTCAGATTGAATTTTGCAGAGTAAGACGATCACTTACTGGTATTTTACTTTTTATTTTTTGACATCTTTATGAGCTCAGAACGCTCCGGTCCCTGTTGCATCTGCGCACTCTCCACCTCCAATTACAGCATCAGCTGACATTAGTAGCAATAAGGCTCGTGATTGGAGGAAGCCTGTTTAACAAGGTATGGGCAGCTATGCACCCTCGTGGCTTTCTCCTCAGCCAACTTGCATGGCTTCCTCCTCCACTGACTTCTGAGTATAAGACACCCCTCGATTTTCAGTCTAACGATATTAGAAAAAAATAGTGTCTTATACACGGGAAAATACGGTAATTTTGTCCTCTATTTTCTCCATTCCTAGAATTTCTGCAGTTTGAATATTAGACCTCATGAGCTGGTCTTCTAATTTTCTTATCAATTCTCTTCTGTTTTCTCCCTCTCCCTCTTCTTTCCTCCCTCCCTCTCTCTTTGATTCTATTCGGGGAAATTTCCTCAAGTTTATCTTCCAACTCTTGTATTGAGTTTTCCATTTCTGCTGTCAGAGGGTGTATTAATTCCGAGAGTTCTGTTTTATTTTATGAATGTTCTTTTTTGAGCATCCTGTTCTTATCTCATAGATGCACCATTTTACTTTGTGTCTCTGAAGATATTTTTTGTAGTTTCCTTCTTCTTTCAGAAACTCTGTGTCCTTTAAATTTACTTTTCCTGTTTGTTTCTTCCTTGCGTGTTAGTCTTTCTCAAATGTTTGGGGATTCTTGGCTGTGTGCTCGTGTTAAACGTGAGCAAAAATAAGATGGCTGGAGCTCCAGGGTGGTGAGTGGGTTCTGTTGGCCAATGCCTTACTGTGGGGTGACGGGACAGGGACACTCTTGATATAGGTGTTTGCGATCTAGGGCTGGTCAGGTTCTGCATAGACAATGTTTTCATTCTCCTTTCTAGAGAGTGGACTCCTGGCTGCAGCTTGCTGAGAACCAGGTGATCAGAAGGGCTGAGGGACACAGTGGGGCAAGGATGGTGCCCTCTGCCTCTGCCACGTGTCCCACAACCCAGAGGATCTTTGTCTTACTCCCTCCAAAGATGTAACCCCTAGTTCTCTGCTGGGACGAAGGGGACATTTTCTTAGCTGGGTAGAGGCAGGGAGGAGATCTATGCGTCTTACTTCCTTTCATGCTGACTTGCTTTTTTTTTTTTTTTTTTTCATGCTGACTTTCAACAAATCCTCCTGTTATTCCACTTCCAGAGATGCCTTATGTTGCCACCCATCCCAGAGCCCCTGGGGGTTTCTGGTATAGACCCGAGAGCCTGTTTGCTTTCGGTGTCATGGCTCAGATTCCTACATGTCTTTCTCCTTTCCAACTGCCAAGACTTTGTTGCTGTTGTGTTTTCCCTGTTTGCTTTGTCCTTATGGGTTCTGCCTTAAAAAAACAACAACAAAAACACCTCATACTGAGGTGTTAGCACTTTCTGTGGTGAAATAGAAGTAATGCATTCCTTCAACCCACTCTCTTTAACCTCAATCTCTTGCTCTTCTAATTGCTTGGTTTCCTAAGTATCATCATCATCTGTCAAATGGGGCAAATGATCCCTGTCCTGACTACTTCCCAAAAGCCTTTGTGAGGATCAGATGAATTTTTGCATAAGGATGTACTGTTCAAATGCCAAGATACTTGGCTGAGGGTACAGGGTACCTTCTAGAGGCTGTGGCTGGAGAATGGGCTGCCCTGGGCTGAGGGATACTGTTTCATTTATCTGTTGTCACAGTGATACTGCATTACAAACACCCACAAACCTCACAGCATGCAACAGGAAGTATTCATCTAGCATGGGAGTCTTCATGGCTCAGCTGCTCCAGGCTGGGTTGGCTAAGGGACTCCGCTGATCTTAAATGGGTTCACCCTCATGTCTGGGGGCAGCT
The DNA here is from genome assembly GCF_027574615.1 of Eptesicus fuscus. Lineage (NCBI taxonomy): Eukaryota > Metazoa > Chordata > Mammalia > Chiroptera > Vespertilionidae > Eptesicus > Eptesicus fuscus. Next base: position 15,482,955 of record NC_072481.1, read on the forward strand.
GACTTGGGTCGTCCCCTGGCTGGACAGCTGGGCAACACAGGTCTCCTCCACACGTCTCTCCCTTTCAGGAGTCTAGTCCAGCCATATTCTCACGGTGATGGTAAGGGGGCAAGAAAGCAAGTGGAAACATGCAAGTGCTTTTTCAAGCCTCTGCTTACATCACATTTGCTCTCCTTGACTAGTGTTAGCCACATGGCTGAGCCCAGAGTAAGACGACAGGGCAGGACACCCTGCTCAGAGTGGCAAAGGGTGTGGACACGGGTATGAGGACACTGGTGGCATTGATTCTGCCTCTCTGCCATGGTGCCCAGGCATGGCTCTGGAACAGAGCACTTCCCACCTTCAAGTTTTCTTCTGTTAAACCCTGAATTATTTGCCTAAACCAGTAATGTAGGGTCCTGCCACTCTGATGGATACTGCTGAAAGAGTCACTCCTTTACTTACCACTCAGAAGAAACCGCTCTCCATCTCTAACACGATCAGAAATGCTCTCTCTGACAGAGAAATGCACTCTCCAGGCTCGGGCTGGGGCTTGGCAACTGATGTAATCTGCTTAATTATTTGATTCAATCACAAGTTGGCTTAATTATTTTCTTGCTTCTCACCTCTTTTGAATCCATTCTGGAAACTAATCATGTCTTTAACACCAGCCCAGAGAGAAGCGTTTCAATTGGGAAATGTAATTAGCCAAGGAAAATGAACGTGGGCGCTGCCCTTTGTTCAGGCACCATTAAAACCCAACTCTGGTCAATACCACCGTCGTCTGGAGACAAAGGCTCAGTTTGTTCCTCTCCTCACGGGAGAGGGAAGGCCCAGCAGGAAGTGGGGAGTTAGGCATCCTGGGATCTTAGCATGAGGCTCATTCATTCACTCATAAGCCATTTCTAGGCCAGTTCTGGGCTGCTGCCAGAGATGCAAAGGTGAGATAGCCATGTCCCTTGCCCCCAAAGAGTTCTCCTAGAGAGAAGGATCCACATGTAGTTGAGAGATACAGAGTGCTGGAACACACAGGAAGGAGCCGCTGACTCTACCTCTGGAGCTTTATCAAACTGGGTCTCGAAGGATGAGCTGGAGCTTCCCGTGCAGAGAAGAGCAGACTGCATTCAGGTAGAGGGCACAGCCTGTGCAAGGGCACGGCGCTGCGAGGGCCCAGGAGCTGTTAGAGGCGGGCTCGAGCCAGGCTGCCCGGGGCCTCTGAGGTCATCCCGAGGCCTCCAGAGCAGGTGTGCAGTGTGTCCTTGGGCCATCCCGTCACACTTTTCAGTTCCTCTCTCACCTTCTTAGTCCACTAGACAGTAATCTGAGCCAGGTTCAGCAGGCCCCATAACAATCATGGTCACTTGTTTAGGACAGTGGTCGGCAAACTGCGGCTCGCGAGCCACATGCGGCTCTTTGGCCCCTTGAGTGTGGCTCTTCCACAAAATACCACGTGCGGGCGCGCACGTACAGTGTGATTGAAACTTCGTGGCCCATGCACGGAAGTCGGTTTTCGGCCTGGGCGAGTCTATTTTGAAGAAGTGGCGTTAGAACACTCAAGGAGCCAAAGAGCCGCATGTGGCTCGCGAGCCGCGATTTGCCGACCACTGGTTTAGGACATCCTACATGCCATCCACTAAACTGAGCATTTTATTCTTAATCCTCATAACACTCTACAGCATAGCAAATTATATTATCTCCATTTCCAGATAAAAGAACTGAGGTTCAAAGAGGTTAAGCAACTTGTCCAAGGTTACACAGCAAGTATGCGCTTTGCCTTTTAAAGTGTTTAACAGAAGTTTAAGATATTTGACATTTAAGGGAGGCTCTAAACAATCTGAAAGGTGGAGGATGGATTCAAGGCAATTAGAACAACAGATGTGCACTCTAGAGATGAAGAATAATAGGAGGGCAGGGGAAGGGAGGGCATTCTGGGCAGACGGGCACCCTGGGCAAAGGCTTGGTATGCTGTGTTGAATTGAGTGTGACTGTAACCTGAAATGAAACGTGGGTAATGAGCTGCCCAGGTAGGCAGGGGCTAGATCACAAAGTGCCTTTTAGAGGGTAATTGGAGACCAGCTCCTTGGTCTTGGTGTCTGTGTTGGGGGGACTGCAGACACGGGGCCTCTCTAACACTGCTGCTTCAGCCCCTCTCCTGCAAGCGTTCACTTCTACTAAAGCCATGCGTCCCAGAGGAGTGGTCGCTGGTTTGCTTTGATCTCTGCCTGAGACTGAAGCCTGTCTGGAATGTGGTGGGGTGGAGAGGTTACCTGGCCAGGTGGCTCTTGCACCTGGGGAGAGGGCGGGAGGACCCGCTGCCACCACGGCCAAGAAAGGTTGTTGAGCCACCACACCTGCACCCACTTGGTTCCTATTCACCTTAACGCCCAGCCATCCTTACAAAGAAAAATTCAGCCAAGAGAGACTATGAGCTAACATGTTGCCAGGCCCTGCCTCACTCTGAGACGCACACCACTGTCTACCATATCCCACCCATCTGATCTGTGCATACTCATGGTTTTAAGGGAGTTCTGACCTGCATGTGTGCAGTTTTATAGCCTGCTTTTTCACTTAATAGGATCTTATAGTCTCTTTTCCTACCTTGATTCCTGCTTACTTGCTGTGTAACCTTGGACAAGTTGCTTAACCTCTCTGAACCTCAGTATTGTCACCTGGAAATGGATATAATAGAATTTGCTATGCTGTAGAGTTGTTATGAGGATTAAAAATAAAATGCTCAATTTAGTGGATGGCAAGGCATGTAGGATGTCCTAAACAAGTGACCGTGATTGTTATGGGGCCTGCTGAACTTGGCTCAAATTACTGCCTAGTGGACTTGCTGGGTGACCTTGGGCACCAGTAATTTAATCTCTATGAGCCCCAGTTTCCTCCTCAGTGAAATAGGGGTGATGGCACCCCTTGGGTGTGTATAAGAATCAAACACGTGCATTATTGTGTGTGAAAAGACTGTGGCAATGGATGCTTTTGTCGTTGTTGTGGCTTATAGAGTCTAGTTCAGGGTGTTGATGGTTTCACTCCATCAGGTGATTTGAGAGCTCCTCAAAGCTCCTAGCTGGAGCTGGCAAGCAGGGCAGTGGGCAAAGGTGAGGGAGCACAGGAGGGAGGCCAGTGTCTGCACCTGCTCGCCCAAGAAGAGGGCAGTGGAGCCAGGTATACAGAATGATGTGGCCTTGCCCCTGACTTCAGGCTTAAGAGGCTGGGGATGGGGCATTCTCCATCCCCTGCCCTCAAGACACGGAAAAGGAAAACCCCAGCAAAAGGACATGTAATGACCAGGGTCCTGTTAAAGTTGCCCAAGGCCAGATCCAGCTCAGCACATCACACATTGCTCAGGCCTCGCTCCTGTCTTCCTTCCTACAGGGTCTCACACCAGTCCTGGGCTGGGACTGCAGGACTCCTTAGGAGTGGAGCGCATGGTGAGCCTCGCCACCCATACAGGCTTCCATCCAGAGCCCCTGTTCCCACCAGACTGTCTGACAGAACACCCAACCACACAAGGTTCTCGAATCTCCAAAGGCAGCAAGTACGTGCCCTGAGCAACAAGCCTGGCAGGAGGGCACCAGAGCAGAGAATGTGGGGGCTGTGCAGAGACAAGACAAGGTTTTGATAACAGTGTCTACCTGACATGTCTGAAGCATCAGGCGTGCCTCTTCCTGGCAGGGCATGCAGTTTCCTGGTAATGAGTTGTGAGAGGCTGGAACAAGTTACCAGGGAGGCTGGGCCGACTCCACCAGGAGATGGAAGCCAGGCCCCAGGGGACTCAGCTATATGGAAGGCATCTCTGTGGAGGGGCGGAACTTCAGCCTGGAGTGAGGACCCAGGCTGGGTCAGAATCTGCTGGGGGATCTCAACCCCTTGTTTCTCCAAGCCTGGGCTGCGCTCCCCCTGCCTCAGCAGTGGCTGGGCAAAGTCCCCCTCCTTCAAGCTCTCGGAGAGACCTAAGCCAATAACACTTCTATGAACGGCACCTCTGCAGTACTTCCCGGCTTGCAAAGCATCGCTCACATTTGTCGTTTGGGGCCTTCACAAAAATATGCAGTAGAGAAGCTGAGGCGCAGAGAGGTGAAATAACATACATCTCGATGTATTTATTTAAGGTAATGCTAGCTGCTGTAACAGATAACCCCCGAGATCTCAGGGGATTGAGAACAGACATTTCTTTCTTGCTCATGTAAAGTCCAGTTGGTGGGAGGAAGAGGGAGTCTGCTCCGCACGGTCACTCAGGGACCCAGGGTGACGGAGGCTCCATCTTCTTCAGATTATGACTCTCAAGGTTGTCTCAGCCTTGGAGGACCCCATAGCTGGTGCTAACGGACCAGGCCTCAAGTGGTGTATGTAACTCAGGCCCACATTCCACTGGCCAGAACTTGGTCATGGGGCCCCACCTAAATGCAAAGGGGGTGACGTGCAGTTCCTGACTGGGCAGCAGTTTCCCCACAACGGCTGTGCTCTGAGGAAGGGGGGCATGTGCGTTGTTGGCCCTCATAAAGGCTATCTTCCTCAAACAGGGCTGGGACCTTGGATCAGTGTGATGGGGGGCAGTCATTTAAAAGTCAATAAACCCCAACATGGACTGAGACCTGGAAGAAGACACAGGTGTCCCTAACCCTTCGAGGAGCCTGGATCACACACCGTCCCAGCCTTCTCCACCTTCTCCACAGCCTTCTCCTTGCCCCTTAATTAGCTCCTGATCCACACAGCTGCTCAAGGGCCTGGCCCTGCTAACACACCCCCATGGCTCCCCAGTGCCCTCTCAATAAGGCCCAAACTGCTTAGCCGGCATCCACAGACCTTCACAGGGCTCCAGCTTAGCTTGCAGCATTCCCCTCTTATTCCCCTTCCCACATACCCTGTGCTCCTCCTCCCTGACCAAAGTCTCCCCACTGGGCCTTTGCTGGAATGCCCTCCCTCCAGCTCTACCCCTGCAGACTCCTCCTCATCCTTCCTGATCCAAATCAAGGGTCATCTATGGGGCCTCCTTCAGCAGAGTTAGCTGCTCAGCCAGCACTGAATGAGAACTGGGTATGTACCAGGCAGTGCCTGAAAGGCTTCATAAGAATTAACTCATCCGTAACCTTCCAAGCCTCTGAGATGGGCATCCCATTTTATAGATGAGTCTCTGAGATATAGGAACTTGTGAGGTCACACAGCTAGTGAGTGACAAAGACAAATTCCAAACCCAGGTCTGTATGCTCACAGCTGAGACTTAACCACTGGGCCAACTTCTGCCTTTTATCAGCACCTGCCACAATTCATCATAACTACTCGTTCACTGAATAGTTTGCTATGAATTTGCTGTTTTTCCAAGAAAGCAGCTGCAGACTCCTCGAGGGCAGAAGTCACAGCTGATCCATCCTGGACTCCTCCTCCCCCCCACCCCCACCACCGCCAAGCCAAGGCCTGGGTGGCGATTTCCTCTCAAATAAATCCCTCACCTTCCTGAGAACCAGAACCAGAAATTCCTCAGATTATCATCTGTCATAATCCCCTCCCTGCTTGCCTGTCAGGTTTTGAAAGTTAACCTGAAACGATTTGAAAATGATCTAAGAGGCATGGACCAGCCTTCCCTGAGCGTGATTAAGTACGATGGCTTTTTAATGATTTGAGCAGTGCCTTCCTGGATTGACAGAAATGGATTACCATAAATTTCTGAACACTGCGCCGCCAAAATCAGATCTTCTTTCATTTTCTCAGTCATCCTCGCAAACCTTTGCTGAGAATGACAAATACTCGGGCTTTAATTGTTCAGTCTCGTGAGGGCGGCGCCTCCTGAGTTCCCAGAACTGCTCTCGCTGGGAAAACCTTGAAAGGCTCCTGGGGCTCCATCTTCAGGAAATGGAACTGTTTTCTCTGAAGCAGAGAGAGCTGTCTCCGGGGCTGTGACACGTTTGCTGCATTTGTGAATTGCTTTGGCCCCGAGATCTAGAACAGAGGCAGGTCTCACCCAGGAAGCATGCTCAGGGCTGTCCCACCAGGGGCTGAGGACGGGGTGGGCATGACGAGTCGGGTAGGGGCTTCTCCCTGCTCAGCCCATGCACAGACCCTCCACCTCCTGCTCAGCCCATGCACAGACCCTCCACCTCCTGCTCAGCCCATGCACAGACCCTCCACCTCCTGCTCAGCCCATGCACAGACCCTCCACCTCCTGCTCAGACTCTCCACCTCCTGCTCAGCCCATGCACAGACCCTCCACCTCCTGCTCAGCCCATGCACAGACCCTCCACCTCCTGCTCAGACTCTCCACCTCCTGCTCAGCCCATGCACAGACCCTCCACCTCCTGCTCAGCCCATGCACAGACCCTCCACCTCCTGCTCAGCCCATGCACAGACCCTCCACCTCCTGTTCCTCCTTTCTGCCAGACTCTGTGCCTCATCCAAGCTGCCCACACCTACGGCTCAGAGAGGTTAGTTGTGGTCACACAGCTGGCAATATGCAAAGCCAAGACGCGAACATTTTGAACAGAACCACTCTTACTGCTGCCTCTAAAAGAAGTCAAATTAAATTGAATAAAAGGTGGCTCACAGGCATCCCCAGAAGCCCATTTACATTTAAAGAAAAAAAAAAAAAAACCTTTACTGTGCACCTTCTAGTGCCAGTCTCTCTAATATGCATTCTCTGACATTATCCCCATTTCACAGATGAGGATGTTAAGGCTCACATGGGTGAAATAGCTAACCAAAGGTCACACAGCTAGGAATAGCCAGTGTAAGATTTTACACTATGTCTGCCTGATTCCAAAATAAGTTCCTGCCCCATTTCCTGTAGGAAATAAAAATCTGTCTCAGGAGGATGTGGTGCCAGGCTGGTCTGAGTATATCATGGGCAGGGTTCCTGCAGGAGGAGACACTCACCTCTTCTCATGCAGTGCCTGCTACTGAGGGCCATTGCCCAGCCCACGGGTAGGAGGTACTGCCAGGCCCTGAGGAGATGGCCTGGGGTCTTGTGGCTGTGGGCACCTCCCTGAGATCCTCGCGAACCCTCTGAACCTGGCCACGTTCTCAGATATTGCACAGGAGCAGGATGTGACAGTAATGAAACGCAGAGCCTCCGAAGCAGACAGCGGAGTTGAATTCTGGCTTCTCCATTCAACAGCCTTGAGAAATTTACACAACCTCTCTAGCCTCAGTTTCTGCATCTGTAAAACACGGACACTAAGCACCCTCCTCATAGGGCGTTTGGGCTTAAAAGAGGTGCTGCCCGTGGGGCGCTCAGCAGCACGGTGTCTGCCTCCACACGCGGGTCGCCATCGCTGAGGCCTGCCGTGGGCAGCTGCTGCGCCCGTGTTTACACACACTGTGTGCTCTCTCAGCCTCAAGGTAGTTCTGCAAGGTGGAGGTGTTGTTGCTCCCATTGTACAGATGAGGAAACTGAGGTAGCTAGAAAGTGTGGCTCCAGGGCTCAGCCCTTTCTGCTGTCCCATACTTTGCAGCTCAGCCATCTCGGTGCCTGGAAGGACCCTCTGCTGGGGCTCCATTCTGTACCAGGTTCTCCCAGCACTGCCTCCGCCGTCTCTTTGTTTCTTGGGTTGAATAGGGCCTCTTTGATTTCCTTTCTTTCCCCCTTTCCAATAATCATCATTCATCTTATTATCAGAGCCACGCATCTGCCCCTCTTGGCTCTGGCCCAGAGGCTAACTTTGCCATGATCAATGCATAACTCTGTGTGGCCGCAATGTATATCCAAGATGGCACTGTGGCCCTGTGCCTGCGGGCCTGGGTTGCCCTGGTGCTGTCAGAGGACAGCTGGCATCTCCCCTGATGGGGCCGAGATGAGGCAACTGCCCGGTGTTGCTGTGTGCTGCCCTGTGCTCTGGGTTAATTCATCTTGTCCCCTACGTGGTAAACAGCTACCTTCGAGGGGTCTCAGTGACAGGCCCAGGTGCTCCCTGCTCCCTCCTTCCCTCCATAAGTGACTAGTGGGCACTCAGCAACCCAGATCAACAGCTCCCCGAATGACCCCACATGGGGTCCTCTCTGGGCCACTCTTCACTCAGCCGCAGGAGGATCATTTCCAAACACCGGTCAGAACAAGTTTCTAGGCCATCCCCACAGCCCCAAGGCCCTGGGTGGCCCGGCCCCTCCTCCTCACCGCCCACTCACTGCCTTCCCTCTTTCTCACTGCCCGTGACCTCTCTGCTCCACAAACACAGCGAGACTTCCCCGCCTCAGGCTGTTCTGTTTGCTGTGCATTCCGCCTGACACGCTCCCATCCCCTTTCCTCCTGTGCTTCCTTCAGGAGGCAGTGCTGCCGCCCCCACCCTCCTGCCACGCTGCTGCTTGCTCACTTTCCTTTATCACACACATTACTTTGTAGCCAGATGGCATCTGTGTGGCGCCTGATTGGTGTCTCTCTCCCAGCAGCTCTCTGAGGGTGGAGACCAGGACTGCCTTGCCCCACTGTGCTCTAGCATCAGGCGCAAACCCCCCCACCCCACCCGGCCCCAGCACTCAAAAATGTTTTTGGTTGAATAAATAAATCTTGAGCAAGTGACTCAATTCCTTGAAGTCTCACTCTTCATCTGTAAAAGAGAGACAATAATAAGAGTTGTCATGAGGTTTAAAAAACAAGATGTGTGTGACACGTAGCACAATGCGTGGCACCAACCAAGTGTTTGGTCACTGCTAACCGCAATTGTTTCTATTAGCCTGTGATGGAAAGGGGTGGGGACTGGCGTTTAGGAGAGTTCCACATCCCACCAGCAAACCTTTGTGGACTGTCCGCCCTGGGCCAGGATCTTGGGGTTGATCTCTGCCCCCAGGACCTCACGCCACAAGGAGCAGCTGCTGGCAAGGGGCACTGGCTCTCAGGGAGGCCTCCTCGCCTGGGTCGGAGGCAGTGCGAGGAGGCTGCCCAGCCCTCAGTCAGCAGGTCGCAGTGACACTCCGACTCCTCAGGGCCTGTGCCGGCTTGGAGTGACCAGGCTTAGACTCAGCCTGCAGACACTCGCTGCCTGAGACGGATTTGAGAAACTGCAGGAATGACCCAGGTTACTCTATTCCAAGTTGGAAAGCAGTTCTTTTCATAGAATTCCGAGGAAGAAGACCTCAGGTCCACGGGGAGAATCAGAGATGCCTGCATGGTCCTGGACGAAGCAGCCTTTTCTCTAGACTTAACATCCATGTGTGGCTTGGGTCATGGTGAGGACATGTTGGGTTAGAGCAGGGCATTTGAAGCAGAGGGAACAGCTTGAGTAAAGGGCTGGATGGCTAGGAAGAGTGGACCACATAGAATCCATTTTCTAGCTGGAGTATGGAAAACATGAAAAGACTATTAAGAAATAGGGCTAGAAGGGCATATTACATTAGTCAGCTGTTTCCAAAATAACTCGTGTAACAAATTACCTCACAGTGAGTGGCAGACAGCAGTGAGCATTTATTTCTCATTTGTCCAGCGGCAGAGGCTGGAGTTTGGGTTATCTAGGCTCCACTCAGTGGAACCCAGGTCTGCTCCACCTGTCTCTCATCCTTCCTGGACCAGTGGCCACCTGAGACTGACCTTCTCATGACGAAGAGCAGGAGCACAGGCGGGGCATGTCCACTGATCCCATTGGCAAGTCTCATGGCCAAGCCTAGAGTCAGGGAGTTTAATGCCCCACCAACAGGCGGCCAAAGCAAGTTACGTGGGCAAGAGCGAGGTTGATGGGACAGGGATGTTTGCCCCTCCCATGGAGGTGCAGAGTACTGAGCAAGCAATCATCTGATTTACAGGGAGAAGCCAGAGCATGGAGTGACTCGAGGTCTGCCCCGAGGAGCTGCCGAGAGTAGTCAATGTGTCTTAGTGTCTCTTGGGGTGAGCAGCTCAGGGCTCTGGCTCTGGCTCTGGCTCTTCTCCCCATTGAGGCAGGAAGAGTATTAAAAATGCCAGTGCCTTCCTGACAGCCCACACTTCCTGCCTGCCTGGCGCAAAGGCTGTGTCGTCCTTCCTGCTGAGCAACAATTGATCTGCAAAGGGTCCTAGCTTTGCCATCCCTGGTGTGGCTTCCTCCACTGGCACTGAGCCTTATGATAACAGCCCCATGCTTTGAGCACCTACTGTGTGCTGGGTATACCAAATTCTCTTATATTGAGTGCCTGCTGCATGCTCTTTGTATACATTTGTCTGAACTGGCCATACTGTTCTAAAAAGGAGACCTCATTGTCCCATTTTCTGAGGCCCAGAAGGGTCAAGTCAGTTGGACAGGATCACTCAGCTGGGAAGGGAGGAAGCTGGGATTAGGAGCACGCCTGCAAGGTCGAGTGGTCCGGAAGGTGGTATCTGGTTACAGCTCCGCCCTGAGCGACTGAGCCTCTGTGAGACTTTGGAGGATCACCGCAGCATCCTGGACTCCAGTTTCTCTGTCTGCCTCGTCTTCTCTGAGATGTTCTGAGATAAACGCCGTGCAGAGCTTGATCCACAGCACTGTCAGAGGGAGTTCTTAAATACAAGTTTCCAGGGCTGACAGCACCCTCAGCTCTTATTTAACAACAAACAAATAAAGCATTAACATTAAAAAAAAAAACAGACCCTTCTTTCCAACGGAGGCCTGTTCAGTAGACTGGTTCAATGAACCGTGCCCGGCCTTTCGTCACAGTGAACCTCATCCAGCCGTCCACCCCAGCAGGCATTCTCCAGCCGGCCGTGGCAGCGAGTGGCATCTGTTTGGGAAGGCTGGAGGAAGCCATTAGTTCCACCAGGGCCCTGATGTCTGCGGCCGCCCATCTTGTCCCTCCAGCAGTGTTTTCCTTGGAAAGCTGACCACTGCTGCCCGTGGCGTGTTTTCTCCGAGGCCATGAGGCCCTGTAAAAAGCGTTTGGAGACCCCTAGGAAAGCACTGTAGGCGTTGCCACTAGCCGATCATTCATTCAACAGTTATTTGTTCCCATCTCCTCTGTGCCTGGCCTGGGGATGGATGCCGGGGCCCTGGGGAGAGTCAGGTACGTCCCTGCCCCGGGACTCACAGGCATGTCAGCACAGGGACAGGCAGCACCGGGACGGAAGCACCTGCCGCAGAGCAGGACCGGCTTGCAAAGGAGGGGTGGTTAGGTTTGCTCGGTGTCTCGGGGACTTGACATTCGAGCCAACGCCAGAACGATGAATAGTTGTTTATTAAGCTATCTCGTAAAAGGAAGGCATGCAGGCCTAGGGACCCGTGTCAGCAGACACTCCAGAGTTTTTGGGGAGCTGCTAGTGATCTGATGTGGGTAGAGCATGGCATGCAGAGAGAGCAGAGGAGACGCGAGGTCTGAGAGGTTGGCAAAGCCTAGACCACAGGCATCCTGCTTGCTGTGCCCAGGACTTTGAACTTGGGGACCAGGGGCATTGGCAGCTTTTAAAAAGGGCAGTGACATGGTCAGATCTGATCGTCTTTTATTAATCAGCCTCTAGTAAAAGCATTCTGTTGGGTTCCAGAAATAGTTCCTAAAAAAATATCGTTAGTCCTTCCAGAGGCTCCAAGAAACCTTTGCCTGGAAACAGCCTCTGAACACAACTTTGTGACCCAGCAAATAGCCATGATGGGAGGATTCAAGAAAAATTCCTACTGGAGGGGAAAAAAACAACACAAAAACCAGACCTGATAGAAATGGAGAGGTCCTAACCCTACACGAGTTTCATGCAGCCAGAAGACCTCACCATATACTAGTAAGATGATGTGGTTTTAAACAATGTACTTTGGGGTAGTGGGGCTATCACTTTAATTAATCTTCCTAGAAACCCACGTGGCAGAACATTCCAGTTGCTACTGCTGCATAACAAATCACTCCCAGTCTTAGTGGCTCAGAACACTTGGTTTGTTATGTTCACAGATTCAGCGAGTCAGGCATTCAGAAAGGACTCAACAGGGACAGCTTATTTCTCTACCGCCATGTATGGGCCCTCGGCTGGAAGAGCTTAGAGGCTGGGGGTGACTGACAGCTGGAACCTTTTTCACACACATGTCTGGAACTGAGGCTGGCTGTTGGCTCAGAGCTCAGATGGGCTGTCAGTCAAAAAACCATACACATGGCCTCTCCCTATGTTCTCTGCTGTGGCTAACTTGGGCTTCCCTGCAGTATGGTGGCTGTTTCCAAGACCTGGCATTCCAAGAGAAAGTGGAAGCTACCAGTTTCTTAAGGTCCGGGCCTGGAAAGTAGCACATGATCCTCCTGCTCTATTCTGTTGTCCAGGTAGTCCCACAGGTCACCCAGGCTCAGGGAGGGGAGCCCTGGGAGGAGTTACTCTTGTGGGATGGGATGTATTTCCCATCTTTGGAAGCGGAAAAAAACAGTTGTGTTGTTTCTTCACAGATTAAGAAGTCTCTGCGGATTATATCATCAAGTTAAATGCAACCATTAGTATATGGCTCTGGGGATACTGTGGTAATACGCCTTGGGTGATTTTTTTCTTCTACTAAATGTTCTTCCTGGAGCTTATGTTGCCCAGCCTGAGCCATTTATCTTTGCTAATATAAAATCACATAAAAAAAACCCACCATTGTCATTAATGTGGCAGAACCAGGAGAGGACAAACCACAGCCCAGCAGGGCAGGGTGGTTCCTGGCCAGGCGGCCCTCAGAGAGGAAACTCCAGGAGCTGGGCCGGTCCCTGTAGAGCTGACACACACACGACCAAGAGCTTTGCACAGGGCAGTGGTGCCCAGCAGACAGGGAAGCTGCCCTGGACATGGTCCCCGCAGACAGTGGGCTCAGTTTGTTCAATGGACATGTTTACCTTTAATGCCTCTGGGGACCATGCACTGAGAGATGTGAGTGGGCCACTGCCCCCTTGATGCCTCCCCCAGGGGGAGCGGACCCTGCATTCCCAAATACTTATCGGGCCCCTGTGAGGGGCTGGAAGGGGTTCTGGGCGGAGGAGGACAGCAATGGACAGAGCAGAGCTCTCCCCCCAGCAGCGTGTGCTGTCAGCAAACAGGAAAGCAGATGCATGTGTACCATCCCTGGATAAAGGGGCTGAGGAAGAAGAAAGAGGGTAGGGGAGATCAAGGGAGTGCTCTTTCGAGCCAAGGCCTAGGGAGGGAGCAGGCTTCAGGAGGGTTTCAGGAGCAGCATGTGACTGGAGGAAAACAAAGCCATGGGGGGATTTTGAACAGAGGAGTCGCATGATATGACTTGCATTTTCAAAGGCGGTAGCAGGAGGAGGTGAGAAGTGGGTGGAGTCTGGAAATGGTGAAGATAGAGCCAGGATGTGGGGGTTGGAGCCACAGCTCTTGGGAGAAGGGGGTTGGCATTAACGGAGGTGGGAAGCCTGCAGAGCAGGTTGGGAGGGAGGAGCAGGACTTGCTTTCAGAGAAGTTGAATGCGAGATGCCTGTGGAGCTCCACATGGAAATGTGGGAGGGGAGTTGTTGGGTAGGTGAGTCTGGGTTCAGGGACAAGGTCCTGGCAGGAAATTTAAAGCTGAGTTCATCAACATGTGGAGGGAATTGAAGCTGTGAATCACTAAGGGAATGAAGGAGGATAGAGAAGAGAAAAGGCCCAAACAGAGCCCTGGGCACCCCAGTCTTTAAAGGGTTAGAGATGAGGAAGAACCAGCAAAGGCAGCTGAAAGAAGCAATCACAGGGTTCGAAGGAGGAGCAGGAGGAAGAGTGATGCGGCCCTCTGCCTTCCCACTTTCACTCTCGGATGTTTCTTGAGCTTGGAGATGACTCTGATGCAGACTAGAGCTCCTGCTATTAGGGAGGGGCAGGGACAAGTAAATGGACGATTCCTTTACAGTGTGATAAGAATGGGGGAGCACTTGTGCTAGAGATGGGGGTAGACAGCTTGGGGGCATCCAGTGTGGCCGCGGAGGGACCAGGGAACAGTTCTCATGGAAGAGTCAGGGAGGCTGAGACTCCGTGTGGACCATGGGGTGCAGATGACAATGGCTTCATGGGCCAGGGGTGGGCTCTAGATTTCCACAGGAGAAGGTGGAGTGGGCAGGCAATCCCTAGCAATTTGTAGAAGTGTCACAGAGAATGGTGGGCGGCCCATTTGGGTTGGGGACTCTGGCCTTTGGGGTTGCTTGGAGACAAGGAAGGGAAGAGGTGCAAGAGAGGCCATGAGAACCTTTGACCTCAAAGAGACAAAGCCCCACAGTGCAGGGTGGGAGGAGGTTGGCTGGGGAGGATCAGGGAAGGTTGCCAGGAGGAGGCGGGCTTTGAGGAATGTGTGGGCATTGAGTATGCCCAGATGCACAGAGAAGCTTTCTTGGCAGAGGAGACCATACGTGCAAAGGTATGGAGGCAGGAGCTTGCAGTATGTCTCCAGGAAGCAGAGCTTGATGGCAGATGAGATTAGCCAGATCTTTGGGAGTCAGACCCGAAAGGTTTCACCTCCTTATTGCATGGTTACTGGGAAGCCATTACAGGTTCCTGCGGTGTGGAGGGACACAGTGGGATCTGGTTTTAGGAAGACAGGTCAGGCAACAATGTACAGGGTGAACTGGAAGAAAAGGGAGGGGGTCCCGGAGGTAGGAAGATACCCAGGCAGTTGCACACCCAGGTCAGGGATGGTGATGACCTCAGCAGTAGACACAGGTCGGTCCCATGTGACTCTTTTCCTCTAAGTTGGGCCAAGCGTTTTTGCAAATTGCAGTCTCAAGACCAGACTGCCCTGCAGGGTGCGGGAGAGGCCAGAAATGCAGGAGTGCCACAGGCCACTGCGACCCCAGAGGACTTTGGTAGGAGCTGCCCAGGGCCAGTTGGAGGGAAGGAGGACCACACTTCTATTTACTAGGTTAAGCTCACATGGACCCAACATCTTGGGTACTTTCTGTCCACTGCCTCCGTTTAACCCTCCCTGCAGCCTTATGAGGCAGGTCCCACTGTCATCCCATTTGCAGATGAGGCTCAGAGAGGTACAAAGCTAGTATGTGATGGAGCTGTTTTGAACCTACATCTCCCTGGTTAGACCAAGGTTTCAAGATGAGCTAAGGGACCACAGAAATAACCAAGGAACTGATTTGTCAAGTACTTGCTCTGTGCCAGGCACATACAAATGTCCTTATGAGGTGTATATGATAACATGTACATGTATCGTATATGTATATGATATCCAGGCTCAGGAACCTGCAGTGTGTCCCCAGTACCCTAGCCCAGTGGTCCAACTTCATTTACAGAAGAGAACTTTGACACTTAGAACAGATGTGTTGCTGGCCTGAACTGAGATTTGAACCCAGAGCTTTGTTCTTTTAAGACCCTCACTTCCTCCTGCCCTGGCAGGGAGGGGACGGGGAGGGGGTCCTTTGTGAGCAGCAAGTGTTCAGAGCTGGAGTTGGGGGGTGAGCCAACCCGGAACCCGCCCCGGGCTTAGGCCCAGTCCAAGCTGGCTGCCTGACTTTTGTGCCCTGTTGGTTCTTTGCATATAAGTCATGGGCCTCCTTACTGAGTGGGTATGTATCTTTCCCCCTCGGGAAGCTGCCCAGGCTGCCACAGGTACAAGTAGAGTTGAATTCAGGATAGGGCCTTCTTTCCTGCCCAGCCTGGCCGCTGAGTAACCTCTGGCCTGGAATGAAAGGCTTTCCAATAAGTGCCTTGCTGGCCCACAGCCCAGCTGTGTGGTAGGTGGGTGTGAGGGTGAGAGATCTACCAAGAGAAGGATTCAGGAACCTGAGAGCAGGGGCAGAATCTTGCCAACAAATCTCTTAGCAAGCTGCCTTCTCAGCCGATGCCTCTAGAGGGTTTGGGAATGAGAGCTGGTCACGAGGAGCCCTGGCCACCTTCCTGGCCCAGCCAAGGGCCGGGGCCTCTGGGCTCAGGCTCAGCCCAGGGGAAGCAGGTTCCATGGGGTGAAAACACTAGGCAGCCCAGGGCAAGAATCGGAAATCAGATATTCTGGGCCACCTCTCCCTTGACCTTGAAGAATGCACAGCACACAGTGTGGGTTTCTCTCCAAGCCTTCCGTCTCAGAGCAGCCTCCTGCCCCTGCAAGGTTGGGGCAGGGTCAGCAGTCAGATCTGATATTGTTTTCACAGGGAGCTGAAAGGCATCCTTGTCATGAAAAACACATCACGCTCGAGGGGGGCTGGGGCTCCACTCCTCCCTTGGTCTAAAGTCTCATCTTGGGCCATCCCAGCCCTGCTCTGTGGCCCTCATCTATGACATGAAGGGGTTGGGCAGCAGGATCTCGAAAATCCCTTCAAGCCCTTAAAAAATCGGTCTAAGGCTCTGTGGTGTAAAAGCCAGCCTCTGTGGCCTGGGCGTGTCTCGGACTGTCCATGTGTCTCATCAGTGTCCGTGCCTGAGCACCTCAGGAGGGCAAAGAGTTCCCTTTGACACCTGCAGGGGAAGCAAAGGGGATAAACCAGAAAAGGCTCGACTTTGTTTGGCTTTGGGTATGTTTTCCTACAAAATCCTTCAGTATAGGAGGGGTTGACATTCTAGAAATTCAGCCCAAAGCCCTCCCAGGTGACTCCGGGTTGGGAGGCCCCTCTCTTCCCCAGCCCTCCCTTCCTTCCACTCTGTCTTACAAATCCTCCCTTCTGGAAATTGATTCTTTTTTTTTTTTTTTTTTAATATATTCTATTGATTCCTTACAGAGAGGGATAGAGAGTCAGAAACATCGATGAGAGAGAAACATCGATCAGCTGCCTCTTGCACATCCCCCACTGGGGATGTGCCTGCAACCAAGGTACATGCCCTTGACCGGAATCGAACCTGGGACCCTTGAGTCCGAAGGCCAACGCTCTATCCACTGAGCCAAACCGTTTTCGGCTGGAAATGGATTCTTTAACCTCCAGCCTTATCTTTCTCCCAACTTCTCCCTGATCTCCCTCCGGACATTTTCTAGGCGATGCCCTTTACCACCTGCCTCGGGAGGTGGTTAGGTGTTTGAGTTTCAGAAGGATTCTCTGCCTGCAAAGTCAACACAAGTGAGCAGTTAGGGAACACTGACTAAGGAGATGAGGTGCTAACTGAATGCAGAAGTGCCCACAAAGACGGCTGGAGACTCGAGTGGGGCTCAGCGCTGTCAGCGAGCTCTGGAGTTCCACTGGGAAGGCCGAGCCTGCTCTTCTCAGTGCTTTGAGCCCCTTGCAAGGAGGGCATTGAAGGAACAATTACTTCTCATAAGCTGCCCTCTGGTCCCTAAAGGAAATGGCTGCTGACTGCAATGACTATAGTAGCAAGGAGGTGATGGGAGGCCGCAGCCACCTCTTCCAGGAAGCCCTTTTACCCTCCCTTCCTCCTTCACAGTCCTCTACTCGTCAGTCTCTGGTTGTGCCACAGGGGGAGGTCTCCCTCATCTTCTCTAGTTTGTGGTCTGGAAAATTCATTTTTGCACATTTTTTCAGCCTTTATTCCCAGGACAAGATTGAAGTCCCGATGGCAAGGGCCAGGCCTCACAGCTCCTGCGTGGGTACTCCCTGCCCAGAGCAAGCATCACTATGAAAATCTTTGGTTTGTGGATTTGTGTGGTTTCTTTGGCCAAACTTTCTTTCCTTTTTTTTTTTTTTTTAATGGAAATAAATTTCTCATTATAAAAATAATTCATGATTGAAGAAATCAGAAAGCCTGTAATGCCAGCACTGGGACTGACCACGGAATCATGTCCTGCCAGACAGTTCTGTGCAGACACATCCACATCTGACATACAATAAAGAAATTATACTGTGCTTTTAATTTGTTTTTACAGTCTACTTTTTAGAAATGATTTTATTAATTTTTTGAGAGAGAGAGAGAGAAACATTGACTGAACCCACTATCTATGTATGTGCCCTGACCTGGAATCGAACCCCGCCACCTTTTGGTGTACAGGACAATGCTCCAACCAGCTGAGCCACACTAGCCAGGGCAAATATCCTCTTTTATATTTGAGCCTCGATTTATATAACTAATCCCGTATTGTTGGACCTGGGATGTTCCCCCCATTATATATGGCACTGCAATAAACACCTTCCTAAGAAAATCTTTATGAACATCTTTATTTTTTTTTTCTTAGATGGAATTGAAGAGCTAGAGGACTGGCATGTTTGTTAAGACTGTGTAAGCCAAATGTCAGTTCATCCTTGCCCCCAGCGTCACAGAGGAGTGGTAGGTGCCCGACTGGCACTGAGGGTGGACTTGCTGGCACGTGTCAGTGGCCCAGGTCTGGGAAGTGGCTCAGCCCATGAACTCAGTCTCCCCTGCCCACTGCCTGCCCTTTACTGCCCTGAGGAGCAGCAGCCCCTGGGGGACACTGGGTCCTGGGCTTGCCTTCCAAGGATGGTGGTACTGGATTCTCCCTGGATTGTTCCTGAGCTGGCCTTGGCCTTGGAGACTGCCAGGCATTTAGAGGAGTCTGGGGAACGGTGGCTTGTGTGGCTGGATGGGAAGGGTAAGAATGACCCTGGGTCACGCCTTCGATCTTCTGTGCTGCAGGAGGCCTCAGCGGGGCGACCGTCATTGACTCCCTTGACACCCTCTACCTCATGGAGCTGAAGGAGGAGTTCCAGGAGGCCAAGGCCTGGGTTGAAGAGAACTTCCACCTGAATGTGGTGAGTCAGAGCCCTTGGGGTGTCAGGGCCAGAAGCAGCTGGAGGGTCATGGCTCCACCCTGTCATCTCTGCGACCCAGAGGTGTGGAGGCTCTGGCCCCAGGCCGCCAGCAGAGCAGTCCAGCTGTGACCCTGCCTTCCCCTCCCTGGGGGTCCAGGCACCGTGCTGACACCCAGGAAGACCCTTCTAGGGCTGCATCTGCCACAAGAGCAATAGGGGAAGTGACTGTGGAGAAGTGACTAATCTGCTCAGAGCGGCTCTTAGTTGGACCCCCTCCCATGCCCCCCCCCCCCCCGCCCCGGCCCCCCCGTGCTGCCCTCCTGGGCTAGCTGAGAGGCCATGACCAGGTCTGAACCCTCTTGGTTTCCAGACTCACAGGCATCCATGGTCAGGGACCAGAACCTTGGGGAGGAGATGGGAATGTGTCTGGATGGCTCAAAACCCTTAACTACCAGACCTCACCCCCACTGATCTCCCAGCTCAGACTAAAGTAACCGATCCATCCTGGAGGCCTCTGCTCACATGGGGAGAGGCTGCTTAGATAGATTTGGGGATCAAGAAATTACAACAGATGGGGGGATCCATCAGGCTCCACGAGTGAGAGGTCCTGGAGGGAATGGGGCAGCTCCTGCAGCTTATGACAGAAGTGAGGCCAATATCAGCACAGAGGGGCAGAGAGAGCAACGGGAAAGTCTGGGAGAGCAACGCCGCAGGGGTGCTTCTCTGGCTCGGCAGGCGCCTGGGGGAGGCCAGCCTCCCTGGGCCTCAGAAATTACACAGCAGCAACAGTAATGATGCCCGGCGTGCAGGCTTGTGAGCCTTAACTATCACGGAGGTTGTAAAAAGCATTTTATAACCATGAAGTCCAACACAGATGTAAGTGGTGCCGTTATCATCATCACCATCATGATTATTTTGAGGCTTGTTATGATTCCGATGGTCTGTGTGAGGAGAGGAGTTTAGAATCCCATTTCCTACTGCATCGAATGGAAGAAAGGCAGAGGTGGAGGAGGGAGGTGTCTTCATAGACCCACCTTGTCCCTCTGCAGATGGGGGGTAGAGAGTGGGCGTCAGGCAGCTGCCTGAGGAGCCAGATGGGGACCTTCAGGCAGGCTGGGGCAGGTTAGGGGGTCTCCCTGGAAGAAAGCAAGACATGGTCACTGCCCCTCTCTGAGCCTTGGCTTTCTCATCTGAAAAATGGGCGTGATGGCATCACCGTGCATTGTGAGGCTAAAGGAGAGGATGGCTTTGCCAGTGCTCAGTCAAGGGGAAAGCTCTCCCAGATAAAGGGACGATCATTGTTCTTGTCAGTAATGAAAGGACATGACATGGGAAGTGCGCCAAGGAGAGCCCTGGGGGAGGGGAGGCAACAACAGGCACCTTTCTGAAGCCGCTCCTGGCACTGGGCGGCTCCGCACCGGCACCACTCAGCCTCTCATCTCTGCCCTGCCCGGGACGAAGGCACCAGGAAAGGGAAGGCTGAACGTCTTGTTCAGAGTCCCAAAGCCAAGGAAGTGGCTCAGGCAGATTTTCACCCAGATCTGGTCCTTGGCATGATGCCCAACACCCCTGATTCACAGACAACATTTCAGAGAGAAAATAACAATGATTCTGGAAGGTTGGGCGTGCCCCAAGGGCTGCAGCTCCAGCAGAGAAATTGCTGTTTACCTACAAGCATCTGCTTGGCGCACCTCCCTCTCAGGCTCAGCCCTGCCCCGTCTGCCCCAGAACCTCCTCTGAGACCCTTCCTCTGGCCCTGCCACCTCAGGGAAGGGTCACACCGTCTTCCTGCTGCGCCCAGCGGCCTGGCTAGAGGAAGATTGCCTCCCCTCAGGCTAAGCTTCAGCCAGCGGCTCCCCGTGTGGGTTCTTAAGCTCCTTGGAGAGCAGCCAGGCAGAACTTTGCTCTGATGGCCTCGGGCAAGGGCTGGGGAAGGAAGCCAAACCCCGTGTTTATTTGGGATGTTGTAAATGTGCAGTGGCCGCCCGGTAGGTGCCTTTTGTTCTCAAAACCACCACTGCATCCGGGGAACCAGCCCAGGTGCAGCCAGATCAGCAGGGTGGGATGGGGCGCAGTGGTGTGTGACTGGTCTCGAGGGCCTGGCTGCCCCTGAGAGCCCAGCAGGCATCTCACAAGTGTCCCCACTGCCCTGCCCCTTCTTTCCGCCCTGCAGAGTGGAGAAGCATCTTTGTTTGAGGTGAACATCCGGTACATAGGAGGACTCCTCTCGGCCTTCTACTTGACAGGAGAGGAGGTGAGTTGGTACTTCCCGGCACCTGGACCATCCCGGCTGGAAAGGGCTTGGGAGCAAGCACATCCATCCCATCCCCTCACTTCCCCAATGAGGAGACAGGATCCAAGAGGATTTGCCCAGGGCTACCCATGCCCCCCACCTCTGTGATGCCACCTGCAACCTCTTCTGTCTGGTGCTTCTATTCTGCTGCCCCGATGGTAGTAAATTCTCTAAGGGCAACGACTAGTCTGCTCACTATCCGTGCAGCTCCTTGCAGGGCGCGCAGCAATGCCTGGGCTCGGTGTGGGCTTGCAGAGTGCTGGGCTGGTTATTGCAGGTGCCGGTTCGCAGGATGGATGGAGCCAAGACCATTGTTTCGCCATTTCTACCCAGGGGCCCCTAGGTCTTGCTCTATACTCCACAACCACCCCTTGCCCTCGTTTCTGGGCCAGGCACCAGCTCCAGGTCTCGGGGGCAGTAGGGGAGATGGAGCAGCCACATGTTGTAAATACCAGGTGCACTGCGCTGCCTTCCAGAGGGCCGTGGGCACAGTCAGAAACCTGGACCTCCTCCCCACACCACCCCTGCCTGTGGCCTTCAGCAGGTCCCTTTTCCCATCCCTGGGCCTCACTTCCTTCCCCACCACGGGGATGGTCCTAATCCCTCCTTGAGTCAACAAGTCTTGTGAATGGGCTGGCCCTTTGGCCTGGGCTCTTTTTTCCTCACATTCCCCCTCTCTCCACCCAGAAATGAGGCATTGAGCCTGTGGGGGCCTTGGAAGTGAGGCCAGCTTCACCTCTAGAGACAGCTCCTGTCTGAGAGTCAGGTCCCCTTCACTTCATTTCAGGCACACGGGCTGAAGCCGAGAATTTAGAGGCGGCGGGCAGGCGCTTTATCTCTCCAGTCGCTTTAGGCCTCTCTCCATCAAAAATAATCTCCTCAGTGGAGATTACCGCTTGTACCAATTTGTCCCCAAATAATTGTAGATGGGAGCCCTGGGCTTGGAGCCACCCAAGGCCTGAATTTCATTTGAAAACCCAGGATAGGAAATGACACATGGAGCAGAAAAAAGCATTCGTGTTCTTCACGGGCCCTTGCCCACCTCTGTCTAGGTTGTGGGAGGAGGAGGTAGACGCAGGGAAAGGGAGGCAGTGATTCAGGGGCTTATGGGGGCTGGTGTGGGGGCCAGCGGCTCAGGATGGAGCTGGTGCTCCCCAGACCTGCTGTCCCTCTCTCCCTGCTCTGAGGTGTCTGGGATTCTGAGAACTTGTTCTGAGGCCGCGGCTCCCTAGAAGGGACCGTCAGCCTGGCTTTCCAGAATGCAGACCAGACAGTGGAATGTGGATAGGAGCACCTGTGACTTAGAAATAGTTTAAAAGGCCCAGGGAGAGGCCCAGGTGGCTCCGAGTCCCTGAGCAGGCAGGCTCCTACCTTCCAGCCGCGCCTTCCTAGTCCCCTCTGTCCCCAGCACCTCCACATGGCAGAGATGGGGCGTGTGCACCGTGTCCTCGTTCCTCAAACAGCCCATGGAGTGATGTCTTCACCAACTTGCAGGTGGAGGATCTGAGACTTAGAAATCACTTGCTCAGGTCACAGGCTCTGAGGCTATTTTGAGTCAACTTATGACCCTGTGACCTCTCTGCCATGGGTCCTCGTTCAGCCTGGCCCAGAGTCACCCTCCTCTCAGTCCTTCATTTCCCACACAGAAGGTGCCTGTGGAGTGAGGCTTTCTTAAAATCCCCCATGAGTATTTGCGGAATGAATGGTGAAAGAGACCCCACCCCCCTCCTGGGCTGAGGCCTTTCTTTGCTTCAGAGGGAACCTGTGGGAGAAGAGTCCCCTGCAGGTTAGCCAGCCCTACAGACACTCCCACGGGAACCACAAGCACAGCCACAGCCATACCAGGTGGCATTGACATAGCACTTTACAGTTTACATAGCACATTCACTATACACATCCTCTTATTTGATGTCTAGAAGGACCCTGTGAGCTGGGGTAGCAATACTTATATCTGACAAAATAGACCTCAAAGTGAAGGCCATAACAAGAGATAATGAAGGCCACTTCATAATACTAAAGGCATGGATACAACAAGAGGATATAACTCTGGTAAACATATATGCACCCAATACAGGAGCATCCAAATACATAAAAAAAACTTCTGGATGATATCAAGGGAGAGAGAGACAGCAATACAATCATAGTAGGGGACCTTAATACCCTATTGACATCATTGGATAAATCTTCTAGACAAAAAATCAACAAGGAAACAGCAATCCTAAATGACTCACTAGATCAAATGGAACTAATTTCAGAACATTTCACCCCAAAGCTACAGAATAGACATTCTTCTCAAGTGCACATGGGACATTTTCAAAGATAGACCACATGTTAGGACATAGGCTAAGTCTCTACAAATTCAAGAAGATTGAAATCATATCAAGCATCTTCTCAGATCACAATGGCATGAAATTAGAAATCAACTACAGTAAAAAGTCAAAAACAATAAAAGGACCCTGTGAAGCAGCCAGGGCCATCACCATTCCATTGTGCGGATGAGGCTCAGAGACAGTGCATGGCTTACCCACGGTCACATGCCTGCTAAGTGACTCCCAGAACAGTGCCCGTTTCACTCTACAGAATGTAGTTCTTGCTGGTTTCTTTCATCTCTGTCTGGAGCCAGTAGGCCACTGCCCGTTGCTTTCCGTGGCTGCCTGAGGCCTTTCTGTGTTGGAAAGGCAGCTTGGTGTCCTGGAAAAGAGTCACTTCATAGCTCCTCCTCTCGGGCAAATTGCTTTGCTGAGACTCAGTTTAGTCCTTCTCCAAGTGGGTCAACACCTTGCCCGCGGCGGCTGCAAGGGATGAAGGTCCTGGAGATGAGACACCTGGCACATTGTAATGTTGCACGAAGTTTCGTGCAATAGACCTTCCTTCACCTGGCTGCCGGCACCAGTTTTCCGCCGGCACCAGTTTTCCGCCAGCAGTTTTCCTCTGGCCACCCACCGATCGGAGCACCTCCCACTAGCGCGATCGGCCACCCCCAGAGGAACTCCGATCAGGAGGCGCTGGATCTGCGGGGATTCGTGAGTCCCCGCCCCCCGCTCATCCTGTCAGCCCAATTGGCCACCCCAAGTCCCGCCCCCAGCCTGCCGCCAGCCCAATGGTGGGCATAGCGGAGTGATGGTTATTTGCATACTTCCCTTTTATTAGGTAGGATAGGTATTTGGTCTTAATCCTGTTTCTGGCACAGAGTTCCTAAAACCATAGGCATTTCCTAAGCAATGACAATGATAAGTGCCTTTTATGTTATTGAGGTGACTTTTGGACCCCAACTAGGATGGAGGCTGGTTGCCAGGAGTAACAGTCATGTGATTAGAGGGTTGGAGCTTTCAGGCCTTCAAGGAGGGGAGAGGGGCTAGAGGATGAATCAGTAGCCAGTGGCCGGTGATTCCATCAGCCGTGCCTGTGTGATGAAGTCTCCATGAACACCCAAAGCACTGGGTTCAGCAGGCTGCTGGCTGTGAGCAGGTGGGGAGCCGGGGAGAGTGGACTCGGAGCACGGAGGCTCGGTGCCCGGCCCCCTGTCCTGCCCTGTGGACCTCTTCCATCTGGCTGTTCCTGAGTTATGTCCTTTTATAATAAACTGGCTCAGTGAGTAACATGTTTCCCTGAGTTCTGTGAGCCGCTCTAGAAAAATAATCAAACCCAAGGTGGGGTCCTGGGTAACACCTGCTCTTCTGTTGGCAGCTGAAGAATGGGGGGTGGGCGGTCTTGTAGGCCTGAACCCTTAACATGGAACCTGATGCTCTCTCCATTGTAGACAGTGTCAGAATTGAGTTGAATTCTTAGACATGGAGCCGGTGTCTGGAGACTTGCTTGGTGGTGTGGGGGAATTTCCACACGCACATTGGAATTGGGTTCTGAACCCCTTACACACCCACTCACTTCCAAGATGACAAGGAGGAAAGTGGTCCTGCCAGGGTCTTTCCACATCTACAAGCGTTCAAGAATCTGGAGAAGGGGCTGTGCATAAATTAATTGAGAGATTAGAGAAGAAATATGAATTTGGAAGGCATTTTGGGGTGCCAGACGGAAACTTAGTTCTAGTGACTAAGCTCCCAAATCTCCGGACCCTCTGCTTTTTATTCCCACATTTCTGGACCCCTGGCTTTTTATTCCCACATTTTGCCCTATAGCAAAGCAGATATGCATATCAAAGGTAAGGCCTGGTAAACAATAAATGACCATCAGGTTGGGGGAATTGCCCTCAGCTGTCTGGCAGCAGGCAATAATATATGCAGATCTTCAGCCCTGCTGAAGCCCCAAGGTTCATCAGCCTTCTGATGAACTTCTTGCATTTATTATATTAACTACTGGAATTTGCTTTCAGCATGGTCCCACTCTTGTCCGCACACACTCATTCAGCATCCTCCCTGGAGTGTGGAGACCTGCACTGCCAGCGGGCAGCAAGACCTTCCGAAGGAGAAGACAGGGTTTGCTGGCTGAGGAGAGCATCTAAGAGGAGTGATGCGGAGTCCTGCGGGCAAAAGGCAGCAGACAGCAGCCTGGAGCCTCAGCCTTGGGCTCCGGCTTGGTGGGTCCCTGTGTGTCTCTGGCTCAGCCTCCTCAGGAGCCTCACACGAGAGCTCTTAGTTGTTGCTAAACCAGTGGGTTTTGTAGTGACAGGGGACTTGAAATCTGGATTCTAGACAAGCTCCCAGAAATTCAAACATAGGTGTCCCCGTGCCCACTTCTGGGACCTACTGTCTGGCACTGACATTAGCATCTTCTCTTGCCCAGCACTGCCAGGCCTCATGCGGTTCTTTCCTCCTGCTCCTTCCCTCCTGCCCTCCTCTTTCACCCCTCCCTCCCCCTTCCTAAGCAAGGACCACACCCACCGAGGCCTGTCATCCACTTCCCACTGCAGTCCCTAAACAGCTGACTCAGCATTAGTAAATTGCATGTGTTGGGGTTGGGGGACCTCAATATGACTTTGTTTTGCAACGACACGCACGAGGTCAGCAAACTGGGTCACCCTCGAGCTGCAGAAGTAAAAGGAAACGTGTTGTCCCACTGGGAGCGGTTGCTTAGGGACTTGCATCTCATCTTTTAAAAGATATATGACGTTTATTGTGGGTTTGTTTTATGATAAAAATGGCACAGAAAATAGATACACCATGAGATGGAAATAAAAGTCCTCCGTGAGCCTACCCCTCCCAGGAGACCCTTGCTAATATTTTGGTGCACTCCATCCTTTCCCCAAGTGTCCATATGAATATAATTTTTACGAAAGTTGAATTGCACTATTTTGACATACTTTTCTCTTAATGCATTATAAACCCTTTCTTTGCTATTACTAGTAAATATTCTCCTACAGCATCATTTCAGTGGCTGCATGGTGTTCCCTTGCAGGGATAAGCCATCATTTAACCACTTCCCTATTGTTTGCTGTTTAGAGTATTTCCATCTTCTCCTCTAACAATGCTGGAATAAATAGCCATAAGGTTAAGTCTTCACAGCATCCTCGATTATTTCTTTCCTTAGAATAAATTCCTGCGAGGGACACTGCTGAGTCAGGAGGTCACAGGTGCTTTTGAATTAATCAGAAGAACAGTTTGACAGGTCAGAGCCTCGGGCAGGGACCCTGAGGCCTGGGGCCTCCTCGTGGCTCCCTGGCCATCATGAGGGTGGTTCAGGATGAGCCATTCTCCTTCTCCTTATTCCCATCTATAAAGTGGAAACAGTAGGCAGAATCCGAAGGGGAAAGGGAAGAGGCCCTTCCCTGGTTTTCAGTTGGGAAAGGGTTGTCCAGAGGAGGCCATGGCTCACTAAGAAGCACACAGATGCCAAGCTGTGAGACACGGCCTGGAACCGGGTGGGGTCTGGCTCCCCATCCAGTGCTCTTTCTATTCTGTACACAATGTGTTTCCCGCGAGCTCAGCCTGTGACAGCTGGTCCCACGGTGTGGGCAGGCATAGACCCTTGTGACCCACCGCCCTGATTGCTTCATCTTCCCAAGGGCCACCCAGATCACAGTTATAGTCACTGAGCCTTCACCGTAGTCCTGGCACCCCGTAAGTGCTTTATAACTGTCACCTAATTTGTATTCCTCCCAGTAACCCTCTGAGGAAGGCAATACTGTCATTATTTTATGACCAAGGAAACTGAGGCTCAGAGAGACGTGCCTCCCCTCAGACCACAGAGCCAGGAATGAGTGGAGCCAGGCTCACACCCTGGCCTATCCCTAAGGCAGTGCCACCGCTGCTCTGGGGCCGGCAGTGCTGGCGGCTTATCCGCCAGTGGCACCCTCTTGCAGTGACTGCACCCCACCCAGCCCAGATTCACAGTGCCCTTTGACCCTTCCAGGTGTTCCGAATGAAGGCCATCAAGCTCGGAGAGAAACTCCTGCCGGCCTTCAACACCCCCACGGGAATCCCAAAAGGTGTCGTGAACTTCAAAAGGTAGGACACGTTTGGCTGTATCTGCATGGAAACTGAGGCACAGAGAGAGGGAACCATACATGCCTCTGGAACCACAGCCATCAGCGGCAGAGTGAAAACTGGCCTTCACAAGGGCTCTCCTGGGCGGGTGTTTGTCACCAAGCCTGGTTCTTGGGGGTTAGGACACCCAAGACCTGATCTTCAGGGATCTTCAGCTGTTCCTCGTGCTTGTAGCACAACACTGCCTTGACTCAGCCCTCCAGTGCCCGCCCTCCCCAGCCAGGGTCAGGCACACCATGTCTTCCTGCTGTGAGAAGGGACCCAACGCTGCCAGGGGGTCTCAGGACCCTGGGCAGAGGGACTCCTGGTCTGCCGCCCCCACCCCCAGGGCTGCGTCTCAGGAGCCCAGAGTCAGAACACAGAGGGGCTCTGAGGAGTGTCAAACCCCCCGAGGAGGAAAGTGTGTGACTGGCTGAGATCATATAAGCCAGTAACTGACTGTTCCAAGATCTAAACCCAGGAGTTTAAAAGTTTTAATAATGATATTGGGATTTCCCCTCTATAAAATAATAAATCCTCATTGCAGAACACGAGGTTTATATAAAAAATGCTGGATGAGACTGAAAAGTCACATTGGTCCCACTAATGAAAGAACCCACTAGTAGTGTTTCCTTCCTTAGCTGTCTTAAAACATTGATTTTTATTGGCCGCTTTCATCATTTCCCCTCCTGACCTGTTGCTTAATTCAGTGTGTGAAGTAGGGTGTCCCTGGGCCGTCACCAAGTCAGAGCCAGAGGGACACAGCCAGAGAGGGGGAGCCAGGGCTGCAGCTCCGCCCAGCTCACCTGTCCCCTCAGCGTTCCCCTCTCATGGGCTGGGAGTGTATTTATATCCACCCGTTTTCCAGATGTGGCAACCGAGACCCAGAAAGGGGAAAGGACAGGGTCAAAGCCAGGAAAACTAATGGCCCAGCCAGCTTTAAAATACCTTGGGGAGCATGAATCTTGCCCCTGGACACCTCAGATGTGCCCTGTCTCGCCTTCTCTCACTCTGTTGCTTCACTGGATTGCCCGTCTCTCACGGCTTCCTGGCCATCAAAATTCAGCTCAGATGCCACCTTATCATTGAGCCAAAGCATCTGTGCCTGTCCTGGCCTCGGGCACTTTATCTCCGTTCTCCTGGCCCTCGTCACACTCGTCTTCATGTTCCCCCACCCAGGAGCTTCTCAAGGGCGGGATCCCCATCCAATTCTTTGTGCCTTTGACACATATTCCTGCTAGACAGTGTGTGTGGGATAAGAGTGAATAACAGCAGTGGTCCTACCACTTATTAAGCACTTACTATGTGCCTAGCATTGTGCTAGGAGTTTCCACACATTGCCTCACCAAACTTACTGCTCTCAGAAATCCTTTGAGGGTATTTATATTATCCCCATTATGAAAACGGAGTCTCAGAGATGAAGTAACTTGCCCAAGGTCTCATAGCTAATAGGTAATGGGGCTAAGATTTAAACTCATTTTGTTACGATTGATGGGAAAGCTCTGCTCTTGCGGCCTGCCAGCCCGCCCTCAGGTGGGAACCCTGCTGCCCCTGAGCTGCGTGGAGTGGGCCCCTGGGAGACCTTGCAGAAGGCACCCAGAGAACTCTCTGGGGCCATCCTCGAGCCTCGGGGCCCTCCTATAACCCCAGGCCTGGGAGGAAGGCTATAACATTTCCATCGCACCAGACTTCCCCCTTCCACCTCTTACAGTGATTTATCTCAGGGCTCTCAGCCCAACAGGGGCTTCAGCCAGCTGCCTGGGCAGGAAGGAGGACACTGGAGGGGAGGGGGGCCCTGGGCCCTGGGCCCTGGTGAGAAGCCCGCGGCTCCCTCTAGGCCCTGGGGAGGTCCTGCCCTCGGTCAGCCTGGGCCTTGCAGAGGAGAGAAGACTTGGCATCTTCTCTTACTGTCCTCTGTGGCCCGAAAGCTTTCTCAGGGTGTGACCTCACGTAACTCTCACCAACATCTCTGAGGGCTGGGGAGGGGCCCTCAGGGCCAATGGAGTTCCATCTCGGGGCCAGGGTTGACTCCCCAGGACTAGACACTTGGATCTCTGCTCAGATTCCTTTCCACAAACACTAACCCTAAAGAAACGGGACCAGCTGGCGTGGAGCCGGGACACAAACGCCCTTTCTTTCCAGCTCCCATGTGCAGCTTCTGGGGCCTCGCTGTCTGGGGTCCCTAGGATCCTAGCTCAGGCACCTCTCCCTCCTCTGTGTGTGGCACTGCCAGTCCTACAAATCACAGCCCTGGCTATCTGCATTACCCAAGTCCCTCAGAGCCCGGACCTGATACACACAGATCTGCCATTTCTGATTAAGAAAGCACACGTATTTGGGGGCTGTTGCATGCTGCCGGTGCTGTACACACAGATATGCATGTGCTGGTTTCCTGGCAGCACCCCCTTCCATTTTCTGGGTCGGAGTCTGTTGCTAAAAGTGCGTCCCTGTTCCCCAGGGAGAACGTCAGGGATGTATGCGGCCCGAGTGGTGCTGACTCTGCTCTTTGGAGGGTGTCTGGGGAAGCTGGGCCACACTCTGCCCCTGTTCTGGGCAGGGCTGGCGATGGGCCCCAGCCGGAGTGGGGACTGGCCCTGCCCCAAAACTGTCAGTCAGGAGGACCCTGGGGGGAGGTGGTCCCCTAGTGAGCTTTGCTGCTCCTCCTCCCTGATGGGGAGGTGTGTCTTTGCAGCCTGGCCTGGGAGGCAGAGGCAGGGGTAACCAGGGCCTGTGACCCACAGGGACCCCTGGGCTATCTGGGAGAGCGGCAGCGGCCACTCCAAGGCCCTCTGCAGCTGACTCACTGGTTCTCACACACATTCCACTCTACTGCCACCCATCTAAACATAACGGCTCAGATACACAAGCTCGCCATTGTCACACACACTCTCACATCCATAAATATGTGTGCGCACGCACATACAAATATGCATTTTCATATGCATACACACACTGAGGTACATATCTTACATATATACTAGAGGCCCAATGCACGAATTCATGCACCTTGAAAGGAACTGTGGACCGCGAGGCTGTGGTGGGCACAGGGGTGGGTCTCAGTCCATCTTCTGTGCCCTTGCCTGGCCCCTCCCGCCACAGCCCCTGGTTCCCTGTATGCCAGCAGCTCTGCTCCCATAGCAGCTGCTCCCACACGCTGACAGTTCTGGCCCCGCTCACACCCGCTGCCGGCGCCGAGCTATCGGGACCAGCACCGGGCGCTGGCAGCAGGTGCCAGCGGGCCAGAGCCGGCAGCAGGTGTGAGTGCCCAGGCGGGACTGCGGCACACGGGAGCAAAGAATTTTCAGTAACCACCAGAGGCTCACCCTGATGAGAGCGACCAGTGCCCCGCCTTGGTCTGGCCCCCTGCTCACCTGCTCCCCCATCCCGCCACGGCCAATGCCTGCCATGTTCCACGCATGCCCCCTGGTGGTCAGCACACATCATAGTAACCGGTTGTTCGGTTCTGCTGTTTGGTATATTTGCATATTAGGTATATATGTATACACACACACACACACACACACACACACACATAGTATTGATTTCAGAGAGTAAAGGAGAGGGAGAGATAGAAACATTAATTATGAGAATCATTGATTGGCTGCCTCCTGCACTCCCTCTACTGGGGATGGAGCCAGCAACCTAGGCATGTGCCACGGGACAGGGAATCAGACTATGGCCTCCTGGTTCATGACTCCCTGGTTCATAGATTGATGCTCAACCCCTGAACCACACTGGCCAGGGGTACGCATCTGAATAATTGCCACCATTTAGTGAGTTTTCACTGTGTGCCAGGCCCAATATGAGCCTGTGACATAGATTCTCTTTTTCAGTCTCACAACCACCACATGGATCCCATTTTACCAGTGAAGAAACTGAGGCTCAGAGAGGTGAGGTATCTTACTCAAGGTCACTCGGCAGCAAAGTGAAGTTAGAATCAGAATCCAGGTCTGGTTGCCAAGTTAATGATTACATCATACACAGGAGTGCACACACAGGCACACACACAGAACTCTGCCAGGCTGGGGCGGGGCCCCTCCCACAGGGGAGAGAACACAGGGGCTGACCAGAGGACCTCCGGGCTCTGGATGCTGCTCAGAGAAGGGGCATTTGGGGTTTGGATTTAAATTCAGCTCTGCCGGCTTTATCACTTACTGTGTGGCCTTGGAGACAGTGTCTCCCCTCTCTGAGCCTGAGCATCTCCACCTATGAAATAAGGATTATGGTATCTACCCTCCCAAGTTAGAGGTGAAGTTAAAATAAGATACCACAGCTGCCTGGCACATATCAGGAACTTAATAACTCTAGCAAACAACACATAACTTACATGTGCATAATTACATAATGACAAAATGACAGTAATTACATGCATAATTTATACCTCACAATGACTCTATGAGGTGTGGGTACTGTCATTTAACGGATGAGGAAACTGAGATCTAGAGAGATTAACCGACCTGCCTGAGATCAGCGGGGAAGCCAGCATTTGGAGCCAAGCAGCAGAGAGGGAAGGCACCTGCCCGCTGCCCGCTCTGCCCGCTCTGCCCTGGCTGGCAGGGCCTGTCCGCCAGAGCGGCTGCACTACAGAAGGCCCTCCAGGGAGGGGGAGCATTGGAGGGCGGAGGAGAGGAAGGCTCATGTGGGGAAATGAGAACAAAAGGCGGATGGTGGCTTTCTTTGTACCTTGAATCTCTCTGCAAGGGCAGGAAGCACCGATTATTCAGGAAACCTTCTGCCCACTGAGATCACAAGCTGGAGAGAAGTCTCGCTTGTGAAGAGGGACAGTGGGGACAGCTTCCTCTTTCCTCTGGGCGGAGGCAGGGCCATCTGGGTGGGAGACCCCTTAGGAGGTGCCCTGCAGATCTCAGTTTGAATCCCACCTCCACCACCTACCAAGGTGACCTTCGACAACTCACTTCCCTCTCTGAGCCTCAGTTTCCTCTTTTGCATATCGGAGTTAATGATGCTTTACCTGTGGGCTGTAAATGAAATAATGATGCAGGCAGCTTTCCCCAGTGCCCGCCATCTGTAGCAGCTCAATAAGCGGAAGCTGTTTTATTTATTATTCAGGAGCCAAGTGACCCCTCTCTACGAACCCATCCCTCCCCACCTGCACCCTGCCCCCAAATCAGGGAAATGCCCCAGGAAATGGAGACAGGAAGAAGGGACCGGTGGTCTCCTCTATGTTTGCTGAGGTCACCTGCCCCCAAAGATCCCAAAACGAGTGTCCTCTCTTTCTAGATGCTAGGAGACATGAGTCTCTGACCCTCCTGGAAACCACATCCAGGCCAGAGAATGGAGTTTAGAAAGGAGAAGGGGAGCCCCAGCCCCACCCCAGGAAAAGCTGCCACCTCAGGTGGCAAACTGAGACCTCCCACACCCACGCCTGCCTTCCTAGGCCTCACCCTGGGAGGCAGAGGGACAGGCGGGCTGTTCCTGGGAGCCTGAGCTATCACAGCAAGGAAGCAAAGGGCTTCCCCCAGCCTCCCTCACGCTCACTGCACCCTGGAGCCCCTGCAAATGGGGAGCTCACTCCACCCCACTCTGTCCCCACCCCGTCCTCCGCCTTTACAATCTCTTGCAGCGGGAGGTTGATCCCTGTCCCCGCCTCGCCTCCCCCCCACCCCCGCCCCAAGTTGTCCTAAATGTCCCATAGGAGAGATCATCATGATGCATATGAGGAAACAGGCACAGGAGAGGAAGCAGCTGGCCCAAGGCCACCCCCATTCTGCACCTTCCTCTTCTCTCTAACCCCCCACAAAAGCCCTAGGACGGAGACTGGGAGGTATTGTCCTTGCCCACTTTGTCCGGTGCAGAAACCAAGTACACAAGGAGGAATGGTTTACCCGGGGCCTCTCGGCTAACACACTGGAACCTGTGCCTCCTGGCTGTGAACCCCAGGGAGGTTTTAAGTGAAAGCACCTGGAAAGGCAGCGTCCTTGCTTATTATTATGTAACTAAAAGCATGGCGATTAGGTGGTTAGGACATCAGCCCAGTGTTGGGTCCCAGCTGCTTCACTTGCTGTGTGATCTCCGTGGGTGACATTACTGCCCTGTGCCTTGTTTTTCTCATCTGTAAAAGGGGCAGGTGGGAGGGTTACCGGAGGCCCTGCGTCCGCACTCCTCCATATATATATTTAATTTGTTTTTTCAGAGAGGAAAGGAGAGGGAGAGAGAGATAGAAACATCAATGATGAGAGAGAATCATTGATCGGCTGCCTCCTGCACACCCCCTTCTGGGGATCGAGCCCACACCTCGGACATGTGCCCTTCACCGGAATCGAACCTGGGACCCTTCAGTCCACAGTCCGATGCTCTATCCACTGAGGCAAATCAGCGAGGGCTGCACT
This sequence comes from Eptesicus fuscus, assembly GCF_027574615.1. Taxonomy (NCBI): domain Eukaryota; kingdom Metazoa; phylum Chordata; class Mammalia; order Chiroptera; family Vespertilionidae; genus Eptesicus; species Eptesicus fuscus. The sequence goes on from NC_072481.1 coordinate 15,516,443, forward strand.
CTTCCTCCTCGAAAGCACCCAGTGTGTGCAGAGTTCTTTGACAGCCTTGTCTGGCGAGGTGGCAGCGTGCTAGTATGCCTCATTACTTCATCTAAGGTTCTTGAGAAGCACATGGTTCACCGGAGAGGAAATCTTTGCTCCAAGAGCCCCTGTTTCTCTAACTCCTAACCTTGGCTTCCCCAGGGTCAGGCTCCAGGTGTGTGGTTGTATCAGAGCTGCCTGCCTGTCAGGTGCGGGTTCCATGAAACTCCAAGAGGGGGGCATTGTGTGTCCTTGGGCAGCACTGGCAGTGAGGGGAGAGAAAAGGGCCTGCTTTTCATCTGCCCCTGTTCAGACCCTCCCTCTCCGTGCAGCGCCACTGACTGAGCAGTCGGGCTGCCTTCAGCCACAGGGTGGAAATGGAGTGTCTGTGGGTCTTTATGGTCCATCACAGCATTACCGATATCACCTATAATTTAGCAAACCACGTGTGCCATGTTTTGGCCACCAAGACAGCTTTGCTACTGTCCTGCTCAAGCCCAGTCTTACAGGGACAAAGACTATTGCAGGTCAGACAGGCCTGGGTTCAAATGACCTTCAGCAAGTCACTTCATCTCAAGCTCAGTGTCCTCATCAGCAAAATGGGTCTATCACTAGTACAGACGCCCAGGGGGGATTAACTGAGATTATGTGGCTAAAGCTTTTAGGACAGTGCCTGGCACAGAGTAGGTCTTCCCCTACTAAGCAGGGGCGTTGCCCTCAGTAGAGGAGCCAGCCGGAGGCGGGGGGCCGTGGGGGGACGATGGCTGCTTCTGTCTTTCCAGTGGCTCCAACAGGAGCTGGGGCTGGACCACGACCGGGAGCAGCAGCATCCTGGCAGAGTTTGGATCCCTGCACTTGGAGTTCTTACACCTCAGTGAGCTCTCCGGCAACCAGGTCTTCGCTGAAAAGGCAAGTCTTCTCCCTGCTCCCTCCCCAAACAGCCCTCCGCCTTCTCCCCACAGAGAGCAGAAGGGTGGGCACTCAGCCCTGCACGCCACAGGAAAGGCTCCCAGATCAGCACGGTGGTGTATGGGGAACACAGAGCCCCCTAAGTTACTGTGGGAGACCTGATTGTACCCAATCCCAGGTGGCAGGGAAGGCGAGCTCGGGGAGTCGTCGGGACCCTGCAGAGGGCAGGGAAGAGACAAAGCTGCCGGGAGAAGGTTCTCGCCGGCATGTGTCAGCTTCTGGCAACCACCCGGACGTGGGTCTGCAGAAAGCGCAGCGGCTGAAACCTAGGCACCAGCTCCCGTTGGCAGGAATGGGCCACCGGCTGCTAACGCCGCCTTTCCAGAGACATTTAGCTTTTTCCTGCGAGATCTGCCTGGCCTTTCCTTCCAGATGCCCGTCTAGCTCATGCCATCAGCAGGCTGGCAAAGCGATTTCCATCCCCGGGAGAGGCACGTGGCCGCTCCTTCTCACTGGCACCAGGCTGGCTAAGGCCCCGGGGAAGCTGAGCAATGGCGTCCAGGCTGCCATCCATCTGACAGCTGCGGTCCTCTGTGAGGCCCTCCAGAGGGACAGTTTCTCCCAGCCTCGGCAGTCCCACTGTCTGGAAGTGTCACCGTGGGTCTAACCCTAAACCCTCAGATGACACTCAGGCTCCATGGCAGGGAGATGAAGCCCCGCCCTCCAAGAAGAACCCTCTGGAGGGCCCCACTCCCAAAGCCTTCTTTTCCCCCTAATGGTTAGTTAGCCAGGGGGCTGGGAGCTCCTAGAGCCACTCTCTCCCCTGTGGCTCCCAGTGTCCTGTTAGACCGCCGGCCTCAGAGCATCACCCAGCAGGCCCTGGCCCCGGGATCTGCATTTTTAATAAGTGCTCTTGTACTTTTTGACACGGGATTTAGGAGCACTGCTTATTCAGTGTGGGAATCCACCCACATTCTTGAGAAAACACTTAAGAAGAACAATTCAAATCTTTGATCATTTCCTCTGTACTGGGGCTCACTACCACCCTTAAATAGCCCATCACATTGTCAGACCTTGTATGGAGAGGACTCTGCCTCCCTGTGACATTCCACCTCAAAAGGTTAGTTTAATCCCACTTCCCAATGAATCTTACTGGCTGATCCTTTTCCCCACCTCCACGTCCTCCCTCCCCCCCAGCCGCCCTGTTTCCATTGCTCTGGAGCCAACTCCTCCAGGAAGATTGTGGCCGGCTCAGAATGGAGAAGGATGAGCAGCTCCCTCTAGTCCCTGGCTAGTCTGGAGGTAATTAGCTACTACTGCCTGAGCACCTACTGTGTGCTGGGCACCTTAGAGTGTCTCTTACCCTCCCAACAGCCCTAGGAGTCAGGTCTTCCTGTCATCCCCATTTTACAGGGAAGGAAACTGAGACTCAGAGGTTAAGTCACTTGTCCTGGATCATCCATCTGGGAAGTGCTAAAGCCAGGATTCAAACCCAGGACTTCTTGTCTCTGAAGCCCACGCTCATTCAAGAGCAGATTAATACGACAGGGCTTTTCCTCCAGGGTCCACGCTGCGTTTCTCTGTCTCCCTCTACATTTACATTCTCCAGCTATGTTCATCCCCCAGCCATGCCTCCCACAGAGGCGATTATTGGCAGTCAACAAATTGGCCCAAATTCTAGAAGCGCCCGCACCCTCTGGGGGAGCTCATTGAGCCTGCTCCACTGCTTATCACCAGGACAGCCGCGAATAAGCCAGGTACAAGCACATTCCTGTCCCCGTAATGGACTGCATTAACATAAATGGATGTGAAGTCTGACTTGGCAAAGCAACACCGTCCCCTGAAAAGAAAGGGCTGGCAGTCAAAGGCTCCTTTCCCTGCTCCTTGCCCTGCAGGTGAATCTGTGAGCGTCACACAGTCCGGTCCCCGCGGGCCTTTCTCTCCCGCAGGTCTGCACTGGGAGGGTTTCATGTATCCATGAGGGATACGGCCTTCCCACTTTTATAGCCCAAAGCCCCTTTGCCCTTGGTCTCCCCAAAGGTTGCAAACCTAGCTTCCTCTTGCTCAGGTGGGGCAGCCTCCGCTACACGTCGCTGCATGGCCCGTGTTGGACCCAGGGACTGCGCCGTTTGGTCAGAAGTTGTCCTGGCCCTGACGCGTACTGGGTAGCCATGGCAATCACTGAATCTCTCTAAGATCCGGGTGTCTTGTCTGTTAAACTGAGCTGGTAATGCCACATAGGTCGTTCGATGATTGGAGATGTTGTGTATAACAGTATGGCTCAGAGGAGCTGAGAAATGTTGTTATTAAAAGGTGCGTATGGTGTATCGAGGAGCCCAGGCCTCCCCTCTGGAATGGTTCCTATGGTGTCAGAAAAAAGAGCATATTACCAGGTTAACCATAGGAAATTGCCAACGTTTGACCATTTCTGACCTATCAAAAAGGCATGGTATTTACAAAACAGCTACCATCCCTTTTATGAATCCTCCCTCCCATGAAGACCCTCCCCGCCAAAAGCAACATGCAATGAGGAAGGGGTGAGATGGGGAGATGCGGGGAGAGTGGTGGGGGGGGTAGGGAGCCTGGCAGACCCCAGGCAGAGTGGTCAGTGCAGACATGGTGAGTCAGGCCCCTGTGGCACTCCTGCAGCGCCCGCACGTGGGCACAGGTCAAGGCCGTCCCACCAGCTCTGGTTGGAGCCTGCTGTTGGTTTCACAGCTCCCCCTTCCTGCCTCCTTGGAATGGTTTCCTCGGGGTCTGAACCAGCTGCCCAGTCCTTGGCGAGCTGGGAGGGGGCTGGCTTCTTCGGAAAAGTGAAGGTGAGCCTGGTGTCCATCTCTCGGCAGGTCAGGCACATCCGGAAGTTCCTCAGGAAGATCGACAAGCCATTCGGCCTCTACCCCAACTTCATCAGTCCAGTGAGTGGGAACTGGATACAACGTGAGTACAGAGACACGCCCGTCCTTCAGCGGGTTCCTGCCCAGCTTCCGGGGGTGGCCCCTGCAGGGCACAGACCAGAGTCCCTGGCTCAGTGCGCTGGATGCCCCGCCCCGCCGGGTAGCTGGGGGAGCTTACACTATGGTTGCCATTGCTGTGGTGACGCCCTGCGCATCCCCCTCAATCCAGCTGTCTCCAGCCTCCATGAGAGCTGCAGCCTCCATCTCTGTGCCCGCTGACCCCGCCATCATCCCTCACCCTCCCAGGAGTGTTCCTCTCCTAGCCCCTTCGACTTCAGATTTTAAAACTTAAGCAGAACCTAACTAATACAGCGATATAAAAACCACGAATCCACTGCTGTGTCCGGCACGTGCCAGAACTGGTCCCAGGGCTTCCTGCTGTTCTCCGTGCAGAGACTTGCTTCTCAGCCAGAGATGCTGGTCACCTGGTCACCTGTGGAGCCTCGTTCACAGCCCCCAGCTTCACCTGCTGAAACAGAAGGGGCTTAGGGGGACACTCAGGCGGAGAGTGTTGAAAAGTCTCCAGGCCCCTGGCACTGCCCCTGCTGAGAAGCCCTGCTCCACCTTGCCCTCCTGACCAAGGCCCCGTCGTGTCTTGTGCTCATCGCACAAACTGGTGGCAGCAGGTTCCGTGGGCCCTGCTCCAGGGCCTTCCCAGAGCCCACGCCTCGCTGCCTCTGCCCAAACAAGGGCCCCTCTCCCTCTACCACCCCCTCCTGCCCCAGCTGTTATGGCATCAGCCAGGCTGGCGTCAAAGGAGACATGGGTCTGATTACTGAATGGCCGGGAGTGACAGGGGTTCATTTTATCTCTGAGCCTTGGTTTCCTCTCCTGCAAAATGGGAGCAGAACTGGAGATATGTTCTTTATGTACTGTGGAGGGGGTTGGAGTAATGGTCAAAAGCTGCAGGAAACAGATTTCAGTTCATCTGCTGGAGACGGGTTGTCTCAAAAGGAAAGAGGGCCCATGAGTAACAGTGTGCAGGCAGGGCCCGGCAGCGGGGTGGAGGCCACAGGGGCCTTGTCCCTCCAGCCCCAGCCTCCCTGATCCGCAGGTCTAGAGGCCCAGAGAGTTCGACCCAGGACGTTTCCCTGGTGATGACCTCACTCCCAAGCAGCCTCCTGCAAAAACCACTTCTAGAAACATGCCATGAAATCCAAAAGTGCAGGAGAAAACGAAGGTTTGAATTACAGATTATGGCCACAGGAAGAGACAGTTCCGTAACTGTACTGCTTTTAATTGCGAGGCCTGACTGGACAAAGAGATAAACTGCCCAGCTGCTGGCCTCAGCTGCTCCAGGACAATGCAGCAAAACCCACGAAAGGAGAGGGTGTGGCTTCCAGCTGACAGCTACCTTGGCAAATTACTGGGGAGCCCCACCGAGACGCATAATTTTCTTTTCAGGCCGCGCCAGGGGTCACAGGGCTGGGCAAAGCCGGTCACGTGTGAACATTTGTTTCATATTAATAAAATATGAATCCACAGCCTGCTAAAGAGCAGAGGGGGTTACAAGGCCCCTCATGGGGCGCCTGCTTCCTCCTTCCCTGGCTCTGGCGCCTGGGGTTATCTCAGGTTTTCATCAGGGTGTTTTTTTGTGATTGTGTATTTTTCCAGATGATAACATTCCCTACTTGCATAAGCTAAGTGTGTTCACATTCTTTTTTCTCCTTGAATCCTGTTTAGCTGATTTGCAACCGTAGAAATTGTAGCTTAGAGAGGCAAAGGAGGAACTGGGGTGCTCTTGGCAGCTCCCCACTCCTGCTTGAAGCTGAGCTTCAGGGAAACAGGGGAGACCAAGACCTCTGGCTGCTAGGACCTCAGCGGGAGAAGCCGCCAGGCTCCTGCTGGCACCCATCACGGAGGAGAGCTCAGAGAGCTGCCAGCCCCGGAGGGCTCGGCCTCCTTGTCCATTGCCTGAGTCCCACTCTCTCCTCGGTGGGAAGGAAGTGGCAGGTCTGGATTCTCCCAAAAGGGAGCGTGAGCTGCCCGTCAGCCCCAGCCTGGCAGCCTCCCCAGTGCGTGCTCTTCTGCCGGCAGAGTTCCCGGCCGGCTTGTAGGGTGGCTGCTGCTTGCTGCCCAGTGTGATGAGAGCGTTGACGTGGTCAGGAAGCAGCAGAATCCGCCTGCTCTAAGGCCCATCTACACCAGTGGTCGGCAAACCGCGGTTCGCGAGCCACATGCGGCTCTTTGGCCCCTTGAGTGTGGCTCAGCATTAGAACCACTTCTTCAAAATAGACTCGCCCAGGCCAAAAACCGACTTCTGCGCATGGGCCACGAAGTTTCAATCGCACTGTACATGCACGCTTGCACGTGGTATTTTGTGGAAGAGCCACACTCAAGGGGCCAAAGAGCCACATGTGGCTCGCGAGCCGCGATTTACCAACCACTGATCTACACCAACTCAGGCTCCCCTTTTAAAAGCATTGTACTTGAGAAGACTGAGGACCGGTAGGGGAAATGGCTTGCCGGGAGCTAATAGCAGATCCGGCCTCTGATTCCCAGGCCTGTGCTTCTCCCAGCATATCACCCAGCATTGAGCGACACCAGCACACACACACACACACACACACACACACACACACACACAGCAGCTAGAAAGCAGTGGGACCTCCAAGTGAGAACTGTCCACTTCAATCAAGGTCCCCTGAGGGACGATGCACACCTCCCCACGCGGGTGTCAGGTCTCAGCCGCCTGTGGAATCCTGGCGACCTGGCTCTCCGCTCCGGTACACTTGCCAGGTGAAGCCCTACTCCACGACACACATGTAATGAAATCCGAACTCTTAGGCTTGGCATTTGAGGTCCTTTCCAGCACAGCTCAAACCTACCTTCCTTTCATTCATTCAGGGCATCTGCTGTGTGCAGTGAAGGTACTGGACATAAAACGGGAATCCTACACCGTCCCTCTCCACAAAGAGCCCTCAGCCTAGTCAGGGAGGCAGACCCACAAACAGGTTCTTACAACAGCATCAGGCGCGCCCCCAGCAACGGGAGGAAAGCCCCCACTGGGTGCTTCTGCCCGGGCCAGGCCGCGCGCGCGTGTGTGTGTGTGTGTGTGTGTGTGTGTATGTGTGCGCGCGCGCCTTATCTCCCTCTCCCTCATGGTCACCCTGCAGGGAGGGATGGGAAGGGGTCATGAGAGCACGGGGAAAGCCTTTCTGAGGGCAGGAAGCTGAGGTGTCCAGTGAGGAAGCCTAGCCATACAAGGTGGTGGAGGGGTAGTCACAGGTGAGAAATAGCAGGGGAAGGCTGGGGCTAGGGATTTGGGGGGTGGAGAAACAGTGAGGGGAGGCAGGGCCAGGAGATGAGTGTGGAGGTGGCAGTGCCCTGGCTGCAACCTGTGAGCCAGGGCTCCTTCTGTGGGCTGTGAGCTTCAGCGGCTCTAGGCAGAGGCTGACTCAGTTTGCTTACAGCCTTCCCCCCCATCCCTGCTCCACACAGACCTCCTACTCCAACATGGACACGCCATGGACATGCTGGGCCTGGCACACCCCGCCCGCCCTTTGTGCTTGCCCAAGCTGTGGCAAGGCATAGGGGGTGAGGGGTGTGCTGTGCTGGTTCTCTCTTCCCTCTTCACTGGCAAAGTCCAGCCCACACTGACCCCCTCCCACTCCTCAAGGCTCAGGCTTTATCTGGTTGGTTCCAGTTTTTGCCAGTGTTTGTTCCATTCCTGAACCCTCGCTGGCCGGGATTTGTTTGTGGAGGGGCCGAGGGGCTGGTTCACTGCGGGGCCTCCTCTCAGCCCTTGTCCCGGTCCCCGGCTGCCTTCACCCTGGTCCTCTCTGTGCCCTGTCCTTTCTCTGTGCATCTTCCGTTTCGTCCTCCATTGACTGTGTGAAGCTGCGGAGAGAGAGCTCTGCCAGCTTGGTGGCCTCCGATGAGCGGTTTAGGTTCGTTCTCTTTTTCCCGTCGGGTAAATGGGGTTGATAGTGCTCACCTTGCAAGGTTCGGGGGAAGATGTTATAAATAATACAGTAAAACTCCTAGCCCACCATGGACCTGGTAGCTGTCGGTGTATTCTCTATTTCTTTCTCTTTTTACTGTTTCTGCAAAGGAGCTGAAAATATTCTTCCCATTCCGCCACTCCTACCTTAATCCACCCCCCCCCCTTCCTCTGTCTCTCTGCTTAAGTGAATCATAACAGGGAACTGGCGTTTGCTCTGCGTTATATCATTAAATGCCTGTATGTTTCCCCGTTGTTACTTTTTAAAGCATGTGAGTGTTTTCTGTCCGTGTCTTGCTTCTGTGGTTAAGGGTTCCTCGGTCACCCCATTTTTCTCCCGGGACAGCCCTGGGTGGAGATGCCTCCTCATTCAACCACAGCCTGCAGGTCCTGCTCCGTGGGGACTGCGGGCGATGCCACCAGGCAGAGAGGGGCGTCCTCAACCCCATTTGTCCTCCCCCTGCTCCTTTGAACTCCATTCATCCCAATTTGCTAAATTTAAACTCAGTTTTTCCAGAAAGGCTCTGTACCCTGACCGCCTAAATCAAGCCTCTCCTTCCTCCTCTTCATGGCCTTTTAGGAACCTTCCCAGCATTAATTACCATGTTTGTCACCAGGTAATAAAAATCTCCACTCCCTGCCACCAGATTATATTTTTAAAGAAATGCAGCTCATTTCCAGTTAATAACCAGAGGCCCTGCTGTCCTCGGCCTGCTAGAGCGACATGATTTATAGCCCCTGGCTGAGCCCCTGCACCTGCGTGCAGGGCCATTGCTCTGGAGAAGGCCTGGCTCCCCGAGTCGCAGGCTGTGTCTTTCTCTCAGCGCTGTTCCGGGCTGGGGGGCTGCTGATTAAACGCTTGCTTCACCCTCACGCCCCGCACGCACGCAGCACCCAGGCCAGGAGCCCAGTGGGCACGATGTGCGCTCCGCTGGTCCTCAGCGATGGAGATAACGTTCTGTCTGCTTTCCCCTCACAGACCACGTCTCGGTTGGAGGCCTCGGGGACAGTTTTTATGAATATTTGATCAAATCCTGGTTGATGTCAGCCAAGACAGACACGGAGGCTAAAGACATGTACTACGAAGCCTTGACGGTAAGACAGCACCTTCCCGGTCCTCCGCCTCCCATGCTCACACGGGCCCGAGCGCCAGGGCCTTGTCCGCCCATCCCCCACAGGGAACCACAGGACAGCTGCCGCCCATCAGTCACTGCACACCTGTCTCATAACTCTTCTCCACACCTTGAAATTAGGGCCGTGTTAGCATCCTTGTTTCACAGATAGAAAACCCAGGCGCGAGGAGGTGCGCTCATTTGTCTGAGGCCTCGCAGGAAGCGGCAGGCGGTCTGATTCAGAAACCTCGGTATCTAGGCTTCAGCTGATGTGTCGGAGCCCAGAGCGCAGCAGGCGGTGGCTGGCAGCCCCCACGCGGGAGGTGCTAAAGCAAGACCCTCAGCCGTCTTCCTGCCAAGCCAGAGGCGACAGCTAGTACATCCAAGTGGGCGGGGCCTCTGTCAGTGGAGGATCCAGTTCTGTCCCTTCTCTTCATGGAGATGGAAACCAAGGCCCAGAGAGGGAACGCACTTACTCAAAGCCTCACAGCACGGGACTGGCAGAGCTGCAGCCAGAGTGAGGTGGTGGAAGGATGGACGGTGGGTGGGTCGGGGGTATGGGCGGATGGATGGATGACCTCTCACTGCCCTCCGATCACATGAACCTAGCCAGCGATGGCAGTGCCTAAAGGAAGCACATTGAAACAGGCCTGCAGGGCTGTGGACTCTTAAGCTACGGCCTCAGTCATGAGTTTCCCCTGCCCAGCGCCCAGGCACCAAGACTCAGTCATGAAGCAGCTCCTGGGACTCCAGTCCCAGCTCAGCCTGGCTCAGCCCCGTCCACGAGGTTCCATGGCTGAGCCCAGCCCACAGCCAGTGTCTCCTGTCGCATCTGGTTCCGCTGGGGGCCAGGTGTGCTGCCCTTCCTGCCACCCACATGCAGTTCACGAGCAGCCTAGTTCCCTGCCCTCAGGCGCACTGTAGTTGAGGCTTCAGGGGAAGAAATGGCCATGAATTATTTAAGCAAACGGGGAGCTTTATGGAAACACGTGACTGAATAGGAGACAACTGGCTTTGCTCCTGTATTTGATCTTCCCCTGCAGTGTCTCTGACCCTGGTAAGGGCTGGGCCTATGCCAACTTTGGGGCTTTGAAGAACGTTCTGGTGGTTGTCAACCTTGTTGGCCTGTTAAAAACCCTGATGGTCAGCCCTGGCCGGTGTGGCTCAGTTGGTTGGGGTGTCATCCCATGCACCAGAAGGTCCAGGGTTCGATTCCGGGTCAGGGCACATACCTAGGTTTCAGGTTCGATCCCCCCATCAGGGCACATGCAAGAGGCAACTGATCAATGTATCTCTCTCACATCTATGTTTCTCTCTCTCTTTCCCTTCCTCCCTCTCTAAAAATCAGTTTAAAAAAATGTTTATCCCAATGGCCGGTCTGCACCCCAACAAGGTTACATCAGAACCTCTGGGTGGGACCCAAGCAACAGCCTGGGAAGCTGCTGGGCTGGGGGCTGGGGGCAGTGCCAGTGTGCAGGTTAGACCAGTATCTCGGTGGGCATGGGGGCTTCAGACAGGCTGACTGGGCAACCCCCAAGGTCATGGGAGAAAGGACAAGGACAGGGACTAGGCACTCAAGGTCATTCTGGCCTTCTCTGGGCACTACATTTAGTGCCGTAGGCCCCATCTCACAGGTGATGAAACGGAGGCTCAGAAAGGCTCAAGATCACACAAGTGTCAGGCAGGGTGCAAACAGGGTCCGACTGCCTCGAGGTGCAGTGCTCCTGCCTCCACTTACCAGCTGCCAACACACAGAGGAGCCTGGCTGCAAAGTCCCTCTCGGGCGGGGGTGGGGTAGGGTCCCATCCAGGAGGCTAAGGAAGCCAGAGCCTCTGAATAGCCTCCCTGCCCGCCCAGAAATTAGTCTCGTTTTACAGATGAAGAAAGGGGGTCTTCAGGAAAGTGAAATACGTTGCCCAGAGTCGCCCAACTCTCAAAATGCAGAGCTGGGGTTCCAGCACCGCCTGCCTCTCAGTCAGCTCTTTGCTATGTCTCTTGCCATGATCTAAGCCTCCTGACCACTCCATGGCAGCCTGAGCTGTCTGTGTTTCTCTCAGTTTTAGAAGCCTTGGTTTGTGTGTTGTTATTTTTATCTTTGCATCTGCCATCTCAGTTGTCTCTTCAAAGAGAAACTGCGTTATCATTTCCTCTTTACCAAAGTTACTTAGCTTGGGGTCAACCCCAAATAGAAATAACCTATGGGAGACAGTCTTGAAGATGAAGATTTTCGGCTGCAGTGTGAGACTTTCTGGGATCCCCTCCAACTCATGTCTGTGTTCTCTCCCAAGCATTAACAATGGGTAACTGAACCATGTTTCTGCACCTGGACTAGACCTGCCGCCCGCCCCGCACCTGCATGCTCAGGGATGCAGAGCAGCTGCCTGGACCCAGCTCTGCCCAGCCGTGGCCAGCTGTCCACGCCTCCTCCCCACGTGAGCAGGTGCCCTGGCCTGGCCATCAATATTGCTTCCCCGTCTGCTGCCCAGTGAGGGCCCTGCAGCCAACCCACCAGCCAGACCTCACAGAGAAGAAGGAAAAAACACTCAGGGAGCAAGTTGGGTTTGAGCACCTTCTGTATGCCAGGCCCTGGCTGGAGATTGCTGGTGGTGGCTTCTGTCACACGCCACTCAGAGTCCTGGGAGAGACACGTTCCATAGAAACATACGTGAACGTGTGTACGCAGAGTGGGGACAGCACCATGTAGGAAGATAGTGGGATAGTAGGATAACGTGGCAGCAGTGGTGTGGGCTAAGCTGTCCGCTCCAAGGACGCACCCAGAAGAGGCCCGAGGCCGGGCTGGAGTTAGCAGTGGGACGGGAGCAGCGTGCAAAGCCTGAGACAGGAATCCTCATCTGCTTCACGCACATCACCGTGGCAGAGACCTCTGACCTCACTGCAAAGCAGGACCCCTCCCCACATTTCCCTGGCCTGTCCCCTCGATTTATTTCATTCAAAATGCTGATCACAAAGCGTGATATTCGTGTGCATTGATTTTGGGGGAAGTCTCTGTGCTCACGAGTGAGCTCCCTAAGGCAGGGTCCAGGCCCATCTTCAGGGGCTGTATCCCTTGCACCTCCACAGCCCTGGCACCAAGGAGGTGCTCACAAAATACTCATTGGGGCTGGGGTGCAGGAGTGAAGAGGCCAGTGGGCTGAGGAGGGAGGGCAGGGGGCCGGCTGGAGAGGAACTGTGAAGGCCGTTTATTGAGGACTCTCTCTGTGCTGGGAAATCGGCTGAGCTCTACAACACATCTCCTTTAACCCTCATGACCCTATGAAGCGGTTCATGTTCTTACCCGCATTTTATACGCAAGGAAGTTACAGCATGGAGAGAACATAGCACCCGCCCAGAGTCACACAGCTCCAAACTGGTAGAGATGGGGTTTGAACCCAAGATGGGGTCCTTGTCCCAGTCCTGGTCTGACTGCATGACCCGGGACAAGGCACTCGGCCTCTTGTGGAGAGCACTGCAGACTATGTACTGGCTTGTCCTGGGCGTTAAGTGGGAAGGCGTGTAATGAGGGACTGTAGAGAGCACCTCTCAATTTTCTATCGTTTTCTTGTTTTGTTTAGAATCTGATGAAATATATGTGCCCTTGTCCCATGAAGATGCACATACAGCCCTGGCTGGTGTGGCTCAGTGGGTTCGGCGTCATCCTATGCACCAAAAGGTCACAGCTCAATTCCCGGTCAGGGCACATGCCTAGGTTGCAGACTCGATCCCCAGTAGGGGGCATGCAGGAGGCAGCTGATTGATGTTTCCCTCTCACATCGATGTTCTCTCTCTCTCTCTCCCTCTTCTTTCCTCTCTCTCTAAAATCAATAAAAACAATTTTTTAAGAAAAAGAAAATGCACATACACAAAAGTGTCGTGTACAATTTTAGGGGCATTTGTGACACCCTGAAGCCCATCCACGGGTTAAGATTCCCTAACCCAGGAGGGTAATAATTCTTAAAGATATTTTGAAAGGTTTTGTATGTAGATTTTCAGGTCTGTGTAAGAGACTCACCCTGGGGCGCTACCTTATGTCTCAGCCTCCAGCAGGCTGCAGGGCGAGTGGCAGCGCTCCCATGGGCCCCATCAGGGCCAGCGGCCGGCTGGGGTCAGTGGGCCGCCTCTGCCGGGATGGAGGGCTCGGTAGAGCCGCGTTTGCTGCTGCTCCAAATACTCACTTTCTGTCCTCTCCGCTCCTTCCCTGTGCCCTCCCACACCCCCTCTCCCTGCCCAATTCCCACCTTGTTCCCAGGCAATAGAGACCCACTTGGTGAATGTGTCTCCGGGGGGGCTGACCTACATTGCCGAGTGGCGCGGGGGGAACCTGGACCACAAGATGGGGCACCTGGCCTGTTTCTCCGGGGGCATGATCGCCCTGGGCGCTGAGGATGCTGAGGAGGACAAGAGGGCCCACTACCGAGAGCTCGCAGCCCAGATCACTAAGACGTGCCACGAGTCGTACGACCGCTCAGGTAACCCTGCCAGGGGACAGGCCGCAGGACACACCGAGGCTAGACCCCTGGAAGAACTGAAGTCCGGCAGAGTGGGGGAGTGCAGGAACCGTGGTCTCAGGGAAGGCTCGCCTTCCGCAGTTAGGCAGAATTTGAACAAGGGACATGCTGTCTATGTACTGAGGTTGAAACCTAAATTAGAGGGGAAATAGGGTGATGTATTAAGCCCTTTGTGTGTGCCAGGTATTGTTCAGCACTTAATATGTCATTGCTGAACCTCACAACACAGATGAGGAAACTGAGGCTCAGGGATGATGTGGCCACAGATCACATGACGAGGCCCCATGAGTGGGGCACAGAGCAGAGGGTCCTCTGGCCCCTGAGGCAGAAACATTGGCCTCCCGAGCCTAAAGAATTCTTTCTCCCTGACCCCCTAACCCCCAGCACCTCTGCTTTTCCTCCCCAGAACCCCTCCATTTAGTGGGGCTGGGCACCTCCTGGCACCACCTTTTATCACCCTCTTGGATCCAAGCTTGAGCGCTTCTTGACCATCCGCTCAGCACTCATGCAATACGGTCAAATGCCAGAGTCAGAAGTCACGTTAGAGAACATGAACCGACTTTCATTTTACACATGGGAAGCTGAGTCAGTCCAGAGCCGAAGTCACCGCTGTGAGTGGCTAAGCCAGGCCAGAACCCAGGTCTCCTGATGCTCAGCCCCCTCCTATGTGCTGCCTCTGAACAGCGGCCCTCAGCGCCATCCCCAGCCCCCCAAGGCCCCAGGAGGTGCCCGCTACTCGGAATTTAACCCCAGTCTTGGCTGGAGGAGATGACCCAAGATTTGCAGTAAAAAATTCCTGGTTCAGGTGCCACTCTGCCACTCACCAGCTGGTGGCCTCCGTTTTCTCGTCGGTTCAGTGTGAACAGGAACACGGGTCTCCAGGACGGGGTCTCTACCTGACCCCAGAAAGCACATTGCCAGCGCCCTCAGCCAGCAGCATGGGAGGGTTTGTTAGGTCCACCGAGCTGTGTCTGTGACCGCAGCAGCTGAGTCCTGACTGGGCTGTTCAGAAGACTAGCAATTCACAACGGGTCCTAAAACTGGTCTTCAAGTCCCCTCAAAGAGCTCTCTCTGTCGGCACCATAAACAAAGAGGAAATCTCAGGAATAATAAAAAGCTTGCTATTTGTCTGGGACAATCAGCCCCGACCATAAAAGACAGTCCGCGTAATCGAGCATATTGTTCCAGCCAGCCTGGCTCCTCCGCGGGCGGCTGCAAGAGGCGCTCTCGCCCTCACCCCATTAGCAGCTTGGCAAGACGACTGTTTTCTGATGGTAGGAGTGCCTGCACCAGCTGAGAGGATCAGAAGGGCCTGGGTCTGGCTAATTCCTCTCCCAGGACGCCCTCCACAGAAGAGGAGGACATCCTGCAAAGCCCGTGTTTTGAGGAAAAACAACTCGGGGCCTCTTGGGTCCTGAACCATGGTGGGAGGAGGAAGGGCTCACAACAGAACCAGAACCAGGCCCTCGGCCAACCTGGACAGGATGTGCAGGCGTTAAAGAGAGGAAGACCCAACCCGCATGCTCTAAACCGAGGCCTAGAGGGTCAGACTCAGGAGGGAAAGAGAGGACGCAGCCTAGGGAGGGGACATCAGACAAATCCCGGGTAACATCCCAGCCCAGCCTTAGCGCGCTGTGTTCCCCTGGACAGATTACTTAGCCTCTCTGATCCTCAGTTCCACGTGCAGGGAAGAGGGATAATAACACCTCCCTCACCAAGAACACATTTCTTTAAGGATTGAAGTAGTAAAGCACTCAGCACAGCCTTTGAAATCACAGATGGTGGCTGCGGTGGTGGTTATGTAATTGTGGTCATCCACAAAACAGGAATGGCAGTAAATTGTCCACAAACGAACAAAACAATGGCAGCAGCAAAGCCAGACCTCACCAGCCTTGCCCAGTCCGCTCCCTCTGCCCGAGTATGAGTGTGCATGTTCTGGGCAGGTCTCTCCCTCATCTCCATGTCAGCAGTCTCCCAAACTCTGGAAGGCTGGTTCTGAGAGGAGCTAACAGCAGCTTCCTGAGGTCTGTGGAGAAGCTTCATTGCATGTGAGCACATTAAAGGAGCTGATGAGTCCTGCATGAGTGAGACTGTTTTACTTTTTTAACCCATTGCTCTCCATTGTGTTTAAACCTGGCACCCTGGCTTGGCTGAGCTCTGATTAACATCTTGCAGGGCTTATATCTCAAAATGCGCAGTTAGGGAGCACCACCCCAACCTGTGTCTCCCAGACTGCTGGGTAGTTCATTTGGATTCTCAAATTCTCAAATTACAAAATTTTGAGGCCTCAAGGGTCTTGCTTTGGCCAGTCTGGGCCAAGAGGGAAGTTGTATATCCGCCAGGCTCAGCCTTATCAGGCAATCCAGGCAGACCCACCCCGCACCCTCCGTCACCCCCTGATCTACCCTGGGCAGCAGGTGGACGGTCTGACCCAGGCCCTCTGGTTCGTCATCCCACAGATACCAAACTGGGGCCCGAGGCCTTCTGGTTTAACTCCGGCAAAGAGGCCGTGGCCACGCAGCTGAGCGAGAGCTACTACATCCTGAGACCCGAGGTGGTGGAGAGCTACATGTACTTATGGCGACAGACCCACAACCCCATCTACCGGGAGTGGGGCTGGGAAGTGGTGATGGTGAGTGGGCTGGGCGGGGCTGGGCTGGTGGAAGGAGGGTGGGGAGGCTTAAACGGGTGGCAGGTGCCCCTGAGAAGTCAAGAGTCCAAAACCCGTGGCTCAGGCGCTGAGAGGAAGGTCAAGCCAGGTTGGCATCTGGCTAAAGTTCAGAAATCAAGGGTTAAGGTTATAGTTGCAGAGCCAGGAATCCCCAGTCAAGCCAGGAACTTGAAGAGGGTTCTGAGGCCCGTAGCCTTGGGGCCCTGGCCCGGTGCCAGCAAACTTAGAGGGGCAAAGACGGGGCCAGGGCACATGCGGTCACTGCTTTCTGACCCTGAAGCCTGGACCAGTGCCTCAGATGTCGCCTCTCAAACAGGAACAGCTGCCCGGCCAGCAGCTCCCCTCCCTCCTCTCCCCAGAGCCAGCCCAGCCCCTTGCCACCCCCGCCCTCTCTGGGCTCTGCTCACCCACCCACTCACCCCACCCATCTCTCCTCTTGTCCCCAGCTACCTAGTGGGAAATCTCATGCCCACTTTAGGACAAGTGTCAGAGGCAGGTATGGGGACTCTGGAAGGTTCCTTGATGGATGCTGAGCCTTCTCTGTCCTCCCCTCCTTCCCCACCCACTGCTCTCAGAGGCAGGTACTGTCCTGGGGAGCCACACCCCGATTGTCATACTCAGGTGGCACAGGCCTGCTCAGGATCGTTGTCATGGCTCTCTGGCCAGAGTCTCTTGCTTCCCCAAGGCCAAGTGTTTGTGCTCTGGGCCCCACCTGCAAACCCTCAGTGGATGCGAGATGCATTCCTACACCAAAGACAGAGCCCACGGCCGGCCCACCTCCAGCCCAGGGACCAGGTCTTCACGGAGAAGCCTGGGGTGACAGTCCCACATCCAGCCCGTGAGCACCACCAGCGCCCTCCTCTGTCCCCACTGGGCACGTCTGACATCAGTCTGTTCCATGAGAGGCAGAGAGAAGCCTCTAGGCTCACACCAGGTGGAGAGCTCGGGCACAGCTCTCCCACTGGGACTGAGCTCCTGGCATCGGGACCCCCAGCCTGGCGGCAGGCGCTGACCCTTGAGAATAGCTCGGCCTTCTGCTTCCACAAACACCAGGGGTTCCCCGTCGAGGGGTCAGGGGCCTGCCTATTGGCGAGCTTGGGGGTCCTCTCCTCTCCCCACACCCAGGCCTTGGAGAAATACTGTCGGACAGAAGCAGGTTTCGCCGGGATCCAAGACGTGTACAGCAGCATCCCCAACCACGACAACAAGCAGCAGACCTTCTTTCTAGCGGAGACGCTAAAGTGAGTCGGGGCTCGGTCACTGTTCTTTCCAGCGGACAACGCGGCTTTCCTAGGGAGGCGGGCGGTCAGCAGTCTGTCCCTTCCCCAGATCAGGGTCTGCAGTCACAGGAAGGGGGCCCTCGGGGTGGGGCCTTAGCATAGTGTGAGACCCCGCCCCATGGGTGAGCCTTGGGCCAGGCCAGTTTCTACTCAGAGAGTGAGACTGGGTTGGACTCTACCCCCTAAAGCCGTGGTCGTGTCGGCAAACTGCGGCTCACGAGCCACATGCGGCTCTTTGGCCCCTTGAGTGTGGCTCTTCCACAAAATACCACGGCCTGGGCGAGTCTATTTTGAAGAAGTGGCGCTAGAAGAAGTTTAAGTTTAAAAAATTTGGCTCTCAAAAGAAATTTCACTCATTGTACTGTTGATATTTAGCTCTGTTGACTAATGAGTTTGCCAACCACTGCCCTAAAGTATTAGCTGTGGGACAAGTTCAGTTCTGTAACCTGTCTCCTCAGGTTCCTTAAGTTCCATAAAACTAAGCTCCTTCTGCAAACCAAGAAGAAGGTGACGGTGTCGATAAGCTGGTGACTTTCCTCTGCAGCGTTGCTGCACTGTTCCCTGGGCTCCTTGCTGCTCCCCAGAGCAGCACCCTTGAGCCTTAACCCTTTCGGGTCCATTCCTTCTCATAAAAACCCACAGGGCTTGGGAAGCTGGGCTTCTGGAGTCACCACTCCCTGTTCATGTTAGTGCCCTAACATGAGGGGCACAGGAGGCAGAAGCCCAGTGCGGGCTCAGGCCACCTGCACAGAAAGGAGAAGCCAGGCCCTAGGGTGTCCTGGCAGGACCCCCACAGAGCAGGTGGGAAAGGGCCCGAATGAAGCTGTTGGGTGCGAGGGCTGCGGCAGGGCCAGGATTAAACCAGGGCTGTCTGCCCCAAGCCCAGTGCTCTTCTCGGCGTCCACAGCATCTCCCCTGGGCCCCACCCTCTGAGTGGATTTGGGGTCTTGGCCCGCCCTGCACCGGAGCCACAGGCCTGTGGCAGAGGCCCCCGAGGTTCATTCCGGGGCCCTGTCCCCAGAGCACTGACGGCCGTGTCTCGCCCTCCCTGCCTGGCACAGGTATCTCTATCTTCTGTTCTCTGAAGATGACACGCTGTCCCTGGAAGACTGGGTGTTCAACACGGAGGCCCACCCGCTGCCTGTGAACCACTCGGACAGCGCTGGCCGGGTCGGGGGCCAACGCTGACCCCAGCTCCCGCCGCCCTGAGCCGCAGGGACGCCTCGCCTTTTCAGGTTTGGGGACTGTTCTCAGAGGGATTGGGAACGTAGGCCCCACTCCAGACAGATGTGCTGGACACCCCTCTTCTCCTCTGTGAGGAGACAGGCCGGGAGACCGATGTCACACCAGGCCCAGACATTCCTTTCTATGGAGAATTTCTATGAAACCCACTCAGTTGCCATTCCAGGGCCAAAGGACTGGAGGTTTGCGTATCGACCCCGTGTATTTGGTTCACTTCCTTTCGTATTGGGGATATTTTGGGTTTTGCTTGATTTTGCCTTTTCTCTTACAGTTGTGTTTTATCACAAATTATAAGTTAGTTTTCAAAATCCCATGCTTTCAAAAACAATCACCTTGATCAACTAAACCTTAAAGTATTTGTACACGTACAAAAACCTTGACCTTATTTCTATATTTTAAATGCCTCTTGCCCAACATTTACTATTCGTTCAATTACCTGTCATTTACCTTATCATTTGAGGAGGGGTTCCCCTTTGATTTGGGTTTAAGTGTTACGAATACCAGTGCTATTTTCATTATTGTAATGGAGAAATCTGAAAACTTACAATAAAAGAGTTTATTGAATAAGAAATACGATTGGGTTCGTTGCACATCAGTGATTCCTGGGAAAACTATTGCAAAATGTTTTCAGAAAAATCAACCAGCAGTTGGTTTAAGGTATAATTTAGTAAATGACTCCAACTTCTATTACCTTCCCTTAAATAGGACCTAATATATTCGGAAAGGGGGAAATACTTTGAAAGAGTTGGATATTTATACTTAGGTCAAGGCTTGGAAGAGGCCCAGAGAGAGGCAGCAACTTGCCTGAGGTCACGCAGCCAGTGAAGGCAGAGGGGACCCAGCCCCTGTGATTTGCCCACCACCCCAGTCCTGTGTTCGTGTGCTCCATCCTTCAGCAGCTGCTCGGTGCGGGCCGCAGGGTCGGACGTGGTGAGATGCCAGAGACACTGCCCTCAGGGGGCCTACAAGTCAGGGAGGCAGAAGCACAGTAAGTGGCGTGCCTGCGGGTTATACGGTACGGAATGCTGCAAAGGAGACGAGCCGCCGAAGGACTAACGGCGAGGGCCTATCTTGGGGGCCAAGGAGAGCCTCCCTGACCAGAGAGCCTTCAAGCTGAGACCTAGAAGCTAAGAAGGAACAGTGGGATGAGCACCCACAAATCCACTCTCCCCTGTGACCATCCCCTGCTTCCCTGAGGCCCCCTGAAAGGAATCCAGGTCCCAACAGTGAGGTGAGCGCTCCTCCTCCCCTCACCTCTCCCCCCTCTGCAGCTTGTCCACACAGCTTACTTCACAGGGACATTGTGAGCCCTGGCGCATGCTCAGCCGCTTCATGTTGGCTCTGTATGGACCCGAGGAGCCCCTGGGGTGTGGGGCCCGGGGCAGGGGACTCACATCTCTGGGTCATCTTTTCCTGCACCTCACGAGGTCGCTGTGAGAGTCAGTGGGAGGCCACTGGTGCCTGCAGGTGTGGGGAGTGGAGGGCAGAACTCTGGTGTTTCCATCCGCTTCTCACGCAGCAGCCAGAGCTGTCGGTGAGTTCACCTGTCGCAGGAGCCCTGGCACTGGGCGAACAAGTCACTGCCTGAGTCCAGTGAGTGGCTTTGGTGACTCACCTGTGCCCATAAAAAATAAACAAAAACAGCCTAACTAGTTTGGTTCAGTGGATAGAGCATCGGACTGCAGACCAGAGGGTCCCGGGTTTGATTCTGGTTGAGGGCACTTACTGTACCCTGGTCGGGGCATGTGCAGGAGGCAACCGATCGATGTGTTTCTCTCACATTGATATTTCTCTCTGTCTTTCCCTCTCTCTTCGACTCTCTCTAAAAATCAATGGGAAAAATATCCTCGGGTGAGGATTTAAAAAAAAAAAGAAAGAAAAGAAAACAGAAGAACACGTTACACAAACACTATAGAAAGGTTAGAAAATAAAGATAAGCTTAAAGAAAAAACATTCACTGTCCAGCCCTCCAAGGTGAATACCATTATATTTTCTTCTAGACCTTTTTCTGTGAATGTGCAGGATATATTTTTTGTAAATACTGTGCACCCTGTTTTATTACAATCTGCTTCTGTGCTAAACTATGTATTATAGACATATTTTCATGTCAACAAGTATATATTTATCTCATTGCACAGTATTCCCTCATGTGCTGACTCATGCGATGGGTCTAAGCCCCGATTGCTGGGCATTTGGGTTCTTAGCTACAAAAAGAAGCCAACTCCCTCTGACGTAAGCAGTAATAATAATCCTCCTATCTAATAAAAGAGTAATATGCAAATTGATCATCACTCCAACACAAGATGGCTGCCCCCATGTGGACACAAGATGGCTGCCACAAGATGGCCAGCAGGGGAGGGCAGTTGGGAGGGACCAGGCCTGCAGGGGAGGGCAGTTAGGGGTGACCAGGCCTGCAGGGGAGGGCAGTTGGGGGCAATCAAGCCTGCAGGGGAGGGCAGTTAGGGGTGACCAGGCCTGTAGGGGAGGGCAGTTAGAGGCAATCAGGCTGGCAGGGGAGCAGTTAGGCATCAATCAGGCTGGCAGGGGAGTGGTTAGGGGGTGATCAGGCTGGCAGGCAGAAGCGGTTAGGGGCAATCAGGAAGGCAAGCAGGCGAGCAGTTGGGAGCCAGCAGTCTTGGATTGTGAGAGGGATGTCTGACTGCCCATTTAGGATCGGGCCTAAAGGGTCAGTTGGACATCCCTCGAGGGGTCCCAGATTGGAGAGGGTGCAGGCTGCGCTGAGGAACACACACACCCCTGTGCACGAATTTTGTGCACCGGGCCTCTAGTAATAATAATAATCCTACCTAATAAAAGAGAAACATGCAAATTGACCGTACCTTCGCTACACCCACAGCCAATCAGAGCGAACAAGATGGCGGTTAATTTGCATATGCGGGCGCTGAGCGGCCTGGGTCCCGGAAACATCCTCCAGACCCAGGCCTCTCCTAGCCTGTAGGCCCGCGCTTAGGTCCTGAGTGGCAGGGGTCCCAGAATGCCCCCTGGCCACTCGAAGACTATGGGTGCAGGCCCCAAGCCGCCTATAGCGACGCGGGGATGTTCCCGCCCTGCCCCCAGTGGCTTGCAAAGGCTCGCGCATGAAGCAGCGGTTTGGGGCCACGCCCCCAGCCAGGCGCCCACGACCCGGGGATGGCTGCTGGCCTCTGGGGTGTGCCGAGACCCTGGTGGCCACCGCTGCGTGCTGCCCAGGGTCCCTGCATGCCCCGAGCCTGGGGCCCATGGTGGGGCTGGCTGCTGGCCTCCCCCAGCAGCTTGCAAAGGCTCGCGCACGATGCCGCGGTTTGGGGTGCCACCCCCAGCCAGGCGCCCAGGACCGGGGGCTGGCTGCTGGCCTCTGGGGTGTGCCAAGACCCTGGCGGCCACCGCTGCATGCTGCCCAGGGTCCCTGCATGCCCCCAGCCTCGGGCCCATGGTGGGACTGGCTGCTGGCCTTGGGGCGTTTGGAGACGGGGATGTTCCCACCCCGCCCCAGAGGCTTTCCAAGCTCCAGCACCAAGTGGCGGTTCGTTTCCACTCCCCCAGCCCAGCGCCCTCCACAGGGGGATGGCTGCTGGCCTCTGGGGTGTGCGGAGACCCCAGCAGCCACCACCAGGTGGCAGGGACACACCCCTAGCCCAGTGGTCACAACCCAGGGGCTGCATGAGCTGCAGAGGATACACCTTTTTTTAAAAAAATATTTTATTGATTTTTTTTTTACAGAGAAGAGGGGAGAGGGATAGACAGTCGAAAATATCAATGAGAGAGAAATATCGATTAGCTGCCTCCTGCACACTCCCCACTGGAGATGTGCCTCCAACCAAGGTACATGCCCTTAACAGGAATCAAACCTGGGACCCTTCAGTCTGCAGGCCCACGATCTATCCACTGAGCCAAACCAGTTTGAGAGTAAATACCTTTTCTGACAACTCATTGGCTAAGCTCCCTGTAGGCCGCCACTTGCAGTGTTCTTGGTAATTTGGATTATAAGAATCCAAGAAGGTGATCTAGGGTTTTTCCACCACACTCCTGGAGAAAAAATGAAGGTCCCTTGAGGGGTCCCAGATTGGAGAGACTGCAGGCTGGGCTTAGGGACAACACCCCCCCACACACACGCCCCCCCCCCGTGCACGAATTTCGTGCACCGGGCCTCTAGTAATAATAATAATAATAATGATGATGATGATGATGCTTTGAAATGCCTTGGGAGGCTCATGAAATCTCAAGAGAGTGAACAGCCAGACCTCAAGAAGGACGAGGAAGAGGATTTGGCCGGGGATCCAGGCTGCGGGAGCCAGGGGCAGCCTCCCCAGGCACACCACCAGGACCGGTGAATCCAAGTGTTTCCAGATCCGGCCTTTTCCCTTCAGGACATGAGCTTCCAATTGGCCTTGCCTGTGTCATGTGCCCCAGCCACGGGAGGGCAGGGCATCTCGACTGGAGAAAAAAATAAAGTTGCTACCAAAATAGTAGACCTGCACGGGGCTGGGCACCAGCACTGGACTGTTCGAAGGTTTTGCTTCAGTGTTTTTCAGTATCATAAAGAGAGTTACGAGAGCATAGTTGGCCATTCCTTTCCCTCTATCCAGCTCCTCAGAGTCAATTCCTGGAATATCTCCCAACTGCAGAGTCACTTCCAAGTTCCCTGAGGCCCCAGGCTCCCCGCTGGGCCCATGTCACTGTCCTCCCCTCCTCCCCCAGCATCTCATCTTCTCCATCTTCTCTGTTATTGCTGGGAGCAAGTTGTAAAAATGAATATTTTAAAATTCATCCTCCAGGAGGGCCCTTGCAGGTGAAGAAACATCGTCCTTTAGGCAATTTAACTCCATCCCAGGGATAAAAAAAAATAAGTAAGACCCAGGGTAGGCTGAGAGAGGAATTAAAGGATGAGTCATCCTCACTGAAGCAGAATCCAAGCTCCAGAACCAGGCCCTGAGTAGACCCTCCTTCGGAGCCGGGATCAGCGTGATGCTGGGCTCATTGAAGCCTCCTTTTTGCCCTCGCTGTGACGGAACTCTTTTGCACCTGTTCTCGTCATGTAACAGCTTGATGCTGGTTCCTTCCCAGAAAGCTTCACTAGCACCTGGCTCCAGGCACTGAGGCCTGCAGAGCATCGCCCCCTGGGAAGAGGGGGACACGGTCATTTTCCCGATGCCTCCCTTTAAGTGACTGTTTGCTTGTTCGGACTGGCTTCGCACACCGCGTTATGTCTTTGGCAAGTTACAAAGTTCAATAGCCAAATGCATTGGAAAGAAACGCAGAAACAGAACATCTGATTTAAAGACAGCATCCCCGAGATCCAAGATGGGATTCTCGGTTCTTTCCCTGTGCTTTGGGGAGGTCACGCTTCGTGGTTTGAGAAGGTGCTGGAGATGGGAACTGGGCCAGCTCCCCCCAGCTGCCCCTTTGGGGTCTATCCCTAAAAACACTCCGATGCCTTTTATTTTGTATCTAAAAATATCTGTTTAGTTTCCTATATTTGGGACAACATATTGATCCCACTCAGCCTGTCTCTCAAATCAGAGCTTCTCAAACTTGAATGTGCACCTGAACCACCCGGGGATCTTGTTAACATGCAGGTTCGGCCCTAGCCGGGTGGCTCAGTGGACAGAGCATCAGCCTGCGGACCAAAAAGGGTCCCGGGTTCGATTCTGGTCAAGGGCATGTACCTAGGTTGCAGGCTCCTCCCCAGCCCGGGCCCTGGTTAGGGGAGTGCAGGAGGCAACCAATCAATGTGTTTCTCTCACATGGATGTTTCTCTCTGTCTTTCCCTCTCTCTTCCATGCTCTCTAAAAATCAATGGAAAAATATCCTTGGGTGAGGATTTTTTTTTTTTTAAAGCAGGTTTGTATTCAGTGGTTCTGACATGGAGCCTAAGAGCCTGCACTTCTAACAGCCTCCCAGGAGATGCTGATGCTGCGGGCCCCAGGACCGCACTTGGAGTAGCAAGGCCTCAGCTAACGGCCACTCCTTCGGTGTCTGCCTTGTGTCTGCATCCTGGAGTTGTAACCTCTCCAGAGGAGAACAGGGGGACTTGGATGCTGGGATGGCATCTATAGGGACCTTGGCTGCAGAAGAAGCGACCTTGAAACAGGCGTGGCTATTGCCTGCCCAGCAGCTCCCCCTCCTCCAGGGCCGTCAGGAGAGGAAAGGAGCAGGCTTGCAGGTGGCTTGGAGCCACGCTGCCCAGTAGAGCTTCCTGTGACAATGGAAATGTCCCGTACCTGTGCCGTCCAGCAGGGTAGCCACAGGTGGATGTGGAGCGCTTAAAATGGCAAGTGCAACTGAGGAACGAATTTTTTAAATATATTTTTACTGATTTCAGAGAGGAAGGGAGAGTGAGAGATAGAAACATCAGTGATGAGAGAGAATCATTGACCGGCTGCCTCCTGCATGCCCCACACTGGGAACTGAACCGTGACCTCCTGGTTCATAGGTCAACGGCTCAACCACTGAGCCACACTGGCCAGGCTGAGGAATGAAGTATTTAATTTTGTTTCATTTTCATTAACTATGAATAGGCACGTGTGGTTCCTGGTCGCCGATCTGGACAGCGCAGTCTCAGAACTTAGAAAGCCTGGCCTCTGCTCTCTGACTCCCTGACCCTCCACCAGTGGCATCATTACAAAAACAATCTTCCCTTGAACATCCCTGGTTATTTTTATACTCATCCCAGCCTCTGATTGTTTTCTGCAAAAGCCTCTGGCTTTTATTTTGTTTTGTTTTCTCACTTACTGTCTATCTGCAGACCACTGTGCATTAGGGCAGGTTGAAGATGAGAAAAGCAGAGTGGCAGGACAGAAGAGAACAAGAGCAGGGTGAAACCTTTCCCTGGGCTGTGTGACCTGAGGCAAGGCCCTTAACCTCTCTGAGCCTCTGCTTCCCCATCTGTGGAAAACGAGGGTGATTTCAAGGGTTGAGCTCCCCAGTGTAGAAATTCAGTACATATAGTGATGATGGCTATTATGTGAATGTCCTTTGTAAACTATAAAGCCTTGTGAAAATATGAGGCAAAACATTGCTGTCAGAATTTTTTTTTTTTTTTAACAAAATGCTCTGAAACCTGAAGGAAGCTGCGTCAACCAGGCCCAGGAGACAGACCGAACTCTCAAAGCAATAAATCTGAACATTTTCTGCCTTTCGCACTGAGCAAGCATCTTGTTGGCCCTGAGTCTATGAAATTGGGAGGGAGACTTGTTGACTGTCCCAGGGCCTTGGGGGGTGCTCAGATCGGGGTGCAGGACTGAAGGAAGATGCTGAGAGCGTGCCCCAGGATCTGGCCCAGAGGTGTCTCTACTTTCAGGGAAGGTTGAGGTCCAATTCATATTTCCTCTTCATGGCGTCTGGAGTCTTGATGAATCCTGTAGGCAACGATTCACAGAGGAGGAAACTGAGGCCCAGAGAGGCCTGCTCAGGTCTAACAGCTGCTCTTGGCCTCTGGGCAGCTCTATGGAAGCCCAGAGCCGAGTCCCAGGGGTGATCCTTGCCCCAGAGGCTTGTAAACCCACCCACCCCCAGCACCCGGCTGACCTTCCCAGTCCCAGCAGCGCATCTCTCCAGCCCTGGGTCCAGAGACCGGCAGGGTGTCCGTGTCTTTAACAAAAAGCAAGTGTAATAAATAAAAGTTATCTGGTAGAGAAAACTTCCCTCGTTTATTTTCCAGGGGCTTTGGCTCATCAATCTTCCCCTCCTAACCTGCTTTGTGCTCTGTTAGCTTTGCTTCCTGATAGAACGGAATTTGCTTTTCTAATGGCATCTGCCGTATGCTGGGTGTCCCCAAACATTAATGGTAACCAGCTGGAAGAGGCACAGTTGGAAGCCTTGGGAAGCCAACACCAGATGTCAGGCCCTCAGAGGGTGCCACTGAGGATGTGGGGCCAGAGCGCTGGGCAAGGGCTGGGCCCAGGACCCACAACTCCTGGTCCCTGGGAGTCATTCACCCAAAAGACATAGGCGTGCCCACCACGTGCCAGGTCCCGCGTGGCGTGGGGAAGATGGGGCCCTGCGTGCATGGTGCTGTCATGCCTGGTTACCCATGAAGGACAGCAGTGGTGGGAGAGGCAAGCCCCTGACCCCACGCAGTCGGCTGGGTCATCCCCTGGGAGGTAATCACGGAAAGAGATTTGACTCAGATAAACCTAGGTGCCAGAACTCAGGCCCCTTCCTTTTAAAACGAGGCAAATCATCCTCACCTCACCCGGTGGCTTGAGAGCAAAATGAGATCACGTAGGGCACCCAACACCCAGTGCCTTGCACAGTGGGTGCTCAGTGCCTGTAGATCCCGCTGACCTCCCACACCTGGCAGGTGCACCAGCGCGGGCTTGGCCTCTCCAAGGATGGCGCTGCTCCCCTGGGCTCGGTTCCGTCCAGAGGCTGCCCTCTCCTGGGAAAGTGCAGACAGAGCCCCAGCTCCTGGGGACTTGACAGACAGGAAAGTATTTCCTCCATTTCCACCCACCTCCAGTCCCCAGGTCACTCCCAAGCATGCACACTGTTGCTCTCGGGAAAAACCACGCCAGTGCCACGCAGGCCCAGCAGGGCAGGGGCGGCCAGGGACAGCCAGCCCCACCAGGGAAGGTTTGCCTCCTCACCTCAACCCACAGGAGGGCTTCTGACTCCTCCTTGCGGCGGGGAAGGCTTGGCCCTGACAGGTGAGGGCGCCCGGCCTGCACACCCACCTGTGAGCCCTGGACACGTGTTCTCCATCCCTGCTCCATTGCAGAGGTGGCCTTCCAGCGGGACCGTGAAGGGAGTAAGCGTTAAACTCTGCCATCTTTCTAGCTGACATTTTAGAAGCGAGTGGAGAGGGGCTGCCCATCCGCTGCTGGACGGGCAGGGCCAGCGGGGTGGACACGAGGCCGGGGGCCCAGGACCCCGATTCCCAGGACCCCACTCCCCAGGAAGCTCTGGGCTGTGCGGTGCCCCCTCGGCCCCGTCCGCCTGGAATTGCTCCAGCCTCCGCCTGCGGGTGGGATGCGCGGCCTGGTTTGGGCTTGGAGGCTGATGGGCAGGGAGGAGGCGCGGAGACGGCGGGAGGACGGGCCTGAGGACGGCGGGCCGGCCCGGGGCTCTGGAGCCCTTTCCTGACTCGCTCCGACCGGCGCCGGGCGCTGGGGGAGGCGGGCGCCTTGACACGCGGCCCCCGAGGGTCGCGGCCCCGCCGCCCAGAGGCCGCCCGCCCCGCCCCGCCCCCCGGGCCGCCCCGCCCCGCCCCTCCCCGCCGCCCGCCCGCCCGTCCGCGTCCCGCCGCCCGGAGCCGCCGCCATGGGCCGGTCCCGGCCAGGCGAGCGCGGGGCCCTCAGCCCCGGCCCCGCCGCGCCCCCCGCGCCCCCCGCGCCCCCGCCGCGCTGCGCTCGCGCCCTGGCGCTGCTCGGGGCCCTGCTCGCGGCCGCCGCTGCCGCCGCCGCCGCCCGGGCCTTTGCCCGCTACACCGAGGCCCAGGCGGCCGCGCGGCAGGTCCGGGGGGCGGGGGGGGCCGGGAGGGGAGAGGGAGGGGTGCGCGGGGCCGGGGCGGGTGGAAGGGCGCCTGGAGGGGGACGGGCCCAGGGACCGGTGGGCTGGGTGCACGGCCTGGAAGAGAAGGGCAGAGGGTCCGGGGTGGGGCCGCCGTGGCGGGACCGATGGGGAGGGAGGCAGGGCTGAGGCAGGCCGCAGGAGGCGGCGGCCCAGGACCCGGCAGAGTGAAGCGGGGACCCAGGGCGTCTGGGGGCGCCGGGAGCACTGGGACCGCGGGGGGGCGGGGGGACAGGAAGGACTGGGCCCAGAGAGGGGGCCGTGGGGGGAGGGGCTTCAGACGGAGGACCTGAGGGGTGGGGAGACCTCCGGGAGCTGGTGTCCAGCTGGGTCCAGCCCGCCTTCCCCGGCAGGAGGCGGCGCTGCAGGCCCTGGGGGCAGAAGGCCTCTTCCTCTTCTCCTCCTTGGACTCGGACCAGGACCTGTACATCAGCCCCGAGGAGTTCCGGCCCATCGCGGAGAAGCTGACAGGTACCCGAGAGGAGAGGCGGGGAGAGGCGGGGAGAGGTAGGAGGAGGGAGCCAGGCGCCGCCCTCTGCTTCTCGCCTGCCGGGTCTGCTCTCAGCCCAGGCCCGCCCCCCCCCCCCCCCCCCCCGGAAGCAGAGGGAGACTGTGGGTCCTGGCAGCCCTGGGGTCACCCTGGCCCTGACACTTTCCAGCTGCTGGTGAGGGCAAGCTGCTTGCACACACACACACACACACACACACACACACACACACACTCACTCACATGCACTCCAGTCTGTACTCCTCACGTGCGAATTACTGGTTAGCGTTCCCTGACCACTTCCTCGGGGCGGACATGGCTTTAGGCACCTCATGTGCGTTCTCTCTTTACTCTTTGCAGTGCCCTGTGAGGCTCACACTGTCACATCCCCATGGTTACCGTTTGGGAGATGGCACAGGGAGGTCACCGGCCTGCCCAACCTGGAAGGTGCAGAGCCAGGGCCACCTGGCTCCCGGTCCTGCCCCAGCTCACAGATTTCAGGCTTGGAGAGTATCAGCCCGGGGCTGGTAAGCAGTAGATAGTCCATAGGAGCTATTCTGATTATTTTACTAGACATTAAAACTCTTAGGTGCTGCCAGATGCCTGTCCCATTCTCGCTACCCATTTTTGCCTGGCTGTAACCAGTGGTTGTTGGATTTTTGTGATTGTTGTTTTATAAAGGTGAAGGCCTGAAGCATCTAATCTACATATATAGAAGCCTAAGCGACTGAACGACCGAACAACCGGTTGCTATGACGAGCACTGACTACCAGGGGGCAGACGCTCAACACAGGAGCTGCCCCCTGGTGGTCAGTGCGCCGATGGGTCCCGATCGGGACTGGGCGAGACCCCGATCCGCCCAATCGCCGGCTAGGCCGAGGGACCCCACCCATGCACCAATTCATGTACCAGGCTTCTAGTGAACTGTAAAATGCTCTCTCACCACCACCCCAACCTCTGTGTCCATTTCTGGTGACATTTCTTGAACTTACGATCTTGGGCGTCTACTTGTTACCCAAGTGGCCCCGTGTAAGGAGGTCAGTTGATGGGAAAGGCAAGAGAGATGCCCGCTGCTCTCCGGTGAGGAAGCACCAAAGCCCGTGTTGAGCTCTCTGGGTCTCGGGGTGGGCCGGTGGCTGTGGTCACGGCCAGAGGAGGAGAGTCAGAGGGAAGCTGCTGATTTGCCAGAGCGGACGTGGGCCCGTGTCTCCGTGACAGCCCGTCCTGTGGTAAAAGCAGATGGCAGGTGTGCAGGTCAGCCCCCCGAGGACTGGCTCCAAACTCTTAATCTGGACACACTCCTCCACGCACCCACACAGCCACCTCCTCGTCCTTTTTTATGGCCGGTGAGCAAGAGGAATGCCATGTTGGCCAAGCCTACTGGGCTTGGGGGCCATTTTAATTTTTAAAAAATAAGTCCCCTTACCTTTGAGGCCACTGTGAGTGCAAAACTGGACCAAGTTTTGGGAAAACAAAATTAAAAAAAAAAACAAAAACCACAAAACACCAAATCTAAGCCGTGACAAGGGGCCAACAGCCTCTCTAGTTGGTACAGTTATGAGTGTTTAATTTTCTGCTTTACACCTTACAAGTTTCACAGACTGTCTATAATGAGCAACTGTTACTTATAAGCCAGGAAATAAAACTTTTTATTGAAAAACAAAAGGGCCATAAAATGCTGGGCATTATTATTAATAATAATCTGGACAACAGTAAAATAAGCAAGCAGGCTAATAACCCTGTTCGTGCCTACTGTCCCTTCCTCTGAGGGCCCCAGATGGCTGGGTTTTAGGGAAGATTTGCCGCATTGACTTACAAATGCAGAAATGTCAGTGAATCTTTAGGACTGGGATTTGCATCGGGTGCCCTGGGGGTGCCAGTTAGAAGGGCAGTTGGCTGATTCCAGCCCCTTGGGTTCCTGCTCGGCAGGTCTGAGATGGGCTCTGGGCATCGGGAAGCGCAGAAAGCATCCTGGGGGATTCTGATGGTCCCGGTTAAGAACTGCTTCGAGCCCTGACCGGTTTGGCTCAGTGGATAGAGCGTCGGACTGCGGACTCAAGGGTCCCAGGTTCGATTCCAGTCAAGGGCATGTACCTTGGTTGCGGGCACATCCCCAGTGGGGGGTGTGCAGGAGGCAGCTGATGGATGTTTCTCCCTCATCGATGTTTCTAATTCTCTATCCCTCTCCCTTCCTCTCTGTAAAAAATCAATAAAATATATTTAATTTAAAAAAAAAGAACTGCTTCGAAAAAAAAAAAGAACTGCCTTCTCCCTGCCCCACACTCTCCTGGCCCCCTGCCCAGCCCTGTCTCCTGGACCATCCCTGCGGTCCAGGCACACAGTCGGTGGGGGAGGCAGGAGGGATAAGCATGAGCCTGGAACCCAGGAGCAGTGACACCTGACATCATGCAGTCTGTCAGCAGATGCCACCACGCGTGGTCCCTACCAGGAACCTGCCCTGGGAGAGCGGGTATGACAGGACCCCCCGCTGCTTTATTCCGTTCTGTGTCCTGGGGCCCTGCCCTTCTCTTCGTCACCTCCTTTGAAATAGGCTTCCTTTCTCCCTTAAACCTTCATCACGACTCCTTCTACACTTGAAAGGTTACAGACTTAGTCGGCCCCTCTCTGAGCAGGAAGAGATCTGAGAAATCAAGGTCAGCCACTGCCAGCCCAGCCCTCCTCATACACACGTGGAAACGATGCCACCCAGGAACTCAGGGAGAAGCGCGTCTCCTCACCCCCAAACCAGTGCTCTTCCCATGACACGAAGGTGGCCTGGTTCTGTTCCTTGCTTCCTTCTTGGAGGAGGCTGAGGCTCCGAGATCTTACCTCCCCCAGAAGAGGGTCGTGGTTAATCGTGGGTTTGGAGTGACACCGGCCTGGGTTTGAACCCTGACTCCCCGACTGCCTCGCTGTGTGACCTTGGAGAAGTGAAACCACCTCTCTGAGCCTCCAGTTTCTCATTCATCACATGGGAGTTGGTAGTGATGTTGTCTGCCTCCCAGGGCTACTCGGACACGAAAATGTGACACGTGTTGGTTCTTACTTGGGCGATTGCTACCTGTTACCCCCCAGCTCCAGGCCTAGTTCCCTTAGTCACTGGCCAGAGTGGATGCCTAAGGGCAGGGCCCTCCCCGTCTGTGTCTCGTAGGGTCAACTCCTACAACCAGCTACGAGGAGGAGGAGCTGCCCCCTGACCCCAGTGAGGAGACACTCACCATAGAAGCCCGATTCCAGCCTCTGCTCCCGGAGTCCATGACCAAGAGCAAAGACGGGTTCCTAGGGGTGAGTTGGGGTGGGGCAAGGGGTCCCCACAGGCGGGACCTCAGATAGGAGGGCCATCTGTGTGCACTCGCCACCTGAGAACGGGGCTGTGTTCATCTTTCCTCTCCGTCTTCCCTTATCAGCTGCCCTCTGTGCACCCCGTGCGCCAGGCCCCGGGGGTCCCGAGGCGAGTGCGATGCCATCCCTGTGGTCCAGGCACACAGTCGGTGGGGGAGGCAGGAGGGATAAGCATGAGCCTGGAACCCAGGAGCAGTGACCCCTGACAGTGCAGGAGGAGGAGGGTGAGGCAGGTGAGGCAGGGCAGGAGGGACTGGTTGGAGGACACAGCAAGTGCACTGGAGACTGTGGTGCCGCCGCCTCATTAGAATCATTGCTTTCTGCAAGTCCGTCTTTTCCCCGCAGGCTGTGTTTGCTGAGGGCCAGGCCTGTGTCCCCCACGTTTGTCACCCCATCCCCAGGCCCCTAGCACGATGCCCCGCACCTGACAGGTGCTCCGTTGAACTCTGATGACTCAGACCTGAGGTTCTGCCCCTGGCAGGGGTTGTGGGGTGGGGAGGATGCCTGACAAACGCTTTGCTGACCAGCCCCGCTCGGGCCCGAGGTCCTATGGACAAGGTCCAAGCCCATCCTGGGACCTAAACATCCCCGGATGAGGACCCTGAGAGCAGGTGATGGAGGAAGGACAGCCTGGAGGATGCGGGTGGGAGGCGCAGGGCGTGGCTACTAATGGAAAGTGACAGGGAGGATGACTCAGGCTTCGGGCCGGTGGCCAGGTGTGTGGTGGCCGTTAGCCCCATGGACCGGAGGAAGGAAGCAGGTCTGGTGGAGACAGAGGGGGGCAGTTTGGACAGACGGAAGTTGAGGCACTTAGGGGATGTCAGGGGGAGTCCAGGAAGTGGTTTGAGCCCAGGTTTGACCTTCCATGCAAAGTTCTGGGTGGAGATGGGTTTGGTGGTGATGAGCCTAGAGTTGGGTTGAAGCTAAATGAGCAAATGAATCCCCTGCAGAGCAGTGAGAACCTGCACTTACAGGGGAGGTGGGTGAGGAGCAGCACCCCAGTCCGCCCCCCCCCCCGCAGAGCCCCGCCCCTTTTGCAGGCAGCTCCCCTGCAGGGCTTGCCAGCCCGTGAGCGGGACCCTGTGAGCAGGACCAACGGGCGGGCGGGCGATGCCTGGCCCTGCACAGCCAGTGCTGCCGTGAGGACCTGCCTGTTCCGCCCCCCTCAGTGGGAGCTCCCTGCCCCTCTCTTCCCAGTTCCCCCTCTCTCTGAGCCTGTGCCCCACCCACCGCCATCGCCATCGCGGTGGGGACGGGAAAGGGACCTGCTGCTGTCACAGAGGCAGCTTCCTGGTGGCTGAGTGTCCCCGGGGAGCCAGGCACTCAAGGTCGTGGGGCTGAGGCCTCGGTGGGAAGGGACACCCCTGTAGCCCCGAAGGGCGGGGAGGAGCTGCCGAAGGGGGTGCTCGGCAGGGGGCCCGCGCGCTCCACTCCAGGCCGGTCTCTGGCGGCTCATCGGATAGACGTGAGCCGGGTACCCAGCCAGGGTGGCCCAGGCGCCCTCTGGGGGTGGCCTTTCCTCCCCCAAAAGGCGGTGGCTGCCTCTCTCCTCAGACTTAGCTCCAAACCCAGTCTCTGACCTTAGCCTCCTCCGCACACGGGACAGGGACCCCCAGGTCGCGGTGCTCGTGCCCCAGAGCTTCGGCTTTCCCGGCCCAGGTCTCCCGCCTGGCCCTGTCCGGCCTCCGCAACTGGACAACCGCAGCCTCGCCGAGTGCGCAGTTTGCCGCCCGCCACTTCCGGCCCTTCCTGCCGCCGCGGGGCCAGGCAGAGCTGGGCGAGCCCTGGTGGATCATCCCCAGCGAGCTGAGCGTCTTCACCGGCTACCTGTCCAACAACCGCTTCTACCCGCCGCCGCCCAAGGGAAAGGAGGTGAGGGGAGCCCAGGGGAGCCCTGGGCCCTGCACCCGCCCGGTCTGCACCGGGACCCTGTGCCAGGCCCACCCCCCTGCTGTCCACCTCCCTCCGGACCCGCCTCCACCCTGAACCCCAGGCCCGCAGGCCCACAGCCACTGGGTCCCGCTGCGCTGCCCTAGGTCATCATCCACCGGCTCCTGAGCATGTTCCACCCGCGGCCCTTCGTGAAGACCCGCTTCGCCCCGCAGGGGGCAGTGGCCTGCCTGACGGCCGTCAGCGACTTCTACTACACCGTGGTGTTCCGGTGCGTGGCCCTCGCAGCCCGGCCTTCCCTCCCTCTGGGGACCTGGGGCTCCAGGCAGCTCAGGGGCTCAGCTAACGGAAGGCAGGCCTGGCTCAGAGCCCCCCTCCACCACTCGGCACCTGGGGTCTTGGGCTCTGAGCCTCAGCTTCCCCCGGTGAGGATGGGGCGGGGTGACTTCCTCCTGGAGGAAAGTGCGCAGTGAGCTTAGCACAGGGCTGGTGGCTGTGGTGGCCGCCCACAGAAGGGGGTGTAAGGAGCTGTGACCCAGTCACACCGGAGCCTGTGTGAGCTCAGAGGAGGGTCAGGCGAGGCTTCCGAAGGCTGCATGTGAACCAGGCCCTGGGGATGGGCGGTGCTTGGAGGCCCGTGCCTTCTCCCTGCCCCACACTCTCCTGGCCCCCTGCCCAGCCCTGTCCCCAACACAGAGCCTGGGTCCCAGGCTTTGGGGCAGATGTGGGGGGCCTGCTTCCAGCTGGGCGCCTTCCCCCCTCCAGGATCCACGCCGAGTTCCAGCTCAGTGAGCCGCCCGACTTCCCCTTCTGGTTCTCGCCCGGCCAGTTCACCGGCCACATCATCCTCTCCAAAGATGCCACCCACGTCCGTGACTTCCGGCTCTTCGTGCCCAACCACAGGTGGGGACTTCGGCCCAAGCCTCCAGCTCCAGGGTTGGAAACGGTGGCCAGAGGCCCCCTCAGTCTCTGCCCCTTCTTTGCTCCCAGAGCCACCTCTCTAGGGAGGGACCTGGAGCTGACCAGGAAGAGGCGGCTTGAGGCAGATGGAGGAGGGTCATTTCATCACTTGACAAGCATGTCCCAGATGCTGCATGGGCCTGGCCCACCAACTCTGTGCCCAGGACCCAGTGCAGCTGGAGCCGCCCCCCCTCCTAATGCTGACCCATAGCCACCGCCTGCTCATACCGCCCTAGGGGGAGGCCAGCAGCTGGGCAGGGGCTCGGCTGGTTGGGGTCTAGAAGGCTTCTGAGAGAAAGGGGCATCTAAGCAGAGACCTGGGGGGTGCGGAGGGTTTAGCCAGGCAGAGGGAACAGCACATGCAAAGGCCTGAGGGCAGCAGGCCCTCACTGCCAGTAGTTGCCACCACTGGGTCTCAGGGGGCTCCTGGGATGGCCCTGTGCCAGCCACTGCCTACCTGCCCGACTGGCTCAGGGTCAGCCTCTTGTTGAGGGAGTTGGGGGGCAGGGGACCTGGAGACCCGGGTTTCAGGTCTTTCCTGATTCCCAAGTGGCTGCTTAGTGACTGTACAGGGACACAATGTGGGCTGGGAGCAGGGAGGCCCCGAGTTAAGTTTCAGCCGTGACACCAGCGGACCGCATGTCTGTGGGCAAGGCCCTGGCCCTCTCTGGGCCCCAGTTCCCTCATTTTCTAGACAGGAGGCTGGCAGGGCTGAGGGGATGGAGAGTGTTGCCCCAAGGAACAGAGTGGCCACCTCTCGCTCCTTTTCCTCCTCCTCCCGCCGCTCAGCAGGCAAGCACCTGAGTTGCACAGGCTCAGGCCAGGCCACACCTGCCTCCACCCCAGGGTTGGAGGTGGGGGTCCTAGGCTGGATGCAACAGAAGGAGAGGGGCAAATGACCAGGCCCAGGGACTGCTAACCCCTTCCCAGGGCACCGGCTCACTGTGCCCAAAGTGGTTGGTTGCCAGTCCTCGGGCGCCCCCATGTGGCAGACCTGCAGGTGGCACCTGGTCTGGCCAGACCTGCTGGAGGACTGTGCCAGGTTTCACTCCACTCCCCTGTGGCCTGGGGGATGCACCGGTGACCTCTGCCCGGAGGGGCCGAGGGCAATACAAGAGTCATGGGTGGGAAGCCCTTGGTGAACGGTGAAGGCCGGGCCCTGGAGGGGGTGCCTTGCCGTCTTAGGAGGCGCAGCAGCCCAGGGAGAGGCCAGGCCCGGGCTCTGCAATCCGAGTCCCAGCAGCTCTGAGCCCTGGGTTCCGCTTGCCAAGCCTCGGTGTCCTCATCTGTAAAACGGGGACAGCCGTGTGCTTTCAGCACCAATGCCCGGCCTGTGGTCCGGGGGCCTTGCTAACGGTGCTTGGCCCCGGCCACCCTCCCGCCCGGCTCCAGGTCTCTGAATGTGGACATGGAGTGGCTGTATGGGGCCAGCGAGAACAGCAATATGGAGGTGGACATCGGCTACATACCCCAGGTGAGCGCACCCCGGTCCCTGCCCGGCGAGGAAGGCCGGGCTCCTCTGCGAGGCTGTCGCAGGGCCGCTCAGCCTGGCTGAGGGGGTGCCCAGCTGGCGCGGAGCCTCAGGGCAGTGCAGGGTGCAGGACGGAGCTCCTGGCACCTGTTTCTGCACACGGAACCCAACATCCGCCACGGCCCTCAGACAGCTTCCCGCAGGGAAGGAGCCCTGGCTGGACCCTGGCCTGGCTCCCTGCGCAGCCTTGACCGGGCCCCCCTTCCCTGGGCCTCCGTTTCCCCACCTCTGCGATG
The DNA here is from genome assembly GCF_027574615.1 of Eptesicus fuscus. Classification (NCBI taxonomy): domain Eukaryota; kingdom Metazoa; phylum Chordata; class Mammalia; order Chiroptera; family Vespertilionidae; genus Eptesicus; species Eptesicus fuscus. The sequence goes on from NC_072481.1 coordinate 15,553,039, forward strand.
AATGGGGTGTCTTTGAGGGTCTCCCGGGGCCCCTTGGGGATTCTTGCCCATCTCTGAGACATCCCTCACTGAGGCCATCCCTCACTGACCTCCGGCCTAGATGGAGCTGGAGGCCACAGGCCCCTCAATACCCTCTGTGATCCTGGATGAGGATGGCAACATGATTGACAGCCGCCTGCCCTCAGGGGAGCCCCTCCAGTTTGTTTTTGAGGAGATCAGGTGGCAGCAGGAGCTGAGCTGGGAGGAGGCTGCCCGGCGCCTGGAGGTGGCCATGTACCCCTTCAAGAAGGTGAGGCTGGGCATGCGTGAGGGCAGGGGCTGGAGCTGTGGGAGCAGCAGGTGGGCACAGGCCGCTGGGCTGTGTGGAGGGCTTGCTACTTGGGCTTTCTCCCTGCGGGGCCCAGGGTGCCTGGGGAGCCTCCCTTTGCCATTTAGAACTTGGAGGAGGTGTCCCCATCTCAGCAGCACCCCTTCTCTCTCTCTCTCACACACACACACACTATACATGCATATACACACATACACATTACACACCCGGCACCTGAATGGGACCCTGGCTGCCCACAGTAGCTTCTCTCTCGGCTTGGCCCCAGGTCACCTACCTGCCGTTCACCGAGGCCTTCGACCACGCCAAGGCCCAGAACAAGCTGGTGCACTCGATCCTGCTGTGGGGGGCCCTGGACGACCAGTCCTGCTGAGGTGAGTGAGAGAGGCCTGGCCCTCCCCACGGGAGGATGGGAGAAACTCACACTTTGTGGGGTACAGGAGGCTCTAAGGCCTTGGGCCTCCCCTGTAGGAGCATGAGGGGACTGCACAGGGCAGGGGCAGGGTGAGGGCTGGGGAGGTTTCTGTGCTGAGCTCAGAGGAAGCTGCTGGATACAAGCTGAGCCCAACTCCGCCATTTTCAGCTTAGAAACCTTGGCCAGGTGACTTCTCCCTGAGCCTCCGTTTTCTCACAGTAGAGGAGGGAAGCGTGCTTACCGCCCGGAGGGAGGAGCAATGGCTGGGAAAGCGCCTGTGCTCTGCACCGTGTGGCACACAGAGATGACAGAGGCAGAGCCGAGGCTGGGCAGGCATTCGCGTACTCAGAGCATCTGCTGGAGTCCTGCTGGGCGCCAGATTCTTTGGGTGTCACCCCGTGGGTCCGAAGATGAGTAAAACGAGGAGGCTGTCCTCGCCCAGTCAATCAGCTAACATCCTGGGCCTCCTGGCCCCGCCCTAGGCTGGGTGCTGGGGGCCTTGCAGCGTTACACCGGCAGGTCCGGGGGCACGAGGGTGTGTGACTGGGGGGCCAGGGGAGGCTTCTGAGAGTGACATTTAAGATGAGACTGAAGGATGGGTAGGAGTTTGTCAAGTGACAGGAGGAAGAACAGTCTGCAAAGGCCTGGGGCACAGTTTTGTGGATTTGGGACTGCAGGTCCCTGGGTAGGGCTCACCCTAAGTGTCCACCTGGGTGCCAGGATGTTCTCGATGTGAGTTACAGCTGCCATTTATTCAGCACCTACAGACTCTTATTTCACCTGGGTGCGTAGTCCATGAGGTTATTTGCTGATTGAAACCCAGCGAGACGTGGGGTTGCCTCACTCTCCCGGCCTTGCCTCTCCCTGCACAGGTTCAGGGCGGACTCTCCGGGAGACGGTCCTGGAAAGTTCGCCCATCCTTGCCCTCCTCAACGAGAGCTTCATTAGCACCTGGTCCCTGGTGAAGGAGCTGGAGGACCTGCAAGTGAGTGGAGGGTGGATGGGAACAGCCTCTTGGGAGCCCCCAGGACAATGCTGGGGGCCAAGGCCTCAAGAGTGTGCCCCGCTGTCCCCACAGAACAACCGGGAGAACCCGTCCCACAAGCAGCTGGCAGACCTGCACCTGGAGAAGTACAGCTTCCCCGTGGAGATGATGATCTGCCTGCCCAACGGCACCGTGGTAGGTCCCCCACTACCGCAGCCCAGGCCTGGCACTGTGGGTAGAGGAAGCAGCCAGCCAGGGCACAGGCTCACAGACCTCATCAGGCTTCGGGTCTGGCTCCCCCACTTCCTAGCTGGGCTCTTAGCCAGCCTGCGCCTCAGTGGTCACATCTATAAAATGGGAATCCTGATGCCCAGTCTGCCTGCCTTGTGCAGCGGTCAGGACACTCCTCTGGGAAGGGGGACCCCAACAGCACCTAGGGGGCCAGGGAGCAGTAGGCACAGTGCAGCAGCAGCGTGGAAAGGACCGGGGCCTGGAGGGAAGGCTCACCTGGACCACTGCAGTCAGCCCTGGGATGGAAGGAGGAGGGCCAGGCCAGGCCTTGTGACAGGTAGAGGGGACCAGGGACCCCCACCCCACCCCAGGCCCAGCCAAACATCAAGACCCTACCTCTCCCTGAGGGCCCCTTCCAAGCACCCAAGCGCATCCTGTAGTTGGATTCTCACAGCAGCTGGGAGCTAGATGATTGCAAACAGCCGCTTTACAAACAAGGAATCCGAGGCTCCGAAGGCCCAGAGATTGGGAGACAGTTGCACAAGTAAGAAATGTCCTGGGCCCTGGCCGGTGGCTGCATAGGTTGGAGCATCGTCCCGGACACCAAAAGGCCGCAGGTTCAATTCCAGGTCAGGGCACATACCGGGGTTTTGGATTCAGTCCCTGCTCGGAGTGCGTATGGGCATGTACAGGAAGCAACTGATCAATGTTTCTCTCTCCCTTCCTCTCTCTAAAAAAAAGAAAAAGAAAAAAACATATCCTCGGGTGAGAATTTTTTTAAAAAAGGAAAGCAGTGTAGCTGGCTTTGAAATTAGGTCTGCCTGGGCCTCAGCATCTCCCGCTCTTCCTGACAGAGGGGAGCAGAGTTCAGGGGTCCCGGGAGCAGAGAAGGGGTGGGGGCGAGGGAAAGGTGAATTGAAGGGCATTAGGTTTTCTGCTAGTGGACGAGGTGTGTGAGCTCTGTGGTCAGAGGGCCCTGTGTGAGCAGAGGCGGGGAGGGAGGCAGCCAGCCCCGGGGTCGGGTTCCGACAGGGCTCTGCCTGGCTGCCGTCCGCCTCAGTGAGGGCAGTTGAGGCCTGAGAGTGGCCACTTCTCCCACGAGCGGCGAGCAGACGGAGCAGGGGGGCTCTGAGCCTGGGGGGCTCTGCACCTCACCCAGCCTTTCTCCAAGGTCCACCACATCAACGCCAACCACTTCTTGGACATCACCTCCATGAAGCCTGAGGACGTGGAGAACAACGCCTTCAGCTTCGCGTCCACCTTTGAAGACCCGTCCACGGCCACCTACATGCAGTTCCTGAAGGAGGGCCTGCGGCGCGGCCTGCCCCTCCTCCAGCCCTAGTGGCCGCCCCGGGCCCTGAGAAGGGGGGGCGGGGAGCTGGGCAGAAAGGCCTCCAGCAACGAGGCTCCTCCCACCCCACCACTCCCAGGATGCCTGTGAGGTCGGGGGTCAACTAAGGTGGCTCTCCTCACTTGGCATCTATTTGGGGGGAGTTGGCAAGGAGGCGCCTGGGCTGGCCGGTGGGTGAACCTCTAGCCCCAGCTGCCACCATCAGCCCTTTACTACCCACCTGGCTCCAGAAGCTGCTTGGGTCCCCCCAAAACGGAGCCTGGGGTCATTTCCCTGACGGCACTCTCTCGGACACATTGTCCAGGCCCTTGTGGGGTGAAGAATAGGGAGAAGTGGGCCACCCCTTTCCCCCTACTTTCACCCCTCCCCAAAAGGAACATCAAGAAGCCCTGGCGTGGGGTGGGGTGCCAGAGAAGTGCCCCTGTTTTTGTCCGGAGCCTTCTTCCTGGCCACAGCCCTCGCTGTCCTCCTGTGCCCGGCCGCCGGTGGGTCAGGCTCACAAGAGACAGCCATCTGGAGTCTGAGCAGAACCCTCCTTCAGAAGCAGAAACCATACAGTACCCCACACCTTGGCTCCCCAGACCAGTCTAGTCTATTTGACTTAATGAGAGGACCCCAAGCCTGGTTGGGGACTTGCTGGAGGCCAGCTGCCTGGGAAGATCTGCCCTTAGGAAGGGGGTCCCTGAGGCCCAGACCCAAGGCACCACCCCCGCCCAGCCCCGCCCACCTCAGCACAGGGTCGCAGGGGCTCTGCTGGAATCAGAGCCCGGGTGTGGCCCTGAGACCTCAGTTCCACAGGAGTGTAGCCCCGCCAGGGAACAGGGCCGCCCAGACCAGCTTGTCCACCCCGCAGGGTGCTGACACTCCCTGGCCAAGCTTGGGGCCTCAGTTCGCATCCCAAGCCACTGAGCACGGCCAGTCTCTTTTATACACACAGGGAAGTGTTTTTACGTGAACTTCCTCGCCGTTTGTAGGTATTTTTACAGCCCCGCGCTAAGGAGAAGGAAGGGGCAAGGCTTCCTCCAGCAGCTGCCCATGACGGCTGGATCCGAAATCCTAGATGGACCCAGCCTGATGTCTCTGCAGCTGCACCATGGGAGGGAACAGTCCTCTCTCCCTTCTCTTCTAGTTTTTTAAGAACAGTCCTCAGAGGGTCAGTGCACCCTTGCTCTCCCTCAGCCCAGGAGGGCCCAGGCCTTTCACTAAGGCCTTGCGGCCAAGCCTGCTCCCCATCCTTAAACCTGGAAGAGAAGGCAGGCAGGCGCTTCCTCAGACACAGTCCCAGGCCTTCTCCAGCTGAGGCACTTGGTTAAGATTACACGTCTTTTCTCATTTAATCCTCACCACAAGCCTTTGAGGGAGATATTAATTGTTCCCATTTTGCAGATGAAGAAACCGAGTCTCGGGAAAACAAGCTGACTTGCCCAGCGTCCCTCAGTGGTAGAGTTGAGATGCGGCCTGAGTCTTGGTTGCGGGTGTTTTGCACCCTTACCACGCCCCTGCCTGTTTTCACTGAGGTGAAAAAGAAACCCTTTCAAGCCAATGACTCGTTCCCTTCTGATCTCTAGACCAAATGAGGCAGGAGTTAGCGAGCTCAGCCAAGTTCGTGTCCTCTGGGAGGCAGGCACCATGCCCTTCACAGGGAGGGACGGCCCGAAGCCTTTCCCAGTGCTGCCAAGCACGGCTGGCAGTGAGGGACTGATTGTTCGGGCTTTCAGCATCCTCATCAGATGCTTCTGCCTGACCCCCATGTGCCTCGAAGCTCGTGGGGGGGAGGGCCCCCAGCTGCCCTCTTGTCACACCTCTGCCACTTTCCTCACTCTCCCCAACACGTCCTATAATAAAATTGAAGATACGAGGGTGGTTTGAAGTGCCTTTCCTTTGAGTGGGATGTTAACACTTCAGTTTTGTCCTTGGTATGACTCTTGTGGGATTTGGCTTGCCTGGTGGGCTAGGGAACGTTGCTGGAATGCCTTTGGGGTCTATCTTACCTGTCACCAGAGGGCTTGAGTGCCTTTCTGAAAATAATTTTGTGATGGCCCTCCTAGTGGAACTCACTATATTTAGAATCTGATGCTGCGTTTATAAAGTTAAACCCATTGTCTTAAAAGCACAGCTCAAGACAGGCATTAGGTAATTTTTTATTTTTTGAGGGAGTGCACTTCAGAAAAAAACTATAAAAAGAGTGAAACCGAAAGGGGAAAGGGAAAACGCTGGGCAGGGATAGAATCAAAGCCTGGCCTTGGCCTGCTCACAGGGAAAGGCTCTGGAGCATAAACCACACCACAGAGTTGAAGCAGCTTTCTGTAACCTGGATCAGTCAGTCATTGGCTGGGAGGGTGGGGGGTGGAGTAACTTCCCAGGATGGGGCCTCCGTTCTCCCTCCTGCCAGGGCAATATTCCAGAAAAGGGGGCAGCTGTGAGTAGCCGACACAGCTGGAGAATGGATTCACTGGCAGAGTAAAGGGGACCTGGGTGGGGCACCAAGACAGCATCTACCACGTCCAGGAAAGACAGCGAGGGTGGATTTGCCAGATCTGCCATTGCCCTGGAGGTGAAATCAATGATTAAGCAACAGCTTGCCATCCTGGAAAAAGGGCTGGACCTAGAAGTCAACATCATTTGAAATATGGCAGGGCTCAGGGAACACCTCTGAGGCCTCTGGCCAGGACCACCTCACATAATTTGCAGGATCCAGTGCAAAATGAAAATGCTTGTTTTTAAAATAATGTTCTGCAACAGCAGAACATTAAAGCAAGTATGGACTCCTTACCCAAGGCCATGTGTGACTGGCTGTGCCTGGCAGCTGGAACTTGAAGGATTTGAGACACAAAAAACACACAAAACTGCAACCTGGGTGTCAGGCACAGCCACGTGTTGAGGTCCGAGGAGGGCATGTGACCCAGGCCTGGATGCCATGGAGATCAGAATCCGGGTGAGTGGGCTTGGAAGGAATGTGGGAATGTGGGTGGTTCTCTTTCCCAATGCCTCTGGGATCTACCCTACCCATCTGGTCAACCAAGTCACCGAAAATAGCTTGCGAGAGAGAGAGAGAGAGAGAGAGAGAGAGAGAGAGAGAGAGAATGTGTGTAAAATACATAAAGGCTAAAATAGGAGAAAGCTACAAAGCGCTGGAGGGCAGGAGTCAGAGAAGCCCGTTCTTGCTGGAGAGAAGGCTGCCTTGGCTGGTATGAACTGTGAAGGGGACCAGGGCGATATGCAAGGCAAACTGCAGCCGAAGGACCGGAACGCCCGGGTTCCCAAGTTTGCCGACGGGGTGGGGACAGTAGACACCACCATACTTGGGGGCCCAGCAGCGACAGACCTCGGATTCCAAAGGTCGGATCGTCACTAAGAGCCGACAGGACGGAGACCTGAAGGGTTTGCGACCGATCCGGCCTCTGACACCTCGGAGCTCCGACAGAGGGGGCGTGGTCTCTAGGGGGCGTGTCCTTCCCTAGGGGGCGTGTCCTTCCCTAGGGTCCGCACGTGCGGCCGCCCTCCGCCCCGCCTCCTGCGGGCCGCTGGGGAGGGGCGGGTACGGCTCGGTGCGCAGGTGCGGAGGACCGCTTCCGGGGGCGGGCAGCGGAAGTGAGGGCCGCGGAGGCCGGGCGGCCGGCCGTAGTAGGAGGGGCTGTGAGGTGAGGGAGGCCGGGAGCCGGAGTCTCAGGTGAGAGACCAGGTCTAGTGCCGCCCGGGAGGAGGGTGCGCGGCCCAGTGCGGGCGCCGTGCGGGCTTCGCAGCTACTGTCCCCGCGCCAGTTCTCGCGGGAGCCGGTGTGGTCGGCCTCGTTTGGCAAGGGGGGAAACTGAGTCCCCAAGGGGTAACTGCTCGTCCGCCTCACCAGCTTCGGTGGGCGAGCTACACCGGAGGCTTCTCGTTTCGACCGCGGTCCTTGCGGGCCGGGCCGCCGCTGCCCGCTCGCTCCTTCTGGCCCCGGCCCCTGCCTGCGGGTCCAGGACCGCCGGGCCGGCCGCGAGAACTTGGCCGACCTTGGCCCTGCCGGGTCGGGCTGTTGCGGGGGAGGGGAGGCGTGGCCGGGCAAGGTCCCCCAGCGGCCCCCGGCAGCTGTCCGCTCAGCAAAGTTCCGCCGAGCGCCGCGGTCCCGTGGGGCGCCCGGGACCCAGGAGCGATGAGAGCGGGCCCTGCCCTGCCCGGCTCCCGCGGCCTCGGGAGGGGCCGTGGGGCGCAACGGCGGTAAGAACCCACCCGCGCTGCCAGGGGACGGGGCAGGATTCCTGCAGCCGGTGACACGGTGAAGGTGGGGGGAGAGGGGGGCTAACTCGGTGCTCTTGTTCATTCATTTCTTAAGGGACAGATGTTTACGTGTGTGCTGGGCCAGGCTCTGTGCTGTGCCGAGGGACGAGTGGCACATTACAGTTCCTACGGAGGAAGCACAGGGTGCTGGGGGGGACAGTAAAGGGGAAGTGACGCTGGGGCTGAGCTCGGAAGAATCGTGAAGAAGGAGCTTTGGGGAGGGAAGAGTGTGGACACGGCCGCAGAGGCGGTGTCAGGGCTGAAAGGAGGCCGGGGTGGCTGGAGGGCAGCACCAGGCGGGGTGTGTGGCGGGGGTGTGCCGCGGCCAGATTGGAGGCTGTGGGGAGTTTGGTCTCCTGAGGTTGGGAGGGCCTCCAGGAATCTAAATCTGTAGGGATTTTAAGTGAAGGAACAATATGACTAGCAATGTGTTCCAGAAACATCTCTGGCTGTTGTGTGAGACTTAGGCCCAAGTGAGTCTTTGGAGGTTGAGTTCGGAGAGGAACAGGACAGCATGCGTGTGGCACTGTCAGGCATGGTGTCCCCACAGCCCGGCACACAGGGACTTGGACAGAAGGCTTGAGCTGCGGCCGGAAGTTGAGCCGGTGCAGGGGCAGCAGGGTTGGGACCAGACTTGAGGTGCTTTCTCCTGGCAGTGACCTTAGACAAGTTCCTTGGTTGCGGAAAGTGGAGGTTTCCTCCCCTTAGGATGGCTCCCTGTCGCCCCTAATTAAAGTGTTTAAAGACTTGGGGGTTTTCACCGGGGGCCCTCATTCAGCCTCACAGGTGAAGAGAAGGCAGGTCTCTCTGGCTTCCTTTCCCCGTGTGAATAAGTCCTTCTTTCCAGCTTTCTTTCTCCATAAAGTGAGTGATAACTCCTCTTTCGGGGTGAGAGACTCGATGAGGGAGGTTTCCAGAAAGAGCTGCGTTGGTAGTCCAGTCCATCCCGTTCAGAGCCTTCCCCTGGCCCCGTTACTTCTCACCTGGGCGTTCCAGCCCTCATGACTTGACCCCCGTTAATCTTTACCCCTGATCATACTGTGCTCCTCTCGGATATCTCACCTTCCTGCCCTGGACCTGTGCTACCATTGCTGTTTTTCTTACCTTCCTTCCTCCTCCAAGCTCACCACGGGACCTTGAGGTCAGGACTGAATTCACCTGGCCACCTGCCTCGTGTGCCTTTCTCACACAGTGACTGATACTCAGCCGTGGCTGGAATTATGGATCCAGGTGCTGTCTCTTCTAGAGTGTGAGTTCCTTGAGAGAGTGGCTGTCTTACTCCTCCGTAGCCCCTGCAGTGCCCAACACAAGGTGGCCATTGTTAGTGTTTGATGAACAAGGGAATGAGAGCTCATTGAATGAGAGCATCTGCTCACCACACAGGGCAGCTGTGAAGAACCCAGGCAGGAGTGACCCTACCCATCTGTCACATTTAAACAGTTCATTAGCCCTTTAAAATTCCCTAGTTCTGTGGTCGGCAAAGTGCGGCTCGCGAGCCACATGCGGCTCTTTGGTCCCTTGAGTATGGCTCTTCCACAAAATACCACGGCCGGGGCGAGTCTAGTTTAAGTTTAAAAAAATTGGCTCTCAAAAGAAATTTCCATCGTTGTACTGTTATTTGGCTTGTTGACTGATGAGTTTGCCGACCACTGCCCTAGTTCACTGATGGATCCTTAAGGTAGCTAGAGTGGCACCTGTTCTTGTCCTTTTTACAGGTGGAGAAACCAACGTTTGGAAAGGTTAAGACATTCAAAAGGTTAAATGACTTGCCTATGACTGCAAAGCTGGCTGAGCCAGGATAAAGAATTTGGCTCTTTTCCCTGTAGCCTAGTAGACTGATTGGCTAGAGCCGTGATCAGCAAAGTGCGGTTCTCGAGCCACATGCAGCTCTTTGGCTCCTTGAGTGTGGCTCTTCCACAAAATACCACGGCCTGGGCGAGTCTATTTTAAAGAAGTGGCGTTAGAAGAAGTTTAAAAAATTTGGCTCTCAAAAGAAATTTCAATCGTTGTACTGTTGATATTTGGCTCTGTTGACTAATGAGTTTGCCGACCACGGGGCTAGAGCATGCTGTTCATTCTGTTGTCTATTTTACCTCTCCCTGCGCGGCCCCGCAGTGCTAGGTGGGTGACACATGCTGGGCTTTTGCATCTCTTCAACAAGGAGTGTGGGGCTTGGGTGGTAACTACAGCTTGCCTTTCCCATGAGCTTTTTAACTACCAAAGGGTTCTATTTCATCCTTAGAAGTTTTGCCTCAGGAAACCAAGGGCCCAGGAGGGCTTCCGGGGTGTCCAAGCTCATGGGACATGTCTGAAACAGAACCTGTAAGGGTCTGGGTTTGGAAGAGCCATTAGTGGGTGAGGGCAGTCTCGTGAGCTGGTTTTCTCCCCTGTGAAATGTAAGAGAAACCTTGGTGTTAGTCATTGCTCTGCAGGTTTTGTGGGGCTTATGTGGTGGCCAAGTCCCCACTGAGGATTGTTTCACAGGAAGGGAACTCTGGTGTTATGTAAGATGGCCTGATATGAAGGAATCACGCCTCCCCAAGCTGCCTTGTCCTTCAAGTGCAGGAGCCGGTTGAGATGTCGGGAATGGAAGCCAATGCGGTAAGGGGCATTCCCCGGGCTGTGGTGTGGGGGGGAAGGGAGCACAGGGCCTTTGTGAAGTGGAACTCCCCAGGTGATTCCTTTCCCCTGGAGGTCTGGAACTGGAAGGAGTCCACCCTCCCACCCACTCCCCCAGGCAGAACCTGGAGGCAATTAAAGGTTCCGTGTATTTCTTCTGCCTTTCTGTACAGAGGGAAAGGAGGGAAGCCTGGAGGATTCCTACACCCAGCTAATTCCTCAGGCCTTTACTGGACCCTCCCAGCATGGACTGTGCCTTGGTAGCAGCAGGTATCCCTTAGGCGGCTTGCCAAGGTGCAGGCTAACAACTGGGAAAACTGCCTCACTTATAGTTGAGACTTGACCTCTGCCCACAGGGTGCCCCTCCCTGGGATTGAGGAATCCAGGCTCCCTGGTAAAGGGGAGGGGGAGAGGACGGGGACATGCTTGAACTCATCTCTGAGGTTGTGACTGTCCCTCTCTGCTCTAGACCATCCCAATCTGGCAAAATAAACCGCATGGGGCTGCTCGCAGTGTGGTGAGAAGAATTGGGACCAATCTGCCCCTGAAGCCATGTCCTCGGGCATCCTTTGAGGTGAGTGCACTGGAAGGGTCAGGAGACTAGAGGCTTAGAGTATGGAAGGATGGTGCTGCTCTGTGCCCGTCTCCTGTTGTGTTTGTTTTTTTTTTTTTTTTTTGGTCTGTTTTTCATTTTGTAAATGCTTACTCATGGATCCTGGTCATTGTGCCTTCCTGACTGCACACAAACCTTTGACCACAAGTCAGGTTCCCAATTTGCTCATAAATTCATAATCTTATATGTTTGATCCCTCTGCTAAGTGGCTCAGATTTCATCAGACTCTAGCAGTCGTTTCTCAGAACGGGCCAAAGGCCCTGGCTGAACCACATCACCACACTAGCCAGGTCTGTGCTCTGAGGTGTTTGCCTACAACCCTGGCAGATCCCCACGTGGGACACTGAGTACTGTGTTGTGACTCTGCTTTTCTTTACTGGCCCTAAGACTTGGCCACTTAGCCATCTATTTCTAGTTTCACTGAGGCCCAGCCTCCTCTTTCTGGGCAAATCTGGCCTCTCCTTTACTAGGCTACTTCAGTCTTACTTCTGGGTCTATGGGGCCTTTAGCACCCACTCTGCAGTAGACATTCTTGCCTGGCCAATGTCGCTGAGACCCCCTTCTGCAAGTAGTGTTTATTAGTCCCAGCTGCCTCCCTCTAAAAACTAATGGTTAAGCACCAGCTTCAGGCTACTTAAGGTGTGTGTATCTGGGGAGCTGGGACACAAAAGAATAACTTCAACTTTCTGCCTTCACTGAAGAGGCAGAAATATATGCCTGAAAAGACATGGGCCCAGTGGTTACAGAAATGAAGGAGATGAATTTGTATATTAGATATTGACCTGCGAAGTCTGTAGGAGCTGGATCTGAAGTCGGAAGTAGTGTCAGGGTTGGTATTAGAGTCAGGAATGGGGTTAGGAGTGTGTGTGTTATGGGATGGAGGGGGACCATCCCATGACCCAGATTATCCAGAATTGCCTAAAGGGCACGATCGGGATGTGGCCCTAACTGCCTCAAGTATCAGAAACAAGGGAAGCACAGCTCGGGAGTTTGGGGGACTTGGTGGAGGATGCTCAGACACTTGGTTATAATCTCTCCAGTCCTTTGGCCAAATGCTGCCGGGCAGAGCTAATCAAGGACACAGGTTCCCACAAGGCAGGGGGTTTGTGTAAATAGTACAAGCATACCTCAGAGGTATTTTCAGGTTTGCTTCCAGATCACCACAGGAAAGCAAGTCGTAATTTTTTACTCATGGTCTTGCCCTCAGTTGTAAAAATGAAGTATCTGTGAGGCTCAATAAAGCAAGGTGTGCTTGTATCAGTAAATACCAGCTAACATTTACTAAACACATGCTGTATGCTAAGGCATTGTGCTGGCTACTTTATCTATGTTCTCACTTAATTGCCAGTGGTGGAGCGCTGCTCTAATCAAGGAAAGCTTCCCTAAATGGCCCACCTGAGCAGCAGCTCCTGGGTCAATGGAAGATCACTCCTGTGAGACCCAGGCTCCCTAAAAGTGAGGGCCATCATTCCTGATCCACCTACCAAACAACTGGTACCAGGAACAGCTGAATTTAATTCATGTATAGGTGGCTTTTTGAGAAATTACTTCTGTTGTAAATTACTCTAAAATATTATTTAAGGAAATATTTATTTTTTAAATTTACCCACATAAAAACATTAAGTTATGGAAAATAAAGAGAAAAGAGCCCAGATGGGGTGGTTCAGTTGGTTGGAGTATCAACTAGTATACCAAAAAGATTGCAGGTTCAATCCCATGTTGGGGCATGTATGGGAAGCAACAGATCGATCTCTCGCTCAAATCAATAAACATATCCTAGGGTGAGGATTAAGAAGAAAAAGGAGAAAGAAAAATATATTACCTATAATAACATAATCATGACAGTAACTATTGTTTTGGTATAGTTCTTTTTCTAGATGTATGTTTTTTGTATTCACATTCAACATGATTGAATACTCTTAATTTTTTTTTCATTTAATTTTAACAGTGTCACTCAGACTCTGTCCCCTGGTTGTTGTTCATTTGGGTTGAGGGATTATTTTAAGGAATCCTACTATATTCCTTTTCTATAATTGTGTCTTTTTATTCAAGTCTAAATGTTCAAATTACCAAGGTGGCTTAAAACAATGTTGTGCCCTAGCCTGTTTGGCTCAGTGGATAGAGTGTTGGCCTGCAGACTCAAGGTCCCAGGTTCGATTCTGGTCAACAAATACTCTCACACACACACACACACACACACACACGTGTGTGTGTGTGTGTGTGTATAAAAAATCTTAAAAAATAAATAAAACAGTGTTGCTATAACAGTGTAAATCCCAATTAGCTACAAAGGTGTGGTCAAGAGCTAGCCAGAGGAAACTTCCTGTTAATGTAACAATTATTGATATCCTTGCACCTGTATTCTCACAACCAGAGGGCAAGACACTGGTAGACAATAGCCATTTCTGTTAAAAGGTAACTGGCCTGTTCCACTAAAGCCCTTCTTTTCTGTAAAAGACAAGATTATAAACATTTAGGCTGTGGGCTGTGTTACAACTACTCACTTTTGCAGTTACAACTTAAAAGCCATCACAGACAACACATCAATCAGTGAGCCCTGACTGGTGTGCTCAGTTGGTTGAGCGTCATCCCAAGCACCAAGAGGTCACTGGTTGGATCCCAGGTCAAGGCACATGTCCAGGTTGTAGGCTCAATTCCCAGTAGGAAGCATGCAGGAGGCAGCCAATCAATGTTTCTTACCAATGTTTCTCTCCCTTCCTCTCTAAACTAAAAAACATATTCTTAAACACACACACAGAAATTAGTGAGACTTGTTTTTCAAATAAAACTTTATTAAAACAGAGCCCATCCCTCCTCTAGGCCACCTGTTTTGCTTGGATACAACAGCCTCATAACTGGTCTGTTCACCCTCCCATCCGTGTTCCAGACAGCAGCAGAGTAATCTTTTAAAGCCTAAAATTGAATCCTTACTTAAGACTTCCAGTGGCTTTTTAGCCATGCAAAACTATTTGTAATCCCACAAACTTTTGCTTCTGGCCGCTTATTCAAGCTGTTTCCAACCTGGAACCCTCCTCTCCATCCTCTGAAAGAGAAAACAGTAGGCATGGATGGGTCCAAGAAGCCTTTCTGACACCCCAGTGCTGAATTAGGTGTCCTCCTATGTATTTTGCCCAGATTGATTGCCTCATCATGTTTGTTGGTGAATTTTGCGTCCCTATAGACCCTGCCCAATGTCTCTGATCTGTGTCTGAGAGATGTGCCCCCAGTCCCTACTTTGGCTGACATCGCCTGGATCGCTGCAGATGAAGAGGAGACATACGCCCGGGTCAGGTAGCCGAGGCAAAGGCCAGACTGCTGGGGAATGGGGAGCTTCTGCCCAGGTGAGGCAGGCAGCAGGGGGAGGGCTTGTGAGAGGCTGAGGGCAATAGAAATGATATCTCTGGGTTCAGAATGGAAGCAGAACCTGGCTGTTAATCTTGTAGGGGTGGGTGACAGCATTTTAGAAGGGGCGAGTGGCCAGCTCACTGATAAACCTGTCTTTCCCTGATCCAGGAGTGACACACGCCCGCTGAGGCACACTTGGAAGCCCAGCCCTCTGATTGTCATGCAGCGCAATGCCTCAGTGCCCAACCTGCGTGGGTCCGAGGAGAGGCTCCTGGCCTTGAAGAAGCCAGCCCTGCCGGCCCTGAGCCGCACCACAGAGCTGCAGGATGAGCTGAGCCACCTGCGCAGCCAGATTGCTAAGATCGTGGCAGCTGATACAGGTAGGAGGCTCCGAGTCAGGGCCAGAATATAGCAGGCTGTTCCTTTTCCCCTGGCTTTTGGACAGGATAGTGGTAAAGAAAATGATGGTCCCCGGTTCAAGGGGACTTAGAACTAGGACTCGGTTGCTCTGAGGCCTGGCTAGTCTTGGTCAGTTATTTTGAGCTTGACTAGTTTGGTCAGGAACAAGATCTTCACTTAGCCTGTGACCCCAAGCAGGTTTTCTCCCTTGGCCACAAAACCAACACCCTCTGCCAAGTGTCTCTAAGATCATGTTTTCTATGAGCCCTCAGCAGCTTTCCTTTTCCATATAAGAAATAAGCATCCCCTTTGAGCACGTCTTCTCTTCCCTTGTCCTGTCTACCAGACCACCTCTCCATCCTTCCACTTTCTGTCTGCAGCTACAGCAGAACAATAGAAAAGGATGGGAGTCTGCCTTTACTAGTGGCATGAAATACCAATAAGTGTCTCTCCCAAGCAGCTCAGGGTTTATTTATCCCCATATTCCTTTTTTTTTTTCTTTCTCCTAGTTAAGCTCAGTCAGTTCCTAAAGCTTACCAGGTGGTAGAACATGAAAATTAGTGTTCTTTTTGAAATCTTTATATATATATATAGAAATTGCATTTATTGGCAGCTAAGAGACAAGCTAAAGTAGTTTATGAAAAACTAGAGTGTTTCTTAAAAATTGAGGAAATTCGTTAAAATTTGGGAAACTAGGAGGATGGTCACCATTCTATTGCTACAGAATGCTTCTTCCAGCCAGACAGCAGTTAAAGAGGGTAGTCAAAAGCACTAGCCCCGTTAGAGAAAGGAACAAATTCAGGCTTTTGTCCTGTCATTGTTTCCGTCTAAACAGGCTGTTAGTCCCGAGCTCGCTGCAGAATGGGAGCTTTTGGGAGCCAAGGTCTTTACAGGGTGCGGGTGGGAGGTGCTGTGCTCTCCTGGAACAGGGAGAGCCCTGCTTCTACATCTTAAAACCCTGAGAGGGAAGCTCAGGGGAGGACCTTCCTCCCGCTTACAGAAGCCACGCTGGCTCTTCTGGGAGGTCCTGGTGTCAGCCCAGGAAATGAATGTTTGGTAGGCAGTGCTTGTGAGCAGAAGATATGACTGCTGTACTCTAGCCCCCATGTCCATCCATGCCTATTGTTTTCTCTTTCAGCTTCGGCTTCATTAACGCCAGATTTCTTATCTCCAGGAAGTTCAAATGTCTCTTCTCCCTTACCTTGTTTTGGATCCTCATTCCACTCTACAACTTCCTTTGTCATTAGTGACATCACTGAGGAGACCGAGGTAGAGGTCCCCGAGCTTCCATCAGTCCCCCTTTGTTCTGCCAGCCCTGAATGTTGCAAACCGGAACACAAAGCTACCTGCAGCTCATCTGAAGAGGATGACTGTATCTCTCTGTCCAAGGCCAGCAGCTTTGCAGATATGATGGGGATCCTGAAGGACTTTCACCGGATGAAACAGAGTCAAGATCTGTAAGTATTTGATAATTAGCTCTAGTGATCTATTTACTATTTTAGTTACCTGTGGCCAATGATCTAATAGAGGGTACTTACATAGCAAGTCCTCAGTAGTTGCCATGTGTTAACTTCATTCACAAACCTTGCCACCTGCTTGCTAATGCCTGGGGCCCCAGTTTGAGGAGTAACAATTTACATTTGTTGGGGTGATCTAACCCAACCAAATGTTAGACTAGTATTGAGATCATATTCAAAGACATGGAACACTGCCCAAGACAGAGCAAGTACTCAAATTATTAAATTATTAATAATTAAGCTATTATTATGTCTCTAGGAACCGGAGTTTACTGAAGGAGGAGGACCCTGCCATCCTTATCTCTGAGGTCCTAAGAAGGAAGTTTGCTCTGAAGGAAGAAGATTTCAGTAGAAAAGGAAACTGACAGCACTCAGCTCTGCACTCAGTCTCCTGCTCCTGGAATTCCTTCAGTAGCTGCCTTCCTCACCGCAGATGTTTCTGTCTCTGCATTAGAAGTTTTCTGCAACAGTCTTCCCGAAAGCTAGCGCGTGGACTGAAAGAAAAGAGCTGGATTACTTGTTTCCCATACTTTAAACCTTTGCAGAAGCTAAGGCCTATTGTGAGCTGAGACACTTGTTACAGGTAAATGTATCGATTGGAATGTTTCGGTCTAAAGGCTAAGCTAGAAGTTTCTGGTTTTTCCTTGCCCCTGTGTGAAAATAAGTCCTGAATGACTTACTTCACTGCATAAGACCCTATAACTGGTCTTAACGGACACTTTGTGCCCAGCTGTCACTTACTCTTAGCAGCTTTCTTGCAGCAGAGAGAGCTATCAGTGTTTATGTACATGTTCACAGGGCAGGAAAAATCTTATGCTGCTCCATCACAAACCAACACCAATGCCCAGCAATCACCCTCTTCCCGTGTCTAACACCTAGATGTAGAGGTCGGCCCTCTGGACCAGCTGGCATTTGGGCAGCTTCTGGGAGGCCTGGGCTGTTTTTTTTCTTAAATATATTTTGTAATACCGTACAACCAAATCTACCCTCCAAGGCCTTGGGGCCTCATTGGTTCCACTGACTGAACTCTTGCTCTTCCGTGGACTTTAGTTCAATCCCAGTAGGAAACAGAAATGGGGAGGGGAAAGAGAATACCATCTTTCTTTGAGGCCCTTGACTGCTTCTTTGTATTGGGCCAAGGTTTGTATCCACACCATGCATGACTCAGATGCCCTCAGGTCCCTTTCCCTGCAGTATGTATCCCGTGTGTGTTTGGGTTGAAGTACTACCTGACATTAAAGGATTTGGCAAGATACTGCATTTGCTGTGTCCATCTTTGAGTTACAATCATCTGATGTACTCAATGGGTATAGGATTCCTGTTAATTTTGTAGTATATGAACTTTCATTAACAGGCTCCTGACTTCCCCCTTTTCCTTATAAGGTCCTGCCTTTTATTTTTTTTAAATGTAGAGATTTTGCCCTAAGCTCTTAAAGTGGTTCCATGTTATAACTTGCAAGCTTGCCCTTTAGGAGCCTCTTAGGTACCACACCTGCATCACAGAAAACTGCAACCTGATGGATAAAATCTTGGATAGAACAAAGGTCAAATTAGACTCCTGTTCAGCTCAGACCTACTGCAGTGACAGCATCTAATATTAAAAAGTTGCTTTTTCACCCTAGCTGGTTTGGCTCAGTGGATAGAGCGTCAGTCTGCGGACTGAAGGGTCCCAGGTTCAATTCTGGCCAAGGGCACATGCCGAGATTTCGGGCTCAATCCCCAGTATGGGGTGTGCAGGAGGCAGCCAATCAATGATTCTCTGTCATCATTGATGTTACTCTCTCTCTCTGAAATAAAATATTTTTTAAAAAGTTACTTTTTCAAAAATAAAACTGGTAATGTTTTAATTACCACAAGAGCCGCTTGGTAAACAGTCATTTATTTGGACTCAGTTTTATAAAGGGAGTTCTCACCCACTTTGTAATAGAGGAGTGTTACAGTCACATCTAGATTGCTATATAGCTTAGGATTTTTAAGGGAGAGATGTTTAAACAGAGACTATAACTTTAAAATGCTGTAAAGTCACCACAAAAATAAAATAACAAAAAATACTGCTACAATTCTACCTTCTACCTATCTATCCCCCTGCTCCTGTTTACCACTCAAAAAAGTGTTAGGAATTAGTGGTCCCAAGCTTAGGTTGAGTAAGTATGATTACAATCAGAGATTAAAAGTATACACATCTCTAAGAAGCAATGTCCCAGTTAGGCATCTGAAACAGCAAAGAGTTGCTTGAGTAATAGGCCCTTTAGTGGAGATATGAATTCCTCCCCTGCCTCCTCAGTGTTCACTGAATTCATACAAGGAATTTACTAGCCACCTGTTCTTCAGGAAAAGGCATGATGCCAACCATACTGTCTCAAGTATCACCACTGGCTTTATTTACACAAAATGTTCAACAACAATAGCTTCATTCCATACCTCCCCAAGTATTTTTAAAACCAAACCCTCAAAGATATTTAGACTTGGTGTCTGATGACTTGGTTACCTTCAGAGTCCTGGGTAAAGAGCAAATCAGGCTGCAGGTTTAACTGAGTGAGCCTATCCTGGCATTGAGCCCAAGGGCTGTTAGGAAACTGCCCTAAATCCTGACTCCTATTGTTGGTTACCTCTTGGAAAGGAACTCTGGAGTTGTGAGCAATGACCCGCTGGCCCTGAGAATCCTCAGTGAAAAGCTGACTCCAGGAGTCCCTGTCATTCTGTTCACTGTCCCAGGAGACCACAGGAACAGGACAAGATCTTTGTTTCACTACTTCTGTGTTTTCTCCGCTCCAGGACTCCCTGTAAGTTTGAAAGGGGACAGGAGCCTGCCTATTTTCTTTGGCAGACACCTTTTCCAATTTAGGCTTGTCCAAGGGCTGTTGGCTCTTGCCCCCAAGTGGTTTACTGCGTCTCTCCATACCCTGATGGTTCCTTTTCTTAGATCCATGAAGCCATTCCCTTTTCCAGAAAGAATCCTTCTGTCCCTCCTTCTGGTCCAGCAAGCAAGAACTTTCCAAGTCCTGGGTGAAGCAAGCCAGTGAGTCTTGACTCTCTCCAGCACAGACTAAGTTAGTCTCAGGCTGGAACAAAGACAGCCCAGTCAAGAATGGGGGTCCCAGTCTGTGGTGGCCAGAAGCCTGGAGGGACTGAGGAGAAAGTCCAGCTTCCTGGATGTCTGTAGGGGTTGAAGTGGCTAAAGGGGGTGCCACACAATCATCGCCCAAGCCCTGGATCAGATGGTCTAGCTGGGTTGCATCTTTCTTAGACTTTCTGTTGGTCTGACTTTCTATATATGACGAAACACTCCTCTGATCACCATTTTTCTTTCCTAGTGAAACAGACATGAACAAATATTATTCTGCAGGAAAACTCTGCCCTGAGCAGGATTTAGCTGGTTCTTTCTGAAATCAGTATCAGCTGTTATCACTACCTTGTGCAGGGGTCTTAGACTCTTCACATCCCTTGTCGCTGAGCTTCCAGCTTTCAATCTCTATTCTTGCCTGAATGATCTTTCTAAAACAGACCTACTATATCCCCCTACTCAAATGTATATGCTTCCCATGAGCTCCATAATAAAGTCAAACATGACATAATCAGACCACTTTTCCAGCTGAGTTTTCATATGGGAAATTTGTGTTAACTGATTTAAGAATCATACTGCAGAAACTGTTTTGTGAAAGATTTGTCTATTTTGCCTAAGAATTCTATATAAACAGAATATACCAAAATTTTACAATTTGAAGTGGAAAGTGTTGTGTTTTTGGTTTTTTTTAAATATATTTTATTGATTTTTTACAGAGAGGAAGAGAGAGGGATAGAGAGTTAGAAACATCGATGAGAGAGAAACATCAATCAGCTGCCTCTTGCACACCCCCTACTGGGGATGTGCCCGCAACCAAGGTACATGCCCTTGACCGGAATCGAACCTGGGACCCTTGAGTCCGCAGGCCGACGCTCTATCCACTGAGCCAAACCGGTTTCAGCAATGTTGTGTTTTTTTGTTTTTGTTTTTTTTAAAAAAAAAGCCTGTCCTTGTTAAAGCAAAAAAGCTTAAGTTTTTGTTTGGGGTATGGAGAGTGCATTTTGAAAGTTTATGCAAAGCAATCCTGGGTACCGCACCAAGAATTAGAGCTCTCCTTTCACCTAGCAGGAACCTTGCTCAGTAAGCCCCAGCCTGCTCTGAGTCAGCTGTTCCCCTGAAGTGGGACATGCAGGCAAAGAACCATCAAAGGATATTGAGACAACAAGCCAACTTTATGCAAACCTTTTTTTTTTTTAAATATATTTTTATTGATTTCAGAGAGGAATGGAGAGGGAGAGATAGATAGAAACATCAATACTGAGAGAGAATCACTGACTGGCTGCCCTCTGCATACCCCACACTGGAAATTGAGCCCGAAACCCAGGCATGTGCCCCTGACCAGAATCGAACCTGGGACCCTTCAGTCCACAGACCGACGCTCTATCCACCAAGTCAAACCAGCTAGGGCAATGCAAACCTTTCTAAAAAAAAAAAACATTGTTGAACCTTGACTAATTTGAGACACTTCATACAAAAATATGAATTATCAATTAATCATGCAGACTACTCGTGGCCAATCCAAGACATACACCTAACAAAAGGTCAGCTCCCCTATATACCCTCAACTCCCAAGTATACCCTTCCTCACTGCTCTGACAGGGAATTCAAATACTGAATATTAGACTGAGCAAAACAGAACCAGAAAAGTATGTTTGTAAAAGCATGTATATATTGCTTTTCAGAAGGCGATTTTGTTTTATAACCTCTTCTAATAGGTGAGCTATGCACTGGTGTCACTTATAAATGTTCCAGCATGAAAAAATGAAAGCACTCCTTTTTGCTCCCTGGGTGTTCCCAGGCAGGTCACCATACCTGACTGCAAGGTGAAGAAGGAAGCAATGCTGGTCTGCCGAACGCCTGCAGGTGGAGTTCTTTGAGGAGGCTTTCTCTCTCTAGGCAAGAGTGTTAGCATTTTGGTGCTTGACTTGATTAAATGTGTCTGAAAATTAGGAGAAAAAGAATAGAAATTATTAATATCAAACCAGTTGCCAGTCAGGAGAAATTCAGTAAACACCAGTGACCCCCCTGATGGACCCTTTGGATTCCCCTCAGATCCTATTTCCTAGGTAGTTTTTGCTGTATATCATCTTCCATCATTTCTTGCAATACCGATGGTATGTTTTTCTCAGGAATCACAAATTCCAACTATAGCCCAATCTTTCTGCTTCCTCATGGAAATCAGGCTGAATAAACAAACAGGGTTTGTTGAAGGGATTCCAAGGATGAATTTACAGTTAAAAACAATGATTCTCCATCAGCAGCAGTTGATGCATTTCAAGTTTTCAAATAGTTACACAGTGGTTAAGAGCGTGGCGCCGGAGTCACACAGCTTGGATTCAAATCAATTCCAATCTGCCACTGCCACTTAGCTATACGACCCTCTGCAAGTTGCTTAATCTCTGTGTCTCATTTTCATTGAGAAATGGGGTCAAATAACATTACCTATCCCATTGGACAGTTGTGAGGATTTGGTGAGTTAATTCACATAAGTCTTACACAGTTCCTGGCACTCAGTAGGAGGAAAGGCAATGAAACAGCATCAGTCTTACCATACTTTCATTTCAGGCCCCTTTAGACTTTACAGTATGAATTGGAAAATGGACCAGAGAGGTTTTAGAAGTGCCAGCTTTTATAACTTCATCCTTATTGGTGTGGTTTTTTATTTCTATTTGCGTGCTATGGAATGCCTGAGAACTAGTGAGAATAGGGTTATATTCAATTTAATTTGGCTATAAAAGTCAAAGAAGAGATAGGATTTACCAATATTCATGCAGCACGTTAGAAGTAGGCGTGAAACCTGAACCCAAATTATTAATTCTAGCCCAAAGCTGACTTCATCTTATTTTTATATTTGGAAATTAAAAATGTAAGTGATTGAAACGATAAAAGAAATCCTGGATTTAAAATTCATATTTTGACTTATAATAGGGTATAGAACTTTCCCTTTTACCATACAAAACTAGAAATCTGGATAAGTTACATGAAACAACTGGTTTAGACAATGGGTAACATTCAGTGCAGGACTGTGATCCCTGAAAAGGATTTTTAAGAAGGAAAACAAATAAGGTGAGCCCTGTGACCATCCTAGTTTTCTGTTTGGAAGAACGTGCCAGACTACCGTGTATACAGTGGCAGAGCACCACATCCTGCTTAATGAATAGAGTAAATTGAGATTAGAATTTGAGGAAGCTGAGGTGGCTGGGATTTGCAGCACAGAGAAATACATCCAAAAATCTATGTAGAGATCTCTTGAGTCTATTACTGAATACTAACCTACACATGTGTTAGCTGACAACCCATGGGGCCAGACAAAGAAATGCCAGGATTACAAACTGAGTAATTCCCAGAGCTCACACAGGTCTGGGTTAGTTTATAGCCAGAGTAGAGGGACCTCCTTGAATGTGGTGGAGTTCTCAGAAGAATCACCCCTAGCCTTAGAGCCAAACTAGCCAGAGCAAAAGCTATTCCAAAACAGCCTTAACAAAGCTTAAAAACAAGCATTTACAGTAGCAAGCTGGTTAGCAAGTAACTACCTACCTAAACAAGTTTCAGTATTCTTTAAAGACAACAAAACCTAGACACCTAAAAATGTAGCACTGAAGATGCTAGCATACAATAAAAATTAACAGATATATGAAGACGCAGGAAAATAGCCACAATTTGGGGTGAAGGGAATCAGTTAATAGAAACAGATCCAGGGATGACAGAATTAGCAGACAAACCTTAAAACATCCTACCTAATAAAAGAGTAATATGCAAATTGACCCTAACTCTGCTACACCCACCAGCCACACCCACCAGCCAATCAGGAGCAAATATGCAAATAAACCCAACCAAGATGGCTACAGCCACAGAGAACAGGAGGGAGGCTTGGGTTTCCCCGGTAACAAAGGAAGCCAAGCTTTCCGCCTGCAGTTGCAGGCCTAAGCCTCCACTCAAGGCTACAAAGTTTCGATTAGAGAAGGTAAACAAATCCAAACAGAAATGGCAGCAGCCACTGAGCTGGAAAGAGCGGGAGGCTTGGGTTTCTTCCGGAAATGGAGGAAGCAAAGCTTCTGCAGCCCTGGCTGGCCTAGGCCTCCGCTCCAGGCTACAAAGTTTCAATTATAGATATACACAAACCCCAAAAGAAATGGCTGCCGGCCACGGAACGAGCAGGAGGCTTGGCTCCACTCCAGGCTACCAAGTTTCAATTATAGAAGGTAAATAAATTCCAGATACCAGGGCCTCTGCTTGGGTCGCCAGGAGGTGTGGCTGGTCTGCAAAGCACCACAGGCCCTTCACCCAGGCCGCTCCACACCCCAAGGAAACCCCCACCCTGATCCGGGATACCCTTCAGGGCAAACCAGCTGGCCCCCTACCCGTGCACCAGGCCTCTATCCTATCTAATAAAAGAGTAATATGCAGATTGACCATCACTCCAACCCACAAGATGGCTGCCCCCATGTGGTCAAAGATCCTGCCCCCATGTGGACACAAGATGGCCAACAGGGGAGGGACCAGACCTGCAAGGGAGGGCAGCTGGGGGCAATCAAGCCCGCAGGGGAGGGCAGTTAGGGGTGACCAGGCCAGCAGAGGAGGGAAGTTGGGGGTGACCGGGCCTGCAGGGAAGGGCAGTTGGGTGGGACCCAGGCCTGCAGGGGAGAGCAGTTGGGGGGGACCAGGCCTGCAGGGGAGGGCAGTTAGGGGTGACCAGGCCTAAAGGGGAGGTCAGTTAGGGGCAAACATGCTGGCAGGGGAGCAGTTAGGCATCAATCAGGGGGGGCAGAGGAGTGGTTAGGGAAGATCAGGCTGGCAGGCAGAAGCAGTTAGGGGCAATCAGGCAGGCAGGCAGGCAGGTGAGCAGTTGGGAGCCAGTAGTCCTGGATTGTGAGAGGGATGTCTGACTGCCCGTTTAGGCCCGATCCCAACGGGCAGTCGGACATCCCTCGAAGGGTCCCAGATTGGAGAGGGTGCAGGCTGGCTTGAAGGACACCCCCCCTCCCCCTCCCCCCATGCATGAATTTCGTGCACCGGGCCTCTAGTCTATATATATATAAAACCCTAATATGCAAATAGACCGAACAGTGGAACAACCGAACAACCAGTCACTATGATGTGCTCTGACCACGGCGGGATAGTGGAGCAGGTGAGTGGGGACGCCAGGCCAAGGCAGGGCACCAGTTGCTATCATCGGGCGAGTCTCTGGTAGTTACTGAAAATTCTTTGCTCCCGCACGCTGCAGTCCCACCTGGCACTCGCACCTGCTGCTGGCACAGGCCCCACCCGCACCCACTGCCAGCACCAGAGCCACTGCTTACACCCACTGCCGGCGCCCAGCGCTACCCCCAATTGTGCTCAGCACCGTCAATGGGTGCGGTCAGTGGGTGCGAGCGGCGGGTGGCGGCTGCCAGTAGCAGCTGCCAGTCCCAATTGTGCCTCAGGGTTTCTCCACCTCCCTCTGCTCCTGAGGGGCAATCGGAGCAGCAGCAGCTCGTACCCGCTGCTGGCGCCAGCCCCAATTGCTCCGTGCCATCAGCAGGTGTGATCGGGCTGGTGCCATCAGCACGTGGGAGCGGTGGCAGCGGGAGTGGGGCTGCCAGCAGACAGGGGACTGGGGGCCACAGCAGGAGGGGCTGGGCAGGGGCGTGGAGGATGGGCTGAGACCCACCCCTCTGCCCACCGCAGCCTTGAGGCCCACAGTTCCTTTCAAGGTGCACAAATTCGTGCACTGGGCCCATAGTTTACTATAAATTGCTCAAAGGTTAGAGACTACTGAACAAAAAATTTGATGACATTTTGAACAAAAACCTTTTCCAACCAGTCACTATCATGCCTTATTAAGTCAGGCTGAAAGGATGTGCTATCTAATAAGGAAAATTATCTAAGGAGTCTGACCAAGAAAAGCTATCGGATTCTCATCATCTCTAGCAATATAAATAAGCTGTTAAATTAGTAACAGTTTTAAATCAAAACTTACTTCAAACTTTCCAAACCTGCAAAACAAGTAACACCCTACTGTAGTTCAGGATTTCATAAACTCTTGCCTGGTCCTAGACCAGTGGTCGGCAAACTCATTAGTCAACAGAGCCAAAAATCAACAGTACAACAATTGAAATTTCTTTAGAGAGCCGAAAACCAACTTCTGCGCATGGGCCACAAAGTTTCAATCGCATTGTACGTGCGCGCCCACACATGGTATTTTGTGGAAGAGCCACACTCAAGGGGCCAAAGCGCCGCATGTGGCCCACGAGCTGCGGTTTGCCGACCACTGTCCTAGACTATTACAACAATCTCTTAACTGGTCAGATTTCCATTCACTGCCTGTTCAATCAGTCCCACATATAGATCAACCTTCTTAAAGAACAACTGTGATCATGCCATCACATTGTTCTGTCAATAGATTCTCTGCTACCTATAGCATAAAGGGTGGACTCTTAGACTACACACATTCATATTCCAGTTTACCTTTTCCTCCATTACCAAAAACCCTTCATGCACCCTGCATCATAATACTCAGCTAGATGCCAGTCCCTATTATGGCCTCCACCTTCCTCACTTTTGTGCTTCACAAAGAAGGGCCTTTTTCACACCCAGCTCTGGAAATGCTATATATTCTTCAGCTCACCCCCAAACATTTCTGATTCCTACAGCCATATGTGACCCCTTCCTCTTTTGAACTTGACATGTATCACTTGATATTTTAAGACTTCTCCTACAAAACCCTAGGATCAACATTTGGCTCACTTTTCTCTCTATCCACACAACTAGTGTAATATAGTAAGTACTCAATTCAATAAATATTTTTACAAAGAGGATGGATATATAGGAAGGATACATTCCTGTTTCTGTGTTATATATACCAACTCATTATAGTTTCAACAACAACACTGTCAGAAAACACTAAGGCTTTTCTAATACTGTGAGCAAGGCTAAGATGAGCTCCTGTAACTGTAAAACGGATGTCACACATAAGGTCCAAAACATAGATAGGATGAAAGGGTACAGTCACTGAAATTGTGAATGTTTCCTCTCAAGGTAATCTAACAAATTACCAAAGTAATCTAGAAACTGATAGTTGTGCTATAATATGATATTGATAGTTGAAGGAGCCCAGAAATAAACCCTCACAGAAGATTCAATGGTGAATTGACAGTCTTTTCAATAAAAGGCAACAAAAGAAAAAAATAAATAGGAATTTATCAAAAGTAAAAATCTTTCGTGCCTCAAAGGACACTATCAAGAAAGTGAAAAGACAACATAGAGAATGGGAGAAATATTTGCAAATCATATTATCTGATAAGGGATTAATATACAAAATATGTAAAGAACTCCTACCCTAGCCAGCTTGGCTCAGTGGTTGAGTGTCTACCTATGAACCAGGAGGTCACAATTCTATTCCCAGAGCACATGCCCAGGGTTCAGTCCCCAGTAGGGGGTGTGCAGGTGGCAGCTGATCAGTGATTCTCTCTTATCACTGATGTTTCTATCTCTCCCTCTCCTTTCCTCTGAAATCAATAAAAATATTTTTTAAAAAACTCAAACCTGTGTGTATTTCATAGCTACTTTAGGAAGCAGCAGGTTTCTACATTGTGTAAAAGGGCACCTTTAGTACTTTGCTATGGGCTGGAAGGCTTAGTCAGAGAAACAGGAACTAGTTGGGGAACCCAAGTTTTACACAGGACTGGGAATAAGCTAACAGGGTAGGAAATGGTATCAGGAACTGTGGTCATAAGGTTCAGGCCTCCAGAAATCAGAGGATGGTAAGGGCCTAGAGATCTTGGAGAGAGGATTCCCGCCATACACTAGATCAGCAGAACAAATGTTTCCATCATTAACACCATGAAAGAAAATGGTGCCCTGGCAGGTGTTGTTCGTGGTTAAACCATCAATCAGTCTGTGGACAGAAGGGTCTCCGGTTCGATTCCTGGTTGCAGATTCTATCTCTAGCCTTGGTCGGGGTGTGTATGAGAAGCAACCAATCGATGTGTCTCTCTCATATCAATGTCTCTGTCTCTGTCTCTCTCTCCCTCCCTCTCCCTCCCTCCCTCAGGTGAGGATTAATAAAAAGAAAGGGGGGAAGGGAGGGAGGAGGAAGAAAGAAGGAAGAGAGGGAGGGAGGGAGGGAGGGAGGGAGGGAGGGAGGGAGGGAGGGAGGGAGGGAAGGAAGGAAGGGAGGGAGGAAGGAAGGGAGGGAGGGAGGAAGGAAGGGAGGGAGGGAGGGAGGAGGGAGGGGGGGGAAGGAGGAAGGGAGGGAGGGAGGGAGGGGTGTAATTTGGGGTGACAGAGTTGCATACATAGAGGTAAATTACTGGCACTCCTCAGTGGGTTACTCCCTTTCTCTCTCCTGAACTCTTCCTAATTCTCTTCCATTTCTCTCCTCTTTCTAAATTAAACAAGTATACAGGTTTTCCACCCAGCACATGTGTCATTCCAGAATGTATTCTATAATAAAAGGCTTATTCCTAATTCAGGAGTAATAAATACCCATTGCACATTTTGATCCTTTTTTATAAATATGTATATTTTCCCATCAACCATAAATTAGTCTTTTCTCTATATTTGGGGAAAAAACAGTCACCATTCTACCTGTGCTATAATATGATACAACTTATACTTTTTTGCTTGTTAATTCACAAACTAGAGAAGAACAAAATACCAAGGAAGATAACTTTAAACTACTGATTTAACAAGCTTAGTTAACACAAGGTCCTCTCTCAGGAATTCCTGCATTGCAGAAAATGTGTTTCAGGTTTCTAAAGTGATCCAAACTTTAACTATTGTATAGAAGGGAGAGACTTTTATATTTACTAAACAAAGTCATATGTTTCATATTCTTAATTTTAAAAACAGATACATTCCACTACAGACCTAGTGATTCCACTTCTAGAAATTCATCCTACAGATACATTCATGTACTAGTATATGCAAAATGATGTGTATAAATTTTTCATTGCAGAAGTGTTTTTAATAACAAAAGATTGGAGATAACTTTTCGTCAGTAAAGGACAGGTAAATATACACACACACACACATGCTATGGGCTGAAATGTATCTTCCCAAAAGTCCTATGTTGAAGCCCCAACCCCCATAAGTCACGATCTGTCCATGTATACCATCTCACACCTTTTAGATCTCATTCACTCTTGTCTGCCTCACTCTGTTCCAGCCATACTGGCCTTCTTGCCAAATATACACAAATCTCAGAGATAGTGCAATTTGGTTTGACAAGAATATTCTGAAAAGTCTTAAATTAAATTGCAGCAAGCCAGAGAGTGGAAGGAAGAGACAAGAAGGGGTTAATCAGTTAACAACTGCAGACAAAAACCAATAAGACTGCTTACATTCCTGAGTGTGAGTTGGAACTTTTTTTTAAATCCACACCAGAGAGAGAAGAGGAAAGGGAGGCAGGGAGAGGAGAGGGAAAGGGAGAAAGAGAGGAAGAGAGAGACCAAGAGACCCAGATGTGCCCTGACCGGGAATCAAACCAACAACCCTTCTGTGCAGGGGAGGACGCTCACAGCCACCCATGTGTGTTGGAACTTTGAATTAACTTCCAGGTGGCTATTTCTGTCATTATCCAAGAGAACAGCCAGGTGCAACTGAACCCTAGGAGCCATCTCATCACACATATGCATGAACTTTCCGGACTGTTGCCTGTTCATCCAAAGGAGCAAACACTTCCTCCTTATAGACTGTGCTTATCCCAGAACTAGCTCCCCTCCCCCTTCTCCCACTCCCTTTATCTATACAGCCCATGTAAATTCTTTCAAAACTTACATCTTTGTATGGGGCCCCAACCAGGGTTGAACCCACAACCTAGGTTGTGCCCTGACAGGGAATCAAACCCAAAACCTTTTGGTTTATGGGATGGCCCTCCAACCAACTAAGCCACCTGGCAGGGCAACCCTTTTTTTAAAAAAAAGACGTTCAGCTGTGGAAGTTAATTTTTTAACAGCTTCCAGACCACCTCAATAAAATGAATATCAGAACGGTAATCTTTTTGCTAGCAGAGGATCTTGCCTTCAACTTGTAAAAATTGCAACATCTGAGAAGAGCAATTTGTATCTCTTTCTCACCCCCATCTCTTCTTCTCTCTCCCCCACTTTCCCCCTCTCTCCCCGCAACATGCACCAAGGAAAGGCCATGTGAGCACATAGTGAGAATGTGAGAATGTGAGAATGTGGCCATCTGAAAGACAGGAAGAAAGTCCTCACCAGAACCTGACCTGAACAGACTAGAACAACAATGTCTCATTAATGGATACTGTTCCATGGAATGGAATGCTATATAGTCTTTAAAAAGAATGGAGCAGCTCTTTAAGAATGCATATGAAATGATCCATAATATGCAATAAGCAAAAAAGCAAATTGCAGAACAATGAATAATATGATCCTATTTATAAGAAAGAAGATATGATTTGCTTGCAGATGCATAGAATAACTAGAAAGATACATAAGAAAGTTGTGGCCTCTGAGATGGGGAAGGATGGTTAGGACTATTAGGGAGATACTTTACTGTATATCCTATACATTTTAAATTATGTGCCACGTGACTGTATTACCTATCCCCAAAACATTAAGTTTAAAAAAAATTAAAGGAGCAGGTGGCTCATTTGTTACTTCTCAAGAAATGGCTTTAGTTGTAAGATGTGTTTGGTGTTTGTTTCTTTTCCTCTTTTTTAAAATATATTTTTATTGATTTCAGAGAGGAATGAAGAGAGAGAAAAACATCAATGATGAGAATCATTGATTGGCTGCCTCCCACACCAGGGATCAAGCCCACAACCGGGACTTGTGCCCCGTCGAGGAATTGAACTGGCAACCTCCTGGTTCATAGGTCCACACCCAACCACTGAGCCGTGCTGGGTTTTTTTTTGTTTGTTTGTATTGGATTCAGAGAGACAGAAACATCAATGATGAGAGAGAATCACCTACCTCCTGCACACCCCCTACTGGGTATCCAGCCCACAACTTAGGCATGCAACCCAGGCATGCAATCCAGACATGCGCCTGGACGGGAGAATCGAACTGTGACCTCCTGGTTCATAGGTCAATGCTCAACAGTAGAGCAAGCCACTTTAGAGCAAGAATCCTGTCTTTCGTGTGTTTTGAGCTTCAGTTTTCATGAGCAACACCCGCCGGGCTGTAAGAGGTTTTTTTTGTTTGTTTGTTTGTTTTTTTAACAATACTCAATTTTTACTCAAGCAAGCTGTAGTCACCCAAAGAAAAGAATGTCGTTCATGATTTCGATTAGGTTAACCACCTGGTCTTGAGACCATTATCCAAACTATCCAAATTCAGCACACTTGGCTAATCTCAAATCCCTTTCTACCTGCTCAGTTAATCTTCCTTGTTAATCCCAAATCATGATCATCTCTCTCGCCTCCAAAATCACGTTTCCCTTGAAACTGCTCACCTGGGCCTATATTCTGCTTTGTAGAGCATAAGAACACTGGCCTCTGTAGCAGTAAGCACTGGGCTCACGTGGGAACATTTCTTAACCTAAGCCTCGATTTTTTTCATCTTTAAAAAAAGATAATGGTTTCCCTGGCTGGTTTTGCTCAGTGGATAGAGCGTTGGCCTGCGGACTGACGGGTCCCAGTTTTGATTCTGGTCAAGGGCATGTACCTTGGTTGCAGGCACATCCCCAGTAGGGCGTGTGCAGGAGGCAGCTGATCGATGTTTCTCTCTCATCGATGTTTCTCTCTATCCCTCTCCCTTCCTCTCTGTAAAAAATCAATAAAAATATATATATTTTTAAAAAAGATAATGGCGGTATCTACATCACTGTGTGTTTGTGAGTACCTACCATTAATAGGTCATGTGATACTTCAGCAAAGTGCACCCCTTTTCTTCCCCTTAAACTGTAAGCCACTTTAGAGCAAGAATCCTGCCTTTCGTGTGTTCTGAGCCTCAGTTTTCATGTATAAAACGGGTATCATTCTTCTCCCTACCGCACAGAGCTGTACCAAACAAGGTAACGTACCTGAAACACTGAGCACAATGCCCAGCATAAAATGCTCAAAAGCATCCAAGATTATCTCACACTTCTGTTCCTTTGTAATGCCTAACCCAGAACCTCGAAACGTGGCAAACCTGGGTGTGATTCCCAGCCCTTCCTAGCTGGGTGCACCTGGGGAGTCACCCCAGTTTCCTCGTCCCCACAGGGTGATGGTGCAGGATTTCACACAGGGTCTGGCATCGCGTGGGTGCTCACGAAGCACGAGGCCAGCTCCCTTCCCCGACTCCTCCATTTTTTCCCCGCGAAGTTCCTGGTTCTCTCAGGAAGACCGCCCGCAAGCTGGCGGCTACGCGGAATGAAAACTTTCTTTTTTCCTTTTTCTTTCCTTTTTATATTGACATTATTCAGGGCCTCCCTCACCCCCCTTTGCCCTCCACTCAGCCCCTCCTCCTGCCGCCTCGCAGGGCTCCGAGCTCCTCAGGAGCCGCCCCCCACCTCGAACCCCGCGGCCCCAGTCTCTCCACGTCCCTCCAGTCTGCCGGCCTCCCGCCCCCACTTCCCCCCCGCCCTCGCCAAACGCCGTTTTTCACCCTCTTCAGACCCCACTCCCTCTCGCCTTGGAATTCCCAAAGCTGTTTCCTTCTCAGTCCCTGACTTGACCTTCATCACCCCCCGGCCCCCCGGAGTGTCCCTCCCGCCTCCCCGAACACCCTCTCGCTCCCCGCCATCCCACCTGCACTTTCCGCCTCTTCAGCGCCGCCGCGTCCAGCCACACGCCGCAGGCCTCCTCCTCCTCCTCGGGGCCTGAGCGCCTCATGGCCGCTGAGGGGGCCTGGCTCGCTCGCCTTTCGCGGGGTCGGGCTCCGGCCGCCTCAGGAGCAGCCACCGCAGCCTCCGCCAACGTTCGGATCTCGCGCCAACGCTGGGGGCGGAGCTACGTCGCCGACCTGACGCAGGCACCGCCCCCAGCGTCCGCTCCGGCCGGCCCAGGCCCCGCCCCTTTCTCAGCCCCGCCCCTTCCTCAGCCCCGCCCCACGCGGAATGGAGGACCGCCAACCCGTCTTCTCCTGCATGGAGCCCTTTTCTCTTTATGAAGGACTTCGTGCTCTCTTTGCCTTCAAAGGTCGTATTCCGGGAAATATGCTGTGTGGACGCGTTTGAGACTCTGCATAAGAAACGTGCATTTTCTTCTTGCTGAGTTAGTTGTACTTCCTTATTGCAAATACTAGAGGCCTGATGCAGACAAGTGTAGGCCTTCCTTCCCCCAGCTGCCGGCACCAGCTTCCCTCCAGCACCGGGACCCAGGCTGGCTTCCCTCCAGGCGGCTTCATCAGAAAGGATGTCCGGAAGTCCAGTCTAATTAGCATGTTACCCTTTTATTATTGTAGATTATAGACTGGTAGCCCTGCACACGAATCCATGCGCCAGTAGGTCGCTGCCGCCCTCCTGTAGCTCCATCCCCCCCTGCCCTCCCCCATAGCTTGCTGCCCTGCCTCCTCCTGTAGCTTTCTGCCTCCTGCTTGCTTGTTGCCCTGCCCCGCTTGTAGTTCGCTGCCCCACCCTCCTGTAGATCTGTGATCAGGTGGTTATTCGGTGGGTCGTTAGGCCTCAGGGCATAACGGATAATTAGTATGTTCCTCTCTTATTATATAGGATAACTAGTGGCCCAGTGCATGAACATTCATGCACTGCGGGGGCAGGGGAAGGGGGGGGGGGCGTCCCTCAGCCGGGCCTGCCCCCTCTCACAGTCTGGGAGCCCTCAGGGGATGTCCTACTGATGGCTTAGGCCCACTCCAGGAGCTGCAGTCTGGCCTCCCTCTGCAGGAGGCAACCAGGAAGATCAGAGGGAAACGCTGCCCCCATCACCCCATTGCTGCTGCTGCCTCTGGCCTCCCTCTGCGGGAGGCGACCAGGTCGATCAGGGGAAGGTACCACCCCCATCACCCCACTGCTGCTGCTGCTACTGCCACTGCCAGCAGCCATGGCTGCGAGGCCTGAGCCCCGGGCCTTGCAGCCGCGAGAGCCGCCCCGCCACACCACGCCATGAAAGCCACTGCTCGTGGGCCTGGGGGAGGGACCGAGAGGTGCTCAATGCACCTCATGGTGACCAGTCATTTGGTTATCCTGGTCATCACGGACACTGGCTTTTTATATATAGAGACTAGAGGCCTGGTGCATGAAATTCGTGAACAGGGGCGGGGGGGGGGGGGGTGTCCCTCAGCCCAGCCTGCACCCTCTCCAATCTGGGATCCCTCTTACAATCCAGTACTGCTGGCTCCCAGCTGCTAACCTGCCTGCCTGCTTGATTGCCCCTAACTGCTTCTGCCTGCCAGCCTGATCACCCCCTAATCACTCCCCTGCCAGTCTGATTGATGCCTAACTGCTCCCCTGCCAGCATGATTGCCCATAACTGCCCTCCCCTGCAGACCTGGGTCCCCCCGCAACTGCCCTTTCCTGCTGGCCTGATTGCCCACAACTGCCCTCCCTTGCAGGCCTGGTCCCTCCCAACTGCCCTCCTCTGCTGGCCATCTTGTGTCCACATGGGGGCAGCCATCTTGTGTGTTAGAGTGATGATCAATTTGCATATTACTCTTTTATTAGATAGGATAACTACCCCTGCGCTCAGGGTTTTCTTTGTCTCAAAAAGGAAGAGCGGAGTCGAGGCTCAGATCCACGGGCTCCAAATCTGGGGTCCACAACCCTACCCTTAAATAGTTAATATGATCTGGAGTTTATGAGTTACTTTTGTAATTCAAAGAAAGGAAATCAAAGCTTGACTATGAAACCACATAGGAGAGGATTTAGAAAATGTTAAAATGAAAACTAAAAATTTGGAGTCAAGAACTAGCTTTCAGTTCTGCCTTTCGTGGATTTTAGAGAAGATCAAGTAAAGTAACAGTTGTGAAAGTACTTTGTAAATTCTGAAAGCCTCAGAAATGCAAAAATGATGGCATCCCACCCTGTCCTTCCATTCCTAACCACAATCTTCATAGATGTTATATATTTTTTAGGCATTGGGGGAGGGGGGGGTTCTTACCTGTACTTTCTAATTTTCCTTCACTGTACATATACTGCTTGTGTACTCTGAAGAAAGCATTATTATAAAAGTTAACATACAGCAATACCATGAAAAATTGACATAAAATCCTCCTTGACTGAAGCCCAAAAACTGAAATCTTTGTCAAATTATAAAATGGGATGATGTATATTTTTAAAACATTCTTTTAACTTCTAAATTTTACTTACTAATAAAACTGTCCCCCAGTCCCCTTCCAAAAAAAATTAAGAAGTTCATACATATAGTACACAAGGCCCCAATGTCACCTCAGGCAAAGATAAAACAAACAAAACAAAACCACACCATGAGCGGGCCCATGGGTCTCCCTGGAACAGGAGACAAAAAACAAAGAGGCAGCTGTTATCACAGTAACTTTATTGTACCCAGGGCATAGCAAAGCCCGGACCACCCCTAGCTCCAGCCCCACGGAACTCCTTCCATACCCCTTGGTCTTTGTACAGGTTTTCCCTTCTGCCTGGAACACCTTTCCTCTTCTCCATCTGCAAACTCCTATTCGCCCTTCCCAACCCAAAACCCCGAGGGCCCCAGGCCATACCGATTATTCCCTCCTCAGTGCTTCCCCTGACCGTTCATCCCAATATTAAAGTCTTTGATCCTACACTGATCCAGAGGGCCCAGTGGAGACCCGGAGAATGGCTGGGAACAGGACATTTGGAACATGGAGGCCAAAGCTAGGACGGTGAGCTCGCTGCAGGGGACAGTGACTGAGGGATATGGGGCACGGGATGGGATCCACCTGCACCTAGCACAATCTTCACCTTTGGGGACTCCGAAGCTCCAAAACTTCAGGCTGGGGTTCAGACAATGGTAAGATCCTGCACACGCTTTGGTCCTGCCCCTTCCCCACTCACCAATGAAATCTGATACATGGGACTTGCTGAGGCCTCCTCTGCCTCTCAGCTCAGATCTAACTCTGGCCTAAATTCCACCTTCACCCCCTCTAGATAATCTGGAAGCCCCAAACCAGAGTCCTGGCCCCAGCTGACACCCGCTCACCCCCCATCCTCACCTGTAGTGAGAGGCAATGTGGGGAGGCAAACCAGGGTAGCCACATCTTTATCTCTTTCCCTCTCCCAAGTCAGGGAGTGGACCCCAGAACTCCAGGCCAATCCCTAAATCCAAGGACTAGCCAATGGCATCCTTGGTAGCTGAGGCGTGCGCACAGAGACACCGCAGTGCAGACACAAATAACTTTACCAGGCCTTGTTCCTATATGGAGCCAAGCCCGGACCCCTGGGCTCCCACTCTACCTCCCTCCCTACCAGCTGCCACCTCCCTTCACTGGGTCTTCTGATCGAGTTTGCGCCGTACCAGCTGGCTCAGAAGGAATGCGGTGAGGACACTGCTGCCCACGGTGAGCAGGAAGAGGCCGGAGAAGTTGTGGGGCCAGCGGGTATGCAGTGGCTCATAGATGGGCCGCCGGGCCTCATAGTCCAGCGCCACAGCCTCCAGCTGAGCCAGAGTGCAGAACACCAAGAAGACGTGGAAGAGCTGGTGGCCCTGCCCAAAGAGGTGGCAGCTGCCAGGAAACCAGCGCTCGGGCATGAGGGCCGAGAAGAAAGCAGCAGCCAACAGGAAGAAGACGACCTGGCACTTGTGGTAGAGAAGAGCAAGGTCATCGGTGGCAGGGTTGGGGGACACCAGGATGCGGTGCGCCACCGGGCTGATGTCCAGTGCATAAGCCAGCGCTGAGGGCACTTCCTGGCACGTGCGGCCCAGCAGGCCGGGCTTCTGGATGTACTTGTTGTAGCACGAGCCAGTGCAGGAAAGCCAGGCGAGGAAGGCGGCCGTGGGCAGGAAAATGGCCTGCACCTGGGCGTGCCAGGCAGGCTCAATGGCATAGTAGAAGTGTGCCAGGGCGCTGCCGAACTGGTACACAGCCACACCCACGTAGTCCAGAAAGAAGAAGCTGTAATGCCAGAACTCGGACTTGGCCTGCAGGAGGTGAGCCAAGGCACTGAGGAAGAGGTAGGTGAAGGAGGCGAGGACAATGATGAAGAGGGGCAGCGCGTGGGGGTCTCCCCAGAAGTCCACGGTCCCCACAAAAATGGCCAGCCGCAGCAGCAGCACCAGGGCTGCCAGCAGGTGGGTCCAGACGTTCACCGCCTCGTTGTGCTGCTGGAACAGCGTGCGGAAGTAGAAGCGCCAGGTCTGATGCAGAGGCCGGTAGCCCACGTAGATGTACGGCTTCCAGTAGAGGGGTGGCACCTCGGCTCGGTCCACCGTGAAGACAGGCTCTGGGTGCTGAGGCTCCTGGCGGGCCTGCCGCAAACTGGGCAGAAGGTGGCTAAGCTTCTGGGCCACCATTGTGGCCATGGCGGTGGACTGGGAAGGGAGCTGGGAGAGGGACCAGAGCAAAGTCAGGAGCTGGTGTCTTCACCCCCATGCCCAGTTCTTACTCCCTCCTGCCCGCCCCCTTATCCTGCGCTGAGTCTCAGAAGAAAGGAGTCGTCCGAAGGGAGAGCTCAGCTCTGATTCATGATTGTCCTGCTCCCTGATGAATCCCAAGTGCCTACAACAGTGCCTGGCTCTTCATAGGTGCTCAGGAAATGTTTGAGGAATGCATTCGCTAATAAGGCTCACTACCTCAGCCGCTTCCTTTCGAGTCCAAGCTCCACACAACAGCCCCATTGTTTCCTCCTGTGTTTATGCTGCCATCAGTGTACACCTGGTGGTGACAAGGACCTTGCTAACAGACCAGCTGCCTCTGTTTTTAGCCCCTTTAGTCTCCCACTGACCCTCCATGATCTATCCCTGCTGTCATTTCCAGCCTAGTATTGCTCAACCACAATGTATTCAATCCAGCCACAGCCTCACCAACCTCCTGGGCTGTTTCACATATGTATACGTTTGCATAAGCTGTTCCCTCCACCTGAGATGTTTTCCTCATCTTGCTTATCTGGCAAACTCACATTCATCCCTCAAAACCCATTTCATCTGTGATACTTTCCCTGGCCCCCTGAACCTCAGATGATGACCTCTCCACTTGAGTTCCTACCATCACTTACGTATCCTTTGACCATATAACACTTCGCATGGACATTAACATGTTAATGTGAGCTCGAGGCTGGGCAGTTTGCCTCGTTATTTTGTGAACCCCTGGTGCTTAGCAGGTAGCTGACACTCAGAGTTTGTTGAGTCAAAGAACAACTAACTGCATTCTGATAAATACCTCATACCCTCTGAGACCCAACAAAAAAGCCACTTTTTTGCTGAAAGTTCCAGGAACTTTATCCTTATAAAAACAGCCCTTCCCCTCAGCCACACCCCCACTCAAGAGTTCCCTCCTGCAGCCCTTCCATCCCAGCCATGGCTGCCAATTCCAAAAAAAAAAATCAAATCTAACCCCTCACCCTAGCCTTCAAGACTTTATGACCTGCTCCCACCCTCAATCCCCATCTAACCCAAATGTCACACCAACTTCCTTTCCCTCCACAAGCTGCCACCCCCAGGGGACCTCCTTACTGCCCCCTGCCCACTTTCCCCTGTGGGAAACTTATAATGGGTTATACAATTTAGCATTTAAAACTCACTCATTCATTCATTCATTCAGCAAATACTGAGCTCTTCTTCTACCTCAGGTCCTGTGCTGCATCCAGGGGAGGGCGAAGTGGAAAAGGATCTGGGCCCTGCCCTCAGGAACTTCATGATATGGTAGAGATTATAGAAAGGAAAACAAATCATAGCAAATGCTTGCACTGTATTTGCAATGTGCCAGGCACTGTTTTAAGCATTTTAATGGCCTCATTTACACTTCATAATACCCTGTGAAGTTGATACTATCCCATTTTTCAGATAAGGAAACTGAGGCACAGAGAAGTTAAGTACCCTATTATCCACCTAGCAAGGAAGCAGCAGAGGTACAATCTAAATCCTGCTTCCAATCTTTTATTTTAATTGATTTTTATTGATTTCAGAGAAGAAGGGAGAGGGAGAGAAAGAAACATCAACGATGAGAGAGAATCATTCATTGGCTGCCTCCTGCATACCTCACACTGGGGAATCAAGCTCAAAACCTGGGCTTATGCCCTGACCAGCAATCAAACTATGACCTTCTGGTTCATTGGTTGACACTCAACCACTGAGCCACGCCGGCCAGGCCTATTTCCAATCTTAACCATTACCCTACACTGCTCTTTGCAAGATAAGATGGCAAGTGCTATTAATCATTTCATAATTATATGCTATAGATTTTTAGTAGCATTTGTCGGAACCAGTTACTTTATTCAGGCTATCATTATTCAGCATATCATTCATTAAATCAAATATCTATTGAAAAACTAGCACCTGCCAGACAACTCCCCTCCATCAAATAAGTTCCCTCCAACAAGCTTACTGAACTCAGCAGCCAGGTTTTCTGTCCATCATTCATCAGATTTATTACTACGACATTTGCATCAGATTTTATTACAACTACTCTTGCACTGCAAGAGGCAAGGAGACCTGGGCAGGAAGAGCATTCATATTCTCTACCACCAGCAAATGGTCCAGGCGGCCCACACGCCTCCTCGCCCCCCAGCCTAATTTGCATCTGTAAGCTCCTCCCACATGACACTTCTGGAGTCGCTCTGGTCTGTAGCCTTTCCTCGTCCAGTGGGGAGGCAGGTGTGAAAGAAGTCATTACTCTACCGCACGAGAGATGCTACAACAGGGGAGTCCGGGACTCTCCCACTTCCTCTTCCCCAAACAGAACAGGTTTAGGAAGCAGACCTTGCTGATGGACTAATTACTGGGACCACTGCCATCCCAAACATGAAAACCCCTGTCCTGCCTTGCTGGTTGGGGAACCAATATTGGATCTTCTCCTCCTCAAGAGAGTGGGCTACCACCTCAGCAATCTGGCCTCCATCCTTGTCTACAACTTTTTCTCCCCAACTCAGAACCTCAGGGAGCCAAAAGGGCCTCTGAAAGCATCTCTGCGGCTCCTTTGTGAGGAAACAAGAACCCAGAGGCAGAGTGGCCTTTCCCAGAGTTGCCCAATCCAGCAAGGGTCCCATCCCACCACAAGGGCAAAGACCAGGGCAGGCTGACATGCTATGGTGGCCTCGTTCCTGGGTCTCTGTGATCCATTATGTCAGTCAAATGCTCCCTATCCCACTCTTAGAACTTCCCAAGGCATCACAGCATATTAAAGGTTCTGAGAAGTCTGCAGTAAAGAAGCCTGCTTCATTCTGTTATTGAACCTACATTTGCCAAGCTTACGTGACCGAGAATTCCTTTCTCAGTAATAATATATATATATATATATATATATATATGTGTGTGTGTGTGTGTATATATATATATATATATATATATATATATATATATATCTCCTACCTAATAAAATGGTAATATGTAAATTACCATCACTCCGCTACACCCACGATTGGGCCAGCGGGAGGGGCAGGGGGCGGGACTCGGGGTGGCCGGGGTAGCCGATTGGGCCAGCGGGACGCTGAGCTCGCATCACCAGCAGCGGCTCGAGCTCAGCGTCTGCACCATGGCTGTGCTGCGGAACAGAAGGGGCCTCTGGGGCAGCGAGCTCACGTCCCGCCGCGGACCATCAAAAGCGGGGGAGCTGGAAAGGCCTGGTGCACCAGCGGACAGGCACCCAGCTCCCCCACGATCGAAAGCGAAAGCGTGTAGGGGACCCTACACGTGCATGATTCAACCATGCACTGGGCCTCTAGTATATAAATAATAGAGAATATGCTAATTAACCGGGACACCGCAATGGGTCAACCGAACAGGAGGAGGTTGCGTGCGCAGCGTCAGGGGTGGGGTGGCAGGGGCCTCCACGCGCCTGCCCTGGGGGAGGGCCTGAGCAGCAGCGGCCGCGGCTGCTTCAAGGGCCAGAGAGGGAGGCAGGGCAGGACCAGCAGCGGCTGCAGGGCCCGGGGAGCAAGGCAGGGCCGGACCGGCAACTCGAGGGTGGATGGCACCACGCGATTTTGAATCCTAATTATATTATAAAGCCAGCTGAAATGTAATAAGTGTTTATGCTTACTCTTTACAACCTTGTTGCAATTAATTCTCATAACTAGTCTGTGAGGTAAGTATTATTATGCCAATTTGTTGTTCAGGATGGTGAAATTCAGAGGTTAGCTTCTCACCCTAGGTTACATAGGGACACACAGAGAGAGGTGGAGCCAGGATTGGACCCAGCTCTCTGACTGCAGAGCACAGACTCTTAGCCACTCAGCTGCTGCCCCGCCTGCTGTCACACCTATCTGCATCCCACAGAACTACTTTAGAAACTACTGGTCTAAAGAAGGCAACCAAGTCCTTTCCTGTAAATTATTCTCTTAGGCTTCTAGCAACTGACTCACAACCAGGGACCTGTCTCCCCCAGTTAGCA
This sequence comes from Eptesicus fuscus, assembly GCF_027574615.1. Classification (NCBI taxonomy): domain Eukaryota; kingdom Metazoa; phylum Chordata; class Mammalia; order Chiroptera; family Vespertilionidae; genus Eptesicus; species Eptesicus fuscus. Next base: position 15,593,522 of record NC_072481.1, read on the forward strand.
GCTACCCACTGGCTCCGCCCCAGTGAAGCCCTGGCTCATAGCTACCTCCTCATTCACAGCCTTCCCCCTCCCTCAGGCACAGTGGGCCCTACACACAGAACCCAGAGGCCACATACTGAGATGGCAGAGGTCCTGCCGCCCTACTTCCTTTAGACCCCAGCCAGAGGATGAGGGTGGGTACACCCTCGGGGCAATCTCTGAGGCGTGCCCACCAGGCTGCCAGGACTCACCTATTCCAGGCCCCCTTGCACTGCTTACCTAGGGGTTTCTCTAGAGCCTGGGGTTGATGACTTCTGGGGGACTAGGCAAATTCACCAGATGCCAAGCACTGGGTGGCACTTCCACAGGTCAGGGTCACTAGGGGCGGGGTTTCAAGGGACTGGAGGTGTCTTGTGTGATGTCACCAGAGGGTGGGGCTAAAAACAACCTCCACTCCTCTCCCCTCCCCCCATCACCACTCCCACATTGGTCAAATCCAGGCTAAACTCGGCCCTCTTAGATGGACCTAAGCTGCAGGAGGAAACTCGCCATTAACCTCTGCATGAAACATCCGGGGAAACCAAAAGCTGGCTGAAAAGCTGTGACTTACCCAAGATCACACAGCAAGGCAGGCAAAGTTGGGCTGAGACCAGGTGTCCAGGGCCTGGTTGAAGGATATCAGGCAAACTTGATTGGCTTTTGTCCCTTATCCTATATAATAAAAGGCTAACATGCTAATTGACTAAAAGGCGGAACGCTATGACACACATTGACCACCAGGGGGCAGGCACTCAATGAAGGCGCTCCCCCCTGGTGGTCAGTCACTCCCACAGGGGGAGCGCTGCTCAGCCAGAAGCCGGGCTCATGGCTGGTGAGCACAGTGGCAGTGGTGGGAGCCTCTCCCGCCTCCACGGCAGCGCTAAGGATGTCCGACTGCCGCGGGCCTAAGCCATCAGTCGGACAGCCCCTGAGGGCTCTCAGACTGCGAGAGGGCGCAGACCGGGCTGAGGGACCCCCCACTCCGAGTGCACGAATTTCAAGCACAGGGCCTCTAGTTCAGAGTAAAAGGAAGTTAGGAATAAAAAAGCAGATGATATAAAGGCTCATGAATGGACTTCAGATTCAGACAAACCAAGTTTGACTCCTGATTCCACAACATAGTAACTGTGTGACCCAAGACAAGTGATTTACCTTCTCTGATCCTTAGCTCCCTCATGGCAATTATGATATCTACCTTGTAGGTTGCTGGAAAAATTAAATTTATTAGAACAAAGTTTTAGCACATTTTAGGAACTCAATAAATGACTGCTATTGTTATTAATTATTAATAGTAGTAGTAATTAATTATTATTAATAGCAGTCATTTATTGAGTTCTGTCTTTCCATCTCTCTCCCACTAAAGGCTCTGTCTTTCCCTCTCTCTCCCACTCTCTCTAAAAATCAATGGAAAAATATCCCCGGGTGAAGATTGATAAAACAAAAAACTCAGTCCTCTTTTAGCTCTCAATCGCTGGTTCCACTGGATTCGGGTCCTTTAAAAAGTTAACTGTATCTCTTTAAATATTTACCTTTCTCTGAGGGTGCATTTAGAGACAAGGAAATTTGGCTAGAGTTTGAAATTTGGCTAAAGTTTGGACTTCTGGGACACTGACCTTATTAAATAAATTGTTCTCAGCAAAGACCATTCAGAGTAACCCCTCCGGATTCACAGAGGCCTGAAGACTTACACGTGGCCCTCAGGCCCAAGAGGGGAGGCTGGGAAGTGCAACCCCCAGGGAAGGACTGCAGCCCCACAGCCCCAGCAGCCCCATCCCTGAACAAGGAGGGGAGAGAGTCAAGGAGGGAAACAGTGCTAGCAGGTAATCCAAAAGGCATGTGGCCTGGCTGGGCATGTCTTGCAAGTTTGGGAGTCTTTCAGGTTGGCAGAGCCTCAGAACTGAAATCTCAGGGCCCTAGTGGAGTTCCTGTCAGTCTGAGCAGCTCCTCCCACCTCTCCCCTCCCACCTCCCCAGCCCTCCCAATTCCCATTCCCCTTTTCCTAAACTGAAGGTCAATCTCCTCCCCTCGATCCCCAACCAAGTCTTGCCCCCCTCTGTTCCTTGGGGTCTCTCCACCAGATATACCATCAAAGAGTCCCTTAAGGCCTCTGGGGGCAAAGCAGAGGACCAGGTTGTGGGGAGGGGTAGGAAATGAGCTTTGGGGTGGGAGAACGCCAGGTTATACCCATCCCACAGGTTTTACTCAGTGCCTGCTAGACGCCAGGCACAAGGACCACTGCCAGGGCCGGAGCATCTGGTGAGTGAAGCAGACCGCAGCCTGCCTGACAAACCAAACCAACCAAATGCCCGAGGGCCCAGGAAAACCCAGCCCAGACAGAAGCCACCCAGGTGGTGACGGAGGGCACCGCTGCCCCAGGGGAGGGCACCCACCACTCACCTGAGCGGACTAGTTCAAAGGAAGCCAGGCCCCCACTTTCATGTGAAAATTGGGTTTCAAGACTGGAACTTAGCAGCTGTGCGACTTGCCTCTCTGAGCCTGCTTTCCACATTTATAACCAGAGACTAACAATTAACTACCTCAGGGCTCTTGCAAAAGCAAAACAGTCACGGCTGCTGGGTGTTGGCTCTGGCACAGCCTCGGCTCCACTGCTTCTGTTGGGTGCTGCTCCTGGCTCGGCCACGCGGCCCCTATGTGACCTTGGACAAGTCCATTCCCCTCTTGACTCTTTTTCTCCACATGTCAAGGAGAGTGACTTCACCAGGAACTTCAAAGGGCCCTTCGGTCCCCGAGACATACCAACATCTGTTTTAGGCCTACTGTGTGCCAGGCTGGAGCTTTCACATGAACAAAGCAGTTAAAATACCACCCTCCTCGAATAATAGCCCAGCTAATTAACAGTTAAGGGTAACGCCTAAGGATATTAATTTCTTGACCTTTTGGAGTTTAATAGCCTACCTAAAAAAAACAACAACACCTATTCATAAATATTATTTGGTTATAATTCCACTTCTTCTTTTGCCTCCTGGTTTGCAAAATGCAGTTGGCCCTTGAACAACAAGGGTTGGCACTGTGCGGGTCCATTTATACATGGGCTTTTTTTCAATAAATAAGTACAGTACGTAAATGTATTTTCCTTATGATTTCCTTAATAACATTTTTGTTTCGCTAGCTTGTTATTATGAGAATACAGTACATAATACATATAACGTACAAAACACGCGCTAATCAACTGTTTATGTTATTGGTAAAGGTTCCAGTCAACAGTAGGCTATTCGTAGTTAAGTTTTGGGGGGGAATCAAAAGTTTATAAGCAGATTTTTGACTGGGGGTGGGCAGTACCCCAACCCCCTCCTTGTTCAAGGTTCAAAGGCATTGTTGCTTTTCTAGGCTCTGATTGTTCAGCACTCTCCCTTAAAGACCACCTTATCTTGCCACGGAAAGCAAAGTTTAAACTCATTAAGTACAAATAATAGGAAGGGCAGACCTGAGTTCACACTGGGGCTGTCAGAGGTGAACCCTCTGAGGGACACTGCCCAGGATGACATGGTCTGACACAGCCCGACACGTTAATAAGGTTAGGCACTAGCATTAATAATTTACAGTCGCTTGCTGTTTACAAAGAACTTTAATAATTTACAGTCGCTTGCTGTTTACAACCCTTTCAACCTGCGCCTAAGCCGGTGTCACAGCTCCAGGACATCCTGGCAGGGCACAGCCGGCCCATCTAACTCGAAGCCAGCTCTCCTGCCCTTCATCCTCTGTGGTCAACTCCCAGGCAGCCCGTGGGTGGCCACAGACTATACAAGCCAAGTTTTCATCCCTGGCTGGCAGCAACTGGGTCACCTCCCTCAATGCAAACCAGTTCCCCAACTCAGCCCAATGCATTTAAAGAAAATATCCTCCAAAACTGAACAGAAACCACTTTTTTTTTAATTGATTTTTTACAGAGAGGAAGAGAGAGGGATAGAGAGTTAGGAACATCGATGAGAGAGAAACATCGATCAGCTGCCTCCTGCACACCTCCCACTGGGGATGTGCCCGCAACCAAGATACATGCCCTTGATCGGAATCGAACCCGGGACCCTTGAGTCCGCAGGCCGACGCTCTATCCACTGAGCCAAACCGGTTTCGGCCAGAAACCATTTTTGTTTTTTGTAACTGCATTTTGGGGCCTCCATTTGCACTGAACAATGTAATCAGAATGAAAGAAAGAACTTCAAGGAATTCTTCTAGAGCTCAGACTCATAAATGCTCGGAGCACAGGGAGAACCTGGAGGAGGAAGGCAGGCCCAGAGAGGGTGGGTGAGCTGGCCGCAGCCACTCAGCACAGGAGACAGAAACAGCCCGTGTTCTCCACTGACAGCCAGAGCCCCTGCGCAGGGGGACGGAGCTGGAGGGGGCCCGAGCCCCACGACATCCCTTCAGAAAGCTGGGCCACCCACCCCGGTGCAGCCAGGCTCCGAGGATCCCTGCAGCTCAAACTCCCGGCCTGGGCCGGACCTGGCGGCCCTCGGGCCAGGCCCGCAGGGGCTGTCGCAGTAACTTCTGGGTCCTCAAAGCCTGTAGGCGGCCCCATCTTCCCCTTCGCGCACTGGGCGCGGGAACCCCCGCTCTCCTGACACCAGGGGAGCTTCCCATCGCAGGAGCCTCTCTCCGCCCCGCAGAGCCCCGCACATTACCCGGTGCCAGCTACTCACACCCCTTCCTGCCCCCAGTCTCCCCAGACCCCTCCCCGGCGGGGGCAGCAGCCCTGCTCCCCGCCCGCCTCCGCCCCCTGGTCCCCGAGATGCTCCCCTTCCCCTCGCGCCTCCTTCCCGCTCCCCCTCCCCGGCAGGGACGCCGCTCCAGCGGATTTCCCGGGGCGTCCGGAGGAGCCCCAGCTCCCGCACCGCGGCCCTGCCGCCCCTCACTCTCTCCCCGGGCGACCCTCCCACACGCACATCCCAAACTCGGGTCCTGGCTGCCCGCGGCGCCCCGCGCCCCGCAGGAGACCGGCTGCGCCCGCCCGCTCCTCCCACGCCCCCCGAGCGGGGTACCTGCGGCGGGCGGAGCGGAACGGGGAGGTGGCCGAGCGCGTCCGGGCCGCGAGCGCGCAGATAAAGGGGCGGCCCCACCCCGAGCCGGAGGAGGGCCCGGCGGCGGCGGGCCGGGAGCGAGCGGGGCAGCGCGGGGACTCGGCCCGGCCTCCGTCCGCCGCGGCCTGGGCGGCTGCCAGCTTACTCCTCCCCCCCTCCCCCTCTCCCCTCTCCCCCCTTCTCCCTCTCCCTCTCCCCTCCCCTCCCCTCCCCTCCCCTCCGGCGTCCACTAGTTGCACGCGGAGGCGGAAGGGTCACCCACACCGAGGATGGAGTCAGGAGTTCCTGTGGTCACGGTGCAGATGGGGAGACGGAGGCCCGCGTCCCAGGCACCGCGGAGGCTGTAACTGAGCGGCGCCCGCTGCCGGCGGCCTGGAACCACCAGCTCTGGGGTCCGCGCCTTGTTGACTTTGTCCGGGGGGAGCCGGTTGTAGCAGGTTCCCAGCCAGAGCTCACGATAGCCTCCACACACACCCCCTCCCCCCTTAACCTGCTTCTGCTTGAGACAGCCCTCCCCATCCTCATCTGTGCCTGGGGCCTCCACCCCACCTCTGCACCCCTGCCTCACTCAAGTGCCCACCTAAAGCCCTGTCCTGGGGCAGCCTCTCCAGATCTGCCCAACCCCAGCCACTTCGTTGGAGCTGTATTGAAACACCCACAAATACTCCCTAGTGTAAGTGCACGTCTCCCAGGCGTGGGAGCACCGAGAGGGGGAGGGATCCCGACACAGAGTAGGCCCTCAGTCAATGCCTCATTCGCTGCAGGCATTGTCCTCTCCTCCCTCCGGTGTGCAAAGACTTGGACCAGGCAGAGTGGGGAGACCCCCACTCCATCTTGGGAGCACACAGCCAAGTCCTCGCCCTACCCCTAACTCGCCAGTGACCTTGGGCAAAGTCTCCTTGTTCTCTCTGGGCCTCACTTTTATTACCTGTAAAATGGAGACAACACTGCCGGGGGGGGGGGGGGGGGGGGGGGGGGGCGGGGGGGGGGCCTCAGTTGGTTCCAGCGTCCTCCTTATGAGGACCGGCTTCGGGTTCCATTAGAAATGATAAGTAAGCCCGCCGAACCGGTTTGGCCCAGTGGATAGAGCCTGGTTAGGGTGCATATGGAAGGCAGCCAATCAATGTTTCCCTCTCCCTCTCCCTCTCCCTCTCCCTCTCCCTCTCCCTCTCCCTCTCCCTCTCCCTCTCCCTCTCCCTCTCCCTCTCTTTCTCCCTCTCCCTCTCCCTCTCCTTCTCCCTCTCCCTCCCCCCTTCTCTCTCTCTTTCCTTTCCTCTCTCTCAAAATCAAATTTTAAAAAAACATATCCTCAGGGGAGGATTAAAAAAAAAGAGGCCTGTACAGGCCTCTGTGACGGTTCTCCAGGGAGAACATTAAACACTGGAGATAATACCAACCTGACTGGGTTGTTAAGAGGATTAAGTAACAAGTGGATATGAAGATTCTTTGTCAATTGCAATGTACTGGAGGAATGTATATTTCTTACTATAATAAAATGTATATAATTATAATATGATAGGATGAAACAGGTCTCTACTTCAACAGGTTTAGACAAACCCATAGAAATTAGTTAAATCTCCATTACTCACGGGGATAGGAAAAGTGTCATAGAAAATCTAATCATTTAGAAAAGGTAGGGTATTGAAAATGAAAACAAGTAAGGACATTATGGAGATTGTATGCTCTAAGATGGAATATATTCTATCATAGTGAATAAAAATTTAAAACTTGGAAGGTTACTTGGATTCAGCTTCCATTTTTGGAATACCTGCTTTGTACTGGGCTTAATTTTATATTTCTTAAAATGCATTTTCATTGATTTCAGAGGGAGAGAGAGAGAGAGAGAGAGAGAGAGAGAGAGAGAGAGCGCAATAGAAACATCAGTGATGAGAGAGAATCATTGATTGGCTGCCTCCTGCACACCCCCACTAGGGATGGAGCCCACACCCCAGGCCTGATTGGTCACTGCTATATCCCCAGGACTAGAACAGTAGGTGCTCAACAGAGATAAATGGGACAGAGATCAATGGAGGGAGAAAGGAAGGGAGGGAGGGGGGACGCAAAGATGCCTTTACATGTGGGGATGTCTTTACAAGGCACGGGGATCGAAAATCTTTGAATAGTCTGAAGTTGTGCCTCTTACGCTGTCAGAGCACTGAAACTGTTTCACGACTTACAGTGATGGGAAACTTTTTTTTTTTTTTTAATCTGAGCTTGTCCAGTAGAGTGATGGGACCTGCTCCAGGTTTTAACCCAGGGACAAGAAGACCCAACCCGCAGAAAGTGTCTACACAGGCAGTGGGGGTCAAAGACAAAGCTGTTTTCCTTGCTGCGACAGTCACAGCCCCCCCCCTTGTTCCATCTGCTGGGACCACATGCGTATATATGTATGCTCCCCTTTCCTTTGCGTAAATGTCGTTACCATTCAGATTTGCTGCCTTCCTTTTCTATTTAACTGCTCTTGAGGTCATTCTTGTGTACACATAAACGCTTCCTCATTCCCATTTATGGCTGAATAGTTTCCACTGTATGTATGGATCATAATTTACTTAACCAATCTTCCGTTTATGAACATTTAAATAGTTTCCAGTTTTTTGCTTATCAACAATGCTGCGATGAATAACCTCCCATTCACCTACATCATTTTGCCCGTGTGCAAGGACATTTGTCAGATGCAGTCCTAGAAGCAGAATGACCAGGTCAAAGGGAGTCTTGGGAGATATTGCTAAGTTGTGCTTTGCATTGGGCTGGTTTGTAGTTTACACTCCCCCCAGCAATGTGTAAAAGTGCCTGTTCCCCAACCTTTTGGTCTCTGCTAATTTGCTAGGTGAAAAATGGAATCTTGGTTTTCTTTTACTTCGCATTTCTTTTTCTTTTTTTTTTTAATATATATTTTATTGATTTTTTACAGAGAGGAAGGGAGAGGGAGAGAGAGTTAGAAACATCGATGAGAGAGAAACATCAATCAGCTGCCTTCTGCACACCCCCTACTGGGGATGTGCCTGCAACCAAGGTACATGCCCTTGACCGGAATCGAACCTGGGACCCTTGAGTCCGCAGGCCGAAGCTCTATCCACTGAGCCAAACCGGTTAGGGCATACTTCATATTTCTAATACTATGGTTGTTTCCTGTAAAACACATGGTTTTGAATGCTGCAGAGTGGAAGAGTGTATCGAGGTTAATGTTCTCCCTGGAGAACCGTCACAGAGGCCTGTACATGATCCAGGCACACAGGACGTTATTCCCAAGGCTACAGCCAGCATGGTGGATTGGATAAAAGCCACTGTGAAGTCTGATTACCCTGGAAAAGAGACTGTCCATCTCCCCCTATTAATGCCAAGTGGGCCACCTAAGATGAAGCTGCTGATATGCTTTGCCTGCAAGCCATTCGGGACTGGCTTTATGATGACCGGATATCTACCCACTGACTACGTCCATGACCCAGGTCATGGTAAATGTTTTACAACAAACATTTGGTGGCCAACACTAGTGGCCATCACACCGAGCATCTGGCTTGTGCCTGGCTCTCTGCTCAGTCCTGGGAAAAGGAAGATGAATTAGATGTTGTCCCTACCCTCAACATTCGTCATGATCAGTGTGATTTTTCCAGGGAAACACATAATCACTTTTTAAAAAAACTCTATTGATTTGAAAGAGAGAGAAAGGGAAAGAGAAAAACATCGACTTGTTGTTCCACTTATTTATGCGTTCATTGGTCGTTTCCTGTATGTGCCCTGATGGGGGATCAAACCCACAACCTTGGCATATGGGCAGATATTCTAACCAACTGACCTACCCAGCCAAGGCTGATCCTAAAATTTATATAAAAATGCAAAGAATCTAAAATAGTCAAAACAATTCTGAAAAAGGAGAACAAAGCAGAGGATTTTCACTTCCTGATTTCAAAAGACAATATCAAACTATGTAACTAAAACACTGTGTTACTGGCATAAGAATAGACATATCAATCAATGGAACAGAACTGAGAGTCCAGAAATAAACATTTACATTTCTGATAAAGTAACTGAAGAAGGATAAATCAGACTTATATTTGCAAATATCACATATCTGCTAAAAAACCTGTATCTAGGATATAGAAAGAACTGTACAACTCAATAAAATGACAAACAATTTAATTTAAAATGGGCAAAGGATTTGAATAGTCTTTTCACCAAAGAAGCTATGTAAGTGGCAAATAAACACGAGTAGATGCTCAGCATCATTAGTCATTATGAGAAGGCTAAAACGGGCTAATTCCAATGTAACTCTGGTATTTGGGGGCTAGTGATCTGAATCCATGCCAGCAAGCTCAGTGTACATTCTTGATAACCTATAATTAAGTCACTATCTCCTTCCCAGATACTGGTCTTGTAGAACCTGTTACTGTGGACAGTGCACTGCTCCAGAGGGAGGGTTATTAACGCTGGCGCCAGGCCAGATCATCAGATATGGCCTGGAGACCCGCAACACCTGGGGGCCGTCTTGCAAGGCCCGCGAAAAGGACCGGAAGCATAATCCATATTTGCGGAACAAAGACCACAGGGGATACAAAAAGAAGCCCCATGCATGTTTCTGCACTCAGATTTGGAAAGCTATTCCCTGAGTCCGCCGGTGTATTAAACAGTGTCCCTCCTCTTCTTTAAAGCGTTGCTTGGTTTTTCTTTGTTCTTCTGCAACAGTTTTAGGAACACAAGTCAAAACCACAATGAGTTTCAACTGCTCACCCACTAGAATGGTTATAATTACAAAGAATAGAAATAAGTGTAGAGGAAATTGGAACCTTATACAGTGCTGATGGAAGTGTAAAATTGGTGCAGCCACTTTAGAAAACAATTTGGCACTTTTTCACAGAGTTAAACACAGTTAAATGATCCAGCAATTTCACTTCTAGGAATCTACCATAAAAGAGAATTGAAAATATACATCCACACAAAGACATACACAAAGGTTCAGAGAAGCATCCTATATAATAAAGAGGTAATATGCAAATTGACTGTCACACCCTCGCACAAGATGGCTGCCCCATGTGGTCACAAGATGGCCTCCACAAGATGGCCGGCAGGGGAGGGCAGTTGGGGGCGACTGGGCTGGCAGGGGAGCAGTTAGGCGTCGATCAGGCTAGCAGGGGAGTGGTTAGGGGGTGATCAGGCTGGCAGGCAGAAGTGGTTAGGGGCAATCAGGCAGGCAAGCAGGCGAGTGGTTGGGAGCCAGCAGTCCTGGATTGTGAGAGGGATGTCCAACTGCCAGTTTAGACACAATCCCTGTGGGCAAGGGAGAAGGAAAAATGGTGTTTCCTCTCCAGTTTTGCCATATGAGGCTGGATGGAATCCAGATGATTCCCAAACCCCTGAATTCCCAGCAAGGGCACCTGGGCAGGAGAGTTGGGGCTCTCTAAGCCACTTTGGGGGCCACAGTGTCTCTGGGTGTACCAGGTAGCCAAATGCTGACTCTGTCCCCAGGGGAGCTCTCTTGGGGATTCCCTTACTCTACATTCTCTGGCAGAATGGTGGCACTCTCTAGCTGACCGCTTATGACCTCCAGCCCTCTGCTTCTGCACCTCTCCCATTGCCCTGTCCTTGGAGGAGGCCCCCGTGGGCAGGGTCCTTTTCAGAAGGTTCACAGCCACCTTCCTTCCTAAGGTTCTAGTTCCCACCCATGGAAACAGTAACCATTCCCCACGATCAGCCTGTTCTCAGAGCAACTGGTTTGTGAGCTGCTGGGCCCTCTATGTCTATTTGATCCTGGCAACAAACTACAAGGTGGGCATTTTCACCTGCCCCATCCCCTTCACAGACAAGTAAATGGAGGCCCAGGCACAGCAAGCCAAACTGGTTGGTATTAGAATCTAAGTTTGCCTGAACTCAAAGCCTTTTTCTTTCTTCCATGTCAAGGGTCCTCTTGGCCAGACTGAGGTTACTGCCATCATTAACAGCAAATTTTTTAAAAATATGGTTTTATTGTCCTAGCTGGTTTTGCTCAATGGTTAGAGGGTCAGTCTTTTGATCAAAGGGTTGCAGTTTCGATTCCCAGTCAAGGGCATGGAACTCCGTTGCAGGTTCTCCAGCCCGGTAGGGGTGCATGCGAGAGGCAACCAATAGCCAAAACCGGTTTGGCTCAGTGGATAGAGCGTCGGTCTGCAGACTCAAGGGTCCCAGGTTCGATTCCGGTCAAGGGCATGTACCTTGGTTGCGGGCACATCCCCAGTAGGGGGTGTGCAAGAGGCAGCTGATTGATGTTTCTCTCTCATCGATGTATCTAACTCTCTATCCCTCTCTCTTCCTCTCTGTAAAAACTCAATAAAATATATTTTTTTAAAAAAAAAAAGGCAACCAATAGATGTGTCTCTCTCACATTGATGTTTCTCCCCACCCCCCTCTGTTCTACTCTCTCTAAAAATCATTGGGAAAAAAATATCCTCTGGTGAGAATTTAAAAATACGTTTTATTGATTTTAGGGGGAGAGAGGAAGGGAAAGGGAGAGAGAAACATGGATGAGTGAGAACCATGGATCTACTGCCTCCTGCACACCTCTTACTGAGAATTGAGCCTTAAATGCAACCCAGGCATGTGCCCTGACCAGGAATCAAAACAGGGACTTCTTGTTAGATGGGATGATGTCCAACTAATTGAGCCATAGCAGCGAGGGCAACAGAAAATATTTAATAACTACCTGGTGAAGGTCAGACCAGGTAATCCAAGCAGACTGGAGGCCCAGGGTGAGGCGAAAGACAGGAGCAGGAGGGGGAAGGGGTTCAGAACAGGCCTCCCCAAGATGTACCCACACTTGGGCATGACAATTATCTTGAACTAAAGACCCTATGGGTTAAAGAGAAACCTTCATCTCTCCCTTAAAGAGTGTAAATTGGAGGCCTTGCTCAGCTTAAGAGCTATTGCGAGAAATAAATATTATGACCTATCTGTATGTCAGAGCAAACATCTAATCACGGAACATCTGCATTATTGTCCTGTGAATTACCCTCCTCCCCTCTGAAATCCCAAGACCCTATCCTATTCCTTGGCTTAAGACGTTACAGGCATGGTATAGAAACGTCATATTACTTTCCATCTTGGAACCAGTCACAGCTGTGGGGTTCCCAAATGTACAAAATTAAATTTGTTTTTCTCCTGTTGATATGTCTCATGTCAATTTAATTATTAGACCAGCTGAAATAACCTTTGTATTAGGGAAAAGTTCATACTCCCCAATGGAGATAGGATTGCTCAGCCAAGGTCTGTCCTGGACCCAGGCTCATGTATTCAGAAAGATCTGGGGGGAAAAGTCAGCAGGTGATCTGCAGTCTGCGGTCCAAGGGACAGGAGGTGGAGGCGCCACTCATTAAAGCGAAAACAGTGACTTCCAAACTTTGCTGCAAATGGAATCACCCTGAGATCTTTAAAATGCTGATGCCTGCACCCCACCCCAGACACTCTGACCCAATTGGTATGAGGAACAACCTGGGCTTCAGGATTTTTAAATGTGTAGCAAAGTTTGTGGCAGGTCCAGGGTGTGGGGAGGAGGGGCAGGCAGCTGCGGGAGGCAGTGGCAGTGGCAGTGACATAACCTTCAGGGAGCCTGAGGTTCCAGGGCAGGGAGCCCCTCAGGGCCTGGGACACTGCACTGGCCCAAAGTGGTGCTTGGGAAAGATTAGTTGGAAGAGTGTGGAAGGGTAAGAGGGAGGGAATGGAAGAGAAGCAAAAACCCAGGCAGTGCAGTGAGTGCGAGTCCATTGTCTGTCACAGACTTCCTGTGTGACCTGGAACAAGTTGCTTCCCCTCTCGGGGCCTCAGTTCCTCCATCTAGAAAAGGAGGAGATTGAACTTGATGATGAAAGATCCTCTGGCTCCAGGGTGGAGGGTGCTCCAGGCCCCACAGGCTGGATGCTCTCAGATGGAGTTCCTGATCTGCAGATGGTAAACAGATGCTGGCCTCCAGTATGGGCAGGAGGCAGGCAGAGGTTCATGCACCCCACCCCCACCCACCCTTACACCGGCCACTCTGTCACCCTGTGAGACACAGTTCATGGAAATTTCCTCTTAGTCCTTCTAGCCCAGCCAGGGAACATAGTTGTTTTTCCATCTTCAAGTGGAAATTTCCACTTTTCCCTGACAGCTGGTGGGAGACACAGTGCCTTGGAGCTGAGACAGAGAGCATGGCAATGGCGGGAGAGGCAGGCCACGGGTCTGCAACACGGGTCCAGGCATCCTCCTTCCAAAATAATCTATGGAGCACCCCGCCTGCCGTGTGCTGGGCCCCATTCCAGGCGCCAGGGACACAGGACAGGACAGACAAGGTCTCTGCCCACAGGAAACCTATCTCCTAATGGGGAGGCGGATAGAGATGCATCCTGTGAATAAAATGAGGCAGGGTAAGGAAACGGGCGTGATGCTGGGGCAGGAAGGTGGCGACTTAGAGGGGGTGTGCAGGAAAGGCCTTGATCGGATAAGGTGACACGTGTGCTTACAGGGGACAGCAAGTACCAGAGGGGTCTTGGCTGGCATTCCGAGGGTGGCAGGGGAGGAGTAGAAGGTGATCAGATCAGCGTGTCCTTCAGGGGCCTCCCAGGGTAAGGACTTGGGCTTTGACGCTTAGTGCTACGGAGTCCACTAAGGCTGTTGAGCAGTGGGGTGGCCGCTCTGACTTACCTTACAACCCAGGGCTGCTATTTCTGTCAATGTCAGGGCAGGCTTCTCCTCAAAGGCTTGCTCTCGGCTCACGAGGCCAGGGCAAATTACACTCGTGAATGAACTCAGGCAACAAGCACGATGCAGTTGCATCATTTGGAGGCATTGCGGTGGACAGGGAACGGCCCAACTCCTCCTCCTGCTTCTTGCTCACCCGCGTCTGCTGGACGGAGATTGTGCCATTGGCTACGATGTCTTCCTGGCTTCTGCTGGCACCCCACTCGTGTCGTGTGGGACAGATGTCCACACCACACTCCAGGACTGAGTTGAAAGCTGTTTCATGAAATGCCACCGGACTCCAAGGCCAGGAAGGAGGGCTCGAGGAGATGCTTTGGACATCTGGACCTCTCTTGTTGCCAGGGGAGACCTGACCATCAGAGGCTCACAGCCCTTCTCCAGGGAGGACACAGTGGGGGTGTCTCCCGCTCCAGGTCCAGAGTGAAGGAGCACAGCATCCCCTCCATGTCCCACACCCTCCCCTTGCAGCTGAGTGAAGATTTAAGCTCTTTTGTCAGGGTCTCCGTGAGGTCCTCTCTCGTGGTCAGCTGTGTGCGGATGCTGGCATGGGCAGGACGTCACCCTCACTAATGGGCCCTGAGGGTGGCACCACAAGCATCCTGGTGATGTGAGCGGAGGCACACAGGGAGGCCAGGCCTGGGCAGCAGCCATGTGGGAGGTATTGAAGGTCTCAGACCTGATCTGGGTCCTCCTCTCCCTGTTGGCCTTAGAGTCCAGCAGAGCGCTAGTACAGAGAACAGGGTATTCCTCAGGCAGCTGAGGGGAGAGGATGATGCCAGATCTTTCTCCACGTCAGCCGAGTTCAGGGGGGCGCTTCAGGGTCAGGACGCTCCTCTTGCTCTGAGCTCCTCACCCACATATCTGTCCCGTCCCACATTTATGATGACACTTTGGGGGCATCGTTCCCACTAAACCCAGCTTTGCCATGCCAGAGCCAATGCGGGTGCAGCAATTTCTTCTTCCACTTGTTTTTAAAATATATATATTTTTATTGATTTCAGAGAGGAAGAGGGAGAGGGAGGTAGAAACATCAGTGAGTATAGAGAATCATTGATCAGCTGCACTGCCTCCTGCACACCCCACCATGGGGATCGAGCCTGCAGCCCAGGCAGGTGCCCTGACCGGGAATCGAACCATGACCTCCTGGTTCATAGGTCGACCTCAACCACCGAGCTACACCGGCCGGTTCTTCTTCCATTTGGATGTAGCTGAGGTGGCAAAGGCATTGGGCAGAGTGGGGAGCCTGACTTCAGGTCCCCGGGTGGCTGAGAGAACGCACTGCAGAGGGGCCAAGACAGCAGAGGGGGCTGGGGTGGAGGGTCCCCTAGAGATCCCAGTGCGTGATGGTGTGTGTGGCCCAGGCAGGGAGGAGGTGGGGAGGGAAGTGGTTGGCTGGTGTCCAGGCATCTGCTTCCATTGTCAGGTCATTTAACCAGCCCCTCCCTGCAGGACACATGCATGGAACCCCACAGTCATCATTCCTTTCATGTGTTCATTCCATCAAGTAGGGAGTGCCCAGACCTACCCTGCTTATCTGTCATTGGTGGCTCCCCAGTGCTTACCAAATCAAATCCCAACTCCTTGTCCTGGCTGACAAGGTCTTGCATGACCTCCCAGCCTCATGCCTCCCTGTACCCTCCTACTCCATAGTCCAGTCGCCCCCACTTACTGTTACCTTGCCTCTCCCAGCCTTTTTCGTGCTGCTCCCTTTGTCTGAAATATCCACCACAGCTTTGCTAACCTGCTCGACTCCTGTTTCTCCTCTGGGACGCAGCTCAGGTGTTGACTCCTCCAGGAAGCCCTCCCTGACTGGTCCCCACCACTGTGGTCTGGCTTGGTTGCCCTTCTCTGTGCTTCTGTTGGCCCGATACCCTACCAGCACCCATCACACTGCGATGCCTGTTAATTGCCTGTCCGCCTCCTGGGCTGGGTGTGCTGTTCCGTGACCTGTCCTGTATTCTTAGCACTTAGTGCAGAAAAAGCTTCTTGAAAAGTGGGATGGATGAATGAAGGGTGTCAGGCCCTTGTTAGATGCCTGGAATAGAGAGATGAACAAGAGACATAGTCCCTGTCCAGCAAGGAGAGGGGAGAAATCAGGAAGCAGTCTGCCAGAGAATGGCCAAAAGGGGTGCAGGAAAGAGGGGGCCAAGGGCCCTAACCGGTTTGGCTCAGTGGATAGAGCATCGGCCTGTGGACTGAAAGGTCCCAGGTTCGATTCTGGTCAAGGGCATGTACCTTGGTTGCGGGCACATCCCCAGTAGGGGGTGTGCAGGAGGCAGCTGATAGATGTTTCTCTCATCGATGTTTCTAACTCTCTATCCCTCTCCCTTCCTCTCTGTGAAAAATCAATAAAATACATTAAAAAAAAGAGGGGCCAAGAGTCTACCAGGGGGTCAGTGAGTGCAGAGGCGTTTCTGGAACCCGGAAGACCCGGGTTCACATTCCAGCACAGCCCTGTGTGAATGGGGCTAAGAATAGCATCTCCCTGCAAAGTGGGGGTAATCACACCTCCCTCACAGAGAGGAAGGTGCCCCATGCTGCTCATATGATCCGCTGACATGATGGGTGGTGAGGGGAACAGACATGCCACATTCTACCCCCATCACACATTTACACTTCAACCCAGACCACCTTTGGACCAAAGGGAAACGCACAGCCCAGAAGTCAGGTCTGGCTTCTAGATGGCAGCAGAGTGTAACTCCTCATGGGCAGGCATTTCTGCCTGTTTGATTCACCCTGAATTCTCAGCACCGAGGTGGTAGGTGCTCAATAGATATTTCTTGAAAAAATGACTGCATTCTGGTTCATCCTCCAAAAATCTCAAGCTCAACAGGACTCCATAGCTGTAACTAACTGATTCAGCAGCAAGCAATGAAAAGCCCGAAACAGTGGCTTAAACAAGTAAAAGGATTCACTTGCCTCCCATAACAGGAACCTGAAGTGGGACAACCACGTCTTTGGAGCCACCCCTGGAGCCAGAGCTGCCCTATCCCCTCCTCCCTCCTCTCTTCCACTTCCCGTTACGAACAGCAAAAGCCATTCGTACTGTGAAGCAGCAGAGAGAAAAGGACCAGGCAACCCAAGACCGGCGTGCCAGCTCAGTGGTATTATCCAGGACCGAGCTGCATTTATCTCCCAGCTCCAGGCATGTTATCATGTGGCTTTTAGCCTCGTGATCACAAGATGGCTGCTGTGCCCCTCGTATCCTGTCTCCATGCAGCAAAGAGGAGGACGAAAAAAGAGCAAAAGGCAGAGAAGGGGCCAGACAGGTCAATACTTAAACTAAGAATAAAACAAATGAAATAAAAACACAAAACCTTCCAGCTTCTGTTATGATTAGAGAGAGAACGGAGATAGCAGGGTTTGCCATGATGGCTCAGTGGAAGCATTGCTTCTCTCTACCCCTCCCCCACTCAAGTGGCCTCTCAAGGCTTCTTCATTTGAGCAGATGGCACCTCCATTCATTCAGCTGTCCCAGCGAAAAATCCCAGGGCCATCTCTCACCCCACGGCCCACCACCAGTTCATAAGCATCCTATTGGCTTTGCTGTGGCATAGATCCTGAGTCTGACCTGCTCTCTCCGTCCTGTTGACCCTACTCTAGTCCAAGCCACCCTCATCCCTTCCCCTCACACTCCTGCTCCTCTTACACCCCTTCTCATCCTTTCCAAACATCATCTCATTATGTCACCCCACTGTAAAGCCCCAAGGGCTCCACATCACACACACAGAATATAATGCCACCCTGGGCCACCGGCCTGCACTGCTTGGGCCCTCCTTGCTCACCTTTATCCAGCCACGGGGGCCTTGTTTGTGCTCCTTCCTCACACCTGCTGGCACCTGCCTTTAGGTCTTTGTACCAGCTGTTCCCTCAGCCAGGAAAACACTGCCCCCTACCACCTTGTCTGTAGAGACCTTCACCCCTATACAGCACTATTATTACATTGCCCATTTTCATTTTCTCTGTTGCACTCATCATAATCTTTTTGTCTGCCTCCTCAACCAGAATGTAAGCTCATGAGGACGGGGGCCTTATGTGCTGTGTGCACAGCTCTGAACCCAGGGCCTGAACTGTGCCTGGCATGTGGGAGGACTCAGTATTTGTTCAATGAACGAAGGAATGAATGGAGAGGTTTGTTTGGGGCAATCCCTTAGGAGACCTTCCTGCTCTTTGACATCAGAGAGAAAGGAGAGAAAGGAGAGAAAAAAGATTCGGAGGGAACATAACACCTGAGATACAGGTCAGAAACTGGAACCAACAAGTAACCATCTTCCCACCAACAGCCAAACCCTCCTCCCTGACGTCCAAGTGACCCTGCCAGTGGAGCATCTCCAGGATGGGAGCTGAGTCCATCTGGGGGAAACAGGAGGGAGGGGTGGGCACTGGAATACTGAATGGGACCCGACCGGCTGGGCATCGGTGTTAAGAACACCACCTGCTGGCTGGTGCCTTAACCTCTCAGGACCTGTCTCCTCATCTGGAAAATGGGATAAGAATAGTATTGACTTCACAAAGATGTTTTAAGGATCCAATAACATGGATGGTGTAAAATGCACATACAGCCCGTCCGGCGTGGCTCAGTGGTTGAGCATCAACAGGAGGTCACGGTTTGATTCCCGGTCAGGGCACATGCCCAGGTTGTGGGCTCGATCGCCAATGTGGGGCGTGCAGGAGGCAGCCAATTAATGATTCTCATCATTGATGTTTCTCTCTCTCCTTCTCCCTTCCTCTCTGAAATATACACACACACACACACACACACACACACACACACATATATATATATTTTAAGTGAAATGATACATGCTTCTTTAAAAAAATAAAATTATATATATATACATATATATATATTTTTAAGTGAAATGATAGACACATGCTTCTTTAAAAAATAAAATAGAATGCATATACAGTGCACAGCAAATAGTAAGCACTCAGAACACCTCTGCCATAAGAGACAGAAGGGAGCAAGAAAGTGCCCAGAGCGACAACAGAGAGGGACTAGTAACCCAGGGCCAGCCCAGGCGGTGCTGGGAGTTTGATTCTCCCAGAAAAGATACGGAACTTGAAAGCTTCCACACTTTACCCCTTCCCCAAGATGGACTTTTGAGTTCTGGTCCAGCGCTCTCATTTTACAAATATTCTGAGTCCCAGAAAAGACAATTTCTCTAAGATGCCCAGAGAGTTGGCAGAACAGTCGAGCAGAGAGACGGCGTCTGCTCATGGGGGCTGGTGCGGTGGGTTATGAGACCCCTGCCCCTCATCCGCAGTGAGGGCGATGGCAGACGGAGGAGCCCTGCAGTGGGCAGGAGCCGCACGGGGCAGCGAGCGGCAGGGAAGGACATGGAGGGCAGGGGACTGACTTGCCCTGCCCATCCCCTGAGCGCCAGGCCCTGTGCTAGGCGCTACATTAAACCCAGCACAGGCTCAGTTCTCTCAGCCTGTGAGCGATTGTCCCCATTTTCCAGATGAGGGTGTGGATGCCCAAGGCCCCTGAACGGCTAATAGAGCTGGATCTTGAATCCCATTGTGTGTGACCCCAAAATCTGTCCTGCTTCTGCCTGGAGATTGAGAGGCCTGGATTTGGGACCACCGTTAAATGGCTGTAGCGTTGGACAAGTCCTTTCTCTCTGGACTCAAGTTCTTTCTCTAAACAAGGAGGGTAGACACCAGGCCCTTCCAGCTGGAGCTGACATTCTTGGAATTCTCAACTAACCCCTCCCAGCGTCCTTCCGGCTGAGTCAGAGGAAAGCCGGCCAGAGCGCCCGCAGCCTCTATGGGCCCTCTTGCCCCAGGAGCCCTGCCCAGGGGAGCCCTCCACCTGCCGCAGCCCCAGGCAGTGCAATGCCTCCTGCCCTGCGCTCCAGGGTGGTGCCCATCCCTCCACACCCCAGACCTTCAACGAGGCGCCTATTCCCCCCAAACCTTTGAGGCTTTGGGAAGCCCACAGGTCAAGATTTAGGCCAGTGCTTCTCAAACTAAGTTTAAAAGTTGGTTTTCATCTGCTAGGAATTATACTTTTGTAGAAATTAAATATAGTAGATCGTAGTAATGGTTACACAACATTGTGAAGGTACTTAATGCCACTGAATTGCACCCTCACAAAGGTTAAAATGGCTCGTTTTGTTCTGTATATTTTACAATAGCAACTTTTTGATGAAATGAAAAGATGCAGCTTTCAGTGCCCACAGCACTCTTGCAAACATGATGAATGTTCCTAAAATCAGCCGGACTTCCTGGAGGAAGTGTGGCAAGCACCAAACCCACAAAGCAACCGAGAACAAGAAGGGCACGCGCCCTCTATGCGCAGGGGAAGCTGTGTTGTGACAGGAAGCAGAGCGGCCGTGGTGGGCAGACTAAGATGACTTTCTGCAAAAAAAACTAAAACTACGAAGAAGATTGTGCTGAGGCTTGAATGCAGTGAGCCCAACTGCAGATAAGGGAATGCTGGCTACTAAGAGATGCGAGCATTCTGAGCTGGGCGGACATCGGAAGAAAAAGGGCCAATTGATCCAGTTTAAGCTTCCTGCTTTGTCTTCTTATGTGACAATAAAACCTTGAGGATACGTTCGCTTAAAAAAATAAAAAAGATGCAAAATACTAGCCTTTAATAGTATTCAACAGAATCTAAGTTTTTAAATGTTTACTTTGTTTCTGTACTTATCTCCTTGCAGACCAGTAAGTTTGTGGACGGACAGTCTAGTCGGAAGACTGCTCTGTGACTGCACTGAGTGAGGCTGCTGAGAGGTGGGCGCTGGCTTTACAGAGCCCCTAGGGCAGTGATGGGCAACCTTTTGAGCTTCGTGTGTCAAACTTCGCCAAAAAACTGAGCATAACTCGGGTAGTGTGTCACTTTGAGGAAAAAACATTATTTTGCAAATGTTTCATCCTCAGGAGCAGCAAATGTTTCATCCTCGGCATGCGGCCGCGTGTCATCAGAAATGGCTACACATGTCAGTGCTGACACGTGTGCCATAGGTTCGCCATCACTGCCCTAGGGGATGTTCCAGAAGTAACAGTTCTCCTGCATCTGTTCCTCCAAGCAGGTGCTCTGGATGCCAGGCCAGTCAACCCCATGCAGCCTCAGGCGGACACACTGGTTCACATGAGGCTGGACCCCTCCTTCCACCCCAGTCCGTTCATCTCCCAGGCCTTCTTCTTCTTTTTTTAAAAAAAAAATATTTTATTGATTTTTCACAGAGAGGAAGGGAGAGGGATAGAGAGCTAGAAACATCGATGAGAGAGAGACATTGACCAACTGCCTCCTGCACACCCCCCATCGGGGGATGTGCCCGCAACCAATGTACATGCCCTTGACTGGAATCGAACCTGGGACCTTCCAGTCCGCAGACCGACGCTCTATCCACTGAGCCAAACCGGTTTCGGCTCCCAGGCCTTCTTGATGTGCATTGTCAGTGTCCCCATCAATGGCCCCTGATAACCATAGGGCAGGCGTCCTCAAACTACGGCCCGCGGGCCACATGCGGGTGTTTTTGCCGTTTTGTTTTTTTACTTCAAAATAAGATATGTGCAGTGTGCATAGGAATTTGTTCATAGTTTTTTTAGACTATAGTCCGGCCCTCCAACAGTCTGAGGGACAGTGAACTGGCCCCCTGTTTAAAAAGTTTGAGGACCCCCTGCCATAGGGAATTGTGGGGTGGGTGAGCTGGGAGGGAAAGTACTGGGTAGAGGTGTGCCTTCTTTGCTTCTAACCCGTATACCGGACTTGGCCCAAGCATCACCTCCTACAGGAAGTCATCCTGGGCCTGCAGGACGAGGAGCCTGTCTGTGCCCCCACCTCACAGCACAGATCTGCCTGTATTTGCATTGAATGGTTGATCTGATACATTTGAAAGTGGTGCCTGCTCCTCGGGGGGTGGGGCACTGTTACCATGTGCCTCGGTTCAAGGGGATGACAGATTTCAGGCCTTGGCTGGGTGCCCCGTGCAGCATACCGTCTGCACAACCCGAAGCAGATGGTTGGAGCCCTCATGCACCATTGGAATGTAAATTAATGCAGTCACTCTGGAAAACAGTATGGAGTTTCCTTTGAATATTAAGAGGGGATAGCGGTAAGGGTAGGGAAAATTGGGTAAAAGGGGTTAAATATATGGTAACAGAAGGAAACTAGACTTTTGGTGGTAAGCATGCAATTGAGTATTCAAATACTGAAATATAATGCTGTAGAGAGCTGTGAGAGCAAGTAAAGGGGGTGCCTAGCTTAGCTGGGAGCCCCACCAAGCCCCGCCCCAATCCCAGGGATACTGGGGCTTCTTGCCAGTAAGGGGAGCGGAAGGCCACAGGTTGGAAGCCTGGGCCCGAGGCCGCCTGCACCCACAGAGGCTCAGTGCCCCTCACACCCACCATTCTGCTGTGGCCATGGGGATTTGGCTAATCCCCCACCTGTAGCTTCTTCACTTGGATCCATTTCACAGCCCACTTGTCCTTGCTGGCACTTGTCCTCGTTGGACTTGGTGCCCAAGGACAGGGAAGGTACCACTCTTGACCTCACTGGAAGGCTGGGCCTTTCCTGCTATGGGCCAGACCCTCCCTTTTGGAGCTCATCAAATCCTACAGTTGTTTTTAAAATCTGGGTGCCTGCACAAAACAAGTCAGAACACCCTCCCTGGCCCTTTCAGTGCAGAAGACCAGACTGGGGGGGTCTGAAGAGCAGGAATTGGGTTTGGGACATCACATCTTGAGTACAGTAGCATCTGCCTAGCTGAGCAACAGAAAACACTGTTGGCTTTGAAAAATAAAAAACTACAAAATAAAATGCCCAGCCAGTGCTGCTCAGTGGTTGAGCATTGACCCAGGAACCAAGAGGTCCCCAGGTCAATTCCCAGTCAGGGCACATACCCGGTTGTGGGCTCGATCCCCAGTAGGGGGTGTGCAGGAGGCAGACGATCGATGTTTTTTCTCATCGATGTTTCTATCTATCCCTCTCGCTTCCTCTCTCTCTAAAATCAATAAAATTAAGACACCTCACTTCCAATTTTAGAAATTCTACCTTCAAAGGTGAGACAAGGGTCCTGAGTCTCTGAATTTTGAAAAAGTGCCATGTGACTCTGGTGTCCAGGTGGTGTCTGGCCCATGAGAGGCGACAATGATTGTAGCTACAGAGGAGCAGCGTGTCTGAGGAAGAGGAGCTGGGGGATGTCAGAGGGAGGGGAGTCACTTATTATACTGCTTACTGTTTATTACATCTTTTCTACTGACTTTGGACCTAAAAAATAGTTTGACTGATGGATGAAGTGGCTGTCATCTGTCAGTTACTGCAAACTCCAGGCCTACAGCAGGGAGGCGCCCACAGTCCTTAAAGAACAGAAGTGGGTGGTCCAGAGGAATGGAGAGCTGTAGCGTGCACATCCTACCTCAAGGGGGCAGCAGCTGCCCAGCGCCTGCTGATTGTGTCCAGGTGGGAATGAGAGCCCTGTGTTGCCAGATCTTCCGGTTTTTCAAGATAAGCCTGAAATTAGATTTTCAAGAGGAATTCATTATCAACTTAACTCAAAAATGTAAAACACAACACGAGCTGAACACAACATGCCTGTGGACTGACTCTGGCTGCAGGCCACCAGTTGGTGCCTTTGGATCTAGGTTGCCAGCAAGGACTGGGCACCTCCGAGGCAAGTCTGCAAAGCCAGAGCAGAGCCATCCTTTGCTTCTGGGAAAACGGGTTGACTCTCCATGAGGTCCACAAAGAACGAGGGCAAAGCAAGCGCCTAGAGGTGGACCGCAGGAGTCCCTCACCCACTCCAACATTTAATTGGATACGTATTTCTTAACCTCCACCATGTGCCAGAGATCCAGTGGTGAAGATCCTGTCCTGGGGAGCGCTTTGTTCTAGCTAGGGAGACACACTTGAAACAAATAATTGCATAATAGTTCATTCATTTGTGACACATGAGGGGTGGCAGTATAGCATGGGAGTTATAAGTTTGGGTTTGACACAAAGACCCCAAATAGTCAAAGCAATCCTGAGGGAAAAAAGAACAAATCTGGAGATATCACACTCCCTGATTTCAAACTATACTACAAAGCTATAGTAGTCGAAACAGTATAGTATTGGCAGAAAAAGACACACAGGAATAGAACTGAGAACCCAGAAATAAACCCACACATATATGGGCAACTAACTTATGACAAAGGAGCCAAGAATATACAATGGGGAAAGTCTCTTCAGTAAATGGTGTTGGGAGAATTGGAAAGCCACATGCAAAAGAATAAAACTAGACTGTTATTTGACACCATACGCAAAAATTAACTCCATATGGACTAAAGATGTGAACATAAGCCCTGAAACAATACACAGAAGAAAACAGGCACTAAGCTTCTGGACCTTGGTTTCAGTGGTGTTTTTGTGAATTTGACTCCCAAAGGCAAGGGAAACAAAAGCAAGAACAAACAAATGGGACTACATCAAACTCAAAAGCTTCTGCACAGCAAATGATACTTACCATAAGGAATTAATATCCACAGTATATAAAGAACTTACACAATTCAACAGCAACAAAAACCAATCTGATTTTAAAATGGCAGAAGATGTGAATAGACATTTTTCCAAGGAAGACATACAGAAGGTCAACGTGAATATGAAAAGATGCTCAACATCACTAATTATTAGGGAAATGAGAATCAAAACCACAATGAGATACCACCTCACACCTGTTAGAATGGCTATTATAAAAAAAGATAAGAAATAACATGTGCTGGAGAGAATGTGAAGGAAAGGGAGCCCTCATGCACCATTGGAATGTAAATTAATGCAGTCACTCTGGAAAACAGTATGGAGTTTCCTTTGAATATTAAGAGGGGATGGGGGTAAGGGTAGGGAAAATTGGGTAAAAGGGGTTAAATATATGGTAACAGAAGGAAACTAGACTTTTGGTGGTAAGCATGCAATTGAGTATTCAAATACTGAATTATAATGCTGTAGAGAGCTGTGAGAGCAAGGGGGTGCCTAGCTTAGCTGGGAGCCCCACCAAGCCCCGCCCCAATCCCAGGGATACTGGGACTTCTTGCCAGTAAGGGGAGCGGAAGGCCACAGGTTGGAAGCCTGGGCCCGAGGCCGCCTGCACCCACAGAGGCTCAGTGCCCCTCACACCCACCATTCTGCTGTGGCCATGGGGATTTGGCTAATCCCCCACCTGTAGCTTCTTCACTTGGATCCATTTCACAGCCCACTTGTCCTCGCTGGCACTTGTCCTCGTTGGACTTGGTGCCCAAGGACAGGGAAGGTACCACTCTTGACCTCACTGGAAGGCTGGGCCTTTCCTGCTATGGGCCAGAGCCCCTCCCTTTTGGAGCTCATCAAATCCTACAGTTAAGTTTTTAAAATCTGGGTGCCTGCACAAAACAAGTCAGAACACCCTCCCTGGCCCTTTCCGTGCAGAAGACCAGCTTTGGCAGAAGCCTCAGACGCAGGGACACTGTGGACCTTCCCGAGTGAAGAGCGAGGAGACAGGTGGCAGGAGACTTAAGTAGCAGCAGTGTTTCTGGGGCCTTGAAGTTCAGCTCAGGGGGGGAATCCTGAATGGCCCCTGATCTCAGGGGCCTGCAATCTAACCAGGTAGAGAAGGCCCAGAACCAGTCTTGGATTTGGAGGGGATCTTCAGGGCACCTAATGTAACCTCCTGCCCAAGGGGGAAGCTCTTCTCTGAGGAGCCAGGCCTTCACCTTCGTGCTGTTCCTAAGTGGATGTTTAACAGTGATCCAGACAACTGCATTTCATTCAGTTAGGTAGCCAAATTGTACCTGGCAGGATAGACGTACAGGGGGGCTAAAACATCCCTGGAAATCAGAACTCTCCACTGGGAAAATAGCACCCGGAGTAGAGAGGAAACCTTCCTAAAGGTCTGGTGGGTGGGGGCCGAAACCTCTCTTCTTCAGAATAACAGGTCACTCCCTCCACCAAACCACTAAAGCACCTTGGTTAGTACGAGCATAGGGTCCAGTGTTCTTAGCTAAGTGTTGTAAACTCTCCCCCTTCCCACAGAAGCACATGATACGCTGGGACCCCATTTCATCTCTCCGTGGCTAGCATGTAGTCCAAAGTGGTCCACATCCTAGGTGTTTGTTAAATGTAGATTTAAGGGCTTCTTCCCATCCCTCAAACCTCTTTTCCACCATGGCCACGCAATCACCATGTTCAAGTGCAAAAGCTTCGGGAAGAAGGGACAAGCCTTATTTTCCACTCAAACCAACGCGAGTGGAGTGTGCTCCTCGGAGAGGCCCGGCTGGGAGAGAAGCACGCTCTGAGGCCAGGAGAGAACCCCTGGGCACCCACCATTCCTCCTTCCCTCCAAATTATATGCAAAGAATTTTGGAGTGGAAGGTAGTTAACTAACCTAGCTCAACCTTCTATTTTATCCAGGAGAAAACTGAGGCCCAGGACTAAGTGTCTCTCCAAAGGGCAGAGTGAAACAGAAAAGCGGGGCTTCTGACTTTGTGGGTAAGATGCACACCCTTCAGTCTGACATCATTGTCATGAGGTGGGAGCAGAGGACCACTTTCTGATACTGTCAGGTTGTAACTAAAAGGATCCAGCTTGATCCTTTTCTTGCTTTTCCCTCGAGTCCTACATAAACAAAAGCTTACTGCCATCTATAGGACACCTTGTATCATTACTCCGAATTTCCACCTTTGGGCCATCTTGATATCCCAGCTACTCAGAATTTGTTTTAAAGATTCCACCATCTCACCCAGGCAAACCTCTAACACCTACTAAGTGCCAGAGACTGAGGATCCGACTTCCTGCACACAAGCCTCACCTTGACCTCCAGTTAGACAGTGTCTGAACCCACTGTGTTACTAAACTACACTTGATCTTGTTCCTTTTGGCTCTACATGGCCCTAACTCTTTAATTTGTTTTTATTTTGAATTCCTATAATTGATCATTTTGGTCTAAGTAAATTTACAAGTCAGTTCAAGGTACACAAGAGCTGCACAATCATTTCTAATTCAAGTATAAACTTCGCTTCACTCACTGGCCTCTGGACAAAAATAGTCATAATTTATGTGCCGTGCTAAATACGTACTAAGTAGTTCTAAGCGTGCTCTCTTTAAATATACAAACTCACTTAATCCTACATAGAGGACTGAGAGGCTGTTATCCTTCTACGTTTGGTAAAACCCTCATCAAGGTAAAGGCAGAGCTGCAGAGCACTCGCGGAGGCATGCAGACCTTACTGCAGTATTAGCCCTCCTCACCATAGGTGCTGGCTCCCAAGAGCTTGTACACAGATGGCTGAGAGGCAAATAATCATACGGAATTAAGGCTCTTTCCCAAATGCCCTGGGAAAGCTGCCAAAGGTTTTCCCTGAACTGAGAGGCAGTGCTCTGACAACCTCGAGGACCACACAGCCTCTGGATACAAGATGAAGTACCTGTCAATCTTAACCACCCAAGTCAAATGCGCTCCCGGGAATGCGGTGCCCTTTAATCAGGTCACAGGGGTTGCTACAGGGGCACAGAAAGTTTTATGAATATTCCAATTCTTGAGTCATAGCTTCCATAGCAGGAAACGGTTAATATGCATCCCATCCCCAACTGTAACACAAAGCAAACTGTCAATACCTTTAACTAGGATCTTAAGATTTCCTCTAAACTGTTCTCTAGAAACATCATTTGTGGCTTGATGTCTGCCTTTTTAACAGGGACACACAAACAAAAAAACGCTTGTTTGCAAATAAACATCAGAAAGACTATGTGACAGCTGATCTGGGCCACAGCACACAACAAAGTGACGATTGTGGAAGAAGACAATGCAAACAACTCTGGTGCAAAAGTCTCAGGGCAGAGAGCTTGCAGGATGGGTATTTCCGCCAGCCCAAAGGCCCCACCCAGCACAAACAGAAGCTAGGAGGGTCTCCATCACTGGGCAATTTATTACCTGGATCGAAATAAGTCACTGCCACTAACAGCACTGTGCAGTTTTATTAACCATTCAAGTACAGTAGCATCTGGTAAGATCGGGACAGAATTGGGATTTAAAAGTGAACAGATATTCAGCATCTAACAATTTAAAAGAAGCCACTACATACTCTTTTCACAAACATGTTTTCACAGAGCCAAAACAGTACTAGCCATTGACCCAGCACACCAAGTGTACTGAAGTAGAAAAGGTACAACAAGAAAAATAGCTACATTAGAAAGACCTCAACACTTTAGAAAAAGCGTAAAACACTTTCAGTTTCTCCCCTTTATCCCCTAAAACAACATCATACAGTCTGGATCTACCTATGGTCCTACATCAATCAGCTTCTAGAATATTTGTCAGGAGGGCAAAAATAAAATGACACTGGCCAGTACAGTCTTTGGATATTTAGGAAGGGGAGGGGGAGAAAATCAGTTCTGAAAACAAATTAGTCAGCTTCAGTCTCATCAGCAGGATCTTTGGACTCTTTGTTCTTCCGCACTTCTTCAATGTGCTTGTCCTGTAAAGAAACAGTGTATGTCATCAGGCAAATGAAGCAGCCTGCCCAGTCACACCTCCTAAAGAGGTCCCACAGTGTCAGTGCATTTATTATACAAGTAATATATTATATATGTTATGAATATAGTAGTCACCCATTTCCTCGGTTTTGCTTTTCCTGGTTTCAGTTAACTGCGGGCAACTGCAGTATGAAAGTATTAAATGGAAAACTCCAGAAATAAACATTTCACAAGTTTTAGATTATATGTCGTTCTGAATGGCACGAGGAATTCTCATGCTGTCTCGCTCACCCTGCCGGGATAAAATCATCCCTTTGCCCAGTGTATTCACACTGTACTACCTGCCTGTTTAGTTGCTGTCTCTGTTATCAAATCAACTGTCACGATATCAGAGTATCTATGTTCACATAACCCTTCTTTTACTTAATGACCTGAAAATACAAGAGTAGTAATGCTGGCAATTTAAAATGCCGAAGAGAAGCTGTGAACTTTATCACAGGCAAGGATGCACAGGGAAAAAACAGTGCATACATACAGGGTTTGCTACTATCCGTGGTTTTAGGCATCCATTGGGGGTCTTGGAACACAGCCCACACAGATGAGGGAGGACTACTATATAATTATATTATGTGAATCAGATAATTAAGAGTTCTAAGACATAATCTTCAAACGTCCTGGATCACCCGAGGAATCTAATGATTGAGCCTCCCACTGTTCTTCCAAAGAAAGTGCAATTATGCTGGAAATTGTTGAATATTCCATCTTTTTTTTTTTGCATTATTGATTTCATTTTTAAAAAATATATTTTTATTTCAGAGAGGAAGGGAGAGGGAGAGAGAAACATCAATGATGAGAGAATGGTTGATGGGCTGCCTCCCGCATGCCCCCTACTGGGGATTGAGATTGCAATCAGGCATGTTGCCCTTGACTGGAATCAAACCCGGGACCCTTCAGTCCACAGGCTGATGTTCCATCCATTGAGCCAAACTGGCTAGGGCTATTCCATCTTATTTTAAAATAAGATAACTCTCATTTATTTTTTTTATTTTTTGGTAAAGAATCATGAATTTATTAGGTCATCTGGAAAACCAGATGGGATGAGCCCTAAAATGGCACCAGCGTAGGACACCTCTCATTTAACATGTTAAGCCCCCAAATTGATGACAAAGATGCCAAACACCTTTGATCAAGGCCATTCGCAAAAGCCAGTTCACTGGGACATGAAACTTCAAGCCTCCTCCTGCAAGGCGGAGACACCCACCTTCTCTCGCAAACGCTCCAGTTTGGCAGCCATCTGTGCCTCTCGGTTCTCCTTGTTGGCTTCCATTTTGTGGGTCAGTTTCTCCTCTGCCATTTTACTGAAGTTGTTGTTCTCTTCGATTGCTTTCTGAAGCACTTCTTTCTCGTGCTCTCGTTTCTCAGCAAGCTGCTTCAAGACCTCAGCTTCATGGGACTAAAGGGCAGAATATGATCTCTTTAGATAACACTGAAGCCAGGCCCTGAATTATCTGTATCAAAATATTATGAAAATCATTTTCTAGTGTTTGTGTTTACTTTGGAAAACTGTCTGCTCAGAGAATCTTATCCAATTGCTCCTTAAGGAAGTCCTTATAAGATTTACTGCTTAATGGTATCAAGATGACTTGAATGAGATGCACTTAAAAATGGAACTTTATCATAAAGAATTTTGTTATTTAACTTCAAAAGCTATCCAAAGAAAATTAGCTCATTATAAAAGTGTAACCACACTGATAAAATACATGAATGACAGAAACTTTAAGCCTCCAGATTACTATTTAAGCCAGAAGGATTTCTCTCAAAGAAAAGCTTACTATCTTTCCTCTGTGGAAGCTGCACTAACTTCCAGACCCCGGGAGCTCGATTACCATGGTGTGCCTCCCTCAACAGACTCAGAATAGCTTGTTACCAAACAGACTCCGACGTGTTTGGAAGCACTGACTTGCAGGAAAACTACAGAGCATCTGCCATTGGTTCTGTTAATTCTCTTTTGCAAAATCCCAGTCAGACAAGAGTTTCCCTCTATTTAGCCAGTCCCTAGAGTTTCCCTCTATTTAGCCAGCACAGGCTAATGGCTACAGGGCCACGGTGGATTTCTCAGTACTTCTCTGCCCAGCTTTAGGCTGCATTTCTTCCATGAACACAAACGACAGGAGAGCAGGGAGGAGGCGATGCATCATTGCACACACTGCCATCTTCCTGGGGAAAGGCTCCGCAGTGTGGATAGTGGGCCAGTGTACGTGCATACAACTGTGGCACTGGAAAGTGCACAGCACGTGCTACAGAAGCTTAAAAAGGGGCCTGTATGTGGATGTGTGTGGTTACGTGTATTGGACTTAAACTGCACGTGCTGTGTTGATGGGGGCAGGTTATTACTTTACCTTTTTCTGACTTAGTTTCCCTAATTTCAAAATTAAACCCATTCACCCCAATCAGGGTTATTGGTAAGGGGGACTAAATGAGAATTTATGGAAAATTCTCAATTAATAGAATAATGTTGAATGGAAGGAAATATTCCAACATGTTAATGGTTATTTCTAGGAAGTAAGATAAAGAATACTCAATTTCCTACTTATAAACTTCTGGGTTTCCCAATTTTTCTATAACAAGCATATTAATGGTTATTGATTTTTCTGATTAGTTATTTTTAAAGATGTCTACTTTAAATAGAATAGCTTACATAAGAGAAAAGCTGCCACAATACCAGAATGCCAGGTGAGCAACAAAATCACATTACTAGCAATTTAAAAATTTTTTTTTCTTTCTTTCTTTTCTTTCTTTTTTTTTATTTATTGATTTCAGAGGAAGGGAGAGGGAAGAAGAGAGACAGCAATATCAATGATGAGAGAGAATCATGGATCGGCTGCCTCCCACACGCCCCCCACTGGGGATTGAGCCTAAAACCTGGGCATGTGCCCTGACTGGCAATCGAACCTGGGACCCTTCAGTCTGCAGGCTGACGCTCTATTCACTGAGCCAAACCAGCCAGGGCTAAAGTTTTTATTGTATAGTTCTCAAGGAAACAAATACTACACAGGCACGCACACAAATCAAAAGAAACCCCCAAAATCTAAAAAGACAAAAAAGGAGTCATCCACCAACAATTCCGTTTCAAAGAAAAGGCATGAGAAGCATGAACTCTGGTTTCAGACAGACCTGGGCTAGAATTATGGCTCCAATACTCACTGGCTATATGGCTTAGGAAATGACAACATTCTCAAGACCATTTTCTAAGCTTGGTACCTAAGACATCACCTACCCTTTTAGAGTCACTGTATTAAAAGAGAAAAACATAAGTAAAGAAGTTGGTGTATAACAGCTCAATAAATGATGTTTGGTGTTTTCTTCCAGTCACTGGCATTACGTAATTTTCACGTAAGTATAACCACTGTCTAGCTGCAATTCTGTTTTCCTCCTGTTATGGAAATAAAACTGATTTGCCACAATACTATAATAAATACCATTTTCTGTGAATTCTGATGTTTACCTTGCGTCTTTCTTCTGCAGCTTCTAATTTCTTCTGAATTTCCTCCAGGGAAAGATCCTTCTTCTTTGGAGGGGAAAGGGGGAATTCTGGGACGGATTCTTTTGATCGAGGGCTGAGAATCAGCTCAAAAGCCTGGCCTGAAGCACGCTTCTCCAGTTCTTTCACCTGGATATCTGGATTTGATCGTATTTATAATGAATTCAGAAAAATAGGGTTTTCCTATTCTAATAAACTGTTCTATAATTTTCTAAAAACCAAATCAATGTAATGAATAGAATTAGGGCTAATGAAGCTGTGTTTGCAAGCAAGAAATTATTATGTAAATATCATGTACCAAAAAAACAAAGTTCAACGTTTTCTGATTAATAAATACCATTCTGAAATATCAGTATTTGACAATCACTTTCATGAACAAAAGAAAGACTTGTGCAAAACTCCACATTTTGCTTCAGAGCAAGCCAAATCATCTAATAATGAAACAATTAATTATAAGCTCTCAGTATGTTCAAATGATAGCCATTTTTTCTTCTTTAATTATTCTATTATTTATAAAATACATTTTTTATAAGACCAAAACACAGGTACCAAGTTAATGGCTAAGACTTAAGCCATCTCCTATTCTAAAACCGTAAGCCCATCACAATTTCAGTTTTCCCAAACCGTTTACCTACCAGATGAAGCCATGGTGAACAGAAGACAAGAGCCTGGCAATATATTCTACACAATCCACTGGCAAGGAAAGCCCTGAAAATGATTTTCAAAAGCATGCAATCAATTTCTTTGCATTTCTATATGTCATTGATCCCTTGGGGGCTTCAAATCACATCCACATAAATCAATGTCAGAAAAATCACTATCGTGGAATTAAATAAGACATCATTAACTAGAAATTATGAAAATCTCAAAAATACCAACCATTGGGAAATTTCAACTGAATAGAACGTTGGTTGTAGTTAACTCAACAGTAAGCCCGGAGCCATCTTAATAGTGCCTACAACACATTGTGCAAATGAAATACCCACCCCTGCTTTGTCTATGTCTGCCATGG
This sequence comes from Eptesicus fuscus, assembly GCF_027574615.1. Taxonomy (NCBI): domain Eukaryota; kingdom Metazoa; phylum Chordata; class Mammalia; order Chiroptera; family Vespertilionidae; genus Eptesicus; species Eptesicus fuscus. The sequence goes on from NC_072481.1 coordinate 15,626,263, forward strand.
TGGCAAACAAAACGCCCAAGCTAATATTAAACAATAATGTTGAACACCTATTGTTCTTGGGGCTTAAGCTCCTTGTCCAACAGCGGGCAAAATTAGTTTTATGAATGTCTAGGTTTTACGTTATATTTGCTGCCTTATAAATGTCACGAAAAATTCTACATCCTATCTTGATTTTTTTAAGGTCATGATTCTTGTAGGCCCTACGCTAGTATCAAAGATGTATGATTACAGGTCCCTACCAGCTGGAAATTAAAATCAGAGGCAGAGAAATGATTTAACATTAGCAGAGCATTAAACGCAGCAGCGGACCCCAGGATGGGCGTAGCCCTGGTCCCGAAAGCGGCCCCCGGCCAATCAGAACACGCTCAATGCTCCGGCCCCTGGCCCCGCCCCCTTCCTCCCCGCGCCTTTTCGAATCCGAACTCACAACACCCAGGAGCCCGCGAGCGTGGAAAGGGGAGGGATGGGCGGGACTAACGGTCCTATCGGATAACCCCGCCCATCCCGGGCTTCTCCCCCGTGGACGCCCCCCCACTCCCGCCAAAATCACCTTGAGGCCACCCCCACCCGGCCGCGGCTCGGGAGCAGGCCGTGGGCTAGCCTCCACACCGGCTCACCACCTCCTCCCTGCGCTTCCACCCAACCCACTGCCACCCTAGCTGCCCGCGCCCTGCATCGCGAGGGCAGGAGTCTCCGTGGGGTGTTAGCCTCTCTGGCGCGGCCCCACAGTCACTGGGCGAAGAGAATCGCGGGGAGCGGGTGCAGCCCTAGGGTTGCGCAGTCTGGTCCTAGGGGCGCTGCTGCCAGGAGGCGCCTCCCTGCCCCTTCAGACAATGGGGACCCCAGCGGGGCCACGACTGGAGTAGGAGTGAGAGAGGCAATCGGGGACCCACGCCCCCTATTGTCTCCTCGACAGCACCCGGGGACTAACGCCCGAGGCTTGCCCAGCTGGCCGCGCCCCTTCCCCAAGACAGCCGCGCCCCCAGGGAGTGGGGACAAAGCCCAGGCTCCGCCCGAGTCACACACAAAGCGCAGCGACCCCCACCCATCAGCCCCCTCAGGGGCCCGCGGCCCCGCCCGCCGTCTTCCAGCCGGGAGCGGACCCGAAGACGCAGCCCATCTCGTCCATCCCGTCCCCCTTGCTGCCCGCAGGCTCCCCCAAGAACCCCACACCCACCTGCCCGGTCCGAGCCGCCTGGCCGCACTGAGCACCAACAGACCCGAGCGCGCACAAAAGCGCCAAACAGCGGCACGTGACCTCCCCGAAGGGCTCTGCATTGGCTGAGAGGGGCGGCACGTGCCGGCCCCTTCCCAGTGCAGTGGACCCCGCCCCTGCGGGCCCCGGAGCACCTCGGGAAATGTAGTCCAGGCTGGCGAGGCAGGAGGACAATGCGAGGGGTGTGGGCGTGGATGGGTCTCCCCAGGTGTAAACCGAGGACCCAGGCGGTTGTCTAGCCGCGGAAAAGGACATGGCCCTTGGTCTGGATCTGAACCAGCTCTCCCATCCCTAGGAAAAGGGCAGGACCGGGCGGGGCGGGGCGGGGCGGGGTCCCTCCGCACCTCTCAGAGGGTGGCTGCCTGGACTCCGCCTCGGTTGAGCTACTTGCTCCGCTTCGTCGAAAGGACAATACTCGCGGCGCAGTGCCCCAACGGTGTCCCCCCCACCCCCGTGCCGCTACCTAAGATGCCCAAGCCGTTGTGACAGGACAATGCCACTCGACGCCCCTGGTAAAAGCCCCCTGCACCCGAAGCCGTACCCTGACACCTGCGTTTCACCTGTATTGTGACATCATCATAATCCCTAAGCCACTCAGCCCTAACCGATCGCGGGCGTGGCCCTTTCCTCCCTGGGTGCGTTGTCGCTGCCATCCTGCGGGTTCCCAAACTGGTGATCAGAGCTGAGGAGGGAAAGCGTGAGTGACTTAGACCAAAAGCTCTGGAATCTGATCTCCCTTGGTCTAACAGTCACTGGGCTTACATGCAGACTCCATCTGTTCTGCCTCGCCTTTGGCCAGATGCGGGGGAAGGAAGAGCAATAGCAGTTACACAGGCTGCCCTTAAGTGTTGCTTTTGTTCTTGGAGCACGTGCTCCCCAGAGCGATGATGGGCCTTTTGAAAATAATTTAAAACAAAAGGAGCCACAAGGTCACTCACTATCCCTCCATGCCTGGAGAGACCCAAGCACAGCAGAGGTACAAAGGAAACTGGTCTGACCCTGGCTACCAGATTAGAATGATTGGCCTCCCTCTGCCCACAAAAAGGCCTGAGGAAAAAGAATAAAATGGATATGGTTCCCAGGCCCCTCCTCCCAGTCCCCTGACCAAGGCTGTGTCCTCAGGTAGTGGTCATCGCACTAATGCACCTGCTTTGACATCCTAACGGGGCAGAAGAGCACCTTCATTTTATTAATCAATGGGCTCCCTCGCCCCAAACCCAGAAACAAATCTGACCAACTCTGCGGAAACAACAGTCCTAATTTAAAAAGACTCTCCATGTCCTGTAGTCACTAAAGATGTGCTGGAGATAAGTACAGTGAATCGGTGCCCCAGACAAGGAAGACTGGCTCATACAGGCAGCAGACACACAAAGCAAACAGTTAGCAATGTACTGTGGCCTGAAATATGCTTGTTGCTGCATTTTCTACAACAATTGCCCTTGTGTGGGGTCAGCCTTTCCCCTGCCCCCAATCTAAGTGGTTTTCCCTTAGCATGTGAGCAGGACCAGAAATTATTCAGCTTCTCAGCCCTGGAACGCTTCTCCCTCTCAGACCAAACTTGGCCACGAAACAGCCAGGTGTTTCCATCTCCTTCAGTTTTCTGAGTGACATTTCAGAAATGGTTAGAAAACCTGGAGAGAGGTGAGGACTCGACCTCACTGAAGTGACAGATTGGCAGGCAACACAGCCGAGCAAGGAACGCAAGACCAAGAGTTCTGTTATCCCTGGAACCACCCTTTTTTCTTCCAGCCTTTGTACTTGATCTGGAGGTTTCCAGAGGAAGGTCCCACCCCTTTGCTGCATTAAAAAAGAAAAGAAATTGCCACGCAAAAACCTCACATTTCTGACTATTAATGTTGTGACAGGAAAAAATTAATCTTTCAAAACACTGATTATTTTAATGCATGTACAACGCTTCTCCCCCACCCACCCCCCACCTTTTCTTTCTCCTTAGAGCAGATGTCTATTTCCATGGAAACCATAGCTAGCAAGAAGATGTCAGAACTCATGTAGATTTCTAATCTTTGTTAACGATGCCACTTAGCTTCTGGGTTTGCTGTTAGATGCCTGGCCCTGCCAGTCTCGGTGACAAAGATTTCCTGAGAGCCTCACTGTTGCTTAGGGACTGAGGAGGCTGGGATAAGGGTTCCCCTAGAATGATCCCAAGAATAACAAGGTGCTTGTGAGGTGGGGTGATCCCCGTTTTGTCTTTCTGAGAGCCAGACCAGAGCTATCCATTGTCAGCTCTTCTGGGTGTTCACATATGAGCCCTGGAATAGGAAGGGCTTTCAACTGTAAGGGGAGAAAACAGTTTTGCCCCTTCGCCGTGGAGAGGGACAGAGCTCCCTTCTTGGATGCTTCCTAAAACTAACTGAGAACCCAGACCCTCCTCAAGTGGCAGCACGCAGTTAATGCTCACATCTTGGCTCTGTCTATCTTTCCCCAGGAGAATTGTTTTTGCCTCTGCTCAGATGGTTTGGTCGGATTGCACTGGAGCTGGCTGGAACTGGATTAGCACAAAGTGAAGTCAAGATAGGGCAGTCATCCAGCTTATTTGATCTGTGTAGACAGCTACAGGACAGCACTGCAGGCTTCAAAGGCCAGAGGGATGTCTGCACGGATCAGCCGCGCCGCCGGGGCAGTTGTCAGATCTGGGTTCTTAGGAGCACCGGCAGCCTTTGTCCATTGTTGGTGCTGAGGCTGCAGGGCTTGTCTCCCACGTAGGCGCCGCAGAGCTCCACTGCGCTTCCAGGGCCTGTCCTTGGCAAAAGGGTGTCGTGGGAGAGCTTTCTCCTTGTCCCCAGCCTCTCTGTTCCCTTTGTCCCCTGTCTCTTAGGCGTTGTGCTCTAACACTCCCTTCCCTGTTCAGATGCTGTCTGTGAATCTGCTGTTTCACACGCTTGGCTCCCTCACTGGAGTAGTAAGTCCAAGAAGGCAGGGGCTGTACCTTTGTCTCGACATCCCTAGTGCCCAGAACCAGGCCTAGTCCAGGATGGTGGGGTCTAGACATTTGCAGTTGACTTTAGACAAGAACAACTTCTCTCACCCTCAGCTTCCTCTTCTGTAATGCTCCAGGATTATAATGAGGTCGTGTACATGAAAGTACTCAGCATAGTGCCTGGCACGTCGAATGTACCTAATGTTTGTTAACTATTATTGCTAAAGAAGTTTCTTGATTGCTATAGATTATTGAATGAATGAATGAATGAATGAATGAATGAATAGCAGACTTTCACCCTTTGGTGGAAATCATAGTCACTGGGTTAACTCTTCCCATGGGGTATTTTACAAATTTCAATTCCTTTAACATTTTGAGTAGATAATACATTCACATAATTTAAAAATAAAGTATGAAAAGTCCTCCTCCCTTCTCTGTTCCACCTGCCAAATTTGATACCCGCCTCCCCCAGCATAACCATTGTTCTCTTCCTGTTATCCTGAAGTTTCTTTATACATACACAGGCAAATTTGTAGATATGTATTCTTCCCTTCTAAAATACAAATGGTCGTCTACTGTAACTATTTTGCACTTAGGATGTTTTCACTCAACAATACATGTCAGGAATCTTTTCATACAGAGATCTGTTCATAGATCAAGCATTTCCTTGATCTGAGATCCACTGTATGAATGAATGTTCCATAATCTAACCCTATCTATGATTTTTAAGTTGTTCTAAATTATTTGCTATTTCAAACAACGCAGTAATAAATATAACCTTGTAAATGTATCATTTTCCACGTGGGTGAGTATATCTGCAAGATATATGCCTAGAGTATATATATATTGCAAGGTCAAAGGGCAAACACATTTGTAATTTGAATAGTGCCAAATTCCCTTCCATAGGAGTTGTACCAGTTCAACACCCACAATGAATTACCTCAATTCATTCAAAAATGGTTTGAAAGGCTTTGTCCCTAGACATTACAGGCATCAGGGAAAAGGAGGGGGAGGACTAGAAATCCCAAGAAAGATGTGGCTGTCAGTTCTGTCTATATTAATAACCCCTATAAATACTTGACAAGCAGCTGCTGATCTCTGAACAGAGCTGGTGTCTGCACTATAGCAGTTGTCTCCATCAGTCTGTCGGTTTAGAAGTGTCTGTAGGTGTTGCTGTGAGACTGGAAGCTTTTTGAGGGCAGGGTCTTTTTCAGAGCTTTATCCCACTCCCTTCCTCCTGATGCCTGGCACAATGCCTGGCATACAACTTAATTAATTCTAAGATGTATTTGCCCCACATTTCTGTATCTTTGAAATCAGTTGTACCTCATAGTCAATGAATAACATGTCATAATTATTGACAGCATATTTTCTTAGTGGTACATAAAACAATGGTATGTCTTAAAAATCAATGTCATTTTGAGTCAGTGAAATATGGTAAGCACATATTTAATAATGAATGGGGCCAAGCTGTCACTGCTCCTGCCAGTCTTCCCACTCCATGTTCTAACCCTCATCCCTCTTATCTAAGTCCATGCCTTCTTCTAATGATTCCTTTTATGGGGATGGCTCCCTTTTGTTTATTGGGTTCCTATTTCTCTCCTGAACTCCAAAACCACACTATTTCTAAATCCTAAAAGACAGCTCCTCATGGATGCCCCTCCCCCATAAGGCCCTCAACTTCCATATGAGTCACATTGAACTAACATCTTCCCACCAACAACATCTAGGGTTTCCTATTCAGCTAGTGGCTTTGCTGGACTCTTGCCCTCCAGGTTTAAAACTTTGGTCAGACTCAACTCTTCCCTCTTTCTCACCCTCCATGCCTCCAATTATAGAAACTTTGCATTTTCTAGTAGAATGGAACCTTTAAAATGATAATAGCTGCAAGAACAACAAAGCTGGAGGACTCATACTTCCTGATTTCAAAACTTAATATAATGCTACAAGAATCAAAATAATATGGTACTGGCATAAAGACAGACATAAAGATCAATGAATAAAATAGAGAGCTAAGAAAGAAACCCTTGCCTATATGGTCCAATGATTTTGACAAGGATGCCTATATCATTCAATGGGGGAAAGGACAGTTTTTCAACAAATGATATTGGGAAAACTGGATATCCTCATGTAAAAGAATGATGTCCTGGCTGGTGTGGCTCAGCAGTTGAACATGGAACCAGGAGGTCATGGTTCAATTTCTGGTCAGGGCACATGCAGGCTCAATCTGGGTTGCAGGCTCAACCCCCAGTAGGGGGTGTGCAGGGGGCAGTTGATCAATGATTCTCTCTCATCATTGATGTTTCTATCTCACTTTCCCTCTCCCTTCGTCTCTGAAATCAATAAAAATATATTTTTTTTAAAAAGAAATTCCAATTCAAAAATGGGCAAAGGACTTGAATAGGTATTTTCCAAAGAAGACATACAAATAGCTAATACGTACATTAAAAGATGCTCAACATCACTAACATTAGGTAAACACAAATAAAAACCACAATGAGATAACATCTCACATCCATTAGGATGGCTACTATAAAAAAATAACAAGTGTTGGAGAGGCTGTGGAGAAATTAGAACCCTTGTGCACTGTTGGCAGGAATGTACAGCCAATGTGGAAAACTGCATGAAGAGTCCTCAAAAAAATTGAAAATAGAATTACCATATGGTCCAGCAATTCCATGTCTGGGTATACACCCAACATCACTGAAAGCAGAGTTTTGAAGAGACATTTGCACAACCATGTTCACAGCAGCATTATTCACAACAGCTAAAATGTAGAAGTCACTCAAATGTCATTGACAGATACAGAGATAAGCAAAATGTGGAAGATACATACAATGGAAAATTACTCAGCCTTAAAAAGGAAGGAAATTCTGACACATGCTACAACATGGATGAATCTTGAGGATATTATGCTAAGCGAAATAAGCTAGTCACAAAAAGACAAATACTGTAATGATTCCACTTATGTGAGATACTTAGTCAAAATCAGAGAGCCCTAGCTGGGTAGCTTAGTTGGTTAGAACATTGTCCCGATACGCCAAGGTTGTGGGTTCAATCTCCAGTCAGGTCACATACAAGAAGCAACTAATGAATGCATAAATAAGTAGAACAAACCAATGTCTCTCTCTCTCTCTCTCTCTCTCTCTCTCTCTCTCTCTCATAAATAAATAAACATTTTGAAAAATCATAGAAATAGAAAGTACAATAGTGGTTGCCAGGAGCTGGGGAGAGGGACAGAGAGGGAGTTAATGGGGATTGAGTTTTTAGTTTTACAAGATGAAAGTGTTATGGAGGTGGATGGTGGCTATTATTAAATACATTGTGAATGTATTTAATACCACTGAACTGAATACTTAAAAAAGGTTTTTAAAAAAGTAAAAAAAAATGTGTTAAGATGGCAACTTTTATGTGTATTTTACTACAATAAAAATAATTGAACAAAAGATAATAGCTAACATGCTAATACATGCTCATAGAGTGCTTACCATGCAGCAGTCACTGGTCTAATCACTCCACATGTAGTAACTCATTTAGTCCTCATTAACAATCTTATGAGCTATTATTAGCCTAATTATAAAGGTGAGGAAACAGGGTGACCAACCGTCTCAGTTTGCCTGGGGCGGAGGGCTTTTTCTGGGATGCAGGATTTCTTTTTTTTTTTTTCTTTTTTTTTAAAAATATATTTTATTGATTTTTTACAGAGAGGAAGGGAGAGGGATAGAGAGTCAGAAACATCAATGGGAGAGAAACATCGATCAGCTGCCTCCTGCACACCTCCTACTGGGGATGTGCCCGCAACCAAGGTACATGCCCTTGACCGGAATTGAACCTGGGACCTTTCAGTCCGCAGGCCGACGCTCTATCCACTGAGCCAAACTGGTTAGGGCGGATGCAGGATTTCTGGTGCTAAAACTGGGCAAGTCCCAGGCAAACCCAGATGAGTTGGTCACCCTAATGGACACTGAGGCACAGGGACAGTGTCTTCTGTAGACATGTCACATAGGGCCCTGGCCCTAGACCCTGCCCTTTGAAGGGCTGTGTTCTCTCTGCCCTTCCTCCTCCAGCTGTGCCCCTTCTCGCAGGCCAGGCATCCCCTGAGGATCCAATTCAGGATGCCACCTCGCATGTGGCATCATGTCTCCTTAACCAGTGACATTTACTTTAATGTGGAGGCTGAAGGTGATTGCTTTCTATTGTTTCTTCCAACACACCTTTTCCAAATAATCAGAACGTGAGCAAGAAACATGATGTGGGGATGGTCAGGTCGGAGCACTCGTCTGCTGCCGGGCTTTTGGGGGCCAGGAGGGTGGTTTTAATTTGAGATCTAATCCTTTTCTTGAATGGGCACCGGTGGGCCTAAAAACAGCCCGGATGGCGTGGCTCAGTGGTTGAGCGTCGATCTATGAACCTGGAGGTCATGGTTCAATTTCAATTCCCCATTAGGGCACATGCCCAGCTTGCAGGTTCAATCCTCAGTGGGGGCATGCAGGAGGCAGCAGACGAATGATTTTCTCTAATTATTGATCTCTCTCTCTCTCTCTCTCTCTCTCGCTCTCGCTCTCGCTCTCGCTCTCGCTCTTGCTCTCACTCTCCCTTCCTCTCTGAAATCAATAAAAATAAAAATTAAATATACATATTTATTTAAAACAAAAACAGGGAGGGGTCTTATTAGTTACTTTTAATTCAATAAATTTCTGGGTCATTCCATAGCCCATTTTCCCATGGCCTGGCATGGGAACACATTCCCAGTACTCACAAAAACTCCAAGCAGTTGGCACTCATCAGCAATCTTAGCAATTCAGTGAGAACAGAGGTTACAGCTATCACAGGAAGTTGAAACCAAGACTGCTGAAATCACACCCATTCTGAGGCGGGGGGGGGGGGGGAATATACACTGAGTAGAATTCAAGCCTGGAAGGTGGGGGTGGCTGGGGGGTCAGGCAGAGAAGGGTGGGATGCTGTGTAAGAGAAAATACACGAGGCGAAGAAAAGATGTGTCACTGGAATTCAGGGTGATTACTAAGCCCTGGCATCAATTAGTATGCATCCGCACCACAGGGCATTTGCAGGCCCACTGGATTTCCACAGCAGCCTCCTAATTGGTCCCCTCCCTCCATTTCCACCACGGGCACCTGCCAACTCCAATCACTGGAGAGCGGAGGCCCCATTTAAGTGGGAGGAAGGGGCTGTAATACTTTTTTGGGGCTCCCTTGACCAAGTACCACGAACTGGGTGGGTTAGCCGACAGAAATTTATTGTCCCCAGTTCTGGGGGTCAGAAGCCCCAAGCCAAGGTGACAGCAGGGTTGGCTCCTGAGGACTGTGAGCGAGAATCTGCCATGCTTCCCTTCCAGCTTCCGGTAGCCTCCTTGGTTCCTTGGCTTGTAGATCGCATTCGCCCCACACCTTCTCATCATCTTCCCTCTATGTGTGTCAGTCTCTGTGTCCAAATTTCCCCCTTTTATAAGGACACCAGGCATATTGGATTAAGGCCCACCCTGATGATCTCATCTTAACTTGATCATCTGCAAAGATGCAATCTACCTATATAAAACCCTAATATGCAAATCGACTGAACGGAGGAACGACTGGTTGCTATGATGCGCACTGACCACCAGCTCAATGCAGGAGCTGCCCCCATCCCGCAGGCCCCGACCAGTGGTGGTGGATGTTGCCAGGCTACCCAAGGCGGGTGCGAGTGGGCCCTTCTCTACCCCCCCTCCCTGCATTGCCCCGCCAGTCGCCCGACAGATCAGCCCTGATCGCTGGCCAGGCCTAGGGACCCTACCTGTGCACGAATTTCGTGCACCAGGCCTCTAGTTTACAAATAAGGTCACATTCACAGGTACAGGGGATCAGGACTTCCGCATCTGTTGAGAGGACACAATTCAATCCATAGAAGCGGCTCCCACTTAGCTTTGCCTGATGGCTCTCCTGGAACAATGTGTGACCAGAGAAGCTGGAATTTATTTCGTATGAACTCTCCTGATTTTTAAATATTGGCATCTAGCATGGCACACAAGGCCCTCCATAATTCTTTTTTTTTTCCTTTTTAAATATATTTCTTATTGTTGATGGTATTATGGTGTATGCATTATTCTGTAACTTTCTGTGCATACTTAGATTTTGAGCTCTGTCCATGTCCCTGCATCTATAGATCTAACTTACTCCTTCTAACAGTGATATAGTGACCCGCCATGAATATAAACCCTATTTTATTTAAACTTTCCCTGTTGATGGCCCCTGAGCTGTTTTCAATGGTTATTAGCTATGGTCCTGCAATGGGCAGCCTCCTGTCATGCAGGTGCAAGTATTTCCCCAGGGTAGAAACCGAGAGAATGGTCAGGGCACAGGGTGTGAGCATCTTCAGCTTCCCTAATAAGGACACATTGAGAGCCTCCATTTCCCCGCAACCTTACCAATACTTGACACGGTCTGATTTTACCCCTTCTTACGTTTTTATATATGAGAAGGCTGAGGTCTGGGGTTGTACTGCTCCATCACGGTCACAGAGCAGGTTCAGGGCCAAGTCTAGACCCCAGGTCAGCTGGTTCCTCAGAGCACAATCTTTGCACCTCGCCACGTGGTCCCCGCCAGCCCTCCCTGGAAAACCGAGGAAAGACCGGTGAGCGCGCGGGGCTGGGGGCGGCGGAGGGGAGGGAGTGGCTGCAATCCTCCAATATGGTGATTACACTATGAGCGGAAACGACTCCAAATCCTCCCAGAAAATGGCTCCGCCGAGCCGCACGGATCTGCTCGCCCACCCGAGGCCGTTGGCACCTGCCGCTTCCCCAGCGACACCGCCTCCGATTGGCTCTTCCCCGCCCGGCGCGGCGCGAACACAAATGGCGTCCCCGCCGCGGATTGCCGCCGGCAGCTCTGTTCTGGGAGAAGGGGGGCGCCAGGGCCCCCTCCTTTCACTGCAGCACCTCGGAGGGCCGGTCCCTGCAGCCCGCAAGCGGCGCGAAGATGCCCCGCGGACCTCCCGGCCGGAGCGCCCCAGCCGCGCCCTGGAGCCCGGGAACGCTGGACCGCGGAGGCCCGCGCTGCAGGCGCCTGTCAGCTCCGAGTGAGAAATGGGGGGCCCGATCGCGCTCCTCGCTTCCCAGTCTCCCTCCGGGAGTAAGGTCCTCTGCAGGGTGAAGAGTACACTCTGCTTGGGCCCCTCCAAGGGGCATAAGGTGAATGAGGGTGAGGCCCTGACCCCAGCCCCTCTCCAGGGTCAGTCCTGGTGTGGAATGTTTCTCCCCCAGGAGCTGGTGGCCAGATTTCCATTTTCCGCTTCAAGGCGGGAAAGCCCGGGGGAGAATTTGGGGCGAAGAACAAAGCCGGCCCCACCAGCCTACCTTCCAGAGCCTTGGAAGGCTGGCTCCCTACCTCTCAGTTGGGATTACTTGGAGGGCCAGCATTTTTGTTCTTAAACATTTTTTTCTTAGCTCCCACCTTTTGAGCCCTTGGTGTATGATCTCATTTCCTCCTCATGGCAACTCCAAGATAAGACAGGTTCAGCGAGGATAAGCAATTCCCCAAGGTCACACACATATAGTGGCAAAAGTGGGTTAGGACATTCTCCCAGATGCTGTGTTTTATTTTTTTATTTAAAAGTTGTTTTTTTAATTAACTATTTGCTCACTTTTGGTAATCTTTCACAGATCCCTTTGGGGAAAAAAAAAAAAAGACAATTGAGAACAAACACTGCAAACATCACCGTATTATTTTTGAATAGGGGGAGGAGTAATTGATGTACTGCCGGTGAATGTAAACAGGTAACACTTATGGAAAGCAGTTTAGCCATTTGAATCAAGAACTACAAAACTGTCTCCTTTAATGAGGAAATGGTCACCCTCTAAGGAGACAGCAGTAGCTATCAGCATGTAAAATGCACACTCCTTGGGGCCCAGCAATTCCACTGGAAGGAATCCATTCTACAGATGGATGCCCTAGCACATGGACACAATGGTATATCCATAAGACACTCACCACTGCACTGCTCAAACAGCAAAGGAAGGGAAACAACCTCAAAATGTATCAACAGGATTGATCACGATAAATCCATTTAAAGAAATTCTATTTTATATATACATATTTTTATTGATTTCAGAGAGGAGTGGAGAGAGAGGGAGAGAGACATAGAAACATCAATGATGAGAGAGACTGATCCACTGCCTCCTGCACACTCCACACTGGGGATCGAACCCGTAACCCAGGCATGTGCCTTGACCAGGAGTCAAACCATGACCTCCTGGTTCATAGGTGGATGCCCAATCACTGAGCCATGCTGGCCTGGGCTATAGAAATTCTATATAAATATTTCTAGAAAATGAGGCAGTTCTGTTTTTTTATATATGGAATAATCATCAAAAATATTAAGTGAAAAGGAAAAAGTATAAAGTATGTATCTGATGTGCTATTTTGATATAAAAAAAGGAATGTATGTTTATGTATGTGTGTATTCATATTTTGGTCTTCTTCTAAGAAAAATACACAAGAAACCAAGTAATGGTGTTGCCTTTGAATCGCTTAATGCTTTGCTGCCTCCTGGATTAGTACTGGTCTTCAGGAGGAAAATCACAGCTAAGTCTGAGAAAGACATTTTTTTTTTTCATTTTATAACCTTTGGAATTTTGTACCATGTGAACATATTAGCAATTCAAAATTCCACTTAAAAAATAGATTCACTAAAATCCTACCTCTAGACCCAGTAATTCTCCTCTTTGGGAATCTAGCGTAAGGAAATTACCAAGATTTATACAAAAAATATTCACTGGGGTGTAAGAGTGAAAAAATGTAGGCAACTTAAAAATCCAACAACAGGGGAATAACTAAGGAAATTATGGTAAGTACATATAATACCTATCATGAAATAATAAAACAGACACTTACAAAAATACCTTAGTAACATAGGAAAATGCTTATAACATTAAGTAAAAAATATATATATATCTGTGCAGTATAATCCGAACACGGTGACAATAGCAGGCATAGAGAATAATTGGAAGGAAACACGCCCAAGAGTACACAGTCACGGCCACTGGGTGCAGGGATTGTGAGTGATCTAATGCCCCCTATGTAGCTCTCTACCCTTTTCACTTTTTATTTTTTTGTAATGGGCACCCATGTCTTGGATAATCTTTTAAAGAAAAAACAAAAATAAATCCCCATGGTATTTAGACACATTAAAGATCTACAGACATATTAACTCAGCGATTCTACTTTTAGAAAGAAACCCTGTATAAACAGATGCACAAGCGCTGAGCATTATTAATAACAAGAGGTTGTAAACTATTCAAGTGTCTACGAGAGGAAACCACTGAAGGAAGTACAGAACACCCATAAATGTAGAATATTAAGCAACAGTTATGGAGAGTGGGGTAGGTATGTCAACATGGAAAAAATCTACAGGGTAGCATTACTGTGGTGGGAAAAGCTACCTGCAGACCAATGTGGATGCTATGGTCGCATGTATGCTAAAGAAAGAAAAGCCGAATGTCTGGAGAACATTAAACGGTTAACAATAGCTGTCTCTGGTGAAGGGAAAAAGACTAGAAGACTACTTTTGTTTTTAACTACATTTATCTGTGGTGTTCCCATCTTTTATAAAAATCTGTTCTCATATCACTTGTGTAATTAAAATAATAATAAAATAATAATAATAATAATAATAATATAGGGGGGAGTATAAGCCTAGAGAAAGATCGGAAAAGATTCACAATAGTATTACCAGTAGTTTCCAGCAGGAATGAGGGGTTGGGACATTTTATCCATTTGCTTTATATTAAGTCATAATTAAAACAACATTAAAAGCCCTGCAGGTGGGTTGTCAGAGCCTCCGCTTTTCCCCAGCTCCACTGTCCCTCCTACATTAGGACTCGGTTCTCTTAGGTAATGACCCGCTCACGTGCACCGCCCCGGAGTGCAAAGCCCCAGACAGTACGGCCTTGTTTCTCCTCTTACCAGAGAGGAAACCGAGATGCTGAGACGACCTCCTGGCTGCTCTGCTGGGAAAGTGGACTCAGGCGACCTGGAGGCCAGGCCCCTTCTCTCCCACCTTCGGTTTCCAGAGATAACCCAGAGGAGGGGAGAGGAGGACTGGTTCCTCCGGGCCAGCGGGGACAGGGCTTGAAGCCACAAATTAATGGTATCAGTGTAGCATCAAACGGGAACACAATAAACCCCATCATTTGCCGAGTTCCCTCTGGGCTCAGCTTCAAGTTCCTTTCCCAGACAATGGCTGGTCACATCCCCACAGGCCTCTGCCAAGTTTTCCAGGGGGATGGCCAGAGCAAGGGGCCAAATTGGCCTCCAGTGGCCAACTCTGTAAGACTCACCTCTAATATAAGGTGACCAGATTTTAACATTGGTAAAGCGGGACACCATTGACGGGGGAGGGGGTGAGGGGGGGTGGTTCTTGATTAAAAATTTGGTCTATATGGAGCAACAAAAATTTTCATAGAATGCAAAAATAGTATTGTAATATATATTTTTAAATTTCAACATAAGTACAATTTACAAATATATAGTACTAGAGGCCCAGTGCATGATTAAATTATGCACGTGTAGGGTCCCCTAGGCCTAACCTGCCATCCAGGCCATATCCACTGCCCCACAAAGCCTAGCACGCTCCGCGGACACTGCTAGCAGCCTGCTCCCCGCTTTTGATGGCAGGGGGTCCGCTGGTGCCGGAGCAGACACACAGCTCCCCACTTTCGATCCCCACTGGTACACCAGGCCTTTCAGAAGCCTCCTGCGCGGCGGAGGCTTCTGAAAGGCCTGGTGCCCGAGGGGACAGGCACCCAGCTCCCCCGCTTTTGATGGTCTGCAGCGGGATGTGGGCTCGCTGCCCCAGAGGCCCCTTCTGTGCCGCAGCACAGCCATGGCACAGATGCTGAGCTCGCGCCGCCACTGGCGACGCGAGCTCAGTGTCCCGCCGGCCCAATCGGCCACCAAGAGTCCCACCCCTCCGCACCTCCTGGCCAATCGTGGGCATAGCGAAGGTATGGTCAATTTGCATATTTGTCTATTATTAGGTAGGATTATTTTATTCTTTGGCATATTTCTCATTTGAGTGAATTTTTTTTAGTAGATTGCTGTCGTTGTTTAAAAGGCCATGAAATTTTTCACAAGAATTTGTTAAATTATATTTCACACATAAAATGGCTTTCAAAGTCTCAACACTTAATTGTGATTTTTCTGATGTCCATACTTTATTTACCGTAGAAAAAACGCATTCAGTCGCAGCATTAGTTCCTGGTAAGGACAGTGCATAGTCCACAATTTTTAGTGCATTATTGTATGGAACATGGTTTGTTTCAAAATGATGAAATATTTCTAACCATTTGTTTTCTATTGTGATTTTTGCTGATGCCCAAGATTTAACCTTTTCCTTATCAACATTTTTTTTTAATAATGATACCTCATTAAAAAGATCATTTTTGGAAATATTACTATATGGGAAATTTTGAGTAATGTGATCGAATGATTTTTGCACATCATTCCAATTAAGTTCTTGTTTTAATGTAACCCAATGAAAATGTTCAATATCATTGTAATGTACCGTCCACTCTTCTAAATAATCTATGCAGTTACTATAGAACTTTTTGACGTGATTCATGATATCTGCACGATTTATTGCACCTTGTTCTTTTAGCTGGCTTATACTATTACGGATAGTTAACGGAAGAAAATTATTTTCTAACCGCTCTTGACACTGAAATTTTAAATTATTAACTTCATTTGCTACTTCAATTACCGAAATTTTGTCACCTTCAATAAGTTTTATAGCATTTTGAAAAAGAGCTGCTTGATTGTGTACAAACTCTAGCCAAATTTTTGAAGATTCTTTTTAAAAAAACTCTTCTAAAATTCTAGGACATTTATCCTGTGATAGAAAGTAGGATTTCAAAGGATCACATATTTTCAAAATTCTTTCGACAGCTGGCAAAAGAGCTAACCAGCACGTTTTACTGTATCCAAGTATTTTCTGATATTCAACTTCCACAGTTTCACAAAATTCTTTAAGCATTTCAACGCGCACAGTGTACATATAGAAATAAGAATATATTTTAATAACCATATTTTCCACATCTACGGGCAACAAGTCAGCAGCTGTTTGAATGGCGTTATGTATTATGTGCGCTGCACAACCAACACCAATAATGTTTTGATTAAGGTTTTTGTTTAATTTATAAAAAATATTATTTGTACCTCTTCTCGCTTTTCCTCCAAAATTTGCATTCGTGCTGTCTGCACAATATGCAATCATTTTATCAATTTAATCGTTTTAAATTGTTTTTTTCCAAAATATTAATAATGAAACTGAAAATTATTTCAGAAGTTTTGCCGGGCAAAGAAACGATATCTAAAATTCTAATTTTTATTCCAGTTTCCGAATCAAAAAAATCTAATAATGGTTGGAAATAACTTTATATCCTTATGATTAGATGCGTCAGAATATATGGATATAAAATTAATTTTTTTCTAGATTTTTGTTTAATTCTGAAAATGCACATGGGGAAAGTACATTACACACAATTGCCTCGGATTTTGTTCTAGCACAGGCAAATTTTTTGTTGAGTAAGTTTTTTTTTTTTTTTTTTAAATTACTTTATTGATTAAGGTATCACATATTTGTCCTCAACCCCCTCCCCCCGTTCCCTTCCCAATCCCCCACACACACAAGCCCACCTCCCCCTGTTGTCCGTGATCATTGGTTAGGCTCATATGCAAGCACACAAGTCCTTTGGTTGATCTATCTCCCTTGTCCCCACCCTCCCCTACTTTCCCTCTGAGGTCTGACAGTCTGATGGATGCTGTTCTTGTTCTTCAGTCTATGTTGTTCATCTTTTCCTCTAGATGAGTGAGCTCATGTGTGAGTAAGTTTTTGACAACTTGTGATGTACAGTCCATAGATCTGAAGGAATGATTGTGATTAATAGCATGAAAAGACATAAGTCCTTCTGCTAATGCTAATTTCTTTTCTTCGTCTCCATAAGTTGTTTTCCGAAAAAATTCCTGTATTTTGGAGGAAGATGCAGCAGTATTTAAATATCTTTTATGTTTCTGTGTCTCCAAGTGCTTTGAAATATCATTCTTCCCGCCGTGCGAAATAGAAAATTCACCATTTCATTTCTCACATTTTACCATGTAATCGCTTTTGGTTTTTTTAATAAAAGGAAATTCACTTCTTAGATCATCATTGAATTTGCATCCTCTTTTCTTACTCATTAGTTAAAAATCTAAAAAAATAATTTAAAATTATATTATAAATGATATACATATTGCTTAAAAACACAGTAAGTAGGTACATAATTACATGAACATATTTTATTGTTAGTTTATAAATTAAATTAATTTGATTGTTATAAAGTAACTATATTTTAAAAATTATTTTAATTTTAATCCTATATTTCTTTCTAAATAATAACAATACTAACTTGTATTATTTTTCCTCTGAATTTGCCGTAATGTAAGTCGTAAGTGTCACTTTCAAGGCCGGCGCTAGACTTTTTGCCGCCACTATAAAATATAAATAATACGAGTACTGGCTGCTAAATTCAAGAAAATTTATGTATTTATGAAATAAATAAATTACTTACCTAAATATCTGAATAGCTGATGTGTAATGACATCACTTGTTTAACTAGCTTACTAGCACGCAGTACGATGTGTATCGTCTGAGAGACAGTTACAAAATGTTTTCGTCGTTGCCAATCCCAAAAAATGCCATTGTTCAGTAAGTCCAAACAATGGTGGTCGAATTCTAACTGATCAACAATGCGAACTTTGATAATCAGTTCTCGATAATCAGTTCTCAACAATTATTTGTTATTATTAAAGTTTAACATTATAAAATTAACAAAAATAATATAAAACTCATATCCTGGCTAAATAGCCACACGGCTGCCGAAAACCGTATATTCCCTTTCCGTTCCCCCGCCGTTCCCTAGCTTGTCGTGCATTCTTTCCAAAAATCGGGACTTTTTTAAAACGCCGCGGGACGCGGGACAAATTGTTAAAAATCGGGACTGTCCCGCCAAAAGCCGGACGTCTGGTCACCTTACTAAGACCCAGCCTACCTAAATGTTTTGTGAAGTTATTCTTACAACCCTTTCTTATAAACACTAGTAAACAACCAGACTTGAGTTGCTGTTACAAATGAATGCATATCTGAACAATTTTTTGTTACGTCATTCCTTAAAAAAGGAATAGGGATCACCGGTGCCCGCATGTATATTCCACACCAGATCAGTTCTACACTTACAGGATCCCATCAAAAAGGAAACCAGAAGACCGCTATGCATGAAGCAAGGAAGTCAGTGCAGCTTGATGCCTGGGGCCCATCCTAGAGCACTTAAATAACATTAGCCCAGGTATCGGGGTTCTTTCAATCTCCTTACGTGACTAACATGCAGCCAATCCCCCAAAAGTTCTTATGTTAAAAAAAAGCTACTTATAAACTTTTCGCTATTACCACTAATGGAAAACTAATCTGTGCACAATGAATGTTGTTTTCAAGTTTTATGGGACTTGATAATCAATTTCTCATACTCAGTAAATTTGAACAAATGCATAAAAATGCATTTGATGCCCTAACTGGTTTGGCTCAGTGGATAGTGTCAGCCTGCGGACTCAGGGGTCCCAGGTTCGATTCCGGTCAGGAGCATGTGCCTTGGTTGCGGGCGCATCCCTGGTGGGGGGCGTGCGGGAGGCAGCTGATCGATGTTTCTCTCTCATCGATGTTTCTGGCTCTCTATCCCTCTCTCTTCCTCTCTGTAAAAAATCAATAAAATATATTTTTAAAAAAATGCATTTGATGACATACAGGGTGTCCCCAAAAATGCATACACACTTTAACAGCTGATTTTGAAAATGAAATGCATTTTAATAAACACTGCTTTATAATTATTCAAAGCATGTGTATATATTGGGGGTGGGGGGGGGACGACACCCTATAGTTGTATATGTCATCACCTATCCACAGTATGATTACCCAACATTTATTGACCACCTACAAGTTGAGCAGCAGGCTATGGGCTAGTCTCTGCAGGGGACAAAGAACATTTACCACTACCCTAAAAGACTTTCTAAGACATCTTAAGTATAGAAATATAAAAAGTTGGACTTTCACATGATTACCAAAGGAGTGGTAAAAATACCAAGTTTTGTATCAGAGGTATATAGAAAATCAGTATACAATACCCAGTTATAAAAATACTATAATAAAAATTAAGTACTAAGCCACACGAATAGGAACTAAGGCTGAAATCAAGAAAGGTTTAGTAATTTATTTTGAAAAGTTTAAGTACCGTTCGTAAAGATAACTGGTGCTCATTTTCATCATTATCCACCTTAAAGTGATAATCTTTGTCGGCCTTTAGTTCACAACCTGTAAATGAAGAAAAAGAGCAACTATAACATGGAGAAAAAATACTGAAACTTCAGTGTGGGTAACCAAAAAGGAAACGATTAACTTGTGGCTTTTCACTATTCTACCAGAAGGCCTCTCTTCCTAGATTTCTTGAACACAAATGCCTACAATCAAATAACATCCATACAGGCCTTAACATATCCCTAGGACATGTCTATTCTTGCCTTAAACATAATTTCTGAACGTAATTTAATGTACATCATTCAACGATGGTATGTCGACATATCGTAGGGAATAGTTCCAATAGAAAGGGTCAACAAAAACATCTTGATATAAATTGATCAGAAACCCAGCTATTCAAAATGGCTAGAAATGAAAGCAGTAATGTATACTGCATATTACCTACTCCACCAATAAGCAATTGTTTTAAGTACCATCAGAGTAAAATTTTAATTAATTTAAATGTTCCCACTTAATTGCAATCTAATAGTTACTGGTACATACATGCTTAAATGTTATTGCTCAATTAACAAACCTCAGCATGGCATAAGCAACAAAATAAACTTAGGGAAGAATCTGCAGTGACTTGAAGGCTGACTGACACAAAGAAATGGCTTCAACAAGTTGACTGAAAACCAAATTCTGCTCTCTCCTTAGTATGATATGTATTGTGTCCTGGGAAGAGGAGGAATCCCAAAACCTTGGTATAGACCAGTGATGGCGAACCTATGACACGTGTGTCAGCACTGACATGCGTAGCCATTTCTGATGACACGCGGCCGCTCAGGCGGCCGCATGCCGAGGATGAAACATTTGCTGCTCCTGAGGATGAAACACTTGCGAAATAATGTTTTTTCCTCAAAGTGACACACTACCCGAGTTATGCTCAGTTTTTTGGCGAAGTTTGACACACCAAGCTCAAAAGGTTGCCCATCACTGGTATAGACAGTACAGCAACAGTACCGGGTCTTACTGACCCAAATTGAACCTTAGCACATTTCTCATCTTTAAAAAAAAAAAAAAAAAAAAAAAAAAAAGCTGTTTGCACGATTCCGCACATAAGGCACCCTCCCTCCAAAAAAAAAAAAAGTCATTTATAACGCGCCAGCTCTGGAGTCAAGAATCGTGGTTTAGATCTTCTCTATTTACCTGCCGGTGCAACCTTCCTTAAGTCACTTGAGTCCTGAGCATCACTATGGTCACCTGCCTAGTGGGCGATGCCCTCCTCCCGGGGTGAAGTCCGGTGAAAGGGCTCCACAGAGGACTGCCTGAACAAAGGCCTCCACCATCCAGGTACTACCCACCACTTCACCATTTCCCGACCGACGGCCCCAAAGAAGCCCCAGGATCCCGGGCTCAGGGGTGACAAGACACCAGTGAGCCCCGGATGTAGCGCCCATACCCCTCCTTCCCCCAACCACGTGGCAGCCACGTGCTCCCAGCGCCTGCGCCTCCTCCAGCCGGACCGCACCTCCCCTCGCCCTGAAGGCGGCTGAGGCACTGGGGCTGTCCGGGCCCTAGAATTCCTGAGGCCTGGAGAGCCAGGCCGGGCGCTACCCATCCTCTCCTCCTGAAAGAAGGCCTGTGCCTCGCACCTCGAGCCCACACAGCCTCCTGCACCCATCTGGGGCCCTGCACCTAAGGCACTCACACACCCCTTGGAAAAAAGGATGCCTGGGGCTCTATGGTTTACCCCCGTCCACGCGGAACCCTCAGCCGGCCGGTTCCAAGGAACCCCACACTCTGGGTCTCGGACCGCTCACCCCCAGGCTTCAGGACGCCCCTCCGTCCCATCCCTGAGTGCTCACCCCTCCTGGTCCTCCATCCCTTAGGCTGCAAGGCCCTGGCGGCTCGCTTCCCACTCCCTCAGGCCTCCAGCCTGCCTCGCTTTCTCCCACAGCCTGGCCTCGGCCGCATTCCCGCCCCCCCCCCCTCACCTCAAAGCCACTAGGCCCCCCAGCAGTTACCGAAAAGGTAGCTCTGGGGCCTCAGAGGGCTCGCGTCCATGTCCCCAGAACCTCCCATGGGGTGGCAGCACGCACTGAGGTGAGAACAGACACGCAGGACGGAACCGCACCAGGGAAAGGACGCGGGCTCTCCGCGGACCCATAAAGCACCAGGAGGTCTCGCCAGAGTTCCCAAAGTCTCGCGCGCGTGCTCGAGAGCCCCTCTTCCCGCACTGTAGCCCCGTGCGCAAGCGCTCTTCCACCCGCCTCCTTCCTTCCGCGCCCCCCGCCTCCGCCAGGTACTTGAGGGGCTCCCACCGAGCACGTGCACTCCTAAGCGGGCCCCACGCCGCCGCCGGTGCGCACGCGTGCTTTCCCCCGGTAGCGCGCGCCCCCTCCCCTTCCAAGCTTTACACGTGTTGCTCGTGCGCGCGGGCCTGGCGTCAAAAGTCAGCGCAGCCCACCCTGCAAGATGGCGACGGCAGCCCTCATCTTGGATGAGGCGTGCGGGGCGAGCAGGTTGCGAGCCAGAGAGCCGTTGGACTCAGCTCTCCCCCACCCCTCACGCCTCGCGGGCCTCCAAACCGGCAGAACCAGGATTTCTGACTTGCCTGCAGGCCTGGGCTCACAGTTCACTGTTTTCCCAAAGTTAAAGCTTCAGGTGCCACAGACAGAGTGGACTCCGGATTATTCTTTGTTTGGAAGAAAGGATGTAGCTGCTGGCCGGACTGACTCAACACCTCCCAAGTTGAAATCCCGCATCTTTATGTCATGTTGGGGGCTGAAAGGGGACCGAGTCAGCCTCTTTTGTATGAGCAGGGCAGGAGCCAGGCCTGGGAGGCTAAAAGGGCTGTATACCCCCAATGTGTACCCACTCGGGTCGGGGAGGCAGAGGTGACTGTCCCCACTTTGCAGACAAGGGACGGCGTGGAGAGGAGTAAGGTGCCCAAACCGATGAGACGAGAGAGTTCTCCAGCTCATATATGCAGACTGCTCAGTATCTTTGTACATATGTCCTGAGGGATGTCTAGTAGTTTCATCCCTAAGGATATCTGTGTCTGCATAAATATATGCTAAGAAATGGACTTGCATAGGAGAAGGACAGGTATTTACTTACCAATGTAAATACACGTAATTGCATCTTGGCACTGTTTACATAAATAGGATTGTAGTTTACATATCATTATCTTAAGTCTGTTTGGGCTCCTATAACAAAATACCACAGACTGGGTAGCTTATAAACAACTGTTAATGTTAAGTAACATTCAGCCGAAGCCGGTTTGGCTCAGTGGATAGAGCGTCGGTCTGTGGACTGAGGGGTCCCAGGTTCGATTCTGGTCAAGGGCATGTACATTGGTTGCGGGCACATCCCTGGTGGGGGGTGTGCAGGAGGCAGCTGGTCGATGTTTCTCTCTCATTGGTGTTTCTAGCTCTCTATCCCTCTCCCTTCCTCTCTGTAAAAAATCAATAAAAATATATTTAAAAAAAAAATGTTAAGTAACATTCAAACCTGTAAAGAATTTTTGTGAGTTTATTTGAGCCAAACTGTTGACAATTGCCAGGCAGGAAGCAGAATCTCAACGAATTAAGATAATGTTTGAGAGAATGGTGGTTTTCACCTTGTTTTATACATTACAATCAAAAGGGGTTATATGAAATCCATTGGTGATAGATTAGGGAGGCAGAAGAAAGCAAAGGGGAGGGAGGACTCTGGTATTGGATAAAAATTAAAATGATAGACACATGCTTCTTTTACAGAGGTGGGTACAGGATAGTTAACAGTCAACAATTAACAAGATAACAATGACAATGAGAGGATTTGTGGTGTCCGCCCTGGCGCCCTAGTGAAAGGGCAGAGCAGGACAGCACAAAATGTACTGTACCCTCCATCCTGTGTAACTATGTATATGACTCCCTTTTCTGAGAAAAATCACAGAATGTGTCAGTTACCCGACCCGCCCTTAAACCTGCCAATAGGAATGCAGAGAAGTGGACTCAGTCCAAATTAGGCAAACTGCACAGTGCCCCTGCATAACCAGACCCCTGCCCCTGCCCCCTGACCAATCAACGGGGCCACGAACGTTCCCCCCGCCCACTGCTTTGGACCCCCTATAAAGCCTTTGTTCTCCCAAAGCGCGCTCTCTCTCCCCCACCCCTGCGCCGGTGATTGTTGGAGACGGGAGCTTGTGCTAGCACGAATAAAGGTTCTTATGCTTTTACATCGGGCTTGGCTCCTTCCTGGTGGGTTTTTGGGGATCCTGAACACTGGGCATAACATTTGGGGGCTCGTCCGGGATTCCCAAGCTGCCCCGCCCCTCCCGAAGGACCCCCCAAACCCGGAGAACCTGACTGGCCACAGTAAGTGTCTGTTTGTCTTTTGTCTCTTGTGTGAGCTCGAATCTGAATTTCTGGCAGTGCCCGAAGCAGTCTAGGTGGATGCGCTGGAGGACCACGGGCGGGAGGAATCGGGAGACGTCTCGATCCTCCTTCAGGAGGGACATGTATTCCCCTCACGAGGGACGTGTATTCCCCTCGAGCTTCTGGGACGAGGTGGGTTGCTCCTGCCGGTCGGCATGAGGCTGTCGTCTAGCTTTCGGTTTTGCTTCCACGGAGTTGGAAGACTGTTCTTTGGGGCCCTTTGTCTGTGTTTGTGTTTCTCTGTTTTATTTTGTGGACTTACTGGACGGACATTATGGGACAGACTCAGCCCACTCCAAGTGAGTGGAAAGGGAGCTTGATCACCCCCCACCCCCCTTCCCCCCGGAGGCCATAGAGCTTCCTCAGGCAAATTAATCAGGAGTCAGGAATCAGGTGACTGTTTAAACTCTGGTAAATATCTAGTAGGAGTCAAAAACTCAGACTGTTTGGTATATAAATATAAATGTGAGAGTATTTGTTATCTCTTTCTGCTGTTTAATTTATTTAAAGATAGGGCGGACCTGCTGTGACGGAATGCAAAAGTCTTTAGCAGCTGCTGAGACACCTTTTTCTCAGAGTCTTTTGTTCTCTGTCAGAGAGGGAATCAGCCCACTTAGCTAATAAAAATTCCTCTCTCTGTTTGTATAAGTAAAGGTTTCAGTTTGCTCTGATTTGTGAATTTGCTGTATTAAATTGAATTTTAAAGTCCTAGGGTTGATTTAAAAGTATACATTTGTAACGTTTCAAAGAACTTTTACTTATGGCTTTCTTATCTCTTTTGGTGGTCAGAGACTTCCCAGGGGCAGGGCTTACAGCTCCGAAGGGCGGAGAGATTTACAGGCCCTGTCCCTGCCTGTGACATCATAGTCCAACGTGGAACTAAGGCTGAAGTTATCATTAACTCTCTATAGACCCGTTAACTGTTTGTTTAACTTACTGTTTTGAGTTATTAATTAGGATCCTCATAGAGGACATAACCTGGTCTTTCCCTTTCTCTCTCATCCTGATTCTGATAGCATCTGTAACTGGATTAAAGATCTTTTATTTCAGGAGGCCATCCAGGCTTTCAGCTCGTAAGAAATCTCCTCCTGTGAGAGGAGAGAGGGACCCCCCGGAAGGGGCCGGAGGCTCTCCCTCCCGACAGGTGTTTGTTTTGTGTGTTTTTTCGTGTTGGTGTCAGGACTGTTTGTTTTGTCTTTTTATCTTGTGTTTGTCTGTCATATTTGGGCCCTATGTGTGTATTATTTGTTGAATTTTGATTTGTCAAGGTTTTGTCAGTTTGTTGAAATCCTCTTGGAGGACATTGAGTGGTTCTTCCCTTCGTGCTTAATCTTTGACTGTGTGATTGGATTACTGAGCTTTTTATCAAAGTTCCTTGCAAGGTTTTGCCTCTCCTGGAATAATGCTCTATGTGTAACCTGTCCCTCCCCAACTAAGCACTCTTTTTCCCAGGTCAACGCTGGACTGTAGGATAACTTTCCCCTCACAGTCCCTGGAATATTAGTCTTGTTTCCTTTGTCCAACATGAGTGCCATTTCTGTTTTGCTGAAACATGAGTTGAGAATCCTGTCCTGGGATGTGGGAAAGGGAGGCCCCCATCAGGGGACTTAGAGGCAGTGTTCCTGTTATCTGCTCAGATCCCAAGACTGTAAGAATACTTGTTTACTGAAATGGTATAAGTACAGATGTTGGTTTGATATTTTGTTTGTCTGCCTGGGTATAATTATTTGTTCATGTGTGGAAGTCTGTGAGAAGAAAAAAGAAACATTTAATTTATTTAAGGCTGAGTGCTCTGACAGATAGCAAACCTATGAGTGGCCACTGGGATTCCTTTTTCCCAGGGGTGTTTGCTCTCTGTCAGAGGGGAATCGGCCCGCCTAACAACATTTCTGTCTATGTTTATTAATTTGAAGGTATAAAGTTGTAACAATTGTGGTCCAAAGAGGTTAAAAGCAGGAACCAAATTCTAAAGTTAACTGTTTATAAGAAGGAAGCTTGAGCTGGCAAAGTCACCAAGTCTGCCCAGCAAGCTCAAAAACTAAATGAATCTTATTTCTGACACCTGCCACCACCCAGTCTTAATCAGTGGTGGAGAAATGGTTTCAGAAGTGTTTGTCTCAGAGAAACCAAGATGGCGGCATAGGTTAAACACCTAACCTGCAGCCGGGCACAACAATTTCAAAAATACAACTAGAGGTCAGAACGGACATCGTCCAGAACCACAGGAAAGTTGGTGGACTGAAATGCCCACAGCTGGGGAGAAGGAGAAGGCCACAGGGACAGTCGGGGAAGCCGTAAAAGCCTGAGGTATGGAGAAACGGGCGGAGACACGAGCACATGCGCCTGCGGGGAGGATGGAACCGGAGAGGAGGGGGCGGCTGATGACCTGGCCGGAGTTCACTGGCAGGAAGGAGATAAAGGCTCCGGAGTGCGCTGAGCACCGGCTCCGATTGCACTGAACCCCATTCCGGGCGAAACCCTGGGAAACTCACTAACTTTCGCAACTCCGCCGCCCCCGCAGGCCGCCCGGCCCGGGACGCTGGGGACGCCGCCGCAGCGGCGGCGCCCGGAGCCCGGCAGCCTCCCAGCACCCGTCCCCGCCGCGCAGCCCCCGCTCGCCTGGTGCCGCGGGCCGCGCGCCCCGCACACCGGACGGAGGCCCGGGCGCCCTCTCCGTGCACCTCCCGGTGGCGCTAGACTTCAGTAGAGTTGACTGAATTCAAGGGATTAAGAAGTATAAATTGGAGGGACGCCATGGCGGCGACGTCCGGAACACAGCGATGGCGGTGCCTGGAGCTCGGCGGCCGCCCAGCGCCCGTCCCAGCCGCACGGCCCTCGTGCGCCTGGTTCCGCGGGACGCGCGCACCGTGCACCGGACGGAGGCCCGGGCGCCCTTTCCGTGCACCTCCCGGCGGCGCTAGACTTCAGTAGAGTTGACTGAAATGAAGGGATTAAGAAGTACAAATCGGGAAGTTTGAAAAAGATGGCGGCGGAGGTTAAAGGCTGTTCTGTTGCCTCGCACCCAGCGAAATCGGAGGGGATGAGGTGTGGAGGTGCGTGGGTCTGGCTGGTGGCGGGGGAAAGGGGCTTTTGTTCCAAACCTAAGGGAGATTAGCTCTCCATCACCCTGAAACCCATCTTCTGGCGAACCCCGGGAGACCCAGATGCCTGCGGGGAGAGGCGGGACTCTTGCAGAGGTGCGCCCAGCAATCAGTGTTTGCTGCGCTGGAGTGCGGAACGAAGGGACTTAGATACGTGGAAGGCAGAAGGACCAGACTCACAGCCATCGCGGCTCGCCGCACCATGGCCTGTTGGCGCCCTGAGACCCCGCCCCGCCCTGGGACCTGCCCCGCACGTTTTGAAGACCTGCCCCGCAAGTCTTGCAGGCACACCTGCGCCCCAAGCAACGGCTTATGCATGTGGGTGGACTGCCCTCTGGCAGCGGACCAGATGATCTGCTGTTCTAGTCGGACTGCTCCAGGGCCACTCAGACAGGAGGAAGAAACTACAGTTTTTGCTGTAATCCTTGCTGAGTGCCTAAGGCAGTAGCTGATCTACACCCCATTGGAGACCCAGAAACGAGGGCATCTAGTGGTCTGTGGGAGATGACACCAGATTTCAACCACGTGCATAAGGGACACATTCAACGGGAATATTCAGTGAGCGCCAAAGCTTTGCTGCACCAAGACCCGGCCCATAAACGTGTCTCCTGCACAGCAACTCTTCCTTTATAGACAAAGAGAGCCCCCTCAGTGACACCAACAACAATCAAGACTTAACTATACAAAGGAGGACCAAGATGGAGGCATAGGGCGGAAGCCTGATTGTTGCCTACCACAACAACTTTGAGACTACGACAAGAGAGCAGAGCAGACACCATCCAAGACCACCATAGGGCTGGCTGAGTAGATGCTCTACAACTAGAATAAAAGAGGGGTATGTGGGATGATGCTGATGCCGGTGACCCAAAGACCACACTTTAAGAACTACAGCTCAGGCGACACAAAAGAACTATGGCTCAGGCGATACAACAGCGGCCTGGAACGTGCTCGGCGCAGTTCCCCCGGCGGTCTCCGGCTGAGGGGACGGCTCCACTGGCAGCCAAGCACGGACAGACGAGCCCCTATGAGACATGGGGTGGGAGACTCTGCGCTTGCTGACCTCTGAGTCCGTCAAGAATCTCAACGCCCCGGAAGCGGCCAGGTGCGCATGCTCAGCGACCGGCCACCGATGCAGACCCAAGGGCCGACGCAGCGACGCCAGACTGGCCCACCGCCATGCACCGGGTGCACCGGAGCTTCGCCGAGCCGCCGCCCGACGAGTTCTGCAGCAGCCATACTGGAGCTCTGGAAGGATGGCCAGGGGAATTGCTGAGGGGGGATTGACCGGCAGGAATTGGGATCGGGAAGACGGGGCCCCGCTGAGACCCGGGTGCGGGCGGGGTTGCGCGCCTCTGGGCTCGGGTGTGGTCACACGCCTCTGGGTATAAGTGAGGCCTCACGTCCCTGGGTCTAGGTGAGGCCACATGCCCCTGGGTCCAGGTGAGGCCGGATTCCGGGTCCGGGTGAGGCCAAGTGCCCCTGGACCCGGATGACGCTGGATCCCGTGCCCGGGCGAGGCCAAGCGCCCCTGGGTCTGGGAGAGCCCACACACCCCTGGGTCCAGGCGAGACCATGTGTCCCTGGATCCGGGTGAGGCCGTGTGCACCTAGGCCCGGGTGAGCCCAAGTGGCCCTGGGTCTGGGAGAGGCCAAGCGTCCCTGGGTCCGGGTGAGACCATGTGTCCCTGGATCCGGGTGAGGCCTCGTGCACCTAGGCCCGGGTGAGGCCACGTGCCCCTGGGTCTGGGAGAGGCCAAGCGTCCCTGGGTCCGGGCGAGACCATGCGTCCCTGGATCCGGATGAGGCCTCGTGCACCTAGGCCCGGGTGAGCCCAAGTGGCCCTGGGTCTGGGAGTGGCCAAGCATCCCTGGGTCCGGGTGAGACCATGCATCCCTGGATCCGGGTGAGGCCTCGTGCACCTAGGCCCGGGTGAGCCCAAGTGGCCCTGGGTCTGGGAGAGGCCAAGCGTCCCTGGGTCCGGGTGAGACCATGCGTCCCTGGATCCGGATGAGGCCTCGTGCACCTAGGCCCGGGTGAGCCCAAGTGGCCCTGGTTCTGGGAGAGGCCAAGCGTCCCTGGGTCCGGGTGAGACCATGCGTCCCTGGATCCAGATGAGGCCTCGTGCACCTAGGCCCGGGTGAGCCCAAGTGGCCCTGGGTCTGGGAGAGGCCAAGCGTCCCTGGGTCCGGGTGAGACCATGCGTCCCAGGATCTGGGTGAGGCCTCGTGCACCTAGGCCCGGGTGAGCCCTGGTGGCCCTGGGTCTGGGAGAGGCCAAGCGTCCCTGGGTCCGGGTGAGACCATGCGTCCCTGGATCCGGGTGAGGCCTCGTGCACCTAGGCCCGGGTGAGCCCAAGTGGCCCTGGTTCTGGGAGAGGCCAAGCGTCCCTGGGTCCGGGTGAGACCATGCGTCCCTGGATCCAGATGAGGCCTCGTGCACCTAGGCCCGGGTGAGCCCAAGTGGCCCTGGGTCTGGGAGAGGCCAAGCGTCCCTGGGTCCGGGTGAGACCATGCGACCCAGGATCCGGGTGAGGCCCCGTGCACCTAGGCCCGGGTGAGCCCAAGTGGCCCTGGGTCTGGGAGAGGCCAAGCGTCCCTGGGTCCGGGTGAGACCATGTGTCCCTGGATCCGGGTAAGGCCTCGTGCACCTAGGCCCGGGTGAGCCCTGGTGGCCCTGGGTCTGGGAGAGGCCAAGCGTCCCTGGGTCCGGGTGAGACCATGCGTCCCTGGATCCGGGTGAGGCCTCGTGCACCTAGGCCCGGGTGAGCCCAAGTGGCCCTGGGTCTGGGAGTGGCCAAACGTTCCTGGGTCTGGGTGAGACCATGCGTCCCTGGATCCGGGTGAGGCCTCGTGCACCTAGGCCCGGGTGAGCCCAAGTGGCCCTGGGTCGGGGAGAGGCCAAGCGTCCCTGGGTCCGGGTGAGACCATGTGTCCCTGGATCCGGGTGAGGCCTCGTGCACCTAGGCCCGGGTGAGCCCAAGTGGCCCTGGGTCTGGGAGAGGCCAAGCATCCCTGGGTTCGGGTGAGACCATGTGTCCCTGGATCCGGGTGAGGCCTCGTGCACCTAGGCCCGGGTGAGCCCAAGTGGCCCTGGGTCTGGGAGAGGCCAAGCGTCCCTGGGTCCAGGTAAGACCATGTGTCCCTGGATCCGGGTGAGGCCTCGTGCACCTAGGCCCGGGTGAGCCCAAGTGGCCCTGGGTCTGGGAGAGGCCAAGCGTCCCTGGGTCCGGGTGAGACCATGTGTCCCTGGATCCGGGTGAGGCCTCGTGCAACTAGGCCCGGGTGAGCCCAAGTGGCCCTGGGTCTGGGAGTTGCCAAACGTTCCTGGGTCTGGGTGAGACCATGTGTCCCTGGATCCGGGTGAGGCCTCGTGCACCTAGGCCCGGGTGAGCCCAAGTGGCCCTGGGTCGGGGAGAGGCCAAGCGTTCCTGGGTCTGGGTGAGACCATATGTCCCTGGATCCGGGTGAGGCCTCGTGCACCTAGGCCCGGGTGAGCCCAAGTGGCCCTGGGTCTGGGAGAGGCCAAGCGTCCCTGGGTCCGGGTGAGACCATGCGTCCCTGGATCCGGGTGAGGCCTCGTGCACCTAGGCCCGGGTGAGCCCAAGTGGCCCTGGGTCTGGGAGTGGCCAAACGTTCCTGGGTCTGGGTGAGACCATGCATCCCTGGATCCGGGTGAGGCCTCGTGCACCTAGGCCCGGGTGAGCCCAAGTGGCCCTGGGTCGGGGAGAGGCCAAGCGTCCCTGGGTCCGGGTGAGACCATGTGTCCCTGGATCCGGGTGAGGCCTCGTGCACCTAGGCCCGGGTGAGCCCAAGTGGCCCTGGATCTGGGAAAGGCCAAGCATCCCTGGGTCCGGGTGAGACCATGTGTCCCTGGATCCGGGTGAGGCCTCGTGCACCTAGGCCCGGGTGAGCCCAAGTGGCCCTGGGTCTGGGAGAGGCCAAGCGTCCCTGGGTCCGGGTGAGACCATGTGTCCCTGGATCCGGGTGAGGCCTCGTGCACCTAGGCCCGGGTGAGCCCAAGTGGCCCTGGGTCTGGGAGAGGCCAAGCGTCCCTGGGTCCGGGTGAGACCATGTGTCCCTGGATCCGGATGAGGCCTCGTGCACCTAGGCCCGGGTGAGCCCAAGTGGCCCTGGGTCTGGGAGAGGCCAAGCGTCCCTGGGTCCGGATGAGACCATGTGTCCCTGGATCCGGGTGAGGCCTCGTGCACCTAGGCCCGGGTGAGCCCAAGTGGCCCTGGGTCTGGGAGAGGCCAAACGTTCCTGGGTCTGGGTGAGACCATGTGTCCCTGGATCCGGGTGAGGCCTCGTGAACCTAGGCCCGGGTGAGGCCACATGCCCCTGGGTCTGGGAGAGGCCAAGCGTCCCTGGGTACGGGTGAAGCCAGATCCTGGGTCCGGGTGAGGCCGTGCGCCCCTGGATCCATCCGGGTGAGGCTGGGTCCCAGGCCCGGGTGAGACCACGCGCCCCTTGGGTATGGGTGAGGCCACGTGCCCCTTAGTCCAGGTGATGCCGTGCCCCTGGGTTCGGCCGAGACCAAACCAGAGGGAGTCGGACCTCCATTACCACCATTTGTCCACCATCCAGAGCTGAGGGGTCAGTGCTGACATGTACACATAAGGAACTACTGGTCATCGAAATTGGGTCTCAAAAGAACTGTTGGTCCAGGGGGAAGCTCGCTACAGATTGATTCATTTGCCTGTCAGCATAACTATTATTGCTCGTCTCACATTCAGTTCTTATTAGTATATATCTAGTGACATTTGATCTTGTTCATCTAGAGGAAATGATGAACAACATAGACTGAGGAACAAGAACAGAACCAGAAGTAAGGAGGCATCAATCGGACTATCGGGCCTCAGAGGGAGGATAGGGGAGGGTAGGGGGAGGGTGGGGGGAGGGGGAGAGTTCAACCAAAGGACCTGCATGCATGCATATAAGCCTATCCAACGGTTAAGTTCAACAGGGGATTGGGGCCTGCATGGGGAGAGGGGTGGGATGGGAATGGGGGGATGAGGACAAATATGTGACACCTTAATCAATAAAGAAATTAAAAAAAAAAAAAAAAAAAAAAAAAGAAGTGTTTGTCTCAATTGGCCATTTAAGTTTGAGGTGATTAATGATTACAGTACATTGTAAACCCTTTAGAAGGAAGGACAATATTTTGTGGGCCACTTGGTCCTGTGTGTGTGTGTCAACTCTTAAGTTATAGTTTTAAAATCAGTAATTTTAATGGAAACACACTGAAGCAGAGGGGCTTTTCAGAAAGGTCAAGGAGTCTGATTGCAGTGTACGGGTCACCGGTTCCCGCCACACCACCTTCGCTGGCAGGAGGCAAGCGCTTTCCCCAGTGGACTGCCAGATGAAAACGCCTCAGTGGGAGCACCTCCATTCACCACCTGGGACCCGCGCCGTGCTCCCTGCCTCTGCCCACCTGGTGTCCATCCCCTCCAGGGGTTGTTTTGAGTAGCTGCCGGAGGTGTTGATAAGGAGGGAAATTCCCTTGTGACCCCCTGCACCCCAATGAGACCCAAGAACCCCCCCCCCCGGCAACTCCTTGGACACTTTTCAGCGTGTTCTGTTGGGGGCTTAAAGACGGCAACTAGTAATTCCCCCATTCCCCTTTTCAGGCTTATCAGAATCTGAGCTCCTTATCTGTAGGAAAAATGTGACATTTTGAATTTCAAGCGGCTGGAGGCCTGGAAACAGGGTGATAGGCCTGCTCCCTCCTCCCTCTGCCTTTTTCTAAATATTTTAAAATCATAGAAGATTTGAAAGTTAATTTTAAATTGTGAAGGTTTTTGTGAAGGTTGTACATGTGATGAGAAAGGGGAACAGAGAAAGAAAGAAAAGGCCATCAGCAAATAGGAAGGAGTTAGTATGCCTATTGTAGGAAACAGGGGCACTGGAAGAGAGAATGTCCTGGCAGGTTAGCTAGAGAAGCAAAAAGGGGAGACTCAGACTCCCAGGGTCTTTAACTTAGAGGAAGAGGACTGACAGGACCGGGGTTCCTTTCCATTAAGCCCCCAGGGTAACCTTACAAGTGGGGGGAAAACCTGTTAGTTTCCTGGTGGACACTGGGGCAGCCTATTCAGTCTTGACAGAGCCGATGGGACCCGTAACCTCTGAGAAGACAGCAGTCCAGGAAGCCACCGGACAAATTGCCTATTTTCCTTGAACATCAAAAAGGACTGTAGACTCGGAAGGAACACGGTAACGCATTCATTTCTGGTCGTGCCAGAATGTCCGTGCCCCCTGTATAGACGTGCCCTCCTACAGAAACTTTTTGGATGTGCCACCATATCCTTTGAGGGGAACGGAGCGGGAATTCCTAGGGGCAGTTGGATACTACAACCTGTAGATACCGGGGCTCGCGGAGACTGCTAAACCTCTATACTCAAGTACTGAGGAACACAGCCGCTGAACTGGACCGAAGTGGAACAACGGGCCTTTGAGGAGCTAAAGAAGGCTCTCATCTCAGCACCTGCCCTAGCCTTGCCAGACATCACAAAGCCCTTTCACCTCTACGTGAGTGAGGTAAGGGGCATTGCCAAAGGAGGTTATCACTCAGACTCTAGGTCCTTGGAAGAGACCTGTTGCCTATCTGTCTAAGAGACTAGACCCCGTGGCAGCAGGGTGGCCAGCGTGCCTCCGGGCAGTGGCCACCACAGCATTGCTGGTGAAGGAGGCAGATAAGCAGACTCTAGACCAGGAACTAGCCCTGACAACACCCCATGGTGTGGAGGTCCTCCTTTGAGGTGCTCCAGAGAGATGGATGTCAAACACCAGGATCACCCAGTGCCAAGCTCTTCTCCTAGACCAGCCCTGCATCTGGTTCCATAAGACACTGGCCATCAACCATGCCAGCCTGCTCCCAGATGATGACCCAGAGAAACCCATTCATGACTGCACAGAGGTAACAGACGCAGTACAAACAGCTCGCCCAGACCTGACAGATGTCCCGCTATCATCACCAGACAAGGTACTGTTTACGGATGGGAGTAGTTATGTTCAGGATGGCATCTGATATGCAGGGGCAGCGGTAGTCACCCTGGACCGCACCATTTGGGCGCAGTCCCTGAATAGGGGAACCACGGCACAAAAAGTCAAACTTTTGGCCTTAATCCAGGCCCTTCGATG
Organism: Eptesicus fuscus; assembly: GCF_027574615.1. NCBI lineage: Eukaryota > Metazoa > Chordata > Mammalia > Chiroptera > Vespertilionidae > Eptesicus > Eptesicus fuscus. The sequence goes on from NC_072481.1 coordinate 15,660,386, forward strand.
GGGACACAGTGCCATCAACCGGGAAAGAGGGTTACCAACTGCAGCGGGAAAGGACATTAAAAATAAGGAAGAGATTTTAGCCTTATTAGAGGTCATCTGGCTCCCAAGGGCAGTTGCAATAGTGCACTGCAAAGGACATCAGAAAGGGGAGACAATTGAAGCCAGAGGAAATAGAGCCGCAGACCAAACTGCCAAGGAAGCCGCCCAAAAACCAGTGGGGCCTTTACAAGTTTTAGTAACCCTGCTGGACCTGGACCTACACAGACCCCCTCTTACACCAAACAAGAGGAGGAATTGGCAGAACAGAAGCAAGCCATCAAAGGACCAGATGGTTGGTGGACCCTACCAGATGACAGACTGTTGGTCCCAGAGGCTCTAGGTCGGACGTTAGTTGCCCAGTTACACCAGGCTACCCACTTGGCGTCACCAAGACTTCTGAACTTCTGCGAGGCAGGTACTACCAAGCTTAGATAAGGTAATTAAAAGCATAGTCACTAGAAGTACTGTCTGTGCACAGGTAAATGCTAAGCAAGGTAAGAGGGTCCCCCTGGGAATTCAGGCCCCAGGGAAATTCCCTAGGAGAGCATTGGGAGGTGGATTTCACAGAGATTAAGCCACTAGCGTCAGGGTACAAGTACATGCTAGTTCTCATAGACACCTTCTCGGGTTGGGTTGAAGCATACCCCACTAGGACAGAAACTGCCTCTATAGTTGTCAAGAGATTACTCCAGGAGATTATACCTAGATTCGGGGCCAGTAGTCATAGGATCAGATAACAGCCCCGCCTTTGTAGCCTAGGTATCTCAAAGTATAACTCAAGCCTTAGGCCCAGAATCTGGACAGGCATAAGCAGGACTCTAAAAAGTACTTTAACTAAATTTGTCCTAGAAACCGGTGAAAACTGGACCAACCTCCTGCCCTTCGCCTTCTACCGGGAGGGGTTCCTCCCTTCTTTTGTAATCATGTATAGTAGATCTCCTCCCAACCTTCCCAGGATCAGGGAGAAACTGAAAGCTGGAATTCATAACCATTCCCTTGCTCAAGTCCTTACAGGCTCTGCAGTATACCCAGAGAGCCACCCATAAGCTTGTTCGAGATGCACTGCCAGTGCCCACCGCGGACCCTGTACATCCCTTCCAGCCCAGGGACTCGGTGTGGGTAAAGAAGTTCACTGCCCAAGGACTCACCCCAACCTGAAAGGGACGCTACACTGTTATCCTGAGCACGCCCACAGCTGTTAAAGTAGACGGCGTCCAAACCTGGCTACACCACTCCCAGCTCCTGCACCAGGAAACAGCCTGAATCCTGGCAACCACCCGTGAGATTCCTAGCCTGGGCTCCACACAGGCCAGGAGGAGACTCGACACCTGCAGGAGAGGAACTGGACTTCACTGTGGACAGTACTGTTGGGGATTGTGGTACTAGAGGCCTTGGCCAGAAGCGGGAGACGAGGTAGAAATGCAAACTGTCCCTTGATTGGGCCCGTAAGTTTCAAGACAAGGGGGGAATGAAAGGGCAGAGCAGGACAACACAAAATGTACTGTACCCTCCATCCTGTGTAACTATGTATATGACTCCCTTTTCTGAGAAAAATCACAGAATGTGTCAGTTACCCGACCCGCCCTTAAACCTGCCAATAGGAATGCAGAGAAGTGGACTCAGTCCAAATTAGGCAAACTGCACAGTGCCCCTGTGTAACCAGACCCCTGACCCTGCCCCCTGACCAATCAACGGGGCCACGAACGTTCCCCCACCCACTGCTTTGGACCCCCTATAAAGCCTTAGTTCTCCCAAAGCACGCTCTCTCTCCCCCGCCGCTGGGCCGGTGATTGTTGGAGACGGGAGCTCGTGCTAGCACGAATAAAGGTTCGCACGAATAAAGGTTCTGATGCCGTTACATCGGGCTGGGCTCCTTCCTGGTGGGGTTTTGGGGGATCCTGAACACTGGGCATAACACTGCCACATCGGTTGTACCCTGGAGGGGTCCAGAAAAAAGGAAACTTACAAGTTACCCTCAGATGCAAAAAGACAATAGACTCAGTAAAGATCGGAGTTGATCTTGGTCAGGGAAGATACGGGCCTAGGACATGACTACCCACATAGACTGCTTTTTAATTGGCTTTCATTTCAGACCATCCTTTGTGGTTACTTTAGGTCTGGAGTTTGCAAGGCCGCCCACCACGCAGGTCTCTCCTGAGCTCGTCAGGTTAGCATGTGGCCCCTTTGCTTCCACACAACAGAACTTTATTTCTCACAGTTTTGGAGGTTGGAGTCCAAGATGAGAATGTCAGCAGGGTCAGGTTGCAGGCTTCTGGTTGTATCCTCAGATGGTGTAAGGGGCTAGGGCAGTGGTTGGCAAACTGTGGCTCTCGAGCCACATGCGGCTCTTTGGCCCCTTGAGTTTTTAGCAAAGGCCAGCTCAGGAGTACCCTAATTAAGTTAATAACAATGTACCTACCTATATAGTTTAAGTTTAAAAAATTTGGCTCTCAAAATAAATTTCAATCATTGTACTGTTGATATTTGGCTCTGTTGACTAATGAATTTGCCGACCACTGGGCTAGGGAATGTCCGTGGGATCTTTTTTATAAGCATGAATCCTATTCATGAGGGTTCTACCCTGGATACATCACTTCCAAAAGGCCCCACCTACTAATACCATTGTTGTAGTGTACCCCGAATCTCACAAAGGACGCCTCAAAAAGTCAAATTATGGAGTCATTTATTCAAAGGCCGGCGGTTACAAGGAAGCATACACATTCCAAATCTCGCAACCCCCAAAATGCTCACCACATCCAGCTTATATGGGCAGAATATCACAAAGATATCGATTACATCTTTGGGTTTGGAATGAGGAACCTGGTTTGCACAAAGCAGTTACAGAAGCGAAATTGAGCAAGTTAGTTATCTATAAAGATTAAGTATAGTTTTGGGTCTACGGATCACTGAATCAATGGAAACACATTATCTGGAGCCACTGAGGCAATTTAGAATAATTGTGCTGTCCTGGTCTTGGGACCACTGAGTCAACCGGAACGCATTATCTGTAGCTACTGAGACAATTTAGGGTAAGTGTGCTGTCCTGGTTCCCAGGTACAGAAGAATGTGCTTCGATAACTAGTAAGATCACAATCAATGGGATATTCAAACCACCAACAATGGAGTATTCAATCGATTGGGCTAGCATACATAAGTTCAGAAAATAAAAATAACTTTTGTATTGTTTTAGCAAGCAAATAAATACAGAAGCCAAAACAGCAGGGTTAAAGTTAAAACTGCAGTTTCTACCTGAGGTGATTGCTACTATACTTCACCATCAGCTTTGGTATGCGGGGAACAAGGTAACACTGAGGGGTTCTGTGGTCTCATGCCCTGTGCCTTCGAGGGGCCTAGAAAAGAAAATTGCGGGAGGAGGAACCAAGATGGTGGCATAGTTAAGCAGCTAATCTGCTGCCTCACACAACAATTTCGAGGGTACAACTAAGGGACAGAGCGTCTACCACCCAGAACCACGGGAAAGCTGGCTGAGTGGAAGATTTACAACTAGGAAGAGAAAGGAGCACAAACGCTGGGGAGCTGAGGTACGGAGGCGCGCAAATCGGGCTGGCAGCGGGCGACTGGGTGCGCGGTTTTTCTTCAACCCGCAGGGAGACAAGCTCCCGATCGCTCTGAAATCCAGTTTCTGGGGACACTCGGGGGACCCAGACACCTACGGGGAGAGGCTGGACTCTCAGCCATCGGATCAGAAAGTGAGAGTGACTTTTTTGCAGTGGTGCACCCAGCAATCATTGTTTACTGCGCTGGAGCGCGGGGCGCAGGGACTTGGAAATGGGAAAGGCAGAGACGGCTGACACCAGCCATCGCCGTTGGCCACGCCCCAGCCTAGTGACGCCCTGAGACCCCGCCCCGCCCAGAGGCCCCGCCCCGCACATTCTACAAACCCGCCCAGGCTCCACACAGCGGCTTCTGCATATAAATGGCCTGTTCTGTGGCAGCTCAACCAAATTAACTGCAGCTCCAGTCAGACTGCTCCAAAACCGCCCAAGCAAAGGAGGAGAAAACTAGTTCTTGCTGTAGCTCCTGCTGGGGGACACACAGTACACAAGGGTACACCAAGAGTGTCCACCTCAGGTAACTGGGAGGCTGACCCGTTGAACCAATAGGACACCTAGTACACAAAGCTACCCTACCAACTCAGGGAAGCAGAGAATATGAGAAGGCAAGGAAACAGATCACAAACCAAAGAAATGGAGGAGAACAAGCGACTGGACATAGAGTTCAAAACCACAGTTATAAGGTTTTTCAAGAATTTCATGGAAAAGGCCGATAAATTCAATGAGACCCTCGAGGATATGAAAAAGGACCAACTAGAAATTAAACATACACTGACTGAGATAAAAAATATTATACAGAGACTCAACAGCAGACTAGAGGATCGCAAGCATCAACTCAAAGATTTGGAATACAAAGAGGCCAAGGACACTCCTCCAGAGAAGCATGAAGAGAAGAGAATTCAGAAAGTTGAAGATAGTGTAAGAAGTCTCTGGGACAACTTCAAGCGAACCAACATCAGAGTTATGGGGGTACCAGAAGAAGAGAGAGAGCAAGATGCTGAAAACCTATTTGAAGAAATAATGAACGAAAACTTCCCCCACCTGATGAAAGAAATAGACTTACAAGTCCAGGAAGCGCACAGAACCCCAAACAAAAGGAATCCAAAGAGGACCACACCAAGACACATCATAATTAAAATGCCAAGAGCAAAAGACAAAGAGAGAATCTTACGAGCAGCAAGAGAAAAACAGTTCGTTACCTACAAGGGAGCTCCCATACGATTATCAACTAATTTCTCAACAGAAACCATGCAGGCCAGACGGGAGTGGCAAGAAATATTCAAAGTGATGAATAGCAGGAACCTACAACCAAGACTACTCAACCCAGCAAAGTTATCATTCAGAATTGAAGGGCAGATAAAGAGCTTCACAGATAAGAAAAAGCTAAAAGAGTTCATCACCACTGAACCATTATATGAAATGCTGAAAGGTATTCTTTAAAAAGAGGAAAAAGAAGAAGATAAAAATTATGAACAACAAATACATATCTATCAACAAGTGAATCTAAAAGTCAAGTGAATTAAAAATCTGAGGAACAGAATAAACTGGTGAACTTAATAGAATCAGAGGCATAGAATGGGAGTGGATTGATAATTCTCAGGGGGAAAGGGGTGTCTGTGTGGAGAGTATGGGAAGAGACTGGACAAAAATCATACACCTATGGATAAGGACAGCGGGGGGGAGGTAGGGGCAGAGGGGGGTGGGAACTGGGTGGTGGGGAGATATGTGGGGAAAAAGGAGAAACAATTGTAATCTGAACAATAAAGATTCATTAAAAAAAAAAAAAGAAAAGAAAATTGCTCAGACATTTCCCCGGATGTCATCCTAGATGCATAAGAACAATGGACAGTTCTAGCCGGTTTGGCTCAGTGGTAGAGCATCGGCCTGCAGACTGAAAGGTCTCAGGTTTGATTCCGGTCAGAGGCTCATGCCAGGGTTGTGAGCTCAATCCCCAGTAGGGGGCGTGCAGTAGGCAGCCGATTAATGATTCTCATCATTGATGTTTTTCTCTCTCTCTCTCTCTCTCTTTCTCTCTCCCCCTTCTGCTCTGAAATCAATAAAGATATTTTTTAAAAAAACCTAGTAATATCTCTTAAAAAAAAAACAAAAACAATGGACAGAGTGCACTTAAGATGACTGACCTTTGCTAAGGGACGTGACTAAGGCCTGGGACGTGACTGCCGCCATGACCTGCCCTGCTAGGAATTTGTGATCAGACCCTCCAGTGTGGTCACTCCAGCAATGTGCTCATTGGAAATTGGACAATAAAAATTGATATTATGAGTAAGGTGACCAGATTTTAACATTGGTAAAGCGGGACACCATTGACCCGGGGGGGGGGGGGGGGGGAGAGCGGGGGGGGGGTTTCTTGATTAAAAATTTGGTCTATATGGAGCAACAAAAATTTTCATAGAACGCAAAAATAGTATTGTAATATATTTTTTTAAATTTCAACATAAGTACAATTTACAAATATAATAAATAAAAAAATTATGTATAGTATTATTTTATTCTTTGGCATATTTCTCATTTGAGTGAATTTTTTTTAGTAGATTGCTGTCGTTGTTTAAAAGGTCATGAATTTGCCGTAACGTAAGTCGTAAGTGTCACTTTCAAGGCTGGCGCTAGACTTTTTGCCGCCACTATAAAATATAAATAATACGAGTACTGTCTGCTAAATTCAAGAAAATGTATGTATTTATGAGATAAATAAATAAATTACTTACCTAAATTATCTGAATAGCTGATGTGTAATGACATCACTTGTTTAACTTACTAGCACGCAGTACGATGTGTATCGTCTGAGAGACAGTTACAAAATGTTTTCTTCGTTGCCAATCCCCAAAAAATGCCATTGTTCATTAAGTCCAAACAATGGTGGTCGAATTCTAACAACTGATCTACAATGCGAACTTTGATAAGCAGTTCTCGATAATCAGTTCTCAACAATTATTAGTTATTATTAAAGTTTAACATTATAAAATTAACAAAAATAATATAAAACTCATATCCTGGCTACACAGCCACATGGCCGCCGAAAGCCGTATATTCCCTTCCCGTTCTCCGCCGTTCCCTAGCTTGTCGTGCATTCTTTCCAAAAATCGGGACTTTTTTAAAACGCCGCGGGACGCGGGACAAATTGTTAAAAATCGGGACGTCTGGTCACCTTACTCTAATACCAAGGAGGGAGCTTGGGAACCTCCCAGGGCCCAGGAGCTCCTCGCTGAGAGACGTTTGCCCCAAAAGCGGGCCGCAGGCCGCTGTGGTCGGTGGGAGGGCGCTAGCCTAGAAGCAGAAAACCTGGGGTTTCAGGAGCCCGAGCCGCCACGTCTCCCTCTGGGACCCTGGCAACTCACCAGGTCCTGTGTCTGGGCATCGGGGGCAGACAGGAGCTGCTGTATCTGGGGGAGAAAGGGCCGTGCCAAGCCCCCTCCCCCATCAGGGCTGCCTCACAATCCTAGATGTCGGTGAAGCTGCTGGTCCCTCTTCCCTCGCAGCTGCTGCCTGTCTGTCTCCATGGCAACCAGGCCAAAAGACTAATTTGCCAGGGTCCAGGCTCTGCCGCTTACCTTGGAGCTGGGTTTTAACTTGTCTTTCTGGAAGCCGGTCCACCGCCACTCCCAGGAGCCTCTGACAGCATCCCCTTGGCACATGGTCGGAGGGACACTGGACCAGCCAGAAAAAACACACCACTTGTCCTTGATAACCATAGCCACTTGTGGAGAGGAAAGACGGTCTCACAACCCATGGAGTTAATTTGTAATTACTGAGGATTTGTGTTTCAAAGGCCCCTGTCCCTCTTACTAGCTGCTCTGGCTGCTCTAGGGATCTGCAAGAACAGATGGCTTAGGGAACAGGCCACAGGCAGGGAGGCCCCAACCTCCCCCTTTCCATGCCCGCAGGCTCCTCACTGCTATCCGTTGGCTTATGGCTGGGTCCAGAAGTCCTGCTGGAGCCTGTCTGGTTCTAACAGAACTAAAACATAAAAAAATCACGATGATCATCTTTCTCAGAGGTTGTGAGGGTCAGGCAGGCACTCAGAGCTTCCCAGGTCTCTGCCTGGTACAGAGTAAAATTTACCTAAGTGTATTGGCTTCCCTCAGGACCATTTTATTTATTTCTATTTGTTGTTGTTAATCCTCACCCAAGGATATGTTTACCAATGGGTAAATTAAAGGAGAAAAAAATGGAAGAGAGAGGGAAAGACAGAGAAACACATTGATTGGTTGCCTCCTGCACAAGCCCTGACCAGGGCCAGGGTAGGGGAGGAGCCTGCAACCAAGGTGCGTGCCCTTGACCAGAATAGAACCCAGAGCCCTTTGATCTGCAGGTTGAAGCTCTATCCGCTGAGCCGAACCGGCGAGGGCCCTCAGGGCCGTTTTAAATGGGACAGCTATCTTTCTCTGTTTCTGCTCTGACACTCTGGCTGTAGCTCCCTAGAGGGCAGGGATAATAACATGGCTGCCTCTTCCCAGGATACGGCACACTGCCTTGTACTCAGCAGGTGCCTTCATGAACACCTCGACGGCACAGAAGTACCTTTATATAGCGACCAAACATTCTGACTGAAGTTAGGAGACCTGGTTCTAGGCCTAGCCCTGCAGCTAACTTGCTGAGCAACTTTGAGCAAGTCTATCACCTTTTCTGGGCCTCAGTTTCCCCATCTGTAAAGTAAGTTGGACTGTGACCTCTAACGGTTCCTTCTCAGCTCCCTCTCTCTCTGTCCAAGGGAGAAATTACACAGTTCTCCATAGGAGAAACTGCATGAAACTCGGGGTAAATTAAAGGAGGAAAAAAAAAAAAATCATGAAATGGCAACTTTGGACCCTAATGTCCCAACTGAAAAGGGCTCAGGGAACAGACAACAAAGATTAAATGCCATCCAAGCGATGAGTTCTGGAAGCGGAGTACCTGCGCCACTCCCTTCCGAGGAAAGTGTCCTGAGTTCTCTCTGCATAAGGTAGCAGAGGGTGGCGATTAAAACCAATCCTGCTCGGACCGGGGTGGGCTGGCCAGTGGGTGGCCAACTCCTACCACGGTGGCCTGACAGAAATCCCTGCCTGATGGGGCAGGTTACACTGGTCAGCAGCCAACCAACACAAGTGGACCCTCCTTCTCTCAGGAACCACCAACCACCAACACCAGGCGCCCAAGGAAAGGATGGGACGCTGGAGCTCAGACTGTAACCTGAATAGCACTGCACTGTGTCACCTCATCTAATCCTTATGACAGTCCTACAGGGCAGAAATATTATCATCCCCATTTTACAGATGAGAAAACTGAGGCTCAGAAAGGCTCAGCAACTTGTCCAGGGTAACACGGCCAAAAACCAGCAGAGTCAGGATTCGCCAGAGGCTGACTCACTTCGGAGCGTTTCCTTGCCATTGTTGCAGCTGGCTCGCAGCTCTCCACCTCCGCCGCTGGGAAACGCTTCACGTGACAGTGCGGCTTCTGAATGGCTCCGGCTGGGAGGCGGAGGCCAGCTGTCATTCTCTCCGCCTGTGCTCCTCTCTCTGGGGCCCTTACCCTTTGTGTTCCCAGTTACTCTCAGTTTTCCCCACAGCAGAATGGGGAGCTTACTCCTTTCCCTAGTAGTCCCTTCCGTCACACGTGAGGTCTGCAGCGGTGGGTGGCAAGGATTTCTTATCACAAGTGCACAGGGGCTAAGTGGAAAGGGAACCTTCAAAATGATTAAAATAATGAGACAGTCGAGGAACACCTCAGCTCCAGCCTGTCCTCAGGAGAGCTTCGGGTCCCAGTCGGGACCCAGCCACTGACTCCCTCCCCAGCGGGGCTGACTCCATTGTCTGTAAAATGATGGTAATAGTGTCAACCTTTCTCATGGGAAGGAGGAGAGCAGGCACATGGGAGGAGTTAGACTTGGATGGGAGAGGGTTAGAGATGAAAAAGCATGAGTTTCAGGCTGAATTTAGAGCATGACATCATTCCTTTTAGGACTCAAGAGTCTCTTTTTTAAAAAAAATTATTTTTTAATCCTCACCCCAGGATATTTTTCCATTGATTTTTAGAGAGAATGAAAGAGAGAGGGAAAGACAGAGAAATACAGATGTAAGAAATACACATGGATTAGTTGTCTCCTGCACGAGCCCCGACCAGGGCCTGGGCCAGGGAAGAGCCTGCAACCAAGAGGTAGGGTGCCCTTGACCTGAATCGAACCCAGGACCATTCGGTCTGCAGGCTGACGCTCTATCCATGGGTCAAACTGGCTAGGACAAGAATCTCCTTTAACTCATGTTTATGAAACTGCTTTTTGGAGTTCCTTGAATTCCTCATTTTGCTAATTTTCTACCTCTTATAAAAAAGGGTCAATGTGGGGAGACATCAGTCCAGAGAGTGCTTAGATTCAAGCCTTCTCAGGAGAAATCGGAGACTCCCAGGCTCCCAAACACCCTGCCCCCACCGAGGGCAGAGGCTGGTGGAAACAGAAGGAGGGACTGTGACAGCGTGGACGGTGGCTTTCGCTAGCTCTGTGTGTAGGAGAATTTTCAGTGGGGAACAAACAGGTCATGGGGCTGGATGCTCACTCTGAGCTAGGGAGGGGTCCCCCAACACCTTTCCGTTCCTTCAGCCCCGTGAACAACTGCTAACGCAGACAATGTTGTCTGGCTTGTGGGCTCCGCAAAGATAAAAATGATATTTAGCAGAAGAGAGAAAAATGTATTCAACTCCCAGCCCGGTTATGATTTAGACGCTGCCGTGGGCGGAATAGCAATGAGCTCCTTATTTTAAGCAAGTGGTGGAGAGATGGAAATAGATCAAGTGTGCTGAATCAATCCAGGTTTTTGCAACCAGGGAACTGGATTGAAGGCCACGTCGTTATCAGGCAGGGAGAAGAGGGAACTATGAGGGGTCTTTCCTAAAAACAAAAACCCTCTGTTTTCAGAGAGAAGTGTTCCTATTGTTGCAGAGTGACTTCCTTCTCAGTCACCATGAGAGAAGGTTTAGACCTCATCTTGCTGCCAGACTCAGGAAAAGGAGGAGGCTCCAGCCCCTCCCCTTGGGCCTCTGGATCCCAGTAAGACCCTCCAGAAATAAGGGAACGCTGGATTGGATGGACCCTCAAGACAACCGTTCCCATCCTCATAAGTAGGTGCTTTTATCTATCTGCTGAGAACGGAGAAACTAAAGCTCAGTCTAAGAGTCTAGCCCAAGGCCACACAATTAAAAAAACAGTCAAGGTTTGAACTTAGCCTGTCTGACCCCGAAACCTGTTTTCTCCACTCTGCCACAGAGGTCTCTGCTCAGTTGTCACTTCTGAGTGAGGCCTTGCCTGATCACCCGAGGTAAACATGCACCCCTCCACCCCGGCACTCTCTATACCCCAACCCTATTTATTTATCTCCTAGGCACTTTAAAGCATCTGATCGAATATATTTTACTTGTTTATTTGTTTAATTTTTTCCCTAAAACCTAGGCTCCATGAGGGCAAAGATTTTTATCCATATCCTTTTTTAAAAAATATATATTTTTATTGGTTTCAGAGAGAAAGGGAGAGGGAGGGAGAGAGAGAAACATCAATGATGAGAGAGAATTGTTGATAGGCTGCCTCCTCTGTATCCCGCACACTGGGGATCGAGCCTGCAACCCAGGCATGTGGCCTGACCAGGAGTTGAACCGTGATCTCCTGGTTAATAGGTCGATGTTCAACCACTGAGCCACTCCCGTTGGGCTATCCATATCCTTAATGCCTAGAACAGTATCTGGAAAACTGATGAGTATTCAGTGAATAACTTTTCGCCTGATTTCTATTGGGAAGCCAAGCATGCCGCTTTTAATAAAAAGCAACCCCATGATCCTTTAGAAAACCTGAAGTTTCCAGACTCTGATGGAGTGAAAGGGAGGGCAGACAGACAGCCGGCCTGCTTTTTGGTAGGAAGGGCATTTATAGAAGACGGCATCCAAGCTGTCAAAGTGGGTGAGAGGCTGATAAGAGGTGCTAGTTCACAAGTTAATTTAAGTGCACAAAGCGACCTGTGAATGAGAAAATGAAACAGGTAACTGGAGATGCTGGGGCAGACAGCAGAGCTCAGTCTCCAGGAAGAACCGACACAGCCATTCCCGGGCTTCATCTGGCCGGATCGTGTGCGCCTGTTGGCAGCACTTTTTCTTCATTGAGGAAGATAAAGAGGGTGGGGAGATAACACTCCCCTGCAGCACAGGCATCGAATGTACCAGAGAAAGGATTTACAAAGCCTCTTTAAAGCCGTAGTTCTTCCACTTGCCCAAACGTTAACGTGGGGCAAGTTTCTTGACCTCAGTGAGAATTGAATGCGATAATGTATGTATGTGAAACCCTCAGTGCAAGGTCTGGAACATGGGGGCCACACGATGTCACTATTAAATGGATATCCTTTTCTGAAAATCTGGTAACCATCGCAAACTCTCTCCAGGAAAATGGATATTTGACCAAACACACAATTTCAGGGGGGCTCTTTTTTTTTTTTTTAATCATTGTTTAATTTTTCAATTATAGTTGACATACAGTACTTTATTAGTTTCAGGTATACACCCCAATGATTAGACATTATACAACTTACTAGGGAACATCCCAATAAATTTCCCACCCATTGGACACCATACATGGTTATAGAATATTATTGACTATATTCTCAGGGGAACTCTTCTAGAACCTTCCAGAGGTCCACTGAACCAAGGATTAGGAACCAATGCTCTAATGAGGTCAGCTCCTGGCCAACAGGATTTGGCTATCACACACCTAAAGAAACAATGTGCTGACTGGAACAGGGGTCCGTAAAGCCGGGGAGTTACAGAGGCCCAAGAACCTGTCTAACCTGGATGACAATGGTTTAGCTCTACTGTGGAGATGTGTACAGCGGGCGTTAGCCTGATATTTTGAACATTTGGGTCATGTCACTTAATCCCCCTGCTCTGACTGCATCCATACCACCAAGCTTCTGATTATAATGTGGCCTCTGCCAGTGGAGGGCCCACAGGTCGATGGACCGGGCGGGTTCGGGGAGGTCTGGTTTCCTGCACTGACATTTTTCATTGTAAATTAGTACTCTGGCTTTCTGGCATTCTGGCTTCATAGGGCAGTCTGTGAGTAGGGCTACCCCTAACCTCTGCTGACATATGTACCCATTTTCTATGCCCAAGGCTTCTCGGATGACAGCTAGTGCCCAAGGTGCTAAGATGGAGAGCTTTAATTTCCTACTGAATTTTACTCAAAGGAAATAATTAGAAGTTGAGATGTACACATGCACATAGAAAAGATGTCCACAATAGTGGATTTTAAGGAACCTTTTGAGCCCGGCTGGTATGGCTCAGTGGTTGAGCATCGACCTATGAGCCAGGAGGTCATGGTTCGATTCCCGGTCAGGACACATGCCCAGGTTGCGGGCTCGATTCCCAGTGTGAGGTGTGCAGGAGGCAGCTGATCAATGATTCTCTCTCATCATTGATGTTTCTTTCTCTCTCTCCCTCTCTCTTCCCCTCTGAAATCAATAAAGATATATTTTTAAAAGGTTATTCTTAAATATATATATATATGCTAAAAGTTTACAACACTACCTTTAGATGGTAGGATAGGTTGTGCTTTTCTTCTGTTTTACTTTCTGTATTTTTCAAAAATTTTACAATAAGCATCTATTATGGGCTGAACTAGAAGCCCGTTGCACGAAGTTTCGTGCAATAGACTTTCCTTCACCTGGCTGCCAGCACCAGTTTTCTGCCAGCACCAGTTTTCGTCTGGCCACCCGCCCATTGGCGCGCCTCCTGAAGGCTGAGGGCGGGACTCTGGAGGCGCTCCGATCGGGGGGTGGCCAGAGGAAAACTGATGCTGGCAGCCACACAATCAACCACCCCGAGTTCCGACACCGCCACCGGAGTCTTCAGCCAGCCCCTTGGGTCCTCCCAAAGTGCAGGCCATTTAGGCCGAGTCCCCAGCCCCCACCCCTACCGCTAGCCAATCAGCCATCCTGAGTCCCACCCCCCGCGCTCCAACCAGCCCAATCGTGGGCGTAGCGGAGTGATGCAATTTGCATATTACCTTTTTATTTTGTAGGATGTTTGTTTCTTCCTCAAATGTATTCATTGAAGCTCTAACTCCCAATGAGATGGCATTTGGAGGTGGGGCCTTTTGGAGGTAATTAGGTTTATATGAGGTCATGAGAGTTGGCCCCCATGATGGGATTAGTGCCCTTATAAGAGGAGGAAAAGAGACCAGATCTCTCTCTCTCTCTCTCTCTCTCTCTCTCTCTCTCTCTCTCTCTCTCTCTCCCCCTGTGAGAATACTGAGAGAGGGCAGCTGTCTGCAAGCCAGGAAGAGGGCCCTCACCAGAAACCCAGTCAGCTGGCACCTTCATCTTGGACTCCCCAGCATGAGACCTGTGAGAAATAAATGTTTGTTGCTTAAGCCTCCCAACTGATGGTATTTTATGACAGCCTCGGCTGACTAATACAGCATCTCTTACTCAAAGAATGGGGATGGTGGGGTGGGGGTGGGAGTCAAATACAGAGCGGGTGTGTGTGTGGCGGGGAGGAACAAAGAGAAATTAAAACAAAACAGAACAAAAACAAAATAAAAATAGCAACTCAAGGCTGAGACCCTAAAGTAAAGAGGAACTGGCTCCTGGGGAGTCAGCGGCCCTGTTGACAGCAGGGCCATGGGTCTCTGCCCCAGAGCAGGTGAGAGGAAGTCTTACAGGCTCTGCAGCTTTTGAACTGGGTGTTTCGAACTGGGTGGAGCAGGAAGATGAGGGCATCCTCTGGGGTTAGTTCTATTTATGGAGGACAAGGAGGCTGGAGAGACAGAGTCGAGGAAGCTGGGGTGGGGGCTGTGGGTGGAAGCAGGCAGCTAGCTCACCCTTGCCCATTCTACCCTCACCTCCCTGATCTGCAACCCAGAGGCAGAGGAAGGGGGTTGGGGGAGGAAGACAAAGAATGGGTGGAGCAGATGCTCAGGCCAACTGCTCAGGCTGCTCAAGGGAGACAAACAAGGGCCGATCTGGGCCTGGAACCTGTCCTGCCTGGACCCAGGCCCACTCTGCCAGGGACGGTGCCCTATCTGATAAGAGTATTGGCCTGGGAGTCAGTCATCTGAGTCTCAGTCCAACTGTGTCTCAAAGCAGGGCAGTTTGGCAAAGCCAATTTGATATGGGGGACATTTTGACACGGCAGAAATTTTGATAGAACTGAGTCAAAATATAAAATTACTGTCTTAGTCCATTTCAAAATTGCCAAGTAGCTTATGAAAGACATAGCCAACCCTTTCTCTCTGATGTTCACCTTACCCCTAACTTTCATCCCACCACTGACCTTGACTCTATTCCTGATTTCCACTGTGCCACTGACCCCCTCTCACTCCCAGTTTCCAGAGATGAGAGTTGGCATTCGGTGGAGTGGAAGTGAGGATGTTTGCTTTACATGTACCCTTGAAAGTAAAAATAAATAAAAGCTATAAATCCAATGGTTTGGTTTTTAGGATAAATGTCCTCATATGAGTAGTGCTGCATCAATGCATCCATGGTTGAATGATGCTTTAAAATCTTCTAAAGGTATTGGAAGTGCTTCCTACAGTGAAAGATCTCAGGGAGGGCTCCCAAGTGAAAAAGCCAGAGGTCCCAGAGGGAAAGAAAGAGGCAGCCTACCCGGGAATGAATACTCTAGGACAGTGGTCGCCAACCGGTGGTCCGTGGACCACTGGTGGTCCGTGAGGTCCGAAAGGTTGGCGACCGCTGCTCTAGGATCCTCATGAGGATATGGGTGGTCTGTCTGCCTGAATTCTGCCCTTTTTTTTGGGGGGGGGGGACTGCCTGTCCTTCTGCCATCCCCCACATATCTGGTAAACCATCAGTCACAAGGTTGTGCCTGCCCTGGTGTAAGAGTTGGGCCATCGCTCAGGCCTGGACCATTTCAGTGCTGATCACCTGTCCACAGTGACCCTAGAGGTGCGTACAGGATTCAAGCAGAGTCAGCCTCCCTCCACGAGGACCAATAATATGGGAAAGAACATCGCCAAGATCTTCCTTGGGGATTGTGGAGTCTGGGGCTGCTGGCAACTACCTTGGCAGCCATGCAGACAGCCAACAACCCCACTTCAAAAGTTGGATCCAGGCCGAAACCGGTTTGGCTCAGTGGATAGAGCGTCGGCCTGCGGACTCAAGGGTCCCAGGTTCGATTTCGGTCAAGGGCATGTACCTTGGTTGCGGGCACATCCCCAGTAGGGGGTGTGCAGGAGGCAGCTGATCGATGTTTCTCTCTCATCGATGTTTCTAACTCTCTATCCCTCTCTCTTCCTCTCTGTAAAAAATCAATAAAATATATTTAAAAAAAAAAAAAAAAGTTGGATCCAGTCTGCTTTCTGTCACTGGCAACTAACAGACCCCTAACACAGTGTTCCACACTTTACGTTGGCACTTACGGGGACCCCACAATGTTAGTCCCCTCCAACACCCACCGGGCAGGGGTTGCAGCCTGAGGTCCCCTGGCCCTGCGCCAAGGCTGGGGGCGCAGCCTGATGTCTCCCGGCCTGGCGCAGGGGCGGGGGGTACGGCCTGAGGTCCCCCATCAAGCCCCGCCAAGTGAGGGGCATGGCCTGAGGTCCCTGTCAAGCCCCACGGGGCGGAGTGCGCAGCCTGAGGTCTCCAGCCCAGCGCCGGGGCAGGGGGTGCTGCCTGAGGTCCCCTGTCAAGCCCCACGGGGCGGGGGGGGGGGGGGTCGGGCATGGCCTGAGGTCCCTCGCCCCCGCCAGCTGCCATGCAGCCTCAGGTCCCTGCTGTTCGGTGGTGATGTGATGGTGTCCCAGCTAATTTGCATATTCCTCTATTATATAGATAGATGAGAATGTTGGCATCAACCCTGGGCTGGGAAATTTAAAGAGGTAATTGAGGATGCTGGGAACCTACTTGGGGCTGCTAAAGTTTAAACATTTCTGCTCAATTTTTGTTAGCAGAAATGATGAAACATCACACCCAAGTGAGGAGGTGCGTGCAGATGACAGGGCCTGTCTAGTTCTAATATTTACTTTTCTAGGGGAGCCGAGAAGGAAGGTGTAGCTGCACTTCCGGGAGAAGAGACTGGACATCTGCTCACATGACTCTCCTGTTTCAAGCTTTCCGTTACTTCACGTTGCCTGCACCACTGGTTCTCAGCCTTGGAATCACCTGAGAAACTTTAAAAAGGACAGATACCCAGGCCCTGGCCGATTTGGCTCAGCAAATAGAGCATCAGCTTGTGGGCTGAAGGGTCCCAGGTTCGATTCCGGTCAGAGCACATGCCTGGGTTGTGAGCTCAATCCCCAGTGTGGGGGACAGGGGCATGCAGGAGGCTGCTGATTAATGATTCTCTCTCTCCCTCTCCCTTCCTCTCTGAAATCAATGAAAATATAAAAAAGTAATAATAATAATAAAAACTACAGATATCCAGGTCTATGCCCAGAAAGTCTTATTGACAGTGGTATAGCTTTGGCATTGGAAGTTTTAAAATCTCCTCAGGTGATTGCAACAAGCAGAAACATTTGAAAACCACTGGCCAACATGATCAGACCTAACCTGTGCGCTTGGCATAGAAGGCTGATTTCTGTAAGCTCTCCCATATCCTTGTTTTCCACCTGTTTTCAAAAATCCAGTTACAATGTCCTGAACATGCCATGCCCTACTTACTTGCCCTGCTATTTATTTCATTTCCTCTGCCTGGAATGCCTTTCTTCTCCCTGTCCATCTGGAAAATTCCATTCATCTTCAATGCCATGGTAGCCAGCCTCCAAGACGGTCCCCAGCGAGCCCCACCTCCTGGTATCCCAGCCCTCGTGTACCCCTCTCCCCCCACTGAATTGGCCTGTCCTGTGTATTAATGTGACTCTGTGGAAATGATGGAGCATGACTTCCCAGGGTGGGGAGACTTAGTGGCTTCCGTTTTACTCCCCGGGATCACTTGCTGTGGGAGAAGCCAGTTGCCACGTCTTGAGCAGCAGCCCACGGAGAGCTCCGCTGCTGAGAAACTGAGGCCTCCTCTCCGGCCATGTGAGTGAGCCGTCGGGGAAGTGGATCCTCCAGTCCCAGCCAAGCCTTCAGATGATAGGAATCCCAGCTGGCATCTTTTCTGTTGTTGTTAATCCTCACCTGAGGATATTTTTTCCATGGATTTTCAGAGACAGTGGAAGGGGGTGGGGAGAGACACGGGGAGAGAAACTTCGATGTGAGAGAGACACATCGATTGGTTGCCTCCTGCATGTTCCACGACTGGGGCCAGGGACTGAGCCTGCAACCAAGGTACATGGCCTTGACCAGAACTGAACCCAGGACCCTTCAGTCCACAGGCCGACGCTCTAACCACCGAGCCAAACCAGCTAGGGCCCAGCTGGCATCTTCATTTAAAAAAAATATTTTTTTTATTGATTTCAGAGAGGAAGGGAGAGGGGGAGAGAAAGAGAAACATCAATGATGAGAGATAATTATGGATTGGCTACCTCCTGCATGCCCCGACGGGGATCAAGCCTGCAGCCGGGCATATACCCTGACAGAATTGAACCGTGACCTCCTGGTTCATAGGTCAATGCTCAATCACTGAGCCATGCTAGCCAGGCCCAGCTGGCATCTCATGACAGACCTTCAGCCAAACCACTGTGGAATTCCTGAGCCACAGAAAGTGTGAGATGCTTGTTGCTCTAAGCTGCTAAATTTGGGGACTATTTATTATGCAGCAATAGATAACGAATACAAACACCAAGCTCCAGTATATGATACTCTGTGGAGCCTTTTTACTCTGCTGAGGTTGAGCCCACCGTGCCACTTCTGAGCCTCATACACGCCCTGTTATGCACTCATCACGCTGCTGACTTGCCTTTCTTGTTCTCTAGACTCAGTCCCTGAGGACGGTGCCAGCCATAGCACACAGTACTTCAGTCAGTGCGTGTAGGGTACATGCACACACAGGAGAACTGCCATCTCAGGAGGTTCTCACAGGCCTTCTCGCCAGGCTTCTTCTTACACAAAAACTGCAAGGTGTGATGGCTGGGAATCATGGATGTCGTGGCGAGTGGGTCCTGAGGTTTTTCTCAGTAATCCAAAAAAGCCTGGCGCCCATGCATATATCTAAAACCCTAGACTGGGAGTCAGAAGATCTGAATTTTGATTCAAGTTTGCCAGCTACTTGTTGAAGTTCTCTAAGCTCTGGTTTCCTCACGAACCAACTGATGTACGGGCTCTTCCAAGTCTAAAATTTAATGATTCTACTATTTTCAGCTAGCAAATACTCGTTTCATAAAAGAGAAAATAGGTTAATATTTTTATCTCTCTTCTTTTTAATGTTCACCGGAGGAGTGAGGATGATTTTAGATAGAGGAGTAGAGAGGAGGGAGGGGAGAGAGAGGGAGAAACGATCTAACCACTGAGCACACCAGCCAGGGCAAAGCTAATAGTTTTAAATCACAGCAAAGGTTCTCATATTTGGCTGAATACTCCTGGAGCCTCTCTCTCTCTCTCTCTCTCTCTCTCTCTCTCTCTCTCTCTCTCTCTCTCTCTCTCATCCCTAGGCTCCACCCTATACCTTGAATCAGCATCTCTGGATCTCTGGAGACATGGCCGGAACATGTTTTTTGTTAATCCTCACCCAAGGATATTTTTTCCATTAATTTTTAGAGGGAATGGAAGGGAGAAAGAGGGGAAGAGAGGGGGGGTGGGAAGCAAGAAATATCAATTTATTGGTTCCACTTATTTATGCACTCACTGGTTGATTCTTGTATGTGCCCTGACTGAGGATCGAATCCACAACCTTGATGTATTGGGAAGACACTCTAACCAACTGAGCTACCTGGCCAGGGTAGGATATGGGTGTTCTTATGTAGTTTCAAAGTGATTCTGATGTGCATCTAGAGTTGAGAATCACTAATCTATAATATATGAGTTAGAGATTTAAAAATATCATTCTGTCAGTTGGTTGGTTTGTACAGTACGGCACTTAAGGTTAACTTTATGTGAGGTAGGTGGATAGATGGCGGATGGATGGATGGACGGGTGGATGAACGGATGGAGCCAGCCCATCTCTACTGGAAGAAAAGCAATTCAAGGTGTACTGTCAAGACTCAGTCATGTCTTCGACAAAAATGACTCTTTATATGACCCAACTGCATAGGGCATTTACGGGAGATTAAACTGTGGGCTATTTTATTTTTTAAAATATATTTTATTGATTTTTTACAGAGAGGAAGGGAGAGGGATAGAGAGTTAGAAACATCGATCAGCTGCCTCCTGCACACCTCCTACTGGGGATGTGCCCGCAACCAAGGTACATGCCATTGACCAGAATCGAACCCAGGACCCTTCAGTCCACAGGCCGATGTTCTATCCACTGAGCCAAACCGGTTCCGGCAAACTGTGGGCTATTTTAGCTTACACGTGGTAAAGAACCATTTTGTTTTTGTGAGATAGAAATGAACAGGAATTAAGAGCACTGACTTTGGAACCCAGCAGTTTAAGTTCAAATCCTGGCTGCAGCACCAAACCTTCTGAACCTCACTTTCCTGGTCTGTTGAAAGGCGATAACATGCATTATTTTACAGGAAAGTTGTTAGGATTCAATGTATTTACAATGTATGTAAAGCACTTAGCACAGTATTTGGCACAGAATAAGTGCTCATTTAGTAGCACACTGCAGTAAAAATAAAATATGGCACATTTCCTATTCATAGCAACATAGATTTGTCCAGTGCTTTATAAATTACAAAGTGCTCTTACATCTTATATGGGACCCCCCCCCCCAAACACAGAGGGGACAAGGCAGACATTAGTGACCCCATTTCGTAGAAAAAGAAAGGTTCGCTGGTTCCAGATCAAATGGCAAAGAAGTATCAGTGTTTAGATTCAGACCTGGGTGTGACTCCATGAAGATGAGTAATTATATATGCACACTTGGCAAGAATCTGGGGACCACCTGGCTTAGCAGGCTGAGAAGGACTGTATTTCTGAGCAGCTTCTTTTTTTAGATGAAAGCAAGATGGGAAAAATAAGCTGGCAAACTGCTTTCCCTCACTTTCCACACTGGTGTGATTTGTGCTCAGTTCTGCCTTCCTTCTAACTCTCAACTGCTCCATGTCCCTGTATCTCATTTGCTCCAGCTGCCCTTGGCTGCATGGTCCGGAGGCTCTGCCCGGGGCCCCACAGCTGGGATCTGAGAAAACCAAAGAAAAAGGAGGAGGGGCAGCTGGAGACATCAGAGGGCGGGGCCAATACCAGCTGTTCCCAAGTCTGGTTGTCAAACAAGAACCTGCTGATGGGGGGGTGTGGGGGGAGGGACAGCAATCCTGCTCCCCAAGTCCGTCAACAGGAGGATGTGTTTCCCTGTCCAACAGACAGGCCCTGCTCCTGGAATAATGTAATGAAGTACAATACTAGACATGGCACAGAATATATTTCTCTTGGGCAACAGGAGGCCAAGAGATCAAACGTTAGTTGAATTTCATAAAAATGGCTTCCATAGAAGAGGTGGAACTAGAAATAGGCCCAAGGATTAGCCATATTTGGATATACAGAGAGGAAGCTGGGAAGGCTCCCTGCAAGCCAGAAAAGATCAGGAGAAAGGGCATGCATGCCTGTTTGGGGAATGGGTGGGGAGATTAAGGGGACTGCGGAAACAACAGAGTGCCTGGGAGGAAGCAGACCAGACAGAATGAGGGGGTGAGACGCAATTGAACAGGGAAAAGAGGGTCCAGTAGAGTCTAGACAACACAGTGACGGAGACATGAAATGCCAGTCCTCCTTAAGGACCAGCCAATTCAACCACCACCCTACGTCCAGGTTTATGGTTTATTGTTAGGGAAGCTGAAGTCAGGAGAGGAAAAGCATACGTGCATACGCACAAGGCCACAGATCGAGAGACTGTGAGGGTTGAGACAAGAATCCAGGGCTCCAATCAGTTTGGTCTTCTCTCCACTGGACCACCTTGCCAGGCTGGCATTTTTATATAAAAGTGGTGCTTCAGGCAGATCTGGCAGCAGAATGCAGAGGAACGGAGAAGTTAGGAGTCCAGGAGATGTAAAATGACTTCAGGGGTGAGTCCATGGGAGGGACGAGGCTCGAATGAAAGGGAAAAGATGGGCTGGGAGTGAGATCCACCAAGTGGGAAGAAACAAAAGAACCTGGCAGGAAATCGGATATGGTCGTGAGGGAGAGAGCTTGCAGAGGTAACTTGCAGGCCATTCTCAGGCCTGGGGAAGTTTCTCCTGAGGTCACGGGGTCCTTTACCCTGACCCCCGCCTCAGAGGCAGCGGACAAGAATGAATACAACTGGCCCCTCCAACAAACTCCTATCCCCGCGTCCTCTGCACAGACCTCCTGAGTACCCCATTCAACATTTTAGGACCTTTCGCTTACATCTGGTGCACAGACGTGGTAAAGAGAGCCTGCAAAGCTAGAACCATGGTGTGGATTTTGACGTTTGCTGTGAGGAGCAGGGAAATGAGAGCAAAGAGACTGGAAACATTCTCTCTCTTCCTCTAGCTCCACCCTCACACAATGGTAGTAGCTGAGAGGGGGTTAGCAGGCTTCATGTAAGGGAGGTAACTGTGAAACAGAAGGTGGAATGAGAACTTAGACCAAGACCATCTGGGGCTGTTGAGGACAAGGGCAAATTATACCTCACCTTATAGGTCTAAGGAGGACCAAATAAAATAACATTAATAGTTAATGTTTAATAACCCCTTAGTACAGACATCGTGCTATGTGCTTTCCATGCATTATTTCACTTATTACAACTCTAAGAGGGAAGCACTATTAGAATTGCCATTTTATAAATGAGAAAATTGAAGCTCATATAAGTTAATAAATTAGCATAAAGTCACAGGGATAATAGTGTTGGAGTTGTCTGATTTTAAAGACCATGTTCTTAGTTCCTGAACTGCTTCCCTCACTTGTCATGGGTGAGAAAACCCGTCCCACAGTCCTCAATGAAGCTCAATTCTCTCAGATCCACTTCTCAGTAGTGCTAAGGATATCACTGAATCTCAATACAAGTCATATAGAAACTGCTGGCCCTGGCCGGTGTGGCTCAGTGACTAGACTGTTGGCCCGTGCACCAAAAGGTCGTGGGTTCGACCTCCAGTCCAGGGCACGTACCTGGGTTGCAGGTTCGATGCCCGGCCCTGGTTGGGGAGTGTACGGGAGGTAACCAATGGATGTGTCTTTTTCATACCGATGTTTCTCTCCGCCTCTCTCTTTCCCTCTCTCCCCCCACCCTTCCTTCCACTCTCTCTAAAAATCAATGGAAAAAAATATCCTCAGGTGAGGATTAACAACAACAAAAAATTAAAAATAAAAAAAAGAAATTGCTGGAAAATTTGACATTCTTCATTCGATCTATCATGAAATTATATTCCTCATACCCTGACAGTTTAAAGAGACAGGGGGAGGCGCAAAACCAAGTATGTGTATTAGGCAGGATGGCCCAGTGGTTGAGAGCTTGGACTTCGATGCCTAAATCCCAGCTTGGCCAAATTCTTGCTGCGAGAACTTAATCTAATCACTTCTCTACGACTCTGCTTCCGCCTACAGAAAATGAGGCTAATGCCACCTGACCTCCCGGGGTCACTGTGGAAACCACGTGAGATGAGGCATGGAAAGCACTGAGCACAGTCCCGGACACGCATCCGGGGCCTCATCAACGCTGGCTGTTACAGGGACGATCATCAGCATCGTGGTCATTTTGCCACGCAGCCATGGCGGGGACACTTGATCTTTGCATCTGGCTGTGATGGGACAGAAAGTGAGCTTCCTAATAAGGATTGGGTCCCGAGTACAGTGTATGGCCCCTCCTGTCACTGTCACTTTGCAGGTCCAGGGGTCAGAGGTGCCCCAGAAGAAAAGGGGGGCAGATGAAGGTCCCCACAAGGCCAACACATGATATTTCAAGAGCCCAGTGGACTTCTTGAGGAAGGGCAAGGGGGCAGTTGTGTTGGAGGGAAAGCAAGAACCCAACCAGCCTCAACCTGATGCTTCCAGGAAGTGGGAGGGACGAGGAGTCTCATTCCATCCGGTACTGGCTCACCTCCCTTCCTAACTGAAATAACCCTGCCCTGCACAGCAACGTCACAACGCGCCACCAGGAGGCCTCCATGAGCACAGTTCTATAATGGCCTGGGAACAAGAAGCAAAAGAAACCCAAGGCACCTTTGCTTCTCGAAAAGAGTCACTAGCATGCAGGTTATCAGCCCATGACAATTAATATGTAGGATTATCTTGCTTTTCTAAAGGCCATGTATCTGGTGTCCTTCGATTCCCTGGAAGCTAACCAAAAACCAAGGCAAAGGACCAAAGACCTTGCTATACCCCTTCTGAGCAGTCAAAGGAAGGTTACAAATTCTAAGCACTAAAGGCAGTGCATTTTAGTTGCAGGAGAGTCCCTAAAGCCCTCTCTCAGTAACTGCCGACTTCTACTTTAGACAGTTGTAAATAATGTAGCTGATCTGAATAAATCTGAAGTGAATGGGAGAGCTGCTAGGGGCTGGCACATCGGAGGCAATGAAGAGTAATGGCTGGCCGCCTGGCCATAGGGAGATGACACAGACTATGAAATGCAATCACAGGATAGGAGGACAGCTGCTGGGGCCACGCAGTGTAGGTGCAAAGAGCTATCCTGTCTTCACAGGCCAAAGGGTGCCACTGCACCGCCACTGGGCCTGGCCACAGATATTCTGGCTCTCTTGGGATGATGGGATGTTAGGTATGGCCAGGTGACTTGCTTGGGCCAATGACATGTGGATGGAAATAATGAGTGTTACTTCTGGGCAGAAAGCTTCCCCATGCTCTTCCAACACTTCCAGACGGTGGCAGCTTTGCCAGCCCGAGTCCCCAAGTAAGGATAAAAATGACACAGAGCCTGGCTGGCATGGCTCAGTGATTGAGCATAGACCTGTGAACGGTTCAATTCTCAGTCAGGGCACATTCCCAGGTTCTGGGCTCAATCCCAGTGTGGGGTGTGCAAGGAAATAGCCAATCAATGATTCTCTCCCATCACCGACGTTTCTATCCCTCTTTATATCTGGAATCAATAAAAATACATTTTGTAAAAAATGACACAGAGACGACCCTCTGGCTGACCCACAGAGGACAAGTAGCGTGGACAAGGAATAAACTTCTGTTGATTTTCCGGGTTGCTTGCTACTACCATATAATATAATCTATCCTGACTGAAACATCCTGAAATTTAAATGAGGTCAATTCACATTAAGAGGTATGTGCACTATCTTTTTGGTAAGTTACCATTCAAACTAGTCAATGTTATGTTTTGTGGCTTAAAAGATAATTTTCAATTATAGGGAAAATCCACCTGCTCCAACGTTGCTGGATAAACGAGTCATTGACAGAATATGAACTGAATGGAGGAGACACAGATCCAGTTTCCAAACAACTTCTTTCTCTAGGGAGGCTCCGGTCTTTACAAAATATACCTGCACCGTGTCAGGCAGAGAGAAGGTGGGTCTCATGAGCTAAAGCGGCAGAACCAGCCCATGCGCACGGGGAGGCAGCTACCGCTTCTGTGAGTGCTGAGGGGCTCTGGTCCCCAACGGGGGTTGGAAGGCGCGATTACATGTCTGTCTGCACTCCCACGGGAGGAAAACCACCACGCTGCTGAGTGAGCCAGCACCTTGAGAATCTAGTCTTTTTAAGCGTATAAGGAACATTTACAAAATCTACCTCATACCGGGCCCACAAGCAAGTTTCAGGATGAAAACCATATGGGTCATTTTTTCCGATCAAAAGCAATTAAGCTTGAAAACAACAGCTATAGGATAACTGGAAAAATCTTGTATATTTGGAAAATAGGAAACATACTTTAAATAATCCACATGCATATACATCCTCTCCGTTAATCCTCCTAACTATCATAATGCATCTTGGAAATGCAGGAACCGAGATTGGAAAGAGAACATCATTCGCTCACATTTACCCAGTTAGTCATGGTGAAACCAGGACTCAAAACCAGCCTATAGAACTCTAGAGCCGAGGCTTTAGTGATATTCTCTTTACGCTACGTCTCACTGGAACTCATAGGTCCTCCCACGGTTCAGAGCCTCCACGGATCTGATGTTTCTCCTCTTACAGCAACTGTGAAGAGGTGGGAGACCTAGTCCCAGCGTGTGGTGGAGGCACGGACCTTGGACCTATTGTGTAGAGATGCATGTCCCTTTAGTTCTTGCTCCTCTGGGTCCCCGACCTGAACTGAGGTAAGCGGTCTGGAGTAGTGGAGAGGGGTCTTTCAGGCTGATCTTCCCAGACCGCTTTGAACTGGATTCCCCAGGAAGACCTTTCCTTTTACACGTGTTTTTTTTTTTTTTTTCCGCGTGGGCACAAGTGGTAAGCGAACAAAGAAAGACAGAAGGAAAAGTTACTTCCAGATGGCTCCCCATCTTGCTCTAATGCAGATTAAGTAAAGAATATCCCAACATATCATTAGGCAAACATGAGTATTAAGATCATTCATATTATATAAATGGAATGGAATAAAAATTCAACCTATATTCTGACTTAAATTTGGGGCTAGGGCCTCAGAGCCAGAAGACAGACAACTTACAGCACCCCGATTCTGAGCAAGGTGGAGGCCCACGATACCTGAGGTAAGAGGCAAGACCGAAGTGTTCCTAACCTTTCTAGGGTTGGCCTCCTGAACTCTAGCTACCAAACTACATCCCTCTGTGGCAAGGGCTACTTAACACTGTCATTCTCCAACTCAACCTACTTGTGTCAAGATACATTTTTAGCAAAACCCCAAGACATCCAGAGCTCCGGAGGCTCAGCATCTTGCCCTGTGCTGTGAGGGCAATGCTATCTGCCCTCCTCCAGGGGCTCACAAGGGTAACTTTAGTCCTGAGTGCCCAGGACTATGTTTCATGCAGGAGAAGGCTTGAAAATAAACAGAAAATCTGACAGTGGTCCATATCCTAGAAAGTTCCCCAAAGTGCTGAGAACTCACCAAGTGGCCCGGGAGAGGGAGAGGGCTGAGAGGTATGAGGAGAGAGGGCCAGGTTGGCTAAAGGTCCTGAAGGTAGGAATTTTCACTCCATCCTTTGGCTTCGTTTCTTCCACTGCAGAAGCCACACTGGCCCAAGGTGAGGGAGAAGGCTTGCTGGGTTAACAGTGCTCACAGTGCTCAGCTCAGGGCTTGGGTGCTCCCCAGCCCCACCCCAACCGCTCCAACCCCACGCCATCAGGGCTCAGGCCCCAGAAAGTCAGTGTGCCAATCAGTAAGTGATCCAAGTCCCACCACGAATTTAAGATCAACAAGTCTAAGATCAAAGTACCCCGTTATCCAATCAGCAGTGTGATTACATCCTTTGGATCTGTGAAGAAGGGCTGTTGACCACTTCCTGATAGGAGGTCATGGGCAGACCCCAAATGAGAATTCAGCCCAGTTGTGTCTAGAGGCTAGACAGATGGTGTGGGGCCCCTGGGGTGAGCGATGGTCCAATGCCTTCAATGAAGTTGTTCCATTGGTCATAGTTCTCTTTCAGGTCTGGAAAAATACACACAAAACCCCCCAGGAAGGTTAGGTACGTCATTGTAAGGTTAGATCAAAGAGTACTGACCACAGACTTAGTGGGCCATCCTAGAGAGAAGCACCTGGGATGCTAAAAGGACTGGTTGTGATGGTGGTAGCAGTAATGGTAACTACTATACATTCAGTGCCTTTATAAAATGCTTCATAAATAACTTGCTTAATCCACAATAACTCAATAATGATAACAAAAAAGTAATATTTGTTGAAGAATAACTCATTGTGGGGACTGTGCTGACCATGCACTGTTTCATTTAATTTTCACAATATCTCTATTAGCTAAGCACTGTTATTAGCCTACTTTATAGTTGAGGCAACTAGGCTCAAAGACGCTACCTGATTTGTCCAATGTCATTACAGCTGGTAAGTGACAGAGTTCACACCTTGGTCAGAAAGGGTGAGAAAATGGGAAGTCTACTTCCAAGCTCGGAGATGGTGCTGAGCAAGAAAAGGTCCTTTGTACGCCAGCCAGTGGATGCAAATCCAGGGCCACCTCAGTGAAGAGTAGAAGGAAGAGGGTGGCAACATCATGAAGCAGCGTAACACTGGGAATGATCCAAGAGAGGGCACTGGGGTCATGGGCAGGTGGGTCTAACAGTCAGAAAGGGCCCGAGGCCTCAGGCTGAGGGAGAAGGGCACAGCCAAGCAGGCAAAGGACTTCCATGTTCAAAACAAACGAAACCTGGGACAGAAGGCAAGGCCCACTCTCCTTCATCTTTGAGTCCCAGGGCCCTGCAAAGAACCTGGCATGGAATAGGTCCTCAACAAATAAATGCTACATGTTCATTAATTCAAAAAATACTGAATATACCCATGATGTGCCACACTCTGTTCTTGGTTCCAAAAAGTCCATCCACAAACAAATAGAAATCCTCATCCTCATAGAGCTCACACTCCAGTGGGCAGAGATAACAATAAACATCATAAATTATATAGGATGTGAAAAGGTGATCAGTGCTATGGCAGGGAAGAGCCAGATAGGAGAAGCAGTGGTGGTGCCAAGGACAGGGTGAGGGAGGTAGGGAAGGTGTAATGTTTTTAAAAGTCTGGTCAGGGTGTGTCTCACTGGGAAGGTGAGGTTTGAGGAAAGACTTGAAGGAGGTGGGAGCGAGCCACGAGACTACACAGGAAGAAAGTTCCCGGCAGTGGGAAGAGCACTACAAAGGCTTGAAGCCAGACAGAGTGCCCCCGGAGTGTTGGAGGCTCGTGTGGCAGGAGTGAGGTAGGCCAGGGGAAGAGAGCAGTGAGCTCAGGAGGCCACATCATCGGGTCTAGCAGGACAATGGACACTGGCTCTGACTCTCAGAGAAATGGAGAGTCACTGGATGGTTCTGAGCAGAGGAGTGACAACATCTGCCTTGCTTTCTAACAGATCACTCTGGCTGTCCTATTAAAAAGATTGTGTAGGGCCTTGGCCAGTTTGGCTCAGTGGATAGAGCGTTGGCCTGTGAGCTGAAAGGTCCCAGGTTCGATTCCGGTCAAGGGCACATACCTGGGTTGCGGGCTTGATCTCCGGTGGGGGGCATGCAGGAGGCAGCCAATCAATGATTCTCTCTCATCATTGATGTTTCTATCTCTCTCTCCCTCTCCCTTCCTCTCTAAAATCAATAAAAAATATATTTTAAAATAAATAAATAAATAGTGACAACACTAAGAAAAAAATAAAAAGATTGTGTAGGGAGGCATGATGACAGTAGGGAGACCAGTAGGAAACTGATACAGTAATTTAAATTTAGGTGAGAGCTGACTTGCACAGCATGGCAGTTGTGGGGTGATGACAAGTGGTTACATTCCACATGTATTTGAAAGGTAGAGCTGATAGGATTTTCTGAGGGATGGGATGGGAGGTGTAAGAGAAGAGACATGAATGAGGACTTAGGCTTGAGTAACTAGAAGGATGGAGTAACTATTAGTTGAGAAGAGAAAGACTGCAACTGAAACTGGTCTTTGTTTGTGATGTTTATTAGATGTTGAATAAGTGGGTTATATAAATCTGATGTTCATGGGAGAGATAAAAATGGAGATATAAACTGGGGACTTGTCAGCCTGGAGATGGCATCTAAAGCCATGAGACCAGATGACATTAGGACATAGACAGAGGAGAGGTCCAAGCACTGAGCCCTGGAAGCAGCCAAGTAGACGGAGGAGGAGAAATCCTGAGACAGGAGACAGCCACAGTGGGTTGTCTTGGAAGGATGGCATCACAGCTCCGTCAGCCGTGCTGAGAGCTCCACTGAGCTGAGGAATGGGAACTGACCACCGGATTTAGCTAAGGCCTGAGGAATCATTTGGTCTGGCCCTGCCAAGGCATTAGGGGTGAGTTAATTAATGTTTGAACAAACATAGCAGGCTAATTTTTAAGTTGATCATATATATATATATATATATATATATATATATATATACACACACACACACATATGTACATATATATGTGTGTGTGTGTGTGTGTATATATATATATATGTGTATGTATATATATATATATATATATATATATATATATATATATATATATATGATTGATTTCAGAGAGGAAGGGAGAGGGAGAGAGGAAAAAAAAAACATCAATGGTGAGACAGTCATTGATCAGCTGCCTCCTGCATGCCCCCCACTGGAGATGGAGCCTGCAAACTGGGCTTGTGCCCTGACCGGAAATCGAACCGTGAACTCCTGGTTCATAGGGTGACGCTCAACCACTGAGTCACGCCGGCCGGGCAGTAGATAATTTTGTATGACCCTTGAATGAAGTTATAAATTTCCAAAGGGCCCTTGGCAGAAAGAAGGTTGCCCACCCTGATCTAAGGTAAAGAGAAAAGAATTGCTGGCACAACCATCTTGAGCAGACCAAACAGGATGAGGTGCTGGAGGTGAAGATAGAGGAGAAGGTGTAAAACAGTCTTCCAGGAGAGGGGAAGAGAGAATGACTAGGTGGGGGCAGGAGCTGCATGTAGTTAATATGAGAGAAGCACCAATCTTCTCGATGGACAGTACTATCCCTGTGTCACTGGAATATGTGCTCTTGGCGGTATTTTTTAGGAGTGGTGAGAAGTTCTGCTCAGCCTCTTCAACCTATTTTAGTTTCCCATGTGACAAGGAACTGTGTGGCCACCAAAAAGCTTTTCTCTCTTTGCAAAGCTAATTAACTAGAGCAGAGAGGCTCTGCTTTTTTTCAGACTCTGTCTTATCTCTCAGCAGCTAGATACTTCAAGAGCCTCCCACCCGGGCTCTCTGCCTCTCAACCTGCCCCGTCTCGCCCATCCTCCATGTTGCAGCCCGAATGCAAATACAAGTCTAATCATGACAGCCCCCTGTTTAGAACCCAAGGACTCTCACAGCCTGTGGGGGGAAATTCAAGCTTATTTCAGCAAATGCATGGGATTCGAGATCTGGTTTCTGCCCATTTCTCTACCTTCATCTTCCAACAATTCACCATCCTGAGCTCCAGATACACTGAACACAGTTTCTCAAAACTGACCAGGCCCACCCAGGCCTTTGTGCTTCCTGTTTAGAAGACCCTTGCCCCTCCCCTGCCTGCTGAACCCTAATCACCTGCTAAGATTAAAGACAAATATCGCTTTATCTAGGGAGCCTCTTTTCCCTTGTCTCCCAAAGACTGAGTACTCGCCTCCGTGGGTCCTGAGAGTCACTGGCAGAACAGTAGAGGAAAATCAGTGAATCTCTCTAGTCCTTGTAACCCAAAAAAGCCTGCAATATTAACTTCCAAACCATTAAAGTTTCCAGTGGTGGTGAGGGCTGACGCTGTAGCAGAGCACTCTCCCTGCTGCTGGGCTGTGTGGCAGGGAGGATATGAGAGGGTATCTCCTAAGGACAGGAGGCTGGACCAAAGACCTCTGCGGTCTTGCCATTTAGCTGGGGTGATTTATGATATTAGTCACAATCTTCCCGTGCTTTGTTTTTATTAAAGCACTTCTACAAATTTAACCCACTTCTCATCATAACCTCCTCCACCATACGGATAAGTGATGAGTTAGAACAGAGGTAGTGGAGTAGAGAGATGTGAATATTCCATTTACAGTGAGGAAACCAAGTGGAGTAGAGAGATGTGAATATTCCATTTACAGTGAGGAAACCAAGGCTCAGAGAAGTTAAATGACTAGGTTAAGGTCATTGGGGTAGTAAGAGACAGAGTCAGGATCTCCAAACTTTCAGCTAAGTGTTATTTCTATAAGTCTATGTAACTCTCTCCTTCAGTCAGAGTTTCTTTTAGCCATAATCTCCCTGATCCGAGACTTATCAGTATAGGCCACTTTGCATGGAAATCTAAGGCACCTGATGGCTGCCTCAGAAGTCCCAGTTGTGTCCTTACCAAGGTGCTTCTGCAGGAAGGCCAACATGGCCCGTACCACAATCTCTTGACCTTCATAGGGGTCCAAGGTCCCACGGTTTTGAGTGGAGAAGAATTTTCCAATCCAGTTCCCAGACACAAAAGCAAAGTCAGTTTGACTCCGATGAACAGAACCACTAGAGGAAAAGAAAAACAAATAACTGGTAGTTTTGAGGTCAGGGCACCCAAATATTTGTTAAGCACCTACTATGTTCAAGGTACTTTATGTGCATTATTTCATTTTCACAATAAGGGAAGAATATTCCCCTTTGAAAAATCTGGAGAGAAATGGTTTGCCCCTGGTCACACAGCTAGTAAGGGGACAGCATTAGGATTTGAACACAGGTGTGCTTGGCTTCAGAGAGGCCTCAACGCCTGGACCACAATGCCTGATGGTGCAGGGAAAAGGCGGAGTTAGCCAGAGTGTTAGCCAGAGTGGGGACAGGGCCAAGGAGGCCAGGTCTGCAGCACCTGCCATTCCTGTTATTATAAACTGTAACACCACAGCTTTTACCTGGTGACTTCCGAACATTCATAAAACATGTCAGCTCCTGTCTTCAGAACTGTACCACAAAGTAAACAGGAAAAAGGAACTTAAGTGAGGGCAAGTGCTTGTAAAAGAGGCTTTCTGGATTAGAATTTAAGTCCTTTGGTATCAAATACATTTAATGCAAAGGTGAAATTCTGACTAGGTTCATTTGGGGCTAAATTACTTAAAACTAACATTACTGAAAATTAACATTAGTCAAATCAATAAGGGAGAAAAATCTGCCGAAACCGGTTTGGCTCAGTGGATAGAGCGTCGGCCTGCGGACTGGAAGGTCCCGGGTTCGATTCCGGTCAAGGGCATATACCTTGGTTGCGGGCACATCCCCAGTGGGGGGTGTGCAGGAGGCAGCTGGTCGATGTTTCTCTCTCATCGACGTTTCTAGCTCTCTATCCCTCTCCCTTCCTCCCTGTAAAAATCAATAAAATATATTTAAAAAAAAATAAGGGAGAAAAATCTAACTGCTAAACTTTGATATCATGCAAAAAAAATAAACACCTGACTTTACAAAAATGTATTTTTTTTGCTGGGCCAGCTTAGCTCAGCTGTTGAGCATTCGACCTATGAACTAGGACAGTGGTCGGCAAACTCATTAGTCAACAGAGCCAAATATCAACAGTACAACATTGACATTTCTTTTGAGAGCCGAAAATCGACTTCTGCGCATGGGCCATGAAGTTTCAATCACACTGTACATGTGGCCCGCACATGGTATTTTGTGGAAGAGCCACACTCAAGGGGCCAAAGAGCCGCATGTGGCTCTTGAGCCTCAGTTTGCCAACCACTGAACTAGGAGATCACAGTTCAATTCTCCGTCAGGGCACACGTCCAGGTTGTGGGCTCGATCCCCAGTAGGGGGCCTTCAGGAGACAGTCAATCAATGATTCTCTCTTATCTTGATGTTCCTTCCTCTCTGAAATCAATAAAAAAAAAATTTAAATGTATTTTTAAGGCACATGAAAAAGCATAAAGAATAATATAATGGATACTTGAATGTCTAGCACTCAGTTTAAGAAAGAATACATTACCAGCAGTTAAATGCCCCTGTGTACCCATTTCCAACGGCTATCTCGCCTTTTCCTCCGGGCTCACAATGATCCCGAATCTGACTGGCCTCGGGGCCAAAATGAGCAAGAGAAGAAGCCGCTATTACTGAGCAGATTCCTAGCCTCCCGGGGCTGTGGAGATGGCATTTCAACTACCTGAAATGGTTTCTGGAAGATTCCAAGGTCTGTGGCATGCAGTTACTTGTTGTTTTGCTTTAATGGAGGCTGGGACCCTTGAAGCATGTGCTTTAGGCTCAAGTGCAGGACAGGAGCAAGTCACAGCCTTGTCAGCGAGCCTTCAGCCTGCACCTGGAGCTCTAGGCCACTTCCTATGCATGGTATGTTTCTTAAAAGTTCTCAAAATTTTCCTGTGAAAAATGACTTATGAAAGAAAGCTGATAGTGCTGATGATGGAGTGAAGAGAATGTGGTTTCTCTTAGCCAGAATATAGATGGTTTCTGGAAGATGTCTGAATTTAGGTAGTCATGATGGTCTCTAAAAATCTGTCTTATGAATGTCAAAGGTCTATCATACCCACATTCTTTTTTTAATATACATTTTTATTGATTTCAGAGAGGAAGGAAGAGGGAGAGAAAGATAGAAACATCAATGATGAGAGAATCATCGATTGGCTGCCTCCTGCATGCCCACACTGGGGATTGAGCTCAAAACTCAGGCATGTGCCCTGACCAGGAAATCGAACCGTGATCTCCTGGTTCATAGGTCAGTGCTCAACCACTGAGCCATGCTGGCCAGGCTTTACCCACATTCTTCAAAAGACCCAATAAAATTCCCAAATGAGGTTAGAGATATTGGAGTCCACCCAGACCCACACTTTCCAACACACAATCCCACAATACCCTTTTCCCAGAAGTGAACAGACAAATCCTGTCACATAAACTAGTGAAGAAATCATTGTAGAACGAAGTGGAGAAGAGCAGATATGAAATTCTAAAGGAATTAAGGTTTTGAAAATCAGGAAGCATTCAGGTATCCCATTAACAGGCAGAGCTTCTGGATAACCCAAAAGTAATCAAGGGAGCCGCAGCTGGTGAGAAGGTGGCAGGGCGCTGGGAGTGTGGCCTTGGGGTTTACTTACAGGACAGTGATGATCCTGGACTGTTCATGCTGGGCACACACCTTCTTCATCAAGTTGACACTCTCCACTGTCTGGAATTTCTCGGCATTGATGAAGAATACTGGGCCTCGGGCCTTCGGGTAAAAGTCACGTTCCAGAGGGAACATCCAAGCATCCAGAGCCACAGCACACCTGCAACAGGACCAGACACTGGGAACTGCCGTGCAGAAGCGGTTAGGGTAATGGGGGAAGGCGTCGAGATCTTCTGAAGGTTCAGAAAGCCAAGGAGGTACCAGGGTCCACACCCTTCAGTTAGGATCTTGGATAGAGACCACTTTCACCTGTTGCCAAAGATCCTTCTACATTTTAAACTCACTGAGAGCAAGGGTCAGACCTCTCCTCGCCCTGGACCTGCTCTCAGGCAGCTGCCTTCTGTTACACAGAATGGCCCTTCATTCGTTTAATCCTTCACTCAACATTCTTTCAGTACGACTATGTGCTTAGCCCTATGCTCTGGATACAGGGATAAATGACACAGTTCTTTTGTTGTTGTTGTTGTTGTTGTTTTGTTGTTGTTGTTTTAATCCTCACATGAGGATATATTTCCATTGATTTTTAGAGAGAGTGGAAGGGAGGGGGAGAGACAGAGAAACATCGATTGATTGCCTCCTGCACATGCCTGAACCAGGGCTGGGGAAGGAGCCTGCAACCAAGGTATATGCCCTTGACCGGAATCAATCCCAAGACCTTTCAGTCCACAGGCTGATGCTCTATCCACTGAGCCAAACCAGCTAGGGCTAAATGACACAGTTCTTGGTCTCAAGGAGTCCCCAGTCGAGAAAGGGAGGCAGGATAGACAAATTAACAAAATACAGCTCAGCATCCTGATTGCACAAGTTGCTAAGTGAGCCCAGAGCATACGAGGCGGAGGCTAGGAAAAGCCTCTTGGTGCCACAACTCAGAGATCTAGCCAGTTTGTCAAGCAGTAAACAAGCAGTAACCAAGGGCAAAACGAAGGCCCTAAGACAAGCCTCCCTGCCCCCACCCCCACCCCCGCCCCAAATGCTCCTCCAGCCTTCTCCATCTCAGTAAAGGGCGATCATCTTCACTCAAATGATGGATACACAAATGAAAAACCTTGATTCCTCTCTTCCCTTCACCTCATACACCACAGTCCTGAAAATTCTAAAACATGTCCTGACTCCATTCATTTCTCTCCATCCCACTGCCTCCATCGTAATGCAAATCCATCATCTCACCTGGACCCCAAAATAGCTCCCTCTAACTAGCCTCCTTGCTTTCTGTCCAGCTACTATCCACTCTTCACACAGTAGCCAGAGGGATCTTTTAAGATGTAAGTAAGTTGTTTTTTCTCTGCTTAAATCCTTCAATGGTTTCCCATCCAATTTAGAATAAGACCTAACTTCCTTACTCTGGCCAAAGGCCCGGTGATCTGCCCTTTATCCTTCTGGTCACATCTTTAACCTCTTCCCCTTCACTCACCATGCTCCTCCCACACTGACACAGCAAGCTTCCTTCCACCTCAAGGCCTTTGCGTTAGCTGTTCCCTCTGCCTAAAATGATTTTCCCTTAGACCTTTATACAGCTGGCCTATTTTAGTTTCTTCATTGCACTTTTTGCTGGGGATTTGGTTACCTGTTAGCTTGTTTACTAGTCTGTTTCCTCCTACAAATTCCATGAAATCAGGGACCTTGTTTTCTTGTTCACCACTAAATTCCCAGCCCCCAAAACAGTGCCTAGCGCATGATACTTACGTAACGAATACCTGCTGAAAGAATGAACGGGGTGTGGAACTTATAGCAGCATCATGGGAAACTCACCGGAATTGGGTCTCCTTGGCCAAAGCCAGAATAGCTGTGGCCCCTCCAAAGGAATGTCCCATTACAGCCACACAGCTCATGTCGATGCTGCCCTGAGGAAAGCAGAGAACTTAGCCACGTCAGACAGAGGAGTGCTTTCTGAGGACTTCTTCAGGGGCAAGAAGGAGAAACAGCGAGACAATGCAGAAGCACAATTCAGCAAGTGAGTTTCCAGCGCCCCCACCCACCCCCACCGCAGGAAAGAACCGGCCAACTGGAGAGCAGCCTGCCAGGCAGTCCCTGGACTGAACAGCCTTCTGGAGGCAGGAATTCCAAAAACCATGTTTCCCATCTTTATTTTTGCATCTTAACACCTCCAATGCCTGGAGTAGAGTAGACATTCAAATATTTATGAATATCCCAGCCAGCGTGGCTCAGTGGTGGAGCATTGACCTATGAACCAGGAGGTCACGGTTTGATCCCCGGTCAGGGCAGATGCCTGGGTTGCCGGCTCGATCCCCCGGTGTGGGGTGTGCAGGAGGCAGCCAATCAGTGCTTCTCTCTCATATCGATGTTTCTATCTCTCTCTCTTTCTCTCTGAAATCAATACAAATATATTTTAAAACTATTTTCCTCATTTAAAAAAATATCTATGAATAGATGAATAGATAAAAATTATGTGATTCCAACCTGACCCATCAGTGTAAGAGCACATTAAGAGTAAGAACTCTCTCCATCCGCTAGACGCCTGTCTTAAAACCCGTCCAACGGGATGACACAGGCACCAAGTCAAGGGCAGAATGGGGGGGCTCCTGCTGCCCGTCCACTTTGCTCTGAAGCAAGACCTGCCGTCGAGAAACCAGCTCAGGCTCTGCTTCCTCTGGGCCTCTGTCCTGGCTTTTCTGCAGCGGCGTGAGTGTGCTTGCTGGAACGTGCTCTGCACGTACCTATTTCCAGCTGCCTCTAGAAGCCTTCAGGGCACAGCTACATAAAGAGCCACTGCAGCTGTCTGCTGAGGGGCTTGGGAAGTCTCTAGGCTTCGCTGCCCAGCCTCTGGCCTGAACCTGGTTCTCCCCAATTTCTATCCCAAGGTTTTATATTTAAATTCCCACCCCCCCTTTACTCAGTGCCTCCAGATCAGCAACTTGGTTGGTGGCCTGTTCAGGTATTGGTAGAGGCTAATATAACTCTAAAATCAGGAGCAGCCCACCCAGCGTGGCTCAGCAGTTGAGCGTCAATCTATGAACCAGGAGGTCTCCGTTCAATTCTAGGTCAGGGCATATGCTGGGCTTCTGGGCTTGATCCCCAGCAGGGGTCGTGCAAGAGGCAGCCAATCGATGATTCTCTTCATCATTGATATTTCTCTCTCTCTTTCTCTCCCCTTCCTCTCTGAAGTCAATAAAAATATTTAATAAAATAAAATAAAATAAAATAAAATAAAATAAAATCAGGAGTATACAGAGAACTCTCCCACCTACCCCAACCCCTTTCCACTCCCTGCACTCAAACAGGTAAGTTTCTTACATGTCTTTGAAGAATTTACTGACACATATATGGGTAAACATGAATATATACTTCCTCCCTTTTTACACAAGGGATATTATATCTTACCCTTTTGCATAATGATGTTAATACATAAAGAGCTTCCTTATCTTTTTTTTTACAGCTACATTTGATTTCATCATGGTACAAATAGCTAGTGATCTCCAAATCTGTTCCTCTTCTTCCTGGACACATAGCTAGACTCTATTTCCCAGCAGTTAGATGTGGCCTTGTGGCTCTAGCCAATAGAATGTGAGTGAAAGTGAAATCTCTACTTCCAGGCCTAGTCCATGCACACTCTTTCGTGCACACCTCCATGTCCTTTCCGGTTCCTGGCTTAATGCACACAGTGAAGCTGGGTTTCATAAGTGGAAGAGGGTAGAGTATAGGATAAAAGTAGCTTGGATCCCTGAGCTCCCATTTTTGGACTTTATGTGGAAGAGAAATAAATTTCTATTGTGTTAAGCCACTGAGATTTGGGATTTATGTGTCATAGCAAATAGCATTACCCAAATGAATACAGCCATTGTTCCATCATCTATTGAACTAGCTCCCTTATTAGTGAACATTCAGGATACTATCAATCTTTTGCTATTATAAACAACACTGGAATGAATAACCTTGCACATATATCATGTTGCATGTGTGCAGGTATCTGCAGAATAAATTTCCAAAACTGGAAATTACTGGGTCAAAAAATATGTGCATTTGTAACATTAATAGCTATTGCCAAACTGCCCCACACATGGGGCAATCTGCACTCTCACGGGCAACGTAGGATTATATCTACTTCCCTACAGCTTTGCCAACAAGAATGAGTAATCAATTTTCAGATCTTACTCAGTCTGATACGTGAAAATTTACCTTCTTTATTCTGTATTTCTCCAAAAGGCTCCCTCTTAACTAACCCAACTATACTGTAGCCTGCCATTCCCCAATGACATGCAGGCCTGGGCCTCTGCCTGGGAGCCCGCTTATCTGGTGGGGGCTGGTAAAGCACTCCAGATTCCAGGTTCTGCCTTCCCTACTGACCATCCAGACAGGTGTCTCTTTCTGGAAGACTTTACCAAAGCCTTTAAAAGATATTTTCTAAAGAGGCTTTGGGGCCCACAGCACAGTCTTTGGGATCCAAAAGCCCAACTTAAATTTTAACTCTACCACTCATTAGTTGTGTAACCTTGGGAAAATACTTAGCTTCTTTGATCTTTTATTTCTTTCTATGTGAAGAGATGCTAATGCTTACTGCATACATTTGTGTGAGCTGCTCTTACATAGTAAATACTCATAAAACAGTAATTGTTATTTAATATATATTTGCTAAATAAAGAAAAAAGGCCACAAAACAGCTTATAGTAAATAACATTAGATTTTCATATATATATATACTAGAGGCCCAGTGCACGACATTCGTGCACTGTGGGGCGGGGGAGTCCCTTGGCCCGGCCTGCACTCTCTCATAGTCCAGGACCCCTAGGGGGATACCCGCCTGCCGGCTTGGGCCGTTCCCCTGTGGCGGACATCCCCCGAGGGGTCCTTACTGCTGCTGCACTCGCCAGCCGAGAGCCTGGCTTCTGGCTGAGCAGCGCTCCCCCTGTGGGAGCGCACTGACCACCAGGGGGCAGCTCCTGTGTTGAGCATATGCCTCCTGGTGGTCAGTGCACGTCATAGTGACCAGTCATTCTGCTGTTCGGTCAATTTGCATATTAGCCTTTTATTATATAGGATATATATACAAATATATATGTATAGATGTGTGTGTGTGTGTGTGTGTGTGTGTGTGTGTGTAATGCATTAAAAGAACGGAAAGGACAAACATCAAAATGTCAAAAAAAATTTTGTTTCTTTTTTCTTTATGCTTTTTATGATTTCTTAGTTCTCTAGTGCTTGAGCTACTTTTGAAATTAGGGAGAAAAGAACTGGGTGGGGGAGAAAAATGTATCTAATAGGCACCAAACAGCAATTTCTATCCTCTTGGGGGATCTGGGGGTTCCCTCAAAGAAAGATGTTAGCCTGCAGGGAACATAGGACTTTGGGGAAGGGACCATCTCTCCCTCATCCACGTGGCTCTGTGGGGCTGTCAGAGTGGGTGTGTAACCTAGGCCGGCCAATCAGATTATCCTATCCCTCTGGCACAGTGATTGGCCCAGGGGGGCATCTGATTCACGCAGGGCCACAGCCTTCCCCAGATCAGTGGAAGCAAACAGAGTCTCTTTTCCTTTTAAATCTGGAGCTGAGCTGAAATGCAGGCTTGGGCTACCAGCAACCTTTCCTGCCTAATGAAGCCCACATACACAGAGTGGAACTGAGACAGAAGGAAGAGGAGTGACAGAGCTTTGATGGCAATGTTTGAGACACTAGATCTAACTACATGGCTCAAAGCCAGTCTGCCTTTGGTCTTCGTAGTTACTCGAGCCAGTAAATTCTCTTTTGGTTTAAGCTGGTAAGTTAGGTAAGTTCCTATTACATGTAACCAAGAAAGTTCTGATGAATACATGAGCTCAGGTCATACCTTCAAGGTCATCAGATCCAACCCACCAGGCAAGATGTTGAGGACAGGCTGCCCAGCAGTGACCTTTTGCAGGATCTTCAACACCCGAGTACACTCATCTACCCGCTGATACACCTGCAAGAGAGACAGTCCCAGTGGGAGCTGGGAACACTGCACAAACCATCCAGAAGAAACTCACTCCCCTGCAGAGCCAAGGAAGAATGCAGGGAGAGTTTGCTCTCCCAGGTCTCAGCAAGCCCTTGGGCCCCACATGCTGAGAAAGGCTCAGCTCCCTCTTAGCAGCTCACCTAAGCATCACCTAATGCAGGGGTGGGAAATGTCTGGCCCCTGGGTCACATAAGGCCTGAGAAATCATTTGGTCTGGCCCTGCCAAGGCCGTAGGGGTGAGTTAATTCAATGTTTGACCAAATACAGCAGGCTAATTTTTAAGTTGATAACGTTGTATGGCCTGTGAAATACCCAAATGGCCCTTGGCAGAGAAAAGGTCCCCACCCCTGACCTAATGGTTCAAGAGAGTCCACCTGCTATCCACACTCTATCTACATACCCT
Source organism: Eptesicus fuscus (assembly GCF_027574615.1). Lineage (NCBI taxonomy): Eukaryota > Metazoa > Chordata > Mammalia > Chiroptera > Vespertilionidae > Eptesicus > Eptesicus fuscus. The sequence continues at coordinate 15,700,966 of NC_072481.1, forward strand.
TGGGGTTGTCAGGAGGACCAAATAAGACAATGTATATGAAAGCACTTTGAAAACAAAAGGACATAAGGCTGCTGTTATTATCAATCCAGTACTGGATTCTACTTATCATTTATTGCCCACATCTCCTGTTTCTGTCTGCCCAGCACTTACCAGCTCCACTTCTCCTGTTAACCCTGCCTTTGAGGACTGCCCCCCACCCTGCAAACAAAAATAAAATCTAACAATGTTTTTCTGATAGGAACTTCTCACTTTGGTACTTCTCCCAGCCTAGGAGTCTCTCCAGGATTTTTCATACTGAAGCTTGGGGCAGGGGTAGGGACTGAGGGAGCAACCTCAAACAGTCCCATTCTCTCAGATGGCGAGGTCAAACATATGCAAGCTCAAGAACTGTGGCTCTAACTTTAAAGTAAGTCAGTTTGCAGATGAGACCAACCAGCAGAGGACACAGGGGTGAGAACGAAAGACAAGTCCTGAGGGCATCTGAGGCTGGTCCAGTGGTCTTGCCCATCCAATATGTCCACTTACATAAGCCTATCTATTCTCCTTCTTGCCCAGCAAGCATAAGTTGGGTTTCTGTCACTTGCAATTATCAACAGCCTTGATTAATACCCCATTTCTCCTATTGATGTGCAAGCTCAGACTCACACTACGCCTGAGATTTCAAGAGAGAAATTTGGGTAAGTCTTCTTAGTGAATGTATTACAGGGAGGACAGGCTTATTAATTCTTCTTCCCTAATTGGCACAAGCCTACCTGGCAATTCCGAACACGAAATTCCTTCTCCCCTTCCTTAACTGGACGGTAGGGAATCCATTCCTCCTCCAGCAACTCATTCGAGGACTGCTTCTCTTCTGGGACCTGCTTGCAGATACAGGTGGTGGCAGCTGACCCATCCCTGAAATACACATGTCACCAGAGAGAAACCCGAATACACTCTTGAGCTTATTTCTCCCCTTTACCAAATCCTCCTTTTCACCCAAGACACTCTGGCTCATCCTTCAGCTGCTAGGGGAGAAAAATCTAAGGGCATGTATAGGAGAGTAGAAAAAACATGGATTTTGAGTTTGAACCCTAACTCAGCTGTGTCACTTTGAACAAGTTATTTAACATCTTTTCTTTAAAAAAAAAAAAAAAAAAAGCTTTATTACCACTAATTTAAGTGTATTTTTTAAATTGATTTCAGAGAGGAAGGGAGAGGGAGAGACAAAAACATCAATGATGAGAGAATCATTGATCAGCTGCCTCCTGCGCACCTCCCATTGAGGATCAAGCCCACAACCAGGACATGTGTTCTGACTGGGATTCGAACCGCAACCTCCTGTTTCATAGATTGACGCTCAACCACTGAGCCACACCGGCCAGACTATTTAACATCTTTGAACCTTGGTTTCCTCACCTTCAAAATGGATATGATACTTGCACAGTTGCTGTGAGGATTAGGGGACTAACCTATATCCTAGCCCACAGCAGGCACCCAATACACGATAGTTCACTGTGACTGCCATTGCTCACCTGTGCTCTGGCACAGCCACCACAAAGCCGTGGGAGGCCAGCTCCATGCAGAAGGCTGAATATAGTGTCCTAGAGATTCAGGAAGGAACAGAGAAAGGTGGTCAGAAAAATGGCCCACCCTTAGCCCCCATTCTAACTATTCTCTGCTAGTGACCATCTCAAAAGACTGCATGGAGGACTTCCATTTGTAGCAGCCCTTTTCAAGGTGCTTTCTCCAGCCAGAATGTCCCTGCTCTCACCACAGCCCCCAGAGTCCTCCGCTAGGAAGCATGTGCAAATCAATCCATGGTGTTTTCCAACCCTACACACACACACACACACACACACACACACACACACACACACACACACACACCATCCCACACCATCCCCAATACAGTTTGGCTACTTCAACAATTGCATTTTTATTGTTATATTGTATGTCTCCCAAATTAGTTGGTAAGCACCTTGAGGACAGGGACTCTGGCTATTTCTTTAATGTGTAAATCTGCTTCTGAGATTTAGCATGTGGAATTTTTGTCTGTCCAGCTTTACAGAAAAAAAAGAATATGGCAGACACTGCTAACTGCCCACTCCAAACACTTTCTTCCTCCTTGATAAAATAATCTAATGTTCAGCTAAAGACACTGTCATGCCATCAAAATATGACATTTCCCAGCCTCCTCTACAACCAGGTTTGTATGTGATTAAATTCTAGTCCAGCAAAAGAAATATAATACTGGCCCAGTTGGCGTGGCTCAGTGGTTTAGCATTGACCTGTGAACCAGGAGGTCATGGTTCAATTCCCATTCTGGTCAGGCCATATGCCCAGGTGATAGTCTGGATCCCAGGTGTGGGGCAGGCAGGAGGCAGCCTATCAATGATTCTCTCTCTCATCATTGATGTTTCTATCTCTCTCTCCCTCTCCATTCCTCTCTGAAATCAATAAAAAAATATATTAAAAACAAAAAAAATATATAATACTACCCTGAGAAATTTAAAAATTTCTAGTAGATATATTTTTAAAAGTAAAAAGAAACAGGTAGAATTAATTTTAATAATATATGTAACTCAATGCAGCCAAACATGATCAATTCAACATATAATCAATATTTAAAGCTCTAGCCAGTTTGGCTCAGTGGACAGAACATCGGCCTGCAGACTGAAAGGTCCCAGGTTCGATTCTGGTCAAGGGCACAGGCCTGGGTTGCAGGCTCGATCCCCAGTAGTAGGCATGCAGGAGGCAGCCAGTTAATGATTCTCTCTCATCATTGATGTTTCTATCTCTCTCTCTCCCCCTCTCCCTTCCTCTCTGAAATCAATAAAAATATTTTTTAAATTAAAAAATAATGTGGTGTTTTATTACTTTTTAAAAATACGAAATCTTTGAAATTCAGTGTATATTTTATATTTATAGCACATCTCATTCTGAACCAACCAGACCTCAAATGTACAATAGCCATATGTGGCTAGAAGCTATTATAGTGGACATAGCAGCTCTCGTCAATGGGATGCACGCAGTTGTGTTATACTTGAGGAAATCTCAAAAAGAAGAGCACGCCCTTCCTATTGCCTGGAATATGGGTGCAATGGCTAGAGCTAAAACAGCCACCACGGGTCATGAGATATCTTCATAAATGGAAGCCACCATGGCAGAGCAAGACGATAAAAAAAAGTCTGCTTCTCTGATAAGTGCACAGAACTACATATCAGCCATCTACTTCTAGCTGTCTTTTATCTGCAAAAGAAATCAGTGTCATTTAGGTCACTATTATTTGGGCGTTTTCTGTTAAATACAACTTCCCCATATCCTAACTGATTCAGGGAGGTCAGTTCGGGCAAGTATGCCTTTCAGAGCCTGCCTGCTCTTCTGTAAAATATGCTCCCTCCCCTGCCTGCCCCGAAGGACTGTGTGGAAACCAAAGGAGGCAATGGCACATTGCAAATGGTTAAGTAGTGTTTAAAGCACATACCCTGCCCTGGGATGGGAAACCACGAGTCTATGGAACGTGGGAAGGGTTTCAGAGCTTGAATCAAACACAGAAACTACGAAAGGAAACCATGTCCCTTTCCCTCCCCTTTTCTTGGAATTTTGCTCTGGTTAACGAAGAGTATTTATTTATAACGAGCTCACAAAGTCTACTGAGGTGTGAAGTCTCAATACAGATTGAGACCAAAAAGATCACTCTCCAAAGTCATGTGCTTTCCTGCTGACTACATAAAATACCTGTGAACGTGAGAGAGAATGTTTCTTAGCTTCTTTCCCCACTAGACTACCTTTCTGAGGGCAGGTACTCTATCTTATTCACTACTGAGTACCCAATCCCAGCATAGGTCCTGGCGCACAGCAGATACTAATTTATTGACCAAGAAAGAAATATGGAAAACCATCTACTTGTCTTTCTACTCTCATCTCACATCAACTCTCCACTTCCTGCCATAGGCTATAGTCATGTGAGTCCACATTCAGGCTCCTCTAGTGAATGTGTATTCCTTGTTTTTATATCTGTATGTCCCACCTTCCTCTCACGCCAAGAGGCTGGCACAGAGCAGGTGCTCAACAGATATTTTCTGAATGAATGAGAACCTAGAAAATCATAGCCGCTGTATCCATTCAATAAACATTTACTGGGAAACAACTACTGTCCAGGTACTGCCCTAGGCACTGGGAAAGAGAGAAGACAGACATGGTCTCTGTCTTCATGGAGCTTACAAACACTAAAGAGTCTCGGAAGCCTGGTAACAGGGACCCTACAGTTCACCAGCCCATGTTCCTCCAGCTAGAACGAAGAGAACTGTGTGTGTGCTCCTACTAGTCAGTCCAACTGAATCCTCACAGACCGCCCTGTGGGAGCAGCATCTGTCCCCATTGGACAGGGGAAGAAACCTAGGCTCGGAGTTCTACAGCTGCCCAAGCTCACACAGAGCACAGGTGGTCTGGCTAAGGCTTGGAGGTGAGGCTGAGAGCTCCATGAGGGCAGGAAGTGAGCTTCTCTCATTCAGTGCAGTCATCCTTCAACATATGTTGAATAAATGACTATCTATATATATAAAGAGGAAATATGGTAATATGCTAATTGGTCTTAACAGTGTCCCAGTCATGACCATTCAACAGGCTGCGTGCACACAAAAGCTGGTGGGTGGGGACGGGGGCGGGGACTTGTACCACAGGGACATGAGGCTGTCACGGGGGAGGGGGAAGCAGCCCCCGTGGTGGAGGCGTGTGCAGGCCTGCTGCGCAACCTGGCCCGGAGGAGGGCATCAGGATGGGGGCAGGGCCTTGGCAGAGAGTTCTCAGCACTCCTGTGCTGGGGTCTGAAGGCGTGGAGAGGAAGGGAGAGCAGATGCGCAGTTAGGGGGTTTAGGCCAGGAGGGGAGAGCAGATAGGCAGTTAGGGAGATCAGGCCAGGAGGGGAGTGCAGATAGGCAGTAAGGGGATCAGGCCAGGAGGGGAGAGCAGATAGGCAGTTAGGGGGGTGAGGCCAGGAGGGGAGAGCAGTTAGGGCCATCAGGCTGGCAGGGGAGAGCAGTTAGGCAGTTAGGGGGATCAGGCCAAGAGGGGAGAGCAGTTAGGGCCATCAGGCTGGCAGGGGAGCAGTTAGGGGCATCAGGCAGGCAGGCAGGTGAGCGCTTAGGAGCCAGTGGTTCTGGATTGCGAGAGGGATCCCAGATTGGAGAGGGTGCAGGCCAGGCTGAGGGACCGCCACACCGCCCCCCCTACCCCCGTGCACAAATTTCATGCACCGGGCCTCTAGTCTGACTATGAGGCTCAAACTCCTAATATTTCTGTGCTGTTATGTTGGAAGAAAACCAGAAGTATTAACTTATATAAATGCTGGAACATGAGAAGCGAAGGGTGTGAAGCCCGCTGAAAGCTCCACCAGGTGAAAGAAGCTTGGACCCCAGGCCAGGGAATGAGGCAGATGGTAGGTAAGACAGCTGGCAGATGGAAATGTCTGTTTCTCTGCCCTTTGAGAATAAGTCTCAACAGCTGTCACCAGGCAAGGAACATGACAAGGTCTAAAGGGAAAAAGGCTCTTACCTGAAAGCTCCCAGGCCATGGGAGAAGATGATCAAAGGGTATCCAGAGTCCTTTGTCTTAAAGGGGCCATTCCAGCTAATAGGCAGGCGACAAGATCCTAGCAGAGACAGGAGCTATAGAATCTCTGGCTGCCCCAAAGCTGTAACCCCAAGGGCAGCCTGGGCATAGGCATGTGTGGGAGCACATGTCCCTCCTTTCTGGAGGACTATCATGTACCCCTGAGTAGCCCAGGGTAACCAATCACCTTTTCTGTGTTCCCCGGACAGCATGAACACAATAGAAAATGGGAAGATAAATCCAAATGGGAAGAAGGGGGGCGGGGGGAAATCCCTGAGATGCCAAGGCAGTGGGTAGAGTTCCTAGTGGTGGGGTCACGGGGGGAAGTGGATGATTCAGTGTGACCCTCCCGAGAAGAGGAGAGCTAGAGGGGGAACAGTGGGAGACAGTACACTCTTTGGCAGTTAGGCATGTTTCTTTGATCTACACAGCTGGCAGAGTGGGAATTACATGCCGGATAAATGAGTAATAGCCTCCATTTATGGAACACATTCTGTCCCAGGCCCTGCTCTAGAGGCTTTACATACACCCCAGACCAGAACCTGCAAAGGCAGGTATTCAGGCAGGTTACATAACTTGCCCAAGCCCTACAGCTAGTAAATGATAACGTCTGGACTCAAATCCAGGACAATCTAACTCTATAAAAGCTCTTATTATATAACCCTCTTCCAGCTCTCCACACCATGCTGGCTAATGGATGTCCCACTACAAAAGCGCTGGACAAAGCAAGCTGTAAGGTACTGTGTCTACCTGCGATTTCCTAGGAACATAACCAAGAAGCTGGGAAAGCATCTAGGGGTGAGGCCAACTCTTACCCACAGCCAGGTTAAAGAGCAAACCCCCCCAGCGCTTATTAAACTGCAGGTAATCGGCCAGGCCAGCGCAGTACTCGTAGCGGGGAATCCACAGGGGCTGCTCCATGGTCTCCTCTGACTCCTGGCAGGGGTAGAAGAGTCGGAAGAAGCTCCCCTGTAGGAAAGAAGAGAGCAGCTGCTCACAGCTAGAGGCCCAAGCACGGCTAGATTTCCCAACAAACACACTCAGCAGGTGTTTGGGGCAAGAGCAAAGCACCAACCTGGGAAAACTTGAGCTTCAGTGCACATACCTGAATTTTGCATTCAGAAAATCCAGAAAGAAGCAATTTTATTTTTAGAATACACATAAGGCTTATTTCAAATAGCCAACTGTATTTTGAATTACATCTGGGGGCACCAAAGTATTTTCAGAGCTTGGGACATGGAAAGATTTAAATCTGGCCCTGAGCCCAGGCCTGGAGGAACCCCAGGGGTGAGAAATCAGCCCGCATGCTGAATGGGGTGGCATTGAGGGGTCACCTCCAGGCTGGCCCCTCACAAGCAGCAGCACACTCCTCTCACACAGCAGCAAGAGGTTACCAGGAAGTGTGTGCCTCTCACAAGAGAGAGGGGAGTCCAACGGCCAGCAGAGAAGGACCTAGGAACTCTTGGAGGAAAAGTCTGGAACCAAAGCAGCAGGGGGAAATAAATGAAGGCAGGAGAGGAGAAAAAGGGACTATCTTTCCATCCAGGTTGGGAGTCATAGGCCAATGGCAAAAGGTCCACTGCTCTCCTCTCAGACACTCAGATTAGTAGATCAGAAACCTTTCCAGGATTAGGCATCTGCTCTCAAGACGGGAGGAAGGATCTGAAAGCTGCCATTGAAGCCAGAGCCCCCTTGCTTCCTAGCTGGAAAAAGAACTCTACTGAGAGGTTCATCTCTACTGAGAGGTTCCTCATTGAAAGGAGTAAGAAAAATGCCAGAGGACAGACTTGGGGGCTCTATAACCGAATCCAGACCAGCTCTAACCCAGTTTCCTCCCCAGTCCTGGAATTGCACCATCAGAATGGCTATCGATAAGTCACACTGCAGGTAGAAGCAGTGTAGGTGCCCAGGGATGGAACTGCAGACACTTACCTGGGGACTCTGGCCCTCCATCACATCCCCACAGCCCACGAGGTGGGGTCCTGTGACAGGTGGAAAGCCCACGGACTGGTTGACCCCCATCTCATCAGCAGTTGAATCGAACGACTTGGGCAGTGCCGACCTTGATGCTGGAGAGTGGAACACAGAACAAGCTCTCGCTGGTTCCCTCTTAGCTTCCTGTTGCTTACGCGTGTCTTCTGCCACCCCTGACCACCCCTCCTTATCACCCCATCTCCCTGCCAGTGTGGCTCTTTCAATCTTTCACATCATCTGCTTTGCTACACTGCCTTTGCCAAGATTTTGATGTTGTTGTTGATGGGGGAGGGGTGGTAAGAAGATATAATTGCTGCAGAGAATTTAACACAAACCTTGTCCTCATGAGGCAAAGAATAATAACTACTTAGACATATTATTTACTGTGTCAGCATTGAACTAAGATCTTTACATATACTACAGCATTTCATTCTCTCAACAAAATCTGAAGAAGGTACTTAATTACTAAGACCCTGTCTTAGAGATGAGGAAAATAAGGCAGAGGGAAGTTGAATAATGTGCCCAGGTCACACTGCTTACAGGTGGCAAAACACAGGTCAGTCTAATCCAGACCTGAGCTTTCAACCCTTACTGATCCTGCTCATGTTAAACAGTTGACCTTCGAACAACATGGGTTTGAACCACACAGGTCCACTTATACCTGGATTTTTTTTTTTCAATAAATATACAGTCGACCCTCCATTTCTCTGGGTTTTGCATCCTCAGATTCAGCCAACCGCAGACCAAACACATTTTCTATCTGTGCTTGGGAATCTGCAGATGGGAGGGCTGACTGTGTGCATTGTTTTACACCATTTTATATAAGAGACTTGAGCATCTGCAGATCTTGGTGTCCCTGGGGAAGGGGCTAGGGTCCTGGAACCAATCCCCTGCAGATACTGAGGCACAACAGTAATTGAGTTTGAGGGAGTCAAAGTTGTGCATGAATTTTGACTGCATGAGAGGTTGGTAGCCCTAACCCCCCCGCACTGTTCAAGGGCCAACTGTATATTTACAGAATCGCTGACCTAAACTATTGGCTATAAAGGTGGCACTTATGCTGGGCCTTGAAACATGAGGAAGACTTAGAGGCAGGGAAGAAAATAAAAATAAAAAGCATTTCTAGACAGGACATAATAAAAGAGCAAAATGGGGCAGAAATAGAAAAGGGTACGATGGGGGCAGTAGTTCAAACGGGCGCCTTCAATGTGGCAGCTGCGCACGCTTCTGCCTAGAAGACATCCCTGTAACTTGGCTGCTTCTGCATTGGGGCCAATGCCATTGCTCCCTGTCCCTCTTCAATCTCATCACCACCAGCACCATCATCATTACACTTACTCTGTGCCAGGAGCTACTCTAAATGCTTTACATGAATTATTTAATTGAATCCTTTCAACAATCCTCTGAGATACTGTTATCTCATCTTACAGATGAAGAAAATGATGCATGATCAAGTTGGGTAATTTATCCAAGAACATACAGCTAGCAAAATCAGAATGTGATCATGGGTAATATGGCTGTACCTGTGGAAAGGATCGTCAGACTCTCAATATCCATTCTATCTTGCCCTCTTACACAGTAGCTTCGGGATCTGGTTGTGGCTGACTTATCCCTAACCTCTAGAGTTGGGCCTTAATTGACCTGAGCCAATCAGCCCTGGTATCCCCTGGTCACATAAGTTCATCCAATCAGAGTAAACCCAGGACTTCGGTTTGATGGTGAAAGGTGGAAAAGGCCTTGTTTTGAACTAGAGTGATGTGCAGATATGAAGCCTTGAACTGGCTGTTGTGGCCACTTTGCTACCTTGAGGATGAAGCTACCTGGAGAGGATGGCAGAGCTAAGAGAATCAGAGAAACAGTCACATTTGTGCAGGCATTAAGAATCGCTGGATTAGACTACACCTGAAGCCTGACCCAATCCTAGACTTTCCAGTTACATAAGTCAATAAATAATTTTCATCAATCCTCCTCACAATCATCTTCGCCCTCCCCCACCTCCCCACTGGCCCAGTAACCTACGTGTGCTTTCCTGATGAAGAAATCAAGGTCCAACTTGGTTAAGTGAGCAGTTCAAGGTCATAAGCAGAACTATTATCACACATAGATCTCCTGATTGCCAACTGTCTGGTCCAGTGGGAAACCCCAAACAACCAATAATCCTAGTGTTGATGTATTTAACTTTGGAAGATAATAAGTGACTTCCCTTCTGCTATAGACTTCCTTTCTCTGAAGCAAATTTAAAAGTAAACCCAATTCTTTTTAAGAAGCTGAGCTAAGGGCATGTACCTGGGTTGCAGGTTTGATCCCCAGGCCAGATGGGGCACGTGTAGGAATAGACTATGGCTACGTATTTCAGAAATGACTGATGCACTCAGTGGACTATGTAGCCTGTGAAATTGAATGTGTGCTGCTTAGTCTCAGACATGACCTTTCCCCTCGTTGTTGATGGCATACAAACGGAAGACCTACACAAGGGCACAAGACACATGCCACCCACATGACAATGAAGCAGCAGAAAGTTCTAACTGCCATAAAAGAGGGTCAGATAAACAGTGCAGGAGTTCTCAGAAAGAGAGCTTCTTTAGCTCAGCAGTTGAGCCCTAGTTCCTTTGCTGCCTAGCTTTCTTACCTTGGGCAAGTTATCCGATCTCTCTAAGCCTGATTCCCCATCTGTACAATGAGAATACTATCCATCTTCATAGGGTTGCTATGGGGATAAATGAAATAATGCATTTAAAGCACCTAGAGTAGTACTTGGCTCTTAGAAAGTATCCAGGAAATATCTATTGATTGACTGAAAAGTAGAAATAAGCGTTGGCAACTGAGTGGATGTGGGGAGTCAAGGGAGAAGGAAGAGCCAACTATGAGTCAGGTTTCAGAATTGGGTAGAATGACAGCAGCTTCTATGGGAAGAGATTTTGTTCTTACCCCACAGAGAACAGTGCTTGGGATTGGAATCAGAATGAGTGGACTTACAAGTAGCTAAACAGGAGGGTAGAATCCTTTGGGGTTCCTGGAAAGTTCTGGGGAAGGTTATCAACTAAATTAAGTTTGGAAATAAAAACTAGCCGGGCCAGTATAGCTCAGCAGTTGAGCATTAATCCAGGAACAAGATGTCACCGGTTCGATTCCTGGTCAGGGCACATACGCAGGTTGCAGGAGGCAGGTGATCGATGATGTTTCTCTCTCATAGATGTTTATATCTCTCTATCCCTTTCCCTTCCTCTCTTTCTAAAAAAATCAATAAAAACATTTAAAAAATAAAAAATAAAGAAGCTAATTGTGCACAGTGAAACTAACATAAAACTGATTCTGCATTCTCTGGGCTCAAGTAGAATGGGGAGATGGAAAAATCCAATCTGACTTGCAAATTTTGCCTGAGGAACATCCACAAAGAGCATCCAGTCATTTCTAGTAATTGCTACAGAATTTTCCCAGGAAACCAGCCTAGGTGTCTCTATCTTCTTTTGCTCAAACAGTTCATGGTGGTGCCTAGAAGACTCTCTGCCATTTCAAACCTGCCCCATTCATCAAGGCCCATGAAATCCCTGGTCTTCTCTGAAGCTTCCCCAAGTCCTTACAACCTTCCCTCCTCTCAAGTCTAGGCATAGGCACTGTCTGCAGCCCCCTGGTAACCAATCACAGGCTGCCTTATGACAGTTCTTACATTAGTACTTATTCTAGCAGTTTTCTATCAGAGACGTGCCTACAAGTGGCCCAAGTAGAATCTAGATCAGAGGTTCCTGAACCCATCATCACAATCATCTGGCAATCACTCTTCAAATGCAGAGATTTTAGGGGCCCCATTCCCAGAGGTCAGGTAATTTTTAAAAGCTTCCCAAGTGTTTCTGATCAGCAAGGTTTCGGAATCTCTGGTTCAGATGGCACACGGGATTTTTCTTTTATTCAGACACGTGTACCTGCACCATTTCCTGAGTGTTCCAGTTCATTTTCAAATTAATGAAATGATTACTATGATTTCACTTGGTTTAATCCCATAGCCACCAGAAACATACTCCTGGTAGTCACTAGGCTTAATGTAGTGCCCTGCAATAATAGGCCTTAATAATCCATTTATCCAATAAATGCTATTTAATTTTTTACATACTTATGCCTTATCTCATCAGATATACTACAGAGGTAAAAGATTGTTTTGTACTTCTTTTCAGGCCAAACCACCTACCTTCATGCTTTCTCCATATATTAGGGACCACCCCCCAAAAAAATGTCCCTTTATGAGGCTTTGTTTTAAACCCTCTCAATTTTTTAATCTCTTTTTATCTAAAAGTAAGGCTATATGTTATAGTGAGGAAAGGAAGGCTTTGGTGAAGTTTGAATTCCACCTCTGCCACTTAATTGGCTGTGTAATCTTGAACAAGTTCCTTAAATTCTAGGCCTCTGATAATTTAACCACATGATAGTAATAATAATCACTCATGAAGTTGTAGATGAGGATTAAATTAAATAATATATGTAAATCAAATATATATAAATAATATGTAGAAGGCACTATAACCATAAATGGTAGCTCTATCATTATAACCACATGAACTTTGAGCCAAAGTTCCTTATATGTAAAATGGGGGCACAGTAAAACTTAAATTAAAAAATTGATATTGAGCCCTAACCAGTTTGGCCCAGTGGATAGAGCATCAGTCTGAGGACTGAAGGGTCCCGGGTTCTATTCCGGTCAAGGGCACATGCCCAGGTTGCAGGCTTAATCCCCAGCAGGAGGCGTGCAGGAGGCAGCCGATCAGTGATTCTCTCTCATCATTGATACTTCTCTCTCTCTTCCTCTCTGAAATCAATAAAATCAATAAAAGTATTTTTAAATTAATATTGCATAGGGCCTGGTACATTTTAAGTGCTCATAAAATGTTAGGAATTAATTAACAATGCTATGTCTCTCTTTTATCATACCAAACCAAGGTCTCTAATTTTTTTCTGGATTAAAGTCTTTGACAAAATGCATTCTTTCCTCCCAGCCTTTTCCTGCCTGAGACAGCATGGCAAGAACACAATCTACAGAGCAGGCCCAGAAGAACCGAGAGGGAAGGGATAAGGCTTCTGCCCAGCTGTCCATCTCCTGCCCGGCCCTGTTTCCAGTGAGCAGAAGCCTCCCTCCGCCAGCTGTGTGGACTTCTCGTCTCTGACTATTTCAGGACCGAGTCCAAGATAAGCACTTCTTTGGAGCTGCCTTTCAGGGAAAGCTCTCTGGGGACCTAAAGCTCATTAGTCTGACCTTTGGTCTCTGGAGGAAGTGAGGAAATATCATCCTGCGCTTAGAGACACCAAGCACTCAGGGGACAGGCTTGAGCAACAAGGGGGCAGAGCTAAAAAGGGAGCCAAGATAAGACTGTTCCAGAGCATTAATAATTCTAATAAAAATAATCTCCCTCGCTTGTGGAGGCTTTACAGTTTACATAGCACCTTCACGCAGACTAGCTCATTGGCTGCACAACACAGCCTCACCCTGGGAGTGACAGCGCAACTGTCATCTCCATTTGGCAGGTGGAGAAAGTGAGTCCCGGAGAAGGAGGGTTTGCCCAGGTCACTCAGCGAGTGAGCTGCGGAGTTGGACTGGAACCCGGACCTGCTGACTTCCAGTCCCGCTGGGCTTTGCCCGGACTGAGAAGTAATGGCGAGCCTTCTTCCATAGCATGGGAAACAGCAAAGTGAGGGCGACAGTGAAGCACACAGGTGTGGCGCGGGAAGTCCAGGTTTCGGAGAGGTGAAGCTGGGGCGTAGGGTGGGGTTGAGGGGGCTGGGCCCTAAGACGAGAGCGCTGAGCGGCGTTCCAGGGGCGCCGGGAGTGACGGCTGGAGAAGACAGTGGGAGAGTTAGGGTGTGGGTGGCTACTGGAGGCGTCTGAACAGGAGCCAGAAAGGAGGAGAGGTTAATATGAAGTTCCTGGGAGGAGACGAAGAGCGCCATACCGGGCTGGGATATGAAAAAGCCTGCAGACACCTCCGTTCAGAACAGGAGCTTCCCCCTCTCAAACTTACCAGTCAAGCTGACCTCTCAGAAGCAGCCCAGACGGTCACTTCGACGGAACCGAGAAACTGTCCAGGAGCTCATGGCCCTGTGGTAGTTGTAGTTTCTAGAACTCAACATTGGCACTTAAAAGCATTTCCCGACTCTCTATTTAGAACTATAATTCCCGTGGTGCACCGCGCAAGATCGCGCATTTCTACCCTAGGACTACACTTCCCATAGTGCTACGCGGCCCTTTGTCGTTGGGAGAAACCGCCCAAGGCCCGCGATGCGATGCAATGCCTCCCCCTGGTGGTCAAGGAGCCACCTCCCTGGTGACAAGGCTCGAGAGGAGGTTTCTGCATTTAGTCCCATTAGCAACGGTCAGCCTTACTGTTCCTTCAATAATTCCCAGGCGTGCCAAGAAATAGCGTGGCTTCACTTTATTTTAGGGAGGTGGGAACTTGTTTCGTTTCCCCCACCCCAGCTTTGTTGCCTGTGAGATTAAGAGACTGATCATTCAGGTAAAGTGCGCATTTCCTACCAACCTTTACCTGTTGACTCTAGTAACGTGCCATTGTTCTTTTCCAGGAACAAGAGAAACGTGAGAGAACGTGCCATTGTTCTTTTCCAGGAACAAGAGAAACGTGAGAGATCACGGGTCCTCCCGTGCCCCAGCCCCTCCATCCACCCTCACCTTGCTGGCTCTGTGCTGGTACTTAGGGACACACTGGTGAGCAATATGCCATCCGCAGCCTCAAAAGAATTCACAGTCTAGCAGAGGATTCCAACAAATAAATAATTTCACCCAGTGATATGTACTAGAAATGGGGAAACTCGGCGGGTTGTGGGAGCCTTGAAAGGTGGTACCTTCCCAAGGGGAAATGAAGTCAGCAAGATCTTAGAAGTTAAAATTGAAAACTGAAGGAATAGAATTTAGGAATACAAGGAGTGGGAAGAAGGCTTTACACTCCGCTGGAACACAATGCGAGGGATAAAATGGAGAGAGGGAGACCTGAGGAATAGGCAGGACCACATCCTCAAGAGTCTTGTAAGCTTTCGTAAGAAATTTGGTGGGGGTGGGGGTGGGGTGGGGAAAAGAGGATATCTGTAAAAATAGTAAAAATAGTTAAGCCCAGCCAGTGTGGCTCAATGGTTGAACATCAACTCATGAACCAAGAAGTCACGGGTTTGATTCCCAGTCAGGGCTCATGTGAGCTCAATTCACAGTAGTAGGTGGTGTGCAGGAGGCAGCCAATCGCTGATATTTCTCTCTCATCGATATTTCTCTCTCTCTAAAAACATGTTTAAGAAACAACATGTACTTCCCAAAATATTGTAAAAATAAATAAAGTTAAAACAAGAAGACATTTGGATCATTCAAGCAGCTCAAAAACTTTCAATGGCTTCCCGCTACCTACTGAATGAGGTCCCAACTTCTTAGCCTGGCATTCAAGGCCTTCCCCAACCTGTCCCCCACCTTCTCCAAAAGGGCTGCTCATGCTCCTCTTTGACAGGAACCCCTTCTCTTCTGCTCGGCTCTGTTCCCAGCTACACTTCCCTCCTCGTCATCCTCCAGACGCATCAGGTTCTCACTGTTACTTCCACACTCATGCTCTTCCCTCCACTGGGTACACTGCCCTGCCTGCTGCCTTGTGTAATCCCGTTCTTCCCTGAAAATTCCTCTAGGTCCTCACTTTCTCTCCAGGAAGCTCCCCTGGTCCCTCGGGTCCCAAAGGGTCTCTGCTCCCTCTCAGTTGCTGGGATATCGGTGTGTGCCCCTCTTTTGGCGGCTTATTTCACATCGCCTTGTGCCATCTCCTATGTAGGAAGCTTTAACTCTGCAATCAATTATGAGCAACTTGCGGTCAGGTGCTGGGTCCGACAGCTGATCCTTCCACCTGCCCACCCCGTGGGCCCTCACATCACCAGTGTTCAGAGTCTGTGCTTTACGCTTCTTTAGGCTCATCCCTCCTCCTGATACACTGCCGTCACCACCATCCTTCCAGGATCCAAGATAAAGTCATCAGGAGAGGGTGATGGCAGACTGCACTGTGGTAATTAAGCCCCGGATTTAATTAAAGCTGTGGTTGATGGCGGAACATAAAAGGCTTAGTGCAGAGCAGAGAGTGGCTCCCTTTGGCTAATTAATCGCTGTTCTGCTGCTAGTCCAGAACGCTCATGGCTAACCGGATTCCCGGGCACGGCAGGGGCAGCTGGAGGTCATTTCTCTTTTTCCTGCTCCAGACCAGGCCACGCTGGGGACATCTGCTGGTTGAATTTTAAACTTCCCAGGAACAGGGATGTCACAGCTTCCTTTACCGCTTTTGCCACTGTTAGGAAGATCTGCCTAGGGCCCAGACTATTTTCGGTTGCAAAATAAAATACTTGAGTTCCAATTGCATTTCCTTCCAATCTAATCTCTTCTGGGACTAACACCCAAATGCTTTTGAGTGTTCCGCAAATGGTTGATTTTCCAGCCTTTTCACCACAGATCTCATCTTCCAATGGTCCAAGGTCCCCTCCTAGTCAGCCACAATCCCACTCTGGCCTTGACCTTGTTGCTAAGTGACTTTCCGTTGGTATTTGAGTGACGAGCTTTGGATTTCCTCTTCTCCTCCTGATAATGGAGAACATAAAATAGAATAAGCATTGTTAAGAGAGTCACTTAAAATGGAGTCGGGAGATCATGAAGGAGGTGAGGCCTAGGCATGTCTCATGTCTCAGTTCTTGGAATTTTTGTTAAGTTGCCGACATGTTGCTACACTCAGCTCAAGGCCAAGACAAACATCTGGGTCAATGATTGCTACAAGGACGTATATGGACCTTGCCTCCTCCTCATGGTGACCAGACTGTAAGCATTCTTCACCTTGAAAGGAACCAACCCCTGCATCATTCATTTACATAATGGGTGTAACCAGTTCTAACTGACCTAGCCAACACCCTTCATCTACCTGGGGCACCAGAATTAGAACAGCACCGATGGTCTTGCCCTTTATAAACCCTGCCTATCTTTGTTCCCTTCGGAGCACAATTTAGGTTGCTACCCGAATCAGTAGACCGACCGCATTACCATTCTTCCTATCCTCAAAGAAATACTTTTTATTCTTTATTACAACTTAAACCTTGTTTTTGGTTAACACCCCTCTACCTGCTGAAGTTGGCAGACACTCCTTTTAGTCACGGTTCTGTCACTGTTAGGGAGATCTGCGAAGGGCCCAACCCTTTTTAGTCAAAGCATAGAAGTGTGTGAAGTGCATTAATATTATGTGTACAGCTTAACCCCTTTTAAAAATTTGATGTCATCATCACCTAGTTCAACATGTAGAACATTTCCAGGACCCCGAACGGTGGCTTCATGTCCCTTCTCAGCTTATAACCACTCATCCTCACTCCCAGAGAAAACCACTGTTTTTCTTTCTCTCTGTCATCATCAACTAGTTTGGGGGAACAACGTCTCATAACTCTTGACAATATTTTTTAAATATATTTTATTGATGTTTTTACAGAGAGGAAGGGAGAGGGATAGAGAGTTAGAAACATTGATCAGCTGCCTCCTGCACGCCCCCCCCCCCACTGGGGATGTGCCCGCAACCAAGGTACATGCCCTTGACCGGCGGTCAGGGCACTCTTGACAATATTTTATGCTCAATGGTCCATCAGTGTCTGATACCCGTGTCAATGCCATTCCTGTCAAAGACCCCCGGAGACACACCTGTAATTGAATAAGTTGGATACTCACTCCGGGGGGGGCAGAATACACGTGATGGGGAACTGCGGGGGCATCTGGAAAAGAGGGTGCAGGAAGGACTTACAGGATTGAGGCTTTTGTTAGGTGATTTCAGGGAGGCTTTAAAGAAGCAGGACTTGGCTCTGGATTGGATGCTGTCAGGAAGCGGAGGTAATTCTCTGACTGGGGATTTGAGTGATTCTTATCTTGAAGGAGGGAAGACGACTGAGGTTACAGCAGCCCTTAGTAAGAAGCAAGAGTCTCTTATATGAGGGTAGAGAGTGGTTGTGTTAGGGGCAGAAACAGAATATTGGGGGCTAACTATGGCTATGGGAAATATTAATCATGCTCTGTTAACCGTGATTGCCTTGTTCTGGTTAAAGAAAGGACATTCTAACCTAGCTGGGAGTTGTGCACCCCCAAATTGTAAGAGAACATTTGTTTGGTCAATCATAGAGGTAGAAGTAATTCCTGGAAGAAATGGGTTTAGGAAATGAGTTATTGAGGTAAAGGAAGGCCCTTGGAGCTTGGGAGTGAGGAAACTAATGGTAAGCTGCTGGGCAGGGGAGGGCAGGGGAAAGGAGAAGGGATAGGGGAAAGCAGGGCTTGCTCCCGGGAGGGAGAGCCCACTGGGTCCTCCATCCCAAGGGTTTTAAGAGTGAAGATTTGAGGGGAGGTCCCAGGGGAAGATTTTAATAGAATATTCAGCAGTTTTCCAGGTGTGTCCTTTCAGGGTTGAGGTCTTCACTGGTTGATTGGCTGGCACCAGGGTAGGGAGCATCATTCAATGCAGCTGGTCCTGACATCCACTGTGGCTGCTTTTATTGCTTATCTGGGTGTGTTAGGGTCACTGAAGGAGGAATGCATGAGGCCAAAAGTGGCAAACAATTATAAATGGACTAGAAGCCCAGTGCACGAAATTTGTGCACGAGGGGGGGGGGGGGTGTCCCTCAGCCCAGCCTTCACCCTCTTCAATCTGGGACCCCTCGGACATCCCTCTCACAATCCAGTACTGCTGGTTCCAAACCACTTGCCTGCCTACCAGTCTGATCACCCCCTAACCACTCCCCTGCCAGCCTGATCGATGCCTAACTGCTCCCCTGCTGGCCCGATTGCCCCCAACTGCCATTCCCTGCCGGCCCGGTCACCCCTAACTGCCCTCCCCTGCAGGCCGGTCCCCCCTAACTGCCCTCCCCTGCAGGCCTGGTCCCCTCCAACTGCCCTCCCCTGATGGCCATCTTGTGGCATCCATCTTTGACCACATGGGGGCAGCCATCTTGTGTGATGGCATGAGGGTCAATTTGCATATTATCTCTTTATTATTTAGGATTAGGTCATCTGGAAAACCAGATGGGCTGAGCCCCAAAATGGTGCCAGCAGCCAGGGACCAGGCAGTCAGAGGTTTGGGGTTCTTTTTGGTGTTTTTGTTTTGTTTTGTTTAACCTTTTGCATTAGGATGTCGAGTGTGACTCGACACGGTTAGCATTAGAATAAAGAAATCGAGAAAAAAGCAAGTGAGTGCAAAGGGTTAATGTATTTTTTAATTTATTTCAGAGAGGAAGGGAGAGGGGGAGAGACAGAGAAACATCAATGATGAGAGAGAATCATTGATTGGCTGCCTTCTGCACGTCCCACACTGGGGATCAAGCCCGCAACCCAGGCATGACCAGGAATTGAACTGTGACCTCCTGGTTCATAGATTGATGCTCAACCACTGAGCCACTCTGGCTGGTCAGGCTAGAAGTTTTAAAGGACTCTAGGCAGGCTTTTTCTGCGGGTCCTGATCCTGGGCAAGTCTGGAGGGGAAAGATAATGGTCTTAGCGAATGGAATGTGGTCTGAGCAAAAGGGAATGTCGATTGTGAAGTGATCTAAAGGTCAGTTTCCCAGGGGAAAGGGTATCAATTCAATTATTTGATCAGACCTAACAGGTATGGTGCTAAGATACAACTGAGGCATAGATGTCATCTCTAAGGAGGAAAGGTCAGGGGCTCCAAACTGTGTGACCAGCGATATGCTAGGGGAGGAAAAGTCACCCTGGGGTGATGTCCCACCCTACAACTGATTGTCCATTGCTAGGCACCTGGGGCTTTCCACCCTGGTGACCTGTACCTGGCCCATTGCCCTTGCTCTGCTCATGTCTGTCCAACTGCCTACCACACTACCACACCTTGATGCCTGGCTGGAGGAAGAGGATAGGAATGAGAATCTCTGAGGCTGCTCCAACATTCACCACCACCCTTTACCCCTCTTCCCTCCCCCCGACCCCCCCCCATCAGGTCTAACTTTACAACTGAGGGGGAATTCCCTCCCCCAAGGCAGTCGCCAGAGCCCTAGCTGGGAGGAGTAGGGACTTTGGAGCCCAGAGGAAGGAGTCCAGGCTGAGGGGGCTTCCTGCACAGGGAGGGGCATGACATCCGCCCCCCCACTTAGGAGGGGAAAACTGGGGAGGCCATTACTCTTTCTACTTTTGGGCTCCTTCCATTCCTTCAGGAGTTTACTTGGCCTTAGCAATGGCCTGCTTCCCAGAATCTCTCATCAAAAATGATTCTTGGAGGCCGAGCCAGTTCGGGGAAGCCCAGAAGCCAAGGAAGGCCTGAATTCCCACTCCTGCACTGCTTTTCCTGGCTCCCAGCCTTGTTATCATCGATCCCATCAAATGCCTGGAAAAGCTCCCAGCCTGCAGAACAGGAGCCGGCCTGGCAGGTGCCAAGTTCTCAGCAGGTTTGGGAAAATGAGGACGGCGTGAGGGGAGGGCCCTTACCGACCACATGGCATCAGCCCCAGCTTAAAATCCCCCTCAGCCTGCTTCCAGCCCCCGTGGCGAGGGTTGCACCCTTATCAGAAGCCCAGGGCCCTTCAAGACTCAGCCAGTTAGACTCACTCCAAAGCAGCAGGCCGGTCCCTCCACGTGAAGCGCTCAGCCGTGCATTTGTTTGTGCTGCATCTTTCCTGTCCGCGTTCTGTCCAGTCTTGCAAACCCAGCAGAGTTGACACTTTTTCTGAGAAATCCTTCCTGGCTGAATCCCTAATATGCACTGACATTTCCACAATCGCTTACGTAACAGTGCAGTGGGACAACCGTGTGCAGGTCCGCCTCCCCTCACGGCCATGGGCTCCTGGAGGGCACAGATGCCATCTGATTCATCTCAGTGGGCCTAGCGCAGAGCCTGGAGTTAGGACTATAGGGCGATGCGATCCTTAAGGGCTTCCTGCCACAGAAGAACAAAGACCAGGAAAAACTTGCTGGACACCAGGAATCAGACCATGCAAGGAGCTGAAACTGTCCTCAAGACACCTGATTGCACATCCCAATTCCATCTGCATTCCAAGCTCACTGACTCAGCCCCGGGGCCCATTGACGACAAGAGCTTTCCTTAAATAAATTCAATTTTTCTTTATCCGCCATCTGAGATGGCTGCTTAGCCTGCCCCCGGACACCATGTTAACCTTTCACCTGGCACAGTGGGTTAAAAGAATGAGGGAATGTGTAAGAGGCACCCAGAGCCGGGCTTGCAAACACAAATGCCTTCAGGGTCCAAGTAAGTCGGGTAAATTGGTATAAAATGATAAGGGGGCAGTGAGTGATTTGCATAAAGGAGTTCAAATTTGGTTAGAGAAAATGGGTGGGTGGAATTCAGCCTCTGTTCAATACAATGTAATAAAATAGTAATTATTTTAGCCCAGCCTGTGTGGCTCGGTGGTTGAGCATTGATCTACAAACCAGAAAGTCAAGGTTGGATTCCTGGTCAGGGCACATGCCTGGGTTTCAGGCTCAAATCCCCAATAGGAGGGCATGCAGGAGGCAGCCAATCGATGATTCCCTCTCATCATTGATGTTTCTCTCTCTCTCTCTCTCTCTCTCTCTCTCTCTCTCTCTCTCTCTCTCTCCCTCTCCTTTCCTCCCTCTGAAATCAATGAAAACATTTTTAAAAATAAATGAAAGAATAATTATTTTTAAACTTACTCTGCCCAGGAGATCAGGCGTAGTGATTCAGAGTGTGGACGTGTGGACGCGAAATGAGCTGCTGGGTTTGCATCCCAGCTCTCCCGCCTCTTAGCTGTGGGACTTTGGTCACATCACTTAACCTCTCTGAGCCTCTGTTTCTTATTATTGTTTCTGGAAATAATAATACTAATACCTACCTTATAGGGTTGGAGGATTCTAAGAGGGAACACATGGAAAGTACATAAAAGGGTGCCTGACACATGGAAAACACCCAAGGGCTGCTCGCTGTTACTGTTCCTGGATGGTGAGCGCTCAGAGCAGCCTCTCTGAGCAGAGGACATGTGAACTGAGCCCTAGATGTCAATAAGGAGCCACGATACTGGGCTCTGGGAGGAGCATGTGCCCTGGAGAGGGAACAGCCAGGTCCTGAGGTCTGAGAAACAGAGAGAAGGCGGTGGGGCTGGAGGAGCCGGGGAGAGGGAAGGAGGCAAGGTCTGGAGGGCAGGCAGGGGCCAGATCCTGGAGGGCCTTCTAGGCCAGTGGTCGGCAAACCGCGGCTCACAAGCCACATGCGGCTCTTTGGCCCCTTGAGTGTGGCTCTTCCACAAAACACCACGTGCGGGCGCACACGTACAGTACAGTGCGATTGAAACTTCGTGGCCCATGCGCAGAAGTCGGTTTTCGGCCTGGGCGGGTCTATTTTGAAGAAGTGGCGTGAGAACACTCAAGGGGCCAGAGCCGCGGTTTGCCGACCACTGTTCTAGGCTATGGAAAGAAGCCTGGTTTTTATTCTGCAAGATGGAAACCACTGGGGAGTTTGTTTTAAAATATAGATTTTATTATTATTTAGGTATGATGAGAACAGGGGACAACTGCCATTGAAAAGACAGTTCGCGATACTCACAGATCCTAAGGGAGGAGTCACGCCATGCTGCAGGGGGCTCCAGGGGGAAGCACCAGGTTGGTCAGGGGGCAGAGAAAACAAGGGGGAAACTTGGGCCACAGTCTTCATTGTGGTTTCCACGGTAAGAAGGGATGAGGCAGGGTAAGCAGGCTTAGGATTGGCTGGTGGGAATAATTCCCGTGGGCCCTGAGGCATGGGGGTAGCTTGGAGGCGAATCCGACGGGACCTCAAGGGCCTCTGCTGAGGACACTGGTTGGATTACACGCGGCAACTTGAGGCCCATCTCTTCTTCCTGGGATTCGCTCCTGTGTTTCCGCCCCCGGTTGTGGACGGCGCTATCTCACTCTTCTGGTGTTAAGGGCATAGTAAAGGGATTCTAGGACATGCTCCTTCCAGATCAGAGGAAGAAGTAAAGTGCCCAACACGGTGGCTGGCACACAGTAGAGACTCAACAAATCGACAGCCTTTTCTTCCATACGGGAAAGTAGAAAGTCGGCGGGTCTGGTGTCAGACAGACCATGGCTTGGTCTACCACCCACTGGCTGGGTTACCCTAGACGTGTGATTTCACCTCTCTGCATCTCCCTCCCCCAATCTGTTTTTTCACAAAAATATATTTGTATTGATTTATTGATTTCAGAGAGGAAAGAAGAGGGAGAGAGAAATAGAAACATCAATGATGAGAGTGAATCATTGATTGGCTGCCTCCTGCATGCCCCCCACTGGGGATCAAGCCCGCAACCCGCCATGTGCCCTGACCAGAATCGGACCGTGACCTCCTGGCTCAAGGTCGATGCTCAATCACTGAACCACACTGCCGGCTGGGTCCTTCCCCAATCTGGAGGCAGAGTTAAGAGCACTTTGCCCCCTCGCCTAGTAGCTCAGTTGGTTAGAGCAGTGGTCGGCAAACCGCGGCTCGCGAGCCACATGCGGCTCTTTGGCCCCTTGAGTGTTCTAACGCCACTTCTTCAAAATAGACTCGCCCAGGCCGAAAACCGACTTCTGCGCATGGGCCACGAAGTTTCAATCGCACTGTACGTGCGCGCCCGCACGTGGTATTTTGTGGAAGAGCCACACTCAAGGGGCCAAAGAGCCGCATGTGGCTCTCGAGCAGCGGTTTGCCGACCACTGGGTTAGAGCATCATCCCGATACACCAAGGTTGTGGGTTTGATCCTGTCAGGGAATTCAAGAAGCAACCAATGAATGCATAAATAAGTGGAACAACAAATCTCTCCCTCTCCCTCTCCCTCTCCTTTTCCCTTTCCCTCTCTTCCCTCCCCCCTCGCTCCAAGAAAAAACAGCATCTAGCACTTCTGGTGGTTTTGAGGATTAAATGAGGGGCCAGGCTCCCAAGGTGGAGCCCAGACTTCAAGAGAAATGGGGCTGAGCCCCTGCACCTCCTCTCAGCTCCCACCTCTCAGCTGGCAGCTCCTCAGAAGCCAGCAGAAAGCTGTGTTTACTCTGCCGAGTGGCATCTCCAGGGAGGGAGGAGGGAGAAATAAATCTTCCTGCCGCTGCTTTGGAAAGCGGGCTGATAATTGTCTGCCTGCTCGTAAACATTCGTCTGCTGGCCCCACTGATTAACCCCTGGGCCCCAGGGCTGAGGTGAAGCTGTCTGCGTGTGGTTTGCTTGGGAGGGTCCGGAAACTTCCAGGAGGCTGGGCATGGCTTCTGGAGCCTTCAGAGAAGATCTAATTCAGGAGGATCTAAACGGTCAGGAGGATGGGACAGAATAACCTCAAGACCAGGGTTTGAAATTGACTCTACTTGGCCTGCTGTCCGCCAGACCCCTGTCTCAGCAATGCAGGCCCCAAAGGGAGGCTAGGGCGGAAACTGTTCTGCAGGTTCAGGCAGGGATGCTGTCCTGTGTGTGAGGGGCTGGACCAGCGATGCCTACTCACCTCAGACAACAGAAACCCACCCTAGAGGAGGGGAGCCCAGATCCTGGGCCATGCCTAGCTGTGTCTGGTTAGGAGGTTGCCTTGGGCCGTCTCTAACTATTCACAAGTGAGCATACCTGTCTAGCTTGCCAAGCACTTCCCCACCTGTTTTCTCATTCAACCAGCCCCACAGAAGCAGGAATTAGCCCCCTGTGATGCAGTGGTTCAAATACAGACTTTGTTTCTCGCTGGCTGTGTAGCTTTGGGGCAATCACTTCACCTCTCTGAGCCTCACTCACCTCACCTGTAAAAGGGGAGAAGAGCCACCACCCCGCCCCTGCAGTTTTGCTGTGAAGCTTAAATAAAACCATGGATCTCAAGAACTCAGTAGTGCCTGGTGCGGGGTCAGCAAATTTGTCAGCTCCTCCTTTGAATTCACCATTTTACAGAGGAGGAACATGAGGCTCCAGTGAGTTTCCAAATTATACTCATCTGAATGTTTTAAAAATTATCATACAAACGCATCGTGAGCACAAGTTAAAGTTGTATTTCACGTAATCATGAGGAAACTATCAGGATGATAAAGCTAGTTCGGAGGACTGACGGGTATAATCAATGAAGCATGGAGAACACTGGAAGAAGATTGCTAATCAGATTCCAGCCCCAAACGCCCTACAGTGCGTGACCTATGACCTTTGGGTTATAACCTATAATCTCTACTGGTCAGAAATCATTTGTATCACTCTTGGATATCTGTTTTCTACAAATTAGCATCTTAGTTCTCAGACCTATAAAACGTCTGGGCCTGAATCCATAGGGAGCCATGACCCTTGGGGGCCTGTTTGATGATGCCCCCTGGGGGCCACAGTTTGGACTTATCTGTGCTCAAGCAAGTGAGCTGAGACCCCCGAGGCTCCTGCAGCCTCCAGCCCCTGCACTGGTTAATTTTGCAGTGAGACGCCCAGGCAGCTCAGGGCTGGAGGAACAAGCAGCAGCAAAGAAGCAACAGATGGGTTTCCATGGTGACTGCCTGCTAGAGCTCTAAGTGTCTTCTTTCTGAACTGAGATGGAGGTGCGGCAGGAAGAGCATGGGTGCGGGAGGGGAAAACCTGGTCCTGATCTACCCCAGATGGAAGCTTGGTGTCCCTGGGGCAAGTCATCTCACCCCGCTCTGGGCTGAGGAGGAACAAAGGATACCATTTGTTAGGTGCCTGCTCTGTGCCAGGCATTCTCTCATTTAATTCTCTCCCCAGCAAGCCTTTGAGAAAGAAGCTATTACCAGCATTGTATAGATGAGGAAACAGAAGCACAGAGAGGTGGAGTAACCGGCACAGGAACACACAGCTTGTTAAGAGCACCTGCGCTGTGCTCTTCACCACAGCCCCATGTAGTGCTCCAGGCCCCTTTCTCCTAGAAGACGAGATACATTCCTTCCGGAGATGTCACGCCCTCCCAGAAAAGTTAGGGTGGTGGGGAAGCAGAGTCAGGGTGCAAAGAGGGGGCACTTCCGATCAAACACAGTGACGTTAGCTTCCATTTCCTGCCTGGGCACCTTGACCAATATGATACCTGGCACCTCAGACAGGAAGCAACTCCATGCTCAGGCAGCCCTCAGACCTGCCCCCACCCCCCCCCCCACCCTTGCCCCTCCCGCCCCAGGCAGCATGATAACACCACAGCCATGGAACAAACACGGCTGAGCTCTGGGATGCCATCCAGAGCATCTCCTTATCTGTCAAACTGCCCTGCAGGAAACAAACAAGCCTCCTGACCCCTCCCAGAATCCTCCCTTTGTTGAACTATAGCCCAGTGCCTCCTCCTCCCCCCCTCCTCCTCTTTCTCCTCTTCCTCCTCTTCCTCCTCCTCCTCACTGTTGTCCTCCTCTCTCCTGCCCTGTCTCACTCTCATCACCCCAAAGTGTTGGCTTCTGTTCCAGTGATCAGAGCCCAGGTATAGGACAGGCACGCCTGGTGGCTTTGATGGAGGCCCAGAGCCCTTAGCAGAGCCCAGACATGTATTTTTAGGACGAGCCCAGCTCAGTCCTGCCTGCCAGAATGCCCTGCCTTCTCTTTTTTCATCCAAGTCCCCAGGCAAGTATGTGAATGGCAGTTCAGACAAGCCCAGGCCCAGCTGGCCTGAGAGTCTCCTCTGCAAGGATGAAGGTAGGAGAAGGCGTGTGTGGGTGCTCAAGTGTGGGCATGGGCCTGAGCCAGCCAGGGGGCCTGGAGCTGGAGCAGGTGACCCACCACCATCCTCTCAACAGCTGGCCTTGGCCTCCTAGCCCTCCCAACTTTGTCCATCCATCCATCCATCTATCCATCCATCCATCCATCCATCCATCCTCTCCTTCAACAAGCTTTGGTTGGACATTCATTATGCTGGTACAGGGGATGAGAAGGATGAATTCCCAGCCTTAGAACCTGACTATCGATGTAAGAAATGTCCAAACCTGTAGGAAAATTTTGAGTTTATTTGAATCAAACTGATGACAATTGCCTGGAAGCAAAAACTCAACAAATTGAGAAAGTGCTCCAGAGAATGGCAGTTTTGCATCTGATTTTGTACACCAGAATCAAAGGAGAAAATGTAAGGAGGGTGACATGAAGTCCATGGGTGGTAGATTAAGGGGGCAGGAGAAAGCAAAGCGGGGGCGTCTCTGGGACTGGATAAAGAGTGAAAGGGAGAGACACATAACTTCTTTTACGTTGGTGGGTACAGGATAACTAATAACATTTACAGCACATGGAGATGGAATGCGGGGAGCCAGAGTGACAATGAGGGGTCGGAGGTCTCTGCTCTGGTGCAGCAGTTATGCCCTGAGGGGTCTGGAAAAGGGGCTTACCCTGACATTTCCAAGGTCTGTTGTCCTAGATGCAAAAAAGGCAACAGATAGGCTCACTGAAGGGAGAGATGGACCTTTGTCAAGGAAGTTCCAGGCCTAGGATGTGACCTCCGCCATGACCTGCTATGAGTTAGGAACTTCAATGTTCAGCCGAAACCGGTTTGGCTCAGTGGATAGAGCGTCAGCCTGTGGACTGAAAGGTCCCAGGTACGATTCTGGTCAAGGGCATGTACCTTGGTTGCGGGCACATCCCCAGTGGGGGGTGTGCAAGAGGCAGCTGATCGATGTTTCTCTCTCATCGATGTTTCTAACTCTCTATCCCTCTCTCTTCCTCTCTGTAATAAAATCAATAAAAACATATATATTTTTTAAAAAGGAACTTCAATGTTCAGCCCATCCTCTGTGGTCACTTTCAGTCTGAGTTTGCAAGGCCCACCACGCAAGCCTGCCCTGAGCTTGTCAGGGTTAACAGGTGGCCGCTTTCCAGTCTACACGACCTTCTCCCCACATTGCCCCCCTTCCCTCCAAGTCTTCCCCATCTCAGCTGCTGGCACCTCCACCCTGCCTGGGGCTCAGGCCACCCCTCACATCCCACCCATCAACAATCCTGTCATTTTGCCCTGGAGGAAGATGTCCCCGCTTTGCTTTCTCCTGCCCCCTTAATCTACCACCCATGGACTTCATGTCACCCTCCTTACATTTTCTCCTTTGATTCAAAATATATCTCACCCCTTTCCCTGTTCCCACACAGGTAGCCGCAGGGATTGTCCTAAAAGACACATTGTTATCCTTCAGGTCTTAGGGGAGGTGTTACTGCCTCAGACGCCTCCTCTGGCCCCTTGTTCAGTAATTGCCTGGTTACTGGTCTCTCTTTCCCTGGGACAGTGACCCAGGGCCATGTCTGTCTTCTGCAGGAGACGGAATGGTGCAGTGGCTGAGGGAACGGACCGCCGGGGTGTAGATTCTGGCTACGCTATGGGAATTTAGGCAAGTGACATGAAGCTCCCTGGGCCTCCGTTTCTGCATCTGTAAAATGGAATCATGATGGTATCTCCTTCGTGGCCCCCATAGGAAAGGATTAAATGAAAAAACAGCAATAGGAATGTTAGCTATTACTGTTCTTCAGTGGTATATTTCCAGTGCCTGGCATAAAGTTTGGCCAATATTTACCAGTAGTACTCAGTAAGTATTGGTTGGATGAATGAATGAATGTGTCTGGGTATAGAGAGATGAAGCAATGGCATGAGAACCTAGAGGAGGGCCCGAACCCAGTCGGAGGAGAGTCAGGGAGGCTTCCTATAGGAAGGGAGCTGATTCCCATAGGGCAAGCCATGGGCCGAATGCCTCGTTTATTTGGCCCATGTTAGCCTTTGCGTTTGACATGCTTGCTGTAGGGTGAGGAGTTAGCCCAGCAAACAGAGGGACGCCACGCAGGCAGGAGCAGTAAGAGTGTGTGCAAAGGCCTCTCACTACAGAGAGAACCTGACCCATGCAGGGAACGTCAGCCCATCGCTCAGTGACTGACCCTCTGTGTCATGCGAAGAGGCCAGATTCCCCCTTTGCTGGCCATTTGGAGGACGTTTTTGGGAGTAATGATAAGGAAAAAAAATCTGAGATGCTCTAAATTAAAATGACAGTGTCCGGGGAGTTAAAGAAACAGTACAGTTAGCCTGTAAGAGCTGACTGTGGGCCAGCGCGGACCTGCTGCACCCATCTCAGAACTGGCCCTGCTTCCCCCTCTCCCCTTCCCTCTGTCTGTGGTGACTGCGATCCTTTCAGAGGGCTTATATCTACCTCCACCCTCTACTTGATGCATCAAAACGGCTTGCAGAACTCCGGGATGACGAACATGCTGGCTACCCTACCCAGCCATGCCTCTGGCGCTTTAAACTCCACGCCTTGAAGGGTTGATGTGAGAATTCAGAGACACGGGCTGTGGTAGCTTGTGGCAAACTGAGGTGCGGTCCCTGCTGGTTGTTATTAGCAATCAAGGAAACTGGTTTGGAAGGGGTTAAGGGGAGACCCTGCCTCCCGGCCAGGAACGAATCAAGGCTGGCCGGGGAGGAGCCGGGCTGCCACTGGGAGGGAAAGCTAGGCTGGCCAGACGGCGCCTGGAGAGGGAAGGGAGAAGGCGCACAGGAGGGGCTAGGGGCCCTGGGGCAGAGCCTTGGTGCAGGGTCGCTGGCCTCTGCAAGGGGATAGCTCCAAGCCAGAGGGTGCAGGGTCAGCTGCTAGGGGTTGGAGGAGGAGGGGCTGAGCTGCCCGAGACGGAGACAGCGGTAGGGTGGGAGGGGACCAGGACCAAGAGCCCTCCTGGCCCCCCAGGCAGGGAGCACCGGCTACACCCAGGCCTTGAACTCAGCTGACCCTGATAGCCCACATGGGGCACAGGGTCTAATTTTAGCTCAGCCACAGGGCCCGGAGCCCAGGAGTGCCGGTCGACTGGCACAGGGGTGGCCAGGGCTGCTCTGGGACTGCTCAGGCGGCGGGGGCGGGTGGCGAGGGGGGGGGGGGGGGGGGCAATTGGGGAGACCAGCCCTGCACCCTGGCCAAGCTGCCTCTTGTGGGAGCCCTGACAGGTCCCCCATGGCCTGGCAGACAGTCGTTCCCATTGAGGGCCAGGTCAGGGGGTTCAGCCAGAAGGGCAGAAGGACACAGCCCAGCAGTCTGGACAGAGGTTGCATCAGCCTGAACAGTGCTTGGGGGCAGGGGGCCCTGCTGGGAGGGCAAAGGCTGGCTCGCTTGTCCCAAGACCAAGGAAGCAGAGTCCTGACCACAGGAACGCAAGGCCAGAAAGCTGGGCCCTTCCTGGCCCCCTGGCGCCTGGGTGGTGACTTGCTGTTTGGCCCTGCGCAGGCGGCCTGCTCTTGATGAGCCTCAGTCTTCCCATCTGTACAATGAGGGCGCTGCACTAGGCTGATCCCAGCTCCAGCGGCCCACCCTCAGGCCCCTGCTCCTCCTGCTCCCCCGGCCCTGGCTGCGTGGCCACATGCAGTCGTGGAGAAGGAAGTCCCTTTGGCTGGCACTGCTGGCCTCCTGGCTCCTCGGCCTCCTGGGGGTCTTTCCCCTTCTCCGCCTGGCCGTGCCCACCGGACCTCGGGCAGGGGCCCCCCAAGGCTGGCCCCGCTGGCTGGATGCAGAGCTCCTGCAGAGCTTCTTCCAGCCTGGGGAGCCCCCAGAAGATGCCCCTCAACTTCCTCGAGGCCCCCGTGGTGGCAGCTGCGACTGGGGAGCTTGCTTTGACCCCTCGAAGTGCAGGAGTGGTGGCTTCAAGGTGTTCGTGTACCCCGCGGCCGGACCCACGTCTGAGACTCAGCACAAGATCCTGGCTTCCATTGAGGGGTCCCCCTACCACACAGTCAGCCCCTCCGAGGCCTGCCTCCACCTCCTCAGCCTGGACGCCCCGGCTGGAGAGTGCAGCCTGGTGCCCCCGACATGGAATGGGGGCAGGAACCACCTGGTCCTGCGGCTCCACCCGGCCTCCTGCTCTTGGACCTTCCCGCCGGGACAGGCAATGGTGGCCGAGGCCAGCCCCACGGTGGACGCCTTCCGGCCCGGCTTCGACGTGGCCCTCCCGCTTCTCCCTGAAGCCCACCCGGTTCGAGGTGGGGCTCCTGGCCAGCTGCGCCGGCACAGCCCCCACCCCGGGGTGGCGCTGCTAGCCCTGGCGGGGGAGAGGGGCGGCTGGCGCGTGGCCGGTCCCGCCGCCCCTGCCTGCCCCTGGGACGGACACTGCGAGCAGGACCATGGACCGGAGCAGTAAGTGCACCTTCCCTTCGGGGGCTGAATGGGAGGGGCCTGTAATGGGCGCGAGCGCAGAGGACACGGTAGAGGGAGGACGGAGATGGAGAACCAGCCACAGCAGGCGGCAGCCAGGTTAGACGGCAGGGAGCACGACCCCCAACATGGCGAGTTGCTGCAAGAGGTGGCCAAGGCAGGTTTTGGAGTCTCCCTCGGGGATCTTTAAAAACAAAAAACATGACTCACTCTTACTCTTCTTACCGTATTCCAATTTAATATTTTATTTGACAGAACACTTCTGTAGTGTGTGCTCTGTGCTACGCACTTTCATAAATCTTGATTATAATAAGATAATACTAGTTGCTATCATTGTTCGTGTACCCGCACTGAGGCTCAGAGAGGTCAAGTAGTTTGTTTGAAGCCACCCAGCCAGAAAGAGAACAGCCAGTATTTTAATTCAGAATTGCCTTCAGCATTAGAATTCTGAGGTTTTGTTTTTCTTTGTTTTTTTTTAAATATATTTTATTGATTTTTTTACAGAGAGGAAGGGAGAGGAGAGAGAGTTAGAAACATCGATGAGAGAGAAACATCAATCAGCTGCCTCCTGCACACTCCCTACTGGGGATGTGCCCGCAACCAAGGTACATGCCCTTGACCGGAATCGAACCTGGGACCTTTCAGTCCGCAGACCAACGCTCTATCCACCGAGCCAAACCGGTTAGGGTGAATCCTGAGTTTTAAGGAAGAGTTTATGATCAACCCCAAGCTCCTTGATTCACCACGGCCTCCCTCACGTTTCTGACCAGGCGCTCGGCACCGGGGTGAGACCCTGCACTCTGGCTCCAAAGCCCGTGTTTTTCCACCTCAAATGCCTCAAAGCCATGGAGATTAGTCACAAATGGAAGCTGCTCTTATGTCTAATTTGGGGGATTAGCCTCTCCAGGAAACAGCCTTTGGTTACAGGAAAAATGTGAACGAGGCTAGACTTACAGAAGAACTTCCTGCTAGTGAGAGTCCCAGTACATATAAGGAGCACCAGAGCCTAAGAGTCATGGAGAGCTCTTAGAAACTTCTCTCTACCTGGCTATTTGGGGTGACATACCTTAGGTGATAGAGCAATTAACCCCTAAGCACCCTAACCCCTCTGCACCCCCAGGAGGCCAGCAGTATCCAAAGGCTGGCTGGGCAAGCAAGAATATTTTCATATATAATATGAATATGTTCATTTTTATATCAATCCTGAAGTTGTCCAGGGTCCCCAAAGCAGAGGATTCCCTCTCCATCTCCCAGGGCAGACCTGAGTGGGAACCCGTCCCCCCGATCTCCTTCCTTTACTCCTGTCCTCTCCTGGAACAACATGCGCTGTTCTGAGCTCCACTTCCCTCCCAGGAATTGTTCACCTGCCCACACTCCATTTTTGCCTCTGCTTGGGGCTTTTGGGGCTTCTCTCCGCCAAAGGGCACTTGTGCGAATGAATCCCTCCACCTCCTCTAGGGAGCACCCCGCCGCCAGGGCTAAGGACAGAATTTCCCCCATCAGCTCCTTTCGGCCAGGAGCCACCCCTGCCGCTACCTGAAAAGTCAGGATCCCCCAGGTACCCCGAGCCCAGGTTTCACCTTAGGTGACAAGGTTCCTCCATCACCATACCCCACGCCCTTTTCTGATCCGGCACTTAGCTACTCTTGCTTATAGGAAGTTCTTTCAGCGGACTTTAGTTGCTGCTGAATGCAATTGGTTGTTGGTGAATCTGAAAGCTATTGCAGCCTCCACTTCTTTGAGAAACTGAAAGTTAGGGAACTGCGCACAGTAGGTAAATGCTCACTCAATGTTTACTGATTGATTCAAAATTGGCCGGAACTGGCCAACGTTTTCTAATCAGCTTTCTCATCCTCTGAATAGCATTTTTGATAAGCTTATTTCCAAGGTATGACGCCTGGCAGGCTCGAATACTGTCCTCGGAATGTCAGGAAGTACTGTCTTTGGCTTCAGCCCACCTGTAGGCAGCAGGAGTTCTAATCTCTGGGGTAGTTCGAGCCTCAGTTTCCCTGAAGTGCCAGATAGCTCCCTACTCGAGCCGGACAGTATAGGGACAGAGTCACAGAGAGAGGCCTGCAGCCCTGGGGTCAGCCCCTGGAAGGCAGCCTGAGTAAACAACTGCCGGCCAGAGAAAGACGCTTTAGCTCCGCTGGCAGCAGCGAGGAGGAGGGAAGAAGCGAGTATTTGGGGAAAGCTTGCTCTGGGCTTGGTGCTGTGGGTAAGTCATGCCCAACCCTCTGATGCACCCTCAAGGGAGGTATTCGTATCCCCATTTCCAGGAACAGGAAACTGAGGCTCAGAGAGGTGGAGGGAGCCAGCCCAGGGCCTTTTGACAAGCTCCTTGATTCACCACGGCCTCCCTCACGTTTCTGACCAGGCGCTCGGCACCGGGGTGAGACCCTGCACTCTGGCTCCAAAGCCCGTGTTTTTCCACCTTTGTTGAACAGACGCCTGTTGCTTTGGAATAAGCCTCCACCCACTGAAATTGTTACTTATTTTTATGAATAGGGAATTCATTCCCGTGGCACAACATTCCAAAGGCACAAAGGGGCATGCAGTGAAAGCTCCCTCCCACCCCGAGTCTGGCCACCCCGCTTTCCTTCCTGGAACCAAACACCGCTGCTTCTCGTGTCCTTTCTGAGGTGCTCTGTGTGGGAACAAGCAACATGTGTACAGGCTCTCCCTGTTTTTAATTTATTTATTTACAAGTTCAATGCAGGTTTTAAAGTCCCCTGGCCCATCTCCGCTGGGCACAGGGGGTGCAGTGCCCAGGGCCCATGATACTTTTGGGATCCTGTGAAATTATTTTCATTTTTTTTCCCCAAAAATTAGGAGAAAAAAAATAAACTTTTAGGTAGAAGAAAATATTTTCATTTATAATATGAGTATGTTCATTTTTATATCAGCACAGTTACCAAATATAATTATTTTTCATGGCAAAGGGGCCACAAAGGCCAAAGTGCCGAGGGCATCCGAAGGTAGGTAGAGCCACACTGACGCCAGCCTTGGGCAGTAAGGCCCTGAGGCCTGGACAAGCACTTACCTGGTCACAGAACCCTAAGAGGCAGTTACCACGATGACCCTTCCATCACACACACACACACACACACACACACACACACACACTCATCTCGCCTCTGCTTGTTTACCTCTACTCATGAGGAGCTCACCAGCTCCCAAGGCCACCCACTACTGGCCACTTACAACCAGCTCGTTACTAGAATTTGTGTTGAAGCTGACTTTTCAGGCATTGGATCCATCGGGCCTGGGTCTGGCCTCCATGGCACACTGGGAATTCATTCATTTAGCACCCGCTGAGTGCCCACTCTCTGCCAGGCACTCTGCTAGGTCCTGGAGATACTGAGCTGAGGGAGGCACAGCCCTGTCCTCACGTAGTTGGGCCTTGTAGGAGAGACAGACAGGTCCCTGGTTATAACACATGGTTATGCAGAGAGAAGCTGTGCAAGCTGCCTGCCGGCTCCTGTACTTCAGAGCTATGTGACCTCTGTGGGCCTCCGTTTCCTCACCTGTAAAATGGGTTACTAACATCACACACCTACCATCTCATAGGGTTGCTGTGAGAGTGAACTGAGATAATGACTGTAAAGCACAAAGTATGTGCTCAATAAAGGCTAGCTTGGCTTCTTACCACTCCAGGGCACACAGAGGCGGTGAGGCAGAGAGGAGGGCGCCATCTCTAGAGAAATCAGGGAGGCTTCCTGGAAGAAGTGATGTTTGAGCTTAGATATTAAGATCTAGTAGGATTCCTTGGGCTGCAAGGCAGTGGAGGGGTGCTCCAGGCTGAGGGAGAAGGACGTGCAGAGAGGGAACTGCTGAGGCTAATGAGGACTGAGGGGTGTAGTTCATTCTGCAGGCTCTTTGTTTCTGGGTTCTCTGAAGCCTTAACCTCAGGCACTTTCAATCCCTTAGGGCTTCACTGGGGGGTGAGGGGTGGCTACAGCTGTCTGGTGCTGCCCCTTTTAATGAGGTGGAGGGTGTTCTGTTGTTTAACTTGAGGCTTCTTCCAGGGAAAGCCTGGCGGACACCTTAGCACTGGAGGAGGAGGGCTGGGGTCTCTGGGAGACCCCTCGCAGCAGCTCTGAGTAGTTCAAGCCACCAGGGCCCAGAGTGAGCACCTTGGTTCTAGTTCCAGCTCTGCCCAACTCTCGCCGAGACCCTGAGCTCCTCTGAGTCGGAGACTCCGTCTCCCCATCTGTTCAATGAGAGTTGGTCCAGAGACCAAAGACTCCCAGGACTGCTTCCTGAAGGTTCAGACTCAGGACCAGATAGGCTGGAGCTGAGAGGGATCCTGGGACCCTCTGGGCCCTGTCCATCAGTCCTACTCAGAGGAGGTCTGTGCACCCGAGTCCTGCCTGCCCACCGCCCCTTCCCTCCCAGCAGCTAGGTCATGGGCACTTCTCTGGGTGGGCTGTGGCCGCCCCCTGCCCCACAGGCACACAGCCTGAGTGTGGCCCTGGAGCTGGGGGAGGAGGTGGGAGGAACAGAGGCGGCCTGTCCTCTGGGCGAGGGGGCCTCTGGCAGCAGCTTCCTGTGTGGTTCCAGGCTGGGGGCCCAGCCCACCTTGTGACAGAGGAGCCTTTCATCGGCCTGGCTCTCAGGGCGGGGCGGGGGGGGGGGCGGGGGGCGGGGAGGAGGGGGGCAGAATGGAAGCCACTCAGGTGAGGGCTGCCTGAGAGTCTGCGTGTGGCAGAGCCGTGGGAGGGCTAACACATGTATGTCCAAGTCAGACTGGGCCTTGGAAAGTCAGGTCCCACTGCCTCCCACTTTGCAAATGAGGAAACTGAGGCCCAGAGAAGAGAAGGGAGGTGACTAAGACCGGCAGGGGCAGAGGTGGAGCTAGAACCCTGGGCTTTAGGTGTGGGCGGGGGGCGAGTGTGCCCCTGGGGCTTGTGTGGCTGAGTGTTTGTTAGCGTATGAGAGCACGATGGGGTGTTTGTGCATGGGGAGTCTGGGAGTGTTGGTGTGGGGCTGGGTGTCATGGAGGGAGCCAGGTGGGGGAAGGCAGTGTCTCAGGCCTCCTGTGCCTCCTTAGGACCCACCCTGGGGCAGCGCTGCCCAACGCCACCTTCTGCCTCATCCCAGGCCGCCGTCCTGATGCCTTGCGCTTCCTCCAAGCCCTGCAGGTACAACCCCAACTTGAGCATTCCCCATCCCCGTCCCCCCACACTCCGGAGCTGCCAGGTTCTCTGGGCCCCAGGCCAATGGCAGGAGAGCTGAGCTGCTCTTTGCTCTGGGACTCAGGTGCACCTGTGTCCATAGTCGCCTCACCCTCTGCACAGCACCCACACTCCCCCAAAACACGTTTCTCCTCTGCTTCTTGCCCCCAATAGCAGCAGCTGCTGACTTGGAAGTGGGAGGTGGGTGAGTGTGTGCAGGGTGGGGCTGGGCCCGCCAGTGACACCCCTGCCCCCCAGGCTGGCTGCATCCCTGTGCTTCTCAGCCCTCGCTGGGAGCTGCCCTTCGCGGAGGTCATCGATTGGACCAAGGCGGCCATTGTAGCCGACGAGAGGCTCCCTCTGCAGGTAGCTGAGGGCCCTGCCCATGGGGTGGGACTGGACCCAGGACATGGGAGGGACCCCAGGATCCCAGCCCCCAGTCTAGCCTCAGTCCTCCTCTAATGTAGTATACTGATGATCCCTCTCACCATCCCCCCTCCTCCCACCAAGCCTCTGGGATTCCATAGGATCAGAAGGAGGCAGACTTCTGAGGGTTCTGAGAGCACTTCCTGAGCCTCTTTCAGCCTCAGTTTCCCCATATGTACAATGGGATAAGTTAGACCAGGTGATTTCCATGGGCTCAGCCCCACTGGTCCATGACTACTTAAATACCCAATTTAAGGGAAGACCGCATGCATGCATGCATCCATGCATGCGCACGCGCGCACACACACACACACACACACACACATCAGAACTGGAGTGCCTCCATGTGGCTTTGGGTGGCCAAGGAAGACACAGTGACTTTTCCATCTGATGAAACTGATTTTGCCCAGCTCTGAAAAACGTGTGTGAGCCTTGAATCTGCTGAGAAGTGAGAATGGTGTAGAGTTAATAACATCTACTATTCATTGAGCCTCTACATTGTGCTGAGCACTTAATAGGTGCTGATTTAATCCTCACAACCCCCCTGAGGCAGGTACAAAGATTCTCCCCACTTTATAGACGGGGAAATAGACTCAGAGAGGTTAAGTAACTTGTCCCCGTCAGTTACTAAATGGCATTTACACTCAGCTCTCCGTGACCCGTGAACTCCGTACGCTTTACCTGGGACTTGACCCCGGGTGGCGGTGGCTAACTGGAGACCCACGGAGAGAGGGCTTCTGGTTCCCAGACCTCCACCCCAGGTTGTCCCCACCCGAGGGTCAGTCAGGGCTGACAAGGCCGCATGCCGGCTCCTTTGCTCCCTCTGCGGCCCAGGTCCTGGCTGCCCTCCAGGAGATGCCCCCCACGCGGGTCCTCGCCCTGCGCCAGCAGACCCAGTTCCTGTGGGACACCTACTTCTCCTCAGTGGAGAAGGTCATCCGTACCACCCTCGAGGTAAGGGGGACTCCCCTGGTGGGGGCTCCTGCCTCGCCCCTCTCCCAGCACCTCCTCTGCCTTGTCTGGGCTTCCCCCTTAAAGACGCTCCTGGGATGAAGCTGAGACTGGAGCTCTTGGATACGTTCCTTCCCCAGTGTTGGCCTCAGTTTCCCCATCCGTACAGGGACAGCTGTGCATGTACCCACGCCAGCTGATAGGTCCTGGCGGCCGGGCGCTGTGTTGGGAGGGGTTCTGGGGCTGGGAAGAATGTCATGAGGAAGGAGAGGGGGGCAAGCTCGCCAACACCTGCCAACTGTGGACACCATCCCTGAGTGCCCCCTACTCCGGACTTCCGCCTCTGAACCCTTCTGTCCCCAGGGATCAGGTGATGCAACTGCCCCCCCCACCCTCAGCCTTAAGGGGGAGGAGAGGGAAGGCCAGGTCCTCACTTCCTCAGACCCCGCCCACTCCCTCTGCAGAGCCTGCGTTCATTTTGCAGATTATTCAGGACCGGATCCTTGGAGCATCCGCTCACCCATCGCTGATGTGGAACAGCCCCCCAGGGGCACTCCTGGCCCTGCCCACGTTTTCCACGAGTCCCTCGGACTTCCCCTTCTATTACCTTCAGCAGGGTATGTCCTGGGGGTGGGACAACCTGAAGTCCCCTCATCAGCTCCCCCCAAGTTCCTCCCAGTCTCAACCACAGAGCCCCACCAAGGCCCTCCCCAAGTCCCCAGCATCTCCTGGCTCCCAGGGTCCCCAACCCAGGTCACTCTCCAGGGCATTCTGTCCCCTCCCACCCTAATAGCCTGTATCCTTCCCCCAGGCTCTCGCCCTGCAGGCAGGTTCAGCGCCCTCATCTGGGTGGGGGCCACAGGCCAGCCCCCCCTGAAGCTCATCCAGGCAGTGGCAGGCTCCCAGCACTGTGCCCAGGTCTGCCCCCTTGCCAGCTGGGGTCCTGGGATCCAGGGTGGGGGAAAGGGCAGGACCCCAAAGATAACCACCATTTTGGGGAGAGGAGGCACGGGGAGGACTTTCAAGTGCCCTTGCTGCCTTTTTCTGTAAGTCCCAAGTTTCTATTTTTTAAATTTTTTAATTGATTTTTAGAGAGAGAGGAAGGGAGGGAGAGACAGAAACATCAATGATGAGAGAGAATCATTGATCAATGGGCTGCCTCCTGCACCCTCCCCCTCCTTACTGGGGATCGAGCTCACAGCCCGGGCATGCCCCCTGACAGGGAATTGAACTGGTGACTTTTTGGTTCATGGGTCGATGCTCAACCACTGAGCCACACCGCAGGCAAGTCCCAGGCCTCTTACACTTTCCCCCCACCCTCTTTTCTACCTCCCCATGGAAACTGATGACTTTATCTGGAAAGAGGTGCCTCTTGAGGCATGGACCTGTGTCCACTCGGTTATTCACCCAGCAGTCCCTTTCGGAGCACCAGGCCCTGGGCTTGGTGCTGAGGATACAGAGAAAAAGCAGGGAAGTTTGCTTAGCGTTTCCTAGTACAGACTGTCAAACGTCCCTTCCAGAGAAGCAGATAAACTCCCTAGAGTCCTTGCAGAGCAGGGAAGCAGTGAGCTCAGCCAGGGCACAGATGGAGTGGCAGCAAAGACGCAACACCTGGGCTGGGAATGATACTGGAGCAGGAGAATGAAAATCTTCGAGAGAAGATGGGGGTGGGACATTGGTCAGGACCCCGGCTAGTGGCTACCACCACCCCAGTTCTAATAGCTATCTTCATGTCACTGGAATTCCTGCCCTCCAGAAGCCCAGAGGCAAGAACAGGGCAGTAATGAAAAGACCTTGGCTCCAACTAGGCTCTTCCCAAACTCACCTACACAGCTAGCTGCTCACCCATATTTCCTCCATTCTGAGGAAGATGGCTCCTGGGACCTTACTGCCCCAGACTTCAGTAACACCCCCCTTTCCTCCTAGATCTTGGTCCTCTGGAGCAATGACAAGCCACCCCCACCCAGTTGGCCTGAGACAGCAGTGCCCTTGACAGTCATCGAGGGGCACAGGAAGGTAGATGGGGAGGGGCGTGGAAGAGGTGGGCTCGCTCTGGAAGGCTGGGGACTGGGGGAGGCATTTCCTTGGGCCTGAGCCACAGCTGGACCTCATGTTGGGCCTGAAGAAATCAGACAGGAGGTTTTGGCTGCAGAACTAGCAGGCACGATTCTCTCCCATCCCTGGCCCTTGTGAATTGTGCTTCCAGAGAACTGGGGTTTTATGAGTTGGGGGTATGTTGGATGTTTCAGATGGAGGGATAGAGGAGAAGCCTGGGATCCCAAGGAAACAGCCGGATGGCAGCACATGGGCCGGGGGGTGTGGATGGGGGGGTGGTCTTCTGCGAACCTGGGCTGGTATGAGTCACCTGCTTGCCGTGTGGTTCTGTGCAAGTCCCTTCATCTCTGGACCTGTTTCTTTCAAACAAAGGATGCCTGACAACCCCCTCTAGAGTTGAGATCAGCATCCAATGAGACAAGGGAGGAATCATGAGGTGTCCAAACTGAAAGGGCCCCTAGTCACCAACTGTCCCCAAAGAGGAAACTGAACTCCAGAGAGGTGAAAGGAGTCTCGGGTCCGAGTGCTGCGCCGGCTTGCTGTTTTCACTGCCCGTCCTTCACACCACACCCGTCCCTCCCCTGCAGGCCAGTGACCGCTTCTTCCCGTACAGTGCCATCAGCACCGATGCCATCCTCAGCCTTGATGCCCACAGCAGTCTTTCCACCAGTGAGGTGAGGACTGGGCCCCAGAGGAGCCCCGTGTGGGTGGGGACTGAGCCAGAGGGCCCTGGTGGCTCCTCGGAGTCCCTGAGCAGGGAAGGCCAGATGTCGAGGTCCACCTTTTGCCTTTGCAACCACCCCAGCAAGCCACTCACTCAGCCTCCACCTTTGGAATCGAATAGCTTTCTAATGAGTCTTTCAAAAACATTATTTTCAGCTCCTACCAGCTGAAAAAGTTCCCCTACACCAGTGATGGCGAACCTATGACACGCGTGTCAGCACTAACACGCATAGCCATTTCTGATGACACGCGGCCGCTGAGGCGACCGCATGCCGAGGATGAAACATTTGCTGCTCCTGAGGATGAAACATTTGCGAAATAATGTTTTTTCCTCAAAGTGACACACTACCCGAATTATGCTCAGTTTTTTGGCAAAGTTTGACACACCAAGCTCAAAAGGTTGCCCATCACTGCCCTACACCCTCCCCCCACCCCTGGCCTCCATCAGCCAGGCTGGCTTTGCCTCCATGTCTCTGGATGTTCCTCCTCACACCTCACTTACATATCTCCCAGGTGGACTTTGCTTTCGTGGTGTGGCAGAGCTTCCCGGAGCGGCTGGTGGGCTTTCTGACATGGAGCCACTTCTGGGATGAGGCCCAGGGGGGCTGGTGCTATACTGCTGAGAGGGTCAACGACTTCTCCGTGGTCCTCACCTCGGCGGCCTTCTACCACAGGTACAGGGGGTAGCCCTGGCACCGGAATCAGAAGCTCTTTAAACCAGGAGCAGGGGGGCATGGAGTGAACACAGCAGTCAGCCTAGAGCCCAGAGATCCAGGTTCAAGGCCCAGATCTGCCATGTCCCAGCTGCGAGATGGGCAAGTCTCCTCACATCTCTCTCTCTCTCTCTCTCTCTCTCTCTCTCTCTCTTTTTTTTTAATATATTTTATTAATTTTTTTACAGAGAGGAAGGGAGAGGGATAGAGAGTTAGAAACATCGATGAGAGAGAAACATAGATCAGCTGCCTCCTGCACACCCCACACTGAGGATGTGCCCACAACCAAGGTACATGCCCTTGACCGGAATTGAACCCGGGACCCTTCAGTCCACAGGCCGACGCTCTATCCACTGAACCAAATCGGTCAGGGCTCTCTCTTTTTTAAAAATACACTTTTATTGATTTCAGAGAGGAAGGGAGAGGGAGAGAGAGAGAAACATCAATGATGAGAGAGCATCATTGATCGCCTGCCTCCTGCACGCCCCCCACTGGGGATGGAGTTCGCAACCCAGGCATCAAACCCAGGACCCTTCAGTCCGAAGGCCAATGCTCTATCCACTGAGCCAAACCGGCCAGCGTCTCCTCACTTCTCTTGAGGTTCAGCTTCCTCATCTCTATAATGTGTTCAACTCACAGGGCTGCTCTGATAACCAAATGATAAAACAAATTTTAATAAATTTTTTAAAAAGTGTGTGTGATGAGCTGGGGAACTGCACTAGCACCCCAGTCTTGGGGCAGGGACTGAATCCTGAAGAGCTTCTTTACAGGAGTTCCTTACACGTGTTTAAACCAAATATGGAACGTCTTGCAGGGGATTCTCAGTAAGTGAAGAAGACTCCTCATGTCTGTAGGGCCGCGGGAGGGCTCATCTGGAGCCGCCTCAGCCTAGTTAATCCACATCCTTCCAGAAGCTGGCTCTGGCCTGCCATGTTTGATGGCCTTGGAATTAGCTGATCCTCCCTCCCCCCCCCCCACCCCCCACCCCCAGTTTGGCTGAGTTCATTCCTGGGAGCAGGGTTTTAGCCAGAGGCTTGGAGATGGGGGTCAAAGGGGGAGTGAGGTCAGGACTGGGGGAACAGAATTGGGGCGGCGGACTCAGCTACAGCCCCCCCCTGTCTTCCCCCCTCGCCCAGGTATTACCACACCCTCTTCACCCACGCCCTGCCCAAGGCTCTGAGGAGCCTGGCAGATGCCGCACCCACCTGCGCGGACGTCCTGATGAACTTCCTGGTGGCAGCGGCCACCAAGCTGCCCCCTATCAAGGTGCCCTACGGGAAGCGGCGCGGGGAAGCCGGACCGCCGCAGGTGAGGATGGAGGGGGGCTGGTCGGCACTGGGAGGAGACGGGAGGGTTCCCTCTCACCGGCCAACACGAATTCTTTCTGTGGCGGGGTGCGGGGAGAGGCTGGTTCCGGAAAGACAGAAAACTCCGACGCATTTCTCCTCCCCATCTTAGGCGCCTGGGGGCCTCGGGCCCGCGCCGCAGCCCACGGCCCCGGACTGCATCAACCAGATGGCGGCGGGGTTCGGCCACATGCCCCTGGTGTCCTCTCGCCTCCGTCTGGACCCAGTGCTCTTTAAGGACCCGGTGTCCGTGCTGCGCAAGAAGTACCGGAGCCTGGAGAAGCCCTGAGGACCCCCGGGCCCGTCCTCACCACCCGGCGCGCGGAGTCTGCTCGGAGCGGGAGGCTCGGCTCAGGTGTCCCCGCCCCTGAGACTTCCAGGGACCCAATCAGGGCGCCCAGTGGCCAATACGTCAGACCCCGATTGGCCTATCATAGAGCCGGGGGCGGGACCTCGCCCCACCTCCAGCCCGGCAGCCGGCTCGGTTTCCAGGTGCGAGGCGTTATCCTGTGTTCGTGCCTTTGCCCCCGCAGACTCCTCTGCTGAGCAGACGTCTTGTCTTTCAAATCCTCGCCTCCCCCGGGGTTTGCCCGACCCCCATCCCCTCTCCGGATCGGCTGGTCTCCTCTGCGCTTCCACAGCCCCGTGTTCCCGCAGTCCCGGCACTGCTCGAGCTACCTTGCCGCGTACACCGCCAGCCCCTGGACGGCCTGGACGCCCCGGTCGTGTCTTCCTCTCTCTGGCCTTGCAGGTAGCGCTACGAATATTTGACGAAAAGATCATTGGAAGAGACATCAATTGCGTGCCTGCCCTGTGAGGACGGTGACGGGAGTGTGGACAGGATGTGCCGAGTGAGAAGACAAAACTCCGTCCCCATCCCTGTGGTTCCTAGTCCGGCGGGGAGGCAGCGAGCCGCAGACGCCGGGGTTGCCAGGCGCAATCCTCGCGTCCCAGCGTTGGAGCAAAGAGGCGCCGGGAAGCCAGTTTCTGGGCTTCTTTCCCGACCGGGCGGAGCGAATGGGGAGGGGAAGAAAGGGAGGAGAACGCAGGCGATCCGCCCCGGCCGGGCCCGGGACCCTCAGCTCGAGCTCGGTCGTCGCCCTGCATTACCAGTCAGGACCACTAGAGGTCAGCGCCGCTCCGCGCTCCCTCCTCCGGGGAAGGGAATGCAGTTCTCAACACCCGTCTGGTCGGAGAGCGAGCCTGGGCTCTAGGAGGCTTGGTGGTGCGCAGCCTGAGGTCTGCAAACTCAGGGAGGGGGGACCAGCTGAAAGAGGGGGCCTACGCTTTGGCCCACACACTTCGGACTAAGCAGGGCCGTCTCCAGGTGGGCTAGGGGGGAGCAGAAACTGGAGTGCCTGTAGGTGAAAGTGCAGCGGGGGAGGGGACGCTGAATTCTCCTGGGTTCACCCACCTGGAACAGGAATTATCGCTTCCGAAATACAGCGCCAGTCCGTGCCCCCTCAAGCTGAGGCTATAAATACCCCTACAGCAGCTGCACGAGGGAGGAGCCTGGGAGGGGGACGGCTCTAGAGGGGTGGGGGCAATGGGTCCAGCCCAGGTCCAGGGTGTCAGGTGTTTTTCTGCTTTGATGGCCTCGCCGCTTTGGAAACTCCCGTGACTAGCTCGCAGGCCAGAACACGCTGTCCCCCAGGGCCTCTCCAAGGCTTCCCATCCCCCTCCTCCAGCTTGACCTCTGCTCCCTGGGGCCAGTCACAGCTGGGGGTGCTGAGAAGGCTCTCCCTCGGAAGGCATGGGGCTGCTAGATTCCTGAGGTGGAGGGGGAACTGGGCGTGAGGCAGCCTGGCCCAGGATCAAGAACAGCTGAGAGTGGGTGAGGGAGCACAGCTGCAGCCCAGGCAGCCTTCCCAGGGTGGAGGGCTCTGAGCGCCAG
The DNA here is from genome assembly GCF_027574615.1 of Eptesicus fuscus. Taxonomy (NCBI): domain Eukaryota; kingdom Metazoa; phylum Chordata; class Mammalia; order Chiroptera; family Vespertilionidae; genus Eptesicus; species Eptesicus fuscus. Next base: position 15,744,868 of record NC_072481.1, read on the forward strand.
GCCCAGCCAGGGAAAGAGTCACCTTTCTCCTCCCCAATCACAGCTGCGGCAACCAAAACCCTGAACTGCCTTGGCATAGCCTTGCCCGTGGGGAGGGCATGCAAGGCCCAAGGACTCACACTGTAACAACATGCAGCTCAGAGCAGGTCCCCAGCCCCTGCTGTAGGGGGAGGCCTAGGGGAATGAGGCGGAAACCCCAGACCTGCCTCACACTGGCTGTGTGACTTAAGGCAAGTGACTCAACCTCTCTGAGTTTTCTCCTCTGTAAAAATGAAGAATTCTGCCCAGACGGCGTGGCTCAGTGGTTGAGTGTCGACCAATGAACCAGGAGGTCTCGGTTCAATTCCCAGTCAGGGCACATGCCCAGGTTGTGGGCTTGATCCCCTGTGTGGGGTGTGCAGGAGGCAGCCGATCAATGATTTTCTCTCATCATTGATGTTTCTCTCTCTCCCTCTCTGAAATCAATAAAAACATTTTAAAAATAAAAAAAATTAAAAATGGAGCATTGCAATGACTGTCTTGAGAGGGGTCCAGGTTCTGGGCCTGCCATGGCTGAGAGGAAAGGGACTCTTGATTCCCCAGAGGTCAGGGTGGAATGGAGCACGGCCATCAGTAGTCCTCCCACCCCCGATTCCAAACCAACACAAAGTGACTCCCCCTGATTTTGGGGGCAGAAGAACCCACTGACCTAGGTCACAGGGAACCCTGGATGCCAGCGCTGGAAAGGCACACAGATGTCATTTCACAGATGAGAAGAGGCTCCGAGGGGCGGGGAGTGACCCCCCCTCCCCACCCCATCCCCCTCACACACACCCTCCTGCCATGGTCAGGACAGAGTCCAGACAAACTCAGTGCTGCCCCTGGGGAGGCTGGGAAGGAGGTGTTAACATTCTCAGAGAATCTGAGGCACAGCCAGGCTGACTTGCCGAAGGGCACTTGCTTGCTATGGCAGACAGACCACCAGACCAGGGCACGCTGCCTTCTCTGTGAGCCTGGGGACAGGTCTCCCCCTTCACCTTATAAACACAAGCCACCCCCTAATTCAGGAACCTTCACACACCCCAGTCCTGTCCCAATTGTACAGCCGCTCTGTCCTCCATCCCCGAGTTCGGAGTAAGTCATGTCATAGAGGAAACAGCTGGCCCAAGCAGGTCTGATTTCAGGACACGATCAGGCTGCGAAGCGGCCCAGGAGCTGTGAGGAGGTTAGGGCAGGACCCAGGGTGACATTCCTGCTCCTCCCCGAGCTGTGGCCAGGGTGCCTTTGTGTTGGCACAGCTTCCGAGGCTGGGGGATAAGCAAAGCGGAACCCAGCCAGGCCCTTACCTAGTCCGAAGCCCCCTCCCTTCGGAAAGGGAAACGTTTGGCTCACAGCTGAAGTGACTCCCACACGGATGGGCCTCGGGTGCCCCCTGGCTCCCCATCTCAGGGGGACACAGAGGAGAGGGCTGGGGCCTTGCGTTAATGGTGGTGTTGGCAGGGAAACTACCCCAGTTCTTGAGTTTAGCAGAGAAGGATTTCAGAGCCAAGAACGCAAATTTTCAGAGAAAGTTTATTTAGAAACTTACAGAAGGGCCCTTGGAGCTTAGGAGAAAGGCAGAGGTAATGCATGGGGGGATGGGAGGGGCGAGCGGAAGGAGAAAAGGCTCCCAAGTCCTTCATCTCGAGGGTTTTAAAGGCTGGGAGTTTAGGGGAGGCTCTCAGTAGACTATTCATCAGCTTTATGCTGACGCACCAAAATGAGATTGATTCCCCTAACTTCATCTGTCCTTGGTGTGGTTGGTATAAATGGCACTCACTGGTTTTGTGATCTGTCTTCCTGAGAGTTTAGCTACGTATTTATCCTCTGGTTGGGGAGAAGTGCAAACCACTTACTCTTAAGTGTCCTTGGCTGGGGGAGGTGGGATTTTGTGATTTATTCGATGGCTGGCTGGAACCTGCTTGGCCATTTGTTTATCTGTCTCCGTTTCCACTTGTCCTGGCTTACTAGTCTGTCTCACAACTCCCTAACTCCCATGGCCTCCTTAAATCAGATCAAGTTAGAGGCCGAGGGAGGGGCCTCAGTCCCAAGATTTCTTTATAGGTTTCTGAGGCCAAGAAGATGGGAAATGAGGCAGGTAGGCAGGGGGTGCAGCGGCCAGGCCCCCCTCCAGCATCCCCCACTGCCTTTCCCTGAGGCTGGTGGTAAGACAGCATTGGCGCAGGAGTCGGCCCAAACCCAGCCCCACCAGGAACTGACCCAGGAGCAGGAGGAGTGGGGTTATACCTGCCGAGTCCCCATCCCGGGGCTGCTAGAGTCAGATGGGAGGCAGGGGAAGAGCCCCCTTCCCGGAGTGGGCAAGACTCCTCCGCGCTGAACAGGGAGCTCAAGTCAGAAGAGGGATCTGGTTGATGACACAGCCAAGGTCAACAGAGTCCTGGCTGAGCCTGGGGGGCACGGGGCCCCGCCCTCTGCAGGTCCTGTCCCTGCTCCAGGTGGCGCCTGGCCAGGCCGTCAGTCCAAGGGGCCCTGGCACGCCTGACAGTCCTTCATGTCCTCGGAGTAGTCCTCGATCTGGATGGTCATGGTGTGGAAGTTGAACTTGCCCTGTAGGCGGGCGCTGGCTGCCTTCAGCACAGCCTGGGCATCCGTGTTCGGAGCTGGGAGGCAAGAGGACGCACCAGAAAAACGTGGACTCACTCGTGGCCCCTTAGGAACAACCAGGAGCCCAACTCTCGTGCCCTGCCCACAGCAGAACAGGATGCATGACCATGAACACTAGGAAAGCCCAGAGTCCACCCCTGCACCAGATACCCGCCCCACCCCCACCCCCAGGTCCCACACCTGCCACACCCCGAAAGAACACGAAGGGCACTGGCTTTAGGATTTCCTTACCACCCCCACTCCCCCAGCCTCAGTTTCTTCTTCTATAAATGGGACTGTGATGATCAAATGGAATAATGCGTACAAAGCACTCCGCCTGGGGCCAGGTTCAAAGCATGGGCACTGGAAGCATCTGGGATTGCCTGGACCCGACAGGGATGCCCAGGCGTCTCTGGCTGCCTCCCTCCCTCCCCCCACCCCAAGTGTCCCCACCACTCACCAACGGCGATGTGGACAGACAGCACAGGCTGGGTCACAGTCAGGGCCCAGATATGCAGGCTGTGCAAGGCTTCTACCCCCTCCACTGACAGCAGCAGGTCCCGAACAGCTGTGAAGTCCACGCCCTTGGGGGTGCCTGGGGACAGCGGGGATGGGGCTGAGGGAAACTGCTCCCTTCCACCCATGCTGGTTCCTGCTCCTCCAGTGTCATCTAAGAAGAGCGCCTTGGCCAGCAGATCTGCTGTTACCCCCACCTCCCACGTGACCTCCATCATATCACCTGTTGTATTTTCCGCTTGACACTTAACACTGAAATTATCTTGTTTGTTGGTTTCTCGTCTGTCTCCCCCTCTAAAATGGAAACTCCATGAGAGCAGCATGGTCTGTTTTCTTTACCACCCTCCCCTCCCCAGTGTCTAGAACAGTGCCCAGCCCACAGTAGGTTTTCCTTTTTTCGTGGAAAGCTGCACCTGCGTGGGGCAGCATCCTTGTCACTTTGATCTGGGTCAGTCACTTTCTTGGAGGAAAAGCGCTGACCTGCAGCTGGACATTCCTGCTGACCACAAACCAGGATCCAGATGACCCTCCCACACAGAGACCCATGACCCCAAGACCTGGAGCACAAGAAAGCCGGAGGAATAGTGTGGCAACTCAGGGCAGACCATTTGCCTCTCCCTAGCACCCCTCCAAGTCCAGCCACATCCTGCTGATGCAGGGGCCTCGGAAAAGACGGCCTGAACGGCTTCACATTCTCAGCAGCCCTGTTCAACACTGAGCGTCTTTTTCTGAGCCGCAGTCTATCCCCCTGTGCAATGAGAAGCAGGATCCTCCACCCTCGCTCTGCCTGAGGGAAGGCAAATTGAGACGGAGGAAGTGTATGGGGAGGGGCTGGCGTGCCAGGGGCTAACCCAGAAACCACCTGGTTAGGCAAGAAGGACGCATCTCAGCAGGGAGGAGGCACCCTTGTGCCCAGGGGGAAGGGAAGGCACCATCCAAGCGACATTTCCAGGAACGGCCACCCGGAGGGCCCGGCTCCATGCCAAGACCGGCTAGGGCCCTAGGCTATGCCGGGCTCCAGACCCTGGCTCCCCACCAATGTGCTGGGATCCAACCCCCACCTTGGAACTTCCACGAGAGCTGGAGAGCCAAGGAGCAAAAAGGGAGCCCCGAGCCCGGTTACCTTCCATTAGCACCAGGATCACGTCTCTCAGGATGGTCAAGGTTGTCCCCAGGACCAGGATGGAGAAGATGAAGGTGCAGATGGGGTCTACGTACTTGTACTCTGGCTGCAGGAAAGAGGGAAGGCAGAGCTAGGGTCCAACATCCACACCTCAGCCTCACAGTGCGTAGGGAAGAGGGGCTCTCTCTGCAGGTGGCATGAGCCTTACCCTGGCCCTGCCTCCCAGTTTATTCCGTACCCAGAAGGACGGGCACGCCAGACCACAGTTCAGATAAGGCACAGTGCCTTCCCACCTCCCTGCCAAGGGGCTGAAACATGGACAGATCTAAGTGGAATCTTAGGCACCATGTAGTCCATCACCCCTAGTTTATAGCTAGGGAAACTGAGGCTCAGTTAGAGCAAGGCACTCACTCTTCATCACACAGCTGGCCAGGGGTGGAGCCAGGCTTCAAACTCAATGCCCAGCTCTTTCCAAGGCACTGCACTGCCTCTATGTATGTGACGGGCAATGCCCAGGCTCCGGCAGCACACAGTGCTGGCTTTGAATCTGGCTCCACAACTTACCAGCTATGTGATGCTGTGCAAGTCACTGAACCTTTCTGAGCTGCAGAAAGCACCAGAAGTTAGATAGACGTTCCTTCCCTCTCCCCACCCTTTTGCCAGGAGCTAGGAAGGGGGCTAGAATCTGGAAAGGGTCCTGTGCAGAGAGGAGCCCCAAGATGACCTACCCCCTGCCCTTCCCACCCCACTCCCCAGCCCACTTCCCTCTGTCCCCAGCTCTGACCTTGAAGTATAAAATATAGGCTGCCACCAGGACGCCCACACTCTGCAGCAAGTCTCCGATCACATGGATAAAGGCAGCTCGGACACTGGGGTTCTCCTGCTGCTGGATGGTGTCTTGGCTGTGCCCTTGGCCTTGGGAGTGGCTATGTCCATGGCCTTGGCCGTGGCTGTGTCCGTGGCCAGACTGGTGAAGAGTCAATCCCATTCTACGGAAGTGGAGACAAAGCCAAAGGGCTCACTGAGGTCGAGGGCAGCGGCTTCAGATCAGCCAGGTAAAGGCTACTCATTAGGGCTGGCCTCCCCGTGGGGCTAAAATCCCAAACCCCCAGACTGCATGATCCCTTTGGCTATTCGAGGAGCCTGACCCAGACCCACGAGGCCTTGGTTCAGTGTGCCACAGGAGAAAGGGCTCAACTCCAATGCCAGGCTGGATCTGGGCACAAAGATGCCCCAGTGCCACGTCTCAGAGCAGAACACCATGGAGTCATCAGTTCCCCCCACCAGGCCACAGACAGGGAAGCTGAGTCGTAGAGGAGCGGCTTGCTCTAGGCCACTGAACAAGGGAGAGAGAACCCAAATAAGACAGACGCTCTCCACACCCTGCCTCTCACTGAGACCAACTTCAACCACATCCGCTTGAAAAAGAACTTGGAATCTTCTCCGAGGGACATCTGCTCCTGCAAGAGCGAGACTAATCCCTCCCACTTCAGGTATGAAGCCTCCCAGGTTATTCACCAACATGTGTGGTGGGGTGGGAGTGGGGTGGAGTTGATGCTGCCCCAGATTTACAGTTCCTGATGGACTTGGCCCAGGCCTAAGGCAGAACCCAGGTGTTCCAGCTGCTAGAGCTCAGACCGTTAGGAAAATTCTGTTCCTGTAGCCCAAGCAGGTCAAACTTGTGGCCCACAATGAATATTTTTGTGGCCCAGCCAATATAACGGTAAGAAACATTTTAATAAAATTTTTTAACTTAATTTTTACAATATCTTGTTATACATAATACTATCTAATGAAGAGGGAATATGCTAATTGACCCTCACACTGTCAAAAAGATGGCAGGGCCCACAGCCAATAAGGAGGGAATATGCTAATTGTTGCCATGCCCTCAAAGATGGAGGCACCCACAGCCACAAGATGGAGGTGCCCAGTCCCCTCAGCCCCGCCAGGGCACCTGCCTCCAGAGTCCCCCAGTCCCCTCAGCCCCCAGCTGCCCAGGGCCGGCCCAAGACGCAGGCAAGCCTTGGATGGCGGCTGCCCAACCACCCAAGGGCCCCCCCCCACCCCCGACCCGAGGCTCAGGTAACCGGGGCGGCCGAGGCTTGCGCTGCCGGCAGTGGCAGCAGCAGAGGTGTGTTGGGGGCATCGCCTTTCCCTGATCACCGGATTGCCTCCCGCCCCTGAGGGCTCCTGGACTGAGAGGGGGCAGGCCGGGCTGAGGGACCCCCCCTCCAGTGCATGAATTTTCATGCACCAGGCCTCTAGTTATTAATAATGAACAAACTACATTTGCTAATGACTGATTACTATAATCGTGTTGCATTCATTTCCTTTATGTGCCTTATTCGAAGGCGCACCATTTCTGTCCACTAATACTAGCAGCGAATATTTTAGCAGCTGATTGCCACGACATTAATTAGTCTTGTACTGACTCGTTTGGTGTGCGCAACAGGAAATATTTTGCTTGTGGAGAATAAGAAAAATAGGTTTATTTGCATTACGCTTATTAATTTGTGCAGTTATTCAGTGTCTGGTAAGTTAATGTTCAAGAAAAAATATTAATTTTTATTAAAATGTTCTATTATTTTATGTTAACAATTACTCATTTATTTCACTGTTTGTATCCAGCATGTCTCTATCAAAATGAACCTACGTTTCTATGAAAACTGAAGCTTTTGATTTTTTGCAGCCCACACAAACTTACACCTTGTCTATGTGGCCCGTGTAGGCCTTTGAGTTTGAACTCCTGTGCTGGAGTTCAGGCTGCCCTGCTCCCACCAGAAGGCACACAGGTAAGCACGTGAGAACTGGGAGGAGGGAAGACTCACATGATGTTCACAGCCACGGCGCAGCCTGCTGTTATCAGCATCGTCTTCCCGTGGATCTCATAGTTCCCAGAGATTAGCCGCTCTATCGCCAGGTACACCAGCACCCCAGTCACCACCCAGATGGACAGCACAGAGAGCAGGGCTCCCAGGATCTCTGAGGAAAAACCAACCCCAGCACCAATCTTAGTACGGAGCCCTGCGGCTGAGGAGACCTCTGTCCCAAGTCAGGGCCTGGGTCTGCCTGGGCTCTGCTGCAGGCATGACGGCACCTTATCCCACCACTCACACGTCTGACAATATCAGAGCTAGGAGTTTAAGTCATTTGGCTCAAGACTTTGTGTTTTACATGTAATGAAAATTACTTTCTAAAAATGAAAAAGACTTTATACCCGTTTAAAGCCTGTATCTTCCAGAAAGCTTTGCTGGCCTTTCCTGCATCCCTCCCCTCCCTCCCGCCCTCCAACCCACCCCCAACCCACCGCCGGATTTGTTCTTGAAGTTTGCCCACTTCATTTCATTGGAAGGTGAACTATCCTTCCCTCCACCCCCCCCCCCCCCCCCCCCCCCGCCCGACTGGGAGTTCCCAGAGGACAGAAGCCAAGTTGGACATTATCATCCTCCATGAAAGTTGCTCTCCCGGCCTCACTCAGGGGATCCACCTAAGAAACCATACCTTGACCTGTCACTCTTCCAACCCCAACCCCATTCAAACCAGGGCCCTCACCAGCTCGCTGCCAGCCGAAGTTCATGGTCTTGGTGGCTGGCCGGGAGGACATCCAGAGAGAGAAGAGGCTGATGAGCATGCTGGCAATGTCGGTGAGCAGATGGGCTGCATCAGTCATGATTGCCAAGCTATGTGCTAGGTACCCACCTGCAGGGGCAGTGATAAGAATGGAGGGTCCTCAACAGCTCCCCCAGGAGACACGGGGTGACCTCTTCACCCATTCACTGTATAATCGCTGCAAGTACTTTCTCTGAGCCTTAATTTCTACCATCTGTGAAACGGGACTAACAACATCTACTTACAGGGTGAATGTGAAAATCAAGTTCAAATAGGGCCCAGAAAGTACAGTAGACATTCAATAAGTGCTCCTTCCTTCTAGGCATTCAGACCTTCCCTTCCCTACCAGTTTTGTGTGATCTTGGGCAAATTACATAACCTAAATGTACCTGTTTCAAAGTCTATAAAATCAGGAGACTAACAGCACCCATGAGGGTTGCCTGAGATACGTGTATTTAAAAGACTTAACAAAGTATAGGAAATATAGTCCATAATATTGTAATAACTATGCATGGTGTCAGATAGCTTCTAGACTTATCGGAGTGATCACTTTGTAAGATACATAAAAGTCTAATGACTAGGTTGTACACCTGAAACTAATATAATATTGTATGTCTATAGTAATTGAAAAAAATAAAGTTCTTAACTTAAAAAAATTACAAAGAACATAGAGAGTCTTCAATATTCAACTATGACCCTTGAACACACAGGTTTGAACTGCAGGGATTTACTCTTATGTGAAATTTTTTCAATAAATACAATTAGCCCTTCATATCCAAGGCTTCCCCACCTGTTAATTCAACCATCCCCATGGAAAACAGTACTTTCACATCCCCAAACACGGTTTCCCAAACACGGTTTTCCATCTGCGGTTGGTTGAATCCATGGATGAGAAGGAGCCAAATGTTGCTAAGTTTTCAGGGAGTCAGAAGTTACACCTGGATTTTCAACTGTGCGGGTAGTTGCCCCAAACCCCCCACCCCGGCCCCACTGTTCAAGTGTATTAATATTGCTGGCACACTCAGGAGAAAAGCCTTTTGGATCATCCAGACTATCCACGTGCCGATTTCATTTAATCAGCACACGAGTCCTTACCAACGACTTCCCCAATCATGAACACCAGGCAGATGGCAGAGGCCACGTAGAGCTGGCGCCGGGCCTGCTCCTTCTTGGGGTCACAGTGGCTGCCAGGACCCTTCTGGGAGTGGCAGTAGTGATTGTTCTCCACGCTCAGCTCAACGGATGGCAAGTCCAGCTCAGGTCGTGACACGGAAATCCAGCCAGGCCCATTCTGCCACAGAGACCCCATGTAAGACCTAGCCAGAGAGGAAAGAGCAGGCTCAGCGCTGAGATGGGGACAAGGAGGGCTGACCCCAATCCTCTCTCTCCGTGGGACCTGGGCGTTCCCAGGTGTACAATTAGGGGACTAGCTAAGGACACTCCAAGCTCCACAGTCCCAAGGAGGGACCAGAGGCCCAAGTCCGCAGGTGGGTGCTGGGGGAATGACCAGTCTCCAGGAGTCTAAGGGCGGTGGCCCGGATGTTCACTTCTCCCCCATCCCTCCCAGGGCCTGGAGGAGGCCAAGACCTTGGGAACTGGCCAAGGGGCGGAACCAGTCCAGTGGAGCACGGAGAAGGAACAGAGCTCAGGCCCTGGCAGATGGGCAAACCCCCATCTGTGCACCTGGGGACGCGGGCCCTCCCTGGGCCAGGCTGCCCCGGGGCAAAGTTCCCGGCCGTGGGCGGGGCTCTAGGCCAGGCACTCCGAACCAGGGGGCAGTGGTTAGGCTCCGCGCTCCGCCGCCAAGGTGGGCTGATCCCAGCGCCCCGCCGGGTTTCCCCTCTCCTTCCCCTCGCTCCCCCCTCCCGTGTGCGCCCAGTCCCAGCTGCCGCTCCAACCATCCCAGCCAGCAAACGAGGAGGTGCGGCTGCAGCGGCTCCAATTCCCACTCCTCCCCAGGCGCTCGCCTTACCGCGCTCCGGACCTGGCGTCCAACAGGTGCTGCTTGTCCATGGTCTTCATGCGGCCCCGCGCCGGGTCGGGAGCCGCACGCCGACTCCCCGGAGTGGGACCTGGAAGTTGCGCCCGACGCTGCGCGGGGCGCGCTCACCTGCGCGGAGAGCCCCGCCGGACGCTCGCGCCGCCTCCCCGTGCGCCCCTCTACGCCCGCTCCGCCGCGCCGGGACCGTCCCGCTGCCGCTGCCGCCCCGCTTCAGCCCGGCCCCGCGCGCCGAGCCCTTTATTCGGCCCTCGCCACCCCGTGTGAAGCGGCCCGCCGTGCGTCGTGTGCAAAAGCCCTCGGGGAAGGGGGATGGGGTGGCCGGGTGCAAAGGATGCCCAGGAGCTGCCGCCCCCTCCCCGCCCTCCCCGCCCGGCACCCATCCCCGTGTCCCTGGGACCCCGGGAGCCCACGTCGCTTGCGATTAAAAGCCTCTGCTGAGTTGGGACTGCGCGACGGCTGCGTGCGCTCTTCCCCGCGGGGCGTGGGCGGCCGAGAAGTTCGCGGTGTGGAGGAATGAGCTTTGGATCCGGGGAGAGGGAATGTGGCTCCTGAGGCTAGGGTGGTGTCCTCGCCTCCGGCGGGAGCCGCCTGCGCCTTTGAAACAGGTTTGTTTCTGCCCTCAGGCGGCAGCCACCTGGTGGGCTGCTCTCCGCTAGGCTGGGGAGGGTTCTGGAGGCCGGATCTGCCTCCCTCCGGTCCGGCACTGGCCCTCTTTAGGACTGATTGGGATGCCCCACCCACCCTAGCCGGGAGCAGCTCCGGTTCCTCGGCTGCGCGCTCCGATTACAATCTGGAGTGACCGGCTTTATCTCATTCCCTTCACTGGGCAGCGTCGCATTGGGCGTCAGTCTCCATTTGGGCAGAGCTGGCACCACCACCACCACCACCACCACCATCTCTTTTCCCCCGCCCAGCAGCGCACAGGAGCCCCCGCAAGGTGCCACGCATGGTGTTCCGCCTCTCGCTTTCTGTCCTCCAATTCCTGCAGTCTTCTATCGAAGGATACTGTCCTTTTTTTTTTTTTTTTTTTTTTTTAATCCTCACCCCAGGATATTTTTCCATTGATTTCTTGGAGAGAATGGAAGAGAGAGGAAAAGACAGAGAAATATTGATTGCCTCCTGCACATGCCTTGACCAGGGTCCGCCCGGGAGGATCCTGCAACCGAGGTAAGTGCCCTTAAAAAGGAATTGAACCCAGGACCCTTCAGTCCGCAGGCCGATGCTCTATCCACTGAGCCAACCCGGCTAGGGCTGCTTTTTTATTTTTAAATATTTTTTATTGAATTTCAGAGAGAGAGGAAAGGAGGGGGGAGAGAGAGAGAGATGTGAGTCGATGGGCTGCCACCAGCATGTGCCCTGAGGGGGGATCGAACCAGCAACCTTTTGGTGCACAGGTTGACTCCTAACCAACTGAGCCACACTGGACAGAACTGTGTGAGGATACTTTAGAGAGTAAACCTATAGCCCTAGCTGGTTTGGTTCAGTGAACAGAGCGGACTGAAGGGTCCTGGGTTCAATTCCCGTCAAGGACACATGCCTGGGTTGCAGGCTCAATCCCCCAACTCAGTCCCCAGTAGGGGGTGTGCAGGAGGCAGCCTATCAATGATTCTCATCATTGATGTTTCTCTCCCTCTCCTTCTCTCTGAAATCAATAAAAATATATTTTAAAAAAGTAAAACTATAAAGAAATTTAAGTGTATGATTATCAAAAAAGACAGGATACTTCCTGACCTGCATAGTAACAACACAAGATTTCATTTTACAATAGTTTATCAAACTCTATAACTGGTTTCGTATATTTGTGTGTAATATGTTACACAATTTTAAAAGAAATTTTAAAAAAGGATTCAGAACAGCCCTAGCTGGTTTAGCTCAGTGGATAGAGCGTCAGCCCTTGGACTGAAGGGCACGCGTACTTTGGTTGCAGGCTGGATCTTCAGCCCTGGTCAGGTGAGTGCAGGAGGCAACCAATCAATGTGTCTCACGTTGATGTTTCTCTCTGTCTCCCTCCCTTCAGTGGGCCTGGCTGGCATGACTCTGTGGTTGAGCATCAATCTATGAACCAGGGTTCGATTCCTGATCAGGGCACATGCCTGGGTTGCAGACTCGATCCCCAGTAGGGGGCATGCAGGAGGCAGGCAATCAATGATTCTCTCATCATTGATGTTTTTCTCTCTCTCCCTCTTGTTTCCTCTCTGAAATCAATAAAAATATATTTTAAAAAGTAAATAAAAATCAACAGGGAAATATCCTTGGGTGAGGATTAACAAGAAAAAAATGCTTCAGAACTTGAGAAAGAACTAGAAATGAGAACAAAAATCTGATTCACTGAAATTCAAAATTAGGGACTGAGTTAGCTTTGGAAAAACCAGAGTGAAAGTGGGCCGAGGTGTGAGGGTTTTGTGGACGAAAGGGGCCACGTGCTGACCTGACAAGCTCAGGGGAGGCCTGCATGGCGGTCTTGCAAACTCAGAGACCTAAAGTAACCACAAAGGGTGGTCTGAAATTAAACTTTACCTAAACGCAGTGATGGTGGGCAGTTACATCCTAGGCTGGTATCTTCACTAACAAGGTCAACCTTTACCTTAACTGAGCCTACCTGTCTTTTTGCATCTATAATAACATACCCTTGAAATGTCTGGGTAACTTGTAACTTCCCTTTTTCTGGACCCCTTGGGGCACAACCTAATGTGCCTGGGCGCCAGGACAGATATCACAAATTCCTTCATTGTTATGTTAATTGTTCCTGCACCCACCTACGTATGTGTCCATCATTTTACTTTTTATCCAATCCCAGGGGTTTCTCCTGCTTTGCTTTATCCCACCTCCTTAATCTATCACCAATGGATTTCACGTAACCCACCTATGTCCCTCCTTTGATGGCAATGTATAAATACAGATGTAACCCGCCATTCTCCGGAGCATTATCTCAATTCGTTGAGGTTCTGCTTCCCTGCATATGTCCACAGTTTGGCTCAAATAAACTCACAAAAATTCTTTACAGGTTTCAATGGTTTTTTTTACATTAACAGTTTCAAGCACTTTCATAAAATGAGTTCTATAGATCATTAATTCTGGAGGATGTCACATAAATGGATAAATTGGGAAATGGATAAATTTTTTAAAAATTATTCAGAACAGCCCTAGCTGGTTAAATATTCAATCCACCAAAAACTATTAGGAGCCTGCCTGAGCTGGTTTGGCTTAGTGGATAGAGTGTCAGCCTGTGGACTGAAGAGTCCTGGGTTCGATTCCGGTGAAGGGCACATACCTGGGGTTGCGGGCTCGATCCCCAGTGGGGGGTGTGCAGGAGGCAGCCAATCAATGACTCTCATCATTGATGTTTCTATTTTTCTCTCCCTCTCCCTTCCTCTCTGAAATAAATAAAAATATATTCTTTAAAACAACAAGAAACTACGAAGAGCCTTAAAGATCAGGCAGTATTCCAAACACCATAAACTTGATGGACCAGTCATTGTCTAAAGTCACATCGCTTTGTTTATGGCAGGACTACTCACAGCCCTTAACGTTCTACTGTGTTCTGAATGTCAAAAAGGTGGGACAGACTCTGCAGTGTTCCTCAAATGTATAAGTCCAAGGTGTCTCAGACCCAATGAATGCACCGTCTTTGATTCAATCAGTTTCATCTCTCTCCCAGCCCCTTGGTTCCTTGTTCATGGAAAGCGTTGGTGCTACTTTGGCCTTGGCCATCGCCTCATCCGCTGGAACTGGTGGCCATCGTGACCTTCCTGGAGTAAATTTGGGAACCAGCAGTGCATCCATTGTGCAACTCCAGCACCCATGCCCAACCCACTGGACCACAGAGGTTCTACTCCTCCCACTCCCCGCATAGTCCATTGATGGTGTGCCATCTAGTTTAGCTTCCCCAGCAACTGCCCAAAGGGGCCAAGTGATGCAACCTGGAAGTGGAATTAACACTCTGGGAGACAAACTTCAATTCTGAGACAAGAGATGAAAGGAGCCAGCAGATAAAAGATCTCCCTTCTTCCCTCTGAGGAACTCTTTGGGTTGGCTGTGCTCTTTATGACCGGCTAGAAATATCTCATGTGACTGAGCAAAGACCGGGTCTCTGCGACACTTTGCTTCTCTCCTGTCCTGCCTTGCTTCCACTTTCCCTCATCGGACTGCCCTGGGAGTGTATCTAGACTAAAACATTGAAGTTCTGCCCCAGGTTCTGTTTCCCAGAGAGCAGAGAACGGGCATCACCCCTGTGTCTTGGGGACCATCTCAGGGCCAGTTTTCCATTGGGAAATGCTGATGTAAAGAGCTCTTCTTGGGTGGGACAGAAGCCTAGCCTTGCCATTACTGGCTCCCTCTGGCCACACACTTCCTATCAGGCCTCTGTCCATCTGAAGTCTCCAGAAAAAAAGGCTGAACAAAACCCCAACTCCTTTGGCAATAACAGGAAGAGAGCACTGTGCATTTATTGAAACAACATATAACAAACTCAGTTACCATCCCCTCTGTCAGGAATAGACACTGAAATACAGTACATTACCCTCTATCTAACAATCACCAGTCACAATGACCGGGCATTATCATACAAAAGTTCCTTTACAAAAAGCACCAAATTGGCATACATATACAAGTATATACAAAAATCACATTTTAAAAATGTACAAAATATTCCATTTTGCACCAATGTAGAAAAGTGTCCTGTGTGGTTGTTTCAAGCACATTTCCAACTCTGCTTCAGTGGCTGCTGGACACAGCGGTGGGGGTCCTACTCCTAGTCCCTGCTCTCAGGAGCAGAGAGAAGACACACCTCCCCATTGTCCCTCCAGGGGCCCCGACCCCTCCCACCCTGGGCCTGTCACCAAGGCAGCTGGGCCCATCCCACCCTTCCCAGTCTCTCTGCATCTAGAGGTCTCTTCCTCATCCAACTCCTTACTGGTGTCCTGAAAGAAAAAGAAACACCAAGTGAGACGGGGACTCGGGGATAAGCTGTAGTGACAAAATGATCAAACTCCAATTCCTGCCTGGCCTCTTCCTTTTTTTTGTAATATTTTTTTTATTGATTTCAGAGAGGAAGGGAGAAGGATATATAGAAACATCAATGATGAGAGAGAATCATTGATCGATTGGCTGCCTCCTACACACCCCCTAATGGGGATCAAGCCCGCAACCAGGGCACGTGCCCTTGACTGGAATCAAACCTGAGACCCTTCAATCCACAGGCTGACGCTCTATCCACTAAGCCAAACTGTCCAGGGCGCCTGTTTCTTTTTAAAGAAAAATAGAATTTAGTTGCCAAAACAAAACTGAATTGCACATTCAATACAAAATTCCAAAAGACTACTCTGTATGTTTCAACTGGATTGGAATTTAGTTCCAATAATAACCTGGCTTTTAAAATAATTACATTAGCCCAGTCAGTGTGGCTTAGTAGTTGAACATCCACCAGGCATCAAGAAGTCACCAGTTCAATTTCCCAGTCAGGGCACATGCCTGGGTTACAGCTGGATATCTGATATCTGGTGAGGGGCATGTGGGAAGCAGCCAATCAATGTCATGTCCTCTCTCACTGATGTTTCTATTTCCCTTTCCCTTTCTCTCTCTCTCTCTCTAAAAAAAATTTAAAAAAAAAAAAATCAATAAAAATATGTTTAAAAATAGTAATAGTAACATTAGGAAACATACGTTAATTAGCAAACATGTCCTTCCTATGTACAGACACTGTGTTAAAAGATTCTCTAATGTACTCTCCATTATAATCTTTTGAGGTCAGTACTATTATGCCCACGTGCCAAGATGAGTAGCCCAGAAAAGTGGTGATCTACCCAAGATCACACCACCAGTCCGTGAGAAAGCTGCAATTCAGAACTCTTAACTGTAGTCTTCCAGGTTGGCAAACTCGGGTGCCAACAGGGGCCAGCAGATGACATGAGTGAGAGCAGGAAGGCTGACAGTGGTGGTCTGGGAAAACTGGCAAGTGCATGCCCCATGCAAAGGGGGCAGCCACTGCCCAGCGCCAACTCTTGGACTGAGAGAGAAGGGCACGCCCAACATTGTTAGCTCTTTCCAAAACTTTACAAGGAGGTGGAAATCCAGATTCTCAGCTGAAATTTATTTTTTAAAAAAACCAACAAACTATATTGTTGAAAGCATTACATTTGTCCCCTTTTTTCCTCTATTGATCTCTTCTAGCCACCCCAACCCCCAGCCCAGGCCTATTGTCTGTGTCCGTGGGTTATGCATGTGTGCACACAAATCTATTGGTTGACCTCATCCCACTCACCAACCCTCCCCTGCCTTGAAGTCTCCTTTTAAATAAATCCTTTAAGCTCTGGCTGGTGTGACTCTTCAGTTGGTTGAAGAGTCCTCTCGTACTTCAAAAGGTGGTGGGTGTGGGGGGCCAGGGGCAGGCTGGAAGAGGACAATGGGGGGCGGGGAAGGGGACATATGGAATACTTTCAACAATAAAAAATTTTTTGGTTTAAAGGTGGTGGGTTCAATTCCCAGTCAGGGAACATACCAAGGTTGTGGGTTCAATCCCAGGTTAGGGTGCATGTGGAAGGTAACCAATCGATGTTTCTCTCTATATCTCTCCCCCTCTCTTCCACTCTCTCTAAAAATCAATGGAAAAAAATATCCTCAGGTGAGGATTCATGAAAATAAATAAATAATAAAAAAATAAAATAAAACAATCCTTTAAAATAATCTCCTAATTTTTTAAGTGTGGGTAACTGATTTAAAAAAATTTAAACATTGTGCTGGCCAAACAAAATACCTCAGTGGACCAAGCTTGGCTCATGAGTGCTCTGTCATTTATGTCTGTTATGCTGCACTGCTTTGCATATAGATATAGGTCATTTTATTTATTTATTCATTTATTTTATAATATAATTTTATTGATTTCAGAGAGGAAGGGAGAGGGAGAAACATCAATGATGAGAGAGAATCATTGATTGGCTGTCTCCTGCATGCCCCACACTGGGGATCGAGCCCGAAACCTGGGCATGTGCCCTGACCAGGAATCGAACTGTGACCTACTGGTTCAGAGGTCGACATTCAACTACTGAGCCAACTGGCCAAGCTAGATATAGGTCATTATATATAAAATTGGGAGCTTTTTATTATGAATAGTTTGGAGGTTTTTTTCCTAAGGGTATAGGGAGCAGGACTTAATCCTTAAAAGGTTTACACATATTGGGATCATCATCATATATTGGCATCATCCCCAATGTCCAGCACAGCACTTTGCACACAGTCAGCATCTCATGTTGAATGAATGGATGAATGAAGATGGATTTCTTACCTTCTTCCTTGCCCTCTGTGGACTCTTCCTCTTCCTGATCTTCTTCAATGAACTCTTCCTCTTCCTCATCTGTGTGTGACAAAGAACAACAGTGTTAGGATAGGCTGGTTTCTCAGAGGAGCTGCTCAGAGGGGGACTGGCTGGAGACAACACTGATCCCAATCCTTTCTTTAAAAAAAGAAAAAAAAATGTTTTAATTGATTTCAGAGAGGAAGGGAGAGAGAGAGATAGAAACATCAATGATGAGAGAGAATCATTGATTGGCTGCCTCCTGCATGCCCCCCACTGGGGGTTAATCCTGCAACCTGGGCATGTGCCCTTGATCAGAATTGAACCCTGGACTCTTCAGTCTACAGGCCGATGCTCTATCCACTGAGCCAAACCAGCTAGGGCCATCCCAACCCTTTCTGATGCCCACTCAGGATCAACTGGCCATGCCATGACATCAGTAGGCCAGGAGGTGATGGGCTTGCCAAACCCAAGCTGCACAGAGGTGGGCTTCCTCCTGTCTCTTCCCGCCCCTTCCCTCCTGCACCTCCAGGGAGGGAGGCTCAAGAGGCTCCTTTGTTCCAACAGCTGCAGCAGCTGCTGTCACCTGATCTGCCTGTGACCAAAGGGGACTTTGGTGGGCACCCTGGACTTCTGCCCACCTCTCAGCGAGACAGGTAAACATCACCTGTGGAGACGGGACAAGAGCACCTTAATTCTCAGCAAGCAGAGTCCTTGTCTTGAAGGAATTTGCCAGTCTTTGGAATCTGCTAGCCTAGCACTCCTTGTCCCCCTTTCCTCATTCCTCAGCCTACTGGGAGTGGCTGGGGGTGGGGAACACTTCTGGGGCCTCGTGCTCCTGGGCTCTCTGAAGCTGAGCCCCAGACAGACTGACTGAGCTGCAACCTGTGCCCTTATTTTCCCCTCCTGGGATATCACCTTCAAGCTCTGCCAGCAGGGAACATGCCTCCTCCCCACCCCCTCTCCAAAGCCAGTCCTTAATCCTTTGGGGCTGTGAGGGGGTCACCACAGAGTCAGAATATTTGTCCAGAGTGTCTGGGAAGAGGCTTGAAGGAGTAAATGCCTCCAAAATGACATGCTCAAAATTTCAGCCACCTACCTAGGACCTATGCACAACTACTGATAGCAGCATTGCTGAGGACTTTCTGTGCCAAAAGTTGTGCTGAGCGCTGGACACGCATTGTCCCATATAATCCTCACGAGGGCCTTGTGAGCCAGATGGCTCTTGGTGGCATCCTCGTGGGCTACTTACTAGCTGTGTGGCCTCCACGAGACTCTTACCCTGCCTTGGCTTTCACAATGGAGATGACCACAGAAACTACCTCATGAAGCTGTACTAAATGATAGAATTTATGTCAAGGGCCTAGTGCCCGGGACAAAGAAAGTGCTTAATAAATGGTAGCTATTGGTGTGGTTCTCTCCCCGTTTTCCTCTCAGGAAACTGAGGCTTGGGGAGATGACAGAAGGCCATGCAGGTCTTCACAAGGCCATGCTGTTCGCACAGCATGATCCCCTCTTGAATATCTTAGCTTCGGGAGGGTAAAGCGGAACAGGTGATCTACAGCAATGGCTGTACCCACATCTGCCAACATCTCAGCTTTGGGATGCATTTTTGTCCTCACCCACAGACGAGGTGCATCTGGTGCTCTGAGAATAGATGCAACACCAGATTCCGCAGGCTTGTGGGAGAGCCGAGCTTTCTCATGCCAGCCCATGTACGATTCTTCCCTATTCCTGACACCTCTCTCTGCCCTGGTCATTGAAGCATCACCTATCAGAGCAATGCAACATTCGGCAGAATTGGATCCCATTCTCTCTTTCTCTGTCGCTAAATAGCTACCTTTCAACTGTGATCTTAAGCAAATTATTAACATCTTTGTTCTTCATCGGGTTGCCTCCGTTTCCCCTTATTACTGTTATGGTTACATTGTTACAATTATTATAGGTACTCTATGGAAGAGTAATTATAAACAGAAATGAGGACATGGTATAGATAAATTAAGGTACCTGAGTATTCATAGATGATAGCATGAAAAAGCTGAAGCTAAGGCTGGCTTTAGGCACTAACTAGGACATGTTTAGTACTCTACAAACTCTTTTCTATCAATATCTTACAATTTGTTGCAACAGCACCAAGAGGTAGTCATTATTAGCAGGCCCACTTCTAACCTAATTTTTTTTTAGTCCTCACCTGAAGACATTTTTCCATTGATTTTTAGAGAGAGTGGAAAAGAGAGAAAAAGACAGAGAGAAACATCGATGTGAGAGAAACACATTGATTTGTTGCTTCCTGCATGAGCCCCAACCAAGGCCTGGGCCAGGGAAGAGCCTGCAACCAAGGTATGTGCCCTTGACCAGAATTGAACCTGGAACCCTTTGGTCCGCAGGCTGACATTCTATCCACTGAGCCAAACTGGCTAGGGCTAACCTAATTTTTAAAGTTAGAAAAAATGAAGCTCAGAGAGGTGGAGGGGTTCGCCAAAGGTCACACAGATAACAAATGGCAGCTCCAGATTCAAACTTGGGTCTGCCTGTCTCCAGACGCCATGCTCTTCCTACAGCCCAAGACACCTCCCTGCAAGGATCACTTATTGAGCAACAATTATGGAGCAGGCACTGTGCTCAGCTCTCAGCGCCTCCAGAAGTTGGTTGACATCTGGGCATCTTTGCTAGTGTATCTGTTTCCACATGGGATGCAGTGGAAGGGAAGCTGATTTCCAGGGGTCGAGCAGGGAAATAGACAAGTCACCTCCCCCCTCACCTGTCCCAAAGTCGATGGTCCTCAGGGTGTCTGCTATGTGCTCTAAATCCAAAGTGAAGTAGTCCATGTTTTCAAAGCCCTGCTCTGTCTTCCCCAGCTGGCAACCTTTGGAAGCTTCCACAATGCTGTAGGGGATGTGGGGTGGAGAGGGTGGAGGGAGAAAGAGAGAGAGATGAGGGGGTTTAGTGCAGGGATGGGGTGTTTTAGCTCCAAGCACACAGTGCACATGCTATGCCCACACCCAGGCCTTGCACCCAGAGGCTCCCCCTGGAGTGGTGGAGTATTTCCTCTCCAGTCACAAGCAAGTACAGGTGCAAGAAAGCAGGGAATCACACCAAGGCCAGGAAAGCCAGCCTGGGCTGAAACCCTCCCAGCAGCCCTAATGCAAAGCGGGAGGCCCTGGTGGGAGCGAGGGCCTTGGATCACAGCCCTGGGGAGAGACTGACCTTTTGATGAGTTTCTTGGCACTCTGTGGGGGAGAGAGAGCAAAGGGTTAGGATTGCATTAGGGGTAGTTCCAGGAAATCAGCAAAACCAGAGATTGGCTGCTGCAGATGGGCCTTGGTGCCATTCCCTAGCCTCGCCGTGACCTGCTCCCCACGCTGAGCGGAACAGAACGTGCATCTTTCCTCTGTCCGTGGTCTGCACAGGTCTTGGTGATCACTCTAGGCCAGTGGTCGCCAACCTTTCGGACCTCATGGACCACCAGTGGTCCGCAGACCACCGGTTGGCGACCGCTGCTCTAGGCCCCTCCCATTGTCCTGGCAGGAAGCTTGGATTTTAGGGATATCAGTCTAAACACCTTAATCCCTGGACTCTCCAAGATGAGAATCTTATCCTAATCACTTTTTTATAGCCGATGCCTAGCACAAAGCCTGGCCTGTGGTAGGTGTTTAGGAAATTTTTATAAAAGAACTGAACTGTAGGACCTTATAGCTGATCCTTTTCTGTCTCCCCCAATAAGCTCTTCTAGGGCAGGCCTGCGTCTCATACATCTCTGTGTCTCTCCCTCAGTGGCTGACCTATAGTAGGTGCTCAATTAATAGGCTTAAATAGGGATTGTCTCAGGCTCATTTTACAGATGAGGAAAATGGGCCTCTGGGAGGTTTCAGTGACTTGCCCGAGGGCATATGGATGGTCAGTGGAGGAGCATGACTTGAACTTTAGACAGAGCGGTTGAGTTGACGTGATTCTGCACACACCCTCCTAGTCCTACTCACCAAGAGGAAGATGGCTCCACCAGGCTCGTCCAGAGACTGGATGGCTGTCTCCACCAGCTTGGTGGACTTGTCCAGTTGCTCCCGGTACTGCTGGATGAGGGCCTCAATGAAGCTGAGCTTCTCCTCCTGCTCCTGCGTGATCCGCTGTAGCAACTCACTCTTCTTCTCATCCAGGATGGCATACAGCACGTCAAACTTCTGGCTCAGCTCTTCCTTCACCTGGTGGCTGTTTTCCTGGGGGGACACATCTGGGAGTCACAGCCTGTGGGGTCCTCCCTATCCCCAACACTTCCTTTCTAGGATGGATGTACTAGGAACAATGGCTCTAAAGCGAGAAGAGGTCAGCCCTGGCTGGTGTGGCTCGGTGGTTGAGCACAGGCCCGTGAACCAGGAGGCCATGGTTCAATTCCTGGTCAGGGCACATGCTCAGGTTGTGGGCTCCATCCCCAGTGGGAGGCGTGCAGGAGGCAGCAGATCGATATTTGTCTCTCTCTAAAAATTAATAAAAAATATTTTTTAAAAGCTGGAAAAGGTCTTACTACACCCTCGTTTTACGCAGATAAAATGAAGGCTTAGTAAGAAGAAAGCACTTACTAATTTTTCATAGCTACTCGGTACATGTTTGGAGTCTAGGGTCATGGAGAAAGCAACCCTCTTCCTCAAAAAATAGAGACTCTAGGGTCAAATGAAATGATATATATTCTGGCGCTCCTGTGTGTCTCCAAAATCTCGCTCTTCCTCCCATTTTAGGACCAAGACTGGATTCAAGCAGCTCTGCATCATTTGGTCATAGTAGAGGAGGAGAAGCAGCTCCTCCCCTAATGACCTCCTCATTGAGCCCTCTTCTCATCAACACAGATGTTACACCTCAGTTTCTTATCTGTAAAATGGGTATAATAATAGCATCTCATCAGACTCGGGTTCTAGCATTACTTATCAGTCTGGGAGTCCCATCACGGGTGGTAATAATGTCCCCTTCCTTCCTTCGAACCTACCTAACACACACTCTTTGTCTATCAACAATACAATGATCCCTCCCCCCTGTCTGATTTCCAGGGCCCCATCCCAAGTGAAAAAAAATCATAGATGCTTTTGTAGAAACAGAAGTTTCCTTCTGCCTCTACAGTCTTGCTACTCAAAGTGTGGTCCATGGACCAGCAACCTGGGCAAACCCTGAGAGTTTGTTAGAAAAGCAGAATCGCATGCCTCATTCCAGACCTACTGAATCAAAACTTAAATTTTAACAAGACCCTAGGGCAGTGATGGGCAACCTTTTGAGCTTGGTGTGTCAAACTTTGCCAAAAAACTGAGCATAACTTGGGTAGTGTGTCACTTTGAGGAAAAAACTAACTCCAAGATTCTAGTCACAAATGTTTCATCCTCAGGAGCAGCAAATGTTTCATCCTCGGCATGCGGCCGCATGTCATCAGAAATGGTTACGTGTGTCAGTGCTGACACGCATGTCATAGGTTCGCCATCACTGCCCTAGGGTGATTTGTATGTACTTTAAGGTTTAAAACCTTGGTCTATAGCACACAGAAAACAATGGCCTAAACACTACCAATGCTGGCCCTAGCAGGTGTGGATCAATTGCTTGGGCATCATCCCATGCTTAGTACAGTTGCTGGTTCCATTCCTGGTCAGGGCACATGCCCGGTTGTGGGCTTGATCCCTGGAAGGGGGCATGTAGGAGGCAGCTGATCCATGTTTCTCTCTCACATCAATCTCTCTCTCTCTCTCTCTCTCTCTCCCCCTCCCTCCTTCCCTCCCTCCCTCCCTCTCCCTTCCTCTCTCTAAAAATCAATTTAAAAAAATTAAAACTACCAATGCTAACAAAAGAATACTGGGAATTATTGGTGGGATGGGGGTCTGTCTTGTTCACCACCCCATCCCCAGATCCTTTGGCAGGGGCTGACACAGGAGTGCTCAAGAAGCATTTGCTGAATAAGTGGATTAATGGATCAATGTATAACGAATCAATGGATTAGTGAATTAGTGGATTAGTCCACCCCTCCTCACCATTCCTGCTGGAACACCCTACTCCAGGCCCCAACCTTGAGTCACAAGCCATGGGTGAGCCTTTGCCCCGAAGACCAGGCTGCACTGGAGGCTTCAAACCCCAGGCAGAGCTGCTCTGTCCCCTCACCTTGGTCACTCGACTGGAGTCCTCCAGCTGAGTGATGATGGTCTGCACGCGGTCGTTCCCCGCCACCAGCATGGAGATACAGTTACTCAGTTCCGTCTAGATGGGAGGAGGGGTGGGGGTCAGGAGAGGAGAGACAGAAATAGTCTCAGGGCCTGCCCTCTTGGGATTTGGCAGCACAATGGCACCCTCACTCCCCTCTCTGCTAGAAAGAGCCGGCAGTAGCTGTCTGGCCCCTCTTTCTGAGGTCCAGAGCAGAGAATATAAGATACTGTTTCCTTTATTTTACAGATGAAGCACAGAGAGGGGAAGTGAGCTGCTTAAAATACACAGCAAGGTACTGGTAGAGGAGGGGCTTGTTTCTAAGAAGGGAGGGATGAAGAAAAGAAATACAGTTGGGAGTTCTAAAATAGAGAGATCAGGTGTGAGGGCTATCTGGCTGCGACATCTGTCACCCCATTGATCGCCAGGGTTGATTCGCCTGATCTGGCTGGCCAAACGGGTGTCCCCCTCCTCCCATCCAAGAGGATGGCCTTCCCTCCAGAGGAGAGGACCGGGGCCCAGAGCACACTGGGATGTAGAATTCATGGCCTGAGACGTTCCCTGGTGGCCTGGCCCTGGGGTCTGGTCTCTCCCCTGTGGCCACACCCAGGTGCTCTCAAGTGGCTCTAAGTATAACCCATGAGCTCAGCCACCTCCCCCAGGAAGGCAAGAACTGCTGTCCCTGCAGCCTGGGAAGTCCCTTCAGAAGGACCATTATTGAAAGGCCGGCTCAGCAGATCTGCAGGGATCAAATCCACAGCCTGAATCATGGGGTCATGCCCAACAGGCCCAGGCTGGGGGTGGAAGTGGCTCAGGCCAGTACCTTTTGTCCCTGGAAGACACTCTGCAGCGGGGCCACCTCACAGGCCTGGTGGGCTCCAAACACCTTGCACATGGAGCATGTGGGCATCTCACACGTGAGGCAGTAGATGTTGATTTTCTCATCTTCGTGCTCCTTGCACATAGGGTGGCTGCCCTTCTGCAGGGGCCTACTGAAGTGGAAGAGACACAAGTCATAAGGCGGGGTCCGAGTCTCTGCCTCCTCCCTCAGCGCCAATCACAGCTCCTCCTCAGATCTATGACCCAAGTTCTCAGTGGTTAGATGTCCTTAATCCTTTTTGTTTAATCCTCCGGGGACCCAGGACCAGGGAAGCCAATGACACCAAGGCTGTCTCCGTAGACTAGGGCTCAAACCCCGGTGATGGAGTTGGCCTGGACATGGGAAGGGTGGTAGAATCTCAAAGTCATCAGATCTAGAGACATTTTCAAGAAGAGGAAACTGGGCCCCAGAAAGGTGAATTGACTTGCCCAAGGTCACTCAGCAAGTCAGGGTAGGGGAGGCTAAAGTTCATTTGCTCTAATTATAGTCACCATAGCTCTCGGTTTCTGCAGGCTGGGCTCTAAGTGAAGCAATTTACTCTCATGGCCTCATTGAATTCTATATTTAACCCACCAGACTGTAACCTCCATTAAAGCAGGGGAACTTGCCTATTCTCTTCACTCCTGAATCTGCAGTGTACAGTGCCTTGCGCAGAGGAGGGAGTAGATAAGCAAGCATCCCAGGAGGGTGTCCCGAGGCTCAGAGAAGAAAGCAGTGTGTGTGTCCCAAGTCACACAGCCATTAATGGGCAGCTCAGGGCTGTCCAACAGCCCAGCACAAGCCGGACTTCTAGTCCAGAGATTGTTTCCAGGGTCTAGTCTCTTCCTTCCCAAACATTCATTCTTAGAATGTCTTTCTCCTTTTTTCTCTCTCTCCATTCAGGGTCTCTGGCATGTTATTTGTGCCTCGCTCAGGACATTGGTTACCTCCTACCCGAGATTCATTTGGGGAGAGTCTAGGTTTTACCTCCCCTATACCCCGCACTCATTTAGAGTCAACACCGTGTCTGTACTACCTCTGACTTCCCAGCCCCTAACATAGCAGGCACCTCCCAAGCCCAGCTTCCGCATCCTGGTTTGAATCCATATTGTCCTGAATGTATTCATTCTGTGACCTTGGACAACTGCTTTCACTTCTCTGAGCTTTGGTTTCCTCCCAGAGCTACTGGGATCATGGCAGGAGTTGTCTGGAATGAATGTGTAGTGCCTGGCACAGGGCAGGCCCCCCCAAGGGCAGCTAGCATTGTCATCCAACTATGTAGAAAGGCCTCAGAGGTTTCAAACAGAACATGCACTTCATAGGTCAACACTGGGTGGGCTAATATTTTGGTGCAATGTTGATTTTGTTATGATTATAATGATCAAAAATATATTTGCATTTTTGTAGTGTTGAGCCCTAGCAACATGAGAGACAATAGCAGTTAGAAGTATTCATCATGGGACACTCCCTCTCAGCTTCACCACTTGCAAGCTGAGTGGCTTTGAACAAATCTCTGAACCTCTCTGAGCCCCCTTATTGTAAAATGAGGGTAAGAATGTCTTACAAGATTATTGTAAGAATTAAATAGTGATAATGCATGGGACATACTTAGTACAGAGCCTACACACAGTGGGTGTTCGGTAAATATTTGATATTTGTAACATTTCCCATCAAAATCCTATACAGTCACAAAACAAATCTTACTGCTCCCTCTGCAAGCAAGGGAAATGAAGGCCCAAAGACTTACCCAGGATCCTACAACGCATTAGTAACAGTCAGACTAGCAAACAGTCCCCAGGCCGGGCCTTTTCTCACTAGGACTGCTCTGTCCCCTTTCCTTGGGCAGGACACTGCCTGTAGGACCATCAGGGCTGTGAGGTCAGCAGCCGGGAAGCTGTCAGGATGTCCTGATTGGTAAAGATCTCCCTTGTAGCTGCGTCTCTCTCCAATCTGAGGCCCAACAGCACACAACCTCCACCACTCACAAATTCTGCCTGAGAAAGAACCGCTATTCTAAAATTAGGGAGACATAGAACTCCGTCACTGGTCCCACTCCCAGCTCTTACACTTCCCAGCTGGGCAACCTTGGACAACTGACTTCACCTCTTTGAACCTGAGCTTCTTCATCTGTGAAACAGTCATGCCTGACCCATAGGGGTGGTGTGAAGCAGCAGGAAAAAGCATTCCCAGTGCCGCCTGGTGCTGTGCCTCCCAGCACATGGGACCTTAGCTGTTGCTATCATTATAGAACGGTGATTTCAACCTTTTTCATATACATATGTGTGTGTGTGTGTGTGTGTGTGTGTGTGTGTGTGTTTGTGTGTTTTAGAGAGAGAGAAAGGGAGAGGGATAGAGAGATGGAAACTGCCTCCTGCCCACCCCCCATTGGGGATCGGGCCCCAACCGGGAATCAAACGGGGAACCTCTTGGTTCATGGGTAGATACTCAACCACTGAGCCACACTGGCTGGGTGATTTCAACCTTTTTCATCTCATGGTACATGTAAATTAATTACTAAAATTCTGTGGCACATAAAAAAATATATATTTTTTATAATCTGACCAAAAAAAAAGGTATAATTTTGATTCATTAACACCAGATGGCTATTGTGTTGGCTATTATCTTTTATTTGACAATCTAAGGGAAAAGAGGTCAGTGCCCCTGACTAAGTAGTCAGGTATTGCATGTCTTAAAAATTCTTGTGACACACCAGTGTGCCATGGCACACCAGCTGAAAGTCGCTGCTATGGAGAAACTGACTGTGTTCTCACTGGGCGCTTTCTCTGCTTATCGGGGCCACTTAGCTGTCCCTAGTGCCTCTCTCTGTCCCTCTCACAGCTTGTCTGGCCTCTGGTTCCTACCGTATCTTTCAGGAGGACAGCCTGGGCCCCTTCCCATTCGCTGAGTGACACGGAGAACCAGGGTTGGGGGAGAGGGTAAGCCTCTGTTCCTGCCTGAGGGTGAGGGACACACTCTCTGGACTGGCTAGTTAGCTCGTCCACCCAGGGGACTGGATCTGGAGCCGATGAAGGAGGAAGGAGCCTGGGAGAGCTGGGCACAGAGCAGCTAGGGCAGGAGGCCGGCCTCCCAGCAGCGGGCGAACTGACCTTGAGCACTCCAGCTTGTAGATGTCAATGATGTTCTCCACCAGCAGATTCCTCTGGAGGCCGTACACTCCGTGGCGGTCCATGATCACCTCGTGGCGGCAGGACGGGCAGCGGAAACGGCCTCCAGTCATGGACATCGAGCCACCCCGGCTGGACCAGTAGGGGTTTGCGGCCTGTGGGTGGCAAGGGCAGAGGTGAGGCCTGGGCTCCCTCCTCAGCCCCTGCCCTTTCTAATCTCCAGGTTATCCTCCCCACTGCTTACCCCAACCATTCTCTGGTCAAATCATGAACCGCAGCCCCCTGTCCTGAGATGAGAGACAGCTCACTCACACAGGGAGCACCTGGTAAGCACTAAGCCATCAGCAGGTTTGAGAGTCAGCAGGCCTGGGTTCAAGTCACGGTTATTGTCTGAGTGACTTTGGGCAAGCAACCTTATCCCTCCAAGCCTCAGTTTGCCCGTTCATCGAATGGGCATTTTAATTAGAGCTAGTGATTAGGGCCGCTACTTTAAAGATAAAATAGTGAGAGAACATTGATCAAGTGCTTCTGGGAAACCTGGAGTCCTGCCTCCCAGCCAGGACATCCATTCTCACTCCTTCCTTAGGAGAGGAAGCCCCTCCTGCCCTATATCTGAGGGAACAGCCTCAAAAGGGAAAATGCCTCTACTGCTCAGTGCCTCCCACCCTCCCTCCTCCTACAGCTCTGGGCCCCCTTCCACCAGGGAGCTGGCTCCAGCCCCCGGGGTCTGGTTTCTTTCTCCTCTCCCCTGCTTCCCCCACTTATCACTTGTGGCATTTGACTCCTGATTGAAGAGTCAACTGCGGTGCTCAGGACAGAGGTGGCGGGTGGCAGAGCTGCCGGCAGGGTGGGGAGGGGAAACGTGCGTCATGGAAATGGAATTGGGCAGCCAGAGCCACCGCCCCAGCCCCCTCAGCCCAGTCCAGAGGCCTTTGCAGGGGAAAGGTCCTGCCCGGCCGTGGTTTAGGAGGATCCTGGGCTGAGAGAAAAGAGCTTTCATCACAGGAGAGCTGAGGAGCCCTCTGAGCCCCCAGGACTAGGCCATGCCCAGCACTGACCTGGAAGATGTCGTTGGCACACTTCCGGCAGAGGTTGTGCTGACATGGCAAGATGACCACCGGCTTGGTAAACATCTCCAGGCAGATGGGACAGATCAGCTGCTTCTCCAGGTTCTCCAGGGGGTTCCCATCCTGGATCAGGCTTGATTTATAATCCATACTGTCCAGCGGCGTGGGGCCCACCTGGCTGCCTCCTTTACCTGCCTCGCTCTAAGCAGACCTGGGGTCTTGCCTTTGTCACAAAACACCCGCCCGGAGCCTCTTGACCTTCTTCTCCTGGCGCCCAAATTCTGTCTTGGTCTGAGGCCCCTCTGATATTTATAGCCGGACCCTGGTCACATGAGCCCCAGGAGGGGACCAGCTGAGCATTCCGGTGCCAGCACGGCTGGCGGGGCTTGAGTTTCCTCCAGGCCTGCAAGAGCGGCCTCTCAAATCACATGTAGGGATGAGCAATCACTGTTCCCCTGAGATGGGGGTCGTAAACAAGAACAGCTTGTTCGTGGGCAGACTTGGGGGAAGACTGGGGACCCAGAGTTTCCTCCAGAAATTAGTCTCCTCCCACATCAGGCTGGTGAGCCAGGGATGGGACCCCGAGAATGGGCCAATGGGATTGTCAGGGTTAATAGCCAGTACCCCCTCACCGACCACAATCAGGTCCATCCCTCCTCTGGAGTCCTGGGCAGCTCCCACGATAGGGGCAGGGCAGCCCCTCTCTCTGAGCCCATCCCTCTGCGTCAGATCTGCGGTATGTGGGGAGGGGCATGGAACTTCCATGCCCTCTCCAGGGGCACCATTCTCCTGAAAGGGGGCAGAAACAGAATGCTGGGGAACCACCTAGTATTGTAAGAAATATTAACCATGCTC
This sequence comes from Eptesicus fuscus, assembly GCF_027574615.1. NCBI lineage: Eukaryota > Metazoa > Chordata > Mammalia > Chiroptera > Vespertilionidae > Eptesicus > Eptesicus fuscus. The sequence continues at coordinate 15,774,099 of NC_072481.1, forward strand.
TGTTAACCGTGATTGTTTTATTCTGATTAGAGAAGGCATATTCTTACTTGGCTAGAAGCTGCACTCAGGACCTGGGAGCTTCACCGGGAAATGCTGCCTACCCTCCCCATTTGGAGCTGCCCATTATCATGGAAAGATTAACAATCAGAATCACTAAGATCCCCAGGCCTTTTTGCATTCCTGTAGGCCTTTGCAAGTCGCCAGGCTGCTTACCTGTTAACTGACCATTTGGCCTACCCTTTGGCTATTTCCCCATGTAAGCCCAGCCCTTGCATATCACTAAGCCCCTTTGCATATCTGTAAACTGGCCATCTGCCCGTTTGCCTACTTTCCTTTGTACTTCTACCTGTGCAAGCAGCTGGCTTATAGTGGGCTGCAGAGTAGACGTTTGTGGACGATCTGCTGCTCTCCCATATTGCCGGCAGGATTAGAATAAACGCTCATATATGATTCAACCCTGTCTCTGCGTAATCGGCTGGAGTAGTGACAGGCAGCACGGACCCCTTGGTTGTCCGCGTACACTTCCAGGATCTCCACCTCTTTATAAGTCTGGAAGCTCTCCAAACCCTACCCTCTTGGGTTTTTATGGAAGCTTTATTATGTAAGCACATTGATGAAATCATTAACAATTGGTGACTGGGTCACCCTCCAGCTCCCTTCCTCTGCCCGGAGTGGGAGGTAGAGGGGACTGAAAGTTCCAACCCACTAATCACATGGTGGGTTCTCCTGGCAACCGGCCCCCTTGCTTTGGTGCTTCCAAGTAAAGTCACCTCATTCACAGAACAAAACACAACTCCATCACTCTCAGCACTTGGGAAATTCCAAGGGTTTAGGGAGCTATGAGCCAGAAACAGGGCAAAGATCAAACACATATTTCTTATTTAAATCACAACATCACAAATCCTCATTCCACAGAAAAGTGAAATAACTTGTATGAGGTCACACAGCTTGCAAGAAGTGGCTCTAGGACATGAACCCAGATATGCTTGACTCAGGAGCCCAACGGTGCCAGCTTCTTCGTTGCTCACATGACCTCAGTTTTGTCCAGTCTTTCAACCAAGACAGGACAAGTCTCAGGAAGAAATCAGTTCCCTAAGAAGGACAAAGAAGGACTAGAGAAAGCAATGGTGTCATTGTGTGGCCAGGTTACCCACCCCTAGAACTGCCCACTTCTTGGTTATTTAAGATGTAACTTAACAAATGTCCTGAGGCTCCCTGGTCGGTTCCCCAGGGTTTTAAGTCGCGATTGACACCACCACGTTCACGCCATGGCTTGGATCCCGACTGCGGCACAACCTCTAGAGAGACGCGGGTCCTCGGAGCCTGTTTAGTCCCGGAGCACGGGCTGTCGGCAGCTCCGCAGCGGCAAAACAGACTCTCTGGAACGGATGGACCCTGCCCGAGCGCCTTAGCTAATGCCCAGCAGCTGGACCATGCTCCCCACTCATACCTCTCTGGCCGCGTAAACGTCATTTCACTCCGGTGGCAGGGACTCAGCTCTGAAATCTATATAGAAAAAGTACCCGGATCCAGTCTTTCAATGGCTTCGAGACCATCAGAAGTGCCTGCTCTTGAGCCTAGTGGGCCTCTAGGCAAGATGTCCCTGCCCATCGGGATGTGCCGCCGGGCATTCAGCTATGATGATGCCCTGGAGGACCCTACGCCCATGACTCCTCCTCCATCGGACATGGGCAGCATCCCCTGGAAGCCCGTGATTCCAGAGCGCAAGTATCAGCACCTCGCCAAGGTGGAGGAAGGAGAGGCCAGTGTCTCCTCCCCTGCCATGACCCTGTCATCGGCCACTGACAATATGGACAAGGTCCCAGTGGTGAAGGCCAAAGCCACCCGTGTCATCATGAGTTCTCTGATCACAAAACAGACCCAGGAGAGCATCCAGCGCTTTGAGCAGCAGGCAGGGCTGAGAGACGCTGGCTACACCCCTCACAAGGGCCTTACCACCGAGGAGACCAAGTACCTCCGCGTGGCAGAGGCACTCCACAAACTAAAACTACAGAGCGGAGAGACTGCGAGGGAAGAGAAGCAGCCGGCCTCCGCCCAGTCCACCCCCAGCAGCACCCCCCACTCTTCGCCTAAGCAGAAGCCGAGAGGCTGGTTCTCTTCGGGCTCGTCCACAGCCTTACCTGGCCCACATTTTAGCACCATGGATTCCGGCAGCGGGGATAAAGACAGGAACTCGGCAGATAAATGGAGCCTCTTCGGACCAAGATCCATCCAGAAGTCTGATTCGGGCGGCTTTGCCACCCAGCCCTACAGAGGAGCCCAGAAGCCCTCGCCAATGGAAGTGATGCGCATGCAGGCCACCCGCATGGCCGAAGACCCCGCAGCCTTCAAGCCGCCCAGGATGGACCTCCCAGTGATGGAAGGGAAGAAGCCACCGCCTCGGACCCATAATCTCAAACCCCGGGACTTGAATGTGCTCACACCCACCGGCTTCTAGAGCGTTCTCTTCCAATGACTGAATAGAGTGTCTTGCACCCACTTCCTTATTACCCTGGCTCTGACATAGGAATGGTTTGGTTTTCTTTTGTTGTTGTTTTAAACCTTAACCTGAGGCTAGAACTGGAGACATAATTGGTTTTTGAGAAACGTGAGTGCAAAGCCTGTCCTTGTGCTTTAATTTAAAGTTAGACTAAGTACTCTCAGCGGTGATGGATGGGGGCCTGAGCACCTAATTTTGCATTATTTAGCCTAGACAAGAACTCGATCATTGCTTACGAGGTAGATAATGCTTACGTTGTTCCCAAACCAAGACTTCTTGATTCCTTTAGAGACCAGGGTCAGCGAGGGCATGGCTAAGTCGGGGAGTAGGGGTGCTCACTGACTAGTCTCTGGCCCTCTTGACGGCTGGAGCTGTGTGCCCATCCTTGTTGGCATGGGGACCTACGATCCGTTTGGGATCTGGGCACGAAGAAAAGCCAGACTTGGCAGGGACCCTTCTCCTGCGTGGAGACGGAGCCCTCGCTGTAGCTGTCGGGCAGCGCCAGGTCTTACTGGGATGCCTCCGGCAGTTCTGGGCAGGGCTCCTCTTCACCTGTCAACAAACAAGTCTCGCATATCCTCTGCTGCACTTTAAAGTGAGATTAAGTTAACTCCAATTTGGTAGAAAAGTTTCTAAGGGAGAAAAGTCAGCCTACTGCTTTGGTATAGATTAATGGATGTTAAAGTTTTTAAAAATAAAATGGTGGTAACTAGATGTAGATTCTAGTCCAGACATTCACATGAAACAGGTGTCACCAGGACCTGCAACTTTTTCTAAGAGCCACATGGAAGGATGAAAAAAGGTTCTACACGCAACCATTGCCCTCGGCGAGCCTCAGGCCTGTGTAAGCACAGAGCTTACGGGGACAGGAACCAGGGAAAGCACCTGTTCATTCTCCCCGCGGGCGTGCTCGGTCCTTGTCCTGAGCGCTGGCTCAGATCCCTGCTGTGCTTGCTTTGGAGGGGTCGTGTCTGCATAGGGAGCTGGGCTGAGTCTTCCACAGCGAGGCCCTGGCATCTCAAAGGATGAGAACAATTAATTTATTGTGTCTTCTGTTAAGCTCGTATCTCTTACTTGTTTTGACAATAAAATTCCTTACTACTTTCTCATAAAAAAAAAAAAAAAAAAAAAAAAAAAAAAAAAAAAAAACAAATGTCCTCATAGTATAATTATTCTGTTACTTGCAGCAGAGAGCACTCTATATACATTCATGATTCCAACTATTATATGTTAATGATCCTCAAATCTCAGATTCCAGTTCATACTGCTCTCTCACGTAAACTGAAGATTTTTTGGAGATCTCTACTGGGTTGTCCCAATAGCACTTCAAACTCAGCATATCCCAAGCAGAACACAGCCTCCCTTTTTCTTGTTTCATGTCTCAGGACCCATACACCCATTTGCATAGACCAGATGTCTGGGAGCCATCCTTGAGCTCCCCCCCTCTCCCATTGCACACTCAGTCAATCTCAGCATCAAGCATGGGTCCATCTTTACATCTCACTTGTGCATCCTCCCATCTGTGAGTCTGACTCTCCCTTGGACTTTGAAGACTTTAAGGGCAAAAACTGCGTCTATTCATCTCTTTACCTCCAGTGCCTGACACATAATAGACACTTAACAAATGTTTCTTAAATGGGTGAACAAGTGAACGTGTGAATTAAACAAGGGAGCAGCAGGGTCACTGTCAGACTTGGGGGAGATCAAGGTACTTGACTAAGTGTGTGTGTGTGTGTGTGTGTGTGTGTGTGTGTGTGTGTGTGTGTGTCTATGTGTTATCTGAGATGGTGCAGCCAGTGGGAAGAAAGTACTGGAAGATTGGGGAGAGGGTGATGGAGTAAATTCTGAAGCTTTTGGAAGAAGAAGGACAATCTGACTGTTGAGATGGGAGGATAAGAGAGAGGAAAAGATGGAGGTGAGAATCAGAGGTGTTGGAAAGTTGAGAGAAAGGTGCTCATGTTGACAACTTCAGTCCAGAGAGTTGAGGTCAACTTTTGAGGCAGAGGCAGGGAGAAGGGTAGCATGAGTGGGTGGTGGAAAAAGTTTGGACCAGACAGTGTGAAACACAGGAGGAAGTGCCCTGGGGGTGGGGGGGAGGACTGTCTGGAAGCAGAAGAGCCTCGGTGATGTTTCCGAACACACATTTGCCAGTTGTGAGGAGCCATTCACATGATTCTGTTGACTTTCTCCAGCCACACTTGGCAGCCCAGGTGCAAAACCCAAGCAAATGGACAGTGGGATCAACTCCAGCCTGGGAGCTGGCAAGGCTGGCACTGCTGAAAGTCAAGGGGTGGGAAAGGGAAATTCCCACATGGGTCATGCTGGGCATCAAAACATGTCCTGTCATTTAATCCTCACAACAGTCCTGCAAGGGAGGTATTATGATCTTCGTTTTTCCCAGGAGGAAACGAGATTCAGAGAAGTAATGGCTTGGCCAAAGTGACAATTGGCAGAGCTGAGCTGGGGTTCACATCCAAGGGAGCCTGACTCCTAAACCTGTACTCCTTACACTGGAGCATTTATTGCGTGCTTATTGCATTCCAGGCACTGTGCAAAGCTCTTTCCATTCATCCTCTTGTTCAATCCTCAAAATAGCTCAGTGAGTCAGGAATGGTCATGTTTTTCCCTGTTTTATAGCTGAGCTACAGAAGCTCAGAGAGGTTAAGTCACTTGGCCAAAGTCCCCCAGCCAGTGAGTGACAGAGCCAGCACCAGAAGTAGGAACTTATAAATCAGTATCATTACCAATTATTAGAACATTCTATCAAATTATAGACTGACAGATGAAGAGACAAATTCAGAATCTCAGTGGTATGTCTGAGCCCAAAGCTTTTAACTACTACATCTTACTGCTTCCCTTTCTGCAAGTCTTATTTATTCACTGTACTGTTTATTAGTGAAACTTTCAAACATACAAAAGTAGAGAGAATAGTATAATGAACTCATGTAACCAAACCCAGCTTTCATCCTTAATGTTTCCTCAATCTTACTTTATCTATAATTCCCCACACATAATTCTTTTTTTCTGGAATATTTTAAAGCCAGGCATAGTCATTAAGTCGTTTCACTCATAAATACTTCAGTAAGCATTTCTAACTGATAATCATTGACTTTCATAATCACCATGCCATTATCATACCTAGTAAAAATAACAATTATTTCCTCCCTCCCCCAAGAGTTTATTTGAGCCAAACTGACACCATATGCCAGGGAGCAAGATCTCAAATGCTCTGGAGAATAACAGTTTTGTAGTTTCTTTTTTAATTTGTATTTTATTGATTTTTCGAGAGAGAAAGGGAAAAGAGAGAGAGAGAGAGAGAAAGAGAGAGAGAGAGAACAGTGATTTGTTGTTCCACTTATTTATGTATTCCTTGGTTTATTCTTGTATATGCCCTGACCAGGGATCAAACCCTCAACCTTGGCATATCAGGACAACGTTCTAACCAACTGAGCTATCTGGCCAGGGCACAATAATTTTTTTTTAATATTTTTATTGATTTCAGAGAGGAAGGGAGAGAGAGATAAAAACATCAATGATGAGAGAGAATCATGGATCCACTGCCTCCTGCATGCCCCACACTGGAGATTAAGCCCATAACTTGGGCATATGCCCTGACTGGGAATTGAACTGTGACGTCCTGGTTCATAGGTCAACACTCAACCAATGAGCCACACCGGCTGGGCAATAATTTCTTAATATTACCTAAATCCCAAACCATTTCTAGAGGTTGTTGATTGTCTCACATATCTTTTACAGTTAGTTTGCCAAATCTGATCCAAATAAGGTCTGAGACAGGGTATATTGTTGATTTTGTCTCATCAGTCTCTTTTAATCTATAACAATCGCCTTCCCTCCCATCCTTCTATGCCATTGATTTGTCAGAGAATGATTCTGGGCATTGTGATTCCCATTTTGACATATCAGGAACCGAAGCTCAGAAAGGCTAAGTGACTTGTGGAATATCACACAGCTAAGAGACAGACTTCTTATTTGGTACTGTCCCAAAAAGTCTGTGTTACTAATGGGAGGAGCTTTACTGTCTGAGACAGGTCTCAGCTGATTAAGAGGGCAGGAAAAGCCACAACCGGTTTGGCTCAGTGGATAGAGCGTCGGTCTGCGGACTGAAGGGTCCCAGGTTTGATTCCGGTCAAGGGCATGTGCCTTGGTTGTGGGCACATCCCCGGTAGGGGGTGTGCAGGAGGCAGCTGGTCGATGTTTCTCTCGCATCGATGTTTCTAGCTTTCTATCCCTCTTCCTTCCTCTCTGTAAAAAAATCAATAAAATATATAATAATAAAAAAAAAAAAAGAGGGCAGGAAAAGCAGCAGGGAAAGTGGTCTGGCTTGACAAGGAAAAGAGAGAGGTGGAAGACAACAGCAATTACAGTACAGCATTATTTTTTGATTTAATGCTTACAGGTGGCTGAGCATCCTGGCACTATTTCAGTCAGTTGTCACAACAAACATGAGTAAGTCATACTTATCTCCACTTTAGAGCTAAGGAAACTGAGGCACAGATTGGAGTTGCCCCAAGTCTCACGGCTAGTGTAGGCAGAGCTGGAATAAGCCGATTTAACCCCACAGCCTATCCCCAAAGTCTATGTTCTTTTTGATTGTCACTAGAGAGGGGACTTTTTAGAAACCTGAGATCTTGAGGCCTGTTGGTTGGGGGAAAGAGCCATGGCCTGGGGCCTGGACACCTGGGCTCCATCTTTAGCTCTGCCAGAGACCAGCAATGTGATGCCCAGCAAGCCACACCCACCTTCAGTTTCTTCATCTGCCAAATGGAGCAACTGAGAGAGATGATCCCTGAGTGTCCTTCCCCGTCCCCAGTAGCAGGATTCTCGGAGGAGCTCTTCCCCGTGATGCCAACAGGCCTGGGGGATGTGCTGCAGGAGAGGAACCACCCTCCGTCTCCCCTTTCATTTCCGCATAGCTTGGGCTTGCTTACATGTTTCCTTGGTACATCACGGTGTTCCTTTCCACGTGTGTGCTGTTCTCCCTCCAGCCCCCATGACCTCCCTCGGAGGGTGGGGCCCACCGTGCCTCTTCCTCTGGATTTCCCCTCGAGCCTCTGTGGTGCCTCAGAAAGGTGGGGGGAGATCTTATTTCCTTATAGTTTGAGATCAAAGTCATCCTCATAAAAGAATCACCCTTAATCAAGGGATCAACCAATAGGTCATTTGATCCAGAGGCTAAAGCCACACTTGGCAGAGGTAGGTCCATGGGGTCTAGGACATGATGTAGTGCCCCAGATGCCAGGGCAAAGTCCCCTGGGCCTGGCCCATGTGCCACAGAAGGGGAACATAGAGTCCTGGTACTCAGCACTCAGGACTGGAAGCCCCTCAGCCTCCTTCCTCTGTCCCCTAGTCCAGACACTTGTTGTGGACAGCTACCAGGGCTCTGGGGAATGGGTGGCCTTAGAGAAAGGAACTGTCCAGGGAACATGGGGTGTCAACAAGGTCTGGAGGGGGCTCTACAAGGATGATCCCGAAACAGAGTATTGAAAGTGCTTTATAGACTGAGATATAATAAACCATTACTATAAGGCCCCAAGAGTGCAAAGCAACAACAAAGAAGCTGCCCAGGCACTAATGAATCCAAGTTCAAGTTTAGGTTCCTCTACATATCAGATCTGTTACCTTGGGAAGGTTACCTAACTGTGTCTCAGTTTCCTCATCTATAAATGAGAGTTGGCTAGAGTAATGATATCTCTGGACCTTTCTAGCCCTGAGAGTCTTAGGTTTTGAGTGACTGCCCCCAACACTCTATCCCTTGCAGAAAATTGATGGTAGAGGTGGGAGTCCACTTGCCCAGGCACATGGCACATATCTGGCACATGATAGACACTCAGCAAACATTGTTGTTAATATTTTCACAGTCAACCCAACCGGCATGGCTCAGTTGAACCAGGAGGTTGAGGTTCGATTTCCGGTCAGGACATAGGCCTGGGTTTCTGGCTCGATCTCCAGTGGAGCATGTAGGAGTCAGCCGATCGATGATTATCTCTCATCATTGATGCTTCTATCTATCTCTCTCTCCCTCTCCCTTCCTCTTTGAAATAAATAAAATATATTTTAAAAATATTTTCACACTCAGGGGAATAATCCGGGCTGGCATTTACTAAAAAGTTACTATGGATAACTCCATGACCTGTGTATTAGCTATTGATGCATAATAGATTCCCCCAAAACTTAGCAGTTTAAAACAATAATAAACATTTATTATCTCACCCCATTTCTGTGGGTGGTTCAGTTCAGTATCTCCAAGGAGGTTGTAGTGAAGATGTTGCCTGGGGCTGCAGTCAGTTCATCTCAAGGCTTCACTTCCAAGGTGGCTTATTCACATGGTGGGCAGTTGGTGGGAGGCATCAGTTCAACACACATACCTCTCCATAGAGCTGCCTGAGCATGCTCATAGCATGGTGGCTGGAGAGTGACCCAAAAAAGCAAGACAGAAGTGGCAATGTCTTTTATGACCTAGCCTCAGAAATCACACACTATCACTCCCATTGTATTCTACTGGATGCATAGAACAACCCTGATGAAGTGTGGAGGGGAGCACGCAGGAGCATGAATAACAGGAGGCAAGAATTATTGAGGTCCATCTTGGAGGCCAGTTATCACAGTCTGCTCTAAGTGTTTTATAGCTATTGATTTATTTGTTAATTCATGAGGTCAATATTTCTTTCTTTCTTAAATATGTTTTTTATTGATTTTTAGAAAGATAGGAAGGGAGCGAGATAGAGGGATAGAAACATCAATGAGAGAGAAACATATTCAAACAGCTGCCTCCTGCATGCCCCCCACTGGGGATCAAGCCCACAACCAGGGCATGTGCCCTGACCGGGAATCAAACCCATGATCTCTTGGTTCCTGGTCCAAGCTCAACCACTGAGCTATAATGGCTGGGCGCTATTTCTATCATCCTTATTTTACAGATTGAGTCACAAAGATATTAGGTAAATTGGTTAAGGTTACATTTCTAGGAAATGGGCATTGTTATGAACTGAATTGTGTCTCCCCAAAATGTTGCTCTAAACCCTAATGAGATATTATTTGGAGATGGGGGCCTTTGGGGGTAACTCAGTGATAAGGTCATGACGTAGGGCCCTCATCTGATGGGACTAGTGTCCTTAGAGACACAAGAGAGCCTACTCTCTCTCTCTCTCTCTCTTCGTGCACATTTGCCGAGGAAAGGCCATGTGAGCACACAGGAGGTGACAACCATGTGCAAGCCAAGAGAAAAAGGCTAAGAATGAAACCTGCCAGCACCTTGATCTTGGACCTCCAGCCTCCAGAACTGTGAGAAATAAAGTTCCTGTTGTTTAAGTCTCAAGCCTGTAGTATTTTGTTATGACAGCCTGAGCAGACTAAGACAGGCCTTAAACTCAGAGAGTTGGGCATCTTAGCTCTCACTCTTAAACTTTCCTTCCCTCTATGGCCCTATGAACAGTGGTCCTGACTCAGCTGTCTGGCCCCTGGGCTCTGGGGAGAGACTCTTAATAACATGGGGCCAGTCAGCACTGGGAAACTTGGAAAAGAAACTGGATGCCCAGCAGGCGAGGCTCAGTGATTGAGCGTCCACCTATGAACCAGGAGGTCACGGTTTGATTTCCGGTCATGGCACATGCCTGGGTTGTGGGCTTGATCCCCACTGTGGGGCGTGCTGGAGGCAGCTGATCAATGATTCTCTCTCATCATTGATGTTTCTATCTCTCTCTCCCTTCCTCCCTGAAATCAATAAAAATATATTTCAAAAACACAAAAGAAACTGGAGGAAGCCGCATGGCAAACTCAAAGCCCCGGGCTCAGTACTGACCTGAAGGTTCAGGTGCTTGTATCCTAGAGAGACAGTCTTGGGGGCCAGCTGCCCATCCCACCTGGCCTGCTGTTCCCCACCCCCACCAGCTTGAACCTCAGGTTTGCCACCACACACACACACACACACACACACACACACACACACACACACACACTGGACGATCCAGATCATAAGCAGTAAGCAGGAGGAAAACAAACTATATTTAAACTGGCAGTTGCTTCATAAACAAAGCTAAAAGACATATAAGTGACCCTTGGGAGAAAACAGTAGGAACACTGGTGAAGACCAAGTGTCAATCCCCACAGTACACTAACGTTTTAAAAACCCAAGCGAAGGATACAGAAAAGGCGATTCACAAAAAAGAATAAATGCTAGTGCCTCCTCCCCCCAAAACAAAAACTAACAAAACAAAGGTGCTTGTCCTCACTGATGTTAAAAATCTCATTAAAACCACAATAAGATCTGATTTTTCTTCTATCAGATTGACAAAAATAGGAAACAGTAATAATAGCCAAGGTTGGTGAAGGTGTAGGGCAACAGACACTGCTACTACACTTGACCTTGGGGAGTGCAATTTGACAAAATCAAAATGTAAAATATTCATACATGTGCCTTAGTAGTTGTATTCTGAGAAATTCATCTTATTAAAAAAACTAGAGGCGTGGCAGGTGTGGTTTGGTACATGGTTGGGCATCATCCCTTGCACCAAAAGGTTGCTGGTTTGATCCTGCCCGGTCAGGGCATATGCCTGGGTTGCAGGCTTGATCCAGAGTAGGAGGTATGCAGGAGGCAGCTGATCAATGTTTCTCTTTCCCTCTCCTTTCCTCTCTCTTTCTAAAAATCAATAAAAATGTATTTAAGTATATATATATTTTTAAAAACTAGAAAGATGACAAAAAGATATAGTCAGCTAGCTAGAAATAGATATTCAGATATATAGATTATTTTTATAATTTAAAAAAATTTTCAATTACAGTTGACATACCATATTACATTAGTTTCAGGTGTACAACATAGTAGATCTATTCACATACAAACATTTTTTTGCAATATTGTTTATAGTAGCAAACCCTGGAAACAACCCCGACATCCATCAGTGGAACAAATAAATCATCCTGCGGTCACATAGTGAATACTACACAGCAATGAGAATGAGTAAATATTGCCACATGCAACAACATAGATGAATCTCATAAAGAATGTTGAACAAAAGTGTAGGTATTATATAATTCTGTCATTATAAAGTTCACAAAAAGCTCACACTAACCTAAGCTGGTAGAAGTCAGGATCCTGTTAATTCAGTAGGGAGCTGGAAGGGGGAAAAAGCGGGGTTCTGAGCTTGCTGGTAATGATCTGTTCTTTTTAAAATATATACTTTTTTTTAAAATTTATTTCAGAAAGGAAGGGAGAGGAAGAGAGAGATAGAAACATCAATGATGAGAGAGAATCGTTGACTGGCTGCCTCCCGCACACCCACAACTGGGGATTGAGTCTGCTGCAACTCGGGCATGTGTGTTGACCAGGAATTGAACCGTGCATGACCTCCTGGCTCATGAGTTGACGCTCAACCACTGAGCCACACCAGCCAGGCAGCAATGATCTGTTCTTCACTAGGGTTCAGGTTTTGCAGGCATATCACTTTGTGAAAATGCCTTGAACTGTGCACTTATGAATCGTGCACTGTTCTGAATGCATATTACATTTAAAGAAAAAGTTTACTAAAAAATAAAGCAAAAATGTACCCCAATAAGCATTCCAAATGTCTAAATAAATATATATATAAATATATATATACATAAATATATACACATATATTTCTCCAATTAAATACATACATACATACATACATAAATATTTCTCCAATTAAAAACAGACATTGCACTTTCTATTGAATTTAATATGAAAAGATGTCAGCAATATATTGTTAGGCACAAAAAGAAAAGTACATGTCATTTATATGCAATCTGATTATTTTCTATTGAAAAAATTATATATGTGTGTATGTAAATAAATTTATATATTAAAAATTTTATACTGGCATAGAAAATGGCTGGGGAAAATCCCCAGGTTAAAAATCACTGGTGTTTTTTTTGCCTGACTGGCATGGCTCAGTGGTTGAGCGTCGATCTATGAACCAGAAGGTTACGGTTTGATTCCCGGTCAGGGCACATGCCCAGATCCAGTGTGGGGCATGCAGGCAGCTGACCGATGATTCTCTCTCATCATTGATGTTTCTCTCTCTTTCCCTCTCCCTTCCTCTTTGAAATCAATAAAAAATGTATATTTTTATATATATATATTTTTATATATATATATATATATATATATATATATATATATAGTTTTATTGATTTCAGAGAGGAAGGGAGAGGGAGAGAGAGGGGAACATCAATGATGAGAGAGTCATTGTTGGCTGCCTCCTGCACGCCCCACACTGGAGATCGAGCCCACAACCCGGGCATGTGCCCTGACCAGGAATTGAACTCATGACCTCCTGGTTCATAGGTCAAGGCTCAATTACTAAGCCATGCCAGCCGGGCGAGTTTTTAAAAGTCACTATTTTTATGGATTAGAACTCAAAGAGCTGGGATTCCTTACTGGGGCCTTCTACTGAAAACCAAGAGGAAATTTAAGCTACAGCTTCGTGAGCTGGGCCTTCACCTGTGTCAGAGCCTAGCCCTGGCCAGTAGGCCAGAGGGGACTTAGGACCAGGGTTTCTGGAAACACTGTGAGAGGTGAGCAGCCTCAGGACCCCTGAATAGCCAGGTCAACACCTGGGGGAGTGCATTTAAAGGCCCCTGCAGAGCAGGGGGAGGACAGCCCTGCCTTCATGGGCCCCAGTGGTGGTGGTGGAGGGGCAGAAAAGGGAACACACCTCTACCCAGGAACCCCACTTAATTATCACAGCCCTATAAGGTTATTATGATTGTCTCCATTTCTAGATCAGGATGCCAAGGTTCAGTATGTTGCCCAAGATCACACAGGTAGTAAATGGAACAGCCAGACCTTGAATCCATATCTGTCTGAACCTCCAGTTATCGGCTCTGCACTGGGCTGGGGAGGGAGAGGATGGCGATTGCAGGGAACAACAGGCTGCCCTAAGTAAAGACTCAGAGACCCAGTCCACAGCGCTCAGAGCCTCAGGCGCCCCAACCTACCAGGAATCACAAAAGCAGGCTCTACCCTGTGCCTGCAGCCAGGCCACCCTTCTGGGGTCAGGGCTCAACCACTAAATCTGGCTCCTGGGGCCGCTCTGTTAACTCAGCACCGACACCTCGGGTTCCAGCTGCTGGCAGCCTAGAGGCGGGCACCATCCAAAATAGATCCCAGGAGTGAGCGCCTGGTCAGTCCACTGTGCCTCTGGGCACATCCACCAAGCCTAATCCTCCAACGCCCCCTCCACCCCTCACTCTCGCAGCTGCCTCCCTCCCCCGCCAGCCCTTGGGTTCCGAGTCACTGGGGACATGCAGCCTGGCCATTGGAAAAAAACAAAGGGCGGGGCAGCAGGCAGTGTGGTTGGAACAGCCTGGGTCCTGGATTCAAGTCCCTGAAGTTTGAGCCAGTTGTGACTTGTGACTTGGCTGACTGTCCTAAGCAGCTTAGAATAAGACGCTGATTGTTGGGGGTCAGGGGCAGCAGTGGCTGGGAGCCCACTGTGTACCGGTTTTAATCAGTCTTCACAATGGTGAAAGGTGGGTATTAGTGTCTTCGTTTTACAGATAAAGGAACTGAAGATCAGAAGGGGAAGTAACTTGCTCAAGGTCGCCCACAGTTTGGACTCTGGAACCAAGGAAGGCTTGATTTTTAACCTAGACCTGTATGAGCTGTGTGGTCTTGGGCAAGTTACTTTACCTCTCTGAGCCTCAGTTTCCTTATTTATAAAAATCATATTAAATTAACATCCAATTTATAAAATTGTGAGGATTTAAAAGGTAATGTTGCCCTGGCCAGTTTGGCTCAGTTGGGGGGCTTGCAGGAGGCAGCCAATGGATGATTCTCTCACATCATTGATGTTTCTATCTCTCTCTCTCTCTCCCTTCTTCTCTGAAATCAATAAAAATATATATTTTTTTTTAAAAAAAAGAAGATAGTGGGGATACAGAAAGTTTTTAAACTTCTCAGATCAACCCAAGAGGTATTCCTGAGAGAAGCAGCATTTCTGTCCCATTTTAGCCTGAGACTGTGAGTTCACTGGGTGTGTGTGTGGTTGTGGTGGGGGCTGGTGTATGGATGGGGTGGTATTTGGGAGAAGATGGGACAACTGGGGTAGGGAGAGTTGTCTCAGCCTGGGGGCAGGGGGGGCGGGGGTCAGGTCAGGTCTAAACATGGGCAGTCTTCCAGACCTCCTTCTCAGAGGATGTCCCAACAGCCTTTTGGGCACCTTGGATGATAAACAAGTTGTCACCCTCCAAGCCCCGAATAAACCTGATAAATCCTGGCGAAGCTGAGGAGCAGAGAGGAGGCTCATCTATAAATACTCCCTGACTCACTCAGGCTCAGTGTTTATGACTCTGTTGCTCTGGGGAGGAAGGTCTGGGCCAGGAGGAGGTCTCAGGCCTCCTAGTTTGCTCTTCTGGGGCAAGTTTGGGGTCTGTGGCAGGCCCACCACAGCCTGGCTTAGGGTCCAGCCCATTATCGGATTCTGAGAAAATCTCTCCCCTCTCTGGGCTTCCTGTCATTCGGGAAATGAACCATGTTGCTAATGGGCTGCGAGGCAGGATGGCCTGCCGGTTGGGCACACACACAGGTTTCTGGTACCAGAAAAACGTAGGCTCAAGTCTCAATTTCATTCCTTATCTAGCTGTGCGACTTTAAGCCAATCACTTCACTTTTCTGAATCTCCATTTCCTGAACTATAAAATGGGGTAACAATGGAAACACCTTCACAAGATCGTCATAAGGAGAGTGCATATAAGGCACTTGCACAGTAACCAGCACGCAGTAGACCCTCGGGTAATGAACGGCATTACGATTACAAATCAAAGTCTGTTTAAAATACTATAAGGTTCTCATGTTAATGACAGGTGGAGGCTGCAGATAACCGCTGCCGCACAGAGAAAGTCTCCCTGACTCACCCCTTTCTGCTAGCTGCCAGTACTTGCCAACTTGTCATGGTGCCACCCAATCACTCACAGACCAGCTGGCCCAGGGGGAATGCGGTGGGGGAGGACAGAGGGGTATCAACCAGTTTGGCAACAATACATCCCACAAACCAAGCCCCTCCCCTTGGAGCGAACCACCCCCCTGTACCCTCTTACCCATTATACTTTGGGTACAAAGAGCCCTTCTCTGAGAAGTACAGCTCTGTTGCAGCCAGGTGTCAATGCATGAGGGAGGAATTTGATAAAGTTGGAATAAGAAGGACTATGGAAGGGGTTCTGATTGTACATGAGCACTGGCTACCCCGTGTGTTACTGCTACAGCTGGGAACAACTTTCTTCACACTACCTGATGGTGAATTTAACCCCGAAGATGAAGTCGAAGGACTGAAATGCTTAGTGACAGACACTTGGTCATCATGGCGGAGTCCTACAGGACTGGGTCATTGATGACTACATTGGTAACTAGTGGAAACCGAATTTTGAACCTCCTCAGTATCCATATATTCCTGCACATACTACAAAACCAAAGGAACATACGAAGTTGTTTTCAGTTCAACTTCAACAGAAAGCCTTGTTTGCAATCCCTAAAAATTACAAGCTGGTAGCCGCACCATTGTTAGAATTGTATGACAATACACCAGGACACAGATCCATCATTTCTAGTCTGCTTCAGCTTTTGAGCAGGTTCATGGAGAAGTCAAAGAAGCCGTCTCTGTGAGCACAGCTCTACACCGTATAGAATAAACATGGTAGAAAAGTTTTGTTTTATCTCTCTCCCAACGCCTAAATTGCCACCTGCTTGCTATTGTTTGAATAGTAATGTTGATATGAAGAACTAGATAGTGGTGTAAACAAATACGATAATGTTTAACTTGCTTTTGTTTCCACTCGTACGGTTTTGTACATTAAATAAAGTGGACTTCTTTCTATTTGTGGGTTTTTTAATTTCACATTAAACTTGTAAAATTATTTTTTTAAAATAATTTTGAAAGGGGATACTTGAGGATTTGGTTCCCTCCAGAAAGATATTTAGGGAGCCAGTGGATACTCCAGAACTTTACCAACTCTCTGGTTTCCCAAATATGAAGAGCCAAGGTATGAAAACAAGAGTTCCCAAGATTGTTAGGGCAAAGATAAAACACTATCATTTATCAGATACCTACTATGTGCTAGCTACTGTCACTAACATCATCATCTCATTTGACTCCCTAGCTACCAGCAAGGTATAACTCCCTTTTGGAGACCAGTAAACCAAGACCCAATGAAGTTAACTAAATGGCAAAGCTGGGATTTGAACCCAGATCTGTGTGTTTCCAAAGTGCTTGCTATGTATGGCCCACTGGACCACAGAATCCGGCTGCTTTCCTGGTCTAGGAAGGTGACCAAAGACGAGACAGAAGTGAGAGAATGAAGAAGGAAGAATTAAGGAGCTTGGCAACAGCCTGGGACAGTGTAGAGAAATAGAAGGACAATTGGAACTAGGAAGCTGGTTGGGGAAGACACATGACTTTGAGGTGACCACTCTGTGGCATCCACCAGCAGACAGGTGGAAAAGTGTAGCTGAACTTATAAGAAAAATCAGCCTGAGATGGAGGGAAGAGTCCACTGCTCAAGACAGTCTGAAATGGCTGTCTGAACTTACAACCCCTGGAGACCCTTTTCTGCCAGGTTTTGAAAGCCCTCTTTGTAGTACCCACCTCAGGACCTTTGCACATGCTGTGTGCTCTGCCTAGAATAGTCTTCCCCTTCTCAACTGAGATGTTAACTCTTCAAAGACACCTTCTAAACCACTCTGTCATCAAGGCTTGACTGTACTCAGAGTGCTGGTAATGGATGGCTAATGTTACTTGCTCTTGTTTTGTGGCCTTTGTGCTAAGCATTTTGCATGTATTATTTTTATTCACTCCTCACGGTACCTATGAGGTAGGCACTAATATTACCTTAATTTCAAATAAAGAAACCTAGATTCAGAGAAGTTAAATATACTGGCCAACACCAAAATTAGTAAATGAAAGAGGTGAGAGAGGAACCCAAGTCTTTTGCCAAAACTCTCTTCCCAAGTCCTTTGATATACTGATTCCTCAAGAGGTCTATTGCAGCATCAACTAATAAAGTAAAAAATTGGTTATCGCCCTGACTGGTTTGGCTCAGTGGATAGAGTGTCGGCCTGCAGACTGAAGGGTCCCAGGTTCGATTCCAGTCAAGGGCATGTACCTTGGTTGCGGGTACATCCCCAGTAGAAGGTGTGCAGGAGGCAGCTGATCGAGGTTTCTCTCTCATCAATGTTTCTAACTCTCTATCCCTCTCCTTTCCTCTCTGTAAAAAATCAATAAAATATATTTTTAAAAAAAAATGAATCTCACCTATCAATCTCTTCAAGTTTAAAAAAAAAGGCCCGGTGCACGAATTCGTGCACAGGTGGGGTCCCTTGGCCTGGCCCCAATTGGGGCCATGGGAGGTTGGCTGTGGGAGCGCACTGACCACCAGGGGGGAAGCTCCTGCGTTGAGCATCTGCCCCCTGGTGGTCAATGCACGTCATAGTGACTGGTCAACCAGTTGTTCAGTTGCTTAGGCTTTTATATATATAGAAGTATTCATTGAATATCTACTATGTGCCAGGCACTATTGTAGGTACTAGAGATACAGAGCAAGAGAGCTTATGTTCTTGTGGGAGAAGACAGACACAGACATAAATAACGATAATTTCTGATAGTAATAAATGCTATCAAGAAAAAAAAGCAGGCCCAGCCAGTGTGTCTCAGTGGTTGAACATCGACCTATGAACCAGGAGGTCATGGTTCAATTCCCAGTTAGGATACATGCCCAGGTTTCGGGCTCGATCCCCAGTAGGGGATGTGCAAGAAGCAGCTGATCAATGATTCTCTCTCATCATTGATGTTTCTATCTCTCTCTCCCTCTCCTTTCCTCTCTGAAATCAATAAAAAATATATTTATAAGATAAGAAGCAGGATAATGGGTTGGAGAAAAACTTGCACTCAGGGGAACTGATTTAGATATGACATTCAAGGAAGCCCCACCCCCTCATCCCAGGGAGGTGACCCAAATGATGTGGAGAAGCCAGTCAGTCCTGTGGCAGCTAGTGGGAAGGCCAGGCAATAAGCTTGGCATGTTTAAGGAACAGATAGAATATTATGCAGCCATTCTAAAATATCATTTTGAAGGCTAAAACCTGGAAAAAAGTAAAATAAAAAAGGACACGATACACTAGGATAACTATTCTAGTGCCTGCGCACACCTTGTCCCAACCTTTGCTAGATAGACAAAATTCTCAGAAAAGTGACGGTTATTTTATTGAAGTGTAGTAATTGTGGGAGGTTTTTAAATATTTTCCTTTTTAAAAATCTGCTGTTATCACATTATTGTTTCTGTACTTTTTTAAAAGTAAAAAATAAGAAAAAACATTAATTTTTAAAAATAGCACAAAAAGAAACATTGAGTCATTAATAAAAATAAATGAGGAGAATAAGATGACAAGTCACAGACTGGGAGAAAATATTTGCAAAAGACGTATTTGATAGAGTACTGGTATCCAACATATACAGAGAACTCTTAAAACTCAACAAGAGCCTGGCCAGTGTGGCTCAGTGGTTGAGCATAGACCCATGAACCAGGAGGTCACCGTTTGATTCCTGGTCAGGGCGCATGCACAGGTTGCTGGCTTGATCCCCAGTAAAAGACATGCAGGAGGCAGCAGATCAATGACTCTCTCAGCATTGATGTTCCTATTGCTCTCTCCCTTTCCCTTCCTGAAATCAATAAAAACATTAAAAAAAAAACCTCAACAAGAAAATTAACAACCCAATTAAAACATGGGCAAAAGATCTGGACAGCTCACCAGAGAAGATATACAAATGGCAAATAAGAATATGAAAAGATGTTCAACACCATATGTCTAAGGGAATTGCAGATTAAAACAATCAGATACCACTATACACCCATTAGAATGACCCAAATTCTGCCCTAGCCAGTTTGGCTCAGTGGATAGAGCAGGCGTCCTCAAACTACGGCCCACGGGCCACATGCGGGTGTTTTTGCCGTTTTGTTTTTTTACTTCAAAATAAGATATGTGCAGTGTGCACAGGAATTTGTTCATAGTTTTTTTAAACTATAGTCCGGCCCTCCAACGGTCTGAGGGACAATGAACTGGCCCCCTGTTTAAAAAGTTTTGAGGAGCCGAAACCAGTTTGGCTCAGTGGATAGAGCGTCGGCCTGCGGACTGGAAGGTCCCAGGTTCGATTCCGGTCAAGGGCATGTACCTTGGTTGCGGGCACATCCCCAGTGGGGGTTATGCAGGAGGCAGCTGATTGATGTTTCTCTATCATTGATGTTTCTAACTCTATCCCTCTCTCTTCCTCTCTGTGAAAAATCAATAAAATATATTTTAAAAAATAAAAATAAAAAAAATAAAAATAAAAAGTTTGAGGACCCCTGGGATAGAGCATCAACCTGTGGACTGAAGGGTCCCAGGCTCAATTCTGATCAAGGGCACATGCCCAGGTTGTGGGCTCGATCCTTAGTAGGGGGTGTGCAGGAGGCAGCCAATTGGTGATTCTCTCTCATCATTGATGTTTCTATCTCTCTCTCCCTCTTCCTTCCTCTCTGAAATTAATAAAAATATATTAAAAAAAAAAAAAGAATGACCCAAATTCTAAGCACTGACAACCAAATGCTGGCAAGGATATAGAGCAACAGGCACTCTCATTCATTGCTGATGAGAACACAAAATGGAACAGCCACTTAGGAAGGCAGTTTGTTAATTTCTTATAAAACTAAACATATTCTTAGCATACAAAACAGCAATCATGTTCTTTGGTGTTTACTCAAATGAAGTGAAAACTTATGTCCACACAAAAACCTGCACACACTGTTTATAGCAGCTTCATTCATAATTGCCAAAACTTGGAAGCAACCAAAATGTCCTTCACTAGGTAAATGGATAAGTAAACTGTGGTACAGAACATTATTCAGCACTAAAATAACCCCACAACCTACTCAAGCCACATAAAGACAAGGAGAAAATTTAAAGACATATTAGTAAGTGAAAAATAATCATTCTGGCCCTGGTCAAATAGCTCAGTTGATTAAAGCATCATCCCGATACACCAAGGTTGTGGGTTCAATCCCCAGTCAGGGCACATATAAGAATCAACTAATGAATGCATAAATAAGTAGAACAACAAGTCAGTGCTTCTCTCTCTCTTTCTCTCTAAAATCAGTAAGAAGAAAAATAATCAATCTGAAAAGGCTACATAATGTATGATTTTAACCATATGACATCCTGAAAAAGGCAAAAATATGGAAACAGTAAAAGGTTCAGTGGTTTGCCAGAGGTTTTGGGGAAAGGGAGAGATTAGCAGGTGAAGCACAGGGAATTTTTAGGGCAGTGAAAACATTCTGTATGAAACTTTACTGGTAGCTGCATGTCATTATACACTTGTCAAAACCCATACACACACAGAGTGAACCCTAATGTAAATTATGGACTTTGGGTGATAATGACCTGTGAATGCTGGATTGTTGATTGTAACAAATGCACCACTCTGGTGCAGATGTTGATGGTGGGGGAAGCATGGGGGCGGGGGAGGGTGAGAAAAAATGGAGGGGGGTGTTATATGGGGACTCTCTGTACTTTCTGCCCAATTTTGCTGTGAACCTAAAATGCTCTTAAAGCCGAAACCGGTTTGGCTCAGTGGATAGAGCGTCGGCCTGCGGACTGAAGGGTCCCAGGTTCGATTCCGGTCAGGGGCATGTACCTTGGTTGCGGGCACACCCCCGGTGGAGGGTGTGCAGGAGGCAGCTGGTCGATGTTTCTCTCTCATCGATGTTTCTAACTCTCTATCCCTCTCCCTTCCTCTCTGTAGAAAATCAATAAAATATATTTTTAAAAATAAATAAATAAATAAAATGCTCTTAAAAATAAAGGTTATTTATTTTGAAAAAAATCAACGTAAGAAAACAAAGAAGTATTACCTGGTATGATTGTTAGCTCTGGTAGAGAATGGGAAATTCCTGAAAGATCTTTGTTCCTTGAGGTCTGCCACCACTCACCCGGGAAAACGAGAAAGAAGTCCTGTGTGAAATGAAGAGGTTGGGCTACTCCCTGCTGGACAGGCGATGTGTGCTAAGCCCTGTGCTTTACGCGAATCATTTCATTTCTTCTTTCAACAGCCAAATGAAAATGTTTATATTACACAAAGAGTTGAAAGTCCTTTTTTAAATTAGATTTTTTTTA
This sequence comes from Eptesicus fuscus, assembly GCF_027574615.1. NCBI lineage: Eukaryota > Metazoa > Chordata > Mammalia > Chiroptera > Vespertilionidae > Eptesicus > Eptesicus fuscus. The sequence continues at coordinate 15,795,776 of NC_072481.1, forward strand.
AAGAATACTTTATTGATTTTTTTTTAGAGAGAGAGGAGGGGAGAGGGAGAGAGTGCAACATTGATCAGCTAACTCCTGCATGCCCCCTACTGGGGATTGAGCCCGAAACCCCAAAACCCCTGGCATGTGCCCTTGACCCGAATTGAACTGACAACCTCCTGGTGCACAGGATGACACCCAACCAACTGAGCAACACCAGCCAGGGCAAAATAATAATAATTATTATTATTATTATTATTATTATTAACTGGGAAAACTGAGGATGAGGAATATAGATTTTCCCAGTTACCTGTCTATCTGAGCCCAAAGGCTGAGCTCTAAACCACTAGGGCAGGTTGGAGGCTCTCTCAGCCCCCTTCTACCTTCAACATTCCACAATTCCATGAATTGTTTTGTCTCTTCTGGGGGCCCAGTTGAGGGGGCCCGGCTTACTTGGGCATTGGATCCCTGGAAGGACAGTGTTGTGCCCTTAGGGGACTGAGAATTGGACTGCCTTGAGCTTGACTTCATGCAGGAATTTCACACCTTCCCAGACCCTAGCCTGCAGGTGGAGAGTGTCTGGCAGAGAAGCAGCCTTCAAGGCTGGGAAGGGTTGTTCCCACGGAGAGGGAGGGCTCCTCCTCCAGCCCTCAGCCACCTGTTCCCAGCTTCACCCTCTCCACCTCTTTTTTGAAATGCTAAATCCAATAGCTGGTGGGACCAGTGGGGTATTTTTTTTTTTTAATATATTTCTTTATTGATTTCAGAAAGAGGAAGGGAGAGGAAGAGAGAGATAGAAACATCAATGATGAGAGAGAATCATTGATCAGTTGCCTCCCGCACGCACCCCACTGGGGATTGAGCCAGCAACCCCAGCATGTGCCCTTGACTGGAATCGAACCCGGGACCCTTTAGTCCGCAGGCCAACACTCCTTCCACTGAGCCAAACCGGCTAGGGACCAGTGGGGTATTAATAACCAGATTCTGATGTTTGTGCTGGGGAACAGAGTGAAGAGATAAAATGGAGTCACTATAGTCAAGCTGCTAAATTATAAAATCAAGTAGGTTGAGGTATGAGGAAATGATTCTATTCTTGTTTTTTTGTGTTTTTTTAAAAAATATATTTGTATTGACTTTAGAGTGAAAGGGAGAGGGAAGGAGACATAGAAACATCAATGATGACAGAGAATCATCAATCGGCTGCCTCCTGCACACCCTCAACCGGTGATCGAGCCTATAATCTGGGCATGTGCCCTGACTAGGAATCGAACCGTGACCTCCTGGTTCATAGGTCAATGCTCAGCTACGGAGCCATGCCGGCTGGGCATTTTTTTTTTTTTTTCTATTCTTGTTTTAACTAGCCTGGGAACTGAATTTTTTTTAACTGTTCGGTCCTGTAGCAATGCCTGGATATAGGTTAAACCTCCAGATAACCATCTGATTACCCCCTGAAGGACTGAGGTATCCAGACCACCTGACATCCATCATCTAGACTAAGCATGTCAAACTCAAAGGCTAACACAGGCCAAATAAATGAGTTTGACATGCTTGTCTAGACTGTCATCTAGAGGATCACCATCTTGGTCCAACCCAGAAACTAAGAACACAGGACTGATCTTCCCAACAATGTACTTTTCACTATAAGAACGCTTAGCTTAGCTTTTCTTTTCCCTTCGGAACATTCTGGATATTACCTAGTTGTGCCTCCAGTTGGCAAACCCTAAGGCCTTGGAATAAATCTTTATTATTTATTTCTAGCCAAAGCCTCCTGACTCTTTGAGTTCCTTCGACAGGGCTAATTAGAAAGGCATTCTCTCCTGGCAGCCAAGACATTTGAATGCCTTTTCAGCCCATCACTCCAAGCCTTTCATGGCCTTGAAGAGGATGAGGGTGGCAGGAAAACAATAATCAGCTACCTTGTTTTGAGTGCTGTAGGGTGCCAGGTCAGGATGCCCAATGTGTCGCTCACATTGTTGCATTCAGTCCCTTCAGAGACTTCTAGCATCTGTTTCATATATAAGGAAACTGAGGCTCGTGAGAAGTCAAGTAACTTGCCCCAGATCACACAGCAGGTGAACGGCTGGGCGGGAACTGAAATCCTATCTGCCAGCAGCACTAAACCCTCCCGTCGTTGGGGGGTAAGAGCCAATGACAGGCATCCTGCTCAGGCCACAGTAAACACTGCAGCCCAGTTCCTTTAACTTCCAGGAACAGACTTGTCTGGGATGGGGCAGCGGAGGGGGAGGAACTTCCAGGAATCCACCTTTCCCGTGGACAGCAGGACCCCACCTGTGGGCCCAGGCCGCAGGACAGCCCCAGGGGGCAAAAACAGGGCCCTCCCCAGGCTTCTGGAGTGGAGAATCAGGTGAGAGGAACATCTGCTCCTACCCAGGGAACACATGGTTCTGCTTGGAGCAGGTCTTGACCCCCCTGCTCACCTCTTCTCTTCTCGTTCTGGTCCTCCACCCTCACTCACCTCTTCATTCCTTTGAGGTGCTTGACTATTGGGGCATCCCAGGAGACAGGGTCAATCACAGGGAGAGGAGGCCTATTTGTCCAGAGGCTGTGGTCACAAAGGCCTTGAATTTAGGCTTTTGACATTAGCTTTTGAGGGGCAGTGTTCCCTCCTGGTTAAACCTGCAGCCTCTGGAACCAGGCTGGGCTGTGTAGCTTTGAGGAGGTTACTTAACCTCTCTGTGCCTCAGTTTCCCATCACAGACAGAATGGAAAGAAGACATTCATCAAAGAAACTTTAAAAATCACCTCCTAGCCCTAACCGGTTTGGCTCAGTGGATAGAGCGTTGGCCTGTGGACTGAAGGGTCCTAGGTTTGATTCCAGTCAAGGGCATGTACCTTGGTTGCGAGCACATCCCCAGTAGGCGGTGTGCAGGAGGCAGCTGATCGATGTTTCTCTCTCATTGATGTTTCTAACTCTCTATCCCTCTCCCTTCCTCTCTTTAAAAAATCAATAAAATGTATTTTTTTTTAAAAATCACCTCCTATCATCTGCCATTCAACATGACCACTGACAGCATTATACTCCATTTCCTTCTGATTTTTCTCCTGTTCATCATTTTTACAACATTGTAATCATGGTATACTTAAGTGCTGTGCAACTTTTGAGACTTTTTTCATTTAACATTTTATCCTAAGCATTTTTTATAATCATTCCAAAGGTGTTTATTCAGGGTCTACTATGCGCCATGCATTGTTCTAGGCTCTGGGTAGACGACAGCTGGCAGAACAAACTCCTCTCCAGGAGCTCACATTCTACTGGGCATGGCTATACTACTTGCAGAACTCATTCTTCTTCTTTTTTCTTTCTCAATTACATTCAGTATTGAATTTACATTCAATATTATTTTGTATTAGTTCAGGTGTACAGCATAGTGTTTAGACAAATCACACAAGTGTTTCAATTACCCACCTGGCACTGTACATAGTTATTACAAATATTATTTACTACTAGAGGCCTGGTGCACAAAATTGGTGCACTCAGGGGGTCCCTCAGCCCTGCCTGAGCCCTCTCGCATCTGGGAGCCCTCGGGGTATGTCCGACTAATGGGAGGCAGGAGAGGCTCCTGCCACCACCTCTGTGCTCGCCAGCCGTCTGGCTCAGGGCTTCTGGCTGAGCAGCGCTCCCCCTATGGGAGCGCACTGACCACCAGGGGGCAGCTCCTGCATTGAGTGTCTGCCCCCTGGTGGTCAGTGCATGTCATAGCGACTGGTTGTTCTGCCGTTCGGTCGACTTGCATATTAGCCTTTTATTATATAGGATGTTTCCTACGAGAACGCATTCTTTTATGCCCAGGTCTCATTTAAATACAGTAGAGAGTACAAATGTGAAGCGTGGAGCTTAGTGGATTTTTACATATACCTTCAACCATGTAACTGCCACCCAGATCAAGATACAGAACATTCCCATCACCCCAGAATTCCTTCACCTTCTGCACCAATAGCCACCTTTCTACCCCCAAGCTAATCTTCTGGCTTCTGTCAACATAGATTACTTTCACCTGTTTAAAAACAGGATCTGCTCTTTTGAGAATGCCTGTTTTCTCATTGCTGCAGAATATTCTGTCCTATGGATATATTGTTGGACACATATTTTGCTTTTAGTTTCTCATTGTTATCAATGGTACTACAGCGAATGCCACATTCCTAATTATCTCCTTAGGCTAGACTCTCATAAGTGAGAGTGATGATTGGTAAATAACAACAGATTACTCCACCAACAGTGGGAGGAACAAGCTATGGGCACACAGCATAACTGGACTCCAGCTCAGTCTTAGGCTGTTTTAGCTGGAATCCTCGGCATATGATGCTGTGGTGCAGCAGCATGTCTCCATGAGAAGTTTGACTGGCATGAAGACTCATGACCGGATGTCTCTTGGTCCTGAGTTTGGGACTCAGTTTTATAATGTTAGAACTGTGTACGGCTGGTGGGAAAGAAGCACTGAGATGTGGAGAGAGGGCACTCATATTCAGCTCAATGGACTCCCTCAGCTCTGAGTCCATAAGGAAAATGGAGTTCAGTCCAGCATTCTTTGCTGATTCGTTCTTTCCATCCTACACTTCCAAACCCCAGATCCTGTGCATTCTCCCACCTGCGCTTCACTTTTCTAGTTTCCCCCATCTGCCTGATCACAGCCTAGTCCAGATCACCATCATCTCTCACCTAGACCTTCGCAACTGACCTCCCCACATTCCTCTTGCCCACACTTGGTCCAATCTCCACCTGGCAGCTAAAAGTGATCTTTTAAACTGGGAATCTGATAAAGTTTTAAATCTCTACTTAAAAACCCTTCGGGCATGGAAGGGTGTGGTGATGGAATGGATAAACAAAAATCAATGGATAAATGGATATACAAAATATGCTATACAGAGTGGGGCAAAGTAGGATCATAATGTAATAATTGATAAGTAATCATACAATAATAAAATAATTAATAATATAAGAATAAACTCTGTTTTGTGTACTCACAAGTGTAAACCTACTTTTGCCCCAACCTGTATATACACAATGGAAGATTATTCAGCCTTAAAAATAAAGAAATTCTGATACTTGCTGCAACATGAATGAACCTTAAAGACATTGTGCTAAGTGAAAGTAGCCAGATATATAAAGACAAATATTGTGTGGTCCTGCTTATATGTATTATCTAGAATAGTCAAATATATAGAGACAGACAGTAGATGTTGCCAGTGGGTGAGGGGAAGAGGGAATGGGGTATTACTGGTTTGTTTTGTTTTTTTAATATATTTTATTGATTTTTTACAGAGAGGAAGGAAGAGGGATAGAGTTAGAAACATCGATGAGAGAGAAACATCGATCAGCCGCCTCTTGCACAACCCCTACTGGGGATGTGCCCGCAACCAAGGTACATGCCCTTGACCGGAATCAAACCTGGGACCTTTCAGTCCATAGGTCGACGCTCTATCCACGGAGCCAAACAGGTTAGGGCTAATGGGTATACAGAGTTTCATTTCGGAAAGATGAAAGTTTTGGAGATGGATAGTGGTGATGCTTGCGCAACTGAACTCTGTGTACTTAAAATGATTAAACCAGTAAATTTTATGTATATTTTGCCACAATTTTAAAAAATGAACCAATACTTTTATTTCAAGACCCATTAACATGGTCAACATGACTTTACCAGATCTGGCCCTTGCCTTATGTTGGGGTTTTGAGCTGATCATCGTACCTTTCCCCCAATCAGTTGGGATCTGGACCTATTAAGAAATAGAAATGGAAGATAGATGGTAAGAGAAAGATATGGGTTTTATTATTGACTAGAGGCCCGGTGTACGAAATTTGTACACTGGGGTGGGGGGGGTGTCCCTCAGCCCGGATTGCACCCTCTTACAGTCCAGGAGCCCTCAGGGGATGTCCGACTGATGGCTCCCCTATGGGGAGCAGGCCTAAGCCATCAGTCGGACATCCTTAGCTCTGCCACGGAGGCGGGAGAGGCTCCCACTACTGCTGCTGTGCTAGCCAGCCATGAGCCTGGCTTCTGGCTGAGCAGCACTCCCCCTGTGGGAGCACATGACCACCAGAAAACAGCTCCTGCATTGAGCATCTGCCCCCCTGTGGTCAGTACATGTCATAGCAACCGGTTATTCTGCTGTTCGGTTGATTTGCTATTACCCTTTTATTATACAGGATAACACTGGGCTGGAGACAAGGCTTGCGCCTATAGCCACAACAGAGCTTCCTAATACCTGCCTCCATCCATTGCCTTCCCCCAAATCCTGATTTAACTTCCAGCTCAGGCTTTGGTAGACCAGCTAGGTATGTAAATTCCCTCCACCTAGGATGCTCTTCCCTCCACACCTTGCTTGGCTATTTACTACTCATCAGTCATTTCTTAGTATAAATGTCACATGCTCAGATAGGCCTTCAGTGACCCAAAAGACCCATCATACCTCTACTCCCTGCCTACTAGTCTTGTGGTACCTAGAGCTACTTCTTCCTAACACTTTCCACAACTGTATATAAAGTGTCTCTTTCCATGAGAAGGTAAGCTCCCTGAGAGCAGGCCCTCTGCATGTTTTGTTCACTGGCCTCCGTACTGTAGGATGTTTAGCAGTATCCTTGGTCTCTACCTAATGGATGCTTGTAGCATCTCCTAGTTGTGATAACCAACAATATCTCCAGACATTGACAGATGTCCCTTGAGAAGCAAAGTGCCCTATTTGAGAACCACTGACTTAACTGTATGTTTAAGTAGCTAAGAGGGTATGATGTAGATTCCACTGAAAGAATAAAAGAGATAAGAATATAAGGAGCTATCCTAGAAAGAAAGAAAGAAAGAAAGAAAGAAAGGAAGGAAGGAAGAAAGAAAGAAAGGAAAGAAAGAAAGAAAGGAAGGAAGGAAGGAAGGAAGGAAGGAAGGAAGGAAGGAAGGAAGGAAGGAAGAAAAGAAGGAAGAAAGAAAAGAAATTAGAGGGATGGTCAGCACTGGGCAGAACTATGAACTTTGACCTTACCTGTCCACCTTCCCTTTCTTGACCAGTTTCTTCTCTTTCATGATTCCATTCTTACTTAGAAAAAAAAGTAGTAAAATATCCATGAAAAATTAATATTTGTATTCATGCTAAAGTAAGACAAGCGGTATATAATAGTTCTATAGATTAAAACTGAAGCATTACGTGAGCACTAATGCTATAATCTCTTCTGTGTTTATTAGTTGGAATAAAAATAACTTTTCTTGCCGAAACCGGTTTGGCTCAGTGGATAGAGCGTCGGTCTGCGGACTGGGGGGTCCCAGGTTCGATTCTGGTCAAGGGCATGTACATTGGTTGCGGGCTCATCCCCAGTGGGAGGTGTGCAGGAGGCAGCTGGTCGATGTTTCTCTCTCATCGATGTTTCTGGCTCTCTGTCCCCCTCCCTTTCTCTCTGTAAAAAATCAATAAAATATATTTTAAAAAAATAAAATAAAAAAATAACTTTTCTTGCCCGGCTGATGTAGCTCAGTGGCTGAACATCGACCTACAAATAAACCAGGTCACAGTATGTAAATTATATCTCAAAAAATTATGTAAATTATATCTCAAAAAATTATTTAAAGAACACAGGAATTATAGTCAGACCTGGGTTCAAGTTCTAATTCAGACATTTCCTAGCTATGTAACTTTGGACAAGTCCTCTCATCTCTTAGGACCTCTTTTTCCCCAGTTGTAAAAGGGGAGAAATAAGTGTACCTCCCAGGATAACTGCAGAGTAAATGCAGTCATGCACAGACAGGCACTTTGCACTGTGCCTGACTTATTCATATTACCTATTTACCTTTATTTATCTATTGTTCACAGGTGACATGCTTCTGGTGGATCCATTCTTATTAGGGGCATCTCCACTTGCCTTTTCCCATGTGACCCTTTCCTCGGGTAGAAAAAGTGAGATCCAGAAGCACCAATCTTGGAATTTAGAACATGGAATCTTGGCTCCACTGACTTATTAGGAACTGAAATTATTGAGTCCCACCCAGCCATCCTGCTGGTATGGCTCAGTGATTGAGCATCGACCTATGAACCAGGAGGTCAAGGTTCAATTCCTGGTCAGGGCACATGCCAGGGTTTCGGGCTCAATCCCCAGGAGGAAGTGTGCAGGAGGTAGTCGATCAATGATTCTCTCATTATTGATGCTTCTCTCTCTCTCTCTCTCTCTCCCCCTCTTCCTTCCTCTCTGAAATCAATAAAAACCTATTTCTTAAAATAAATGCAATAAATTACTGAGTCCCTCTGAGTCTGTTCCCTCAGCTGTAAAATGGTATGCTAATACTACCCATTTTGTAGGGTTCTTGTAAGATTTATAAATACTGGTAATGTTTCTTTCTAGACAGGTCTGGGAATCCAGAGCCAGTGGGGCAGTAGCTGTGCTAATAGAACCTGCCAGCAGGGGGCTGGAATGCTACATCCAAGTTCCCAGTCAACACGTTCATTTTTTGAGCACGGTTTTCTAACTTTTTATGAAAAAACTCAAAGGTACACAAAAGTTTAATAGTATAACCCCATGTTACCAGCACCAGGTTCCAACAACTACTAACATTCTACCAATCTTCCTCCTCTTTTGGTTTGCTGTTCCCTGTGGGGTATTTTTAAACCATATCCCAGATCACATTTTAATTTTATCCATTATACATCAGTGTGCAGTTCTATTTTTTTTTAAAGGGGGTTTCATTTCTATAAGCACGGCGTTATTATCACACCTAATGAAGAAAAATTGAAAGTCCTTAATTTATCAGTTCATATAAAAAATGCATAGATTGTATAAAGATGCATTTTAGCAATTGGCTCACTTGAATCAGGATCCAAATGTTTTTGCCTTTGGAAAGGGTTGACTTTTATGCTTTAATATTCTACCTTCCCTTTTTATTTTACTGCCATGAATTTGTTGCAGAAACCAGGTCACTTGTCCTGTTGAATGTCCCACATTTTGAGTTTGACTGATTGTGGTGATATCCTGTCCCTCATATTTTTGGTAACCTAGCCAAGTAATTGGATCTTGACTTAATTAGGCTTAGATTCTTTTTTCTTTTCTTTTTTTCCCTGCAAGACTATTTCATGAATAGTACTTAGTGATTTTAAGACAGGTTAGTGGGTTCAGGCTGTGTCAGTCTAAGCTCTCCATTTCAAAGTTACCCAACAATTTTTCACCCAAATGTTTTAGCATCATTACATGATCTTTGCCTAGATGCAGTATTTCATTAGGGTTTGCAGAATCATACTTTTCTAATGCTATAATCTCTTCTGTGTTTATTAGTTGGAATAAAAATAACTTTTCTTGCCCGGCTGATGTAGCTCAGTGGCTGAACATCGACCTATAAAAAAACCAGGTCACAGTTTGATTCCCCATCAGGGCACATGCCCAGGTAGGAGGTGTGCAGGGGGCAGCTGATCAATGATTCTCTCTCATCATTGATGTTTCTCTCTCTCTCTCTCTGAAATCAATAAAAAATATATATATTTATAAAAAACGAACCCCTTTCCAAGGCCCCAGCAATGTGTTTACAGGGCCAATTTGTAGTCTTTTTCCTAAAGAGGACACCCTAAATTGTTTAAGTTTCAAGCTCCACAAGTCCTGAATCCACCTCACAGACTAGACTCAGCAGTGCTTTGGGGATTGAGGGGGGTGGACTTCACGTCTGTTCTGCAGCCAAATTGAAAGAAGGGGCTCCTATATTTAATGACTGAGACAAACAAAAGAGCCTCCTCTGGCCTAGAGATATCCATCTCCTGATTCTGATCAATTATCCATACAGAACCTTCCGTATTTTCCCTCTACTTTCAAGAGCAGAAACCAAGCCTTGGCTGACCCCAGTAGTCCCAGTAGAAAGGTGAAGACTGGTACATGGCACTCAGGACAAAAGCCTGGTACAGATCACAGATCAGTTTTTTGGGGGGTCGGGTGGGGGGAGTTACACTAGGGGTGTGAGTATTCAAAGCAGGCACCCTCCCCCACCCTCCCCCCCCCCCCCCAAGAAACAGACACCTTCAAATCAAATAAGTCAGAGGTCTGTTTCGTTTTTGTAAAAACAGGGTTAATAATAAAGCCTGTGGGGTTTGGTTAGGATTAGGTGAGATAATTTAGACCTTCTCTAAAGTCAGTTCCAGAGAGAAGGTCAATAGATGGAGGACAGAAAATAAAATGGGTAATTGATCCTCGAAGGCGGCGACGGATTCTTTGCACATGGAGCCTTGCACAGCAATGGGAGGAGGAACAACCGCCTGATGGACAAACAGGAGGTGCATAATAGGTGAGAAGGCATGGACGTTTCTGGCGGATGCTTACTCATCCGTGTGACTAACTGAGTGACGGATTGGTTCTGGTCCCGGAGTAACTGACAGCCCCGGGCTGGCCAGGCGAATGCGCGCCGAGAGCAGGCTGACGGCGGTCGGCGGGCCCAGTGACCGGGCTGCCCGTCGGCCCGAGAGCGCCGCCGTGTCCTCTGCCAACCCCGGCCCCACCGGCTCCGACCGCCGCCTCTCGCCGCGCGCCCGCGGGGGCGGCCGTCAAGCAGGACGTGCGCGGGCGACAGCGGCCAGGCGCGGGCGCCACTGTCCCTTCCTCCACGCGCCGGGCTGGGCGCCCCCGACTCCCGGCGGCCGCGGCCCACGAACAATGAGGCGCTGGCTTCTTTAAGGGAGATACCACCGCGCCGGCGGGGCAGGGGACGGCGTCTTCCCAGATGAGCGCACCCAGCCCGGCGCCGCTGCCGCCTCGGCAACGGCACCGCCCGCGAACATGGCTCGGAGACTCTGACAAAAGGGGCAGCCTCCCTCCCGGCGGGGCCGACGCCAGGCCTCCCAGCTCGGGCCGCGCCTCCCCGCGGGCCCGCCAAGGCGCTCCGCTTCCCGCACGCACCCCAGGCCCGCGCCCAGGAAGATGCACCGGGCGTCCTGCCCCGACGACTCTCGCACGCCTGCCCGCAGCCGGGTAGGTCGGCAGGGGGGCGAAAGGGAGAGGGGTGGCCGCGCCGAGCGCGTGCACCCCGCGCCCAGACCTGCTGCTGCGGACCAGCCCGGGGCCCGGGCCGTGCTCGCCCGCTGCGGCCGAGTCCCAAGCGTGGGGTGGCCTCCTCGCTCCCGGGCCCGACCTCCCCTGCGTGGAGGGACAGGAGTGGTGCGTGCCGGGGCGCGCACACCTTCCCGACTCCCGACTCCTGGGAGCCAGGGGAGCGGGGAGCGCGCGCCCAATGGGGACGGCGCGGCGTCCGGCTCGCGCTACGGAAAGCCGGAGGGGGCGGGGCCCGAGGCGTCGGGGTGTGAGTCCGCGCAGCACGGGGGCGCGCGCCGGCCTCTGACGGGAGGCCGCGGCGGCGGAGGCGCGAGCTGCCCGATAATGGCGGCCTGCAGAGCCCGTGAGAGGGAGAAGCGGCGGCGGCTACCCTGAGGTAAATCCGGCTCGTCAGCCCGGCGGAGAGGCCCTGCCGCAGAGCCGAGGGCCCCGCAGGTGCCTGCCTCTCCAGGGGGCCTGTCACAGCCCTGTCAGCGGAGTCCTCCTGGGGAGGGCCTCGCGCCCCTCGGGCCTCCGGCCCGCACACCTCAGGCCACCGGCCTCCTCTTCTGCCTGCGGCCTCTTCCCCGGGCCCCCCGGCCTCGGCCGCCAGCCCCCAGGGCTTGGGGCCGCCGCCGGACCGGCCCCTGCGGGTGCAGGGCCTCGGGAGGATTCCCTCCGGGTTTGGTCTGGACGCGGCTGAGGAGGGGGTGGGCCTGCTCCTCGGCCAATGAGCTGGGCCCGCAGCTGCCGCGTCTGGCGGCACCTCTGCCCGGGACCGGCCCTCCCCGGGCACCAGCAGGTGTACGGCCTGGCCGGCCCGCGTCCGGGCGCGGAGTTAGCACCGCGGGCGGGAGGGCCCGGGATGCCCGCCTCAGTCGCGGAGGTGAGCACCGGCTGCATCGCCTTGCTGTGTTTTGACCGGATCGCACGGATTTCATAGACACCCGCCCTCCCCCTCCTGGAGGTGCCCTTCGTCTGGGTGGAGGGGACGGTTTCAAAGACCCAGCACTTGGAGAGGGGCGATACTTGGCGGCCCGTGGAGAGCAGGAAAGGAAGTCTCCTGTGTGGTTAGGGCCGAGGGCTCGGGGCCAGGGACTCGGACGCTGGGAAATGCACCAGGAATCTGAAGGGTGGGTGTCCAATCAGAGGGCGTGGGGCTGAGAAGCAATCTCGGAAGCTTTCGTTTTCTTTATGAAATCACCCCTCTGGACTTAAGGTAGCTGTTCCCAGTCTTTCAGGCTCAAGGATCAGTAGCTTTTTGTTCCCACAAACAAAGAGAGCCCCTTGATATGTAGGACAGTTTTTGTTGGCAAAAAATGACCTATTTCTAAATAACTGTTGTTCAACGACAGAGAGGTAATCATATTCTAAGTAGCTTCCTTTATTTTTCAAGGAACGTTTTCTCTCCACAGACTTTATTTTCATTTAGTTGGCAAGAAATAAGGAAGTGACATAAAATTAAAATAGGAACATATACATTTTGACTTAACGACACATTTTCATTTCTGAATGTGATCTGGTTCACTTTCAGTCCCTAAGCATAAGCCAGGTGTTTGTATTTCTAACTATGAGGAGTTTTTGCTGTTTTATGACCTGTTGTGTGTGTGTGTGTGTGTGTGTGTGTGTGTGAGCTTTAAAGAAAAGCTAGAATTTGTTTTTTCATGATCAGTAAGTAAGAATGCTGAATTTTGGGGGTTATTTTTAAAGTGACTATTGAAGCAGTTTTTGTAAGAGGCACTATAGTGTAGTGGTTAAAATTACGGATGTCAGAGCCAGGTGGCCTGGTTTCAAATCTTAGGTCCACCAGTCACTAGCCAACTTTGGGCATGTTGCTTAAACTCTCCATGCTTTAGTTTTCTCACCTTAAAATGACAATAGTAGTATCTACTTCATAGCATTATTATGAGGATTAAGTGGATTAATACAAATGTCTTTCAAAGGGTTGATATCCAGAATACAGAGTGGGGCAAAAGTAGGCTTACAGTTGTTCGTTTGGAAAATAATACAATAATTAATAAATAATAATACAAGGATAAACTTTTGCCCTGGCCTGTTTAGCTCAGTGGATAGAGCATCAGCTTTTGGACTGAAGGGTCCTGGGTTCCGTCCCGGTTGTGGGCTAGATCCCCAGTAGGGGACTTGCAGGGGGCAGCCAATCGATGATTCTCATCATTGATGTTTCTATCTCTTCCTCTCCCTTCCTCTCTGAAATCAATAAAATTATAAATTTTAAAAAATTTATAAACTTTTGCATAGTCACAACTGTAAACCTACTTTTGCCCCAACCTGTATTAAAAATTGCTTGAAACAGTTCCTGATAGATGGTAAGTACTACATTAATGTTAGCTGTTTTACTGTTATTATTAAAATGTTTAGATTTGCCCAAGGTATAGCAAATATCTTTCAAGCATTGCAAACAATGAAAGAAATGATAGCTAAATCGTACATAAGAAGCAATACAAGCCAGTAGGCATGCTTAATTTCAATAAAGCATTTTGTTGATTTTTCCAGAAGCCTTGACCTTGAAGATGGTGAGTAGCCAGCCAAAGTACGACCTAATACGGGAGGTAGGCCGAGGTAGTTACGGTGTTGTGTATGAAGCAGTCATCAGAAAGACCTCTGCACGCGTGGCCGTGAAGAAAATCCGATGCCATGCTCCTGAGAATGTTGAACTAGCCCTGCGTGAGTTCTGGGCCCTAAGCAGTATCAAGAGCCAACATCCAAATGTGATTCACTTGGAGGAATGCATTCTCCAAAAAGATGGGATGGTGCAGAAGATGTCCCACGGCTCTAATTCTTCCCTTTATTTACAGGTATGTGTGGTCAAACGGGAAATGGAAACGATTTGAATGTAGCATGGGTAAGCAAAAAGAGGAATGAAAGAATCAGATGAACTGCTTTTAAATGCAGGTGTTCATATAGTTAGGCGTGGATAGGGGTCTGCCAAAGATTGAATAGATGTTTGCTTTAAAATATGGTGTTATTTAGATCGTGATGCAAATACCTAAAAATAATATAAGCCACCTGTTATGCCATGATATTTGCCAGTCTGCATAGGAATGGGGCAACATAGGAGCTAGAGAAGTGATCAAGACTAGACCCTAGAAAGTTTACTTATTTGAAATCATTTTTTTTAAACTGAAGACAAAAGAAAAAGAAAATCTCCACAATCAATAGCAGCACCATAGGACACTACCTTGAACATAAGCCTTTGCTGTTTTAGACGATTATATAGTTTTTTAACTATTCAATTCCACTTAATTTTCATGAAGTATGTGACTTAGCACCTGAATGTTATTAACAGTGCTAAAGCTAACTGATTTGGGTTCCTACTTAGTTCCATGCTGTGTGCTAAGTGCTTTAAAGGCAGTTGTTCAGAACAATACTATGAGAAAAGTACTATTATTATCTACATACAAATGAAGAAACTGAGGTTTAGATTACATGCAAAGTCACATAGCTAGCAATTAGCAGAATTGGAACCTAAAAATTGTGCTCTCTTAACCTCCAAATTATTCTTTTGCCTCCATGTTACTCTTTTGTAGACTTGGGAAAAGCATTAACAGGAAAACAGAAAAGGTTAATTTTTTTTAGGTTGGCTTCTGCCATCGACCAAAATCTCTAGTAACTCTATACTCACTAAAGAGAAAAGATTCTTAAGACATAGCTAGTTAAAGGCCAGAACAAAAATTCTTAAGTCCAGTCATTCTTGGAAAAGGAAACAATTTTCCATGAGTTTGTCTGAATTCAGAATTTACCATTAGGCTAAAGTCTGTTTTTAAAACAACAAAGGCTTACAGATTGGAAAACAATACATGTATGTGTAATTAGTTCTACTGTATGGTGAACAAATGTCAATCTTGAGAATCTAATATGCAGTTTACCATGCTATGCCCTGAAGTTTTCTAGACTGAACATAAAACACAACTATTTTGCCTCTATTTGATTTATTGTTTACTTTTCTAAAGGTGCTTATTTTGTAAGTTACACTCATAGAAAATATCAGAAACATTCTTACCACCGAATTTGCTCTTAAAAGTGTATATAACCTTTCATTGAATTTTGGAGACCAGGACATTTAAACACATGACAGTGCTGATGGTATCCTTGAGTCCAGATCAAGCAAGCTTTATAGTAACTAGGTATTAGCTGGTCTTTCAAGGTTTTAAGATACAAGTACTTCCAAAGTTGATTCAGTGATTTTTTTAAAAATTGATCTTAGAGAGAGGAAAGGAGGGAGAAAGAGACATCAATGTGAGAGAGAAACATGGTGATAGGGATCGAACTCAAAACCTGAGTATGTGCCCTGACCGGGAATCGAACTCACTACCTTTTGGTGTACGGGACAATGCTCCAACCAACTGAGCCACACTGGCCAGGGCAGTGATGATTTTTTTTAAAATCTAAAACACCTTTTTGTTTAGTAATCTCTTTCCTCTTTTAAAGCTTGATAGACTTGTGTTTTACTTGTGGCCCTTTTTGCTAGGTGTATGACCTTGAATAAATAATCTAACTTTTCCCAGCATCTACCTCTTGTATGTAAAATAGGAATAGTAATTTCTACCTTCCATGGAAGTTGTCAAAATTAGAAGTGATGCAGATACAATATTTAACATATAGGAGTACTCAGTGCTAGGTAGACCTATTAAAATTGTCTTTTCTATAGATTTGTTTAGTTAACCAGATATTCATCAACACATTTAGTTTATCTAAATTTATATCTAGTAAAGACAACCAATATTTATATCTGGGAAAGACAATTAAATCTAGAAAGTGGCCACAAAGTTCCTATGCATAGTCTTCTCAATTCTCTATACAAATCTTACTTTCTCCATGTTTTTCCAGATAGCTTCTTTGTTGTCTGTTGGAATCATTAAATCAGTTCCTGCCCTGGCCAGTTGCTCAGTGGTTAGAGCACCCACCAGAGGACTGAAGGGTTGCAGGTTTGATTCCCAGTCATGGTCACATACCTCAGTTGCAGGTTTGATACCCAGCCCTGGTTGGTTGGAGCGAGTGTGGGTGTCTCTCCCATCGATGTTCCTCTCTCTTTCTCTCCCTCCCTCCCCCTACCACTCTTTCTCTAAAGATCAATGAAAGAAATAACTTCAGGTGAGGATGGAAGGAAGGAAGGAAGGGAGGGAGGGAGGGAGGGAGGGAGGGAGGGAGGGAGGGAGGGAGGGAGGGAGGAAGGGAGGAAGGGAGGAAGGGAGGAAGGGAGGGAGGGAGGAAGGAAGGAAGGAAGGAAGGAAGGAAGGAAGGAAAGGAAGGAAAGGAAGAAAGGAAGTTCCTGATATCTAAACACCTCACCTAGAAGAAAAAGTAAAACAAGTAATTAACAGAGGACACAATCTCATGCATAGGAACTTAGTGGCCACTCTGATACTTGTGATAAGTGTCATGAGTGAGAAGTACAGGATGGCATAGGAACATAGAATAGGGAAACTGACATCCTGGGGTTCAGTAATTGCTAACTGCTTTAACTAAACTTGTAGGGTGAAGTGGAATTAGCCAGGTGAATAAGAAAACTTCCGAGGCAGAAAGAACTATGCATGCAAATCTATTGAAGCAAAAAGTATGACATGTTCTAAGAATTGAAAGAAGATAGTAAGACTTCAGTGTATAGAATGAGTTTTTTATAATATATTTCTGTTGATTTCAGAGAGGAAGGGAGAGAAAGAGAGAGATAGAAACATCAGTGATGAGAGAGAATCATTGATCGGCTGCCTCCTCACACCCTACATTGGGAATCTAGCCCGCAACCCAGCCTGACCAGGAATCTTGGTTCCTGGGTCAACGCTCAACCACTGAGTCACACCCGACTGGGCTAGGATGAGTTATTTTAGATGAGGCTAGAAAGCACAGCAGAGGTCAGAGCACACAGGAGCCCTTAGCCCTTGTTAAAGAGCCTAGACTATATCCTAAGAGAACAGGAAAGCTATTGAAGGATTTTAGGCAAGAGAGCCAGTGACTAACATCTTCTACACATGAAAATAAGCAAATTGGGCTCTGTATTGCTGTAGCTCTCATTCAGAGGACCTCAAACTTTAGCCTAGACCCGTGGTCAGCAAACTGCGGCTCGCGAGCCACATGCGGCTCTTTGGCCCCTTGAGTGTGGCTCTTCCACAAAATACCACGGCCTGGGCGAGTCTAATTTGAAGAAGTGGCGTTAGAAGTTTAAGTTTAAAAAATTTGGCTCTCAAAAGAAATTTCAATCGTTGTACTGTTGATATTTGGCTCTGTTGACTAATGAGTTTGCCGACCACTGGCCTAGACCAGTTTTTGTATGGCCTAAATGCTAAAAATAGTTTTTACATTTTTAAGAATTAAAAAAAAAAATGAAAGGACAAAGAACATGGAACAGAGAGAGCTTATGTGGCTTGTAAGCCTAAAATATGTATTTACTATCTAACCTTACTCTAAACCATTCTTTGAATGCTGGGACTTCGCATTGCTTAAACTATTTAGGACGTTTGCTTTTGAGAGTAAAGGCAGAAAAAGAGAGTGAAGTAAGAGTGATGGTACTAGTCTTTACTCTCAGCATATTTAGTAACAATGCACCTGGTAAATAACTATGATATAGTCTTTTATTTTCTGTCTTCATTGGCAAACACTTGCAACAAAGAAAACGCAGGCAAAAAGGACATTCGCAGATCTTTGCAATTACTGTTGTTTGCCCTAGGGGGAAATGGCACAGAGAATTGTTCTTTGCTTCTGCCCGCCAAAGTGACAAGAGGAAGTACCCGTAGATTTGAAAGTAAAGTTAGCAGTTCACTCACTCTTCAACAACGCTTCGGCTTCCCTACTGAGTTTCTTTTAAACCCATGGTTCTAAAGAGGACACTATAGGACATATGTTTTCAAAGCACTATATACCTATATTTTATTTAATTTTTAAATATTTTTTTATTTCAGAGAGGAAGGGAGAGGGAGAAGGAGATAGAAACATCAATAATGAGAGAGGAGAGTATCATGGATTGGCTGCCTTCTGCACGCCCCACACTGGGGATCCAGCCCACAACCTGGGCCATGTGCCCTGACCGGGAATCGAACCCAGGACCTCATGGTTCATAGGTCGATGCTCAACTGAGCCATGCCAGCCAGGGCTATATACCTGTATTTTAGAATGGTAGTTCATGTTCAGTAAAGTAATTAATACTCTTGAATTTCAGATAATAGGAGATTTATAATTAGGTAATAACAAATAAAACTAATTTATTCCAGATTTTCAGCTGTATCAAAGAAATATACAAACTCTGATTTGAATTTTTATATCAAAATGCAAATATAACTTTTATAAATTGGATTTTTAGAAGCCATCAGTGATACAGAGAGCCAACATATTTGTGTATAGGGTAATGTGTCTTTTTTCATCAGTGACTACAGGAGCACTTTATTTCTGTAATAACTAGTTGTTCCTTGATCATTTTTTTCTCGATTTTTTAGATGATGTTGATAGCCTGTGTGCAATGAGGAAGAAGAATATTCAGGCAGTTTCATTTAATATAATTTCCTAATTGATGTTTATATGCCAGCTGGCAATCTCCCAGGATCTAACTGCTAAACATCAATCTTTTCATGAAGCTATTAGCTAAGTGGGTAGAGTTCAACTCCATTGACACATGCAGTTGGACACTTTTCAAAATAAAGCTATTTTTAAATACGTTTTTAGCTCTTGACTTTGAGATTTGGTGTGTACTCATTAGGGACAAAGTGACAGTTTCAAGTACTGAAGTGTAAAATAACATGCACAGCCCTGACCAGTTTGGCTCAGTGGATAGAGCGTTGGCCTGCGGACTGAAGGGTTCCAGGTTCGATTCCAGTAAAGGGCATGTACCTTGGTTGCGGGCATATCCCCAGTAGCGGGTGTGCAGGAAGCAGCTGATTGATGTTTCTAACTCTCTATCCCTCTCCCTTCCTCTCTGTAAAAAAAAAATAAAAATCAATAAAATATATATTTTAAAAAAATAAAAATAAAAAATAAATAAAATAACATGCACATATGAAAACACTGACAAATAAAATATTTACAGAATATCCACATAAAATTGGAGACTAACTTAAGCGGCTACTTTTTTTTTATAGCTGAATTATATAAACTATGCAGATGATTATAAACTGTTTTCTTTTCCTTCTTATAGCTCGTAGAGACTTCATTAAAAGGAGAAATTGCCTTTGATCCCAGAAGCGCCTATTACTTGTGGTTTGTAATGGATTTTTGTGATGGAGGAGATATGAATGAGTATCTGTTGTCCAGGAAACCCAATCGTAAAACTAACACCAGCTTCATGCTTCAGCTGAGCAGTGCCCTGGCTTTCTTACATAAAAACCAGATCATCCATCGAGATCTTAAACCTGATAACATCTTGATTTCTCAAAGCAGGTTGGATACCAGTGACTTGGAACCCACACTGAAAGTGGCTGATTTTGGTCTAAGTAAAGTGTGTTCAGCCTCTGGGCAGAACCCAGAAGAACCTGTCAGTGTAAACAAGTGTTTCCTTTCCACAGCCTGTGGAACAGATTTCTACATGGCTCCTGAAGTATGGGAGGGACATTACACAGCAAAAGCTGACATCTTTGCTCTGGGGATTATCATCTGGGCGATGCTGGAAAGGATCACATTCATAGACACAGAGACAAAGAAGGAACTCTTGGGGAGTTACGTGAAACAAGGAACTGAGATTGTGCCTGTTGGGGAGGCGCTTCTGGAAAATCCCAAAATGGAACTTCTTATTCCTGTGAAGAAAAAGTCTATGAATGGGCGAATGAAACAACTGATTAAGGAAATGCTGGCTGCAAACCCTCAGGATCGTCCAGATGCTTTTGAACTAGAACTCAGATTAGTACAAATTGCATTTAAAGATAGCAGCTGGGAAACGTGACACATACATTATTTGCAAATATCTTGGATGATATGCTGCTTCTGTTTTCACAGTAATGCAACATAATGTGGCTGAAAAAGAACATAAAAAGCTGAACCTCACCTTCTAAGGGTTTAAAATTAATTGTGGGATTTCTTTTCCTCATTTTTCTTAAGTCTGAGCTGGCCACTTTGTTAGTATGTTTTAAATGTATTACCAATGTAGGTGTAAATTTTTTTTTTTTTTTAAGATCATTGGTAGAAGTTTGGCAGGAAAATTCTCTTAAGAGCCAAGAAGAAAAGAGAATCCAGTTTTCTGGAAATATGTCTCTAAGTATTTTAGACATTCCTTGTCAGTATTAGCAATTTCCATGGAAGAAGAGGTTTGCGTGCTGGTAATGCAACCTTTGAAGCTTTGTAAAGGAAGCATATATGTATATATTTATGTATATGTAAGTATGTGAATGTGTGCATTTTGCATTCCATATGAAGAAAATGCCACTTCTGTTTAAATTATTTGATGTAGGTTTGGGTTTATGAGATTTGCTGGTGAAATCAGTGATGAAAAATAAAATAATCTTCCTTCATCTTCCTACCCTATCCCTCCCTCTAATGAAATCATACTAAGTTCTTTATTTTTATAATTATACAGTTTTTTTAAAGGCATCACTTTGGAGGGCCTACAATAATCTGATTAAACATAAATGAAACTAAATGATCAAAGCTGCCGAATATGTTTGAGCTCTCCAGTGCCCTATAGCTGCAGGAGTAGAACTAGCCATGCAGTTGTGTGGTAGCAGGTTGGCAAGGATATTGATGATTCAGTCATACCTTCTTTAGGTAACCAAGCATTAAATTCATCAATTAAACCACTGCGTTGGGACATGTTTGCACTTGAGCATCTGCAATCTGAACACAGGATTCTTCTATTTCTGAAATCATTGCTATATATATGTATTATAGTACTTGATACATTACTTTTTTATTTCAAGAATTTGTCTAAGCCTCAGCATAAAATTGAAGAAACCAAATGAGCTCTATCCTCACATTACCTAACCTGAATTGTCTCTTGTTTCATCACTGGAATTCCTTTCATTTTTGTACTAATACTGTTTTCTTTTCTAATTTGACACAGTAATGGTAGTGATATAGTTGTATTAAATGTTGATCACCTTTTTCTAATGGAGATGATACCTATATAGTTTGGCAAATGGATAATATATTGTGACATCAACTATATCTTTCAAGTAGAAAAGTTATAGATTTTATACAATCATTGGTATGGTCTATGTCAAAAACCAGTAGACCATTATTCCTCTTGAAGTCAATTTGATTTTAACTGTACATGGTTGTCTCCAGTTTTTCTGTAAAAGCAGATAGTTAATATCTAAGGAAAGAACGTTTTCCTAAAACAGAACATTAGCCTTTAAGGTTAGAGACCTTAAGACCGTACCTAGGTTGATCTTTATAAAGCACTAGAACCTTTGGTCAAAAGTATTTTTAAAAGTTAGAATATTGAAATAATTGATAGTTTGTGTAGTCTCTTCAGATGTTCCTTTTGAACTTCCACAACTTTTGGAATATTGCTATCATAACTTTTTTCTTATTTAAAATTTGTTCAGGGGACTATAAAAGGTAAAAAAGCACAAAAAATTAGAGTATATAAACTTTCTGAACTATGTGTTACTTGATCCGGAAGTTTAAAACTTGGACTAAAAGGTTTTATTGAAATAAAGTATTTTAAAATGAAGACAAAGAAGTCATTTTAACATCACTTTCAAGATAGTAAGAGGTGGAACAATATATTGGCACCTCATGATAACTGACCCTCTAGATCACCAAATTAGTATAACACAGATCTGGCCAAGGGGATTGAGTTACTGGAAGTAAAGAGCATCATTGTAATGTCTGTCAATAACATAACAGATTCATGATGATTCAGGTGATGGTAAGCTCTTCAAATATCTATGTGCTTGGAGCCATCCTTTCCTAAGTACACAGTTTTTGGTCCTGCTTCATTTAAAAGTTAATGATTATAATTTATTTTGAAAGATTTAACCTGTGAGGTAAAATTCTTTTTTCACTGGTGGTAAGGGTGTGAGGTGGTCAGGAAGTCTCTTCTGGAATTTTCTCAAGTCTTTGTATCCTAAAATAGCCTTAGATACCAAGGAAAATGACAGTAAATTCTTTGTCATTATTTGTTCTTTCAATCAGGAGGTATTTATTAAGTACCTACTGTGTGCTCAGCACTAAAGATCAGTTGATAAAATGACAATTTTAAAATGGTGTATAGCCATAGGTCTTTTCCAGCCTGGAGTAAGAAATACAAGAGATTAGCAATACTTGAAAATTCTTGGATATTTGCTATAGGAAAAATGAAAGAATTTGTGCACAGTGCCTTGCCCATAATAGGTACTCAATAAACAATTATTCTTCATAGAGTCTCTTGCCATGATTTTATAGTGTTTTATGAAATTTGTCTTAATTAAAAAAGACCAAATATTTAAAATAAGCTTGTAGGCAGCTGTGACCAGTTAAAATATGGAGTTGTACAGTTAGTTCCTAGAATGTTATTTTGCACTAGTTGTCACTTAGAAAGATGGGGTTCCTGTAGATTTTTTGGTGCTAAGGGATACTTTGTCATTATGATGAAGTAAGTGTTAAGTGTCAGATAAATAGCACACTGAATAGTTTTTCTGCTGGTCTGTTTTTTCCTCTTTGTTGTTGTTTTTAACTGTAAAATGTTTATCAAACTATTGTAGCAGCTACAAAATAATTCACCAGCATGACAAAATGGTCAAAAAATAAGTCATCAGCACTTCAAAAATGAAAGCAACTTTTGAAATTTTCTTTTAAAATTGTCAAATATATTTTATGAAGAATTTATAAAAGGGGGGGAAATGATTGTAATTTATTGTTCATGACTTTTTTTTTTAATAAAGTGAGTTTCAACAAAAAACAACCCTGAATATTCTACATTACTGGTTTAGTGGCTCTCTGAGTAGTTCCATAGTACTTTATTTAATGAATGTAATACAGGGTATAAAATTTAAAATGATGTCATTTTCAGCCTTATCTATTGATTAAACTTTCTATAATAGAAGCTATTGCTGAGGGAAATATGATTGAATTATAAAGTTCTTTTCAGCATTTTAACTTATCTAAAATTTTAGTGCTTCCTATTTTGCAGAATTTGTCAGAGGAACTTGTATATATATGTATATATATTTTTTTTAAATATTTTTATTGATTTCAGAGAAAAAGGGAAAGGGAGAGATAGAAACATCAATGATGAGAGAGAATCATTGATTGGTTGCCTCCTGCATGCCCCCTACTGAAGATCAAGCCTGCAACCTGGGCATGTGCCCTTGACCGAAATTGAACCCAGGACCCTTCAGTCCTCAGGCCGACGCTCTATCACTGAGCCAAACCAGCTAGGGCTATATATTTTTTAATCTTCACCCAAGGACATGCTTAGAGAGAGAAAGGGAGAAAGATCAATCGGTTGCCTTCTGTATACTTCCTGACTGGGGATGAAACCTGATGCCCAGATACCAACTGATCCACTTGGTGGGGCTGAAAAACTTTTCATTTATCTTTCTATTTTATTAAGCTGATGATGCATTCCAGACTCAGAATGAAGGAAAGAAAATGCAGTTTTTCTGTCTATAACTTGAGACCATGGTTTCTTTTCCATAAAGTCATCTGGTCCACTTTTTTCTTTCCTTTATAGGTTTTGTTATGTATGTCTTCTCCAGAATAAGCAAAGTACTGAGGATACACAGTGCACTTGGTCCAGTGGAACAGCAGAGGGAAATGGGAGACAGGAACATTAACTTTACATGTGATTAGTGATGAGTAGGAAAGAAGGCATCAGGAATTGTGGCTGCTGCTGACTCTGCCACTCTTTCCTGGTATAGACAAGCAAATTTTACTTTCTATTTAAAGATTAATGTGTTAAATTGACTCTTAAACTATAAATATTTGTATTACTAGCCTTTTTGTAATCCTTTGCAGTTTACAAAATGACTTCATAAGGTTTTGCATATCGTTTCAATAGGTTTTACTTAAAATAAGGGCTGGTTTGATGAAGAATTTTTTAGTAATAACACCAGTTAGCGAGGTAATAGTTTTTTTTTAACCCTACTACAGGGCTTGAGTGCCTAATCTCTGACCCCAGTTGGAGTTTCCTCTAACAACAAAGCTTTATCTTTCTCACTGGAGTAATAACCTGTAGTTACTTGGATCTTTTCTTTAAATTCAAATGCTGCTCTCCGTTGGCCAATCATAGGTGTCTGCTAAAGTGCAGCGTAATGATAGACAGTTGGTTTGTGGTTAGATAATAGCTCCTACACGAGGAAGCCTACTGGCCACACCTCGAGGGCAAAGTGCGTCTTTTAAAGGTAGTACTTTCCCTTTTGCAATGATTTTTCATTGGTTAGAAGGGTGTGTGTTGTTGTTTTTACTCGCGTGTGGGGGGTTTTTTAAAAGATGCCTGGGCTTCTGTTTGACTTCACAATTTCATTTCCTGTTCAGCCCTAGTATTTCAAGCTTAGCTTGTCCTGAACAGAAGTTAGGCAACTTGCTATTGCCAAAGGCATCATGCTAGGTAGCAAAAGCACATGTTTTGGTGTAGCAAATCTCATATTGAATACTAGCTTTTGCAGACACCTACATAATTCACGTGTGGTATTGGACAAGTCACTTGATTCTGAGCCTTAGTTCCCCTATCTGTGTGGAGATATTTACATTTTAGGGCTTTTGTAAGAGTCAGAGATAATATATATGTCAATGTGAGAAATGTCAAACCTGTAGAAAATTTTTATGAGTTTATTTGAGCCAAACTGGACATATGCTGAGGAGCAAGATCTTAAATACACCAGAGAGTACGTTTTGCAGCTTCTTTTTTTAGTATATGTATATATATTGATTGATTTCAGAGAGGAAGGGAGAGGGAGAGAGAGACATTAATGATGAAAGAGGGAATTATTGACCGGCTGCCTCCTGCACGCCCCACACTGGGGATCCAGCCTGCAACCCAGGCATGTGACCTGACTGGGAATTGAACCATGACCTTGTGGTTCATAGGTCAACACTCTACCACTGAGCCACACCTGCCAGGCTTGTTTTGTTTCTTGATCTGGGGGCTGGTTAGACAGGTATATTTATATTGTAAAAATTCATCAAGCTGCACTTACAATTTATATATTTTCCTGTAGGTATGTATACTTCAGTAAAATTTTATTTAAAAAAAAACACATGTATGTACATTGGAGCTGAAGACTACCTAGACAGTTGTTTCAGAGGCAGAGGGAAAGGACACAGACTTTGAAATCAGATACTACCTTTCTGCTATTATCTGTGTGACTTTCATGAGTTTCCTAACCTCTCAAATTCATAGTTCCCACATGTATAAAAGAGAAAGAAGGCCTGGTTGTGGTGGTGCAGTGGATTGAGTGTTGTTCTATGGACCAAGAGGTCCTGGATTTGATTCCCGTCAGGGCACGTGCCCAGGTTGCAGGCTTGATCTCCAGTAGGGGACGTGCAGGGGGCAGCCAATCACTGATTCTCTCTCATCATTGATGTTTCTATCTCTTTCCCTCTCCCTTCCTCTCTGAAATCAATAGAAAATATATTTTAAAAGAGAGATAATATCTGACTCAGCACTGTGAAGATGAAATAAGGCAATGCACTTTAATGATTGCTTCTCATTCTCTTTGGAAGACTCATAGGGAATGACTCTGAGCTGTCTTTACTGGTAATTTACACTCCTGCTAGGTAGTAGGTCTGCTTGTTTTTTTGTTTTGTTTTGTTTTGTTTTTAAATATATATTTTATTGATTTTTTACAGAGAGAAAGGGAGAAGGATAGAGAGTTAGAAACATCCATGAGAGGGAAACATCCATCAGCTACCTCTTGCAACACCCCCTACTGGGGATGTGCCTGCAACCAAGGTACATGCCCTTGATCGGAATCGAACCTGGGACCTTTCAGTCCACAGGCCGACGCTCTATCCACTGAGCCAAACCGGTTAGGGCGGTCTGCTTGTTTTTAATTTAAATTAGCTTCTATTTTTCCACAATTATTTGAAAATTATCTTTCCTATATAATAAAAGGGTAATATGCAAATCGACTGAACAGCAGGTTGCCATGACGCATATTGACCACCAGGGGGCAGACGCTCAACGCAGGAGCTGCCCCCTGGTGGTCAGTGCGCTCCCACAGAAGGAGCACCGCTCAGCCACAAGCTGGGCTGACGGATAGCGAGCCCAGCGGCCTGCCTCCGTGGCAGTGCTAAGGATGTCCGACTGCTGCAGCTTAGGCCCGCTCCCCGCGACATCCCCTGAGGGCTGGCTCCGGGACTGTGAAAGGGCACAGGCAGGGCTGCGGGACCCCACACCCCAATGCACGAGTGTCGTGCACCGGGCCTCTATTATTATAATGTCCTGCCTGGCTGTCTGCCCTGTAGCCCTACACAGTTATAGGTCTTAACTAAGAATCTTTTTAGCCCAGTTTTCTTTTCTTTTCCTATTTTCTGAAAACATGATTGATAATAATTCAGAATGTCTTCCATTCAGCCAGATTTCAAGTGGTTCTGAATGATGATTGTTCTGTATTTTAGTTGTAATTTTGATGTGGTTGTGGGAGGCAGTGAGTACAGGTGTTTACTTATACTGCCATCTTAGTTCTCTTGCCAGGAACAACATCTTTTAAATACTTAGAGAAAAAATAATTAATCTAGAATTTTACACCCAGAAAAAAAATGAAGATGAACCCTGGCCGAGTAGCTCAGTTGGTTGGAATGTTGTCCCAATGTGGCAAGGTTGTGGGTTCGATCCCTGGTCAGGGCACATATAATAGGCAACCGGTGAATGCATAAATGAGTAGAACAGAAAATTGTTGTTTAAAAGGAAAGAAAAGAAGATGAACCTAGCTGGTGTGGCTCAGTGGTTGAGCATCATCCCATGGACCAAGATGTCCCTGGTTCACATCTCAACTCAGAAGGGTTCATTGGTCTTTGAGGATGACAGAAGCTTTTCAGTTGGAACTCTCCCGGACTATGTCCTATGTGTCTCTCCCTCTGCTTACAATTCTAGAAGATCTGGTTCTCATTTGTATTCTTTTGCTATAATAAAACTGTAATCGTAAAAACAGTATTGTTGAAGGTTCTTGGATATTGTGACTATAAGGGAAACTATGTATAACAAAACCAATTTTATCGCAGGCTAATTGGTATAAACAAGAGTTAAGTTCCTGTGGCACATTTCTGGTTAATGACCCAAAACACTTCAAATATTAAACATTGAAATAAATGAGAGTCATATATATATATATATGAAAGATGGATAAAACAAGTAAGGTCATTCTTTTCCAACCCACTTATTCTAGTTTAGGGTCACAGGTGACCAGAGCCTCTCCAGGCAGCTCAGGGCACAAGGTGGGACCCACCCTGGACTGGATGCCCTTCCATCACAGCGTGCACTCACTCACTCAGACAGGGACGGTGTAGACACGCCCACTCACCTCGCAGGCAAAGCTTTGGAATCCCCAGGAAAAACTCAGACGTGGGGAGACGATGCAAACTCCATGCAGGCAGTGGTCCTCCAGTCAGTATTGTGGCTCACCCCTCCCCCGCCCCCCCCCCCCCCCCCCCGCCGCCCATCAATGTTATAATGAAATGACATTCAAGGACCTTCGTTGTAGCACTTCCCTCTGTGTTCAATGTGTTGTTTAAGCAAATTATTGAACCTGAGAGTGGTCATGTCATGTCATGGGAACTCCTGAATGGGTAGCTAGCTCCTCCCAAGAGAGGGAGACCCTGGGAATCTATGAAGTGGCCTCTGATGTCTAGAATAAGGTCAGTCTTATGGGGAGTGTTCCCCAGACTGTGACGTTTGCATAAACTCCCTTATAACTATTCGGCAATAAAAAGGTGCAAACTATTAATAAATGCACCTTTAATAATACTGTAAAAGAAACCAGCCCCCCTCCCCCAAAAGTACATACTGTTTGGTTACATTAACATAAAATTCTGTAATTAATATGACAGTAACCAAATCAGTGGTTGCCTAGGAATGGAGGGGGGTAGGTGGTAGGAGGATGGACTAATGTGGAGCATGAGGAAACTTTGGGGGATGATAAGTATGTTCGTGGATTTCATACATATGTCAGAATTCACCAAACTATACACTTAAATTTATGCATTTTACTTTACATTGATTATACTTCAGTAAAGGCATTTAAATTTAAGATGCCCTGGGTCCATCTCATAATAATTAAATTAGAATTTCAGTAGGTAGGGCCCTCACATTAATATTTTTCAGTATTAGTGATTCTAAGGTGAAAACGGGAATCAAAGCAGCATTGGTCAGACTGTAGAAAAGGTCATAGTGTAGTGTCTTTTAGATTTGCTTACCTTCTACCAACCAGCACCCCACCCCAAACTCTAGGCCCTATCTTCACCCTCAGACTCCTACCTCATGTTAGAACTCAGCTGTGTCTCTGAGAAACAGAAATAAGAGGCAATGTGTTATATCACTACCAGGTATTTTACTCCGGGGCAAGGCTCCTTAAGCCAGAATTCAACAAAGTAATTCAGGATTATTAGTGGACAGACTAGAATTATTATAAGCAACATTTAACATGCCTATGCATTTTTCCATGGAGACAGTTTACAACTTTTCTCAGATTCTTTTTTTTTTTTAATATATTTTTATTGATTTCAGAGTGGAAGGGAGAGGGAGAGAGAGAGAGAAACATCAATGATAAGAGAGAATCATTGATCGGCTGCCTCCTGCACACCCCCTACTGGGGCTTGAGCCTGCAACCTGGGCATATGCCCTTGGTTGGAATCAAACCTGGGACCCTCAGTATGCAGATAGACCTTCTATCCACTGAGCCAAACCGGCTAGGGCTTTTCTCAGATTCTTGAAAAGGTTCAAAATACCTTTGAACCACTATTTCCACCATTTTAAGACCCACTATTATAGTTGCACTAGAGGCCCAGTGCACAAAATTGTGCAGGGGTGGTGTCCCTCAGCCCAGCCTGCACCTTCTCCAATCCGGGACCCCTCGGGGGATGTCCCACTGCTGATTTAGGCCCAATCCCAGGATCAGGCCTAAACCGGCAGTTGGACATCCCTCTCACAATCCGGGACTGCTGGCTCCTAACCGCTCACCTGCCTGCCTGCCTGATCGCCCCAATCCCTCTGCCTGGCTGCCTGATGTCCCCTAACTGCCCTCCCCTGCCGGCCTGATCGCCCCTAACCGCCTCTGCCTCGGCTCCCGCCACCGTGGCTTTGTCCAGAAGGAGGACTGGATGACCAGAAGATGTTTGATCTATCCGGTCTAATTAGCATATTACCCTTTTACTAGTATAGATAAGGAACCATTGCATGAAAACTTTGGGTACAGGATAAATGGAGCAGATGTTGAAAAGTAAAGAATGAACACCAAAGGGATTCAGAAGCTAAATCACAGATTAGCCTAAGGTAAGCTGGAGTTGACTGGGTGTCTACTGGAAAGTACCCATTCTTGTCTAGGTCTACATGTCAGAACACAGCTACGTGTGTTTGCAGGGGCTCTGGTCCTTCCCCAGCTGGCTCACAAACTAACCAGTCTGCTCCAGAGGTTTGACTCGGCCCTGTGTCTTCCAGTTTAGCAGACAGGGTTTCCCAAAGCTGTAAGAGGTCTGGTGGGCCCTCAACCCCCCTATTCACGTTAGTACCAGTGGATGGGGGAAACACTTGGTTCTTCTAGTCCAGTGGTCGGCAAACCGCGGCTCGCGAGCCACATGCGGCTCTTTGGCCCCTTGAGTATGGCTCTTCCACAAAATACCACATGCGGGCGCGCAAGTACAGTGCGATTGAAACGTCGTGGCCCATGCGCAGAAGTCGGTTTTCGGCCTGGGCGCGTCTATTTTGAACAAGTGGCGTTAGAAGAAGTGGGGGTGTCGGTCGCTTGTGGCTCGAAACCAGAGCCCCTTCTAGTTCTTCCCAAAGGAATGTCAGTACCTGTGGGCTACAAAGGGCTGCGGAGAAAAACAATTCTCTGGGGTTAAATTACATGTTTATTTGCGCCTACCTTTTATCTTAGAACCAGTCCTTAGAGGAGAAACTTCTGACTTCAGGATTTCTTTCAAGGACACAGGACCGAAAGGGTTCAATAGACTGATGTCTTTGATTTTCATATAATTAATTCCTGTCAGCACGAAGTATAATTTCCAAGAATCCTTCCACCTCTAAAATTCAATGATTCTGCCTGTCCGGTATGGCTCAGTGGTTGAGTGTTAACCTATGAACCAGGAGGTCATGGTTCAATTCCCAGTCGTGGCCCATGCCCGGGTTTTGGGCTCAGTCCCCAGTGGGAGGCATGTAGGAGACAGCTGATCAATGATGTTTCTCTCTCTCTGTTACTCTCTCTCTCTCTCAAATCAATAAAAACATATTTTTAACACGTTAAGCGTCATGTCAGTCACCGGTGACTGACACTATACTTCCCGTCCGGATCGGTCAGTCACTGGTGCAGCCAGCATATCGGTGAAATCGGATATCGTGGGCTAAACGAAAAGGAAGACAAAACAGGCTTGGTGCTTAACATGTTAAAAATACCCAAACATATAACGTAATAAGGCACCATGAGGGAGAACAAGTAGAATCGAGCAGAACTCCAAAGATATAGAAATTACCAGACGTACAATATAAAATAACCTTGTTTAATATGTTTAAAGAAATGAAGAGAAGCGTGATACTACGTGGGAACTAGTAAGTTTGAAAAAAGAACCAAATACAATTTCTGAAAATGAAAAGATATGCTAATTGAAATTGAAAACTCAGTAGACAAACTAATCATTAGGTTAGAATTGCTGAGGTAACCATTAGAAGTCAGAGCTTATAACTTCCACATGAATAAGGGGTTGAGGAGAGAAATAAACTTTTAAAATGTTTAAAATGCCAGGCCTGTGTGGTTCAGTGGTTGAGTATTGACCTGTGAACCAGGAGGCCACAATTCCATTCCCAGTCAGGGCACATGCCTGGATTTCGATTTCGGGCTCAGACCCCAGTAGGGGGCATGCAAGAGACAACCAATCGATCATCATTGATGTTTTTATCTCTCCCTCTCCCTTCTTCTCTGAAATCAATTAAAAATATTTTTAAATGTTTTTAAAGGAGGGCGGGGGCAGGAAAGTACAGCAAACATAAAGCACATTGTAAGATGACAGAAATAAATAAAAATGTATTGATCTCAATGAATGAGCTAAGTTCTCCAGTTCAAAACTAAAGGTTGTCAGATTGAATAAAATCCAGTGCTGTTTTGTTCACAAAGACCAATCTGAAACGTAAGAACACAGGTGGACAAAGTTTGGAAAAAGAGCCACTGCAAGGGGTGGAGGATGAAATAGCTGTGTTAAAGCAAAAAGCATCATTAGAGATAAAGAGGGTCACTATACAATGAAAAGGTCAATTCACCAGAGAGAGAACATGTCAAATTGGTACGCATCTAATAACACAGCCTCAAAATGCCAGAGAGAAATGGACAAATCTGCCATGCCATCGTGGGATATTTTAACACACCTCTCCTAGTAACTGATAGATCAAATAAGCAAACAAAACTTCAGTGAGGACATGGGAGATTTGAACCTTGCAATGAATAAGCTCTATATGTTCCAGTCACCTATGTCTTTCCCTATATAAATACGTCACTGTCTTAATTACTGTGAAATTAAATAAATTAACCCTTAACATCACCCTTGGCCCATGGCAAGTACTTAACAGGTGTCAGTAATAGCAGCAGCAGCGGAACTGACCGTGTGATTTTGGTGGAGCCACTTCACCTCTGTGAGCCTCAGTTACCGCTTCTAAAAAGTGGCCATAATTATTTTTCCAAGTTGCTTTGCAAACCAAATGAGAATAGCGTACGGGAAGATATTTCATAAACTAACAAGAAAAAATATATAAATGTGTGGGGAAGCGCGGGACTTGGTTGGAATGTCTGTAAGGGGGATTCTCTGAAAGGCCGGGGCCTCTGAGGGGACCTTGCCGAAGGCGGCAGCCCCTACCTTGACTTTTCCAATCAAGTCCGAGCCCCCCAGGGTGTTTTGCTAGAAGCTCTATGTTTCGTCTTTTAGACCCGACCTTGTAAAAGCATATATTTTCTCAAGAATGCTTACCCTGCTGATTGTATCTAAAGGTTAATTTTAGTTCAAGCTGTTATGACAATAAAAGCCAAAGAAGGCAGACAAACAAAACTACTTGGCAACAATTGCCAAGTAATGCCTGAGCCCTCTCTTTCACAAAAATGTATGTTAAAACAATCTGTTCATCCGTCGCCCAGGGGCTGCTGGTCAGCCCCGCCAGATAAATGAAAGGATGGACTGCTCTTACCAAGCACCAAGGGTCAAAGTAAAGAACCATCGGAGTGGTCACCAGGTGGAACCACAGAGCTAAGTTGTGGACCCTCGGCTACTAGCGCTGAGGAAAGAGCCCGCAGAGAACAGCGGATCAGGAAGGCTTCTGGAAGGATAAAGCCTGCCCTCTGGTGGATGGACCTGGAACACCTTGCCCAAACACAATCCGACTGGCATGGTCCTTGGGCAAAGCACTTCCCAAACGGAGTCTCTACCTCCCCTCAGTTCCACAGACTTGCTTCCTGTGGTCATGACAGGGAGGGGGTGAGGTAATTTGGGGAACAAAATTATCACTGTGGCCTGTGCCTCCAAGTGCCAAGTTCACCTAATCCCACCGTCTTGTTAGGGCAGTCTCTAAAGAGTACGTGGCTGACCTCAGATCTCACAGTATCACTAAACAAGATTTGTCCTAGGCTCGAACCTCCTGATGACAATCTCTTTGAGATCAGTAGGGCTAGCAAGGGTGGCCCCTTTGACTAAAGCTGGAACCTCATGAGGCCACGGGGAACAGACAACTCGGGGCCGTGGCCCTCTAAGACTCCATCATCGCTGAAACCGGTTTGGCTCAGTGGATAGAGCGTCAGCCTGTGGACTGAAAGGTCCCAGGTTCGATTCCGGTCAAGGGTATGTACGTTGGTTGCGGGCACATCCCCACTAGGGGATGTGCAGGAGGCAGCTGATCAATGTTTCTCTCTCATCGATGTTTCTAAAAGACTCCATCATCTCCAGTGATACAGATAGCCCATCTCAGAGATGCCGCTCCCACTATACCCCTGCTACGGAGGACATCCACCAGAAAAATGTTCAAAGATACTGGTGCTGGCTTTCACTAATGTGTATCTCAACACCCAGGGGAAGAACTACCCTCTGAGCCCTCTTGGGGAATGTACTTGGTGGGATTAGGGAGGGATTAGGGAGTATAAGAAATTTCACGTGATAAATCTTCTCCAACATTCCCATATTCTTAGGCATTAGACAGATTAACCAAGGAATGCTGGCATGTCAACCTCATTGACAATATACAGATCACATTGAATACTAGTTTTAGTCAACCAAAGGAACAAACTAGTAGAGTTACTTTGGCTGCAAGAGGTGACACATTAACTCTAGAATCTCTAGTAAGGGCCCTTATATGAATGAAATCAGGATGATCCAGTGTTATCTTCTTTCCTCCTTGATTCCACCCAAGATTTGCTAAATAAGGTTCTCCGAAGTGGAGTCCTGCCATCTGTCTTGTTAAAAAGCCCGCAGGTAAATTTATGTCTAGGCTACCTGGAGCCACCGGTCTAATCAGTGACTTGCTCCAGTCCAAGAATGAGCTCCTAGCAAGGTCAGGACCAGAACCTTGGTCTCCTGACTCCTTATGGGAACATCTACTGCTCTTCCAGGTCAGCTTGACAACAAACCTAAAGGTATCTGGTCAGGCCGAAACCGGTTTGGCTCGGTAGATAGAGCGTCGGTCTGCGGACTGAAAGGTCCCAGGTTCGATTCCGGTCAAGGGCATGTACCTTGGTTGCGGGCACATCCCCGGTAGGGGGTGTGCAGGAGGCAGCTGGTCGATGTTTCTCTCTCATCGATGTTTCTAACTCTCTATCCCTCTCCCTTCCCCTCTGTAAAAAATCAATAAAATATATTTTTCAAAAAAAGGTATCTGGTCAGAATACCTGAGAGATCAGTGTGGAGATGGGTTCGAATGGTGAGCAAATCTAGGCTGCACGTGCCTGGTGCTGCAGGCACTGTGGTGAAGGTGACCCTAGTTTGGGAGAGAATGGTGTGTTTCCTCCTGGTGTATTTTGGTGTAAGTGACTGAAACATCAACCCATCAGGGTTAAGCCAAAGGTAAATGTATTTATCCATCGTGAGGAGCATGTATGGTTTTGCTTCAGGCATGACTCGACGCAGAGACTCCACTCATCAAGGCTGGTTTTCACTCTCTGCACTCTGTAGACTCAGTCCTGCGGCAGGCTGTCCTCTCAACGCTCTTTCTTCCCAGGTTCTTGCACAGCAAGGACGAGAGAGAAGCTTTTTCTCAGAGGTCCCAGCAAGTCTCAGGGGCCATCATTTGGGTTGCATGTTCATCTTTAAATGAAGTAGTGGGGCCCGGCTGGCGTGGCTCAGTAGTTGAGCGATGACCTAGGAACCAGGAGGTCACGGTTCAATTCCCGGTCGGGACATATGCCCAGGTTGTGGGCTCAATCCTCAGCGTGGGGTGTGCAGGAGGCAGCTGATCAATGATTTTCTCTCATCATTAATGTTTCTATCTTTCTTCTCCTTTCTCTCTGAAATCAATAATTTAAAAATATATATATATATTTAAAATATAAATAAAACAAATGAAGTAGTGGGGCCAGAGAATTGTGATAGGCTTTTGACCCAGGCCTAGATCAAGTGCCCCACTCTGAGTCAACTTACCCCACTCTGGGAGCACAAGGTGGCCAAGGTCAGGGTAAGATGCCAGAAGAAAGATGAGTCATTGCTGAATGGCAGAACTGCAGGTGTGCAGTGTGGAACGGTGGGGAAGCTGACAATGACTGTGAAGAAGGTGACAGTTCTAATCCAGGGGTAGGATCCAAGTGCTAGTTATAATTCTCTGATGATGTCAGGAATGGTGGTTATAATAACCACCACTGCCCAGCCCTTAACCTCCACCTTCTGTGGGAATTGCCCTCCTCACATATAAAAGTGTAGGTAGCGTCAATGTGATACAACACCTCTATGGCCATAGCTCAGTGCCACCCTAAGAACTTGCTAAAAGGACTGCTGCCCTTTAAATGGCCCCTAATATAAAAAACACCCCAGGAGTCATTTATTGAATACCACCTGGGCACCTGTGACTCGGGTTCCAGTGCTCAAAGCTGCACTGTATAAGCCGTACCCTCAACACCTGCTCTCAGACCTAACACTGTTCAGCCCCAGCCAAACAAACACGTCTCCCCATCTCTTGCCCTGTATCCTCGAAGTAAGACGACTGCATACAGATGTCATGAAGGTTTGCGCTGCTGCAGACAGACAGCCACTGTGTGGAGTGCGGGGAAGACTCAGTGGTGAAAGCGCTTAGGTAAGAGAAACGGCAAATTAATTAACTTGTCCAGTCCTTCTCCTCAGAGAGCAGGAATGCCGGAGATTCCTGCACAAGGCACTGTTGTTCCCCAGCAAGCGCCGAGTGTCCATTTTCTTGCTTCATTTCATGTTCCAATGTGCAGCATAGTATTTGCATTAGTAGCATATGATGGCTGAGGGTCATGCTGCATTTTTTTTTCAAGGCCACCAAAAATTTTGGTTGCCTCCCCCCCAAAAAAAAAATTGAGAGAGAGAGATCATGCTGCATTATTAAACAATATATTTTATTTTTAAATGTGTAAATTTAGGTGCAATATGCAAGAAGCATGGTGCCAATTGCTTTAGGAGTTGGTGAAAATGGTGAGATAAGAAGTAGGGATTTACATGATGCCATTAAAATATATTGTAGTATTTTCTGTTGTTAATGATAACATCATATACACCCCATTTAAATGTTTGAACATGTTATGTAACATTCATAGTTCATCTCTAATGTAAATATTGCTTTAAGAATTTTCTTTTCAATTCTAGTTGCTACCACCTCAGCAGAGTAAAGTTTCACCACATTGAAATTTAAAAAAAAACTAAAAATAAGCCCTAGCCAGTTTGGCTCAGTGGATAGAGCGTCGGCCAGGTTCGATTCCGGTCAAGGGCACATGCCCAGGGTGCAGGCTCGATCACCAGTGGGGGACATGCAGGAGGCAGCCAATCCATGATTCTCTCTCATCATGGATGTTTCTATCTCTCCCTCTTCCATCCTCTCTGAAATCAATAAAAATATATTTTAAAAAATAATTTAATTAAATAAAATAACTGAAAAGAAAAGAAAACACAGACTGAAGAGAGGTTATTTAATTAGGCATTTCTATCAGTAGAATACACATTATGTGAAACCTTAATTATAGGAAAGAATTTCAGCCACAACAATAGCCTGGCTCCACCTCTCCCTCTGACAGTTAGCAATTTTGCTGAAATCAAGGAAGAAAAATAAAAAAAAATTAAAAAAAAGGAAGAAAAATAGATTTGATGGGATAATGATGTAATAATTGATGAATTATTCACATCTTTATTTTCTTACTCATTCAACATTGCTGGTCCTTTAATAAAACACCCATGTGTGCTTAATGATAAGTAGATTGAGTCATCTTTGGTATTTTGACGACTTTCTCTGTGTAAAGAATCTAAAACATCTAAACATTTTTCAGCACCTCAGTATGAAAGTGTAGCTGTCAAGACAGGAGGCAGATTCCTTGCCCCTGCATTCCATGAAAAAGCCTAGTTTCTTCTCCAGGTGTTTTACTAAGACTAGATTGGTTGTTTTTTGTTCCTTGTACTCAATCTAAAGGCATGTTGATGAAGACAGTGGTGGAAAGTGGAGATGATGGAGATGATGGAGATGTGGTGATGGAGGTGTAGGTGACAAGGACTGGAGCAAGGACTGCATTGAGGTCACTCTTGTTCCAATCCTTGCTTCCATCCAGCACGGAGAGCCAACAGAGCAAGCAAGGCAAGAAGGCCAGCGGGTACTGAGAGGGGACTTGCTCCAGCCAGATCTGGGGTACAGTTGAGGTGGCATTAGTGATTCATTGGCTAAGAGCCGAGCTCTGGAGTCCCAGCTCCCCATCTACAAGCTGTGTGACCCTCAGTGAGTCACCTCACCCTTCTCTGCCTGTTTCCTCACGCACCTCACATAGAATTTTGTCAGAAGTGAGTGATGTACTGAGCAGAAAGCACTTAGCAAAGTGCCTAGCACATAGTAAACAACAGATGTAGTTGGTTTTGTTATTGAAACACTAGAAATCCTATCTATTTTTTAAATATGTTTCAATGATTTTTTAGAGAGAGGAAGGGAGAGGAACAGAGAGATAGAAATATCCATCAGAGAGAAGCATCATCTATCGGCTGCCTCCTGCATGCCCACCACTGGGGACTGAGCCCACGACCCGGGGATGTGGCCAGACCTGGGAATAGAACCAGCGACTTCTTGGTTCATGGGTCAACGCTCAACCACTGAGCCACACCGGCTGGGCAACCCTATCTATTTTATTCATACTAGGTGCTCAGGGGAAAAAAATGGTTAATGACATCTGCCTCTTCACCACCCCACCGCCCCCTCCTCTCTCTCTGGCCACCCCTGTCTCTCCCGCCCCCACACCCTCCGGCAGTGGCTACTGGGCAGTGGGTGCTGGGCACCTGGCTCTGCCCCAGGCTGCCCCTCAGAGGGAGAGTGGAGCCAGGCTATTGTTGCAGCTGAAATTCTTTCCGAAACGGAAAGCCCTGGCTGAGAGGATGGCTGTTCTAATCTCTCTGGGGACGCACACACGGCCGGCCAGGGGCTCCTCCTGTGGCCCCGGGACAGCAGGAAGCCCAGCGCGAGCCCCTCCCTCTCTCTGAACCACCGCCGCCGGCCTTGAGCCCCCTTCTCTCATTCGGAACCTTTTCTCGGGGTCCCCATCACCTCACTGAACTGATCTCACAAAACCCCTCCCTTCTCTGTACCCCGTCTTCTCTCTAAGCCCTCCTGAGCCCCCACCCCAGCAGCCCCTTCCTGAGCCTCTTGCCCTCACGGACAGCCTGGCTCCTGCTGTCCTCTAGACCTATTGCTCTCACTATCCCTCCCACAATTCCCCTTCCTCTTTGAAAGCTTCCCACCTCACCCCGACAGAATAAATACCCCCTCCCCACGGCCCCTGCTTTCTTCATCTGTGTCTCAGCAGCACTGCTCTCACTTAACTTGTGATCAGTCCTTCACACCCCTGCCCCACCCCCACCTCCACCCCCAAACCGGCTGAGCTCCCTGGGAGCAAAACCCATCTGCTGACCCCAGGCCACAGAGCAGTGTTCAAAATGATTTGTTGACAGCAGCTGAGAGTGACACTGTGGGAATTAAAAAAAAAAAAAAAATGTTTAAAAAGATTTAGGCCAGAGTTGTCAGGAGGGCAAGAGCTAAGAGTCAGATACATCTAACATTGTTTTTAGCATCTTTAAAAATATTTTTTATTGATTTTTTTTAAAGAGAGGAAGGGAGAGGGATAGAGAGTTAGAAACATCGATGAGAAACATCAATCAGCTGCCTCCTGCACACTCCCTACTGGGGATGTGCCCGCAACCAAGGTACATGCCCTTGACCAGAATGGAACCTGGGACCCTTCAGTCCGCAGGCCGACGCTCTATCCACTGAGCCAAACCGGTTAGGGCTGTTTTTAGCATTTATATTTTATTTTTTTAAAAATGTTTTTATTTACTCCAGAGAGGAAGGGAGAGGGAGAGACAGAAACATCAATGATGAGAGAGATTCATTGATCAGCTGCCTCCTGCACGCCCCACACTGGGGATTGAGCCCGAAAGCTGGGCACTCGCCCTGACAGGGAATTGAACCGTGACTTCCTAGTTCATAGGTTGACGCTTAACCACTGAGCCATGCTGGCCGGGCTCATCTAACATTTGGAGCCCCTGAAGCACCAGGTGCTTTCTCTTCTCTGCCATTCTACAGAAAGGAAGTTCAGAGCGGTTAAGTTCTTGCTCAAGGCCACACAGCCAGTGAGTGGTAGACTAGGATTAGAAGCAAAGGTGGGCAGAGGTGTGGATGGCTATGGCAAGGGTGCTGACTGGTGAGGGGGTTAACCCATTTCTCCTCTGTGACAATGTGGATCTGAAGGGCCTCCCTGACCCACCAACCTCTCCTAGAAGGAGCCAGTTCTGACTCAGGCCTATTCCCATCGATCCTCAGGGTGATTCGGGAATGAGCTCCAAAACAGGAAGGAAACATCTCAGATTTGGCCTCCCCCCTCTCCCCCCTCCCAGGCCCTGGCTCTAGGGCCGGAAAGAGCCACTTTAAGGATCTCCCTGGGGACCCATGACCAGAAAGACAGATGATCCGGTCACAGCAAGTGTGGCCAAGAGACAGGAGGGGCAGGCCGCTGCAGCTCCACCTCATTACCCCCCCTCTCCCGCTCACTCTTTCAAGCCTCTCTCCCCCAGGAAGCCAATCCGATTTGACCTTTCCACCAGGACCCATGATAGAGGGTCTGTGCCCCTGGCATCCCAGACAGAGGACTGTCGCCCTCAGACAGAGAACCCCTGAAAGACTCCCTGACCAGCCTCCTCCTCAGGCTCCTGAGGGCAGAGCGGCTCTCCCTCGGGGTGGAGTCGGTGTCTCCTCCCACCCCTGACAGAATACTCAGGCAGGGAGCCGGGTCACTTCTAGTCACCTCATCAGACTCCCAGGGCAGCACCTGCGTTCCCCTTTCTGTAGTCCAGCATCTGCCTTTGGTCCCTAAAAGAGAGAAGAGAAAGGGGCCCCCTGCCCTTCCACCCAACCCGGATGCTCCTTTAAGACCAAAAGGATGGGGGTTGTATCGGGAGTCAGACACAACAGCCCCATCCTCCCCCTCCTTCACAGGCCAGGTTTCCTGCCATTGACAGCATCCCAGCTGGGCCCTGCCCAGCCTCCAGGCTTAACCCCTTCATGGCCAGATCTCAGGATTACTTCATCTATAAAATTAGGAGAATGAAAGTACCCATTCCATTTGGTTGTTTTGAGGATTAAATGGGTTAATCGTTTGTCCGAAATAGTCAGAACAGTGCCTAGTATTTATTGATCTCTCAACAAAAGTCAACTATTATTCCTAACTGTGTGAGCTTGGATCAGTCATTTCCCCTCTCTGAGACTCGGTCTCTTCCGCTGTCAAATGGGAAGAATAATAAAACCTACCTGCCTAGGATTGTCCTGGGGATGAATTGTGACAAAGTGCATGAAAGCATTTTGTAAAGTAACAACACCTTATGAAACTGTCATGGACAAAATAATAATAAGAATCCTCACTAGGTAATAAAAATCTCTTACCAGGAGATGGGCCTTCTGGTTTTCAGACCCATTCCTTACTTGACAGGCAGAGGGTGCAGTGGAAGGAGTGGATTTGGGGTTGGGCTTGGGCAAGTCTCTCCCCTCTCTGATCCAGTTTCCTTATGGGCTGGCCACCCTGTCTAGGGTCCTTGGGAGGGACAAAGGAGATTGGAGAGCACAGGTGTGAATGTGCTTTGCAAATGTTAAGAGGTGCTAGAAAGGAGGGAGAGAGGCCAGGTAGAGGAGGGCAAGGCCCCTTGGCAGGGAAATTGGTCTTTGAATTCTGGGCACGACAGAGTTTACCGGCGGGGAGAGGGGCGGAGCCTCCTGGCACCAGCACCGTGGGGACAGGGCTCCTCTTGAGACGGGAGGTGCCAGACAAGGAACCGAGCCAGCTCTCGAAGCCCCCAAGTTGGGACCGGGGAGAAAGGAGGTCAGAGGACCTAGACTTGACCCCAAAATCATCCCTTCATCTTCCTCGTCCCAGTCAACCCCTTTGCCATCAGAGGACTTTGGGCAGAGGCACCTCCAGTGGCTCCCAGGTGACCTTCACGCCAAGACCTGCTGGGACAGGCTCACCCTGAACACCGGCAGCAACACTGCCCCCACCCTTAGGCTGCAGATGCTGGCCTCACCCGTGGAGAGCAGGCTTGATGCCCACACACCCGGACCAGGACGGGTCTAAGCCTGCACAGAGCGGGAAAGGCACAGTTATTAGAACCCTGCTCTGTCTTCCTATTCCAACCCAGAGGGTTTGCCAAGGCCCAGAGGGGGCTGACCCCACGTGAATAGCATGTCCCCACCCCAAGCCTCTGAAGGAATCAGGAGAACTTGTTTGGGGTCCTGGCTGTGCCCCAAGCTCACTGTGCCTCCAGGCAAATCACCTAACCTATCAGGGCCTGTGTGACCACCTGTAAAATAAAGGAGCTGGACCGGCTCCCTAGCCCTCTCCAACACAGACTGTGATCAGGAAGGAGTTAATGGAGGCCAGGCTCTGGGTCAGGAAGGCGAGGGTTAATCTGGGGGGGGGGGGTGGAGGCTCTCTCAGCTTTTCCTGTGGAGAGTGAGGTTTGGCTGCCACCAAAGTTACTTCTAGTCCCTGCTGTCCCTCCTGCCCTCAGTCTGGACCTGCCCTCGGACCCCTGCATTCAGCCTCCCCACACAGAGGTGAGTGCATCCCCAGCCCAGTGCTGAGGTGGGGGGGCACCCAGGGACCCAAAGGCAGGGAGCCTGGCTCCAAGCTAATGAGCACAGTTCCCAGCCCTCACCTGGAGCAGAAGCCTTGGACACAGTCGGACCACTGACCCCGGGACTGGGAGAAAGTGGGCGCAGGGATGTCTGCCAGGCATCTAGGGTGGGACGTCTGTGGTTGGGCAAGGCCAGCCCCGAAGGCAGGGACGAGGCAGTGGACGGCAGGCTATTTTGGTGCCTGTGTTTAGGGACTTTTTATAGCCTCTGCACTGGGGCTGGGAAGAGGAGGACGGGCTGAGGAGATGTGAGGGTATCCATGAGGTCAGATAAGTACAATGCCCTCCTGAGACCTTGGAATCTGACCCATTGCCTGGCATAGTCCTTAGGAGCCAGGAAGGAAGGCACTGTCAGACTCTCCTCGCTTCCTGGGTTCCCAGCCACCTATGGGCTGATTTACTAGACACTAGCGGAGTGTATGAGTGTGTGTGTGTGTGTGTGTGTGTGTGTGTGTGAATGTGTGTGTGAGTGTGTGTGTGAATGTGTGTGTGTGTGTGTGTGAATGTGTGTGTGTGAGTGAGTGTGTGTGCGTGAATGTGTGAGTGTGTGTGACTGTGTGTGTGAGTGTGTGTGTGTGTGAATGTGTGAGTGTGTGTGAGTGAGTGTGTGTGTGTGAGTGTGTGTGTGAATGTGTGAGTGAGTGTGTGTGTGTGTGTGTGAATGTGTGTGTGTGTGAGTGTGTGTGTGTGTGTGAATGTGTGTGTGAGAGTGTGTGTGTGTGTGTGAATGTGTGTGTGTGAGTGTATGTGTATGTGAGTGTGTGTGTGTGTGTGTGTGTGTGTGTGTGAAGCTGAACAAGTTGCACTGGGGTGAGTGGGGTTCGCAGGGTCTCTGCCTCAGGGCTCATCACCAGGGCTCCCCTCCCCCCATCCCTGACAAGTTCTATTGTTTTGTTGCCTCCAGACTTGAGGTCCTCTAAGCCCCAGAACTGATGTGTCCCTCTCAGCTGAATGGAGGATGGAGGCAGCAAGGGGGCAGGGGTGGGGTGGGGTGTGCTGTGCTGTGTGGGTGGCCCATTCTGTGACTGCCAAGGAAACTGTCAACTCTTGATTTACAACCCCTCCTGGCCCCTTTCCCCTGCAGAGGGAGGTGGAGGAGAAGGGTCATGGGGTCTCAGGATGAGAAGGAGGCAGGGACCCTGAGGGCAGATTTCTAGGAGTGCAGGTTTTGGGAAGAATCGATGGCAGGAACATTTTAAATGAGGCAAGGGGCCCCTCTCTAACGGAAATTGCTTGGTTGTATGTCAGCGGGAATACAAGAAAGAAAAAAAGGGATGTTCTGACAGGCAAGTGAGAGATCCGATCTGAACCAGTTCTGGGATGCAAGGCAAGAGACCTAGATCCAGTCCCAGGCCCTAATTCTCAGTAAGCCCTGAGCAAGCCCCCTCCTCTCTGGGCCAGGGTCACACTCTATGGCATGGAAAGGCAGAGGTAGGTAAGGCGATGTTTCCTGGCGGGCATTCTGGAGTTCCCTTGGCAGGGCACCGAGTGGGTGGGTAGCAGGCGCTGGCTGACATGACCTGTGATCACCGCCCTCTCCTTCTCAATGGCCCTCCTGGGCCTGGGCAGGGCAGTTGGCCGCAATGACTGGAGACTCCTACACTGTGGTTATATCCCTGACCTCGGTGCCCGGAGGGAAGGGTGGGCCCTGCTGGAGCCAGCCTGTGGCTGGGAAGCGTCCTTGTCTTGGACTCCAAGTTGCTGGTTTGGGAAGAGGTATTTTTTCCGGTCCAGGCCACTTTCGGGAATTGGGCCGGGACCAGCCCCATTTCCTCTCCCAAGTGTCCTGCTTGCTGATGCCTGCTTGGCATGGTCCTGTGGCCAGATTGGGGCAACCCTCAATGTGGCATAGGAAGCCTGACCAATGTCTTTGAGGAATGGAGGTAAGGGACAGCCAGAGCCTCTGCCCCCTAGACAGGGCACGGACGGCCTTGGATGGGGGAGGAGTGGCTGGCTGATCCTATTCCCGGGAATGCCTGCAGGGATATCTACTCTTCCCCTGACCATTCCTCTTTCCCTGCAGGACCCAGGAAGCCCCAGCCAATTGCTCTCAGCAACTCAACTAGCTGCCTAACGCCCGTGGCTTATGGGGCACTGTCCCGCCCAGTTCCGCTAAGATGCTCCTAGCCTCTCCCTCCACCCCATCCAGGGGACGGACCCCCAGCGCGGTGGAGAGGCTGGAGGCCGACAAAGCCAAGTATGTCAAGACGCATCAGGTGATAGCGCGACGCCAGGAGCCAGCCCTGCGTGGGGGTCCTGGGCCGCTCATGCCGCACCCCTGCAATGAGCTGGGGGGCTCTGCATCTCCCAGGACGCCCAGGACGGCCCGCCGGGGTAGCGGCCGGCGGCTGCCAAGGCCGGACTCCCTCATCTTCTACCGCCAGAAGCGGGACTGCAAGGCTCTGGTGAACAAAGAGAACGCCAAGGGCCAGGGGCTGGTGCGACGCCTCTTCCTGGGCGCCCCCCGAGACGCCTCCTCGAGCAGCCCGGGCCCAACGGAGCGACCTGCGGCTACAGGAGGTTGGGCCGCACCCCAAGATGCCCCGGAAGCGGCGGGCAAGCGGGCGCTGTGCCCCACGTGCTCGCTGCCCCTGTCGGAAAAGGAGCGCTTCTTCAACTACTGCGGCCTGGAACGCGCGCTGGTGGAGGTGCTGGGTGCCGAGCGCTTCTCTCCGCAGAGCTGGGGCGCGGACGCCAGCCCCCCGCCTGGAACGTCGCCGCCGCCTGGCTCCGGGGACACCAGCGACTGGACATCCAGCGAAGGCGGCGCGGATCGCTCAGATCACGCCGGCGGCGGCGGCGGCTCG
The DNA here is from genome assembly GCF_027574615.1 of Eptesicus fuscus. Taxonomy (NCBI): domain Eukaryota; kingdom Metazoa; phylum Chordata; class Mammalia; order Chiroptera; family Vespertilionidae; genus Eptesicus; species Eptesicus fuscus. The sequence continues at coordinate 15,839,975 of NC_072481.1, forward strand.
GAGGCAGCGGGATCGGCGCGGGACGGGCGCCCCCCGGTGTCGGTGGTGGAGCGCAACGCGCGCGTCATCCAGTGGCTGTACGGCTGCCAGCGCGCCCGCAGCCCGCCGCGCGAGTCTGAGGTGTGACCGCGGCCGCTCGGGAGCGGGCTCCCGAGGAGTCTGGTATCTGGGGAAGGTCCGGGGGTGAGCGCTGGGCTGGGCCCGGGCACCCGCAGGGACGCCCTGCCTCTGGCGCGCAGGTGGCCTTTGGGCAAGCCCCTCCTCCCCCCTCTGGATCTGGGCTCCCCCAAGCAACCGTGGGGGCCTGGGCCCTTCCCGGTGCGGACAGCGGAGGCGGAGGAGGCCTCCGCGTGGCCCCTGTGGAGGCCGGGTCCGGGGAGTGAAGGCTGGGCTGAGAATTCAGAGAACCTGCTGAATAAAGGCAAAACGTTGAAGCGAGTCGTGAGGTTGATGTTGAGGAAGGGGGCGGGGCGGGTTGGCGAGTGTGTCTGCGTGCGTTTTGGAGGATGGGTTCAAGGCTGTGTGACTCCCTGGGCGAGCACTTGACCTCTCCGGGTGCCGGCGCTCCCCTCGGTGATCATACGTGTTGGAAATAGTGGGAAAGCTCACGGCCATGTTCCCCGCACACAGCAGTGCTGATGAAGGAAAGCTGCTGTAACCACGAATTAGTTAGTGCCCACTCACACTATCACGGTCATTTCCTCCACCGACGCCCAGGTCGGTCCACACTACAGCCGGGAAGAGGGAATAGAGTGTTTAGGGGGTTCTGGGGAGGGCCTGCTCTAGAAATCTGGGGGCCACCCGTGACTAAAAGGTCCCCATTCCTAGAGTTTTACTGTCTGCTTTTGGTTGCACGGTATGAAGGGCTGGACCAGAATAATAAAGGATAATAAAGGCAAGGACCCTCCAAACAAGGATTCTGCCAACCCGCAGCCTCACACCCTGCCCTCTCCCTCAAAGACCACAAGGTCACCTGTCTTCCTCACACGTCTGCATCTTTAAGTCTTGGTTCACGGTCCTCCCTTTGCCTGGGTTACCCTGCCCTTTCTCTCCACTCATCCTTCTAAGGTTACATATGTTCATCCTCCCTCAGGAATTCCCGAATTCTCCAGTCGGCCTCATCTCTGAGCTCCCAAGGACAGCCCTATATTTTGAGCCTCCATTTGTCACCTGGTGTGGGGCCCGCGGATAGTCTGAGCTCTCTTGTTAGTCTGTGGCCGCCTAGTACAGGGACAAAGCACATAGTAGGGCCACAGGACAACGTTTGCCAAATTAAAAGAGGCCGGGCATTCCGGCCAAGGGCACATGCCTGTGTTGCGGGCTCGATCCCCAGTAGGGGGCGTGCAGGAGGCAGCCAATCAGTGATTCTTATCATTGATGTTTCTCTCTCTCCCTCTCCCTTCCTCTCTGAAATCAATAAAAGAGGCTGGGCAGAGCGATGGAGTCTGTCCTCAGGGGTTCCCCAGCTTCTTGGAAGGTTGTGCCCTAAATCTTACACAATCCATCCTGACACCCTGGCTGCCCCTGGTCATTTTCTCCCTGTATGTTTGTGGGCTAAGGAAGGGTTCCCCCAGCTGGACCCCCACCCTGAGGTTGGCCACCAAACTGCAGCTTTCCCGGCTGTCCACACAAAAAAAGCACGCGGTCAAACGGGCTGTGGGACCAGGGTTTTTATGTTGGAAAGGAGGAGTGGGCGCCCAGTTCAGCCGTCCGGCTAGTCACCTTTGGGCGCGGCCTTCACCCTCATCTCGGCCAGTTTGTGGGTAAGGAAGCTCCACTTGAAGTCGGCCGCCGCGTCGGTCTCCCGCGGTTCGGGTTGCTCGGCGGCCTCCTCCGTGGCCTCTTCCCCGGCTTCGGGGTCCCGCTCCGGGGTGGGCTCGGCGCCGCGCAGCATGGACGCCGCCGCCGCCTGCTGCTGCTGCCACCTGCTGGCGAACGCGTCCCAGAACCCGAGCCCCCGCGGCTCCGCCTCCGCCGCCGCCGCCTCCGCCGCCTGCGAGGAGGGCTGCGCCGCCAGCGGGCTGCGGGAGACCGGCGGGATCAGAGGGTCAGAGGCGGGGCTAGAGGTCCGGCCGCGGACGAAGAAGAGGCGGGGTCAGGGGCCAGTAACCGAGCCCGGGGAGCCCGGGGTACTGGAGGGGCCCGGAAGACGGGGGGCAGGTCAGGATGTTGGAGGCAAGGGGAGGCTCAGACGTGCCGCGAAGGGGGGCTGGGTGGGACAGGGTCTAGGGATTAGGAAAGTGACTTGGGGCGAGGCCAGAGTAGGAAAGCCAGAGAGAGGCGCCAGGTCTGGGAAGATGGGGACGGTGCCCTGAGAAAGGGGCAGGGCTAACGATTCGAGCGAGTGGCTTGGGACCGGGAAGGGCGAGATCCCGGAAAGGAACGGGTTCAGGAAGCCGTGGTCAGAAAGCCAAGGTGGGCCCTGGGGAACGAGGCGGGGTGGGGACTGGGGTCAGGTTCTGGGATGGGAGTAAAGGGGTGGGGGCAGGAAAATGAGGGAACACGGGAGAAGGACGGGTGGAGAGACCCCAAGGGAAGGAGAAAGGTCTAAATCAGAGGCTCAGGGGAGGGGGGACTTTGGAGGTAGCCGGGAAATGTGGGGGGAGAGCAATCAAGGAGCTGGGATGCGGCTTGAGGTGGGATCTCAGGTCTGAGGGGAGCCCCTACAAGAGCTGGGAAGTAGAGGCGATACGTGTGGGGACAAGAGATGGGAGGGTCAGGGGACGTAGGGGAGAAAGGAATATGGGAGTGTCGAAGAGAGCGGGGAGTGTGACTGGGCTGGAGGAAGGGGCAGAGATGCAGGGTGTGCCAGAGATAGAGCTAGGAGGAAGACCGAGGCCCTGGGTCCTGCCCCCTAGCCCTCCAGCATCCAAGACCTACAAGACGGGTTGGTAAACTAGTGTGCCTCAGATCCTTTCAGCTTGCTGAAATCGAGATCCCAGGCCTCAGCCCACACCTGCTGAATCAGAATCTTTGAAGAGTCTGGGAATTTGTGTTTGTCACAAGTACCCTAGGAGGATGAGTTTAGACCAGTATTTGGGAATCATTGATCTGGATCACCCTCTGTTCCAAACACCCAAAGGTTCTCTGCTCAGTTCCCTGAATCTAGGGAGATGACCCCTCCCACGTGGATGGAGAGAGAGCGCCCATAATACCTTCTAGCACCTCAATCCCCACATTTGGTAAATTCCTCCTGTAAGCTAACCTAATCTCCCAGAGATGCTGATTTGGCCTCTTTCCTGCTAAGAGAAACAGAAAGAGGGGGGCTGCCCCTTCCCAACCCTCCGTGGTCAGAAAGACAAACTGACCATATGGAAAGGCCGTGGAGAAGGCGACCCCAGGCCCATCCCAGAACCTCCCCCGCCCCCTCACACACACACATACTGGTCAGCACAGGGCTCCGGTGGCAGCAGCTTATCCTCATCTTCTTTGTTAAACAGAGATGACATTGTCAGCCAACCTTTCACTCCGACCCCCTGAACCTGGGAGGGAGGGCCTGGGAGTCATTGAGGGGCCACAGCACCCCCTCCCAGGACTCCAGGGCTGGGTTGGAAGAAGGGAGAACTCACCCGGCGGGCCAGCTGTGACATGGGATTGAAGGCCTCTGAGGTCGGTTCTGCTGTCTCAGACTCCACTAAAGCTGGGTTCTCCCTCTGGGACACAAGACCCCCCACCGGCATGAGAGAGGTCCCAAAGGCATAGGAACTCCCTCCCCCACTGCTAGCCTGGTACACATAGACCAGGCACCCCAAATTCCACAGAACTAGACATACACCTAGTCTCCTCACGCCCTTCACAGATGCATAAAAGTATTCCTCTAAACAAAGCTACCAGTCACATACATTACCTGTATAGAAAAATTCCTCCAGAAACACATATGTGCCCACCTACAGACATGTCCATATATACCCAAAAACATGTGGACATGGGCATGCACACTGATGTAGACACACCTGTGCATGAGCATGCCTCCACATGGCTATAACTCTTCACCTCTACGTGGCTATGTGCACTGTGAGGCACTCATACCAGGACACACACACAATTATACCATGCACATTTGTGCACCTATACAACTGCAGACAGCTGCATAGAGGCCCACCCACAGCACGCAAACCTTCCCACCCATCCACAGACACCAACATACAGATGTACACACAAACACACACAACGAACAAACAGAACGCCTGCCAAACCTGCACAGAGCCATGCAGGCATAGACTTCTGCCCAGATGCACACACCTGAAAATACCTATACCTAGTTCACACCTGCACATACACCTTCACCGGGGACACCACACAGACACCAGTCCTAACCCTGACCCACAAATACTTCTACACATGCCCAGCCCTGTCTGGACATACACTAATTCACATACACACACACCACAGAACGTGTCCCTGCCCCTGCCACATCTATTTGTGCAATTGCTACTTATCACAGCCTCTAGATGTAAGACTGTTTCAGAGCCTTTTCAGTTTTTTTCAACGTCAGGATAAACATGTCCAAGTGTGGCTCTGATCTGATGCTGTCAGTGACCCACAAAATAAAAGAGTCACTGTTCATACCTCCGGTACCAGGAGTCTCCACTTCTCCTCAAGGCAAGCCATCCCACTTCTGTTCAGCTCTGCCGAGTCCTAAGTAAGCTGAGTGTACCTGTGTGGCCACTGCCCACTGGACCTAGAAGGATCTTCTCCCTCTGGCACTCCTGGAGATCTCTGGATATAGTGACCGCTCCCCCAATGTCCCCCAAGTCTTTTCTTCTTGAACGTCCTGGCTTTCTGACACTGTACCGTGCCATCTGTCATCCTTGAGTGGGCTGATTACTTCTGCATAAATGTATCCCACCCTCTCTTTCTCTCTGAGCCTGCCCCTTGCCCTTCTTTGTACCTTTCACTCCTGCTTCCCCTCTGCCCCTGCCCCACCCAGCAAGCATGGATGGTACTCACCTCCTCTGCCAGATCCTCCTCAGATTCCCCACCCAGGGTCTGTAGCACTTTGGATTTGTAGGTTTTCCAGAAGGCCTGGTTCATAGCTGCAGGGGAAACGGGCCTGGCACCCAGGTGCAGGAAGGCAGTGGCTCAGTGGGCATCCAGTGGGTCTGGCTTAGGAACTTGGTGAGACCGAGAGCCTGTCCCAGGGATCTGGTGACTTCATTAAAGATGCACCAGCCTCCCCAGCTGGCACAGTGCCCAGCAAGTGAACGGATCCAAAGGAGTCTAGGGTGGGGGTGGGACAGAGCGGGCTTCTGCCAGCTCAGCCCCTTGCCGTGACCCATATTGGCCACGAATAATAGCGACATCTCCCCACAGAGGCCTCCTTCCCAGGAGTACTTGAATTTGATCTCTTGGAATGGCTCCAGAAAAGTCCTCTTCCTTTCACAAAGTCCATTTCCAAAGTCCTCGTACCCCGGACCCACATTGGCGCCCCTGTGACTATAGCCATACCTGCTGTGCCCTCAGCAGGGCCCTGCCCTATGTCCCCACTTAGCCTCTGTGAATTGGAGTGGGACGGTCCCAAGTCCCCCAGTCAGTGCCCTGGGCTTACATTTCACTGCTTTGTCTGGGCTGGAAACTGATTCCTCTCCCCAGGGATGCACGTGCCCGGCTCCCTGTTTCCTGGCAACAGGTTCCAAAGGGCTGGAGCCCCTGAATTATTGCTGAGCTCCCCTGGTCAGCCTGGAAGGCACCAGGCCCAGGTGAGTGGGAAAAGGCTTCTCTGGCCCTCTCCCTGCTCTTGAGCACACAACACCGAGGCTGTATCTCTCTCTGCCTTTGTTGCCAGCCCACGCACGGCCGTCCAGGGCTCAGAGAAAGGGGGCAAAGATGGGAGGCGCTCCTGTGAGCACCTCTTCTTGTGGGAGGAGCTGATCCCCCTTAAGTCTGACACTGCCTGAGCACTGTGATCTCTGGGGAGGAACACCCCTTCCAATGTCCCTCACGGATTTGTCTGGGGGGTGGATAAGGAGTGGACACCCGAGGGAATAACTGAGGAGCAGTGAGAAGGGGCAAGGATTTGCCAGGGAATGGAGGTATCTCGGGAAGCCTTAATGGGGACCGGAATCCCAAACTTATTCACTCTCGTTCATTTATCCATTTATTCACTTCACTGATATTTTTCAGTGCCTCCCGGAGATATTTAAAACATGCCCCTCCTCCACCGCGGAGTCGAAGACGTGGGAACCGGGAGGAGAGATGGGGCCAGAGGATAACGCTGAGAGGTGGTGCAGGGCGGGGTAGGCAGGGCAGCGGGACGCCCGGGAATCCCCCAAGGACATGCACCCCCCACCCCTCTCCAGCGGCTCCGCGAGGCCGCCTGACGCCCTCAGGCTGGGACACTCCGTTGGGCTCTGCCCCGGGCACCGGCACTGACACACTTGGCCGCCTGGGGTCGCTCAAGGCGCGGTCCGCGCGAGTGACGTCATCAGCGGCAGCCCGGTGGAGCCTGCCCGCCCCCCGGCGTCACATGACGTCACTTAGAGCCCGGAAGGCGCGCACGTGAGTTTCCTCCTCGGCGCCGGCCCTCGGGCTCCGCTGCCAGCGGCCATGGGTCGCTCCCGCCGGACGGGCGCGCACCGGGCGCACTCCCTGGCCCGCCAGATGAAGGCGAAGCGGCGGCGGCCGGACCTGGATGAGATCCACCGCGAGCTGCGGCCCCAGGTGCTCTCACGGCCCCGGCCGGACGCGGGTGCCCAGCCAGACCCGGACCTGCCAGGGGGCGGCCTGCATCGCTGCCTGGCCTGCTCGTAAGTCCTGCCGGGCCGCCTCGGGAGGAGTAGGGTCCGTGGTCTGGGCGGGGATGTGGGGTCCGGTCCGCCGGGCGCGGGGGTCTGCGGGCCTCCTAGCCCTTCAGACTCAAAGTTTGCGTCAAAGAACGAGCTGTGGTCAGGGAGATAGACGTCCCTGGGAGACATCAATTACCTGCTCGCTCTCTTATCCCTCCTCCCTGTAGGAGGTACTTCATCGATTCCGCCAACCTGAAGAGCCACTTCCGATCCAAAGACCACAAGAAAAGGTATGAAGGAGCAAGGAGAGGATTGAGGATGGGTGTCTGGTTTACAGGGCTCACATCTGGGCAGCACCCATCTCCTTTTCTTCTCTCCCAGGCTAAAGCAGCTGAGCGTGGAGCCCTACACTCAGGAAGAGGCTGAGAGGGCAGCAGGCATGGGCTCCTATGTGCCCCCCCAGCGGCTGGCAGTGCCCACAGAAGTATCCACTGAGGTCCCTGAGATGGACACGGCTACCTGACATGGCCTGAAGATGCAGGGCAGAGCCACCGCCCATGGACAGTGACGCAGGGCTAGGCTGGGAGAGACTGTGCCACCCTTTTTTAGCCCTGAATTTGCAAGTGGATGGCCTCTTCTGGGTGCCCTCCCCCTCAAATAAAGGAACTGGATAAAGAGTGCTTGCCTCTGACTCCCTAGCCTCCAGGCCTCCCCCAAACGCCTGCCCTGTAAGGATTTCTCTACCGCTATTGTGTGCAGGACCCAGGGTGTCTGTTCCCTACTTGGTCCAGCTGTGGAACCTGCATCCTTGCCTGGAGCCACCAGGCAGAGCCAGGTACAGTGGGAGGAGGGGGAGTAGAATCAGGTTTAAACGGCTCTGCTTCCAATGAGGGCAGAAACGAAGTGGGACCCCAAGATTGCAGTCCCTGCTGAGTTACCTACCCCCAGGGCCCAGGTGACAGGCTGCCCACTTCATCACGGGGCCCGTGGCGGTGGCCGCTGTCCCACCATCTTCCAGACAGCATAGCAGGAGCCACCCAGTCCAAGGACAGCCAGCAGTGTTGCCACGACCCCAACCAGTGGACTCCGGGGCTCTGCCTTCAGCTCCCCGGCTACCTGCATCTGGGGATGTACAGAGGCTTCCAGGAAGGGAAGGGACTGAGAAGGCACAGCTGGGTGAAGGAGATATGGCCGCCATTGCTGCCCCAGGGAGATTCCACCCCATTCCCTCTCGCTTCAGTGCCCATCTGGGTCCTGGCTGCTCAGGCGGCAGGGAACGTGACAACATTCCCTGGCTGTTGGGGCCCACAACCCAGCCACAATATGGGAGGAAGGGGTCGGTACCAGAAACCCTGAGTTAGAGGTACTTACCTGTAGCACCCGGAAGTAGCCAGGGGTCAGGCGTCGCAGGCGCATGGTGGGTGCCACTGGTCTCCCTGGCCGCCTGTGGGGTGTGGGCAGAAATGAGGACCAGGGGTACTCTTGGTATGAAGAAGTGGAAATGTGGGGGCGGAGAGGTTCCTGACCGCTCATAGCCAGGCCCTCAGAGGATGCTCACCAGAGTCTGCCCTCCCAGGTCTGTCAAGGGGTGGGCAGCTGGACCTTTAAATCTGGTCCCTTCCCCCGCCTGCCTGCCCTGCCAGCCTTAGGAGCAGCTGTCAGGAGAGATCAGCATCAGGCCTGAGCAGCACCTCCCCCACCCACCGGGTAGGCAGGCGGGACAGCGCCCAGGCTTCTTAGGCCTAAACCAGGTACTGGGAGGGCCTCTGCAGCCCTGGTCCTGGCCCTTCCCTACCGCAGATGATTGGATGTCGCCAATCAGCTCTCAGCAAAGGTGGGGAAGGGTGCCTTACCCCCCACCACAACAGTGACACTTTCACTTGGTTTGGGTTAGATCACCCACCCCTTGGGAGAGGGCACACATCACCCCTTTCCCCAAGATGGAGTTCCTGCAAGGACTTCCCTAGCCTCAGCTTGAAAACAATAAAAGATTTGTATATACCGATTTAAAAAGCTATTATTTTTTAGCACGTTATAGAAATCAGTATTCTAAGCTTACATATATTATTTGGCATTGATTATCTCATAAAATGAAAAGGCTTATTTACAGAATAGTGTACAGATTGATTATCTGCATATATAGATAATGGAAGAACACCCAGCAAATGTAACAGTGGCCCCCACTGTGTAATGGGCTAAGGATATGCTGGGGAAAAGGTTCTCCTTTTACTTAATGAGCTATTGTTATGTAATGACCTTTGACATTTTTACAGCAAATGTGTACAATGGACTTTTGTTAAACTCAAACTCACTTCAAAATAGAAGTTGCTGCCCTAGCCGATTTGGCTCAGTGGATAGAGCGTCGGCCTGCGGACTGAAGGGTCCCAGGTTCGATTGTGGTCAAGGGCACATGCCCAGGTTTCGGGCTTGATCCCCAGGAGGCAGCTGATCAATGATTCTCATCATTGATGTTTCTATCTCTCTCTCCCTCTCCCTTCCTCTCTGAAATCAATTAAATATATATATGAAGCTGCCCTTTATTATGCCCCTTGCTGCCTACTCATGCCAGGTGCTAGGGGCACAGAGTATAGACACTATTGTGGTTATTAGGCCCCCAGTCCTTCTAGGAGAATACATGGATACAAGTGGTGAGTTCTTGTCTGTTTCTCCCCTACAGGATTGTGAGTTCAGGGAGAGCAGAGGCTGGCTGGCTTCTCACTTTCTATGTCTTTCGCTATCTCAGGGGAGGTGTTTGATGACATTAGGATGGTGGAGATGGGTCTGTTTATTGGGCTTTCCCAGACTGCCATAGGGAGACTATTGTAGGAAGGAAGAGGGGAAAAACCAAAACATTAAAGTAGGACTCGGCATGGAGGGGACACATAGTGCAGGATGTGAGAATGAGTTGAAGGACAAAGTCAGAGAGGTGAGGGCCGTGTTGCAAATCTGAAGCCTACTGGTTCACAAATGAGGGAGCTAGACCTGCCGGGACCTCATGAGATGGGCGTAGAGGGCTGTTATTGAACCCATTTTCAGAAGCGGAAACTGAGCCAAGGAGTCCCCTTTGAAGGAAGCAACTGATGGTCTTTACTTGTGTTTGATGCCACATGTCAAGATGGGATGAGATCAGCAGAGCTGGCCAAGTTCCAGAGAACTCAATTTGTATGTGAAATTATTAAATGGCCCTAGCTGGTTTGGCTCAGTGGATAGAGTGTCTGCCTCTGGACTGAAGGGTCCCAGGTTCGATTCCAGTCAAGGGCACATGCCTGGGTTGCAGGCTCAATCCCCAGTAGGGGCTTGCAGAAGGCAGCCGATCAATGTTTCTATCTCTTTCTCTCTCCCTCTTCTCTCTGAAATCAATAAAAATATATTTTTAAAAAATTATTAAATGATGGCAACGAACACACACAGATGACATGGACCAAATTCAGACTTTAGGTCTTGTTAACAGGCAAAATAGTAATGGGCTTTGAAGGCTGGGTTGTGGGGCACTGGTAGAGATTTCAAATTAGGTGACACAATCAAAGGGGTAGGCTCTAGGAAGGCCTCCTCGTAAAATTAAAGCTCTACTTCATGTTACAGATTTCAAAATACTTAAAGGACCCCTCGCAGCACTAAGGTCTAGGTGTCCCCCTTTTAGAGAAGAAGAAATAAGTTCAGAGATGGGTAGAGTTTGAGCTCAGTCACACAGCAAGTGCAACTGGTTCTGATTCCAAAGTCCTGGGAGTCTGCTGGCTGGCTGTGCTGATAATAACTGCAAACATTTAGTACATTTCAGATGTTCTAAGAGGAAGGCTCTTAACCTGGGCTTCAGAATCCAGGGATCCCAGAAACTTGGAAAGAAAAAAATATATTTATTTTCACTAACATCTAATCAAAATTTGGCATTTCCTTCCATATGGATTAAAATGTTAGTATCTGTGGCTTTGTCACCAATAGAAATCATATATATTTTTATAATGAATTGTAGTTATTGCAAGTATCTCAAAATATTTATGCTCATAACTATTTCAAAATCGTGATAGTTGCCTTCGCTGGTGTGGCTCGGTTGGGCGTCATTCCATGCACACTGAAAGGTTGCCAATTTGATTCCTGGTCAGGGCACATGGCTGGAATGTTTCATTCTCACATCGATGTTTCTCCCTCTCTTTCTAAAAAATCAATAAAAAAATATATTTTAAATCATGATAGTTATTAACCCACCGTTAAATCACGCTGTTTCAGTGACTCCTGCAACATAGCTGCCATAGATTGGGCACCACTGAGCCACATCGGCCCGGCTTCAGCCCCTTTTTGAGGAGCCTAAAGGTCACAGTCCCTCCTGAAGCCAGTTTGGGGCTGGACCCCAGGCCGACTCTGAGGTCACATGGGTTACACACCAGTGGCACCGCCGCCCTCCCCCCCCCCCCTCCCCCGCCCCCATCAAGCCGCCCAGCAGCCCTGGCACGCCTGAAGGGCGGGCAGGAGGCAGACGAGCGGTGGACCAATGGCCGTCTCAGCTCCTCACCTGGCCAACCACGTGGGCCCAGGTATGCTGGTGGCTCCGCCCCGGGCCCAGCCCAGCCCAGCCCCTCCCCACCCCTGGGCTCTGGGAGCGGAAATTCCTGCGCCCGCAGGACGGAACGGGCGCGATCCCTTGATCCCTTCGGGCGGATGGACTCCACCATGGAGCCCGTAGAGACCTGGACCCCCGGGAAGGTGGCAGCCTGGCTGAGAGGTGGGTGGGGCCGGGGCAGAGTTGGGCTTGAGGGGCACTGGGACCGGGAGAGGTAAATAAAGGCAAAGGGCCTGCGGAGGCTGTCAGGTGGTTAGTCTGTCAGTGGTGGTTAGCGTCTGCCTGTATCTGGAACTGCGAGGCGGAGATGAGCCCCGGAGGCCCGAGGAGCCAGAAGGGGTCTCCCGTTGCCCCGTCATCCCAAGAGGCTGCCAGGGTGGCGATGGAGAGGCGGTGGGTAATGAAAACAGAGGCGGGGGCCCCAGCGCGGCCCACACCCACTGTATCTCCTTAATCTTCCCTCGGCCCCGGGGCTAGAGGGCTGTTATTAAACCCATTTTTCTGAATCGGAAACCGACGCGCTGAGCCAGGAAGTGATTTGCTCTGGCTTTGGAATAGAGGCTGCCCTGTTTCCCTTCTCTCCACCCTGAGGATCCCAGTGTGTGAAGCAGAGCCCCAACCTGATGCAAGTTTGGCACAGCCCCCACTCCCCCCCACCCCCTTGTGCCCAGGGGTCTCTAAGGGAGATACCCCACAGGCTCAGTGAGCCCAAATGGATGGGAAAGTCCCAGACGGCCCACAGACTCAGAGAAGTGGAGACCTCTGACATGCAGGTGGGAGGGGCAGGTGAGTCAGGGCAGGTGAGTTTCTCCGAGAGGGGCAGCGTGAGTACACTAGGGTCAGGCTCAGGGTGACTAACCCTATCACAGCAGGATTCAGGGTTGAATTCAGACTCCCAGACTGGGTTTCAGGCGCAGCCCCTCCACTCTCTCCATAAAAATGAGAATGGCAACTCACGTGTCATGAAGCGCACAGAATGAGACTATCATGACAAGTGCCTGGGATGTGTATGTAGCTCAGTGTGGGAGGCAGCACAGCACATTCATTGTACATGGGAATTTGCTCAAGGGCCCATAGCTATGGAGTAACAGTTTGCTCACTCTTTGAAGGCATTCCTCCCATTCAAGCAAGCCAGGTTCCTTCCCAGGAGTTCCCATGAACTCCTGTCCAGTGCTCTTAATGTCACACAGGGAACGAGGGAGAGCTGCTGATCACACACAGGTTCTCCGGGGAAGGAACCTGGCTTGCTTGAATGGGAGGAATTCCTTCAAAGGGTGAGCAAACTGTTAACCTCTGTTTGTATCCGTTTTCCCACCTGCAAAATGGGAATAACAGTAGTCTCTGCATTCTAGATTCGGTGAGGATCAAATTCTGAATATGTTTATTTGTAATTAATTAATTAATTAGTTAGTTAATTAATTAATTAATTTTAACCCTTGATCGAAGAATGGGCCTCTCTTCTATTGGGGAAGGTCGTCCTCTTCAACTGAGCATGCAGCTTTGGGAGGGACGCACATGGAGTGGTGAGGGAGGGAGGGAGGGAGGGGACACCTGCTAGTCGGCCAGATCAGCTGAGCCTACCCTGGGGATCAGTGGGGTGACAGAGGTCGCAGCCAGATCGCCTTCACGTCCTGAATGTGTTTACAGCCCTTAAGATTTTGCCCAGCTCATAGTAAGCATTCAATAGATAGTCTTCTTATTTGTGCCAGGCAAGGGCTGGAATTAGAGATGCACGGTTATTTCAGGCCCCGTGCTTGAAGAGCTCTTGATCAAGTGGGAGAGGCTGATGCTCAGTTGCAGGTGTTTCTGGAGGCACAGGAAGCAGTGGGAGCAGAAGAGGCCCCGCCCCAACCTGGAGCGTTGTGGAGCACTTCCTGCAGGGAGTTGCATGAAAAAGGGAGGGGAGGAGCTGGAAGTGCAGTCCAGGCAGGAGTAGTAGCACCTGCAAGGACCCTGGGACAGAAGCACAGTCCAGGGAGTTAGTGCTCTGCATCTGAAGTGCTGAGTTTGAGGGGCTGTGTCAAGTGATGAGACTGGAGAGGCACGGGGCAGCCGATCATCCCGGGCCTTGTAGACCGTGGTAAAAACTCTGGCGGTAAGTGCTGTTACTGATGGTCTCCCACAAGCCAGGAAATGGGCCAAGTGTTTGACATGTATCATGTCATTTACACATGATTAGAAGGTAGATGCTTTTATTGTCACCATTTACAGGTGAGGAAACTGAGGCACAGAGCAATTAAGTTACTTGCTCAAGCGCTGACATTCAGGCCTTCCTGATTCCAAACCTCCATCCATGTTCTTACTCCCCATTTAGTAGACAAGCAAGCATCAGAACAACTGGAGGATTTGTTAGAACCAGAACTGCTGGGCCCTACCACTGAGTTATTTAGCAGGTGCAGGATAGAGCCAAAAATTTGCATTTCTAACTAGCTCTCTAGTGAGGCTGCTGCTGGTCTGGGGCAGTGGTCGGCAAATTCACTAGTCAACAGAGCGGCAAACTGCGGCTCACGAGCCGCATGTGGCTCTCGAGCCGCAGTTTGCCAATCGCTGGTCTGGGGAAACAATCCTACTTCTCAACTCAGTAGCCTCATCTGTGAAATGGGCAGAACACAGCCTAGGTCTCAGGGTTGTTATTAGGAACAGATGGGAGGGAAAGGGGCTTTATGGGAGTGAAGAAGTGGCCAGAAAGGCCATGCCACCCCCTGGCTCCCCCATGCTGACCCCTGCTGTCCCTCCAGGCCTCGATGACTCCCTGCAGGATTACTGCTTTGAGGACTGGGAGCTGCCTGGCAAGTACCTGCTGCAGCTCTGCCCCCGTAGCCTTGAGGCTCTGACCGTGCGCCCTCTGGGCCACCAGGAGCTCATCCTGGAAGGGGTGGAACAGCTCCGGGCCCTGGTGAGTGAATGGTGGCCACACTGGCTGCAGCTTCCACCCGCCTGGGGATGTCTGATGGGCTGGTCACTGCCAGGGGGGTGACCAGCTCCCTCTCTGGCACAGAGTTCTGGGCTACAGACAGAGAACCTGCAGAGCCTGACAGAGAGGCTGCTGGAGGGGACCCATGTCTTCCAGAGCTTAGTCCAAGGCCGCCTGGGGGGCTGTGCCGAGCCCCCGGCTGATGTCCTCAGTGCGGCTGTGGAGCTGGTGCGTGAGGCCCGTGCCCTCCTCTTCTGGCTCAACAGGTACCTCAGGCTCCTCCTAACGTACGGGGTTGGGGTGACTGATGGGGGGACCCTTCTCATCCTTGGCCTCCTCGGTGCCCAGGAAAGAAAAACAGAGCTTGGCTCTTGCCCAGATATGGTGGTGCAGGGCAAAGAGGCTAGTTGGTCTGCTTGGGGGCACTGGGTCGCCTGGGTTCCTACCCACCCCACCCCGCCCAGCTTGTAATGACAGCGGTCATCAACAACTCTGCATAGAGAGCTCCTCCCCTCCACTGGTTGCTGCTTGTCCCACAGGTCCCAACGTAAGTGTCACCTCCTCAGGGAAGCCTTCCCTGGTATATATTCCCAGAGCTCCCTGCACTTCACAGCAGTTGCCGTTAAATCATTATTGATGGAATTATGTATTTAACTTCTGACTCCCCAGTGCCTAAACAGAGCCTGACTGTATTAGGTGCAGTGCTGAGCCCATCAGAGTAGGTATTATCCCGTCTCAGATGAGTAGTCGGCTCTGAGTGGTTCTGTGACTTGACTGTTAAGCACAGTTTGCTAACCACTGTTCCATCCTTCCCCCTGCCAGGTACCTCTTCACCCACTTGAATGACTTCTCGGCCTGCCAGGAGATCGGGGAGTTGTGCCGGAAGCTGGGCCTGGCCTTGCAGGAGGTAGGAGAACCAGGGGCCAGGTTTGGCCCAGGCTGTAGAGACAGGTCAGGCAAGAGCTTTTTATAACCTGTGAGTCAGCACAAGATCGGGTGTAAGGGCAGGAAGAGAGGTGCCCAGCCACTGGGTAGGCGGCAATGGGGCTAGGGAGTCTCCTAGATGGCCAGGGAACCCCCAGGAGTTTGACCCTCAGGAGGGGGGAGAGGAGAGAGCATAGGTGGAGACTTCTGGGGGCCTGGTGTCAGGGGGAGACCTTGGGGATGGAGCTCTGCGTAGTTCTGGAAAGGGGGCCGGGGAGTGGAGGCAGGGAGGGACTGCTGGGAACCCACCCTGCCCTTGGAGAAGGCAGTGCCCCTCCTCAGGGAAGGCCCCTGCTCTCACTGCTTCCAGGACTGCCCAGCAGCGGAGAGGGAGAGCCAAGTCCTGCGGATCGTAAGTGTGTGTGTGTTTGGGGCGGGGGGGTGCGGGGTAATGGGGATAGGGTGCGGTGGGTGGGGCTCAGTCTGGGCATTGTGCTCCCCATCCCAGTGCAGCCACGTGACCGGGATCTGCCACAGCATTCTGAGCTGCAGCCCCCAGGAGCTTCTGGAGCAGAGGGCCGTGCTGGAACACGTGCAGCTGGATGATCCTCTGGTGAGCTCTGACCTCTGACCTCTCACCTTTTCTTTTTCAATTTTATTTATCGGTGTGTTTTTTAAAAAAATATATTTTATTGATTTTTTACAGAGAGGAAGGGAGAGGGATAGAGAGTTAGAAACATCGATGAGAGAGAAACATCGATCAGCTGCCTCCTGCACACTCCCTTATTGGGGACGTGCCCTCAACCAAGGTACATGCCCTTGACCGGGATTGAACCTGGGACCCTTCAGTCCGCAGGCCGATGCTCTATCCACTGAGCCAAACCGGTTAGGGCTATCGGTGTGTTTTTTAAGAGAGAGAGAGAAACACTGATTTGTTGTTCTACTTATTATATGCATTTATTGTTTGCTTTCTGTATGTGCCCTGACCGGGGATTGAACCCACAACCTCGGCATATCGGAACAGCGCTCCAACCAACTGAGCTCCCGGCCAGGGCTCCCTTCTCACCTCTTGGCAGCCTGGCCTGGGCCCTAAAACATGGTCCCAGGATCCCACAGATTCCTGTGCTGTTATGGCTAGAAGGCCTTTTTTGTGCAGAAGTTAAAGGCCCAGAGGACCAAAAAAAGAAAAATGCCTAGAGGACTTTCCTGGGGTCCCACAGTATTCAGCACCTTCCCCAATCCTCAGGTGACACATTCTAGCCCTGAGGTACAGACCTGGAAGGTTAGGGAAGAGGACATGAACTTTTCTGCTTTAACCTCTCCCGTTGGGAAAGCCAGAGCCCCAGCGCTGCCCCTGTCCTGCCCATCCCTGCTTATCCCTTAGGAGAGTTGCTGAGAATGTCATACCTGAGGAGTCAGCCGCCCCAACTTCCCTCTGATCCTCATTCAAGGGAGAGGCAGAGACCCACAGAGGAGTGACAAGCCCGAAGTCACACAGCAAGTTGGGCGGTGCCAGCTGGGGCCAGCTCTTTCCCCAGTTCTGCCCACCCAAGGATTTTGTTGCCTAGCGGGGGTCCCGCCCGCTGGCCCTGCTGCCCCCACACCCTCGGTGACTCCAGCCTCTGCTTTCACAGGGCCTGGAAATCCACACCACCAGCAACTGCCTGCACTTCGTGTCCCAAGTGGGCACCCAGGTGAGAACCCCACAGTCTTTTCAGCCGCCTACCCACTAAGACCCTTTTACCAGCCAACCAAGCCAGCTTCAGGCCCCAGAAGGGTGCACCCTCTGAGCCTCACCTCCCACACCAGGTCCCTCCCAACTTGCGGCTGCAGATCCTGCCTGGAGATGAGATTGTCCAGGTCAACGAGCAGGTGGTGGTGAGTGAGAACAAGAGCGACATAGTGGGAGCGAAGGGGTGACCGGGTAGAACCCAGGGCTGTGGGTCAGGCAGGGACTCTTGCCGAGACCAGGGTTGTGGGAGTTGCCTTACATCAGGTGAGTCAGCTCACACAAGCCAGAGCGGCCTCAGCAGAGCCAAGCTGAAGGGGCTCATGGAGGCTTCCTAGAAGAGGAGGGGGAGGAGAAGGGAGGAGAGGAGGAGGAGGAGGATCAGGAGAAGGAGGAGAACCAGGAGGCTGAGAGAGTGCTCCAAGGGAGGGGGCTGTTGGGTTGTTTTAGAGCCTCCTGCCCAGCTGACCCTGTCCCGTCCCCCAGGTGGGCTGGCCCCATAAGAACGTGGTGAGGGAGCTGTTTCGGGAACCAGCCAAGGTCAGCTTAGTGCTGAAGAAGGTTCCGGTGCCGGAGACGCCTCCACAGGTACCTGTCCCCTGACCCGCCCTCAGCCGCTTTCAGATTCCTGTTGCCAGTGAATCACCTGCTTCTGTTGTTCCCCAGTCCCCTCCGCAGGCCCTGGGCTCCCCACAGCCGAGGGTCCCATCGCTGGCTCTGGGCCCACTGTCTCCCAGGTAACAGGCTCTGCCCTGGGTGCGTCCAGTGGGGGAGCCATGGGCTCATCCCATCTCCCCTTGCTCTCCTCTCATCTCCCCTTGCTCTCCTCCCCCCAGGGCCACATCTGAAGACATCTTTCCCTTCAGCCTGACTTCACACCCAAGTCCTGGGTCCAGCCCTGCCTCAACAGGTAGTTTCAAAGTCCCACAATGTGGTGATGCCCTAGGAAAGACATGTGGGGTGCCTGGCTCTGACCCCTGGACCCTGATGCCCCCACCCTACTGCCCGGCCTGGACTGGGCTCATGGACTCCCCTCTCTTCTCCTTCTCTTCTCCTTCCCTGACAGACTCTGCCTCTCTTGACCCTGAGCCCCTGCCCATTACCCCTGCACCCCCAGCCACACTCCCAACAGGGGGAGCAGAGACTCGTGAACCCCTAGCAGACAAGGTAAGCTGAGGGGCTCAGCAAGGAGGGGTGTGGTTCAAATCCAGACCCTTCTCTAACCCCCTGTGGTCCTTTCAGAGTCCTGTCCTCGATCGGAAGAAATCGAAAGGTAGGAGATGCACCCAACATGTGGGGGTCCCCTGACACGAACAGCTCTAAGAAGTCTTTATAGTGCTGGGCAGGAACCCCCACTACCCCCCACCCTCCCACACTTTACACTCAGCCCCTTCGGGAAAGAGCTCTGTCTCTTGGATCAGACAGACCCGTGCTCCCAGCCTGGGCCTCGCGTGCGCTCTGAGACTGAGCTAACAGCCTATCCTCCGTTCTTTAATTTCCTCGCCTCCACAATGCGGAGAGTCATTCCTCAGAGCTGACAGGTGATTCATTCCAAGCACAGAGTATGGGTTCAGAAATATCAGGGGGTGCTCTCCTGGTGGACAAGGGAGCAGATTTGGGGGTCCATGTTGCCTTGCCAGCCCCTCACTGATGCCCGTGCTGTGCTGCTGCAGGCGTGGCGACGCGGCTGAGCCGCCGGCGGGTGTCCTGCCGGGAGCTGGGCCAGCCAGACTGCGACGGCTGGCTCCTGCTGCGCAAGGTGCCCGGGGGCTTCATGAGCCCTCGCTGGCGCCGCTGCTGGTTTGTGCTCAAGAGACACAAGCTCTACTGGTACCGCCAGCCCCAGGTGAGACCCGACACACCTGCGTAAGCAGATGAGTCCCCTCAGGGCCACAGTTCTTGTCCCTGCTCCCCACCATCTACTCCCACTGTGGTCACAGGTGGGCCACAAATCCTCCTGAGCCCCAGTGTTCCTGTCTCTAAAATGGGGACACGCTTCAAAGAGGAATGAGCTGCTATGTGTGTAAAAGCACTTTCCTTCCTCTTCTGTTGTTCTGTCCATCCTAGTGATAGGCCATTCATTCGATTGTTTATTCCTCAGCAGACATGCAGGTGCCCACTGTTACTCAGCTCTGGGCTGGGCACCGAGGACACTGGGGAGACTTGGACACTGGGGAGTTCTTGCTACTCCAGACTTGGGGGGAAGGGGGAGGGTGAATACACGCTCAAGGACAGTGCAGGGAACACACGCTGTGACAAAGGAAAAGCCCAGGGAATGGGGGGCGGGGTGGGGAGCCCACAGAGGTGGCCAGTCCAGCCTGAGGCGCGGCGCAGGCTCCCTGGGAAATCAGCACCTGAGGGCCAGTCAGGCGGAAAGGAGCAAGCAGGCCAGAGGGAGAGCAGCCTCTGCAGGGCTCGGTGGTACGAGGCGGCTTCGTCTGTGCCTATTGACGGAACAATGGCGCAGCCTCCTCTTTGAGGCTGTTTCTCTGGATCTCCTTGGCTCCCCTTTCCTGGCTCAAAGGCACTCCTTGGTCACACCCTCTCCACCCCCCTAAATTTCTGCCCTGAGCTCCTGACACTGAGAGGTTTGTGGTTAGAGAGCCCAGCAGATGCCCCCGTGGGATGTGGCCTCAGGAACCTGATGACCTCGAGAGTGTGAGGGCTTCATGCTGACCTCACTGTGATCCCCCCAGGATGAGAAGGCTGAGGGCCTCATCAACGTCTCCAACTACAGTCTGGAAAGTGGGCATGATCAGAAGAAAAAATAGTTAAGTCCTGGGTGTGACGGGCTGGGTGGTGGGAAGAGAAAGGGAGATCCAGGGTGACGGTCGGGGTGGGGTGGAGGCGGCAGGGAGCTGGGATTGCGGTGCGGCCTCTCCGGGTTCTAGATGGGCACACCCAGGCTGAGGGAAGGCCCTCTGCTCCCTGGCAGTGTGTTCCAGCTCACCCATGACGTGTACAAACCCTTCATCTTCGCTGCCGATACCCTGACGGATCTGAGCATGTGAGTGCCACCCTCTCCACTCCCAGGCTTCCATGTGAGTGCTTGGGAGCCTGGATTCAAATCTCCGCTCTCTGATAGTGGTTGATCAAGGCACTCACTTTCCTAAGCCTCAGTTTCATTAGCTATAAAATGGACTAATAAGAGTTCCTACCTCTCAGAGTTGCTCTGAAGATTAGATTAGACCAGTGGTCAGCAGAGCCAAATATCAACAGTACAACGATTGAAGTTTCTTTTGAGAGCCAAATTTTTTAAATTTTAACTTCTTCTAACGCCACTTCTTCAAAATAGACTCGCCCAGGCCGTGGTATTTTGTGGAAGAGCCACACTCAAGGGGCCAAAGAGCCGCATGTGGCTCGAGAGCCACAGTTTGCCGAACACGGGATTAGACGATCGTATAGGGGAAAGGCCCTTGGCATGCAGTACATGGAAATTCCCTCAGACCCATTTGCCCCTCCGCAGGTGGGTGCGCCATCTCATTACCTGCATTTCCAAGTACCAGTCTCCAGGCCAGGCCGCCCTACCCCGAGAGGAAGGTGGGTGCTCACAGGGGTGGGTCTCACTGTGTCTCACCTGAGCTTCTGCCTTTCCTGGGATGGAGGCTAAGAACTCAAATGCCCTCACCCCCTTCCTGGCCCCCCAAAACCGTGTGAAGCTTAGTGTGTTCCCCACCTGCTCCTGTTCACCCCAGACTGCTACAGTGAAACAGAAGTAGAAGACCTTGACGATGAGGCTGGGTCCCGCTCAGCCTCGGTGAGTAGGAGACTGGTGAGGGGTGAGTAGCAGGGCACAGAGCTCAGACTGACACCTTTCTCTCCTTCCACGGTGCCCACAGCCCAGCCTGGGCCAAGCTGGGAGTCCCCCCCGTGGAGACACATCACCTGCAGCCACCCCCATGCAGGGCAGCCCACGGACCTCCTTTGGCCTTCCAACAGGTGCTGTGCGGGGGGTGGGCGCTGAGGTGGAGAGCTGGGCCTGGGACAGGCACATCCTCATCCTGCTTTCCCCCCCCCCCCGCCCGACAGACAGCAGTGAGGGGACACTGGAAGGAATGGTGCGGGGGCTGAGGCAGGGTGGCGTGTCCCTCCTGGGCCAGCCACAGCCCCTCACTCATGAACAATGGCGGAGCTCTTTCATGCGGCGCAACCGAGACCCCCAGCTCAATGAGCGAGTGCACCGTGTGCGGGCACTACAGAGCACACTCAAGGTCAGCTGGGGACACTGGGCATGGCAGGGGGCTGGGCTCTACGCTTTTGGCTCTGGTTGCTGGCCCACAGCTCTGGGCTCAGTTGTGGAGTTGGCCAAGTTCTAGGTTCCTGATTTGAGAACCAGGGCTAGACTGGGCCCGTGCTATGTTCTAGGCACTAGACTCCAAAATTAGCTCTGGGCTCAGGCTCTGCCGCCCTCCCTGGGCGATCATGGCCCCTAAGGGACTCTCCTTACAGGCAAAGCTGCAGGAGCTGCAGGCCCTGGAAGAAGTGCTGGGAGACCCTGAGCTGACGGGAGAGAAGTTCCGACGGTGGAAAGAGCAGAACCAGGAGCTCTACTCAGAGGGCCTGGGGGCCTGGGGCGTAGTGCAGGCTGAGAGCAGCTCCCAAGTCCAGACCTCTGGCTCCAGAGAACATTCTGCCCGCCCCCTGTCCTCTGACCCTGAGGAACACTCCCATCTTTGCCACCTGACCCCAGAGAGCAACCTCTGACCCTGTCCAGCATCTAGTTCCTGACCTCTGGCCCTGAGGACCACCTCCACCTCTGGCCTCAGGCATGTCTAGGACAGAGCGTCCTTGTGTTCTGTGCAAGACTGGAAGTAGAAGTGGTCCATGGCTTTATCCCAGCTGACCCCTTTCTGCCTGAGCGGCCACCATTTCTGCTCCCTTCTCCCCTGGAGTGGGGTAATGTAATGAGATCTCAGTGCCACCCTCTCCCACCTTGGCAACAAAAGAATGGGAGACAAGGCTGAAAGAAACTCCAGTCCGTCCTCTGACCGGTGGGGGCCTCCCTCAGTCCTTTGGCACTTCTCCCTCCCCAAACCGGTCTGTACAGGCCTTCCTCCCTTTACACAAGAGACACTTCAACCAAATAAAGTCAATTTCTCTAAAGTGAATCCACATCTGTGCTTGACTTCCATATTAGCGTCAGGAATTGGCTCCGCAGGGGGACTGGGATGAAAAACTGTCAGACAGGGGTGAGCGCTCTTGGTCACTAGCCCACTGGCCGGGGCTGTGCGTGAAGCTCCTGTCCACCAGGATGAGGATTGCTAATCCGTGCCTCACGAGGGCTTCTACTCGTGCTCATCTGTCCCAGTCCTTTAGAGACCAAAGGTTTGCTTTCCTGTCCCATCTCAGGGGAGACAAAGTGAAAAACAGAGACCGGCCTTTCCCTGGATGGGGCACATACCTTGCATGAAGGGCAGGGTGGGCTCCTGGAGACCAGGGTGGTGAGATGGCATAGCCAGAGGGGAGAGGTGCCGGTCGTCAGCTAGGAGGAAGGCCCTGAGGTGAACATTCTTTTCCTCTCCTTAGCCCAGTGTCACCTCCAGCTCCTGGATGTGGAGTAGGGACACACTCCTCTCCATCCAGGTTGTAGAGGAGACCTGACCTGCTCTGTCAGCCTCTGACCTACCTCTGACCCCAGCCAAGGTCCTTAGTATCCCTGGCTTTCTCGGTGGGATATCAAGGGAATTCAGTGGGAGGAACTTCTCTCGAAACTGGAATTCCTTGGTGGAATGCAAATGGCTGGAGTCACAGAGGCCTCTATGATATCACCACGAGGGGGAGCAAGACGGCATGGAATAAAGTTTCTTTGAAGAGTAGGAGGAGACTGAGCAACTATGACGGATAGCAGATGGCAGCGAAGGACTATCAAGTCTTTGAGTATCATGGTAGATGACCCCTGCCGGGCTCTACCATTTAATCTGGGCACCCCAGGATCGGGTGGGGCACAGGAGGACTGTGCTGGGTCCAGAGGGGTAGGGGCTGCGCTGATGGGCCCTCTCCTCACCCTAACAGAGGTCCCCTCATGATCCCTACTTCTGGCCAGAGGAGCAAGTGCTCATCGACCGCGGAGACATCATTAACAGAAAGGTGAGGACAAGGTGGTCCAACCTCACCCACAGTGACCCTTTGGCAGCTGTGCCCATGTGGCAACAAGCCTCATAGTCACTCTGCCCCTTTTGCCTTCTAAATGTCCTTCCAGGGGACACTCCCCAGCAGTAATGCCAGCAGGCACCCCCCCCCCCATGATATGTTAGAACTGCCTGTCAGTGCCCCCCATAGGAACCCCTCTATAATGATAGTCTCCTACCAACAGAGATCCTAAAAGAGTCTCCCTTGTGATGACTCCGACAAAGATCCCCCAGCAGTGGGCCATTTAGGTAGTGACCTCTACACCGATACCCCATACCATGATTCCCTCTTAGGCCCCTTTCCCCCAGAGTGGCCTTCCTCAGAGAACCCCATTCACTGAGAGCAAACATGCAGGCAGAGGCTTCCTACGGTGATAACCTGCCTGAAGGAAGGTCCTTCGCCCTCTCCCAGGATGCCTGGGAAATGCAGGAGTTCTTCACTCGAATGTATGTCAAGCAGCTGCTCCAACACTGGGCGTTTCAGCTGCTGCTGGCCACGCTGCTGGTGGTCAACGCCATCACCATCGCGCTCCGCACCAACTACGTCCTTGGCCAGGTGGGACTCTAGCCTGACCTCTGCACTCACTGACCTAATGGGGGTCTGGGTAAGGCACTTCCCTCTCTGGGCCTCAGGCTCCTCCTCTGTCCACGATGATTGGATTAGCTGCTCTTCAAGGCCTGCCAGCACTGACCTTCCAGTGGTCTAGAGATAAAGGAAGACTTTGTGGTGGAGGGGGCCCAGCTTTGAGGAACACATTGCATTTGTACAGGAAGGGCAGGGGGAAAATGGTGTGAGTAGAGGCAGGGAAACAGATGCCTTGTAGGGAAGGGTATCTCTTATTTATTTATTTATTTATTTATAAGATTTTTAAAAATGGATTTTTAGAGAGAGGGGAAGGGAGAAGGAAAGAACAAGCGAAACATCGATGTGAGAGTGCAATATTGATCAGCTGCCTCCTGCACTGGGGATCGAGCCTGCAACCTGGACATGTATCCTTGACTGGGAATGGAATTAGCAATCTCCCTAGTGCATGGGAGGATGCCCAACCAACTTAGCCACAATGGCTAGGGCAAAGGTATCCCATTTTAATCACTAGTCACTGAGAGAGAATCGCTCTGTGCCATGCACTGTACTCAGTGCTAGGGTTCCAGGTATGAACACAACAGATGCAGTTCTGTCTTAGACACACACATGTCATTATAAATGCCTGAGTGTCAGAGCACATGGAGAAGGCATCGAACCCGATGGATTGAGGAAGGCCTCCTGGAGAAAGGGACACTTAAGCAGAGAATAAAGAATGGGTAGAAGGAGTTGGCCAGGCAGAGAGACGTGAGGAAGAGTGTTTGGGGGCAGGAGAAATAGCATGTGTGTTCTATGTGTCCAACCTGAAGGCCAGTGTGACACTGGTCTCATGCTCTTTTCTTACAAGGGATATACAACATACATGGATTGTGCTATTTAAAAATCAACATTTTTTAAGTGTCCAATGTGGTGACTGATGAGTTCAGAAAGGTGGTCTGGGGCAGGGCCTTTAAGTTATGTCAAGGAGGGTGGCCTTTATCCTATGTCATTGGAAAGCCAGGGAAGAGTTTAAAGCATGGAAGTGACATGACCAGGCATGTGATAAAACTTACCCTGCCTGCCACAGTGAGGGCTACGGAAGGGAGAGTATCAAGAATGGGAAACAGTGAAGCAGGCAAGATGGTGTGGGAGATGTTCAGGTGAAAGCTGATGGGGCTTGGACCAGGCTAATGGCAGTAGGTAAAAAGAGGTCACGTGCATCTGAAATTCCCTAAGAGTCAGATCTATGGGCCTTCTAGATTGATTTACTTTATAGCAAACACTTAGTGAGCACTGACAAGTGCTACCTCGTTTAACATCTGTCACCATCTCACGTACACAGAGAAAGGGAGAGCAAGAAGTTATGTTTCTGGTGCTTTTTGTTGGGACGTGAGGACACAGGATGAGCAGGTTTGGGGAGGATGCTGAGTTCAGTTCGAGTTGTGTAGTGTCTGCGATGCCCATGCAATATCCACACAAAGATAGTGAGGGGTTAGAGGTCAACTCTGAAATGCCTCAGAGAGCACTGGGATGGAGGTGGTGACATGAGAGTTGCCAGCATCTGGATGGATAGTTGCCGAAGCTAAAGGAATTGATGAGGTTGCCTGGAGAGAGAATTGAGTGAGAACAGGCCAATGCAGAGCTCTAGAGGAGAACCTGCAATTAAAGGGTAGAAAGTGGAAAAGGAGGTGCAAGGGAGACTGAGGAGAAGGCGTGCCAGAGGAGTGGGAGGAAACCCAGGACAGTGTACGCTCAGGGGAGCGGGCACAATGGCAGATGTGGCTAAGAGACAAGGCAGTAAGGACTCTGAAGTATCCCCTGGATTTAGCTTTCATGACCTTGATATGGTATTAACAGAAACCCTATTGCTAGATTTGGAGAATGAGTAGATGGGGAGGTAGACCACACACATTGATGGATCATGAAATCAACCCAGATTGCAGATACTAACATTGTGATATAGGATGAAATAGTAAGATGAAAAAGAATTAAATAGAAATTGTCTGTGTGTGTGTGTGTAAGAGGGAGGGAGAGAGAGAGAGAAATTTAAGATGGAAAATAGATTTCCTATTATGGGTCCTAGTCAAAAATGTTAAAAGTACTGGTATAGGATATGTGTCATGGAGGTCGAATCCTAGAGGCCTGTGAATGCCAGACTAGTTTGAACCTTACCCTGCAGGTCATGGGGAACCATGGAAGTCTAGTGGTAGAGAAGGCAATAGATGCCCATGACTTGGAGAAGGCAGGAGGACTATTTAGGAAATTCTTTCTATAAATAGGGGAGCCTATTGCCTTCAGTGGCCAGTGGGGTGGAACTGAGGTGACAGATGAGGGGACAGAAAGCTCTTCCTTGTCATGGGCAGACATCCCTGGCCCATGATGCTTTTTGGGAATTTGGAACCCATAAACTTAACCTCTCATCTGGGTTTAAGAAGCTCTGCCCAGCTGGTGGATGGGGGTGGTGGCAAGAGGCTTTCATGTGTGGCCGCGAGCCTGGGGGCAGTCTATTGGCCATGGAAGTGAAGAAAGGGAGGAGTCCAGGTGACTTTGGTAACTGCCAGGGTAGAGTCAGGGGGCTGGAAGCTATTAATAGGGTCACAGACTATAGTGGCGTCACAGCTTAGTGGAAACTAGGGGGGAAGTATCTAGTTTGAGTGAAAATGAGTTGGGGTTTAAACAGAATTCAGTCATCAAGTCATCTGGCCACGTTCCATTCACCCAGGGAACATGTCCTGGAGTAGATCCTCAGGAGCTTGGTCAGGCTGGCCTGGGGGATTTGGGAGCTGGGGCAGCAAGAGTGGTTGGAACAATCAGAGAAGAAAGGATAGAACTTGGTGTCTTCTATCTCAGGGGTAGGGCTTTTCCTCCCAGTTCTGGAGCCAGTTCTGCCGCCCCCAGTCTCCCTTTTCCAAGTATCCTTACTCTAGGGGAGCAAAGGTTTGTAGTCAGACAACAATCTTTTTTTAAAAAAATGATTTTTAGAGAGAGAGGAGGGGAGAGGGAGGGAGAGAGAGAGAGAGAAACATTGATGTGAGAGCGAACTATTGATCGGCGGCCTCCTGCATGCCCCCTATCGGGGATTGAGCCTATAACCCAGAATTGTGCCCCGACTGGGAATTGAACTGGCAACCTTTTGGTGCACTGGATGACATCCAACCGAGTCACACCTGCTAGGGCTAGCCAACAATCTTTACTGCTGTCTGACCTTGGGCACCACTCATTTCTCATCTGTAAGATGAGAATACAGCCTACTTTTTAGGATGATGGTGACAGGAAAGCAAAATTATGCATGTGTGGTCTTAGCAAGATGCCTGGCATGTACATGCAAAGTGTGCTCTAAAGGAGCTACATCCCTAGCCGGTTTGGCTCAGTGGATAAAGCGTCGGCCTATGGACTGAAGGGTCCTGGGGTTCGATTCCTGTCAAGGGCAGATGCCTGGGTTGCAAGCTCCATCCCCAATAGGGGGGCGTGCAGGCAACTGATCAATGATTCTCTCTCATCATTGATGTTTCTTTCTCTCTCTCCCTCCCTCTCCCTTCCTCTCTGAAATAAACAAAAATATATTTTAAAAAATATAAAATAAAGGAGCTACAAAGATGCTGAGGATGAAGAGCAGCAGGAATATGGGCCTTCCCTCCCCCCAGGATGTCCTCTCTCCCTGGCCCTGCCCAGTCCCGCACTCCACTGACCTCTCTGTCCCTCTCTTTTTCTCTGTCTTCCATGTAGAGACACTATGAGTTGTTCTCTACCATAGATGACATTGTGCTGACCATCCTTATCTGTGAGGTTCTCCTTGGCTGGTTAAATGGCTTCTGGATTTTCTGGAAGGTGAGATCCTGGGCCCTCCCTGCCATCACCCCTACCCCTCCTTAGGAAGTGTACCCCATCCAGTCCCCATCCCTGTGCTCCTGTGTGTTTGTGTATGTGTGTGTGTGTGTGTGTGTGTGTGTGTGTGTGTGTGTGTGTGTTAGAGAGAGAGACTACTTCTGAGATGTCCAATATAGTAACTTATTCTTAGAAGGGCAGCTTCCCTGGATTCCAGTCTCTGCTCCAGCCTTCCCCCATTCTATAATCCTGGGAAAACCTTGATGTCCTTATATAGGAAATGAGATTGAGAGCATTTACCTTAATTTATAGGGTTCAAGAGTAGGAGTCAACAAACTTTCTATCAAGAGCCAGATAAAGATTTTAAGCTTTGTGGGCCCTCATCTCTGTTGCAAACACTCATCTCGGTTGTGGGAGCACAGAGAAGCCGTAGACAGCACATAGGTGAATGAACATGGCTGTGCTCCAATAATCTCATTTAAGGACACTGAGATTTGAACTTCATATAATTTGCGTGTGTCACCACATGTTATTCTTTTGATTCCCCCACCACCACCATTAAAAAAAAAACAACAACAACCATTCTTAGCCTGAGGGTTTTACAAAAAAAGAGCTGCTGGCCAGATTTGCCCCGGCCTAGAGTTGGCTGACCCCTGTTCTGGAGAATATTGAGAAGCTGTCTCTGTGAGAATAGGTTTGAAAGCTACATTAAATCAAACTCTCTGTTTGAATAGGACTTCAGGAGCCAAGGGATTTATTTGCCTTTGGGCATGTTCGAGAAGAGGCTTATAAAAAAACTACCCAAAAAAGAACCCTCTCATAAAAAGGAAGTATCATTTAAATATAGTTACTAGAACAACCAATTCGAATTATAAGCTTTCAATGGGTTAGAGGTTTTACTTCATAGAACACAGAATGTAGAATCTAGAACAAAAATTGTGAAGTCTGAATGTCTTAAAAACTGCTTTGGGCAAACAACACTTGCAAGGATGCTTATTAACAGAAAAAAGAGCCTGGCAGGCGTGGCTCAGTGGTTGAACATCTACCTATGAACCAGGAGGTCATGATTTGATTACTGGTCAGGGCATAGATGCCCGGGTTGTGGGCTCCATCCCCATTGTGGGGCATGGAGGAGGCAGCCAATTAATGATTCTCTCTCATCATTGATGTTTCTATCTCTCTCTCCTTCTCCTTTCCTCTCTGAAATCAATTTTTTAAAAAAGAATAGGATGGTTCATATTGACATATCTCAAATACCTTGGTTTTGTGAACATTTCCCTGCCTTGCTTTTTCAGAACTAGCTCCAGAGGAGGGAACATTCCTCTTTCATCTTCCTGAGGTTTCTTTCAGCAACACTTAGGGATTTGTCCCAGAGTTTCTTAGCACGGGAGACTTGAAGCAAGCATGAGGATCTTGTGTTCCTCCAAGCCATTCTGCTTGTCCCATAAACCAGCGTTTCTCAACCGCAGCACTACAATAATGACGTTTAGGCCTGGATACTTTTTTGTTGTGGGGACTGTCCCGTGCATTGTAGGATGTTTAGCAGCATTCCTGGCATCTACCCACTAGATACCCTTAGCACCATCCTAGTTGTGATAACCAAGAATGTCCCCAGACATTGCCAAATGTCCCCGGGAGGGCAAAATCACCCCTGGCTGAGATAACGTTCCCAAACCTAAGCTTTCCTCTGGGACCAAGCTACAGTGCCAAAAGCCAGGGCTTGTTAGAAGCTGGTTTTGCCTCCTTCCCCACTCCCACCCCTTCCCCTGGTTCCTAATACACAAAATCTGATCCCTGTTGCAAGGGTGTGGTGGAAGGAGTGTCGAGAAGACAGGAAGGGATAAATAACAGGGAAGGGAGGAAGTCTGGAAATTAACATCTCAAATATTACCCAGTCACATAGGGATCCCCAATTTTGTCCCCAGCTCTCCCCTCCCCTTTTTTTTATGTTTTTTTTTTTTTATCATCGTGTGTAACTCCTTCCTTCTCCTCACCTCCACAGCCTATTAATCACTATTTCACCACCTAAATCTTCCTCAAATTTCTGCTATCCCTGTCTATGGCCATACCACCCTGAACGCCCCGATCTTGTCAAATTTCTGCTATCCCTGTTTTAGCTCTTGCTTTGTCTTCCCTCACCAGGATGTTGCTATGGCTTCCTGTGTCCCCATCTGCCATCAAAGTGATCTTCCTAAGGCACAAGCCAATGTATCCTTGCTTATTTTTGCAGCCTCATCACTCCTGGCCTCACCCTGGTGTTCCAGCTGCACCAAACTGCTTGTAGTTGCATTCCCCAACACACACACACACACACACACACACACACACACACACACACACACACTGCTGCTTCTCACCTCCATGTCCTTGTCCATGCTGACCCCTGTCTATGCCACTTATTCACTTGCTTTACTTCTACTTACAGCTTAAGATTCGTTCAAATGTCCTCTCTTCCAGGAAGCCTTCCTGTCTCTCCCAGACTAGATTAGTTGTTGCTCTGTGTCTCTCTAATATTATGTGCTTATCTTTCTCACTTAGAATTAATGTTTACTGCCTGCCCAACTCCCTCAAAACAAAATAAGCTGTGAGCCCAGCAGTGTAGAAATCCTGTGTCTTCAGAATCTGGTTCAGGGTCTGGCATATAGTGTGAGTTTAATCCTGGACAGGTAGAGGGATGAATCTGTGGACAGGCAGACTTGTGTCTCCTTGTGGATGTGTAGCCACAGACATTCTGAACTTGGGACACTGGGCGAACTTGTGTTTATTGGACTATCCAAGAAATTTAAGAACATTTTTTTCATTAAAAAAACAGTTTAAAAAATATTTAGTGCAGATACGTATTGGTCAAAACTCTATTGAAAAGTACACAGAATTCTTGCTTTTATTTCTTCCCTTTCATCCCTTTCTTTCCACCCCCATTCTCTCTAGGTAATCTTTGTATATTTATAGTCTCTTGCTTATCCTTCCTCTGTTTATTTTGCAAACATAAGCAAACAAGTATATGTTTTTAGTCCTCCCTTTCCTAACAGTAGCATACTATTGTCACTGTTCTGCATTTTGCTTTTTTTTTAAATTTTTTAAAATATATTTTTATTGATTTCAGAGAGGAAGGGAGAGGGAGAGAGAGATAGAAACATCAATGATGAGAGATGATCATTGATCGGCTGCCTCCTGCATGCCCTCTAATGGGGATTGAGCCCGCAACCCAGGCATGTGCCCTTGACTGGAATCCAGCCAGGGACCCTTCAGTCTGAAGGCCAATGCTCTATCCACTGAGCCAAACCAGCCAGGGACCCTTCTTTATCAGCTGCACGTTGCTTTTGTCACTTAATGGATCCTGGCAAACTTTCTATGTCAGTACATGAAGATCTTTTACTTTACTTTTCTTTTTTTTTTTTTTATGGCTAAACAGTACTACTCCAATGAATGAATGTGTAATAGTTTATTCAACTAGGGCCTAATTGCTGGACACTTCGGTTGTTTTCAACCTTATACAAATGTCATTTTGTACTTGAACTAGAGTTTCTGTGGGTCAGGTGTCTAGAAGCGGGATCACTGGTCAAAAGGTCAATGCACATATTGTTTGTTAGGTAGAGCAAATTCCCCTCTTTAGTAGTTGTGCTTGAATTTTCATCTCTGTGAGCTTCCTTCCCCCATCCCCACTCCTAGATGAGTTTGTGCCTTATTGGACAAAGGGCTTGTAAAAATTTCCTGTCTCTCTTATACAGTGAGAGCTAGTTCACCTCTGAACTGGCTAGTGAAGCAGTGGTCTTTAATGTTTTTATTAGTATTTATTTTCCTTTTATTATTAATTGGGGTGTGTGTCACACAAAGGCTGGAGCATCCAAACACTCTCTTGTCACTTAACTGTAGGGCAAGGCCATTTTCAGCAGTGCACTAACCAAGGCGGGTGCTCAGCTTAGGAACTAGCTTGTATGTATGTGCAACTATACACTGTGTGTCTCTGAGACTGCACTTGGCTGTTGACACATGTATGAGACAGCAAGTGCATGCCTATTGGGTGGCATGTTTTGTGGGCAACAGAATGAGTAACAACAGTGAATCGCAGATGACTGGCCCTGCTGTGAGGAGAACATTGATCCCCTCATCCTTGGGGGGTGGGGAAGGCAGACCCAGGATGTCTCCATGGGCTGGGCCTGACAGACCCCGCTGGGGCTGGCCCACCCCACCCCCCAGGACGGCTGGAACATCCTCAACTTCCTTATCATCTTTATCTTGCTCCTGGGGTTCTTCATTAGTGAACTCAATGTCATCTCTATCACCTACACCCTCAGGTGAGCTGGGAACTCTGGAGAAAAGTGGGGGACCTGCCTGGACCCTGGGAAAGAGATGGGGGGCTTTACCAACTGGGGATAGTTCTGCCTGTCTGGGCAGGTAGGGTGGCAGTGAGGAGGAGGGGTCTGGGAAGGGCTGAGGGGCATCCCTGAGAGGCTCTGCTACAGGGTCCTTCGTCTCGTGCATGTGTGCATGGCTGTGGAGCCCCTGGCCCGGATCATTCGTGTCATCCTGCAGTCGGTGCCTGACATGGCCAATATCTTGGCCCTCATCCTCTTCTTCATGCTGGTCAGTCCCTCCCCCACCCCAGCCACTCCCCTTCCCTGAACACGTCATGGGTCACTGGGGATACAGGGGTGTCTGGACAAGAGGAGAGGCTTATGGGCCCAAATCCCTGTGATTCCCTTGGCAGCGTTCATTTGTATGTGCTGTCTCCAAGGCTCTTGTGTGAAGTCAGACGGGTCTTCGGTCTCTCTGGCAGGTGTTCTCCGTGTTTGGGGTCACTCTCTTTGGTGCATTCGTGCCCATGCATTTCCAGAACATGCAGGTGGCCCTGTACACCCTCTTCATCTGCATCACCCAAGATGGCTGGGTGGATATCTACAGTGACTTTCAGTGAGTCCCTTGTGAGGCTTCTGATCCCCCAGCCCATCCAGGCAAGGCAGGGGCTGGGCTCTCATCAAACCAAATACTGACTGGAGAGGGGAAAGGGCTCCAGGTGGGTGTGGAGCTCCAGGGCTGGGGATGAGGATGGCCCAGCAGGAAAGGGGTGTCGGGGCTTTAAAGGAGGGAAAGAGATCCCTGAGTTTGGGGCCTCTGGGTTGGTGGACTACTTGAAGCCTTGTCCCCTTGAAACTTCACACAATCAAAGTCCCACCGCAGGCCTATTCATGGATATTTCTCCCATCATGCTAAAGAGCCGGGTTGGCAGGCCTTGGGCACGGGAGCTGCCTGTGGTTGCACTAGAGCTTTAGGGCAGCCTCCCAGCCCACATGGGAGCCTACCAAACTGCCTGGACTCCTGGGAACTTAGGGTCTCATTTCATTTATTCTTAGACTCACTGCCCAAGGTCACGTTTGGCCACAGGTGGCTGCCTGAGTTCTGTCCTTCACCCCTTCCCATTAAGACTAAACCATATTTGTTTCCAGTCCACTCCAGGGATTTGAGCCCACTGATGATATCTTTTTATCCCCTTCATGTGAGAGTAGAAGGGATTGGTAAAGGGATTCTACTGTCATTATCCATTATGATTTAGGTGGTAGAGAAACCACAGAGCGTGCAATAAAGGTGGACTGGGCTTTTGAGTCTTTACCACACTAGCCATATGACCTTGGGCAAATTACTTTTCTGAGCCTCAGTTTTCTTATCTGTCAATTGAGGATTACAATACAATATTAGCTATGTCATGGATTGCTGTGAGGATCAATATAGATCTCTTAGCATAGAACCTGGCATAGTACACACACACACACACACACACACACACACACACACAAGGGGGGGTTGAGAGAGAGAGAGAGAAGAGAGAGAGAGAGTGAGAGAGAGAGAGAGAGAGAGAGAGGAGATATTTTATGGGATATTTACAATAGGTATTAACAGTGGGTGGGATTTTTCCTGTATATTTTCCTTCTGCTCTTTCTATAATGAGCTTGGATTATCTTTTATAATAAGAAAGCCAATAGGTTAAACTTGGTAATGCTCATGTACAAATCTCCACCTTGCAGGGGTGGGTTGAGGACCCTGCTGTCTGGTACAGCAGGTGCTCAGTAAAGAGCAGCTGCTGTGACAATTAGAAGTAGGCATTGGATCTCACAATAGCAGTGAGGCAGCAGAAGTCCTAGTAGGCCTTGAGATAATTTCCCCATTTCATAGATGAGGAAACAGCTCAAAGGGCCAGGGCAGTGACAGGGCCCCTACCTGCCATCTCCAGGGCGAAGACCAGGGACTACGCAATGGAGGTTGCGGGTGCCTTCTACTTTATCACCTTCATCACTATTGGTGCCCTTATTGGCATCAACCTGTTGGTCGTCGTGGTGACCACCAACCTGGAGCTAATGATGAAGGCAGGAGAGCAGGGACAACGGGATAGAATAATAAACTTCAGTGAGGTGAGTGAGATGGGAGGGCAGAGGGAGGAGAGGGAGTGTATGTATGAGTGCTGACTTGAGCATAGGGGTATGTGTGTGTGTGCTCACACATTCAAGTGCCCGGAGAAAGCCAAGCCTGAGACCCAGAGGCAGCATTTCCCACCTTGAATGCCGATTCACCAACTGGGGCTTCTGAGGGCTGTGGATTTCCTAGATGTTTTATTTCTATGGCAACTCAAACTGAGTAGTCTGGGTGACCTTAGTCCCGTGGTCCGAAAACGGCAGCTTGCGAGCCAGATACAGCTCTTTGGCCCCTTGAGTGTGTGTGGCTCTTCCACGGCCTGGGCGAGACTATTTTGAAGAAGTGGCATTAGAAGAAGTTTAAGTTTAAAAAATTTGGCTCTCAAAAGAAACTTCAATCGTTGTACTGTTGATATTTGGCTCTGTTGACGAATGAGTTTGCCGACCACTGCCTTAGGGCATTTAACCAATCTAAGCCTCGATTTCTTCTTCTGTAAAACGGGAATAATGATAGTACTTACCTCAAAGTACTATGATGAGAATGGCATGGGCAAATGAACAGTACTTGACACATACTAAGAACTCACTCAATGTTAGCTACAGTATTATTTAATCAGGGTTAGAACCTCCAAAGGGTTGGGGAGGTGAATGGTGTAGCACTTCCCACAGTGTTGAAGTCACTGGGCTGTGACTTGACAGTAGAGGGGCTTTAGAAGTTTGCTGGGTAGGATTTAGCAGGAGCGAGAAGGCTAAGATTGGTGGAAGATGAAATGAGGGACATTAGAATCCTGGTGTCCTAAGAGGCTCATCCTCTCTGAAGCCAAGCAGGAAGGGGCTGGGGCAGGGGGTGCTGGCTGAGCTGTCTGTCCCCTCTCCATTTCCCCTTCCCCAGAGAGAAGATGTGGAGGAGTATGCGAATAAAGACCTGCCGCTGGTGCACTGCGAGGTGGCCCGTTTGGAGATGTCTGGCCTTCCCCAAGAGCCGCTTGTGGGGGGCCCCCTGTCCAACCTCTCGGAAAGCGCTTGCGACAACTTTTGTTTGGTGCTCGAGGCAATACAGGAGAACTTGATGCAGTACAAAGAGATCCGAGATGAGCTCAACACGTAGGGCGGGTACTGGGGGTACCCCCGAGTCCCGTGAGTTAGGGCTGAGCAGAGCCTCAGATTCTTCTGGCTTTATGTCCTCACCATTTTGTAATGTGGTCCTTGAGGCCCGGAGAGATTAAGTGACTTGCCCAGGGTTCTCCAGCCTTTTGGAGGAGCTGGAATCCAGACTTCCCGGCTTGGCCTGATCTCTATCAGCGTGAAAAGGGAGGGTGAAGGGGGCGGACACCAGGGAACAGGTGGGAGGACTGCCCCCTTCCCCTCTACCCTGAACGTGCTCACCCCTCCTCCCCCAGGATAGTGGAGGAAGTGCGCTCCATCCGCTTCAACCAGGAGCAGGAGGAGGAGCTATTGCACAGACACTCGTCAAAGACCCAGTCGATGGAGAGCAGGTCCTCCATGGACCTCCGTGAGATGACTAGCCAGCAAGACTTGATCACTGCGCTCGTCCACAGGGAAAAGGTGCCGTTTCCCTCTCCTACCCGATCTGTGTCCACCCTACCCAGCCCAGCCCAGCCCAGCCCAGCCCAGTCTCTGAGGAACTAGTCCAAGTTTGTCTATTCCAAGGTCTGCCCCCCAGTCGGCCAATCTGGTTAGGTTCCACCTTTCCTTCTTTAAGAGGCCCGGGAATCCCATCAGATTCCTCTCATTGAGCCACTTCTGATTCTAGTGCCCTCAAACCTACCCTTTCTTAGAGAGGCTTGAGCCAGCTCAGTTCCTGCTTAGTGGCAGATACTTACGCCCACTGATGGCAAAGGACCCCTGGGTCCTGTTTAGGAGGAAGCCTCTGGGGAGAAAAAGGCACCCACCCACATTAGTTTCTGCTCCCCACACCATCTGACTGTGACTGTAAAGCTCCCCAGCCTGGGCTCCCAAGCTCAGAGAGGATACTAGGCAGGCTAGACATATGAAGGACTTCCTCGGGAGGCCTCGATGGGGCACCCTTGAAGCTGGAGAAGGGGGGTAAGGAGCATCTGCCATGGCAGGGTAGGGTATTGACAAGACCTCTTGGTTTGCAGGTTCAGGAATCTACCACAAATTTAATGAAAAAGAAGAGGAGCAGCCGCTGAGAGGGCAGGAGGGGAGCCAAGGGGCCTGTGCACACACGCCCAGCTGCTGCATCTTCCTGCATCCCAAGCATGACTTGGCTAAGCCTGGCCTGAGCCCATCCTCTCCCTTACACCTGGGGTGATGCCTGGAGCTATGGAGGTGGTGGCCTCTCTAGGGCCTGTGCCTGTGAGCTCCAGGTCCAGAGGAGCCAGGATGGAGAAGGACGCTGGATGAGAGTGGGAGCCCTACAGCAAGAAGGTGCTGGCCACGGCAGCCAGGATTTGGCCTAAGTAGGGGCATCCCTGGCCCCCTGCTCTAGGCCAGAACTAGATGGGGCCTCCATGGGTCCAAGAACTAAGAGGAGAAAGCTGAGGCCAGTAAGGCCAGGCATCTGTGTATTGACAATAAAGTTTTATGTTGGGATCAATGTGTCTTATTTGTGGATCTCCAACACCTTGGAGCAACCTTGCCCCAGGTCTGATGGGAAAGTCACTGACTGCCCTCCAGAGCTTCCAGTCTAATGGGAGAGAGAATCTGCACCCTACATAACTGTGACTAAATGGTAAAGATGTAATTCATGTGCTTAGAGACCTAAAATTTGGCGATTGGGAGCCCCTGCCTGATGCAGGAGACAGTCCTACCCACTCTGTCTGAAGGCAGAAGAGACTGGTCCTCATAGTGGGGAATTCTAGTCTAATGGGATCACGGTTGACCAAGTCATGCAGGTACAGGAAGCTCCATCTTGGGGCAACAGAGAATGACTGGGCCCACTGTGGGTCCTGGCAGGCTTGCTAGAGGAGTGGAGCACTGAAGCTTACTGGAAGACAGCAGGAAGAGTTTGTGGGTCAGGTTAATGAAGTCGGGTGGGGAACCCGTGACCTGCGAGGCCTCTTGGGACTTCCAAACCAAACACCATTTACAGCCATATCAGGTTCCAGACTTAGGCAATGCAGAGAGTCTAAGAAAGCTGTGGCAGTCATGGGCAACAGGAAGAGGTATGTTGGAGGACAGGATTCTGGTCCTTAGGCAAGTCACTGGGCCTTGTTTCCTGCTTTCCACATCCGTGCAATGGGGAGAGGATGAGATTGGTTTCCAGCTCCAAGATCAGATGGCCCGCTGTCAGCCCAGGAGTGGGGAGGCCGATGAAATCAGCCACATTGCTGAGACTCAGGTTCCCTGGTGTTGGGTAGAGGGGAAAGCTGGAAGGCCCAGGGTTCTGCCCAGCTATTTAGCAAAGACTGACAATTAGGGACCTTGGGGATATTCATCAACTTGAATGGACATCCCCAGAGACCCACTGATTGCAGCTGATGGGGAAACTCTACCCTCCACCCCCCTCCCATCAGCATTGGTTTCACTCCAGAGAAGCCCTCTGGGATCTCCTAGGGAAAAAAAAGTCTGGACACCCGGGACAGGGTGGTATACTCAGCAGGCCGGTGAGAGGTGGCCCCAGTGACAGCAGTGCCTCACTATCTTGGAGCTGATGTTTGGGCCAGGACTGCTTTCCAGTGCCCTCCAGGATCATCAACCCGCAGAGCTATGGGCAGCCAGTGGCTTTTGCTGCTCCTGCTGCTGCTATGTACTGGAGATTGAGCCCTCAGTCTGCCTGGTGAGCATCTGCATACACCCTTCCCATCTGTCCTTCTCTGGGGACTCTCCCATCTCCTTGTCTGGCTGGCCAGGGAGGGGAAGAAGATCAGGTAGTATCCTCAGGAAGATCCTATAATGTGAGTGCAGCCATCCTCCACCCCACCCTTTAATTGGCTAAAAGGCTTGGGCACCAATGAGTTTGGAGGCAGAAGCATGATGGGATGACCTCCAAGGGGCTTCTGGCTTTGCTCATCCATCTTCTAGAATGCTAGCTTCGCCTATCTACTTCCTCCATTTTGTCATCTCAGCCATCTCCCCCTTTTTGTCTGTCCTTCCATCTGGGCTGGACCAATAGCTTGGGGTCTCAGCAGGCTAGTTTTCTCCCACGCTGGCCTAGAACGGAGGGCCGAGGAGCTCGGACACCTGCTGCCCTCTCTTGCCCTACTCCAGCAAAGAGCTCTGCTGAGCCTGAGGATGGAGGGCAGCCCTGGATCCTGAGCTCCTAGGTCAGTATGGGGGAAGATATTGGGAGGTGGCAGGAAATTGCATGTCTCATCACTCCCATGACATTTTCCAGGAACAGGAGTATCCAGGAAGCAGATAGCAATGATAGGGTATCAGGTGATGGACCTATTTCTGCCCATTGCCCAGGGAAAAGAGGAAGGCTTCTGTGTTGAGCTGGGCCCTTCTCTCTCCAGAGTGGCTGGCTCAGATATGAGAATGAAGCTGCATTTTTGTGAGATAGTGCAGCATGGTAGAGAAGACACTGGGCTTTGGGGGTCTGATGGACCACTTCCTGGCAGTGTGACCTTGAATAGATGTCTTCACCTATCTAAGCCTTGGTTTCTTCATTTGATTAATAGAAATAATAGTCTTTACTCAGATTAGTTGTGAAGATTCAATGAACCAATGCTCATTGGAGCAGCACCTTAATCAGACAAGGTCAAAATTGAACAATGTTGCCTGGCCAGTGTAGCTTGGTGGTTGAGCATCGACTCATCAACCAGGAGGTCAAGGTTCAATTCCTGATCAGCACCCATGCCCAGTAGCGACTCGACCTCCATTAGGGGGGATAGGAGGCAGCCGGTCAATGATTCTCTCTCATCATTGATGTTTCTCTCTCTCCCTCTCCCTTCTCTCTGAAACCAATAAAAAAAAAAAAACTACATTAATAAAAGAGAAAGATGCAAATTGACCATACCTTCGTGATGCCCACCAATCAGGAGTGAGTATGCAAATTAACACAACAAAGATGGCAGGTTAATTTGCATATGCAGGGGGGAGAGGTTTGAGTGGTTGCCATGGCATCAATGCAGGCCTTCTGCTGGGCCCCAGCCAGTCTGGGCCTCTGGGCAGCATGGGAAGGAGGGAAGGCAACAGGCGGCCGAAGCGGGAGCAAAGGTGGTGCCAGCAGCCAGGGGAAGGAAGGCCCATTCTTGCACAAATCTTGTGCATCGGGCCCCTAGTTTTTTGTTGTTTTTTTTTTAAATATATTTTTTATTGATTTTTTAGAGAGGAAGAGAGAGGGATAGAGAGCTAGAAACATCGATGAGAGAGAAACATCAATCAGCTGCCTCCTGTACACCCCCTACTGGGGATGTGCCCGCAACCAAGGTACATGCCCTTGACCGGAATCGAACCTGGGACCCTTCAGTCCGCAGGCCGACGCTCTATCCACTGAGCCAAACCGGTTTCGGCAGGGCCCCTAGTTTTAAAAAAAGAAAAGGAAGGGGGCATGTCTTTCTTCTAGGACTGATATGAAATAACGCATGCAAAGTTCTCAGCAAGAGACCCAGCATCTACAAGCACATAAAGGGAAATCAATGTTTGTCCATCCACACTGAGGACCCCAACCCGACCTGTAGTCAGAAGAATCCGCCTGGGAAGAATGGAGCCTGGGCGCGCAACAACCCGGAGAGCCGCGCCGGCTGGATGGTGTTGGGGCCCAACTGGATAAGCGGTAACTGGATCATCTGGGGGCCTCCCTAATTCCTCTCTCAGAGCCTCTCACTGGCCTGCTCTGAGACCCTGACACTTCACTGAGCCCCCTCCTACCTTCACGCCCTCTTCTTCCTAAATGCATGTCTCCTCCCCAAGCCCATATCCTCCTGGCCTCCCTGTGTGCTCTGGAGAGGCTCCAGCCCATCCTTTTCTTTCTCATTAAACGTCCAATCTGAGTCGTCTCCGTTTCTCTCCTCCCATGTTTTCTGTTTTTGTTTATAGTTTTTTTAATTGATATCAGTATGGAAAAGAGAGGAAGAGAGAGAGAGAGAGAATCATCAATGAGAGAGAATCATTGATCTGCAGCCTCCTGCACGCCCCTCACTTGGGATCTAGCTGCAACCAGGCATGTGCCCTGATAGAGAATCGAACTGTGACCTCTTGGTTCATAGGTCAACGCTCAACCACTGAGCCACGCCCGAAGGGCTCTCCTCCCATTCTCACCTTTCTGACACACTGGATAATTCTCCCAATCTGTTAGTGCCTTGTGCCAGCCTGTTTTATAAATCCTTCTTACTGGTCTGAAACTGTCTCTCCCCTCTTCTTATTCCATGACAATCCTCTCAAGATCCCACCCTCAAGGGAAAGCCTATGTCTTTAGTAAGTCTATTCTTATTAGAGGCAGAAGGTTTATCATTACACCCTTGTGAGTCCCAGCTTCAAAAAGGGGTCAGCCATTTTGCCCAATATTGATGAAATGATGGAAGTGTGCTGCTCTTGTCCTGTCAGGATGGCTCCTCAAGCTTAAACTTTCTATGTGGTTTCAGAGTTCAATGCCTCCTGCAGCAGGAATTCGGCAGGTTGGTACACAGGAATTGCACCAGAGCCTGGGGGTGCATGCTGGGTTCTGGCAGGTGCTGATCTTGGATCCTGTTTCTGATAAACTCTGTGACTTGGGAGAAGTCAGTTACCCTCTTGGAGTC
Organism: Eptesicus fuscus; assembly: GCF_027574615.1. Taxonomy (NCBI): domain Eukaryota; kingdom Metazoa; phylum Chordata; class Mammalia; order Chiroptera; family Vespertilionidae; genus Eptesicus; species Eptesicus fuscus. The sequence continues at coordinate 15,880,409 of NC_072481.1, forward strand.
TCAGCCTCCTTAGCAGTACATGAGTTATTGTGAGGTTGTTGGTAGTCATAGTATCAACGTAAGAACGTCTAAACCCATAGAGAGTTTTTATAAGTTTTTTTTAGTCCAAACTAATAACAAATACTGAGAAGCAAGATATCAAATGCTCTGAAGAATTACAGTTTTTTTTTTAAAATATATTTTATTGATTTTTTACAGAGAGGAAGAGAGAGGGATAGAGAGTTAGAAACATAGATGAGAGAGAATCATCGATCAGCTGCCTCTTGCACACCCCCAACTGGGGATGTGCCCGCAACCAAGGTACATGCCCTTGACCGGAATCGAACCTGGGACCCTTGAGTCCGCAGGCCGACGCTCTATCCACTGAGCCAAACCGGTTTTGGCTGAAGAATTACAGTTTTGCAGTTTCTTTCTTTCTTTCTTTCTTTCTTTTTGTTGTTGTTAATCTTCACCTGAGGATATTTCTTGGGAAAATATGTTGGTACAAGCAATAAAATAAAAGTTAAATTTAACTAACAGTCTTAATGTTTTAGTTGAAAAAACTTGTCATTTAATGCTTTAACAGCTCCTTAAAAATATTAACTTAAATGATCAATCCAAATCATTTTTTCCTATACAACAAAGTCACACATTTATTAAATCAGTACGATTAATTGTATTTCATTGGGAAATCATATTGACTTTACAGGTCTGGAGTAGATTTTAAATAGCCCTGTTGCCAAAGGCATTAACTCTCGCCCTTATTTTATTTATTTAGTTAGTTCATTAATCCTCACCCAAGGATATTTTTTCCATTGAGGGAGAAGGGGGAGGGGGGGAGTGTGGAAAGAGAGAGAGAGAGAGAGAGAGAGAGAGAGAGAGATTTGTGAGAAACATGATCAGCTGCTTCCAGCATGCACTCCAATGTGGGATCAAGCCGGAAACCAGGGACATATGTCCTGACCAGGAATCAAACCAGCGACCTGTGGGTGCATGGGAGGATGCTCAACCAACTGAGCCACACCAGCCAGGGCCCTTCTATATTCTTAAAATATGAGGGTGCTGATAGAACCCTGGAGCGCATCCCAGATTCCTTCTTCTGGAGTGAATTTGATCCAGTAATTAAAGTTCTTTAGTCTGGTTCTTCAAAGTAAAAAAAAAAAATAAAAAAAAAAATCACACAGCTTTTTAATGTCTCTCCCTCCTAAGTCAGGTTTCCAGATACCCTGGAATTTCACTATCCTTTGGCTGATGGTTTTGTTCCTTCTTGAAACAATTTCCAAGTATGATTTTTAAATATCTGTTAATGCAATGAACTTAATTCCTTTTCCTGGGGACTGAATTTGGGTAGGAAGGCAAGACTGATCCTTCAACCTGAGTACTGGTCACAAACTGACCACTGACTCAGCCCAAGCCCTGACCCAGCCCCAGCAGCCCTAACCCTCACATGTGAGCAGTGACCCACACCCTAACTATTTTCAGGTGCGAGTACCATTCAGGAGTGGGGAACCGGAGAAGGGAGGGGCAGGTTGAATGGGATTCCCAAATGATGTGTCCATCTGCACATGCCCAGCAAGCTCACTCCAGGCCTGGGGGAGCAGGACTCCGCCCAGAGGCGAGACCCGGGCAAGGGGCAGACGCGAAGGCTGGCTGGGCGGCGGGGTCATGCGCAGAAAGATCCGTCCGCTCTCGGAACCGAGGGCAGCGTGCAAGGGCGGGACAGCGGCGCGGCCCGACTCCTGATTGGCCACAGGCGCGCAGAAAGGGGTGGGGCCGGGGAGGCGCGCGCTCTGAGGCGCGCGGCCAGGCGGGCGTGCAACGGCCGTTAGGAGAACCGAGGGGCGGAATCGGCGCCGGTGGACGACGTGGTGACCGCAGTTGGTGTCCCCGAGTGAGGTATTTCGCCGCCTGTTTTCGGGCCCACGTAAGTCCTCCTCCCCTCGGGGACTTCCGTCGGATTGACAACCCCTGCCCCACCTTGGGGAGCCTGGGAGAAGCCTCAGACACGCACGACCTATCTACCTCTCGGGAGAGGGGGGCGGGGGGGGGGGGGCGGGGATGGCGCGGCTGAGCGAAAGCGCATGCGCACGGCAACTAAGCCGTCCCCCTCGGTCTCATTAGCTGGGTTTCCTAAAATAATGCCCCACGCACGCCCCTTGGAGTTTCTCGCCTTGCTTTCCACTCCGTCGTCATTCACGCCTCGGCAGTCGCCGTACCTCAGTGAAGGGCCTCAGGCCTGTGCCAGGTGGACGGCGGGAAGCAGGGTCCTTGCCCTCAGGCAGCGCACCGTCCCGGGAGAAAGGAGCCGTTATTACGCGGACTCCTCCTCAGGAGTGTAGGGTGGAGCACGAAGCACGGAATCCAAGTTGCGGATGTCGTCTGAAAGGGCGGGGAACCCTTCCTGATGAAGTTGGAGCTGAGATTTGGAGAATGAATAGATTTGGGGGACCGAGGGCACTTGTGAGGTGTGAGGGCTCTAGGCTAGTTTCTGAGCCGGGGCCTTTGTGCTCTCCCCACGGGATTTTTGGCCACGTCTGGAGATTTTTTTGATGATCACAACTCAAGAGATTGCTCCTGGCATCTAGTGGTTAGAAGTCAAGGTTGCTGCTAAATAATCCTACCGTGACAGCACAGCCTTCCACAACAAGGACTTTTCCGACCTACAGTGTCAGTAGTACTGAGGTTGAGGGACCCTGCTTTAGACAAGGAGGAGCTGTTGGCATTTAGTGCGTTAAAACTTATCTGTTCAATAGAGGGTACTTAGTACTTGGTTCCTCACAAAAACCTGGGAGGATCAGAGCCCTTTTTAAAATATATATATAATATTTTTTTTTTTTTATTGATTTCAGAGGAAGGGAAAGGGGGAGAGAGAGAAACATCATTGATGAGAGAGCATCATTGATTGGCTGCCTCCTGCACGCTCCCCACTAGGGATCGAGCCCACTACCCAGGCATGTGCCCTGACCGGGAATCAAACCGTTGAACGTTGACCTCCTGGTTCATAGATGGATGCTCAACCACAGCCAGGCCACCGGGCTCTGTTTGTCTTTTACTCCAATATATTTTCACCACGTGGTATAGAGGTAGGCAAATAGTAGGCACTCAGTAAGTTTTGATTGATGAATAGTGTGCTAGGTAGGGAGGAGTGGAGATACTAGGCTGGGTAAGATAACCATGCCTCATTACTTGCCCTTAGGCCCTGTCTGTTTTATAATGGTCTGCTGTTGTGTGTGCTTCAGGACTTGTTCTTTGTCAAGGCAACTTCTGGGCAATGGTTTGGCTTCTCTTTAGAGCTGATTTAATGAACTATCAAGGCCATGAAAACAGTGTGATGGTGTGAGATTCTTAATGTGCCTGTGTCAGCTGTCTGTATTATCCCTGCAAATTCTTTCCTCTCTTGATGTGGTTCTCTCAACAGCTGCCCACTGCGACGTTCCACACTAAGATTGTAATTCTTCAAGGGGAGAAATACAACAGTAAAAATTTAATTTTGGGTAGCAACTTGGGAAATAGAGCCTGGGTGGTTATCAGGGGCAAAGTGAAGAAATTATATGAGCTATCCCCGTTCCTTACTGCTCTGGGGCTTGCAAATCTGGCTGTATCTGAGGCAGAAATTTCAACTTGTAGTGGCTTAGAACTTCCTTTTTTTCTCTTTGTCGTACACAGAAAGAATGCTGATTAGACTCCTATAGCAGGCGTCCTCAAACTACGGCCCGTGGGCCACATGCGGCCCGCCGGGTGTTTTTGCCATTTTGTTTTTTTACTTCAAAATGATATGTGCAGTGTGCATAGGAATTTGTTCATAGTTGTTGTTTTTTAAACTATAGTCCGGCCCTCCAACGGTCTGAGGGACAGTGAACTGGGCCCCTGTTTAAAAAGTTTGAGGACCCCTGTCCTATAGCATTAGAGCACAGTCCTGGCTGTGAAGCCTCTTCCTAGCCATCTGATCTTCACCTCTCTAAATTTTCATTTCTTCATCCAGAAAATGAGCATAATAATGGTAACTACCTCATAGGTTTGATGTGAGCATTAAACATAAGACATGATACCTACAGAGTGTTTAGCTCAGTACTTGATGGGTAGTAAGCACTGAACACATGTTAAATTTATTGAATGAGTATTTCTGTAGTTTAAAGGGCTTTGAAGATAGAAGCCATCAATGTTGGGTGCTTTTTTTCTGTTTCCATTCACTCCTACTTTTCTTTTTTCTTTTTTTAATATATTGATTTTTTACAGAGTGGAAGGGAGAGGGAATAGAGAGTTAGAAACATCAATGAGAAAAACATCGATCAGCTGACTCCTGCATACTTCATACTGGGGATGCGCTCGCAACCAAGGTACATGCCCTTGACCAGAATCGAACCTGGGACCATTCAGTCTGCAGGCCGATGCTCTCTCCACTGAGCCAAACCAGTCAGGCCACTCCTACTTTTCTTGGCTGTATAATGAATTATTTGTGTTGCTTCTCATACCTTTATTTCTCTTGATTTTATCTCAGGAAATCTCTTATCTTCAGTAGTCCTAAAAATTTCCACCAGTAGCCCATCTACTTCTGAAGTTAGTGGGAAAGAGTCAGAATTATTTATTCTGAACTCTTTTACTCCTTGTGGGAGTTCTTAATTGAGAAGTAATTTACATCATAAAATTAGATTTTGTGTGTGTATAGTTTAGTGGTTTTAGTATATTGACAAGGTTGCTGCAGCCATTACCACTATCTAATCTCAGAACATTTTGATCACCTTGGAAAGAAACCCCGTATTCATTAGCATTCACTCCCTGTTCCCCCATGGCCCTCCTCTTAGTCCCTGGCAACCAATAATCTACTGTCTCTATGGATTTGCCAATTCTGGACATTTCATATAAGTGAAATAATACAACATGTGGCCTTTTGTGTTTGGCATCTTTCATTTGGTATAATGTTTTCAGTGTTCATCTATGTTGTATTATGTATCAGTGCTTCATTCTTTTTTTTTTTTGCCTGTGGACTGTATTTATTTTCTACACTAATAAAAGAGAAAAATGCTAATTGACCGTACCTTCGCTACGCCCACAGCCAATCAGAGCGAGTATGCAAATTAACCCAACAAAGATGGTGGTTAATTTGCATATGCTCTGAAGACAGCTTAGAAGGAAGAGGGAGGGAAAGTGGAAAGCAAGGCAGCTGCCAGAGGGAAAGTGTGGGCGGGGCGGGCGGTGGTGATGAGAATCATTGATCAGCTGCCTTCTGCACACCCCATATTGGGGAGTGAGCCCGCAACCCTGGCATGTGCCCTGACCGGGAATCGAACCGTGACCTCCTGGTTCATAGGTTGATGCTCAACCACTGAGCAACACCGGCCAGGCTGTTCTGTATGTTTAAAAGTAAAATACTTCAGGCAATCTGCATGACTTGCAAAATTGCTTTCAGTTCTTTTCAGCAAAATATATTGAGGTTGATTACTGTGCACTGTGCGGGGCAGGGTGGGGGCTACAGGTGCAACAAGTACCTGGAGGAGTAGATACAGTCTCTGCCCAGGAAGATGTGTGGGTTCCACATTCACGTTGGGAGCAATCAGGCTAAGAAATGAGAAGTTTGGAGAGTGAGGGTGGTGTGTTTTAAGTCCTCCAGTTCTTTGCTTTGACTTATCTACAGATTTCGGCCTTGTCATCGCTTTCTCTGGGAAGCGTCCTTCCCAACCCACGGCCTCGATCTCTGCTCTGGTTTATGGTGTAATCCTCTTGTTGTGATGGTAGTGTTCATTTCTTTTTATTTTATTTTATTTTTTCTTTTTTTTTCCAGTTTTTTTTTTTTTTATTTCAAGTAAAAACGATTTTAAATATAATGTTACATACAATAAACCTTAATTTCAAGTAAAATTATCTTAAATTTAATATTGTTACATGCAATAAACATTAATAGCTTGAAAAACTATTTTAAATATGATAATGTTACATGCAATAAACACCAATTATTCAAGAAAAATTATCTTACATATAATACTAGAGGCCTGGTGCATGAAAATCATGCACTCGGGGGAGGGCAGGTTCCCTCAGCCCGGCCTGCACCCTTTCACAGTCTGGGAGCCCTCGGGGGATGTCTGACGGACAGTGGAGAGCGGGGGCGGGGGGGGGAAGGGAGCGGGCCTAAGCCGGCAGTGGGACATCCTTAGCACCGCTGCGGAGGTGGGAGAGGCTCCCGCCACCACCGCTGCACTCGCCAGCCCAGCTCAGGGCTTCTGGCCGAGTGGCACTCCCCCTGTGGGAGCGCACTGACCACCAGGGGGCAGCTCCTGCATCTGCCCCTGGTGGTCAGTGCACGTCATAGCAACCAGTTGCTCCGCTGTTCGGTCGATTTGCATATTGGCCTTTTATTATATAGGATTACATGCAGTAAACATTAATATTTCAAGAATAAAAGGATTTTAAGCATAATAATATTACCTGTACTGTTCCAGCACAGCCAAGGGTTCGGTGAGCCTGAAGGGGGGGTTGGCGAAGGATGTAGACAAGACAGACAAAGAGAATAAGCTGGGTCTAGGTGGATCTCCTGTGCCTGGCTGAGGCCACAGAGAGATATCCAGATGGCAAGCTGAGCCTTTATTTTATAGCCAGAGGTAAACAAGGTAGTGGTCACCATAGTTACAATGTTCTTGTGAGTTTCACTTGTTTTGGCAGCACTTGCTGCGCGTCCCACAGCCCATTAGCTACTCAGATAAGATCTAGGGAGGTCCTAAGGTCAAGCTTAATTATGCTAAGAGGACTGTGCCCTCTAAGCTGGAACTTGTTTGTGGCTTTGCCAACAGGTCAGTCCGAGGCTTAACCCTATAGCCGCTCCCTACAATTACCAAAACTGTACTAATATAGTATGATAACACAAAAGTTGTAGGAAATATTAAAAATCTGTAAATAACAGGATTACTTCTATTATATTCTAGTATATTGTTTTCCTCTCCGGCTCTATTTTTGTTCATCAGTTTATGTTGTTCATCATATTCCACAAATGAGTTGAGATCATATGATATTTATTTTTCTCTGACTAGCTTATTTCGCTTAGCATGTTGCTCTCCAGGTTCTTCCATGCTGTTGTTGCAAATGGTAAGGGTTCCTTCTTTTTTTACTGCAGCATAGTATTCCATTGTGTAGATGTACCACACTTTTCTAATCCACTCATCTGCTGATGGGCACTTAGGCTGTTTACAAATCTTAGCTATTGTAAATTGTGCTGCTATGAAGATAGGGGTGCATATGTCCTTTCTGATTGGTGTTTCTGATTTCTTGGAATATATTCTAGAAGTGGGATTATTGGGACAAAGGGGAATTCCATTTTTTAATTTTTTGAGGAAACGCCATACTTTTGTGAATGATTCATGTGCTCTTGAGAAGAATGTATATTCTGCTGTGTTGGGGTGAAATGGTCTATAAATGTCTTATTAAATCCATCTGATCCAGTGTATCCTTTAGAGTCTCTGTTTCCTTGTTAAGTTTTTGTCTGCAAGATCTGTCCAGGGAAGTCAGAGGGGTGTTAAAGTCCCCTACTATGACTGTATTGTCAATCTCTCCGTTAAAGTCCTTTTTTTATATATTTAGGTGCACCTATATTGGGTGCATAAATGTTTACCAGGGTTATATCCTCTTGTTGGATCAATCCCTTTAGTATTATGTAGTGACCTTTGTTGTCTCTTACGATGGCCTTCATTTTAAAGTCTATTTTGTTGGATATGAGTATTGCTACTCCAGCTTTCTTTTTCTTTTCCATTTGCATGGAAAATATTTTTGCCATCCCTTCACTTGCATCCTGTGTGTGTCTTTTGTTTTGAGGTGGGTCTCTTGTAGACAGCCTATAGTGGGGTCATGTTTTTGTAGTTACCCTACACCTTTTGATTGGAGCATTTAATCCATTTACATTTAGGGTTATTGAGAGGTACTCATTTATAGCCATTTTAATTCTGTATGGCTAGGTTTCTTTCTCTGTTTCTTTTTCTCAACAATCCCTTAAGTATTTCTTGTAATGCTGGCTCGGTGGTGATGAACTCCTTTAGCCTTTTTTTTTTTGTCTGGGAAGCTCTTTATTTGACCATCTATTTTGAATGATAGCCTTGCTGGATATAGTAATCTTGGTCTGAGATCCTTGTTTTCCATTACCTTGAGTATTTCATGCCATTCCCTTCTGGCCTGGTAGCGATTCTGATGAGAAATCAGGTGTCAGCCTTATGGGAACTCCTTTGTAGGTAACAGTTTTCTTTTCTCTTGCTGCCTTTAAGATTCTCTCTTTATCTTTAATTTTTGGCATTTTAATTATGATGTATCTGGGCGTGAGTCTGTTTGGGTTCTTCTTGTTTGGGGTTCTCTGTGCCTCCTGATCTTGTGTGACTTTTTCCTTTTCCAAGTTAGGGAAGTTTTCTATCATTATTTCATCAAACACCTTCTCTATTCCTTTCTGCCTCTTCTGGTATACCTACTATTCTGATATTGTTACATTTCACTTTGTCCCACAGCTCCCTTAAGCTGTCCTCCTATTTTTTCTTTTTGGTTCTCTAATTGAGTGATATTTTCAACTCTGTCTTCTAATTCACTGATTCGATCTTCAGCTTCTAATCTGCTGTGTATTCCTTCCAATGTATTCTTTATTTGTGTTATGTTATTCTTTATCTCAGACTGTTCTTTTTTTATAGTTACTATATCTTTTTTCATACTGTTGAGCATTTTTAACATAATTATTCTGAACTCTGTTTCAGATAAGTTTCTTATCTCTGCTTCATTTATCTCTTCTTCTGGAGATTCTCTAGTTCTTTAATTTGGGTGTTGTTTCTTTGTTTCCTCATTTTGGTTGTCTGTTTGGGTTTGTGACTATGTACTAGGTAGATCCTCTACACCTCTCAATCTCTAATGCAGAACATTGTTAAAGACTGTTTCTGACTAATTGGATCAGGCAAAGACTCAAAGCCTTCAGAGACCACCTCTGTCTACATACTAATAGGATTCTGACTTGAATTGCCCCCAGGCAGTCGTTATCAGGTGTGGCAGTTGCTTCTGTCTGGAGGCTAATTGTTACTTTTAATCTCTTAAGTGGCCTCAGGGCAAGGTGTTTTTCAAAAGGGTGTGTTGACTGTCTTCCCTCCAGGCAAGGCAGATGTCCTCTGCTGTGTGAGGGAATGGCTCAGCTCAGGAAACTTGGGGTGTCTGCCTTCCAAGCTCTATCCCCAGAGTCCCCAGTCCTGGGTTCTGCTCTCACAGCTCCAGTCCACTTCACCCTCCCTCTGCCGGAGCACAAGGTGGGTGGCTCCACAGGTAATTTTTGTGCATTGGCCCTTCAAGAGGGTGCCCAAACTTTCAGCTGCCACTCCCTGGCAGACAGCGCCCCACTGCTTTTCACAGCTAGATGTTATATGGGTACCCTCCTCAGATTTGGTGCTCTCTGCTGGGGAGCCCAGCTTTGGGATTAGATCCCAGAGTTCTCAGTGGCACCCCTCCACAGCTGAGATATCTCTCCGGGACTTCAGTTGCCATCTGTGGGTGCTTGGCTAGCCCTTTCGTGCCTCCGCCCTTCCTACCAGTTTCTATGCGGTCTCCACCTTTGGTCCTTGGGTATCAGGGTTCTCTCCTGTGAGTTTTCCATTGATTATTCAGGAAGCCTTTCCATATTTCAGTTGTAATTCCAGCTTGTTCCTGGGAGCATGTCTGCGCAGCATCCTCCTGCTCTGCCTCCATTTTTAATCTCCCTCTGCTTCATTCTTTTTTATTGCCACATTTATTTATCCGTTCATCAGTTGATGGAAATTTGAATTCTTTCTACTTTTTGGCTATTATAAATAACTAGAGGCCTGGTGCATGAAATTCCCTCAGCCCAGCCTGCCCCCTCTCACAGTCTGGGAGCCCTCAGGGGATGTCCTACTGATGGCTTAGGGGAGCGGGAGAGCGGGCCTAAGCCGCAGTCTGGCCTCCCTCTGCGGGAGGTGACCAGGTGGGAGATCGGGATGGTGCCAGCCCCCATCAACTTGCCACCACTGGTTGCTGCTACCCCCCACCCCACCCCACCCCACCACCGTCCCCTCCCTCTGCCTGCTGGCATGCGCCTTGGCTGGCCTGGCAACACCTGCTCGCTGGCCCCACCCTCCACTGATTGGTTGTTCCGCCATTTGGTCAATTTGCATATTATACTTTTATTATATAAGATGCTGCTGTGAGTATTTACATACAAGTTTTTGTGTGGGCCTATGTTTTTATTTCTTTTGAAGAGATTATATATCTAGAAGTGGATCTGCTGAATCATAAGGTAACTCTTTGTTTAACTGTAAGTGCCATTTTCATTCTATTTTTAATTTATATCAATTTGGAAAGATCTTAGAATCCAGTGGGCCTGTCATTTTGTTCTTTAAAGAAAGGGATGGTCCTAACCGGTTTGGCTCAGTGGATAGAGCGTCAGTCTGTGGACTGAAAGGTCCCAGGTTCAATTCTGGTCAAGGGCATGTACCTTGGTTGCAGGCACATCCCCAGCAGGAGATGTGCAGGAGGCAGCTGATCAATGTTTCTCTCTCATCGATGTTTCTGACTCTATCCCTCTCCCTTCCTCTCTGTAAAAAAAAAAATCAATAAAATATATTTAAAAAAAAAAGAAAGGGATGAAGAAAAGGATTTTGATATTGACTGTTTGATATCACTAGTAGGTAAGTAATCTAATCCTTCTTTGTCACCATTAACACACTGAATGATACTAGCCATAAATTGAAGCTTTTATTATTGAACAAAACTTCTCTTACTCCGTATGTGAAGACCTGGGATTTCTGTTGTAAATGCAGTGAATTAGTGAGGTTTTGGTTGCTGTTACTAAAAGAAAACTGTAGAGGTCAGTAAAGTACATTAGAGAAATAGTACCTTATAGCTTCTTTTTTTTCCCTCCAAAGTTTTAATTTCACTTCTAAGAGTTTGTTCTAAACTCCTTGTAGGCTCTTATGAATTCAAAGTTTCCAAATTTATACTTTATCCTCCAGGGACCAAACTGCCGCTTTTACTGACATGTGTAATTAAAAAAAAATTAACAAAGCACTTAATATGTTTCAGGCACTGTTGTAAGTTAATTTTAAAAGAATTAGCGTGAGTTAGGTGCTGTTGTTATCCTCATGTTTATATAAAGGAACTGAGGTGCAGAGATATTAAAAAAATTTGCCCTCCTTATAAAGCAAATAAATTGCTAAGCCAGACTTCAAACCCAAGCTGTCTGATCAAGAGTCCATACTGTGAACTCTGGCTGGTGTAACTCGGTTGGGTATCTTCCCATGCACCGAAAGGTCTCTGGTTCGATTCTCAGTCTGGGCACATGCCCAATATTTGGGCTCCATCCCCAGTAGGAGGTGTGCAGTAGACAACCCATCTGTGTTTCTCTCACATTGATGTTTCTCTATCCCTCTCCCTTCCTCTCACTTAAAAAAAAATAAAAATCAATAAAATAAATAAAATATTAAAGAGTATTATAGAGAAATAGAGTCTAAATTGTGAAACAATTCTCTGTACTGCCTCTCAAATATTATGCAAATATAAAATATTACTACTTGCTATTATTACAGTTAATTAAAGCTTTTGAGAGCTTGTTTGGAGGTTCTAGCAGGGGAGCGCAGCTACTCGTATACCCTTGACCGAAGACCGGTCCTCTCCTCTGGGGGGAAGGTCGTCCTCTTCGACTGAGCGCGCAGCTTCGGGAGGGACGAACACGGATCGGTGAGGGAGGAGGGGGACACCCGCCTAGCCAGCCAGATCAGCCGAATCAACCCTGGCGATCAATGGGGTGACAGATGTCGCAGCCAGATCGCCCTCACATCCTAATTAAAGCTTTTGTTTACACAGATAGTAATCAGATTTCTGCTGAATTCTCAGAACCTACATTAGAGTAAATATAAATATTTAAAGGAGTGGAGAAATGAGAAGAAATCCTCATGTTCCCACCTAAGGACTGGGATTCTGCTAATGACCAAGAATTCTGTCCATCTTTGTGCATCATGTGATTACTGAAAGAATAAGGGAATTTTGTTTTATGTTAATCATAATTGAAGTCATAATATTTTATTGTTGGTTTGGTTAATTAGTTCTTTTTCTACCCCATCCTCCCATCCTATCCCCATGGCTAAGAAGATCCATGGCAAAGTTTAATTAAAAGTAATATTATTTTTAATTTTTGCAACAATTGAAGGGGTTCTAAGATGATATAGGATCAGTGTTGGGAGTCTCTTTTAGTCTAGGTTTTTTTCTCCTTGCTTTAGGAAGAAAAGAGGGGTGGAGTATTGGGAGTTGGTTTGCCTTAAAAAATATCCTTAAGAGTAAACATGTGGAAGAATACTTGCATACTCTGTGTGATTTTGATTGTTTTAGTTGAATGGAAATGAGTTATGGGGAATTAAAAGATAGTGGAGAGATCTGACTGGTTATTCCTTCATTCTAGAGTTGGCTCAAATAACTGTGTTGATGGCCATGCAGGAAAAATATCCAAGTGAGAGAAACTCTCATTCCACTTCACCAGGTGAGTAGTCAAAGTTTTCTGGGTAAATTCTGACCTTTGTTCTGTTATTTTATAACAGAAATTTTCTTTAAAGGACAAACTGAGCAAGCAAATATTTGCTGAGATGCTGGTATTAATACTTAATTGTTGGTTTTGTTATTGAGTTCAATAACATGGGGCTATATTGAAAGGAAAAAGAGGTCTCTCCAAGATTGTTTATGTCTGGTCCTACATGGCTTACAACAAGACCACGTGATTGATTGAGACAGTAGGACACATAAAGGATTGGAACAGAATGACTTTGGAACATAGTGCTATTTGAAATCAGAAAAACACAGCATAAATTACTGTGTTCTATGTTGTCTTTGTAGTTCTGTGAGTGGGTCAGTCATCTGCTAACCCACAAAGATTGGAATTCTTCTTGAATGCCAACAGTCTCAGTTGTATTGTCACTAGAGACTCAGGAATTTGTCTCTAGAATGGATTGACAAGATTTTGAAAACTTAGTAGATATACTAAAAGCATGTATTAAGTATATATATTAAACCTAGATAAATATATAAACACAATACACATTAAATAGATATGGTACATTTAAATAGGAAGTAGCATTCCAAAAATAACTTTTTGAATTCTGTGGTATGTATGAAAAAAAGGATATATTTTATTCAAATAAGAGTATGTTTTATTTAACTTTAAAATCCCACGGTGCCTTAAAGCAGACATTTGGTAAATAGTTGTTTTATTCGCTTAGGCATGCTGCCTTGCATATAGTAAACACTTTGAAAAGCATTTGCTGAATCCATTTAAGATTCATTCAGCAACTATTTGAACATCCGTTATGAGCCAGGCACTGTCTTAGGCTGGATTGTAAAATCTATGATAATAATCTATAATAATAAAAGGGTAATATGTTAATTAGACCAGATGTCCTTCCAGACGAAGCCAGGGCAGAGGAAAGCCCGGGTCCCGGGTGCCAGAGGGAAGCTGGTGCCAGCAGCCAGAGTAAGGAAGGCCTACTCTTGCACGAATTTTGTGCATCGGGCCTCTAGTTTCTTATAACAATTATGTGTATAATGCAAGTTTCTGGAATGTAGCAATTCCTAAGAAAGTTCAACTTCTTTTTATGGTTTTGTCTTTAGTAGTTTTTCATTTCATGAATAATGGTTAAAGTTTGATAAGGATGCTACTGATAGGACATGTGATATGAAAATTTCAGCTTTCAAACTTGAATTTTGAAATAAGCATAAGCCTCTATACACCAAACATACTTTATTTTAGCAAATTTGTCTTTACTAGTAGAATTGATATATGGAGTGGATGCATAAGAAAAGTGGTTAGTGGTGAAGAATGGAAGATTAGTAATAACAGGGAGTGGTTTCTAGCAGGAGGCCAGGAACATGGTAATACAGATCCTCAATCAATTTTTACTATTTCAAAAGGCCTGGTAAACTGTACACTGACTAGAGACGTAACACTATATAGACTCACCAAGAGGTCAAATTTCTTTGGTTCTGGCTAGAATTACACTAATTTAGTATAGTTAACACTGGCTAATCTTATGCTGATTAGAAGATCTGATTGTTGGTTATGTCTTTTATTAAAGACTAGTGGCCCAGTGCACAAAATTCATGCACGGGAGGGTGGGGGGGGTTGGGCGGGGACGGCGTAATTCTTCAGCCCGGCCTGCACCCTCTCCAATCTGGGACCCCTTGAAGGATGTCCTACCGCTGGTTTACAGGGATCAGGCCTAAACCAGCAGTCGGACATCCCTCTCACAACCCGGGACTGCTGGCTCCAGCCGCTCACCTGCCTGCCTGATTGCCCCTAACCACTCTGCCTGCCGGCCTGCTCGCCCCCAACTGCTCCCCTGCCGCTGGCCTGCTCGCCCCCACATGCCCCCCCGCCAGTCAGATCACCCCCAACTACCCCCCCTGCTGGCCTGCTCGCCCCCACCTCCCCTCCCCACTGGCCTGCTCACCCCCAACTGCCCCCCTGCTGGCCTGCTTACTCCAAACTGCCCCCCCACTGTCCTGATCACCTCCAACTGACCCCAACTGACGGCCTGCCCACCCCTAACTGACCCCCCTGCTGGTCTGCTTACCCCCAACGGCCCCTGCCATCCCATCCTGGTCTGATCACCCCCCGGCAACCCAAGGTCCCAGCCCCTCCTTTTTTTCTTTTTCTTTTTTTTTTTCAGCACCTCCTTGAGTGGAGGCCAGGGCCGGCTGGAAGCAAGTATCTAGGATTTATTTATCTTCTATAATTGAAACTTTGTAGCCTTGAGCGGAGGCCAGGGCCGGCCAGGGCAGGCGGGAAGCTTGGCTTCCTCCATTGCCGGGGCAACCCAAGCCTCCTGCTTGCTCCAGCTCCGTGGCCAGCCACCATCTTGGTTGGGTTAATTTGCATACTCGCTCCTGATTGGTTAGTGGGTGTGGCTGGTGGGTGTAGTGGAGTGATGCTTAATTTGCATGTTTCTCTTTTATTAGTGTAGATAGATTACTAGAGGCCCAGTGCACAGATCCGTGCACGGGTTGGGTCCCTCTGGGTGGTCTGCAGGGATCGGGTGGAAACCCTCAGTCCAACGCCACCTCCCAAGGGGAGTGACCTGTGGGATTGGGCTGAAACCGGCTTTCCAACATCCCCCAAGGGGTCCCGGATTCCAAGAGGGTGCAGGCCAGGCAGAGGGACCCCACCAGTGCACGATTGGGCGGGATGGGATCGTGGGAGGGCTCCAGGGCGTGTCTGGCCCATCTCGCTCAGTCCCGATCAGCCGGACCTCAGCAGCAAGCTAACCTACCAGTTGGAGCATCTTCCCCCTGGTGGTCAGTGCACGTCATAGTGAGCGGTTGAGCATCCTTAGCATATCATTAGCATATTAAGCTTTGATTGGTTGTTCGTTTGTTCTGCCATTCGGTCTATTTGCATATTACCCTTTTATTATATAGGATTACATGCCCTGACCATTGTGGTTGGAACGTTATCCAATACACCAAAAGGTGGTGGTTTCGATTCTAGATCAGTGCACATGTCCCAGTTGTGGATTCGATCCCCAGCTGGGACATGTACAGGAAGCAACCAATTAATGTTTCTCTCTCACATCCATGTTTCTTTCTCTCCCTTCCTCTCTAAAAAAATAAATATAAATAAAAGACTTTCATTTTAAAAAAAAGATTATTACAGATTACTGCATGTATATAGATTCTTTCAAATCAGACAGTTCACTGTTACCCAAAGGATAAAAAGAGTCTTTTGGTAAAATTAGGTTTCCTTCAGTAGAATGCAGAAATAATGGTAGCAAAGAATGGAGCAAAAGTAGAAGGAATTAGGTGGCTGGGAAGAAGGGAATAAGATGATTTGTGTTCAAATATTATTGGCTTCCTGCTAGATCAGAGAATCTGTAGAACCATATTTTCTGATTTCAATTTAAACTCTGATATTTTAAAGAGTTAAGTAAAAAAAAAAAAAAAAAGGAATTAAATAACTGCCATTACCTTTTATTGTTTGTTTTGCTTTTTTTCTGTTTGTTTTGTTACATGGGTCATCAGTTACAATTTAGAAAAATTATAGTGGTTTTTAAAAAATAATTTGAGCCCTGGCCTGGTAATCAGTTGGTTAGAGCATTGTCCTGATATGCCAAGGTTGCTGTTCCATTCCCGGTCAAGGCACATACAAGAATCAACCAATGAATGCATAACTAAGTGGGACAACAAACCTATGTTTCTCTCTCAAATCAATAAGTAAAAAATTTTTTAAAAATAAATTATTTGTATTTAAATAAATTATTTAATTTTAAAAAATAAATTATTTGTATTTAAATCTTTGCTAGTAGAGTCAAATAAATTTCATCAGCCTTATATCTTACCCACTCAGAAACTTTAGTGGTTTGTTTGGTTGGTTTGGGGTGTTTGTTTGTTTTTTGCATTGCTCTCAAAAGCTCTTCAGGTTCACTTTCAAGACTCACCTTGATCTGGATTCACCCTGCTCATGAGGGCACTGTGGTTCAGTCAAGCAATGGTTTTCCTGTTACCCTAGGGAGCATTTGGAAACATACTGGGTAGTTTCAGGTTGCACAGTGATGGTAGGATGGAGTGGGCTACTCCTGGCATTTAGTGGATGGGGACCAGGAATGCTAAATCATCTTTTATACATTGAAGAATTGTCTTGCCCATAAGAAACCTTGTGAGAAGAAAGAATGTGGGTATTGGGATTAGAACAACCTAGGTTCCAATCTCAGTTCTATCCTCTGTAAAATAGGGGTATTAATATGATAATACTTTTCGGTAAATAGGTAAATGAGATCATATTTATAAAGTGCTGTGGCTTCTAGATTTCAGAAATGGTAGCTACTATCAAATATTATTGTTTTCTGTCTCAGTACTCCTGGATTCCTGGTAGGTCTTGGTTCTGTCTTTGAACATTCTCACCTCTCATGCTATTTCCATTTAAAATTAACAAACTTAGAGTTGCTGAAATAGCATCCCACCCCCTTCTCACTGCACAGGAGAGAGAAGGGGGTGGATGCTACTATTTCTCACAAGTTTAAGTGATTTTTCAAGAACAGTCTTGTGGGGTTGCATCAGCTGGTTCACTCTAAAGGTAGAAATGCTACTTGTTTCAGGTTCCATTGTGATTAAGAAAAGCAGTTCTCTGGGTTGTGAATGGCAGACTCCAGTTATCTCGGAGGCCTTTCGGAGCCGCTTCAGCCGCTGTTCAAGTGTTACTGACAGTGGGGACACAGCCATTGGCACGTCATGCTCAGACATGACGGAGGGTAAGTTTGGATTAATAATTTGATTACCAATATGTGTTGTCATTTTCAGATTATGTTCCAGGTGTATTGTCATTTCCAGAATGTTCATAAGTCAGTCCACTAAGTCTGCCTGATTCTTCTTCCATGCTTCCCACAGCTGGTTCCTTCCTCTCAATTTCTCCGGTTTGTCCTATCACAAACAACTTCTAATCTTTCCTCAAATCATTTCCTCTACTGCCAGATTAATCTTTCTAAAAGCCTGATTTCCCTTTTCTGCAATCCTCACTTGTTTCCATTATTTACAGGATAAAATTCAGAGGCCTCAGTTCTCTTGTGATCTGGCCCTGTGTTTTTGTTGTTTGTTTGGATTTTGTTTTGTTTTTGCTGCAAAAAGCTTTATAGTTTCCATTTGTTCAGTTCATGGGAGAGGGCTTTCAAGGTGGTTAAAAGAATGGCTAGTAGTTTTCGGGGAGAGGCTCAGGTAAAAGCCAGACTTCTCTAAATAAAAACAACATATCTCATATACTAAATTTTGAAAGCCTATGAAAATTGTGCAAGGTAGTGAGCCCTTTCAAAATAAGTGCTTCTATTTTAAAAACATACTTCAGGTCTAACTTTTTAGTATTTTGTAAGAATCAGGCAGTTTCCTTAATATAAATAAACAAACCCAATAGACAAGTGACAAATGCTGACAAAGACTTCACTTCTGTCATCCATAGGTGGACCACACTCACCAAGAAATTAGAAAAACTATGTTTTCCTGGGTCAGATAATACCTTTTGGCTTCATTTTGGCATTACTACTTCGGGTGTTATAGGCTCAAAACTGAATTTGGTGAGTCTAGAGAGAGAGCAAGTGGTGCTGTGGATGGAGAATGGAAAGAGGTGTTAACTAACTTCAACATATTAGCAGCCCTTCGTAGCAGTCACTCTCTTCTGTTCCAAAATTATATTTTGGGAGCAGGAACTGTTGGTGAGAATGGATACTATTGTGCTGTTACGGAGGATTTTTAAAAATATATTTATTTTTTTATTTCAGAGAAGAAGGGAGATAGAGATAGAAACATCAATGATAAGAGATAATCATTGATCGGCTGCCTCCTGCACGCCTCCCACCGGGAATCAAGCCTGTAATCCAGGCATGTGCCCTGACCAGGAATCGAACCATGACTTCCTAGTTCATAGATCAGCGCTCAATCACCGAGCCACACTGGCCGGGCGTTATGGAAGATTTTAAGTAGAGAGCTTCCTAGTCTTGGAAGTCCCTTTTTAAAACAATATTATTCACTATTGAAATGTTTCACAACCTACATATTATTTTATTTTTTTTAAATGTGTTTTTATTTTTTACATATATATATATATATATATATTTTTTTTTTTTTATAAATTTTTTTTTTGGTACCTTGGACGGCTCTGTCTTGCTGCCTTTCCAGCTAACACCCACCAATGGAGCCACTATCCTGACCTTTATCACCTACAGTACTTTTGCCTGTTTTATTATTATTTTTTAATATATTTTATTGATTTTTTACAGAGAGGAAGGGAGAAGGATAGAGAGCTAGAAACATCGATGAGAGAGAAACATCAACCAGCTGCCTCTTGCACACCTCCTACTGGGGATGTGCCTGCAACCAAGGTACATGCCCTTGACCGGAATCGAACCTGGGACCTTTCAGTCCGCAGACCGACGCTCTATCCACTGAGCCAAACCGGTTTCGGCTAAATGTGTTTTTATTGATTTTTTTTTTTTTTTAGAGAGAGAAGAAAGGAGAGGGAGAGAGAGATAGAAACATCGATGAGAAACATTGATTGGCTACCTTCTGCACTTCCCCTACTGGGGATTGAGCCCACAACCTGGGTATGTACCCTGACTGGGAATCGAACCAGTGATCTCCTGGTTCATGGGTTGAAGCTCAACCCTGAGCCACACCGGCCAGGCTGGTCTTGGAAGTCTTCATCATCACCAGTCTACCTATTGACTAGTCCTGTATTTAAGTTGTGGGACATCAAAAACATTCTTTGACGGAAATGTCCCTCTCTCTTGGTCCTGAGAGACTAATGCATATTATTAGAAATTACTTGTTTTTTGTTTTGTTTGCTTGTTTTTAGTATGGCCTTTTATATATATAAATCTAAGATCATCTGAGTATAGGAAATTAGATATTCTGCATACATTATAAGGGGTAATTTGGCTTGCCTGTGTTTTTAAAGAGCTGCTTACAAGCTCATATGAGAAGATGGTCGCTCATCTGTACTCATATAATTCTAGGAAAGGTTATAGTATCTGTCCTTGGTAGCTGAGTGTGTTCTGTGTTGGTTGATGGAAAGAAAAAAAGAAACAGATTGGTAGTCCACTCTTTTCGTGGTAGATGTGTTTGGTTTAGAAAAGAGTCCTGGACATAATTGAAAAGGGAAGACATTTCTATTCCTTGTCCCCTTACTCAGTTTTCTGCCTGAGTAAGGTAACAGGTATGTTTCCTTGTTTTCTTGTAGCCCACTACCCTGGCATGTTAGGTACTGTGACCTGTAGTCTTCTTCAGAGTAGCACTTAAAAGTTGGAAATAGGAACCTTCTGCGGCAGGGCTAATAAGAGTTGTCCTCCAAGACTAGGAAGGAGCTAAAAGAAACATAAGTCCAGTCTGAGGGAAAAAAATCACAGTTGGATACAAACAAAGGGGTAAGTGAAAGGCAAAATATAAAATAGAGCATTTCAGTGTGTACCCACTTGAGAATGCTCACTGTGCTAGAGTGAAACCTGAGAGTTACTAAGAATAACTTCACATATCCAGGCAGTCACTTCTGGTGTGTGGGAGAGAGAACAGAATCTTGATTCAGATGCTGTATTCCCTGCCTTGGATATAGAGCTGCACTATCCAGTTTGCCTTATTCTTCAGATGGTTTAGACTCATTCCTCACCTTCACTGGGGAGCTTTTGGAGGTCACAGAGGATCTTGCAGATCTTGGAAAGGATGTTTTTATTAGATTGGATTATAGCTTAGAGGTACCCAGCTCCCAGAAGAGTAGGACCTAATCCATTTCCCTTAAGTAAGTGATTTTTTGTTTGTTTTATTTTTCTTATTTTTAAAAAATATGCTTTTATTTATTTCAGAAAGGAAGGGGAGGGAGAGAGAGAAACATCAATGATGAGAGAGCATCATTGATTGGCTGCCTCCTGCATGCCCCCTACCAGGGATTGAGCCCACAACCCAGTCATATGCCCGGAATTGAACCCGGGACCCTTCAGTCCACAGGCCAATGCTCTATCCACTGAGCCATACCAGCTAGGGCTGATTTTTTTTTTAAGTTCAGTTTTCAGCTTTGTTGACTGGCAAGATTTCCTATTAAAATACAAGGGATAGAGTGTAAATTGAAAGTGAAGCCAGTGTCGCCTTTTGTTGGTTTACCTTGTGAATAGCATTTGAGAACCTAGAACACACATCTCCCAATTAAGCTGTTGTGTCTTTTTGCCTGATATTTGTGATGATAATGCCTCTCTCCTTGGTCTCAGGATAGGCAGAGAACATCAGACATAACAGCTCAACTCAACCAAGCTTGCTGCTTTGATTTTGACTTATGGAAGACTATTCTCTCCACAGATTTTTGCAGCTCAAGTAGCAGTCCGTCTTTCCAGCCCATCAAAAGCCACGTGACCATTCCAACAGCTCATGTGATGCCTTCTACTTTGGGGACCTCTCCTGCCAAGCCAAATTCTACACCTGCCAGACCCTCTTCCTCCAAAATCCCTTTGTCAGGATTGGCTGAAAGTGTGGGGATGACAAGAAATGGAGACCTCGGTGGAATGAAACATTCTCCAGGCTTATCTAGAGATTTCATGTATCATTGTGGTACTGCTGGAGAAAATGGAATTGAACGGTCTTGGTTTCCAGCAGTGGGCCATGAAAGAGAAGAGGAGATGAGGAAGTTTGATATTCCCAGTATGGAGTCTACCCTTAATCAGTCGGCAGTGATGGAGACACTTTATTCAGATCCTCGCTACAGAGTCCACTTCCACAACCTAAGAACCGACCCAAACAAGGAGTTATACAAAGGGTTGCCTGAGACCAAGAAGACACCAGACAGTGGTGTGGTATGTGAGCGGAATGGACTACATCCTAGCAGCAGTGGGTTGCTCCCTTTGGGACTCCAGCCTGCTCCTGGACTCTCCAAGCCTCTATCCTCTCAGGTGTGGCAGCCAAATTCTGACCCTTGGCATCCCCGAGAGCGGTCTTGTGAGCTCAGCACTTGTCGGCAGCATCTGGAGTTGATTCGTTTACAGATGGAACAAATGCAGGTAGGTAGAGGTGCTTCTTTCCTTGGATTTTGGGGTTCGGTACAGATCTTTGAACTTGTGTAGGTTGTGTCTTCTAAGCTTTGACTCTAAAGAAAACATTTGTAAGAAAGAGGGGAAATGTTTATAGATAGGAAACAAAGGCTGTGGATGCCTTTGAATCTGTTGGTGGTCTAATTAAATACCAGATAGGTTCTCCAAAGTAGAGGGTTACAAGAGAAGACCCAAAAAAGTCACTAGGTTAGGTACTTTTACATACAGAATCTTACTTAATCCTTATAGCACCTTAATGAGGTATATGTAGAAACTTACCAGGTTCTTAGACTAATTAATTTGCCCAGGGTCACAAAGCTGGTTAAGTGACAGAACTAGGGTTTAAAAATTGTCTTTGAATCCCTATGCTTTTTCCACTATACCAGTTTTGTGTTTTTTAAAAAGTCCGTGGGCCACTTAAGAGTGGGAAGGAAAGAAGCTGAACATACTCTTTTTTCATAGTTGTTGAGGATATCTTAGCTCTTGGTTTGCTTCTGTTGCCCGATAATGAAAGATAACTGACCTTTTCTTAGAAACTAGAGCCTTTCTGAGCTGTGTCCAGTTGGCTGAAATCTCCCTGGCAGGTTCTTTCCAGTCATGCATCAGAGCTAAAATTATTTCGTAAACACTGGGCCTTCTTGGTCTGAGCCAAAATGAGCCTTGACTACAGACCCAGGATACTGCTCAGGTGTTTTCAGGTGCCTGTGAGTCAAGATCAAGCCCCTTTGGACCTGCTTGTCTTTCAGCTTCAGAATGGAGCCTCCTGCCACCATCCTGCTGCATTTGCTTCTTCACTGCCCATGTTAGAACCAGCACAGTTGGTCAGCATCTTGAACAGTAATGAGCACCTACTAAAGGAAAAGGAACTCCTCATTGACAAGTAAGAGAGCAAAGGTTACCTACCATAGACCAGCTTCTGTTCTCTCAGCCCCCACTGATGACACTTAATGAATTTTCCTCAAGGGTAGTACATTCCCCTCTGTTTATGTTCACTCCTTGCCTCATGGTAGATCTAGGTTGATAAGCAGCCTAGTCCTCTAGCTGACTAATATGATAGACTAATTGTGTATCTGTAGGGGCTCTGGGAGTGCCTAAAGTAGGCAGCGGGTTCTTTGCAGCTGATCTTTCTTCATTTCCCCTCAGTCAGCTTTCTCATTTGTTCCTCCTCCAGCCACACAGTACTGCCCAGAATCCAAGGTCCTTGCTTATATAGTATCGATTGTACCCATCTAAGGAAAGTGGGGGCTTATGTTTGCAAATTGGTTAGAATCCTGGACCCTATTCTTCTGGCTTTTGCAGACAGAGAAAACACATCTCTCAGCTGGAGCAGAAAGTGCGAGAGAGTGAACTACAAGTCCACAGTGCCCTTTTGGGCCGCCCTGCCCCCTTTGGGGATGTCTGCTTGCTGAGGCTGCAGGTAAGCATTGGCAATTGGGTTGGCATTCTGCTTGTATCTTAGCTATGTTTGGCACTGTTAGGTATCTAGGAGATAAAAAAGAAACCAAGTGATATAAGGTGTCTCTTCCCTCAAAGAGTAATAAACATCCTAATTATAAAGCATCTCTTGTCCTGTCCATGTGGGGGCAGAAAAGGCTTGGGGGTAGAATCAGGTGGAAGTCCAGATGCTTTGGTGTCAGGACATACTTGGGAGAAAAGGAAGGCAGCGCAAGGTACATTGTAAGGTCCTAGAGTTGGGTGATGTTCTGAGAAGTCTTAATCTACCAGCCCTGGCCAATGGAAGGAGAGGCAGATGTAACAGTGTATGTAGAGCCATTTTAATTTTTATCTTCCATGTGTACGAGCAACTTAAGTTTTGAAACCATATTCTCGCTGAGGTCATTGGCTCTAGAAGAAGCCAGTTTTGTTGGCCAGGCTTCTCTGCAATTTGGGCTTTTGAGTGATGAGTATAGACAGATTATAGTACTGGTTTTGCCACCTAGTGGGGACTGTTCCATCTTATAGAATCAAATCTATATATATACATAAGTCTAAGTGACCGTTACTGCCAAACAACTGGGACAACCGGTTGACCAGTTGTTATGAGAGGGAAGGAGGAGGTGGGGAGGCAGGGAACCGCGCAGTGGTGGGGTGCTGACGTGGCGTCGGTGTCCAGCATTCATTCCTCCCACACCTGGCCCAGTGACCATGGCCTCCTCTCCTGACCCTGCTGGGGCCTTTGGGCCCCGGGCTGGGACGGGGAACTGAGGGTACGTGGCGGTGGACACAGTCCCTTTCCCAGGGGGGCCAAGGGCCGTCTTCCTCCTTGGGGGCCGGCGGCCAACCTCCCATGGTCCCTTACTTCCATCCCTTCTCCCAGCTGGCAGGCCCTGATCAGTCTGGCCCCAATCGGCCCTGATGGCTGGCCAGGTTTAGGGACCCCACCAGTGCACGAATTCATGCACCGGGCCTCTAGTTGTTGGATAAAATCTAGTTCAGTTCTCTAATTTACTGATGAAAAAATTGAGGCCCAAGAAGGAGGAAGATCCTTTACAGAAAGAGTGCCGGACAATCAGGCCTTGAGCCCTTAAGTTGAGGTCTTCTGATGTCTTGTCCTGTGTTCCTTCTGTTATAACTCCTCAGGTATTGCCTTACAGCAGTGGTTCTGAAATGTGAATGTGCATCAGAATCACCTGGAGTGCTTTTTTAAAAAGATTTTTTAAATTGATCTTCAGAAAGAGAGAGGGAGAAACATTGTGTGAGAGAGATATATGTAGTTCGGCTGCCTCCTGAATACCCCCTCCCAGGGATCGAGCCCACCACTCGGGTGTGTGTCCTGACCAGTAATCTAACTGGCAACCTTTTGGTGCACAGGACAACACCCAACCAACTGAGCCACTCCAGCCAGGAACCTGGAGGGCTTTTTAAAACACAGGTTAAGACCCGACCCCAGAGTTTCTGATTCAGTGGGTCTTGGAATGGGGCTCAAGACAAATTCCCAGGTGATACTGATGCTGTTAGTCCTAGGATCACATTTTGAGAAGCACTGCTTGAAATTTTCAGAGAAAGATAATATTTGACCATGAAGTCTGCTGGGATAAGTAAATTACATGGGACTGTAAGAGTAAGGAATAGATCATTGATAATCTTTCTGCAGGAATTACAACGAGAGAACACTTTCTTACGTGCGCAGTTTGCACAGAAGACAGAAGCCTTGAACAAGGAAAAGATCGAGCTTGAAAGGAAACTTTCTGCTTCAGAAGTTGAAGTCCAACTCATCAGAGAGTCTCTCAGAGTGGCGTTGCAGAAGCATTCAGAGGAGGGGAAGAAACAGGAAGATAGGGTGAGCTAAGGAGTTAATAGCTCTCTAATTCACAAAGGAGTTGACAGTCAGCCTTCTCCTGCCAAACTCTAAGCTGTTTCTTGGAACCAGGGGGAGCCAATTGGGTCAGACCCTGCATTGACTTCTCATGCAGAACTGGTCTCCTAGAACTGGAACTCCTTCTTTCTGTTTCATTTCCACAAAACTACCACAGTATAAGCCCTCACTGCCCCAGGTTCTGATGGGCCACCAGGTGACCTGGGTGGAAAACCGGCCTGAGCAGTCATACCAGATGCTACTATTGCATGATGTTTAAATACCTATGGTAAATTTGCACCATTCAGCCTGGTTTCTCTTCACTCTACCTAAAAAGGAGAAGAATTCCATGTGTGCAGCCAGCTTGGGAGTTTTTACATTTTTGCCATTGCTCTTAGAATTGTCTTTGGGTGAGCTTGGTTGTCATAGAAGGAGCTGATTGTAAATCTTTTTTTTTTTTAAGAGAGAGTGGAAGGGAAGTGGGGAGAGAGAAACATTGATGTTGAGAAACACATTGATTGGTTGCCTCCCACACGGGCCAGAGAACCAACCCAGGTACTTGCCCTTGACCAGGAATCGAACCCACGATCTCTGGTGCATGGCCTGCTCTCTAACCACTGAGAACACAGCCAGGGCTGATTTAAAATCTTTTGGTTCTATTCACAGCTTTCTCTAATGCAGATGTTCTAGCAGTGGGAGCAGTTTAGTAATGTTTAGTTCTGAACCATCTACATCAAAGTCAACTAGAGCAGTGCTTAAACTTTAAACTTTAATGTGCTTAAGAGTCACTTAGGGTAAGTTTAGAGTTGACTCACATATAGGGCTAGTTTTAAGGTAAAGTTTAGGTTAAAGTTAAGTATAGTTTAGGTTTAGGGTTCGCTTGGGCTAGGTTTAGGGTTATGGCTGAGGTTAGGTATAGGGTTAAGTTCTGTTAGGGATAGGGTAAGATTTAGGGTAAAGGTTTGGTGTAGGGTTGAAGCTTGGTACAGAGATAGGGTTAGTGTTAAGGTTGGATTTCAGTTTGAGTTTAGGTATAAGGTTAGTGTTAGGATTAGGATTGAGATTAGGTATATTGGTAGGGTTAGTGTTATAATTAGATTAAGGATAAAGTTAAGATACAGGTTTAGGGCTAGGATTTATATTAGGGTTATAGAGATGGTTAAGAATAATATTGTTATGGGATTAAAGTTAGGTATGAAAGTTAGTATAGGGTTAGGATTGAGGTTAGGAATAGCATTAGGTTTTGAGTTAGAATTAGGGTTGAGTTTGGTACAGGGTTAGGGTTAGATATAGTATTAGGGTTGAGGTTGGTTTAGGGACAGGGTTAGGGTTGAGGATAGTACAGAGTTATGTTTCTGGTTAAAGTTAGTGATAGAGAGTTGAATTAGGTCTAGAATTAGTGTTAGGATTAGTGTTGGTAGGTATAGGTTTGGATTGGAGTTTTGGTTAGGGTTAGAGTTACAAAGAGGATTTATAGTGTTGGGATTAGGATTAAGTTTAAGATTAGGTACATTGTTAGCATTAGTGTTACGGTTAGGGTGAAGTTTAGGTATGGAGTTACTGTTAGGATTAGGTTTAGGATCACAGTTAGGTTAGTGTAGAGTTTGGGTTAGTGTTGAGGTTAAACATCAGGTTAACTTTTGTGTTAGTTTTAGGGTTAGTGTTGAGGTTAGCTATAGTGGGTAGGGTTGGGTTTAGAGTTAGGGATAGGGTTGAGTTTTGGTGTAAGGTTAGTTTTAGGGTTAGGGATGAGTTTAGGTATAAGGTTAGGGTTTCACTTAGTGGAAGAAGTTAGATAGTTTTTGTATTAGGGTTTAGTGTTAGGGTTATTAGGAGGGTTAGGTATGATTTAGTGTTAGGGTTAGGTTTAAGTTGGGTTTAGGTATATGGTTAGGGTTAAGAGTAAGGTTAAACTTAGTTTCGGTTAGGGGTAGGAAAAATAAAAAAGAATTACTTGACCCTAGCCAGTTTGGCTTAGTGGATAGAGTATTGGCCTTCGGACTGATGGGTCCCAGGGCACTTATGCAGGTTGTGGGCTCGATCCCCAGTAGGGGGCATGCAGGAGGCAGCCGGTCAATGATTCTCTCTCATCATTGATGTTTCTCTCTCCCTCTCCCTCTCTCTGAAATCAATAAAAAAAATATTTTTAAAAAATTACTTGGCGATCTTGTTTAAAATGCAAATCCAACTTCAGTAGTTCTGGGAGGGGAAGAGGCCTGAGAGCCTACATTTTAGCAAGCTCCCAGGTGATATCGGTGCCTCTGGTACAACAAGGACTTTGAGCGGCTTGTTATAAAAGAAACTTAGCTTGGCCGGCGTGGCTCAGTGGTTGAGCATCGACCTATGAACCAGGAGGTCACGGTTCAATTCCTGCTCTGGGCACATACCCAGGTTGTGGGCTTGATCCCCAGTGGGGGTCATGCAGGAGGCAGTCGATCAATGATTCTCTCATCATTAATGTTTCTCTCTCTCTCTCCCTCTCCTTAGCTCTCTGAAATAAATAAAAATATATTTAAAAGAAAGAAACTTTTAATCTAAATAATACATATATCTAAGGTAAATAATCAAATACCAATAAGTTTATAATAAAAGTTAGTTCTATGCCTAGTCCACTCCATAAAGGTATTCATCTTCAACTCTTCTCTTTCTCCTTATATATACCTTTACATATATGAATAGTATTCTTTTTTGTTCTTTTGCTGTATTTATTTATTTAGTTAAAAAAAATAATTTTATTGATTTCAGAGAAAAAGGGAGAGGGAGAAAGAGATAGAAACATCAATGATGAGAGAGAATCATTGATCGGCTGCCTCCTGTACTCCCTTTACTAGGGATCGAGCCCACAACCCAGGCATGTGCCCTTGACTGGAATCGAACCTGGGACCCTTCAGTCTTTAGGCCGACGCTCTATTCAAACCAGCTAGGGCTTATGCTGTTTTTATTTCATGGATGTAGTTAGCTTATTTCTTTGATTATATTGATTATACCTTTTGGGATACCTGCACCTACTTATAGTGTTTCTTGTTTCCTTCAGGGCTTTTTATTTTGTTTGGTGACTTTCATGTTAGAGTCTTGGCGATCCTTGAATAAATGGATATTCATATTTAACCCTTTGCACTCGCTTTTTTCTCGATTCCTTTATTCTAATGCCAACCGTGTCGAGTCACACTCGACATCCGAGTGCAAAAGGTTAAAAAGGAAGTATTTAAAAGATGGATGGAAGCTCTGGGTTCATGGTAATTGCCTGGTAGACTTGTCTATAGTATGCTCAGACTTAAACTGTCATTTCTCTTGGGAACCTTCAAATATAAGTGTCTGCATGTCTTATCTCTCTCTAGAAAAGAATCTTCAGCCTGTTCCATGGAACAGCTGCGGGCAGGAATGCTTTTAGCCGTTAGGTTCTTGACACTGAGAACAAGATTAGGTTTAGAGTCCCACAGTTCTGTACATTGATTTTTACTGGTACTTATTTTCAACCTCACAGTCTGCCTGCTGTGATTGATATTCCTGAGTCTGGAATCTCTCATTTAATTTCTCCAGAGATTAAATCTCCATTCTCCTGTTGAGAAAACCTAGGGTGAGGATGGTATCCAGCTAACTTGTATATAGACTTGCAGTAAATCCCCCTATTTTTCAGATCTGTGGCTGATAACCTGCCTCAGGAGCACCTGGTGCCTTCAGTACAGAGGTCATTGGGAGTTGTGAAGAGCACACTGTTTTCTAAATTTTAATTCCCGCTGCAGATTATAACTCCTCGGCTCCAAGTCATTTATCCCTCCAGCCACTTTCATCTTCTGAAAATATATTCAAATGTTTCATATACTTTGTCTCCTCCTCTGTTGACTTTTTGGTTTGTTTGTTTGTTTTTATTGATTTATTTAGAGAGGAAGGGAGAGGGAGAAACATCTACGTGAGAAACATTAATCGCTGCCTCCTGCATGCCCCCTACTAGTGATTTGTGCCCTGACCAGGAATCAAACCGGAATGCATGGGACAGCGGCTAGGGCCAGACAAATTATTTATTATGCAGAAGTACTTGGGCAGTTTTTGAAAACAGCCCAGGGAGCTCTTCTTCCTTGTCTTTGATTGGAAAGTTCAGGTGTGTTAACTCTGCACTTTATGCCCTAATCTCAAATGGCAAAATTTGAACCACTTCCTGCCTTCATTGTAGTAGAAAAATATTTACAGCTCTAAGGACAGAGACAATGGTCAGTTAAAAAAAAAGTTTATGTTCAGGTTCCTGTGAAGGAGTCAATGGAGACAGATTCTAGACATTTCTTTCCCTAGGTCAAGGGTCGTGATAAACATATCAATAATTTGAAAAAGAAATGTCAGAAGGAATCGGAGCAGAACCGGGAGAAGCAGCAGCGTATTGAAACCTTGGAGCGCTACCTGGCTGACCTGCCCACCCTGGAAGACCATCAGAAGCAGAGCCAGCAGGTAGCAGCAATGTCTGGGCACACCTGGGCAAGCAGGGAGTGGCCAAGCCAGGTGGACTTTCTCCGCCTCTGCTGTATGCAATTACCCCGTGGTTTCCTGAAAGGAAAATCCCCAGTCATGTCAGGACACAGCTGGGCTAGCAGTTTTAAAAGACCCAGACAGTCTTTTTTAGTTTGTTGACCTAAGCATGAAATCCTGTCTCTCAGCTTAAGGATTCTGAGTTGAAGATCACAGAGCTGCAGGAGAGAGTGACTGAGTTGGAGAATTTGCTGGAGGAGACCCAGGCAGCCTGCAGAAAGAAGGAGGTTCAACTGGAAAGTCTGAGACAGACAGAAGCAGAATTCTCCACTGGACATAGGTAAAGATCCCTATGAGGTTGAGGAAGTGGAGAGCTAGGTTCTGGTCCTGGCTACTCCATACTACTTGTGTGACTGCTCTAATCTCTACTTCTCTGAGCTTCATTTTGTTTGGATTGTGAATAATAGAAAAACGACCTATGTCTTTGAGATGGAGTATGGGGAACATAATGGTACAGTGGGAACTTGTCATTTTATCCTTTAGAAGGGTCCAACTCAGTGCCTGCCATAATAATGCTAGATAATAATCCTTGAGTATTTGTGTTGAATGAATGAAAGCACTTTATAAACTGGGAAATAAGTTGTCTGTATATTTGCAAAAGTAGATCCTGGTGCTGAGAACGGGGGGTTATCCACATTTTGAACCTTGTAAGCTAAAGACTACCAGCAGAATCTGTTTCTCCTCCGCACTAGGGATTGCTGTTGATTGCCACAACAGGTCCCGAGAACAAAACAAAATACCGTAATGTACTCTCAGGGTGTCTTGGGAGCCTCCTTCATGTTAATAGCAGTTTCTGAAAATGTAATGGCTGTGTTTCAACAGCTTCTTGGATCAAATCCAGTTTCTAATGGGATGGATTGGATTTTTCATCCCAATATACCACAGTGACCCTGTTATTTATCTTAGCAGATGGGCCATGATGAAAGTGACTGTAGGGATCCATTAGGGGAGATCATTGTTTGGAATCTTAAGTGAAGTAAGGGGACAAAGTTGATTCTGCCCCAAACTATGTATACCAAGAAAAAAGGAGATTTTTTGTGTTTTCCAAAGTTCTACAGTATACATGTATGACTTTTATCATCTAAATACATGTGATTTATGTTTATTTTTAGATATCAAAACAAAGAATAAAAGCCTTGGGCAGGTGGCCATTGTATAGATAGTGGCTTCTAAGAAAGAGAACTCATATAGACTAAGTAGTTTCAGTGTGCACACCTTCCATTACAACAGACCTAATGTATCCTCAGCTGTGGCTCAGAAGGGCCAAAGTGTTTTGTCCCAAATATACAAGCAGATCAGGAGTCAGAGCCGCATCTCTGACTTCAGACTTCTTGAAGAGGCCACTGTCTTTCAGCCTGCAAGATGAGCAGTGTGTGGAGGCGAGTGGAGAAGGTCCAGCCCAACAGGAAGAAGGTCCAAAAGTGGAACTGGAGTCCTGGCAGAAGGAATGTGATTCTCTCCGAAAGGTGACTGAGGGTATCCAGGCTGTAACAGGTGGTAGGCTAAGAGGAAAGAGAAATGTGTGTATTGGGAAGGAACGATGAATTTCTGGCCCTGGGCCATCTGTGTTACCCAGAGCTTTTCCCTCTTTTCCGAGAAGTCACTCCTGCATAATAAGTTTGCATTTTAGATTATTCATTCTTATGACAGGTAAGAAAGTGATGGGAGGACATGCCTCTGAACATTCAGACTGGATGCTCCAAAATGGTGCACTTCATTCATTGCTCCAGCCCTCCACAGAGTCTCTGGCACTGGACAGAGGTCTAACCACTGATGTGGCCCTAATTCAGCAGAGAAGGAGCAGTCCAGGGCCTGTTGGTGAGACTGATCACAAATCAGCAAAAAAGAAGACCCAGAAATAGTTCAGAGAATACCTGAGGTCTCAAAGAACAGGAAACTGGGCCTATTTAGGTCCTCTCCTTCAACATTCAGTGTGAGAAGGCTATAAGTAACAAACATCACAGCCCTGGATAAGGCAGGTTTTGTTCAACTGAATTTTTATAAATCCCGCTGCCTAGGCCTCCGCCCCCAGAGACTCTGATGTATTTAGTCTGGTTTGGGGCCTGAGCTTTAGGATTTTTTTTTTTTAATATATTTTATTGATTTTTCACAGAGAGGAAGAGAGAGGGATAGAGAATCAGAAACATCGATGATAGAGAAACATCGATCAGCTGCCTCCTGCACAACCCCCACTGGGGATGTGCCCGCAACCAAGGCACATGCCCCTGACCGGAATCGAACCTGGGACCTTCCAGTCCGCAGGCTGACGCTCTATCCACTGAGCCAAACCGGTTTCGGCTGTTCAACTGAATTTTTAGTCATGTCCTTGACCAAAGAACAAGAATGTATGCTGGCTATATATAAAGTTAATTCCACTGGCCTACCGTCATCAGGGTGAGGTTGTCTCTCACCCCCAGTAGTAATAAGTCCACACTCATTTGTGTGTGTGTGACTGGAGCACAGGAGTGTGAAGTTGGTTAGCCTATCGGATAAGGAATTGGGTTATATTTCTATAGGTAGATTTAACTTGTCTTCACCCTGATCTCACTATTGACTGGCTGGCTGTAGCCAGTAGGGCTAATAGCCAAACTACAGGTCCTAGTGTAGCCTCTTGCCCTCTTGCCTCCTACCTCAACATCAACCTGTGCTTATAGCCTTCCTTGATAACTTTGCCTTTCAGATTGTGGAAAAGCAACAGCAGAAAATGGGTCAGTTACACTCCCAAGTACAGGTGAGCTGGAGTCCTTGGGATATGGTGGGCAAGACTTAATAATGGAATCTCTAGAATTCAGCCAACAAGTTGCCATACAATTTGTTCAGTGTTAGGAATACAACAAGAATGAGATCCAGTCAGTGCTCTTAGCCTACAATCTTGTTGGGAAAGGGTTTCAGCACAATACTGTGAGAGCAATGTTCATGTTACCCTAGGGGAGGATAGAAGAGTTGGTTGGGGAGGAGGAGATCAGGGGTTTCTGGAGGTCATGACCCTTGAGGGAGGAGGAAGAATTAGGCAGGCAGAGAAGTAGAGCTGGAAGGGATGGTATTGGAGCTCCAAATAGAAGGAACAGCACAGGTAGGAACATGGAGGCATGAAACAGCAGGGTTTTGCACATGGAGCTGCAAGCAGTGTGATATTGTTGAAGTAAGATGGTGAATGGAGAACTGGGCTATGGGTGGAATTTGTCTCCAATTAAGTTAGCTTTTTAAAAAATATATGTTTTTATTGATTTCAGAGAGAGGAAGGGAGAGGGAAAGAGATAGAAACAAACATCAGTGATGAGAGAGAATCATTGAACAGCTGCTTCCTGCACGCCCCCTACTGGTGATGAACCTGCAACCCAGGCATGTGCACTGACCAGAAATGAACTGTGACTCCTGGTTCATGGGTCCGATGCTCAACCACTAAGCCACACTGGCCAACTCCTTCTTTTTTTTTTTTTTTTTTTAATTGATTTCAGAGAGGAAGGGAGCAGGAGAGATAGAAACATCAATGATGAGAGAGAATCATTGATCGGCTGCCTCCTTCATGCCCCCTACTGGGGATCGAGCCTGCAACCCAGGCATATGCCCTTGGCCAGAATCAAACCTGGGATCCTTCAGTTCGCAGGCGGACGCTCTACCCACTGAGCCAAACCAGCTAGGGCAGTGGTCGGCAAACTCATTAGTCAACAGAGCCAAATATCAACAGTACAACAATTGAAATTTCTTTTGAGAGCCAAATTTTTTAAACTTAAACTTCTAATGCCACTTCTTCAAAATAGACTCGCCCAGGCCGTGGTATTTTGTGGAAGAACCACACTCAAGGAGCCAAAGAGCCACATGTGGCTCGCGAGCCGCAGTTTGCCGACCACGGAGCTAGGGCAATATATTGATTTTAGAGAGAGAAGAAGGGAGAGGGATAGAGAGAGAAAAACATGGATCAGCGACCTCCTGCATGCCCCCTACTGAGGATATCTTGGTTCATGGGTCGATGCTCAACCACTGAACCATACCAGCCAGGCGGCTTTTATTCTTTAGGTAGGTGTTGGGAATCTTCTAAAGCATTTAATTGGAGTGTGGTGTGGTTAAGTTAGCAATTCAGGCTTTGGTATGAAAAAGATTGCACTTGGGAGAGAGGCAAAGCAGGAGACCAGTGAACTGCTGTGAAAATCCTAGTGAGAGATGATGAAGGAACCTGGCATATGGCAGCATTTCTGTGAATTTTAGGAGGCAAAATTGAGAGGAATCAGCAACTGTCAGAATGTAGGGGATTGAAGAATAAGGAAAAATCAAAGAGAACTCTTGGTTTCTATTTGGGCCAGAGTGGGCATGTCCTTAATTGGGTTCTCTAAGAAATCCTAGGTAAAGCAGGTTCACTCAGGTTCTTTTTGGACTCTAAAAGAGGTTTCACACTAAAATGGATAAAATGCACTTACTCTGAGGAGCAACAAAAGCTGCAATCCCGCCTTTGCCATTATGTGGGTCAGGCGATGCCTATTTAGTTCACCTAATTCATATTTCAAGTCCTATTAGAATATAGTCAAACCAAATATAGTTAAAATTTTGAGTTTTTAGTAGAGTTTTAATGGCTCTATGTTTTCTGGAACCCTATGTTCCACAAAGGTTGCAAAAGCTTAACATGTTAAATGGTACATTTAGCCATGATGAGACTTCTCAGGCAAATTAGGTGAATTTGCTGAAATTATGTGGATTCAGGATAGTTGCATTGGGTATTTCATGGTGATGAGATGTTCTCCTGGGAAGTTAGATGTTTTTTATTAATACAAATGGAAAAATTCAGATTTTTACAATATTGTATTTGTTCGAATCAGTTACAAAATTGGGAAATTGGAATGAATAGAATAAGAAGCAGAAGATAATAAACATAAATACTTACCTCCCTCTGGCTACCCCTGCACGCACACACCACACACACACATTACTGTCTAGATTTGGTGCCTGTGGGAGTGTTCTCCTACCCCTTCTCATCTGTGTAAAGCATTTAAAACAATATTGTGAGGGGCTTGGGCTGTGAGCTCCTTAAAGACTGGCATTCTTTTCAGTACCTCAGTGCATGTCATAGTCATCAGCAAATACTGAATTTGACCTAATGGATGTTCCCTGCCGTCAAGAAAGTAATTGTTTGCCCAACAGGTGTGGCTCAGACCTGTGAACCAGGAAGTCACAGTTAGATTCCTAGTCAAGGTACATGCCCAGGTGGCGAGCTCAATCCCCAGTGGGGGGGCATGCAGGAGGCAGCCAGTCAATGATTTTCTCTCATCATTGACATTTCTCTCTCTCTCTCCCTTTCCCTTCCTCTCTTTAAAATCAATGAAAAAATCTTTTTTAAAAAGAAAGTAATGTTCTAGTGGAGGGAGGAATCGTGCACAACCAACAAAAGCACTCATGATCTCTGAGGGAAGTATGAGTAGCAAGGTGAGGTTATGATTAATTGAATCTGATTTGCAGATTGAGGAAAGCTGGGGTGGCCTTGGAGGAGGTTTCCTGGGTGACAGGCAGAACAGAAAAGTCTGGGTGAAGGGGAAGAGGAGTGAGCAACAGTATTGAAGCTGGAGCCTTTGGGGATGAAGGCCAGCCAGTTATTCCGTGTGGCTGAAGTGGAGGTTGTGTGGAGGGTAAAAAGAGATACGGCTGTAAAAGTAGGTAAGGGCTAGACTGGCCTGGAATGCCCTGCTGAGGAACTAGTCTCTTACTTTGTACATGGTCACTGGCTATAGGAGGGTTTCAATCAGGGCTGTTCTAAAATAATCTCTTAGCACAAGTGTGTAGGCAGGGTAGGGCTTTACTATATAGTCCAGGCCAGAGGTGATATGGTCTGAACCAGACTTGTTACCCCTGGTGTGTTCTCCCATCACTCCTTGCCATGGAATTTAGAGCCTAGAGCAGCAAGTGGCTCAAGAAGAAGGAACAAGCCAAGCCCTGAAAGAGGAGGCCCAGCAGAGGGAGACAGCCTTGCAGCAGCTTCGCACAGCTGTGAAAGAGGTGAGCAGCATCAGCTAGTCCTTCTGGTACTCTGTCTGTGTACCCTTCCCGCCCCTACTCCCACATGAGCTCCCATGTTTGAAAGGTCCCTGCTGAGGGGTGTGTTTTTTTGGCAGAGGAATAAGAAGGGACATTGCATCATCTTTTATATTAAAGGTCCTAAGCCTGTCTTAGAGTGGCCATAATTACCCAGGAATGCTTTTTGTATGTGGAAAGTCACTCTCCCTTTGTCTTCCTACAGCCACAGATTTGTAGGGTTGGGAAGGGAAGGGTTCAAGAAGACCGAGGGTTTGGTGGTCCTCATGGAGTAAACAGCTATCAACCGGGGGGCAACCAAGATCAGTGACCAAGTACCTAGGAAGGAGTCTGCCATTGCAAGGATTGTCACATGGCTCACTGTGGGTGAAGGGGTAATTGTTCAGTGTTTTTAAAATAGAATAGAGAGGGAGGGAAGCAGAGTGGGTTAAGCTGTTCAGGGTGAGAGAAGGAAAGAGAGACAGGTAATACGTGAGTAACTGGTCTGTGTAGTGAGCCCAACTCCACTGAGGTGAAAGTCCGAAAAGGAAGGATAAATTACAGCACTGTGTTCTCCAGGTCCCCAGCCTCTCCAGCTCCCCACCCAGTGTCCACTAGCTGTCATGTCTTTATTGCTCCTTTTATTTCTCTGACACCCTCTGATCAGACTGGCTGGTGGCCACTTTTATCAGGGTGGCAGGGAGAGATTGAAACCAGTGTCTCCTCAGATTTCACAGTTCACATTAAGCCTTCTCTAATAGCCTGGCTAACAGTGTTGGCTGAGGGACTGGCTTCAGATAGAGTTCCGAGGGGCGGGAGTATCTTCTCTGGTTCCTGACCAGAAACCTGGAGGCTGATGACTCAGAGCCTTCTAGGGAGTGGTTTCCTCTCCAATTCGGGAGTCCTGTGGGCCTGGCCTGCCTACAGGAGGAAGTAGGCCTGGTATGGAGAAGGGAGTGGTAATGCTAAGTCTGTAAGTAGGGATCGGGAGGAGAGACATCTCCTGACTCACACCCTTCACACACATGTATATCCACACAGGTACAGATACACTGCCTTTCTCTGGGCCTGGGTTAATATTCTTGCCCATCTATCCACTCAGCTTTCAGCACAGAACCAGGACCTGATTGAAAAGAATCTGACGCTCCAGGAACACTTGCGCCAAGCTCAACCAGGGTGCCCATCTTCACCAGACACGGCCCAGCTGGCATTTGAGCTGCACCAGGAGTTGGCCAGTTGTCTTCAAGATCTGCAAGCTGTCTGTAGCATTGTGACCCAGAGGGCCCAGGGCCACGACCCCAATCTCTCCTTGCTCCTGGGCATTCACTGTGAGTCCTCAGACCAGTCTGGGACCCAGGAGAGGGGAATGGCTTTCATTCTCTCATCCTCATCCACCTTTCCCATCTTTATGGTAACGTGGCAACAGGGCTATGGAGGCTTGGTCACTGCCCTCTGAGGGTTTGTGTTTTGTAAAGTAGATGTTCAGGAAATCTATTTTGGAAATAGGCATCTTTGGGGGGAGGGAGGGTCCCTGGGTACGAGACAAGCAAAAAGTGGCCCTTAGGCAGCAAGTTTTCAGCCCACTATCCCCAGCTGCTTTTTTTAAAGTGCTGTGTCTCAAGACTATGGGCCTTACTCCCTCCACCTGAAAGCTTCCCTTGACTGACATTCTCTCAAAATGCTCTCCTCCCCAGCTGCACAGCACTCAGGGACTCCACTAGATTTACAGAAGCCGGATGTAATCAGGAGGAAACTAGAAGAGGTTCAACAGCTGCGCCGTGACATCGAGGATTTAAGGACCACCATGTCAGATAGATATGCCCAGGACATGGGAGAAAACTGTGTCACGCAATGAGGAATGCTGGGCGTGGGACAGGTTGTATTCCCCAAAGAAGGATCTGGTGTGCCGAGAGCCCAGTCCAGCAGGTCCTGCCCTGACAATCTCTTGCCTCTTGTTTGCTGCTATTCCCAGAGAGAAGGTGTAGAAGGGAGGTAAGAGCCTGATCTGGGGCCAGGGGCTGACTAGGGAACTGTGCCTGCCCTGTCACACACTGGCTTTGCCTTGTTGGATTGCATTTGTCCTGTCATCTTGATTCATACTGTGAGGGTGAG
Organism: Eptesicus fuscus; assembly: GCF_027574615.1. Taxonomy (NCBI): domain Eukaryota; kingdom Metazoa; phylum Chordata; class Mammalia; order Chiroptera; family Vespertilionidae; genus Eptesicus; species Eptesicus fuscus. The sequence continues at coordinate 15,917,852 of NC_072481.1, forward strand.
TTAACTTTTGCAGGTCACCTGATAAGTCTTCACAGACTATTCCCAGCCCCAGGCTGATGTCAAAGACTAACAGGCTGCTCATTTCCCTTCTCCATCCTTTGGGGTGGATCTACATTCATTCCCACTCCATACCTTGGTCCTGCTGTTGCCCAGAGTTCATTAGAGGGGCCTGGAAAGGCTGAGTACAGTAACAATGGCCATTTAAGAATTCTCAGGCCCAGTACCAGCCTTCCTGGGAGCTGAGCTGGCTTTCTGGGCTTACTTAGGCCCAGTTGCACTGCTGCTTTCTCAGGGCTCTTGTTGTCACAGACACCTCAGGGTGACCTATTCGTTAGCATAGTGCCCACATAATTGGAGGCCAAGGATTATAGCCAGGGCTCCATCACCTGTGCCATTTTATAGGAGACCCCCACTCTCCAGCTGCCCTGTGGCCTTGGCTCCCTTCTTGGTTTTAGGCCACCCACGTAGCCCCCTTCTTGGATTGTGAGTGCAAACTCTTCCCTGTGGTTCTGGGTTTAGGCAGGATTTCCCCCAAAATACCACAGGCAACTGTCAAGCTGCTCATCCCCTCACCCTGGGGCTGGGGCCAATGCCCAGCCCTAATTTGTGCCTCTTTGGTTGGGGGGTTCCTATTAATGCTCTGGGCTCCTTGAGAGTTTGGAGGTCTAGTTTTCCGTGTTTTCTGGGTTTTTTGTTTGTTTCTCTGGGGCCTTGGAACTCTCTGCTTTCGGTTTTCTCTTGCCTCCTCATTTAAGGAGCATCGATCTCACAGTTGTTTGTATCTGATTACCCAGCTGGCCCCAGGCCCCCTCAAGAGCTGGAGCCCAGCCCAGTGGAGGCCATGTGTAGGTATGGGGAACACTGAACAGTTATAGGAGCCTCAAACAGCAACCATGAGATTCTTGCTAAGCTTTGTGCTGTCAGGGCAATATCCTAGACCTCACTCCTGGGTCTGAATGAGACTCCTTAAGTGTTTTTACAAGTTGTGTTTTATTTATGGAGTGACTTATCCCTTCCATTCAGAGCAGCCCCACCCAGCCATCCCCTTAGCCTCTGGGCTCTGCCTCTGCTCCTGAAAGCAGACCCGCCTGGTTGGTCTCCACCCTGTGTTGGAAGCCCAGCCACCATGCTCACGGGTATTTTTCCTCGTAAAGTTTATAAGCAGTTATTTATATGCATTATTGTTATGTCAACTGGTTTGTATTGCCTATTTTGATTACAAAATAAAAATTTACAGACTCCTCAGTTTTCCATTGCCTTCCATCACCACAGTCCCTTACTCCACCCCTTATTTTGGCTTGTTGAAGTCAAAGCCTGGGAGTTTAGCCAAGTTCCCAGACAGCAAGGAGGGACCGTTGGCAGGTCCAGCCTCGTGTCTGTATCTCTACTTCTCTGTTGTTCTGTGGGGAAAATTAGATCTCTTCCCACACAACTTGCTATTGGGCAAAGCTGCCGTGAATCATAGAACAAATTTGCCATTGGAAGGAGTCGGTAATCCTCAGAGAGGAAGTCAACTGCCACCAGGAGGAAGTGGCTTCCCCAGCGCGAGCCAGGGAGCTAGGGTTGCCTTCCTGGGGGGACTGCTCAGGGGCAACATGCCCAAGCCCAGGCAGACAGCAGTCTCTAAAGTTGGGTTGGTTTCTGGAGTCCGCTCCCTCTGAACCCCTGAATTTTTCCTGAGAGTAGGAGTGTTTTCAGAGTGCCATCTGCAGCTGGAGTTGGGGTTGAGCTGGGTTACCTCAAGATCAGCTGTGGGTCTTTTTTTTTTTAAATATTTGTATTGATTTCAGAGAGGAATGGAGAGGGGGAGAGAGAAACATCAGTGATGAGAGAGAATCATGGATCACCTGCCTCCTGCACGCCCCCACTGATGATGGAGCCCACAACCCAGGCGGGTGCTCTTGACTGGAATCAAACCTGGGACCCTTCAGTCTGCAGGCTGACGCTCTATCCACGCAGACAAACGGAGCTGGGGCAGCTGTGGGTCTTGAACAAGGAGTCCTGACACTGACTTTCCGGAACTAGCAGCCTCTTGGCCTCCATCTGGTTCCTTGAGGGCGTGGCCCTGTCTCCTGCCGCCACCCTTCCTTGTCTAAACCTGTAGGCGTGGGGAGGAACTTGGGGGCAAAGCAGGGGCTGTCCCTGCCTTGGTGTGCCTCCTCTCCTGACGCGTTAGCCATATTTGGGTGTCTCCTGGTGGGCTTTGTGGAAGGGCCCCTTGGAGCCAGTTCCCTAGCTTGGGAACTTTAGGTTTGAACACAGCCTTCAAAGTTGAAAGCCCAGAGCTGGCTGCGCTGTCGTGGCACCGGGGATGGGAGTTGGGTGCGGCAAACCCAGGCGAGGCTGTGGAGGCGGCCTTTGCCAAACCCTCGCCCCTGCCCTCCCGGCCTTTCCAGCCTGGGGGCCCTCCGCAGCCTCACACAGCCCTGATGAGAGAAAGGGCCAAGCGGGCAGTCCAGCGTGGGACTGGGGTCCCCGGAGCACCAGCCCTGAGGGGGAGGGGAGGGGACTTGCGGTGAGCTGGGCGGGGTAGCGCAGGCCCGGCCCCGGCCCCGCCCCCGCCCGCGCCGCTCATTGGTCCCGAGCGCGGTGACTCCCGGGCTGAGCAGGAAGGAAACCGCTCCCGAGCGGCAGCGTCTCCCGGCCGTGCAGCTGCAGCCACCGCCGCTCCTCCGCCAGTCCGTCCTCCCGCAGCATGAGCGGCCTGCGAGTCTACAGTACGTCGGTCACCGGGTCACGCGAAGTGAGTGCTTGCCGGGGGCCCACTCTGGGGGAGAGCGTGGGCGCCGGGATCCGCCCCCGGGGCGAGGGCGGGGCGGGGGCCGCGAGGCTCCGGGCACGGCCTCCTGGGTCGGCTCCCACCATGGGCCTCACGGCCCCAACGTGAGAGCCTTCATCGCGCATTCTGGGGCCTCAGCAGCACCAGCATGAGCTGCCCGCGCCCATCCTCCGTCACTCGGACGCCCATTCTCTGCACCCCCTTCCGGGAGACCCAGACCGAGTCCTTATCTTGCCCTTCTCTTTCACCGTGTGTGGACCAGGGAAGGGGTGGTCCCTTACCAGCCTCTACCCAGGCCTACACTGCCTCCCCACCGCTGAGCTCCTGGCTCTACCCACCCTGAGCTTGATCCCACTTCCCTTCATTCTGACTTCCCTCTCTCATCCTTTACCACCGCAAGCCTGACTCATCCTCAAAAGTCCCAGTGGTCAGGACAGGGGGACAAAAGCTCCTCGCCACACTCCCTGTCTGCCCAGGGTTCCTTTCCTCCACCCCAAGTCCTCCAGCTTGCTCATAACCCCTGCCCACCTTCTGCCCCCAGATCAAATCCCAGCAGAGCGAAGTAACCCGCATCCTGGATGGGAAGCGCATCCAGTACCAGCTAGTGGACATCTCCCAGGACAACGCCCTACGGGATGAGATGCGAGCCTTGGCGGGCAACCCCAAGGCCACCCCACCCCAGATTGTTAATGGAGACCAGTACTGTGGGGTATGGGCCTGGGGTAGGGGGTGGGGGGAATGTATAGATGGCAGAGTCAGACCTGAGACAAAGCACCAGCTCTCAGGTGACCACCTCTCTCATCCCTCCCCCAGGACTATGAGCTGTTTGTGGAGGCTGTGGAACAAAACACGCTGCAGGAGTTCCTGAAATTGGCCTGAGCCAAGCCCAAGCTGGCCAACTGCATTCCCTCCCCGCATTCCCCCAGCCCCCAGCCATTGTGGGCCATGAAGGACCTTGTGACCAACTCCCTGTTATTCCTAACCTTCTGACCTTGGAGCCCTGTCCCCCAACCCAAGCCTCTCCTCCTCCCTTTAACTGTAGACCCCCCCTCCTCATTCAGAGGCAGCATTCCTGACCCAGTAGTCTCAGAAATTGTCTTAAGCAACAGCCCAAGTGCTGGCTGTCTCAGCCTGGCTCTGGGCCTGCCACCCTGCCTGGCACTGGCTAATGGGCATCTTCGTTGGTTCCATTAGCCTGGGCTCTGCCAAAGGCCCCGCAGTCCCCAACTGGGAGCACCCTAGAGACAATTAAATGTCCCATTCCATTGGTGCCTTGTCTGTTTGGTGTTGCCTAGACATCCTGAGTTCCTGCTCTGAGCAAGGCCGGTGGGTGTAAGTCGGCTGAGGCTGTGCTGCTGTGGGCAGGGCAGGTCGGTTGAGCTGTACCCCCGTGTGGCACTTGTGTGTGATAGTGCATGTGTTTGGATATGTGGCCAGCACACACATACCTGTGTCGACCAATAGTTTCTGGAAACTGTGGGTGGGTCCCCTTCCAGTTCATATGCATGTGATGGTCCATGACACACCTGTGTCCTGGTGTGTGCTGCACATTTGCATGTCTGTCAGTAATGTGGCTGGGCCATGTGGCTGTCTGCCTGTGTTCCAGCAGGTTGGCTCAGTGTGGGTGTGTCATGGGAATGGGTACACAGCTGTCGTTCTGCCAGTTTGGGGGCCGTGCCTTTGTGCATAGTGTTGAAGTGTCCCCACCTGCTTGTGGTTCTGTGCATATCTGTGTACAGGCATCTGCTGGCTGCCCCAGCTGAGCCTGTGCTGGGGCCCACCTTCCCTTCGCTGGATCCGCTTAACCCTTCTGTGGAGAAAGAGGAACCGAGAGGACAAAGACCCAGCAGCCAGGCCTGCCAGCTGGGGCTCAAGTTACTGAGAGGGCAGGTCGGCGCCGCCCCCTCCCCGCCCCACAGGAGCCTCAGGAAGCAGCTGGTGTTGGGGGCGGGCGCTTTATTTGGGTTGGGAGCTTGGTTGGGGTCCAGTGGCGGGCGGCAGGGCCCGGCTCGGCCGCAGTAGCAGAGCTGCATTGGGCACCAGTCCTGCGGCCTGCAGCGTGAGCTCATCCTCGCGGTAGACTTTGGGCGGGAACGCACTGACGATCTCGAAGGCGTTTGGGTCCATGCCCCTGGGGACCGGGCAGAATAGATCAGGTCAGGTCGTGGGACCTGGGACCAGAGACCCACTGCCTCCTCCGTTGTGGCCCTGCACCCACCTGGCCTGGGCTAGCAGGGCTCTCACGTCACCGACAGTATCCTCAGGCCACATCATCAGCAGGAAGGCCTGCTCGCCGTTCTCAGACTTGATGCGCAGCACGGAGAGCGGGGGCACAGGCGACTCGGGAGACTCTTGGCTCCTGCGGGCCCAGCGGCCTTCAGTGCCCCCACAGCCCAACCCCCAGGTTCCCACCTCTCCACTCTGCCCTCACCTCTCACGCTCAGCAGCCAAGGCAGGCGTCTCCACCATGATCTCCTGGACCGGAAGAGGCCATGGGCAGCAGTTCTGGAAGGCATCGGTGGAGTGGACAGAGCCCTGAATCCTGCCAGTCACACCCCACCCCCACCCTTAGAGGGGACTTGTTCATGACGGGGAATTTATTAAACCAATGAGCCTAAGGGAGAGGTGGGGTGTTCTGTGTGAAGGAGAGTGCAAGCAGAGGCAATGGAACGGAAGCTTTGGGACACTGCCCCGTAATTCCCCCCCAGAAGACTTGAGATCCCTAAGTCTAGTCGGGGGAACTAACCCCACACTCATGATGACCAGGCTGGATGCTGAGGCCAGTGGGTCAGGGAAGATTTCCCTAGGGAAGTGAATGGAGGAAGAGGAGGAGTCCTACGAGATGGAATGGGGGCAAGGGTATTCCAGGCAGCATGGGAAGGTCCCAGGTCAGGGAAGACTTCTGAGAGGAGATAATACTTGGGGGAAGTGTCAGTTTGTGGGACAAGCTGGGAATCAGGTTGAACTGGAAGAAAGAAAAGGTTAGGAGTGGGGAGCGGGGGGGAGAGTAAAAAGATAGGACTTACCCAAGAACCACCAGAGGGTTTAATAAAAAGCCAAGATCCAGTTTACATTTTTAAAAGGAGGCTGGTTAGGGGAGGATGCTTGGCAGGTCAGGAGTGGACGTGGGAGGTTAGACCACTGCAGTTGAGGGGGAGAGACATCCTAGACTAAGATGGTGGGCCGTGGGAATGGAGAGAAGGATGGACCCAGGAGAAGTTCTGGGGACCAACAGATCAGATAGGACTTGGCAATGTGGGGCAAACGAGGTAGAGAGTCCTGGGAAACAGGTTTGCTACCTGTCACAGGAGGAGGAGCAGGCTGGGGGTAAGGAGGAAGATGAGTAGTGTAAGGGCTCTCCAGAACTCAACTGGCTATTTTGGGCTGGAACTTGAGGGGGCGGCCTAGGCCTTGGGCCCACCTCTGGCCTAAATTCTAACTTTCCCCCCTCTTATAGCCACACCCTTGCCAACCCACCTGCTCTCTCTGTCCCAGTCCTGAGCCCTCACCAACTCGTTTCTAGAAGACAGTGGGACAGATCTGAGACACCCATCTCTCCGCCTAGACCCTCCTCAGGGACCCCCGAGTCTGGGCCTCCACACAAAACACTGCTGTGGTAGGCTGGGCCAGGGCTGATGGTAAAGCCCCCAAGAAGGCTGGGGGAGGTGCCCCGGCCGGTGTGGCTTGGTTGGGGCCAATGCTGAAGGCAATTGATTGATGTTCTCTCCCTCTCTAAAATCAATTAAAAAAAAAAAAAAGGAAATCTTGCCTTTAAAAAGGAGAGAGAGACTGGGGGAGCTAGGGTTGGCCTCACCTGCAGGGCATGCCGGATGGGGCCCCGGATGTCAATCACCTCGCCTTGACGGATCACAAATTTGGGGAGCCTGTTCAGAAACTTCTCAGGGGTCATCCTGGAACCTGTGGGGAGGGCAGTGGGAGCCTTGTAACAGGGAGGGACTGAGAGATGATGGAGGAGGCCACCTGAACCTTGTCCTGTAAGCACCCCTGCCACCGGGCTCAGCCTTAGGGCCAACCTCACCTGGGTGCTCCATGAGTGGGGGCTTGCGAATCCTCTGCATGCCTGTCACTCGGCCCTCACCTGGGAATGGGTCCAGCCCATCCTCTGGGTAAACCTGATTGCGCAGGTCACTCACCTGACAAGAAGGAAGGGAGACAGCGGCGGCAGGACCAGATCTTCAGTCTGGCTCCACCCCTACCCCTGCTTGCCCAGGCCCCAGGAATAGGCCAAGGGATAGTCTGATGCAACCCCTATTTTACAGGTATGGAAACGGGCTCTGGGACAGAGCAAGAGAGTTGTAGTCATGCTATTGCATACATGGGCCCTTCCTGCAAGCCCTCACTGGAACCACAGTCCTGACATCCTCCTCAGAAAGCCCCTTCGGGAGCCGGCAGGGAGGGGAGGGATGAGGGTGTTAGGAGAGGGCAAAGCTCTTGCTGCCTATGGTTTGCAGTGCAGACCCCATCATTGCACATATCACCTCCCCAGGAAGGCACTTCTCCTGAGCCCCTGTCTTGACATGGTCCCCCAATCATGACTCCCACTATTTTCCAAGCCATGGTGGTCCACACTCCCACACATGCTGTCATTGTGCAACTAACACACCACCCTCTGGGACGTTGCCTCATGTGCTCCCATCACAGCACCCTTCATCTTACACACCAGCAGGGACCAGCTCCATCTCATGTGCATTAGCCCCAATATATTCCGCTGCCCTGCCCCTCCCCCCACAATGGCACTACCTTCCATCCCAATCAGATGGCTCCCGGGGCCTCTAGGGGGAGCCCAGCTACTTTTGCACAGACTCCTCAGGGACTCCAGGCAGTCAGGTTGTCCCAAATGCTGGAGGCGGGGCAATGGTTGAGGGCTGTGCCTTCTACAAGTTGTCTTGGCTGCTGCTATGTCAACTGTGGCCATGGCAGCATCCCACTCCCTTCCCAGCCCGGCTTCAGGCTCACCTTCCTGAAGTTCATCAGATCGGGTCCCCCGAAGTGGGGCATCTGCTTCAAGCCTCAGACTGGGTGATGCCTGAGGAAACTGTTTATCCCCACCACCTCCCAAATCCCCACTTAGGGAGTAGCTGACTGGTTTGAGGAGCAGCTCATCACCTTAAAGGGGACCCCATCAGGGTACAGGCGCTGGAGCTCTGCAGGGAAGAAGCCGTCCAATATGTCTCGGAGGCAGCTCTATAGCGGGGAGAGGAAAGGTAAGGACTGGGCCTCAGGCTTACCCAGTGGATCATACTCTGGCCCAGGACTTAGCAGAGGTGGGGATGGGAGCTCTGCAAGTTTTGCATAGGACTGAGTGCCCATAGCGGGTAAACTGGGCCCCGCCATCTCCAACTAATGATGAACAGAGTGGGGAGCACCAGAGGCCTGTCTTCCCTTCCCCCAACTCTTACCTGTGTGGAGGGATCATGGAATGATCGGAAGGGCCCATCAAATATCATCATGCCGTTCCGGTACAGCTTCAGTGGGATGGGCTCAAGATCATGGAGCCCACTGGGCATTGGCGTCACCTGGGTGTCACCGTCTATCACCAGCTCACTGAGATCCTTCAGGCTGGCCAGCAGCCTGTCAAAGTCCACTTCAGGGGGCACCAATGAATCCGCTGGTAGAGGATAGACACCCATGAGCCTCTCTTCTTGGATGCCATGTGCCCTAGCAGCCCTGGCTTCCATGCCCTCCCCCATAATGAGCAGTGGCTTTAGCATCTCCTTAAGTGACCACCTGGGGAGGAGGAAGGACAGCTAACACTAGATAATAATAGCTATCTTCTATTGAACACATACTTTTTATTATTATTGATTTTAGAGAGGAAGGGAGAGAGAGATGGAAACCTCAATGATGAGAATCATTGATTGGCTGCCTCCTACACACCCTACAGGTGTGAGGGGATTGAGCCTGCAACCTGGGCATGTGCCCTGACCAGGAATCGAACCGTGACCTGGTTCATAGGTGGACGCTCAATCACTGAGCCACGTCGGCTGGGCTATTGAGTGCATACTTTGTGCTAGGGGTTTAATATCCATTATCCCATTCTCTCATCCTCCAACCCTGTGCTGTAGGGCTATAATCAGTCCATTTTTCCGATGAAGAAACTGAGGGTTAGAGAAGATTAATGGCATGCTTAGGGATGCACAGAGGAAGAGGCAAGAGCAGGATCTGATCTGTCTGTGTCAGGTGCTGGGTTAGCAGCTGGATTCCAAGAAGATGACCATGTAAGGGCTAGCTGGGAACAAGCACTCTGTCCAAGTTAGCTATTGTTACCAACTCGGCCTTGCGAAAAATGGACCTCAGGCCAACCCAGAGGCTGTGAGGCAGGGGTTATTTATCTCCATTTTACACAGAGATAAAAAATGACTTGTCCCAGGCCCCCAGGCAAGTTAGAGGAGGGGCTGACTCTAGAGTCTGTTTCTCTCGCCCACCTGCACTACCAGGAGAAAGAGGTCGCAGTAAGGACAGATGGCTACTAAGGAAGATGTCCGAACAGCTGCTGGGCAGAACAGATGTGGGGCAGATCTTGGGTGGGCAACTATTTCTGGGTCACAGACCCTCTGAGAAGCTGACAGAAGCTCTGGCCTCCTGTTCTGAAAAACTGTGTTGCATATACAGCCGTGCATACGCTGCAGGGGGTGCAGAAGGGGTGGTGGGACACCCGTGACAGATGCCAGAGCAGAAAGGGCAGAAGGCAGGGGCCTGTTTTCAGTCCTTGAAAGGACCTGGTTCCCCAGTAAGTCATCTCCCAGCGGGTAATCCTCACCCAGCGGTGACTGTTCGGGCCTTCTTGGAAGCTGTTTTTCACCAGGACAGCCACCCTGCCACAGGATGTGGGTCAGGGCTCTGGGGACCTAATTCCTTTCCCCACAGTAGTAGTGGCTACACCAGGGGAAGTACAGATGTGGGTGGCCATTTCCTGTTGCCTTTGTGCTGCTGAAACAGTAGGCTCCTGCTGTCCTTCCCCTCCCTCTCCTTCCCTTCCCTACTGCTGTAGGGGCTGCACGGCCCCGGCTCATCCCGGCGTCCCTGAGGCTCCCGAGAGAAGGTTCCGGAACACAGCATCCCTGGTCTGAGTCAGAACCATGTCAGGACGCTGATTCCCTCTAACAACTACTTTCAGAACACACTGGGAAACCTAAAAACAACAGCAGAACAGCTCAGCTTCAGCGTCTGCCCTGCTCCCTGTATTCTCTCAGGTGGGGAAAGCGAGGCCTAGAAAGGTGAGGCCAAGCCGACGTGGCCCAGGCAGACCCGCCGAGCAGGGCCAGGAGGACCATCGGATCTGCTGCCTGATAGTCCAGCTGCCTCCTGGGGCCAGAGGGCTTTTTCTGGGAGCTGACAGGACATGGGGTGTTTGCCAGGGGAAGAGGCAGGCAGAAGCCCAGGGGAGGATGCCAAGAAGATATGAGAGGGAGTCCCGCCGATGTGGCTTAGTGGTTGAGCATCGACCCATGAACCAGGAGGTTATGGTTGGATTCCTAGTCAGGGCACATGCCCAGGTTTTGGGCTGGATCCCCAGTAGGGAGTGTGCAGGAGGCAGCCGATCAATGATTCTCTCATTAATGTTTCTATCCCTCTCTCTGAAATCAATAAAAACATTTATAGCCAAAACCGGTTTGGCTCAGTGGATAGCACGTCGGCCTATGGACTCAAGGGTCCCAGGTTCGATTCCGGTCAAGGGCATGTACCTTGGTTGCGGGCACATCCCCAGTAGGGAGTGTGCAGGAGGCAGCTGATCGATGTTTCTCTCTCATCGATGTTTCTAACTCTCTATCCCTCTCTCTTCCTCTCTGTAAAAAAATCAATAAAATATATTTAAATAAAAATAAAAACATTTATAAAAAAATAATGAGGGGGAAAAGGTTTGCTGAGAAAATCAGCCCAACAGGTCTCAGCCCGTGGGCTCTGAGTGGAGAAGGGAAAGCAGGGTGGGCAGGGCGGTCCTGGGTGGAGCACTGCGCAGGTGAGGCACGGAGTCCCTGAGAAGGAACCGCAGCTTTGGGCAGAGCAGGGCTGAGAGGAGAAGGCAGGAAGAGCCCGTCATAACCAACACAAGCCGGCAGAAGCCTGACCCAGTGCAGCCAGGTGACCAGGGATAAGGCGGGTTAGAGGTCAAGTGAGGCATTTCCTCTCTGAGCTGCAGCTTTCCTCTGCATGGAATGGGCAGATAATAGGAATCGTCAGCCTACCCACAAAACCCAACTGTCTACCGGGATGATAACAATGACTCGGTGTTTACTTCACATCGAGCACCAGGGGCAGGTGTGCCACTCCCGTTCTGCAGACCAGGAAGCTGGGCCTCGTAAGGCACCATGCCCAGGGCCATGCAGCGTGCAGGATCGGGTGACGCTAAGCCTGTGTTCTCAGTGACCACACGCTGCCTCTCAGTGTTGGTTCTTCGGACACTGCTCACTGGGGTCCCTGTCCAAGGAGAGGCGCAGCAAGAGCCTCTCTGAGGCCTCATTCAACTTTGAGGGCCCGTGGTTTTATGAAAAAGGGTAGTAGGTAGGCATGGAGAGCAAGTCCAAACTCCTTGGCCCAGCTCTGGGGACCGTCGGAGCCTGGGCTCCCCAGACCCCTCTCACTATGGTCCCGCTTCCTGCTCGGGAGCCACAGTGCCAGGGCTGCTGCCTCCAAGCTGTGTGGCCCCGGGCGAGCGGGCCGGCTTCTCTGGGCCTCGGCTTCCTCTTCTATAAAACAAGCACAGTGGCAGGCCCGCTGCACAGGGCTGTCTGAGGAAGTGCTGGCGGCTGCGGCTGTGTCACTAGCACCCCCATCCTCCTGCTCACTGCGGGGCTCAGGTGCTCTTTCACCACCTGCTCTGAGAAGCCTTGCCGGAAGTCCCTTCCCCTGAGGCGGGGCCCCGGTTCCGCTGGGGGTTCCTGAAGCCCCTGAGCCACGCCCTGCCCCTTGCCACAGGTGTCACAGGCTATTGTAATTTGTTTGACTTTCCAACCACACCAAACACTTCTTCTTTTTTTTTAATCTTCATCCAAGGGCATGTTTTTACTGATTTGAGAGAGAGAGGAAGAGAAGGAAACACCAATGTGAGAGCGAAACATCCATCAGTTGCCCCTAGCAGGTGCCCAGACAGGGGCTCAAACCTGCAACCAGGGTATGTGCCCTGACCAGGAATCGAACCCGTGACCTTTTGGTGTGGAGGAGGACGCTCCAACCAACTGAGCCACACCGGCCAGGGCGCAAACACTTCTTGAACCCAGGCTAGAGCATCCAGCCCTGGGCCTGGCCAAGAGAGGCTGCTCAGAAAGCAGCTCTGAGAACATGTTAGGCCCAGAGAACCACGGCTATGCCCATACCCAGGGTCCTGCCCTCCTTGGGTCCATACTTGAGTGAAGGAGGCAGGGCGCCAATCAGGGACAATGGCATTGGTAAGTGCCATTGTCGGGGCTACAGAGCCCAGAGGAGGGCCAGACCCTGGCGCTCTCAGCAGGTGCGTGGTGGGCCCGCTCTCAGCAGGTGCGTGGTGGGCCCGCATCGAGCTGGTTCTTCGCACCTTCGCTGCGAGGACCATCTGCTGCCATGAAAGACAAGGTAGTGCCCAGCATGTCCCATCTCCACCTCAGCCTGGGGAACAGGAAATGGACCCACTCTTTCCACACACCTGCAAGTCACGCCCTGCTCTGGGGACTTTACCCACATTCACTACTCTGCCAGGGCCACCCCCAAATCTCTGGCCCCTGCTGCTGAGCATCGCCGTCAGCTTCTCCCAACGTGCTCTGATCACCCAGGCCTGGGCAGCTGGGTACCACGCACCAATCACATGCATGTGCAAGGCCAGGCCCACGGGAAAGCACTGTGCTGAGCACTCCGGGGCATCGCAAAGCTAAGCCGCTGGCTCATGGTCATTGTTCATCTACCAAGTGTCAGCCTGCAGAGCACTCCACAGGCACCGTGGCCCTGATGCTCTCGGTGGCCTAGACGTCAATCATTCTGCAGACAAGGACTCTAACGCACAGCCCCTTCCCACGTGCCCGGGCCGCTGCAGGCAGCACAGTGCCTGGCACAGAGCAGGCGCTCCGTGGGCATTTGTTTAAGCTGAGCCTCAGAGGGGAGAAAAGGGGACAAGGCACTTCAAGGGACACAGCACTGGCCTGAAGGGGGAGTGAGGGTGGGGAGGAGTGTAGGCTGCCTGGGGTCTAGGTAAGGCCATTTCCAGGGGCTCAAAGGCAGCCCAAGGACAAGCCAGGCTCCTGCAGCCCATGGAGTCTGTGGCTGCCTGAGCAGGGGAGGGAGGTTCCCACATAAACAAAGAGGCTGGGGTTTGGGAGAAAGGGTGGTAGGCAGAGGTGGTAGTTGGCAGGGGGAGGGGGAGATGTAGGAGGGGATGACTGGATGGGGGGGATGAGGAGCTCAGTAGGGGGTAAGGGTGGGGGCACTGATCAGAGGGGGTCAGGGAAAGGGTGGTGAGGAGCTCAGAGGGGGTCAGGGAAGGGGTGGTGAGGAGCTCAGAGGGGGTCAGGGAAGGGGTGGTGAGGAGCTCAGAGGGGGTCAGGGAAGGGGTGGTGAGGAGCTCAGAGGGGGTCAGGGAAGGGGTGGTGAGGAGCTCAGAGGGGGTCAGGGAAGGGGTGGTGAGCTCAGAGTTCACTGGAGCTCTCAGCCCTGAGGCTCAATACCTGTTGTGACCAAAGCAGGACTGTCCCTTTCATGTCTCCGAATACCCTGAAGCACCAATACCTGAAGCCCAGCAAGCATCCATTTGAGGCTCAAGTACTGGCGGGAAGGGTGAATCATCCAGCCCGAGGCCAAGCTCTCCCAAGGCTTCCCCCCTGCTGGGCCCTCTCCCCTAAGGCCAGAGTCCAGGCTCTAGAACACTGGAATGAGCCCCAGTACAGATGCCCTGGCTCGCCATTTCCCGGCCAGCTGCCCAGGCCTAGGACATGGTGTCCAACCTACGGAGGGAGAACCAGGGTCGGCAAGAGGCCAGCTTATGGATCCGAGGGGCCCTTGGGGGAGGAGCAGGCTGGCATCTGGGGACAGGGCAGTGGAGGGGAGGCTGGAGAGAAGCCAGGAGGGGAATCCCAGGAGCAAAGCTGCTACAAATGAAAAACATGGTGTTCATGGAAGGCAACAACCTTCCATTCTTTGAAGAGAATAGACCTGGCTTTCAGAAACGGCCAGTTCGTTCTAAGATCTCAAATCCCTCTAGATATTAGCAATCGAATTAAAAATAAAAAATGGTGCCCTGGCCAGTGTGGTTCAGTGGTTGAGCATCGACCATGAACCAAGAGGTCACCAGTTCAATTCCCAGTCAGGGCACATGCCCAGGTTGTTGGCTCAATCCCAGCAGGAGGCAGCTGATCGATGTTTCTCATAGATGTTTCTATCTCTCTATCCCTCTCCCTTCTTCTCTAAAATTTAAATATACACTGATATATATATATATATATATCTTAAATAAAAAAGTGGTTTCCTGGCCGGGTAGCTCATTTGGTTAGAGTGTCATCCCAATATACCAAGAATTAACCAGTGAATGCATAAATAAGTGAAACAACAAATCAATATCTCTCTCTCTCCCTTTCTCTCTCAAATCAATTTAAAAAATAAAAAAGTGGTGAGCCGAAACCGGTTTGGCTCAGTGGATAGAGCGTCGGCCTGCGGACTCAAGGGTCCCAGATTCGATTCCGGTCAAGGGCATGTACCTTGGTTGCGGGCACATCCCCAGTAGGGGGTGTGCAAGAGGCAGCTGATCGATGTTTCTCTCTCATCGATGTTCCTGACTCTCTATCCCTCTCCCTTCCTCTCTGTAAAAAATCAATAAAAAAAAAAAAAAAAGTGGTGAGTCCCATAGAGGCAGGTAGATTCCAATGGTCTGGCTGTAAATGAACCTGGAAAGGGAGCCCAAAGAGGGGGCTGAGCCTGGAATTGAGGGCCAGCGTCCAAAGCAGAGAGATGGCTTTTAAAAGCAACAACTTTTGGATGGATGACATTTTGTAAAAATGAGGTCTCATTGCATCTTATGTCTCTGGGTCTTTGAAAGATGAACAAGCAGAGAGTGAGGGGAGACCAGAGGAAGAACGTGGCTGCGGGTTAGGGTCAGTGGTGGAGGCCGAGGCCTTTCCCGCCTGTCCGCGGTCAGTGGCAGGTGTGGGATGTCTCGGGGCACCTGAGCGTGGAGGCAGGGGCCGGAATGAGATGGCCTCTGGATGCTTCTGGCCCAAAGGAGGCCGTTGGAGAATTCCCTTGGTGGGAGGGGTTGGGGCGAACCCCCTACTCTACCTGGCTTCCAGAACTTCTTGGCTATCATCCAGTCCTTGTCATCCTCTGAGCTGGTCATGTCCTCCGAGTCCTCATGGTCCCTGGGCTCGCCCACCCACTGCAGACCATAGTCACCGAGGAACCGCTGGAGGGGAGATGCCGGGGGCGCCGTCAGCTCAGTCCCTCTCCGGGAAGAGGCGGCCTCGGCCCGGCCCCCAGCCGCAGGCCTCAGCTCCCAGAGCGGGCTGGGCAGAGGGTGGGGGGCTCGGGGTCTTGGCAACTTTGTGGCTGTAAACTTGGGAAGCCACTTCGCGCCCTAGGGCCTCGGGCTCCTCCTTACACAGCGGAGATGACAGCACCTGCCCAATGAGCTTGTGAGGACGACTCAGCAAGATAATCCCTATCAGGTACCCCCCCCCGCACAGGGCCTGGCACGAGAACTCCGAGGGCAGCCATGAGGGTAGGGCGGTGGGGAGCCAGGTGGACCTGGCCTGAGTGGGGGAGGGGCAGGACAGCTGCTCTGCAGGACCGGGAGGATGGAGCCCCCCACATACAGCCTCCCTAGGGCTGGCTCTCACAACTCTGCCGCAGGAAAACTTGTGAATTGTCTACACTTCCTGTTGCTAGTTCCTCATCTCCCTCTCTCTCCTCGGCCCATTGCTCAGGTGCAGCTTCCAACCACCTGCCCGACGCCAAACCCAGGGGGCACACTTCTGTCTCCGTCTCTTGTAACACAGGCGGTTCCTGTCCGGTTCCACGTTGCCAACCGTCCCCACAGAGATGTCTAACAGGCATCTCAGGATGAACTTGACCCACACGGTCACCACCCCCTGCCCCCACCTCCCAGACCTCTTCCCCTCCAGGTCTTCCGCATTCAGCCAGCAGCACCCCTCCGCCTAGGCCTCATCCATGGCGGTGCCTCTCCCTGCCGCCCCTGTGGGCTCCACCTCCCAGGCACCTCAAATCTGTCCACTCCACTGGTCTCCTCTGCTGCCACCCTCGTTCCAGCCTCCCTCAGCTCCCTCCCGGACAATTCAGGCGGAGCTTCTACCTGCCCCTTCCCCCACCCACTCCTCTAACTGAAGCCATTCCTGCAGAACAGAATCCAGCCCCACTCTGTGGGTGAGGGTCCGCCCCCCCCCCCGCCCCCGTCGCCATGTGATCCCCACCGCCTCGCCTGGCTCTCCCTCTTGCTCCCATAAGCCAGGTTTCTACGGTTGGAGGTGGAACTGCTCATCTCTTCAGCCCGGATTCTCTTTCCCTCACGTCCCCTCACCACCTCTAGATCTCTTGCCCAATGTCACCCGCAGGGTGGACCAAATCTCCGTTGTGTCACCTACTGGAAAGTGTCATCATATCTGTGCACTTGTGTATGTTTCCGTGTCCTTGCTTATGTCTCTGTCCCTTCCAGACTTTCAGCCTCATGGGGGCGGGACCACATCTACCTCCCAGTGGCTGGGAAATAGGAGATACTTTGTATGAGTTCGTTAAATTAATGAGGCAATAAATGTGTGAATGATATGACCAGAGGGGCTGCCATACCCTCTGCCCTGTGGCAGCTGCTCAGAGGAGCCCCACAGCCAGGTATGAGCAGGCCCGGGGGACGGGCGCTCAGCTGGGCCCGGCAGTGGGTTTGCTGCGGAGGCCTTAAGTTAGGCTGGGGCTTTGGAAGCCAACCCTACATGGAGAGGGAGAGGTTGGACCCCAGGAAGAGCTTCTGGTGGGGCCAGCGAGAGAGTGGCAGGCACTGACAAAGCGTGCCCCCAGGACCCTCCCTGAAAGGTGGGTCCCTCCTGTGTGAGCCTTGCTGTATGAATGGGGGCAAGGCAAGTGGCACAGGGTGACTGAGATGCCACGTTCAGTTCAGGAAACACATATGGCCAGGTATTATGCTAGGTCCTGGGCGGACAGCAATGAACAGGAGGGTGGAGGTTCCTCCCCCGTGGAGCTCGAGGTCCCCTCGGGGGAGGGAGGAGAGAGAGGAGGCCCTAAGGAAGCCCGGGACACAGAGCCTGCCCTGCTCAGTGGGAGAGGGGCTGCTGGGGAGGGCCCCGCCTTGATGTGAGACTGAGGATGAGTGGAACCTCGCTAGGGGAAGGTGGGGGGAATACTGCAGGCAGAGGGATCGGCATGGGCCAAGGTCCTGCGGTGAGAAATTGCTCAATGTAGTCAAAGAACCAGAGGCAGGGCCCGTGGCTGGAGGGGAGTGTGGTTCGAGGTGAAACTGAAGCGGAAGCCCAGGCCGGAAGGAGTGTGCCCCACCCTGGACACCTTTCTGGCTGTCAGCTCCAGGTTAGTCCTGCGGAGGGACACCAGAACAGGGCCCGGTGCGGGGTGTGGCAAGGGCGCCAGAGAGGTGGGCTCTGACCCCGATCCTGAGGGGCAGACCGCCCTGGCCACTGCCTCTCACCTCCATCTCCCCGACCTGCCGCCGCAGCTGCTCGCACAGCGTCTCCAGCTCCTCCTGCCGCTGCAGGGACATCTTGCCTTCAGGAGAGATGGGGAGGGGTTCCGCTGCCCCAGCATGGAGGCTGCCAGGCTGCCTGGACCAGAGCTCTGCCCTGAGGGTCATCTGAAGAAGCTGCCCCTTGAGAACTCCGGGGATCCCCTGAGAATGGCCTCGAGCCCCTCTCCCTGACCCTGACAAGGGAGGCCCTCCTGACCCTGAGGAGGTCGCCACCCTCCTGAGGCGAGGCTCCTGAGGTTGCGCCTGCCCTCGGGGGACTCAGTCCCGCGTTGGAGGGCACCATCTCAAAGTGTCACTGCCCCTCTGGGCTCAGCTGTCCAGACCCCACCACCGGATGCCTTGGAGCCCTGGTGCCCAGGGGCCACCGGCCCGGGGAGGTGCCACGGGAGGGCCGAGCAGCCACTGAGAGCCCTTACCCTTCTGCTCCTGGAGGATCTCCACCAACTCCTCAAGGGCCTGTATTTTCTCATCCTGCAGCGACAAGACGGGGAGCGGGGGCGGGGGTGGGGGGCAGGCCTGGTGGTTCCAAGAGCCCAAGGGAGCCCCTTCCAGAGGGAAGATCGGGAATGTGTGCCTCTGGGGGGCACTAGGGAGCTTAAAGCCCCTGCCCCCCTTTGGCATAACCACTGCTCCTGCACCTCAGATGACCCTTGAGGTGCCACCGAGGTAGGGGAAGGTGTGGAGGTCCCCTGAGTGCCCCAGAACTCCGAGGTCTACGGGCCTCGCCCAGCTGTGGAGAACACCCCTAGCATCTCTACTGAGGTCACGGGGACCCATCAGTCTCAGGCCACACCTGGCCCTCGACTGGGCAGTTCAGTGTGGAGATGGTTCTAGAACCCAGCCACCCTGGCCCACTGCAGTAGTAGCCTCACTGGTCACACCAGCCTGGACCCCCGCCCCCTTCAGACTGGACCCTGGCCGTGTCCCCATGGGGTCCCACCTTGGACAGCATCTGGTCAGCCTGGGTCTTCACCAGCTCCTCCAGGTCCTGCACCTTCCTTGCCATGGTGGTCAGCAGCTCCCCATTTTGGGACCCAGCAGCTGCCAATCAGACAGAGTCCTAGAGCCCATGGCTAGAGCTGAGGCTGAGGTATGGGGGCCCTGCGAGGGGGAGAGGGATCCCCAGGAGTGGAAATAAGGGTAATAACAGCTGTCGCCTAGATAAGAGGGGCCACTCTAAACACTTTCATGTCAACTCGTGCAATCCTTACAACATGCCTCTGAGGAAATGCTGCTTGAGGAAACTGAGGCACAGAGAGATTCAGTAAACTGTCCAATGGTACGAGCGGGTGCTCTGAGGAGGGAACATGTGGACTGTTCTGTGCAGAGCGGTGAGAGGGCAGGTGAGCCCTGAGGGCACAGACACTGGTGAGAAGTAACCGGAGAGCAGTGACCGGCCCTTTAAGCGGAGGAGCTGCTCGCTGTGATCACCACTGAGTCCCCCGCGAGGAGGACACTGGCTTTGTGACTGAGTGGCTGTGGGGCCAGGCTCCTTCTGCCTCCTCTTCCATCTCAACTCCCCTCCCTACCATTTAAGTGGCTGGGTGTTTGGTGGAGGATCCCCTCAGCGAATCCTCACCTCAACATGCTGACCTGGGTGTCCCCAGGCCCAGGTCACAGAAGAGGGGATGGAGATGCAGAGAAGGAAGTAGCTTATCTGAGATACACAGCTAGTGGAGAATTCTAACTGCATCCCAGCTCCTCCACTCCCAGCTCCGACCCTGCCCCTGCCCAGCGCTCCGCCCAGCTCCTCCTGTCTGCAGGTCTCCCCTTTGCCAGGCCTGATCAATCCTACCTCCTCCGGAAAGCTTCCCTGATGAGCCCCATCCCCCATCTAGGCACCTACATGATCACAGTGTCACCAAGCCCTCTGGGTGGTGTGGGCCAGGCGAGGAGGGCTTCCTAGGGGACTGGGCCTTGCCCAGAGCCCTGCAAAGCAGGAAGCAGATAGCTGAAGGCAGAGCTTCACCCTCGGGCCCTTCACTCCTCTGACCCTGGATCCTGGGCACTCTGACATTACACTTGATGCCTCCAGCCTGGCCTGGGGCGTGGCCACACCTCCTGAGCTAAGAGAGGGGCCCAATTAGCTTTATGCTAAACCCAGCCCTGGATGGGTCTGTGGGGGCAGGCCCATGGCCATGGTCAGCCAGAAATGGGAACAGCTGTCCCAGATCCAGCAGGTGGGGGAGTAGGCGCATGCCCCTCTGGGCCTCTCTCCTCTGGGGCCCTCTCCTGCTGCTGGGAACCCAGACCCCTTTGGGCCTCTGCTCTCACCTTGCCTACCCACAGGAGCTCCTATGCCACCATAGCAGGAAGGGATGGAGAAGTTTTCCTCTGAGTCTTGTCCATCATTCAGCACGTTCACTGCATCTTCTGCAGACACAGAGCCCAGGTCACTGCTGGGGCTAAGGCCCAGAGCAAGCTGGGGCCCTGGCCAAGATGCAGCAGCCTGCATTCTGTTCCCCCAAACAAACGAGGACAGAAAATGGGATGTTGGCGAGCACGAATCCAACGAGAACAGGCCTCTTCTTAGAGTTCTCCCAGCCTGGCTCCTGGGGGGACCCCGGTGGGGGCAAGAGTGGGGTTGAGATGCAAAGATCTAAGCCTGCAGGAGTCAGAGCAGTGATGTGAGGACAGGGGTTCCGGGAGAAACGGGTGGCATGGGCTGGAGGAGGCTGTTTGGGGAAGGAGGGCTGGGGTTTGGCCCCCTCTGGATTCTCAGCACTCACCAGTCAACCCCAAGGTGGGTGGAGGGGTTCAAATGTTAGGGATGGCATCTCTGCTAGGGGTGTGGGGCCTCCTACGGAGAGCTGCCAAGAGGAAGCCCTGTCCTCAGGAGGGGTAGGAGCTGCAGGTGAAACTGAGGCTGGGCCAGCCGCTCTGGCTGACAGAAGTGTTCATTGTGCTTTCTCTCCATCTGCCCAACCACAAGGAGACGGGGCAGGCGGGAGGTGAGGAAGACACAAGGGCAGAGCCCTCACTCACCGTTTCCGTAGAGTTTTATCCCTCGCCTCCTGGGAATCCGGGCAGGAAGGAGAAAGAAGACAGACACGTTAGGACCCCCTGGAATGCCATCAGGGGAGAGGCCCTGGGCACCAAACCCCCAGCCAAGCACGAAGGAGATGGAGGGTGGGCCTCTGCCTCCTGAGGACAGCCACCCCCAATCCCATCCTGGCACTGGGACGAGCAGGCTTCAGGGGATCCACCTCCTCCCAGCGGAGGACAGGGGAGCTGGAGGGCAGAGTCTTGGGTGGAAGACAGAGTCCCGAAGTCAAGGAGCCCAGCCCCAGCTCTGCTTTGAAATGGTGTGGGACCCCAGGCCTGTCACTCAACCTCTCTGGATCCCCTTGGTCTACGAATGATCCAAGTGA
The DNA here is from genome assembly GCF_027574615.1 of Eptesicus fuscus. Taxonomy (NCBI): domain Eukaryota; kingdom Metazoa; phylum Chordata; class Mammalia; order Chiroptera; family Vespertilionidae; genus Eptesicus; species Eptesicus fuscus. The sequence continues at coordinate 15,938,703 of NC_072481.1, forward strand.
TGTTCATAAGAGCAACAAAGTTTAAAAAAAATTATTTGGTTCGGCCAGTGGCTGATCGTCGACCTATGAACCAGGACGGATTCCCGGTCAGGGCACACACCGAGGTTATCCCCAGTAGGGGGTGGGCAGGAGGCAGCCAATCAATGATTCTCTCTCATCATTGATGTTTCTGTCTCTCTCCCCATCTCCCTTCCTCTCTGGAAAGATGAAAATGCTAGACAGATGTAAAGAACTCCCTTTCCTGAGAGCCCAGCACATGGCAGGGCCCAGAACAGGTGCCCCACCAGTGTTTGCACAATTAATGCGAATGAATAAGTAGATGGATGCTAAGCTACTCGCATGGAGCCCAAACCTTACTAGAGGGCACAACCCAGTGTGTGCTTGACCACGGAGAGCCTCTCAGAAGCTAGAGAAGGATGAGGTGGTCAGGGAAAGCTACGTGAATCCTCAGTGCTCTCCCCAAGACACTAGGAGTCATTCTTCTTGTCCAGGGAGGAGCAAGGGGGAGGCGGGGGAACTCCTACCATTCTTCTTGTCCAGGGAGGAGCAAGGGGGAGGCGGGGGAACTCCTACCCTGAATTCACAGTCTCCGACAGCAGGGGCACTTTCCGGGTCTTGCCAAGGGAGGACAAAGGTGAGCTCATAGTTCTTCTAGATTTTAGTTGTCAGGAACTCCCTGAGTAGAAAGAAAGAAGTCAGACCGAAGGGTCAAGGGTTCTATTCCCAGTCAAGGGCACATGCCTGGGTTGTAGGTTCGATTGCCCGGCCCAGGTCGGGAAGCAACCAGTTGATGTGTCTCTCTTATATCTATGTTTCTCTCTTTCTCTCCCTCCTCCCCTCCCTTCCACTCTCTAAAAAAGCAAAGGAGAAAATATCCTTATGTGAGGATTAACAAAGGAAAAAGAAAAAAGAAAAAGAAGTCAGCCCTGGGAGTCACTCCCTCAGGACCAGGAAGTGGCCTGAAACTTTCTCTTCCTCAGTTACGTTCCCAAAAAGGAACACTATCCAGGGAGTGTCAGCTCACTTCTTCCCACTGCTCCTGCTGAGGATTCTGGAGGCAGCTGGGCCTCAGGGTCCCGGTGATTAATATCCACCTGCTCCTCCAGATATCCCGCTCTCTGCTTGGAACCCAGAGGCCTCTGTCCTGGGAACAGGCATTGGGGTGGAGTAGGCTGCAGAAATGTGCCAGAAGCCTGGGACTTGCCCAAACTTAGAGTCCAGTCATGAGACTACCCAAGACGCCTGGGGCTTTTGTCCATCCGTCAAGGATCTGGTCAACACAAAGTTTAGGTGCCCCTTCCCCTCCCACCAGAGCCCAGGTGCTACCCCAACATCTCAGAGCCAGAGAGGGGCAACCCAAGGGCAGGATTCAACCAAGACACAGTCCACATGGCAGGGAGGTCAAGAAGCCAGGCTGCTGGCCCTGGCCAGGTAGCTCAGTTGGTTAGAGTGTCATCCCGATGCACCAAGGTTGCAAGTTCGATCCCCAGTCAGGGCACATACAAGAAGCAACCATGAATGCATACACAAGTGGGACACAAATCAATGTGTTTGTGTGTGTCTCTCCCTCCCCCTCTCTAAAATCAATCAATACATTTTTTAAAATTAAAAAAAAAAAGAATCCAGGCTCTAGACAGGTTCTGTCATTCACCAGTGTAACCCCGACCTTGGTTCCTTTGTATAAAGTGGGGATGGGAATGGTATCAGGGAGGGTTACCCATGGGATTCAAAAATAACATACATATCACAGAGTTCTCATCACAACCAATTTTAGAGCATTTTCATTATTCTAATGAGCCCTATGCACTGTGCCTTTAGTCCCTAAAACAGGCCTGCATAATCTCCCACCAGACCTGATTATCCCTTCCTTCTCCAAATTCTCATCACCATGACCCCCTCAAAAGAAACTAGTCAAAAAGACAGAAATTGGAGTGGGTGGAGGTGGAAGAGGGCATAGAGGCAATAAATGGTGTTGGAAAAGGTAAAATAAAATAAGACAGAAATTAAGTCTTGTTGAGGATGTAGGGAAATTGGATTGTAATTTTTTGGGCTGTAAAATGGTGCAGCTGCTTTGCATTTCTTTAAATGCAAACAGTATGCATTTCTTTAAAAGATTAAACACACTTACCTTATGGCCTAGCAATTCCACTCCTAGGCATATACCCAAGAGAAATGAAAACTTATGTCCACACAAAAACTTGTATACATGTTCATAGCAGCATTATTTAGAGCAGCTAAAAAGTGGAAACCCAAATGTCCATCAATCAATGAATGAATAGACAAATGTGGTATAACTTTATAATGGAATATTATTTGACAATTTAAAAAAGGAATGAGGCCCGGCCGGCATGGCTCAGTGGTTGAACATTCACCTATGAACACATGCCGGGGTTGTGGGCTCGATCTCCAGTGTGGGGCATGCAGGAGGCAGCCAATCAATGATTCTCTCTCATCGTTGATGTTTCTCTCTCTCCCTCTGCCTTCCTCTCTGAAATCAATTAAAAAAAAAAAAAAAAGGAATGAAATACATGCTACAAAGTGAATGGACCTTGAAAACATTATGCTGAAGGGAAGAAGTCAATCACAAAATACTACATATTTTTATGGTTCCATTTATATGAAATGTCCAAAATGTGCATTTCATATAGTGACCAAGCAGATTAGTGGTGGCCTCGGGCTGGGGCTGCTGTGGAGTAAATGGGAGGTAACTGCTAAAGGGTACAGAGTGTCCTTTTTGGCTGATGAAAAGTTCTAAAATTCATTGGGGTGATGGTTGCACAACCCTATGAATATACTAAAAACTATTGAAATTTACATTTTAAAGGGGTGAATTATATCTCAATAAAGCAATCATAGAAAAATAAGGGGGACCCTTGCCGGTGTGGCTCTGGGGATAGAGCTTCAGCCTGTGGACTGAAGGGTCCTGGGTTCGATTCTGGTTAAGGGATCATTCACCTATGAACATATGCCTGGCTTGCGGGCTCAATGCCCAGTGTGGGGCCTGCAGGAGGCAGCGGATCAATGACTCTCTCTCATCATTGATGTCTCTATCTCTCTTTCCCTCTTCCTCTCTGAAATCAATAAAAATATATTTTTAAAAGCAGGGGGGGGAGAGACCTGGTCCCCAAACGAAACCCAACATCTTTCCCCTTCTTAATGGGACCTCATTATCCAACCACAACATTTTTCTCTCCTTCCTTCTCTCTTAATCCCATCCTATTGGGTACCAGACCCTGCAGGTAAAACTCCAATGTTTCTCACACATAACTCCTCCTTCCTATGCCCACTGTTGGCCATTCTAGTGCAGCTTTCACTGTCCTTCTTTGGGGCTGTCACAATGGCCCACAATTGACTTCCCTTTTTCCACTCTCACTCCAGGCCAATCCAACAATGTCTCCAGGTAAACTTTCCCAGGATTATAGGAGACCCCTGAGAGCAACGACTATATCTTTCCATCAGTCTGGGCACTGCTGGCCGCGGGGCTCCTATTCCCTCAGACCTGGGGTCCCTGAGGATAGAGCCATGTCACCTGGGGACTTCCCCGTCAGGCCTGGGACGCCTAAAGGTTGCACTGTTTCCCCCTTAAGGCTTGGGCTTTGAGGGAAAAGCTGTGTCTACACCTTTGAGGTCCGAGTCAAGACTGTGCTTGACTGACATCTTTCATCGCTACTCGACCTGTTTGTTGGCTCCCCCAAGTCCGGGTGCTCCCAGTGCCTGCCGGCCCGGCAAGCTGCACGCCAGCACTCCCTGGGTCCCCAAATAATATTCCACTATAGGGACATACCACATGTGTTCATTCATTCACTGACTGATGGACATTTGGGTTTCCATTTTTTATAGTGCTCTCGGAGAGACCAATTTCATCACCTAACCCCGCCCTGGGAGCCGCGTCGCCTCCTCCACGCGTGGCCATGGTAGGTAGGACCCGAATCCGATCCCAGGACGCGGGGGGCCTGCGGGGGGCCTGCGGGGGGAGCCGGCCTGCTGGGACCTCTGGGCCCTCGGTACTCTTGGGGCGAGGCCCCAGAATGCGTGGAGTACTCCGCGGGCAAAACGACCCTGGTCGGGACTCACCAGGCAGGGCCAAGGAGCCGTCCCGCGGCACCGCCATCTTGTTGTCACGCGGTTTCCCAGGCGACCAGGCTCGTCTGCTTCCCATTGGCTAATCCGAGGGGGGCGGGGTCTCTGCGCCACTAGCCGGCGGCGGAGCGGAGTACCTAATGCCGCCGATTTTGCTGAATTGACTTGGGGGTGAATTATCCCTTTGAGCCTATTTCCCCCTCTAATCCTACAGTATTTGGAGGGGGCTATTTTGATTATGAATTGAAATGATGCAGATACTTAATAAATGTTTCTTAAATCTGAATTTCTCTGAAAACTTCTTGACCAGACGGAACTCTGAAGGGACACTCCTATTATAGTTCCTTTGTGTAAAAGGTCGTGTGAGACACTTCCCGCCCTGAACCTCATCGGTAAAATTAAGGGGTTCGATTGGCGCAACTAGGTAGTTAAGAGCGTGGAGCATGGACTTTGGGCTGGCTCCTGCCTTGTGCGCCCTTGGGCAAGTTACTCAGCTTAGTTTCTTAATCTATGTAATGGGGATAATACCCACCTTACCGAGTTTCCGTGAGGATGAAATGAGAGCATTCATACAAGGTACCTGCCCCAACACCCATGCAGCGTAAGGCTTAACTGCCATCATCTTTATCCCTCAGCCTTCAGTTGTGATGGTCTGGGATTCTATGACTTCTGATCTCAGGCACCCATGACATGGGCTCAACCACCAAAGCCCTTTCTCTGTGTGACTCAGACCGCACTTTTTAATATTTTCCACTAGAGGCCTGGTGCACAAAATTCGTGCACTGGGGGGGGAGGGGGGTCCCTCAGTCTGGCCTGCACCCTCTCACAGTCCAGGAGCCCTTGGGGGATGTCCAATTGATGGCTTAGGCCTGCTCCCCACGGGGAGCAGCAGTGGGACATTCTTAGTGCTGCTGCAGGGGCAGGAGCTCAGCAGCTGTAAGCGGGGCTTCTGGTTGAGTGGTGCTCCCCCTGTGGGAGTGCACTGACCACCAGGGGGCAGCTCCTGCATTGAGCATCTGCCTCCTGGTGGTCAGTGCACATCATAGCGACCGGTCATTCCACCCTTGGGCCGAAACCCGCTCTCTGATATCCCCCGAGGGGTCCTGGATTGTGAGAGGGCGCAGGCCAGGCCGAGGGACCCTACTGGTGCACATTGGGGCCAGGGAGGGACACGGGACGTTGGCCAGCTGGGGAGGGACCACAGGAGGGCTCCAGGCTGTGTCAGGCCCACCTCACTCAGTTCTGATGGGCCAGACTCCAGCAGCAAGCTAACCTAGCAGTCAGAGCGTCTGCCCCCTGATGGTCAGTGCACATCATAGCGAGCAGTTGAGTGGCCTCAGCATATCATTAGCATATTATGCTTTGATTGGTTGAATGGCCGACTGGATGACTGGACACTTAGCATATTAGGCTTTTGTTATATAGGATTTGACTTTCTAATCTACTGCATTCAGGGGAGGGCAGGCTCTTTGAGGCATTCTTGACATACCAATTGGAGGCTGAAGGAAGCTAGCTACCAATTAATGAGTGCCTTCTAAGTGCCCAATGCCAACATTATGAGGTTTCCAGAAGAGAAAACTGAAGCACAGATAAATGAAGTGACTTGCTTAAGACTATGCAGGTAGGCCCCACCTGCGTGGCTCAGTGGTTGAGTGTCAGGAGGTCATGGTTGGATTCCTGGGCACAAGTCTGGGTTTCAGGCTGGATCCCCAGTGTGGAGCGTGCAGGAGGCAGCCAATCAACGATTCTGCCTTATCGTTGATGTTTCTATCTCTCTATCCCTCTCCCTCTTCCCTGAAATCAAATTTAAAAAAAAAGACTATGCAGGTAGAAAGCAGTAGAAGTAGATTAAAACCCAGAACTGCCTGTCTCTAGAGTCTGGAAGTTCCCACTTTAGTAAAACAGGCAGGCAAAGGTAAGGCAAGTTGTAGCTGGTACGTGCCCACTGCCAAAGAAGGGGTTCAGGTAGAAAGTGTGACCGGAAGTTGGACCTGGGCGAGTTCTCTTACTGCTGAGCTGCTCCCAGAAAATTCTCTGAGGCTTGATGTATGAGATAAGAAATTTGAGGTCATCCTGGGGCCAAGTGTTTTTGGGTGGGTTGGAGCCATGGTCAGGGGATTAGCAACCTTATACTGTTACCTTGCTGTGTTCCTTCAGCAAGGACCAACAGCGTGGGAATTGGGGCGGGGGGAGGAGGGCCTCTGGCCTCGTGAGACCTACTGTGTTCTGTTCACTGCTTCCTGCCCCAGCAAGACTGGGAAGCATGAATTGGCATATACCTAGGCATCAGGCTTTACCACGTACCTTCCTCCCACCCAGGACCCTGTGATATCCTGAAGCAGGCACTCAGCAAGCATCTAGTTTGTGTGAGGGAGATGGGAGCCCTTTAACCTGGCGGGCCATTTTATTTTATTTTTTAATAACATTTATTGGGGAAAGTCAGAGCCTTATTATGAAAGTATGCATTTTCATTGTAGAAATTTGGAAAATAATAATAGCTATATTATGGTCATATATGAGACTATATTATGGGTCAGCATAGCTTAAGTCTAATGAGGCTGGGCTCTGTCACTCACTAGCTGGCTGTTCCTGCTGAAGCGACTGCCCTTTTCTGAGCTTCAGTTTCTGTATCTGTAATAGAAATTCTAATAAAAACCTACTTCAGCCCTGACCGGTTTGGCTCAGTGGATAGAGCATCGGCCTGTGGACTCAAGGGTCCCAGGTTCGATTCCGGTCAAGGGCATGTACCTTGGTTGCGGGCACATCCCCAGTGGGGAGTGTGCAGGAGGCAGCTGATTGATGTTTCTCTCTCATCGATGTTTCTAACTCTCTATCCCTCTCCCTTCCTTTCTGTAAAAAAAATCAATAAAATATATATTTTTTAAAAACCTACTCCACGGGATTATTGTGTAAACTAAATTTATCATAACCTTGCCACATTATTATTTTTAAAAAGGTGTTTCCCAAAAACAAAGTTAAGAAAACAAAAGAGTCTAACCTCATCTAAGTTATTTGTCTGACCTGTACGTGTTCCTCTATCCCCCAATTTAAAGGGTTCTGAATATCTGTCCGTGGTCTCTGGGTTTACAGCAGATTGGAGTTTGGGGAGGACATTGGAGGTCAATCTGTCTAGCTTCCAAGTTCACCCAGGATTCCCTTGACCTCTGGGATGGTGGCCACTGGCCTCTTCTTGATTCCGTCCCACAGTGGATGCCCACTTCCTGACAATGGTGGAGAGGTCCTGGACCAGGAGAAGGGAGGTCCTAAATGAGGATCTTTCCAGGCCTGTTTTCGCACCTGTAGGAGACCCCAGCCCTGGAGTTAGAAGTCCCTACTCTTCAGAATAGGCATAGTCCACTTTGCTTTTAGGTTATTTCCTGAAAGATCCTTATCAGTCATGACCCCTTTGGGACTGAAGAGTTTATTGGGACCTAGCAGCTCAGGAGGTAAAAGTAAATAAAGGACAGACAGATTCTCTAAGTTCATGCATTTCCTCAGAATAAACAGCTCTCTCTCCCACCTTCCTCCTCTTCTTCACTCACATCACTGCCCCCTTGGATCCATCCCTCATTTAGCATGACATTTCAGGCCTTTATATTATGCGTTCTGCCCTCCGCCCTTCTCAATGTTCCAGAAACTATCATGCTATGTTCAGGCCTATTCTTCCAGTGGGAACATCCTCCTTTGCTTTTTCCTCCTCAATCCTTCAAGAACTAGCTCAAATGTTCCCTCCTCCATGAATACTCCCACTCCCCGCAAGCAGAATCACACTCTACATCCTAATAGTCCTGCTGCCATTAGAGCATTTCTTACTCAGGTTCGTGATTTTTTTTCAGCATGTGTCTCCCTCCTGGACTATGAACTCCTCAGGGAAGGGACTCTCACTCATTCATCTTGCCTGACACACAGTAAGTATCAATAAATTGCCTGAAATGGATGGATGAACAGACAGATGGATGAAGATTTACCTCGGAGAGCTCTGTGAGGTGCCATTGGATCACAGCCCTCTTTCAGTGGGGATAAAAAATGCAAGCAGATCATCCTGTAAGATATGCTGCCACCCGCTTCCCCTCCCTTCACGCTTGCAGTATTCCGTTCCATCACTGAGCTCAAGGACACATTGAGCACCTGCCCTTTGTGGAACTGTGATGGGCCTTGGGGACAGTCATCAAAGGACACCGTGTAACGGGGACAGGGAGTGGGCTGAGTGTTTTGCATGCTTAGGTCCCTCTTGTTCTGCAGGTCTCAACACACCAGCGTTTTCCTAGAATATGTTCTCTCCTTTCTCTTTTCTCACGTTGCCCTCTTGACTTCTTCATAGCATTTACTGAAACCCAAATTGCCATAATTTTTACTTGTCTTCCTCCATTTGAATGTCAGTTCCATAAGCGCAGGAACTCCGCCTTTTCGTTCACTTCTATATACCCATGGCCTAGACCAGTACCTGACACACGGTAGGCACTTAAGAAATATATTATGCTATAATATTTTCTCATGATATAGCTTCCTCTTCACTAATTCTCTCTTCATTTGTGTCCAGTCTGATGTTAAACCTGGTTACTGAGTTCTTAATTTCTATTATTTGTGTTTTTATGTTCTAGAAATTCCATTTGGTTCCTTTCAACAATTTCCAGTTCTCAATCTTGTCTTATGTATCTTTGAACATACTAAGCATTGCTATTTGAAAGTTTAGTTGATAATTCCATTGTCTGGATCTTCCATGCAATTGTTGGAATTACCATTTCTGTGAGGGCTGGGCTGTTGTTTCCTATTCACTCTCACTCCTCACATGTCATCTTTCATGGTCCCAACCCAAAGCCTAGTTGGGGGTGAGGGACTTCACCTTTTCTTAGTGGGTCTTGAACTATACTTTTTCTACCTCTGGTCCCATACATTTGTAGAAAGCTCTGCCCCCTCCCTCTGCACTTCTTGACTTCCTCTCACCAGTGGAATCTCAGTTCTTTGTAGCCAGGGCTAGAGGCCCCTAAGGTCCTACTCAGGCTTTTCCGAGGCTTGCAACAGGAGGCTTGCAACAGGAGGCCCAAAGGGAAGTGAGAGGGGGTTTTCGTTTACTATTTGGTATGCAAATTAGGCACAAAACAGACAAGAAAAGGAGAGTAGGTGAGGTTGGAACTGGGCTACAGAGCCAACATCTAGATCCTCCAGGATGGAAATTTACAGGGAATCAAGACATCTAGGCAGCCCCATAGGTTACATACATGAATGTAGCTTCAAGCAGACCTGGATTCAAGTTCAAATGAGACTAGCTCTACCATTTATTACATTGGACAAGTCAGTTGGACAAGTCAGTTTAGTTACCTGCTTGTCCCTCCACTAGCCCCCCTTCCATCCATCCTAGATTGACACAAACAACCCATGTGCTATATTCTTTACCCAAACCACAAAATGCTAGGTCTGAAGAAACTTCTGAAATATTTACTATAGTGTTCCTAGTTGAAATAGAAATATGAGGCTGAAAGGAAATGGGCCCACCAGAAGCTAGATTCCCAGATTACTAATACAGGGCTCCTTTGTTTTCACAGAAATCTACTATCCCACCCCCAGTCCCAAATATTAAGGTTCTGGACCTATGGAGCCACATACAACCTTACCTCTAAATCTAAATCTATCCCAACCTTTTCTCTTTTAGCTCCTGTACCCTGCCCCAATCTTTTTATTTTTCTTTTTAATCCTCACCTGAGGATATTTTTCCATTGATTTTTTAGAGAGAGGGAAAGACAGGGAGAAATATCAATGTGAGAGAAACACATCAATTGGTTGCCTCCTGCATGCGCTGCCGGGGAGGAGCCTGCAACAAGGTACGTGCCCTTGATCAGAATCGAACCCAGGACCCTTCAGTCCACAGGCCGATGCTCTATCCATTGAGCCAAACCGGCTAGGGATTTTTTTTTTTTTTAAGTATATACTATTTACTATGTATTCACATGTTTAAATGGGTTATATTGCACTTAATCCTATGGCTATTCTTTTGTTAAAAGCTCAGAAAGGTACAGTTTCTGGCCTAGGGTTGCAGAGCTGATAGGTAATTAAACCAAGATTCAGTCCCCAGAAGGCATTACTCCAAGCCCGGAGCCCTGTGTTCTGCCCCACAGCTGCCCCTTGTTTGTCTACCTCCCATCCCTTGGGATTTGTCTGGGTCCCATCCCAGAATGCATTGTCAGCCAGGGCCCTAGAACCTAGGGCCCCGTGTCCTCAACCCTGAAATCTGTAAAAAGGAAGCAACACCCCACCCCGTAGGCCCTCCTTCCTCTCCCTTTCACCCCGCCTCCCTGATTCAAAAACAGCTCACCCCAAGGTGCGCTGCAGACAGCCCTGTGCTCATTTCCAAAAGCTGCTCCAAGATCCTCCCAAGATGAAGGGCTTCTACTTCCTCCTATTCACCATCAGCTTCCTGATTATGATTCAGGTAAGAGCAGCGCCAGCCCTTGGACCACTGCCCAAGACCCACCAGCCTTGCCTGCATTGGAGGAAGGGACAGACTCCTCACACCCCGTCTTCTCCCGGGGGAAGGGCAGAAAGGCTCCAGTAGGCAAACCAAGGACCAGGGGGGTCTGGCTCCCAGGCTCCCAGCCCTTCTGGCTGTGTTCAGACTACTTGAGGCTGCCCCCGAACAGAAGCCTGTAACTGAGGCTGGGAGCACGCTCAGGGTGCCAGGAACACTGAAGCACCCAAGGGGCGCTGTGGAATCCTGGTGAATTTAGAGGCCTGGGAAGACAGCCCCGAGTGAGGGTGGCATCAACCCACAAGGAACCGGGGGCAATGGTTTTATTAGAAGGGGCCAGGAAATGTTCGTGCGGAACCTGATCCTTTCTGGAGGTGGCAGGGAACCCCCAGGGAGAGATGCCTAGGTGTTCTGAATGTAGAGAAGGTAGAAATCACCCACTCCAGAAACAGGCAAAGTCTCAAAACCAACTGTTATTCCAGGAGGCAGCTTTAGCAGCATCCCATGCCCAGAGGGCTCTAGTCAGCGTAAGAGCTGGGAGCCATCAAGTTCTTGATCAAGAGCAGCTTGATCAAGCATCGAGAACAGCTTGAGCACCATCAAACACAGCTTAATCTCCATCAAGAGCAACTTCAGCTGCAGCTTGATCAAGCATTAGGAACAGTTTGATCACCATCTGGCCATGTCCTCAGGGAGGAAATTGTCCTCTCCCCATCTTTCCACCCACCCACCCACACTTTGGCAGGTGCCTTCCCATGTGACCCCCCTCCCCCACCCCCTCAACTATAATGCGCTCTTCTCCCCATTCAGAAAATGAGCAAACTGAGGCTCAGATAGGTTAAGCCTCTGGCCCAACTGGTAAGGTCAGGGGCTGTGGGCCACAGCCTCCCCCGTCTTCCACATGCTGGAGCTGGGGGTCTGGAGATGACAGGAAGGTTCTGTGGGAGGTGGGCTAGGGACTGTGTCAAGGCAGGAAGCAGCCAACCGTCTCCATGGGAACTGGTGGGACAGAGAAGTGACGACTATTGTACTGGGTAGGGGATCTGTGTCTCTAAACAAACATGAGATTCAAAAGCCCCCTGAGCTTGCCCCACTTCTCTTGCAGATACAGAGTGGAATCTTGCAAAACATTTCCAGACCTTCCACCACTTCCACCACCTCCTCCACCTCCTCCACCTCCTCCACCTCCTCCACCTCCTCCACCTCCGCCAACTCCGCCAACTCCGCCAACTCCGCCCCCTCCTCCTCCTCTTCCACCAAGTCCACTACCACCGCGACCACCACCTTCGCCATCAAGAAAATCAAGGGCGGGGCCCCAGCACTCAGCAGCCTGGGCAGTGGCAGTGTCCTTATCTTCCTGACCAACACCCTCATCCAGCTCCTCCACCTCAGCTGAGGTGACACACCTCAGCCCTAGCCCCGTGTCCTCTGAGACATGGCAAGAGAAACTCCCCATCCCCAATCCTTGGGAGGGGTTGATACCAGAGGTCACCAGTTGTGGAAATTGACAGAAAATGCCTTGGGGGCAATGGCCTACAGAGGGAGGTACTGATGTGGAGGTGTTAGCATCACCCAGCTGGGGGTCAATAAAGTTGTCCTGTACCTGGAGCTGGGTCCTATGTGTGGTCACTGACATCAGGGGGCCCCAAACGCCAGGTTTGCAACAGCACCAAGGAGCCATGCATGGCCCCATCAGCAAGAGGTGGTGCCAGGGAGCTCCTGCTCCAGCTTCCCTGATCCAAAGTCCAAATGCTGAGGCTCCTCCCCTTAGGATCACCTTGCAGAGACCTGACACTTCATCATCAGAACCCTGCCCTGGACCTGTGAGTTCCCTGAGGGTGGGGCCCAGGGGCTTGGTTCCTGTGTGTGTCCCCACAGCCCCCTGCCAGACCTGGCTCAGAGCAGGCTCTCGGAACACAGCATTTGGGGTGACTGCATAAAAGACCACACTCACCAGTTAGTAAGTCTGGACCCAGGGCTCCCTCTGGTGGCAGAGGGAGGCCTTACATCTGAGCCCCAGACGAGCTGGGAGGGAAGAAGCCAGCCTGCATGTAGGGTGACCAAGGCAGGTGAAGGCATCCTCACCCCCCTCCCAAATACCAAGTGCACAGAGAGGAGGATACCCAGGAGGATATTAGAAAACAACTCATATTCCACAACAACAACAAACACTTATAAAAACATTCCACCCCAGAGAACGCCTCCAGGGCTGGGAGGGTGGAGTGTCAAAGCACATGAACAGTCCAGATCTGAGAAGCCCTGTCCTTGGCCGGCTCCCACAGCACCACATGGTCCCGGTCGTAGCCCCGGCCACCTGGGCAGGAGGAAGAGATGGGGAGAGAGATGGTCAGAGCAAGCTGGGGACTCCACTGCCCTCGGGTGCCTTCTCCCACACACATCCCCACCTTACCCTTCACATCCAGGATCCGACCTTCAAACATCTGGCTGCAGATGTGGCCCGATTCGTTGATGCTCCACGTCTGACGGGGCAGGCGGCTCTCGGCCCACAGCACCACCTTGGAGCCTGCGCTGGGGGGCCCAATCACCTGCAGGCTCATGGTGGGGGCCACCTGAGGCCCCCAGGAGGTCATCAGGCACTGTTCCTCTCCACAGGGACCCCACCAAAGAAAGACACCCCTGACACACCCAGCTTTAAATCCTTATGGATTGTGACCCTGGGCAAATCTCTTAATCCTCCTAAACTTTGGTTTCCTTGGAGATGGGAATCCCCGAGTGCGGGTTGTTGTGAGGGTGAGAAGTCATAAAAGGGCTGGAAAACTGTTAGTTCCTCCAGGAAACCTTCCATGACGGACTCTCAAAACACAGGCTTTCGCATCAGACAAGCCTCGACAGACGCACCTATGGGCTGTGTGACTTCCCGCCACTTACTTGCATTCTCTGCTCTCAGCTTTCCTACCCTGTAAAATGGAGAGTCAAATAGAATCTGCCCACAGTACCCTCTGAGGACTAAAGAGGCATGCATGTGAAGGGCTTAGCATGGCACCTGGCACATAGCCAGTGTTCCCTTTCATTCTAAGTCAAGGACAAACCCTTTCAATAGCCTGTCGGGATCCGCACTCCCATAACCTTTCTGATATCACCTGCTACTTCCTTCTTCACTCCCTTCACTCTAGTCACCCAGGTGGCCTTGCTAGTCCTAGGAAATGCCAGGCATGCTCCTACCTCAGGGCCTTTGCACTTACAGTCCCCTCTGCTTGGAACACTCTTCCCTCAGGTACCTGTATGGCTGCCTCTTCAATCGCCATCGCCCCACAAAGGGCTCTCCCTGTCAGAGCTACTGATATTGCCTATTCCTTTTACCCGTTCACTGTTTCTCTATTGCGGCAATTTTCACCCGGTGTGTCACAAGAATTTTTGAAACATGCAACACCTGACTATGTAGTCAGGGCCACTGACCTCTTTTCCCTTAGGCTGTCAAATAAAAAATGACAACAGCCAACACAACCATAGCCGTCTGGTGTGAATGCCCTGTCTTAAACCATAAATATATAGATCATATAACAGAGTTGCATCTTATTGGTCAGGCCACCTAATAAGGTTGCCTTCGATTCGTCAATTCTTGATACCGGAAACCCTTATATACAAGTATAGGCAAATGTGTGTGTGTTTTTTAAAGTCGCTCTGGAGCAAAAAGGATAGGTAATTACTATTATTATTATTTGTTGGTAAATCAATCAAAATGATATCTATTTTTTGTCAGGTCAGCAAAAAATGTATTTTTGGGTGTGCCACAGAACTTTAGTAGTTTACGTGTGCCGTGAGATGAAAAAGGCTGAAAATGGCTGTTCTGTTGCATCATCTAAGGTGCTAAAGTGTTTTACTCAGTTAAGTTGTTTCTGCCACTCCCCACCAGGATGTTCGCTTCCGGAGGGCAAGAGTCGTTTCTGTCTTCTCAACGCTGTATTCCCAGCCAGAACAAGGCCTGGCACACAATAGGTGCTCAGGAGATGTTTGTGGGGTGAATCTATCATTACTACTAGGACCCGAGTTCTGTCACAGGGTTTCAGCGCGGGGAAGTCCCTTGGAAGCATCTGGTTCAATGCCCCTGTTTTGCAGATGAGGGACCGAGGCCCAGAGAAGAGTATAAATTGCGCAGGGGTGGATGCACAGCCTGCATTCTCCACTCCCCAGGGTCTCAGTGTCTGAGTGTGTCTCTCTGACCCACGGGTGGGTCCTGTTACTGGCTGGTGCGTCTGTGAATGCCCGGGGCCCTGGTGTCCTTGCCTCAGCCACCAAACCAGTACCTGGTTCTTCAGCAGCCCATCTTCGTAGTACCAGATGCAGCTACCTCCAGCTCCAGGTTCAGAAACCACCACACGGCCCGCCTTCATGTCTTCCACGTGGTCTGGCACTGCCAGGAAGCCCCCCAGTGCCACATTCCAGAGGCGGAAATAAGCCCGGCGCTGGTGAGTGGAGGGAGCTGTGAGTCAGGGCTCCCCGGGCAGAGATGCTCCCACCTGGGCTCCCAACACCCATAATTCTGGACCCCCCAGCATCCCAAGCTCCAAAGCCCTCATTCCTGCCCCTAAACCACCCTTGGCCCTCCCTTAAGTCGCCCCTTGTTTCCCGCACAAATACCAAAGCCCCACCGGAGCACACACCCACACCCACACAGTTCCATGTCCACAGACACCCACAGACGTGTGCGGAGGGACACGCTGGCAGATGCACCCAGGGTCCACGTGGTTGCACAGAGGTTTGCAGCAGAGACAAACACACAGATCCTCAGAGCCACGCAAACTCACACATCCTAACCGGTGCACGGGTCGCCCAGCCTACTCCGCCCAGGCACCTGTGTTTGCTAAAAGGATGGATGCGTGAAGGTATTCAGAAGTGCGCCCTCCCCCCCCCCCCCCCCGCCCCATGCTAAAGAGGAACCGCGGCGCGGCAGACACTGCGCTGCCCGTGGTCAGGTCAGGCTCTGCCTCTAACCAGCTGGGCACCTCGGACACCGGTGACGGCCGTAACAGTAATAAGAACCGCAGCTGATGTTTGTTGGGTGTTTACCCACTGCAGCACTGTACTAAGGACTTCACATACATTACTTGTCCTCAGTCCTCAAACCAACTCCATCGTATGCATTACCCCCGTTTTAACGATGAGGAAACTGAGGGCCATGGAAGTACAGTGCCTGCCCAAGATTGCAGAGCAAATCCTTGTCCACTTCTCTCCCCATCTGTACAATGCGGGCGTTGGAGATAACCTCCGAGACTTCTCCTCGCACTGATGTTCTAAGAGTCTGTGCATGTAGGGACCACACAACATCCTCGCACAAAGACACACACACTCTCAACAGGCCACAGGCACGTGGAGTCACACACACACAAACCACAGGTCACCGACACAGACACATGGACACAAATGACTGCACAGACACAGAAATGCCCTCCGACAGCACGTGCGCGCGCACACACACACACACACACACACACACACACAGATCCCAGGGCCATGCCTCCACATTAACGCACGGGTAAGAAATCAGACGCATGGCCAGACATGTGGAATCAGAGTTGCCCAAAGTGAGGTGTGCTTACTACCTGAGATATTTTTACTCCTACATGGGTAAACTTATTGTTAAAAATTTAATGGCAGCCCTAGCTGGTTTGGCTCAGTGAATAGAGCTTCAGCCAGCAGATTAAAGGGTCCCGGGTTCGACTCTGGTCAAGGGCACATGCCCAGGTTGTGGGCTCAATCCCCAGTAGGGGGCATGCAGGAGGCAGCTGATCAGTGATTCTCATCATGGATGTTTCTATCTCTCTCTCCCTCTCCCTTCCTCTCTGAAATCAATAAAAATATTTTCTAAAAAAAATTTAATGGCAGTAAAAAAAAAAATTTAATGGTAATGTATTTATTTCCTATTAATGAAAAATCAGCCATCCACATCAAACCCATGACTTTATGACTATTATTCCTTAGGATAAGGAGAGAGTAGGAACAAATGGTGCTGATTTAGAAACAAATATTAAGTAGATAATGGTTCAAGAGGAATGACGATGTGGCGAAAATTGTGATAAAAGCACCAAAATGCTGAGTTTGGGAAACACACAGATAGACACACCCCCAGATGGACACACTCAACCTGACGTGCTACCCACCTGCTTGATGGGGTAGAGGGAGCCCACCCTCTGAGTCCCGCTGTAGGTCAGCCAGTTCGTGATCTCGCAACTGCCCACCAGCCACTGGCGGCCCCGGAAGTCGCTGTGTTCACACAGCACCCAGCTGGGCCCAGCAAGTGCCAGAGGCACAGACGGACAGACAGACAGACAGACAGACAGACAGGTGGAGAAGAAGGCACAAATGTCAGAACTTTCTCCACCTCCCTTTCTCTCCTGCTGGGACTCCTCTGCCTGGGGTTAGGGTCCCAGGGTGAGAGAGGGAGGCTGGGAAGTAGATTGAGGTTTGCAGGGCAGAGGAGGGTCCTGAAGAGCCCCTTCCCCCCTGAGCTGGGGTCCAAGCCTGAGGATCAATGACCCTCCTCAGTCCACCTCTCCCTCCCTCCTGGCTGGGAGGGGAGGGAACCCACCCTCTGAGTCCCCTCAGGGAAGAAGCCTGAAACCAGCCTTCACTTACTAACAGCCCCCAACCCCCTGTGCCGCCCCACAACCCACTCACGTGCCCCCCTGGATCCGCACGGACAGCACATAGTTGTTGAAACCCTCGGCTTGCAGACTCCGCACCTCTCCATTGAGCTCAATCTCCTTCCCCTCGAAGCACTCCAGTCCATACAGAAAAATGGAGGGCTCTGAAAAGTGCTGGGGCCCAGGGCATTGGGAAGGGTTGAAACCATGGCAGCCTTGGCCCCAAACTCAGCCCCCTGACTCCCAGATGGGTACTCAGGCCTTCTTTCCCTCCTGAGCTGCACCCCACAGGGCTCCTGACTCCTGCACACTGCCGGCTGGGTCCCCCAGACTCTCAGAGGCAGCATGTGCCAGACTAGGCCCCCCAATGCCCCCAACCCTTCTCCCCAGTAAATGGCACTTCTAAGAATAGTATACTAATAATACTGCTAATTACAGCAGTTCTCATATATTTGAGGCTTACCTCATGCCAGATTCTGTGCTAAGCACTTTACCTGATCTCATTCTAACTTCTCAACAACCCTATAAGGTAGGTGCTGTTACCATCCCTGCTTAGCAGAGGGGAGACTGAGGCTGGAGAAGATTAACCCCCAAAGCTGGGCTTCAGAACCAGGTCTATCTGCCCTCAGAGCCCAGAGAGTAGTTGTAAAGAGCTTGGACTCGGGAGTTGGGCTGCCTCAGGGAGATCCTGGCTCTGCCTGTTACCAGCTGTGTGACCTGGAGCAAGTCACATGACCTCTCTGGGCCTCAGTTTTCACATCTGGAAAAGGGAGATGGGAATAGTAACAAACCGTATAGGGTTGTGGTAAGGACTGAATGCCTTAGTATATGGAAAGCCTTTTTTTAAAAAAGATATATATATATATATATATATATATATATATATATTTTTTTTTTTTTTAAGTTTAAGAGAGGAAGAGAGAGGGAGAGAGATAGAAACATCAATGATGAGAGAGAATCATTGATCGGCTGCCTCCTGCATGCCCCACACTGGGAACTGAGCCCACAACCTGGGCATGTGCCCTGACTGGGAATAAAACCGCGACTGCCTTGTTCATAGGTCGACGCTCAACCACTGAGCCATGCCGGCCGGGCTGAAAGCCTTCTTTAAAAAGCCGGAGCGTGGGCTCTGAGCGTGGCGTGTGTCCAGTAGACCTCAGCTGCTCGGCTCGTGCTGCCACTGCTGGCCCACCCAGGGCGGGTCACCAAGTCCTACAGACGTGAGCTCTTTCATGTGGCCCGTGTCACTGCTCTCCACCTCTCCCCTGGTCCAGGACATCATGATGTATTCTGGCTTACTGTCTTAACCCACCCCTGTCTTATAACAGTATTATAACAGTATTATAACAATATTATAACAGTACTATACTGTCTTAACCCCATGCCTTGACCCACCCCTCTTCTCTCCGCACGACAGCAGAGCCATCTTGTGACCCTGGGTTTCTTGAATGGGGGCTGTGTCCGATTTATGTCATTGTTCCTAGGACCTATCTTGGCAGGTACTCGAAAAGTCTCTAGTAAGTTGAACTGGCTTTGAAGCCCTGGGTTAGGGGGACCTGGGGAAAGTTCTGAGGAAGACAGGACTCAAGCCCAACAGCCCACTGCACAGTGACAGGAGGCCTGGGACACCCCCGGCAGCACCCCCTGCCTCAGAGACTGCCTGGAACTGAACAGGGGTACTCACCAGGGGTACCTTCCGGAGGGAGCCCAGGACTGTGGAGGCCAGACAGCCCATGGCCGTGAGAGTGGGGAACTCGCCCTCGGAGAGAATGTGCTGGTCACCCTCAAAGTTCTCCTCATCAAACAGGATCCAGCTGGGGGAGGGGAGGGGATGGGGACATGAGTGGGTGGGGACTTGAGCCTGCCCAGGCCCCCGAGATACAGCAGAGTGGATGCAGACTTGATCATGACCCCCTGATCCAGGGGAAGCCACGGATGAGCAGGCACGGCAGCAGCAGTGACTAAGGTCAGACTTCAAAAAGGACTGACTGAAATTAATTGCCCCTAAGAAGGGAAATTTGGTAACATCAAGCAAAACTATATATACAATTACCCAGTAATCTTATTTCTTAGAATCTATCCCAAGGACCCCCTCCAAAAACATTTGCAAACACGACCACTCATTACAGCACTGTTTGCAATGGCAAAAAGTGGAGGCAGCCCACATGTCCATGAGTAGGGGATTGGCTGAATACACTAAGAATGTGGAGTATAGCCCTAGCTGGTTTGGCTCAGTGCATAGAGCGTCGGCCTATGGACTGAAGGGTCCCGGGTTCAATTCTGGTCAAGGGCACATGCCCAGGTTTCGGGCTTAATCCCCAGTGTGGGGGATGTGGGGGCCGCCAATCAATCATTCTCTCTCATCATTGATGTTTCTATCTCTCTCTCCCTCTCCCTTTCTCTCTGAAGTCAATTAAAAAAAAGAAAAGAGCCCTAGCTTGTTTGGCTCAGTGGATAGAGCATCTTCCTGCGGACTGAAGGGTCCCAGGTTCAATTCCAGTCAAGGGCACATGCCCAGGTTTCGGGCTCAATCCCCAGTAGGGGGCATGTAGGAGGCAGCCAATCAATGATTCTCTCTCATCATTGATGTTTCTATCTCTCTTCCTCTCTGAAATAATAAAAAAAAAAAATGTATAAAAAAAAAGAAAGAAAAGAATGTGGAGTATAATATAGCAGTAAAAAGGAATGAGGATGATCTCTTAAAGATATATAAAGTGATATAGAAAGTTTTACCTAAATTTATGAATGTATATTTACTTATATCTTCAAAATGAAACAATGGATGAGTAAACTAAACACCAAAAACAGTCATCTAGAGGGGAGGGAGGGGAAAAGGTAGCAGGGACAGAGACAGAAGGTGATGTGTTTTTTTGTTCTTGTTGTTTTTTAAAGATATTTAAATGTAGCCCGGCCTGTGTAGCTCAGCGGTTGAACGTGGAGCCAGGAACCAAGAGGCCATCAGTCAGGGTACATGCCCAGGTTGCGGGCTCCGTCCCCTGTGGGGGGCTGCTGACTGATGAAGTTTCTAAAACCATTAGGTGAACGGTAAATGGGAAATCTTATGATGCTGGGATCTTAATATCTTTACAAGTGGGATAAGCAGCCCTAGCCAGTTTGGCTCAGTGGATAGAGCGTCGGCCTGCGGCCCGAAGGGTCCTGAGTTCAATTCCCGTCAAGGGCATGTACCTCAGTTGCAGGCTCCTCCCCGGTCTGGGCCCTGGTCAGGGCTCGTACAGGAAGCAACCAATCGATGTGAGAGAGCATCAATGTTTCTCTCTGTCTTTCCCTCTCTTCCACTCTCTCTAAAAAATCAATGGAAAAATATCCTCAGGTGAGGATTTAAAAAAAAAAAAAAAAAAAAAGTGGGACTAGCAGACGCAGGTCTCCGGATGCTATCTGTGCAGTGGAAGCTCACCATGCCATCTAACACCCTCAGTCTCATCAAGCCTCCCTATCTGCCAGGTTACAGGAAATGTGCGGGACAGAGGAACAAGTTAAAAGACACCCCGAGGAAGCAGTCAGCCAAATACAGAAGATAGGAAATGTACAGGGCAAATTACGGGGGTTCTTCAAACAAATTAATGGTATAAAACAAAATGAAGAGGAGAGGGGCTTGTTATACACTGGAGACCAAACCGACCAAATGCAAAGTGTGGATCTGGTTTGGATTCTAAAAAAAACAAACCAATTTTAAAAAGCATTGTTTGAGACAACAGAAGAAATTTAAACATGGGCTGGGTATTAGATATTAATTATTGTTAATTTTATTAGATGCTATAATAACTTGTGGTTATATGTGCGTATGAGGGAGGGGTCCTTTCTTATTAGAGATACATGTGGAAGTATTTACCTGTGCAATATTATGTTGGGTCTGGAATTTTAAATATTCCACTAAAAAAAAAAAAAAAAAAGGCAGAGGGACGGATGAATCAAGATTGGGGTTCTTGCCGAAACCGGTTTGGCTCAGTGGATAGAGCCTCGGCCTGCAGACTGAGGGGTCCCAGGTTCGATTCCGGTCAAGGGCATGCACCTTGGTTGCGGGCACATCCCCAGTGGGAGGGTGTGCAGGAGGCAGCTGATGGATGTTTCTCTCTCATCGATGTTTCTGGCTCTCTATCCCTCTCTCTTCCTCTCTGTAAAAAATCAATAAAATATATTTTAAAAAAAAGATTGGGGTTCTTTATACTATACTATCTAGTAGTTTTACATTTCCATTAAAACTTCATTTTGCTTTGTTTAACATTGAATGCTTCAGGACAGAATAGCTAATTTCAAGGAAGCCAGAGTAAGGACATCGTTTGAAATAAAGGCCCTCTCCTGCAGCCTGGACTTCCACACTGAGCGAAAGCTTCCGGGCAGGTTCGTCCTGTCTCCGCACTCACCCCCCCACATCCAAGCCTCCTCCTCACCCTCTCCCACACCCTCACCTGCCACCGTGGACGCGGCAGGACTGGGGCTGGAAAGAGGCGGGCAGAGAGGCCTGGTCATCCTCGAAGGAGATGTGGTCTCCCAGGAAGTCGGGGCCCGAGAAAAGCTGAATCTGAGGGCAGAGAGGGAATAGATGGAGTGAAGGAGGGGCGATGGAGTGAGCGGACTGAATGGGGAACAGGGGGAGAGATTTGAAATGAGGGAAGAGGTGGCATAGGGCCCCACCAGCTCCTCACCTTAGAGATAAAGTGCAGATTTTGCTCCTCGACCTGAAGGGAGAGACCAAAGTTTCAAGACTTAAGGAGGGTACCGGCCGCTAGCCTCAGTTCCTCTGGTTTCAAAATTCCCAACGCCAGCTCGGCTGGGGTGGCCCAGTGGTTGGGCGTCAACCTAAGAACCAGGAGGTCATGGTCGGATTCCCGGTCAGGGCACATGCCTGGGTTGCGGGCTCCATTCCCAGTGCGGGGCGTGCAGGAGGCAGCCGATCAATGATTCTCTCTCATCATTGATGGCTCTCTCTCTCTCCCTCTCCCTTTCTCTCTGAAATCAATGAAAATAAAAAAATAAAAAATAATAAATTTCCAAACCCAGCCTTAGCTCTCCCAAGTTTGAAATCTGCATTAGCCCCGCCCCTCCTCGGAGGCCCCGCCCCCTCCGCGCAGCTCGGAGCAGGGTCCCCCCGGTACCAGAGCTGAGGTGGGCGCACCCCAGACTCCAAGCACCACCTCCCCGAGGCCCGGCCTTCGGCCACCGCCACGCACCTGCAGCACCGGCTGCAGCGAGGCGAGGGCGCTGTTGCCTGCGCCCCAGTCGTCGCAGTTGCGGTACACGCCCTTCTCCAGCACGTACTGCTCCCCGGAGAAGCCCGCCTCCTGATAGGCCACCCACCTACGGAAGGGGCGCGCGGGTCAGCGGGGCGGCGCCGGCCCCTCCGCTGGGCCCGCCCCCGGCCCGCCCCGCTGTCACTCACACGCCGCTGAGCACGTGGATAGCCTGCGTGTGGGGGCCGTGTCCCGCCAGCTCCACGTCCGGCAGGGCCTCGCTCACCTCCACGCCGTGCCCCTCGAAGTCCACGGCCTCAAACAGCACCACGGCCGGGTCCGCGAAGTCCTGGGCCCCAGGGACAGTCAGGCGTGTCCCGCCCACCCACGGAAACCCCTGGGGGTCACCAGACCTCAGGGAGGCCGACCCGAGGGGCTCTGGGGTGAGGTGACCCGTGTGGCCTGGGGAAAAGCAGCAGGAGGGGGAGAACTAGACCTCAGGGAGCGCTTCAGGGGCTCTGGGGAACAGGGAGATGGAACACAGATTCTTCTCCCAACAAACTGAACGGGGCGGGGGGGGGGGGGTCAGTGGGGAGGGTATGGCTGTGGCTGGGAGCAGAGGGATGGCCAATTGCCCTTGCTTACCGTCCGGATGACCCGCAGGGAGGTCAGCGTCTCGTCATAGCCTCCCCAGTGTGACCAGTCAGGGTATTCCCCCTCCTCCAGCAGATACTGGTGGCCCCGGAAGCCTTCCTTCTCATAGCCAACCCAGCTTGGGGAGGGCGGAGGCAGACAGACAGACGCAGTCACAGGAGGCCCCTGGATGTGTGAGGCTGCTGCCCCCACTCCCGGGCGGCCAGGTCATGCCCCACTCCCAGGGTAGAGGCCAGCGGGGAGGCTAAGGCAGAAGGAAGGGTCCTGAGTCCTCACCAGCCTCCAAGAACTCGCAGGGACCCAACAGAGGCCAGCTGGGGGCTGTGGCTGTCCTCCGGCTGCTGCAGGTTGTAGATGTCTCGGCTCACTTCCCAGCTCTGGCCTTGAAAGCCTGGGGCCTCATACACCACAGCCTGGGGGAGAGGGATGGTGGTGTCGGTGCGGAGTGATCTGGACCCAAACACACCCAGCCAGCCCAGGATGGCTCTGCCCAGCGTCAGCCCCTAGCCAAGCCCTCCCGCTCCCTCACGGAGCTCCAGGCCCTAACTCCCGTCTCTTCTCTGACCTCTGACCTGGTTCTTACACATCAAAAGCCATTTCCCAGTGAATCCATTAGGTTCCATCCTCCAAGCCCCAGCTTCGGGCTCCCAGGACCCTCCTCTCCTGTCCTCCAGCTCAGGCCACAGTAGCCACCACACACAGACACACAACCCACCCAAAGGCCCTTTTGACCCAGAAGCCCAGACTCTTACCTTGGGCTCCCCTGGCTTCTCCACTCTTGGGCAGCCCTGCAGAGGAGACAGAGCTGAGCCACCAGCCCAGAGGTGGGGGAAGGCAGATGGGGCTGGTGGCCTAGGATTGGCTTGATCCTGAGACTCCAAAAATGGCCAAACCCCCGCCTCTTGGGGTAATCCCACCTCCCCTCCAATCCCATTCCCAGTAGGAGCTCCCAGGCCCTGCCTTTCCCTCAGACTGCAGGACAAGGCTACCTGGGGCCACCTATTCCTTACCAATCTCAGGGGCTTCAAGGAGCCCACGCTGGGGTCGGATGTACCCCAGTCCTTGGAGGTGGGATACTCTCCAGGCTCCAGGATGCAGGGAGTGTCTTCAAAGAAGGGTTTGGGGTACAGCAGCCACCTGGGGGAGGCAGAGAGGTGGCTGGACCCCAGATACCCAGGGACACAGGCTGGTGGATGGGAGGGAAGGTTTAGAGAGGAGAAGGAGGTTTTGGGGGAGAGGCCTCTGTCCAGGGGACTCTGGAGGACACTTGAGACCCCCATAGTCTTGCCCAGTAGCCACTCCACCAGTGTCCCTTCCTCTGGCCTGGCCCTCCCTCATTCCACACAGCAGCTGGAGAGTTCTTTCTTGTGCACAGACCTGCTTAAAGGTCCCCAGTAATTTCCTGTTGGCCTCTCTGCACAAAGAGGCCCTTCCGTCTGTCCCCCTACCTTCCTCCTGGGCCTCACAGCTCCCTGTTTGCTGCTTCCTCTGACCGGACTGAATTTTCAAAGCTTAGGTCTCTCACCTCTGGGCCTTTGCAAGTGTTGTTCCCGTTTCTAGAGATACTCTTTCCCCTGTTCACTCAATCAACAGATATTTAGGGGCATCCATCCCATGCCAGGCTCTGCTTTATGCAGGAAGGACTCCGAGTAAACCATACATGCACAACCCCAGCCCTCAGGGACCTATTCTTCTGGGCCAACTCCTCCCAGCAGAGGCGTCTCCTCCTCCTGGAAGGCTTCTGTGACCTCAGGCTGGTTCGGTGCTTTTCTGTGCTCCCACAGCTCCGTGCTCCCCCTCCTGGAACCCTGAATTGCCGCTGTCTGCTTACTTCCCTGTCCCCATCAGTAGACTGAGCACTTCTTGAGGCCAGGAACTGTATCCTTTTGCTTATGTGTCCCCAGCGCCCAGCACAGTGAATGGTAAGTGAAGGGATTCCAGAACAGCCCAGACTCACAGTCCTGCAGACACAGCGGCAGATGCCACCTGCAGGGGCCTCTTCAGGCTGTGGGGGTCCTCCAAGGACTTGGTTAGCTTCACTTGCTCCCCCTGGAGACCCTCCTCGGAGTACAGGCTGATCTCGGGGGTAATGTAGCCCTGCAAAAGAGGGGTGGAAAAATGAAGTGTAAAACGCCACCCCTCAGAGACTACCCCCTTCCGTACCTGCTTCCCCAAGTCTGCCCAGCCGGGGCTCCGGGGGGCTTCTGGGAAGACTTTGTGACTCTCTCCCCAGAAGCCAGGAGATAGTCTGGGATGTATTCTTAAGGTTGACCAGACAACCCAAGACCAAAGCCCTTGCTGGTCCCGCCCTGAACCTTGGGGATCTGAGACCAAAGTTCTCAGCAAGAGCCTGCCAAGTACCATGCCCTCCGCCTTCCCTCTGGGTAACCTGGCTTCCAGCCTGGTGGAGGGACAGGTGGGGTGGACAGCTGCTTCCAGAGGTCTAACTTTGATCATTCTTTTATGTACGATCCCTGCCTCTGTTCAGACTGGCTCTGCCTGCACCTCCTCCCGGCAAGCAGCAGGTCCTCTCTGCATTCTGGGTGTTTCTTCCTCACCAGGACCATTTTCATGGACTCACTCCTTTATCAGGTGTTTATGAAGCACCTACTGAGTGCAAGGCACTGTGCTTGGGGCACGTCCTACCCATCTCACTTACTCCTCTCAGAGGGAGTTATTACTCCATTCACAGACTAGGAAAGTGAGTCTCAGTGGCGTTAAGCAGCCTGCCCGAGGGACACAACCTGTAAGCCAGGCGTCCTCAAACTACGGCCCGCGGGCCACATGCGGGTGTTTTTGCTGTTTTGTTTTTTTACTTCAAAATAAGATATGTGCAGTGTGCATAGGAATTTGTTCATAGTTTTTTTTAGACTATAGTCCGGCCCTCCAACGGTCTGAGGGACAGTGAACTGGCCCCTGTTTAAAAAGTTTGAGGACCCCTGCTGTAAGCAGTAGGGCCAAGAACAGAGCAGTTCAGGTTCTGTTCACCCAGCACCTTCTATGTGTTCAATGCTGGATTAACAAAGGAATCCAGGTCCACCTGACTTCAAAGCCCCTGTTTTTTCTCTTGTACCTCATTACCTCCCACACAGTGATGACTTTATTGTGAGAAGATCACAATAAATTGTCCACAAACATTTCTGTGTTTCTGGAGAGGCTTTGAAAACGCCCCTCCTTTGCATGGTTGGGCTACTGCCCTAGTTAAGAATCATCAGCTCTCGTATTCTCGTACCAGGAGGGCTGCAACAGCTCTGGACTCAGAGTTATTCCTCCTCTCATTAAAAACAAAACAAAACAGCCCAGCCGGCATGGCTCAGTGGCTGAGCATCAATCTATGAACCAGGAGGTCATGGTTCAATTCCCGGTCAGGTCACGATCCCCAGCGGGAGGTATGCAGGAGGCAGCCAGTCAATGATCCTCTCTCATCATTGATGTTTCTATCTCTCTCTCTCTCTCTCCCTTCCTCTCTGAAATCAATAAAAATATATTTTAAAACAAAACAAAACGTCTGACTGGCCCTGCTTTCTCTTCTGGTTCTCCCTAGCAGCCAAGATGGTTTTGTCAAACGTAACTTTGGTAGTTTGTAAACTATCACTTCACAAATATGAAACTGTGATATTGACTATGCCTTTACAAACCACACACCCCTCCCTCAAAATTCAGAAGGGCGCCTCGGCTGGAAATCACAGCCCTTCCTCATCTGCCTGCCTCTGGGATCCCATCCAGTCTCTTCTCCTGTCCTGGCAGCCAGAGGGGTGTTCATAAACTGCTAATCTGAGTGTATGGCTTTCCTGCTCCGAACCCCATGCTGAGACCCTAGCCTGACCCTGAGGCCTGCAGGGCAGAGGTCAGAATCCTCCACTCTTCATTGCCTGGCCTGGTGGCTGGCACACAGCAGACATTATCAAGCATCCTTGAGCCAATGAATGAACAATCGTCCAGGGCACCTTGGGTCTTGCTGTGGGCCTAAGAGCCCTGGGCTCTGAGGGTCGGGGAGCACCCATTTCCACCCCCACCTGTTTCTGCTATCCTAGCGAGTCCTTCCCCAGAGGCAGCTCAAACTTCCTCGGCCTGCTTTCCCAAGCTGGGGCTTGCCTCTGCCTGCCCCTGCCTCCCCAGTCAGGCTAGCCTCCCCAGTTGGCCCCAAGGTCTGGAATCTATAGGTGAGTCCATAACAAACCCTCTTCTGCCCCTACCCAGTACGAGCTAGGATCTCTGTCCGGGAGATTCCAACTCCCTCCTCACGGCCCGGGGCCCAGGGGAGACAGGGCAACATCTGGCTCCCCACCCCAGCCCACTCACCCGGACGACTCTCCTGAGGGAGCCGATGCTTTGGGTACTCCATGCGGGCCCCGCGGCTCGGAGGTCCACATCTCCTTCAGGCAGGACCAGCTTCCGGCCCCGGAACTCTGGCTCTTCATACAGCACCCAGCTGTGGGCACAGAGACCCAGGGTCACTGGGTGGAGAGGGTGTACCCACACGGCAGGATCTCTGGGTAGCTCAGGGGGGTTCTGCCAGGTTGGCCTGGGCACTTCTCGCTGTGCTTGCTGCCCCAGGTTCCCAGGCAGGCCCCTGCCGCCTGGGCACTCTGCACTCACCAGCCTCGGACCACTCTTACGGAGGCCACGTGGGCCCAGCTGGAGGCGTCAGCGATGTCTTCCCGAACCTCCCTGCTGCTGCCTTGGCAGCCGGGCTCTGAGAAGAGGATCACCTGGACAAGACGCAGACGGGAGTCCTCAGGCTCCGTTTTGAGCTCCCACCTCCTGCTGCCCCTCCCACACACTCGCCCTCCACCCCCTACCTTTCCCGGCCTGGTGTTCAGCTTGCCCTGGGTCTTCGATGCCGGGCTCTGGAACGGAGGCAGTGATAAGAAGTCTTACAGGTTGCCTGCTTACTGCCTCCCACCACCTGCCATCCCAGGCATCCCACATCCTCCCTACTAGCCTCCGCCCCCACGGAGGGCACCACACTTGTCCCAACCCACCCTGTGCAGGAGCTGGCCCCCTATCACTCCCCTTCTCCGGCTTCCAAGAGATGGCAGCCATTAAGGTCTTGGGAATCGACCGTGCAAACGTCCTCTGTTTGGACAGGGAAACTGAGGCCCAGAGAGACGTGGCTTGCACAGGATCACACTAAGCCATACCTCAGGCCCAAACTTCTGCATCTGAAGACACTGCCTCCCAATACCATGGTCCTCACGCCATCCAAACCCTGGTGAGGCCTGGCACCCTCCCTGGCCACCACGGCCTCACTCACCCAGCCCTCAGGGGGCCTGGCGCATGGGGGCTTCTCTGGCGGCGACCTTTCACTGCAGAGCAGGGGCAGCTGTCCTGGCACCTTTCTGAGCCCTGGTGTCCCATGGGGAGGCAGAGCGGATAGTTTTGTGCCTAGTGATTCCGAGGTGGGGGCCTCCTTGGTGGCAGACACCATACCCCCAAAGAAAAGACTGCCTTCAAGACGGGAGGAGGGCCTCGTGCCCGCCTGCCGCTCTGGCCCTGGTTCCGGGTGGGAGCCCTTGGCATCTGTGACATGCTTCTTCATCATCTCCAGAGGAGAGGAAGAGGCCTGGGGGGGCCTGGCAGGGAGGAAGTCCCAGGCGGGCCCGGGCCCAGCTTTCTCCTGCCTGCGCTGGAGCTTCTCATCATCACTCAGGTAGGGGTTCTCTGGCTCCTCCTCCTCCTCCTCCTCCTCCTCCTCCTCCTCCTCCTCCTGTTCCTCCTTTTCTTCCAGTGCTGGCACCTCCTGGGGGCAGGGCCCCAGCACCCAAGGCCGGGGCTGGTCCTCCTCGATAGGAGGCAGCGTGGCATACATGGCCAGGTAGGAGGAGCGGGGGGCTCGAGGCAGCCGGTGAGTGCGGAGGATCTCAGGGGGCTCCATGCTCCGCAGGGTGTCCAGGAACATCTCCAGGTCAGCCGCCAGGGCCAGCTCCTCCTCCTCCCTCGATGGCTCCGGGAGCATCTTGTCTTCAGTGGAGTCCGGGATAAGCCGGGACTCTTGGCTGGCCTCTGCTTCCATTGGCACTGGGGCAGAGGGGCCCCCTGGGCTGGGGAGCACCTGGCCCACTGAGGAGGAGGGGGCAGGGAGAACAGCAGGACCCTGGACAACCTTATCCTCCTGGGGGAATGGGGTAGCAGGAGCAATCAGGCCTTGAACAGACTCTTCCTTGGTGAGGGAAGCACCAAAGCTGCCTTCACTGCCCTGGACAACCTCTTTTTGGGAGCTAGGCCTGTCTTCTGGGCCCTGCACAGCCTTGGTTGGTTCGGGGGACGAGGCAGCGGGAGCACTAGGAGCCTGCACAACCTCTTTCTGGGTGGGGGAGGGGTCCGCAGGAACATCAGGGCCCTGCACTATCTCCTTCTGGGTGAGGGAGAAGATAGGGACATTTTCAGAGTCCTGAACAACCTTATTCCTTGGGGAAGATGGAGCAGAAAGATTGCCTGGGCTGGAGACAGCCTTTCTTCCTGTAGGGGATGGGGGGTCTCCAGGGACCATGACAACCTCACTCCTTACCCTGGGCGTGATGGTGGCAGCAGGGGTATCTGTGAGCTCTTCCCTTTTTACAGAGGGCAGGGCCTGGGGTCCCCTGGGATCAAGAGTGGGCTGGGCCCTGGGGTGAGTGGGCACCACAGGCTGCTCAGGAAAGTGGTCTAGGCCCGGGGAGGGGGGATGGATCTGGATTCTGGGAGAAGAGGGTACCAATGCGTGGCCCTGAGGGGTGTGGAGAGGGAGCTGGGTGGGGTTGGAGGCCCCCTGCACCCTTGGCACCTTATGGGCCTTGGCATCCCGAGCTTGGCCCTGGTCTTGGTCTGGATGGGCCGCAGGGGCCTCTTGGTTCTGAGGGGGGTGAGCACCCTCGGGGATGCCTGCAGGGGCCAGGGCAGATCTGCCGTTTGGCTCTGTTGTCCCCATCTCAGGCAGCTGCCCCAGGGCTGTGCCCTCTGTACTGCCCAGACCTGGACTCCTTGACACAGAAGCCACGGGCCTGGGGAGCCGGCTACTCAGCAGCTCCAGGGCCTGACTGCGGCTGGGCGAGCCCTCAGCCCTGTGGCTCACCACCACGGCCCGGACAGCGTTGCGGCCCCTTGGCAGGGCCTCGCCCGCGAGCACTGGCTCCAAGGTCACAGAGCTGGTCACCCTTCGGTCCACATGCCCGCCCACCACCACAGTGGTCCGCACAGTGCGTGTCACCCGCCGTTCCTCATGGCTCACACACGGGTGGGGGCTCGGCTCACGGGGCCCAGGCAGGGGCACCAAAAGCTCCGCCCTGGCCCTGGCTCCCAGGCTCGCTGGCTCAGTCCTAGGGTCTTGGGAGCTGCCATCACCCTGGTCCACGGCCTCTTTGAGCCTCCTCACCAGCCTTTTCTCCTTGGGGGGTAGTGTGTACTTCCTGGAAAAGATGGGCCCGTGGCTCTGGCAGCTCTTGGAAGCAGCCCCAGGCGGGGGGGCTTGATGATTCACAGTCTCTTCTCTCCTTGCAGCGAAGCCATTGACTTTCTCTCCGCGGGGGCTGTACTCAAACGTCTCCTCCTGGGGGGCTTCCCTCCGGGCCTCTGACACCAGGGACACCTTGTGAAAGTGATGCCTCACCTCTTCCTTGGCAGGGGGCCGCTGTCGCCATGTCAGCCTGGCACTCACCACCCGGGCCTCGGCCTGAGCTGGGGGCCCACCTGCCTCCTCCATGTTGGGCCCCAGCAACCTGTCCTGCAGTGTCCTTGGCTCCCTGTGGCCCAGCTCCCTGCAGATGGTGCCAGGAAAAAGAGAGACAGGGTCAAGGGTGTGAGGGTGGCTCTCTGTAGTACAGAACAACTACCTCTGCCAAGGTCAGGCTGGGTAACCACAGGCAAGACATTTTCACCTTTTGGACCTTTGTTTCTTCATCTGTAAAATGGGCCTAATACTCTCAGCCCTCTCCCCACTTCCAGGTGATCCCCTATGCCACCGTCCTTCCATGGGTGAAGCTGTGGCCTGAGCCCGGATGGAGAGAAAGGCATATGGTCTGACCCACTGGTCTATGGAAGGGGCTGGGACTCTAGTCCTCCAGGAGCCCCAAACAGGAAAACCAGAAAGCTAAAAACGAGGCAATTGTTCTGACCCTGTTCCTGCCATTATAAGGAAAGCGAAGGAAAGACGGACTTTGGCCTTGAGCACAGCTGGTTTCCCCTGGCTCTGCCACTCACTAGCTAGATCACCTTGAGTGGCCACTCTTCCGGTTCAGGCATCGGGGCTCCAAGCCACAAAATCTATAATAATAAAAGTGTAATATGCTAATTAGACCAGACGTCCTTCCGAATGAAGCTGAGGCTGCAGGAGAAGCCCGGGTCCCGGGTGCCAGAGGAAAGCCAGTGCCGGCAGCTGGGGGAAGGAAGGCCTACTCTTGCACGAATTTCATGCACCGGGCCTCTAGTGTTATAATAAGAGTATGTGCTTCATAGGGTTATTGTCAGGATGAAATAAGAGAGAAAGAACAAAAACTCATCTTATAAACTAAAATGCTGGCTCATAAACTTCGCGGTGTCCCCTCGGAGAACTGTGAGCAAACACCAGCAGGTGTGCGTGTGTACTGGCACCAGCATGTGGTGTGACCTTCTGAGTACACCTGTGGGTCTTAGTGAAACTCCTCGGGACCCAGCACTTTGGACTGCACGCACTCTCCCTCAATGTTCTCCTCTGTGAGTGTTTCCCTCGTTGCACAGATAAAGAAACCAAGGGTCAGAGAAGAGGAGGGACTGGCCCAGGGTGATGCACCTGTAAAATTGCTAGCCGGGGTTTGAAGTCGTAGCTAAGTCCATGTCTAGGCATCTTCCCGCCTGCTCCCGAGGCCAAGGCTCTGAGCACGTCCGGCTATGCCTGTGGTCCTCTCCCGAAGAGCACCTCTTACCAGCACTCTTTTAAGGTCTTATTTCTTCCCTGAACCTCCTTGATCTCTGGGTCTCCATTACCTCCTTTCTTAAATAGGGGGTGATAATGACAACTGTCTGAGGAGACTTCTAAGCTCCCTAGGAACTCTCTGGTGAACCTGTTTTAATAGTGACAGCAGCAACAACAGCCATCTGTTGAGGGCTTACTCTGTGCCAAACTCCTTGCTAACTCCTTTACGTTCGTTGTCCTATGGAATCCTCCAAAGAACTCCATGCGTTTGACAACTCCCAAAGAATAAGGTATTAATCAATTATGAACAAACATTCCCGTTTAGCAGATGAGGGCAGGGGGAACGTTCAGAGGGGTTAAGAAACTTGCCCAGAGTAACACAGTAGCAGAGGCAAGACTTGAATGCCAGCCCTGCGTGCTTAATCACCATACAAAACTCCCTAATATATTTACCTGGTCAATTGAGATGCAGTGGTTTGGAAATGTGCTTTTAAAGGGGGTTACGCAGGCCTGGAGGGGCCATCCAGCCTCCGCTCTGACTTCCAAGTCACACTGACCAGGGCAATCCTATCCTCAGGCCCCAAGGACCAGTGAAGTCAACCTGTTCATCCCCAGCCGCAGGCCCAACCTGTCTTCAGGTCTGCTCCTCCCCTGCTCTAGGCATCCCTTAGACCGCTATCATGGAAGTTAAGACCAGAAACAGACCCATGCCGCCAGCTTCCCTCCCCCATCTCTATCTTCCTCTCTACTAAGCTGGTGGAACCCAGGACTTTGACCCTGTCCTGTGGCCCCAGCAGTGACTCAGGTTTTATGAGGGGCAGAGATGAAAGGGGCTGAGGCCTAGGGAAGCCTGGCCTGACTCAGGGACCGCTGGTAGCTATGACAGCATGTGGCCTGGCCGGGGACAGGGTCTGAGTGGCCCCAGAAAAGCCTTGTGTATGGGAAAGGTGGTGGGCCGAGGTGGAGCCCCAATCCTTTCCCAGGCAGAATTCCTGAGAGCAGGACAGTCAGACACCTTAGGCTCTGGATTCGTAGCCCTTCACTGAGGCCCTGACCCTCTCCCTAAGGAGCCCCCCTTTCATCTGACAGAACCCCTGTCCTCCTTGCTTCACCCCCTCACTGAACCCCCCCTCCCCCCAGCCTCCCCTTCATTTCTGAATAACAATAATAGCAACTGCCATTTGCTGAGATTCCCTGTCCCTAATGGCATTAATAGTAAGGGGCAAAGCCTGGGTTCTAAGTCATTTATTCGTTCATTCACTCATTCACTTATTCATCATTCAGTGTTAATTGTGTTGGGTGATGCCCTAGTCCCTGATTAGTTTCATCCAAAGCCAACTTTCCCATGAAGAGTCCAGGGAGTCCAGGGGTCAACAAATTAACATAAAAACAGGAACCACATTTGGAAGGCCCCATAGGCTTTGGCAAAGCAACAGGAAATCCGATTCAAAGGAAGCCATTGATAGTCAAATTAGATACTGTCAGTGACTTCCCAATAATCAGAATGCAATGCCTCTCTCAACCCAACCCAGCCCCTGGACAACACCCCTGAGAGACACTCATCCCACAAGCATGTGGTCATTCGCTTCTGCTTGCATACCTCTAGGGATAGGGAAGTCACCATTTGACAGTTGACCTGACCAATCCCTGGACAGTCATGACTGCTAGAATGTTCCTCAGACTATGCTGGAATCCCCCTTTTTGTCCTTGCTTTGAAGACACGCCCCAATGACCCAGGACGTCTTTCCTAGGCCAGCAGAAGTGCGCATTCCCTCTCCTCTCCAGGCCCCATATCAGAAGTGAACCTGTTGGCAGGGTAACCTGTGACCTCCGCACAAGGTGTGGGGCTGGGAAGGGAGAGGCAGAGGAAGGGGTGGAGGGGAGTGTGGGAAAGAGCCTTGTCTAACCCAACAAGTCCTGGATTCTCCCCGCTTACCTGTGAGTCACCCCCAAACTAGGCCAAACCAGTCTACAGGCCCACATCCCACAAACACATGCTGCGTCACACCGGCACGCACTGTCACGCAGCCAGCCACCAGCACGCACCCAGGGAGCAGCACAGGCACAAAAACACAGACACTTACTAGTATGTTGACTTACACAGTCAAACACACAAACATACAGAGCTCCAAACACTCAAGAGACACAGCAACACACAAGTCACAGACAGGATGGCACAAGCACACATTCACAACACACGCACACAGTCAGTTCACAGCCTACAGTCAAGCACAGACACAACCTTGAATGCATAGGCATTCCCACTTGCAGTCCCAACTGTGTCCCGCCTCCCCACCCCTATATTTGCCCATCCTGCCCCAGAAACCCTGGGCACATAGAAGGGTGATGTCCCTGGAGGTCCGCTTCCTCCTCTCTAAGGGAACCCTAGCCTTCCACCAGAGTCTGTCATTACCCACCTGGACCCAGACCAGCGGGGAGTGGCAGGTACAGCCCCAGCCGCCCAGCTAAACCTACCGCTTCTGCCCTCTCTGCCAGGCCTTTCTCCTCTACCCCTTCCCTCATTCTGCAGCCCTCTCCCCCGGCTGGGTCACCGAGCAGATCGGAGCCAGCCAAGGTCCCACATCTCCCTCTTCCTTGTCACAGGACCAGTTACCCTGCCTCCCATCCAGAGGCCTGGGCATCCCTGGCACAATGCCGCCACCTCCACCTCCACAGGATCCACTGTGGATCCTGCAGTCCGCACAGCAACCACACTCAGCCCTCCCCTGTCTGCACAGGGCCAATGAGGCCTCTGAGAGAGGCAGGATGGAGAAATGATTAGAGCACAGGCACTCGCATTCAAATTCAGGCCCCCTCGCTTTCTAGTGGACTTTGAGCAAGTGATAGAACCTCTCTGAGCCTTAGTTCCCTACTGTAATCAGGGTATGGGGGTGTGGAGCAGGAATAGTCCTACTCCATGGACGAAATAGGATTATGTTTACAAAACAAACCATAAATGACAGCCACCACCATCATTAGGAACTTTTCAGAGCCCTGTTTGAGGCCCAGTGCCCCAGGGCCATATTCACCCCTTCTTAGGTGAGCTTTAGGGGACCCACTCTTTCACCTCTGAGCCCACCAAGCAGATTTGGGAGCATCGTTTCAAAACAAATAAAAATCGAGGCTTGGGAATCTCAGTGCCCGTTCCTGTGGCCGCTGACACAGAGCCTGGTAGGTAATTATTGCTGCGGCTGAGGTGTTATTAATAAGCATCCCTGCTATTTTGGCAGCCCATCGCTCTGGAGTTCAAAGGACGATCCTATAACTACCTCATCTCCAGCTACCAAATCTACTGGACAACTCAGGGACCAGAGAGGTTAAGCAATTTGCCCCAGGACACTCAGCACCTTGGCTAGTGCCTATTCCCAGGTGGGTTCTGTGGTCGCCTGAACAGAAGCAGGGAGTGGTGGGTGTTGCTGAGGAGAAGGTGACCCCTCTCCCAGCCTCTTCATGAAGGATCGCCCCCTCCTCAGATGGACGGGGGAGGAGAACAGCAGTGGGTTCAGGAGGGAGTGAGTGGGTGAGGGGAGGGAGAGGAAGGCAAGGTGAGTGGGCAGGGGATGGCAGTCAGTTCATGCTCAGGGAGCGGAATGAATGGGCCTGGAGTTGAAGAGTCTGGAGATGAGGCAGAGACCCCAGAAAGGGCAGCCAGGCTAATTTTTCCTGCCACGGCCGCCCCATGTACTCACCGTGTGTGCTGGGACCCAGGTGTCCGGTGGGCCTGGATCTCCTGCTGCTGGGCCGTGCTCTTCTGATGCCGTGGGGCTCTTAGCCGGGGCTCCTGGGGCGGGTCAGTTGGGCACCCCGTGATGGGGCGGGGCCCCTGGGGAGGATTCAGCCAGGCCCTGAATTCCTCAGGGCAGAAGGGGTGAAGAGCTGGTTGGGCCGGTTTGGGCTCCCCACCCTCCTCCCCAGGTGTCAGCCCACGCCCCTGCAGGATGACAGTGATGTGGTAGCGGGTCCTCCTGGCAGAGGGACGCTCCGGTAGGATCTGGGCTGGCTCTGGCAGAGCTGGCCCTGGGGTGGCAGGCTTGCCCTTTGCCCCCTCTGCCTTGGGAAAGGATGCTGGGCGGGGCGGCATGTCTTCCACGGTGCTGGGTGGCTCAGGATTCAGAGGGACCTCTGGGGCCATGTATGGGGGTTGCAGGCAAGTGCAGTCTGGGGTTTCCTGTCCCAAATGTCCAGGCACTGGCACTGGGCAGGAGGGGTGCCTGGCACCAGCAGGGTCTGCTGCCGGTGCTGGGCTCTCCAGCTCCATGGAGGTATAGTTGGCCATGTCAGAGGCGCTGCCCACAGCTGGCCTCTGTAGGCGCCCCAGGGGCTGAGCGAGCCCTCCTGAGCTGTGTCGTCGCTTCCAAAGCCAGGAACCTCGGCTCCCTTCCTGAAGGTCCCATTCTGAGCGGCTCTGGGCTTGGGTCTGAGGGAAAGCAGAGGCGGGGGCCTGGTGACAGCATCTTCCCCTGGCCTCCAGGCACCCTGATCACCCTGACTGCCCTTCTTGCACAGGAGAAGCAGAGCTGCCAGGAGAGGCTGCCAGGGCCGTGAGAGCTGGGCAAAGGGCAGAGCTCCGGGAAGGCCCTTCCACACTCAACTCACCGCTCCCACTCTACAGTGAGGAAGGCGATCCAGAGAAGACACCGACATGAATAGTCACACACGAGGGCCCAACTCTCAGGTCAACTGCTGCTTCCCCTGCTGCCCTGGGGATGAGGGGCTCAGGCGCCCATGGCCTCTGCCTGCAGCCACCTCCCCAGGACCCTCCCACCTGAGATCCCCAGGCACACCTGGGCAGAGAGATGTACCTGGGACATGAGGGAGTCCGGGAAGCGGGATTCCCCTGAAAATGGGACAAGCCTGACCTGTGTCTGCTGTTTCCCTGGGGCCAAGTCTGGCTGTGGGGATAAGAGGAAAGGGCCCAGGATCCCAGACCCATAAGGACACTACCCCCTTTGTCCCCCACCCCCCAAAAACCAGTTTTCAAGGAGGTATATATGCTCTGGCAACAGAGAAGCCAAGTCTGGGTCAAAATTCCTTCTAGCAGGGACCCTTGATCCCAAATGTCTCCATTTACTCATCTGTGAAATAGGTGCAGCCTTTCACTCACAGGTGAGTGAACCCCTCAAGAGACAGAAGAGGACAATGATTCATGTGGGGGCCTGGAGCGAGGCAACCCGGGCCTGAATCCCAGCTCTGCTACTTCCTAGCTGCAATACCTCTTCATCTCAGTTTCCCCATGTGTAAAATTGGCATGAAAATAACAGTACCTGCCTCCTGGGAGTGCTGCGAAGATTTCATGAGATAATCTATGCAGAGCACGGGCACATAACGAGTGCTCAATTACGTGTTAGTAATTACGAATGGTATTCAGGACCACAGAGAGACACACGGCTGCTTGAGCCAACTCCAAGGGGAGGACACCCAGTGCTGCCCGATCCGGGGCTCAGACGGGAAAACTGTGGCCAGTAGGTTAAGTCACTGGCCCAGCATCACCCCTGGGGGCGGGAGGTGGGGGGTCCATGCCAGGAAGTGGGTTAAAAGGACAAAAGATGGGAGGGAGGTCTAGCGAAAGCAGGAAGTGTGGGAAAGGGGGTCCTGGGAACAGGCGGAGACCCTACATGCCTCCCTGGACCCCGGCATTAGGAAGCTCATGTTTCCTGAGCATCTAGACCCCATGCTGGATGTTCTACATCCATTACCTCATTTCTCACAGCAGCCCTGAGAGGCATTGTGGTCCCCATTTTGCAGATGGAGAAACTGAGGTTCAGAGGTGCGGAGTGATCTGCCCAGGTTCACCCCGTGAATAAGTGACAAAGGGAGGATTAGAGAACTCCAGTTGTCTGACTTATGAGTCAAAGTTCTCAGGACCCGCCCCCCCCCCCCCCCCCCCCCTTCCTGGCCTCCCCTGTGCATTCTCTCCTACCTTGAGGCTGACGTTGTTAGTGCTGCCCTGGCCTTGGGCCAGGTCAGGGCAACTCTGTCCACCCCAGGGCCTGAAAAGGAAGCACAGGGGGAAGGGAATGAGGTAGCCTTCTCCTCTCCCACCCCAAGACGTGACCCAGCGGCCTCCCTCACTTCTCTCAGAGCCCATAGCCTGGATGAGCTCCTGAAATCTGGGGAAGGGGAAGCAGCCTCCTCTCTGCTCCCTCCCACAACTGTCCACTCCACCCTCAAAAGACAGAGAAAGAGGGATGGGCTTGGAGAAAAGTGGGGACTGGGCCTGTATCAGGGCCAGAATACAGAAAAGAGACAGTGCCCCGATAATTCAAAAGCTCACCATTTGCTGAAGCACTCCCTATGCCAGGCTTAGCACTGGGTATTGTGCCTACATGATCTCCTTTAAGCCTCAAAATAACCCTAAAAGGTGGGTATTAGTCCCCCATTTTTCAGGTAAAGAAACTGAGGCCAGAGAGGTGAATCCTAGACTCACACGACTAATGAGCCTTGGAAGTAAGACACTAGGACCATCCCACTTCAAAGGCTGGTTGGACATCACCACACTTACGGGGGACAAGATGAGGATGTACCTCGGCTGCCTCCTCCATGCACTCTGACCCCCACCCTGGGAAATCGGCAGGAATCAGAGGCTTGTGCCTCAGTCCCATTCTCACAGCTGGTGAGAACTGAATCCAGGTGCATACACGGGATGTGTCAACATGCTACTGCAGGAGCCTCCGCAGTCCCTCCCCTGCCCTCCACATCCCTGAATCACCTACACCCCAACCCCACCTCCTCCCAAGTGGGGAAAGGGAGGAGCAGAGCCACCTGGGCCTATAGGGCAGGTTTCTGCCAGGCAGGGTAAAGGGAGAGGGCGTGTCTTCCAGCGGGGCAGGGCATGGCACTAGCAGGGTGTGGGCACCCCCCCCCCCAGGTCACCCAGGCTTCCCAGCAAAGGGTGGCTAGGCCCTCCCTGCCCCTCCCCTCTCTCTTTGGGGTGAGAGAGCAGTACCAACCCTTCCCCTCACTCTGCCTCCACCACGCCCCCATTCCTCCCAAGGTGCGCTGAAAACAGTTGTGTCCTGATAAGATCAGAACAAATTGCTGGGTAACTGAACAGTACAGACACACAAACACCCCACCCTCTCCTGGGATATAGGCCCAGGAGCTACTGGGGTCCTCGATTCCAGCTCCTAGCCACACAGAGCCTTTTCCCTGCCATTCAAACATCAGCTGCCAGTGAATGGGCTCGGAGAGGTGAATTCATTTGTTCGGGGTCACGTGGCCAGTGGCACCGGGGCTGGGACAGACGCTGGCCCCCTTGCTTGCAGGCCTTCAGTCTCTCAAGGCCACCGAGCAGCCGGGGCTTCAGGATGTGAGCTCTGGAGTCAGACTGCCTAAGCTGGTACTCCAGCTCCACCACTCCCCAGTGGTGCGGTGGACCCGGCACTTTGCCTCTCTGAACCTCCATTTCCAAGTCTGAATCACACTGAATACCTGTCTCATGGAGCTGCTGTGAGGATTCAATGAGATCGCTCAAGTGAGGCACTAAGCAGGTGGCAAAGAAAGGCTGATTGCTGTT
This sequence comes from Eptesicus fuscus, assembly GCF_027574615.1. Taxonomy (NCBI): domain Eukaryota; kingdom Metazoa; phylum Chordata; class Mammalia; order Chiroptera; family Vespertilionidae; genus Eptesicus; species Eptesicus fuscus. The sequence goes on from NC_072481.1 coordinate 15,978,076, forward strand.
GCCATCTGGGATGACAGGGAAAACCTCTCCGTGGCACCAAGGGCAAGTGCAGGGCAGCCTGAGACCACTCAGGGGCCGGTCACACTCCTAACAAAGCGTCAGGAAGACCAGAGGGAACTGGCCTGTTATGTGAGAATCAAAGTCCACACAGGCGGAAGGAGTGACTGCGTTTGCCTTTAACTCCTCCGTAAAGAAATTGTCTGCAGGCGGCCAGCCTGACTTAAGGAAATCGCAGAAGTTGTTTTAAAGTTTCAGAAGAGCACAGGGACTTTATAAAGACCGTCTTCGCATTGACATATCCAAAATCGACACATTCTTATGCTCCGAGACACTCACATCTCACATACGCTTATTTTAATATCTACTACAATCTCAGACAGCAACACACACACACACACACACACACACACACACACGCACACGCGCACACACACACGCGCACACACGCACACACACACGCGCACACACACACACACACACACACACGCACACACGCGCGCGCACACGCGCACACACACACGCGCACACACGCACACGCACGCACGCACACACACACACACACACACACACACACACGCTAGGGCACCCCACGCGGCCCTCCTCCATCCCTCACCTATCCCGGGCTCTGGCCTCCTCCGGGATCCGCTTCCCCCTGCGCATCCCTAACCCGGCCAGGCGACGGACCAGGCGGACCCCCAGGCCCTCGCGCCGCTCGGCCATGGCGCGGGCAAGGCCCCGGGCCCGGGACGTCGGGGCACCTGACCGCTTCGGGCCGCCGGGCCCACCCGGATCCGCTCTTGAGCGGAGAACCGCCTACTCCGGCCCGTCCCCCAGAGCAAACAGCGGTCCCGCCCGCCCGCGTGCCGGCGGGGACCCACCCAGATGCTGCCCATACCCGGGGACAGCGAGTGCGCTTTGTAGGGGCCGCCCGGACCCCGGCGACTGACCCCTTCTCCCCGGGCCCTGCCCGCGCGCCTTTGGGTCTCCTGGAGGCGCCAGGGCCCCCAGAGACAGCCATCCCCCCAAGCTGGGTCTAGACGAGGTGGGCGGGGACCTAGGGATCGGGGTGAGCGGGGCCAGGAGGCGGGGCTGAGCGAAGGGTCTTTCCCGCCCCCACGAAGGAGGAGCTAGAATACAGGGGCGGGGCCGTGTGCTGGGATGGGCGTGGTCTCGTAGACTGGGCGGGGCCTTACCCAGTGGTTGTCACCTGGCGGGGGGGGGGGGGGGTGAGGGGGCCCCAAAGCGGGGTGGTGGGGGGTGGCGAAGCCAACCCTGCCATTGTCTGCCGTGATGGGCTCCCTGGGAGAGTCCTCTGTCCTGGAGATGGACACAGCCGGAATCTCCACCAGTACCCCGTGGGGAAACCGCCCTGAAACCCACATGGCTGGGAATGGCGCCCTGCTGGAAGATGTCCAGCTATTGTTGTTTAATAACAGCTACTGTTCGCTGTGATATAGCTTGGACCTTCTGCCTCCCAGCTGCTGCCTTCCCACCTGCTGCTGCCTCTGTAACTCTCAGGTGAGGGTAGGGGACACCTTGCACCTTTGAGGGGATCCTCTAGGACCGCAGAAAGGCCACCGGGAGGGTCCCAGTTCCCCAGGCTCTCTTTGCCATTTCTTCTCTGCCTATAGTCCTTGCAGGGCCTCTTCCCCTTCCCTGAGCCCAGCACCTCCTTAGCCCTTTGCCCTCTGTGGTGACTGGTCCTGGCACACGGGACATCATGCTTCTGGGTCATGGTGGACACTGACATCCTGTGTTCCTGCCCATCTACCCACACAGGGGGCTCAGTCCTGGCATGTACAGGCCATGCATGGCAGGGAGTAACCAGCTGAGGGGCACCGTGGCCTCCTAAGAACTAAGACAAGCGGTGGTGGGAAGCAGCAGACAGACAACTGGACAGATGAGAGAGCAATGTGCCCCTTCTTGGCAGCACAGTCTGCACCTTGCAGAGGCCTGGAAGGCTGGACTGTCCATCGGTGAGCTGAGATGAAGGACCTGGTCCCAAGAGGGAGCAGAAGCCAAACCCAAGCCCGAGGTAGTGACTGCAGGACCCACTCCGTGTGTGGGCAGCACAGGCTCCTCCTGCCTTGACCTGCTCCAAGGTGCGTTGTGAAGTCTGGCAAATACACGGCGGCTTCCCCCTCCACTGTTGAAGCTCAAGAGGCCCCAACTGGTGATAGAGAAAATTCTTTAATCGCTCTGCCCCTGCCCCTCCCCAGAGCAGTCCTGACACCACCATCAGGCTGGCTGCCCTTGCTTCCCCTGAGATGCTGAGGACACCTTAATCTTGTCAGCTTCCTGGCCCACCCGCCTCTCTGATGGCGCCATCACAAGATCTAGCGCCCCTTGGTGCCACCCGGCAAGGCAGGTGAGAGATGCCAGAGGAAGGTGGGTACGAGCCAGGCTGCAGGGCAGTGGAGCGTGCAGCCGATGGTGCAGCTGCAGGTGAGCGTTCTGGGTGAAGCGACTTGGGCAGGCAGTGCACGGGGCGGGCCCGGCCCCTGAGTGCAGGCGCAGGTGGGTCTTGAGGTTGCTGGAGCTGCTGAAGCGCTTGTGGCACATCTGATGGGAATGAGCACTGGCATCAGTCCTGCCCACCCAGCTGGCTCAGGCTCTCCGCTTCCCTTCCCTACTCGCTCCCCACTTCCCTGTAATACAGACTCTGAAGCTCCCCCCACCCCCCCTGCCCCCCGCCCCAGGATTCCACCCTGGGACCCACAGTGCCTGGCACATTGGAGCCAGGCAGACCTGGGTTGGTATCCTGGTTCTTTTATTCCCTGCATGACCTTGTCTAGGCGACTTCCCCTCTCTGAGCCTTGTTCACCTGATTGGTAACATGTGACTATTCATACCTAACCTCATCGGTATGATAGACTGGACGAGATAATCACATGCAACCTTTGTGAGTGGGGCTGCCGCTTCAGTGGGTATAATTAACATTTACTGGGAGCAGCCACAGGCTAGGAATTGGTCTCATGTCGTCTTCCCCAGGACCCTGAGGAAGCATGACTAATTCTAGGGCAACTCCTATAAGTCAGCGAGAAAGCAGGGGCTCCGCGGAGTGAAGCCACTGGCCAAAGGCCACACAGCAAGTTGGAGGCAGAGCAAGGATTTGAACCCACGCAGCTCAGACTCATAGCCACTATGCTGCCTTCATTTCTGTTTGTGTCAAACAGGGAAGGAGTCCCTGCCCTCTGACCACCCAAGGGCAGTGAGGAGGCTCAAAGAGGAAGAGAGCCAACCTTGAGCTGATGTCATTTATATGCAGAGTTTGTATACTTTGTACACATTATGCCATTAACTTCTCCAGCATCGCTGGAAAGAAGGTAATAGTTATCCACCCCCAACTTTATCATCCTCCCGCACAGGCTTACACCTCTATTCCCCGCTCCAGACCCCAGGAGTGACCTCCAATAGCACTTCCTGGCCCTTCCAGGCCAAGAGGGGTCATTTTCATCCTCCTCCACCTCCTTCCCCGCCCCCACCCTCGCCTCCTGTCCAGTCTCTGCCTGCTCAGGAGGATTGGAAATGGAGGCTACAGGGGCCCTCCCCCCAGGGGTCTGGAACGCCTTCCTCACTTGCCTGCAGGAGTGCAGGAGGGGAGAAGGGTCTCACCAGGCACTTGTGGGGCCGCTCCCCAGTATGCACCAGGCGGTGCTTCTGCAGGTGGGCGAGCTGGGTGAAGCTTTTCTGGCACAGGGCACACTGAAACGGGCGCTCCCCACTGTGTACACGTAGATGGACCTGAGCCAGGTGTGGGAGAAATGCTGCTGGGGCCCTCTCTGAACCTCTCCCCACATCTCCACAGGAACTCATTCTGGCATCAAGGCCTCTCAGTCCCCTCTCCTCCCTGTCACTCCCCCCTTAGGGCCTCTCTTCCATTCCTCAGACACCCCCTCTTCCTGTGGCCCTGAGGGAGGGAGGTGGCAGTGGTCAGAAGGCCAGGTAAGGGCAGTGCTTCTCAAAGTGTGGTCCACAGACCCGCAGCAGCAGCATCACCCGGAAGTACATTAAAACATTAAACATGTAGATTCTCGGGCCCCACGCTGACCATCTGAATTAGAATCCCTGGGCTGGGGCCTAGGAATCTGCATGTTCACTAGCTCTTTTGCTAGTTTGCGGCTCATTAACGTTTAGGAACTCATGCCCTAGAGGATCAAGAAGGCATCTCCCCCCAATAATCATAACCTTTCCTCAACTTCAGCAGTGCCAACTTATGCGTAGCTGCCCATCTTTGCTGACATGGAGCTGTGCCCATGGTCGCCCCCTGGTGGACGCCAACGGCACTGGGCGCTGGTTTGTGGGATCCCACTTGAAAAAGACTGGTCCTCAGTTCTGTGGGACTCACTAAGATCGACTCCTTCGCCCACTGAACTTCAAACGAACAAACACGAAGAGGCTTAACTGGGAATCTAGAAGGAATGGCTGTTCCGGAAAGGGCTTTGCACTAGATGCTGAGAGACCGAGATCAAGGCCTAAATCCACCGTTAAATTAAAAGATGCTAGGGGATGGGGGGTGGTCAGCGGAGCCCAGGAGGCCGATACCTTGAGGTTGGAGAGCTGCCCGAAGCTCTTGCTGCACACGTTGCATTCGTACAGGATTTTGCCATTCTCTCTCTTCAGCGGGTAAGGCAGGGCTGCTCGGGAGCCCAGGGGGGCCCGCTTTGCTGGAGCCGCCCTGCCAGCATGCTCCGGCCCTGGGGAGTAGGTCCCGGCAGCCCCAGGGCCTGGAATCCGGGCCTGGGACAGTGGGGTTTGACCAGAGTCTTGAGAGGCCCCTGGGTAGGGACGCAGGGTCTCCCCGCAGAAGCTGTGGTGCCCAGGATCACGGACACTCATCAGCACACTGGGCACAGCCCTGGGGGGGTAGGAGGTATCTTGGGACAACATGAAGAAAGGGTGGCATTGGACAGAAGGTGGGGCCCCATAGGTGAACAGATAAGGTGGGGGCAGGAGAAATGGATATGCAGGGCAGAGGGGGTGAAGGCAGAATGGGAGTTCCTGGGAGATGGGAATGGGTAGGGGGCGGGAGCGGAAAGCCAAGGATCTGGAACACTTCCCACTCTGCCAGGGGGTTGGGGAAGCGCTGTTGTGAGGAGAGAAGGGTGGGCAGGGGGCCTCCTCATCCGCTCTTCCCTGCTGGCTCCCCATCCTATCCCTGCTCAGAGGGGACGAGGCTGTGAGTTTGTCATCATCGGAGGAGCCGGCATGTGGCCCTGGTGGCTGGCGCTCTGAGAAGAAGAGGGACGCCAGTCAGGGCCCCGCAGGCTGGGCCAAAGTTCTGCCCCCATCGAGCCTGCCCCCTGGGGCTGGTGACTGGGCAAGACCGTTCCCCTCGCTGGACTTCCCTGTCTGCAATCGCACTTGCCAGGAAAAGCGGCTAGTGTTGGTGCAGGGCGGGATTTTAGGGAGAGGAAACCATTGAAGACGCCTGCTAGACAGCCACGCGGAGCAGTCAAGTGGGCGGTTGGAGTTTCGAGGCGAGGTCCGAGCGGGAGAGATACATTTGGGTGCCAGGGGCCCAGATGATATCACCTGAGGATGACACTCGGTCTGCTGTGTCCAAAATGGACACCTGAGACGTGTCCACACTGAAATTAATTAAAATAAAGGCAATAAAAAAATTCAGCTCCTCCGTGGCACTAGCCACATTTAAAAAGCTCAATAGGTAGGAGGTATGATATCAGACAGCACAGGCATAGAACATTTCCATCATCGCAGGAGGTCCTAGCACACAGTGCCACCCTAAAGAGAACAGGAGAGCAGAGGGGAAGAGGAGGAGAGAGGAGAGGAGGGGAGAAGAAGGGAAGCGGGGAGAGGAAAGGAGAGGAAGGGAGAGAAGGGAAGGGAAGAGGGCTCTGGACTGAGTTCTGGAACAGGTGAATATTCAGGAGGAAAGTAGAGAAGAGCTTTGCAAGGGGACTGAGATGCAACAGACAGTGAGGTAGGAGCTAATCAGGAGTGATAGGAAGTAAAAACAATACATATCTATTGTCTACTTTGAATTCTCATTCATTCACTCAACCAATGTTATACTGAGCTGTTTTGCTCTGTGCTCTTGCAGGGGGTGGGGTAGGTGACAAAGGACACAGCCACGCAGTCCCTGCCCTGCAGGAGGTCACAGTGGCCTAAGGGAATGGTGTATTAAAATGCAACAAGCCGCCCTGGCTGGTTTGGCTCAGTGGATAGAGCGTCGGCCTGCGAACTGAAGGGTCCGGGTTCGATTCCAGTCAAGGGTGCATGCCCAGGTTGCGGGCTCGATCCCCGGTGGGGGTCGTGCAGGAGGCAGCCAATCAATGATTCTCTCTCATCATTGATGATTCTGTCTCCCTCTCCCTTCCTCTCTGAAATCAATAAAAATATATATTTAAAATAAAATGAAATTCAACAAGCCTAGAACATAGGGATAGTGAGAGCTGACTTTTACAGAAGAAACTGGCCTCAGTGATGTTCCCAAGGTCTTGGAGCTAAAAGAGCAGCACCGGGGTTCCACCCCAGCTCCCAGTCAGTGCTCCTCTAGCTCAAAGAGGTAGGCAAGTGCCATCCTCACAGCCTACACCTGATCCCACTGCCCACCTCCTCTGGCTCAGGTGTCACCGCCTTAAGAGCCCCCTGCACACCTAGGTCCGAACTCCAGGCCAAAGTGTGCTAGTCAAGTGTGCCTGAGGCTCTGTCCTTACCAGTGACACCGGGTCCCCTCCCCCTCCCACCCTGAAGCCTAACAGTGCCCCCACCTCAGCCTCCACCAAGTGCAGCCCTGGGGCCTGGACTTACTCGTGTTCAGGGAGTCCTCTCTGAGGCCCTGTGGGGCTGTGCCCGGGGCTGCCGGCTGCAGGGACATAGGTAGAGATCCAGGCTCTGGGGGCAGGCCAGCAGGGCAGACCTGGCTGGTGTCAGTGGCAGGGGGCACAGCCAGCTGGCACAGGACGGGCCGTGGATGTCCGCTGTGTCTGGAAGCGGCCTGCAGGCTGGGAAGACCTGGAGGGCGGGAGGCAAGGGGCTGGGGGCTGTGACTCCTGGGTCCCTGGGATGATCCCACCCCTAGTTTGGTTTTCAGAGCAGGAGGAGAAGCTAAGAACCACTCACCCTCACCTGTCTCTTAAATGGCTTCCCTTTCCCTCACTCAGAGATTCCTTTTCCCCGGGGACTTTCATGCCTGCCCAGAAATGCCTTCCCTCTGCCCCTAGAGCCCCTTACCTAGCATTCTTCTTCCCACCTCTCTTCCTAACCACCCTGGTCCCACCAAGTCTCAGACCATCTACTCTGCTTTGAATGGAGCCAACGACAACTTGAAGAAAATCCTCATCAAGACTGTAAACCCACCCTAGCCAGTTTGGCTCAGAGGTTAGAGCGTCGGCCCGCAGACTGAAGGGTCTCGGATTCGATTCCAGTAAAGGGCATGTACCTAGGTTGCAGGCTCAAATCCCAGCCCCAGTTGGAACGAGTGTGGGAAGCAACCAATCAATGTGTCTCTCTCACATCAATGTTTCTCTCTCTCTCTCTGTCTCTCTCTCTCTCTCTCTCTCTCTCTCTCTCCCCCTCCCTTCCACTCTCTCTAAAAATCAATGGAAAAATATTCTCGGTGAGGATTAACAACAACAACAAAGAATATTGGAAACCCCACAAGATGGGCCCTAAGGCCAAGGCCACAATCATACAGCCAAGCCTCCGAGTGGCCCTGCCCCTTTCTCGTGGCCCACAGGAGAGTCTGGCCCCCAGGGCATGGGAGAGGGTGTCTGGCACCTCTAGGGTCCATCCCCATGATGTGCTGGGGTAGGGGTGCTCAGGACCAGGGGACAATGGGAAGCCAGGTCCCTTCAAATTTCCCCCACTTCCTCCTAACGTCCCCTCCCTCCATAAGCAGGGCTGCGATTCCACCTTACCTGGTCGTCTTGGCAGGACTGGAAGTCCAGGCTGGGGGACAGGGAGCTCCCTGTGCTCCCCAGGGGCTCGGTCTTGTGACAACCCAATTCTGGAGCAGGTCCCCCCTTCATACCGCCACTACCTGCTGGGAAGACAAGTCAGTCCCAGGTGAGCAGTAAAGGTCCTCCAAATGGCATGGCTTCAAGGGCTGGCTTTCCCATTAAACCATCGAGTGACCTTGAGCCCGTCACTGCCCTCCTAGCCTCAGTTTCCCTATCTGCAAAATGGGCGGGCTGGACTATTTGATGTGTGAGGACTCTCTCAGTGCTGACATTTAGAAGCCAATGATGTGCTCCTGGCTCCTGTAGCCAATCAGAGGTGAGGAGCAGAGCCGGACTGATTCCTATTCCTGGGGAAGAGAGGAGAGAGGAAGGTTTTTATGAAGATTATTTCCAAGTGAGCTCAGAGATCTGAGGGAATATTCCAGACTCCTTGGGGCCACAGGGAACTGGGAAGCCACTCTCCTCCATGCTGGGAGGGACTCAGGACTGTATGACTACCCACCACAGGCTCCTGCCAAGGGAAACTTGTCCACCAAACAGATCCCTGCATCCGCTCACCCACACAGCTTTTCTGGGCAGCTAAGGAGGTCCCAGATCCTGCCCCCCAGCTCTCTCACCAGGGTCAGTCTCAGAGAGTGGCCAAGAGTGGCTCCGGTCCCCTGACTGGCCTGCCAGGAAGATGCCCTGAGCTCAGCTGTCTGCTCAGTCATCTACTCGCTTCTCTGCCATCTCTCATTGAAGGTCACGAAGCACGGGACCACCTCAGCTCAACACATGTCCCAAGTAACCACCCTTCCCTCTTTACCCCACGTGCTCCTGAGCACCCCAGCACCCACCAAAGTTCAGACTCCTTCCCTTTTCCCCAACTCCTTCCAACCCTGCCCAGGCCTCAGAGCAAACCCCCAAAGGAGGGGCCTCCTGCGTGAGGCTCTTCACCTGGCTCTGCAGTCCCCTCTGGCTGGGGAAGGGAGGGGGTAGGCTGGCTGCTGGGGCAGCCGCTGCCTGTGGCTGAAGCCCCAATGGCTGCAAGAGATGATGGGAAGGTGCTACATTTGACTTCCTATTTATATGCCGCAAATAGGAAGAAGGGGGGCAGGCAGGCAGTCTGGGGCCCTGTGAGACCTGACAAGGGGGGGCCGCCCACCAGCCTTTGTCTACACGTAGCAACTCTAGAGGACACCGTGATGGTGTTTGGTTTGTTTTGGTTTTGTTTTTGGAAACACGTTAGGGACGTATTGAGCATCCCTTCCTGTTTTCACATCACGTTTCAGGTCTAAGTCAGTGGTTCTCAGTTGGTGGCTAAGTACCCCCTCAGGGACACCAAGTTATGACAAGGGGTCAGAGGTACTTTATGTGCATCAAACACTTCCCATAGACTGAATAATAGAATGACTGGCATAGAGATCCACTCCGTCCAAATGGATGTGTTTGTCATTCATTGAACTTGCTGGTTTGGGGGCCACTGTGAACTGGGCCGCTGAGATGTCAGCATGTGCGGGTGAGGAGGAGTAGGGGGTTGCTATCTGGTTCTCAGAGAACCCTGAGCAAGAGAGGGACAGGCAGGGCTCTGAGGCTGGAGCTGGGGTCCTTCTGGGGACGGGGCCCAACTGAAACAGAGATGGACAGTGATGATGACAGGGAAGACAGGTGGCAGCAGGGACAGGAACAGGCAGAGACGAGAGCAGGCAACAGAAGGATCCTGGGTGAGACAGAGAAGACAGCAGGAGTCTGATCTCACAGAGGAGAGGGCAGGAGGCAACAAATACGTCTTCCTCCCCGGTCCCATCTCTGATCTCTCTCCTGGAAATCCTTCCTCTAATCCAGACAGAGTGTAGAGGCCCCAAGAGATAGATAATTCAAGAACACAGAAAAACGCATGCTTGTGAGTCATGAGTAGATAAAACAAATAGGGATTTTTAAAAAATGGAAGCTCCCCTCCTTCACAATTTCCCAGTGGTCAAAGGGATTGTTTTGTGTTTATTCTTCCAGACATTTGTCTATGAACAGGTACATGGGCTTTTAAATTTTGCTTTAGATAAAAATGGATTATGCGATGCATATTGTTCTTCAGCTTTTCCTATCCAACAATCTACCATGGCCATAATTTCATGCCAGAACATATCTGCCTCCTGCTTTTCCTGTTTTGTTTGTTTGTTTTTTAATATATTTTTTATTGATTTCAGAGAGGAAGAGAGAGGGAGAGAGAGATAGAAACATCAATGATGAAAGAAAAATTATTGATAGGCTGACTCCTGCACACCCCCTACTGGGGATCAAGCCTGCAATGGGCATGTGCCCTTGACCAGAACTGAGCCCGGAAACCTTCAGTCTGCAGGCCGATGCTCTATCCACTTAGCCAAACCAGCTAGGGCTGCCTCCTGCTTTTTCTTGACTATGTAGTACTCTTTTGCAGGAATGGACATAATAGATAGCATTCATCTATTGGTGGACTCCAATTTTTCTCTGTTCCACACAGGACTGGAGAAAAAACTCTCCAACCTATAGCCACTGGCACGCCAGTCTTTATTTATTTATTTTTAAATTGATTTCTGAGAGAGAGGAAGGGAGAGGGAGAGAGAGAGAGAAACATCAAGGAGGAGAGAGAATCATGGATCAGCTGCCTGCTGCACGCCCCCTACTGGTGATGGAGCCCACAGCCCGAGCGTGTGCCCTTGACCGGAACTGATTCCGGGACCCTTCAGTCCGCAGGCCGACACTCTTTCCACTGAGCCAAACCGGCTATGGCTGCCACACCAGTCTTGAGGCCAGCCAGCTGCGCTACCGGACAGCTTAGTGTGTGGGTCACGGAGCTCTGTTGCATGGATATTTCTGAAGGGCACCAGAGAAGGAGTCCAGGAGGGGGTCTGGGTCCATCATTGGTCCAGGGTTAAGGGGCTGTGTGTGGACTCTAAGGGCAGGGCTGAGGGTGGGGAGCTCAGCCCAGCCCACAGTGCTTTCACCTCCCTTTGCTCTGTGGTTGACACCTCCCTCCCTCTGCCTGACACCCACTTATCTCTTCTCCCCATCTGTCAGTCTATCAGATGCAATGAGTTGGCCTTTGGCTTCACACCCGAGGGTGGAGAGATCCTGAGATAGGGTGCGCCTGCTCGCACATTTGCAGAAGGGGCCTCAAGACTCTTGCATCTTCCCCTGCACCCATCTTGACTTTCCAGTCCTGTGGAAAAATTTGCAGATATGTCTTCAAATGCATTCTGAGGTCATCCCATCCATCCTCTCATCTCTACCATTCTAAGAAGATAGGAGGTAAAAAGAGGTCACAATAGCTGGGATTCAGATCCACTAGAGCTAATATACACTTAACTACCATGCAACACTGCATACCATGTACATGGATGCTCTTTCCAGCTTTGTGTGAAAGAGGGAACTTTTGAAGTCCACATATATGTCCACCATTAGAGCAATGATACACATTATGTATAGCCATGAAATAGAATACTATACAGCCAGCAAAAAAAGCAAAGGGTAGGTTTATTGAGTGCCTCCTATATGCCAAAAGATTATAATTATCTAATCTTTCTCAAAATCTTCCATGGTCAGAATTATTAATGTCCCTGTATTGGTTGTTTTGTGTGTGTTTTTGTTGTTGTTTTTTAAAAATATATTTTTATTGATTTCAGAGAAAAGGGGAGAGGGAGAGAGAGATAGAAACATCAATGATGAGAGAGAATCATTGATTGGCTGCCTCCTGCCTACTGGGGATGGAGCCTACAACCCAGGCATGTGCCCTTGACCAGAATCAAACCCAGGACCCTTCAGTCCGCAGGCCAGTGCTCTATCCATGGAGCCAAACCAGCTTGTGCAAAGTCCCCATTTAATAGATGAGCAAACAAATACTCCGTAAAGGTAACCAGGTAGCATCAACTCAAACACTTACAGCGGCCGTGCAGTTACCATAAACTGGTCCAGGAATAAATTTGGTACAGATGGCACAGAACACTCAGCCTGGTGTCAGGATTCACATGGAAGGATGGGGACTGAGGCAAACGAGGGACCAGAGGCCATTCACCATGACTCAGCATAATTAGGAGCCAGTGTTGCCAGATTCTGACTTTTCTAGAGAATTTTAAAATCAGGATTTTTATGTGAAATTTCTATATATTTTTCAAAGTTGGTTCAAATGTTTTAAAATAATGTGCCCACCAATCAGGACAGATCTGTGTGCCGGATTCCACTGCCTCTGCCTCAGGTCCCAGAAGCCCAGGACTTTCCATGTTTTCACCCGTCTCCAAAGGTACGACTCAAATGGAATCTACCCAACATTCAAAGAATTAATCATCATTCTTTACAAATTCTTCCAAAAGACGGAAGAGAAGGGAACACGTCCCAGCTCATTCTATGAGGCCAGGATTGCCCTGATACCAAAACCAAAAACATCACAAGAAAACAAGACTAACACCCCTTAGGAATATGTGTGGAAAAATCCACAACAAAAGAAGGATTATATACCATGACTAAGTGGGATTTATACCAGAAGTGGTTTAACATCCAAAAATCAATTAATGTAACACACCATGTGAATAGGATAAAGGACCAAAACCACATGATCATCTCAATAGATGCAGAAAGTGCACTTGACACCCTTTCATAATAAAAACACTAACCCAACTAGGAACAAGAAGTTTCCTCATCCTGGCGAGAGGTCGCATAGCTGGGATTCAAATCCACTGGAGCTAGAATACTCCTCACTACAAAAAGCACACCACCACCACCAACATTGTACTTAATGGAACAAGACTAGGGTATCCATTCCCACCACTTCTATTCAACATTGCCTGGAGAGTCTAGCTAGGGCAATTAGGTAAGAAAAATATTTTTTAAAAAGGCATCCAGATTAGAAAAGATTTGGAAATGTTTGGAATTAGATATAAGTAGTGGTTGCACAACATTATGAATGTATTAAATGCCAGTGAATTGTTCACTTTATTTTATTTATTGAATTTATTTGGTGACATTGGGTAATAAAATCATACAGATCTCAGGTATACAATTCTACAATACATCATCTGTATATTGTATTCTGTGTTTACCACCCCAAGGAATTGTTCACTTTAAATGGCTGGCTTTATGTTATGTAAATTTCACCTCAATGATTTTTTTTTTTTTTAGTGAAAAGACGACCTACAGAATGGAAGAAAATATTGCCAAATCACATATCTCACAAATAACTTGTATCCAGAATATATAAACAACTCTTACAACTCAATAATAAAGGACAAATAAAAACAAGCAAAGTAGTAGAATCACTATGTTGTATACCTGAAACTAATATTGTATGTCAACTATCCTATATAATAAAGAGGTAATATGCAAATTGACCATCACACCCTCACAAGATGGCTGCCTACGACCAGGCTGGCAGGGGGGTTAGTGAGGGAAGACCAAACGACTGAACAAGCAGGCTGCATGGGGCGACCAGGCCAGCGGGGGCGCTGTGAGGGGTGACCAAGCGGGCAGGGGCGCTGTGAGGGGTGACCAGGCCAGCAGGGGGGCAGATTGGGGCGACCAGGCCAGTAGGGGGCGCAGTTTGGGGCAACCAGGCCAGTAGGGGGATGCAGTTGGAGGCGACCAGGCCAGCAGGGGGGGCAGTTAGGGGCGATCAGGCTGGCACACAGAGGCAGTGAGGGGTGATCAGGCCGGCGGGGGGGGGGGGGGAGGGGCGAGCAGGCAGGCAGGTGAGCGATTAGGAGCCAGCGGTCCAGGATTGTGAGAGGGATGTCCAACTACTGGTTTAGGCCCGATCCCAAGGCAGTCGGACATCCCCCGAGGGGTCCCGAATTGGAGAGGGTGCAGGCTGGTCTGAGGGGACCCCCCCTCCCCCATGCACAAATTTCATGCACCGGGCCTCTAGTACTTTAATAAAAAAGAGAAATTCTAGCCCAGCCGGCATGGCTCAGTGGCTGAGCATTGACCTATGAACCAGGAGGCCAGGGATCGATTCTCAGTCAGGGCATATGCCCAGGTTGCAGGCTCGATCCCCAGTAGGGGGTGTGCAGGAGGCAGCCAATCAATAATTCTCCTCATTGATGTTTCTATCTCTCTCCTCTTCCTCTCTGAAATCAATAAAAATATTTTTTTTAAAAAAAGAGAGAAATCCTAGAAGGATATATATATATATGAAGCTATTAATAGTGGTTACTTGTAGGAGTAAGGCTGGAGATTAAAAAAGGGAAAACTATTTCTACTTTTTCATTTTACTTTTTATTTTAGTTTTCTATACTCTTTAATTATATACATACATTATATTTATAATAAATGTTTAACACTTAAAAATTATTCCATCTACCAATTCCAAAAATGTCTATTGAAGTTATTTTTTTTAAAAAGAAAAAAACAACAAGCAAAGTATATGAACAGACATTTCTCCAAAGAAAATATACAAATGGCACATAAAAAATATTCCACATAAGTAAGTAATTAGGGAATTGCAAATCAAAACCACAATGAATTATCACTTCACACCCACTAGGATGGTTATAATACTTTTAAAATATAATAAAACACAAGTGTTGGTGCCAATGTGCAGAAATTGGAACCCTTATACACTGCTGTTGGGAATGTAAAATGATGCAGCCACTTTGGAAAAGTTTGACAGTTTCAAAAAGTTAAACAGAGAGTTACCATATGACCCCACAATTCTACACACACACACACACACACACACACACACACACACATCAAAAAATTTGAAAACATGTTCATACAAAAACTTGTACATGAATGTGCATAGCACATTATAACTAATGCTATTATAACTATTAGCATTAGTTATAATACTAACCCATAGTATCTGAACCTCAGTAGCCTCTACATCTGCTCTGGCCCCCGAAATCTCCCAGTCTAAGTAGAAAAGACCCAATAAGGGATAATGCTGAAGACCTTTAAGAGACAAAGTGTTGCCCTGGCTGGTGTGGTTCAGTTGGCTGAACATCATCCCATGCACTGAAAGGTCACTGGTTCGATTCCTGGTCAGGGTACATGCCTGGGTTGCAGGCTCACTTCCCAGTAGGGGGTGTGCAGGAGGCAGCTGATGGATGGTTCTTGATCGTTGATATTTCTCTCTCTCTCCCTCTTCCTTCCTCTCTCTCTCTAAAAATCAATAAATACATTTTTTTTTAAAGAGAGAGACAAAGTGTTGAGGGAGCACAGAACACAAAGCAGGAGGTTTCTTCTGTCTGGACCATGGCAGGGAAGGTAATTTCACCATGTTGCTAACCACTCAAAATACTTCAGTGGCTCCCAAACCCCCTGATTTAGCCTCTGAGGCCTCGTCTGATGCAGCCTCTGCTCAGCTCACCATTAAATGTACAGAATCTCAGTGCATCCTTCCAGAGGAGGTAGCATCTCTATTTCACAGGAAAGGAAATAAGACTCAGAGATTTTAAATGGCTTGCCCAGGGTCACATAATGAGCTAGAATTTAAACCCAGGCCTAACTCCAGATCTTGTGCTCTAAGAATCACAGGATCATTTTAAGAGCTAAATGAACAATTTGTGAAAACACCTTGAAAAGTGTACAAGAGAAATTTGAGACACCATTCATAGCAAAAGTCTTTTGAGTTAACTTGAAAATATTCTCATCTTGAGCAAAACCCCCCAGATATCCAACAATATCATCACATCAAAGGAGACCAAAGGGGTCAACATGAAATGGCTTACAAAACTGAGGGTCTCCTCTCTGGTCAGGATGGGCAAGCACAAATTCTGAAAGACTTGTTCCCTGTGGATTCTGACAATACCAAACTCTGCTCTGCCCTCACCCAGAAGGAGCTGTCTAAAGCCCATTGCCTTGAGCAGATTCAGGAGCTGAGAAGGTTCGCATGTTTAAGATGGGTTCAGGCCAGCCTTTTTATTTTATTTTATTTTTTCATTTAATTGATTTCAGAGAGGAAGGGAAAGGGAGAGAAAGATAGAGACATCAATGATGAGAATCATTGATCAGCTGCCTCCTGCACGCCCCCTACTGGGGATCGAGCTCCCAACCGGGCATGTGCCCTGACGGGAAATCGAACCTTGACTTCCTGGTTCATAGATCGATGCTCAACCATTGAGCCAGAACAGCCGGGCCCAGCCCTTTTCAAACTCATTTCCTATGGAACACTTATAAAGTAAGAATATATAAGCAAAACCCTACCTGAAGGTCATCTCCTCTAGATTAAAGGAGATAGCTAGCCTCTCACAAAATAACAGAGATGTCACAAGTTAACTGCTACAAGAAGTGATCAAAAATTGATTCTTATTTTGTGTGTGTGTGTGTGTGTGTGTGTGTGTGTGTATACATATATCATACCTAATAAGAGTAATATGCAAATTGACCCTAACTCTGCTACACCCACAAGCCACGCCCACCAGCCAATCAGGAGCAAATATGCAAATAAACCCAACCAAGATGGCTACAGCCACAGAGAGCAGGAGGGAGGCTTGGGTTTCCCCGGCAACAGAAAAAGCTAAGCTTTCCGCCTGCCCTTACCGGCCTAAGCCTCCACTCAAGGCTACAAAGTTTCAATTATAGAAGGTAAACAAATCCAAACAGAAATGGCAGCAGCTATGGAGCTGGAAAGAGCAGGAGGCAAGGGTTGCCCCCTGGCAATGAAGGAAGCAAAGCCTCTGCAGCCCTGGCTGGCCTAGGCCTCTGCTCCAGGCTACAAAGTTTCAATTATAGAAGATACATCAATCCCAAGAGAAATGGCTGCTGGCCACGGAGTGAGCAGGAGGCTTGGCTCTGCTCCAGGCTACAAAGTTTCAATTGTAGAAGATACATAAATCTCAGATACCAGGGCCTCTGCTTGGGTCGCCAGGGGGTGTGGCCGGCCTGCAAACCACCACAGGCCCTTCACCCAGGCTGCCCCACACCCCAAGGGAACCCCTACCCTGATCCGGGACATCCTTCAGGGCAAACCAGCTGGCCCCCACCTGTGCACCAGGCCTCTATCCTAGCTAATAAAAGAGTAATATGCAGATTGACCATCACTCCAACACACAAGATGGCTGTCCCCTTGTGGTCAAAGATCCTGCCCCCATGTGGACACAAGATGGCCACCACAAGATGGCCAGCAGGGGAGGGCAGTTGGGAGGGACCAGGCCTGCAAGGGAGGGCAGTTGGAGGTGATCAACTCTGCAGGGGAGGGCAGTTAGGGGTGACCAGGCTGGCAGAGGAGGAAAGCTGGGGGCAAACAGGCTGGCAGAAGAGCAGTTAGGCATAAATCAGGCTGGCAGCAGAGTGGTTAGGGGGTGATCAGGCTGGCAGGCAGAAGCGGTTAGGTGCAATTAGGAAGGCAGGCAGGCGAGCAGTTGGGAGCCAGCAGTCCTGGATTGTGAGAGGGATGATCCAGTGGGATCAAGCCTAAACGGGCAGTCGGACATCCCTCAAGGGGTCCCAGATTGGAGAGGGTGCAGGCTGGGCTGAGGGTCACCCTCCCTCTGTGCACAAATTTCATGCACTGGGCCTCTAGTATATATATATTTACTGATTTCAGAGAGGAAGGGAGAGGGAGAGAGAGATAGAAACATCAATGATGATGAGAGAGAATCATTGATCGGCTGCCTCCTGCACACCCCTTACTGGGGAGGATCAAGCCCGAACCCTGGGCATGTGCCCCCGGCCGGAATCGAACCTGGGACCCTTCAGTCTGCAGGCCGATGCTCTATCCACTGAGTCAAACCAGCTAGGGCCTGATTCTTATTTTGAATAGACAATAAGCATTGAGTATCACATGCTGAAATAATAAGACAAGTTGTAAAACATAGTAAAATTATCAAATATCTTAAGTCAACTCAATATGTGGTTGATGAATTCATTAATATGAAATTGAAGAATGTCTATTGAAATAAAAGAATGCATTTATGCATTGAAGTATAGTTCATGAATATTGTAGGAATTCTTTTTTAAAATTTTATTCTTATTGTTGAAATTATTACAGATGTCCCTCCCCCCTCCCCCCATTGTCCCCCTTCACCTCACTTCCATCCTCTCCCTGGCCTTCCCCACACTATTATCTGTCCATGGGCTATGCATATAAGTTCATTGGTTAATCTCTTACAGGAATTCTTTCTTTTGAACTATATTTTTATTGATTTCAGAGAGGAAGGGAGAGGGAGGGAGAGATAGAAACATCAATGATGAGAGGGAATTATTCATCTGCAGCCTCCCACAGTCCCCACACTGGTGATGGAGCCTGAAACCCAGGCATATGCCCAAGACTGGGAATCGAACTGTGACCTCTTGGTTCATAGGTCGATGCTCAAACACTGAGCCACACTGACTCTTGTAGTGTGGGATCCCCTTTCCACATCCCGCGTGGTTCAGGGTTTGAGTTCTGGAGAAGGGCCGCACACAAATGAAGAGACTTAAAGAAATTCAATTTGACTATATGGGGGGACAGGCGGTAGTCCAACTCTAGTGGGAGAACTACTACTCTGCTCTGGCCCTGCCATCCCTTTTATTAAGGCTTTGGGGAAAACATCTTAGGCAAGATAAACAGAAACTTACATGTAGCCCTTAGGCTGGAACTAACAGAAATGTACATGGGACAAACAGAGGTGGAGGCTGCTTCAGCTAACAATGTCTTAACTAAAGGGTGAGTGGTTAGAGCAATTAAGGTTGTTGACGGGCCTTCCTGGCTTCCTGTCAACATCTCTTTTAGTGAAACTGATTGGTTTCCAGCATTGTAGGAATTCTTGATGTGTTAATCCAGGTCCTCTGAGCAGCAAATGTTAAAAGGGGATTAGATTCCCTAACCAGTTTGGCTCAGTGGATAGAGCCTTGGCCTTCGGACTGAAAGATCCCAGGTTCGATTCCAGTCAGGGGCATGTACCTTGGTTGTGGCATATCCCCAGTAGGAGGTGTGCAGGAGGCAGCTGATCGATGTTTCTCTCTCATTTATGTTTCTAACTCTCTATCCTTCTCCCTTCCTCTCTGTAAAAAATCAATAATTTTTTTTTTTTTTAAAGAGGGGATTAGATGTGGGAGGGGTTTATTGGGAAAAATACCTGGGAGGGGAAAATGGACAAGGAGCCAGAGGAAGCTAGGAATGCTGTCAGATCATGGTGTAGGTGACACCTCATGGAGAACAGAGGAAGGAATGGAGGTTGGGCAGGAAAAGTCTTAGACTGCAATTCTAAGAAAGTTGCAGCAGAGCCAATGGGAATTCCTCTATCCAAAACTGCCCACCAGAGGACTCCCTCAGCTCCTGGGATGACCCTGCATTCCTGTCCTTGCCCGCTCAGTCACTGCCTGGGAGTAACTCATGGGAAGTGTGGCCTCAAAGAGAATGTGGTGGTGGATTTCAGCCATTACAGTTGGGGCGTGCACAACACTTGGGACAGCATACCATTTATTAAAGACAATAATTATGTCATAACAAGACCAATCATAGAAATGTATTTAGTTTTTATTATACATGTATTTTCCAATAAATGTTATTAGAAATTGTGTTTCTAGCCCTGCCAGTGTGGCTCAGTTGAGCCTCGATCTATGAACCAAGAAGTCACAGTTAGATTCTGGTCAGGGCACATGCCTGGGTTGTGGGCTCGATCCCCAGTTGGGGGTGTGCAGGAGGCAGCCTATAGATGATTCTCTCATCTCTCTCTCCCTCTCCTTTCCTCTCTGAAATCAATAAAAATGTCAAACACACACACACACAACTGAAGTAGGGTAGCAACCATACTTAGGTAAAAACTGCTGTTTGAATTTTAACCCTGCTATTCTGGGGGGGTTACTTGCTTAAGGTAATTTTCCTGCATGCACTTACTTGCTTACGGTAATTTTCCTGTGCCTGTGGACCAAAATCACAGGAGATTGATTTCCATTGACTCAGTAGCTCCAGGAGTAGAAACTGTAGATAACCTTTAGAGATTACTAACTCTGCTCGATTCTGCTTCTGTAAAAATTGCTTTCGCAAGATAGGGCCACATTCCAATGTCCAGCAGGATGTGGCTGGGAACCCCCTGCGGGCTGTTCCCAGCATTTAGAATTTAGAATTTAGAATTTAGAATTTAGAATTTAGAATTTAGAATTTAGAATTTAGAATTTAGAATTTAGAATTTAGAATTTAGAATTTAGAATTTAGAATTTAGAATTTAGAATTTAGAATTTAGAATTTAGAATTTAGAACAAAGGAAAATTTTTGTGGTTTGGACCTTTAAAAGGACTGCCTACACCTGAAACGGCCATGAGTGTGGACTCCACCTGCGTGTGGTGCTCTCTCGGCCGTCCTGGCCAGCTCAATAAATCCTTGCCTGCTTTTTTAATCAATTAGCAGCCTCCGGTGGTCTTATTTTTGACTCCAGGGTTTGACCTCACAACACAACAACAAAAGAAATTGTGTTTCTAGAATATTCCATGAAGTCTCAGGACACATTTGGGGAAATTCTGGATACCAGGGATTCCTGGGCAAGGGAAAATTGGGATTGTGGGAAGACAGGGTTGATCTGGGAGATCTGGGTTTTAGCCCAATTCTGTCACTAACTTGCTTTGGGAGCTTCTTCAAGTCACTTCCTTGGTTCCTATGACTTAAAATGGGTGCAAAGAAGAGGAGCTCCTACGCATCTTGGAAACCTGTCATTCAGTGCCCCCCTTAGAAACAGACTCCTGGGCAGAGGATTCTAGGGCAATGTGGCTGCTTTTGTGGCATCAAAGCCTACTGACCTTGAACCCCTGACCTTGTGCCACTTGGGTGTGCCACGCAGGGGCCTTGTTCCCCACCGCTCTCCACCGCTGCTTCTCCTGATCAGACTAGCTCAACTTCTGGTCTTGTAGTTTCCCTCTGCCAGCTGTCAGCAGCTGTGGGTGCTAGGAGGTGGGGAGGCGCTCGGAGGAGGCTGTGGTAAGCAGAGGGAAGGTGTTACCTTCCAAAATAGCCCCTGAGGGGAGCCTGTGGCCACTCTCACCACCACCCTGTTTCCAGGAAACCCCCAGAGGTTGAGTGAAGGAGCGGAGGCGGGGGGGGGTCTTTTATAAAATGTAGCCCAGTGCAAGATCACAAGGCCGCCCAGCTTCAGAGCCAATGCTCTTCCATGTGGGTCTGAGGGATCAGTATCACCGAGTGCCTGACAGGGATGCACCCTCTGTCAGACGATCTGTGCTAAGAAATGACATCATTCAAATCCTCCTCACACACCTCCACCCCACATCTCAGAACCCTTAACAAGTCAAGTGCACCGCCTCCCCTTGTTTGCAGCACTCCCTGGGAACCGTCTGTGGAGATGCTTCTGACTCAGGCCTAACACACTTGTGAAGTAGACATCAAAGCCACCAAGGCCCTTTAGAGCTGCTGGATGGGTCAGCATGATGAAGGAATGAGCTCATGACCGCAGCACCCACCCAGACTCCTATTTCAGCCCAAATACCCTGGATAGTCCCAGGTGGCTCCTCTTCTGGGGACAAACTCAGGAGGGGCTGAGGAGGCACAGCTCCAGCTTTCTGTAATCCTCAACATGCTTCTCCACAGCAGCTATAGGGCTCCTTATCCCCTTGGCCACTCCATTACCCATCAGCACCCACCAGGCTAGGAGAAACTGATCAAAGAGAGAGGAAGAGACCACCAACAGGTTAAGGTCTGAAGCAAGTGGACAAGGTTTGGAATCCCACTTGGGCAGACCCAGGTCTAATTGGGCCTGGAGCTTTTAGAATTTAGGAGGCCCACTTTAAGAAAAAAGGAATATAAACCCTGGCTGGGTAGCTCAGCTGATTGGAGCATCATGCCAGATGCACCAAGGTGTGGGTTTGATCCCCTGTCAAGACACATACAAGAATCAGCCAATAAATGCATAAATAAGTGGAACAACAAATTGATGTTTCTCTCTCTCAAATCAATCAATACAAAAAAATTTAAGAAAAAGAAAAGGAACACATGGTTATAAATATAAAATGTGTACCCCCAAGTGAACGTTTATTAAGAACAAGAAAAGACATGATGATAAATCACAAATTTTAAAAGCTGAAGAAATACCACAAACATCATAAAACATATTTGTATTCGTTAATTGCCTGACACACCTCTATACTACTTAATAACAGACCAGTTGCTGGTGTTTCAAATTTCAAACTGTGATTAAAATATCTCATTTTTGCACATTTTATCAAAATGTGTGAGCATAGGACTTGGCTCCCCCCATATTTTGGGGAGAGGCCCTAGAGCTTAAACTAAATCTTCTGTCCCACTCCTGGACAAAAAATGTTGAGTTTAGGAAGGGGGTGAACAGGAATTCTCTCTCCCAAGTTTGGTTTACTCTAGAAAGGTCCCAAAGACCTGCTGGTTCTCCTTCCCTTCAAAAATAAAAAATAAAAAAAAGCAATTATCAAGAAAGTAAAACCTTGGGGGGAATGTGAAGGCTCCAGCCGTGTGTGCTCCACTGTAGAAAGGGTTAAACCTCTGACCAAAGCTGAACCAGATACAGGCAGGCTCTTTCCCTTCCCTCTGAAGGGGCCCTCATCTTTCCTGCCTGTTGCTGCATTTTGTTCCTTCTGCCTGAAACACAGCCCCTACACCCCTCTTTTCCACAGCGTCACCTGGTCAAGATTTAGGCATCTGTGAAGTCTCACTTTAAGTTTCTCAGGAGGGCGTAGTCTGATCCCCTAGCCCTTGAATTAAACCACTATAATTATTTACTATTCACTACTTGGAAAGAACCACAAAGCTGGGACCTTGTCTGTCTGTCTGTCTGTCTGTTTCATCCATGCTTGCATTTTTGCAGTCGGTGGCACAGTGTCTGGTGCACAGTGCCTAGTACACAGTGGTACTCAAGCAATATTTTCGAACAAAGAAACTTGGGCCTAATGGGTGAGGAGAGGGGAACGTGGGGACAGAGCGCCCCCTGCTGGACACGGGAAGACCCAGGACCCAGGACTCCTCTGAGCAGGGAGGAATAATGGGGTGGTACATTTCCTACTGTGGGTAGTCTTGGAGACCCAAACCTAATGCCAAACTCCTGCTGATTTATGCCTTCTCACTTCTATCAACCCCACTAACAACTCTCCTTCCAACCTTCAGAGCCGCTGTATCCATCCTCCCCCACACTACTGACCACCTCACCCTCAGCTTCATAGTGACCATCCCCTGATCTTCCCCACAATTAATATCCCTCCCTCCTGGACCTTTAGCTTTGACTAACAATAGGCCTAGATTCTTTTACTGATTCACTTTCCTCCTCCTCCCTAATCAATCAATCAGAATTGATTGGCTGGGGCATTGAGGTGGATATGTGGATGAGGGGAAGAAATGGTGGGCAGAGAGCCTGGAAAATTGGTGAGTAGGTGTGGGGTGGGGATAGGGGTGAGTGTGTTTCTGAAACAGGATTTTGTTAACATTATGGCCAGTGGATTTGTTCTTAGGGGGCTTGGGGAGGAGGGGCGGGACATGGGGCTGAGAAGTTACTTGGAAGTTATATAGAAAATGGTGAATGAGGAATTCCTGTCTACTGCCTTGATTGAAAAAGGGTAAAATACCTCCGGGTTATATAGCACAAGGTGTGTGTGTGTGCGGGGGGAGGCGCTCATAGAAAAAGATTGAGCTAAGAGAAATATAGAGTTTCAGTGAGAGAGGGAGGGGTGCAGCAAAGAGGACGGAGCCTCGGAGAGGTGGGTGGGTGTTCAGTGAGGGGAGTTGGGGCTCAGTGCTGAGGATGTAGGAGGGGACAGAAAGGTCAAGAGGAAATCTTGAGCAAGAAGAGGAAGCGGGGATCAAGGAGACATAGAGGTCGATCCTCCTCTGGTGGGGAGGGGCAAAATCAACCACACCTGTGTGCCTCTACAGCGGTTTCCATCCCTGGCCCCTCCCCCATCAGTGCCCCAAGTGGGGCTGAGGAAGAGTGACAGTTACTTAATGACCCTGAGTCCTGCTAGCTCTTCTGAGCAGCCTATAGTCACTGGAGGGCTAAAGGGGACTGAAGCCAAAGTCCAGGTTATTGATCTCTGGCCCCAAAGGTCAGCTTCAGGGGCAGAGGGAGTGGTGTTGTCACAGTGGGAGCCTCCAGGGACCCCACAACAGTGGGGCCAAGCTGCACAGCATGGTTTTCACGTCTGCATCCTCCCTCACCAAGCGCACACACGCCTCCATCCAACTCTGCCTGAAACTTGTACCTGGGAGATGTCTCAGCATAGTTTCTTGGTGTCTGGACTTTGGAGTGCTAGAGAGCATGAGCAGGGACTTGGATAAGATTATTGACTATTACTCCATCCCCAAGACAAAGGCTGGGGCGTCCCTGCGCTCTGAAGTGAACCCAGTGGGAAAGCCACAACTTGCCGTATGGCCTTGGGCAAATCACTTAACCTCTGTGCATCTTAGTTTTCTTATCTATAAAGTGAAAGGGTTAAATCAGATGAGCTCTAACATTCCTTCCAGATAAACAACCTAAGATTCTAGGGAATTAAGTGGGGACAGGTGCTGACAGTACAGTTAGGGGCAGGCATTAGCTTAAGTTCAGAAGATTGTAAAAAGAATTCTTGGACTGAGAAAGAAAACCTGGATTCTAATTTTGGCCACCATTAACCATGGACTGGTGGTAAGTCATTCATTTATTCAGTCAACACAAATTTAATAAGCAATTACTCTATTCCAAGCTTTGTGATATGTGCTGGGCAACCAATAAAAAAGATAGACATAGTCCCTGGCCTCATGGAGATTACATTCTAGTAGCCAGTGGGAGAGAATGACAAATAAATAAATATAATAAAGTGGGGCAAATACTCCACTGTAGAAGTGCAGGGTATATAAGAACATGTGAGAAGGTGTTGGGTAAGTGAATGGGTGGAGGCAAAGAGATCCCTGAACAAAGTGGCATATATGTTGGAGGCTAAAGAATGAATAGTAGCCCTAGCTGGTTTGGCTCGGTGGATAGATGGTTGGCCTGCAGACTAAAGGGTCCCAGGTTCGATTCCTGGTCAAGGCATATGCCTGGGTTATGGGCTCAACCCCCAGTGGGGGAGGGGGAGTGCAGGAGGCAGCCTATTGATGATTCTCTCTCATCATTGGTGTTTCTATCCCTCTCCCTCCCTCTCTGAAATCAATAAAAAAGTATATATTTTAAAAAGAATGACTAGTAGCAGGGTGGAGGGGGGCAAGAGGGAGGATGGGGACATCTGTAATAGTGTCAACAATAACAAAAAAAATTTTAAAGAAAGATTATATGAAATAGTCTCAGGCACAAAAAATAAAAAGTAAGAGAAATGCTTTGGGGCAAAGTGGTAAGCAGAGGAAGGCACCAGGAATAAAGAAAGAGCAAGGCATGTGGAGGCCCTGGAATGCTAATGGAGACATGAGTAAGGGGTGTTACCTTGGGAAGTAAGTCTGGTTTTGAAGCTGATGCCTGCATAGCTCGCAAAACTGAGATAAACACATGTCCTCTCGCCCCCTTCCTTTTCCAGCAGCCCCATTTCCCAGGGTCTGGTGAGAAATGCATGGAAATACTGTGGTTGGAAAAGCACTGTACAAAGTAATGCCCAGACGATGGAAAGAGATTGTGGAACGCTGACGATAAGCTGGGTACATCTGGCCTTCGGTCATTTTCACAGGAACAGTGGGAAATTAATTAGAGTGGAAGCCATTGAGCCTCTAACAAAGTTGTCCAAGGTCACACAACTAAAGAACGTGGGACTAGGGTTTAAACAGAAAGCTTGGCTCTAGAGTCTTTGTAGAAGAGGGAGGGAACTTGTTCTAAAGAACCAGTGGGGCCCAGCAGGCATTGCTCAGTGATTGAGCATGGACCTATGAACCAGGAAGTCGTGGTTGGATGACTTGTCAGGGCTCTTGCCCCTGTTGTGGGCTGGATCCCCAGTAGGAGGTGTGCGGGGAGCAGCCCATCAATGATTCTCTCTCATCATTTTTTCTTTTTTTAATCCTCAACCAAGGATATTTTTTTAAAATATATATTTTATTGATTCTTTACAGAGAGGAAGGGAGAGGGATAGAGAGTTAGAAACATCGATGAAAAAAAAAAAAAAGAAACATCGATGACAGAGAAACATTAATCAGCTGCCTTCTGCACACCCGCTACTGGGGATGTGCCCGCAACCAAGGTACATGCCCTTGACCAGAATCGAACCTGGGACCCTTGAGTTCGAAAGGCCAACGTTCTATCCACTGAGCCAAACTGGTTAGGGCCCAAGGATATTTTTCATTGATGTTTAGAGAGAGTGGAAGAGAGAGGGAAAGACAAAGAAATATTAAGGTGAGAGAAACACATCGATTGCTCTCTCATCATTGATGTTTTTCTCTCACCCTCTCCCTTCCTCTCTGAAATCAATAAATATATTTAAAAATAAATAAATAACCTAGTAGATAAAGGCTATAGAGGTCAGTTTCAATTCAATGGAAAAAATAACTTTTCTAATAATCGCAATTATCAGGGATTGGACAAGGCTTCAGAAGCAATAAACGCCCTGTTGCTGGAGATTTGTAAGCTGAGTCTAGAAAGTGGTCGATATCAAGCTTGGGATCTCAGAAGGAAGCAGCTGATCCGCAAGGTCCCTTTTGACTCTAAGAGTCCTGGAATCAGGATCCTGGGTCTCCCTCCCCTTGGCTCTGTATCCCCTCTAATAGACTAGCCGTGGAGGCATCTCTTCTTAGAAGCTCAGTGCTGCTTGCATTTGGAAGAGGCTGGAGGGGAGAAGGGACAGCTTCGATGCATCTGTCCTGTCATCCTTTCTCACCATGGCCAAACCACAGGGGCCCAGTGATGAGGAGAGGAAAAGGACAGGCCCCGGTCATCTGGAGGCCTAGTTTCCAGAGGGGCTTATCTGAGTTTGGTGCTGTCTTGGATGGCATCACTGAGATGCAGTGTAGCTTAGTAATTAGGAACACAGACTACAGCATCAGACACTTCCTGTGTCCTCATCTTGAAAATGGAGACAAGAACTCCCACATAATGAAGTTGGTGGGGCATTACGTGACCCAATTTAGGGTCTTGACAGAGTGTCTGGCATATGCATTCATTTGTGGTTTTGCTTTTGTTGGTGTTACTTGCTGGGAGAATTCAAGGATGTTATTCCAATCATCTGAGCTCTTCTGTTAAATGGGGAGACAGCACCTCCTTCATAGATGGTTAAAGAGGGCTATGTCCTGCACAGAGCAGAAATTACCAGGTGTTATTTTCCGCCATACTCTAACAGAGGGGAGTCAAGGATTATTCGGCACCCTTTGCTTTATTCTCTCTCAGATGGCATCACTGCAGCAAGCAGGAGGAGATCTTAGAGGTCATAAATCTCCTCTCCCATTTGATAGATGGGGAAATTGAAGCCCAGAGAAGAGATTTGCTCAAGGTCACACAGCGAGTTAGTGTCAGAGCTAGTACTAAAACCCAGAACTTTCGTACCATGCTATTCTATCTCAATTCTTGATAAAATGTTGAATGAATGTGTGGTTGAAGATTGAATGAAAGGAATACAGATCTCTCTGTATGTCTCCCCAGGGACGTGAAGGACTTGCAATTTGGGAACCAAACTTTGTGGCTTCTTCTCAAACCAGCTGTTCACTTTCAAGCCTCCTTGCTTTCATTTCTGCTGTTTCTTTTTTCTTTTTTTAAATATATTTTATTGATTTTTTTACAGAGAGGAAGGGAGAGGGATAGAGAGCTAGAAACATCCATGAGAGAGAAACATCGACCAGCTGCTGTACATGCCCTAGACCGGAATCAAACCTGGGACCTTTCAGTCCGCAGACCGACACTCTACCCACTGAGCCAAACCGGTTTCAGCTCTGCTGTTTCTTTTCTTCTGGAATGACTTGCCCTCTCTGTTTTTCAAAATCCTACGTAAGGCCCAATGCAATGTCACCTCCCCTTTGAAGACTCTATAACATATAACACTAGAGGCCCGGTGCACAAATTCATGCACGGGTGGGGTCCATCGGCCTGGCCAGTGATCGGGGCTGATTGGGGCGGCCGGCCGGGAGGAGGGACCACCAGAGGTTGGCCAGTTGAGGGAGGTTGGCTGTGGGAGTGCACTGACCACCAGGGGGCAACTCCTGTGTTGAGAATCTGCCCCTTGGTGGTCAGTATGCGTCATAGCTATTGGCCGGTCATCCGGTTGTCCAGTCGTCTGGTCATACCGGTTGCTTAGGCTTTTATATATATAGATGAGTCAGTTTTCCTTGTTTCACAGTGCATTATACATGCCTCTATTAATGTCCCAATCTGATAGGACATATATCTTCTATATCTGTCCTTTCCACTAAACAGACAGGAAACCAAGGTTCAGAAGCCAATTCTGAATTGGAACCCCTATTCCCTGATTGAACGGAGGATCCTGGGAGACCTGGGTTTCTAGTTCTTGTTATTTATTTATTTTTTTAAATATATTTTATTGATTTTTTACAGAGAGGAAGAGAGAGGGATAGAGAGTTAGAAACATCGATGAGAGAGAAACATCGATCAGCTGCCTCTTGCACACCCCCTACTGGGGATGTGCCCACAACCAAGGTACCTGCCCTTGACCGGAATCGAACCTGGGACCCTTGAGTCCGCAGGTCGACGCTCTATCCACTGAGCCAAACCGGTTTCGGCCTAGTTCTTGTTATTAACCAGCAATGGAACTTGGACAAGTCACCTGGATTTTAGGTTTTATTTGCATATTTACAGAATGGGGTGGGGTGGAAGTTAAAGTCTGAAGATACTAACTTCTGACCAAGCCTCTTTTAATGGAAGAAGTGTAGATTATGGGATCTTGAATGCTGATTCTATCAGGGTTTGAATCCTGACTTTATTACTTATTCTGTGACCTTCACCAAGTTACTTAACCCCTCTGTGCTCAGCTTCATCTGTAAGATGGGAACATAACCATGCCTATCTCATAAGTTTGGTGTGAGGATTAAGTGAGATAAGTTATCTATCCAAAGCATTAAGCACAGTGCCTGGCGCGTGATGAACCTTCAAAAAGCATTAAGAGGAGACATGCTCCACTGCACCCAAACGGCTTATGGCCATGTGGGACTCTACACATGGACCAGTAGACTTGAACACCAGACTGTAATGTGGGAAGGAAGCTCTGGACACTGGCCTGGCCTGGAACCTCAGCTGTACCTTTTCAGTACTGGCTTCTCTCAATAAACTTTGCCTCTATTTTTTTTTTTAAAAAAGCATTAACTATTGTAATTTTTTAAAAAATATATTTTTATTGAGAGGAAGGGAGACAGAGAGAGAGATAGAAACATCAATGATGACAGAGAATCATTGATTGGCTGCCTCCTGCACACCCCACACTCGGGATCAAACCCACCACCCAGACATGTGCCCTTGACCGGAATCAAACCCAGGACCCTTCATAGGTGGATGCTCAACCACTAAGCCACGCTGGCTGGGATGATTATTGTAATTGTTATTCTTCTGATACCTCTGTGTTTACACCTGAGAATTTGAAAAAAGAAAAAACGGACCTGCATTACCACCATTTGTCCACCATCCAGAGCTGAGGGGTCAGTGCCGACATGTACACAAATGGAACTGGTGGACATTGAAATTGGGTCTCAAAAGAACTGTTGGTCCAGAAAGAAACTCACTACAGTCTGATTCATTTGCCTGTCAGCATAACTATTATTGCTCGTCTCACATTCAGTTCTTATAAGTATATCTCTAGTGACACATGATCTCGCTCATCTAGGGGAAATGATGAACAACATAGACTGATGAACAAGAACAGAACCAGAAACAAGGAGGCATCGATCGGACTATCGGGCCTCAGAGGGAGGATAGGGGAGGGTGGGGGGAGAGGGGAGAGATCAACCAAAGTACTTGTGTGCATGCATATGAGCCTAACCAATGGTTAAGTTCAACAGGGGGTTGGGGCATCCGTGGGGAGGGGTGTGGGATGGGAATGGGGGGATGAGGACATATATGTGACACCTTAATCAATAAAGAAATTTAAAAAAAAAAGCATCTTCACTTCAACGTTCTCAAAGCAAGTCAAGTGTCTTTCTTCATCTTGCTAGGAGTCAACATAGCAGAAGGTAAAGAGTTTGGCTTTGAAACCATCAAAAGAGTGAGGGTAAAAACAAACAAACAAACAAACAAGAAAACATGCTCAGACTTATAACATCCAGAACGTTTCCCTCCCACGCACCCTTTCTTAAGATGTGCTCCTCAGGGTGAACCACGAAAGAGGTTGACCTGGGATCCAGGAAACAGTGACTCTAACCACTGTAGAGAGAGGAAGCCCCAGACTGATAGCTGGGTAGCAAGCCCAGAGGGTAACCAGGAGGGAGGGCCTCAGGAAAGAAGCTCTGGGGGGAAAGAGGGCTCAGTGGAACCGATAATATGATAAAGCCCTTGAAAATAACAGGGTATTTCAATGACAAAGATTTCAGGAAAGAGAGAAAGGCAGGAAAAGAAAACACAGTGTAAGAAGAGAAATTTTTTCCTAGGACACTACTTGGCAATGCAGTAAACATTTCTGTAGTCGTGACAGTGTAAACATTGGTTATCAGCTTAGCTGAAAATGGTGATTTAACTGTACTGGGAGGAAGGGGAGAGGGGAGGTGGCCCTGTAAGAGAGGTAAGTCCTCATCCACCATAACAGGAAATCAATAGATATCTAAAATGGATAAATCAAGGAACATAGGTACATGCCTCTCCCCCCCGCCCTTTTTTTTTTTTTTTTTTTTTTTTAGTGATATGGAAATATCCTCCAGAAGAAATGACTCAAAGAGTATTTGCCTCATGGGAGTGGAGGGGGTGGTGTGGTCAGGAGACTGTTGTTTTTCATTATAATTCTTTCAATACTGATTGATTTTTTTAAACCACATGCATTAATTACTTTAACTCTAAAAAAAAGAGTAAAGAAGAAGAACATTGGCGTGAGCTAGACTGCAACGCACCCTTTGTGATTTGTGAGTCTCAGTTCCCTCTCCAGTACAGTTGAGGACAGAAAGAGGCAACACACACAAAGCACTTAGCGCATGCCTGGTTCGTAACGGACTCTCAGTAAACAGTGCGCGCCGCGTCAGGGAAGATAGGTTACAGAGCCAGACTGAAACAGCATTTGGGAAATGACAGCATTTGGTTAGACACCCTGCCTCCTGCCTCCATGGTACATGACAATCACTGGACACACACGAATGGACACCAGGTGAGTGACAGCTGGATGAGCTGTGACCCACGGGCCCGAGTAGACTCACAGGGAGGATCACTGAAAAGATCAGCAGCCATGAGGGAAACGATGGTTGGGCATGACAAGTTCCACTGCGAGAGGACACCTGGAGAGTCACAGTCACTGGACAGGGTGCGATCGCAGGCTCATCATTCCCTCCTCTTGCCTGTACCTTGTGGGGGATGTGTCAGAAGGAAAAGATTTAGAGGCTGTCAGGGTGAGGGTCAGAGGTTAGCTGGGGTCAGGAAGTCTATTTCACTGAGGTCACTCTCTTCTCCTTTCAATGTAATGAAGCCATTATTGGTGAAAGCAAGTGCCCAGCATCTTGCTCTGTGAAGCAAGGCCCGCATGGGGAGCATGACTGAAAGAAGGAAGGGGACTCCCCTGGCTCATCCTCCTCCTGCCAATTCAACAGGCCTAAGAAGTGAGAGGCACACAATTCTGCTTGATGTAGGAAGCCCCAGTCCTTAGAGAGGGATGAAGATGACAGCATGGGGCAAAACCTGATTGTTTCTCCGTGTAATTAGTAAAGGGGTCTCTCTTTCCTCTTTCTCTCTCTCCTTTCTCTCTCTCTCTCTCTTTCTCTCTCTCTCTCTCTCTCTGTCTCTATCTTACACACACACACACACACACACACACACACACACACACATACACACACACACATACACACACACATACACACTATGGCTTTAGAATGTCAGAAGTGGAAGAAACATTTGTCTAACAACTAATCCAATTCTGTCATTTTGCCCTTAAAGGGTAGAACCAGGTGCCTTTCTTGAGATCATAGCACAAATAAACAGGCTAAAACTGTATATACTATACATTTTGCTTATTTGTTTGTTGTCTGTTTCTCTTCTCTAGAATGTAAGCTCTGTGAGGGCAGGGATTTCATGTTTTATTCACTGATGTATCCCTAGTGCTTCAAACAGTGCCACCTGAACACATAAGATGCTCAATGAATATTTGCTAGGTGACTGAGTGAATGAACAAATGAGTGAATGGAAACACTGCACACACTGGATTCCCTTCCTGATGAATCATTACCATACTAAAGACTTTCAAAAGTCCTGCAGAGGAAGCCTAGTTAACACACCATTTCCCAAATTATTTCTCTATAGAAACTTTTTAAAAAATGGTGAGATGTATTAATCATCCCATGGAACTAGTATTCTGAGGGACACATTGTGGGCAATAGTTTTCTTAAATACACAACATCATTTATGTTACCAGATGGTCAGGGTTTTAACTTCAAATAACCACCCTGGACCCCACCACAGAGTTCTCAAAACTTTTCATAAATGTGAGCTGGGTGTGGATAATTGCCCCCAAGAGCACCTGCATGTATGTATTTAATTATTTATTTAATCCTCACATTAGGATATTTTTTCCATTGTTTTTTGTTTTTGTTTTTGTTTTGAGGGAGAGAGAGAGAATGGAAGGAAGGGGGAGAGACTGAGAGAGAGAAACATCAATGCAAGAAAGACAGACACATCCACTGGTTGCCTCCCACACAGCCAGGGATCGAGGCTTCAACCAAGGTATATGACCTTGGTCAGAATTGAACCTGAGACAACTTCAGTCTGCAGGCCAGTGCTCTAACCACTGTGCGAAACCAGCTAGGGCCAGCTCTTTGATTTAGAAAGCCAAGGAGTTTTTGAGAAAGTTATCAATAGAAATGGCAGACTAAATCTTTGGCCCAGGGAAGAGGAATCAAAAGCTTTACTAACCATATTGAATACATGGTCTCCCTCTATAGTCTTTTTGTTGGAAGCTGCCCATTGTCTTCACTAGCAGAGAGGTGTGGACAAGGAGCCCAGAACGCTGGTGAACCTTGAGCCCTGGCATAGGTCAGAGCTATGCACTGACTGTTTAGTCAAGACGGTACCTGAAACAATTTCCCGACCAGATAGTTATGTAAATCCTTACTGATAAGATGGTCTGTCTGTTACTGGAATCACCTGCCTAAGGGCTGCAGGTGTATCCCAAACTGAATAAAAGGATGGCAAGGCCTGAGCACAAGTGGATTCCTTCCTCTTGCATTGGGCTCCCGCCTCAGCCCCCAATTTCCAAATTATCATTTCTTGTCTCATCTCTGTCATTTGCGTGCAGCCCTTCTCCAGAGTCTGAACCCTGAACTACGTGGGACGTGGGTCATCACCCTTTTTGCTTACACACATCTTGTTCCTCATTGGTAAAACAGGGACAGTAACAGTCATGATTAACAATATAGTTGAACTGTGGAAACAATGTCAGCACATGTGAGTTCAAATCTGCCTCTGCCATGTATTAACTGAGCTATACTAGGAAAACTACATTGATTCATTAAGCTTCTGATTCCTCTCCTGTAAGGTGAGAATATTAATACCTATTTCTCAGAGTTATTGAGAGCCTTGAATGTGATAAGAAAAGTGCCTGTATTCTTGATAAATAGTTGTTATTGTTATTACTTATCAGAACATAAACTTCACAAAGGTGGAATTTTTGTTTGTATTTTTTTAATTGATTGTTGTTGTTTTTTAAGAGAGAGGAAGGAAAAGGGTTAGAGAGGTAGAAACATTCATGAGAGAAAAACATCATCAATTGGCTGTCTTCCACTCACTCCTTATTGGGGATCAAGCCTGCAGCCTGGGCACGTGCCCTGACTGGGAATTAAACCAGTGATCTGTTGGTTTGTGGGTTGACACTCAACCACTGAACCACACCAGCTGGGCTGTATTTTTTTTTATGTATTCCCGATGTTTAGAACATTGTCTGCCACAGAGAAAGTGCTCAATGAGTTGAATGAGTAATTATTATTACTAAGACCTCTTTAATCTCTTTCTTTTATGGAGATGTAAACCTACACAAGAGGAACGTGGCCAAGTACTTTAAGAGGAGATATTATTTGTGTTGATATTAGACATCTTTGTCTTGTCTAAAAAGTGTCTCCCTTTCTCCCCCGCCCTTTACCTAGATATTACTTAAAAAAAAAAACACACAATACACAAGAACTTGCAATGCGTAACTATATCAGGTCTTGTCTTCCTAAATAGACTGTAACTTCTTGGAAGGCAGAGAGTGTTTCTTCTTTACTTCTTTGGGTGTAAATCTTTGACATTATGCTACTTAACACATATTATTTATCTGATTCCTCCACCAAACTTGTGATATCGTACAATGGCTGGATAACAGTGGATACCTAATAAGTTTTCACTGAGACAGGGACCCAAGAGAGGCAGAAGGTTTGGTCAGGAGTTCTCATCTCCCACATGGAAACAATCCATTGGGCATAAAGAGTCAGTTGTGTTGGGAACCATGTTTTTCTTCCTAAAGAATCCTTTGCCTCTACATATGCAATTTATGAGGTCCTCACCCCCTACTGAGTTTGTATTGTTCAGACTCATGAGAAGCAGCCTAGGAAAATAAGTATTATGACTATTGAAACAATGTTTATTATTTTAATTAAAGCCTATTCAGGAAACAATTCTTGGGTACCTTCTGTGAGCCAGGCACTGTACTAGGTACCAGTAAAGATGTGGGAGATGATGCAGAAAGAAATAACACATGCATGGTCCCAGTCCTCAGGGAACAAATGATCCAGCAGGTCCTAGATCATAGAGACAAGTATGTGCACAACAGCTATAATAATAGTAATTATTTACATTAAGATGTAACTAGCTTAAAAAAAAAAGATGTAACTAGCTTAGCTGGCATGGCTCAGTGGTTGAGCATCAACCAATGAATCAGGGGGTTTGGGGTTCGGTCCCAGGTGTGGGACTTGCAGGAGGCAGCTGATCAATGGTTCCCTCTCATCATTGATGTTTCTATCTCTCTCTTCCTCCCTCTTTAAAATCAATAAAAAATATATATATTTAAAAAGATGTAACTATATGTCAGGCACTATTTTAAATATATATTTTATTGATTTTTTACAGAGAGGAAGGGAGAGGGAGAGAGAGCTAGAAACATCGATGAGAGAGAAACAATCAGCTGCCTCCTGCACACCCCTCACTGGGGATGTGCCTGCAACCAAGGCACATGCCCCTGACTGGAATCAAACCTGGGACCCTTGAGTCTGCAGGCCGATGTTCTATCCACTGAGCCAAACCTGTCAGGGCTGTCAGGCACTATTTTAAAAGCTTTATCTACAAGATCTATCTCTTTAAAAATTGATTTTTAAAGAGAGAGGAAGGGAGAGGGATAGAGATCGGCTGCCTCCTGTGTGCCCCCTACCGGGGGTTGAGCCCAAAACCTGGAATTAACCGGTGACCTCTTGGTTCTTGGATCGATGCTCAACCACTGAACCACACCTGCTGGGCTACACAATCTATCTTCATCCTTATAATAATTCTGAGAGTAAAATATTTTCATTATCCCCATTGGACAGAGGAGGAAATGGAGGCATATAGAAGTTAAAGACGTTACCCCATGTTACAGAGCTGTAAATAGTAAAGCTAATCACTAAACATGGGCAAGATGCCTTCAATGCTTGTGCTCCTATGAAAAGTGCTAATAATTAGGGAAATAACTTGGAAACAGGATTCATTTTCTTATGCTCTAGTTTACTTTGAATCAGAAAATATCACCTCTTTCCTCACCCTCATGGCCATGTTCAGTTATACCCA
This sequence comes from Eptesicus fuscus, assembly GCF_027574615.1. Taxonomy (NCBI): domain Eukaryota; kingdom Metazoa; phylum Chordata; class Mammalia; order Chiroptera; family Vespertilionidae; genus Eptesicus; species Eptesicus fuscus. Next base: position 16,013,702 of record NC_072481.1, read on the forward strand.
TTTTTCTGGAGGGGAGCTTGAGATACCTGTACTGCCCTCTTAGGATCATGTACTGATGGAAATGCCCTCTTTAGCATTCAGGAGAAACCCTTCATTCGTCTCAAGTCTATCAGGGTCACGGGGGGGGGGGGGATGAGGAGAATCAGGTTTTCTGGGAAGAACTTGGAGGTGAAGACTCAAGAAGGCATTCTCAAAGCTGGGAGCCAGCAGAGCGAGGCTTAATTCAGCACCGTGGACAGAGCTCCCGGAGTCCTCAGGACCCTGGACAGAGAAACTGGTGGTGACTGCCGGGAGAACGAATCTCACGTGAGAGCGGATCAAGGGAAACCAGAACCCTACAACTCCCTACTCGCAGAGTCTCTTTTCTTCAGCCACTCTTCAGCTAACCGAACTCAATCACTCCTGAATATTAGGAACAGAGGTACAGAGAGTGAACATATTTTTTAAGGGCGCTAGTAACCGGAGGAGATAAGACTGTTAGGTGGGGAGGAGTAGGAAAATTAAAAAAAAAAAAAAAGCCTTAGGCTGATGTTCTCAGAAAACTCTAGCAAGATCTAAATTAGGGTTCTCAGCTGAGAGCGAGGGGTTGCTGTGATATTTGTTAATGGTATGTATTTTTTAGGCTGAATAACCAAGGGCCACCGTTGTCCTTTTTATCACCCAAAGTCCTTCCCCCATCTCTTTCACTCAAGTTTTAGTCTCTTGGGCAGCACCCCATGTAGGAAAGAGAAATAATCTGTCCGCAGTCCCTTGCTCTCCTCGCCACCTACCCCTTCCCTACCACCACTCATCTCCTTTCTCTTCCCCAAATGCCTACGCGCGCGCGAGCACAAGGGCGCAGGGTGAAAAGCAGTTGAGTTTTTGCACACTTAGTGGAGAAAATTGAATTCAGAGCAAGCGGAAGCCCCCGAAAGCAGGCTCTGTCCCTTTAAATGGGTTGCAGCAGTGGGGGAGGGGAACTGGCCGGAGCTGGCATTGTCCAGTTTGAACTGAGCACCGGAAGTGAAGGGGCAGGGCCAGGGCCGTGCACTGAGCCCCGGGCCATTGTCCATCTCCGACCAGGGCACTAGCCACCCCCCTGGCCAACCCTCTTTATCTCCTACGAGGGGAGGCTGCGTCTTAAGACAAGGAGAGCCCCCACTCTGGTTTTCCCACCAACCCCACTGTGGGGAGGCAGCACGCTTTAGGACGGGGCTGAAACGCGGATGGTCTGGGAGCTAAGAGTGTCCGGAGGCTGGAGGAAATGCCTGGACCCACGTACCCACCTAGTTCCTCTCCCGGCAACTGTTAGGGAGAGGATGGGGATGGGGGTAGCATGAGGGCCGCTGGTGGAGAGAGGAACACACTTCAAGCCTCTTTGGGTTCCTCCTGCTCTGTCAGAAAGCTCCACGTGGGGTCCACTTTACAGATTTGGAAGGAAAGAAGGGAGGATTCTTTACACAGAGTCAGTTAGGAGCGCTCTGAGACACTCAGAAAAACTCAGTCGGTAACTCAGGGAAGCTCAGAGACAACAGACTTTGAGAGGCAGCGCCTTGGTCTGGACTGGAGATCAGTCCTTCGGGGTCTGCAGCCTCCCCCCCGCCGCTTCCCCATCCCAGGCTTCCCAGTATCGTGAACTCCAGGTCTATCCAAGCACACGGGGGTGGGGGGTGAGAGCGGGTCAGCGCCGAGCAGCCGGGTCAGCTCCGAGGCCCGAAGGGGAAGGGAGGGGGAGGGGCGCTGGAGGGCTGGGGGAGGGGGAGGGCTCATCCATTTCTCCCTTGACAGGTGGTTTGTGTCTCTGATTGGCCAGCGCTGCCAGGCTCACACCTCCCTCCCCCAACTCTCTGGAATGTATAATTATCTGCGCGGGGGGTGGGGGTGGTGTGTGAGTGTGTGTGGGAGCAGTCACATGGTTTTAAAACTACCCCCCCCACACACACACACACACACACACACAGTACCCTCACCTGTATGCTGCTTTGGGGACCCCCACCCCCAATGAGTCCTTAAAGTGAAGAATTTCAAATTCCGGGTACTCCGTACTTCTAGGGCTGACGGCCCCTATTTCCAGATGTGTGTGGGGAGGGGGTGTCAAACCTCCAGGTTCTGAGAAGGGACACCCCAGAGGTGTCAGGGGACGCAGAGTGGGGGAGGGCGGGAGCTGGAGTCGGAGGGAGAGGGAGGGGAAAGACGAGGGAGGAGAGGGGAGGGGGCTGCCCGCGGGGGGTTGGGTCATTGTCTTTTAGAATTTGGGAGCCTTTGAAAAGCCGTGGGCCCTCCCACCGCTATTGTGCTGGGGAAGATGTAGCAGCCTCTTCTCAGAGCCACCCCTTTGCCTCCGGACTTCTCTGGGGCCAGCAGCCGCCCGACCTGGGGCCCGGGCCGCGGGCCTAGCCGACTACCATGGGCTCCGTGTCAAACCAGCAGTTTGCAGGTTCGAGCTTGGTACTTACTGGGGACACCCTAGGCCGCAGGGGCGCCCAGCAACCCCTGAAAAGGGAGGTGGGAAAGTGTCCTCCGGGCTGGCCGAGGGACCCCCAAGTCTGTGTGGCCTCCTGCTTCAGGGGGCCGTGCCTGGAGCAAAGAACGCTGGTGTCCCCGTGGCGTGCGCACACGGGCTGCGGGGGCCGAGGGGGGGAAGAGGAGGGGCCTGTCCGGCGGTCTGTCCCGGGCAACGTGTTGTGGGAAAAGGAGCAAAACTTTCGGGGCACCTCTGGCCGGTGTGGAAGCTTGGGGAGCGCGGGAGGCAGCCGGGACAGGTAGCTGCAGCCTCCTGGGTGTGCGCCCACGGGCTGGACAGCCGGGTGTCCCAGCCGGAACTCTGAGGGGGTCCTCCGACTCCGTGGCCCCCCAGCTGAGCGCCCTCCCCGTTTCCAGGTGGCTGCGCCAAGGCGCCAGAGGAGGCGCGGGAGGACGCGGCCCGGGCGGCGGAGGAGCCGCAGCTGCTGCACGGAGCCGGCATCTGTAAGTGGTTCAACGTGCGCATGGGGTTCGGCTTCCTGTCCATGACCGCCCGCGCGGGGGTCGCGCTCGACCCGCCCGTGGATGTCTTTGTGCACCAGGTGAGGCCGATTCCGGTAACTTCAGCGGGAAGGGGATATTGGCGCGCATATTCAAGGGTGGGCGGCCACGCTGGGCCATTGGGTTGAGGGAGATCCAGGGCCCTCATTGTGCGTCCCCATCTGTGCGGTGGTGCCCCCGACCTGAGTCCTGGTAACTCCTACAGGACGAGAGTGAGGGGCAGAGCCCATTATCAGCACCTCCCACCCCCTTCCGGGAACCCTTCTGGCTTACCACGTGTTTGTTACCTCTTCCCCCTGGGAAGGAGGCAGGGGCAGGGAGGTGACCCCATGTGGCAGAAACTAAGGTTGTATTGTGCTTGCCGGTGGGGGGAGGGCGAGCAGGCCGGCCAAGGAAGCACATGCCCGGCCATAGCGGGGCCCTCAGCGCCAGCGCGTTTCACTAACTTGTGAGTGGAGCTCCCCCGCGGAGAGGGAGGGAAACCTCTCTGGCACCCAAGGAGGGTAAAGCTACCAGAAGTCACTCCGATCTCCTGAAACTCAATCCCTGCGGCCTCGGTGGATTTGTCGGATCCTTAAAAGGGTCTGTTTGGGGGCTTGAAAGCTCCTCCAGGCGACCAGTCTCAGGCATACAGCTTGCCAGCTGGGCTTTTTGCTGCCCAGTTCCTACCAGAAAGGAAAGCTAAGGAGCCCAGGCCTTAAGATTCCTGGGCCAGGCTGGGAGGGAGTTAGGTCTCAACCCCAAGTTCTCAGTTAAAGCAAAGCAGCACGGTGGGGGTGAAATTCAGGGTCGCAGGGCATGGGGTCGAGGGAGGCTAGCCTCTGGACCTATTCTCAACTTGTCATTTATGGCCCCAGACAGCCATTCATGCTGTCCGAACATTTCCAGCCTCAAACAGGGAGCCAGGGACTTCAGGATTCCTCCTTCCTGGCCTCCCTCTCACCTCTTCCTAAATGTCTCAGAAGCCTCCGGTTGGCCCTGGGACACCAGCTACTCATAACATGGAAAGGAAGTTGCTGCCTGTGTCCCTTGCACTTTTGGAGGTTTGGGGTTGGGCCTGAGAAAAAGAAATGGCTAATCCCAGACCAAGTAGGTTGGCACCGAGGCTGGGCAGGGAGGGGTTACTTCAGGAAGGTTGGCTTTAGGAGCCATGGGGGAGGGGAAAGGAGGATGTGGGGATTAAGAGTTGGAGCCTGAGGGATGGTATTCTGGAGGGGGAGGGGTAGAGAAGGGAGATACTGGGTGGACTGGTTGGAAGTCCTCATGGAGGATGTAGCGTGAGGGGAACAAGGGGGATAGAGGATGCAAGGAGATGGGGACCTGCCAGTTAATGCTGGTGACTTGGGGTCACTGGACTGCTTGAACATCTGCCAGGAGCGTCTGCAACAGGACGCTTACCTACCCCCTTATAGCACGTTCTTACCCACCCCCCCACCAGACAACTAGTTCTAGCTAGTGACATTGCCACCTTTCCTGTCCATTTACATATGTGTTTGATAACCACAGGAAGTAATTGTGGGAGAAAGAAGGGAATTGGCCTCTTTAGATCTATTAAATCACTTTATTACAGGAACCAGCTTTGAATGGCCCTCCTCAGCAGGGTGCCAGCCCCCCCACTGCCATTTATACAATCACAAAGAGATTATAATCCCTCCTGGTCTGAAGATGGACTAGACAGCTTCCCCAATTTTGGGAGTCTTGGAGTAAGAGTCAGAACCAACATTTTCCTGCTTTCATGCCTAAGGCTGCTAAATAGGGAGGGGTTTAGGGGAATGTAACCCCATCAAGAAACTTTCCTCTACCCTCAAGGTTCATTTGGCTGGTCTAATCCAGTAGACGTTAGACAGATTAGTAAAACAGAATAACTGAATTTAATATATATGTATGGGAACCCCGCATATAGGAGAGTCAGAGACCCCACATTCACAAGAGGTTTAAAAATATAAAGGGAACATGGGTGTGTAAGACATTCTGAGCTAGGGATGAGGTAAGGTGCCCTGGGGGCTTCAAAGGATTCTTGCAGTACAATAAAAGCAGATGTTTAGTAAATAGAAGTTGGTCCTGCTCTGTAGATAGGTCAATGAGGTCATCTCTGATAAACTCTTACTATGGGCCAGGGCCCTAATTCAAGCTCTTATAGGCAGGGGCAGAAGTCTCTCTTGAGCCTATAGCTTAGTCTTGAAAACAATCCACGTCCCACAGAGGCACATCTTGGTGTGACTAGTTCTGAACTCCCACAGTGATAATCAAAGCCCGGGGAAGATTTTCCTGAGCAAATGGATCTATGCCTCAAGGCACTTAACCCTAGGATGAAAGCAACTGGAAATATTAGATGGCATCGAGGAAAGCAGGAACCTTCAGGTTTAGGGAGTGGAGCCCACACCATCCGTTTCAGAAGAGTTATTCAGGAGATGACCTGGACTTCAGAGTTTTGGAAGGACATTCCACAGTTGAATAAGTTATCTGGAGGGAGTTGAGCTGGGATAAGGAATCAAGAATTTATGACCAACAGTCATGGGACAGTGACTGAGCCTTACTTGATGGGTCTTGATAGCACACTGCGTGGGCTCGAATGAATCCTGAAACCCTATCATAGCAGTAAGTTAGACTAGTGCTTTCAGTCCCTGCACTTGAGAAATTGGAATTATTTCTGTGGAAATCTCTTATAGAGGAATGAAGTAGTTGTAGGATGATCCCTAAATATTGCCATGGGGGAGGAAAGTGTTCCCAAAGTGGAGGAAGGGTAAGACATTTCTCTTTAAGAAGAAAACCACCCCTTCTTTGGCTGCTGGTGGTGGGCGCCCTGGAGTTGGGGTGCAGGTGGTGAGAAGGATATGATTGTTCTAAGGAAACATCTGCCGGGGAAGTGGTCTGGGAGCCCCTTAAGGAGAGAGGAAGGGGGGAAAGCAATTTAACATTTTCTTCTCCCTTTCCCGTGGGCCTATAGTACCTGATCGCTGCTGTTCTTATGCTCCCTCTCACTTTGTGGCCCCCAGGCGTGAATGAGTGAGAAACAAAATCCAGCCTTAGCCTTTAAAAAAAGAAAGCAGCGATTTCTCATCAGCCCCAGGTATTTGGATCTGGAGCTCTGCCTCCTGCACATGCCCCTACTGGGGATTGAACCCACCACCTTTTGGTGTATGGGATGATGCTCCAGCCAACTGAGCCACACAGGCCAGGGCCCAAATATTTAAGAAATAGCTTTCTGGCTAAAGGGCTGTATTAGAAGACTTGAAGGCAAAAGAAGAGCCCTAATTTGACCTAGGGACTGAGTTTGGGTTGGGAGGAGGGTAGTATGTGTATAAAGAGATCTTTCACCTGGTTTATAACATTTCTGGTGCCTCTGATTACTCACCTCATATCTAGGTTAGTGATGTACATGTCTTATCCCCTCGCCTTACCTGTAAGCTCTTCAAAGAGAGGGACCCGCCAGCTGTCTGCTTAGTTTTCTAGTTCACAGTTGGTAGGCTGAAGGAATGAATGCCAAGAAGCATGGGACTCCTGAGGAATCTGATACACAAACAGTTTGGGGTCCTGGTCAGCAGAAGTTTTCCTCCAGAGCAGAAGACTGGAAATGCGGAGGGGATGTTAACTGTTGGCTGCTCTCTGGATGGGTTTGGTGGTCATTCATTAGTTATTTCATTTCCATCTTCATTGGGTTAAAACAGATTTTTTACTTTCAAGGAAGTTGGTAGAGAAGTACCTGGGTTAGTTTGAGCATTATGGGTTTTCTTGGGTCCTTTTCTCTCTGAGGAGGCATGCTTACTACACACTGTCCCCAGTAAAGGCTGAACCACCATCCTGAGCAAAGCTTCCACTGTGACAAATTTAGAACTTTTATTTGGTGACGTTACTACTTGCCCTGTATGTCATTTTCAGTGACTTTCCCCAGGGCAGATAGATTCTGGAACATTCTTAATCAAAGTATAATGCCATCCTTCTGGGTTAAATTTGAGGGTGGGGTGGAGGGAAAACCTCTACCCCTCCTTCCTGCGGGCATGAATAGTAATTGCTTAATTACTATGTGTTAAGTCTTGGGAGGTCAAAGAAGGTGGTGGAGGAGGAAGAGGAAACTTGAAAGAATAGTACATAATTAATACAGGCTAATTTTAAATTATCTCAGCTTGGAGTTAATTTAATTTAGATAGGAATCCGAAATCCAAGTTAATGGCTTTGTAAATGGCACAGGAGCAGGGTTACTGGCTTAAAACTCCCAAGCTTCTCTCTTCTGTGCTCTGAGTGGGAGGGTGGGGGCAGGGTGAGGAGTAAGCACCCCCCTAATTGGGACTCACCCTGGACGGGTCCTCATCTGAGTTCAGTCCCCTTGACACTCCCATTTTCCTGAGGACAGAGAGATGTGCACCCAAAGTCACTGGGAAGAGAAATCTAGGCGAACACTTCTGTTCACAGGCAGCTCCTTCCTGCCGCTGGTCTCCCTCTGGCTGCCTTTCTACCAATGGGCTGGTGAGCAGCACCACCTGGTGGAGAACTCCAGGCAGGAGCTGTAGTCCTGGCTGCTGTGTCTGAGCAGAAGTGATTGTGTGGGGTTTCTGGACAGATCGTTCCCCATCCTCCCTAGCAAATAAGCTCTCATAAACTGGAGAACCAGTTGGCTTGTTCTAGCCCCACCAAACCCTCTTCCAGAAATGAAGCTCAGCTCCAACTCTGAGAACACCACAGGACTGAGTCATTACAATTAATTTCACCTGCTTTTTACTTTTTTAATATGTTTTTAAAAAATATATTCTTATTATTGATTTCAGAGAGGAAGGGAGAAGGGTAGAAACATCAATGATGAGAGAGAACCATGGATCAACTGCCTCCTGCATGCCCCCCACTGGGGATTGAACCCAAAACACTGACCAGGCATCATCATAGGTCGATGCTCAGCCACTGAGCCATGCTGCTTTTTACTTTTTAAACGTGGCTATTAGAAAGTTTTAACGTGTCTATGTCACTTGCATTACAGTGCATAGCGCTAGTTCTAGAGTCAGGCTAGTTGCAATCAGTCCAGCTGTGCCCCTCACTAGGATTTGGGCAAGGTGCTTAACCCCTCTGCCTTCATGATGTCAGCTGTTCAACCGGGGTCATAATAAGGCCTACCTCACAGGCTTGGCGTGATTCTCTCTCATCATTGATGTTTCTATCTCTCTCACCCTCTCCCTCTCTGAAACCAATAAAATATTTTTTAATTTAAAAAATTAATAAAAATAAGAAAGGAGTGGTGTGACAAAAAGAGGGCTATGTGAGAGCTGGCAGGGACCTCGTTAAACAAATTGGGAAAGGAAGATTGGAGACCTGCCTCCCCCATCGCTTTTAAAATAATTTATCTGAATAAGTAACCCTAATTCTGGATTTGACTGAAGGCACTGAATGGGGGGTGGGGGAGGAGAGGGAAGAGAAGGGATCCTGTTTTATTTCCATCCCTGGAAGTGTGGGGTGGCAGGTCAGAGAGAGGGAAAGATGGCGGCTGGTGGTGACTTTGGCAGACCCAGCAAGCTTGCCTAGGGAAGGTAGGTATCTCTACATCCATTTCTCACAGTGACCATAACCCCAACATGAAGAGGAAGGAAGGAACGGTGAATGTGGTGGGTGGGGGTCGGGGGGTGGGGGGGGGTGATGTGTGGAATCTGCAGCCTCTGGAACTCCAGGAATCTGACCATCAGAACCAACCAGTGTCGACTCTTTGTTTCCTGGGGCTGGGCTCTACTGGGGCAGCTCCAGCCTTGCCCCTCCCCCCAAGCCTTTTCTGTTTTTGGAGGGGTTGGGGAGAGAGGCGGGCCCTGCTTTGTGTGTGGTTGGGGGCGGGGAGGGGGTGGTAGCAAGAATTTCTGGCTCCTTTCTGGTGCAGTCCTTGTGAGGCTGGCTCAGTGGGGCTGCATGCTGATTACCTATCTGATAAGAGAGGAATTCAAAGTATGTGTTTTAGGAAGGGGCAGAGGGGGCAGGGAGCCACCTCTGGAGACCTCCAGTCCCAGACCGGTTATGGTGAGGTGCCTGCAGGGCTTTTTTGTTGTTGCTGTTGTTTTTAACTATTTGAAAGTCTTAAATAGACCCCAGATCCTCCAGTGATGGAGTGGGTGACCTGAGCGGACCAGTCAACCTCATATTGTCCCCATTCATGTTATCTCCTTAAGCCTATGAGGCACAGATAAGGAGAGTTTGTCCTCTGTGAACTGAGCTCAGAGGAGATAGTTTTCTGGATTTCTACTGCTAGTTAGTGATAAAAACCCAGTTAAAGTTCCCAGCCTCTTGACACTTGGATTCCCACTGTTACCCTACCCTGATCCAGTTTGAAGAGGTTGATAATAATTGCTACTCCGTGGAGATTTATGTGTTAATTCATTCTCATGCATAGAACCTCACAGCACTACCATAAAATTAGTATTTACTTCTATTTTGTACGCTAGAAAGGAGGAAACAGGGCCTCAGACTTGTTCTTAATCACTTATCTGCTGACTCACAGCCAGGCCTGGGGGTGTATCAGCCTAGGAGAAGCTGGTATTGCTGGGCCAAGAATGCTCTTGGTTCAACTCCTCCAGTATCTCCTCATTCACTCGGGCTTGTCCCAGCTCAATAAAAGGCAAGTCAAGTCTAACTCCAAATTCAGGGCAGTCACTGTGCAACGGTAGAGCCTTTTGGTAGATGCTGAGGATCTGAGGCAGAGGTGAATGGTTGGCCACGGTCACTCTGCCAGATATTGGTAGAAGCAGCATTTCATGAACCAGGATGTGTCTGGGACCTGAGCCTGTGCTCTTAATTTACTTCTAAATTACTTCGATGGAAATTTCGTCTTAAGCAATACCATGTAGATTAAAACAAAAATGTAAGTAACTGATGAACTGGGGATCCCATCTGGCTAAAGAGCATGTTTCACCTGATGCCCAGTTTGACACAGTCTGCCCCCACCACCAACAGCATAAAACACTACTCGTGCTAATCACGTTCCCTCCAGCCGCAGGACAAGGGCCACAGTGATCCCTTTTGCTTCTCTGAACCTTGGTTCCTATGATGATTACACCTTGCTGACATTTGTCAATGCAAATGGAAGAAGCTGGAATGAAGTCTATTCTAGGTAGGGTCTGGGAGGGACTGTCACCTCCAGTGAGGTGTTGTTGTTAAGCAGTAAGTGGCCAGGTGGAATGGGCTGTGAGCTTCACATCAGGAGCCCTAGGTTCTTCTCACACCGGGCTTTGCCACTCAACTAGCTGTGCGAATAACTCCCACTTTTTTCTTTCTTTTTTTGAAGGCTGCTAGGTTCTTTGCAAGTGTCAATATTTTTAAATTTTGGTACAAAAATGCAGTTTTTGTTGTTGTTGGTTGTTGTTTTTTTCAGCGTCAGGCTATCAACCATCCAGACATCCACGGCCAGGACGCTGGGCGTAGGCAAGCCGCTCTGCCACAAAAATGCAGTGTTTTAAGGGGATTGCTCCATACGCTATTCTAAATCGTTTTTCCTTTAAAAATAGTTGGTCATTTTTCCAAGTCAAATAATTAAAATCTACTCCTTTTTCATTAATCCAAAAATGTGTGAGGCATTATTATTTCTCCCCACCCTGAGTAATTTCTAGGGAGTTTCTTTCAAAAACCTTTTTCTTTCTTTTAAACAGAGCAACAAATTTGGCTGCTTTTTAAGTGCTTGTGTGAGGCATTATTTATGTGCAAAATGCAGCAGTGAACAAAACAGGGACTTGACATTCTTTTAAATGGCTGCATGGTTGTTGTTGTGTGTGTGTGTTTTTTTAACTTTTTGTTTTGTTAATCCTCACCTTAGGATAATTTTTCTTTCTTTTTTTTTTAAAAAAATATATTTTATTGATTTTTTTACAGAAAGGAAGGGAGAGGGATAGAGAGCTAGAAACATCAATGAGAGAGAAACATCGACCAGCTGCCTCCTGCACACTTCCTACTGGGGATGTGCCCGCAACCAATGTACATGCCCTTGACCGGAATCGAACCTGGGACCCTTCAGTCCCCAGGCCAACGCTCTATCCACTGAGCCAAACCGGTTTCGGCCTGAGGATAATTTTTCCATTGATTTTTTTTTTTTTTTTTTTAGTGAGAGGCAGCCAAAAGGGGGGGGGAAGGGAGAAGGAAGGAAGGAGGGAGGGAGGGAAAGGGAAAGGGAAAGGAAAGGAGAAACATTTGGTTGCCTCCCACATATGCTCCCCCTCCTACACCAGGGCTGTGGATCAAACCTGTAGCCCAGGTGCTCGCCCTTGACCTTTGACCTGGAATCAAGCCCACCACTCTTCAGTACTGACATTCTAACCACTGAGCCCACTGGTCAGGGTGTTGTGTTTTTCAAACCAATTAGATTGTCGTGCTGTCTTTCAAATTACCTAGTTATATTCTGTTCTGTGATACTTTTTTCTTTCTGATTTATAGTAGCTTTTTGTAGTTTTATCAGTCTAATTATCTGTCTTGGTTTTATAGTTTTGGTCCTTTTTTTAGCATTTAGATATTTAAGTTCTGGAACGTATTTTGCATGTATATGATACAAGGTGCAGAATTCTGGCTTCATTTCCAAATAGAGAGCTAATGTTCTCAACAGTATTATTGAATTGTTTTTCTCATCTATTGATTTCCCCACATATGCTTGGTTCTCCTAGTGGTCTTTCCCTTATAATCTTCTGACCCATCTGTTTGGGTCATACTGTCTTTTTCTTTCAGCTTTTAGTTATTTGATATAATTTCGAACTTGGAAAGAGGTTGCAAGAACACTAAAAATTTCCATATAAGCTTTATTTTATGATTTTTATATTTGTTGATTTCTTAAATGCTATGTTTAAATTTTTCCCTTCTATTTTACTTAGAAGTTTAAATGAGAATAGCTGTATAAAATGTAATGCATCTGTTTCTTTAACAATTGTTCTTCGTTAATGTAATGTAGATTTCTTATTCAACATTAAAGTCTACCGTGTTCCCCTTCCCCAGAGTAAACTGCACATGGAGGGCTTCCGGAGCCTGAAGGAGGGTGAGGCGGTGGAGTTCACCTTTAAGAAGTCCGCCAAGGGCCTGGAATCTATCCGAGTCACTGGCCCTGGTGGGGTATTCTGTATTGGGAGTGAGAGGCGGCCAAAAGGGAAGAACATGCAGAAGCGCAGATCAAAGGGAGACAGGTATGGATTGGAAGGTGGCTTGTGTGGACATGCTGAGGGTGGGGAGAGCTCTCTGGGTCTTGTCTCATTACTAGGACCAGGTTGCCATTGACCCACGAACCAGGAGGTCCGGGTTCGGCCCAGTCAAGGGCACATGTCTGAGTTTTGAGCTCAATCCCCAGTAGGGGGCGTGCAGGAGACAGCTGATCCATGATTCTCTTTTATCACGGGTGTTTCTATGTGTCTCTCCCTTTCCCTTCCTTTCTGAAATCAATAAAAATATACTTTAAAAAATAAAATAAAACGAAGCCTATGGTCCCTGGCAACGTCTGGATGGTTGGGGTACCTGCTATGGATGTGGAAGACGAGAAGAGGGCAGTATGTGAGGAGGGCATTTGAGAAGTAATTTTGCTCTGTGAGCTCTAGACTCAATTACTAAAGGGGAATAGTGATATTAACCTCACATGATTGTTTTAGAACTAAAGAAGAAGAATATGAAATAGTAAGTTGGGACAAGACGGTGTGTCTGTACTTGTTGCTTCTTCACCGGGTCTCCGTATGACTGGTCTCATTCATCTTAGCTTTATGCTCGAACAGATCTTATAATCTGACTCCTTAGTTTTTTTAAGTGTATGTTAGAGTCTTACCTATCCCCCAAATTGCAGTGCTCAGTTGGGGTCTGTGGTTTCTATTCTTGGTATTTCAGTATTTTCAAGATGACATGAATCTGAAGATCATCCAGACAATTGCAGGTTTGGAAAGGATTTCAAGCTATCTAGTCAGCCCTAGCTGGTTTGGCTCAGTGGGTAGAGCGTTGGCCTGCAGGCTCCTCCCCGGCCCAGGCCCTGGTCTGGGCGCATGCAAGAAGCAATCAAATCGATGTGTTTCTCTTACATCAATATTTCTCTCTGTCCCTCTCTTTTCCACTCTCTGTAAAAATCAATTGGAAAATATCCTTGTTGAGGATTTTTTAAAAAAAGCATCTAGTCAGATTTCTCCTTTTATTTTTTTTAATATATTTTATTGATTTTTTTACAGAGAGGAAGAGAGAGGATAGAGAGTTAGAAACATCGATGAGAGAGAAACATCGATCAGCTGCCTCTTGCACACCCCCTACTGGGGATGTGCCCGCAACCAAGGTACATGCCCTTGACCGGAATCGAACCTGGGACCCTTGAGTCCGCAGGCTGACGCTATCCACTGAGCCAATCCACTGAGCCAAACCGGTTTCGGCAGATTTCTCCTTTGATAAGTGGAGAAATTGGTCTCCAGGAAGGGAAGAACCCAAGTGTCCTCACTCAGAGAAAGGCTTCTGATCTCTTCTCACTCCTTTCTCAACTTTACCATCCTGCTTTTTGCCAGGTGCTACAACTGTGGAGGTCTAGACCATCATGCCAAGGAATGCAAGCTCCCGCCCCAGCCCAAGAAGTGCCACTTCTGCCAGAGCATCAGCCATATGGTGGCCTCCTGTCCACTGAAGGCCCAGCAGGCCCCCAGCTCACAGGGAAAGCCAGCCTACTTTCGGGATGAAGAAGAAGAGATCCATAGCCCTGCCCTGCTCCCAGATGCCCAGAATTGAGCCCCAGTGGGTGCCGGGGGCTATGCTTTTGTGATCAGGAAGTTTCAAGGAGCAGGCATCAATCGGCAGATCGGAGAAAGTGGGGACAGGGTGGGTAGGGGGCAGCAGGCACTGCCATGTATCTCTGGCCGGGTTCCACAGCATCACCCCCTCTTCCCTCTTGGCAGGGGGGGAGGGGTGAGGCAAAGGAACTCCCAACTACACTCAATCCAAATGCATGTGAGGGCTTTGGGGGAACTCCCTCCCTACATGCTTTATTTGAGTCTCCACCCCCAGAATCTCCAGCTTTTGAAAGTGGCCTGGATATAGGGAAGTTGTTTTCCTTTTAAAGAAGGATATGTAATAATAATATTTCCCCTGCCAAAGTGAAAAGATGAACATGAGGCCAGAACCCAGACCACAAACAACTGCATTCTGTGGGAGGGAATCTCTCAGGGGTACGGCAGGGTTTTTTCTACATCTTGTCTCCTCGTAACCCACTCTTGGGATAGGGTGCTGAGAATTGTCCCTAGCAATGGGTTGTGACGATAGGCAAAAGGGATGGTTGGGGGACAGCTGCAGACCTGCTGCTCCTAAGCTCACTCCCACCCCATTTCTGGACCAATACAATTTTATTTATTTGGTCCCTTGGATAACTGCACCTTGGGTCCCACTTTCTCCAGGATGCAGCTGCACTAGCTGTGTGCGAATGACGTATCTTGTGCATTTAGACTTTTTTTTTTTTTCTTTTTCGTAATATAAATATTCTGGGTTTGTATTTTTGTGTATTTTAATCTACAGCCCTCATTCCTGCACTGTGTTCTCAGGTACATGAGCAATCTCAGGGATAAGTGGGCAGGAGCTCCGGGTCTGCACAGCAGGAATACTTTGCTTTATCATCAGGGAGAACACCTATTTGGAGTGTATAGTCTATTGAACTACCTCATTTTTGCCAATTAGAGCTGGCTTTTCTGCCATAGTATCCTCTTGAAACCCCTCTACCTTCAATGTTTTGTGGAAGACTAGAATTTAATGGGGTAGCCTCATTACTTGATCTCCTACTAGAAGACTGGAAATTGGTCTGAACAGGAATCAGTGGTTGATGCAAAGGTTAGGAGAGGCTGGGCTAGGTGAAAGGCACAGAGGGGGAAGCCAAGATTAGATGCAGGATGTCTATATATGCGTAACCAAGGATTCCTGTCCCATACCTGTAATCCCAGGGGTTTGGGACTCACATTACATACCAGATCCATCCCTAACTGGATTGGGCTAGGCCTACCAGGCACAACAAGGTGTACGTGTGTGTTGATAGAGCTTTTAAGAACACTGCCTCTCTACCCATCTTGAGCTGCCCAGGGGTGGATATAGGAAGCAATGACTACATTCCTTAACCTTTAAAAACTCTTTGCTTTTTTTCTCTTTGGCTTCCAGAGACACCATAAGCAATGGCTTCTTTGTGGTGCTCAGAGCCAGTGTCCTTCCCTGCTGCAGCAATGATTAGTGTCTTAGTAGCTACAGGAGAAAATCGGGTTTCGTTAACATGCTGTGAGATCACTGAAATCCTACCTCACTGTGTTGAAACGGGGCAAATGCAATAGAATGCATTGGGTGATGTGTGTCTGATCCTGGGTTCTTGTCCCCCCAATTGCTGCCCCCTCTAGTTATTGTGTTTGTCTGGGCTTTGTAGGACTTCACAGTAGCTGATTTGGTGATTGCTAGGTGGCCTAGTCTGTGTAAATGTGTTGGTCTTTCTCCATGTTCTTTTGGGGTTTTATTGTTTACAACCTTCTTTTTTGTACTGAGAAAAATAGCCAAAGCCTCTTTGACAAAAGGTTCTGCACCAGGCAAAAAGGATCTGACACATAACCTTGGGAACACCTCTTCTTGAAGTGGGGATCTTGAACCATCCTTTCTTTTGCTTTCTCTTCCCCCATTTCCTATTTTGGACCAGATCTTCTGTCCTTAAAATTTGACTCTGACCCTCTTCTATCCGCACCCCAAAAAAGCCCATTTTCCCACGTGCATACACATTTAATGTGTGGGGTGTCACCCCATCTCTTAAATGATTTGTGCAAAAATCCTGAAGAAGTTAAGAATGCTCCATCCCTTCTTCCCAATATCCTGAGTGAAGACCATTCCTTGATATGTGAGTCATGCCTAACATTCCGATTGCTATGTTTTAATTTTTAATCCTACGGTAGAGAGCAGCAATGACGGGGCCTTTCATTTTGAAAATGGTGTTAGGAAACCAAGAAAGGGGAGATGAATGTATATCCAAGTCGCTCAGGAACTTTTATGCTGGTGCAAAAAAACTTATGTCAAAGTAGCCACAAGATTGTTTAATAGGAGACGGACGAATGTAACTCCCATGTTTACTGCTAGAAACCAAAGCTTTGTGTGAAATCTTGAATTTATGGGGTGGGAGGGAGGGAGGGTAGGAAAGCATGTACCTGTCTGTTCTTTCCCTGATTCCTTCTCATTTCTAAACTGCAGGGGACTGAGCCCCCTTGGGCTTTGGTGACCTCCATCACTGGGGATTGTTTATTTGATGGTTTGATTTTGCTGTGCCGGGTACTTCCACTTGCTATCATTTTGTAAAACACATGCTGACTTTTCCCCTTCCCCTCTTTTCCCTGGGAAAATAAAATGAATGAATAAAGACTTATTCCTACTGAAACTGTCATCTCCTTGTTAAGATATTTAAGGTGCTTTTCTCCTCCCATAATTCTCACCTCCTTGGATTGGGACTCAGAAGTCATAGAAGAACCATTAAGTTTTCGTTCAGTCATTTTGATTTGATAGGAATGAATCTTGAAAGTTCAGTCCTCTTAGCACCTCATTACAGTGGATTTTTGTTTCTCGGTCGGCCTCTTGTCCTTCCCTTGGAAGTGGCCACATTCAAGAGGGGATTAGGAGCATGGCATGCATAAGAATGGGTTTGTCTATGCCACTGGCTGGGATGAAAGGATGGGGCCATGCCTTGGGGCATGAGACCCTAATAATACCTTGTCCCTTGCTCTTCAAATCCCTTTACAAATCTTAATTAATTAACCCCCTGAAGCACCCCAGGGAGGCAAATACTGTGGAACTGGGGAAATGGAGGCCATAAGAAAACACGTTAACATTTTATTTGAGCCCAAGTTTGCTAGCTCGCTAATGAACAATGCCTTTTAAACATCTAGCCTTCCCCTAACGGAAAGAATTTTAAAAGAAATATTTTACTCGAAGGCATACCATCTATTCCTGAAAGTGACAGAAACAGGAGAACAAGGATAAGTTTTATACATCCACTCCAGGGACCTTGTACCAACAGTCTTATTTTTTTGTTAATCCTCACTTGATATTTTTGCCATTGATTTCTAGAGAGTGGAAGGGATGGGGGAGAGAGAAACCTCAATTGGTTGCCTACACACCCACTCCTACGGGGGCTGGGGAACCTGTGACCCTTTGGTCTGTGGGCCGACACTCTAACCACTGAGAAAACCGGTCAGGGCTGTACCAAAAGTCTTAAAGCAGGCTGTTGAAGCCAGCTAGGCTGAAGCAAAGCAGAAAGAATGGAAAATACTATTGCCCTAGCCCAGTGGTCGGCAAACTGCGGCTCTCGAGCCACATGCGGCTCTTTGGCCCCTTGAGTGTGGCTCTTCCACAAAATACCACGGCCTGGGCAAGTCTATTTTGAAGAAGTGGCGTTAGAAGAAGTTTAAGTTTAAAAAATGTGGCTCTCAAAAGACGTTTCAATCGTATTGTTGATATTTGGCTCTGTTGACTAATGAGTTTGCCAACCACTGCCCTAGCCGGTTTGGCTCAGGCTCAATGGATAGGGTGTTGGCCTGCGGGTCCCTGGTTCGATTCAGGTTAAGGGCACAGGGCACGTACCTTGGTTGCAGGCTCCTCCCAGGTTGGACCCTAGTCTGGCCATGCAGGAGGCAAATATCCATGTTTCACTCTTCCCACTTTGGAGAAATATCCTGGGGTGAGAATTAACAACTTAAAATACTACTATTCATGGGTGGGTTACTCATCTGGAGGACCTGGTAAAAGTAACTCATCAGAAAGAGTGGAAGGCACGGTGAACTGGGGATTACTAGTGCCATGTTTCTTGTCTTGATTCCTTGGTGAGAGAAACTACAAGAAGGTTCTTCGAAAATTGTAAAGGTTTCTTTTTGCTGCTTTTTTAATTTTGAGAGAATTGAACTCCCAATTTCTTTGTCAGTTTCCCGGAAAGATCTGGTACAGAGCTAATGCCCTTGATTTTTCTATTAGGGTTAACTGATGGCCTTTCTGTTGTTTAATAGTAGAGCCCTTAAAGCAGAGCTCTTTCTGGCTTCAAAACTGTTTTGCTTTGTGTAGGTCCTGAGAATCTGCATATCCTGAAAACTGAGTGCCCGACATCAGCACAAATGGATTGGTATAAAGTGCGTCTGTGCGATTGCCTAGGGCTGGGAACTTCCCAAACGATGAAATCCACCTAGACCTGTGCAAGGGGCTCTACAGCCCAGTTCTGCGGCCTCCCAACGAGCAGGACGCTGCCTCACACCATTTCTCAGCAGGCCTCAAAGCCACCAGCAGCTGAGAAACCCTGAATTCTTGCCGTGGAGCGGAGCCCCCTTGCGGCCTACCAATGTAGATCTCAGGGCCTCTCCGCTCCCCGCGGGGGCCTCGACTCCGCCTCCCCCAGCGCGCGGCCTGGAGCCCGGCCGCCCACCCCACGCGGTCACGTGAGCGCGCATTCCTCTGGGCTCCGGGGGAGCGCCAACGGCGGCCCCGCACGCTGGGGCTGCTCCGCCCCCGAGCCAGCTGGCGCCCGGCAGGACCACGCCCATTAGGGGGCGTGTCCGGACAGGCGATGACGTCATCTTCCAGCGCCACGTTGTGAGGAAGTGTCTGTCCTCTGGGGCAGTTGGAAGGCGCCGGCAGAGCCGAGCAGGTTCTGTGTTCTAGCGGTTAACGAGAGGAGAGGTGACTGGACGGGGAGGCAGCCGTGGGAATGAGAGGGGACAGACTAGTGAGGGATAAATAACGGGGAGACCCTGAGGGAGGAGGTAACGGGGATGACAATGAAAGGGGTTAGTACGTGGGAGCGCGGAGAGTGGGAAACGGCCTGGGGGAAGATGGAGAAGGAAGCAGCGGGGTAGGATCGGAGCGCAGGCACGGTGATACGGCAGGAAGCAGACTTGGAGGGTCGGAAAAGGCCAGTGCACATGCCGGGGAAAAGGGGATGGGAAGAAGGTCCACCAAGCCAGGGGAAGCAGGGAAAGCCCTCAGCCCCAGAGGTCCCATTCATCGGCTTATTGGTCAGCTCCGGGTGGGGAGAGATGGGAGGCTTAGACCGGGCTTTGGATTGTAATGCTGGCTGCTCTCCGCTGCCCGGGTGAGTCCCTGCAAGTCAGCCGCAGCTGTTGGCAAGCCTTGGTGACTTCTGTTTCTCTTTCTTGTTTATCTAAGGTTACCCAGTTGATATCTTCTTATTCTGGGCTTATCTTCCGCTCGGGCAAGGACTATGTCATGGATCAAAGAAGGACAGTTGACGCTGTGGGAGCGGTTCTGTGCCAACATCATAAAGGTGAGCCCACGGCACCTGGTGACCTGGTCAGTTGTGTAATCTTGTATAATAACCCGTTGTTCAAATTGCATAATCCACGATGCTGAGTAGAATTTAGCAATGTAGGGTAACTTCTAGGTCTACATTTCTGCCAGATTATTGTCCTAACTCACATTTTCAGGAAACCCAAGTCCTAATATCATTGGGCAGCATAGACTATTAGGTTTTCCTTATGAACTGCAATTTATTTCCCTGAAACTTTTAACTATTATTCCTAATGCTATCCTCTTGATTTAGAGAAAATAACTAATCTTTCTTTGTAATGATTGTGTTTTGGTTTTGGGGACAGACAAAACAACAACAGAAGTCCTAGTCTATCATTTATGAACCATGTGACTTTACATGTTGTTGTTTTTTGAGGATTAAGTGAAACATAGAAAGCATTTAAGCTCAGTGTCTAGCAGGTGCATGTGTTTTTTCAAACTATAAGAGAAAGTTTATTTGGAAAGTCACAGAGGTAGAAGTGAACAGAAGAAGAAATGGGTTCAGGAAAGAAGTTATAGAGGCAAAAGCACAGGTCCTTGGAGCTTAGGAGAGAGAAGGGTAAAGGTACTGCGCCTGGGGAAGAAACTGGGACAGAAAGGCGTGGGCATGCTCCCGAGAGGGAGAGAGCCTATAGCAGTTCTTATTTACTACTATTCCAGGGGCTGACTTTTAGCCATCTGAAGACTGCAATCCATCTATTTCCTATACTCTCCCTTGCTTTCCTAAATCTTCCCTCAGCTTGTTCTCTCAAGATTCACAACAATGTTATATTCTCTGCATATGATAGGTTTGGATGGAAGCTAGTCAGCTTGGATTTGTTTTTCAGCCACAGACTGTCAAGTAGTGGGTAGCAATGAATTTATGAGTCAGTAAGCCTTATACCCACTCACACACTAACACACAAATACCAAGGTTACTCAGGCAGGCCAAGATACGGAAATATCTCCTCAGGCAACCACTGCAGTCATGTGTTGGGAAGAACAAGCTGCATGACTTGATGGGCATTTCTTTTAAAGGCTGCGTGTGGATCCCAGCCGGTGCGGCTCACTGGTGTGACCCATGAATCAGGAGGTCACAGTTTGATTCTCAGTCGGGGCACATGCCTGGGTTGTGGGTTTGATCCCCAGTAGAGGACGAGCGGAAGGCAGCCGATTGATGATTCCTTCTCATCATTGATGTTTCCATCCCTCTTTCTCCCTTTCTCTGATATCAATAAAAACATTTTTTTTAAAAAAGGGCTGCATGTGGAGACAGAAGTAGAAAATGATGGAGAGGAGTGGGGGAAGCAGTTTGTGAAGAGCCCTTCCAGTGACGAAAATAGGCCACGGAGTGACTTTTTGCTGTGTAGACAACAAAAGGCTGCTGTGAGCCAGATACCAAGTTTTCTCTGGCCCCCAAAATGTCATTTGTTTGCTTTGAAGTGGCTCCTGACATTTATTTTTTTATAAAATTCCTGAGTAATGGCATCGTTTGTAAAATTAGAAGATCCAACACAATTAGGCCCCATTTCTGTGTGTCAGCAATCAGGTAGAGCTGAGGAGTGAATGTCTCCATTCAACCACACCGTCAATATCCTTCCTGGGCCTTCCAGTTGGAGACTAACGAAACCAAAGTGGTGGTTAAGAACATATGGTTAAAAGACGAAACCTGAGTTTAAATCCCCACTTTGCCTTTTAGCTGCGTGACTTGTGCAAGTTACTTGACCGCTCTGAGCCTCAGTTTTTTCGCCTGTAAAATGAAGCTAATACTATATATACTAGTAGCCCATTTGCACGAAGATTCGTGCAATAGACCTTCATTCACCTGGCTGCCTGCACCAGTTTTCTGCCGGCACCTGGGACCCAAGCCTTGGCTGTGGCCACTGCCTTCTGCCTTCTTTCAGGGTCGGGGCTTGGTCCCACGTGGTGGCCTTGGGCTTGGCCGCACCCAACATCCCTGCTAAGGATCGCAGGAGCTGACCCCCAGTGGTTTCCTGCGATCGGTGCAGGCTCCCCGATGGTGCCCAAGGCCGGGAAAGCCTCGGGTGGCTTTCCCGGCCTTGGGCTCCGCCACACCCCAACGACCCTGCAACGGTTTCCTGGTGGGCGTGGTTGATGGGCGTGGCTTGAGCGTAGTGAAGGTGCGGTCAATTTGCATATTTGTCTATTATAAGGTAAGATACTTTATAGATTTTGTATGATAAAAAGACTAAGGTGAGGTATAAAAAGCCTAGAACAGTTTTTGGCATGTAATAAGTGCTCAATAAACACATAAATAAAAATAAGTAACCTTGGTCCAGCTGGCATGGCTCAGTGATTGAATATTGACCTGTGAACCAGGAGGTCACGGTTCCATCCCCGGTCAGAACACATGCCCGGGTTTCAGGCTGCTGGGGCAGGCAGGCGGCAGCTGGTCAATGATTCTCTCATCATTGATGTTTCCTCTCTCTCCCTCTCTAAAATTAATAGAAATATATATTAAAAAAAAAAAAAGTAGCCTTGGTTGGTGTGGCACAGTTGGTTGGAACATCATCCTGTGCGCCGGGAGGTTGTGGGTTTGATTCCTGGTCAGGGCACATACCTACTTTGCGGGTTCAATCACCTGTCGGGATGCATATGGGAGGCAATTGATTCATGTATTTCTCTTACATTAATGTTTCACTCTCTCTCTCTCTCCCTGACCCCCTTTCTCCCTGACTAAAATCAATTTTTTAAAAAAAATATATTTTATTGATTTTTTACAGAGAGGAAGGGAGAGAGAGAGAGTCAGAAACATCAATGAGAGAGAAACATCGACCAGCTGCCTCCTGCACACCTCCCACCAGGGATGTGCCTGCAACCAAGGTACATGCCCTTGACCGGAATCGAACCTGGGACCTCTCAGCCCGAAGGCCGACGCTCTATCCACTGAGCCAAACCGGTTAGGGCTAAAATCAACTTTTAAAAATAAACAAATAAATAAGTAAGTAGATTGCTTAATACCCAATTCCCTTCCTCAGGGCTTTTATCATCTAGCTCAAGCCTGTCAGCTCAGGGTGTAATGTCTTCCTTTATCTTTGAGGAGTATGTGATGTGTTCACCATTTGTCTTCTTACTTCACAGGCAGGCCCAATACCCAAACATGTTGCTTTTATAATGGATGGGAACCGTCGCTACGCCAAGAAGTGCCAAGTGGAGCATCAGGAGGGCCACTCACAGGGCTTCAACAAGCTGGCTGAGGTGGGTGTGGGTGGCAGAGCCCAAGGTGAACAGTGCGGAAAATTGGATTACAGCTAGAAAACCTGAGTTTGCTGTGGTTTGAGAGTATTTTTTTTTCTTTTTATTTATTTTTTTGAGAGTGTTTTGTATAGCTGTTTGTTTTATTGCTTGCTTACTAGCTATAGGTCTTATATCAACATTAATAAAAAACTGAATCTTGAGGACAAATATGTGATACCTTAATAAAGAAATTAAAAAACAAACAAACAACAAAACAAAAACAAAATAAATAAATAAATAAATTGTATTATTCAGCAATCTCACTCCTGTGTAGATGAAGGAATTAAAATCAGTATCTCAAAGAGATATCTGCAAAAAAATAAATAAATAAAAATAATAAATAAATAAATAAAAAACTGAATCATCCAGACACATCACAAAATATTAGAAATAAGAACAAAATTGCCATCTCTCACCACTTTTAACCCATCAACAGTTTATTTTTTCTGTGCCTGATCCGAGTCCTTGTAACTTGTTCTAACATGACCTAACATTTATAAAATTCCATCTATAGCTTCAATAACCTTGTTTTTACTTGACATTTTTGCAAGTATTTTTCTAGGTTAATATATATATATATCTCCTTTCTAACTACTCATTTTAATGACTGTAGAGCCTGTTATCATCATAAAGAGCTGACAATTTGTTTAGCTGCTCCACTATTATTGGACATGATGAATAGTACTATTTTAGAATAAATTCTAAGAAGTGACATTTCTGGAGCAATAGTAAAGTGACTGCTCTTGCTAGTTTGCCTGAGTCTGAGGGTTTCTCAGGACACAATTCTTTCAGTGCTTAAACTGGGAAAAGTGCCAAACTGGGACATCACTTTAAGCAAAGGTCATGAATATTTTATGGTTCTTAATATCTGCTGCAGATTGGAAAACATTGAGTCTAACAGTAAGATCGGAATATGTTAATTCTTGTGAAACTAACTTTAAGAAGAGTAGAAGCGTGGCCTCTAGCTTCCGGGCACAAGAACATGGCCTGATGCTAGAGCAGTGATACTTTTTGCCTTGAGCAAGTGGCTGTGGGTTCTCTTTAGTACTGTGTGGAGGTCTTTAGGTTTATTGACCTCAGCTTCTCTTTTGTGACTAATTAAGAGACAGTTTTGCCTGGTGCTTAGGAGCTTAAGCTCTGGAGCCACTCAGAACTCCTTGGCCCCCCTGCTCTGCCACTTCCTGGCTCTCTGACCTGCCGGGAGTTACATCGTTCCCTTTTTCTTCCCCTCGTTTCTTGATCTGCAAAATGGGGAGAGCAATCACCTCTACCTCAGGAGGTTATGTGAGGATTAAACAAGACAGTAAAATGAAAAGCATGTGGCACAGAACCTGGCATAGGGAAGTGCTCAAAAATTGAAGCTGTTGCTATTGGCATCTTTTTTTTTTTTTAAGTGAAAGAGAGTTTATTAGTGAAGCACTGAGACAGAGTGGCTACTCCACAGGCGAGCAGCCTTTTGACATCTATTTTGAGTGAGGTCAGTGGTGGATGCCAACCCAGGTGTACCAGCGAAGACCCTGTAAGGTCTATAGCTTGACCCTATTCAAGTATCAGGGTTCTCACTGGTGATCTTCCTAAGGTGATAATGAGTTGGTTTGTGTGTATGTCTATGAAGGGATTAGTGTTAAGACAGGGAACCTTGAGGTTAAAGGTAGGGGATAGAAGACATTTAAACAGAACTAAAGAAACAAAGCTGAAGAGGTATCACTATACATTAGTTTTTGTTCATATAATGGATTCATTGTGGACTTTCTGACACATTTCTTCAACTCTGAGCCTCAGTTTTATCATCTATACCGTGGGTATGAAAACAATAATGCCAGTCTCAGGGGGTTGTTTGAAGAATCAGTTGAAATAGCATATGTGAAAACCCTTTGCAGACTCAAATGTTGCTTTTTTTCTTATAACCCATTGGCCTCTCTGTCTCCCAGAATAATGAAGTTACATTGTGAGTAATACTACCTTGTGTTTTTATACTGTTCATTAACCACTTTGTGAGGGATGGATTGTAATCTCTTTATTTGCATTTTTATTTTTTAATATATTTTATTGATTTCAGAGAGGAAGGGAGAGGGAGAGAGAGATAGAAACATCAATGAAGAGAAAGAATAGTTGATTTGCTGCCTCTTGCACGCCCCCTACTGGGTATCGAGCCTGCAACCTGGGCATGTGCCCTGACTGGGAATTGAATTATGACCTCCTGATTCATAGGTCGACGCTCAATCACTGAGCCACGTCAGCTGGGCTCTTTTTTTTTTTTTTTTTTTTAAAGATATATATATATATTTTTTTATTGAATTCAGAGAGAAAGGGAGAGGTATAAACATCAATGATAAGAATCATTGATTGGCTGCCTCTTGCACACCCCCCTACTGGGGATCAAGCCCGCAACCCGGGCATGTGCCCTCGACTGGAATCAAACCTGGGACCCTTCAGTCCGCAGGCCAACACTCTATCCACTGAGCCAAACCAGCTAGGGCTAGCCAGGCTCTTTTTACAGACAAGGAGACTTAGGCCCAGAGAGGTTAAATGATTCGCCTGTACTCCCATAGTAAATGCATGATGGAGCCAAGGACTTGAACCTGGTTTTTTATTCTCTCAGTGGAGAGTTCTTTCCAGTAGACCACAGTGGCATCAGCCTAGTGGTACTCATTAAGTTCACAGTTTTTGGTTCTCCAGTGGTGGCTTTCTGCTTATTTAGTTCATTATTCTGACAGAAGCATTGGTGTTATCCTGGCTTGATGCTTTCCTGAGTCAGGGCCGAGGCATCCCACTTCCCTTCCTACTCTTCCTTGCACCTTAGCTCCTTGTCTTCTCCCTTCTCAGACTCTGCACTGGTGTTTGAACTTGGGCATCCGAGAGGTGACGGTGTACGCGTTCAGCATTGAGAACTTCAAACGTTCCAAAAGTGAAGTGGACGGGCTAATGGATATGGCCCGGCAGAAGTTCGGCCGTTTGCTGGAAGAGCAGTAAGATGCTGTCAGTGGGGGAGGGTGTTCTTCCAGGATCTCCAGCCTACCCTAAACCTCAGCTCTCTCTCTCTCTCTTTTTTAATTGTTTAAAGTATTACAGATGTCTACTTTTTCCCGATTGACCCCCCCCGGCCCCTGCCATCCCCCAGGACAAGCCCCCACCGCCCCAATATCTGTGTCCATTGATTATGCTAATATCCCTCAGTTCTCTTATCTGAGGCTTATTTAAGGAACTTTGCACCCTTTCAGTGTTAGTCAGATCTCTAGAGTGGCAAATATGACAAGCTAGTTTTTCTTTTTTTTTCTTTTTTCCAAAGCAAGCATTTACTTGAGGATATAGAGGAATTTCACAGAATTCAAGAACAAGTAAAACCAGCCTCAAGCAAAACTGAAACCAGGATTGATATCCATTAGGTAGCGCCTCTTTGTACATTTCCTTCTCTGTACAGACCTGCTTTCCTTGCTTCACGAGAATAGCCCAGAATGAACTGGATCCTTTCATTAGCCCACCTTAGATCACATTTCCACCCCAAGACCAATAAGCTGTGGCCAGGGGAGTAGAGTGAGAGAAACATTGAAAGAGTCGTTTTCTGCTGTGCAGTCATCTCTAAAAAGTTACCATATTCTCTTGGGAGGCATGGGATGATCCATAAGAGGTCTTTATGGGGAAGCATCACTACCACTGTTAGCTGTCATTAAGTTTAAGCTTAGGGAGCAGAGCCAGAAAGGGACTCAGAAAATTGAGAGTTTGTTTGCTTTAAAGTATGGAGCCCTTTCCAGCCAGACTGCTCAGAAGTCTTCATTATAATCATTCTCTGCCCAGCTGCTTCCCATACCAGGTCCAGGACAATGAGAGAACAGAGAGCCTAGAGCTCCAGTGAAGCTGGGCCTAGAACACTTCTGTCTTTTCTGTCCCTGTGTGACTCAGTGTGGTGGGGAGAGGAGCCAGGCTTCTCTATGTCCATTTTAGGTTGGTGAGACTCTGGGCCACAGACGTTGCTCCCTGGTTCTCAGCAGAGTCCCTGTGGCTCAGAGTTCACACTCAAGGGGCTGGAGATGGAGGGATGAGGGCATATTCCAGGTGTTCAAATTTTTCTGTACTGCACACTAATCTTAGCTTTTTAAAGTACTCATAAGGCCTTGAACCTAACATGTATTCTCATTTAATATCCACATTACCCTGTGAGAACGATATCACCCCAATTGTAAAGAGGAGGGAAGTAAAGACTGGAGGAGTTTAGGTGTGTATCCTGAGGCACACAGCTATTGGAGAGGCAGAGCCAGGACAGACAGGATCTTTCTGACTCCAGCTCTAAGCTGTTGTCTACGTTAGGAGGCAATCTTACAGTTCCTGAAAGATCAAATGCATGGCGGTAGAGGTGCTACTGAGATTACTCTAATCAGTCAGTAGTAGAAAAAAGTCTTAGGTTATGAAGTCCTGGACAGAGCAAGAAAAAACCCTAGTGGTGGTTTTCCAACAATGTGAGATAGAACCCCAGAGATCTAGGAGTGGGTGTGCAAAGAACCCAGAGGGAAAGGGGGATGGGGTGCTGATAAGTGAATTATAGTAAGCGAATTCTATATAATAAAAAGGGTAATATGCAAATTGACTGAACAGCAGAATGACTGGTTGCTATGACGCACACTGACCATCAGGGGGCAGACACTCAACGCTGGAGCTGCCCCCTGGTGGTCAGTGCACTCCTCCGCTCAGCCACAAGCCGGGCTGATGGCTGGTGAGCGCTGTGGCTGTGGTGGCTCCCACCTCTGCAGCAGGGCTAAGGATGCCCAACTGCAGCAGGGGAGCTGGCCTAAGCCGTTAGTTGGACATCCCCTGAGGGCTCCCGGACTGCCAAAGAGTACAGGCTGGACTGAGGCACCCCCCACCCCCCAGTGCCCGAATGTTGTGCACCGGGCCTCTAGTGATGTTCTAAATGTCTAAATGGCCCTTGGCAGAAAAAGGTTCCCCACCCCTGGGCTAAAAGAATGTTGGAAAACCACTGGCCTAGTTCAGCTTCATCAGTTGGGAAGCTAAACCCTAGTGAAGAGAAGAGAAAGGCTTGCCCGTGGTCACACAGCAAGCTAGTGGTAGAGCCAGATTGGGAACCCAGGTCTCCAGGTTCCTCACCAGGGCTTTTGCAATAACCTCTACTATATTATTATTATTATTTTTTTAATCCTCACACAAGGACACGCTTAGAGGGAGAGAGAGAAAGAACAGGCAGACATTGATGTGAGAAAGAAACATTGATCGGTTGCCTTCTGTGTGTGCCCCAATCGGGGACTGAACCCACAACCCAGGTATGTGCGCTGACCTAAAATCGAGTCAGCAACCTTTCTGTGCACAAGACGATGGTCAACCAACTGAATCACTGTGGCCAGGCTGCAGTAACCTCTACTTTATAGACCTCGCTCAAGTCATGCACCTGATGCCTGAGAATAAGCACATTCATGTGTTTTTTTCTCACTCAACACAAGCCAATACTGAGACTATTGCAGGGATGGTTACCCCAGTTTACAGAGTGAGGGAAACAGGCTCAGAGAGGCTAAGTAGTTATGCAAGATTGGCTAATAAGTACTGGCACTAGGACTTAAATCTAGGTATTCTTATTCACGTTTTGCTTTGATTTGTGTGTACATTGGCGTACTGTAGCTCCAGTGGGTTCTCAAAAATAGGTGATTAGATCTCGTTTCACCCTTAAAGAAATGTGGTTGAGGGTTAAAGGATGCATTGGCTGTGGATGTGGCCTTCAGCTCTGGATCAGGGTTCTCCAGGACCTGCCGGATACCTCCACTCTACAGTATACTTCTTGTTATTGAGCTTCCATTTCCCAAACATTAGTTGTTCAGTTTCTCCATACCTTCCCGGTAGAGAAGCTGGCTGGGTGACAGGGAGTTCATGCTCACTGCCTTTTGGGAGTTGCTGTATAGAGGCAGTGGAATGTGAAGATGAGGAGGACGGGCTCTAGAACCAGACTCCCTAGGTTCAAATTCTGCCTTTCCACTCACCAGCTTCTGATTTTGAGCAAATCACCCAACCTCCCTGTGTCTTAGTGTCATCATCTGTAAAAGGTGAATGACAATGATATCTGCCTCCAAGGTTGGTGCAAGGATGGAACATGCAGATGTCTGGAAAGTGGTTAGACCAGTGACTGGCACTTAGTAAACATCTAAGTATTTTAGATGTCACGATTATTATCATATATTGCCAGAAGATACAAAAGTAACCAATAGTACAACTCCTGCCCTTGAGAAGTTTTAGTTGTCAAAATGGGACAAACATAGCACAGAATATGTCAAATGCAACTTGCCAACAAGGACACATGAGGGACGTCCTGTGTGGTAAGGAGTTGGTATTTTCGGCTGGTCGGTGTGGCTCAGTGGTTGAGCGTGGACCCATGAATCAGGAGGTCACGGTTAGATTCCCAGTCAGGGCACAAGCCTGGGTTTTGGGTCCAATCCCTAGTAGAGGTCGTGCAGGAGGCAACTGATTGATGATTCTTTCTCATCATTGATGTGTCTATCTCTCTCTTTCTATCTCTGAAATCAATTTTAAAAAAACATACTAAAAAAAAAAAAAGAGTTTGGATTTTCAAATCAAACAGACCTGGGTTCCAATTTTGACACAACACTGATGTCCATATGATCTTGGGCAGTCTCTGTCTGACTATCCTGTCTGAGTGTCAGTTTCCCTCTGTAGCATGGGGAATGAGGTGAACTCCTTTCAGAGTTCTTGCGGGGGATGCAGTGAAGTAATACATGTAGGACAGTGCCTGACATGCAGGAAAGCACTCAAAAACTGCTAATTGAGTATCATCTAAGCACCCTGCTCTCTCCAGCTCAGCAGGTGCTGTGTCCCAACCCTGCCTCCTTTTCCCCAATCAGGGAGAAACTGAAGAAGCATGGAGTATGTATCCGGGTCCTAGGTGATCTGCATTTGTTGCCCTTGGATCTCCAGGAGCTGATTGCACAAGCTGTGCAGGCCACCAAGAACTACAACCAGTAAGTTTTCGGATTGCCCCTTGGGGACCTGAATTAGTCTTTGACTCCCTCTACTGGGAGACATCCTTGGTCAGAGACAATGAGGGGGTGGTTTTGAATGCTTAGAGACGATTCTGCAGTACTATGTTGTATGTGTGTATACCAACTCGTACAGTTTCCCATCTTCTTCCTCCTTCATTTCATGTACCTCTTCCCCCCAACCCCCTCCAAGGGATGGAGTGGGAATGCAGCAAGCCTTATCTCTGTCTCTGAAGACAATTCCTTTCAAGAAATTCTTTTTTTGTCCCACTCCTTTAACCACAGATAGGATGACCTTGGGAGGTGGTGTAGATGCAGAGGGGAACAGAGTTTAAGAATCCAGACTTCATTTTGTGTTGCTTTGGAATATAGTGTATGCTTGGCAGTGGATTTGTTTTGCATCAGATTTCCTTTCTGATCTCCTTGTTTGTGGTACGTGCCCTTGACCGCTAATATCACAGTGAATTCCCTTCCTCTGAAAGCTGGTTGGTAGTAGAAGTGGGAGAGGACTAGAAGGATAATAAGTCATTTAGTACTTGTCTTATTACAAAGCTAGTAACATGTTTATTTCAAGAAAACTTGGAAAAAAATTCATAATCTTGGGGGTAAGGGGGAGGTGGAGGAGGTTATAGGGGGAATGAATGGTGGTGGAAGGAGACTTCACTTGGGGTGGTAAACACACAATACAGTGTACAGATGATGTGCACCTAAACCTGTATAATTTTGTTAACCATTGTCACCCCAATAAATTAAATTATAAAAAATTCATAATCTGCCCTGGCTGGTTTGGCTCAGTGGATAGAGCGTCGGCCTGTGGACTGAAGGGTCCTGGGTTCGATTCCAGTTAAGGGCACATGCCCGGATTGCAGGCTTGATCCCCAGTGGGGGGCATGCAGGAGGCCACTGATCAATGATTCTCTCTCATCATTGATGTTTCTATCTCTCTCTTTCCCTTCCTCTCTGAAATCAATAAAATATATATATTTTTAAAAATTCATAATCTGACCTTTCAGAGGTGTCTACGGTTAACATTTAGTGTTGTGTTTTCTTCCAGGGAAAGGGTGCTCTGGAATAAGTGGTTCCAATCCTCAGTCTCTGTCCTGTTTTGGTAAATTATTCTGTTTTTCCTTCTCAGGTGTTTCCTGAACGTTTGCTTTGCATACACGTCCCGTCACGAGATCAGCAATGCTGTGAGAGAGATGGCCTGGGGAGTGGAGCAGGGTCTGCTGGATCCCAGGTATCCCTAGTTTGGCATGGTCACTGATAGGGAAACCAGGCATGCACCAAACCATGAAATCCCTCCTGAGCCGTGTACTTGGGCCAGAGTCAAAGCAGGCAAGCATGTGGAAAGATTGGGGGGGGTCCCCTTGCCTCAGAATTTCTCTGTGTTCACGGCACACCAGGAAGCCCCAGAAAAACGGCATAACAGGTAGAACTCTGTGGTATTCGACAAAAAATGATACCCTCCTGGCTCTTTGGCAGTGTTTCTTCAAAATTGTTTTTCAGGAATGCAGTTTGTTGGGGGAATAATCTCTTGGGTCTCTCGTGTTACAGTTTTATGCAAGATTCAGGTATTTTTCAAAAAGAAAATTGCCAATCATTAGCAACATAATAGAATCCTGATTATTAGAACTTGGAGAGACTCTAGAAGCTACCTGGCTACTCAGTTCTTCTCATATTATTAAACTAATAAGAGCAATAGTAAAATAATGGAAGCAAAAAATAACCCAGGCAATCTGTTATTTGTATTTTATTAAGTCATTAATCTCATATGTGAGAGACGTGAGTCTTTTCTCCATGTAATAGATGAGAAAACTGAGCTCAGCATTGAAATTATTTTCCCAAGGTCATTCTACTAATAAATGTCAGAGCCAGGACTCATCTCTAAAGCTGATTCCAGAGTTCTTGTCCTTTACCTCTATTACATGGGATCTTGGGACCGACGAATTTTTCTGATCCCCTTCTGAGGTATAATTCAATTTACCTGGGAAATGAAATTAAAAATCAAGAAGTTGCTCAGTGAGAATGGATTTAAATAAGAAGAAAAGGAGACTTTTTTGTTGTTTTTTTGTTAATCCTCATTCGAGATATTTTTCCATTGATTTTTAGATCGAGAGAAAGGTAGAAAGAAAAGCCAGGCAATCAGTATTGCAGAAGCCAAGAAAAGAGGGTCAGGTGTGGGTCAGGAGGGGCCTGGGCACTGGTGGGAAAAACTCAAATACTATAAGGAAGTCAGTTAAGATGTGGATTGAAAATTATTCCGCCTGGCCGGGTAGTTCAATTGGTGTTGATTACAGCATCATCCCAATATGCCACGATTGTGGATTTGATCCCCTGTCAGGGCACATACAAGAATCAACCAATGATGCATAAATAAGTGAACAACAAATCAATGTTTCTCTCTCCCCAAAAATCAATCAATAAAAATATTTTTAAAAATAAAGCCCTAACTGGTTTGGCTCAGTGGATAGAGCATTGGCCTGTGGACTGAAAGGTCCCAGGTTCGATTCTAGTCAAGGGCATGTACCTTAGTTGCAGACACATCCCCAGTAGGAGGTGTGCAGGAGGCAGCTGATAGATGTTTCTCTCCCATCGATGTTTCTAACTCTCTATCCCTCTCCCTTCCTCTCTATAAAAAATCAATAAAATTTTTTTAAAAAAAAGAAATTAAAATGAACTCTTGGGGGGAAAATTGAGATAGTGAGTAAGTTGTCAGGGTTAGGACCAGGCAAGAAGATGAGATATATAAGTAGAAACAAGTTATTGGTAATTTTCTAATTCTTGGCGTGGGGGGGTGATTTCATAATTACTCATTATAATATTGTGTTTTATAATTGACGTTTCATATAGTCTTTTGTGTGAGTGAAATAATACAGTTGATCTTTCAACAATGTGTTGGTGGGTTAGGGCCATCTACCACCCACGTAGTTGATAATCTATATATAATTACAGTCAGCCCTCCACAACCTTGGATTCCTAACCATGGTTCAAAAATACAGTTGACCCTTAAACAACACGAGTTTGAACTATGCAGGTCTACTTATATGTGAAATATGTCAACTGTATATTAAAAATAGTAAGGGATACATGGCCGGTGTGGCTCAGTGATTGAGCATCAATCTATGAACCAGGAGGTCATGGTTTGATTCCTGGTCAGGGCACATGCCTGGGTTTCGGGCTCAATCCCCAGTAAGGATGTATAGGAGGCAGCCAATCAATTATTCTCTCTCATCACTGATTTTTCTCTCTCTCCCTTCCTCTCTGAAATCAATCAATCAATATATATATATATATAAAATAGTAAGGGACAAATGTTTATGCTAGAAAGCTATTTAGCAAACAGATGTAATATGCATTCCTGCCTAAGACTAGTGTTCTGATCTTAACTCCTAAATTCAGTGCACTTTATACTCATACCACATTCCAATAACTACTGACCTTTATCTTCTTTCTGCTTCTTGTCCAGCAAGTTTTCCCATATCCATTTTCTCTGCATGGTTTACTAACTTGCCTATATGGGGTTGGTCATGCAGACATGGTGTAGGCTGGGCAGGGTCACCAGTGTAAGGAGTCTGATGTCTCCACCCACCAGCTCAGGAAGCTTGGTGTTCAGCTAAGACGGTTCTAATCAGGACCTGAGGCAGTGCTCTTTACATTATTTAAATTTAGACAAATCTGCATTTATAACAGAGTCAATGAATTAATTACAATTAGGCTCTACCCTTCCAATAGCTATAACCTTTCTATTCTCTCATTACCATTATCCAACTCTTCATTTTCCTTTCTTCCAGGGTATATTTTTTTAAAAACATAGGTATTAATGTTAGGTTGGTTTTTGAATCTGGAATTACAGAAAAGGGATTAGTTTGAGCATAAAGGATAGTTAAACTCTTTTTCACTGAGTTACCTTGAGCAGGTCACCTGACCCACTGTAGGTCTCTGTGTTTCTCTTAAAACAATAGTGTTAATAATACTAATAATTGCTAACATTCACTGAGCATTTACTCTTTGCCAGGCATCTGCCAGGTACTCCATATATGTTTATTTTACTTAACCCATTAGAGGCTATGAGGTAGATACTGTTTTTATCCCCATTTTTAAGATGAGACTATTGAGATACAAGGAAGTTAAGTAACTTGTTCAAGCCCACCTAGTTGACACAGCTTGGTGCCAGGATTTCATCCTGGCTCCAGGGCCTTGCTCTTTCATTCACTACTAGAAGCCCGGTGCACTGGTGGGGTCCCTCATCTTGGCCTGCGGGGATTGGGCCAAAACCAGCTCTCCAACATTCCCCGAGGGGTCCCAGATTGTGAGAGGGTGGTTCTCGGGTAACGCACCCCAGAATCAGGCTCCCTCCTCTCTGGTTCCGGGTGCGTCACCCAAGAACCTCCGCTGCCAAGTCACCACAGCTCAGCAGCTCCTGCTTTGAGTGTCTGCCCCCTGGTAGTCAGTGCGCGTCATAGCTACCGGTCAAACGGTCAGCCAGTCGCTTAGCCTTTTATATATATAGATGGTGTACTTAGAGTGCCATATATAGGAAAGTTAACATGAACAAAAATACAATATAAAAACAAAAGTTACTAATATTTATTGGATCTTATGAGGTAGGTACTAGACTAAGAGTTTATTACACATATTCTCATTTCATTTTCATATAAGGTAGTGACAATTATTTGCCCCATTTTGTAAGTTCAAAACTTACAAAAGGTTAACTAAGGTTTAAAAAGGTTAGTTGACCCACCCAAAGTAATGTATACTGTTAAATGGAACAGCCTGGACTCCAGTCAACTATATCTACCTTCAGAGTTTATGCTGTGTTTGTTTTTTTAAGTATGTTTTTATTCATTTCAGAGAAAGGAAGGGAGAGGGGGCGAGAGATAGAAACATCAATGATGAGAGAATCATAGATCAGCTGCCTCCTGCATGCCCTACACTGGGGATTGAGTCTGCAACTGGGTATGTGCCCTGACTAGGAATTGAATGAACTGTGACCTCCTGGTTCATAGGTCAACACTCAACCACTGAGCCATGTTGGCTGGGCTGTTTTGTTTTGTTTTGCTTTGTTGTTTTTTATTTTAGTTTTTTTTTAAATGTATTGGGGTGACATTGGTTAATATGATCATACAGGTTTCAGGTGTGGGTTTCTATGTTACAAGATCTGTATATAGCACTGTGTGGCCACCACCAAAAGTCAAATCTTCTGCTGTCACCATATATTAGGATCCCTTCACCCCTCACCCCATCCCTCTGACAATCACTACATTGCTCTTTGTGTCCACAAGTTTCAGTTTTATATCCCACATATAAGTGAAATCAGATGGTTCTTAGCTTTTTTCTGACTGAACTATTTCACTTAGCATAATATTTTCAAGGTCCATCCATGTTATTGCAAATGGCAGTATTTCATCCTTTCTTATGGTTGAGTAGTATCCATTGCATGTATATACCACATCTTCTTTATCCAGTCCTCTATCACAGGATACTTAGGTTGTTTCCATGTCTTGGCCACTATGAATAATGCTGCAGTGAACATAGGGATGCATATATCTTTGAAAATACATGTTTTCAAGTTTTTCAAGTATATACCCAGGAGAGGGATTTCTGGGTGGTATGGTAGCTCTATTGTTAATTTTTTGAGGAATCGCCAGGCTGTTTTCCATAGTGATTGTACCAGTCAATAAAAATACTTTTAAATTAAAAAAACCCCACAAGATTTAAAAAAAAATGAAAGTAGCCGAAACCGGTTTGGCTCAGTGGATAGAGCGTCGGCCTGCGGACTTGGGGGTCCCGGGTTCGATTCCGGTCAAGGGCATGTGCCTTGGTTGCGGGCACATCCCCAGTGGGGGGTGTGCAGGAGGCAGCTGATCGATGTTTCTCTCTCATCGATGTTTCTGGCTCTCTGTCCCTCTCTCTTCCTCTCTGTAAGGAATCAATAAAATATATTTTTTAAAAAAAATGAAAGTACTTACTACACTTTGTCAATTATCACTATTCTACTGGCTCACAAATGAAGTATTTCTAAAATATGTTTTCATTGATTTTTAGAGAGAGGGGAAGGGAGAGGGATAGAGAGATAGAGACATCAATGAGTGAGAAACATCATCTATCAGCTGCCTCCTGCATACCCCCTACTGGGGACCAAGCCCACAACCCAGACATGCGCCCTGACTGGAATTGAACAGGCATCCTCTTGGTTCCTGTGTCGACACTCAACCGCTGAGCCACACTGGCCAGGCAAAAACAAGATGTTTTAAGTGAAGACAGCACATTCTAGTGGGTGCATTTGGTTTTAGGCCTTTGGCTAAATGACTTTGGGCAAACTAATCATCTTCTTTGAGCCTCAGATTCCTTAATTAATTTATTAAGCATTTTTTGAGGGCCTCTGTGTACTAGGTAGTATTGACTAATATATTTGATGGTATTCTGTAATCTGGGAAGCCTTATGTCACCCTGAGAAAAATCCAAAAAGAGGTGTGTGCTTACCTTTGTCTCTTCTCCACTCACTTTAGTGATGTCTCTGAGTCTCTGCTTGATAAGTGCCTCTATACCAACCACTCTCCCAATCCCGACATCTTGATACGGACTTCTGGGGAAGTGAGGCTCAGCGACTTCCTGCTCTGGCAGGTAGGTAGTTTCTAACCACCGTTCTGTTAGTGCTAGCTGAAAACTGCATTGCACCCACAGAATGGATTAGAGGGGCTCATCCCCACTTCCAGCCATGCAAGCACAGAGAACCTTGTGGGGGAGGAGACCTAAAATCTGGAGAAAGGTTACTGTTTGCTATCCCTTTCTTATCTGTCCCTGGCTATGAGAACCTGTGTTCTTACACTCTGATGTTCCTAGAGGACAAAAATCAAGGCTAGTCAACTGCGATGAAAACTTCACCCGTGCCCATGTTCAAGGAATTGGACTTCTGACTCTTGTTCCTGAGTATAATCTCCTGCCCTGGTACCCCAGCTCCTCTGGGATAGAACCTTGCTTTGCAGTTACTTGTCTGTCTCCTTCAGAATAAAGGGCTGCATCTATTCAAGCATAGTCTACAGGGGATATAAGCTAAATGCAAACTGTTTCTCAGGGGCCACTGTCTCTCAGGCCAGTTCCCCCAGTGTAGGTAGTCCCCCAAAAGCTCAGAGTCAAATAAGTTTGCCTTTGCTCAAAAGTCTCTATCATTTGTTAACGGCTCCTGGGTACACATCACAGGGAAAGTCTTTGTTTAAGGAGAGGTTGGAGGGAGAGACTCAGCTTGGAAGCAATTCACATGATAAAATTCTAGAAATCCTAATGAACCATAG
Organism: Eptesicus fuscus; assembly: GCF_027574615.1. Classification (NCBI taxonomy): domain Eukaryota; kingdom Metazoa; phylum Chordata; class Mammalia; order Chiroptera; family Vespertilionidae; genus Eptesicus; species Eptesicus fuscus. Next base: position 16,050,471 of record NC_072481.1, read on the forward strand.
TCTTAAAAGTGAAATAACGAGATTTAGCTACTGAAGATACTTTCAGTGTTTGGCTATATTGAATGAAGTATAATGTGCTGCTTATGGTTCTGTGGCCTACTCTGCTGGTCAGATCATGTCTGGAAAGTTTATTTCTGGGCACTGAGTTTTAAGACTACTCGGTAAGCTTAGAGGACTTACCAGAAGAGGCCATCCTGGATGGCAAGGAATCTGGAACTCACATGTTACAAAGAATGAGTGAAGGGTAGTGTTCTGAAAAGGGAAGCTTGATGACAGTTGTTTCCCTTGGGGAAAAAAAAGATTGAGTTCCTGCTTTGTGCTGGGAATGTTACAGTGACCAAGTCAGAAATAATCCCTACTATCTTAAAATTTATAGTTTGTTGGCAAAGACAGAGTGAACAAGTCATTACAACCTTGGCAACAGATAATAATAGGCAGCTCTAACTTAGCCTTCAGGTATTTGAAAGAATGTCACTTTGAAGAAGGAACAGACTTGTTCCAGAGGAAAGATCTGAGACCAGGTAGAAGTTCCAGGGAAGGTGACATTGGTTTAGCATCACAAGCTATCCGACAACTAAAGTTATCCCCCTTGAGGCACTGGATTCCTGGATGCCCTAAAGGTCTCCCACAGGGGCTGTCAAGAATGTTCCAAAGGGACTCTCCCATCAGTGGAGGTTATTAAAGTTCATCCAGCTCTGTGCTCTGACTGCTTTCTGTATATTAACTTGTTTAATTTTAATAGTACTTTAAAAACCAGGTATTTTTATATATATATATATTTTATTGATTTTTTACAGAGAGGAAGGGAGAGGGATAGAGAGCTAGAAACATCGATGAGAGAGAAACATCGATCAGCTGCCTCCTGCACACCCCCCACGGGGGATGTGCCCGCAACCAAGATACATGCCCTTGACCGGAATCGAACCTGGGACCTTTCAGTTCGCAGGCCAACACTCTATCCACTGAGCCAAACCAGTTTTGGCAAAAAAAAACACAGGTATTTTTATTACCCAGTTTTGTAGTTGAGAAAACTGAGGCCCAGGGAGGTTAAGTAACTTGCCTCAAGTCAAATAGAAGGTAAATGGGAGAGCCAGGTAGTCTGGCCCCAGAGCTCATGCTCTTAACCACTGTGCCACATTCTGCTTCTTAAAAATAACAATGGCAGCCTTAGCTGGTTTGGTTCAGTGGATAGAATGTTGGCCTACGGACTAAAGGGTCCCAGGTTCAATTCCGGTCAAGGGCTCAGTTGCAGGCTTGATCCCCGGCCCTGGATGGGGCGCGTGCAGGAGACAACCAATACCTCTCTCACATCGACATTTCTCTCTCCCCATCCCTTCCACTCTCTAAAAATCAATGGAAAAATATCCTCGGGTAAGGATTAACAAACAAACAAATATTTTTTAAAAAATAACAATGGCCTGACTGGTTTGGCTCAGTGGATAGAGCGTCGGCCCTCGGACTGAGGGGTCCCGGGTTCGATTCCGGTCGAGGTCATGTACCTTGGTTGCAGGCTTGATCCCCAGTAGGGGGCATGCAGGAGGCAGCTGATCGATGTTTCTAACTCTCTATCCTTCTCCTTTCCTCTCTGTAAAAAGTCAATAAAAATATATTTAAAATAAAATAAAAATAACAATGGCAGCTGCCAATTGTTCACTGCTGACTTTACCAGACAGTGTTCTTCCCAGATCACCTCTAAGGGCCAAGAGCCAAAATAACATAATCCAGATGTTATTTCATAGTCTTAAACTTGGCTCCTAGAAAAATCCTGGTGAAAATGTTGGTCTAGTGCCGTGGTCGGCAAACTGCGGCTCTTTGGGCCCTTGAGTGTGGCTCTTCCACAAAATACCACGGCTTGGGCGAGTCTATTTTGAAGAAGTGGCGTTAGAAGAAGTTTAAGTTTAAAAAAATTGCCTCTCAAAAGAAATTTCAATCGTTGTACTGTTGATATTTGGCTCTGTTGACTAATGAGTTTGCCGACCACTGCTCTAGCGTTTTAGTTCAGTCTTGCTACAGGCAGGTGATCTAACTGCCTCAGATGACTCCTCCCCTATTAGTGAGTGAATCAGGGCTGGTGGCAGCAGCTGTAGCTCAGGATGCCTGTGCGATCTCATCTCTGGGTTTCTGGGTCCTGCTCAGCCTCCTCTTCCTTTGGAACCCTGCCCAGGGATATGCCCAGGTACATGTTACTAAACTAAATTATCTTCCTCCTCCCTCTTCCCAGACCTCCCACTCCTGCCTGGTGTTCCAGCCTGTTCTGTGGCCAGAATACATGTTTTGGAACCTCTGTGAAGCCATCCTGCAGTTCCAGATGAACCATAGCATGCTTCAGGTTAGTTCCAGGTGAACCATAGCATTCATCAGGTATGGTTCTAGAGGAACCAAAGCATGCTTCAGGGCTGGCCTGACTGAGGGGATGGAAGAAAAGGTGAGCATGGATTGACCATATACTAGATATATATCAGACACCAGCTAATAAGTATGTTAATAATGATGATAGTAGCTTTCACTTACTGTGTATTTACTATGTGTCAGGCACTGTGAATATTTTATATGCACTATTTCTTTTCTTTTTTTCTAATATATTTTATTGATTTTTTACAGAGAGGAAGGGAGAGGGATAGAGAGTTAGAAACATTGGTGGGAGAGAAACATCAATCAGCTGCCTCCTGCACACCTCCCACTGATATGTGCCCGCAACCAAGGTACATGCCCTTGACCGGAATCGAACCTGGGACCTATCAGTCCACAGGCCGATGCTCTATCCACTGAGCCAAACCAGTTAGGGCTATATGCACTATTTCATTTAATACTCCCAAGAACCCAATGAGATAGGTATTATTAGCCCCATTTGTGCAAATGTACAAATCAAAATGATTTTACTAAGGACACAACCAATATGAGATAGAACTTAGATTCAAATTATAAGTCTTTAATCTCTTTACTACAGCAACCTAGGAAAGACTTCCCAGAGAGATAGGCCATTATTCCCTGAAGGTATTAGCTTTGATCACCAGATCTTGAAACAGGTTTCATTAGGAGGCCAAGTCACCCGCATCTGATTAGGACTCAATAATAATGGCGGTGTGTATGGTGGTGGCAGCTAACATATTGAGGGTCTACTTAGGTGTTTTCATGTGAGTTTTCTTATTTGACTCATCTCAAGAAGCCACCTTTGTGGAGACACCAAGGGAACTTCAGCCCACTGTGTGACCTAGGCCAAGTCCCTTCAGCCTTTAGTGTCCTTGTCTAAAGTGATCCTTTAGGATCTCCCCTGACTCCATCATCCTAACATTGATTTGCTGGTTCCTGGCACATAGGGGCCAGGCTTTGCCTTAGCTGGAGCCTCCCTGCCCAGCACTCAGACTGGGGCTTCTCTTTGGAAGACGTCTGAGCTTCATAGAGCAACTTTAACCAGCTCTGTATTCCTTCCCTCTGTGGCTGGGTGGCCACATCCTTTCTGTCCTGCCAGAACATAGCTCATTTAGCCATAGCCACAAGTGGTACTGATAGAAGAACAGCTAAACATTAATAGCAGGCACCAGGTTGGACCTATATTATCTCATTTTTCCTCAAACCACCCTGTGAGGTGGATACTGTCATCCCCATTTTGTAGATAAAGAATTAGGCTTAGACAAAAGCATTTAGCTCAGTGAAAACTCTTATAAAAATATTTTTTTTAAAAAGAATTAGGCCTAGAAGTGAGAGTCCTTTGGATAGGAACTTCTTGAATCCCAGAGCTCCAGGAGGACTCACTCTGGCCTGATCAAGCTCTTCAATCAATTTCATGTGTCTTTGCTCATTGTTCCATTACCTGATATTCTCCCCCAACCATACACACCTCATCTTTATCCAATTCCTCCCGTTGGTTAAAGCGCAGCTCAAATATTGCCTGTCCATGAGGTTTCACTGCTCCTTGACCTTCATAGCCACAATTTTTCTCTCCTCTGGGCTGCATGGCCTTTTCTCTTGCCTCCTTGATGGCCCTTACTACATCCTACCTATAGTATGGGACTTTGTGTAGAGATCTGTGTCTTAATCAGCCTGTAAGCACGTGGTTGCTTAGAATGTATCCTGAGCATCTCCCTCTCCCCACATAAGGTCATGTACATAGGACCCATGGTTTCTCCTGACCAAGGCAACTTCTCAAGCCCGTTTTAGTCTTCATAGCTCCACGTATGAGTTCATTATCATAGCAGAAGAGAACCCTTGAATACCTAGAGGAGACTATTCCAGAATTTTCATTTATGCAGTAAATTTTTATTACTGAGAGGCCTAAGCAAATCACTTTTTCCTATTCTCAACCTCCATGTCTGTCTCCAACAGAAAGAACCTTTCTAGCTTTGTTGCAAGAGTCAAGTGCTTGTGCACATGGAAGATACAGTGGTACCTTGGTTCTTGAACTTAATTCGATATGGAAGGCTGTTCAAGAAGCAGTTTGTTTGAAAACTGAATATAGTTCCCATTAGAAATAATGTGAATTGAAATAATCCATTCTAGTCCCTCAAATGATTCCATTTTAATCTATCTCAATTGCTTTTGATCATTGTTTCGTGAGCACTTTCACTGCCTTAGCAACATCAGCACTCTTGATGGACTCTTAATGTTTTAAAATTGTTCTAATTGTCAATTTTGCCGTGCCAAACTCAGTAGCCAGATTAGACATGAGAATACCTCTGTTATACTTGCAATTACTTCTTTTCTTTTTTAAATATGTTTTTATTGATCTTAGAGAGAGAGAAAGAGAGAGAGAAAGATAGAAACATTCGTGGGAGAGAAACATCAACATCGATCAATTGCCGCCTGTACACCCCCTACCAGGGATCAGTCCCCTAATCTGGGCATGTGCCCTGACGGGGAATCAAACCAGTGACTTCTTGGTTTATGGGTCTACACCCAACCACTGAGCCACACTAGCCGGGCTTACTTCCTTTTTAAAGCTCTATCATTGCTCTCACAAGTTTCTTTTTCACATTGCTGCTATCACTAAACTTCTTAGGACCCATGGTGACTTACTGTATGTATTTAATAATAATAAGCAGCAACAAAAGCAAAAAGATATGAAAATATTCACAGCACAACTTCCTAAGATGTTAACAGGAGGTTTAGTGGTAAACTGACTCATACTCTTGAATTCTCTCCTTTGTTTGTCGCATAAGAAAACTGTGAGTGATCATACAGGTGTTAGCATGAAAGGGCTGACAGATTGAAATCCAAGTTTTGTTCAACAACCAAGACATTTCTTTTATGAACAAATTATTTGAGATGGGAGACGTTCGAGAACTGAGGTTTAACTGTATTCCTTAAAAGATGAAGACAGCAATCCAGATGTTTACAGGCTGAGTAGCACAGAGACATGTACAAAAATACAATAATATAAGGTGGAGTTATGTGGTAAGGGTTACCAGAGTATAGGATACCAAGTTGGCAGCAAAGCAGTTTCTCACTTGGCTTTGACACGAGGTACAGCCCGTTAAAGTGGCAGGAGCGGAGTGCATCAGTGAGGAACAGAGGGGCTTGGTTCTGCTCCAAAGGGATTTCCCCTCCCCACGGCCATCCTCCGTGCCCTCCTGGGATCACATGGTCAATCAGTTGAGTATTTCACACATACAGGATGCCCCAAGTGCCAGAGGAAAAGCCACAGTTTCTGCCCTCTAAGAGTTTATGATTTATTTGGAGACACACACAGGGTATAAGAAGTGCTGCTGGGAGTATGATCACCTACCTGATGTCAGAGCGAGTTCCAGGAGCCCTTAGGGCTCAATGGAACCTTCAAGGGCTTATTTTCTAACAGGAAAAGTAGATTGTGGACTATGGACATCAAAACTTACTCTACTAGGCAAAAATCAATAAGTGGCTTAAGAGTGCTGAACAGAAAGGTCATTTGCTGGAAGAATCAGCTGGTCCCCATACAGTAGGCAAGTCTGGAGCCCAGCTCTGAAAAAAGTAGCTTAAAGAATTAGGAGAATGGCACCCTTAGGGTGACCTGGGAAACCAAAGGAAATGATGCCATGGATATGCCCCAAGCAGGAAGTAGAACCTTCCTTACAGTAGAGAATAGATAGTAATAACGGTAAAATTGCTGTTTGTTTGAAAGCCTGCTAATATGCTAGAGGAGGTTTTGCATATATTAGCTCTAACCCTTAAAATCACTCTTCAAGGTAGGCACAACCCCCCACTTTACAGATGAAGAAATGAGGTTAGGAGAGGATTTAATCAAAGCCACAAAGCTAGCTGGGGAAACCAGAAACCAGATCCATCCATATTTTCTGGTTCCCTAAGTGCAAACCTGAGAAATTCAAGAAATACAGATGCTTCCACCCAAAACAAACCAAGATGGACCCAGAACTTCCACTACCCTCCCTGTACAACATGGTCACACCCATCACACACCTACTGCCTAACCTTTCCAAATCTTGTACAGTTTCCCCACTGTTCTACTTAACTTGGCCTGCCCTGTGCCCCACCCACACCTAAAAATGGTCTCCCAGTGATCTCCCCCAACTCCCACTTTTCTTTAGCAGAAGGCCCGAGACATGTATGCAGAGGAGCGGAAGAGGCAGCAGCTGGAGAGAGACCAGGCTGCAGTGACAGAGCAGCTGCTGCAAGAGGGGCTCCAGGCCAGTGGGGACGCCCAGCTCCGACGGACACGCTTGCACAGACTCTCAGCCAGACGGGAAGAGCGAGTCCAAGGTTTCCTGCAGGCCTTGGAACTCAAGCGGGCTGATTGGCTGGCACGTCTGGGCACTGCATCAGCCTGAGTGAGGCTGGCCTCCTGCTACTTTGCCCTGCCCTCCACCTCTAGGGCCCCACTCCCCTTTCTTTTCTTGAAGGGTACCTCCCTCCTGATGAGTTGTGTTCCTTTTGCTTGGCAGGGAGCCCAGTTTATGGTGCCATAGATACCTTTGGGTTGCCTGGGACAGTGGCCCCGTGGGAGTATTGAGGATGAGTCTCCAACAAATACACTAAATGTAGCTCTCATCACCAATAGGTTTGGAGAGCAGGAGCAGGGAGCGCCAGGTCTTCTGCTGCCTGCTCCTTCCGCCTTTGCCCCCTCTACCTGTGCTTCTAGATGCACTCCTCCTCCCCCGCCTTCCCCAGCACATCCTTCAACACCCAGTTGTGGGGAAGAGGTCTCCCCAGACCCTCACCCTTTACCCATCCATCTTAGCTTTCCATCGACTTTCACAAAAGATTTGGCTCCACCTCAGATCTGCTGGTAAATAGCTAATGGGCAGCCGGCGTCATTTGGGCAAGGAAGGAGAGATGGAAAGAAAATTTGCCCATCTGCTGGTCCTCCCCCTTGGCTCTCCACCTGGGATTTGCTATTGAATCTCTACCCCCTCCCACCACGCAGTGCTGATTGCTCACTGAAAGGCTCAGCGCCCCCAATGGCACAGAAGCCTGGCGGGTGATTACAATCCAATTACCTATTGTCGACTCAGCCCACACAAGCTTTCCTCCTCCTCCTGCAGGGCTCGGGCCAGGCTCCAGGGTAAAAGAAGGGCCTTATAGGCCCTGGTGAACCTAGCCAGCACAGGCCTCTTGCCTGGAACACATCAGAACCAAGAACACAGAAAGAACCACTTCCCAAATGACTGCCTCCTGCCCTCACCACCTCAGACTCTGTCTCCCACCGCCTGTCTTTTGAGCCTGGCTTCCTAAGTAGGCCCTGAGACCATTTATTCTTAGCATGTCAAAGTGTCAGCTTGTGAGGGCATGGCTGCCCATAAGGAAGAAGAGGGTTGAGTCAAGAGCTGTGTCCTTTCCCTTACCTCTCCTGCCAGGCCTCGCTGCAGAGATGCTGAGAGGATTCATGCCTTTGAAGAGCACACCTCTGCTTCAGGTGCCCCAGAGCAGCCAGCACCAGCCAGTAATACCAACCAATGGCTACTCCAGTCTTCCCTTTTTACTTTCTGCAAACTGTTTCTCCACCTCCCTCTAGGGGAGGGTTGGGGTCTTGCAAGCAGTGCTGCCAGTATATTCTCAAACCCCTGATTTTCCTATACTCTAGTCTCCCCGCCTTCCCCTACCTAAATACCTGGTACAAGAGAATCAAGTTTAAATGGCAGACACTGCTATTGAGAATTGGATTGATGCACCCTTTGGCAAGCCTCCCTCACACCTGGCACAGGGTTCCCAGAGAGCAGGTGCTGTGCATTTTGCATCTTTACAATGGGGCAGTTGACAGCCTTAATTAGGGAGGCATGAATTATGGGGCTATAACGCAGAGCCCTACAATTAAGGGAATGGGACTGGAGGCAGTAAGCGGAACCTGCCCTGTGAGCATGGCTGAGTCTTGTCTCTTCTGGGTTTCCCCTAATATGATTGGGGTGCAGAAGTGATTAATAGGGCTGGTATCTCTCTTTAGCCTGAGGTCCTGTATTCTGGGAAAGGTATGCAGAGTGGGATGGGCAGAGGATGCCCCAGGAGCTCTGTAGAGGTGGAAAGAAGAGACGGAGGGGCCTCTGCTGCCTAGGAGCAGGGGATGCAGATAGTTGATTTGGCCGCATTGTGGTTGCTTTCTACAGATATTTGTACCAACCAGCTTCAACCCTCACCTCAATAAACTAAGTGGGACCTATTTAAATATCCTCCCACCCGTGAGCTAAGCCCCCACTTGAGGATATTGATCGTGTTCTTGTGTTCTCCTGGGTGTCACATAGGAATTTAAGGACTCTTAGATGTAAAACTTGTTTGCTAACAGTGTGACAGAACACCTTGTTTTGCTGCTGCAATTGTCTACCTTCCCTCAGGTGCAGCTGGCTACCTCCAGGACCCTTAGCTTTTGGGGGCGTGTGGGGTAAGGGAGCCAATGGAAGAACCCTTTTGCCATCACACCACCTGTTCCTCTACTTGTTTCCTAATCGCGGGACGCTTTCCTCCACCCTCCTTTTCCTCGCGCAAGTGAAAGGAAGCCAGCCTGCCAGTGTGGAAGGAGGGATTTCGCCAGCTGCGTTTGCAGCGCCCAGGCTTGGTGGCCGCGTCGGGTGGGGGCAGCTGAGCTTGCTGTCTCCGAAGCGGGTGGAGCGTAGGGGGAGGGGAGTGCTGGTAGGCAGGCGGCGGATCTCCATCACTCTGTGACAGGGTCCTGAGGTCGGGAATACTGGAACCTCTAGGAGCTACCCGAGGCTTTGGCGGGGGGCTTCGTTGATATTTGGGGAGGCAGCAGGCAACGGGTGCTGAAAGGACAGCTCCCACCTGCCCCACGGCACCCGAAAGTAACCTCTCCGTGTGGTCTCCCTACGAACTCCCACTCCACCTTCCAGGTCCATGTTGGTGGGCTGTCTTCCAGGTGAGATGCACAGAAAGCTTCCTCCGAGTGGCAGCTTGGAACGATGCACGTACGGCTGCGCCAAGCTGGCTTCCCCGCTCTTTCCCACTTCGGCGTTAGCTTTGGCCTTGGGAACTGTAGCCTGTGCCTCCAAGCCGCGCGCATTCTCCCGCCTCCGGCGGAGACGGGCGGTGCGGCCAGGCCTTGAAAACCCTTCTTCTGGGGCCCCCAGCGGGAACAGGAAGGAAAGCGGCTGAGATGGCTCTAAGTGTCGCACAGCTTGGAGAAGTGGGTAGCTCGGTTGCATAAGGTGGAAGGAACTTGGTAGTTTGCAAAAGCCGGCTCTTGAGATACCGAAATCCAGAGCCCGCGGACTCACCCCCCCTCATTTATTGCCTTCTACGCGCGCCTCCCCCACTGCGCCCCCACCCCCAAAGCGCGCCACCGTCTCGCGCGCCCTCCCCCTATACCCCCCTCCTCACTCCCTCCAGAGGAGGTGAGTTTAAACCCCGCCCACGTGACCCCAGCTGGGCCAATGAGCGGCGGCGGGAGGTGAAATCCGGTTCTAACCGGTCCGGGGCTCCCAGCGCTATAAAAACTTTATAAACCCCCCGGAGCCCTAGCAGTGTGAGGAGACGAGATCGACCCCCGGACCGAGCAAGGCCCGCGCGCTGCTGCATCCCTGCGTCCCGCTCGGACGTCCCGCCACCATCGCCATCATGCCCAAGAGAAAGGTACGTGGCGCGAGGGCCCCAGGCGCCGGGCTGCCACTACGCCGCCTTCACCGCTGTCGCCGCCGCCGCCGCCGCTTGCCGGGCTTTGGGGCGCGAGGATCGGCGCTGGGCTGGAGCAGGCTCTGCCCCCACCGCCGGCACTCGAGACGGTGTCAGGCGGCCCCCGGGTAACCCTGCGCGTCTCGGCTGCCCGCGGGCGCCAGAGGCCATATTGGAGGAGCGGCGGCCGCGGCAGGAGGAGCCATGTTGGTGGCTGTTTACCCCGCTCCCCTCGGGCTAGACGTGCCCGCCCCGCGCCCCCTCCCCCATCAGCACCCCCCCTCCCCGCGGGCGGGCAATTCAAATCCGAAAAGGCGGGAAGGCGGTGCTTGGGGTTGGCGGGCGGGGTAACGCGCTGCCGCCAAAAAAAACCGCCGCCGAGAGGAGGCGGGGCTTCGCGGTGTAGCCCCGCCTCCTCCCACGGCCGGGGCGCACGGGACTCGCTACGCTGCCGCCCACGAATTCCCCGGGCTGTGCGCGAGCCTCACGTCTCCCGCCCTCGACGGCTGCCATGGCAACGGCGCTCGGGCCCCGCCTCCGAACGGGTTTGTTTGCACCAGCTGCAGCTGTTGCTTCTGCCTCTGCCTGGTGCGGTGGCGCAGGCTGCGCTGCCCTGAGCGGCACTCCTGCTCCAGCTTAGCGCGCTTCCCTCGGGCCACTTGGCGGAGACTGGGAAGGCCGAGGTTCCGACACCCTGCGAGCTTTGGGCTGGATTTGGCATGATGTGTCCACAAATGAGCACGCCCACAGTTTCTAAGCACTTCGGGTATTTGCATAGGAGGCACGGGTGCTAAACACTGACGATTTGTATATCCTACAGAAGTTGTGTGCAAGACTACTCTTCCTTTGGACTGGGTTAAGCTTAGTGGGTCATTAAAAATTGCCTCTGAGGCTGCAGGTTTCTGAGTTTTTGTTTTGTTTCTTATAGGCTGAAGGGGATGCTAAAGGAGATAAAGCCAAGGTGAAGGACGAAGTAAGTCTTGTTTATTCTCTTCTTTTGGAGTCTTACAAAGCTTTGGGTTTCTCTGGTGGTAATTAACCATACCCCTATTCCTGCATTTGCCTAAGTTCTCTTCACATCATATAGTCTAGAACAGATTGGCATTAAGACTTTTGTTTTTCTTAAGTGGTTGGACTATTTTATTTCTAACTTTCTCATTTTTCTATCTTTTTAAATAGCCACAGAGAAGATCTGCCAGGTTATCAGCTGTAAGTATGTCTGCTTTTAAATTTTCACATTTATTCCTGAAACTAGCTTCCCATGAGTAATGGTCAGTGGCTGGTTTAAATGAGCTGCTGCAACACTGTGGACTCGAACCCATTTGAGATTCACTGGTTGGGAAATTATCATGGCTTATAGTCAAAGTGGAACACTACTGATGGTTACTTGTGTGAGTTTCTGAAGATTGGAAATTTTAATGGGAAGTCGGCCACAAAATCTTTATGAAGTATGGAAAATCTAATTTGGTGGTACTGTGATTTGGTTGTAGTTTGTGTTGTTTTTTTTTTTTTTTGCTCATCATACTAATACTGTCTTCCCCTCTCTCCTCCAAATAAAAGAAACCTGCTCCTCCAAAGCCAGAGCCCAAGCCTAAAAAGGCCCCTGCAAAGGTGAGTGGGACTGGGGACTAGGTGTTTCTAGGATCATATAAGGCTGAGCAGGATTTCATGTTTATGGGAGGTCTGCTATATATAAACAACTTCATCTGTTGGCACAAAGTTGAGATATGGCAAAGTTAACGGGACTGGGCCTTATATAATTATGCCCTAATTGTTCACTTTCACAGAATGAGGACTGTCCTTCAGTATCTTAATGCAGCATAATGGTGACTCCATTAATGGGTATTCTGAATTGTTTTGATAGCTTGACTTATCCCTGAGATTTGTATATCAAGAACTATCATTAGTTAGGGAAAATTGTACGTCTTCGTTATTTAACATCCAAGTTTTAAGCTATCTCGTTCTATCCTATTACTTATACTTAGATAAAAAATTCTGTATACTTAGGACCACCACAGCAAATTATAAATCATTTGGCCTAGTTTTGACCAGTTGTTTTATCAGTGGGAGAGGGTTTATAGCTTGTATGTTATCTTTAATAAATAATCCTGCCTTGTACAGAACTTTGTAGGCCACACATTGGTAATATGAAATTAGGAGAAACAGCTTTTTTCTTTCTCCCGTCTTTTAGAAGGGAGAGAAGGTACCGAAAGGGAAAAAGGGGAAAGCTGATGCTGGCAAAGATGGGAATAATCCTGCAGAAAATGGAGATGCCAAAACAGACCAGGTACAACTGCTACCTCACTTTTTGCGAAGCCTTGCTCATTTGATTTTGTTTACTGATCCCAAGAGGTCTTTAGTTGCCTTCTTCCTGCATCTGCATCATTCCAAGTGTATCTTTCAGTCTAGAATTTGCTTGTGATTTCCTATTCACTTAAATCCTGGATTCCTGGAGTCTTTGCTATTCAATAAAGGGAACTGTGGTGTTGATCTTTGTCCTGTTAGGTGTCGCACTTTTGCTGCCCTATAGAGTTTTGAAGCTGAGAATAACCTCAGGCCTAATGCTGATTTGTTCCCTACCCTGATTTTAGCAAAGTTTCCTACCAAGTCATTCTCAAAAGAAGTACTAAGTCTCAGTTTCAAAGTATCTGAAACCTGAACTTTGGCTGGCCCAAGAGCAAAATAATATTATATATGGGATATGAGTGAAGATAGTCTCAAACTCTTAAGTGTTGTACTAATCTGTCTATTTTTCTTTTAGGCACAGAAAGCTGAAGGTGCTGGAGATGCCAAGTGAAGTGTGTGCATTTTTGATAACTGTGTATTTCTGGTGACTGTACAGTTTGAAATACTATTTTTTATCAAGTTTTATAAAAATGCAGAATTTTGTTTTACTTTTTTTTTTTTTTTTTTTTTTTTTAAGCTATGTTGTTAGCACACAGAACACTTCATTGTTATTTTTGGGGGGAAGGACATATAGTACTAATAGAATGTCTCCAAAGCTGGACTGACATGGGGGGGGAAATACCTTTCCCTTCTAGTTTTGAGAAATTTCCTCTTGGTTCCTGGGAGGAGGGATCTCTTGATGTTGACACACATTAGCCATCTTGGCACAAACACTTTGTCGTGTGGGAAAACTAAAATTCGTTTTTATGTCCTTTTCTCCCTCTCCACTTTAAGCATAGACTTTGGCTGTCTTAAGCCCAGAGACCTATTGGGACCTGACCCCAAAAAATTGATTTCCAGTATGTTGGGCAATCTGGACTTTCCAGTGTCACCATTGAGATGGCATTCCTCAAAAGAGCAGCAGTTCCTTTTTAGATTGTGGATCTACAGATTGATATTCTCTGCCATTTTCATTTCATTTCCTGAAAGTCAGGGTCGGCTTGTGAAAAGTTGTTAAACAACATGCTTAATGTGAAATGTCAACCCTCACTCTAAACTTTCCCTGTTCAGAGCATCAGATTAAGACTTCATTGGGTTTTATAGTGGCTTTCTGATTTTGGTAGTTCATTGAAGAAGGGAGTTTGAAAATTGTTGTATACTGTTAACGATTGTCTGCCCATGTCCTGCCTGAAATACCATGATTGTTTATGAAAAGTATCTTTAATAAAGCTGGATACAGTTTGGCTTGGAATGCTGCCTCTAATCTTTTCCCATTAGTGGGGGAGCCTAGTTTCTCCAAGTCTAAGGACAGGGCCATTCTGGTGTGAGGTGTAAAGGTTCCATGTACAGCCGGCCTATAATAGTGAACAGTGCTGTCCTGGTGACAATACAGTTTGAGGTGGAGTTAGAAAAGATCCCAGAAGTAGTAAGGACACAAGCGGTGCAAGGCTGGGCGCCCAGACGGGGGTTTTGTGCTTGGTCGTGCAGCATTATCTGCAGTGTACTTTTTGGGTAGATGTAAGATTTCAGCCCGGTAGTTAACAGCAAAATAGCCTCTACAGTTAACGTTTAAAATTTCTGTAAAATTAACGTTAGTAGATCCAATTATAGTCCTGTGTCAGGAGAAAGTGCTTCTGTATCTGTGTACACTTGACCATAAGATGAAGGCAGATGGCAGTCTGTTTTCAAGCAGACCTTCGAGTCTTCTGTGAATTGATTAAACTCTTGTCACTGGTGAACTGTAGCTCCAAAAATGAAGCCATTAATGGAGACTTGGATTGCTTTAGTTTGGAGATTCTGCAGAGAACCCCTTTCCTCCAGGGAAATAGGAAGTTGATCTGTTAGGAAATAGAACTTGTAATAAATTCATCACAAATCACTTCTATTTTTTTGAGGGAATTAAGTAAATTGAACATTACCAAAAAAAAAACACAATACCTTAACATTGCTGGGTTTTTTTTTTATCTGCTTAGTCAAAACTCATACCAGTTAAGCCCTTCCTTGGTAGGTTTTCTACCTGATCTTCAGTCTTGGGACAATTGTGTAATGTAAGTTAACCCCATTTTTATGGATGAGGAAACGGGCTCTGATGAAGAAACTTGTTCAAGGTTATGTGTACATCTAAAGAGTAGCGGTTATGTGTACATCTCATGAGTAGTCAGGATTCAGACCCCCAATTGTGTCAAAAATTTCTAACTTCTACTTGGGAGGCCCCTTTTGTATAAAGTATAATTTGTCCACTTAAGTAATTTTCAGCCATTTGCCTTCATTCTTGAAATAGTTTCAGGTTGTAATGATTACTTTTTATTTGGTGTGTGTGTGGGGGGGGGGGGGTATCTTCCAGAGTGGAACCATTACAGCTGTTAGGAGAGGGGTTCAGTAGCTTGGTATTTGAGCAGAAGTTGCAGGATTTGAGGAAATGGGGCTTACTTTATCAATATTTGTATGAATTCAGATTCAGTAAAATGTGGTGAGCCTGTGGACTATGTTAGAAGCTCTGCCATGTGCTCATCTGATGTTTAGGTCAATCCTATATAGATTACCCTCATTGTATAATTAAGAAACAGACTCATAATTGGCTGAGATTAAACTCATGAATAACCCTCTTTTTCTGTTACCTAGAAATTAGGGTGGGTAAGGTGAGCTTAGTTTTTTTTTTTTTTTTTAAATATATTTTTATTGATTTCAGAGAGGAAGGGAGAGGGGGAAAGAGATAGAAACATCAACAATGAGAGAGAATCATTGATCAGCTGCCTCCTGCATGCTCTTCACGGGATCGAGCCCACAACTCAGGCATGTGCCCTGATGGGGAATCAAACTGTGACCTGGTTCAACCACTGAGACACGCCGGCTGGGCTGAGCTTAACTTTTTGTTTTTACTTCCTGGAAAATGTTTACTGATTTGACTGGCTGTGGATCACAAGAGTACCTAGGCTTAAAAACCAAGAAACCAGACATGAAAATATGGTAAGGATATTTAAGACAGCCATCTTAGTGTGCTCAGTGCCAGCCCTGGCCTGAACTAAGTCTGGTCATAGAAAGAAAAATGTAAAAGTGGACTCCCTTCCCCTCGGTCCGGTCTCAAGCCCATTCTTACCCATCTCAGGAAGAGTCACCAGTAACCTACATTAGGATGCTTTTGTGGGGGCGGGGGGGAGTTTAAGGAGGATTTATTCAAGACAAGGTAGGGTTGTTCTAGGGTTCTTTACAACCTCAGTATGTCCACCTACCTCACCAAGTCTGCTTCAGGCCTCAGCTTGACAAAAATGTCCAGAGACAAGACTTCTTTCCCTTTTTTTTCTCTTAAGAGTGAATCCTGGCTGGTGTGGCTCCATTGGGTGTCATCCTCCCGCATTGAAAGGTTGCTGGTTTAGTTCCCCTTCAGGGCACATGCCCCACAGCCCATCAATGTTTCCCTCCCTCCCTAAAAAGCAATTTTAAAAATCTTTTTTTTTTTTTAAATTTCCCAGAGGCCCCTCAGCCACCCAAGTTTCACTAGGCATAACTGAGTTGCCTGTGTACTCCTAAACCAATCATGGCAAGAGGGATGAAACCATAGAGTCTGTTCAGATTGACTATTTGAATTACATAAAGGAGGGACAGATGATGGACAAGAGGGGAAGGGCTATCTTAACCCTAACTGAGTGGACAAGCTTCCTGCCATGCTCGGATCCCATGCTCTCTCCAGGCCTCGCCTTGTTTGGCTTCACTGCAGCATTTACCACTGCTGAGCACAAGCCCCACACTTTTAAAATTGAGCTATAATTCCCACCATAAAATTAACTATTTTAAAGCATACTGTTGAATGGTCTTCAGTATCACCAGTAATTCCAGGATATTTTCATCACTCCAAAAAGAATTCCCATACAAAAAGTAAGTCACTTGCCCTAGCTGGTTTGTCTCACTGGATGGAGCAGTGGTCGGCAAACCGCGGCTCTTTGGCCCCTTGAGTGTTCTAACGCCACTTCAAAATAGACTCGCCCAGGCCGAAAACCGACTTCTGCGCATGGGCCATGAAGTTTCAATCACACTGTACGTCCACGCCTGCACGTGGTATTTTGTGGAAGAGCCACACGCAAGGGGCCAAAGAGCCGCATGTGGCTCACGAGCCGCAGTTTGCCGACCACTGAGTTAGGTGATGGACATTTGCGTCATTTCCACTTTTGGGGGCGTTTATAAATACTATGAGTATTACATATAATTTTCATGTGGACTTATTTTCAATTCTTGTGGGCGTAGACCTCAGAGTGGAATTGCTGGGTAATAGAGTACCTCTGTGTTTACATTTTGAGAAACGAGGCCATTTTCCCACATCATTTTACATTCTCACCAGCGATACCTGAGGGTTCTAATGTGGGCTTGATCCCCAGTAGGGGGCGTGCAGGAGGCAGCCTATCAGATTCTCATCATTGATGTTTCTATCTCTTCCTCTCTGAAATCAATAAAAGTAAATAAAATGTATTTTTTAAAAAAAACTGTTCTAGACTGCTTTCTGGGCCTTCCACTTTCTAGGACATCATTTGTCTAGTTCTAGGCTCTGTGATCCTTCCTCAAATCCCTTTGAGATCCCTTCTCTACAGTTTCTCCCTGTGGTGTCACTCAGTGACACACTTTCATCTCCTGCCCACATCTTGAGTTCAGTATTTCTACCAACCTGTGCAGTCCCATGCAGATGCGCCTCAGCACCCACATGGAACCCATCTTGTTCACAAACCCACCTCCCTGCTTTCCTAGATCTAGTAAAAAGCACCACTATTGCCCTAGTCAGTTTGCACAGTGGTTAGAGCAGCAGCACGCAGAGTGAAGGGTCCTGTTTGATTTCCGGTCAAGGGCACATACCTCAGTTGCAGGTTCAATTCCCCAACCCTGGTCGAGATGCAAATGAGACAACCAATCGATGTGTCTCTCTTACATCAATGTTTCTCTCTTTTCCACTCCCAAAAATCAATGGAAAAAATATCCTCACTCCTCAGCACCATTCCATCCTTCAAGCAAGAAACCTGAAAGTTACCCTAGATACCTTGTTTTTCATGATCACACATTTCTAGTGAATGCCTAAATCATGCTGACTTAGGGGTGAAAATTTTTTTTTTCATGGAAAATTTCAAGTATGTGTAAAAGTAGAACATAATGAACCTCCATGTATCTATCACAGCCTCAGCAATTATCAACTCATGGCCAACCTTGTTTAATTTTTTAAAAATATTTTTATTGCCCCAGCTGGTTTGGCTCAGTGGATAGAGCATCAGGCTGCAGACAGAAGGGTCCCAGATTCGATTCTGGTCAAGGGCATGTGCACGGATTGTCTGTGGGTTCGATCCCAGGGAGCATGCAGGAGGCAGCCTATCAATGATTCTCTGTCATCATTGATGTTTCTATCTCTACCTCTCTGAAATCAATAAAAAAATCAAACCATGACCTGGTTTATAGGTGGATGCTCAACCACTGAGCCACATAGACTAGGCAAACCTTAAACCTGCCATATTTCATCCATAAATGTTTATATATATCGACTTTTTTGTTTTTTATTGATTTGAGAGGGAGAAACATTAATTTGTTCCACTTATTTATGCATTCATTGGTTGCCTCTTACATGTGCCCTGACCGGAGATTGAACCCACAACCTTGGTGTATTGGGACAATGCTCTAACCAACTGAGCTACCCGGCTAGGACTATATATGGACTTTTTTTTATTATTATTGATTTTTTACAGAGAGGAAGGGAGAGGGATAGAGAGTTAGAAACATCGATGAGAGAGAAACATCGACCAGCTGCCTCCTGCACAACCCCACTGGGGATGTGCCCGCAACCAAGGAACCCGGGACCCTTCAGTCCGCAGGCCGACGCTCCATCCACTGAGCCAAACCGGTTTTGGCTATATATGGACTTTTAAAAAACAATTACAGCCCTAGCTGGTTTGGCTCAGTGGATAGAGCATCGGCCTGCAGACTGAAGAGTCCCAGGTTCGATTTTGGTCAAGGGCACATACCCGGATTGTGGGCTCAATCCCCAGTAGGGGGCGTGCGGGAGGCAGCTGATCAATGATTCTCATCATTGATGTTTCTATCTCTCACTCTCCCTTCCTCTCTGAAATCAATATATGTATATATAAAAAACAGCCAAAACCGGTTTGGCTCAGTGGATAGAGCGTCGATCTGCGGACTGAAGGGTCCCAGGTTCGATTCCGGTCAAGGGCATGTACATTGGTTGCGGGCACATCCCCGGTGGAGGGTGTGCAGAAGGCAACTGGTTGATGTTTCTCTCTCATCGATGTTTCTAGCTCTCTATCCCTCTCCCTTCCTCTCTGTAAAAAATCAATAAAATATATTTTAAAAAAAACACAATTACAATAGCATTAGCATACCCAAAAATTAATATTAATTCCTTAATATGAAATACTCAAGTTTAATTGCCTGTTTTGTTTCTTGTTTTTTGGGGTTTTTTTTGAAAATTCAGACAGGTTCTAAATAATGCAAATGCTAGTCACCATTGTCACCCCAATAAATTCAGTAAAAATTAAGAAATAGTAATAATGCAAGTGGTTGGCATGTTTCTTGGAATCTCTTTGAGCTTCATCTCCGTTTCCCAGTCGGATTTTGCTGTTTTATCTCTACAGTGTCATTTAACAGGTTTCTCTATCCTTTGTATTTCTGTTCATTAAGAAGATAGATGTAATTGCATTCAGACTTAGTGGCAAAACTTTATGGTGTTGTATATTTTCATCAGGAGACACATCATGTCTGTCTCTTTTTATATGTTGCAGCCTTTGAAGCTAAATGCCTAGATCCATTAATTTATCAAAGGCTGCAAAATGTGATCTTTTAATTATTCCATTCCTTCTTCATATAATACCTGAAATACCTATAAAAGAGAAACTTTCACTCATCTGTTATTTGGTATCCAGAGTTAGTTTATTGGAAAAGATAAATGCCCAAGCCTTTTGCCAGTTTTCAAAGTAATGAGTTGGTTTACTAGCATCCTCCAAAGTGACCAGTGGATGGGTTTTTAGTGTGTTAGCATCATGATCACTGAATTAACTTTATCATGTTTTTTTGTTCATTGCGGTTATTACACTTAATGATGCTCAAGTTGTCCTTATTTTTGTCCAGTGGAGGCCTCTTCAGTTTGGCTTCTGAGTCCTTTTGATACAACCCTTTTGTATTTGGTAACTTCCTTGCTCCTTGCTATCAAGTATGATAGGATGTTCCTGACTTACCTTGTACATTTCCTGCTCCAGATCTGGAGTCGACTATTTCTGGGTTGGGAGGGGGGCAGGCGGGAAATCCTGGTTTCTTTCAGAGGTGAATGGCATTGCGATACCAAAATCTAGGATCTAGAATGCCCATTGCTGCTGTGTTGGTCATGTTTCTAGCCTTTTTGGTGCACATCACAGAGCTAGGATATGTTTTTTAAGATAAAACACCTTTTTAAACATAAAACACATTGATATTTTCTATTCAAATTCAAGACTTCAAAAATTTTTCTGAACTCTTCTCACATCTGTATATTTTTCTCAATGTTAAGAATCCCAGTTCTCATATGTATCCTGAATTATAAAATTAGAACATCAAAGGTACTCGATGGTTTTATCCCATGTTACACAACAGTATCAGAATAACAAAAGGCAGGTTAAAGTTTTGTTTGCAGTTCTTTTTGTTCTTGGGAGTACAGTCTTTCCTACTGGGCCCATATGCTCAATGTACTGTGACTTAAACCTACTTAGTATGGCTCCTCTCTGTGACTTGCTACTAACTGGGTACACATTTATGTTAACCTGTTGTTGGTTTTTTTTTGGGGGGGGGTTTGTTTTGGTAGTCCTCACCCAAGGATATTTTTTCCATTGATTTTGAGAGAGAGTGAAAGGGAGGGAAGAAGGGAAGGGATGAGAGAGGGAGAGAGAGAAACATCAATGCAAGAGAGACACATGGGTCAGTTCCCTCCCACACACACCCCGGCCAGGTCTGAGGATTGAACCTGCAACCCATGTACATGCCCTTGACTGGAATCGAGCCCGAGACCCAACACTCCAACCATGGAGCCACACTGGCCAGGGCAATTTAACCTGTGTTATTCTTCCATTTTTAAGAATTTCTTGCACTGGTTTAATTTTTAACTTTTTATATTTTTTATTTCAGAGAGGAGGGGAGAAGGAGAGAAAGACAGAAGCATAGAAACATCAGCGCTGACCGGTTTGGCTCAGTGGATAGAGTGTCGGCCTGCGAACTGAGGGGTCTCAGGTTCGATTCTGGTTAAGGGCATGTGCCTTGGTTGCGGGTGCATCCCCAGTGGGGAGTGTGCAGGAGGCAGCTCATCAATGTTTCTAGCTCTCTGTCCCTCTCCCTTCCTCTCTGTAAAAAATCAATAAAATATATATTTTTTAAAAATAGAAACATCAATGATGAGAGAATCATTGATTGGCTGCCTCCTGCATGCCCCCCACCAGGGATGGAGCCCACAGCCCAGACATGTGCCCTGACCTGGAATTGAACCGTGACCTCCTGGCTCATAGGTCAATGCTCAATCACAGAGCCAGATCAGCTGAGCTTGTTTAATTTTAATCATGTAAAATATGGACATATTTCCAAGTCTAATCTACAAAACAAGATATAGTCAAATCTATTGACTTGTTCTCTGGGAGGAGAGAGAGAGAGAGAGAGAGAAGAGAGAGAGAGAGAGAAAAACATCAATTGGCTGCCTCCCACATACACTCTGACCAGGGATCGAACCTGAAACCTGGGCATGTGCCCTGATCCAGAATCAAACTAGCAACCCTTCAGTGCACTGGAGGATGCTCGACCAACTGAGCCACACTGGCCAGGGCAGTAACCATTTTTATTTTACTTAATCTTTTCATTTTTTTTAATTTAAACATAAATATTTTATATCTTTATATGTCTTTATTATATAAAGATAGAATACTATACATTTCTCTACCTTGTTTATTTATTTAACAATATATTTTGGAAATTTGTTATAGAGATTCCTCAATCCTTTTTCAGCAGCATAAAATGATAAATCTGTTTGACCTTGATTCCATCATACTGTTGTTGTTTTTTTAAAGAGTGGACTGGAGGAGGAGAGATAGAGAGAAACATTGATGTGAGAGAGACACATTAATTGGTTGCCTCCCACATGTGCCCCGACCAGGGCCGGGTATAGAGCCTGCAACTGAGGTATGTGCCCTTGACTGGAATTGAACCTGGGACCCTTCAGTCCTCGGGCCGACACTCTATTCACTGAGCCAAATCAGCTAGGACTAGTTTTTTTTTTTTTTTTTTAAAAATATATATTTTATTGATTTTTTACAGAGAGGAAGGGAGAGGGAGAGAGAGTTAGAAACATCGATGATAGAGAAACATTAATCAGCTGCCTCCTGCACACCCCCTACTGGTGATGTGCCCTCAACCAAGGTACATGCCCTTGACCGGATTCGAACCTGGGACCCTTGAGTCCGCAGGCTGACGCTCTATCCACTGAGCCAAACCGGTTAGGGCAGGACTAGGTTTTTTTTAATTAAAAATTTTTAATGTTGCTGAAACTGGTTTGGCTCAGTGGATAGAGCGTCGGCCTGCGGACTCAAGGGTCCCAGGTTCGATTCCAGTCAAGGGCATGTACCTTGGTTGCGGGCACATCCCCAGTAGGGGGTGTGCAAGAGGCAGCTGATTGATGTTTCTAACTCTCTATCCCTCTCTCTTCCTCTCTGTAAAAAATCAATAAAATATAAAATTAAAAAAAAAAAAAAAAAAAAGAATCTCTTTAAAAAAAAAAAAAAAATTTTTAATGTTGACATTATTGCAGGTGTCCTCCTTCTAAACCCCCTCCTGTCTTCACCTCCCTCCCAGCATATTGTTTTATGTTAAATTTATAGGTACTCCAAGTCTTTTTTTTTTTTTTAGGTTCCTGTCATTTTAATTAGGTTTGCCATGAAAAGCAATAACCTTAGCTAACCACTTTGCAGTCCTCCTCCACCCAACCCACTCCTCTTCATATGAATATAGCACAGGAACCCAAAGGCCTTCCTCCCCATGATCCTCCCCACTCCCATTATGGGAAGAAATGTTACTAAATGGACTCAGCCTCCTCCATACAGCATGAAACAGGATGAATAAAAATATAGAGGGAGTCAGGGGCAGAGATAGAGGCAAAGACTGGATCTCTTAGAGATCGGAATTTGTCCAAGCGGCACAGAGCCCATAGTTCACCCAGAATGGGGGCATGTCTAAGAGGACAGGGGCGGGGATGGGCTAGGCTCAAAGTTTTCCTCATGGGTGAAGATAGGACAGCTAAAACTCCACTCCCCATCTCTTCCCTGGCTCTCAGGTAGAAGGGGAGAGGTCTCCTGGGCAGGGAACAGAGTCACAAATTCTCTCAAGGTTTCATCTGTTGTTCCAAGCTTTGTGCAGGCACCCTAACCTGACGCCTTCCCCAAGCTCAGGGCTTTTCTCCGCCTGTGAGCACCAGGGCCTGCGGGATGTCTGACAGGGAGGCAGTTCCCTTGACCACATCATTCTCATCCACCACTACAAGTCGGTGAACCTCTGCTTCCACCAGCCTGTTGATGATGGTCTCCAGAGTTTCATGCAGGTAGCACTTAAGGACACCCTCAAAGTAATGTGATCGATGTTGGAGGGCTTTGGTCACAGACACATCTAGGTTGTTGTAGGCCTTTTCTGCTGCCAGATCGATAACATCAAACTTGGAGTAGATGTCCACCACACGCCCTTTTTCATCCTCCACAGGCAGGGCGGAGACTCGGTGCTGAACGAAAATGCCCAGAGCCACATAGACGGGGGTGGTGGTGCGGACCATAGCAATGTTGGCATAGGTGCCAATCTGTAGCTCTTCCAGAGACTTAGACATGAACTCTGGCTTGGGGAACTCTGTGATAAATAATTTGAGGAACTTGAGGATGCGCTTATGGGTGAGGATGTACAATGTGTTGCCTGATTCTGGGTCAATAACTGGCAGCCTATGAATCTTGTTCCGGATTAATGAAGAGACAGCATCAAACAAGCTGGCATTAGGAGAAATGCAGACAAGTGGTTTAAAGGAGTCCTGTAGGTATACC
This sequence comes from Eptesicus fuscus, assembly GCF_027574615.1. NCBI lineage: Eukaryota > Metazoa > Chordata > Mammalia > Chiroptera > Vespertilionidae > Eptesicus > Eptesicus fuscus. The sequence goes on from NC_072481.1 coordinate 16,073,969, forward strand.
TCTCTCCAAGTTTCTATCTTGTGTGCTTCCAGCTCATAGATTTGCACCAAGGCTGATTTGTAGTAGCGGTGCAGAATATTGAGGAAATCAGTGATGGTCAGCATGCCCACAAAACTTTGCTTCTTACTATCCCACAAAGGGGCAGCTCGTACACCATTAGTCACCAAAGCAAAGAAAGCTTTTTTCACCTGAAGGGAAGTGTCAAACACAACCAATTTGGAGCTTGTGGGAATCAGGTCATAGCAGCGATGAGACTTCATGAAGGAAGTATACACACTATTGTTGGATTCTGGGGTCTCTTGAGGATACTCATTTTCCAGAGCTGGGGAGTTATCTGAAGAAATTACCGTCTCCGTTGCAGGAGGCGCCCGCCGGCTGCGTTCACTTTAGAAGCTCGCTGGGGAAGGCCTCCAAGTCTTTTATATCTGGTCCTTCTTATGTAGTTATGTTTTCTCTTTTGGTTTTTTTTTTAATGTTTTCTTAGCTGATTGGTATTTAGGAAGGTATATTTTTGTTCAGTGGTTATCTTTATATTAATGTCTTTATGTAAATATTCTTAGTTTCTTCTACCTCGCTGAGGCTTCCTAAAAGGCTGGTTGAGCCCTAGCTGGTTTGGCTCAGTGGACAGAGTGTTGGCCTGTGGACTGAAGGTCCCGGGTTTGATTCCGGCCAAGGGCAGATGCCCCGGTTGTGGGCTCGATCTCCAGTGTGGGGTGTGCAAGAGGCAGCCCATCAATGATTCTCTCTCATCATTGATGTTTCTATCTCTCTCTCCCTTCCTCTCTGAAATCAATAAAAATATATCTTTAAAAAAGAAAAGAAAAATATCTTCAGGAGAGGATTAACAACAATTACAACAAAATACTTCATCTCCTCTTAAGTCCTCCACCAGGGCTGGAGGATTTAGCTGAGCAAAGAGTAATTCTTTTTTTAAAAAAGTATATTAACATCAATGATGTTTCTATCTCTCTCTCCCTCTCCTTTCCTCTCTAAAATCAATAATACACACACACACACACACACACACACACACTAGAGGCCCAGTGCATGAAATTCGTGCACGGGGGGCGGGGGTGTCCCTCAGCCCAGCCTGCACCCTCTCCAATCTGGGATCCCTCTCACAATCCAGGATTGCTGGCTCCCAACTGCTCGCCTGCCTGCCTTCCTGATTGCCCCTAACCGATTCTGCCTGCCAGCCTGATCACCCCCTAACCACTCCCCTGCCAGCGTGATTGATGTCTAACTGCTCCCCTGCCAGCCTGTTTGCCCCCAACTTCCCTTCTCTGCTGGCCTGCTCACCCCTAACTTCCCTCCCCTGAAGGCCTGGTCACCCATAGCTGCCATCCCCTGGAGGCCTGGTCACCCCTAACTGCCCTCCCCTGCAGGCTTGATCGCCCCCAACTGCCCTCCCTTGCAGGCCTGGCCCCTCCCAACTTCCCTCCCCTGCTGGCCATCTTGTGGTGGCCATCTTGTGTCCACATGGGGGCAGCCATCTTGTGTGTTGGAGTGACGGTCAATTTGCATATTATTCTTTTATTAGATAGGATAGAGGCCTGGTGCATGGGTGGGGGCCAGCTGGTTTGCCCTGAAGGGTGTCCCGGATCAGGGTGGGGGTTACCTTGGGGTGTGGGGTGGCCTGGGCGAGGGGCCTGTGGTGGTTTGCAGGCTGGCCATGCCCTCTGGTGATCCAAGCGGAGGCCCTGGTATCTGGAGTTTATTTATCTTCTACAATTGAAACTTTGTAGCCTTCAGTGGAGCCAAGCCTCCTGCTCGCTCCGTGGCTGAAGCCATTTCTGTTGGGATTTATTTATCTTCTATAATTGAAACTTTGTAGCCTTAAGCAGAGGCCTGGGCTGGCCAGGGTGTGTGGAAAGCTTGGCTTCCTCCATCGCCGGGGAAACCCAAGCCTCCCTCCTGCTCTCTCTGTGGCTGCAGCCATCTTGGTTGGATTAATTTGCATACCTGCTCCTGATTGGCTGATGGGCATGGCTGGTGGGTGTAGCAGAGTAATGGTTAATTTGCATATTACTCTTTTATTAGATAAGATATATGAGGCCCAGTGCACGAAATTTGTGCACTTGGGGGGGGGGCGGTGTCCCTCAGCTCAGCCTGTGCCCTCTCGCAGTCCAGGAGCTCTCAGGGGATGTCCAACTGATGGCTTACTGATGGCTTAGGCCCATGGGCCTAAGCTGGCAGTCAGACATCCTTAGTGCTGCAATGGAGCTGGGAGAGGCTCCCCGCCACCTCCACTGCACTCGCCAGCCTTGAGCCCGGCTCAGGGCTTCTGGCTGAGCGGTGCTCCCCCTGTGGGAGCACATTGACCACGAGGGGACAGCCCCTGCATTGAGTGCCTGCCCCCTGGTAGTCAGTGCACATCATAGCGACCAGTCGTTCTACTGTTTGGTCAATTTGCATATTGGCCTTTTATTATATAGGGTATTTTATAAGTCCTAGCTGAAAAAAATAAAAGCCCTAGCAGGTTTGACTCAGTGGATAGAAAATCGGCCTGGGATTGAAGGGTCCCGAGTTTAATTCTGGTCAGGGGCACATGCCCGGGTTGTGGGCTTGATCTCCAGAGTGGGGTGCGCAGGAGGCCGCCAATCTGATTCTCTGTCGTCATTGATGTTTCTATCTTTCCCTCTTCCTTCCTCTCTGAAATTAATTAAAAAATACTAAAAAAAGAGAGACAGACAGAGGAAGATATAAACAAGTGGACGAATATACCATGTTCATGGATTGGTAGAATTAACATCATTAAAATGTCCATACTACCCAAAGTAATCTACAGGTTCAATGCAATCCCTATTGAAATACCAATAGCACATTTCACAGATCTAGAACAAACACAAAAAAATGTATATGGAACCAAAAAAGACCCCAAATAGCTGCAGCAACCTTAAGAGAAAAGAACAAAGTTAGAAGGGTCACAAAACCAGATATCAAGTTATACTACAAAGCCACTGTAATCAAAACAGCCTGGTACTGGCACAAGAACAGGCATATAGATCAATGGAACAGAACAGAAAGCCCAGAAATTGACCGAAGCCATTACACTCAATATTTGACAAAGGAGGCAAGAGCATTCAATGGAGTAATGACAGTCCCTTCAATAAATGGTGTTGAGCCCTAGCTGGTTTTGCTCAGTGGGTAGAGCGTTGGCCTGCGGACTAAAGCAGCAGTCACCAACTGGTGGTCCGTGAGGTCTGAAAGGTTGTCGACCGCTGGACTAAAGAGTCCCAGGTTTGAATCCGGTCAAGGGCATGTACCTCGGTTGCAGGCTCCTCCCTGGCCTGGGCCCTGGTCAAGGCATTTGCAGGAGGCAACCAATCGATTTGTTTCTCTCACATTGATATTTCTCTCTGTCTTTCCCCCTCTCTTCCACTCTCTCTAAAAATCAATGGAAAAATATCCTAGGATGAGAATTAAAAAAAAAAAGATTGCAATGTTAAACCTTTACATTTAAAAAAATAATAATAAATGGTGTTGGGAAAATTGGACAGATACATGTCAAAAAAAATTAAACTAGACCACCAATTTATACCATACACAAGAATAAACTTAAAATGGATAAAAGATGTAAATGTAAGTCATGAAACCATAAAAATCCTAAAAGAAACCATAGGCAGCAAAATCTCAAACATCTCTCGTACCAATTTGCTTACAGATACATCTCCTAAAGCAAAGGAAACTAAGGAGAAAATAAATAAATGGGACTACATCAAAATAAACGCAACAGAAACTGATAGATCCTCCCTTCCCCCAACTGATGGACGGAGAATGACATAAACTCCACCTGCAGCCCGAACATTCCTGAGCACCTAACCAGGCACCTTATATGGACTGTACATTGAACCACCAATCAGCACCTGCCAAATACCCTAACCGCCCCCCCATTCCTAAGTTCCTAGGTGCCTAATCATGTGCCTTACATGAAACCACCAATCAGCGTGTGCTGAGTGCCCTAAGCCCCATCCCCTCTTTTCCTCCCCTCAAAAGGCGCTTTCACCCCGCACGCACGCCCTCTCTTTTTCCCTCTGGAAGGCAGCCGGCAGGGTCTTCTCCTCCAATAAAGCCTGTATCCTGGTATCCAGGTTCTCCGCCCCTGTTTCACCTTTCAGAAACCATCCCAAAAGGGAGCATTTGCTGGCATGTGAGGTCTCAAAGGCGTGCTCTCCCTCCCAGGAGCACACCCGCGCCTTTCCTCTAGAAATGGAAAAAGTCACCTCCCCCACCCTTTCCCCCAGGAAACTATTGGAGTAGATTCTCCACCAAAAGGATGGAGTAAATCAAGAAAAAAGAATTCCAATATAGGAGTGAGGCGAGGGGAATCCCTAGGATGATTGTGAAGAAGACCCCAGGGTCAGAGGCAGGCTTTCTGAGAAGCTCCTACAGTCTAAACTTCAGGTTCCAGCACTTCCCCCACCCGTGTGAGGGCTGGGGATTGTAGATGGTTCTAGGCGGGTAGAAGTCAACCAGAAAGCATTTCTGCCAGATTACCCAATGAGATCTCAGAAGAAAAGGCCCTGAGACTCCAAAGGCTCTGAAGCTCCAGGAATTTATTGATTTATCAATCTAAATAAATTATACCTAATTTGGTATTTTTTAAGGGCCCCCAACTTGTACAAACTGGATGTTTCCCTGTCCAGAATAAAGAGCAAACACCCCAGCCTGGTGCAGAGGGAAGACTCCAAGGAAAGTTTTTTCAAGAAAATGAAATTGACAGAATACATGATGTGGTAGTCATGGGGAGCCCCCTTAAGAAAGGATTGCTGCCCTGGCTGGTTTGGCTCAGTAGATAGAGCGTCGGTCTGGGAACTGAAAGGTTCCAGGTTCGATTCTGGTCAAGGGCACATTCCTGGGTTGTGGGCTCAATCCCCAGTAGGGGGTGTGCAGGAGGCAGCCAATCAATGATTCTCTCTCATCATTGATGTTTCTATCTTTTCCTCTCTGAAATCAATAAAAATATATTTTTTTTTTAAAAAATAAATAAAAAATAAATAAATAAAAGAAAGGATTGCTGCCCCACTGGGGGCTTTTGGACCGAAGACCCGCTTCCAGCTGTCAGCCCCTTCAGGGATAGCCTCAGATGCAGAAAGCTGCCTCACCCAAGATCACACCCTCCCCTGGGACAGCCTACACTGGGTGACTGAGTCAGGCAGGATATGAAGGCCTGGCCATGTCAGCTGGGCTCAGGACATTCTGATGGGCAATGCTTGCTCCAGAGCTCTCTGCTAGGTTGGTTGGCAGAGGCTTTGGCAGGCCTCATTGCAGTTGGCCTTCTCCCTCTGCCCAGTCCTGCTTTCACCCACTTCCTTTCACAGGTGTTGATCCCTAATAAACATCTGTATCTCCATGTCCACTTCCAGAGACACCCTGTGGAGAGCGGCTACAGTGTTTGGACAGGTTCAAGCCTCAGACTAATGAGAGGGCACAATCCTCTCATTGCCACGTGCAAGTTCCAGCTTGGAGGGCAAAGCCCTCCCAGCGCAATTAGAGCCAACAACTAGAGTTGTAAGCTTGAACCTATGGTCCGAACAGGTGGCCCCATGTGTCTGAGTGATGTGGGCTTGATAGAGTTCAGGTGCATGTAATTGAGTAGGATCAAAACCCACGAGAATGTTGTAAACATCTTGACCACGCCCTTACTTTGCCTCGTGGAATCTGGCTATAAAATAAAGACACGGCTTGTAGTCCGTGGCGCTGTCGCTAGCTCTCCATCAGAGAGGACAGCATCCCACCCAGACCCAGCTTTCTTCTCTTGTCTGTCTTTTCTCAATCCTTCACCACCCCCTCTCAGGCTCACCGAACCTGGCTGAGCTGGCACGGCACATAAGGTGCCCTGGGGCTGAGTATGCCATGGCCGTGCCAGCTCGCCACAACACCCGATTTGTATGAACTTCTTGAGAAGAGATTTAGATAACTGGTGGACAGTGGAGAACATAAAAATTAAGCAAGTGACAAAACAGGACAATTATTAACTCTGGGGAAACAGGAAGTTGTATAGGAAAGAAAAAGTAATCGTGTCTTACATATAGCAATGTCAACAATGACTACTGAACTAACCAAAATTACGTTGGCAGTTCGGGGAGGTGGGGATTATGTGTATGGTGGGGCAGGTGATGGGGAAAGAGAGTTAAAACTTTATCTCCCATAGTAGAAAATCAAGAGGTAGTGCTTAAAACAGAAACATCAAAAATGGCAAAGCATGTTACTTAGAGATAATGGAGATAACTATATAGTCAGCTAAAAGAGTTGAAAATAGGTGTTTCTGGGAAAATGGAAATGGGGGAAGAGGGACTGCTTTGTTTTTACAGAAACCCTTATACTTGTTATTTCTTTAAACTATGTGTATATATAACGTTGTTTATAAAAGAAGACTATAAACTTCCTGATGGCAGGGACCAGGAGTCTTATTACTGTAAAATTCCCAGCCTTCTGCACAGAGTAGGTGCTCAAAGAGTATTTGTTATTTGAGTAACTAACTAGAAGTCATTCCTATACTTGAAACTCTAAATAGCTCCCCATAGGGCACAGCAAGCAATTAAGATCTAGTGAGGCCTCCAGGGACTACAGGCAGGAACTGGCCTCTACAAGCTCCTCTCCCTGCCCCTGCCTCATGCCTCTTTCAAGTGCTCACATGTACATTGTTCCTGCCTCAGGAACTTTGCACATCTGTTTCTTCTACCTAAAAGGCTCTCCACCACCATCATCTGGCTGTCTCCCATAAATCTGTTGGATTTCAGCTCAAATGTCACTTCCTCCAGGAAATCCTGTCTCCCATCTTCCTTTCTTCACCAGCCTGATTGGGCCATGGTGGGCCAATCCTAGGGTCCCAAGGGACTTTGCAAGCCATATTAAGGCATTTACTCTTCATCCAGAACAGAAGGGGAGCCACCAAAGCATTGCCAAACAGAAAAGATAAGATTTGATACACTGGTGGGTCTGAGGGGTCAGGAAGAATTATGAAAAGCAGCAAGCCCTTTACTTGGTACATAGATGAACCTGCCTCAACAGTGACCTCATCCTACCTAGCCAGGGCCCCTTCACTAATTCCCTCTGGTAGTCTTTTCCACAATGGGGTATGACTACCACTGGGGTCTCTAGTGATGGTTTTAGTGGAATATGACCAGATGTTTTAAAATAGTACATATTTATTTCAAAAAATAAAACTTGCATATTAAACCCATTATTTCATTGGCTTTATTGTTTAGGGCAAACGAATGAAGTTGATAATCAATTTATTAGCTAAAAATGTGGGGCCTCTTCTCAAGTCAAACTCACCAATTACCTTGAAAATCCCTCCATGCCTTTTTCTGTATATACTAGTACAACTTTCCTGCCTAGAATACCTTTCACACCCCCTGCTATAGAAATTCTAGATCCTCCAAAATTCTATACCAGGAAAGTGGCCTTCAATCAGAGCAGGAGATTGGCATAGTGGTTAAAAGCCAGCACTTATGAGATGTAAAGTTTAGACTCTGGGTGATAATGAGGTGTGAGAGTAAGTTCATTAATTGTAACAAATGCACTACTCTTGTGTGGGATGTTGATAGTGGGCAAGGGGGTATATGGAAACTCTCTGCATCTTCTGTTCATAAAATAAAGTCTATTAAAAAAACAAAAATCGGCCTGGCTGCTGTGGCTCAGTGGTTGAGAGTTGACCTATGAACCAGGAGCTGGAGGTTTGATTCAGGTCAGGGCACATGCCTGGGTTGTGGGATCCCTCCCCAGTAGGGGACCTGCAGAAGGCAGTCAGGCAACTGATCAATGATTCTCTCTCATCATTGATGTTTCTATCTCTCTCTCCCTCTCCCTTCCTCTCTGAAAAGCCAAGGCTTAGAAATTCAATTCTTAGCTAGCTGTGTGACTTTGGACAAGTTACTTAACTTCTCTGGATCTCAATTTCCTCATCTGTTAGATAGGAATAATAGTGCCTACCTTTAGAGGATTATGGTTAGAATGTAATGCCATCATGCATGTAAATGTACTCAGGAGCCCTGGCTGGCGTCGCTCAGTTGGCTGGGTGTTGGGTGTAGTCCAGTGCACTGAAAGGTTGCCAGTTTGATTCTGGTCAGGGCACATTCCCAGGTTGCAGGCTTGATCCCCATCCCCAGTAGGGGCGGTGCAAGAAGTAGCCTATCAATGTTTTCCCTCTAACATCGATGTGTGTCTGTCTCTCTCTGCCTCTCCTTTCCTTTCTCTCTAAAAAATTAATACTCAGTAAATGCCTAGCATACATTAAGCCCTCCTTAAATGTTACCTGTTATTTTCACGAAAACGGGGAGGCAAGAATATGAGAGGACTTTCCCTACTTGTTTATTCATTTTGTAGGTGCTTACAGCTTTTTGGTTGTTTGGGTTTGGAGGCCTGGCTGCCTTTGAGAGGGATCATTCCCATCCACACCGCGGTGAGCTGGTTGGGGGAGGATGCTGGGAATCCACACGGTCCCACGCGGTCCTGAGCAGGATTCCCCGCGGCCAGAGGGTAGTGCGGGGATTGCTCCATCGTCGCCTTAGCAACCTCAACCCCAGGCCCGGAACCGGGTTAGAGAGCCGCACGGTCTCGAAAGCGGGTCTTCCCTGGGGAGCTACGGGGGCCAGGCAGGCGCTGCTCCCCTCCCGCCACATGGTGGCGGCAAAGAGCTGAGCTCCACGTCCCAGCTGGGAGACTCTGGGGAAGCAGTGCGCCATCGGTGGGGCCTCCTGGGCCCTGCTCCCCACCCCTGCCAGGTCAGGTCACCTGCATCCAGGCGGAGAAGACTGCTGGGTCTGAGCTCACCCCAGCTGGGCCCTGGATTCCCTATTCTAGGTCGGGCGTTCCCAGCTCACGTGACGCTCTCCACCCCACGACTGCTCCTGGGGGCGCCCGCTCAGACTCGGCTCCGAGCCCTCCGGGCCAAGACAGACGGCCCGTCCCGCTCCCAAATGCGCCGGCCGGGGAGAAAGGAGGTGGGCGTGAGCTGTGCATCCTCCGCTGCCTCCTACGGCTGCACCTTCCCTAACTTCTCCGAACGCCACGATCCTCGCCGCCCCCAAGCCTTTCTAACGCGGGCCGGGGGAGGTTGATTAGGGTCAGGATTGCAAGGGGGTAGCCCCGCAGACCCCAGAGGCGGACGGAGCACGCGCGGGCACGTGCACGGCCGGGGCCTTGGAGGGGGCGGGGCCCTGGGCTCCGGTTACCTCGGGCCGAGGCGGTACGGGAGGCGCGCGCGGGGTGCTGGGAGCGGGAACGGTGCGGAAATCGGGCTGGGGAGGCGCAGGCCCGGGGGGGCAGGACCGAGGCCTGCCGGGGGCGGGGCGGGGCGGGCACCGGGAAGCGGGTTTAGGAAGAGAGGGGCCGCCTAGACCGGAGAGCTGAAGGGGCTAGTGGGGTTGGACTGGGGTTTGGGGCCCAAATGCGAGAAGGGCCGGGAAGTGAGTGGGGAGGGGGAGGCAGGAACCCCGCCTACTTCCCGGGCCCGGTTCTTGGAATCTGCCAGGAAATCCTGGGACTTGATCGGGGACAGATCTGGAGGCCGTAGACTGTGCAGAGACGGCTGGTGGGCCCCATGTGTCATCGCGCTCACTCCCCGCATTCCAGGAGCTGCTCAGGCTTGTCCCCCGAGTGTCTGAGGACTCGCGGCTCCCGCCGGCCGCAGGCTGCGGGGCGGGCCCACCCTGAGAGCCCCGCAGGCCGCCGCTGTCTCTCCAGAGCCCTTCCTCATCTTCTGTGTCAACAACTGGGGGAGGGGAGAGTCTCCGGGGCCACAGGCGTCGTCTAGAAAAGTCTACAGGCTCCGGTTCCTTTTCTAACCCCTGCCCTCATCGTGGCTCCAGCAAACCTTACTCTCCTTAGGGGTCACCGCAGGGAAGGAGGAGGGAGCGACCTCAGCCGGCTCCTTTCTGTTGCAGTCTTTGCAAGCGAGGACACGACCTTGAGGGCTGAAGACGGGGTGCGGCTAACCCCTCCCTCCCAGCCCAATAGCTGGCTGGAGCTCAGGCTGCAGAGATAGACTGAGGTTCGGGGAGTCTTGGAGTCCATTGCCGTCGGCCGTGCTTGTTCTGCTGACGGGACCTGGGAAACCCTCCCTGCCTGCTTTCCCCCCTTAAAATTTTCCTTTTCCATCAAAGTAGTTCATGCGTCTTATTTAAAAAGTTAAGCCTTAAAAAATAGATTTAAAAAATGAAAAACCCTCATCTTCACTGCCGAGATAGCTAAGGTGTTGAGTATCCTCCCAGCACTTCTTTAGTTTATTTATATCTTTAACATTTAAATATACATATAAAAGGGTCACACTACACATTTCATCTTGCAACTTGCTCTACTGTGGACATTTTTCATGTCACTATTTATAGAAATACCTTATTTTTAACAAGTTTCTAATATTCCAGAATATAGGTACCGCAGAATTCATCTAGCCCTCTACTGATAAATAGTTTGTGCCTGTGTTTATAATAATCCTTATGGTGTTTTATTTTAAATGAAAAATATGTGCTTTTTTGTAGACATTTGTTAAAATCTTGATAAAGGCAAAAATATTGATAAAGACAAAATTCACCATGTTCCCATCAACTGAGACACCTCCTTCATTTTGTCAGTTATACTTTATGGAAAACTATGTCAAATACCAGGCTCAGTAATTCACGGAACAGCAACCTGAGGTTTGGAGAAATATCTCCAATGAGGCCTGCCCAAGGTCACACAACTAGAGAGCGGCAGAGCCAGGACCTGGGCCCAACTTGATCTGATTCAAAGCTCTGCTGGCCGCTTGCGGTTAACATGGAGGTGTATTTCCTTCCAATGTTTTTTTTCTATGCAACAGGACAAAAATACTCACATGTAAATATTCATGGCTTTTCCTGCTTCCCAGACTTAGCTAAGGAGTCTGTAAGGAGAGCAGAGGGAGAGGAACAAACCTCAGCAAAAGGGTGCAGTGACTGGAGGAATTTCCTCCCAGTCCCACTCAGGAAAAGCGAATGCTTAGAGAGGGGAGGGGAGTGAGCTGGTAGTCTGGATGGTCAGGAATTGGAGGGAAAAGGAGTTTGGGGAGCTACTCCAATAGCGTGGAACTTTGAGGAAGAAAGAAGATTTAGGAGGATTTTGAAAGGATGTCTTGCTGTGAGGTATGCTGTGTAAAATCCCTCCAGGGACCTTCGTTTCCTGTCAGTGCTTTTTGGAGTTAGATCGATTTCTTTTGGGGGAAGAGGGAGCAAAAATAAGACCAGCTTTATTCGGGTTCGCATACATTTTGTATAATAGTTTTACTTTTACGAAATGACAGCCTCTCTGCCCTTGCTCACGGAAACCTTCCCCCGGAGAAGACCTGCCTTTCCCCAGTCTTTCTGTTTCCTCCTTCCGCTAAGCTCCGCCTCTTACCCCTCCTATTGGCCCCAGGTCTTTGCAAGGATAGCCCAAATTAGGACGTGGTGATCTGGTAGGCCACATTAAGAGGGACTTTTGTTATCACCAGAATCTCTTTCATTACAAGAAACTCTCGGGTTTGTTGGTTTTCTAAATCTCTTGGTGTCAAGCTGAGGACTGTGCACTGGCTACTAATCCCAGGGGAGGTCTCTGAAACCTTCTAACCCATTGCATCTTGTTATCTGAGTCACCAAGGAAAACACTGGTAGTCAAGCACTGGATGGAACAATACTCCAGCTATTTGCAACCCTTTTCATCCCATGGCACACAAAACCTAATTACTAAAATTCTGCGGCACACCAAAAAAATATATTTTTTGCAGATCTGGCAAAAAACAAAAGGTATAGTTTTGCTTCGTTCATACCAGATGGCTATTGTTGTGTTGGCTCTTGTCATTTTTTTTTTTTTTTTTTTGGCTCTTGTCATTTTTTAATTTGATAATCTAAGGGATAAGAGGTCCGTGCCTATGACTAAATAGTCAGGTCTTGCATGTTTTAAAAATTCTTGGAGCGCACTAGTTTGCCTGACACAGCACACGGGTTGAAAATCGCTGCTTTACTCACATAGAGAAGAGACAGAGCAAGATCAGCTTCAGGTCCCGCCAGTGTGCTCGGTGGTTGAGCATCGACCTATGAATCAGGAGGTCAGTGTTTTATTTCTAGTCGGGGCGTGCAGGAGGCAGCTGATCGATGATTCTCTCTCATCACGGATGTTTCTAGCCCGGTCTTCCTCTCCCTTCCTCTCTGAAATCAATAATATATGTAAGATTAGCTTCTTGGGCGTTGGTCCCTCATGGCCAGCAGCTCTCTCCCAGTGGCTAACAGAGCAATTTGCCGATGCTCACCTTTTTCCTGCCACAGTGGAAGGACCAACTTTGTCATCTCCCGGAGAATAAATGTAGCATTGGGGTTGGCCAGATACTGTATGACTGACGCACATGCTTTAAGCAGAAACAAAAGAATACCCATTGCACCTACAAAACAAGGAAAGATATTCCCACACACAGAGTCCAGCACAGGTTGCATGGACTCTATCTTTTGGTTAGGGAGTGTTACAGGCCCAGGGCCCACTCCTAGGCAGCAGAGTGAGTCGCCGGGGAGGAGGGGGGGGGTGTTGGGGGGGTGGGCAGGGTCAAAGGACTGTTGACGTGAAACTGCCCTTCTAGGCTAGCATCATTCTTGTTTTCCTCTCTGCTTTGGATACTAAAAAGCTTTGAACTTTTCCATTTCTTGATCTCTATTTTTCTCTTTGTTCCAATTTTCATAATTATTTTTACCCTTAGAAAACGTTTTATTATGGAAAATTCCAAACATACATAAAAGTAGAGTGAATATAATCCATTGTCCTGTACCTGTCACCTGTCTTCAATAAGTATCAACATATGCCAATCTTGTTTCATCTACCCCCCCCAATTTTCCCGGTCTGGAGTATCATAATGCTAATCCCAAACATGATATCATTTCACCCAAACTATTTCATCATATATCTTTAACAGGGCTTTTTCCAACGTAACTATCATGCTCTAAAATTAACAGAGTTCCCAAAAGTCATTTAATACCTAGTTTATGTTCAAGTTTCTTTAATAATTTGGTTCGTTTCAATCAGGATTCAAATAAGATTTACACATTTCATTCAGTTGATATGTCTTCAAGTGCCTTTTAATCTGTAACAGTTCCACTTTTCTTTCTTTATGCAGGCTATTTATTTGTAAAAGAAATCAAAGCACGTGTCTTGTAAAGGTTCCCATACCAGGAGATTGGGCTGACTGCTTTCTTTTTTTTTTTTTTTTTTTGGTTGTTCCACTTATACATTTATTGGTTGATTCTTTTTTTTTCTTTTTCTTTTTTAATTTCTTTATTGATTAAGGTGTCACATATTTGTCCTCATCCCCCCATTGGGCTGACTGCTTTCTGATGGGGTAGTTTACTTGTTCTTCTGTCCCTTGTATTTCCAGTATACTGAAAGTTAGACCTAGAGGCTTGATTAGACTCCGGTGTAATATTTTTGGCAAGAATATCTTATAAGATTAGTGCTATGTATTTATTATAACATTACATCTGGAGGCATATAATATTTCATTGAAACATTTTTACTGATTGATCCATGGGTTCAGGGCTCTTAGCCAGCTCTCTTCATTATAAAGTTCTCCTTCAACTTTTTATTGATTTTTAGCACCCACTAATGATCCATTATTTTTAAAAATATATATTTTATTGATTTTTTACAGAGAGAAAGAGAGAGGGATAGAGAGTTAGAAACATCGATGAGAGAGAAACATCAATCAGCTGCCTCCTGCACACCCCCTACTTACTGGGGATGTGCCCGCAACCAAGGTACATGCCCCTGACCAGAATCAAACCTGGGACCCTTGAATCCACAGGCCGACGCTCTATCCACTGAGCCAAACTGGTTAGGGCTGATCCATTATTTCAGTAGGTGTTACAAAAATGGTAATTTTCTAATTCTGTCACTTTCTGCATTCATTAGTTGGAATTCTATAAAAAAGAACTTTTCCTCATTCATTATTTTATTTTTCTGAAATAATTTATATAAGAAAGACAGGATAAATACTTGATTCCTCTTATGTATTTTTATAATTTTCCTGAACTCCTTTGTGAAACAAGGTGTTAAAAAGGGGAGGGGGAGCTGAAACCGGTTTGGCTCAGTGGATAGAGCATCGGCCTGCAGACTCAAGGGTCCCAGGTTCAATTCCGGTCAAGGGCATGTACCTTGGTTGTGGGCACATCCCCAGTAGGGGGTGTGCAAGAGGCAGCTGATTGATGTTTATCTCTCATTGATGTTTCTAACTCTCTATCTCTCTCCCTTCCTCTCTGTAAAAAATCAATAAAATATATTTTTAAAAAAATAAAATAAAATAAAAAGGGGAGGGGGGGGCGTGCCCTAACTGGTTTGGCTCAGTGGATAGAGCGTCGGCCTTTGGACTGAAGGGTCCCAGGTTCGATTCCAGTCAAGGGCATGTACCTTGGTTGCGGGCACATCCCCAGTAGGGGGTGTGCAGGAGGCAGCTGATCGATGTTTCTCTCTCATTGATGTTTCTAACTCTCTATTCCTTTCCCTTCCTCTCTGTAAAAAAAAAAAAAATCAATAAAATATATTTAAAAAAAACAAAAGGGGAGGGCGGAAGGGGAGAGAGGCAGGCAGAGCAGTAGAATGGAAAGAGCACAGGTCCTGGATTCAGACAGAATCCTGACTCCATCACTGATTACTTGTGAGACCTTGGGCAATCCTTCTGGGCCTCAGTCTCTTTAATTGCAAATTGGGGAAATTGACCCCCAACTTGCCCAGAAGTTGAGTAGAATCATTTCCAGGCCTAGATCAAGCAGTTCCTTGTACAGGAAATAAAATGTATTCATTGTAGGAAATTTAAAGGATGCAAGTAACACAAAAAAGGGACTTTATGCCTTGTAAAAAGCATCTAGTACATGCCCGGCATATAGTAGGTATTTTTTTGTTGTTATTAATACTCACCCAAGGATATTTTTTCAATTACTTTTAGAGAGAGTGGAAGGGATGGGGAGAGACAGAGAGAGAGAAACATGGATGTGAGATATATCTATTGGTTGCCTCACGCATATACCTCAACAAAGGCCCAGCATCGAGCCTACAACTGAGGTACATGCCTTTGACCAGAATCGAACCCGGGACCCTTCAGTCCTTGGCCGCGCTCTAACCACTGAGCAAACTGGCTAGGACTGTACGTGTTTTTGATCACTCCCGTTTGGCTCTCAGGCTGCCCTATGTCAGCAACCTTCTGGAGGAGTGCAGATTTCGCCAGAATGACTCCAGCCTCAGTCCAAGAAATCCCTAAGAAGAATGAGAGGGAGTGAGAGGGAGGGAACAGGAGGTGGATTCCTCTGGTCTCATGTCAAGAGCTTATGAACTGAGGTTAGACAGACCTGCCACCAACTTGCAGTGGGATCCTGGGAAAGTCACCTAACCTCCTGGGAAAGTCACCTGAGCTACAGTTTCTCACCTGCAAGATGGAGGTTGTCAAGACTGACCTGCCAGCCCAGCTGGTTTGGCTCAGTGGATAGACCATTGGGGTCCCGGGTTCGATTCTGGTCCAGGGCACGTACCTTGGTGGCAGGCTTGATCCTGGGCCCCGGTTGGGGCACCTGCGGGAGGCAACCAATCAAAGTATTTCTCTCACATCAATATTTCTCTCTCTCTCCTCCTTCTTTCCACTCTCTAAAATTCAATGGAAAAATATCCTCAGGTGAGGATTAACAACAACAACAACAAGACTAAGCTGCCAGAGTTGTTGGGAGGACCACATGGAGTTGTTGGGAGGACCACATGGAGTTGTTGGGAGGACCACATGGAGTTGTTGGGAGGACCGCGTGAGAAGTGGGTCTAGAAATGCCCACCTCAGTGACAGCCCATGGGAGGTGCTCAGGAAATGGGAGTTAGCTTGATCTGAGTGAGAATTCACTTTCTGAGCTCCCATCAGCTGTAAAGTCACTCCCAATTGTCTCCTGTCACTTACGGGCTGTGTGAGGCCTGGCTTCGAGCCCAGCTTTGTCATAAAAGTGCTGCCCTAGCCGGTTCGGCTCAGTGGATAGAGCGTCGGCCTGCGAACTGAAAGGTCCCAGGTTCCATTCTGGTCAATGGCACATGCCCGGGTTGTGGGCTCGATCCCTAGTGGGGGACTTGCAGGAGGCAGCCGATTCATGATTCTCGCTCATCATGGATATTTCTATCTCACTCTTCCTTCCTCTCTGAAGTCAATAAAAAAATATATTTTTTATAATAGTGCTATTGAGTAGGGTAAGCCTCTTCCTCCCTGAGACTTGGATTCCTCCATCTGTGAAATGGTCAGATTAGGGGTCCAAATCCAAATGCCCCCAGGAGGAGCCAGGTAACAAGTGAGTGAAATGGGTGAGGAGCTGAGACAGGAGGGGGTGGTGGGGATATGATGAGCATGCCTTATCTAAGAGAGGCTGCCACTCCATTGCAAAACAGGAATTCGAGCCTAGGTGTAATGGCAAGTTATATGAAATATTTAGTGACCTGTACGGACCAAACAAAATAAATGTAAAGCAGGGCTAAGAGCATGGGCACTAAAGTAGGAGTTCATGTGCCAGCTCTACCACTTAATAACTGTGTGTCCTTGAACAAATCATTTAGCCTCTCTGCACCTCACTTTTCTTATCTGTAAAATGGGAGTAATTATTGTAGCTACTTCACAGGGTTGTTGTGAGGATTAAATGAGCAAGGATGGGACTAGGGTGAGAGGTTAATAGAATGAGGTTAATGAGGGTGCATTTGGGTGCAAAACTTAAGAGGGCACCAAAAAATCTCAACATTCAAGATAATTAACATTTTCATGTAATATTTTATTTTTTCATGTAATATTTTAAAAAGTGAAAAGTAATAAAATAAAATAAAAAGTGGTTCTTGCCCTAACCGGTTTGGCTCAGTGGATAGAGCGTCGGCCTGCGGACTGAAGGATCTCAGGTTCGATTCCAGTCAAGGGCATGTACCTGGGTTGCAGGCACATCCCCAGTAGGCGGTGTGCAGGAGGCAGCTGATCGATGTTTCTCTCTCATCGATGTTTCTAACTCTCTCTCCCTCTCCCTTCCTCTCTGTAAAAAATCAATAAAAAATAAATGATTAAAAAAAAAAAAAAGGTGGTTCTTTCTTTTGGGAGCCTTACCTTTCCCCTTCTGCCCCCACCACCTCCCCATCCCACACATTACCTCTGCCTTTCTCTCTAAACTCCAAGGGCCCTTCTTTTGCTTCTGTAAACTGTTTCCGGAGCCTACGCAGCCCAATTGGCTAACTTCTACCTCTGTCACTTTCTAAACAAACTTCCTCTTATAATTTGAAAAAAAAAGTTATGCCTAAGAAATATCCATGATGAACAAAAAATACCAACATTCTGAAGAAAGACAAAATCTGACCTTACACTGACGTGGCCTAACAACTTCACGCTAGTCCTGGCCCTGTGGAATTCTGTCTATATATGTTTTTAAAATATATTTTATTGATGTATGAAATATTTTAAAATGAGATGATACACAAGGAGAACCCCATCCCACCGCCAGGCTCAGAGGTTCAAGGATAAGAGAGAGAAAGCATTTGACTTTGTTCACTGCCATATCCCCAGCACCCACAATGGTGCCTCACACATGGTGGGATATTAATATCTGCTGAATGAAGAAAAAAAGAGAGAGAGAGAGATGAAACATGCTGAACCTTAGAACAGTGCCTGACACCAAGTAGGTGCTAATAAAATAACAATAATTATGAGTGAGAAGATGATGGCATTGGGTCCTATTCTGTCTTCAGGCCAATGGCAAACCTAGTGTATTTGACACACAGAACAGATCATTTTTTAATGATCCCAACATGACAGAATTATCTTCAATAATAATCATGAAATAAAACAAAGTAAAAATAATGGCCCTGGCCAGGTGGCTTAGTTGATTGGAGTGTTGTCCTATATACCTAAAGATTACAGATTTGATCCCAGCTTTTGGTGCATATGAGAGGCAACCGATCAATGTTTCTTTCTCACATCAATGTTTCTCTCTCTCTCTCCCTTCCTCCCTTTCTAAAATAAATAATTTAAAAAAATCCTCTGGGGGGGGGGGGGTTTAAAAAAAATGGTCAGAGAAAAATACATTAAAATTTTTTTTATTGAATGTCACATAAATACTCCTTCATATATACACTTCCTATATATATATTTAGACCAATAATTTTTTAAATTTTTATTGTTTGATTTTATTTATTTTTTATAAATATATATATTTTATTGATTTCAGAGAGGGAGAAGGAGAGATAGAAATGTGAATGATGAGAGAGAATCATTGATTGGCTGCCTCCTGCACGCCCCCTACTGGGGATCGAGGCCCACAACCTGGGCATGTGCCCTTGACCAGAAACGAACCTGGGACCCTTCAGTCCGCAGGCTGACGCTCTGTCCACTGAGCCAAACCGGCCAGGGCTGTTTTTTGATTTTTTAGAGAGAAAGAGAGAAACATCAATTTGTTGTTCCACTTATTTATGCATTCATTGTTTGTTGGTGTATGTGCCCTAACTGGGAATTGAACCCACAATGTTGGGATGATGCTCTAACCAACTGAGCTACCCAACTAGGGCTCCAATAAAATATTTTAAGTAAAATAAAAATTACAGGATAAAGGGGGAAAAATAGACTAATACTTTTTACATTTTTAAAAAAAATATATATTTTATTGATTTTTTACAGAGAGGAAGGGAGAGGGATAGAGAGTAAGAAACATCGATCAGCTGCCTCCTGCACACCCCCTACTGGGTATGTGCCCACAACCAAGGTACATGCCCTTGACTGGTATTGAACCTGGGACCCTTGAGTCCGCAAGCCGACGCTCTATCCACTGAGCCAAACCGGTTAGGGCTACTTTTTTTTTTTTTTTTTTACAAAAAGGCACACACACACACACACACACACAGAAACATTTCCAAAAGAAGCAACTTGACGAGGTCCAGAGAATGATTTGCAGAGAACAAGAGAACTGCAGTAACTCAAGTTTTGTTCCTTTGTTTTACAATCACTGGGCTATCATTGTTGATTTCAGATCTGCTATGTAACTGCAGGAATATGGGGACATGAACACTCCCGAAGTGAGCTTAATGATTCTGACCTGCTGTGAACTCTCCAACTGAAGGCATATATTGGGGCCAATTGTGTAAATGCAGGTTCTCCAAATTAGCTTCCATTTAGAATATATTATTTATTAAAGGTTAGGTGATAAAAATGTCCTCATTTGAAGCTTACATATCCTATCCTATATAATCTATAATAATAAAAGCCTAATATGCTAATTAGACCGGATGTCCTTCCAGATGAAGCCAGGGCTGCGAGGGAAGCCCGGGTCTCAGGTGCCAGAGGGAAGCCGGTGCCAGCAGCCAGGGGAAGGAAGGCCTACTCTTGCATGAATTTTGTGCATTGGCCTCTAGTCCTATATAATAATAGACAAATATGCAAATTGACTGTACCTTCGCTATGCCCACGATTGGCCAGGAGGCGTAGGGGGGTGGGACTCAGGGTGGCCGATTGGGCCAGCGTCTGCGCCATGGCTGTGCTGCGGCACAGAAGGGGCCTCTGGGGCAGCGAGCTCACGTCCCGCCATGGACCATCAAAAGCAGGGGAGCTGGGTGCCTGTCCGCTCAGGCACCAGGCCTTTCAGAAGCCTTTGCCGCGCCAGAGGCTTCTGAAAGGCCTGGTGCACCAGTGGACAGGCACCCAGCTCCCCCGTGATCGGAAGCAAAAGCGTGTAGGGGACCCTACATGTGCATGATTTAATCATGCACTGGGCCTCTAGTCCTATATAATAAAGAGCTAACATGCTAATTAGACTGGACGGCGGACCGACCTTCCGGAATAATCTGCCAGAACGACCAGTGGACAAGGGGGTGGGGCCAGCGAGCCTGCGCTGCCAGGCCAGCCATGGTGGTCCTGGCGCCCCCCCTTCCACAGAGGTGGTGGGAGAGGGGACTGTGTGGCCCCAGATCCCTGGGGAGCGGGCCTAAGCTGGCAGGTGGACATCCCCCAAGGGGTCCCAGACTGCAAGAGGGTGCAGGCTGGGCTGAGGGACCACCCCGAGTGCACAAATTTTTGTGCACTGGGCCTCTAGTATATTATATTCATAAAACTCACAATAATTCTAGCAATTATTTAGAAGTTAGACCAACAGAAAGATCTCTTTAAGAGGATTTTATCACCCACCTTGTTTAGAATTGCCAGAGCATGGTGAAAATAAAAAGCAGACCCACCCAGTTTCATTAATGTTTTTAAATTCTCTACAGACAATGCAGGCCTTATTTCTTGCACATGGAGGATTTGCCACCGTTATCTGATTCACCTCTGCCTCAGGCCACCAGTTTTCTTCCATCTCTGGCTAAGAAAGTCCCAAAGGCCTTTCCAAAGCTGACATTCCTTTACTTTTTATCCTGGCTCTGCAAGCTATTTCAAGGTGTGTGATTCTGGATAAACCAGGTCATTTCTCTAAGTCTCAGTTTCCTCATCCATGAAATGGGAACAACAAACCCAACCCATGCCTTACCCCTTTAAGAGCTCCAGGAGGTAGCATGGAAGAAAACTTTTTATAAAGGAGCCGCACAGGTGCAGGTAAACAGGTGACAGGCCTTGATGACAAAGGTGATGATAACATTCCTTTGAATAGCATACAGGAGTCATTCCTGGATCAAGGATCTGGGAGACGGGAAGGGGAATCCAGTGGGTGCTGGAATTTGCAAGTCACTGGGTGTGACTTTTTCCTTCTAGGAAAAAGGCTAGATCCTCTTGATTTGGAGGCAGGGGGCTGATCACAATGCCCCCAGCTCCTCTGCTGCTGTGCTTTAGCCCACCTGGATGGAGCACTTCCTTTCCAAGGCAGGGGGGCTCAGGCAGAAGCAGGCTGTGAGGAAATGCTGATGCCAGCTGGCACTTGTCCTCAGAAGCACCCTGAAATGCACTTATCTGCTTGTTTACTGACTCCCCAAAGAGAATGTAGGTTCCTCGAGCAGGGGTTGACAAGTTTTTTTTCCCCTAAAGAGCCAGCTAGTAAACACTTTAGGCTTTCCAGACCATATGGTCTCTGTTGCTACTACTCAACTCGGCTGTTGTAGTGTGAAAGCAGCCCTAGACCATACGTAAACGGAGCATGGCTGTGTTCCAATAAAACTTTATTTATGGATACTGAAATTTGAATTTCATACAATTTGCACATCATGAAATAGTCTTCTTTTGATCCCCCCACCCCCAATCATTTAAAGATGTAAAAACCATTCTTAACTCACAGGCGTACAAAAATAATAGCCCAGATTTGGCCCACAGGCCACAGTTCACAACCCCCGGCCCCAATCCTGGAGAACAGGAACCCTCTCTGTCTACTCCTCTGCTGTCTCCCCAGTGCCCAGAACAGTGCCTGGCACACAGCCAGTGTGTATTGATGACCAGCTGCTTCCTCTTCTGTCCCTCTACCTGCAATTCCATTCCCTTCTCTTGCTGCTGCTGTACCCACCTCTATGGCCACCTCCCATCCTCCCTAACCAGTAGCAACAAGCTTCTGCCTCACCCCCAGGCTCCAGGTCAGTGGAGGAGCCGGGGGGTGAGGTCAGTTCTCCAGCAGCCCGGACTGTCCCACCTGTGTGCTCCCGTTCCTCCTCACGGCTTCATCTTGGGCTCATTCTTTACCAGCCTCATGACCACAGTCATGGGAGTTCCTTCAAGCTGAAGCCTTCGCACGTGGTCGTCATCTCCCAACAATGGAGACCCTTCCCAGTGAACTCCACAAGCCCCAGTCTCCAGCCCTCCCCATCCTTTGCAGAGGGAAGAGTTTGGAGGGAAGGGAGAGAGCTTATGATTGTTACCTACCTTTTCTATTGAGTACCTACCAGGTGCCAGATACCACACAGATATTTTATTGCCCAATCTCACTTAAGGCAGCCGGTCCTCCATATCCATGGGTTCTGTATCAGTGGACTCAACCTACTGTGGATCGAAAACATTTGGGAAGTGGGGGAGCCAGCTTTCTCAGTGGTTAGAGCGTCAGCCTGAGTCCTGAAGGGTTGTGGGTTCGATTCTGGTCAAGGGCACATACCTCGTTTGCAGGCTCAATCCACAGCCCTGGTCATGTTTCTCTCTTGGTCTTTCCCCCTCCCTTCCACTCTCTCTAAAAATCAATGGAAAAAATATCCTTGGGTAAGAATTAACAAATACAAACAAAAAAATATTTGGGGGGGAAATGTTACATTGTTGCTGAGTGTACCATGTAGTTAGGCCTACCAATGGTTGTGTCTGTACTGAATTCCTAAACAATACCGTATGACAACTATTTATATTGTATTAGGTATTATAAGTAATCTAGAAATTAGTTAAAGTATACAGGAGGATGTAGGTATATGCAACTACCCTATTTTATATAAGGGACTTGAGAAGCTGCAGATTTTGGTATCTGTGGGGGTCCTAGAATCAATTCTCTGCAGATACTAAGAAATGACTGTACTCAAAACCATCCCTATTTTACAGATTCTCGGAGAGACTAACTAAAATGCTCAGAGTCACACAGCTAGGAAGTGGCAGAGCCAGAATTAGAGCCCAGGTTGGTGTGGTTTCATTCACAAGTATATGTTGTGGGCTTGAAATATGTCAGATGTATCCAGGAATACAGCAGTAAACAAAATATGTAAGTCCTGTTTCATGGAACTTGGTTCTAGTGGGAGGAACAAACAATAAACAGGTAAATAGATGATATGATTGCTGGTAAAGAGGCTTGCCATGAAAGGAAGATAACATAGGTAATACCATTACTGGGGAACTATTTTAGATAAGGTCGGCCCTTTCCCAAGAGGTGTGAATTTGAGCAGAAGTGAATGAGGTGAGAGAATGAGCCCTCATGAGAGTTGGAGAAAAGGATGTTCCAGGTGGAGGGCACAGCAGGAGCAAAAGCCTGAGGTGAGAGGCACCTGGCATGTCAATGAGCTACAAGAATGCCTGCTGGCCCAGGGCAGTGAGTGAGTGGTAGGAGAGGAGATGCCAGAAGGAGCAGGGGACCAGGTCCTGTGGGCTTTGCAGGCTGGCAAAGATTTTGGCTTTTGTTTGAAGTGTGATGGGGGAGCCACAGGAGGGTTTCAACCAAGGGAGTGCTGTCACATCCATCCCTCAGACCTGGATGAGGCAAACAAGAGACTCCACCCCCTCACCTTTTCATCACTGCGGACTGTCTGTAAACTGAGTACCCCTGCACCCCCTTCTGGGCTCCCCTGGTAGTGAAGTGATTGAGTCTGAGACAATTGGGTTCCCATCCCAGCTGCAATACTCACTAGCTGTCTGATCACAGGCAATCCCACCCATCTTGGAGCCTCAGTTTTCTCATCTGGAAAATGGGAACAATAATTTGTCTCATGATATTGTTGGGATGATTTGCTGAGCTCTTGCTTGTAAAACAGTCAGCCAGAGGCAGGTCACATAATTCTCTCTCAATAAGCCCTCATAGTTGGTGATGATGATTATTATTTAAGTACTTAGCCAAGTTTTGGCACTTTGTAATTACTTGTGAAAGGTAACTACCATTATGATTATTCCCCTCATCCTGTTCCACCTGCTGTCAGGAGACACATGTGCCAAGACCCTCCTCTACATGAAAGATCAAGAAAGAATAGCCCGTTTAGCCAAAACCGGTTTGGCTCAGTGGCTAGAGCGTCGGCCTGCGGACTGAGAGGTCCCAGGTTCGATTCCGGTCAAGGGCATGTACCTTGGTTGCGGGCACATCCCCAGTGGGGGGCGTGCAGGAGGCAGCTGGTCGATGTTTCTCTCTCATCGATGTTTCTAGCTCTCTATCCCTCTCCCTTCCTCTCTGTAAGAAATCAATAAAATATATTAAAAAAAAAAAAAAGAATAGCCCGTTTGGCTCAGTGGATAGAGCATTGGCCTACAGATTGAAGGGTCCTGGGTTCGACTCTAGTCAAGGGCACATGCCAGGGTTGCGGGCTTGATCCCCAGGAGGGGCATGCAGGAGGCAGCTGATCAATGATACTCTCTCATCACTGATGTTTCTATCTCTCTCCCTTTCCCTCCCTCTCTGAAATCAATAAAAATATATTTAAAAAAATAATAATGACAGACCCTTTCCCCAGGAACTTGTGCTCTAGAACATTATAGTAAGCACATGCCCAGACTGCAGTAGAGGGACCCAAAACCCAGCCCTTAGCCACTGTGAGTACATCCCCCACTCTGTGCCAGAATGACGTCTTCAACAGGATACAGAATAATAACCTCATTTGTGTCCAGCAAAGCCCTTTTACACTCATGAGTCACTCATTTAACAAACACCTCAAGTGACTGCCCAGAACAGCCCATTCTAACCCCATTATTAATAATAATACTAGCTAGAATTTGTCAACTACTCAGTGTAGTATTTCAGAACATGGGGTTAAATTGCCTGGGTCTGAGGCCTAGATTTACAATTCCATGGCTAGGTGATGTTGGACATTTCACTTAGCTTTTTTGAGTACCTACTATGTGCCAGCTGTCTGGAAAACAATGAAGAGCCAAGAAAACATGACTGCTGCCCTCTCAGAGCTTACTGTCTAATTAAAGAGCCAGATGTTAATCAAATCACATAAACACACATAAAAGTACAATTTTAAGAAATGCTAAAGAGAAGTATCCATTGCTATGAATGTATATAACAGGGAGGTAAGGGAAGAAATGATTGTGGAGATAAGCTGGCCTGAGGAAGAGGGAAGACAGTTTCAAGTACAAGGAACAGCATGTGCAAAGGCCCTGTGGTTGCAGCCTAGAAAGAAATAGAGAAAACTGTGAGTTCAGACTTCAGGATCAGCACATTGCAAACTGTGGTTTGGTTTCCATAGCTCTCTATTGAGTCACTGCTATCCCTACAACACTTACGGGCAAGCTGACCTGCCCAAGCTCCCCAGGCAGGGCCCAGGTGTGCTCTGGACCTCCTTTTCCAGCATGACCCACTGTCTTTCCAATACCCTTGGGAAAGGAGACACAGGAAGTAAAACATTCATAAGGAAGTACTATCACTACTCAGTCCTTAAATTGAGATGACAGAAAATCCTGTCCTGTGAGAAGGGGAAGAGAGGGCTAGGGGCCCCAGGAAAGGGCCAGACTAAAGGCAAAATCACTCCTGCTTTCCCCTCACTTACTCCACTCCACCCATCCACCCCATCTCCCTGCAGTCATTTGCCCTCAATCTCTGGGTCTCAGTGTCTCTTCCTAAATCTAATTTCAATGTGGCTTGTAGCCAGATATTTGGCATCTGTCTGCAATCTGTTCTGAGCCCTGAGTAGGATTACTAGATTCAGCGAATCGAAACAGAACACCCAGTTAAATGTGAACTTCAGGTAAACAACAACTTTTTAGTCCAGTGGGGGTTGGGGCATCACAGACTAGTTGGGGGTATCGATGAACTGGGTGATACCAACACCTGATGGTAATAATGGCTGCCAACTCTAGTCCTGGCTGCCTCCAGGTTAGATCTTGCTTTTCTCATCAGGGAGGTGGAGCGTGAGTGAATTAGAGAACAAAGTTTGGGCCCAGGGCTGTCTTTCAGCTCTGCCATTTTCCAGCTGTGTAACCTCGAAGGTCCTCAGAGAATGAGATGATTGACTTCTCTGTCTGTTTCTTCTTCTGTACACTGGAGATAATAACAGGGCCAACCTCATAGTGTTGTGAGCATTAAGTGAGGTTATACAGGTGAAGTAACAGTGCCTCGTCCATAATAAATGCTATGTTAGTGTTAGCTGTAATTATTTAACCACACCACACTGAATGTAAACTCCATGAAAGCAGGGGCTTTGTTTTGTTTATTGCTATATCGTCAGCATCTAGAAGTGGGCCTGGTTTACAATACATGCTCAGGAAGGGGGCCTGGCATGTAATATGTAGCCATTAATCTTTTTTTAAAAAATATATTTTATTTATTTTTAACAGAGAGGAAGGGAGAGGGATAGAGAATTAGAAACATTGATGAGAGAGAAACATCGATCAGCCGCCTCCTGCACACCTCCCACTGGGGATGTGCCCACAAGCAAGGCACATGCCCTTGACCGGAATCGAACCCGGGACCTTTCAGTCCACAGGCCGAGGCTCTATCCACTGTGCCAAACCAGCTAGGCTGTCGCCATTAATCTTTATTGAATTAAAATGAATTTAGTCCTTAGCATATTCCTGAACGTTTGGGATTATAATTTCCCTTTTACAGATAAGGAAACAGGTTTAGAGACATAAAACAAGTTTCCCAATGTTAAGGAGGTAGCAGACCTGGGATCCAAGTCCAGATTTGTTGGGTTCCTAAAGCTTTTTTGCTAAAAACTCAATTCACTTCAACAGCTACCCTGGGAACAAGGAATAAGGGGAGCTCTGGATTTAGGAGAAATTCTCATCCACTTTGATTTTTGAAACTCTTAAACTGTTCTAGACTTGCTGTGTAATTTTGGGCAAGTCATTTCATCTTTCTGAGCCTGTCAACTAGGTGGTGGAGAGATTCAAGGAAATCACACGTTGGTGGAGGCTAGTTCACAGAAAGCTTTTATTTTTTAGAAGGCTTTTTAAAAAAGAGCTTTTAAGTTGATTTTTAGAGAGTGAGGGAGAAGGAGGGGGAGAAGAAGAGGGAGAGAAACATCAATGTGAGAGCAAAACATCAGTTGGCTGCTGGCAACCCAGGCATGTGCCCTGATCTGAATCAAGCCTGAAACCTTTTGGTTGGTGTACAGTATGTATGATGGATGCCCAACCAATTGAGCCACACCAGCCAGGGCCACAGAAGGCTTTTGACAAACAATCCTTTCCATCCCCCAGCCTTAGAACAGTTTTGCAAGTAAATGGCCATTCTTCCCCACCCATGAACCTGCAAGCTCATCCCTCCACTAGCCCGCATGTGAATAATTCTCACCACACCTGGACCCCTAACACTTCTTTAGATGGAGGCTGAATCCTCCCTGGCTTTTACTCCAAGTGCATCCAAGTGTCGGTCCAGGTCCATCCTGGAAGCCTGGTCCGTGTCCTCAGAGGGGGAGCGACTCCAAACCAGCCCAGATCTGGGCCTACAGCTGGAGAGATTCTGGGAAGACTGGGCTTGAAATGAGCCCCTCCCCCGTCCAGTACAGGTTGCAAAAAATGTGTCTTAAGAAATCACTCCGGGGGCACTGTGGGTTCTGATGGTGGTGACGGTGTTGGAACTTACCTGGAGTTGGATCGCTGAGATCCCCAGGGGATCCAATGTTGACTTCCGGAAGGGGATCCCTAGGGCCTCCTGAGGGGGGTGGGAGAGTTCATGGGACTTGGGCCCAGGCTCCTTTCCAGCTTCTGCCAGGGTCAGGCCCCGGGCTTTCTGTGTGCGTGTGCGTGTGCGTGTGCGTGGGGGCGGTGTGGGTGGGAACAGGAGGGAATCCCCTGTAAGGTGAAGGAACATAGAGATTCTGAACAAGGTGAAGCGGGGAGATAGCCGTGGACCTGGCGGGGCCAGGGCGGGGTGCGGGAGGGAGGCTTGAGGGGGGTTAGGGAGGTGGGACAAGGTTCGGGAGGGAGGAGCCAGGAAGGCTTTTTCTAGGCGGAGCGGACCGCCGGGCAGGGGCTCGCGGTGGAGGCGGGGCCAGCGCGCCCGCACGGCCGGGGCGGGGGTCCGCGCCGGGAATGCCGCCCGCAGGGGCGGGGCTTCTTCGGCCCCGCCCCTCGCGCAGGTAGCCAATGGACGCGGCGGCGCCGGGTGACGGAGGGAGCCGAAGTGCGAGAGCCGCGGCGGCGGCGGCGCGGGCGGCCCTGCCGGAGCGCGAGGGTCTCGGAGCAGGGGCGCGGGGGCGCGGGGGCTCAGAGTCGGGGACCCCGGACCCCGGAGGCGGCGCGGCCAGGGCCGCCGGAGGAGCGCGAACGGCCCGGCGGCGGCGCGATGCCGCTCGCTCAGCTCAAGGAGCCCTGGCCGCTCATGGAGCTGGTGCCGCTGGACCCGGAGGTGAGTGCGCCGGGTGGGGAACCGGCGCCGGCGGCCGACGATCCCGGGTCCCCGCAGAGGCGGGGCAGCTCGCGGCGCTTCTGCAGTGTGGCGGGTGCCCGCGAGGGCGCGAGTGCCCTCCGATCTCTTGCCCCTTCTTCGGCTCCACCCCCCTCTGCCTCGGGTGTGTGTAAGGGAAGGACAGTTCCGCCGAGCGCCGGAGAGGGGATCCGGTGGGCGCCGAGCCCTGGCCTCCCTCAC
Organism: Eptesicus fuscus; assembly: GCF_027574615.1. Taxonomy (NCBI): domain Eukaryota; kingdom Metazoa; phylum Chordata; class Mammalia; order Chiroptera; family Vespertilionidae; genus Eptesicus; species Eptesicus fuscus. The sequence goes on from NC_072481.1 coordinate 16,102,099, forward strand.
GCCGCACACCTAGGACCCGTGCCGGGAGCTGTCGGGGCTTCCTCCATTAGCGCAGACGGGCAGGGCCGGGGTGCCCGATGTCCGGGATTCTGTGAGACAAGGATCATGCCCCCCGCCACCCCCCGCTTCTCCTTGACGTCTCCCAGAGCCCTACCCCTCCCCGCTTCTCCGCTGCGGACCCTAGGATTGTCCCTCTTGTCTCTTGGCAGTTCTGGGAGGTGAGGTGACACCGCTGGTCTGGGACTGAAACTCCTGGTTTTCTTTGCCCCCAGGCTAGGGCCAGAGGCCAGCTGTGTCCCCTGCCCCAGATTGTGGAGAAGCGAGTGGAAAAAGCTCTTCGACCTTGTGAAGATTATTCCTGGAGAGGGAGAGGACCTTGGTGCCTGCTACCCTCTGGTGCCCCCTCCCATGGGCAGGGCCCCTGGGCCCCTGGATAGTTTGGCCTCTGCCAGCCTCGCCTCTCCCAGAAGCAGCTCCTGCCCTGCCCTAAGCATGCAGGAGGCCAGCTCTTCCTGTGCCCTTTGACCCCAGGGTCAAGGTCAAGCCCCCGAACCAACAGGTCAAGAAAATTTTCTCTGCAGCCTCAAGTTGGGATGGAGGCAGGTGATACTCCCTTTCCGAAGGAGATGGGGGAGATGTGTAGGGAGGGTGAGAAGACCCCACTGAGCCTGGGAGCCAAGGCGATTTTCCCCTGCCTCGGTTCCCTTCTCTGCCCTCTCTAACCTGGGGCAACCACCAAGGGCCCTGTCTCTCATTCAAGGTGTGCTGCCCCTTTAAAGGGATGGTCATGGCTGACACTGGCTGTTGGAGGGTGGGTGAGGCAGGATTAGGTAAGCAACCTGAAGGCGCAATTTGAAGTAAATTGCTCTGGGATCCCTGCCACAGGGTTTTTACAGGCCCTGCATGCTCTTGGAAGTTCTCTCTTGCTGACTCACCTTACACTGCCCTCTGCATCCCCTATTACTCCTGCCTCACTATCCCCAGGCCTGGGTCACTAGGGTCTGGGGAGGGCGCTCTGAGGTGGATTCCTTTGCCTTGGCATACCCCTGTAACCGAGGCCTCTCTAGAGGTAGGTAGATGGGGAGAGGCCAGGGAGGAACTTAACCCAAGGACTTACCTTGGAGATAGGGAGGGCAGACACCTAGGAGCCTGATTCCCAGTCCAGGGCACAACTTCCTGCTTCCCTTAGGGAATCCTGGGGCAGGGGGCCAGCTTCATCAGGGGGCCAGGTTTTTAATAGGAAACAACTCCGTTTTGAATACTACTGCATTTGAACTCTGTGAAAGGAGAAGACTGGCTTAGTTCCTAGGATTGAGGCAGGAGGTGGGTGGGGGTGAGGGGTGGGGGGTGGGGAAATGATTTCTCCAGGAGCTTTACCTTGGAAATGCTGTGTGACCCTTAGTCAGTCCTTAGCCTCTCTGGGCCTCTGTTTCTTCAGTGGCCAGGGCTGGGTTTTTGCTTCTGCTTCCTGGGTGCAGAGCCCTGGGTACTGCTGCCCATTCTCCCCCTCCCCCACTCCATGGAGGTGCCAGGCAACTGGATGTTATTGTTTGGGTAACAGGAGCCATGGGGCAGCCAGGGCATGGGTTGGGCTGTTCTCACTGGAGAACAGGGCCTCGCTGTTCTTAGCCCAGGTGACATGTAAGCGATACAGCAGCCTGACCTGCAGGTATAGGCACTGCCTCTGGCTCCTGGACGGGAAGGAGATAGACAAGGGGCTGGCGGGATTTGGTAGCGGCCTGGGATCTGGACTGCCCTGCCCTCCCCATGACGCCGCTGAAAATGGGCTGCTGGGAGGCAGGGCCTGGCTCAGGGTGTGGCCCAGGTGGAGCACACTCATTGGAAGTGTGGGTGAGGGTTCTTCCTGGGCCTTCCTTGACTTTGCTGAAGGAAGTAACCTTGTCCCCGGGCCCAGCCCTGCCGGCTACAGAGCTTTACTGTGTGCCGCCCACCCTGCTTCATAATTAATTCTCATGTTTAAATAATTCTCAGAACAACTTCTCAAGGTCGGGAATATAACCCCCATTTTCATATGAGACAACTGAACTCAGAAAGATCGGGCCTATGAATTAATGTCAGAGTTAGTATTAGAACCCAGGTCTCTCAAGTGTGGGGAAGGCTCAAGGATGGGGAACGGTTGGGATCAAACTGGCCCAGGTGGATGGTACTCCGAGAGAGGCTCCGGATGTTGGCAGGCTCTCCTCATCCTGAAAAGCCCCTGTCCAGCCTTTGCCGAGGAGAGACTGTGCCAGCCAGCCCTGGCACCTGGCCCCCAGCCTCCAGCATCGTGCAGGGCTGCCAATGCCGGGCTCTGAACCCAGCTCCTGGGGCTGCTTCCTGCCTGCGGGACACGTGCTGTCTTTGTCCATCTGCTGCCTGGCTTCTCCAGACGCTGCCCTGGGCCCTTCTTCCCAAAACAGAGCTGCTTGAGCGGGAAGGAAGAATGCCTGTTAGAGCCTACCTCTGACTTCTTGGGAAGGGGTACAATGGTTGGGGGCCCTGGGCAACTGTCCCCATGAACAGTGCTCTTTGAGAAAGAGGGAGGAGGGTGGATCTCCATCCTCTTAAGAGGGCCCTTCCTATATCGGACTTTCTTTTTTTTTTTAATCTTCATCCCAGTATATGTTTATATTGATTTGAGAGAGAGAGAAGAGAGAGAGAGAGAGAGAGAGAGAGAGAGAGAGAAAGAGAGAGAAACATTGAGAGAGAGAAACATCGATTGGCTGCCCTCGCCCCCTTCCCCACCCCATATGTATCCCAACCAGGGACTGAACCCGCAACCTAGGTATGACCAGGAATGAAACCCACAACCTTTTGTTATACAGGACGATGCTCCTGAACCAACTGAGCCACCTGGCCGGGGCAGCTGTACCAGATTTTATTTATTTATTTATTTATTTTATTTTTTTAATATATATTTTATTGATTTTTTTACAGAGAGGAAGGGAGAGGGATAGAGAGTTAGAAACATTGGTGAGAGAGAAACATCCATCAGCTGCCTCCTGCACACCCCCTACTGGGGATGTGTCCGCAACCAAGGTACATGCCCTTGACCGGAATTGAACCTGGGACCCTTCGGTCCGCAGGCCGACGCTCTATCCACTGAGCCACACCGGCTAGGGCTGTACCAGACTTTTTATACAAGGTCCTTCATTCAGTATTCTGCAAGATCAGCATCATTGTCCCCTTCCATTCATTCATTCATTCATTCATTCAGAAAATATTTATTGAGCACTTACCATGTGACAAGTACTATTCCAAGCAACAGGATACAGCTGTGTATAAGACAGACCTGCTTTCATGGTATAGATCAGGGGTCCTCAAACTTTTTAAACAGGGGGCCAGTTCACTGTCCCTCAGACCGTTGGAGGGCCGGACTATAGTTTTAAAAAAAAACTATGAACAAATTCCTATGCGCACTGCTAAGTCGGCTGCTAAGCAGGACAGGCAGCTGCATGTGGCCCGCGGGCCGTAGCTTGAGGACCCCTGGTATAGATGAAGGAACTGAGGCCCAGAGAAATGATGTGACAGACCCAAGGTTGGAGTGCGTGGCTGGCAGAGCTAGGATTAGCAGCTGTATCTTTGTGGCTGCAGAGCTGTGTTCTTCCTGCCATCCATGCAGCAGTCAGGTCCGGACAAATGAACCCTGTCTTCCCTGTGTGGACCCTGGCTCTGAGGGGGAAGATCACCTGTGGTCTTTTTTGTATTCCTAGTCTTTTCTCCAGGGCTGCCATTCCCTTCTAGAGACTTTATGTATCAGCTCTTACAGATGTGGGGTTCCATGAGGATGCACCCAGGCCAGAGACCCTGGGACTGGAGGCAGCCACACAGGGCCTGTGGGTCCCCTGAAGCACCCAGGTCACTGCTCAGTAAGCCCACACCTCTAGGCACACCCACTGCCTCCTCCCTTCCCTCATTTGGGAGGGGACTTAGGGTTATGGCCCCATGTCTGTTGCCTGCTAACTGAGGGACCTCAGGTGGGTCCCTTCACTCTCTGAGCCTTGTCTGGAAAATGGGAGTAGCAGAGCCTACTCTGGCCTCCCTGCTCTCTTTGCTGGGTTGAGCTTTTATCTGACATACTACATGTTGCACCTTGAGCTGGGTGTCAGGGATATGATGACAGACAATCCAGGGCTCCTTCCTGAGTTAACCTGCAGCTTCCTCAGTGCTGCGGGATGTGGAGGAGAAAGGAAAGCACTCAAGGCTGTGTGGACAGAAGAGATGGTATTTGAAGTGAGTCCTGGAAGAAGACCAGGACTTTGCCAAAGTGACAAGGCAGGAAAGGTTTCCTTTGTACAAGAAGTGAGCCATCATGCAAATGCTTAGCAATATGAAGTAAGCTGGCCTGTTCGGGTCTCAGGTCACTCCGTTTAGCTTCAGAATAATCATGACTATTGTTTATGGACCCAGTACATGCCTGCCAGGTATAGATATTTATAGACTATTTTGCTTGCTTCTTACAGCCACCTGATGTGGTATATTACTCTTATCCCCATTTCACAGATGAGGATTGAAGCCCTATGAAATGAAGTAACCTCAGGGTGATGTAGGTGGTACGGAATACAGAATTTGAACCCACAAGGTTAGGTTCCAGAGCCCATGTTCTTTTTTTTTTTTTTTCCCTAAATATATTTTTATTGATTTCATAGAGGAAGAGAGAGAGGGAGAAACATCAATGATGACAGAGAATCCTGCATGCCCCACACTGGGGATCGAGCCCACGACCCAGGCATGTGCCCTGATCGGGAATCGAACCGTGACCTCCTGGTTCATAGGTCGACACTCAACCAACCACTGAGCCATGCTGGCCAGGCCTAAACCCATGTTCTTAATCACTTGTGTTGGGTTGTTGAAAATGATAGCCTTGAATGCCATGCCAGGGAGCTGGGACTGTATTGTGCAGGCAGTGGGAAGACATGGAAGGGTTTGGGGCCTGATACATAGCAGGTTCTCAATAAGTAGTGAGTGAGTGGCCGAGGAAATTAATGGCTCAAGTGCAATGATCACAGTTGAGTTTTAGGAAGGATGAAGGTTTGAATGGGGGAAGGCTGGGGCAAGGGGCTGGTGTGTAGGCTGTTGAGACCATCTGTGGGAATTCTATCAAGAGTCTAGACTTGGGGTGTGTGTTGGGGGGAAATGGTAAGATATGTACACATATAATACCTCAATTAAATAAATAAATAAATGAATTAAAAAAAAAAAAGAGTCTAGACTGCTGGGTGAAGTGGAGCTCAAGCTACAGATGCATCCTGCCTCCCCCTAGGCCCTGATCAACCTGGCCCTTCTCCCCAGGCTGCTGAGAGATGACAGCATGTGTGTGTGTGTGTGTGTGTGTGTGTGTGTGTGTGTGTGTGTGTGGAGGGGCCTGCAGAACACTGGCCCTGGGGAGGATTAGGGGCATTAAAGGGGCTCGGGGCAGGATGTCCTGGAAGCAGCGGAGGGAAGCTGTTCCAGGGGCAGGGAGATTATGTAATGGGCAGAACACAGCTGTGCCTGCTGCTGCCAAGCAAAGCCACAGCTGCCCTGTGGACCCAGCCTCTGGCTCCAAAGTCCTGCCGTGCCCTAGGCTGGGTCTTCCTAGCTGTTAGGAGCCTCTGTCTACCTCACCACACTCTTGCTGTGCAAGGAAGAGTGGGGACAGCTCCATTCAGCTCCCCAAGTTCCAGATAAAATCAATCACCTCGTATCATAGGCTGGGCTGGGTTTGGTGTACTCTAGGGCCATGGTCGGCAAACTGCGGTTCGCGAGCCACATGCGGCTCTTTGGCCCCTTGAGTGTGGCTCTTCCACAAAATACCACGGCCTGGGCGAGTCTATTTTAAAGAAGTGGCGTTAGAAGAAGTTTAAGTTTAAAAATTTTGGCTCTCAAAAGAAATTTTAATCGTTGTACTGTTTTGTTTTAATATATTTTATTGATTTTTACAGAGAGGAAGGGAGAGGGATAGAGAGTCAGAAACATCGATGAGAGAGAGACATCGATCAGCTGCCTCCTGCACAATCCCCACTGGGGATGTGCCCGCAACCAAGGTACATGCCCTTGACCGGAATCGAACCCGGGACCCTTCAGTCCACAGGCCAACGCTCCATCCACCGAGCCAAACCGGTTTCGGCTCAATCATTGTACTGTTGATATTTGGCTCTGTTGACTAATGAGTTTGCCGACCACTGCTCTAGGGCAAGCATGTCAAACTCATTTATTTAAATAAAACGAGGCATGCGGCCCGTTGGCTGCGAGTTCGACATGCTTGCCCTAGGGTAAATGTGCCCACCTAAGTGTGAAGTCTGGGGACTGGAAAAAGCAGGACTGCCCAGAGATTGGCTCCAGTGTCCACCCTCTGCAGGAAGTTCCCTGCCTGGGATGTGAGCTGCTCTTTTTTTTTTAAAATATATTTTTATTGAGTTTTTACAGAGAAGAAGAGAGAGGGATAGAGAGTTAGAAACATCGATAAGCTGCCTCTTGCACACCCCCTACTGGGGATGTGCCCGCAACCAAGGTACATGCCCTTGACCGGAATCGAACCTGGGACCCTTGAGTCCGAAGGCCGACGCTCTATCCACTGAGCCAAACCGGTTTCGGCTGAGCTGCTCTTTAATAAACCTCTTTTGAGCGTCTCCTGGGTGTCAGAGACCAAAATTTGAATCCCCACTTACCAGTTCTGTGACCTTAGGTGTCATTACTAGGCCCCTTGGCCTCAGTTTTTCCTCTGCCAAATGGGGTTAGGGCTGAAGATTTAATGATGCCACAGGTGTGAGGCACTGAGCCCAGTGCCTGACATGCGGGAGGGGCTCGGAAGAGAGCAGCTGTTAGCACGGAGCCCTAATCTCTGCCCTCCTGGCACTCCCATTTATTCGTAAGGGCAGGCGTGTGTGTAAATAGTCTCTGCAGCCCAGCTGGTGTGGCTCAGTGGTTGAGCATCAACCTTTGAACCATGAGGCCATGCTTCGATTCCCCGTTAGGGCACATGCCTGGGTTGTGAGTCCCATCTCCAGTGGGGGACGTGCAGAAGGCAGGCGATTGATGATTCTCTATCATCATTGATGTGTCTATCTCTTTCTCCCGCTCCCTTCCTCTTAGGAATCAATAACAATATTTTAAAAAGATAGACCCTGCAATGTGACAAGTGGTACAATGAAGGAATGCGGGGGCAGAGTGGGCCAGCAGTGATTCTGCCTGGCAGGATAGGGGTCTCAGAGGGGGCAAGGCCAGAGTAGCCACCGTCTCTGGGCTGGATACTTTCCCAGACTTTGTCTCTTTCTACCCTTGCAGCACCTCTGGGAAGTGGCTGTAACTACCCTCATGTTACAAATCAGGAAACGGAGGCTGCTTGCAGTTGGTACAAAGTTATACAGTTTGTCTCTGGCAGAACTGGCGTTGGGAGGAGATGACATCTAATCTGGGCCTTCAGAGATAGATGTTTGCCGGCAGAGAGTTGAGGGAGAGAGTTTCGAGAAATGCACTGCCTGGATGGTGAGAGGCTGTTGCAGGAGGGCTTGGCACCTGTGCTCTCACTGTGCAACGGGAGTTGGGAGACCCATTCAGAGCTCCTGCCCCACCTCCATGTCCTCCCTAGCTATTCGAAACAGCCAAGGATGGGGGGACCCACGGGTCTGTCTCTGCTCTGTCCCACGCTGATCAACTCTGACAATGTTCCGTAATCTCTCTTCTCTCTTCCAGAATGGACAGGCACCTGGGGAAGAAGCTGGCCTTCAGTCATCCAAGGTGAGGGCCAGGGCTGGCATCCTGGGCCAAGTTCTGTGAGGGGAGCACTGTTTGCCTGGCCATGGAGGAGGCGGTGGGAGGCCTGCCCTCATCCCACCTGGGTGTGAGAGTCCTGGCCTCTCCCTTCTTTCCCAGCTCAGCCTTTCTTCTCTGGTCCCAGTTCATCCTCGAGGCAACCCTGTGCATGGAGATCAGTTGCTCCAACCTTCCTGTTTCTTAGGTGAGAGGACAGTGGCCCAAGCAGGGTCAGAGCAGAATCCATGCTAGAACTCTGGTTACCCATCACCCAGGCTAGGACACTTCCTTACTTTATTTACTCTTGGCATCTGGGCTGACTGTGAGGAGAGGGCTGAAGGGGTGTGGGGAGAGGCTCAGGTCAGGTGGGCCTGACAAGGGCCTGGAATCATCTGGGCATGTGATGCTAGAGAAATGGGCACACACACCATTTCTCAGGGCTCCCAACTCCCAGCATGAGGCTGATCCCTCACCCCTGCTGTCTCTACTTCCCCTGGGTTCCTCCCATACCCAATTGTGCGGGGTCACAGAGCTGTTCTCCCCCTTTATATATGTGTTTTATTGATTTCAAAGAGGAAGGGAGAGAGAGAGAGAGATAGAAACAACAATGATCAGAGAGAATCACTGGTTGGCTGCCTCCTGCACGCCCACACTGGGGATTGAGTCCAAAACCCAGGCAAGTATCCTGACTGGGAATCAAACCATAACCTCCTGGTTCATAGGACAATGCTCAAACACTGAGCCATGCCAGCCGAGTCCCCCCTATTTTTCCTTAATGTTTTTACTTGTTTTAGAGAGAGAGGAAGGAAAAGGGAGAGAGAGAAATATTGATCGGCTGCCTGAGGATCGATCCCTCAACCTGGGCATGTGCTCTGACCAGGAATCGAACTGGCGACCCTTTGGTGCATGAGATAGCGCTCAGTGAACCGAGCCACCCTGGCCAGGGCTCTTCTTCTCCCTTTTGAGTCTTAGTTTCCTCATCTGTAATTGGGGATAACAGTGCCTACCCATAGGTGTGATGTGAAGAACATGAGATAGTCACTGCCTGGTACACAGCAGTGTGAATGCACCAATGCCTTGCTCAGCTCCACTTCTTACTGGTGGCCACACGCTCCAGCCTGGGTCTGCTTGGGCACCAGACCGGCATAAGCTTGACCTTTGAGATCTACCCAGGGCTGATGTCCATGTTTGTCTTGACTCAGCCTCCTGAGATAAGGTTGCTGAGCTGCTTGAGGTGGGGCTGGGTGAGAGAAATAGGCTCTTACCTCCTCTTCTGGTGGTTACTATGGCAACCGTGGGCCACCAGAAGCCAGGCAGGTGGTGTGAACTGGGCCCCTTGGTTTGCTCAGCCCCATGTCTGCACCATCTCCTCCCACAAAGTAGCTGCCCAATGAAGAACCAGGATGTACATACCTTGGAGCTAAGATTCTGGGGTTGCAGCTTTGGGGATGTTGGTGGTAAGTACAGCTTCTCATCCCAAGAGCTAGAGTGGCTGGTAGGGAGAGGACAGGAGCTTACCCAGTCAGGTAACCTACATTTAATCCCAAGCCTGTGACTCCAGCTCTAGAGCAGAAAATTCTGGGGTGGGGTGATGAGGCTGGGGATGGAGAGTGTGGGAAGAGCCTCGAATGCCACTTTAAGGAAGAGAAAGAGCTTAACACACACCTGGCATCACACTAGGAACTTTCCCTTTAGATTTCACAACAGCCCTGGAGGTAAAAATTGTTACTATTCCCATTTTACAGATGAGAAAATTGAGGCCCACGGTCACATAGGTGGTGGGCAATGCAGTCAGATCTTGCTTGACCACACTCCTCCCAGCCCAGGGAACACTTAGTGCTGAAGAGGAAGAACACTGTGTCCCCATGACCCCCAAGTTCCATTATTCCTAGGAACCTCCTCCTCATCTTCTCTATTGCCCCAGAATGTCACAGTATCCCCAGTGCCCACTTCTGGGCTCAAACACCAGGGGGCGCTCAGTCTGTGTTCAGGACCTCATCACTTTGTGTAGTGGAATGAGCTGGCAAAGAGCTGGTGTATCATTTGCTTCATCAAACTTTCAGGGCACCCTGCTGTGCCCCTGGGGAAACCCAAAATGAAATCAACATCCCCCCCCCTCAGGGAGCTCTCAGGGGGGCAGGTGGAGACAGGAAAGCTATGTGATGGGCACTGTGATGGGGAAGAACATGACTGTAGGCATGCAGAACTTCCATTCTGTGCCAGGCCCCATAATGGGCAGAGAAAGGACCACCTTCCAGTGCCCACATTTCTCTCAGTAGCAGGGTGATGTGAGCATGTCAGTGGCCTCTGAGCTTAGGACTGAGCGTGGACCAGATGGACAGTCACTGCCAGGGATGGCAGAGGAAGAAACATTGGGTGGGCTGTAGGGTACCAGGCCATCTTCCCTATAGAGCTGGCATTTGGCTGGGCCTCAAAAGGCAGGATTTGGGCACTTGGAGAGAAAAGTGGGTCTTCCAGCTGGAGAAGAGGTGGGAGGGGGACTTGGGAGTCAGGCATTCTGAGTTCAGAATCCTGCCCCTCTTTCCTGTTTGCCTCATAACCTTGGGTGAGGGGTTTGCTCTGAGGCGGAGATGTTTTTCCTGTACGAGGCTATCCAGAGGAAGGCATGGGATGTGTATATGTTAAAAAAAACCTAACAGTGTGAGGCACAATGTTGGTGTTCAATACTTATTTTATTTTATTAGTTTCGAGCAGAAAGGGAGATTTGGGGTTTAGCAGCCATAGTGTGGACAAAGTCTAGGGTGAGAGCTCCCTGGATGTTTTCAGTACCCAGGGTGCACCTGGTGTCCTCAGGCACACTGGGGTTCCATTCATCCTCCCTTCCTTCCTGGGGGTAGACTGGGCCCCCAGGCCCCCTCCCCTGGCTATCTCCGGAGCTGGACCCCTTTGAAGTGCCTGTGGGTCTATTTTGAGAGCTGAGCATCTCCCCCCTCCCCTCCTCTCTTCCTGTTTATGAAACCCTGATCCCTCCGGATCCCTCTGGCTCCCCTGGCTGGAGCTCAGGCAGGATGTGACTGTGGACTTCGGGGAGCCTCAGGTGTTGGGGGGAACTTCCCTTAGATTGGCTAGGGCAGACTAGCCCACCCTCCCAGCACCTGGGACCCTGTGGCGGGGCTCTGTCCCTCCTACCTGCCCAGAGGAGACGCGGCAGCAGTAAGACTGCCCACTACTCCAGGGAGTTCTGTTGACTAGGTTCCTCTGCCTCTGTGGCCCATTTTGCTTCTAGAAACAACATCTCGTTTTAACCTCCGTTTTAGAGGAGGAAACTGAGGCTCAGCTAGAGAGAGAGTTTGCCTGGGAGCGCTCAGCTAGTGAGTGAGCAGTTCTTAACTTCCCTCCCTGCACTCCTGGCCTCAAGCCTCTTTTCACCCCAGTCTGTCTACATGATGTGCCTTTTCCCCCCTCCTTCCTGCCTGGCCGACTCCTGTTCCTCCTCAGGGTCCTGCTGGGCTGCCCCCTCTCTGGAAGGTTTTCAGACCTCACCCTGGCAGATAGTCGCCGCCTCTGGGCATCCACAGCACCTAACTGTCGCTCTGTCGCCGGCAGTTGTGTTTTGTTATCATGTATTTATTTTTTGGAGCTACCTGAGATCCAGGCCAGCATCTGCCTCAATCTGAGTGCTTCCTAGTGTGTGGTTCCTGACCTGGGGATAGAGCAGGGGGCCAGGAGCTGTGGGTGATGTCCACATGGGAGGCCGGCTGGCTGGCCTGGCAGGGAGGGCAATGATGAAATGCTGAGGAATGTAGGCTTTGGAAGCAAACAGGCTTTGATGTTGCTGTTAGTTCTCTCCCTTTCTAACCATGTGGCCTTGGCCAAGTCACTTTCTGAGTTCAGTTTCCTCATCTCTGAAATGAGACTAAGACACAGGGCGTGGCACAATCCTCACCAGCAATGATTGAAGGAAAGAACAGTCTTACCCAATAAATGCTCAATTTATTGGAGGCACAGTTCTCATTGTCACTCCATGCCAGTCCTGGCCTAGTTCCTGAGGCCAGCTCCCCCATCAAGAATGCCTGGAAACTATGGAACCCTCCTCACCTGCCCAGAGGCATACTGGGAGACAAGTCGGGGGACATCTGTCCTACCAGAGGGGCAGTGCCTGGGAGGCCCTGCCCATGCTGCCCACTGGGGAAGGGGCTGTTGATATGTGTTAGGGCCAGGGCTTGGCAGGTAGGCTTGGGCTGTAGCTGGTGGAGGGAGGCCCAGGGTGAGGATCCTAGGGACCAGCGATCAGGGGGGGTCTCTGGTCTTCTCACCCAGCTGCCTTGTGGGAGGAAGTAAATAGAGGAAGTATCTATGGGGGGTACGGGGCAGGGACCAAGGGATGTGGTCTGGTGCCTGTCCTACCCCTTCTGCCATCCAGAGGCCTCACGGGCCCTGCACATAGCCTTCAGCAAAGGCACTTCTGAGACCACTTCCTTCCTGTTGCCCCTTCTTGTGCCCTGCTCGCCACAGATCATCTTCCTTTGCTTCTCAGGGACACGAGGGTTGGGGAGCCTGAGGGCTGTCCCAACCTCTCAACTCCTGCCTGAAGAAGCTGGGGTGCAATGGGAAGCCTCAGTCTGGGAGGCCTTTCACAAGGCCAGCAGGCATCATCAGACTATTTTATTGGAGGCCTGCGAGGACTGGAAGGGGAAGTCCGTGTGCACATGGGGGTGTGTTTCCACATCGGGGATGTCTGGGGAAAGGGTTTCCGATCATCGGCCTGTGTGTGTTTGTGTGTGTGTCAGTTCCTGTGGGTGTACTGGGGTGAGTGATGTGGCAGGGTCACGTGCAAGGGGGCTGGGCCTGGTCAACCCCTGCCCCAGGCTACCTGCTCCTCATCTCAGGCCTCTGTGGGTCCTTGCCAGGGCCTTCGGCCGCCTTGCCCATCCCAGGGCCCTGGACTGTCAGGCTCTTCAGGGCTGGGCTGGGTGTGGCGGTGCCTGCTCTGTGGGCTGTCATTTTGGGTGGGCCTAGCCATGGATTGGTCACTATGGGGGAAGGGGTGTCTGTGCTGTAGGCTGGGACAGTTAGAGCCCATGGCTTGCTGACCTCTGCCCCTCATTCTCTCAAGAAATGTTTGTGGGTCCCAGGTGCCCCACTGTGTCGGTGCCTTATCACCTCTGACTCTGTCTGTGTCCCAGTCTCCCCTCCTTAGGATGAGAGGAGACAAGTAGGGGGTGTGTGTCTGCCCCCTCCCCCCATAGGCATGGGCTTGGGGTCTACAGTGTTCCCTCCTCAGCAAGGGAGCCTGACCCATCTTCTGTCCCTCCTCCCTGCAGAGAGGGAAGTGAGAAGGAGGGGGTCAGGGACCCTGCCTTCTGGGCTAGGAAGGCTGAAAAAGCAGAAGTAAGGGGAGTAATGGGGCCCTCTGGCCACCAGCGTGAGCCCCACCATGCAGACCCCGGCAGCTTCCTCCAGAGTTGAGAGAGACTCACTCTCCTGTCCCAGAAAGGTGAGCGGAGGGTTGGCCTGCCTCCAGCAGTGTCTGTCACCGTAGCTCCGGGCAAGGAATGGGTTTGGGGTAGCTCTGTCCCCTGGGGTTTCCGGGTGACTGCCTCTGCCTTCAGGGAGTGTTCTCAGTCACAGACAGGCAGACGTGGAGGCTCAGGGTGGGGTGGGCAGGGGTTGCTGTGTGGCTCTGCCTGTCCCACCCAGGGTTTTACGCGGAGCTGATTAGCTTGCAGCTTTTTGTGACTGTTCAGTGCACCATGACGATGGGGTTGGCCTCTGAGGGTCAAGACCAGGAATGGGAAGTTCCCGGACTGACCCTGGTACGGAGGGAGGGGCGGGCTTGGATGAGAGGACATGGCTCTGGGTGACTTACCTACCCACCCTTTCCTGGCACTTGAGGCCTGCCAACCGCAGGCACAGCAATAACCAGGGGAAGGACTTGGGTTCTGCCACCACTTCGCTTTGAGCCTGGGTGAGTCACTGTCCTCTAGGCCTCAGTTTCCTGTTCCTAAATGGGCATAACAGCTTTTGGGATATTTGGATCAGAGACAGAGTCCTCAGACTGCACTCAGATGTTCCTCTCGGCCCACTGTCTTAGTCCTGGTCCCCCCTCAGACATGGAGGACCTCAGAGATGGGTCTGCCACAAACACTGGACTGTCCTCCCAAGTGCTAGGGGTTTGCAGGTGACATCCTCTCCCCCAGGCAGACCAGCACGAGCCAGAGCTCTGCCTCTGAGTCCAGGGTCTGACTTCCTGAGTGTCTGGGTGTCTTTCCTTCTTGGGTGTCTGCCCTGGGTACTTGGGCCTCACTGACCGGCTGTCTCTGTCTGCTGCCCACCTGTCTCTGTCACTGCTTGGTGAGGGCCTGGCTTTACCTGTTGGGTACATGTCACGTGTAAGATGTCTGTGGGATCATGTCCTCTTCTGTTTCTGCCTGTTGAGTACGTGTCCCCATCTGTCTCCACCTGTTGGCTGTAAGTCCCCATCTGTCTCTGCCTGTTGGGTCCCCATCTGTCTCTGCCTGTTGGGTTCATGTCCCCATCTATCTTTGCCTCTTGGGTGGGTCCCCACCTGCCTCCACCTGTTAGGTGTGAATCTCTGACCACCTCCGCCTGCTAGGTAGGAGTCTCTGTCCACCTCTGCCTCTTAGGTGTGAGTCCCCTCCTGCCTCTGCCTGTTGGATGTGTGTTCTTCCTACCTCTGCCTGTCCATCCCTGCCTGCTGGACATGTGTGCCCTCTGGCCTCTGCCTGTTGGTGCCACATTCATTAATCTTCACCTGTTGGGTGCCGGTCTCTGCCTGCTGGGTGCCCCTCTTTATCTGCCTCTGCATGTTGGGTGCCTGCCTCTGCTGGTTGGGCGTCCTTCTTTATCTGCCTCTGCATGTTGGGTGCCTGCCTCTGCTGGTTGGGCGTCCTTCTTTATCTGCTTCTACATGTTAGATGCCTGTCTCTGCCTGTTGGGTACCTCTCTGCTCCTCAGCAATTGGGTTGGCATGGGGCTTTCCCTTTGCAGGCCCACAGGGAGAATAGGGTGGAGGGCCAGAGGGCAGCCCTCAGGCAGTGGGGGAGAGAGAGGAAGGGAACGCGGTAGAGGGTGTAGGCCTGGAACTAGGAAACCACAGGCCCTGAGTGATTGGCGGCCCAGGCCTAGGCCCAGCCCCCGCCCTCACCCAGCACATCCGCCTTGGGCCCGGCCACCTCCGAGGCAGCCCCGGAGGCTGCCTGCTCCTGCCATGGTGCCTTGGCCCTGCTGGGCGGATGGAGCAGGATCCCAAGCCGCCCCGTCTGCGGCTCTGGGCCCTGCTCCCCTGGATGCCCAGGAAGCAGCGGCCCAGGATCAGCCAGACCTCTCTGCCTGCCCCTGGCCCTGGCTCTGGCCCCAGGCGGGACTCGGTGAGTGTGGCCGGATGAGTTGTCCTGACTGAGGCCCTTGGAGCAGGTGCCCAGGCAGCCAGTTTGGCCTCAGCTGGGCTCTCCTAGCCCAGGCCTGGCCCTGCTGGGTGACTGGACTCTGCCCAGACTTGCTTCCTGGGGAAGTGAGGAGGCACTTCAGGGCTCCAGGGCGACACCGGAAGATTGGAGGGACGGCAGAGGGTCCTAGAACAACTGCCGCCTGGCGAGGGGTTTCTGGTAGATTTGTATGCAGGAACTTTGGGAGGGTGGGGCACGGAGTCTCTGGCCTTAGCTCCTGCCCACCCAAATTGGCATTTACTGGGTTCGTCCCTGGTGACTTGTGGGTCCCTATGTATCTCAGCCTTGTCCTTCTGGCCAGTGGAATCCTGTCATCCATCCTGTCTAGGAACAAAAACCCAGTCCTGCCAACCCAATATGAGAACAAACTCTACTTCCTATTGTGGCAAAACCAAAACCTTTACGGCAGGGGGAGGGGAGGACCTGAGGCAGGTCTCTGGGCCTCAGCCAGAACCTGGGGTTGGCTCAGCGTGGCCATGCCTGGGCATCCGTTTGGACCCGAGCAGGCGGGGGCATCAGGAGCAGTAGAGCAGTGCCTCATCTGACCTGCACCTTGAGAGTGACCCTCCCTGGCCTTTGAAGCCCTTGAGTATTGATGACTCTGGAGGCTGGTCTCGTCGGGGCAGTTGTCTGTTAGGGCCTGCAGGGCCCTGTCTGCTGAGGTGTGCTGGGAGTGGACTTGGAAGGGGGTCATGCCCTGTGCTTGCCAAGATGGGGCTCACCGTGCCCACCCACTCTATCCCTCCATCAGGATGAGGGCGTCCTCAAGGAGATCTCCATCACGCACCATGTCAAGGCTGGCTCTGAGAAGGCTGACCCGTCCCATTTTGAGCTGCTCAAGGTTCTGGGCCAGGGATCCTTTGGCAAAGTGAGTCCTGAGCCCACACCTGGGAGGGCAGCACTGGTCATGTCCGGGGTGGGCAGGAGAGCTCACCTTGGGGCTCTGAGGACCAGAGGGCAAGGGTGGATGGGTCTGAGGGAAGACGAGAGGTCACCTTAAGACGCAGGGAGGGCAAAAGGTCAACATGGGGCTCAGGGAAATGAGAAATCAGCCTGGGACCTGGAGGATGGGGGCTGGGCCATCCCCAGCTTCTCCTCTGCTTTTCCCACAACTGCCTTCTCAGGTCTTCCTGGTGCGGAAGATCACCCGGCCCGACAGTGGACACCTGTATGCCATGAAGGTACTAAAGAAGGCAACACTGAAAGGTGCGTGGAGGGCCCTGGCCGGGGAGCATCATCCTGATATGCCAGGGTTGCGGGTTCCATCCCTGGTCAAGGCGCATGTAGGAGTCAGTGGGTGCGTGAATGGTGGAGCAGCTGATCGATGTTTCTCCCCGCTCCCTTCCTCTCTCTCTCAAATTAATAAATAAGAATTATTTATCCAGGCTGGACACAGGATCAAGGGAGACAGACCAGCTCTCCAGGGCCTTGCGTCCGATGGAGGAGGTCAGCCACCCCTTACCCCACACCCCACCTTATAGAAAAGACAGGGTCCGTTCAAAAGAAAAGACTTCCGGGGTTAGCTGCATCCCCACTCCCATGCCCCACACCAAGTGCCAGTGACCCTAACTGCAGGCGAATGTCTGGAAGGAGGCAGGTGGGCGTGCAGTGCGTCTGTGGTGGGGCCTTCAGATATCAGCGTCAGGTTGCTTGGGCAGAGCCCTTCTGCCAGCATAGTTACTTCGCGGTGTTAGGAGAGTCTGAGGGAGACCTCTCGGGTGGAGAAGAGTGTGAGGCCGCTGAGTGGGTAGGATAGGTTGGGTCAAGGCAGGGGCACAGAGATGGATGGCAGAGAGGTTCAGAAGGGAGCCCGAGGCAGGGCTAGAATTCCAGGACTTAGGAAGGGCATGAGGATAGTTGGTATGGGCTTTGGGCTGGGCAGTGACTCTTCGACCAGCCTGGGAGCCAGTGTAGCCACCGATCAGATGCAGTGGGCCTGGGGTACGGGGGGAGAGGGGGTTTGGAAGTGTTAGCCTTGGGGACATTACAGTGTTAGTCTTGCAGCCCATGAAGGGCTGTCTGTGGGATGATGTAGCTTTGGTGCCCCAAGGCCAGCCTGCTAGGGTGGGAGTCATTCCCCAGGAGGGATGGTGGGGCCACATGAGAAGAGAAAGATGATAAGACGTGGTTCCTGCTTTGAAGGGGCTGGAGAGGCTGAGCAGCCCCTGCAGTGCGATGCAATCGTTGCTGAGACGGGGCATCTCAGCGAAGAGGGGGTGCAGTGTCCTGGGGCGGGGGGTAGGCTCACATAAAGAGTAGCCATTTGAACTGTGCCTTGCAGGATGAGTTGGGAGTTCTCCAGACTGAAAATGGGAAAGGAATGGGACCCCAGGAAGGAGGAACTGTTTGCCAGAGCTATATTGTAGGGGCGGTTTGAAAATGTAAGGTGTATTTGGGAAACAGTGACTGGACTAGTTTACTCCAGCATGGTACCTGTCATGTCTGGTGAGGGAAACAAAAACATTAAAACAGGGTGAGAGGTGCTCTGAGGGGGAAGCAGAGCACTGCTAACTCAGCTAGGCAAGTTCAGGAAGACTTCCTGGAGGAGGTGAGGCCTAAACTGAGTCAAAGAAGAAACTGTTGATCAGAATTGCCTAGGGACTGGTTTTTTTTTTTTTTTAAGTATATTTTTATTGCTTTCAGAGAGGAAGAGAGAGGGAGAGAGAGAGAAACATCAATGATGAGAGAGAATCATTGATTGGCTACCTTCTGCACACCCCACACTAGGGATCGAGCCCGCAACCTGGGCATGTGCCCTGACCAGGAATTGAACTGTGACCTCCTGGTTCATAGGTCAACGCTCAACCACTGAACCACACCAGCCGGGTGGGGCATTTAGTCTTTAAAAAAAAAAGTATGTGGGGGCTGCCTGCTCAGACCCATGAGGCTGAATTTGAGGCCCCAGGAATCTGCCTTTATAAGTAGCTCCCTAAGTGACTATTCTCACCAGCCCCAGACTGGCATTGGGGATTTTTACGCCAGATGGAAAGGGGGCTAGTGAAGATACCCTGGGGGGGCCCTCGGGGCAAAGGCAGAGGACACACAGAGGAACGGTTGCTCAGACTGTGCTTGAATCGCCCTGATGGAGCATGGTTGGAGATGGGTGTTGGGCAGGGCACCGAGGGCCCAGCCCTGGGCACTGCCATGAAATGTGAGGAACAGGAGGAAAAGAGAGCCCTTCTTAGCCAGGGGCTGGGAGTGGCTAGACTTGATGACCTCCTTTCTCCTCCTGCCAGTGCGTGACCGCGTTCGCACCAAGATGGAGAGAGACATCCTGGCCGATGTGAACCACCCATTTGTGGTGAAGCTGCACTATGGTGAGACTGCAGACCTTCCTGAGTCCCACCCGACCTCCAGCCTTTGCCCTTGCCTCTGGGCTGCTGTCTTCCCTGTACATTGCCAACCTGCCACCTGGCAGGCCAAGGGAGCAGGGGTGGGGGGCGGGGCAGAGCAGCCGGGCCCAGCTGGCTCCACCATTGCTTTTCCCCTCTCCCCAGCCTTCCAGACCGAGGGCAAGCTCTATCTTATTCTGGATTTCCTGCGTGGCGGGGACCTCTTCACACGGCTCTCCAAAGAGGTGAGCTTGCACCCCACTACTAGAGGGCCCCAGGATGGAGCTGGAGGGACAACAAGGCCTCCCATCCCAGGGCTCTGTGTGGCCTGGACCTGGGACCACCCAGGCCTGTGTAGCAGTCTCCGACCCAGGAACCTACCCTGGGACAGAGCTCACACTCTCAAAGCCTCTGAGAGTTTTGATGGGTTGAGGAGGATCAGGCCTTGGATCTGATGCCACCGCGATGCTGGGGAGCTCAGTGTGGCTATCACCTGTCCCCCTCCATTCTTCCAGGGCTGCCTTGGGCTGGGCATTGAGAACGGGAGAAGCCCAAATTCACCCAGAAATAATGTTACATACTATGTGTCCATCAAAAGGATTTTTAACTGACCTAAAACAACTGTAGCCAGGTATAAAAATGGCCATTAGTACAATTCAAACTGTAGAAGAGAACCAGACTTTAATTTTTAAAATGTTATTTTAATGTTTGAATAGGTGATACATTTATATGATTGAAAAGAAAAATATTCATTGAGAAGTCTTCAGCCTCCCCCCCCCTTTGTCCCACATAGGTGAACATTTAAAAAATATATATATTTTTATTGATTTTAGAGAGGAAGGGAGAGGAAGAGAGAGATAGGAACATCAATGATGAGAGAGAATCATTGATCTGCTGCCTCCTGCACGCCCCCTACTGGGGATCAAGCCCACAACCCAGGCATGTGCCCTTGGCCGGAATCAAACCTGGGACCCTTCAGTCCCAGGCCGACTCTCTATCCACTGAGCCAAATCAGCTAGGGCAATAGGTAAACATTTTTATTGGTTTCTTATTTAAGCTTTCCATGTCTCTTTGGAAATACACACCATTCTGATGTATGTTCTGAACCCCAACCCCCACATTTTTACATAAAAAGTACTATTCTAGCCCTGGCTGGTGTGGCTCAGTTGGTTGGAGTGTCATCCAGTACACCAAAAGTGCACTGCAGGTTCGATTCCCAGTCAGGCTACATACCTAGGTTGTGGGTTTGGTCCCCGGTTAGGGTGCATACGAGAGGCAACCAATTGATGTTTTCTCTCTCTCCCTTTCCCTTCTCTCTGAAATCAATAAACATATCCTCAACAGGATTTTAAGAAAAAGGAACTATTCTGTGATACTGTTCTGTACCTTGCTTTTATTCAAAACTAGAGACCCAGTGCACGAAATTCGTGCATTGGTAGGGTCTTTAACGGCTGGTGGCAGCCGGCTGGGTACTCCTTCCCTTCCCCCAGCCGCCTGCCACCAGCCAGGGCCTCCCTCCCTTCCCCTGGCTGCCTGCCACCCCCTGGTTGAACTCCTGGAATAACCCCTGGTCGAGGGGACAATTTGCATACTACGCTTTTATTAGAGAGGATAGTATATCTGAGAGATCGATCTGTATCAGAACATGGGGAAACTTCTTTTTTTTTTTGCTTTTTAAAGCAAGATTTTATTGTTTAAAAAAAGAAAAGGATGTATACCAATCATTTCAGTATAACCTTACAGTACAAGACTTGAAGTCAAGTGTTACCCAATCCTTTTCCTGTGGGAAACTTCTTTTTGTAGTTTATGCTGCACAGCACTGGATCTGCAGGGAGAGGCATCACTCCCGTCTATTGCTTGACCCTTAGGCTGTTTCCAACCTTTTGCTATTTCCAAGCAATGCCACAATGAGTGACATGTATATTAGTCATTTCACACCTCGAACCCCTTTATAAAGAGCAGGGTGGATGGTACTGGGGTCTCTTAAGGGTCCTCCTCAAGGTGGACCCTCAGGACCAGGAAGCTGCTGACTGCCCAGCGCCCCAGCTCCTGAAGAAGAGGCGATCCCAGCTGAAATCCCCTCCCTCCTGTTGCAGGTTATGTTCACGGAGGAGGACGTGAAGTTTTATCTGGCTGAGCTGGCTTTGGGCCTGGACCACCTGCATAGCCTGGGCATCATTTACAGAGACCTCAAGCCTGAGAAGTGAGTGCAGCTCCAGCCTCACCCCGGCCCCCCAGGGGAGTGCAGAGGCAGGCCCTGGGGCCTCTCCTAGGACAGGGCAATGGGCATGGGTATGACTCTCCCCAAGAAAGTTCCTGTCCCATGAGCTGCCCCGGGAATGGGTGGGTACCGTGGAGTGGTGGCGGCAGCAGGCTTACCTTGGGGGCTGTCTAATCACTAGTGTTGCCATTACCAAGGGCCAGGCACCTCCATGAAAGTACATTGCCTATCTTTTTCCTAATCCAGTATGACATCTAAGATGCTACCATTAAAGGTCATTCCTCGATATGGCTTCTCTAGAATTTTCCTTTATATCTAAATATCCTCAAACAGTAACTTGGGAGTCAGGGGCAGATGCTAAGGAGGAATGAGCTCTGGCTTTAGAGTGAACCTCCAAATTCAAACCTTGTCTCCACCACGTACTAGTTCTATGACCATGGGGAGTTCCTTAGCCTCCTTAGGCCTTAGTTGCCCTTTTGTTAAAATGGGGCAGTAATGGTACCTACCTCACACAGTGTTCCAAGGGTTAGCAAAGAAGGTAGGCAGGCAATACACCTGCATAGCACTGCCAGCACCCACCCCACCCACCCATTCATCAGATGCCTCTGGGTGGATCACCTCTGGGCCAACCCGGCAGCCCCCGTGGTGTCATCAGAACCCATAAGGAGCCACAGCTGAGGGGCCCTGACTCTTCTCTCTTCATTACAGCATCCTTCTGGATGAGGAGGGCCACATCAAACTCACCGGTGAGTGGAGGGCACCTGCCCCCTCAGGTCCCAGGGGAGGGCAGGATGGGCTCTTACTGGGCTTGGGCTGAGTGCTAAGGATCTGTTCTTCCTGAGAGGCTATGCCAGGCACTGAGATGTGGTCAGAAGCCAGGTCCCAGACTTCAAATGGCCTGAGTTTGAACCTTAGCTCCCCATTGTGCAACATTGTGCAAGTCTCCCATCCTCTCTGGGACTTAGCTAACTCTTTTTTAAAAATAAATTTTTATTTATTTTAGAGAAGAAGGGAGAGGGGGAGAGAGAGAGAGAGAGAGAAACATCAATCAGTTGCCTCCCATACCCACCCGACCAGGGCCCTCAGCTTATTCTTGAATTTCCTGGGGGTGATGTCCTAAGGCCTCTGGGCAGGGAAGTTGGGGGTGCAGGGGGTGATGGCAAAGAAGGCAGGGGTGGTCTGAAGATGTGTCCTCTTACCCTCCTTACCACAGACTTTGGCCTGAGCAAAGAAGCCATTGACCATGAGAAGAAGGCCTATTCCTTCTGTGGGACAGTGGAATACATGGCCCCTGAGGTCGTCAACCGCCAGGGTCACACCCACAGTGCAGATTGGTGGTCCTATGGGGTGTTGATGGTGAGTACCAGGCCATGGTAAAGTATCCGACCCAGGCCTCAGGCCTCAGTTTCCTCATCTCTACAGTCAGGGGATTGGTGGTCTTTAAGGCTCTTCTGTCCTCTCATAGCCAAACTGGCCTTGCCCTTCACCCAGCCGCAGTTCCCTTCCTTGGAAGGATTCCAGGCTTGTCCTCACCTGGGTGCCCCAGCCCAGGACTGGGCCTCTCCCCAACTTTGGGTCCTTAATACTGCTCCTGGTGTTCTGACTGACAGACGGGAGGGGGACAGACACAGTTTTGATCCAGGTGAACCTCCAGCAAGCCAGCAAGAATCCTGGGAATGGAGCTGAGTGGCTTGCGTGGAAGGAGGTGGGGGGCATGGGAGATGGGGACCAGAGCCTGAATGGATCCTTGTCTTCTGCAGTTTGAGATGCTGACGGGCTCCCTGCCCTTCCAGGGGAAGGACCGGAAGGAGACCATGACACTGATTCTGAAGTAAGCACCAGCTCCTTCCTGACCCCTCAGGGTCTCCTCACGTCTGGCCCCAGTTTGGAGGCCACAATAATACCCTAAACCTGCCTCAGATTCCCCATTAAACAGACACTCCTGGGTGAAGCATTGTGCTTTCCAGGGCCCCTTGTTTGTCCACTGAGGCCTGTGGGAGGCGAATCCCAGAATTCTCTGGGAGGTGAGCTAGTGGATGGCTTGTCTGGCATGAGCTGGAAACTAGACCTGGACAAAAGTGGGAGGGGAGATGGGGCCTCTGGGGTGGGGCTCAGCCCTGATGAGACCCGGGGGCTGTTTCAGGGCGAAGCTAGGCATGCCCCAGTTTCTGAGCACGGAAGCCCAGAGCCTCCTGCGGGCGCTGTTCAAGCGGAATCCTGCCAACCGGCTCGGTAAGCCGCCCCAGCTCAGGGGAGGGGAGCGGGTACAGCTGCGGCCTAGGCCACGGGGCCATATCTGGGGCTGAAAGGGACCGTTGTCCTTTGTGTAGGCAGACAATGCTGCTGGCCACCCTCCTCTTTGGCTCCATGTGTGGTATTCGGGGCAGCGGGGTGACCTGTGTGTAGGGGAAGGCAGGAACTGAGTCATCCCCACTCCCCCTGGGACAAGGACAGAGGCCCCCACACAGCTCCTCGCCAAGGCTGCTGGCACAAGAGGAAGAGCATGAGCTCAGGCATCAGAAGGCTCAGGTCCCAATCCCAGCCCCGTGCCAGGTCCCCACTTCCTGGTTTGCAGTGGTCCCTCCATAAATATTTGTTGAACAAATGAGTGCCATTTATGAGCTATGTGACCAAGGTAGTTGACTTCACCTCCCAGTGCCCCGGGTCCTTGTCTTCAGATTGAGGATGACCTCAAGCTCTGTTGATGAATGTGTCTGGTGTGTACTAGTTGCTCAATATATCTTGGCTCCTGGGTTCACCTGAATCATGAACCAGGTCCTTGGGATTGAATGGAATGAGAGCCTGTCTGGTGACTGAAAAGGGCAATGGGATTAGAACCACAGAGATGATGCCTGTCAGGGAAGGAGGTAGAGGCCCTCTGCAGATCTTGGAATAAGTCCAGCCTCTGTCCTGTGTGGCCTTGGGCAAGTTGCTTAACTTCTCTGGGCCTTCCTTCTTTTATCAGTCACATTAGAGCTTGATCATAAGGGGCCCCAGAAAGTGGAAAATGCTGAGCGGGCAGTAGGCCTTGTGATGGCTGGGTAGATTTGGGGCAGGGTGAGCCCATCCTCCCCAGTGCTCCCAGTGGACTGCTCCAGCTGCTGGTTCCAGACCAGTGAGGCTGCTCGGTGGTGTCTGGAAGTTGAACCATCTGCAGACCCCTCATCTGGGCTCTTTCAGGCTCCGGCCCTGATGGGGCAGAGGAAATCAAGCGACATGTCTTCTACTCCACCATTGACTGGAATGTGAGTGTGTCTGTCACCCCATCAGGGTTTTAACTGTTGGGAGAGGGGCTTCTACTGACAAAGGCCTTAAATGGGGAGCAGGGGTGACAGCATGGCCTGGGCAGCAAGGGCTGGCCTTCCAAGGGCAAGCAGTTGTGCCCCTGTCTGCATAGCCGGTGCTCTAGGCCTGTCACCTCTGCATGGGGCTCCCAGCAGGCTGTGGGGGTGCTGTGGTGACCGGAATGCCCACCCCACTTTTCAGAAGCTGTACCGTCGTGAGATCAAGCCACCCTTCAAGCCGGCCGTGGCCCAACCCGATGACACCTTTTACTTTGACACCGAGTTCACATCCCGTACACCCAAGGGTGCGTCCCTGGCCTGATTTGTCTTGGGCTGGTACAGGAGGGATGCAGGGGTGGAAGGACTCTGGCAGGCGCAGGTGTGTGGGTGGACGGGCGGGTGGGTCTCTGACTCTCTGTCCCCGTCTTGTTCTGTCTGACTCTCCCACTCCAGGGCTCTGTGGGCTCTTTGTGTCTGGGTGAGGGGGTGGGAGAGAGTGGGTGGTTAAGGTCACAATAGAAAAGTCAGGACCCCTGCCCCGGGCATCTGCCAGCCCACTGGGAAGACCAGACACATCAGGCTCACATTCACGTCAGGGGTAAAGAATCTGACCCAATAAAAACAAGGTGGAGATGGTCTGGCAGAGCAGAGGTGACAGCGCCCACAGGTCAGGGGCAAATGTGGGAATCTGCTTTGGCTACTCTGACTGCCAGGCCTCAGTGTATTCATCTGGAACGTGGGTTTAGCCATAGGTCCACTCAGTCCCTTCTTTCCTTGTAAGGAGCCAAGGGCTTCTGGGAGGAAGTTTGGTAAACCCTAACATTTTGTCCAGTTACTGGGGCGGGGGAATGTTAGTTCTGGAAGGAGGTTTTAGCAGTAGGGGAGCTTTTCTCACTGTGCTTGTACATCTCTGATGATAGGAGCTTAGCATTTCTCTGAGCATTTTGTCCCTCCTTCTTCATTTATGTGACAAATATGTTCCTGGTCTCTACCGTGTGCCAGCCATGGGGGGATTGATGGTGAACAAGACAGCTTCAGGCCCTGCCTTTATATGGCCCAGGCTCTAGTGGGGGGAAAGACGTGAAAACAGCTACTGGGCAGTGTGACAAGTGCAGCTTAATAGGGGCGAAGGGCTAGAGGATCAACCTCAAGCAAGGCTTCTCCGAGGAGAGAGTGGATGAGCTGAGCCTCGAAGGATAGACAAAGAGTGATTATGTAGGGAGAGGGAACAGCATGCACAGTGGCTGAGAGTCTCCTTTAAGGATCTGAGAAGTCTGACCTGCTGAGCTGTAGAGTGAGGGAGAGGAAGCTAAGAGCACAAGAACCTGAGGAGTTGGACTTTTTCTTGTGGGCAGAGGGGGACGTTTGAAGGGAAGGGTACAGGGATAGATTTGTGGTCGGAACCATCTTTCTGGCTGCTGCACAGAAGATGGACCTAAAGAAGCAGACCTGAGGCTGGGAGGCCAGGAGGAGGCATCCAGGAAGGGATGAAGGTCTTGGCCTGCACTGGATGTGGGGGGGTCTTTCATCCTTGTGTGTCAGGGCTGGGCTGGTCTAAACACACATGAACAGATGGGCTGGCTAGGGGCTTGGGTAAGTTCTGTCCTGCCCAAGCTCCCACCATCCATGGCCAGCTGCTGAGGCAAGCCGGAGAGCCCCGTAGTCACCCTTTGCTGGGCTGCCTCGGGATCAAGGGCACCTCCTCAGGCTCACATCCCCTTCCTACCCCTTAGACTCCCCTGGCATCCCCCCCAGTGCCGGCGCCCATCAGCTGTTCCGTGGCTTCAGCTTCGTGGCCACCGGCCTGATGGAGGATGACGGCAAGACTTGGGCCACACAGGCACCACTGCACTCGGTGGTACAGGTGAGAGACCGGGAGGCTGGTGCCCAGTTGTCCTTTTCCACCTCAAAGCCACAGGCAAAATGACTGAGAACACAGGCTCTGGAGTTGGACAGGCCTGGGTTCCCACCCTGATTGCCACTGTGTGGTCACTGAGCTTCCAAACCTCCTTGGGCCTCAGTTTCCCCATTTGTAAAAACAAGGATGACAACATGGATATGAATTTTCTGGCACAGCCAGGGACATTGTAGGGCCTGAATAAGTGCAAGGGGGTGCCCAGGCTGGTGGTGCTGGGAGGTGGCTGTGAAGCCCCCAACAGGGATGGGTAGCAGGGGGCTCCTGTCTCCTCTCACTTGTTCCCCATTTGCACACTTTCCCGGCTCCGTGGGAAATTTAGAATTGAGAGGCAAGAATGTAGACCCATTGTAGGACTCATTGCCTGGGTTCAGAACTTCCAAGTGAGGGACTTGATTGAGACACTTACCCTCCTGATGCCTCAGTTTCCTCATCTGTAAATGAGGGTGATGATAAGAACTTTCCATAGGGTTGTGAGGATTATGTGTTGATAAGTATAAAGTTAACATGACTATGTGATTTATTATCCAACTGGACATCTTTGCCCAAGACGAATGTTAAACCAGACTGGATGTGAGAACAGCAGGCATAAACCAGGGCTGTCATGGGCCGTGTGGTCACCTGTAGAAAGTGCGTAGAATAGTATCTGCCACACGCTAAGCATTATCAAAGCATTTGCTATTATTAATGTCTTGGAACTTTGGGATACCTTATGAGGTGGGCTGTGACACCCCAGAAAGGGAAGGCAACTCGCCCAAGGCCACAGGAAGTGGCAGAGCTGGGACCCAGCTCAGGGCTCCTGCGTGCCTCTCAAGCCTACCCACTTCACTACCCTCTGACTGCAGCGTGGGAGCCAGCGAGTGTGCCCATC
Source organism: Eptesicus fuscus (assembly GCF_027574615.1). Taxonomy (NCBI): domain Eukaryota; kingdom Metazoa; phylum Chordata; class Mammalia; order Chiroptera; family Vespertilionidae; genus Eptesicus; species Eptesicus fuscus. The sequence goes on from NC_072481.1 coordinate 16,128,886, forward strand.
ATACCGTATAGGTCCAGAGAGGGGCAGATTCTTGCCCAGGGTCACACATCCAGCCTTCTACCCCAGGCCTGGCTGCTGCCTGGTGCCATCTCCACGGAGCCCGGGCCTCGGGTGCTGGGGAATCTCCCCTGCATTCTAAAGCAGAAGGCCAGCCCACCTCTTGATCTCCTGCAGCAGCTGCATGGGAAGAACCTGGTTTTCAGCGACGGCTACATGGTAAAGGAGACGATTGGTGTGGGCTCCTACTCCGTGTGCAAGCGCTGTGTCCACAAGGCCACCAACATGGAGTATGCTGTCAAGGTGGGCCTCCAACCATGTATCTGGGCAGGGGGGCGGGTGGCACAGAGGCCAATGTAGCCTTTGCCCTTTGGCAAGGAGGGTTGGTGCCTGAGGCTCTGGGTGGGGGAAAGGTGTGTGGCTGGACACTAGGCCCTGCAGTGTGGATGCAGGAGGAAATGCTGCTACATGCACCCTTTTCCCTCAGGTCATCGACAAGAGCAAGCGGGATCCCTCGGAAGAGATTGAGATTCTTCTGCGGTATGGGCAGCACCCCAATATCATCACTCTAAAAGATGTGAGTGGGGGTCCTTGAAATGGGTGAGGACTGACGCACTCAACTCTAGGATTTGTCTCGGGTCTGCCATTCCTTTGATTTCTGATCCTCCTCTGCTCATGGGGGAGGGGGGACCCTTGGTACCTGCCTGCACCCCAGGAACCCTTCACTTCAGACTTGGGCATTGTTTGAGAGTTTCCTGCTCATCAGGAGACAAGTACCAGCATCTTCTTGTCCAGGGAGAACAGAGAGGCCCAAATATCCGAAGGCCCTGAGCAGAACACATGCCCCCGCTCATGTCATTCTTTCCTGGCCTGGTGAACAGTGACCAAGGGGTCCAGTCCTGGCATTGAGGGGAGGGGCCTGATGGCACGGTTTTTGGCAGGTGTACGATGATGGCAAACATGTGTACCTGGTGACAGAGCTGATGCGGGGTGGGGAGCTGCTGGACAAGATCCTACGGCAGAAATTCTTCTCAGAGCGGGAGGCCAGCTTCGTCCTGCACACCATTAGCAAAACCGTGGAGTATCTGCACTCCCAGGGGGTAAGTCTGCGGTAGGGAGCACTGAGTGGGGGGGGGGGGGGGGGCATACCATCAGCAGAGTACAAGACCTATGCACTTGGCCCAGGCAGTGGCAGTCTTCAACAGCTAGACAGATGTGGTGGGTGAGGGAGGGAGGGAGGGAGGGAGGGAGGGACAAGGCCAAATTGTGCAAAGGAACATTTATCAATACCTCCTGCGCTCTTTCCTTACATTATCTCCATTGATTTTCACAAAACCCTATGGTGCTGTTATTGGCCCACTTTACAGGTAAGAAGACTGAGGCTCAGAGATATGGACTTACTTGCTCAAGGTCATATAGCCAGGGAAGAATGGAGCTAGTATGTCTGGCTGAAGAGTTTGGATGGGGAGTTGCAGACAGGGAATGGTTTTTTGAGTTAGGAAGCAGCAGGGTCACGGTGGGGGCGCTCAAGGCTTCAGGGAGGTGTATCTGGCTGTGCTTTCGGCTGCTAGGACAGAGGAAGTGGATGCAGGAGGAAATGCTACTGGAAACACAGCAGGAGCTATCGAAGAGGTGGATGTCCAAATGGTAGAACTTGGCCTTTATCACTGCACAAGGCAAAGATAGAAAAGTTCCTTGTAGTATATTGAAGTCAAAATAGAGTTAGCATGAGTTTCTGGAGGAGGTGATGTTTTAGGTGCTTCCAGACACACAGTGTGGGGTTAAGAATGCAGGCTCTGGCCCTAGCCGGTTTGGCTCAGTGGATAGAGCGTTGGCCTGCAGACCGAAGGGTCCCTGGTTCGATTCTGGTCAAAGGCATGCACCTTGGTTGCAGGCTCCTCCCCGGCCTGGGCCCTAAACATGTCAGGGCTCCTGCAGGAGGCAACCAACTGATGTGGTCTCTCACATCGATGTTTCTCTCGCTGTGTCTTAACCTCTCTCTTCCACTCTCTCTAAAAATCAATGGAAAAATGTCCCGGGGTAAGGATTAACAACAACAAAAAAAGAATGCAGGCTCTGGAATCCAGCTGGCTGTGTTTAAGTCCTGTGTGTGAGGTTGGGAAAGTCTCACCTCTCTGATCCTCTCTCACCTCTCAGCTGCAGACTTCCAATAACAAGACATCCACCACACAGGGTGGAGGTGGCATGAAGTGCACTGCACTTGGAAAGTACCATGGTCCAGTGCAGGCCAGTGGAAGAGGCCACGTAAACATTAGGGGGAAATAGGACCAGATCGTTGCTGTGCCTTTTTAAAATTAACTTTTTGTTATAGAAAATTTCAAGGCTATACCAAGGCTATACAAAACTAGAAGAATAGATAATGAACCCCCAGATACCCATCACCCAGATTCAAGAATTATCGAGATTTTTCTCGCCTCCTTCCCTTCCTTCCTTTCTATCTCCTTTCCTCCCCTCCTTTTCTCCCTTTTCTTTCTTTTGTTCTTCCTTTCTTTTTTGTTGTTGCTGATGTATTTTTCCAACTATTTATTGAGGGAAAAGCTCAAACCTGTAGAAAAATTTAAAAAATAGTATAATGAAAACCATTTCCTTTCTAGTTTTACCAGATCTTAACAGTTTGCTACATTTTCTTTCTCTCTCTCTCTGTCTCTGTCTCTATATAAATACATTTTTTTTAAAGAGTGCATTTGAAAGGAAGTTGCCAACTTCATGACCCTTAACCCATCAATACCTGTAATTAAAGTATTCTGTGCATGAGTGTTGTCCCATACACAAAAGGGTCGAAGATTTGATCCCTGATAGATAGGGGTGTGTACGGGAGGCACCTGATTGATGTTGCTCACTCTTTCTCTCTCTCTCTTTCTCCCCCTCTCCCTTGTCTCTCTCTAGAATCAATGAAATAACACACACATATCTTCGGTTGAGGATTTTAAAAAATAAAATTAAAATAAAGCATATCACATCATCTTTGTTATGTATCTATAACTCTAAAAAAGGCAAATATTTTCTTTCACAGCAGCTAACAAAATGGATGGTTACTTGTTCTCACATAGTACCCCTTCAATAGATATGTGTTCCCTATTGATTGTCCTTCTAAATATATCTTCTTGTGATTGGTTTATTGGAATCAGTCTCTGCAAGGTCCACACTTTTTATTCACTTATTATATCCCTTAAGTCTCTTTTCTAAAACTACAATAAAATTTGCACACAGTAGATCTTTTATTTTTTATTTATTGAGAGAGAGAGAGAGAGAGAAATACCAATTTGTTGTTCCACTTATTTATGCAATCATTGGTTGATCTTATATGTGCCCTGACTGGAGATTGAATCCACAACTTGGTGTATTGGGATGACACTCAGCCAACTGAGCTACCCGGCCAGGGCCTGCACACAGTAGATCTTAAGTCTGCAATTTGATGAGTTTCGTTAAATGTGGGCATCCATATAACCTCCACAATAAAAGCCCCCTTTCTTATGCCACTGTCTTGTTGAAGAGGTCATTCTTATGTGGAATGTGCCTGTTTGCTTCCTCATGGCATCATTTTAACTGTTTCTCTGTTGTCTGCATTTTCTATAGATTTCAAGTGCTCAGATATCTTACTTAGATTCAGCTCCGGCTTCTTTTTGGGAGCAAGGAGCTAAAGAACACTTCATGGGAGGTGTAGTGTGGCATCACTTCCTGAGCAGCATGTCACGTTGCCCCATTAGTCATCAATCATGTCAGGTGGTAACAGCCTAGGAATGGTGGACAGGTGGCAGCAGTGGGTGGGACTGACGATAAAGATCCTCAGCAACCTCTCCCAGAATGCTTCCGTCCTTTCAGGATCTCTGCCTGAATCAATTATTAAGGTTTGCAAAAATGGCAATGTCTGGTTCTGTCTAATGTATTAGGGCGGGTTATTTTGTAAAAAAAGAACTTTACCTCGTAACCAGAGCTTAGTTTGGTTACCACATGTACTGTTATGGTCATGTTCGAGGTGGTTTTGGTTTTTGAAATGGCCAGTTTCCACAGACTAATATTTAAATATGTCAGGTCAGACAGTAAACGTGTTTCCTTTTCCTACTTTGTCAAAGTTACCCTCAAGAAGATTTAGAAGACAGGGCCGAAGCAGTGAGTTTCCAGTGGGGTCAGAATACGGAAGGTCTTTCTAGAGTGAGAGCTGTTTCCCAAGTAGTGAGCCTCTCCGCTGGCTCCAAGTACAGACCACCACTCGGCTCGGTGTGTCTCCAAAGCTTCTGGCCCTTTCCAAAAACCAGGCACAGATGCTCAGGAAATGGGAAGTTCTTGTTGAGTCTAAATATGGAGGGAGATTCTCTTGGCTGATTGTATTGACAGCATCTGTGGTCTAGAAGCTGGGAATCCCATACGAACCGAAGGATGGGAAGGGCGTAACTGGGAGCAGGGTCCACTGGGGTCTCTTACATCTCCAGTGAAATATCACATAAACACACATTATGTACGAGTCGGTACATTTTCTTCAAAAAGTGAATACCTCCTTGTAACCAGTTCCCCTTCCAGTCCCTGCCCCCTCTCCAAAGATAAGCATTCTAAGCTAACTTCTCGGAGCTTAGATTAGTTTTGCCCGTCTTTGAATTTTAGACAAACATGCTCTTTTATATCTTTCTGGCTTCTGCCACTCAACATCCTCTCTGAGATTCATCCACGTTGTCGTGTGGCTGCAGTTTACTCCTGTTGTGTAGTTTCTACTGTGTGAACAGACCACGATTTAATTGTGCAATCTACTGTCAGTGGACATGGGGTTGTTCTCTTGCCAGTTTTTGACTGTGACAGATAATGTTGCTGTGACAGTCTAGTACTTGTCTTTTGGTGACCATCTTTTTAATCATAGCCATTCCAGGTGTGGGGTGGTATCTCAGTGGTTTTAATTCACATTTCTCTGATGACTAGTGAAGTTGAGCGCCTCTTCATGTGTTTATTGCGTTTTATGAGATGCCTGTTCAAGTCTTTTGTTCATCTTTAAAAATTGGGTAGTCTGCCGTTTTTATCCTCTTTTGCAAGAGTTCTTTGTTTAATACATGAATCCCTTTTAAGTCTCTAGCTTCCCTCATATTGTTTCTGTAAGGGCCCAGCGTGCCAGGGACAGCCTGTGTGAGAACTTAGTAGAAAGTCACGCTTTGGCTTCTCTGTGTAACAGATAATTTACATGAAAGAAAGCCACTTTTTATTTTCTGGCTGCTCACGGGCACCTAAATGAACATCCTCCAGTGATGCTGATGATAACAGAGATGCTATTGCTACTAATGACAGCTGGCACTACATAGCACTTTCCACAGGCCAGACAGAGTTCTAAGCACTTACATACAAACTCATTTAAGTGTTCCCATGGACCTATGAAGCAGGTATTATCATTACATCCATTTGATAAGCGAGGGTCCTGAGGCTCTAGGAGCTTAAGTAAAAGTCACATAGCTAATCTGGCTCCAGAGTCTCTGCTCCTGACTGCGTGGATCAAATGCTGCTGTGAATGGCACCTGTCTTTTATTTTATTTTATTTTTTTTTATTATATTTCTTTATTGATTTCAGAGAGGAAGGGAGAAGGAGAGAGAGACAGAAACATCAATGATGAGAGAGAATCATTGATCGGCTGCCTCCTGCACGCCCCCTACTGGGGATCAAGCCCGCAACCCAGGCATGTGCCCTTGACCCGAATCAAACCTGGGATCCTTCAGTCCGCAGGCTGATGCTCTATCCACTGAGCTAAGCCGACCAGGGTGGCACCTGTCTTTAATTGTCCTGTCCTTGTCCTCTAATTTTCAAAATAAATATATTTTTATTGGTTGGAGAGAGAGAGAGAGAGGAAGGGAGAAGGAGAGAGAGAAACATTGATGTGAGAAACATCGATCAGCTGCTTTCCATACACACCCCAACCAGGGATCGAACCCACAACCCAGGTGTGTGCCCTGAGTGGGAATCAAACCAGCAACCTTCCGGTGCCCAGGACAACACTCAAGCAACTGAGCCACTCTGGCCAGGATTGTCCTCTATTTTTTATTTTATTTTAAATTTTTATTGCTTTCAGAGAGGAAGGGAGAGGGAGAGAGGGATAGAAACATCAATGATGAGAGAGAATCATTGATCAGCTGCATTCCATACATGCCCCACACTGGGGACCGAGCCCGCAACCCGGGCATGTGCCCTGATTGGGAATCGAACTGTGACCTGGTTCATAGGTCGACACTCAACCACTGAGCCACGCCGGCTGGGCTGTCCTCTAATTTTTAAGTGCACTTGGCAAGCAGTCACTGTATCTTAACATCAAGCATGATGGCGGGGCTCAGCCCTAGGGAGTGCTGGGGTGACTGTGGCAGCAGCTGCCATTTCTCAAGCTCTGTGCTAAGTATTCCTGGTAAACAACTCAAGTGCTCCTTCTTGCAGCCCTGGGGGCTCGGCATTATTTCCAGCCCCATTTTACAAGTGAGAAAACCGAGGGCTAGAGCGGTTAAGTGACATGGCCAAGATCACCTCTGGTCAAGCCAGGATTCTCACCATGGCCTGCCTGACTCTTGACTGAAACCACAACTCTGCCTATTGACTCAGTGGCTGCATTTGGCTTACAGACATTTAGTTTGGCCTACAAGATGTGGGGTGTTTTTTGTTTGGGGTTTGCTTTGGTTTGGTAATTTGGCTGCTTTCGGAGCCAGGGTCCGAGTTGTTACATGGTGACTGTCAGCTGGAGTAAGTAGCAGATGCCCCTTTAGACTGGTTGACATGGCTCCCACTCAGCCTGGCTTCGCTCATTGCTTGTCCAGCCTGTTATGCTTTTCAGTATAGTGAGGTGTGAGAATATGCTCCCCCCTCTCCCCACATATGACCTGGGGACAGGTATCATAATTACTGATGGGGCTACCTGCCATGGTGAGCCACAGTTCCCTGTAGGATTGGTTGTTTCTCTATGTTGTGCTAGGGAATAAAGATGAAAAACTTTCATATCCCTGTTTCCCAAAAGTGTCATCTGTGCTACACTAAACTAGAAAGACTGGAATTAAGGTCAGAACTGGGATCAAGTCTTATCTCTGCTTCTTACTTAGACGAGCAAGTCGATTCTCCTCTCATTGCCTTGGTTTCCTTCTCTGTAAAACGAGCCCACAGTCCCTGCGCTGCACACTTACCAAGTACAGTGGGCCCCACGGAGAGCATGGCGGGAAAGGACTGGTAAACCAGGAAGATTACTTGTCTGGCAGAGTCGATGTCCGCAACCAAGCTGGGCATCCCTGTCATCTGGGAAGCTTGGCTGGGCCCTCTGCTGGGAGAAGAGAAGAGCCTACATTCTGAGGGCCTGGTCTTATCACATGATAGTGTTAGGGAGGAGAGGGCCGCAGGAAGGGGCTTCCCCATGGCCTGGATACAGTTCATAGTGCAGCTGGGACCACTCTGCCAGTGTAGCCCTTTCCTCCTCATCTACCTGACACTTCCCTCTGTGGAGCTGGACTAGCCTGGGTCATGGCGATCCTCCAACCTGCCCACCTCGTGGCACCTGCTAGAGGGTTCAGGGCTCAACTGGGACTATAAAAGGACCATCTCATAAAGGCAAGTCATCAATGAGATGCAGTGAATCTAACCCGCAAGGTCTTACGTGTTTCAGAGGTATGATTTGTTCATTCACTGAACTGAGTTCATTTAGCATTTGCTCTGTGCTAGGCCCCGTGCTGGGTGCTTGAGGTGAGCAGGTGTTCCACAGACAGACAGGACTGTTTGTGGCCGAAGGAGCCCCACTGGCCCGAGCTCAGGGCACTTGAGGGATGCAGTGGATGATGAGCCTGGAACGGGATAAGGACTTTGGGCTTTATCTTGTAAGTAGCAAAGAGCCATCGAAGTTGTTTGACAATGCCTAGGGAGGTACCATTGGCTCATGGGAGGAGGAGCAGGAGGGTGAGAGTGAGCTTAATCTGGATTGTCTTGGGTGTGAGGGTCTGTGGAGTGTGCAGTGGTTACCACCTGGTAAACAGCTCTAAGAGCTTACACTTAGGCCCTAACCGGTTTGGCTCAGTGGATAGGGCGTTGGCCTGTGGACTGAAGGGTCCCAGGTTCGATTCTGGTCAAGGGCATGTACCTTGGTTGCGGGCACATCCCCAGTAGGGAGGTGTGCAGGAGGCAGCTGATCGATGTTTTTCTCTCATCCATGATTCTAACTCTCTATCCCTCTCTCTTCCTCTCTGTAAAAAATCAATAAAATACTTTTTTTTTAAAAAAAAGAACTTGCACTCAGGAAAGTTCCGGGCTAGGATCAGAAATCTGAGTTGTCAGTAATTAGGTGATAGTTAGAGGAGTGACTGAGTAGAACCATGTAGAGGGATTGGGGAAGATGAAAAGTGAGTGGTTCAGTCCCCTCGGGTTACAAATGAGCAAATGGGGGCCAAAGGAAAATCATTTGCATAAGGACTCATAGTAAGTGTTATTCATCCATTCATTCAACAGATATTTATTGAATACCTACTATGTGCTAGAACAGTGGTTCTCAACCTTTCTAATGCTGCGACCCTTTAATACAGTTCCTCATGTTGTGGTGACCCCCAACCATAAAATTATTTTCATTGCTACTTCATAACTGTAATTTTGCTACTGTTATGAATCGTAATGTAAATATCTGTGTTTTCCAATGGTCTTAGGCGACCCTGCTAGCAGTTCTCAACCTGTGGGTCATGACCCACAGGTTGAGAACCGCTGCTGTAGAGCCTAAGAGATCAGGTGGGGCCACGTAGGCTGTTGTAAGGACTTTCCTCTTGAGAGGGGAAGCCTTCAAAGGTTTCCGGCTGGGATGACATGATCTGATGTACATTTAAGGGTACTCCGCTGGCTGCTGTGCTTAGAACAGACTGTAGGAGGGGAGGGTGACGCAGGAAGGCCAGTTACAAGGTGGTCGCTGTAATCCAGCGGTAGCATGACGGTGGCTGGAATCAGCGCTCCCGGTAGAGGGGCTGAGAAGTGGTTGGGCTCTGGGAATGTTTTAATGGTAGAGCCAATGGAGCTTGCGATGGATCGATTGAGGTGTATGAGAAAACGAGAATGCCTCTTAAGATTTTGGCCCAAGCAGTTGGAAAGATGGAGTTGCCATTAGGTAAGATTGTGTGAAGGGCAGGACTGAGGGGAGAAAAAGGGAGTTGAGTGTGGACAGGTGACGTCAGAGCTGCCCTGTAATCACGGACATAGAGATTTCAGGTGGGCAGTACCAGCAGCATGAAAGGCCTCATTTCAGCCCCTTCCCCTCCTTTCAGATTCTGCATCCCTAGGTCCCTCTCTCTGGGCCCATCTACCGAAGTCTCCCTCCCCGGCAGTGGATCTGAGCCACAGCCGCCTGCCCACACTGAGAACTGACCGCCCTCTGCCCCCAGGTTGTGCATAGGGACCTCAAGCCCAGCAACATCCTCTACGTAGACGAGTCTGGGAACCCCGAGTGCCTGCGCATCTGTGACTTTGGCTTCGCCAAGCAGCTGCGGGCTGAGAACGGGCTCCTCATGACACCTTGCTACACTGCCAACTTCGTGGCGCCTGAGGTGAGTGGCCTGACCTCCTCAGCTGCGAGTGAGGACGCGCAGTCTCTGTGGCCTTGGCCCAAGGCCAAGGGAGGGTCCAGCCCATGGCTGGAGCCCCTGTCCTCCCCTTTGGGGAGTAGCAGGCAAGCACTTGTCACTGCCTCTCAGACTGACCACACTCCCCTGCCCTCCTTCCTGCCAGGTGCTGAAGCGCCAGGGCTACGATGAAGGCTGTGACATCTGGAGCCTGGGCATTCTGCTGTACACCATGCTGGCGGGGTGAGTGCCCATTGGTCTGGGCCCCCTCCCACTACCAGCCCTAATGTACAGGCTGGGGTGGTGCTTGTCTCATGGGAGAAACAGCCCTGCCTCAGGAAGGTCTGAAGATAGGGACGTGGCCCTAGCTTTGGATGCTACACCTTGAGGAGAAAGATGCTGCCCTTGGGAGCACCCAGCCTGAAGGGGGAGACAGCCCTCCACCCCTAACCCCAGGATGGAGTCCAGAGGCAATACCCAGACTGGGTGGACTTTTCTCCAGATACACTCCATTCGCCAATGGACCCAGTGACACACCCGAGGAAATCCTGACCCGGATCGGCAGTGGGAAGTTTACCCTCAGCGGGGGAAATTGGGACACAGTTTCAGAGACAGCCAAGGTGAGTCTGAGGCTGGACCCAGCTCATTTGGGGTGGGGAGGCAGGGACCATTCGAGGGCTTTTTAGCAGGTCTTGAACAGGTGACCTGAAGCCTCGTTTTTCCAAGTGGAAGATTCCCAAGCAGCCTGCCTACACACATACACACACACACACACACACACACACACACACACACACACACACACACCTTGTTTGGTCAACAGGGTAATCATTCAGTGGCTCTTCTGGTGTTCTGGGCCCGCAGGGGACACAGAGCTGTGATTATGCCTTATGGGAACTTGCTGTGGGGGGAGATACAGGCTTGCATATAAGGAACAGAGATGCCGGGCAGTGGAGAGAAGTGGGTCTTCCTGGTCAGGGGTACAGGCCGTGGAGGCACGGAGCAGAGCTACTGACCAAGGCCTTCTCAGAAGAGGGAACGTTTGCGCTTTCAATGTGAGCAAGTTTGCAGTTACGGCACCTCTGTGCTGGACCCCAGGTTGAGCCCTTAATGAGCGTTACACCTCACATCAGCCTGATGAGGCAGGTATTGTTGTTCCTGTTTCTCAGAGGGGACACTGAGGCTCAGAGAGTTGAAGTAAATTGCCCAGGATACTCAGTTGAGCAGAAGAGTCACATTTTGAACCTGAGTCTGCTCAACCCCAACCTTAGGTTCTTCCCACCTTCCTGCGTGGCTTCTAGAAGATGCAAGAGAAAAGAAAGGGAAGAAGTCCCAAAGAATGGCCTGTTCTCAGGGAGGCCCTGGAGCAGTGGGGAATGGGTCGCAGGGAGGGGCTACTGCAGGGTGTAGACAGGAGAGGGTGGGAAATGGTTGCCTTGCCCATTCCCCATCAGTGGGACACAGCTGTATGCTCCCCTGCTGGCCCCTCCCACCAACCCCCTTGCCCACTGTGTCCCCAGGACTTGGTGTCCAAAATGCTACACGTAGACCCCCACCAGCGCCTCACAGCTAAGCAGGTCCTGCAGCACCCGTGGATCACCCAGAAGGACAAACTTCCTCAGAGCCAGCTATCCCATCAGGACTTACAACTTGTGAAGGTATGGTCATCCCAGCTACTGGGCATCCAGGGCCCAAGGCAAGTTTTCCTGGGCAAGGACTTGGGGTGGCAGGGTCAGGAGATGCCACGTCTGTCTGTCCTGGAGCCCAGGTCTAACATGCAGAGGTGTCAGCAGTACACTCCCAGGCCTCCAGGCCTCCGGGGGGTCACAGCCCCTCACATCTGATGTAGGAGGCAGGACTACTGCCCAAGGCTGGATTAACAGGAGGCTGGGCGGGCTGTGGAACACTGGGAGGAGCAGGCCTGGCCTTGGAGCACGTGTCCCTCCTCCCGCCTGTACCTCTCCATCATCGTGAACTAACCTCCTACCTTCTCTCCCAGGGAGCCATGGCAGCTACATACTCTGCACTCAACAGCTCCAAGCCCACCCCTCAGTTGAAGCCCATCGAGTCATCTATCCTGGCGCAGCGGCGGGTGAGGAAGCTGCCGTCCACCACCCTGTGAGGGGCCAGGGCATCCAGGCTGCAGGGCAGTGCTAGCTCGATGGAGGCGCATCTTTCCCGGAGAGAGCAGGCCTGAGCCACAGGACCAGAGGGAGCAGAGCCCCGAGGGGCCCCGGAAGCAGCCAGCCCAGATCACCCCAGTGAGGGTGTGAGAAGTGCCTTCTCCTTCCCGAGGACGGACTCTTCTCGGCTCCGGCTCTGCTGGTTGAAATCGATTCACTGTACAAACTCTTATCTTTTTTTTTAAGGAAAAATGACATCAGCCACCATGGATTTTTACAAGATCCATTTGCCTTTCTGGGAGCAGAAATAGCCCTGTGCAGCCCCAGGAGGGGCACTGAGTCACACTAGGGCTCTCTGTGGCTGAGACTCCTTAGAGCAGTTTTGCAGTCCTACCCTGGGGACCCTACGGTTGGCCTTCTGTAGCCATCTGCACCCACCTCCGAGGCAGCAACTTCCAGAGCCTTTGGCTGTTTAGCAGGACTTGCTCTATCCCCAGTCAGCTCTTTTTCCATACTGTTCTGCTGGGGAGTCTGGAACCACTTCTTGCTAGAGGAGAGGTCCAAGGCCCCGTGGCGCCCAGTTCCAGGCACCAGCATCCACATCAGCCCCAGCAATGGGTCCCCTGCAGTTAGGATGGGCCGCTCTCAGAGGAGGATCCGGAATGCACTTTTTGACTGACTTCTGTTGGAGTCTGCCACAGGACAGAGCACACAGGAGGCCTGTTGGGTGGGCCAGGCGGGCAGGGGCTTTTTTTCATTTCTTCCTCAGCTGGTAACTCAGGGTTCATCTGTCCATGGCCTTTCTAATAAACTTACAGTTGAGTTGAAGCACGCTTGCCTCCACTTTTCATCCCTGAATTTGCCCCCTCTCTGCTATCAGGGGGTGAGGACTTTGGCAGTGATGGACGAGTAATGGACTAGGGCTGATTAGCCCAGCTACTTGGAGCTCAGGTCATTTGGAGAGCATGTGGAGTCCCGCTGGCCCTGCCCTCACATTCCTGCCAGGGGGTTCCGTTATGCTATTGATAACAGTAATGGAATTATTAGCCATCGGTTGGTGACCAAGTGCCAGGCACTGTGCCTGGGCCTTAACTGTATATCTCATTTAATCTTTTTTTAAGATTAAATATATTTTTATTGATTTCAGAGAAGAAGAGAGAGGGAGAGAGAGATAGAAACATCAATGATGAGAATCATTGATCAGCTGCCTTCTGCACGCCCTGCACCGGGGACCGAGCCCACAACCCGGGCATGTGCCCTTAACTGGAATTGAACTCGGGACCCTTCAGTCTGCAGGCTGACACGCCATCTGCTGAGTCAAACCAGCTAGGGCTATATCTCATTTAATCTTAACCCTGTGAGGTAGATGTTATTTTTATCCCTGTTTTATAGATGGAAAATCTGAGGCTCAGAGAGAGAATGACATTGCTTTACGTGATAAACTTCTGAGTACCTGTCTGCCCTGCTTCAGGTGCTGGTGAACCAAGTAGAAAACAAGGTCATTGTTTTCATGGGTCTTACCTCTGGTGAGGAAACCTCCTAGTGAAAAAATGGACAATTAATAAACCAAGGTCAACTACTGTTAAGACCTACAGTATGCAGAGTTAAATTGGGGTGATCAGCCAAAACCGGTTTGGCTCAGTGGATAGAGCGTCGGTCTGCGGACTGAAAGGTCCCAGGTTTGATTCCGGTCAGGGCATGTACATTGGTTGCGGGCACATCCCCGGTAGGGGGTGTGCAGGAGGCAGCTGGTCGATGTTTCTCTCTCATCGATGCTTCTAGCTCTCTATCCCTCTTCCTTCCTCTCTGTAAAAAATCAATTAAAAAAAAATTGGGGTGATCAGGGAAGGCCTCTCTGAGGACATGACCCAGAAGCTAAGATCTGAGTGATGAGAAGAGGCCAGCCAAGACCGGGAGGCAGAGGGCCGAGTCAGGACAAAGGCCCCAGGGGAAACAGGCTGGGCTTGCTCAGGAAACAGAAGCTGATGTGGCTGTGATGTCAGGTTCAGGAGATTGCACAAGACGAAGTTAGGAAGGAGGGCAGTCGTTCTAGGTTTTTCAGACCAGGGTAAGGAATTAGGGTTTAATCCTAATTGAGATGCAAGGCCTAAAAGAAAAGTAAGCAGGAGAGTGACATGATTTGATTTACATTTTTAAAAGATCGCTCTCATGTGTAGAGAATTGATGGGGATGAGCCCCAGTATCAGCTCTCATAGCTTGTCCCCAAACTGCTCACAGACCTGAAGTTGCCATGCTCCTCCCTCCACTGGATTCTGCTGCTGCATGTCCTGGCTAACTTCTACTCGTCCTTTAGAAAAGTTCAAATGACAACTTCAGGAAGCCAACCAGGACACCCCTGACAGGGCTGGGCAGCCCTCCTTTCGAGTCCCCAGGCACTCTCATTCTCCATCTCTTTGTACATCACACTGTTTTAGGAACAGCTGAGGCTGTGTTTTGTTCATTTCTGGAACCCCAGCACCTAGCACCAGGCCTGGCACACAATATTTTGATCCTCAGCTAGTGCTTGTTGAATGGGTAAGAGAGAATGCAGGACCCATGGACTTGATGGTGCTGTGGGAAGCATAGACACTACACCGCAGAGTGGCAGGCGCCTGGGGAGGCATCTGGGGAGTTAGGAAGGGAAGCTGGCGCTCTGAGGCGCAGAGCAGTTAGTGTCTTGGCCCAAGCACCAGAGGGAGGACTCAAGAACCAGGAAACGGTGATGGGTGGAGTGGGAGTCCACAGGTGCTTTCTTTTTTTTTTTTTTTTTAATATATTTTATTGATTTTTTACAGAGAAGAAGGGAGAGAGATAGAGAATTAGAAACATCGATCAGCTGCCTCCTGCACACCCCCTACTGGGGATGTGCCCGCAACCAACGTACATGCCCTTGACCAGAATCGAACCTGGGACCTTTCAGTCCGCAGGCTGATGCTCTATCCACTGAGCCAAACCGGTTTCGGCTACAGGTGCTTTCTTAGCAACTCAACCTCAAAACCCAAATACTTACCTTCTCTAAGCCTCAGTTTTCCCATTTGCTAAATGGGATCATAATCCACACCCATCTCCCAGTGTCATCTCCCAGTGAAAATCAAATGAACAAGTTTAGGAAACTCGCCCTAACTGGTTTGGCTCAGTGGATAGAGCATCGGCCTGTGGACTGAAAGGTCCCAGGTTCTATTCCGGTCAAGGGCATGTACCTTGGTTGCGGGCACATCCCCAATAGGAGGTGTGCAGGAGGCAGCTGATCGAGGTTTCTCTCTCATCGATGTTTCTAACTCTCTATCCCTCTCTTTTCCTCTCTGTAAAAAATCAATAAAAAATATATATTTTTAAAGTCCTTTTTTTAAAAAAAAAAGTTTAGGAAACTAAGTGCTGCTTGTACAGTTAAGCTTGTTCTAATTTTCACAAGGTCAGGACAGTCCCTCAAGAACTCAATAGACTCCAGAAACAGTCCCCAGCTGCCAGCCTGTCAGACAGGAACTTCCCTCTCTGTGGACCAACTCCCTGAGCAAAACCCACTAATAGAAGTAACCCAGCTTAGGGAAACATTGCCAGTCCAGATAGCCCCAAGTTCCAGGGTCACTGTTCCCTTTAATGCTCAAATAATAATCCCTGACCTCCCCACCACCACCACCACCCCCCGAGGATGCCCCTTCCCAAGGAATATTGACTCCAGTCTGTTACACAAATACGATGTGGAGATGCTAGACACCAAGTGTTTTCTGTGCTTATTTCATTTGGTCCTTATGTGAGGCTTGGAGATGAAGTGATTTGCCCAAGGTCACTGCTAAATGGCAGAACAGAACTCAGAACGACACCTGTGTGATTCTGAAACTCACTCTTCACCAGGGTGCTGTCCCACTTCTCTGCTTCTGAGAATGCCCAAGGTCTACTTCAATGTTCCGCAGACCTGGCTGGCTATCACTCTTTCCCTCAGCCAGCCATGTGGTCATAAATGTTCCTATAACATTGGGCTCTGGTCTCATTTAGGGCTTAAATTGTTAGAAAAGTTACATTTCCCGGATGGCAAACAGTAGAGAATAAGCTGGGAAATTGGGAAGTTTCCTATGGACAGTCTCAGAAGGTAGAGAATTCCCCATCACCTGGGCTGCACACACAGAGAACTAATGAGATTTGTCAGGTCTTGGAGATTCCTGTTCCCAGTCTGGGATTGTTTAGATGACCTTGTCAAAGACTCAGATTCTCAGTTGTCAGCACAGGCATTAAAGTCCCTCAGCGTATCTTGCATTTTACCCATTTATGTATTGTGTTTTCCAAGATTATTTCTGAGACAGGCACTCTCAGAGAAAAGCGGGTTTCCTACATATGTTAAGTATGTAAACATTTGTTTTTTGGTTAGCACATGGATTTAATTCACCCAGACCTGTAATAAAAGGTCACCATTCATTTAATGCCTATAATAGCAGGCATGATTTATTGAGTTCCTGCTTTACATTGGGCACAATATATACATCATCCCCAATGATCAAAGCAATCTCATGAGGTAGATCCTACAATTTCCATCTTATACAAGGAACTTGAGGCTAAGAGAAGAATCTTGCCCACAGTCTCCCAGCAAGGACGTGGCTGAGCTGTTTTGAACCCGAATCTATCTGGCCCCAAAGCTCATACTATACCACCGTTATCCCACAGTGACTCATAAAATCTCACAGTCAGAAGATCAGCCCTAAAGGCTGATCTCCGCCCAGTACAGGAATCTCCCATAGATGGTTATCCGGTTTCTGCTCAAGTACTGCCTGCAACGGAGACTCCACCACATCACAAAGCAGTCCCCACACGGTTGGAAAGTTCCTCTGCTTTGAACTGAGGTCTTCTGAGTAGCTTCCATTTCTTGGGGGGTTCCCACTAACTCCAAAGAACTCAATAGAGAAATGACTCAACAGTAACAGGAGGGAAACGTAAATGAGCACTCCCACCAGCACTCCAACCCCGCCCCCCGCCCCTGTGGAGGTACTTGCAGGCAGGCAGAGGTGCTAAGGCTATGCTGACAAGGGAGCAGCAGGGCCTCCTGGGCCATCCCCATTCCCCAGAAACCTTCAGGTAGCCCCCACTATTTCTTCCGGCCTCAACTCCTGCCCAGCTTGCCTGGGAAGGCAGCAGTGAGTGGGTAGTGGGAACAGTGCTGGATGTGGAGTCAGACATTCCAACCCCAATGCTGACCTTCTGGGTGACCTTGGGCAAGTCAAGTCATTTCATGCTTTGAGGTTTTCTCAACTGTCAAACAGGGCTACTGTGAGCATTAAAGGAGAGTGTGTGTGAAGCTTCTACAGAGCTGCTCAGTTATAAGCAAACAGCAACCAGGATGTAGGAAGCTATTTAGAGTTGTGGTTAACTGCAGACTCGGGTTAGGCTGTCCTGGTTTTATTGTTTAACTTTTTTCTTGAAGTATAAGCAGTCCTGGGTTAGAATCCAATTTTGACCATTTGCCTATGTGACCTTGGGCAAACCATTTAACCTCTCTGCCTCAATTTCCCCATCTTTAAAATGGGCTTAGTAGTATTATCTACTCTTTGGTGAAGGTGAAACAAGGTAATGCATCAGAGCACAGACTCTCTCTCTCTCTCTCTCTCTCTCTCTCTCTCTCTCTCTCTTGTTTAATAGAGGGAGCCACGCCCACAGCCTGAAGAGAGGTCAATTCATCTGAGCATCTTTACCCCATGGAGAAAGGAGGGAGCACTTTCATAAGGACCTTCTTTTTCCCCCCTCCTACTCCAGAGCCTTTTTCTGAGTTTTAAGTCATGTTTATGACTCAATCTGAAACTTCTTTTTTTATAAGTAATTTCCTCCGTTTCTCTTCCCTCTTCTGCTCCACCCCACCCCCCAAGCTGTGGGCTGAATTGAGAAATCGAGGGGCAGATGACACATGTGTGAGCTGGGCATGAGACCTGTTCCTGGGATGAGCCTGGAGTCACTCACCCATTGCAGAATGTTCTTACCAGGCTGGATTTGGGCAGTCAATCCTGCTGTCACTATAGAGCTTTATTGTTACCAGCCCCTTTGCATAGAATTCCAAAAGTACCTGAAGGGAACTAAATTCTCACCTGAAAGAATGAGTAGAGGGTTGGAATCAGAGGCATGAGATTGAAGTCAAATCTCAATACTAGCCATGACTAGCTGTGTCATCTTGGGCAAGTCACTTGTCCTCTCTGAGCTTCATTTTCCTCATCTGCAAACCATCCTCAGAGGATTATGAGAGCAAAGGCTCTAGCAGAGATTAGGTGCAGAACAAATGATAGCTGAGTTGCAAGAATGCTTGACAGAACTTTCAGAGCTGAGTAAGGCCTCCAGAGCCAGGGGATCTTAACATGGGATCCCTCTGGCCTTAGGGATGTAAAATGGTGTATATACTAGTATGAGTATTTTTCTGGGAATAGAGGATATAAAATTTTCATCATTATCTTTTTAAAAAATACATTTTTATTGATTTCAAAGAGGAAGAGAGAGATAGAAACATCAATGATGTGAGAGAATCATTGATCAGCTGCCTCCTGCACGCCCCCTACTGGGGATCAAGCCTGCAACCCAGGCATGTGCCCTGACAGCGAATTGAACCTTGACCTCCTGGTTCATAGGTTGACGCTCAACCACTGAGTCATGCTGGCTGGGCTATTTTTATTTATTTTTAAAATATATTTTTATTGACTTCAGAGAGGAAGGGAGAGGGAGAGAGATAGAAACATCAATGATGAGAGAGAATCATTGATCATCTGCCTCCTGCATGTCTCCTACTGGGGATCGACCCCACAACCCCGGGGCATATGCCCTTGACCAGAATGGAACCTGGGACCTCTCAGTCTGCAGGCCAATGCTCTATCCACTGAGCCAAACCAGCTAGGGCTAAAACTTTTACTTTACAAGTATGTACACTAGCCTTCCTGTCCCAGCACTGTGCTGCTCATTCAGTAGACATGTATGTTCCAGGCACTGGAGGTGCAAAGACGAATGCTCCTTGCCCCTCCGTAGCACTGAGCTTCAGAGAGACGAAGTGATTTCACCAAAGTCACATACTTCTGAAGGAAGCTGGCTGTTGGGCTTGGAACCCCAGATCTCTAACTGCAAAGTTGGCCACTTTATATCTCAGAGGGGCCCTCTAAGGTCCAAGCTCCCTCTGGTCGATGAAGACTAACAGGATGAGCATTCCATAAGCAAGGCCCTGAGGTCACACCGAGGGAGCCAGATTGGAGCCATCAGGACACCACCTGGGTGTGGCAGGTCATAATCTATGGCTGGTCCTATTCTGAGTTTACTCAGGGAGGGGGTTCCTCTTCCTAAACTTTTACACAGGCCACAGACCATGAGGGAATTCCACATATATATTTATAGCAACTATATTGAGGTTTCATTTACATACAATAAAATGCATAGATTTTTAAATACAATTGGATGAGTTTTGACAAACTCACATACCTGTGAAACCCATACCACTCTCAAGATATATATTTTCATTACCTAGGGAATTCCCTCATGTCCCTTTCTCAATCTCCCCCAATGTCAGAGGTAGCCACTATTCACTATCCTGATTTTTGTCACCATAAATTAGTGTTGCCTGTTTTAGAACTGGTATAAATGAAATCATACAGTGTGTTCTCTTTCCTGTCTGACTTTTTTTGTTCAACATAATCTCTGTAAAGCTTCATCCATGCTATTGCATGTTCATCCCTTTTTGTTGCTGAGTAGTATTTATTGGGCAAATATGCCACAATTTGTTTAATCTATTTATCTGTTCATGGACATTTTTTCCAGTTTTGGCTAATATAAACATTCATGTAGGATCTTTGTGTGGACATATGTTTTTATTTCTCTTGGGTAAATACATGGAAATGGCATTTCTGCACACAGGATGGGTGTATGTTTAACTATATAAAAATGACTAAACTGTTTCCCACGGTACATGAGAGTTCCAGTTGCTTTGTATCCTTGCCAATCTCTGGTATTAGTCTTTTTAACTAGTCATTCTAGTGGGTGGGAAGTGGTTTCCTTTCATGGTTTTAATTTGCATTTCTTTAGTAACTAATAATACTGAATATATTTTCATGTGCTTATTGGCTATTCCTATATATTCTTCTGTCTGTTCAAACCTTTTGCCCCACTTAAAAATTGGGTTATTCATCTTATAGATTGTAAAGAATTATTTATATATTCTGGATACAAGATCTTTGTCAGATATATGTATTGTGAGTATTTTCTTCCAACTTGTGACTTGTCATTTTATTTGAAGAACAGAAGTTTTAGTTTTTAAAAAATATTTTTTTTATTGATTTTAGAGAGAGGAGGAGAGAGGGAAGGAAGGAGAGAAAGAGGTATGAGCAATGTGCCTCCCATATGCACCCTGGCTGGAGATCAAACCTGCAACCCGGATATGTGCCCTGACCAGGAATCGAACCTGTCACCCCTTAGTGTACAGGACGACGCTCCAATGAACTGAGCCACCACTGGCCAGGTCATCCCACAGTGCCTTTTTATTGGTGGGAAATTGGTCCAACTTAAATTACACCAATGAGGTAGCAAATGCATATAGTACAATATACAATGGTATGTTTTATACTAGAATATGTGACTACAATTTCATTTGGGAAAATTATTAAGAACATGGGGAAGTATTCATAATATGTCTTTTAAAAATCAAGTGATAAGTAGAATATAAGATCAATTTATTTTTCAATGTTATATGTATAAAGAAACACCTAAAATGATAGAAACAAAATATGGACAATGCGTCTTTTCTTTGTGCTTTTTCAATATGTGACAAACTTTCTAAAGTGAAGCTATCAATTTAGGGGAAAAAAAGCCACAAACTCATACATTTTTAAAAATTGTGTGTGTGTGTGTGTGTGTGTGTGTGTGTGTGTGTGTGTGTGTTTCCACAGCCCAGTCCTGCCCCAAGCATGTGTCCTAAGAATTGAAGAGGTGGGAAAATTCAGAAATAGCTGGCTGTACCCTTGACCATAGCCTTATACAGCCACCTTCCTGCCTTCAGGATCTCAAAGGAAAGCCTTAACAAATCCCCAGAAACTTTGCAGGGATACTAGAAGCTAGAAAGCCTGAGTAGGGACAGGTGAGTATTTTGATTGCTTAAAAAGCAATGTTTTAGAAAGATGACATTTATTACACTATACATTGCAGTGATATTGGCATCTACTCATTTGTCAGTTAAAAACCATTTCCTGGGCACCCACCTACCCAGCATCTGATTTTTTGGAGGAAAAAAAGCATGACTTTGGTTTGATGTTTGTTAAACGGCAAGCTTTGTTCCTTCCTCCCATTTACCACACACTTGGCACTTTACTGGGGCCTTAACTGCTTTAGTTAATTTAATTATCAAAATCCCAGCACAGAAGATATTAATATGTCCATTTACACATGAAAATAATGGAACATCAGAAAACTTAAATCAAATGGAATATTAAGTAACTTAAATCCCTTAATCAATAGATCATGTTTTTTGAGTGTTTATCTGGTACCAACCACTATAACAAGCACTTTATAGGTTCTAGTATTACTAGAGGCCCAGTGCACAAAATTTGTGCACTCGGGGGGGGGGGGGGGGGGGCGGGGAGGTGTCCCCTCAAGCCCGGCCTGTGCCCTCTTGCAGTACGGGAGCCCTCAGGGGATGTCTGACTGATTAGGCCATCAGACATCCTTAGCGCTGCTGTGCTCATCAGACATCAGCCCAGTTTCTGGCTGAGCGGCACTGACCACCAGGGGGCAGCTCCTGCGTTGAGCATCTGTCCCCTTGTGGTCAGTGTGCATCATAGCAACCAGTCGTTCCTCCATTCGGTAGATTTGCATAGCCTTTTATTATATAGGATTGCCTTTACTTACTTACTTACCCATGGAGTAAACTAGGGGAATCCTGTAGTAGGAGGAAAAAAAAAAAAGGTATTTTTTGTCTCTTACCTACTTTTGCCACTCAATCTGACATTACTAAAAGTTTGCAAATTGGCAAATAAGTCAACCAGATATGTGGATAAACATAAAAAAAAAAAAGAGTTCCTACCAAATGATTTTACCTTGCTCAATTTTCACAATGAGAAAAACATTGAATTTTTAGTCATCAAGTCATAGTGGAAAGGACACTCCTTTGGAGAAAAATGACTAGTTTCAAATTATTGACTCTTGCAACTGCTGTGTGACCTTGGATAAATTATCCAGCCTCTCTGAGCCTGTTTATTCAGGTGTAATAAAAGTTAAAAATAAATACTTTATTTATAGAGAGTTTGTGAGAGGTAAATAGACTAGCTTTTGTAAAGCACCTAACATATAGTAGAAATTAAGGACATGCGGAGGGAGGAACCAAGATGGCGGCATAGTTAAACAACTAATCTGCTGCCTCACACAACAATTTCAAAAATACAACTAAAAGACAAAAACGTCTACCACCCAGAACCACGGGAAAGCTGGCTGAGTGGAAGATTTACAACTAAGAAGAGAAAGAAGCACAATCGCTGAAAAGCTGAGGTACGGAGGCACGCGAATCGGGCCGGCGGCGGGCGGCTGGGTGCGAGGCTTTTCTTCAACCCGCAGGGAGACAAGCTCCCAATCACTCTGAAATCCAGTTTCTGGGGACACTCGGGGGACCCAGGCACCTACGGGGAGGAGCTGGACTCTCGGCCATCGGGTCGGAAAGTGAGAGTGACTTTTTTGCAGTGGTGCGCCCAGCAATCATTGTTTACTGCGCTGGAGCGCGGGGCGCAGGGACTTGGAAACGTGGAAAGGCAGAGACGGCTGATGGCAGCCATTGCCGTTGGCCACGCCCCAGCCTAGTGACGCCCTGAGGCCCCGCCCAGCCCAGAGGCCCCGCCCCACACATTCTACAAACCCGCCCCGGCTCCACACAGCGGCTTTTGCATATAAATGGCCTGTTCTGGAGCAGCTTAACCAACTGCAGCTCCAGTCAGACTGCTCCAAAACCGCCCAAGCAAAGGAGGAGAAAACTAGCCCTTGCTGTAGCTCCTGCTGGGGGACACACAGTACACAAGGGTACACCAAGAGTGTCCACCTCAAGTAACTGGGAGGCTGACCCGTTGAACCAATAGGACACCTAGTACACAAAACTACCCTACCAACTTAGGGAAGCAGAGAATATGAGAAGGCAAGGAAACAGATCACAAACCAAAGAAATGGAGGAGAACAAGCGACTGGACATAGAGTTCAAAACCACGGTTATAAGGTTTTTCAAGAATTTCATGGAAAAGGCCGATAAATTCCATGAGGACCAACTAGAAATTAAACATACACTGACTGAGATAAAAAATATTATACAGAGACCCAAAAGCAGACTAGAGGATTGCAAGAATCAACTCAAAGATTTGGAATACAAAGAGGCCAAGGACACTCCTCCAGAGAAGCATGAAGAGAAGAGAATTCAGAAAGTTGAAGATAGTGTAAGAAGCCTCTGGGACAACTTCAAGCGAACCAACATCAGAATTATGGGGGTACCAGAAGAAGAGAGAGAGCAAGATGCTGAAAACCTATTTGAAGAAATAATGAAGGAAAACTTCCCCCACCTGATGAAAGAAATAGACTTACAAGTCCAGGAAGCGCACAGAACCCCAAACAAAAGGAATCCAAAGAGGACCACACCAAGACACATCATAATTAAAATGCCAAGAGCAAAAGACAAAGAGAGAATCTTACAAGCAGCAAGAGAAAAACAGTTAGTTACCTACAAGGGAGCTCCCATACGATTATCAGCTAATTTCTCAACAGAAACCATGCAGGCCAGACGGGAGTGGCAAGAAATATTCAAAGTGATGAATAGCAGGAACCTACAACCAAGACTACTCTACCCAGCAAAGTTATCATTCAGAATTGAAGGGCAGATAAAGAGCTTCACAGATAAGAAAAAGCTAAAGGAGTTCATCACCACCAAACCAGCATTATATGAAATGCTGAAAGGTATTCTTTAAAAAGAGGAAAAAGAAGAAGAAAGATAAAAATTATGAACAACAAATACATATCTATCAACAAGTGAATCTAAAAGTCAAGTGAATTAAAAATCTGAGGAACAGAATAAACTGGTGAACTTAATAGAATCAGGCATAGAATGGGAGTGGATTGATAATTCTCAGGGGGAAAGGGGTGTCTGTGTGGGGAGTATGGGAAGAGACTGGACAAAAATCATACACCTATGGATAAGGACAGCGGGGGGGGGGAGGTAAGGGAAGAGGGGGGGGGTAGGAACTGGGTGGTGGGGAGATATGTGGGGAAAAAGGAGAAACAATTGTAATCTGAACAATAAAGATTCATTAAAAAAAAAAAAAAGCAATTAAGGACATGCTTAGTGAATGCCTGGGGAACCTCAGAAACAGACCCCAAAACAAGGATTCCTGGGTAAGAGATTTTTTAAGGAAGTGCTCCAAGACATCAGTAAGGGCATAGGGAAAGCCAGTCAGGGAGGGGGAAGAAGTCAAGCAAATATGAGACTTCAGGCAGTCCCAGAGAAGGTAGCTTAATTCCTCAGGGAACTCAGGAGTATAAATTCCACTGGAGACAAGTAAACTGGACTTTCAAACTCCCATATCCAATTAGTCACTTGCTGGAGACCAGGGAAGAGGGAAGGAAGGATCAAAGCTGTTCTGGTAGCCTGAGGACCATCCTCCTCAGAAAAGCCTCAGGTACTGGTTATTGGAAGCAAAAGCAAACATCAGCCAAGGGAAGGGTAGGAGGAACTGGTAAGAGATCTGAGAAGATCTGGGATGAGCAAGAATAGTATCTACTTCAGGGTTTGGGTTTTCCTTCTTTTAGGAAAGCTGGGCTTAAGTCCTTGCTTTGCTAGTTATCAGGATCAAATGGAACAATATAATGAAAGCCTTTTGGAAGTTAAAATGTTAGATGAATTCTTTTCTTTTTTTTTTTTTTTTTTTTTTTTTTATTCAATAAGCATGTACTGAACTTTTACTATAAACCAGGCACCGTAATAGGTATTAGGATATATACTTTAATATGAGATTCATAAACTGTTAAGGATCTTTTAATCTAGTGAGGAAGTCATAAGGAAATAGAGTATTACCTGACTGTGTGATAAGTGATGTTTTTGAAGCATAGTTTCCATGGGAA
Organism: Eptesicus fuscus; assembly: GCF_027574615.1. Taxonomy (NCBI): domain Eukaryota; kingdom Metazoa; phylum Chordata; class Mammalia; order Chiroptera; family Vespertilionidae; genus Eptesicus; species Eptesicus fuscus. The sequence continues at coordinate 16,153,638 of NC_072481.1, forward strand.
GGGGAACCAGTGGTACAGGGCAGGGTGTCAGGAAAGGTTTCAAATGGAGCTGATGCCTAAACTAAGTCCCAAAAGATGGGAGGGGTTTGTCAGGCAGACAGCCAGCAAGGGTATTCCTGGCAGAGGCAATGGTACAAACAAAATCAAAGAAGTATGAAACAGCCCTAACCGGTTTGGCTCAGTGGATAGAGCGTTGGCCTGCGGACTGAAGGGTCCCAGGTTCGATTCCGGTCAAGGGCATGTACCTTGGTTGTGGGCACATCCCCAGTAGGAGGTGTGCAGGAGGCAGCTGATCGATGTTTCTCTTTCATCGATGTTTCTAACTCTCTATTCCTCTCCCTTCCTCTCTGTAAAAAATCAATAAAATATATATTTAAAAAAAACAAAACAAAATCAAAGAAGTATGAAAAGGCCTGACCTATAGGAAGACTTGAAAGTTCAACAAGCCAAGGAGTTTGAACTTAATCCCATATGGCATTGGGAACCATTGCAGGACTCTGAGCCGGGTGACCAAAGGGCTTGACCAACTTTGCATTTTAGAATGACCACTCTGGCAGGCAGTAGTATAAGCAAAGGGGTGAAGGAAGAGAAACCCGACAGGGAGATCAGATGGGAGACGATCAGGCCAAATCAAGAGCTCAAGGGAAGCACCCACACCACTTGGATTACTGAGTGGAAAACGATGCCCTTGAACCAAGATTAGAAATTATTATTTTGCCAAGGGCGAGGGATTGATCCCAGGCAGAAAATTAGGAATATGGATAAGATTGGGGGAAACCTGTAGACAAAATAAATTATTGATCCTAAATCATATGGATATCAGACTCTTCAAAGTATAGTGCTTTCACAGCTGTTAGAAGATTGATCCTGGAACAACCCTGGAGAGGAGGGAAACAACTGACAGATGAAAGGCTTGAGCCCCAGAGAGGCAAGGTTTGTTGCCTATAGTCATGCAGGATTTGCTTATTTGATGTAGTTTAGTAAAATATGGAATTAGAACCCAGGCATCTTTTAGGAAAAATAAGTTTTTCCTTCATTACCCAAATTAATATGTGCTCATTAGAGATAATTTGGAAAACACTAAAAAGTAGGAAAAAATGTTTAGTCCCTCATGGCCTCACAAAGAACTACTGGTAGTATTTTGGGGTGGCTTTCCCCCCCTAAAATAGTATTTTGATGTGGCTTTTTTTTTTAAATTTATTTTCTATGCTTAGGTTTTAATTTTCTCTTTTAATCTGTTTTCTTTCCCCCCACTTTTTGCTCAATCCCATCCCAGTCCCCTTCCCCCGCCCCTCCCCACACACACCAGAGCGGTCTGCCTGCTCTCTATCTATTAGTCTGTCTCTATTTTTATTTTTTTGTTAATCCTCAACCAAGGATATTTTCCCCCATTGATTTTTAGAGAGTGGAGGGAGGGGGAGAGGAGAGGCAGAGAGAGAGGAGAGAGAGAGAGAGAAACATCAATGTGAGAAAGACACATCCATTGGCTGCCTCCCATATGGGCCCCAACCAGGGCTAGGGATTGAGTCTGCAACCGAGGTACCGTATTTTCCGGCGTATAGAAGATTTTCCTGAGTTAAAAAGTCGTCTTATACGCCGGAAAATACGGTATGTGGCCCTTGACCAGAATCGAACCCTAGACCCCTTCAGTCAGCAGGCCGACGCTCTATCCACTGATCTAAACCAGCTAGGGCTAATCTGTGTTATTTTTCATGTCGCATTATAAAATAAACACTTTGTCACGTAGTCTCACATTTTTAAGATAATTTGTTTAACAGCTTCAGACTATTTCATCAAGTTTTAACCATTTGCTAGTTGGTAGACATTTGGGTTGCTTCTTTAAAAAAATTTTTTTTCTCACCCTAGCCGGTTTGGCTCAGTGGATAGAACATTGGCCTGCGGACCAAAGGGTCCTGGATTCGATTCTGGTCAAGGGCCCGTACCTTGGCTGCAGGCTCCTCCCCGGCGTGGGCCCTGGTAGGGGCTCGTGCAGGAGGCAAGCAATCGATATTTCTCTCTGTCTTTCCTTCTCTCTTCCATGCTCTCTAAAAATCAATGGAAAAATATTCTCAAGTGAGGATTAACAAAAAACAAAAAAATGGGAAAAATTTTTTTCTCAATATACAATAATTGTAATGAACATCTTTTACACACATGGCTTTCTCTTAATTTTGGATTCATCCTTTAGAACAGGTTTCCAGAGTAGAATGACTAGGTTTTAATCTGCTCATTTAATCTGTTTTCTTTTTTTTTTTTCAAGGTAAAGAACATTCTACCACTCTTTTTTAAAAATATATTTTTATTAATTTCAGAGAGGAAGGAAGAGGGAGAGAGAGATAGAAACATCAATGATGCGAGAGAATCACTGATTGGCTGCCTCCTGCACACTCCCCACTGGGGATGGAGCCCGAAACCTGGGCATGTGCCCTTGACTGGGATCGAACCTGGGGCCCTTTAGTCCACAGGTCAACACTCTATCCACTGAGCCAAATTGGCTAGGGCTCTACCACTCTTTTTAAAAAAATATTTTTTATTGATTTCAGAGTGGAAGGGAGAGACAGAAACATCAACATCAATGATGAGAGAGAATCATTGATGGGCTGCCTCCTGCACACCCCTCACTGGGTGCCCTGACCGGGAATCAAACCTGTGACTCCTGGTTTATAGGTGGACACTCAACCACTGAGCCACTCTACCACTCTTGATACAAGATTGTCAATTGTTTTCAAACAGGATTGTACCCACATTTTTTTGGACCCTCCATCAGGGCTCTTGCTATTAATCACATTTTCTCTCCCTCACAATAATAAAAATGGAAAGTGATAACCTTAAAAGAAGGAAGATTTTTAAATATATATATATATATTTTTATTATTAATAAGAAGGAATATTTTACCAGTACCAAACTCTTACTTCGGCCATCCTGTTTCTCTGCTGTTGTTTCTCTTTTGAACAGCAGATGGCAGGATAATTCCACAACAGGTGGTCATGACAATTTAATTGCAATGAGGAAAAATTGCTTCTTTTCCCACATATATTTCTTTCCTGAAATAAACAGCATACAAGGCATCTGCCACTTTATTGAAAGTCAGATATGTAAGGAAGTGGATTTTCAGCAAGGAATATAAAGGTACCCACATAAATCCTGAGCTTTAGGTTATTAGAGTCCGTGCACAAACAAATTTCTCAGAAAGAAGCAAATGGAGGTTGAAAGTCGATTGTTAAAATTCCACATATTCTAGATTTCCCCAGTTAATAATCATAAAAACTTTATAGCCAGAAAGTCACAGAGGCCCTTCTGTTGTAATTGTTAGAGTTTAGAGTCAGTGGAAACACCCTTCTCACCCAGGGGATTTAAAAAGCTAATCCCACCCCCTCCCCACAAACCTCTCCCCTAGCACTCATTTCCCATCCCTTCACAAAATTGCCAGGGTAATTGACTCTTAGATGAGATGAGTTTGACTTTCTACCCTGATTTTGTAACAGAAGTTCTTTTGGTGAGGTCCTTTGTTTGAAAATGCACAATAAAAATGGCTTTAGAATGACTTCAGAGGACTCTTTCTGGTGCCAACAACAGATTCCAAAGCCGCTATTATTCGAGATGGGTGATAGGATCCCTTGAGACTGTTTGAGTATCGGTTTTCAAAGTGCTTAGGAACCTGAAATGTCCTGTATGGTATATTTGCAGGTGCATAATTAGCCAAGTGCTCCAGGGGTTATAAAGACTGCCTTCCTGTAGTTGAAATAGACAGATTTAGCCTCTTACTGAAATTGAAGGCTGCAATTTCGATAACAAATCTGATTCTAACTCTCCCGTGTCACTGCAGCCCAAAGGTGCCTTTGTCTCCCAAGAGAAAGAGGGTGGAGGTAAGTGAATGGCCCTTAACCAGACCCATGTAGAAAACATTGCTAAGAAAAAACTTTTGTCCTGAGAGTGTAGGTTTAGGGCTGTTGCATGTGAAGCCAATTTGCTTTGTTCATAGCCAACCTGCCTAAATGCAAGTATTGCAAGGTGACCGGAGCTGTGGAGCAGCAAACTGCTTTAAAAGCAGGCTTTCAGTGGGAAACTCTAAGCATACAATGGCTTTATTTTTGTTAGACATAATTCTCCAACCTGGCTTTTTTTATTGCACTAACCAAAATAAATCCGGGCAAACTTAAAAGGCTGCCTTGATGTCAGAAGAAAATGGATATTGTCTCTCCTGAACATGTCTGAGTGGTCGTACATAATCCTAGCTACATCCAGATAAGACTACACCTCCTCCCATAGAAAGCTTTCCTGGATCGTAATATCACCAGGAGTATTCACTTTGGGGCTTGATGGTTCCAGGCTGTCTTACTAAACACTTCTAAAGAAGTAGTTTGCCTGTTCTTTCACTCTTCCATTTGTAGTTAATACTTGTGTGTACTTAGTGGTGTTTTGAACTCCTTTTATATCTCAATGCTCCTGGCATTTGATGATACCTGGGCAGCAGGAGCTTTCATCACACCAAATACAGGGTGATGTTTAGTGGAGAAGGGTCCAGAAGGGAGGGGGGAAAAAAACCTATGCTCTTCCCTAAGTCTTAGAAAACCAGTGGGCTCCTTTTAAGATTAACTGTGTCTTTAAATATTAGGATCTCCGGTTGTGAAGGTACGGGTGGAACTGCTTCCATCAGACAAACCTGAGGTAGAGGATGTAGGTGTCACATTCAAATCAAAGAGGTGCCTCTCAACAGGAAAGATTTAATCAGCTCTCCTTCCCAGGATCAGCTGCCAGGTTTGAACATTTACTTGTCTGTGTTCCAGGCAGGAGACACTGCTAATTATGGGAGCAATTCCCATGGATACAGAAAAGAATTGTCTGAGCTGGGGAGTCAAAGCTCTGACCAAGAGGGAGCTGAGAAGAAAAATGCCCCCAACATTCTCAGAGAAAATTCCAGAATTGCCCAGGGTCCTGCCTTTTCTGGGGGAATACCACTATAACTGGCCTTTGAAGATCTGGAAACATTCTTTCCTTTACCTTCCTAACTCATGTGTTATCCGCCCCCCTATTTGTTTAGAAATGAAATTTTAAAAGTACTTTCTTTTAGTCAAACATTATCTCATAAGGGTTATCTTTAAAAAAAAAAAAAATCCGGCTTTACCAAGAGTGATTCTCAGAAATGATAGTACCTGAAAACAAGCCGACTTGGCCATCAGGCCAGCCAAAATGGCACAAACATTTGGAACCTGTTGCTTTATTCTTGGCAAAGACACCATTGAATCCTTCCTGTTGTATGTAAAGTAAGCTGTGGCAAAACTTACCTCTTATGCCGAAGCCGGTTTGGCTCAGTGGATGGAACGTCGGCCTGTGGACTGAAGGGTCCCAGGTTTGATTCTGGTCAAGGGCATGTATCTTGGTTGTGGGCACATCCCTGGTGGGGGGTGTGCAGGAGGCAGCTGATCGATGTTTCTCTCTCATCGATGTTTCTAGCTCTCTATCCCTTTCCCTTCCTCTCTGTAAAAAATCAATAAAATATATTTAAAAAAAACACAAAACTTACCTCTTATGTGGTACAAAATCTGGACTCACAAGGGAGCCTCTACAACCTGTTTGAATTTATATTCTGCTCCCTTCTTTCTCCATTATGCAGAGCACCTGCTCCCTGTCCTTCCCCCTCTCCTCCAGCTGTCTGTCTGTCTCATTTGTGTCAATTAAGAATTCAATACTGCTTGATTTAATTGAATGACTTTCCCTATATCAGTGATGGGCAACCTTTTGAGCTTGGTGTGTCAAACTTCGCCAAAAAACTGAGCATAACTCGGGTAGTGTGTCACTTTGAGGAAAAAACTGACTCCAAGACTCTAGTCGCAAATGTTTCATCCTCAGGAGCAGCAAATGTTTCATCCTCAGCATGTGGCCGCGTGTCATCAGAAATGGCTACGCGTGTCAGTGCTGACACGCGTGTCATAGGTTCGCCATCACTGCCCTATATAGATCCCATCCACAAATAGGACGCCGACCATCTCTCCCATTGCCCAGAATAAAAACTCTAAAAAAGCCAAATGCAGGCAAGGTTGCCTTAGAAAAGAGAAGAGGTCCTCGCTGGCTTTGCCAGTGAACTGGAGAAGACAAGGAGGGCAAGACTGAGTTCCCAGTTACGTACTTGCTGGCCTACCAACGGTCAGCACTGCATAAACCAAGATCATTTGAGTTGACTCCACTTAGCTAAGGCTCTTCAGAAGTGGTTCTTAGGCTTAGAAACCTAAGAACCAAGTAGAAGAAATAAACCTCTATACCACTTCCTAGTTTACAAAGTGCTTTCCCATCTTCAGAATGACTGTCTTTCTGTTCATTCAGTCACTGAAAAAGATGGGGTCTATTCTTTAGTCACCTGCCTCTATTCATTGAGCACTTACTATGTGCCAGGCAATGTTCTGGGAGCTGAGAACTGTGCTCTGAGAACGGAAAATGAAGTTCCTGTCCTCTTGGAATTTACATTCTAAAAGGGAGGGGAGACAATAAACATATAAGTAAACATATAGTATACCAAATGGTAATAAGGGTTATGGAGAATCAAACAGCAAGGTTAAGGGAGATAGAGATTATGGTTTGGGCAGAGTTTTTTTAGTTTATAAAAGGTGGTCAAAGGACTCCTTGAGCTGACACAGAAGAATCTAAGGAGCAAGTCATACAATTATGAGGGGGAGGAGCATTCCAGATAGAGGGTATAGCAAATGCAAAGGCCCTAAGACAGGAGTTTCCTTGTTGAAGGAGACCAGTTTAGCTGAATAGATTGAGCCAAGAGAGAGAGATGTAAGAGACAGGTCAGGGCAGTGGAAGTGCAGGGGCAGACTTTGGAAAACCTTGTAAGGCACTGTATGCTTTTATTCTGAGGAAGATGGGGAGCCACTGGAGGAATGACTTGTGTGTTATGTTATGATTTATGCTTTAAAAGGTTTATTCTGGCTGCTGTGTAGAAAACAGAAGAAAGGAGTACAAGGGCAAACACAAGGAGAACAGTTAGGAGGCAATTGCAGGAATCTAGGCAAGAAACAATGGTCGGGGTGGTGGCAATGGTGGAGGTGGCAACAGTGATTAGGGAGATATTGAAGGTAAAGGTCCCAGAATTCGCTGCTGGACGTGGGAGGTATATGAGAAAGAAATAGAAGTCAAGGATATTGTGGATGTTTGGGCCTGAGCAACTATTAGATAATCTAGTGAAATGAACAGAGGCCTTGAATCAGAGGTGAGATTAAATCTCAAATTCATGGCTTCTGGGTTGTGTAATCTTGGGAAAGTCACTGAAGCTCTCTGAGCATCGATTTTTTTCATCAGTAAAAAAGTGATAATGATAATATTAATACCTCTCACAGGTCTATAGTAAGAATTGAATGGGATGTGAAAATGCCTAGAAGAGTACCTGGCACGGAGATACTCAATAAATGTCAGTTGAATCTGGGTACCAGTGGCTCATACTGCAAGAAACTTTATTTCCTCAGAATGGCCCTTCTTTTTTAAATTTATTTTTATTGCCCTAGCTGGTTTGTCTCAGTGGTTAGAGAGTTCGCCTGTAGACTAAAAGGCCCCAGATTCAATTCCAATCAAGGGCACATTTCCAGGTTGCGGGTTTGATCCCCAGGAGGGGGTGTGAAGGAGGCAGCCAATCAATGATTCTCTCTCATCACTGATGTTTCTATCTCTCTTCCTCTCTGAAATCAATAAATATATATATATATTTAAAATAATAAAATTTAAACCTTCCCCAACATTCATTTCTATTCTCTGTCTCTTCCACTGTAAGGCAGAGACCACACCAACATGTATATAAAATGCCTAGCACAATGCTTGGCTCATAGTCGGCTCGCAAATATTTGTTGAAGGTTGAGTAACCTATAAGGCTCTTACTAGTATTCTGATGCCATTCTCTCTCTTTTTAAAAAAACTAAATCTTATTTTTGTCTAGATTTTGCACAGCTCTGTATGACATTTCACTGCTGAGTGGAAACACCTCTTTGTTGTATCAGAAAAACCCCTTACTCTGCTGTGTGTACATTTGTTAGGCTTAATGTCTATGTATAGTACTAATACTGGTTTGTTCTACATTTTTGTGTTCACTTCTCAAGGCTGTACTTGTTTTTAGAGGCAGGTAACAAAAGAGTAAGACATAAGCTTCAATTCATCTAAGAATTATCCATCCAAATTACTTGTAGAGGCAAAGGGAGTGGGTGGGAGTGCATTCCAAAAAAGGGAAAAGTGTCAGCAACAGCATGCAGCATGCTGTGTGTGGAATAATTAAGAAACACCCATAGTTTCTGGTGGTTGGGGCAGAAGTGGCAAAGATTAAGTTGGCTACATCAGGTCTAATGAGTTGAAATGTTCCCTCCTCTTCATTTTTTAAAAGAATTCCTGTAAGATCAGTGTTACTTCTTCCTTAAAAGAATTTACAAGTGAAACCATCTGGGCCTAGAGCTTTCTTTAGGGGAGACTGTTTATAACAAATTACATTTATTTAATAGATACAGGACAATTCAGATTTTCTATTGCATCTTGTGTCAGTTTTAGTAAGTTGTATTAAATAAAGTTTGAATGTGAAATGAAATCCTAGTTTCTTGAAATGAACTATAGCGGTCATTAAAGATTTTTATGTGAAAGAGTAACAGCACTTCAGGAAGGTTAATCTAAAGAATGTACAATAAGGGTTTTGGAAAGAGGTCAGGGAAAGGGGAGAAACAGAGGTGGGAGAGGCAGATAGTAAGCTTTTACAGAAATGTGAGGAAAAAGTGACAAGGGCCTTGACTAGAGTGGTATTGGAAATAGCGAAGAACCAAATTCCAGAAATATAACCACTTCTTTATCTATATCTCCTTTTGCCTGAACTAGGATATTGATAAATTTTAGTACTTAATGGAGCATTGTGCTGCTTCTCAGCATTTACTCTGTCCAAGGTGGAAAGCATTCCTTGTACCAGAGCCCAGTGGTGGGAAGGTATAATATTTCTGCTGTGATTTAGACTTCCAGCCTTTAAGACTCAGGCCTTAGGAACTGGTGCCAGCTGTCTGTCCTTTTAGTTTTAAGTTTAACTTCACAACTAGCTTTTCCAATATACTGTTGATATTTCTCTTTTATATGACAGATGTGGTTTCATAGGGCAACTAGAGGCTGCTTAAATTCTGTAAGTAAATACAGTGGTAGAGCGGTTTCCCTAATTTGGGAACTGAAATAGCAGTTCTGACAGAGGAAAGAAATAAGATTTAGAACCCGGCTGGTGTGGCACAGTGGCTGAGCATCAACTTATGAACCAGGAGGTCCTGGTTCGATTCCTGGTCAGGGCACATGCCTGGGTTGTGGGCTTGATCCCCGGGGGGAGGGGGCTTGCAGGAGCAGCTGATCAATTATTCTCTCTCATCATTGATGTTTCTATCTCTCCTTCTTCTTTCCTCTCTGAAATCAATTATATATATAAAGACCTGAGTTTTAACCCTGGCTCAACTACTTATAGCTGTGTGACCTAAAGCAAGGCACTTAATCTCTCTGAGCCTTACCATTCTCATGTGTAAACTGAGCAAAAGACTACTCTTGCAGGTTTCAGTTTGTTTTGAGAACCAAGTGAAAGAAACTATTTTTCATTTAAAAAAACCCCACAAATACTCTTAAAATATTTTTTTAAAATATGTTTTTATTCATTTCAGAGAGAGGAAGGGAGAGGGAGAGAGGGGTAGAAACATCAATGATGAGAGAGAATCATCTATTAGCTACCTCCTACAGGCCTTCTACTGGGGATTTAGTCTGCAATGCAGGCATGTGCCCTGATTGGGAATTGAACTTTGACCTGCTGGTTCATGGGTCAATGCTCAACCACTGAGCCACACTGGCCAGGCTAAACTGATTTTCAAGATAGAAAGGAAGGGTGAGAGAGAGAGATTTGTTGTATCACTTATTTATGCATTCATTGGTTGATTCTTACATGTGCCCTGACTGGGTATTGAACACACCACCTTGGTATATCGGGATGATGCTCTAACCAATAGAGCCACCTCGTCAGGGCTAATAAATTTAATTAAAAAACAAAATACAGCCTCTAGAACTATGAGAAAATAAATATCTGTTGTTTATTTTTTAAAATATATATTTTTATTCATTTCACAGAGGGAAAGGGAGAGGGAGAGAGGTAGAAACATCAATAATGAGACAGAATGAATCATCAACTGGCTGCCTCCTGCAGGCCCCCTACTGGGGATTTAGCCTGCAATTCCGGTATTTGCCCTGACTGGGAATTGAACCATAACCTCCTGGTTCATGGGTCAATGCTTAACCACTGAGCCATGCCAGCTGGGCTAAATATCTCTTGTTTAATAAATAAATAAATAAATTCTCTAGTAGAGACTAGCCTGGTAAGTGCTCAAAAAGTAGGAATCATGATTATTACTATCATATTGAAAATAGTTAATAATAATAAAAAATAAAACCAAATAAAATAAAATCCAATGTCTAGTTAAAGTAATTAATTAACATAAATGAGAATCTTTTAGCTGAAAATTGAAAGAAATTTTGTTTGTTTTTGTGGTAGACTTCCATGAGTACTATTTGACTTTTAGGGGGGAAAAAATAAAATATACTTTTCAATATAAAATTTTCAACTAAGCTTTAGAAGACTTTATTGTTTTGAGGATTGAGTAACTTGTAAAGGGGAAATTAGTTAGCAAAAGCATTCAAGTTAGGTTAGAATTTGCAAGTCCTTACTCTTTTTTATTTTATTTTATTGTTTAAAGTATTACAAATAGTAGTACATATGTCTCCTTTTTTCCCCCATTGACCTTCCCCCGGTTTCCCCTACCCCTACCCCCTTAACCCCCCCCCCCGCACTTGCCCTCACCCGTCCCCCTCCCCCCCCCCCTCGCCCCAGTGTCTTGCGCCCATTGGTTATGCTTATTTGCATGCATACAAGTCCTTCGGTTGATCTCTTACCTCCCCTGCCGGCAACCCTCCCCAGCCTTCCCGCTGTAATTTGACAGTCTGTTCGATGCTTCTCTGTCTCTGTATCTATCTTTTTGTTCATCAGGTTATAATGTTCTTTATTATCCATAAATGAGTAAGATCATGTGGTATTTTTCTTTCATTGACTGGCTTATTTCACTTAGCGTAATGCTCTCCAGTTCCATCCATGCTGTTGCAAATGGTAAGAATTCCTTCTTTTTTGTAGCAGGATAGTATTCCATTGTGTAGATGTACCATAGTTTTCTAATCCACTCATTTGCTGATGGGCACTTGGGTTGTTTCCAAATCTTAGCTATTGTAAATTGTGCTGCTATGAACATAGGGGTGCATATATCCTTTCTGATTGATGTTTCTGTTTTCTTGGGATATATTTCTAGAAGTGGTATTACTGGGTCAAATGGCAGTTCCATTTTTAAATTTTTGAGGAAACGCCCTACTGTTTTACTCTTAATCTGAGAGATTATCAGGAATTCTCTTTTCCCAGTTATCCACATGGCTTGCTTCTTCACTCCTTCAGGTTTTTAATGACACATTCTCAAATTTAAACCTTTCCATGTCCAGCCAGCATGGCTCAGTGGTTGAGTGGTGACCTATGAACCAGGAGGTCATGGTTTGATTCCTGGTCAGGGCACATGCCCAGGTTGCAGGCTCAATCCCCAGTGTGGGATGTGCAGGAGACAGTTGATCAATGATTCTCTCTCATTGCTGATGTTTCTATCTCTCTCGCTCTCCCTTCCTCTCTAAAATCAATTAAAAAATATGTATTTAAAAAAATAATAAAATAAAACTTAAACCTTCCCATTCATTTCTATTCTCTGCTTATTTTTTCTCCACAGCATTTATCATTTAATATATTATATAATTATTTGTTTGTATATTGCCCCTTCACCACTGCTGTCCTCCACTATAATGTAACTTCCATGAATTTTATCTGTTCACTAGAGGCCCAGTGCACAGATTCGTGCACCAGTGGGGTCCCTCGGCATGGCCTGCACCCTCTCGCAATCCAGGACCCCTTAGGGGATGTCAGAGAGACAGTTTCGGCCCAATCCCCTCAGGCCAGGCCAAGGGACCCCACCAGTGCACAAATACATGCACCAGGTCTCTAGTATGCATATAAGATCTTTGGTTAATCTCTTCCCACCCTCCCCCTCCCCCTTTCTCTCTGAGATTCATCAGTCTGTTCCATGTTTCTATGCCTGTGCATTGAGCGTCTGCCCCCTGGTGGTCAGTGCATGTCATAGCTAACTGTCACTTAGGCTTTTATACATATAGATTGTTGTATCTCTAGAAATAGGATAGTACTTGGGACATAATAGGCACTCAGTAAATATGTGTGAAATGAATAAAAGAACACATCATAGAGTTTTCTCTTTGAACTTCATAGTATAAGAATATGAAAAATCTAGCAGTGATGGGACTCTGGGTACACAGATGTGCCTTTTAACACCAGCCACAGCAGACCAATACCATATGTTCACATTTAAATTGAAAAGGTCCTGTTCTCTCAACTCTGAGATTAATGATTGGAAATTTTTTGTTGTTGTTGTTAATCCTCACCTGAGGATATTTTTGCCATTAATTTTTTATTGAGAGTGAAAGGGATGGGGAGAGACAGAGAGAGAGAAACATTGATGTGAAGAGACATATTGATTGGTTGCCTCCTGCATGTGCCCCAAGCGGGTGAGGGGTGGCAGGGATAGATCCTGCAACCAAGGTTATGTGCCCTTGACTGGAATCAAACCCATGACCCTTCAGTTCAAGGGCTGATGCTGTAACCACCAATCCAAACCGGCTAGGGCAATGATTGGAAACTGTTATGGTCACTGTTTACTCTATTGAGGATGGTAGAGCAGAATGACATCAAGGGGGTCACCTTCTTAAGAGAATGCTCTCCCAAATCTTGGGTTCTGTCAAGTAAGTTTGGGAGTCATTAAAATAATCCTCTCCTCTGACTTACAGAGGATTCCCTCTGAAACACAAATACCCCATAAGGGGATCACAGCTTAATCCTTCAACATTTAACACTTGAGTTGGATTTAGGATAAGGGTTAAGGACTGGTCAGAAAGATTCATTTTACTAATTTTACAGTTGTGCCTGGGGCAGAATATGACCTTTTTTTTCACACACCAAATTCCCCCTGCCCTTAAATATCACTATATAAATACTATGGATTGCTACTGATCAAGGAGGATCTGTGTTTCTAATCAGCTACAATTCCATCAATTCTACCAAACTGATCTCTCTGCAATTGTAATTTCAAAGAATTCTTGAGGAGGAAGAGATTTGGATTCCTAACATACCAAACTGGTATCACAGAATGTAAGCCTCCCAATTTGTACCCTGAGGTATAGATTTGGCAGGGTGTGTGTGTGTCCATTGACTAGGTCATCATGTGATATAAATAAGTACATATATATATTGTAGTTTACACCCAAACATTTTTACTCAAGTTGAGTGATTCTTATGCCAGGAGCTGTGAGCAGTGATTCTCCAACTTCTATCAGGGACTGGCTACACCTGGAGCAAAAAATACAGATTCCTGGCTCCCTTCTTCTTCTTCTTCTTATTATTATTATTATTATTATTATTTTAATATTTTTTACTTATTTCAGAGAGGAAGGGAGAGGGAGAGATAGAAACATAAATGATGAGAGAGAATCATTGATCCGCTGTTTCCTGCCTGCCCCCTACTGGGGATCAAGCCTGCAACCTGGGTGTGTGCCCTGATGGGAATTGAACTCTGACTTCCTGGTTTATAGGTCCATGCTCAACCACTGAGCTACCCCGACTGGGCCCTGGCTCCCATTTTAGATCTAACAAAACAGAATCTCGGGTAGGGTACAACCTAATAATCCGTGTTTTTAAAAAGGGACCTGATGATTATCATGAATGGCCAGGTTGGGAAAGCCTGGGAGAGATACCATCATAGTATTGTATATGATATAGACCTTGACTTTAGAAACCTTATAGTTAGTTTCATCACAGTGGTCAACATGTGGTACACTATACAAATGTTACCAATGCAAAGATAGAAGAGGAGAAGATTGAGTGGAGTAAATAAGATCTTGGTGGGCCTTGAGGTTCAAATAGGATTTGAATAAAGGAGAGAGGACCCCTGCAGGTGTGCTCAGTGGTTGAGTGTCAACCTATGAACCAGGAGGTCACGGTTTGATTTTCGGTCAGGGCACATGTCCGGGTTGTGGACTCGATCCCTAGTGTGGGGTGTGCAGGATGCAGCCAATCAGTGATTCTCTTCATTCATTGATGTTTCTCTCTCTCTCTCCCTCTCCCTTCCTCTCTTAAATAAAAATATTTAAAATATTTAAAGAGAGGAGCACATGGCGGGGGGGGGGGGGGAGGTGGGCAGGAATCAGTAGGGAAATGAACAAAAGTTTAGAGGCAGGAACATAGAAGCATGTTCTCAGAATATTGAATCTGGTCAAACTAGAATGTACACTTTGATGAAGATTAAGAAATAGGGTTGATAGGTAGGGTTGGGCCAGATTATAGACTATCTCAGAAGTTAGGCAGAAGAGTTTAACTTGCCTGATGTGGGAAAATAGGGAGTAAAATTAAACTATCAACTGAGTAAAATCCTCTGTGAGTGGCAACAAGTGTATGATTGGGCCCTTTTCATCAGGTCCCTTTTTAAAAACACGGATTATTAGGTTGTACCCTACCCAAGATTCTGTTTTGTTAGATCTAAAATGGGAGCCAGGGCCCAGGGTTCTGGTGCACACATGAATGTTAAGCCTACTCCTTCCTCTTAATTCTGAGACTCTCCAGCAAGGGAAAGCTAGCTGATGGACCTGTGGAAAGATACCTGTGTTTTTCTTCTCACCCAGCTCTCTAATACAAATCTTTTCCATCTCTGATACAAATTCCCTTTGCCTCTTCCTTTTGAAATCAGCAGAAAAGTTCCCAGGGAACCTGAAACTTGCTTTACAATTTAGAGCAGTGATGGCGAACCTATGACACGCGTGTCAGCACTGACACGCGTAGCCATTTCTGATGACACGCGGCTGCATGCCGAGGATGAAACATTTGCTGACTCGACTAGAGTCTTTTTTTTTTAATTTCTTTATTGATTAAGGTATCACATATTTGTCCTCATCCCCCCATTCCCATCCCACACCCCTCCCCACACATGCCCCCACCCCCCTGTTGTCCTTAACCGCTGGTTAGGCTCATATGCTTGCACACAAGTCCTTTGGTTGATCTCCCCCTTTACCCCCACCTTCCCCTACCCTCCCCCCGAGGCCCGACAGTCTGATCCATGCCTCCTTGTTTCTGGGTCTGTTCTTGTTCATCAGTCTATATTGTTCATTATTTCCCCTAGATGAGTGAGATCATGTGCTATTAGAAATACACTTATAAGAACCGAAAATGAGACAAGCAATAATGGTGATCGACTAGAGTCTTGGAGTTAGTTTTTTCCTCAAAGTGACACACTACCCGAGTTATGCTCAGTTTTTTTGCGAAGTTTGACACACCAAGCTCAAAAGGTTGCCCATCACTGATTTAGAGCAATGCTTACTTCTTTATATTTTTAAAATATATATTTTTTTTATTGATTTCAGAGAGGAAGGGAAAGGGAGAGGAAGAGAGAGATAGAAACATCAATGATGAGAGAATGATTGATCAGCTGCCCCTGCACCCCCTGACTGGGGATCAAGCCCACAACCTGGGCATGTGCCCTGACCAGGAATCGAACTTTGACCTCCTTGTTCATAGGTCGATGCTCAACCACTTAGCCAGGCCAATGCTTACTTCTAATGCTAGAAACCCATCTGGCTTGATCTATAACCCCAAGGTAGTTTTCTAAATTCTAAACATATATTGGAAATTCCCCATAACTCAGGAAGCAGTTTACCTACATTGGGTATGAATTTGTTGCTCTGAATTCTCCTGGTAAAAAGACTTGTGAATTGTGATCCTATAGAAAACCATACTGAGGACAAAGGGGCACAGAGGAATGGTATTTACCTAGGCAGGTAAGTTTTCTCCCTCTCTTCTGTTTCTTTGCTTACTACTGAACAGGAAGTTTTAGAAGCCAATGCTCCAGCCAGAAAGCCAAGTTCCTGGGTGATTGAGGATTTTCTGGTTTTGAATTAAACAGAAAACTAAATTAGCAAATTAATTGTTGGATATATTTTCCTGGGCCCTTCATCAGCTGCTGCAGGACCAGTAGCCAATCAAAGAAGGCTTTTGGCTTCCCTGGAGAGGGGGCAGGGTTCAGAATCAGGTTCTGCTAGCTACCAAGTGTCAGACATGTTAATTTTAAATTACTTTTGTACAGCTTGGTGTCAAAATGATTAAAGCATGAAGAGAAAAACAGGACCAAAGGAGAGAGAAGGGAAATAATTTACCTTGCATTTGGAGCAAGGACACTTGCAATTCCATTTCAGCTGGCTTTCTCCTATAAGTTTCTGAAGTTCTAAGCTTTAGGCCCTTTAGTGACCAAAGATGGGAGGGTTGTGTGATGGTCAGGGCTCTCCATTCTCTTTGTATAAATGTCACTATGTCTATATGGCAGAATCTATATCATAAACACTAATATGGCCACACTTTCTTCCCCCTTCCCCAATTAAACGTAATTCTGATATTAGGCACTGTCCTAAGTATATTTTACATATAACATCTATAATAATAAAAGCACAATATGCTAATTAGACCAGATGTCCTTCCAGACGTCCTTCTGGACGACCTTCCGAACCAAGCTGGGGCTGTGAGGGAAGCCAGGGTCCCGGATGTCAGAAGGAAGCCGGTGCCAGCAACCAGGGGAAGAAAGGCCTACTCTTGCATGAATTCCGTGCATCTGGTCTCTAGTATAATATAATCATCACAACAATGCAACGAGGTGGATGTTATTTCCGTCCCACAGATGGGAAAACTTTGGCTAGTAGAGGCAGAGTTGTGATTCTAGTCCCAGGTTTGTTCTATTCTACAGTCAGACTGCCTCCTCTCTATTTTCCCTTTTGGGTTGGAAGAACCAAGCAAGATTGTTAAGACAACTTCATTGTCCCTTTTAACAGTCATGCATGCTTTTTTGTTTTGTTTTGTTTAAAGATGCTGCTGCAGTCAGCCTTATTTCCAAGAAAATAGCATCATCTTTGCAGAACTAGTTTCCCAGGTGAGCAGTTAGCTAGATCACTGGTTGGTTTGTCTTTGTCTCTGTACCCAACTTTAACCAGTTGGTTCCATGGACTTCATGACAACTTTTGATTAAGATGAGCCATCTCATCTGAATATTTCATGTGAAATATAAGGCTGACCCCCTCTGCTATTGCTTTTCAAATTTCAACACAAAGCTGTGCTACTTGAGTTCTCTCAGTCTGCCAGATTTTATTATTTTCTCTACCCTTTCTATAATCACCCCACATTACTAGTATCTTACCATGTTGTTTGCCGCTGGAATTGCAATATGGTGCTACAATTCAATTTTTAAGATCCTAGTAGTATATAATTCACAATATTGCTCTCTGGACGCCACTAAAGTTTTAGTTACACTAGGATATCCTAAGGGTGCCAAGTGATACCCAAGCCACTATTTCAGGATAATATTGACAATGACAAAAAACGTTATCTATAAATACAAGGCTTAGATGTAGAAATACCAAATCTTAGAACTTCAGGATGTTATTATCAGCTAACTTTTAGTGAGTGCTTGCTTTTCAACAACCTAATGAAGAAGGTTATATTGTTTTCCCCCTTTTCACAGTGTTCAAGTGAATGAATGGCAGAACAAGGATGAATACCTTAAACATTATATAGTCCACCATATGCATTTTGAATGCTTCATTTTGAATGTTACATTTAAGACAGTATTTCATATTTATATGTCTTCCATGTTCTAAGCTAAAATGTGTATCTCTGAAGCTCCTAACCTTCAGTTTTGGGGAGCCTCTCAGGACAAATCTAATTATTATTATTATTTTTTACACAATAGCCTTTCAGGTATTTCAAGATGGCCCTTAGATCACTCATGACTTCTTTAATTCTTTCTTATAAGCCAGGGTTTCAAGTCTCCTCACTATCTTGGTTGGTTGCTCTTAATTACATCCCTCTAAAAGTGAACATGGGCCTGGCCAGTGTGGCTCAGTGCTTGAGTGTTGACCTATGAACCAGGAGGTCCCGGTTTGATTTCCGGTCAGGGCACATGCCCGGGTTGTGGGCTCAATCCCCAGTGTGGGCCGTGCATTGATGTTTCTCTCTCTTCCTTCCTCTCTGAAATCAATAAAAATATACTTAAAAATAAATAAAATGAAAGTGAACATGTTACTTAGATGCGGTCTAGCAGAATGAAGTAGAACTCTTTCTTTCCTTGTTTCAGATGCTGTATTTCTATTAATCCAGCCTAAAATTGTATTTAATTAAACTAAGGTGGTGGTGGTGGGGTTCCAACCTGGTACCCCAGCACCTTCCCTTGCCATGGTTTTCATGTTTAAGTTCCTTTTCTAGTTCTGTCATAACACACCCACATGCTCTTCTGCATGACCTTGATCACCATTTTTTGTGGAGTAGTACTGATCTATGGGCACATATATTACATTTATTTTTCTCTTGGCTTCCGCCACCTTATTTCTTCCCACTTCAACTCCTGGTTTCTACCTAGTTCAATGTCAGAGAATCCAAATCTCTTTCTAATCATCTTCTTTATAATTTGAGGTAGGCATATTCTGAATCTGGTGAGGTTGGATGTTGTCTGTCCTGGTTAGCATTTACAATGCATATGCTGACAGTTTGAGGCTGGCTTCCAATAATCTAATTTGAGAATGCTTTTCCTAAGCAAATCTCAACAAATTTCACTTTACTGAAGTTCCAGAGGGAAAAACATGGCCCAGGACTTGTTCATATAGGGGACATCTTAAATGTAAAAGGTGGTGAATTAATGGTGACTCTTCACTGATAACCAGCCTGGATAAGAAGCAAAATGGAAGCAGCCTAGGTTCAAAATCCTAGTTCTATGGGTTCCAGTCTGGGTGATCTTGTGCTAGTTACTTAACTCCTATGCCTCATTTTCCTCATCTATAAAATAGTGGCAACAACTCTCCACATCTTAGGCCAGTCGTGAGGAATTAATTCATATCAAGAACTTAGAATAGTGCCTGGCTCACACATAGTAAAGGACAGATATTATTATTCCTGCGTGTTGGAAGAGAATTTAAAGGTTAGAACAGGGAAAAAAAAAAGATTATTTCTCCTAGGGACTTAGGTTTTCTGCCTGCATCTTTACAAGACTTAATTCATTGACCCACAGTACTGAAGTTTTGGCTTTATAAGGAAGCAAACATTCAGAAGGCTCAAGAGTCATTTGTGAATGAATGCCCCTCAATTGGGGCTGGTGAGAAACTGGGTAGAATTGTTACTTAAGAGGGAGAGTAAAGGTTAGAAGAATTAGAATCTATGGGGGGATGAGATATTTTTCTCCCTATTGAGGGAAAAATAAAAAGCTTTTGGACAAAATGAGTAAATGTGGCTCCTAGTGAAGGCTGTAGAGTTACAAATCTTATCAAAAGAACTAAGTGGTCTACAATGGCCAATCTTTTAAAATCTCTGGATTTAAAAAAACTAAAAACATGGCTTCCTACACCCCCCCCCCCAAAAAAACACACACCCCAATACCACTTTTTTGGTGTTGGCCATAAAGCAGTTTAGTACAGAATTCTACAAAATGTCAAAGATTCCACATAAACTTATGTTTGGTTATGTTGTATGGTCTACAGTGTAGACTCTACACTAACAGAAGAAATTAGTTTAGGTTGTGTCAAATCGTGTTAAAATACAACACTAAATAAATGCAAAGAGCCCCAGAACAAAGAAAATAATTAAGCTGCTTTAACTGCATTCAACCCACTATGCTAAATCCCTGTAGGGGGGCTCGAATTAAACAACAAATTTGGTTTCTTGGCCTAACTCCTTTTCTTCAAAGGAGAAAATTTTCTTGTAATTCTGATAAGTTTGTTTTCATCTTCTTCATTTCTTAGTCCCTAGAGAAGCTGGGGTGAAAATAACCTCAATGACTGAGTTGCATTTTAGGAAGAGATGGACTGTGAACACTGGAATAGAGGGTGATTCCTTATACAGCTAAAGAGGCGTTGGACGATCTGAGGCACGGGAGGTGTGTGATTGTTCAATCCCAGAAAAAAGCCAGCTAGTGACACCCCAGATTAAAGATTTTATCCGGCAGTGAATCAAATAAAGCTGCAAGGGAGATAATAAGGTGTAATTATAGCAGTGATGTTAGTGCCTGTTTATGGAGTCTGGCAGCAATTTGGTTGAACACCCCTCTCATTTTGAGAAATTTTTAATTTTGGCAATAAGAATTCTTGCCTTAAAATTTGGTATAAAACCTCACAGTTTAATATTGCAAAAGCTGGGAAATGTTGAAATGTGGCTGCTATTCTAATAGAACTTTTTCAGGCTCTTTCAATTTTTTCCCCCCCTTGTTGGATTCAGAAACAAACGTCTCTTTAAAAGTTCACAAAGGTTTGCCCTAGCCGGTTTGGTTCAGTGAATAGAGCGTGGGCCTGCGGACCAAAGGGTCCCGGTTCGATTCAGGTCAAGGGCACGAACCTCGGTTCCAGGTTCCTGCCCGGCCAGGGCCTGTGCAAGGAGACAACCAATAGATGTTTCTCTCTGCCTTTCCCTCTCTCTTCCACTCTCTCTCAAGATCAATGAAAAAAAAAAAAAATCCTCGGGTGAGGATTAAAAAAAAAGTGGCAACATTTAAAGTATGTTAAATATATATATTTTTAAAAAAGCTCAGCAAGGTTTTTTAAGCCACGAACTCGTCAGCTTACTGCTGTAATAAACTCTCATGACTTACATCTTTGTGTACATACGGAGAGGAAAAACGCCTTAACTTGAAAAAACCAAGCTCCTTCTGTAAGGAGCCCCTTTAAAATCCCTCACAATCAGTATTTTGTTTAATTTCCTTTGAGTCAGCGGTACAACGTGGTGTTGCTCTAGGTTTTATCAACCGACTGCTTCCCCCCCAGTTATTCCCCGTTGTTTTAAAGTAAAAGGGAGGTCACCAGGCTGTAGTGAAATGTGGCCAACGCCGGCGGGACCGACGGGCTTCTCTAAAGTAACTGGAAGTTTTCTGACAGGAAACTAGTCAGTTGTTCTAAGTTTCGGCTCCGTTTCCCACGGCCCCAGCGGCGGCAGCGCCCCTGACGCCCCTCTTGGGGCCGCGCTGGGGCGCGGGGTGCGGGGGCCTGTGGGCGGCAGGGGGCAGCAGCGGGAACTCGTTGTTCTCCAAGCGGGGGGTGGGGCGGGACCCCCCCCCCCCCGTTTCCGCGCCCGTTCCCTCCCCCCCTCACGCCTTCCCTCCCCTCCTCACCGGGAAGAGGGCGGGGGCGCGGAGCCCTCCCCTCCCTCCCGGCCTCCCCTGGCTCCCCTAGGCGGGAGTTTCCAGGAAGAGCTCGGAGCGCGGCCGCACTACCGAGCGCACGGAGACGTCAAGTAGTCCCTCAGAGTGGCCTCCCAGAGAACTCCCGCTGTCAGCGGCTGCCTAAATTGGAGTCCTGAAGAGCTAGGGCGTGGCGGCCTGGCCTGCGGAGCTCGGGGAAGGGGTGCGAGCTCCCCCTCTCCCTCGCGGGGAGAGGTGTGGGGGAGGTGAAACGAGTGCGGCGGAGGGCTCGGGCGCGCCCGGGAGTGCAGCGCCGCGCGGTCGAAGCGCTCACAGAGTTAAAGTGGGCGGGAAAACCCGGAGCGGACTCTTCCTGACACGCCCAGGACCTCCCTCTCCTCCTTCGTGGGGGAGGGGAACGAAGAGAGCCCGAGAGAGAAACGTGTTCCCGGTTCCTGCTTCGTAAACCGCCCCCCCCCCCGCCCCCGCGAAGAAACAAGTGGCAACCCGCCACTTCGAGGGGCGCGCGGCGGAACTCGGTCCCAGTGGGTCGGGGAGGGCCGCCAGGCTCCGCCTCCTCTAACGTCCGCGCCGTCGGTGCGGAGTGCGTGGTCTGAAGCCCGGGCCTGGGAGCTGGAGGGGCTGGCGCGCGCATGCGTGCGGGGGGCGCGCGGTTCCCGCCCCTTCCAGAGCGCGTCCGCTTTCCCCCTCCCCCCATGTTCCTCAGCCGCCTCCTCCGAGCCACCCCCGCTCTCAGCCCTCTCTTCTCGAGGGGGAGGGAGCCCGTCTCGCCCATCTACTGACTAACCCCTTCACCCCAGCTTCGCCCCGCCTCCCCTGAGCTTCGGAACAAACTCCGCAGTTAGAGCTCGGCTTTCACATTCCCGCCTCCGCCTTCTATCTCCCCTCCCAACCCTAAAGCACTTCCTGCAAATTGCCCTGTTCTCGCTCCTCTCAGCGCCACCTCCCACTTACCACTAACTAGATGGCTGCTTTCACGTTTGGCGGGGGGCGCGGGTTATAATCCTGTATTCTCCCCCGCTGGAAGTAGTGGTCGTCTGCTCCATTTTACAGATGGGGAAGTTAAGGTCCAGAGATCTGACATGCTTGACTCTAATGGCTCCTGCCCTGACGCTGGGAAGATTAGCCCTCGACCTCTTGAAATTTAAGCAACCTTGCAGACCAAGTCTCCGAATCTTTCTCTTGGAACCCTCAGTCCTTCAAGCCAAACCATGCCAGCCCAGTCAGCAAAAGTCACAGAAACATGCCCTGGCCGGTTTGGCTCAGTGGATAGAGCGTCAGTCTGCGGACTGAAGGGTTCCAGGTTCCATTCTGGTTAGGGCACATGCCCAGGTTGTGGGCTCCATCCCCAGTAGGGGGCGTGTAGGAGGCGGCCACCATTGATTCTCTCTCATCATTGATGTTTCTCTCCCTCTCCCTTCTTTGAAATCAATAAAAATATATTTAATTTAAAAAGTCACAGAAACAATTTACTCCAAATAAACTACATATTGATTAGCTTAGAAGAAGGGCTGGCCTTGTGGCTCAGTTGGTTGGAGCCTGGTCCTGATACTAGTTTGATCCCCAGTCAGGGCACATACAAGAATCAACCAAAGACTCAGCCCGTGTGGCTCAGTGGTTGAGCGTCCACCTATGAACTATGAGGTCACAGTTAGACTCTGGTCAGGGCACATGCCAGGATTGCTGGCTCCATCCCCAGTGTGGGGTGTGCAGGAGGCATCCAACCAATGATTCTCATTGATATTTCTATCACCATCTCCCTTCCTCTCTGAAATCAATAAAAATATTTTTTAAAAAGAACGTATGAATGCATAAGTAAGTGGAACAACAAATCGATGTTTTTCTCTCTAATCAATAAATAAGATTTTTTAAAAAAGAAGAGCCAATTGGAGATCTTAGTAAGCTTATAGAGGTGGTAAGGTGATTTGGTCAATGTAAAGTCATTTTTTAAAAGGAAGGTTTATTTCCTTAATTTTTAATTTATTGATTTTAGAGAGGGAGAGAGAGAGAGAGAAACATCAATTTGTTGTTCTGTGTATTTCTGCATTCATTGGTTGCTTCTTGTATGTTTCTTGACTGGGATCGAATCCTAAATTTGGTGTATCAGGAAGATGCTCTAACCAACTGAGCTTATCTGGCCAGGACCAAAGTCATTTTTTAACATGATGTATAATGTTTTCTCCTAGGTTTTGTAATTCTCTTATTCCCTGCCCCATTCAAGGTTATTCTTTCCGGTTTACTTTTGTGTGTGTGGTTATTGTTGTTGTTAAACCTTGCCCGAGGATATTTTTCTATTGATTTTTTTTTTTTTTAGAGAGAGTGGAAGGAAGCGGGAGAGACAGAGAAAGAAACATTATTGGTTGCCTCCTGCAGGCACCTGCAACTGAGGTACCTGCCCTTGACGGGAATCGAACCCGGGACCCTTCAGTCCATGGGCCGATGCTCTATCTACTGAGCCAAACCTGTTAGGGAGATTCTTTCCATTTTGAAAACATTTTGGCAGAATTTGTCTCCTTGATTTAAAAATATATTTATTTTAAAAGTTAACTTCGTTGATGATTGGTTATTAATTATTATTCTGAATTCCCCGGCTCCTCTCCACCCCACCCCAAAGTAAATTCTTCCCTGGGCTTCAGCTCTGATTAAAATGATCTGGAGTCCATGAGAGACTTGCAAGAGAAGTCATACAGGATCTGAAAGCACTGCCTCTAAACTTTTTGTGTACTTTAAAGCTATAACTGGGAATTAAAGGAAACAGAAGACTTGTGTAATTTCATGTACATCTAGAGAGTCATTATATCAGACTCAAATGTTTCCAGAGTCTAATTCCAAGCATTGTAAACATGGATCTGTTTTGTTTTAAATGATAGTTTTATCATGATTTTTCTCTATTGCATGTATTTCTAGATTATTTATTGGGCTGGTGTCTTCTAAGCATAGATGGTCTGAAGAACCAGTCCAGGTTTGTTACAAGACAGTTATTTGTTAAATAGACTGAGAGGGTTGCATGTTAACACTTTCTGAACATATATTCAGTAAATGAATGCCTTCTGTGGGCATAGTACTATGTTAGGTCTTTTGTGGAATATAAAGTTGGACAAGACAGGGCTATTTTTATTTTATTATTTTTAAAAAATATTTATTGTTCAGATTATTATAGTTGTTCCTCTTTTTTCCCCCCATAGCTCCCCTCCACCCGGTTCCCACCCCACCCCATGCCCTTACCACCCACCCCCACTGTACCCGTCCATAGGTGTAAGATTTTTGTCCAATCTCTTCCCGTACCCCCCACACCCCCTCCCACCCCAAGAATTGTCAGTCCACTCCCTTCCTATGCCCCTGATTTTATTCTATTCACCAGTTTATTCTGTTCATCAGACTTTTTATTCACTTGATTTTTAGATTCACTTGTTGATAGATATGTATTTGTTGTTCATAATTTTTATCTTTACCTTTTTCTTCTTCTTCCTCTTCTTAAAGAATACCCTTCAGCATTTCATATAATACTGGTTTGGTGGTGATGAACTCCTTTAGCTTTTCTTATCTGTGAAGCTCTTTATCTGACCTTCAATTCTGAATGATAACTTTGCTGTGTAGAGTAGTCTTGGTTGTAGGTTCTTGCTATTCATCACTTTGACTATTTCTTGCCATTCCCGTCTGGCCTTCATAGTTTCTGTTGAGAAATCAGCTGACAGTCGTATGGGTGCTCCCTTGTAGGTAACTAACTGTTTTTCTCTTGCTGCTTTTAAGATTCTCTCTTTGTCTTTTGCCCTTGGCATTTTAATTATGATGTGTCTTGGTGTGGTCCTCTTTGGATCCCTTTTGTTTGGGGTTCTCTGCACTTCCTGGACTTGTAAGTCTATTTCTTTCACCAGGTAGGGGAAGTTTTCTGTCATTATTTCTTCAAATAGGTTTTCAGTATCTTGCTCTCTCTCTTCTTCTGGCACCCCCAATAATTCAGATGTTGGTAGGCTTGAAGTTGTCCCAAAGGCTCCTTACACTATCTTCAAATTTTTGTATTCTTTTTTTTTTTTTTGCTTTTCTCATTGGGTGTTTTTTACATCTTTGTATTTCAAATCTTTGACTTTATTCTTGGGATCCTCTTGTCTGCTGTTGGATCTCTGTATATTATTTTTTATTTCAGTCAGTGTATGCTTAATTTCTGATTGGTCCTTTTATAACCGTGGTTTTGAACTCTATATATCCAGTAGTTTGCTTTCCTACATTTCTTTCATTTGTGACCTGTTTCTTTGTCTCCGCATTTTGGCTGCTTCCCTGTGTTGATAGAGTGGCCTTGTGTGCTAGGTGTCCTATAGGGCCCAGTGGCTTAGCCTCCCCAATTACCTGAGGTGGACAGTCTTGGTGCACCCCTTTGTGGCCTGTGTGCACAGTCTTGTTGTAGTTAAGCCTTGATTGTTGTTGGTATCACTGGGAGGAATTGACCTCCAGGCCAATTGGCTGTGAGGACCAGCTGTGTCTACAATGGGAGAACTGTTGTGCTGGAGACACCCTTATGGGGCAGGACTTGCTTCAGTGAAGTTTTGGTGCTCACTGAGTCTGCCCCCTGAGTGTGTCACTTATGGATGTGAAGAGTTATAATCTGGTATGGTCTCACACTGACCACTGGGTACACTGGCTCTTGGATCTCCAAGGAGATGCAAAGTCAGCCACTGCCTGAGGCCACCCAGCAGGAGCTACAGAGAGATCTGCAGATTCCTCCTCTTTGTTTGGGGTTTGGAAGTGCCCAGATGAGGCCCAGCTGTGAAGCAATGCAGGCTGCTGCTGCAGGGCCTTAGGCTTTCTTTTGGAAGCTTTGGAGCTCTCTGACCCAGCTGCAGTTTGTTAGATTTTAGGTTGCAAAAGGACAGGCCATTCATATGCAAAAGCCGTTGCACACAGCTTGGATAGGTTGTAAATTGGGTGGGACGGGGTCTCAGGGAATCACCAGGGTGGAGCAAACAGCAATGGCTTGCCAGTCAGCCCTGCCAGGGAGAGGTCCCTGGGTCTCTGTGTCCCGCGGGCCCATACAGGCACAATGATCGCTGTGAGCACCTCTGAGAGAAAGCCTCCCTCATGTTCCAGCCCGATGCCAGACAGTCCAGTTTCTCCCCATATGAGTCTAGGTCCCCAGAGTCTCGCCCGGAACTGGAGTTCAGAGCAATTGGGAGCTTGTATCTCCTTCCCGATTTAAAAGAACAACAGTGCACCCAGTTGCCAGCCCGTTTTGCGCGCGCCTCCGTACCTCCGCACTTCCGCACCTCCGCACCTCCTACCAGTCTCAATGCGCTTTTTTCCTTCTAGTTGTAGAACTTCCACTCAACCATCTTTCTCGTGGTTCTGGATGATATTTGTTTTGTCTTTTAGTTGGAGTTCTGACGTGGTTGTGAGAGGCAGCAAGTACAGGTGTTTACCAAGGCCGCCATCTTGGTTGTTCTCAGGGCTATTTTTATTTATTTTTAATTTTAAAAATATATATATTTTCATTGATTTCAGAGAGGAAGGGAGAGGGAGAGAGAGATGGAAACATCAATGATGAGAGAGAATCATTGATTGGCTACCTCGTGCACGCCCCATGCTGGCCGGGCAACAGGGCTATTTTTAAGAATCGATCTAGTAGTGGAGATAAAACTCTCCACCACAGGCTCAAATCAGTAAAAATTCATTTCCAGATTATTTCATTTATTTTCTTTTTATTTTTCTTAATCGTCACCCAAGCTTATGTTTTTATTAACTTTAGAGACGGGGGAAGGGAGAGAGAGAGAGAAACATCAATTGGCAGCCTCCAGTACATGCCCCAACCAGGGATTGGACTCGAAACCTTTTGGTGTCCAAGAGGACATTCCAACCAATTGAACCACACCAGCCAGAGCTCAGATTATTTCATTTTTAAAATTACTTAAGTTATATATTATTTGCCTTGGCCGTTTTGGCTCAGTGGATAGAGTGTCGGCCTGTGGACTGAAGGGTCCCGGGTTCAATTCTGATCAAGGGCACATGCCCAGATTGCGGGGTGGATCCCCAGTGTGGGACATGCAGGAGGCAGCTGGTCAATGATTTTCTCTCATCATTGATGTTTCTATCTCTCTTCCCTTCTCCCTTCCTCTCTGAAATCAATAAAAATATATTTTTTAAAAAGTTATATATTATTTGAGGTTCCTAAAAAATTTCCTCTGTTCATTATGCCGTTCTCAGGTTCTCAACGTGTAGATCAAGAGATGGGAACAATGAATAGTTAAGCATCTCAACAGAAAGGAGCAGGCACAGACAGTGACTTAATGGCAATATGAGTAATGACAAGTCCAATATTAGAAAATAAGATTGTAGGAGTGGCAGGAAAGAGAACTTTAAGTGTAAGGATGTCCAGGTCTTCAGATTTTAAACACTGAAGAAAAATGGGAAAGACAATAATTATCTACTGTTTAACTTTACATAAGTGTTCAAAAACATAGCTTTTATTTCAGGAAGGATAAAATAATCTTGCATTTAAACACTTGCCTGCATGCATAGATTTGGTGAGGAGTTTTAAGGAAGATCAGTGGTAGAGAAGTCAAATTTAGTTTGTAGTGGAATTCAAACTTCCTAAAGTAGTAGGAGGGGAGAATCCTTTGATTTATGTTAGATACAAAACTCTTACCCACCCACCCCCAGAGAAAATCGCTTACAGCCAAGAGATTAAACATGTATCTTAAATCTAAATACTTTTAGACCAATTTAGAAAGCATTGCATTTGAACTTTATTATTCAAACTTACCCTTTTACAATGATTTTATAAACTTTAGCTTCATTCAGCTATTCTTGGTTGTTGTGTTTTTTACATTTCAAAAATTTTATTTTACTTTATTTTAAAAATATATTCTATTGATTTTTTTACAGAGAGGAAGGGAGAGGGATAGAGAGTTAGAAACATTGATGACAGAGAAACATCGATCAGCTGCCTCCTGCACACTCCCTACTAGGGATGTGCCCGCAACCAAGGTACATGCCCTTAACTGGAATCGAACCTGGGACCCTTCAGTCCACAGGCCGACGCTCTATACACTGAGCCAAACTGGTTAGGGCTTTACTTTTTTGTTTGTTTATTTGTTTTAAGGTATTACAAATAGTAGTACATATGTCTCCTTCCCCCCCTCCCTCCTCCATTGACCTCCCCCTGCTTCTTAATTGTTTTTGCTTGGCTCCTTCTTCTACTTGGAGAGTTCACTGCAACTTCAACGAGAGAGAGAGAGAGAGAGAGAGAGAGAGAGAATCATTGATCAGCTGCCTCCTGCATGCCTCACCCCCTGGGATCGAGCCCTCAATCTGGGAATGTGCCCTGACTGGGAATTGAACCATGACCTTCTGGTTAATAGCTCAACCACTAAGCCATGCTGGCCAGATAGGAGCCTGGATTCTTAAAGTAGTTTTTTCTTTTACTCAAATTTGTGTCCTTTCAAATCTTATTTAGTTTTTATACATTGATGAGAGAACTTTTATATTGAGGGATTGAAATTTGGGGCCTGAAAAATGATGTGATATTAAAGTAGAGTCTTAGAGAGGTTAGGGGCACAAAGAGACTATATCAGGGATTCTCAGCCTGGCATCCAGAATAGAAGTCACTGGGTCCATGAACCAGATGGAGAAAATTACATCTTGATTTTCACTAATTCATAATTAAATTTTCACACTGCCTTTTAGTATAAATATTAGTAATAAAACCACAGCGGTATTAGCAGTACCTTACTTGTGACTGTCAGATAGAAAGCACAGATAATTTCATCACATTGCAGTTGTTGCAGACATGTTGATCTAGCTTGCACTCATTTCCAGATCTTGTTATTTAATGTGTTGATAAAGAAACAGATTTATTACTGTAACAAATTTTTAATATTTTGGTAACTATTTTGGTATAATAGGTTTTCATTGTAAACTGGTGTAATATCCTCATAATTATTTTGTACATTTAAAAACATTATTCTGAGAAGAAGTCTATAGGCTTCTCTACACTGCTAAATGGGTCCCTGGTACAAAAAAATATTAAGAACCCTGCTTTAATAAAAATAAATACTATTAGTAATGGTTATAAACCATTGAATAAAATGAGAATCCACGAGTCCACACTGATATAAATAAGAAGGTGAATCATTATATAAATGCAGGAAATGTGAAAGCTTTTCCTTTTAGTAGAATGACAACTAATGACTATAGATGGAATGATGGAGTAAGAAACTCATTTGTGCTGAAAGTATAGGAGGAATAAATGATGATGGAAGGAGACTTGACTTGAGGTGGTGAATACACAATATACAGATGATATAGAATTGTACACCTGAAACCTATATAATTTTATTAACCAATGTCATCCCAATACATTCAATTAAAAAAAGAAAGAAACTCATTCATGGATGCTATAACTGGTGGATGAAAGTTTGCTAAGCAGCAGGATATTTACATGGTGAAGTGTCTTTCCCTAAATTACTTAATACTTACAAAGGGAGAATAATGGAAGAACCTCATTAATCACCAGCTTAACCAAGTCATCAGACCTATACCACTGATAGTGATTTTTAGAGAGAGTAGAAGGGGGGGGGGGAGTAACATTGATGTGAAAGAGACACATTGATTGGTTGCCTCCTGCATGTGCCCCAACTGGGCCCAGGATCAAACCTGCAACCCAACCCTACCTGTCCTTGACCAGGAATCGAACCTGAGAACCTTTGGTGCACAGGCTGATGCTCTAATGTTTTTATGTCATCTGACAAAATTTAATATGGACTGTGAATTACATACTAATACTGCACCAATGTTAAATGTCCTAATTTTAGTATCTATGCTATGTGTTTACATAAGAGAATAGCTTTGTTCTTTTTTAAAAAAATTATATTGTTCAGATTATTACAGTTGTTCCTCTTTTTTCCCCCCATAACTCCCCTGCACCCGGTTCCCACCCCACCCCACCCCATGCCCTTACCGCCCCCCTCCACTATCCTCATCCATAGGTGTATGATTTTTGTCCAGTCCCTTTCTGCACCGCCCACACCTCTTTCCCCGCAAGGATTGTCAGTCCACTCCCTTTCTATGCCCCTGATTCTATTATATTCACCCGATTATTCTGTTCATCAGATTTTTTATTCACTTGATTTTTAGATTCACTTGTTGATAGATATGTATTTGTTGTTCATAATTTTTATCTTTACCTTTTTCTTCTTCTTCCTCTTCTTAAAGAATACCTTTCAGCATTTCATATAATACTGCTTTGGTGGTGATGAACTCCTTTAGCTTTTTCTTATCTGTGAAGCTCTTTATCTGACCTTCAGTTCTAAATGATAGCTTTGCTGGGTAGAGTAGTCTTGGTTGTAGGTTCTTACTATTTATCACTTTGAATATTTCTTGCCATTCCCGTCTGGCCTGCATAGTTTCTGTTGAGAAATCAGCTGACAGTCGTATGGGTGCTCCCTTGTAGGTAACTAACTGTTTTTCTCTTGCTGCTTTTAAGATTCTCTCTTTGTCTTTTGCTCTTGGCTTTTTAATTATGATGTGTCTTGGTGTGGTCCTCTTTGGATCCCTTTTGTTTGGGGTTCTCTGCACTTCCTGGACTTGTAAGTCTATTCTTTTACCAGGTGGGGGAAGTTTTCTGTCATTATTTCTTCAAATAGGTTTTCAGTATCTTGCTCTCTCTCTTCTTCTGGCACCCCCAATAATTCAGATGTTGGTAGGCTTGAAGTTGTTCCAGAGGCTCCTTACTCTATCTTCATATTTTTGGATTCTTTTTTCTTTTTGCTTTTCCAGTTGAGTGTTTTTTGCTTCTTTGTATTTCAAATCATTGACTTGATTCTTGCAATCCTCTAGTCTGCTGTTGGATCTCTGTATATTATTTTTTATTTCAGTCAGTGTATGCTTAATTTCTGATTGGTCCTTTTTCATATCCTCGAGGGTCTCACTAGATTTATCGGCCTTTTCTAGAAAATTCTTGAGTAACCTTATAACCGTGGTTTTGAACTCTATATCCAGTAGTTTGCTTTCCTCCATTTCTTTCGTTTGTGACCTGTTTCTTTGTCTCTGCATTTTGGCTGCTTCCCTGAGTTGATAGAGTGGCTTTGTGTGCTAGGTGTCCTATAGGTGTCCCAGTGGCTCAGCCTCCTCAGTTACCTGAGGTGGACACTCTTGGTGCACCCCTTTGTGGGCTGTGTGCACAGTCTTGTTGTAGTTAAGCCTTGATTGTTGTTGGTATCACTGGGAGGAATTGACCTCCAGGCCAATTGGCTGTGAGGATTAGCTGCATCTACGATGGGAGAACTTCTGTGCTGGAGGCACCCTTATGAGGCAAGACATGCTTCAGTGGGGCTTTGATGCTCAATGAGTCTGCCCCCTGAGTGTGTCCCTTATGGATCTGAGGAGTTGTAATCTGAATGGTCTTACTCTGACCCCTGGGTACACTAGCTCTTGGATCTCCAAGGAGGTGCTAATTTAGCCTCTGCCTGAGG
This sequence comes from Eptesicus fuscus, assembly GCF_027574615.1. NCBI lineage: Eukaryota > Metazoa > Chordata > Mammalia > Chiroptera > Vespertilionidae > Eptesicus > Eptesicus fuscus. The sequence goes on from NC_072481.1 coordinate 16,185,437, forward strand.
CCACCCAGCAGGAGCTACAGAGAGATCTGCAGATTCCTCTTCTTTGTTTGGGTTTTGGAGGTGCCCAGATGAGGCCCAGCTGTGAAGCAATGCAAGCTGCTATGGGTCCTTGGGCCTTCTTTTGGATGTTCTGGGTCTCTCTGACTCAGCTGCAGTTTGATAGGTAAGTTTAGATTTCAAAGGACTAGGCCATTCATATGCAAAAGCCTCTGTGCACAGCTTGGATGGGGCGGAGTCTCAGGGTGGAGCAAACAGCAATGGCTTTCCGTCATCCCTGCCCTAAGAGGCCCCCGGGTCTCAGTGTCCCACGCTAATCGCTGCAAGCACCTCTGAGAGAAAGCTGCCCTCGAGTTCCGCCTGCTTCCAGACAGTCCAGTTTCTCCCCGTATGAGTCTGGGTCCTCATAGTCTCACCCAAAACTGGAGTTCAGAGCAGTCGGGAGCTTGTGTCTCTCTCCGTCTTGAAAAAGCCAGCCACATACTCAGTTGCCAGCCCTCTCCGCGTGCGCACCTCCGTACCTCTGCCTTCTGCACCTCCTCTGAGTCTCAGTGTGCTTTTCTCTTTCCTTCTAGTTGTAGAATTTCCACTCAGCCAGTCTTCCTGTGGTTCTGGATGATGTTCGTTTTGTCTTTTAGTTGTAGTTTTGAAATTGTTGTGCGAAGCAGCAAGTTCAGGTGTTTACCTATGCCGCCATCTTGGTTTCTCCCTCTGTTCTTTTTTTAAAGTATATTTTTATTGATTTCACAGAGGAAGGGAGAGGAAGAGAAAGACAGAAACATCAATGATGAAAGAGAATCATTGATTGGCTGCCTCCCACCCTGGGAATAGAGCCCACAACCCTGGCATGTGCCCTTAGCTGGAATCAAACCCCAGACCCTTCAGTCTTCGGACCGACGCTCTACTCACTGAGCCAAACTGGCTAGGGCGGCTTTGTACTTAATAAATAACACACTGAAGTATTTAGGAGTAAAAGAGTATGGTGTCTTGAAGTCTCATGGTTCAGAAAAAAATGCACATATTTATGCCTATATAAAGAAAGAATAATAAAGCAAATGGAGCAAAATGTAAATTATTTTGAATTCAGAAAAAGGACTTAGGGGAGAGTTCCTTCTACTATGCTTGAAAATTTTTTGAAAGTTTGAAATTATATTGCTTGAGATCATTTGTTTCACCTCCTTACTTTGATGAGGTGACAATTCAGATTTTAGAAGGTGAAGACTTGCTCAAAGCTGCACAACAATTTAGTGACAGGGTTATGGCCAAACCTCAGATCTCCAGAAATGGGTCCTCAAGTAAATCCGTTGTTATTTGTGTTTGAATGACAAAGGTTGAGCACTCCTTTTTACTTCTCTTTTTAATTTCTTGGTTCCTTAGAGCTAGTTCCTTCTACTAGAGAACCAGAGTAACAACTGAATGCTTCTTTCAGTTCCTTCATGATTAGGCAAGGATCAATTTGAAGTTTTTGAGCTATATGGTTGGGATATCTCTTTCCTCTTAGGCTCAACATTTTTCTTATTGCTAGCCTTTTTCTGTACATGATCAGCTTTCTTTTATATGGTATTACTAGAGGCCCGGTGCACGAAATTCATGCATGGGGGTTGGGGGGATGTGTGTCTCTCAGCCCAGCCTGCACCCTCTCCAATCTGGGACTCCTTGAGGGATGTCCGGCTGCCCTCTCACAATCCAGGACTGCTGGCTCCCAACCACTTGCCTGCCTACCTGCCTGCCTGATTGCCCCTAACCTTTTCTGCCTGCCAGCCTGATCACCCACTAACCACTCCCCTTCCAGCCTGATCGATGCTTAATTGCTGCCCTGCCGGCCCAATTGCCCCTAACTGCCCTCCCCTGCCAGCCTGGTCACTCCTAACTGCCCTCCCCTGCCAGCCTGGTCGCCCCTAACTGTCCTCCCCTGCTGGCCTGGTTGCCCCCAATGGCCCTCCCCTGCAGGCCTGGTCACCCCTAACTGCCCTCCCCTCCTGGCCTTGTTGCCCTCAACTGCCCTCTCCTGCAGGCCTGGGTCCCCCCCAAATGTCCTCCCCTGCAGGCCTGGTTGCCCCCAACTGCCCTCCTCTGCAGGCCTGGTCCCCCCCAACTGCCCTCCCCTGCAGGCCTGGGTCCCCCCTAACTGTCCTCCTCTGCAGGCCTGGGTCCCCCTCAACTGCCCTCCTCTGCAGGCCTGGTCGCCCCCAACTGCCCTCCCCTGCAGGCCTGGGTCCCCCTCAACTGCCCTCCCCTGCAGGCCTGGTTGCCCCTAACTGCCTTCCCCTGCCAGCCCGGTCACTCCTAATTGCCCTCCCCTGCCGGCCCAGTTTCCCCTAACTGCCCTCCCCTGACAGCCCGGTCACCCCCAACTGCCCTCCCCTGCAGGCCTGGTTCCTCCCAACTGCCCTCCCCTGCAGGACTGGTCCCCCCCAACTGCCTTCCCCTGCAGGCCTGATCGCCCCCAACTGCCCTCCTCTGCCAGCCATCTTGTGACTACATGGGGGTGGCCATCTTGTGTGTTGGAGTGATGGTCAATTTGCATATTACCTCTTTATTATATAGAATTTGTATTCCCTCTCCCAGAGACTAATGTTGCATTATTGTTTAAACTTCTTTCCATAGGCCACTCCATTTCAAGATCTCTTCAATATTATCTAAAGAAAATTGTATGTTTTCATTTCTGTGATTCAGTTTTCTTAATTGATGAAAATGAAGGCATAATATACTGAAAAGAAGGGAATATAGCATCTCAGTATTAGTCTTAAAATAAGGAGATTAATTACAACAATAGATGTGGGGCTGTTTAATAGTTGTACCAGTTACTGAGTAATATCAGCTTTATAAAAAAATTAAGTAAAGTCTATCATTTTCCATGTCAATCAGTATAAATCAGGTTATTGTTTTCAGTGTGAGGAGTCCTTGTCTCCATATGAGATAATGGAAAATATTAATTTGAATCATTAAATTGTTTGTTGTTGTTTTTTGGGGGGGTAACAATTGAATATCAACAGTTTCATGCAGCTCAACCTAATAGAAGAAAGCATATTATTAGGTAGTAATGTATTTTCTCTTCTCTTACAGCAATGACAGAAAAATAGAGATAGTTCATGTGGTATCTGCTTTTGACTCTTCAACTTCTCAGTTTCTTTTCCTATCCTGGCTGTTCTTCTGTCCTGATACACTTTGTGAGAGTCTTTCTAGGCTTCAGATTCCTCCAATTTTCCATGTTGGCCTCTATTAGCTTCCCATGCCCGCGAGCCTTTCAGTGACCCATAGACAGTTAGAAATGGATTATCAGGCATTTTGTTCAAGCTCCTTATACTTCAGACTAGAGGCCCAGTGCACAAAATTTGTACACAGGTAGGGTCCCTAGGCCTGGCCAGCAATCAGGGCTGATCTGTGGGGTGACCAGGGGGCCCCCACTGGCACCTGTTTGGCTGGCCTGATGCAACCTGCTCGCTGGCCCTGCTCCCCATCGCTGCCGCTATTGGGGCCTGCGGGCTGGGGGCAGCTCCTGCATTGAGTGTCTGACCCCTGGTGGTCAATGCACGTCATAGCGACTGGTTGTTCCGCTGGTCATTCCACTATTCGGTCAATTTGCATATTAGGCTTTTATTGTATAGGATAAGAAAACAGAGGCTAGCATCATAAAGCCGATATCTCAGAGGTGCAGCAAGAATGCAGTTATTCTAATTCCCAGTACAGTGAGTGGTCTTTTTATGTCAGCACCCACATTCTATCTGGACCTTATATTTTCAACAGCCCAATTTTACAGACTTGGGTCAATCTCTCTCTTTCCTCCCCTTATCTTTTTCTTAGCTCTTCTCAGTCACCTGGCTTTTCCTTATTTCCTCATTTTTTGCCTTTTTCCATTCAAGAGCAGCCTTAGCTTGTGCATTATTTCTCTCTTTTCATTATGCCATTGGTGAAACATGAAGAAATCATTGTATTTTCTGATTTTTACTTCTTGGGGTGATACCATAGGGAAGTAGCTGGGATAGTTTTAAGATAATGAAAGATACCCTTGTACATTTGTATATCTATTGTACATTATTTTATACTTAAAAGATATTTTGAAAATAATTTTTAAAAATATGTTTTTATTGATATCATAGAGAGAAGGAGGGAGAGGGAGAGATAGAAACATCAATGAGAGAAAATCAGTTGGCTGCCTGCTGCACACCCCCTTACTGAGGCTTATGCCTACAACCTGGGCATGTGCCCTGACCAGGAATTGAACCAGCAACTTCTTGGTGCACGGGATGACGCTCAACCAACTGAGCCACACCGACCAGGCTGAAAATAATTTAAGAAAAAAGAGTGGTTGATAATATTTGTCTTTACAATAAAAACTTTCATAGCCCAATGGAAACATTTGAAAGGAATCAGAATATTATTATTTTTTAATGAATGAGTGATCTTTTGTTAAGCCCCAAAGTGTAGAATCTTTTTTTTTTAAATATATATTTTATTGATTTTTTACAGAGAGGAAGGGAGACGGATAGAGAGTTAGAAACATCGATGAGAGAGAAACATCGATCAACTGCCTCCTGCACACACCCTACTGGGGATGTGCCCGCAACCAAGGTACATGCCCTTGACCGGAATCGAACCTGGGACCCTTCAGTCCACAGGCCGATGCTCTATCTATCCACTGAGCCAAACCAGTTAGGGCACCAAAGTGTAGAATCTTGAATTGCCTTTTGATTCTGTTGAAAATATGCCATATTTTTTATTCCTAAAATATTGGTTTATTTGAAAAAACCTTTGGGAATCACGTTCAGGGAAGCAGAGTAAAATATAAAGAAAAAAGAGTTAGCATGGGGGAAGTGAAAGGTTTCAAGGTAAGGAACAAATATTTGGGTCCATATGAGATAATGGAAAATATTAATTTGAACAATGAAATTGTCTTTTTTTGGGGGGGGGTGGTAAAAATTGAATATCAACAATTTCATGTGGCTCAACCTAATAGAAGAAAGCATATTATTAGGTAGTAATGTATTTTCTTTTCTCTTCCAGCAATGGTAGAAAAATAGAGATAGTTCATGTGGTATCTGCTTTTGACTCTTCAGCTTCTCAGTTTCTTTTCCTATCTTGGCTGTTCTTCAGTCCTGATACACTTTGTGAGTGTTCGATATTGTAACAATTTTTAAAGGACAGAGCAGAGGTAATTGCTTTCTTATACTTTATGTGTTGCTAGTTTTTTATCCTCACCAGAGGATATGTTCTTATTGATTTTTAGAGAAGAAGTAAGGAAGAGAGAGAGAAACATCGATTGGTTGTCTCCCAAAGGAGCCCTGAATGGGGATTACACCTGCAACCTTTTGGTGTATGGGAAGACACTCCAACCAACTGCACCACCCGGCTAGGGCATACTTTATGTATTTATAAAAAATATTTTCTTATTGATTTCAGAGAGGAAAGAAGAGGGAGAGAGAGATAGAAACATCAATGACGAGAGAGAATCATTGATCAGCTGCTTCCTGCAGGCCCACATTGGGTATTGAGCCTGCAACCCAGGCATATGATTTGACCAGGAATCAAACCATGACCTCCTGGTTCAGAGGTTGACGCTCAACCACTGAGTCATGCCTGCGGAGCTTATGTCTTTTTAAGATAGTTCAGCTAGAGACTCAGTCACTAAGTAGCAACCTTGGGAGTGAGTGTTTGGTGTATCAATATGGGACCTTGAGGAGTATCTCAGGTTTTGTCTACCTTTAAATACTTAGCTGTTGATAAGAAGTTCCCTGTAAACCCCTTATTTTGTCAGTATTTGCATCTTTGCTGCCCAGGAATTTGGTTTTGTGTGTTTTTCTTGCTTTGGGACAAATTAGCCTTCTATTGATAGGTGTGCTATATGTAAGATACTATTTCAGCCTAGAATTTGGATAAGCACTTGCTGATGGATATAAAGTCAATGAAGCCTTTACTCTTAAAGAGAAAAGATCAGCGTTTGTATTTTCTTCCTTCTACCATGTAGCTTTTCTAGAAATAGTATTTGGGTTTATTTATTTATTTATTTATTATTTTTTAAAATCTTCACCCAAGGATATTTTCCCATTGATTTTTAGAGAGAGTGGAAGAGAGAGGAAAAGACAGAGAGAAACATCTATGTGAGAGAAGCTCATCGATTAGTTGCCTCCTGCACAAGCCCTGGGCCCAGGCTGGGGAGGAGACTGCAAGCAAGGTACATGCCCTTGACCAGAATCGAACCCGGGACCCTTTAGTCCACAGGTTGATGCTCTGTTCACTGACTCCTTCATCTGGGGTAAATGGAGTTACTATCAATTATTGTAAATGGGTTTTAGAGACTTAATGATTCTGTCTTAATAAAGTAACAACCTTTAATTCTCTAATTTTATCAACTATAAACTTGCAGTTTTCTCCAGCTATCAATTGTTCCTGTTAGATAGCTAGAGCTGAAAAGATGTGGTATTTATTTCATTTACAATTATATAGTGAAACTGAGATGTGACAAGTGCATCACCAACTACCTTGTTAAAGGAATCAGTTGCCCATAACTCATGCCTCTATTCTGCAGGTATTTCCTACAAATACAGCAGGCAATACATTTTTAAATGTTTCACTTTAATTTATTTTACTAGTATTTATTTTCTTTTATTTGTTGAATTTGCTCAAGGACTCCAGAAAAAAATTAAAAAGAGCCTTAATGATAAAGTTTAAAGAATGATTTACCATTAATGACTACCCTTTCAGATTTCTTCTTGACTACAGAGCTTAGCTGGTAAGCTTGACTTGGTCAAGAAGCTACCAAGATCTATTCTACTTGTTCAGGGTTTACCAGTTGCTTTAAATTTCTCTCAAATGCCCTAACCTTCATGCAAACTTCCTAAAAATTAGGCCAAGATGATCTTATTCTCTTCTAGCCATCCATTAACACACTATACATACCAGTGTTTCTGAAGCCAGCAGGATTCCTTAATATATTACTAGGTGTTCATGGTGAAATAAATTTGGGAAACACTGGATATTATATTCCTCTCTTGGATATATTCATAATTCATGTTATGAATATAATATGAGTGAATATATTAAAATCTCTGAGGTCTCCAATAGAAGAAATCTGCTTAATTTTGTTTAGCCCAGCATATTTAGTAAATACCTTCTAAATTGCAAGTTGTAATTCAAATGTCACTTTCCACATGAAACCTTTCATGATTTCCACAGACAATATCCAATGTGTTCGCCATTGAATTCACATAGCTCAGTTACATTATAAAGTACTATAAAAATTTAGTTTTTGTTAATATTCTGATGTAATCTTTTGATCGTAAGCAACAGAAAACTTATCTCAAACTGGTTTAAGCAATGAAGGGAAGTTACTAGTCATCAACTGAAAATTTAGGTGAAGTTTGGTCCTCAGTGTTGAAGCTCAGTGATGTTTCCGAAGAGCTGGTTTTTCTTCTAAAATAGTTGATTTTATACAGTTTGCTCCTTGGTCTCAATATGGCTGTAACAGTTTCTAGGAAAGCTACATGTGCTTCCTTCATCTTTAGTAGGAAGAGAACATCTTTCAAGAAAGCTACTTCAGAACAGCAAAGAAGCATCTTTTCCAGAAGCCTAGCAAAGGTCATTTCATATCTCATTGGCCTGAATTTAAGGTCACTTGCCCATCACTAAACTAATCAATGTTCACGGAGGTAGGATATGCTGATCTTAACACAAATAGGGTCTACCCTGGATGGTGTGAAGTCAGCTTTCTTGGAAGCATCCTTATAAGAGAATATAGGTATTTCCCTGACCGGTGTAGCTCAGTTGGTTGGGCATTGTCCAGTGCACCAAAAGGTTGCCAGTTCAATTTTAGGGCACATGCCTGGGTTGCAGGCTCGATCTCTTGTAGGGGGTGTGCAGGAGACAACTGATTGGTGTTTTGCTCTTTTTATTTATTTATTTATATTTTTTAAATGATTTTTTACAGAGAGAAAGGGAGAGGGATAGAGAGTTAGAAACAACGATGGGAGAGAAACATCGATCAGCTGCCTCCTGCACACCTCCCACTGGGGATGTGCCCGCAACCAAGGTACATGCCCTTGACTGGAATCAAACCCAGGACCTTTCAGTCCGTAGACCAACGCTCTATCCACTGAGCCAAACCAGTTAGGGCTGGTGTTTAGATCTTACATTGATCTTTCTCTCTTTTTCTCCCTCTCCCTCCTCTCTCTCTAAAATTCAATAAAAATATATTTAGAAAATAGAGAGAATATGGGTGTTGTTACTAAGAAGAAGAATGAATAGATGCTGGGCAGCCAAAACAAATAAAAATCCACTACATGATGCTTACCACATTCTATTACTTCTGTATTAATTAATGCATAATTAGTACATTAATTAGTCATTCTGTGTTAATTAACTTTGTTTACACAAAAACTTGTAATGAATGTTTGTGGCATCAATATCCATAATAGCAAAAAAGTAGAAATAATCTAAGTGTCTGTGAACTGATGATAGATAAACAAAATATGGTATATCCATAGAATGGAATATTATTCAGAAATAAAGAGGAATAAAGTACTGAAGTACTGATACTTGCTATAACATGGATGAAACTTGAAAACATTATGCTGTGTGAAAGAAGCCAGTCACAAAAAGCCACACATTGTATGATTCCATGTATATGAAATGTCCAGAGTAAATCCATAGAGACAGAAAGTAGGTTAGTGGTCACCAGAGGCTAGGGGGAGGGAAAAATGGAGCATGGTTGCTAATAGATACTAGGTTTCTTTTGGAAGGTGATGATGAAAATATTCTGAAATTAGATAGTGATTCTGCTTGCACAACTTTGTGAATATACTCAAAACTACTGAATTGTACACTTCAAATTTAAAAGGTAAAACTTGCCCAGCCAGTGTGGCTCAGGGGTTGAGCATCAACCCATGAACAAAGAGATCACAGGCTCGACTCCCAGTCAGGACACATACCTGAGTTGCAATCTTGATCCCTAGTGAGGGACATGCAGGAGGCAGCTGATCAATGAATCTCTCTCATCAATGATGCTTCTATCTCTCTGCCCCTCTCCCTTCCTCTCTGAAATCAATAAAAATATATTAAAAAGAAAAAGAGTCAGAATCTGAGAGTACGAAACCTAGTAAGAATGAAAGAAGTTAGGATATTGCCTCCAAAAAGGTATTTTCTACTCTTTCTCAAAACATACCTGTATTATTTATTCTTAGAAGGAAGGAGAAAAGTTTCTTGTAAGTGTTAAGGTCCAGTGAATGACAAACCACCAAAATAAGTTATTTTTAGGAGTTGGAATTTATAGCATCATGGAACATAAGATCTGAGAAGCTCTGGCCAGTGTGGTTCAGATGAATGGAGCATCGTCCTATATACTGAAAGGTTGTGAGTTTGATTCCCAGTCAGAACACATACCTAGGTTGTAGGTTCAATCTCCAGTCAGGGCACATATCACATCAATGTTTTTCTCTTTCTCCTGTTCTTGTTCTTGGCACAATTCTTGTCCTAAAAGATAGAATAATTGCTATGAAGAGGTTTATGCACATTACAAAGAACATACACAGGAAGAGATATCTGCATTTTTTTGTTTGTTTGCTTGTTTTTGAGATACAGTAATAATACTTGAGTTAAGTCTTGAAAAAGAAATAGGAGTTTGCCTAGTAAACAGGAGGAGAAGAAATTTGGCTGAGGAGATAGCATATGAAAAATCATAGAAATATAATAGAGGAGGGGAGAAACCAAGATGGCGGCAAAGTTAAACAACTAAACTGCCGCCTCGCACAACTATTTCAAAAATACAACTAAAAAACAAAACGTCTACCACCCAGAACCACGGGAAGGCTGGCTGAGTGGTAGATTTACAACTAAGAAGAGAAGGGAGCGCAAACGCTGGAGAGCTGAGGTACGGAGGCGCACGCGAAGCGGGCTGGCGGTGGGCGACTGGGCGCGCGGCTTTTCTTCAAACCGAAGGGAGACAAACTCCCAATCACTCTGAACTCCAGTTTCTGGGGACACGCGGGGGACCCAGACACCTACAGGGAGAAGCTGGACTCTCGGCCATCGGTCGGAGAGTGAGAGTGACTTTTCTGCAGAGGTGCACCCAGCAATCAGGGTTTGCTGCGCTGGAGCGCGGGACACGGGGACTTGGAAACGCGGAAAGGCAGAGACGGCTGAAGGCAGCCATGGCCGTTGGCCACGCCCCAGCCTAGTGACGCCCTGAGACCCTGCCCTGCACATTCTACAAACCTGCCCAGGCTCCACACAGCGGCCTTTACATATAAATGGCCTGTTCTGTGGCAGCTCAACCAAATTAACTGCAGCTCCAGTCAGACTGCTCCAAAACCGCCCAAGCAAAGAGGAGAAAACTGTAGCTCTTGCTGTAGCTCCTGCTGGGAGGCCTCAGACCTGCACCCCATTGGAGATCCAGACACTAGGGTATCTAGTGGTTGGTGTGGATGACACCAGATTTCCACCACTCTCATAAGGGACACATTTAAGAGGCAGACTCAGTGAGCACCAAAGCCCTACTGTGTCTCCAGCACAGCAATTCTTCTGTTATAGACACAGCAGGTCCTCACAGCCAATTGGCCTGGAGGTCAATTCCTCTCAGTGTACCAACAGCAATCAAGGCTTTTAACTACACCAAGACTTTCCACTCAGCCCACAAAGGGGTGTACCAAGAGTGACCACCTAGAGTGATTGGGGAAGCTGAGCTACCAGCCCCTATAGGTCACTGACCACACAAAGCCACTTCATCAACACAGGGAGGCAGCCAAAATGTGGAGACACCAAAGTATGTCACGAGTAGGAGAGATAGAAGAAAGCAAACTAATGGACGACACAGTGTTCAGAACCACATTTATAAGGTTACTCAAGAATCTTCTAAAAACCGCTGAGAAACTTGAAGAGACCTTCAAGGACATTAATGAGAATACCAAAAAAATAGAAAAGGACCAGTCAGAAATTATGCATACACTGTCTGAAATAAAGAATATACAGACACTCAACTGTAGACCACTGTACCTGAAGAGTCAAACCAAAGATCTGGAGTATGAGGAAGAAAAAAACACCCAACCAGAGAGGCGGAAAGAAAGAAGAATCCAAAAGTGTGAGGATAGCATAAGGAGCCTCTGGGATGGCTTTAAGTGTACCAATATCCGAATTTTTGGGGTGCCAGAAGAAGAGAGAGAGCAAGATACTGAAAACCTATTTGAAGAATTAATGACAGAAAACTTCCCCCACCTGGTGAAAGAAATAGACTTACAAGTTCAGGAAGTGCACAGAACCCCAAACAAGAGGAATCCAAAGAGGACCACACCAAGACACATCATAATTAAAATGCCAAGGGCAAAAGACAAAGAGAGAATCTTACAAGCAGCAAGAGAAAAACAGTTAGTTACCTACAAGGGAGCACCCATACGACTGTCAGCTGATTTCTCAACAGAAACTATGCAGGCCAGACGGGAATGGCAAGAAATAGTCAAAGTAATGAATAGCAAGAACCTACAACCAAGACTACTCTACCCAGCAAAGTTATTCAGAATTGAAAGGCAGATAAAGAGCTTCACAGATAAGAAAAAAGCTAAAGGAGTTCATCGCCACCAAACCAGTATTATATGAAATGCTGAAAGGTATTCTTTATAAAGAGGAAAAAGAAGAAAAAAGTAAAGATAAAAATTATGAACAACAAATACATATCTATCAACAAGTGATCCTAAAAATCAAGTAAATTAAAAATCTGAGGAACAGAATAAACTCGTGAACATAATAGAATCAGAGGCATAGAATGGGAGTGGATTGATAATTCTCAGGGGGAAAGGGGTGTCTGTGTGGGGGGTACGGAAAGAGACTGGACAAAAATCATACACCTATGGATAAGGACAACGGAGGGGAGGTTAGGGCAGAGCGGGGGTGGGAATCGGGTGGTGGGGAGATATGGGGGGAAAAAAGGAGAAACAATTGTAATAATCTGAACAATAAAGATTTATTTTAAAAAAAAGAAATATAATATGGGAGGGTAAATGTAGAGAAGAGCAAGTAATTTGGTTTTTTTGAGATGCCAATAATTTCTCCTATGCTCACATTCTTTTCTTAGGAACCTGTCCTCTTCAAGGCTATTATATATTGAATGACCCTGTATCCCTGGCCACAACACCAGGAATGGGCTCTTGACTGGAGCTAATGAGATTTTCTCTTGCAGGAATAAGATAAACCAAATGGACTTTTATTATTAGTAATGGTAGACTATATAATTTAAGTCAACCCTCCTACTGAAGACAGCTAGACAAGCTGGATGAAATATAAAAAGCATTATCTAAAAGCATCTAATAACTAACAAATTAGTGAGGAATTACTGGGCCAAGATTTTGGATAGATTTAAGGAGTTTGGAGTGATGAGCTTGGCACTCAAGCTGCTTTTGTCTGGAGGCATGTACTGATTCAGAAGTGACTAGGAATGCAAGCTTCACTTTTGGCAGCCTTGAGAGCCTATAGGAATAAAAGTTGGGATTCAGGCCCTGGCCGGTTTGGCTTAGTTGATAGAACGTTGGCCTGTGGACTGAAGGGTCCCAGGTTTGATTCCGGTCAATCAATGATTTTCTCTCATCACTGATGTTTCTATCTCTCTCTCCTTCTCCCTTCCTCTCTGAAATCAATAAAAAAATAAAAATAATAAAATTGTTTTTTAAAAAAAGAAGAAAAAGTTGGGGTTCAGAACCCATAAAGAGTGATAACCCTGATATATCACCCTCTGCACTTTAGGTGTAAGGGAGCACTAGAAGTAAACTAACCCTCATACAGACTGCAGGCTGACTTTATATCATCTAAGTGGCCTAGAAAAATCTCAGGGCCTGAACTTGTACTAAATTGGCTCTAATTGCTCGTGATAAGAACAAATAAAAATCCTCTGTGAAGAAAAATATTTTGGGCCTCAAGTTATTTAGATAAAATTTTTTTCAAGTACAGTGTCCCACACAAAAATAACCAGGCACCTGAAGGGACAAGACACCATGAGTAAGGAGGAGAAATAACAGATAATAGAAACAGATCCACAGGGATTCTGTATGCTGCAATCATTCGACACAGACTGTAAAACAATTCTGTGAACTATGTTCAAGGCAATAAAAGCCAAACTTGAAAACCTTGGTAGAGAACTAGAAACTATAAAAAGTGACATAAAAAAAAACAACATCACAGATTTGTAAATGAACAAAATGGAAACTAGACTGAGACAATGGTGAGCAGTGAAATTTGTAAGGTCAGAGAGACTCAAATCTGGTGACCTTGTTGATCTATATGCAAGTCCAGGAAGAAATGCAGACAGAAACAGAAATGAGAAAGTGTGTGACTCCAGGAAGAGAAAGATGCAGAGAGAGTAGCTATCTATTTTTCAGTTCAGCCTCTTTTCACTACAAACGATGCCACAATAAATATCTTTGTACACATATGCTTATGCACTAGTATTTTTATTTCTATAGAAAAGATTCCATATACTACATTAAAATGATGTCTTAAATTGTGAAAGATACTGCCACATTACTTTCCAAAAATGTTATAGCAATTCTTATTTCCCCCAGTAATATGTGAGAATCCTCATCTCCCCAAGTTCTTTCCACTACTAAGTGTTATCAATGTTTTGATATATTGCCAACCTGGGAAGTTAAAAATGGTGTTTTAAAAAGTCTATATTGCATAAAATCAAACATGACCAATAGAATAAAAGAGAGAATCCAGAAATAAACCCTTGTATATATAGTCAAATGATTTTAAATAAGCATGTCAAAAACATTTCAATGGGAAAGGATATTTTTTTCAGCAAATAGTACTGGGAAAACTGAATATCCACATATAGGGACTCTTTATGTCATATACAAAAATTACTAGTAACTGAAAATGGATCAAAGACCTGAATGTAAGAACTAAAACTATAAAACCCTTAGAAGAAAAAAATAGTGAAAAAAAGTAATGTCTTTGGATTTGACAATGATATTGATATGACACCAAAAGCTCAGGCAACAACAAAAAAATTAATTGAACTTCACCAAAATTAAAAACTTTTGTGCATCAAAGGACACTATAAACAGAAAAAAAGGCAACCTACAGATGGGAGAAAATATTTGCAAAAAAGAAAAAAGAAAATGTTTGCAAATCATCCTATATAATAAAAGGCTAACGGGAGTTTGACCGACCGGGAGTTTAACCGCTCGCTATGATGTGTGCAGACCACCAGGGGGTGACGCAGAATGAAGGAAGGCCCTGGCTGTTGGCCAGCAGCTGGGGAAGGAAGGCCCAGATCAGCCCTGATCACCGGCCAGACCTAGGGACCCTACCTATGCATGCATTTTGTGCACCAGGCCTCTAGTATTATCTGATAAGAAATTAAAATCCAGAATACATAAAGAAGTCCTAAAAAAAAAAAAAAAAAGAAGTCCTACAACTCAACAAGGGAAAAAAATAAACAATCTAATTAAAATGGGCAAAGGATTTGAATAGACATTTCTACAAAGAAGATATATAAATGATTAGTAAGAACATAAATGATGCTCAGCATGAATGTTCATTAGGAAGATGCAAACCAAAGCCACAATGAGATGTCACTTCACATCCACTAGGATAGCTATGATAAAAAAGGCAGAGATTAACAAATGTTGGTGAGAATGTGGAAAATTGAAACTCTCATATATAGCTGGTGGGAATGTAAAATGGAGCAATATTTTAGAAAACAGTTTAGTGGTTCCTCAAAAAATTAAACATAGAATTACCATTTGATTCAGCAATTGCACATCTGTGAATATTATATTTCAAAAGAATTGAAAGCAGAAACCTAAGCAGATATTTGTATACCAGTGTTCATGGCAGCAACACTCACAATAGCCAAAAGATGGAAGCATCCATGTGTCTACTGACAGATGAGTGGATAAACAATATATAGTAGTATACACATACAATGAAATATTATTTATCCTTAAAAAGTGAACTACTGACACATGCAACATGATGAATGTTGAAAACATTATGCTAAGTGAAATAAGATATATGCAAAAGAACAAATATTATATGATTCCACTGATATGAGGTACCTAGAATAGTCAAATTCATGGAGCAGAAGATAGAATAATGGCTACCAGGGCTGGGGGTGGAGAGGATGAGGAGTTGCACTTAATGGGTTCAGAGTTTCTTTTATTTATTTATTTATTTATTTTTTATTATTTTATTATTATTTTTTTTTTTCCAGAGTTTCAATTTGGGATGATAACATAGTTCTGGAGGTGGATATTAGTAATGTTTGCACAACAATGTGAAATCACTTATATTTAATGCCACTGAACTATACACTTAAAAGTGGCTAAAATGATAAATTTTATGTTATATATATTTTACCACAATTAAAATATTTTGTATATCCCTGACTACTAGTGAAATTGAGCACCTTCTGTCTTTTGGGAATTTATATTTCATCATTTATAAATTTCCTGCTCTTATCTTTTGCCCATTTTTTCCCTAGCTGGGTTGTTTATCATTTTGTTAATTTATATGTATAGTTTTTTTATGTTAATGGTATTAACCTTTCATCTACAGGGGCTTTTTCTTCCATTTGATTTAGTTAATGGTGTCTTTTAATATTTAAAAAATTCACAAAATAGCTGCCAAGGGCCCACTACCATTATCACGTGGATTTAGTGTTGTGAGAGATAAAGAAATCAGTTCACAGAAAATAGGATGCTGGATAGAAAACCTATTGAGTACTTACTAAATGAGATTTTGTAAAGATGTAGCCTCTCCAGCAAAGAAATGCAAGAAAATGACAGGAGAAACTGGATATTGGTGCTATTAGCTGAATCATGGTTTACTTGTCATGATTTACTCATTAACTTCTCCAATAACTTATTTACCAAGTTATACCAAGCACTGTAATATAAGAATACAAAAGTAACTAAGATGAGTACTGCTTTTTGCCACATAAATTTGACTAGTCTAGGTACCTCATATCTGTGGAATCTTACCTAATAATAGACAAACATGTAAATTGACCGTACCTCCGCTATGCCCACCAGCCAATCAGGAGGGATATGCAAATCAACCCAACAAAGATGGCGGTTAATTTGCATACAAATTGCACCGGGGGTGGCCGGGATGCTTGTGTTGTTGCCATGGCGACGACGCAGGCATTCCGCCACACCCCCGGTCTCTCAGGGCCTCTGGGCAGCATGGGAAGGCGGAGCTGGAGCTGAAAGAGGTGGCTCCGGGGCTGGGCCGGAGTGGAAAGGCGGTGCTGGCAGTCAGGGAAAGGAAAGCCCATTCTAGCACAAATCTTCGTGCATCGGGCTTCTAGTCATATAATATTTGTCTTTTTGCATCTGTCTTATTATTTCACTTAGCATAATGTTTTCAAGGTTCATGGTGCATGTTTCAGTACTTCACTTTTAAAAAATATATATTTTATTGATTTCAGAGAGGTAGGGAGAGGGAAAGAGAAATGGGAACATTAATGATGACAGAGAATCATCAATCGGCTGCCTCCTGCACGCCCCACACTGGGGACTGAGCCTGCAACCTGGGCATGCGCCCTGACCGGGAATCGAACCATGACCTCCTGGTTCATAGGTGTATGCTCAACCACTGAGCCACACCGGCTGAGCAGTACTTCACTTTTTAAGGATGTATAATATCCCATTGTATGTGTATACTACTACATTTTGTTGACAATGTAGTAGCATTGTAGTTTTGTATTCTGTAAATAATCCTAATATATAAAAACCCTGGGTCCGTCACTACCAGAGGCTTGACCAACCGGAAGTCAGTCCTGTGGCTGCAGACTGGTGACCCAGCACTGACTGCTGAGGGGGCTGCAAATCAGACCCAGAGAGAGGCCTGAAGAGAGAAGCAGGGTCTGATCTGTAACCTGTGTGGCAGCTGTTGATCAGTACTTGCCTCTCTCTTTCTCTCCAGGCCTACCCCGGGGCTGCTGATCAGCCCCGCCTTTCTGATCAGGACCTGTTGATAGGCCAAGAGATGCTGACTGGCATAGAAACTGACCAATCAGAACCAAATCTGGGTGAAGTGTGAGGAGCCAATGGCTTCCTAGGAGGCGGAGCTTTTGACACTGACTGGCATGGAAACTGACCAATCAGAACCAAATCTGGGTCAACTATGAGAATGCAATGGCTGCCTAGGAGGCGGAGCTTTTGACGCTGACTGGCATAGAAACTGACCAATCAGAACCAAATCTGGGTCAACTATGAGAATGCAATGGCTGCCTAGGAGGTGGAGTTTTTGACACTGACTGGCATAGAAACCAACCAATCAGAACCAAATTGGCCGGCAGGGTAGGGCAGTTGGGGGCGAGATCAGATCGGCAGGGGAGGGCCATTGGGGGTGAGATCAGGCCAGCAGGGGAGAGCAGTTGGGGGCAACCAGGCCGGCAGGGGAGGGTAGTTGGGAGTGAGATCAGGCTGGCAGGGGAGGGCAGTTAGGGGTTAGGGGTGATCAGGCAGGCAGAGGCAGTTGGGGGCGAGATCAGGCTGGCAGGGGAGAGCAGTTTGGGGCGAGATCAGACCAGCAGGGGAGGGCAGTTAGGGGCAATCAGGCAGGCAGGCAGAGAGGTTAGGGGCAATCAGGCAGGCAGGCAGGCAGGTGAGCAGTTAGGAGCCAGCGGTCCCAGATTGCAAGAGGGATGTCCAACTGCTGATTTAGGGATCAGGCCTAAACCGGCAGTTGGACATCCCCCAAGGGGTCCCCGATTGGATAGGGTGCAGGCTGGGCTGAGGGAACCCCCCCTCCATGCACGAATTTTGTGCACTGGGCCACTAGTACATTTATAAGATTGTTTTGTTTACAGAATACAAAATTAACTAAGATATGGGTACTGTTTTTGAGATCTCATGGTATATTTAGGGAGGTAGAAATGTTAAATCACCAATAATAGCAAATAGATGAGTACCACACTAGAAAGATGATGATGCCTTCGAGTAGGAAACTGTGGGTTATATTTTAAAGGTTAAAACTGAAAGAACTTGTTGATGTTTGCATGTAAGTATCAGGAAAAGAGGAATCAAAGATGATTCCTAGATTTGGGACCTGAGAAATTATGAATATCCAAAAGAACCTTTTACTCACTTGGAGAAGACTAAAATAGAGGTTTGAAGGAGAAAAATCAAGCGTTCTATTTTAGATATGTTAAGTTTGAAATGCCTACTAGACATCCCAGTAGATTTGTCCAGTGTATAATATGAGTCTGGGAACTCAGGGAAGAGAAGTAAGGCTGGTCAATGTCAGTATTTAAAGCTATGGGACTAGATGGGATCATGTAGGGCAAAGTTTGGATAGAACAGAAAAGAGCCACAGGCAGAGCCAATCTTCAGAAATTAGGTAGAGGATGAGGAGGATCCAACTAAGATGACTGAGGAGTGACCATGGATTTTGAGAGAGAGAGAGAAACATTGATTTGTTGTTCCACTTATTTATGTACTTATTGGTTAATTCTTATATGTGTCCCGACTGGGGATCAAACCTGCAAGGTGTATCAGGATGATGCTCTAACTGAGCTACCTGGCCAGGGCCCTGCTTTGTTTATGGTTGTATTGTGTTGTTACACCCTAATTTACTTATTCAATCCCCTAGTGATCCCTATTGATGAATATTTAAGTGGTTTCCAAAATCTTTTGCTATTATAAAGCTGCAATAAATAATTTTGTACAGAGATCTTTTCACACATGTGACAATATATCTAGGATATTGCTGAGTCAAAGGGTAAGTATATTTGTAAATTTGATAGATACGGAAACAAAATGCTTTTATAATTTGTATACCTTCTATAATATGTCTTACAAGCAATGATGTGAAGGCCTGTTTCCCTATACAGTGTGTTATCACATTTTTTTATCTTTACCAATCTAGTAAGTGAAAAATGGTCTCTTGATGTTGCACCAAAAATGGTCTCTTTTATTTTGTATTTCTCTTCTTTTGAGTCAGGTTGAATATATTCTCAAAAGTTTAAAAGCTATTTGTATTTATTTTTTTCTTTGAATTGTCTCTTCCTATCTTTTGATAATTTTTCTAATGAATTGCTGGTCTTTTTATTGATTTTTGGAACTCTTAATATATCAAGCATGTTAGCCCTCTATTTGTGATATGAGTTGCAAATATATCTTTTGACTTTGTTTATAGTGATTTTTTCCTGCAGAATTTTTTTGGGAGAGGGATAGAGAGTTATCCACTGAGCCAAACCGGTCAGGGCTGTGTCATACTTTTAAAACCTTTCCTTAAATACTCAAAAAGTATTTTTAAAAATTTTCCAGAAGAATTTTTTAAAAATATATTTTTATTGATTTCAGAGAGGAAGGGAGAAGGATAGAGAAATAGAAACATAAATGATGAGCCGAAACCGGTTTGGCTCAGTGGATAGAGCATCGGTCTGTGGACTGGAGGGTCCCGGGTTCGATTCCGGTCAAGGGCATGTACCTTGGTTGTGGGCACATCCCCTTTGGGGGGTGGTGTGCAGGAGGGAGCTGGTCGATGTTTCTCTCTCATCGATGTTTCTGGCTCTCTATCCCTCTCCCTTCCTCTCTGTAAAAAATCAATAAAATATATTTAAAAAAAAAAAAGAAACATAAATTATGAGAGAGAATCATTGACCGGCTGTCTCCTGCACGCCCCTACCAGGGACCGAGCCCACAACCTGGGCATGTGCCCTTGGCTGGAATCAAACCGGGGACCCTTCAGTCCACAGGCAGACGCTCTATCCACTGTGCCAAACCAGCCAGGGCCAGAAGAATTTTTTAAGTATGGGAATGAGATACTAGAGTATGTTTGCATGTTTTCAATAAAAAGGGAGGAATTTCCCTGGCCGGCGTTGCTCAGTGATTTGAGCATTGGCCTGCCCACCGGATGGTTGCCGGTTTGATTCCCTGTCAAAGGGCACGTACCTCAGTTGCAGGTTTGATCCCCTCCCCTCCCCCGCTTCCAGATCGGGGCGTGCAGGAGGCAACCAATGGATGTGTCTCTCTCAGATCAATGGTTCTCTCTCTCTCCCTCTCCCTCTCCATTCTCCCTCCCCTCCACTCTCTCTAAAAAGTCAATGGAAAAAAATATCCTCCTGATTATTGTTCGACTGGGCTCAGCCAGGCGCTGTCTCTCGGCTCCACGGGTGTCCGTTTGTCAAGCTTCTTCTCAGCTCCTCTCTCCTGGCTGCTGTTTGCCAGGGGCAGGCCTGGCATTTGGAGACCCAGAGCAGTCAGGTGGAGGGGCATGGAGGAAGAGGAGGAGCAGTAGCAGGAGGAGGAGCGTGTGCCCTGGCACCCAACAGCGAAGCCATGGTGTATGCATATCTCCTCAAGTACATCGTCATCAGCGACACAGGTATTGGTAAATCATGCTTATTGCTACAGTTCACAGAAAAGAGGTTTCAACCAGTGCATGACCTTACTGGTGGCAGAGCAAGCACGTCAAACTCACGGCCCTCAACCAACATTTTTGTGGCCCAGCCAACATAACGGTATGTAAGAAACGTTTTAATACAAATTCCGTAACTTATTTTCTACAATATCCTCTTATACATAATTATTAATAACAAACTAGCCCTAGCTGGTTTGGCTCAGTGGATAGAACGTAGGCCTGCGTACTGAAGGGTCCTGGGTTCGATTCCGGTCAAGGGCACATGCCTGGGGTTGTGGGCTTGATCCCCAGTCGGGGCCGTGCAGGAGGCAGCTGATCAATGATTCTCTCATCTTTGATGTTTCTTTCTCTCTCCTCCCTTCCTCTCTGAAATCAATAAAAGTATTTTTTAAAAAATAATGAACTACAACGTTCACTAATGACTGATTACTATAATCATGTTGCATTCATTTCCCTTACTGGCCTTATTGCGCAGGGGCACCATTTCTCTCCACTAATACTAGCAGCAAATATTTTAGCAACTGATTGCCATGTCATTAGTCTTGTACTGACTTGTTTGGTGTGCGCAACAGGAAATATTTTGCTTTCGGAGAACAAAAAAAATAGGTTTATTTGTGTTACACTTATTAATTTGTGCAGTTATTCAGTGTCTGGTAAGTTAATGTTCAAGAAAAAATATTAATTTTTATTAAAATGTTGTATTATTTTATGTTAAGGATTACTTATTTATTTCAGTCCTTTGTATTCAGCATGTCTCTATCGAAGTAAACCTACGTTTCTATGAAAATGGAAGCTTTTGTTTTCTTGCGGCCCACATAAACTTAAACCTTGTTTATTTGGTTCGTGTTAGCCTTTGATTGAGTTTGACATGCTTGGTGTAGAGATTGGTGCTTGAATGATTACTATTGATGGGAAACAAATAAAAATTTTAATTTATTGATTTGAGAGAGAGAGAGAGAGAGAAACATCTATTGTTTTACTCATCTATGCATTCATTGGTTGCTTCTTTTATGTGTCCTGAAAGGAGATTGAACCCACAGCCTTGGAGCATCTGGAGGACACTCCAACCAACTGAACTACCTGGCCAGGGCTCACCTGCTCCTTGAAATGTTATGTTTTATTCACTAGGCTTCAAGGATACTACACTCTCCTGATTTTCTCATACTTCATTCACTGGCTACTCCTTCTCAATCTCCTTTGCTGCTTCCTCCTCATTGGAGTGCACCAGGATTCAGATCTTGGATTTGCTTCTCTTCTCTACATTTACTCTATTGGTGATTTCATTCAGCCCAATGGAGGGTTTTAAATATCATTTATAAGCTGACAACTCCTTAACTTATATCTCTGGTCCAGATTCTGTCTAAAATATTCTTCCCTCAGATATCTACATTACTCACTCCCTGCTATAGACTGAAATATTTACATGTTGAAGCCCAGTGAAACTATTTGGAGAGAGGGCTTTTATAAAGATAATTAAGGTTGAATGAGGTTATAAGGGTGGGGCCTTGCTCTAACAGAATTAGTGTCTACATAAGAAGAGACTAGGGAGCACTCTCTCTCTCCATGTACACTCATCAAGGAAAGGCCATGTGAGTACACAAAACAAGAAGTTTATGGTCTGCAAGCCAGAAAGAGAGCTCTCATCAGAACCTGAGCATGCTGACAGCCTGATCTCAGATTTCCAGCCTCTAGAACGGTGAGAAAATAGATGTCTGTTGTTTATTTTTTTATTTTATTTATTTTGATGTCTGTTGTTTAAACCAACCAGTTTATTGTGTTTTCTTATGGCAGCCTGAGCTGGCTAATACACTCCCTCATTTTCTTCTGGTTTTTGCTCAACTATTCCCTTTTCACTGAGATATTTCCTCATTGTCTTGTATAAAGTTGTAATGCTGCTCAACCCTGGCATTCTCTTTCCCCTTCCCTGCTTTTGCTCCAGTGAATCATCTGACATATTTTTTTGTATATTTTTATTGATTTCAGAGAGGAAGGAAGAGGGAGAGAGAGATAGAAACCTCAATGATCACAGAGAGAATCACTGATCAGCTGCCTCCTGCACTGCCCTTACTGGGGATTGAGCCCACAACCCAGGCATGTGCCCTTGACTGGAATTGAACCCGAGACCCTTGAGTACTCAGGCCGATGCTCTATCCACTGAGCAAAACCAGCTAGGGTTTTAATTATTTTTTTTATTGTCTGTCTCCCATCACTAAAATGTAAGTTTGTAAGCACTTTATTCACCTCTTATCCTTAGCACCTACAATAGTGTGAGGCAAAACATAGACCTTTAAATTATATATGTTGAATGAATGATTACCATTGTACTAGTATCTTGAGAATATATAATGAAATTGGATATATGAAATTGAGACCTAATGATGTTGGCTACTTCTGTGAAGGGTAGAATTCAGGTCTTCATGGTTATTTCATAGGTATAGGAACTGTTAATTACCAGTTTTGTGGACTTTGTCAGTAATCAGAGCTCCTTTCATAATGACCACTGCAATGAAAGACTCTTGGTGAGCAAGCCACAATTGGAGCTGAGATGCTCTTTATATCAACTTCACATGAACAAAGCCCAGTCCTAGAGCATCATGCTTGAATGTTCCATTCAAATACCATGTTTACATTGGTGGCTCCTCTGGCTTTGTTAGGAGACCATCTTCAAAGCTGTGTGGTCCATTTATGGCATTACTGTGTCTCCCCCCCCCCCCTTTCCCTTTTTTTTGGCTAGATATGATCTAAATGGAAATGTTTGTACATGAGAGTACTTTCAAAGAGTCAGCTTAAATGCTGTGTCTTTGCTTCTTTACCAGGATCTATGTTTTATGCTGGTCATTGTACTTCAGCAATTTAAGATATTGCTCTATGGCAATTCTTTTTTTTTTTTTAAATAAATCTTTGTTGTTGAAAGTATTACATTTGTTCCCTTTTCTCCCCCATTGACCTCTACTAACCTGCCGCTACCCCCATGGCAATTCTTTTTTTATTTTGTTTGGTTTGTTTGTTAATCCTCATCTGAGGATATTTTTCCATTGATTTTAAAGAGAGTGGAAGGGAGAGGGAGAGACAGAGACAGACAGAAACACCGATGTGAGAGAGACACATAGATTGGGTGTCTCCTGCACATGCCCCCACCAGGGCCAGGGATCAAGCTGGCAACCAAGGTACGTGCCCTTGACTGGAATCGAACCCCAGACCCTTCAGTCTGCAGGTCGATGCTCTATCTACTGAGCCAAACCGGCTAGGGCTGTTCTGGTATACATTTTAAGAAATATATTTTTATTGATTTCAGAGAGGAAGGGAGAGGGAGGGAGAGATATAGAAACATCAATGATGAGAGAAATCACTGATTGGTTGCCTCTTCACAACCCCTACTGGGGATGGAGTTGCAACCCAGGCAAGTGCCCTGACCGGGAATTGAACCTTGATCTCCTGGTTCATAGGTCAAGGCTCAACCACTAGCTGGGCTATATATGATATTTTAGATGTACTTTTTCCACTGAGAATGACTTTAACAGTTATTCTGTAAAGTTCATAGTAACATAAAATAAACATTAATTTAAAAACTATCTGCTGAGTTTTTGATATCACAATAATGATATTTGCACCCATGATCATTTATGAATATTACTGTAAAAACTACAGTCTTGAGGAATTTTGCTCTGGGCTTTACTGTTCCTTGTATCATAAATCATCCAAATCCTGTTATCACTTGGACTTTCTAGTCTTTTGAATGGCATTAACTCTCAAGGGAGCCTTTCTAATTGCAGAATCTGTACCTAGTATGCTTGAATTTGCCAGTTCAGCATAAATAGGGATAGATTAGACTATAGCTCCACATATCTTACAGAATGTGCATTTCCTGTGTTCTCCATCTGCCAAACTGGAAGAGCATTTGGACTAGAAAATGCTACTATTCTTCCTCTGATTTACTGTGTCTCTGAGATGGACCTCTTATTTAAATTTGGTTTGGTCAAGAGGCATTATCAGAAGAGTTTATTTTTAATTCAGTATAACTGATACCACAGCATTTATTACCAGTAGGTTCAGGGTCAAGTTGGCCACATTACCAGAATACATGCTGTATACCCTCTTGTTACCTTTCAGTGATAGTATATGAAAGGCAACTTGATTTAATAGAAAGGATGCAAACTCTGGGAGTAGATTTCTAGGTCTGGGTACCAGAGGAAGGGAGGAGGGTAGAGGTGGGGAGATGGGCGCCCTAGTCCTTAATCCTCCTCATTCATCCAGGAGCTCCCAGATCTCCTATTCCTCCCTTTGGTCAACACACAGGCACTTGAACGGTCTCTTGCCCACTCTTGTCTATCCTCTGCCACTCCAGGGCAAGCTGGGCCAGATTTGTCTGAAACTGAGCTTTGACCATGCAAGGGAGGTGAAATCCTTAAGCAGGGCAAAGCAACAATGTGAGAGGAATTCAAGTTCTTGACTGACCAGTAGAGCAGAGCAGTCTGCTCTCCAGGACCTTCCTGACTATTATTTGAGAAATGAATTTCTGTTTTCTATTTTAAAAAGAGAAGAGAATGCACTCTCTCTTTTTTTAATTTAAATTCTTTATTGTTTAAAATATTACATAAGTCTCCTTTTTCCCCCCTTGACCTCTCCCCGGCCGCCCCCACCGCCCCGAGAATGCAGATTTTCGATTCAGGGTTGAATTTGAATCTCAGCTCTTACACTTACGGTCCCTTTGACCCTTGTTAAGTCACTTAATATCTATTAGCTTCAGTTTTCCACATATGTAAAGTAGGGTTGTTACTGCTTTGCAGCACTATTCTACGTATAGGAAAGAAAATATGTACATCTGGCATATGATGGGCACTCAATTTTATTTATTTATTAAAAATATTTTTATTGATTTCAGAGAGGAAGGGAGAGGGAGAGAGAGGTAGAAACCTCAATAATGAGAGAGAATCATCGATGGGCTGCCTACTGCAAGCCCCCTACTGGGGATCAAGCCCACAACCCAGATATGTGCCCTGACCAGGAATTGAACCGTGACCTTCTGTTTCACAGGTCGACACTCAACCACTGAGCCACACCAGCCAGGCAACACTCAATTTTAAATGGTAGCTCTTACATTTTAAAAATTGAGTAAGTTGGCTTTAACTTAAGACTACAACTTGGGCCTTTTTCCTATCAGAAAAAAATGTATTTGGAAGGCTCCCTATAACCTATAAGATCTTTAAATCTTACCAGGTTTCTAAGTTATTTAGGTTTTCTTTATGCCCGTATCATAAGGACTAATGGTTTGAAATCAGAAATCAAGGGGAACCAAAAAGAGTACTTTAGAAACAACGGAGAACTTTTGATGGAGAAAATCATATCTAGTTGAATTGTGTTAGCAGAAAAGTACTATGATAATACCTCAGTTTCCTATAGAAGGTAATTTGTCCAACAATCTAGGGCATCTGTAGGGGAATTGAGAATACTAAAGCAAGTGAAAAGAAACATCGAACTGCCATTGAAAAGCCAATACTACTCACTTCCAGGAAAGACTCTCATATTCAAAACCTATTTGCTCTTACTTTACACACAATTTAATAAACTTGATTGCCTGGTTTCCCAGGACACAGATTAGGAAGAGAACTGCCAACGCCAAGTACCCAGTAAGTAGCAAGAGGTGCTATCTAACAGCTTAACAAAAGAGGGGAGCCCTAGCCCGTTTTGTTCTTTGGTTAGAGCGTTGGCCCCCGAACTGAAGGGTTGCTTGTTTGATTCCGGAGGCAACCAATTGATGTGTCTCTCTCAAGGCGATGCTTCTTCCCACACCCCACCCCTCTCACTCTTTCTAAAAATCAATGGAAAAAATATCCCCTGGTAAGAATTAACAAAAAACAAAAAAAAAGAGAGGGGGGATTGTAAAAGAACAAAAATACACACCAGCCTCGAATCATTTTGGGTAGAGCAAAGAGCCTATCAATCTATCTACCTGTCTATCTATCTACCTATCTATCTATTTTTAGTTTTTTCTTTTTAATCCTCCCCAAGGACATGTTTTCACTAATTTCAGAGACAGAGGCAGGGAGAAGAAGAGAGAGAAATATTGACATGAGAGACAAAACATTGATTGGCTGCCTCTTGCAAGCACCCATACCAGAGATCGAACCCACAACCTGGACATGTGCCCTGACTGGGAATGGAACTCGAGACCCTTTGATGCACAGAACACTCCAACCAACTGAGCCTCACTGGCCAGGGCAGAGCCTATTGTATTTTATTAATCCTCACCCGAGGATATTTTTCCATTGATTTTTTTAGGGAGAGTGGGAGAGAGAGGGAAAGATCAATGTGAGAGAAACACATCAATTGGTTGCCTCCTTCAAGAGCCCTGACCAGGGCCCAGGCCAAGGAGGAGCCTGCAACTAAGGTAGTACGTGACCTTGATTGGAATTGAACCCAGGACCCTTTGGTCTGCAAGCAGGCCGACGCTCTATCCGCTGAACCAAACTGGCTAGGGACCTATTATATTTTAATATTTCCCAAAGATGCATTACTTTGTATTCTAGTTCTAAATGCTAATAATTAACAAAGAAAATAAGAGGTTGAATTATATTTGTTATATTTTTCAAAAAGGCAGGGATCTATTTTATATAAAATACTTTTTAAAACTTTTTGTATTTAAACAGATTAGTTTCAACTATTTAGAAAATTAATTCAGACTTTTCACATTCTCCAAAGGTGTTAGACAAAGGAAGCTTTTCTAAATTGTAATAGCAAAGTCAGAGTAAATACAAACCTGTTTACATCGACAGGTCTTCCAAATGTGTCTTTAGATCTGGTTGGTTGCTTTGATCCCCCAAAGCAAGAGAGAATAAATAATGTATTCCTCTACAAGATGACTAACCGTAAAAGTTTAACAAGCTTCCCTTGGTATGCCCAGCTCTTTGAAAGACAAAAAGAGTAGAAAATAGGAAAGTTATGTAACACCGTGTTCTGAGTTCCCAAGGCTTAAAGGATGATCATACAAACAAACCCACGATGTAAATTATTTATACTGCTAAATAATATGAAACTTAAATTAACAAAGATTATATATAAGAACAATTTCTAAATAATGCCTAATACACAGAAGCTATTGTTTAAGAAGTTCATGATGTCATGAAGTTATGATTCTCAGCCTTTGTGATACCTCTGCAGTTCTCAGGGAGTCATTCAAGGGCCAAAGGTCGGAGGCAGGAGGATCTTGCAAAGCTACCAGCCAGGACTACATGAGTCCATCTGCCTTTTCTTCCTTGCTGTCCAGGTCTTTCTTGCCTGCCTCACTCAGGAAGAGCAAAATTCATCAGGACACACTAAGAGAATTAGCCAAGCACAAGACAGGTCTATTAGGGTAGCAGTCTGCCATTATATACCCTCCCCCCACCCTCCGGAACAAAACCTCATGAGAGCTGGAACCTTGTCTGCCTTGTGTACAGCTCAGGGCTGGCATGTAATACTATCCAAACATTGCTTGAATGAATATGGCAGAGTAGCAGTGAGAGCTTGAGGTACCTGAAACCTTAATTTGGAAAGCCTTTCCCTGGAATAAGGGCACAACCTTGGGATAAGGGGATATATGGGCTACTCAGGGAGTACAAGGTAGTTTATAATAGTCTGTAATGGAACTATAGGCTCCAAAATCAACTCAGACAAGGCCCCAAATCCAGGCATGACCATCTAGGGAAAGTGCTTTTGTTACTATGCCAGTTTTGTTTTTTTTTAATTTATGTTTCATAAGAAAAATTTGGCTTTGTATAGCTTCATTTATTGAAGAAGACATCTTTATTTTGGGAGAATGTTTCCTTGTTTTGCTGTTCAGTAGAACAGAATGTTTAGACTGATTCTCTTTTTCATAGAAGTAACAGCATACTCAAATGTCTACGTACACAACTGTTGTGCTCCTGGAAGTGGCAAAAGCAAACAATCCAGGTAGAAATGAACAGGGAGGGAGATGGTTAGTTTCCCTATTCTGTGAAGAATGACATAGGGAAATGAAAGTGAACTGAGGAAAGGAAGAGAAATGGGAGCTGAAAAAAACAGCCAAGAGACTCAGGGAGAGAGATTACAAAATCACGTCCCCCTTTAGCTCCCAGTGCATTTGCACTTGCTTCTTTCTCTGCTTCTTGGTTGTTTAAAAGTGCCAGGCATGCATTCCCCCATAGCACACCCCCGACCTCTCCTGGTAACACTGTCATGAGGCACAACCTGGACTGCTGTGGAAACGGCAAAGAGCAGGGCTTTTAGGGAGGAAGACGGAGCCTGACCCAGTGTCCACTACTTCAAGAAACGGGCATAAGGTGGCAGCACTGGTAGTGCCTGCAGGTGTTGTGGAGAGAAACTTGGCCAAGGGCCCGCTGTACTTAAGCTGCTAAATCCCAGGGAGAAGGTGGGGAAAAAAGAACTCTGTTAAAGAAGTCCTTATTAGGGTAGTTAGTAATGAGAGGAGAAAGTCTTCTAGGAGAGTGGTGGTACTCAGGAGCTCTACAGAGAGGAGTGGGTGATGAGGTCACATTGCCTGGCACCCACACATCTGTTGAAAGAATAGCCACGTATAAGGAAGGATCAGGATGAGTTGATGAACAATGTAGATGAATCTTGAAACATAGTAAGTGAAAGAAGCCAATCACAAAAGACTATATGTTGTACAGTTTCATTTATATGAAATGCTCAGAATACAGGCATATCTTTAGAGACAGAAAGTAGATTAGTGGTTGCCTAGGGCTTGTGGAAGGGGAGAATGGGGGGTGACTGCTAAAGGGTAGGGGGTTTCTTTTGGGGGTGATGAAATGTTCTAAAACTGATTGTGGCGATAGTCTCACAACTCTGAATAAGCTAAAAACCATTGAATTGTGCGCTTTAAATGGTGAATTGTAATTATATCTCATTAAAGCTGTTACTAAAAATGGCTGAGATTGTGCATTTCTAAGAAGCTCCTAGGTTATCCTGAAGCTTCTAGTCTTGAAATCACAATTTGACTAGAAAGGCTTTAAGAGGTCCAATGAAATTATATTTTTCTTTGGTGTCAGCTCTGTACTGAAGTTAAAATACCAATTAAATATTTTTATTTATACCTTGTCATACTTGCTATATGATGCTTCTAATAACAGTTAATACTGGTATCTTAAAAAAATACATTACTAACATTGTGGGATTTATTATCCATTTTATTGAAAAGCTCAAAATTTGTAAGAGAGCTGGGTTTGAATCCTGGCTCTAACATTTGCCAGTGTCATGGCCTTGAGTTACTTAATCTATCTGAGCTTCAGTTTCTCCATTTATAGAATGAGCATAATAATACTCAGTGGATTTTTGTGAGTACTAGAGACTGTATGGCACACACATAATAGTTACTCATGAGATAACTACTATTAATGATGTCAAATTTGTGTGAGATGAAAGAATTTAGCCCACTCTCCTTTTCATGTATGCATCACTCCATATTTTTTTTTAAGTCTCCTAAATCGTGAAATATTGGTTGTGAAGGAGATATTTCTCTAAGATTATTTTTCTTCATACATTTGAAGAAGGCATTGTTGTTGTTGTTTTAAGAAGATCCTTTTTAAAAAATTTTATTTGATTTTGAGAGAGAGAAACATCAATTGGTTATTCCATTTATTTATGCATTCATTGGTTGGCTCTTGGATGTGCCCTGACTGGGGGATCAAACCCAAAACCTTGGCATATCGGATGACGCTCTCACCAACTGAGCTACCCGGTCAATGCCAAGAAGGCATTGTTGTTTAGAGATCTAGTAAAATCCACATGAAACACAACTTTGAATACATAGGTGTGTGCTTGGGGGCTAGGGGTGTTCTGGTATTAAGGGATTCAAAGAAAAAGTTCAGGATATTCAATAAGGAATTTTGGTCTCCTTGATTCTTAAGTGCAAATCTGAAATGATTTTCATTTTTGTTAAGAATTTTTTTAAAACTGAGTTGCTTAATTTTGGTGTAGGGCCTCTGCTGTTTTCCTTTTCCTTTAAAGGTATAGCAGGCAAGTTCTCTTAATGCCTGGCCCTCTGGGAAGCCTACAGAGTAAGGCAATTTGGAACACCCTGTTTTGGAACGGAGCTACTCCTCAATAGCTCCCCATGGAAGAGGGATTCCTGCTGTAAATTACATGACATCACAGGCACACAGCTTGGGCTGGAGTAAGGATGCAGCTTCTTCCTTCTGGAGGTGCTCTGACCTGGGGAGGGTCCATGGATTGCAGCAGTAGGTGAGCACCGGGTGTCTAGTTCCCCTGTTATATTTTGACTTTATACTTGGGCTATTCTCTTAATGTTACAGATATGCAAGAGGCTGCCCAAAGTGTTTGTTTCCTTTTTAAATTTTTAATATGTTTTTATTGATCTTAGAGGGAGAGAGAGAGAAAGAGTAACATCAATTGGCTACCTCCTGCATATACCCCGACCAAGGATTGAACCTGCAACCTGGGCATGTGCCCTGATGGGGAATCGAACCAGTGGTCTTTAGGTGTACAAGATGATGCTCAACTAACTGAGCCTCGCCGCCAGAGCTCCTTTTGTTTTTATATTCTTCCCACTTTTAGGCTGACTTTATCTCCTTGGTTTTCCAGGTTTCTGGAAGAATATGTAGCAAATACTAATTGTCACTGGAAGTTCCTGGCATGCAGCATTAGTGAAATTTGTTTCTTCCTTTTTGTTAAATCATTCTTTTATTTTATTTTGACACTTTTATAATTTTTTTTGTGTGTGTGTTTTCACTTTTATAATTTTTTAAAAAATGTATATTTTATTGATTTTTCACAGAGAGGAAGGGAGAGAGATAGAGAGTTAGAAACATCGAAGAGAGAGAGACATCAACCAGCTGCCTCCTGCACACCTCCTACTGGGGATGTGCCCGCTACCAATGTACATGCCCTTGACCGGAATCGAACCTGGGACCTTCCAGTCCGCAGACCAACGCTCTATCCACTGAGCCAAACCAGTTTTAGCAACACTTTTATAAATTTAACCCCTAGCCAATACCTTCCTATCATTGTGTACTCAGCATTACCTATATGAAGGTCTAAGCCGTATGGAGACTTCAACAATTTTTCTTCTTTATTTGGTTTTTAAATTATAGAAGAATTGAATGCTGTCAACTGGTACATGTTTAGAGTTTAGGGTAAACATCACTCCAACTTTTATAAGTACTTTAAAAGAAAACTGGTTTTTGAGATGCCAGTTTTAAAAAACCTGTTTTATAGAGAATTCTGTTGAACACAAATTTTCAAATTTGAAAAAGAAAACAAGAATTCCGCCTGTTTAGTGCAGCTTTGAATATTTAGGATTTCTTCTATAAACAATTCTGCTTTGTGTCATTGCTGCAGGAGTTGCTCAAAAAGGTTGAACTGGAGGTACCAGCCCCCTAAAAAAGGATGGCCACAGGTTCATGGAGTGAGGAAGTGCTAGCGGCTGGTCGGGGACTTCCCAGGTCACTAATTTTGAAACCCCTTACGCGTGATCTAAGATCAAATTCTCACCCTGGCTGGGTAGCTCAGTTGGTTAGAGCATACACTAAGGTTTTGGGGTTCGATCCCCCATCAGGGCATATACAAGAATCAATGAATGCATAAATAAACGGAACTTAGATCTTTCTCCATCTGTCTCTCAACTCAATTTTTTAAAAAGATCCAATTTTCATCTTCAATAGCAAGGATCAAAAGGTTGGAAGGCTGTATTCTGTTTCCTCATCTAGTACCATGGTTCTTTGGGAGAGTTGCAATGAAATGGACTCTAAGTCATGCTTGTTCTTTCCTTTCTCATCTGTCCAATTATGGACATTATTTGATTTTGTGCATCTTAGCCATTCATTTTGGTGGACAGTTGTTTCTCTTGTTACAAAGACTAAAGACCATTCGAACCCCAGAGTCAGACAAATAGGTAGAACAAACATCTCATAATTCCATGTAGCTGCCTTAGGAGCACTGGGTTCCAATCTATGCAGAAATCTTGGGCATGAGCGCTGTTATGCCTAGGAGCACGAGCTTTGAGAGCAGCTCATACAAATTGAGCAGCTCAATTTTTGTGGCATATATTGTACCTTGTAGACATTTTTGTGCCATTTAGTCCAAGTACATGTTACCCAATGTGAAAGCCTATGTGACACGGACAAAAAAAGAGGAGCAGGAGGAGAGAAGTTATCTTAATTCTCTTCTCCTCTAGGAGGGAAAATACAACTACAATATAACCTGAATGTAAGAGCATTAGTAATATTAATATTAATACCTTTGCTACTTGGGCCAGTGAAAAAAACAAAAATAAAATTACAAAAAGAGATAAGTATTTTTAACATCCATTATTTTCTTTGTAGTCATCAAAATCTCTGTAAGGGCCGAAACTGGTTTGGCTCAGTGGATAGAGCGTCGGCCTGCGGACTCAAGGGTCCCGGGTTCGATTCCAGTCGGGGGCATGTACCTTGGTTGCGGGCACATCCCCTGTATGGGGTGTGCAAGAGGCAGCTGATCGATGTTTCTAACTCTCTGACCCTCTCTCTTCCTCTCTGTATCCCCAGTGAGGGGTGTGCAAGAGGCAGCTGATTGATGTTTCTAACTCTCTGACCCTCTCTCTTCCTCTCTGTAAAAAATCAATAAAATATATTAAAAAAAAAATCTCTGTAAGGTCCCATAGACTGGGAATTGCCATGTCTTACATTTTCCCTTGTTTTTCTTTTCTCTTTGTTTATCACAGTGGTTCTCAACCTGTGGGTCGCGACCCCTTTGGGGGTCGAATGACCCTTTCACAAGGGTCGAATGACCCTTTCACAGGGGTCGCTAAGACATCCTGCATATCAGATATTTACATTACGATTCATAACAGTAGCAAAATTACAGTTATGAAGTAGCAACGAAAATAATTTTATGGTTGGGGGTCACCACAACATGAGGAACTGTATTAAAGGGTCGCGGCATTAGGAAGGTTGAGAACCACTGGTTTATCAGCTTCCTTGGAAAATGAGGGATCTTGACCTGAGTGCTAGGAACTTATAAATTTTGAATGAAAAAGGCCTACACTATTTGGGAGGTGTGTCTTTCCTATTAGGTAGACATCAGCCTACAATGTACTTTATGGAAGGTATCAAGGTAGTGTATATACAGTGTTGTATATCACAGAAGGGTAATTGTCAGAGGACCTCCCATTTATGGTAAACTGGATGAGAGGATTAATATCCAAAATTTTAAAAATGGAAACTTCTAGACTGGTTCAAAGTATCATGGTGAAGAGATAATTATTTGACTCATGGAGAACCTCTACTGTCATGATTCTGAGCATATGTAGTCCATATAACCAGATTTTGTGAGTCTATTTGAAATCTTGAGTATTACAACTTATAAATGAATACAGCTACTCAGAAGTTTGACTTAGAATGGAAGTCTGGACATTAGCCTCAAATGTTGAGATAACTTTCAAAGTGTAGGCTCTTATGTGTAGCCATATCACCCTGAACACCTCCCACCCCCATCTCTTCAAAGAGTAGGATCTTTGCCCGCCGGTGTGGCTCAGTGGTTGAGTGTTGACCTATGAACCAGGAGGTCATGGTTGGATTCCCGGTCGGGGCATATGCCTGGGTTGCAGTTGAGGGCTCGATCCCCAGTGTGGAGCGTGCAGAAGGCAAATGATCAATGATTCTCTCTCATCATTGATGTTTTTATCTCTCCCTCTCCCTTCCTCCCTAAAATCAATAAAAATATATATTTTTAAAAAGTGTAGGATCTTTGCCTTGAATATCAGGTAGGTCATCTTCCTTTAACTCTTTTCTTGTCTTTAGTCATTCCCCTCCCCCACTTACTAGCAAGAACACCTCTAACAGTTTTCATCTTTGTAGTATTCCATTCCTGTAAATTCCTTCCCCATGTCTTCATTCTGATTCATTAATTTGGAAAATGGCAGTGAATAATATGTTTGGATATATATATATATATATATATATATATATATATATATAGTGTGTGTGTGTGTGTGTGTGTGTGTGTGTGTGTGTGTGTGTGTGTTGTTCTGGGGTTGAAAGTATAAAAATAGAAATCTTGCCCTTGCTGGTGTGGCTTGGTTGGTTGGGTGGCATCCCATGCACCAAAAGGTTGCTGGTTCCACTCTTGGTCAGGGCACATACCCAGGTTGTGGGCTCGATCCCTGATGGGGGCATGCAGAAGGCAGCCGATTGACAGTCTGCTCTCACATCGATGTTTCTCTTTCTCCCTCTCCCTAACTCTCTCCCTCTAAAACAAACAAACAAACCAAAACAATAAAAAAAAGGAAGTATAGAAGTAAAAATATTTAATAAAATAGAAAACACAGAGGGAAAGCGGGTGGGGGAGGTAGGAGAGGGTAAAGGGGTATAAGTAGAAACCTAACTTGGGGTGGTGAATACACAATACAATGTACAGGTGATGTATTATAGAATTGTACCCCTGAAACCTATATGCATAATTTTATTAACCAATGCCACCCTAATACATTCAATAAAAGTAAATAAAAAGACAACAAATGTCCCTTGTTGTCCAGGCCCCCTCCATAATTTTACTTGTTTAAAAAATGTTTCTCCCACATCTTGGCCAAGGGCTCTATCCCCAAGGTGAGGCCCCTTCCAAAACCCTTGTTGAGACGGCCAAGGAGAAGGCAGAGGAGACGGCACTGGCAGCTACAGAGAAGGCCAAGGACCTTGCCAGCCAGGCAGCCACCAAGAAGCAGCAGCAGCAGCAGTTCGTGTAGCCAGCCCAGACCCTGGTGCGGCAGCATCCCACCCCACCTGCTGCCCTCCCTCTGCCCTCCCCCCTGTATTTTATTATTTAAAGTCAGCTTCCAGCCTGATCTACTCTCTGGGTAGTGGGATGGAGGTGGTATCTGTTTGGCATCTACAGTGCATCAGACATGCTATCCATGTCTGGGCCAGGCCTGCTTCTTCCTGCGTTGGACAGCTGAGGAGAGATTTGCCCTGGGTCACGGTCAGCATTCAGGCAAAGTGGTCATAGACACTAGACTGTAAGCTCCATGAGGGCAGGGACCTTCGTTTTGTTCTCTGCTGTGTCCCAAGTATCTGGAACAACATCTAGCTCATAAGAGACAATAAGTATTTGTTGAATTAAAAAAAAAGTTTATCCTGTTATTTTTGTTAAATGTTTCTCATATTTTGGCATCACACACCAAAACATGATGTCAGAGGCATGTGTATATGCATGTGTGAGTCTGTGGTAGAGGAGAAGGAGAGACTGACTAGGTCAGCTAGCATAATGTGTACAATGGTGAAGAATTTACTAAATTAGTTAATCTTCAATGAGCAGATCACTGAGGATATGAATCACTCACAGGCAGTCACAAGGTGATACCAGTGAATGGTTATGGCTCAGTGTGACAACTCCTGATTTTCTATTGCATTTAGTACTAGCACTATTGCTGCTGCAGGGTTCTCCTGTGAATTTTATCGTTCTGGGGCTTCAGAAATGTCTACTGCCAAAGAGCATTAATAAGTATTCTGGGAGATAGTTAAAGGAAGGAATAGGGTACTTCATGAAGTTTGTAAATATGGCTTTGGAATGATCTTATTATTAGCAATAGTCATACTAGTTGAGAGAATAACATGCTCATAAGATTTCTGAACCTCAGTAGAAGATCCATTTCGGTGAAAATTGATTCAGAACAGCGCATGCAACTCAAGGATTGCTGAAGAAGGACAGGTGCATAGGTATTTCAGGTAGAGTCTATTTAAAATCTTGAGTGTTACAGTTTATAAATGAAGACAGCTATTCAGAAGTTTGACTTAGAATGGAAGGCTGGACATTTGCCTCAAACGTTGAGATAACTTTCAAAGTAGAGGCTCTTGGGCTACAGTATTTGGTTAAGTTTGTGAAACGGTTTCTATGTAACCCCTGTGTAATCAGTTACAAATTGTGCTAATGATGGATTACTAAAGATCTTCAGTAGTCAATCAGGTTGCGACCTTCTTACCTCTGAGCTTCTTCCTGAGGAATACTTGCATTTTTCCAGGCTGGGGTGGCTCAGTGGTTGAGTGTTGACCCATGAACTAAGACAGTACCTTCATTTTGAAGGCGGTGTAGTACCTGAATTCTCCTATGATTCCATCTTGAAAACACTGACTGCTCAGTCATACAAAAACAGTAAGTATGTGTGGAGTCAACTAGAATCCTTTTCTAGAACAGTCTGGACTTTCAACTATAGCTGGGCTTAAGGGGAAACACATCAGCCATAAACTTCAGTTTTTGAAGAACAGAGTGGCCATATTTTTAGGTAGCTGTGATTGATTGTGGGGTGGGGAGGGGGGATATTTAAATCTGCTCTTGGAATTTATTCTGGGCTCAGAAGGAACTTCCCATTAAAAAAAAAATGTAATCTATGCCCAGGCTGGTGTGCTCAGAGCGTGAGCCCATAATCAGGAGGCAACCAGTCGATGTGTCTCTCTCACATCGATGTTTCTCTTTCTCTCCGCCCCCTCGCTCCCTACCTCCCTTCTGCTCTCTCTGAAAAGCACTGGAAAAAAATATCTTCAGGTGAGGATTACAACAACAACAAAATGTAACCTAGCCCTCGCCTGATGTGGCTCACTCCGTTGGTTGCATGTCTTTCCGTGCATCAAAAGGTCACTGGTGTGATTCCCAGTCAAGGGCACATGCCCAGGTTTCACGTTCAGTCCCTGGTACCATGTTTCTCTCTCTCCCTCTCCCTTTCCCTTTCTCTTTAAAAAAAATCAATTTAAAAAAACATATTTTTAAAAAATGTAATCTATATCCTGGTTTTGGTGTTTGGAGCAAAACTAGAGCCTAATGTTTATGGCGCTATGTACTCTTGTTTGAGTGTAGTTTGTGGATGGGCTCTATTAATGCAAACACACTATGGAGGAGAGGAATGTGTGTGTGTGTTTCAGTGCTGTTTTTAAATGGCCTGTTGGGCCCTACCCTGTTTTGCTATGTGGTTAGAGCCTCAACTCTCGGACTGAAAAGTCTCGAGTTCAATTCTGATTCAAGAGCTTTTGTACTGGTACTTTGGTTGCAGTGTCTCTTCTCCCTTCCACTCTCTCTAAAAATTAATGGAAAAAATATCCTCAGGTAAGGATTAACAAAAGAAAAAAAGGCCTGTTGGATAGGCTCAATGAAGTGTGTTGGGTTATTTCTCCTTTGTCTCCTGGTCTTTCATTCACAGCAAGACTGGAAAAAACAACAACACACTTGTAGACAGGCCTCCAGTAGACTCTTTGGAAGAGCAGGCCAATGAGAACCAATCTGCTGTCCCCACCCAATAGCCCCTCCGGTGGCTTCTGAATTCAGTTTCCATGTTGTTAAATTTCAGGGCAGAAAGTGGTAATTTGGAAAAGTGCCAAGACCCACTGTAATTTTTCCTGGCAGTTTTCCCTTGGTGTCATTGGTAAGTTTTCTACATTTCACTGGAATGCCACATCACTATTACTACAGTATCCCACACTTCACTTATGTTTGGTCCGATTTTCTTTCATCTTGGGAAGAAGTTATTTTCTGTCGGGATAGATAGGTTTAAACTCTGTTAAAGCCGGTCAGAATGCTTTCCCTTAAGGGCCATTCACTTCCTGTCCTATGCCTAATAGGTTTCTTTGGATTTTCTTTTTCTTTTTAAAAATATGTTTTCACTGATTTTTTTAGAGAGGAAGGGAGAGGGCAAGAGAGATAAAAACATCAATGAATCTGGCCGCCTTCTGCACGCCCCCCATAGGGGATTGAGCAGCAACCCGGGCCTCTTGGTTCCTGGGTCCACGCTCAACCGCTGAGCAACACAGGCCAGGCTGGGTTTCCTGACTCTTCGTAAAAAGCCTGGGATGCTGCCGCTGGAGTAACCTCTTGAGGTGGTTGTGTTTGCAGAGAACAGGCAGCACCTTTGCTGTCTTAGCCTCCTCTCCGGTTTCGCAGGATCGTATACCTGCCTCCTTCCATTTTGTCAGTGCTCACACAATTTCTTTTTCTCTTTCCAATTCTCTTCTACAGAACTTTGTTGGAGCAAAAGACTCCATTCCAGATCCATTCCAGCGTTGCTATGAGAAACTTACCCACTCTGATTCTTTTTCCTATCTCAGTAAAATGGCAGTCAAAGAGCTTTATGAAATCAGGGTTAAAATAAATATCCAGTTAAGAATATTTGGTTTTCCTCTGATTTTCTTCTTTACCCTCAACTTTAAAAAATTTTCCCTACAATCATTTTACATGTGTGAAAATTTTTCTAGATTGGTTATCCTTCAGTATTAAGATTAATGGCTTTATTTTTCTATAGTAATATTGTTGGTGCTTAGCTCTCCAAATCTAAAAACAGTTTAGTGTGATAAGTACCCAATGTAAAGTGGTTCTCTTCTGATGGACTACAGAGTGGCTTGCAAGCTTCTTTTTAAGTAGTTTTATTTATATATTAGTTTTGATTCAGTTGGTGAATATAAATAAACCTTCAATGAGGCTCAATAGAAATGTTCAAATTTCTGATCGACTCAGTGGTTTTACAAAGCTCCAATCCAGGTTTGTTTGGCTTTAAAATATTATTAGTAGTTTTACTCTGTCAGCAAGCTCACCAACGAGATTGGTAGATAAGGAAAATATTGGTAGATAAGGAAAAATATCTCAAAATATTGGTAGATAAGGAAAAATTAGAGTATAAGAGAGTTGGTACTTTCCCCCTCATGTTAAATTGACCCTGTGAGTTATGTTATA
Source organism: Eptesicus fuscus (assembly GCF_027574615.1). Lineage (NCBI taxonomy): Eukaryota > Metazoa > Chordata > Mammalia > Chiroptera > Vespertilionidae > Eptesicus > Eptesicus fuscus. The sequence continues at coordinate 16,224,464 of NC_072481.1, forward strand.
TTTGAAACTTACCACAAACCAGACCAGACTGAACCTTTATTTTATTTTTTATTTTTAGCTTTTTGGGGAGGTGATGGTGAGGGTAATTCTTCTCTTATATCGGTCCAAAAAAAGTAAGTTGACTTAAATGTCTAAGGATATCTAGAGCAGAGCTACTCTTATTGTGGGAAAAAAAAGTATCATTCAGAAGTTAACATTTCTAAAAATGTATTCCTCATTATTCTGAAATGTAAATTCCCTCAAATTGTTTAAAACTTTGAGATGAGTGGAAGAAGCATCATCTAGACAAATGGTTGTTGAGCGCTCACTAAGCTTGATTCCTCCGGAGTTGCTCCGCTGGGATTCTAGGTGCTGGCCAGGCACACTTTTATCACGAGGAGCTTTGGAGCTCCATTCAGACTCCGATCCATTTTTCTCCGTGGTAATCCAGTTCGTATTTTACAGCTTCCGTCTGGGAGCCAGTAATATAATGAATTGCTAGACTCTCGCTTCAATCCACTTTCCTCGCTTAATATGCAGCCCAAAGTTTTGCAGCTCGCTGTCAGATGGTAGTGCTAGACTTTCACACTGCTCCCAAGCCTCCGCTGGGGCTGCTTCTGAACACGGAGTTGCAAACTTTAAGAAACAGACAGCTCCAGACGGAAATCCACGCCAGGCTTTGAACTCGGCTTCTGGCTTCCGTCAACTGACATAGTTGCCCTTTTGCTCAAACTCGCAGCACCAGTTCGCGCTGGAGAGAGCTCCGCTGGGTGTCTGTTGCTTTTGCCGCGGCGGGGACGTGTGTGGGGGCCACAACCCGAAGCTCCATTGATTTCCCGCGCCCTAGTTCAGAATCGAGGCAAATTCTTACTGGTTCCCTGGGCTTAAAACTTGTTCCCCTCAAAGGAGTGAGGAAAGGAAGGAGCCAAACCCGGTCTTTTGTTTGTTGAGTTTTGTATTTCTAACACTTAGGGGAAACACTGCGAGAGAGGAATGGTTTTCCTCCTTGTAAACGTTTCCCTCTCTTGGTAAACTCTCCAGGCCTCGGTTCCACATTTTGCAGTTGACTGCCTGGATTTTAATAGGTTGTTCCCTTGTTTTCGGACCCAATCCATGCACACTGTACAGCCGGATAAAATGAGAGCACACCCTCTGCCATTTTCAGTCGGTTTGTCCTGGCAGCCCTGCCCCCCATCTTGGCTGCCGCAGCCGCGGGAGTTAATGCTGCGAGTAGGAAATCCTCCTGATCCTCTAGGTTGGAAATCCAGTCCACGTTTGCCAAATGCCGTGCGGCCGGGGATGGTGATAAGAACTCTCCTGTGAGGGAGCGAGCGAGACTTTAGTCCGGTTTCCATGTCAACGATTCAGTCCATATTTGCCATCAGGCTGTTGGTGGCAGAGGCGCTTTCGTGCGGGTACGCACTGTCCTGGTCCTAGTTCTCTAATCTGCGCCGGGATTCTGGAGCCGCCTGGGTGAGGGGTTAAAAGGCAGCGGCCGTGGGGGAGAAAACTCCACCAAGGGGAAGACCCACAGCCCCAAACCCGGAGCTAGCAGCTCCGGCCAGCCACGTGCCCAGCTCCGCCCCTCCCCCTTTCCCGCTGCCATTGCCCCGAGGGAAAGCTGGTGGGCCAGTTTCTAAGAAAGTTCCTTTCAACTCGGCAGCCCCTGGGATAGTGGTGTGGGGCTCTAAAGATAAGGGTGGCAGAGGGCCCTAAAGGTTTTGAGATTAAAAAAAAAAAAAAAATGGAAAAGGAGAAATCCCATATTACATTCTCCAATCTGGGTGGATGGGTTTTTTGTGCATTTTATCTTATTGCTAGATAAAAAATGGTGGATGTTTTCTAAACAACTTGACCACGGGTAGAAAAGGGATTTTGGCACTTATTCGATTTTACAGCCATTGAAGAAAGGGGATGAGGGCTACCTCTGGAGACAAATCCATTCTGGCTTTCAGATTTTCACTGGGCTCCAGGTTTCCCATTACACTCCAGCTCTGAGGAAAATGGCAGGGTAATTGCATGTAAAAAATTCCTCATTTGTGTGCAGGACTCAGGACTGTTTGCCAGCTCAGAGGCAGTTGATTAACTAGCCAAGCACCATTTATGAGGCAGCTTGTAATTTGGTTTCTAGGACCTAATGCACCAGGAGAATTGTTGTCCCAGAGGACTGTGAGTGGAAAGAGGCCACTGGCCCATTCCAGTCAGTCAGGTCCTGGAAGGCTGGTTTGGTTCTTGACTTGGGGGACAGGGGAGGGGGCACACACCACTTCTAGATTAACAGTAAGGTTTGCCTTCTTAGTGTAAGATGCTCTTAAGATTTCTTGAGGGGGCAGGAATGAGTTGAGGTTTTGGGAATTATTCACAGTGACCAGTAAGTGGCACAGCCAGAACTGGAAGTCTCCATTTATAAAATCCCAGGGGAGCCCTGACCGGTTTGGCTCAGGGGATAGAGCCTCGGCCTGCTGACTGAAGGGTCCCAGGTTCGATTCTGGTCAGGGGCATGTACCTTGGTTGCGGGCACATCCCCAAATGGGGGGTGTACAGGAGGCAGCTGATCGATGTTTCTCTCTTATCGATGTTTCTAACTCTCTATCCTTCTCCCTTCCTCTCTGTAAAAAAAAAAAAAAGAAAGAAAGAAAGAAATAATAAAATAAATAAATAAAATCCCAGGGGAGAAGAGACTCTGGTGTTTGGTGACTACCAAGGCCTGGGCTTCTTTCTTCCAAGGCAGCCTTGGGCCTGGTGAGGAACTGGAATCCCTTCTGGCTTTTGTAGACTGTCTTGTCAGAGCATTCCAAATCTGCCTGAGGAGGGAAAGGCTGCTCTGGGGTTTGGTGGGGCCTATAGATCTGGAGTTTTCTATGTAAGTCTCCAGCTCGTATACATCTCTGGGAATGTAATAGTAAAACTCTGAATAATCTTTTCAATGGAGGCTAGGAAACAAATCTGGGTGGCATCATTTTCTAAGCGAACTGTTAGACTGTCCCTTTTCTCTTTTTAAGGAGAAAATGGTTTCCTTCTGGCCATCCCTCTTCTGCAGTTCCTCCACCCCAGGGGCTTCTGTGGTCCGTTTGCAGTCTCACAGGTACTGTCATTGGAGACTGGGGCTATTGGTCATTCTGGGCTCAGTTCTTTTAAGCGGCAAACATGGGGCTTGGGTTATCCTGCTAGAAGGCTATCATATGCCCCTAGAGCAGCTTCAGTGACCATTTTAAGTCAACGTTGAGATGATCAGCTTTGATCTCAAACCTATTCTGATATATTCTGATCCCATTGTTATATGACACGACTTCTGCCCTCTAACTTTAATGGGACAGTCTCCTCTCCTCTTTCAATTCTGTCAAATGGGGATAACATGACCTCATGCCCCCAAAGCCTTGTGAGGACCAGCTACTGAGGTCAGGGAGAGGGAAATCGCGAAGTCTTAAGGATCATCTGCCATTCCATTCGGCTTGAGAAGGGGGTAAAAAGGCACCCCTTCCCCTCCCCAAGTGGGTCTTTAGAGTGAGTTTGTAAAGGCTTTGAAGAAAAACAGTGCCGTAGAGGTGCTAAGTAGCAGCCACAAGACCAGGCCCGCTGCCAGGGGCTCAGGCCTGGGCCGAGGCGGCCGCGGTCTCGGGCTCAGGCCAATTCTGCAGCCGCCAGTAAGTTCACGCTGCCCGCTCCTCTCGGCGCGGCCCGGAGGCCGGCCGGGATAGGAGCGCCCGAGGGAGGCGGCGCGGGCTCCGGAGAGGCGCCAGCTCCGGGCCGGGTTTTCCCCGAAGCCTTCGGCGCTGGGGCTGCCGAGCGAAAGCGGCAGAGCGCCTGCCGCCGCGGCCGGTTCTCTCCCCTCCTCCTTTGTGAGGGGAAGAGAGCGAGTCCGTTCCACGGCCTGCGCCCGCTCCGCGCTCCGTTCCGGGTTTGCCAGGCGGCTGCGACGGCGCTGGGTAAAATGGCAGTGCTGAGCCTCGTGTCGGAGTGAGGGGGACTCGGAGGAGAGTGGGGCGCTCTAGCCGCTCAGCCCGGCCGCCCGCCCGCCCGCTCGCTCGCCCGCCCGCTGCCGCGCAGCAGCCTCGGCCCGCACCGCGGCCGGGGAGGGGAGGCAGGGCGCCGGCCCGCACTCCGACTCTGCCTCCCGGCGCCCGGGCGGCCGCCGCGCGCCCTCCAGCCCGCCCGTCCCGGGTCCCCCTCCCCCCGCTCCCTCCCCGCCCCCTCCCCCTCGCCCTCCTCCTCCCTCCCTCCCTCCTCCTTTCTCCGGCAGCAGAAAGCGGAGAGTCACAGCGGGGCCAGGCCCTGGGGAGCGGAGCCTCCACCGCCCCCCTCATTCCCAGGCAAGGGCTTGGGGGGAATGAGCCGGGAGAGCCGGGTCCCGAGCCGCCAGAGCCGGGAGCAGCTGAGCCGCCGGCGCCTCAGCCGCCGCCGCCTCCTCCTCCTCCGCCGCCGCCGCCAGCCCGGAGCCTGAGCCGGCGGGGCGGGGGGGAGAGGAGCGAGCGAGCGAGAGCAGCTCAGCCGCGGAGCACCGCGAGGCCCGCCCGGCGGGTGGGGAGGGCAGCCCGGGGGACTCGGCCCCGGGGCGGGGTGGGTGGGGGGGAGACGACGAAGACAGGGCCGGTCTCTCCGCGGACGAGACAGCGGGGATCATGGCCGCGCAGGTCGCCCCCGCCGCCGCCAGCAGCCTGGGCAACCCGCCGCCGCCGCCCTCGGAGCTGAAGAAAGCGGAGCAGCAGCAGCGGGAGGAGGCGGGGGGCGAGGCGGCGGCGGCAGCGGCCGAGCGCGGGGAAATGAAGGCAGCCGCCGGCCAGGAGAGCGAAGGCCCCGCCGTGGGGCCGCAGCCGCCGCTGGGAAAGGAGCTGCAGGACGGGGCCGAGAGCAACGGGGGCAGCGGCGGAGCCGGCGGCGGAGGGCCCGGCGCGGAGCCGGACCTGAAGAACTCGAACGGGAACGCGGGCCCTAGGCCCGCCCTGAACAATAACCTCCCGGAGCCGCCCGGCGGCGGCGGCGGCAGCAGCAGCGACGGGGTGGGGGCGCCTCCTCACTCAGCCGCGGCCGCCCTGCCGCCCCCCGCCTACGGCTTCGGGCAGCCCTACGGCCGGAGCCCGTCTGCCGTCGCCGCCGCGGCGGCCGCCGTCTTCCACCAACAACATGGCGGACAACAAAGCCCTGCCCTGGCAGCGCTGCAGAGCGGCGGCGGCGGGGGCCTGGAGCCCTACGCGGGGCCCCAGCAGAACTCGCACGACCACGGCTTCCCCAACCACCAGTACAACTCCTACTACCCCAACCGCAGCGCCTACCCCCCGCCCCCCCAGGCCTACGCGCTGAGCTCCCCGAGAGGTGGCACTCCGGGCTCCGGCGCGGCGGCGGCCGCCGGCTCCAAGCCGCCTCCCTCCTCCAGCGCCTCCGCCTCCTCGTCGTCTTCGTCCTTCGCTCAGCAGCGCTTCGGGGCCATGGGGGGAGGCGGCTCCTCAGCGGCCGGCGGGGGAACCCCCCAGCCCACCGCCACCCCCACCCTCAACCAACTGCTCACGTCGCCCAGCTCGGCCCGGGGCTACCAGGGCTACCCTGGGGGCGACTACGGCGGCGGGCCCCAGGACGGCGGCGCCGGCAAGGGCCCGGCGGACATGGCCTCGCAGTGCTGGGGGGCTGCTGCTGCTGCTGCGGCGGCGGCGGCCGCCTCGGGAGGGGCCCAACAAAGGAGCCACCACGCGCCCATGAGCCCTGGGAGCAGCGGCGGCGGGGGTCAGCCGCTCGCCCGGACCCCGCAGGTACACACTGAAAGGGGAGGGGGCTGGGCGAGGGGGGTCCGGGGGTGGGTGGGTGGGTGGCGGCTGCGGGACCAGACCTCAGCCGTAGGCTACCCCCAGTCCGGGGCCCCCACTGCTGGGGAGCTGCCATTGTCTGGCTCTTCTCTCTTAAAATGGCTGCCTGTCTGCCTTCCTTTCCTTCCCTCCTTTTGCCTTTGTGTGGGGCTCTCCCTGAGGTGTCTGCTCCCCTTCTCCCTCTCCCCTGGTCCCTTGGAATTCCGGGGGTCCACAGGGGGGTGCGGGGCAGAATGTGCGGGGAAGGGCCTGGTCAGGGTGAGAGGGTGCTGGGGGCTCAGGTTAGGGATGTAGGCAGTTAGGAGCTCGGGAGTTGAGTGACTAGTTCTTTGCTCACCTGCCGCTCCTCTCTGCCACCCCCTGCTTTCCTCTAGGCCGTCCCCCATCTGTGCTTTCAAGGAGGGGCCCCTCGGGCTTGGGGGACCTCGAGGGAGGGCAGGGGCCTGCTTGGGGGCAGCTAGAGGCCGGCTGCGGCTCACCCAGAGCAGCCCGGGCCACGTCCTGTCTTAGTCTCTGTCGGCCCAGTGGCCTGGGCTTCTCCCTGGAAGTGCTGGTAAACAGCTGAGTGATTGGAGTAGTAAGTGCAGATTGCTTTGGTTTGGGATTTGAATTATGGAGGTAAAATCCTTCTGTCAAAGCCAGGAGACAGTTGGTCTTAGGTTGACATCCTATCTGTGATCTGATTGGCTCCCCATCTCCTGCTCTTGGCCATTTATAATTGCCTCTGATGTAATGGTACAACAATCCTGATGAGCTCATAAACTTTTACACTCTGCTTTTCTGCCAGTGATAACCCAAACCATCGCTGCCACTATCTGCCTTTTATTCCATAGCTGAAATTGGCTGTGACCTTGAGGAGGGAGGTTTAAGCGGCAATACTGTATCAGCAGGAGCAGAGCCCCAGACAGGCTGCCCTTGTTACATTGTGCCCGAAACAAAAGAGGAGCCAGTGGCATTTTGCTTGTACCTTGGATTTATTTTGCTTGTTATGTTTTATGCAGCCTGAAATAGATTCTGTGTTGTTAGAACAGTAGCTGGGTTTTTTCTCTACAATGGGTTTGCTGTTTGTTTTGGTTTTGTGACTTTCCTGATGTATAAATGACTTCTTTGATAGCTCAGAAGATGCATTTGTCTTGAGTAATTTTGACCCCGTTCACTTTTCAGAATTGAAATTATTTTACTGGCTTTTTATTATGTGACAAATGTGGGGTCTTACGGGAGGGGGTAAGAGAAAACATTTTTTTTATTTTTTGAGAACGAAGCTTTCTGAGAGAGAATTTCATATTCAAATGTTTTGTTTTAAGACAGGCTGGCCTCATTCTTTGTTTACATTTTGAATTTTGTTAACACTTCTTTTGTTGAACTTTGGGAAAGCAGCTCAATTTAAAGGGAAGCTGACATCTTTCATCATCTTGAGAGGGACTTTCTAAAGGCTTGGCTTGGTGAAATTTATCATTTGTTCTTGGAATATCAAAAAAGCTAGTTTTTATTTTGTCATCAGTCATTTTAGAGCTTTAAGTAGAGATTGACCAGTTTTTTCTTTGCACTATAAGGTACGTTCCACTTTTTGTCTGTCTTCTGAGATAATAAATGTAGCAACTTATAATGATACTTAAGATTTGCTTAGAAATGACAACTTTTAGGTACTTTTTAAATCATTTTATTTTGCTCTTCTCTCTTCATCATGTTCTGTTTTCAATACTTTGGTCAGAAATATTGGGTATTTTATGGAGTCAATTATCTTTTCAAAGAGGAATAAAAGCTCCTGCATATCTCCCCCTCTCCCAGCAGTACCCAGTTATACTTTTGTGGTATGAGATTTTGTTCACTTAAGCGACCTAGTTAGCCTTATTACCCTCCCCATCTAGCACTGCTTTTCTACTCTCCCATTGAGCTGGGAATTTTGAAAATAGTTGTGTTACATGGCCAGTTTAGAGCTTTGACTCCATGTCTTCCATGATGTTGTACCTCTGGGCAAGAAATAGGGGAATTTTCAATTGGAATTCTAGTGTATGGAGGATAAGTTGTTTTTTGTTGTTGTTTTTTGTCTTAGAAAAAAGAACATCCTGTTTCTGGGTCATTCTATAGTCCACACTTCTTCCCCCTCATTTTATTTATTTAATTTTTTTGGTAGGGGGTGGTGAGAAATTTACCTTTCTTAAACTGTTAGAGGAAATAATTTGGGGTAAGTCAGGGTCATTTAAAAGCAAATATTAATTTGAATTCTATTGGTTTGGCAAACAGGTTTGTTTGTTTTTGGATAAAATCAGGTTTCTGATTTCTGTTTTTCAGTCATTAAATAGATATTTGGACATTTTCTGTGTACTAGGTACTAGGCTCTGTACTGGGTAAAAAGGTAGGAAAATAGATATAGTCTTTGGTTGGAAGCTTGTCTGTGCTGCCTTTGGTGAATTTTCTGATTCCCCTTTAATATCACCAGACCTGGCACTTCACACAACATAGATTCCTGTTCGATTTCAGTTCAAGTGTCTACTTACCCTGAGACCTAGAGAGTGGGCTGGTGACATTTACTTGTGGGAGATAGTGAAACTTCCAGTTTTGTGGGCTGCTTCAGTTCAGGTGTGCAGTCTAGATGAGGATTGTAGGTGGATTTTGTTCTGAATTCCTCTTGGATGCTTAAGGATAAACCTCTTGGAGGATCACGATAGGGTCTTGCTCTCTCTTTCTTTCCCTAACTCAGTCTTGGATTATAAATATTTTGCAGAGACTTGATTAATACAGCCAAGGTGGTAATGTTTTCATTTGACTCTGCCTTTTTGAAGTAAAGATTAGGTAACTGTATGTTGTGGCTATGTCTTTTTTAAATATATTTTTATTGATTTCAGAGAGGAAAGGAGAGGGAGAGAGAGGTAGAAACATCAATGATGAGAAAGGATCATTGATTGGCTGCCTCATGCATGCTCCCTACTGGGGATCCAGCCCGAAACCCAGGCATGTATCCTTGACCAGAATGGAACCATGGACCCTTCAGTTCTCAGGCTGATGCTCTATCCACTGAGCCAAACCAGCTAGGGCTGTGGCTATGTCTTTTTCACAGGACCTGGGGAGATCCCAGCAAACTTTTTCTTTATCCCTTTTTGTAAGTACTGTGTCTCAACCTGTTGAGATACTTTTTAGTCATCCATGTGCTTGAACCTGATATAAAGCTTTTATTTTTATTCTTTATTGATTTCAGAGATAGAAACATCAAAGATGAGAGAGAATCATTGATCAGCTGCCTTCTGCATGGCCCCTATTGGGGATCGAGCCCACAACCCTGGGCATGTGCTGTGACTGGGAATGGAACCTTGACCTCCTGATTCATAGGTCTAAGCTCAACCATTGAGCCTCACCAGCTGGGCTAAAGCTTTTTACTTGGGATGCTCTTAGCTGTAGTACCTTGAGAATAGTACCAGCTTATCAAAGTAAAAAGTGATATAGAATATGTAGTCCAGAATGAAGCTGGATTTGATTGTAGGAATTTGGCTGTTAGTTCCTGCTACAGAAACACCAAATGATATTTCTGACAACTGGGAAACAAATACAGAGCTTATTATGGGAATGCCTACTAGCAGAAACTCTGGGCTGGCTGAAATACAGGACCCTTGGCCTCTCTCAAGTAGGAGGGACCAGGATAACCACACCAAGATGACACTTAGTTGTGGAGGCTTCGTGTTTCTGTACTGTCCATGAGAGAACTGGGGGGTGGTGGAGGTTGGAATGGTGGTGAGAGAAAAGAGAAAGCAGCTAGGACCAAGGTTGGTGGCTTTGTATTGGTCCCTGCAAGGACTTTTCTTAGGTTCCTTCATGTATGACACAGAGTAACCATAATAAGTGACACCTGCTGTAACAAGATGTCTTGGGTGCATTAAACATTCATATGTTGGATTGACTCCTGTAAGGTATGATGCCTACAGTAGGCCTTTAAGCAAAGAGGTTAATGAAATTTTTTAAAAATATGAAAATAGGAACAAATAATGTTCAGGGCCCCTTTCCATTCCCACCCCCCAAAAGGTTATTTTGATTGGCTTCACATCCCCAGTTCTAGAAGCAACTGAAGCATGCAAATATGGTTAAAATATGGTATTCAAAATAAATTGGCAACAAATATTTTTTTTCCTGCCAGTGAGCTGAGGCACCTTAGTTTTTGGTATGGAATCCTGATTCCCATGGCTTTATTTCTGGGTTTTACCCTGTTTAGATTGGTTGTTATCATTGCTGATGCACATTGAGTTGTGTGGCACAGTGGTGAGGGATAAAGAGCACAGGACTCAGGAGGAAGAGGAGCTTTGGTTCCACATGCAGTTCTGGCTTAAGCTGTGACTTTGGGCAAGTCATTTGCCTTTTCTATTTCTTTTTTTTTATCAGTAAGGTGAAGTTGGAGAACTGCATGACCTTCTCTCTACACATCTGTCTGTGCCTCTGTATTTGACTTGTTATAAGGTTGTAGCATCTTCCTGTACATTTAGAAGTAGGGGGTCTTGAGACCATCTTTTTTACTCTGGGCTTAAGGAACTCATGGCTGTTTTCTCCTGAGAATTTACAGAAACAAGTTCTGAACAGCTAGCTAGCTTGGTGCAATCAATGGTGGTCTGTGGTCCTTTTACAGAAAAAACCCTACCAGACTTTGCCTTGACACTTAATCTAGTGGTCATTAGTACCTGACTGTTGGTTTTTAAATAGTAATTGAAAAATTAGGCAGACTTCATTAAAGGAAGAATTGAAAAACAGTTGCTTCAAAATCTCCCAAGAGGGGATTTTTGGGATATGTTAGGGGTGGGGAATGGATATTCATAAATTCAACATTAACATTGCTTATTTTAGGGGGATAGGAAGGTGGGGATAGGTGGTAATTAAGCTCTCCAGACTTTCTGGTGTTTGGGCAGGTCTAGGTCTGGTTTGGGCAGTTGGTTGTAATCTGAGTGCCTGAACTTGCCCTGTAAATTTTGCTGAGAGAGGAGCAGAAGTTCCTTAGACTGGAACAGGAAAAGCTAAGAGTCTCAGGGTCAATTTCATAGGTGTATTGCCTTTTCTTATGCCCCTGGTTTTTTAATGTTGGTAATGTTTGCAAGTGGTCCTGGAAATGCTGTTCTTTCTCTTATTTACCACACCTGAATTTCCTTTTTTTTTTAAAATTTCTTTATTGATTAAGGTGTCATATATTTGTCCTCATCCCCCCATTCCCATCCTCCTTTTTTTTTTCTCCTCCTCCTGGCTTAGAAGTTTTGAAGTAATTGAGGCATATTAGAGGTGTGCTAGAAGGAAACTTCCCTTTATAAAAGAGGGGGAAAGGTGTTTGATAATTCTCTGCTTGATGCAGCAGCTTCTTCCCCTCTGGAGGAGCCAAATGTTTCAGAGCTTTGTGTAAATACTTGCTGAGCTGTCAATATGTACCCAGGAGGTTTCTATAGTAAGGTGTAAACGACTCTATAGAATGTTTGACAGGCAAATTAATAAACAGTTTTCAAGCAAAGGTAATGCTAGTCTCTTCTCCTGTGGTGGAATAAAATAACATTGGAGAAAAAGACGAGAATAGGAAAGAGGGTAGGTGGTGGGGGGGAGGGGGGAGGAGAGCATGAAGATGAGGAGAGATGATCTAAAAGAGATTTGAAATTAAGCCTAGCTGGCATGGCTCAATGGTTGAGTGTCGACCTATGAACCAGGAGGTCACCATTCGATTCCCAATCGATTCCCAATCAGGGTACATGCCTGGGTTGCTGGTTTGATCCCCAGTGTGGGGCATGCAGGAGGCAGCTGATCAATGACTCTCTTGTCATTGATGTTTCTACCTACCTTTCCATTCATCTCTGAAATAAATTAAAATTATATTTTTAAAAATAAAAGAGATTTGAAATTAAAAGATGCTGCCCTGGAAGAGAAGCCTCCATGACCCTAGCTCCATGCTGAGTTTCATGGCATGTGGAGCTCTGCTCAAAAACCATTGCAATTTCAGAGTGAAAACAAGAGTTTGGAAGGAAGGTCCTAAGTTTCAATAGTGAAGTAAGTGTGTTCCAAAAGTTTGGTTTATGAGACTTTGAGTTTTAAAGTCTTGTTCTTTCAGAAAGGTTTTGTAGTTTGGTGAGATGTTTTTAGGGTTGGGTTTGCATTTTTTAAATTCCAGAAAGTAGAAAAAAGATATTGCAACTTAAGCGTCGTCTTCAGTCTCTGTTCTGCTATGGCTGTCAGGATTATAAATCCATTCCAAGGGCTGGGTTTATTTATATAATTTTTACTGGACTCCTGTGTATCACTTATATATGTATATTAAAATTAATGCCCCCAGGTTCCTGGGTCAGTGCAAAGTCCAAATGTTTGAGGACTCACTAAGTCCTGCCAGAAGGGTTATGTGGGTAGATTCAGTCTTGTTTTTTTTTGTTTGTTTGTTTGTTTTTTTCAAATTGCCATTTCAGGATTAAAAACATTTCTGGGTTCCTTCAATCAAACACTTTTTATGGATGTATTTTAGAAGTAGAGTATCTAAGTTGCCTGCTTGTGGTATACTCAGCTTTGGTAGTCTTTTTTTAAAAAAATATATTTTTATTGATTTCAGAGAGGAAGGGAGAGGGAGAGAAAGATAGAAACATCAATGATGAGAGAGAATCATTGATTGGCTGCCTTATGCATGCCCCCTATTGAGTCTACAACCAGGGCATGTGCCCTTGACCAGAATTGAACTCGGGACCCTTCAGTCCGCAGTCTGATGCTCTATCCACTGAACCAAATCGGCTAGGGCTGGTAGTCTGTCTTAAATATATTTTTATTGATTTCAAGAGAGGAAAGGAGAGGGAGCGAGAGATGGAAACATCGATGATGAGAGAGAATCATTGATTGGCTGCCTCCTGCACGCCCCCTACTAGAGATCAAGCCTGCAACCGGGCATGTGCCCTGACCTGAAATGGGTACTCAAACCATGACCTCCTGATTCATAGGTCTACGCCCAACCACTGAGCCATGCCAGCCAGACGGCTTTGGTAGTCTTGTGAGATGACCAGATTTACCTCTCAAAGTCCCTTTTTAAACTAATCCAGTGACTCTTGACACCAGTTTTCTTCACATGAAGTGTTTTCTAACCATGGTCCTGGAAGTGCCTTTTTTACCTAGTGTAGTAGTAGGGAATACTAGTATGAACACAGTTCATAATTTTTAGGTTCAGCTAATTTACCAAAAGCTATCAGCTTGTTTAAAAACAAAATATAAAAACTTGGGTTGAGACTGGCATTCGTTGCCCAGGCCTTTCTCAGTGTGTTGGTGATGAGGATATTAGAATGTCAGACTTATTGCTAAGAGCATGATTTCTAACTTGGGGAAATATGGAGATTTAAATGGGAAATTGCTCTATGTGAACATACCAATTAGACACTAAGGAAGAACTTAAAAGATAGAAGCAATCTCTGCTTTGGAGGAGTTTAGTTTTCTTGGGGAAGCATGCTTATGTGCACACATCTGGAAAACTTGCAAAGTAAGGCTTTATAAATGGGTATACCTGGTAGAACAAACTAAGTCTATTGGCTCAAGGAATCCAAAAATAAGGAGCAATCAGACATATTACCCGGGACAGTTTTTCAGAAACAGTGATTTGTGAAGTTGTTTAAGATGAGGATAATTATATTAATTTGCTTTTTCATAACACTACTCTGAGTTCCAAGGGCTTTATAAAATCCAAATTTCACATCCATCCACAGATGGTAGTTGTCTTATTCCAGTGACTTTGAGAATTTGAACTCCATAAAATTCCATGAAAGAGTGGTTCCAGGGTCTTAGCGGTTCCTGTGGTTATGTGCAGCCTTTAGTACAAACTGCCAAGTTCTTGGCCAGTTCAGTTGTAGTAATTTTGGGTTTGGAAGGTCATGTCACCTTCAGAGTTGTATGCCCTGGACAACTCTGCATTTACTAGTTCAATTTTTGTTGGAGAGCCAGGACTTTTTATTTTTTGGCAGAGTTAATTGTCCTTTCTTAAAACGAGCCTTGAAGTACCTGTTCAGACTGCTGCTAATTTTGAAGGGCTGGGAGCTGAGCTTGAACTGAGTTGCTTGGGTTAAGCCTTACATTGAGGGTTGATGGGTAGGTAAGTTTGCACAAATGCAGTTTGCCCATCTGTTCACCGAAGTGGCCTTTTAAATGTGTGTGTGTGTGTTTTTTAATTAGGTTGGCTATGGCCAAGAAGTTCATAAATGCTGCAAAATACATGCTTATTCCTTATAGGAGCCTCTGAAATATAGTGGTTTTGGTTTCTCCTTACTTACTAATCCATGTATGATTGGACCATACATGGCTTCTGGCACTTTTCAAGGGCTGTAAGTGGATGCTTAACAGCTGAGGATGAATGGAGTGTCCCGTGCCAGCTACAGTGCTTCCACCTGGATGAGAAGGATGGGTTACTCTGTTCCAGAAAAGAAATATGATTTCGTGAATACAGATTTTAGTTTAGAAATATTTCTTCTAACTTCTGCCTTATCATTCGGGCATTTTTCAGAAACGAGTTTCCAGTAACTCAGAATTGGGCACCATGATTCATCTGCCTTAGACAGTAGGTGTGTAGGGGCTTGAGATAAACTTTTTTTTTTTAATGTATCTTTATTGATTTCAGAGAGGAAGGGAGAGGGAAAGAGAGATAGAAACATCAATGGTGAGAGAGAATCACCGATGGCGGCCTCCTGCATGTCCCCTAATGGATCAAGCCCACAACCTAGGCATGTGCCCTTGACCTGGAATTGAACCTAGGACCCTTCAGTTTGCAGGCTGACATTATCCAGCCAGGGCGAGATTAATTTCTTAGTCAAACCCAGGTTTTAAAGGAATCCAGGTTAGAGTGAATGTTGACTTAATGGCCTTGACTATTCTCTGCAGTTGCTCCCCAACCCCCCATTTAAATGGATAGGATTAGTTTTTATTTAATGTGAAGGGACATCTGAGTGGACTTTTATTTGTTTTTGTTAGTCATTTGTGCATACTAGAAGATGGTCTTGGGACAAATTGAGTCTTTATTTCCCAGTGGCTTCTGCCTTTTCTAAGGGTGTACTGCATTGGGAAGAAGTCTGATGCCAAGAATTCATTCCAACATGCTGCAGAGTAGGAAATTTGATCCCTAAAATGTTGACTTAGTTTTGGTTATGGTACATATTAGAAATCACCCAGTAATCCAGGACAGATTTTTGTCGCCCTCCAGGAAGTTAATGTTGATATGAAATATTAAAGGGCTTTGGGCACTGGGGCTATGTGCTCTGCAGGCCAAGAGCCCTGCTTGAATTGCCACCCATATGAAGAGGAAATGTGCCATGTGCTTTTTTCCCCCTCTTTTGCATTTGGGCTTCCTTATAGCTTCATTCCTTCTGGGTTCCCGAGGCTTCAGTGTTAGATACTAGACTTCCTCCTCCCTTGGCACTGGTACATTCATGATTTTCTGTGGCTCATCACCAGCAGCCAAAATTTTTGTATGCTTTTTCCTCTTAAACTTGTTAGCTTTCAGCTTGCTTATTTATAGACATCTCTGTTAGAAGGAACTCCCCCCTCAGGATCTAGCCACCAGAATAACGGCAACAGCAGAGTTTAGGGATTGATGTGATAACGGTTATTTAAAAACCCATTTGCTGTGTGCTTGGTGTTTTTTATTTTGCCTCTTGTTTTCCTTGAGGTCTTAACTTGCTTGCCAGGCCTGAGTGCATCTGGGTCCAGCTGTTTACTCTGAACTGACTTGTGCCTGGTGTACATTGACTTTTAAGAAAAGTGAATTCAGCCACGTGGTGGAGAATTAAAGGCTATGTCATGCTGCGTGTTTCCTTTTAGAGAAAACAGATATGTCTTTGGGCTCTACTTGCCCAGTGATTTCCCCTCTCGGGTAGACCTTAGTACGGCTTGCTGTTGTCCATAGAGAGCAAGTCATTTGAGCAGAAATACTGGGATTGGTTGCTGTTTTTCTTCTCTGGCAAATATGGTAGATGGCTTTCTCTCTTCCCCTTTGGACAATATTCAGTTCTGGTCTTAAGGTGGTAGAGTACATGAGTTGGCCTGATATTAGCTTAGGAGTATGAATCTCTCTCTCTCCTTTAAACACATACACACACACACACTATATATATATATATATATATATATATATATATATATATATATAATTATTATTTCAGAGAGTGAGAAGAGAGAGAGAGAGAGAGAGAGAGAGAGAGAGAGAGAGAAACATCAATGATGAGAGAGAATCATTGATTGGCTGCCTCCTCCAGGCAGGCCCCCTTCTGGAGATCTGGCCTGTAACCTGGCACCCTGACTGGGAATTGAATTGTGATCTCCTGGTTCATAGGTCGATGTTCAACCATTGAGTCACACCAGCCGGACTCTTTTTTTTTTTTTTAAGATTTTTAAAAAATTTTAGAGAGGGAGGGAGTGGGGAGGAGGGAAAGAAACATCGATGTGAGAGTGAAATATCAGTCTGCTGCCCCCTGCATGCCCCCTACTGGGGATTGAGCCCACAACCCAGGCATGTGCCCTGACCAGGAATCGAACCAGCAACTTGTCGGTGCACAGGATGACACTCAACCAACTGAGCTACTTGGCCAGGGCAGGGGTGTGAAACTCTTGATAATTCAGATTTGGATAACCTGTTTTTTATTTCCAGACTTCCAACTTTTTACTTGTTTAGGAATCTGGGCTGCCAAAGATAACTATATTATAAAGGACTTTGTGAACAATTCTTATGGTAGTTTATCCACAACTTTGTCCTAGGCCAGGGATAGATCAAGAAATTTGCCTTAGGGCAAATAGCTAGCTAGTAAAAGGTAGAGTTTGGATTTGAATCAGGTTTGTCTGATTTTTTCAGAACTGTAACCCTATAGACTACTAAAATTGTTTCTCCAAAATAAATAATTTGAGCACTAAGGCTTATTGGCACATTAGTTTTGCAATACCCTAGAATTCTGAAATGTGTTGAAAGACTGAAAAGCCCTTAGTTTTACAACTTGATATTATGCCTAGATTTCTGTCCCGCATGCCCCTTCCATTTAGGATTTTATTTATGTTTCTGAGGAATGGCCATGTGATCCCAATGGTGAGAATTGGGAGGGATCTTGGAGTGTGGTTGGGGATGAGATTCAGGTGCAAAATAGAGTCCTTCACTTTGCTCTAAGTGAGAGTAACTTGCATTATGAAAACATTTGCAGGATGATTTTACTTTCTGTAACTTGGAGCACTCACTGGGAAGGCAGGGATTATTGTCTTAATTTTTCATTTGGGGAAAGTGAATACATAAAGGTTAAGTGCCTGTACATACAAAGTTTCATAGCACAGTCAGCTCTAAAGGTTGTTTTTTTTTTTAAATATATTTTATTGACTTTTTTTTACAGAGAGGAAAGGAGAGGGACAGAGAGCTAGAAACATCAATGAGAGAGAAACATCGACCAGCTGCCTCCTGCACACCCCCTACCGGGGATGTGCCCGCAACCAATGTACATGCCCTTGACCGGAATCGAACTTGGGACACTTCAGTCCGCAGACCGACGCTCTATCCACTGAGCCAAACCGGTTTCGGCTATTTTATTGATTTTTTACAGAGAGGAAGGGAGAGGGATAGAGAGTTAGAAACATCGATCAGCTGCCTCCTGCACACCCCCCACTGGGGATGTGCCCGCAACCAAGGTACATGCCCTTGACCGGAATCGAACCCAGGGACCTTTCAGTCCACAGGCAGACGCTCTATCCACTGAGCCAAACCGGTTTCGGCAGTTCTAAAGGTTTAAAGTTCCCTTAGGTTGTGTGACTTTAGGCAAGTCACTTAACTTTTCTGAATCTGTATCCTCAGTTATATAGTGAGAAACAATTATCTACCTTGTAAGCTGTAGTAAATATCAAACGAGATATGTAAAAGTACTATTATCAAATAAAATTAAAACATGGCACAGCCGGTATGGCTCAATGGTTGAGCATCAACCTGTGAACCAGGAGGTCACAGTTTGATTCCGGGTTTTGGGCTCAATCCACAATACGGGGCATGCAGGAGGCAGTGGATCAATGATTCTCTCTAATCATTGATGTTTCTATTTCTCCCTCTTCCTTCCTCTCTGATGTCAATAAAAATATATTTTTTAAAAACTATGTAAAAAAAAAAAAAACTCTAAAAAAAATATATCAAACATGACTCATGTTTGGTAGAGGCCCCTGCTTGAGAGTGGGATAGAATTGAGCAGTTAAAGACATTGTTGGTCTTTACTAAATTAAAAGCTCTCCTATAGTTCATTATATTAATGCTTTAAAAAAAACTTTTATTAAGTACCTGTTATAGTTTGAGAGCTAGAGTAGTATAGGGGTTCTCAGTGTAGTCCCTAATCATCAGCATCAGCATTACCTGGGCCCTGTTTAGAAATGCAAATATTCAGTCAGACTTACCAAATCCAAAACTGTAGAAAACTCTGGCCAGTGTTTTATCTATCTATCTATCTATCTATCTATCTAAAGGAACATTTATTTTTATTTTTTAAATCCTCACCCAAGGACATGCTTAGGCTCCGAGCATAAGGGGGGAGAGAGAAACATCAACTGGTCAGGCAACATGTACCCTGACCCGGGACTGAACGGGCAACCTTTCAGTGCACAGGACAACACTCAGGAGCCACTCTGGCTGGGCACCAGTGTGTTTTAACAAGCCACCTAAACAATTGTGATGCATGCTCAAGTTTGTGAACTACTAGGTTTATGCATTTGTGTTAACTAGGCTACAGAGTATATCCAAATTACCTCAGGGGCTTCTTTGAAATTATATCATAGGCTAAAGTTTCATATGTACCTTTCCCTTCCATGATGTCAAAGTATTATTGAATGGAGGAAAGGTTAAACATGCTTTAAGTTGGAGGAGAAAAAATACTTTTTTAAAAATGTATTTTTATTTATTTCAGAGAGGAAGGGCTAGGGAGAGAGAGAGAGAAACTTCAATGATGAGAGAGAATCATTGATCGGCTGCCTCCTGCACGCCTGACACTGGGGATCGAGCCCGTAACCTGGGCATGTGACCTTGACTGGAATTGAGCCCAGGACCCTTCAGTCCGCAGGTTGATGCTCTATCCACCGAGCCAAACCAGCTAGGGCAAGAAACTACTTTTGAGATGTATCTACTATGCAATAATGATCAACTAATGACAAAACATGTCTGTTTATTTATTGGACTTGGGGACTCCCTGCCTTCCATTTTATCTCTTTCTCTTAGCTGTTTGGTGATAGCATGAAGATAATCTGGATCTGTGTTCCTGGTTGTTTGATGAAGATGGAGATCATTTTAGGGTGATTACTTAGGGTATTCTCCAAGTATGCTCAGTTGCCAAAGAAAGTGATTCTTGAAAAATGCTACTCAAAGGCCAGTATTGTAGCATTATTTAAATGCTACAATATCCCTTCTGCTTGTGATAATGGCCAACTGATCTGAGAACAGGGCCTTTGGGGATTTGGGGATCTCTCATTAGGCCTCTCTCACCCCTCAATCTCCAGTGGTCACCCTAAGTTTTGCTGTGATTCCTTTCTTTGAGTTCATTGTGAAGTCCTAGCAAATAAATCCTCTAAGGAGACTCCTGATAAGTCATCCCATCTCTGAAGTGGATGAGGTGTCTCTGAGGCGTGAACATTTGAGCCATGAGCTGTCTCCAGTTGTGTGACTTAAATAAGGATTGTGCTTGGCACAGGAATGGAAGTTACAGAAATGGTGAGACAATAAATATTAACAATACAAAGACCAAGAGGAGAACCAGTGTTCCAGTTCACCTGGGTTTTCTGAAAACCTGATGTGGTTTCTGTATCCTTCCCATTAAAAACATATTTCCTTGTACCAGACCTCTTTTCCCTCCTGCCTGAGAAGTGAAGCTGTGATCACCCTGTCCTAGCTATGAGGAAGACAGAGGCTTCCAGGAGACAGTATGCTGACAGTTTGATTGTGATTTGGTACTTGTATGTACAGACAAATACTCCAGGTGCAATTTATACCACTTTCAGATCAACATCATTCAGTGAAGATTCCTGATTCTGCTTACCTCTGTTGGACTGGCCTGGCTGACCAGAGGCAGAAAGAAGTGCCTTTGTCTAATTCAATATTAAACAGGAGTTTCCTAATGATCTCTACTTTTCTCTTTTCCCACTTTATTGTCTTTGGTCTGAAGACCGTTTCTTAGCCCCCCTTAATTTGTTTTGAGGGTCCTGTTGGCTCGGGACAGATTTGTAACATTCTTGTTTTTCTAATCTGTGAGTTGAATCCTTTGCTTTCCTAGTGTAGTTTTGAATTGACATCTTTAAAACCCCTACATAAAACCTCAAGTGACCAATATGTGGTCTCATTATGGTATTTTGGGTTAAAATAAAATGAGATTAGATAGCTGGGTTCACCCACCCAGACACATTCACCAAAGTGAAATTCTGTGTGCCTTGCATAGGACAAGCTCAAAAGAGTATATGAGCCAAAACAGACGTGGGGGTGGAGTGGGTGGGGGTGGGAGTACATATTAGCTAGATTTCCATAGGTTAGCATGCCAAGTATCCATCCCAATTTGATTATATTGGCCTGAGATAGCAAATAAAGAGGAGAGACAAAAAAGCTTCAGAAAAGACAGCTGGTAACTTTGGTCTGGTCCCATATGTTTCTGGTATAAATGATGAAGCCAGGATCTCCGATACACATTTGTGTGGACAGTGGTACAGAGAAGGTTGGTACCACTGTACTTTGGGAGCTTTAAAAAGAACTGGAAAATTTTACAGGACTCTAGCTTTTCAGGGTATTGTTGACCTTAAAAAAAGCCTGAGGATATAAGGGCACCTATAATCCTAATAAGGTTGGCTGTGCCCTGGGCCATTCTTTAACTTACGTAATAGTGCCTGTTATAGTTCAGAGTCGACTTAGGGGGATCAGGTGAAAGAATGGCATTTTTGGAAAGTGGTCCAAGGCAGCCCTAGGAATTAATGAAATAAACACAGTGGCAGCATTGCTGCTTCTCAGGGTCTTTATCAAAAGACAGGACTTGATTGGATTGATGCAATCAATCAATGCATGATAAATGGAATACCTAACTGCATATAAATCAAGTTCCTACAGCTCAGAGATGTGTCATAGATACTTTTTTAATATAGAAGAAAAAAACTGGCATATGTAGAACTGTGCACTTAAGAGAAATTTAGGATCTTTTATATAACCACTGCAAGACAAGTCCAAGTTTGGAGTTATAGATAAAATAAAAGGAATGGGGAAATGAGAGCCTTTTAAAGAGAAAGCACATGAGGCTTAAAGTTTTGTGGCTTTATGAGCAATGTTTGCCTAGCCTTTTTTTGTTTTTGTGCTGTGTCTACAAAGCAGTTTAATAGGAAAGAGAGAGAAGAATATTTTAGAAACTAGATTAGAAAAATTAGGTATGATTTAAAAGTATTGTCTTTATTGAAAAGTTGGTATTACACTCTGCTGGGTGAAGCTCTGTAAGGTTACATGGACCCTTGCCTCTACATGTATTAAGTGTACCATATCACTTAATGACAAATTAACAAGGCAGAAAATGTCTTTAAAAATTGTCCTACTCATTTGGGCTTGTGGTCTATTCACAGTAAGGTCCTCTCCCTAGTTGAAGCACCAAAGGATTGTTTGTAGGAGGAAGTAGCTTTTTCTGGTGTCAACCCATACCACTTCATGTAGTAACAAGGTCTGTACATTATTTTTTAATGAGCATGTACTGGATGCAATATATAAACATCTTTCTTGCATACCATCAAGATTTCCTAGACTTAGGTCATATTCCCCAATTCTCAGTTGCCTAATCCTGTTGCTCAAATGTTGTCTGATTTAAAGTATACCATACTTGGAACTTGTTAATGTCAGAAGTCTTACAGCAAAACTTTTTTAAAAACCTGTGGGTACCTACCAACTATATGTCAGTTGCTAATAATAATGCAACAAATACGTATTGAGCTTCTATAATGTGTTGTGAACACTATAGGCTTCATAATTCCTGTCTCCGATAGAGTACTTTCTAGTGGGGAGAAATAAACACAAATAACTATAATTGTAATAAATGCACCTGAGAAGTACCACCTTCAATAAATTATCTTCCACCCTGGACAGGCAGCTCACACCTATGCGCCAAGGTTGTGGGTTTGATCCCTGGTCAGGGCACATACATATAAGAAGCAACCAATGAATGCATCAATAAGTGGAACAACAAATCAATGTTTCTCTCTCTCTCTGAAAAAATTCTATAAAAATATATTATCTTCCAATTATTTTTTTTAAGTAAATTTTTATTGGGTAGTGGGTGACTTTGTACTGCTAGACTCTTGGGATGGGTACTGGTCATTTATTTCCTTTAACAGCTCCAAGGTAAAATGTTATAGGACATTCTTCATCTGAGACTGGTCTTAAGTCCATTAAGTGGGGAGATAGATAAGCTAGATACCATCGTTTCTTAGCAAGGTTCTTCTTTGTGTGGCAGTGCATTGCAGGACATTTGACATCCTGCTCCCCAGGTAATAAATGCTAGTAACACCACAATGTGAGTATGATAACCAAAAGAAGCACCTTTCTTATTTCCAAACACTTCCTGAGGGGTTAGTATTGCCCTGGTTGAAAACTATTGGGATTTACTGCCAGAATTCTTAGAAGGAACTATTGAACAAATTCCTTTGGGAGAACAGACTGAAAAGTAGGTAGAGCTTGAGAATTGGGCTGGTCACCCCTTTTGGTATCTAACTTGTGTGTTCTTGTTTTTTAAGTAGGCGTTTTGAAACTGCTTTCAATCCCATTCTGCTTTTTCTCCTAATGAGGGTGGAGAGAGGGAAGTAACGTCTGTTATAAATTGGTACTGTAAAAAGCATTTTGCATACTTACCATTTGAACTGCCTCATATCTTTCTTAGACTGTTTTTAAATTCCCATTTTACAGATGGTTCTGATGCCAAGGAATGAAGTGACTTGCTCAGAGTTGTCGAAGCTTGTGCTTTCTCTCTTAAAGAGCATAACTTTAACTTACTTGATTGCTAATCAACCTCTTATTGACCCCTCTGAGTTTCTGATCTTGAATATATGGGACCGGACCTTAACTGTTGTGGTTTCTGAGTTTTATTGCTAGAAATTTGGGACTTGTGTAGGATAATAATAGCTAACATTTGGGGTGCTGGAAGATAAAGCAGTCAAACACACAGACATACCTATCTCTTGAGGCTTATATATTCTAGACTAGGATATTGACATTAAATAAGATAAATAAGTAAACCATATAGTATGCTAGTGATATATGCTCAGGAGAAAAAGTTTATCAGAGACCAGGTATAGAAGTGGGCAGGACTGAAATTTTAATGGGTTCACCAGGGAGGGCCAAATTGAAGTGCTTGATACAAAGGGTGAGCTGTACTAAAAACTGGGAGAAGAAAGTATTCCAGGTGGAAGGATTAGTTAACACAAAAGTTCTGAAGCCAGAGCATGTCCAGCTGGATTGAGGAAACAGTGTTGTTTTTTTGTTTTGTTTTACTGTATGAAAACATTTCATTCAACCCTGAAGGTACTACTGCTATTATCTTTTCTATTGAGGTGGAAACTGAGGGACAGAGAAATTGAAGGCATTGCTAGGGCAGAGCTCTTAACCACTGCCTTAGGGACTGGCCATGTAGAGCCAAAGCATTTTTTCAGGACTTGTAAGGGCTCTAGAATTACACCATCTCTTCCATAGTCCCTTTTCCTTTTCTACTTTTAAAGTAGGGAAGTTTGTTTTACACACAACTTTCTACTTTCCTGGAGCTTATATTCTAGTCTAGGATACAGTGAACAGGATAAATAAATACAGCATATAATATGTCGGTGATAGATGCTTAGGTGAAGAAGATTATCAGGTACTAGGTATAGGAATTTGGGAAAGCTTGGCTTTGACTCAGAATGCTGTTTACTTGGGAATCTGAGGTGCATTCCTGGTTTTTCTCTTGGCCATGCACTACCCTCTTCAGACATACCATTGTTTGGCTAAGGAAACTGAATGTGCATCTGTGTTCTAGAATCACTCTGTGCTGGAGATGGGAGGAGCTTTAGAGGGAAGGCCATGTAGCCCAAATGTTCTCAGACTGAACATGAGAATTGCCTGAGTAAATTCCTTGCCCCATCCTAGAGTTGCTGATTCAGAATCTGTAGGGCAGGGTTCAATTATATAGCTGAGAAAGTTAAGGTAAAACCTGGTTAGTTCCTCCTGTTGGGGTGGGGGTGAGGGGTGGTCAGAGAACTGGAATTGGAATTCAGGTGTTCTCTCAGTCTAGTACTCTTTCCACCATGATGTACTTCTGCCTTATTCTTGAGATTAAAAAGTTGTACAGAAGAAGATGTTTAATTTTATCAAATGGTATTTCAGTTCCTGTTTGATTATCTTTCTTGGGGCCTTACTATTTTTATAACCCTGGTTTTAAGAAGTACCTAAAGGAATTTTTTTTCTCTAGTTGTGTGATTTCCTTAGGGGCTTTTGTAATTTGTTGGAAATTAGGAGATATTGGTTAGCTAAGTTTGGTCGTTAAAAAAATTATTTTACAAATCAACAAACGACAAGTGCTGGCGAGGATGTGGAGAAAAAGGAACCCTCCTGCACTACTGGTGGGAATGCAGACTGGTGCAGCCACTGTGGAAGACAGTATGGAGTTTCCTCAAAAAGTTGAGAATGGAACTCCCATTTGACCCAGTGATCCCACTTCTGGGACTATACTCCAAGAAACCAGAAACACCAGTCAGAAAGGATATATGTACCCCTATGTTTATAGCAGCACAATTTACAATAGCTAAGATTTGGAAACAACCCAAGTGCCCATCAGCAGATGAGTGGATTAAAAAACTGATACAACCACACAATGGAATACTATGCTGCTATAAAAAAGAAGGAACTTTTACCATTTGCAACAGCATGGATGGAACTGGAGAGAATTATGCTAAGCGAAATAGGCCAGTTGGAGAAAGATAAATATCACATGATCTCACTCATGTTTGGGATATAATGATCAACATAATTTGATGAACAAGAATAGATCCAGAGACAAATGGTAGGGGAGTGGGGGTTAGAGAGCAACCAAAGGACTTGTATGCATGCAGATTAGCATAACCAGTAGACATAGACACTGGGGCGGTAGGGGCTTGCATGGGATGGGAATGGCTGCGGGGCGCGGGGGTCAATGGGGGAAAAGGAGAATTATGTAAAACTTTAGACAATAAATTTAAAGTATCTTCATTTTTGAAAGAGCGTTTTCACTGTTGAAAGGTGGCTAATGAAAGTGTTCTGGATGATAAGGACTCTATCATTTGTTGGGGAATTCATTAGTTTGGTACTCTTAACTGTTTTGTTTGAAGGGTTCTCTTTGGAACCCAGGGATGGGGGACTACCACCTGGTTGTGGTTTTCTCACACGCCTCTTTTGGGTGGACAGTTGTGAGGTGGTTATTACAGTTGGCTCTCATGATCTGAGTTTTGCTAGGTGATTCAATTATTCTTACCCTTTGGTTTCTCTTTTCTACCCTTGGTGAGTTTTCTTAGATATTCTGGTCTGGAAGGATGGAGCACAGTGACTTAAATATCTCTGAGCCTGGGAGAGAGCCAGGCTTCTTGTCTTGTTCTCTATTACTTTAGAGGCAGAGTCGGGGTTGAAAGGTCCTGAGTCTGATGTCAGGTTACATACAGCCCCTCCTAAGGAGTTTGGTCAGGCTGGTGCTTTGGGTGATGTCTTTGAAATTGGCTCTTAGTCTATAAAGGGAAGAATGTGCTCTAACCTTGTAGAATCATTTTTTGTAAGCAGAATGGGGTAGCTAGAACTTTTCATTAACTTTGAATTTTTTACTTATAGTCAACTTGGACACTTATGAAGCTTTATTATTTTTATTTATTTTTAAATATATTTTTATTGATTTCAGAGAGGAAGGGAGAGGGAGAATGAGATGGAAACATCAATGATGAGAGAGAATCATGGATCGGCTGCCTCCTGCACGTCCCCTACTGGGGATCGAACCCGGGACCCCTCAGTCCACAGGCCAACGCTCTATCCACGGAGCCAAACTGGCCAGGACAGAAGCTTTTTTATTTTAAAAAATATTTGTGAGAGAGAGAGCGAGAGAGAGAGAGAGGGAGAGAGAGGGAGGGAGGAGAGGGAAATATCAGAGGAAGGGAGACAGAAACATCGGTGTGGTTGATTGGCTGCCTCCTGCAGGACCCCAACTGGGGATCAAGCCTACAACCTGGGCATATGCCAGAATCAAACAGCAACCTTTCGGTGCATGGGACATCACCTAACCAACTGAGCCACACTTTTCAGGCCAGGGCTGAAAGAATTTTTTAAAAATCTGTCTCTTTGATGTGGTAGTTGCAAACTAGTTGGTGATATCTCCCTCACCATAAGCAGATGATCAGTTTATTTAGACAGGGAACGTCTGGCCCGGGAGCCGTATAAGGCCTAAGAAATCATTTGGTCTGATCCTGTCAAGGCAACCACAGGCAGGACTCCGAATTCAATAAATATAGGAGCTTTTTTCATAGCAACATAAATTTATATTAAGTGAATTATATTAAGCGAATGGTGTTATAAATATCCAAATGGTCCTTGGCAGAATAAAGGTTTCCCAACTAGAATGAAATAATTGTTTTTTATCTCTTGTGAAGGAGAAAACTTGGGGGGAGGGGTGTGATTCTCCTGTTATGAATAAGAATCATAGTCTGAGTGGGTTTGATTTCCTGGGTCTGGTGGTGTATATCTGATGAGAGATTTTTATTTTAATATCAATTTAATTTCAGGAAATCTTTAATGATATCTCTAGTGAGGCCAAAATAGAAGATTAAGAATTTCTTATTGTCCTAGGTGGGGAAACATGTCAGCTTAAATGCAAAGCAAAAGGAAGGGAGTCTCCTTATTTTAGGAAGCTGGGTCCGGGGCTAGAACTAAACAAGCAGCTTATCCTCAATTGGGGTAGGAGTCCTAGATCAGTCTTCAGAGCCATGAAATACTGGAGGAGTGAGAAAAGACAGGATGAGGAGACATTGGCTACCGATTTCTGGGAGTGGGGGGACGCAATGAGAATGATTTACACCGGTCAACTCGTGTATCAGGTTATAAAGTGTGGTTCTTGTATGGAATTCTGTTCTGTCCATCCTAAGATCTTGAGTAGAGCCACGTGGAACTAGCACGTTAGTTGGGTGAGGCCTTAACTTTTATATTTGTCCGTGCCTGGAATGCACCTCAACATGGGAGGGTCCAGTAAGGGAACTGAATCAACAGCTGCTGCCTGTCCCTGTAATCACAGGAAGCTGAGGCCCAGTGTCTTTGTATGGGAGCTCCGCAGCCAGACAATAGTTTGTGCTGGCAGGGCCATGTGGCGAGTCACGTGACCCGGGGCTGTTTTCTGCTGGGGTCCTCACCCATCTGTTCTCTCGGCTCTTTCTGGGTTATCAGGCGCCAGTCCAAGTCCTCCCAGGCAGCCAGCTTCATGGCCAGAGATTACGAGCAGTAACCTTCCTGGCAGGGGCGGTGTGGCTTCGCGTTTATGCAGATTAGCCATGTGTTTCTCACTTCAAGGCGTTCCACAGGAAAAGCCTTTTCCTGTGTTTGGCTCTCAGTGGGCGGTTCCCAGCTTACTGTACTGGGACTCGGCAAGCTGCAGGCCTGCACGAGAGGGATCACAGTACACTGGCCCCCTCCCATTCCACCTCCAGTGCTACGTCACCACAACACAACCGCTCGTGCTCTCATACTGTTGGTGTCATTCATTCGGTGCCAAGATTGCTTTAAAAAATTCCCTTGGCCCCAGTTCAAACAGGAGTACAGCTGGGATGTGTTAGATTTTAGGCAGTCTGCCCTCAATTTGAGATGAGTTATAAATAGCAGTGCCGACTTCCTTAACTACCGCTCTCTGAGGTAAAATGCAGGTTAATTACTGTGGGAATCAATTAGGGGGTTCTTTCGATTAAAGAGCCAGGGATGCTTTTTAAAATTGTTATTATTAAAAGTCATACAACAAATCTAGCCAGGAATAAATTGAAAGCACAAGGAGTAAGAAGTAATATGTAATTGTCCCAAATCCAAGATTAGGGCTCTTGGTTTATACTGGCCCCAACTAATGGCATTTAGGGAGACAGAACCAATGGTAGTCAAGACTTCTTTCTGATGGACACTTTTTGGCATCCCAGGCCCATTCCTCTTTTCAATATTCTTGCCAGTCCAAATCTGGATCCATAGGGTTACTGCCTGTCCATTTCCTTTCTGCTTCTTTGGGTTGGAACTTAGGTCTGGAGCTTTCTTCAGCTTATTTCAAGAAAATTAAGAAGTTTCTCATTTCCTAATGCACTGCCACTTGGTGTGGTGCATTTTGGTGGTTTCTGCTACTGTCTTCTTAGCTCTCTTCCCAGTCATGGTCAGAGGTTGGAGAATTTGAAGTCTAGTCTGTTATATCTCACCAACTCCTGTGGGTCATTATGGCTTTCCTTGGGGCAATAAGAAGTAAGGGATTCCATTAGCCCACTGGTCTGGAGGGGTTGTAATTCCATTTGCTTGGAACTGGGGAATTCTCTACGCAGTGGTTAGTCTGCAGGCTGTTTTGTTTGTTCTTAATATATTCAGAGGGACCAGCCCGCTAAGCATCCTTGCCTTTGATGCCCCTAAACTGCATCTTTTGATGCATTTTATTTGGCAGGCAGTTTGTAACACAGCCAGTGATCTGGAAAGAGATAAGTGGTAGATGGAGATGAGGCGGGGGGTTCTTATGGCTCTTCCCCCCCCCCCCCTTTTATTTTTATTTTTATTTTTTATGAATGCAATAGGGTATATAGCAGGGGGCCTGACTTCGCTGACCTAGGGGGCAGCATTTTCTTCTCAGTTATGTGTCTTTATGGCAGAGCTTTTGCTTTTGAAGTGTAATCACAGTAATCTACTCCTGTGGTTTCCCATTGAAAGGATTTCCTCTCCGTCTTTCCCAGGGAGCAATCTCTTGCTCTTTGCAGCCAGGGTTTGGTGTTTCCCTTCCATTGCCTTTTCCTTGGTGCCTGCAGACTGCTGATACTGGCTTTTCTAGCTTGCATGTAGTAGGGATTTTTCTGGTCTGAAATTGCTACTATAGAATAAATGATTAGTAAAGATTTAAGGCCCCGTCTTTGTTTTGAGAGATTGGAAGATGGCATTTCATCTATAACTGCAAATCACAACTTTTACAGTGGTTTTAAATATCAGAAGTGTGAGTTAGGTCCCTGCCCACTTTCCCTTCTGATATGAGCAGATGTTTAACTTTGACTTGAGAACAGAGTTATCTGATGGTTAGAGCTGGATATATTTTAATTTGCTAAGTGGCATATTCTTTTTCTTTTATTTTGATTTGAGAGAGAGAGAGAGAGGTCAATTTGTTATTCTACTTATTTATGCATTCATTGTTTGATTCTTGTATGTGTGCCCTGACTGGGGATCATCCTTGGCTTATCAGGACAAAGTGTAAATCAACTGATATACCCAGCCAGGGCAATAAGTTGCATATTCTGTTGATTATAACACTTTGGTGAAGGGAGAGGGTCAGAAATCTGATGTTCAGGGAAGGGAAATGTCTAAATTTTATTTTTAGAATAAGAATTTCTTTGATTTGTATTTTTAGTCTGCAAAGATTTCCTAAAAATGATGAAAGAACCCTTAAACCTTTTATTAACGAACCCCCAGGTAAGTAGCTATCCTCTGTGGGGAGTACAGCGCCCCTGTGAGAGAAGAAAAGGTAACTTGCCTTTCTTTAGCCTTTTGTTTTCAAGCAGGATATTGGGGGATACCTGTATAGTTTGAGACCTTTCTGGTATAAGATGGTACATAAGATTCTTCTTAAAAGTGTGCTTGTCCTCCCTTGGCTGTTTATTCCACCCTCACCTATTTCAGTGCTATTCACTTTTTTTCTACCCTCAAAGTCATATCCTGGTTTAGGGAGTGCCCCTGGCCCTATGGGTAGATGGTTTGATCTGGGCTTTCTCACCAAAGTATCTCCTACCCACTTCTTGCAGTGGGGCAGCCTGGCACATTGAAGTTACTGAGCCCTAGCTCTGCAGGTGGGGTCTTTGAAAATAAAAGGTCTGATTTCTGGCTTTCTAGAACTTAGTCTTGAGAGATTCAGTCAGTTAGCTGGACAACTAAGTGATAAACCTTACAATTCTAACTGAATCTACAATAGGCAATTTAGATATGTGAGAGATCAGTGTGTGTTGAAGAAGTAGGAAGGGCCTTCCTGTTGAAGGGTTGGGTTCTGCTAGTGGAAGCCGTCATGGAAAGGAGGGCAGGGCAAGAGGGTACCATTGCATAGAGCTGGGCATGCTCCGCTATGTGGGGAACTTTGGTGTGGAACTAAAAAAAATGTGTAGAATTGGGGAATGCTGTGGAGGGCTTTAGAGTCACACAGAAGTGCACTATTTACCATCATTATAATTTTTAATCTGTTTCCGAGGATGTGGCTTCTTTATTTTTTAAAATTGATTTAAGAGAGAGAGAAAAACATTGATGTGAAAAACACCAATTGTTTGATCAGTGTCTCCTGTACACTCTAACCAGGGATTGAACCCGAAACCTAGGTATGTGCCCTGACCAGGAATCGAACCTGCAATCTCTTTGGTGTACCAGACAACGCTCCAACTAACTGAGCTACCAGCCAGGATAATTAGATGAAAGACTGATGTGTTCAAGGTCAGACAGTGATAGAATTAGCATCTGAACTCATGTCTATGGATTTATTACACCCTTTGCTCTTACCATGCGATATTTACAGGATGTAGATAGGAAGTATGGAGCTGTTGTGAAGCAAGGAGAGATGAAAATGATTTGTGAGCATTGCTCTAGGTCCAGTATAATAGCTACTAGCTACATATATGGTTATTTGAATTTAATTAAAAGTAAATAAAATAATTTAGTTCCTCAGTCGCACTAGCTATATTTTAAGTACTTAATAGTCACACATCCCAGAAAAATTTATTGAGTAGTGTTTCTCTAGATCACTAGTTCTCAGATAGTATACAATCATCCAAAGATCTTTAGGGGTAGGGGTAGGGGGAGCCCAAGCCCTTGTAGACCCACTAAATTGGAATCTCTATGGAGAGGCCCAGGCATTTGTAAAGCTTCACAGAAAATTCCCATTTGTAGCCCTGGTTAATAGCTACTGCTCTAGAAGCTCCATAGTAACCATAATAATGACTGCCCCTCAAGTGATGTGGGGAGACCTGGACTGGCAGAGATACCCGGAGTGGGCTTGTCTCTGTTCAGCAAATGTAGTCTTCCCTGGGGGCCACAAGGACAGCAGCTGCAGTGAGGGAAGAGATGAGGATCTTGTTATGTGTGTATGATACGGCTGTGTAAGCCCCTGAGCTCTTTACAGGAGAGAATGGTGATGTTTTGGCTCCAGGTGTACCGATGAAGATGACATCCTGTTCATTACTTACTAGTCAAGTTGTAGTTAAGTTTGAACTTCCTAAAGAATCCCCAAAAAATCCATATAGCTCCAAAATTATGATAGGGAACATTATTGGAGCTTCTGATACAGAGGCAGGGTTTGCCAAATTGTTTTAGTTATGTTGGAAACAACACTTTAATAATGACATGTAGCAGTGATTTGGGACATGGTTTTACTATGATTGTAGTTTAGATGAGTCTACTCCTGTCATCACTGTTATCTTTTTAGCTGAGATTTCAGCTGCAGCCTGAGAGAGAACTTCACTGTTTTCCTCTTGGTATTTAGAAGAATAATCCCTGTGGCTTTTTGTCTTAACCTATTTTCATGACAGCTTGACTTAAACACTTAGGTGTACTCTGTCCCCACCCCCAAAGACATGTACAGAGAACCAATTGTTTAAATGCCCCTCCCCTTTTTTATGTGTGTGTGTTAATCCCCACCAAGGATATTTTTTCCATTGCTTTTTTGAGATAGTGAAAGGGAGGGAGAGAAGGGGAGGGAGGAAGAGAGAAACATGGATGTGAGAGGGACACATTGATTGGTTGCCTCCCGCACTTACCGACAGGGGCCAGGAATCAAACCTGCAATCCAGGTACGTGCCCTTGACTTGGAATCATGCCCTTGACCTGGAATCGAGCTTGCAACCCTGCATTGCTAGGGCCAACACTCTAATCACTGAACAACACCGACCAGAGTTGCCCCCCCCCTCTTACTTTGGAGGGGTTTTTGTTGTTATTTTTTAAGGTCTTACCTTAAATTATAATTTATTAATTATAGAATAACAGAACTAGAAGGGACCCTACATATAATCTAGACCTGTGGTTCTTTTTCTTTAAAAAAATTTTTTTATTGATTATTAGAGAGAGAGGGGAGGGGGAGAGAGAGAGGAACATGATGTGAGAGCAAAACATTGATTGGCTGTCTCCTGCATGCCCCTAACTGGGAATCGAACCTGCAACCTTTATTTGTAAGGGACTGACACCCAACCAACTGAGCCACATCAACCCGGGCTAGACCTGTGGTTCTTAAAGTGTGGTCCCTTGACCAGCAGCATCAGCATCACCTGGGAACTGTTAACAAATGCATATCCTAAGCCTGCCATGAACCTACATAATTAGAGGCTCTGGGGGTGGGATCCAGCGGTGTGTAGTTTATTAAGCCGTCCAGGTGATAGCTATATTCCTCACTCCAAATTTTAAGATTTAGTTTTCTGTTCTTTTTAAATATATTTTTTATTGATTTCAGGGAGGAAGGGAGAGGGAGAAAGAAACATCAATGGTGAGAGAAACTATTGATTGGCTGCCTCCTGTATGCCCCACACTGGGGATCGAGCCTGAAACCCGGGTGCCCCGACTGGGAATTGAACTGTGACCTCCTGGTTCATAGGTCAATGCTCAACCACTAAGCCACACCGGCTGGGCAAGATTTAATTTTCAAGTTTTATGTCAGGCCCAAGTTTACATCTCCAACCTGGGTATATCTATTTGTAAGGTGCTTAAGGAAACTTTACAAAGTTTCCCCTCCACACCACCAGTAGATATAGGTAGGCATCTCTGGCAGGGGAAAGGGGCTCTGTCCTCTATAGCTTCAAAAGGATTATGTCAGTAAGTGAATGAGCTGATTGAACCTGTTGCCCCACAATGGGCTGAGAGAAAACTATGTTTGTAGCCAGACACCTGTGACTTGAACTTTGCGCTTTCATTATTGGTGCTGTGCTATACCTTCATGTTTTGTTCTTTGAAGAGAAAAAAGTTCTATCCTCCTTATACCCTCAAACTCTTGTATATTAAAGGAGATGAACTTTTCAGATAAGATGCACAAGGCTGTAAATTCAAAGTAACAGTTCCCTTAACTGTAACTTAACCATGTTACTCATTTGAAAGAAAGCATAAATTTAAGTGTTGTGCCATAGTACAAACAGGTTACAGATATGCAAGGAAAAAAGATATCACTGTTTAAAGAACAGAAATGTGTAGATGCTTGTGTATTCGAATTCCCAAGCATCGGTTTTGGTGTTGAAAAAGATCCTGGCAGAATATAGCAGCACTATTCTCTCTCAATTGCAGGGCTTTTGTTCTGGTTGTCTTCACCATAGAGTACATATATTCATGTTCCACACTTGGGCTGTCCCTTGGATCTCAAGTAATACCACACTTACAAAGCAGTAGCATATAGCTTATAAGATGCTGTCACAGACTGGGGTATTTTCATTTCATATATGATAATTCAAGGTTCTGAGAAAGGTTAAAATGACTTGCCCAAGGGTTACTGGATCTATACCATTATTTTTTCATAATTATTTTTCTATGTGGAATGCAGACCTATGTGTTTGGTTTGTGTTCATATTGGCCAGAGGCCATGAAAGCTTCAGGTTAATGAAATGTTCTTTATTTTGTAGCCATCCAGTCCAATGGATCAGATGGGCAAGATGAGACCTCAGCCATATGGTGGAACTAACCCATACTCACAACAACAGGGACCTCCGTCAGGACCGCAGCAAGGACATGGGTACCCAGGGCAGCCATATGGGACCCAGACCCCACAGCGGTACCCGATGACCATGCAGGGCCGGGCGCAGAATACCATGGGCGGCCTCTCTTATGCACAGCAGGTAGATGGTGACTCCTATTACCTTAACCCTTAATCTGTCCAGGACCTGGTTTGAGCTATAGAATCAGAACACGTCTTTGGCCTTCCAGCTGGAACCACCATCTTCCAGTAATTAGCCAAAATGAGTAACACAAAGGGAAAGAGGAGAGGCACCTGCTATATGTTCTCTAGACTTTTTAGGAAACATGGAGTTCTTCCTTTGGCCACATACATGCAAATCTACTAGAAAGGTAATATTGTAGACATCAAGGGAAGGCCCCACAAATGTACCATAGCAAAAACTAGAGGAGTCTACAGTGTCACCCAGCATGTAGTGGGCATTGTTGTAACAAACAAATTAAGGGCAAGATTCTTGCCAAGAGAATTAATGTACATATTGAGCATATTAAACACTCTAAGAACTGAGATAACTTCCTGAAACGTGTGAAAGAACATGATCAGAAAAAAGAAGGAAGCCAAAGAGAAAGGTATTTGAGTTTAACTGAAACTTCAGCCTGTTCCACTTTATGAGAACCAATGGAAAGGAGCTTGAACTGCTAAAACCCATTCATTCCCTATGAATTCATGGCATGATAAGTGTAAAAAACAAACAAACAAACAAACCCTGTATTGTTTAAAAAAAAAGAACTTGTCTTTGGCTTCCAAACCCCTTGAAAGCATAGGCCAATTGGCTGTTAGTTACAGTGTGCTACTTACAAGGCCATGGTTTTAAGGCACCATTCCATGTGTGCTGGAGGGAAAACTGCTCCCTAGCCACAGGCTGTACATGTGTCTTTTTCTTTGACCTGGCCGGCCTTCTTGGTGATCTCTGAATGAGGTTTTGGGAAGAAAGAATAAGCAACTATCCACTGCTACAAAGAAAAACCACTCGTAATGTGTCCTGTCTGGTTCACAATGATGAATTAGTTTAGGAGGGACTGGAGGTAGAAGAAAAAAGGAAGATTGAACAATAAGAATGCTAACAGTGCTATTATAAATGTAAATCTGTCTGGTCACCTGCATCCTTTATAAAAAATATATATTTTTTTATTGATTTCAGAGAGGGTGAGAGAGAGAGAAACATCAAGGATAAGAATCATTGATTGGCTGCCTCCTGCACACTCCCTACTGGGGATCAAGGCCACAACCCAAGCATGTGCCCTTGACTGGAATTGAACCCGGGACCTTTCAGCCTGCAGGCCGATGGGATGCTCTATCCACTGAGCCAAACAAGCTAGGGCTGCATCATTATCTTTTTACTAGAGGCCTAGTGCATGAAAATTCATGCACTGGTGGGTGGGTCCCTCAGCCCAGCCTGCCCCCTCTCACAGTCCGGGAGCCCTCAGGGGTGGGAGGCGACCTGGCGATCAGGGGAAGGCAACACCCCCATCACACCTCTGCTGCTGCCACTGCCAGCAACACAAGCCTCGGCCAACCCTAGGCGACTGGGCAGCTACCATCCAAGGCTTGCCTGCACCTCGGGCCAGCCCTGGGACTGAAGGGACTGGGGGACTCCAGATGCAGGTGGGGCTGAGGGGACTGGGCTCCGCCATCTTGTGGCTGTGGGCACCGCCATCTTTGAGGGTGTGACAGTCAATTAACATATTCCCTCCTTATTGGCTGTGGGCGCCACCATCTTTGTGGGGGTGTGATGGTCAATTAGCATATTCTCTCTTTATTAGATAGGATAGTCACTTTGTTTTTTGTTTTTTTTTAAAATATATATTTTATTGATTTTTTTACAGAGAGGAAGGGAGAGGGATAGAGAGCTAGAAACATCGATGAGAGAGAAACATCGATCAGCTGCCTCCTGCACACCCCCCACGGGGGATGTGCCCGCAACCAAGATACATGCCCTTGACTGGAATCGAACCTGGGACCTTTCAGTTCGCAGGCCAACGCTCTATCCACTGAGCCAAACCGGTTTTGGCAGTTTTGACAGCTTTTTCTATCATTTACATTTGGATGATATTCATAATGAAAATGGTGAGGGACAGAATCTAAAACCTAACTTTACTCCTAAAACTTTAAAGCAAAGTATGTCTTTAAATATAAAAAATAGGATATGGTCACTTTTGTTTCAATGAGAAAATGGAGGAGAGATGGGATAGATATTGTTGGTGTGTTTTTTGGTGGGGGGTTAGAGCTTGCCCACTTACCAAATGTATTCTCAGTGTCTAGAATAGTGCCTGGTACAAGTAAGCAAGTAGGATCTCAAATATTTTTTTTGAATGAAGGTTAAATGAAAAAGAGAACCAGAGTAACTTAGTGATTTGCACACTGTCTGGGTTATTAAATGCTAGGTTTTCTGTCGGCTGAGCCAGGTTGCTGTTGACTATTCTTTGTGGCTAAGATACAGATTCCTAGTGCTTATAAAAAGTCTATGCCATGATAAAAAGAATAGGCCCATGGTGAAAACAGCTGCTCTTGAACTCTTGTAAATGGCCCAAATATTAAATAGTGTAAATTTCCTGTGGATGAATGCAGTCCACTTGTAAATAAACCAACTGGTAATCCAGCTTGGCCATCCTTCCTGACTCATTAAACAGAGATGGTGGAAAAACTCTGGACCTTCTAAGCTAAGTGTGAGGCATGGCTTGCCTGCTTTCTATACCCATTCACAGGGCATAGCTTTTGACAGAATATCTCACCTCTCTTTTTCTTTTCTTTTTAATCCTCTCCCGAGGACATGCTTTTATTGATTTGAGAGAGAGAGAAAACCATTGATGTGAAAGTGAAACATCGATTGGTTGCCTCCTGCCAGGTACCTTGACAGTGATTGAACACACAATCTGGATATGTGCCTTGAACAGGGATCAAACCCGCAACCTTTCAATTTACTGAATAACACTCCAACCAACTGAGCCACACCGGCCAGGGCTACCTCACCTTTCTTCATCCAGAAGAGTCAGTGCTAAAAAATGTGTCCTTTCCTTTCCTACAGATTCCTCCTTATGGACAACAAGGCCCCGGTGGATATGGTCAACAGGGCCAGACTCCATATTATAACCAGCAAAGTCCTCACCCCCAGCAGCAGCAGCAGCCACCCTACTCCCAGCAACCACCATCCCAGACCCCTCATGCTCAACCTTCGTATCAGCAGCAACCGCAGTCTCAGCCACCACAGCTCCAGTCCGCTCAGCCTCCATATTCCCAGCAGCCATCTCAGCCTCCGCATCAGCAGTCTCCAACTCCATACCCCTCCCAACAGTCTACAACCCAGCAGCACCCCCAGAGCCAGCCCCCCTACTCACAGCCACAGGCACAGTCTCCCTACCAGCAGCAGCAACCTCAGCAGCCAGCATCCTCGACACTCTCCCAGCAGGCTGCATACCCTCAGCCCCAGTCTCAGCAGTCACAGCAAACTGCCTATTCCCAGCAGCGCTTCCCTCCACCACAGGTAAGATGCCCCTGGCTCTTTCTCTTCTTTACATGTAACCACCAGTAGCTTGGGGATTGATATCATGAAAACTTTGCCACACAGATTGGTTCTCTAAAGTGCACTTAAAAGCCAATTAAATTCTGGATAAACATGCTAACTGGATTGATTGAACTAATAAAGGTATAACCTTCTTAACTGCATAAAACCTTTATCTTTCCTTACTGATGACGAAACAGGGCAATGGAAAGTTGCATAGAAAGATAAATTGAGGATAATGGGACTGATTTTTTTTTTTTTTTAACTAGCATTTAGAACTTGAGCATCCAACTAAGTTTGGTCTTCTTTTAAAACAATAACTTTGGGATGCTATACTGTACATTCATTCTAACTGCTATTCCATTCTGCTATTGCTCAAAATATTTTTAGACTCCTTCATATGAAATTGCCATCAGAGCTGACAGCACACTAGAATATTCTCAGATGTGGCAAATCCTTTATTTTTTTGAGGATGGATTTGATTTTGGGAAATAACTAAAATTTATTTGTAGCCATGTCTGAACAAGATAGGTGATGAAGCTGCCTTGGGTTTTATTCTTTAAAGAGCAGAAAGAGGAGAAATGATTGTGTGATGATAGGACCATTAAAAATGTTGTGCATTGATGGCATTGTTGGAAAACTATCTCATCCCAAGGTGATGACTTTGAAGGAAGTAGTAGTCATTTTAATGCAGAGGTTCAGGAGTTTTTTGTTGTTGTCATTTTTAAATTAAATGGTCTCATTCCTTGATAAATATAACATGTAGTTAGCCAGACTTTAGAATTTAACCCTAACAACAGCTCTCTCTGTGAGTGGCGATAAATGGTGAACAGTGCCATCGAAAAGAGTCTTATATCCACTGTTGACATTTTACTTGCGAGCCACACCTTGTATTTTCTGCCTTTGGATGACATTGTGTGCATTGGGCAGTCTCTCTCACCCAGTTTCCCCTGTATGAGAGTCCCATAGCCCTTTCATCATAAAGCAAGCTTGTTTGGTTTGTCAGTGCCAGGCTATAACACAGCTTTTGTTTTTCTTGTTTTAGGAGTTATCTCAAGATTCATTTGGGTCTCAGGCATCCTCAACCCCCTCAATGACCTCCAGTAAGGGAGGACAAGAAGATATGAACTTGAGTCTTCAGTCAAGACCCTCGAGCTTGCCTGTGAGTATGCCTGCCACCCTCTAAAAGATGATGTGGGGCAGAGAGAAAAGCAATGAAAACTGGTTTCTGGTTGGATGTTTTGGTGATATTAAGCTAAATGAACAATGAACTATTTCTTGATTATAGGTTCAAAATTCTGTGTAGGAATTTATGGACTGACCTTGTAGATTGTCTTTTTTTTACTCTCTGCCCAGGGAATAGGTTTATGATCTCTGTGTAGAGTTTTCTATTTTTAAATCTTGGCCTCTTAGGCATGGACCATATGAGAGACGAAAAGATGGAGATGTTTGAAGCACTGTCTGCTCTCCATTAAAGTTCAGAGAAGTCTCAATGGATGGTTTTTTTTTTGTGTGTGTGGGTGGGTGGGTTTTCTTTTTAACCTTACTTTTGAGGTCTTAATTTTTAGGTTTTTGTCTTAGCATTTAGCTAAGAGGTAGGATTTGGGATGCATTCAGCATAAATTGTCACATTGAACATAAGCAGAGTAAAAGCAGTTTTTCTGGTTTGTGTTTTGTGTGAATAAGTGTTTTTGTCTAGTAGGATGCTTGGTGCCCAAATGCTTGATTAATGTTTATGGAATGGACTGACTGTATCCTGAGAGAGGCAGTGTAGTCTGCTGATTAAGAGTTTGGGCTTTAGCCGAAACCGGTTTGGCTCAGTGGATAGAGCATCGGCCTGCAGACTCAAGGGTCCCAGGTTCGATTCCGGTCAAGGGCATGTACCTTGGTTGCGGGCACATCCCCAGTAGGGGGTGTGCAGGAGGCAGCTGATCGATGTTTCTCTCTCATCGATGTTTCTAACTCTCTATCCTTCTCCCTTCCTCTCTGTAAAAAACCAATAAAATATATTTAAAAAAAAAAAGAGTTTGGGCTTTAGAGCCAGAGTTCCTGGGTCTGTAGGTTGACTCTGCCACTAACTCTTTAGCCTTGGGCAAGTCACTTAACCTATCCATGCCTTAATTTTCACATCTGTAAAGTGAATCTAAAAATACCCACTTCATAGGGGGTGGTTATTAACATTAAAGAGGTTAACAGAGAGAGAGTGTTGGTACATTGTAGGCATCCATAAATGTTATTGTCATCATCCCAGAGGGCATGGGGGGACTGTGCTTGATATCTGAAAGGCAGTTTGCACCAACCGTTTAATAATAGGCTGGTTCTGGAAACACTTGTGCAAGTTGCTTAGGTTCTGAAAATTAATCTCAGAAATGAAATGGACTACTACTCCAAAATCTAGTAAGACGGTAGGTAGCAAACCCTCCATTACAATTCTGTTTCAGTTAAGAAATGGAAATTCAGCCACACATGCCCAGACAAGAGTCTTTTAAAATGTTGATTCAACTTGGAATTGAAGCCTATCTCTTCAGTTAGTCTGACTTGGGGGGAAATGGTTTCTGGATCTTTGAGGAATAGGTAGGAGGCAGGAACTCTCTTTATCATAAAGCCTTCCCTGGTTTCCCCTGAAGGTCTCTGAGCCATAACCTTAGTAGGATGAAGTCTGTGGAATCCCTCAGCACCTGTCATTCTGGCTTCTCAGGCCAAGATGAAGAGCCACTGTCAGATGGGACTTCTAAGACTTTCTCAGCTGAGGATTTGGGGGAAGAAGTATCTGAATAGGGCAATCCCTCTTTGTTCCTTTCTCATTAATGTCTGTTGCAATTCTTTTCTGCATCCTGAACTTTACTGGACTGTGCTTTTCAGCCTGATTTAGTCAGTCATGTATAACCACTCCCTCTTCATCTAAGGTCTGTGGCTAAATCTGGGTGAGGTACTATTGTAGCAAGAATCCAAATTGGTGGATTTCTGCCAGTGCTGTAAAGTTGCTCCTTACCCCATCAAAAAGTTTCTGCTTGCTTCTACTGATCTTTTAACAGAACTGTAGTTGGTACTTTTTTAGTCTTGAGAAGTCTAGCATATAATTATATTGCATGTCTTCTAAGGGTTGAGAACCCTGTACTATAGAGAACCCTGTACTATTGATTTGGCTTACTGAAGTGAAGGTGCTGGCAGCTTCTTGGGCCCAAGAGAGAGTTGTTCTTGGGCAGCCAATCACAAGGAGCATTCCCAAATCCATGCTTCTACTATAGATTCATCCAAATGGGTCATTTGCTCTGTGGTAGAAACTCCATGTGGGAGGTGAGCTGGCTGGGTTATTGGCATCTTGTTTGTTGAATTGCTTTTATCCCTCTGCTACTTGAACCAAGAAACAAAAGATGGTTTTTCTTTAAAATTTTGGTTTGATGCCAGATTTGCCTCACCAGGCTGGGAAACAGTCACATCTGAAGAAAGAAGTCGGGATTCCCTACAAAGGGCCCTCTCCTTTCTTAAGCAGCTGTGTTAAGGGATTCTGAAGGTTTACCAGTTTCAGGCAGCCCCTCCACTTTCCACATCACCCTCTTCATTTACCTTACCACTTAGCCCTAAAGGCAATAGAGTTAAAGCCTCAGTATGGTTTCTGATCCTGATTATTACAAAAATTAGATTTTGAGTTTTTGCTCAGCTATTAATGCCAAACCATTTAGCCGCTATTCGTCTGATTATGTTAGCTCTCTATTTAAAATCTCTCAATTACTTTTCGTTAATCATAGAATAAAATCCCACATCCTTAATATTACCTAGGCTGTTTGTCTGTCGTGTGTCCACCCCCCATCCCTCACTCCTCCGGCTGTCCCACTTTCCAATTCAGTAGGCCCGGTGTGTGGCCTGAGAAATTGCATTTTTAACATTCTTCAGTGGTACTGATGCTGCTTGTCCAGGGATGGCGTTTTGAGAAGCTTTACTTTGTCTTTTTTTTTACCTTGCTCTCAGCTTTCTCTCCATTTTTATAAGGCCCTATGCTTTTTTCTGCTTCCAGACCTTTTTTTTTGCTTAATACACTTCTCCCTTTAACTCCTCCAGTTCATATTTCAGACTGCATCTTCAAGATCATTTCCTCAGAAAGCTTCTTCCTAATCAAGCTTCAAAGCTTAGATTAAATAACTTCTATGATGCCCTCACTAAAAAGGCAGGCAGTTTTAATTTTTTAAAAATCTGAAATATTTAAGACATAAGAAAGTGTTAAGAGTAATTCAGTGCCTGAGTACTCATCTATAGAAACTAAAACTTGTTGACATAGGTAAAAGCACCTTATACAGCCCTCTGGAATCACTTCCACATCCTTGTACACAGAGAAGCACCATCTTGTATATTGAAGTTTCTTTGCTCCATGATGCCCAGGGTATTTTGCTGATACCTCTACTTACTTGGGTCTTGCTCACTAGATGGTAAGCTCCTGAAAGGCAGAAACTGTATTATTGACCTCTGTGCCCCCAACACCTATCATGTGACTCCCAAGACTGGTGGTTCTCTGTCTTGGCTGCATGTTAGAATTACCTTGGGAGTGAGTGATTTTTAAAATCACTGGCCAGGGTTCACAGAGTTCTGATTTGTTTGATTTGGGGTTTGGCTTGTGCTTTAGTATGGTTAGAAGCTGTATTGGGTGATTCTGATTTGCAGCCCTGGTAGAGATCCACTAGTTTAAACTGTCAGGTTTCTTTGCTGTAATATACTCTTAGCACCCATGCTTCTTGTCAGTGCTTATCTCAATATTAATTTCAATAACTTACTTAATGCAAATTCAGTCAGGGCCTGACTTGCTGTGTCTTGCTCATTGCCATCATAGTACCTGGCATATAGTAGGCTCCAACTCATTGAACGAAGGAACCTGAGCAATATCCATTATGTTTTGTTCATCCAGAAAATGTATGTCTGACAGGGGACATCTTGACCGTATTATCAGATTACTAGGGGTCCTGTGCACAACTTTGTGCACCTTGAAAGGAACAGTGGGCCGTGAGACTGCTCTGGGCACAGGGGTGGGTCTCTGCCCATCCTCCGAGCACCAGCCCGGCCCCTCCTGCCATGGCCCCTGGTCCCCTGTCTGCTGGCAGCCCGGCTCCCTCTGCTGCCGCTCCCACACACTGACAGTGCCAGCCCCGCTCGCACCCACTGACAGTGTGGAGTGATTGAGGCCGGCGCCAGCAGCGGGTACAAGCGGTGTCTCTGGCACCAGCGGTGGGTTGAGTGGGGCTGTTGCTGGCAGCGGGTGTGAACAGCGGCTGCCAGCCCCGATTGCTCCTCAGGAGCAGGGGGAGGTGGAGAAGCCCTGAGGGGTGATCAGGGCTGGCAGCCGCCACTTACACCCACTGATGGTGCTGAGTGATTGAGGCCGGTGCTGGGCGCCAGCAGCAGCTGCAAGCACCAGGCAGGACTGCAGCGCGTGGGAGCAAAGAATTTTCAGTA
The DNA here is from genome assembly GCF_027574615.1 of Eptesicus fuscus. Lineage (NCBI taxonomy): Eukaryota > Metazoa > Chordata > Mammalia > Chiroptera > Vespertilionidae > Eptesicus > Eptesicus fuscus. The sequence goes on from NC_072481.1 coordinate 16,267,090, forward strand.
ACCACCAGAGGCTCACCCCAATGACAGCAACCGACGCCCCATCTTGGTCAGGCGACCCCGCTCACCTGCTCCACCATCCCACCATGGCTGACGCCCGCCATGTTCCGCACTCTGCCGTCTGCTGCTGACGCCTGCCATGTTCTGCGCATGCCCCCTGGTGGTCAGCGCATGCCATAGTGACCAGTTGTTTGGTTGTTTTGCCATTCGTTCTATTTGCATATTAGGGTTTTATATATATAGATTGTTTTCACTGCGAGGGCAAGGCAGGTATCACAGAATGCTATGTGATGGCCCAAACTCTATTTTAGAGAATTGGTTAATTTATTTGTGATTCCTGACAGTGGCTTAGGAAGAATTTGGGGTTAGGGTTTGTCATTCATCTTCTAAAATAGCTACCACTTCACCTTATGTTAAAGGGATGGATGAGCAAATATTCAGGTGTTTCATTAAGTCTTTAATTTTCTTTATTTTGGGGAAAACCTTTAAGGGACTCTGAAAATTGGTATCTGACTTTTGATTATAGTCATTTTTTTAGGATGACTTACATCTTTAAAAGTTTCTATTTTAGTGATTCATCCAAGTGTATGTGGCTTCCCTAGAGTAATGAATGCTTCCCAAATTTTTCTTACTGAGGCACATTTGTAAATTTACATTTTAGTCTTGAAAGTTTACTTGGGATAGGGTTTCCATTTAGTGGTGGAAAATGGATATAGGATTGAAAGCCCTGATCTGGGAAGGTTAAGCTAGATTAGTGCTTCTCAAACTTGGGGATAAATTAAAACACAGATTACTGACCTCTACCAGAAAGATTCTGACTCAGAAGGTGTGGCATGGGATCCAAATATTGGCATTTCTAGCAAGCTCCAGGTGGTGCTGACGTTGCCCATGCCATAGCTGAACAATGAGCTAGGTAGTCCTTTGAAAGGACTTAAAAAATTACTAGACTAGGAAGCCAGTATAGAAATAGTGGTGACTTACAGTATAGTTTTACTCATGATGATCTAGAAATAAGACTGTCCCTTGACAATAGTGGTAGAAAAGAGACTTGGGAGAGAGAGGCTACCTGCAGCTGTGGCCTCTATGCAGTTTATCCGAGGGTTAGGACAGCCCTTGCACTGCTAGCACTCCACTCTAGCCCCCATCACTATATCCCTTCCATAAACTGGTCACCAAATCCTAGTTTACCTCAGAAATGGTTTTTCCCCACTGTCCTCCCCCACTGCCTTTTTTTAGGCCTCCGTTATCCCTCTCCTGGTATCTTGCCACAGCCTCCTGATGGTTAATTTTCTTTTCCTTCCAAGTCAGTCCTCAACATAATTACCAGAATGATCACCTTAAAAAATCAAACCTGGAAAGTAACATTACTGCTTTAAAACCTCTGACTACACGTTGCCTATAGTTTTAAGCCCAAGTGTGACATACAAGTTCCTTTGTAATCTGGAGGATGAGGAACTTTTTATTATATATATTTTTTTTATTTTTAAGTAGGTAAGTTTCCTTTCCTTGGAGTAAAACCTGGTGTACTGTTTGCTGTGGGTGTTATATTGAAGGCAGGTAGGCAATAGACATGGGTTGAACTTCAATGACTTCTGAGGTAAACTGAACTCTTAAATCTGTACTTGTGAATGTGACATGGTTGCTACCCTTAAGAATCCTCCTCTGAATATAGTAGGCATTTAATAAATTTTGAATTAGCCATTTGAAAAATAAAAATAAAAAGAATCCTCCTCTGTTTCATTAGTGAGATAATTAAAGAATATGTGCCCGAATGTTTTAGTGAGTGCTATCAGAGTTTGGTGAAGTCAGTAATTTATTTATGTCTAAATAGTTGAGGGAAGACATCAGTGGCAGAAGTTTAGAATGAGGGAGATATGGATGTATTTAGGTGGTTGGAAAGGAAAAGTACAGCCTGAGCAGACGCCTGGTGGGGGTGGGGTGCAGTACAGATGACATTTGAGAGGCTGGTCAGAATCAGGCTTCTTGGGGAGGGCGTTATAGGCAGTAAAGCTAGATCACAGGGGTTGGGGCCCTGCTGAGCTAGTAAATAAGGCATTTAGATCTGATCTTACAGGCCTGGTGATATGTAATTAGGGCAATAACATAATAAAACTAATGTTTTACAAAAATGATCCATTGGTGTATTGTTTAAAAGGGGAAGAGTCTGGAAAGGGGATCAATTGAAATATTTCTGGCAAGGAGTGTGGAGTTGTGTGTGTGTGTGTGTGTGTGTGTCTCTTCCTCTCTCTCTCTCTCTCTCTCTCTCTCTCATTTGCATAGCTACCTAGTCCCAGTTGTGAGATGTAGCAGGAAAGAATCTATAGAACTGAGAATAAGTAGAATCTTTTGGGTGAAAAATGTAATTAGCTTGATTGACTAGGAGAGGTGAGGTGGGGAGAAAGAGAAATCTCATTGACAAGAATAGAAAGGTTAATAGGAAAGCTCATTTTTTAGGATAAGTTAAGTTCCCTATAGTGAGATGTATTAAAAACAAATGCTTAGTGACTATTTGGAGATAGGAAACTGAAACTTGATAAAAGCTGAGTCTGAATAGAGTTTGAGAATTGTCTGTGTAGTGGTTAATAGTTAAACCATGGAATGAAGTAGGCCTTCCAGTCCATGAAGTCTGAAGAGAGGAGCCAGATAGAGGCCTAGACCAGTGGTCGGCAAACTGCGGCTCGTGAGCCGCGGTTTGCTGCTCTGTTGACTAATGAGTTTGCTGACCACTGTCATATACTACCCTTTACCTCTTTGCACACAATATGCCACAATTGCCTAATCCTCACAGCTTCCAACTACACGGTAACATTTAGTCTACCAGTGGTTGGCAAACTCATTAGTCAACAGAGCGGCAAACCGCGGCTCGTGAGCCGCAGTTTGCTGACCACTGGCCTAGACAATGTCTCTGGTCATTGTGTAGAAGCACCCAACATATAGCTGGAGAGATTGGAGGAGGACCAGGATTGTATCATATTTCTGAAAGCCAAGGGAGGAAGGAAGATGATTCACACCAAATTTATATTTCAAGGAGTATAAAGTTGGACTTGTCATAAAGAGGTTATTGGGATCCATTTTAGGTAGGGAGAGGACCTGGTTTCTGAGGACTGGAGGAAAGGAGCAAGGGAAAGGTGTCAAGGTAAAGAGCACTCTTGAAAGTCATTGAAGGAGAAGTCATTTCAAATGCCTCAGCTACATCTCAAGGCCATGTGTATAAGGCAGGGTGAAGATTGGCAGAATATTAGGAGAGTGTAAATGTGCACATCTTTTGGGAGTCATGAGAGAAAGGAATCAAGGGCACTCACTAAGTGATTGAAAAAATCCTAGAGGCTGCTGTTGAATATCTAAATCGTACTTGTTTCCTGTGGTCAGGCAGGTGTGGAGGTTATTGATGGCAGGAGTGAGGTAGAAAACAGGATTAGGATTTTTAATGTCTGTTAAATTATCTATATTCTTTTATTTGGGTTTCCAAGCCCTTCTTTAGATTCCACTTAACAACATAACAGCTATTACCATTCGTATTTTACTACTGTGATGCTCTCAGGCTCTGAGAGTTTGGGTTACGAGAAAGAGGAAATGTAGGGAACTGTTGTTCTGTAGAATCCGAATCTTAGAGGGGAGGAGTAAGGCCCGGAAAGGAGCTACAGCCTATTCCAATCCTAGAAGGGCAGGAATTGAAATGTACTGAGTAATCACTCCTGTTTTACATCATAAGAAACTAAGGGTCAGACCTAGGACTTAAATCCAGCTCTCTCTATATTTCAGATGAAATACTTTCTGTAGCATCCCACCCAGCAGAGGAAAGAGATGGACAATCGGATTCTCTCTCGTTTAGCCAAAAGCTTCAACCCCTTTGCCATTTAACCTTTACTAGACTTGTCCTAACCTAAAATAAAGAGTGTAAATGGATTTCCATCTCACTTTTGTTTCCCCAGGCCTTGTGATGGAGGCACAGATGAGTTGTAAAAAGGGCAGCTGAGGGACAGGAAGGGGTAAGAAAGGGAAGATGGGCAAATCCATCGGGTAGGCCTGCTGGAGGAACTAGCCAACTGGGGAATCACCTCAAACAGTGGAAAGTTGACTAGAGTTTGGTTCTTTGGCTTCCCTGTGTTGGATGGGGCAAGCCCTGTTCTGTGCCTTTCTTCTTAGAACACAGTGTCCGGCTTAACGCTAACTTAATTGGTTATATTCTCATTACTAAAAACTGTGGTTCATTAGCTAGCAGCATAGACATCACCTGTAAATGCAGACCCTTGGGCCTCGTCCAAGCTTTATAGAATCCCAATACTGTTAACAAAATCCCCAGGCAATTTATTTGTCTAATGGTTTAGAAGCAAGGAGTTCTATTCTGAGAGCTGAGAGTAAAGTTTTCAAATATGGGGACTTGGGAATAAATTTTGCTGTGCCTGGTAAAATTTAAAAAGTCTCAGTGTGGTGGGTGAGAGTGGGAGACCACAACTAATGGTTTTATGGGTGCTTTGGGGGCCCTTGCACCCCATGTCTATAGTCCAGACCCTATTGTTTGACCATTCACAGCTCCCAGCATACCTCTACAGCCTCATCTCTGGCTACTCAGGTATACCTTAAGCTCCTTATAACTCCTGGTCCTTCCATCCTTCCTGCCATTTTCCTTTTATTTAAGATGTCGTGTGCACCCCCACCCTCCCCACTTCTCTTTTGTTAATGCTCAGCAAATCTATGTTGGCTTCAAAACCTAGCTAAAATACCCTTCCTTGGGAATTCTTTCCCATTTTCTTTAAGCATTTTCTTCATGTTCACAAAGATTATGTTGGTACCTCTGCTTGAAGACTTAGGTCTATATCTGACCTCCTGAATCAGGCAGATATTCAGTAATAAACCTTTGTTGTTGTTGTTTTAATATATTTTTATTGATTTCAGAGAGGAAGGGAGAATGAGAGAGAGATAGAAACATCACTGATGAGAGAGAATCATTGATTGGCTGCCTTCTGCATGTCCCCCTACTAGATATGTAACCCGCAACCCGGGTTTGTTCCCTAACGGGGTATTGATCCATACCTCCTGGTTCATAGGTTGATGCTCAACCACTGAACCACACCAGACGGGCAACCTTTGTTGAATAGCCCCTAGGTTCTTGCTACCTACCTGAGCTTGAGAGCCAGTTTTTGTCATCTGGGTTTATTGCGGGGTTGAGGGTTGAAAGAAATCTTCTAAAAGCTTAGAAAATTGGAATGTTTGAAGGATTTTAATTTTATATTGTTTGTGTTCCCTTTTGTCACTTATCATGGTAAAAGAAGGCAGGGCCAATGGTTTTTGCCAGCTTATTTTCAAAGGGGTAACAGAAATACCACTAGTAATTTTGGTACCCAGAAGAGCTAGGCTGTTCTGTTTTCTTAATATCTGACCGTGTATCTGTACTTATTCCCCTTGAATTATAGCCCAGGTATTCTCACAAAGTCTGAAAAAGGAAATCCCTACCTACCCTGTCATATCTGCCCAGAATGTTCAAAGCAGCGTGTACCCTGTGCAAGTAGCTGTCCCTTCTCTAGAAAGCTAGTTCTCTGGCAGGGCTAGCCAATCCAATTCTCTATCTTAGTCACGCTGCTCCAGCCCTGATACTGCTAGTGCCTGCTTGAACCTGTGCTGCTTGCCGCAGATTTCTGTATACTCGTTCCTGGGCCCATTTCCTGTTTCTATTCTGGTCACTGGTGGCTCAGCTCAGCTTCCTGCTTGTGTGTCTCACATAGATTCCTCTTGCTGGAACCATTTGTTTTCTTTAGAACAACTTCAGCCTGAATACTAACTGCACCTTACCTCTAGTATGATGGCTCCTGAGGTCAGTTACCTACTGAGGACTGGTGAGAAGTTACACACACAACCCATCCCCCACCAAGCATACCACTTGGATTTGACATGGTTTTTTAGTTTGTCTCAGTACTGCTACAGGGAGCTGGTGGTTGCCAGAAATTTATATAAGAAGATAAACTGGGACCTTGTGTAGGCCAACCTTGTCTTTACTCATTAGGGCTCTTAGGAAGGTGTGCCCTGATTCTTTTGCACCTGGAACTAATAAACATATTTCCTGCTGCTGAGGAAGACACTTGGTACCCTTTCCAGCCCAAGCCTCCCTAAGAGCCCAGAGAATACTTACTTTGGGTTGGGCAGGTAATACCATCCTCAGCAGAGTAGAGTAAAAGCATTATAGAGAATATAGGGATGAAAAGGAACGCATGTGCTGACTCAATCTTCGTCTTATGTGAGCAATTCAATCCTCCCAGAGCGTGGAGTAGAGGGATAAGGTGCAGGGAGGTTGTATAAAGGAAGACGTGAAGGTGGATGTCCTGAACAAACGTATTTTAAAGTTCTAAGGCTCCTCCATCTTGCCTATTTTCCCCAAAAGGTGCTAACTTAGCAGAAAATAAGTTTGTGAATAATTCTGCTCTCTCCACAACTTCTCAAATTATCATTTGGTAATTCTGTGTCACATACAGTGGTTTCTACTCTGAACCCTAGGCCTGGGTTTGTTTAATAGGCATTTAATATTGGGAGTTGGTCTTACAAAATTGTTAGAAAGGAGCAACCTCTAGGCTTGTCCTTCAGGAACAGAACTAAACCTAGATTTGACCCACTGAGGGAACTCCTGTTTGTGAGCCACTATCAGATTGATTGCTCTAAATCTGCTATCCGGGGATCAGTAAGCTAGAATCAAGAAGTATCAGCAGTTGCTGCCACCAGAACCAACACCCAGTTACCTGGAAGATGAAATGGAAATGCTCCAGCAGAAACAAGTGAAGGAGACAGAAACATGGTCTCTGCCATACTTTAATCTACGGTAATCTTGAATCTGTTTCTAATTAGTAGAGCCTGAATTGTGTCAGAAACTCATCTGCAAGGATTCTGGGATATGTAGTTTTCAGCTTTTTAAGCCTCTACAATTATGAAAAGAATAGAACAAGGGCAGCATGAGTTAGTCCACAGAATATTTACCACACTAATGCAAACACCACCACTCCTTCTTACCCCCACCTTACATATGAGGGAGGAGTAAAGGACCTGCCCAAGGCCAATTCAGTAAAGGAGAATATTGGGTACCCTGACTTTCAGTCCAGTGCTGTTACTATTAGGACCAATTCCCATAAAGGACCAGCAAAAAGCTCCGTTAAGAGAAGGAAGAATGCTATATTCAGAAAACCAGACTTTGTCTTACATGTTCTCTTCTCTTTGGAGAGAGGGACAAGGAGATATGGAGAGATGTGGGGTTGAGATTTCTTGGCAAAAGTAGTGATACTATAGTTTCTGGATTTGGGTCTACTCTCCAGGAAGATGTAGGAAGCATTTACTCTGGAAGGAAGAAACCCCCAAAACTAGAATTTCCTGAAATTCCTGAGTCAACATATGGATTAACTCAGTTGCCTTGGTGACAGTGGCTTGCTTCCACCCATCCCCCTTTCCTTCCTATTGGTGCTGTCTACAAAGCTGCCATTGTTCTTCTCCAAAAAGACCAACCAAAATCAGAAAGCCAGTCTAACAGATGTGTGAATGCTAAGCTGTTTCTTATCCTGGGGTTGGTGGGGGGGGGGGGGGGGGGTGGATCTTGAGCTTTTTGAACAAGATATAAACCAAGACACCCCTCCTCCTGCCCCCTATAAATACTATTCTTATAGAAACCACTAGGGCTCCTCTACACCAGAATAAAAATTTGTTCCTCTAAACTTGGTCCAGATGGGAGGACCCTTAGGCGTGGAACTATGTTAACATACCTGATAAATCAAGCATAGAATTAACTGTTATCTTTTTCCCATGTTTCTAACATATTTGGTGTTCTGTCTGAAAGCTGGATCTAGTTTTGTCCCTTTTGGAGGCCAGTGCTTGATCTTTTACTTTATTCACTTCCATGGCCTGAACCTGTTCCATCCTCCCCACCTGGTGTCGGCATGGAATTGGCTTGTATTATGACATAATCACTGATTGCCACGCAGCAGAACTCACCTCCAAGCTGCTAGTTCACTTCCTTCCCATTTGATCTTTCCCAAGGAAGCTATAAGAAGCCATGCCTTGTTGAAGGTGGGAACTAGGGGTTGAAGGCGCAAGCTCAGAGTCAGCAAACCTGTCCGTTAAGGCCAGCTTTGATGTGGGAGGAATATTGAGTATTGTTTACTGAGATAAGTGAAGGCAATTTCCTGACATTTGGGGGAAGGTAAGAGAAACCAAGTTCCAAATAAAAGGGATCAGTGTTCAGATGAACTGTTATCAAGAATATTCATATCCCCTTGCCCCTCCATTTTCTACTTTTAGAACTTGACTGTGTCTCTCCCTATGTTCAGTATTGTTCTCTTTGGTTTTAATGGCCTTTAAGGTCAATGGCTATCTTTTCTGATTTAAGATCCATTCCTCACAGGTCTGTTTGTTCCACTCCCTCCCCCCAAATATTTAGATTTTTATCTAGACCAGTAGGCATATGGTAAAAAAAAGACCACTGGCAAATATAAATTTAGGGCTTTATTTTTTTATTTATTATTTATTTTTGTTAATCCTCACCCGAGGATATTTTTCCATTGGTATTTTTAGAGAGAGTGGAAGGGAGGGGAAAAGATAGAGAAACATTGTGAGAGAGTCACATCCATTGGTTGCCTCCCACACATGCCCTGATCGGGGCCAGGGATTGAGCCTGCAACCCAGGTCTGTGCCCTTGTCTGGAATTGAACTTGGGACCCTTAAGTCTGCAAGCCAATGCTCTATCCACTGAGCCAAACTGGCTAGGCCTATTTTTAAATTTTATTTATTGATTTTAGAGAGAGAAGCATCAATTTGTTGTTCCACTTATTTATGCATTCATTGGTTGGTTCTTGTATGTACCCTGACTGGGAATCAATCCCGAAACCTTGGCGTATCAGGACAGTGCTCTAAGCAACTGAGCTACTGGGTCAGGGCTAAAAATTAGGGCTTTAAATACCAAACCAAGGAGGCCATACAGCCCCCTAGACCTTGATCTAAGCCATGTTGAGTACAGTGCCAACTTTGTCTTCCTCAAGTTGTACACATTTTTACATCTTTGCTTGCTTCTGGTTGCTATAATTTTGAGGTGCAGCCAGGTGAAGTAAAAGCCTAAGGCAATACCCCCTCCCCCTTATACTTCCCATACCTAGAATTCTGCTGTGTGTGTGGGTTCTCCTTTTTTCTCCCCTTTTTCCTGCCCTCCTTGCTCAAGTTCTAGGATTCAAGCTGATGGTGAAACAAGGTCGATGTGGTTGGCCTTCCTAAAGGGAAATGCTTGGCTTGGAGAAAGTAGGAAGTTCTTCTTTACCATGCTCATTTCTTGCTGTGATTAGAACAGCCCAATTCCATTAATATGCACTGTTCTTGACTGCTCTAACTCAGGCCATCTCTGACCCAGTTTCATTTTTTTCATATCTGGAATGAAGAGTCTGTTAGCTAGTGACCCTTGAAACACTACATTTTTGGCCAAATCTCGTGTGCAAATGAGAAGCCTTTGCAGAATGAGAAGTGTGTGTTGGAAGGCTGATTAGGTTGTTAACATGGTATTATGCAGGCCTGGTGGGGACTGACAAATTGGAAAGCAAGGTTTCAACTGATTAGTGCCCTGTGGGAGTTCTAGGATTTTTTAATTTTTTTTTTAAGTTGGGAATCTGGATTATTTAGTTATTCTTTTATTTTTAGAGAAAGAGAAAGAAACATTGATTTATGGTTTCACTTATTTATGCATTCATTGGTTGACTCTTATATGTGCCTTGATTGGGGGGTCGAACCCACAACCTTGTCGTATTGGGATGACACTAACCAACTGAGCTACCTGGCTAAGGCTTGATTTTTTAATGCAAAATCTTGGAATTATTTAAAGGGTCTTGTAGGAATGTTGGGCAAGGGGTTAAAATGTTCTCTAGGGCCTGTGGACCTATCCCTGCAGCTTCTTGCAGACTACCCATGTAGCTTTGGCTTCTTTGGAGCTGGTGCTTAGAATTTCTCTGTGGGTAGCACCATCTATCCATGGCCAGTTCTCATTGTTTGGTGTTTGTTTTATTGGTTTGGGGAGGGAGAAGTGCAGGGGAGATGTTGAGCAGAAAGAAGCACTCAATGTGATTAAACCTGTAGCAGAGCAGATCTGTGGTAGCAGAATATCGACCCCTGGAAAATCAATGGCTGCTGCAGTGGCCAAGCTGCTGTTTGCAGGGGCTCCCACCACAGGAATGCAGGCAACACAACAGTCTTTCTTCCCCTTTTACACCTCAGCAACACCCTCAGCCTCCAAGAGTTAGACCCACCTCTTAAGATTTTGCTGTGGTGGATTAGAACAGTAGGTTCTTGTATTTTTTGTACTTAGATTGAAATTGTTCCAGTGACACAGCTCTGCCTCCTAACAGCCTCCTTTCCATATGGTTCTTCCCTGCACTGCAATTTTATCAAAGAGCGCTTACCCAAGTGGCCAAGGCCCATTCAGGGTTGTACTTGACAGTTTTAGACAGCATTTGGTTCCCTTGATGCTACCTAAGAGTGCCTTCCTGAATATGGAGGTCCATAGTTCAGGTACAGGGTTAAGGTGGGGGAAGGATGATTAAAGGAAAGAGAGAGGACTAATTGAAATTGGGTCTAAAGAAGTAGATTCTAGGTTCAGCAACGTTTATCGGGCTTTTTGTCTTTTGTGTGCCTGACATTTTTCTGGTCAATAACAGGAGAATAGCCCTGGCTGGTTTTGCTCAGTGGATAGAGCATCAGCCTGAGGACCGAAGGGTCCCAGGTTCAATTCTGGTCAAGGGCACATGCCTGGGTTGCAGGCTTGGTCCAACATGCAGGAGGCAGCCAATCAATGATTCCCTCTCAACATTGATGTTTCTATCTCTCTCTTCCTCTCCCATTCTTTCTGAAATCACTAAAAATATATTTTAAAAAATAATAATAACAGGAGAATATAGCCTGGTCCTGCTTTGGTGCCACAGGCTAGTGGGAGAAAGGGCAAATTCAGCACAGTGCTGTTAGTCCTGTTGCATGAGGTCCAGAGGAGCCTTGAAGGGACTCTGGGTCCTGTGGGGTGAGGGGTAAGGGAAATTGTACTATGACTATGGAGGCTTTGTCCCCCACAAAGCTGTTCTCGTCTTTGAAGTTTCCAAGGCAAAAAACGATTTTATTTTTTATTATACTTTATCTTTATTGTTGAAAATATTACAGATGCCCCTTTTTTGCCCCCATTAACTCCCCTCCCCTCCTCCCCACCCACCGCAAAAAAAACCCCAAAAACGATTTAGTCTATAGTTGCTGTACCTAATGTGCGAGTTCAAGCAATTGTTTTTCCCACTAATTTATCCTCTGGGTGGGTAATGGATCACCCTACCATGTTAGAGGACAGTTCTGTTGCCCATTGTTGGAGCATGGCTATGGGCAGGGGATTAAAGTATGCTTGGCTTTTGCCCCCACAGAGGAGCTTCCCATCTTGTAGTTTGGGGAATAGGGTCCCTAAAAAGGCCCAATTGTCCTCCAGTTTGGAAGGGTGGCTGCAGGGCTGTGTGAGGAGGAAAGGGTGAGGTTTTGAAATTGCCTGAGATGAGGCCACCTGGAGGCCAGGGATGTTTGACTTTTCTCTTTGGGTCACATCCTTGTGCTTGACAATATTCAGTATGAAAACCAGTAGATACCTACCTTCATGGGACTTAACTTCTTGCTTGTCTCCTTAGATTCTAAGCCATTCTCTCCTCTCTTCCCCCTGGTACATTAAGTACCCTTCTAAAGACCCAGAGGTGAAAAAAAAATATTATAACCTTTAGGGTAAAAAAAGGTAGGTTTAACTTAAGAGAGTTAAGGTGAAACAGCTGATTTGAAGTAAACTATGAAAGTAGGTTTAGAAAGCAAGAGTGGTTTATAGGAAGAGTGGCTAAGAGGGGAACATTGTAGCATTGTTTTAGTCTTTCCTTCTACAGAAGATCTAAGTGAGGCCGGCTAATCACCCAGCATTTTGGAGAAGAGTTGTTGCCTGACCCTGTTTGGAACATGGAGCCTTTGATAGTGGCCAGCTTCCACCTTATGATGGAAAGAGTGCAGGCTTTGGAATCAGGAATATGGGTTTGAACCCCAATTCTTATGTTTAATAGTTCTCTGTTCTTGGGCAAGTCATTTAACTTCTGAGCTTCCTGCTGCTTTGTTAAAATAGGTTTGATACCTATATCAGAAGATGATTGTGAGAACAAAATGTGAGTAAATCACATATACCTTAGGGTTGAACACATTATAGTCACATACTTATGTCAGTTCTGTCTCCCTTTGAGAGGGAAACACAAAGGGACTTGCTTTCTTCCTCTTTTCAATATTCTTTGAATTCGGAGATTTGGTCTCCCAGAGCTTTACTTATGCATTCTGATGAGTATATAAAGGGGATTTTCTCCTAGAAGAGGACCCCTAAAAAACATTCTGAAGACAAGGAGAGTCTGACCTTTTATCTGTTGTGCCATCCTCACCAGGCAGCTGGAAGGTACCAGGAAGAAATGATCCATCATCCCCAGAACAATAAGGGGTTTTGGAAACTTAGGGGAAGGGGTTAGGAGTTCTCTGAGCCTTTCCTGGAACAATTTCTGCTATTCTGAACACTGAATGTAGTTGAGGCAGGAGATGATACTTGATCCTAAGCTAAAAGGGATGGTGTCAGCCTGTCACCCTTTGCATCTTTTCTTCCCCCTTCCTTACCACCTGCTTGGCCCTGATGTGGAAGTACTGCCACTAGCAAGAGGCAGCCTTTTCTGGTGTGTTGATTTGTTCTTAGCATTTCAGCCAGCACCAGCCAATCTGCTTTCTAGGCAGGGATGGCAGTTAATCTGTTGGAACAACAGGGCAGCAGTTCTATACTCTGGAACCCCTACCAGTCTAGGATGGGTCAGATATCCCTTCCTTCCATTTAGCAAAGACTGAGGGGGAAAAAACAACGGAGAACCTATGACTGGAACTTTATTGTACTGAAAATTTTTATAAGTGTTTGATAGAAAGGTAGCATCTTCTCCTCCTTACCCTTGGCAATATCTTAAGGAAGGCTTTATGGAAAAACCAGTCTTCCTAAAACGTATGTGCCTTAAGTAATTCCTATGTAGTTAAATGTGTTTTGTTTTAAAATTTGTTAAAGCTGTTGCCTCCTTTCCTACCACCTGCCTTTTTTCAAGGGTTAGATTTTCCAGCCTTTTCTGTGTTCTTCAGGATTTCCTCCCATTCTCCAGCGTGGGAGCAGCCTCCTGTCAGGCTAGGAAAATAATTGACAAATTGCTAGTACAGACTTGGTCACTTCAAGCTATGCATTTGGACTTTTTTCATTCAAGGATTGTCATTTACATGAGTATGGTTGAGTTGCAAGGTTCCCATCACACAAAGTTACTATACGTATGTGTGTAGGATTTACCTGGCTCTCTTGGTGGATGGTTTCCCTGCCAGTAGTTAGCACAACTTGGCAAAAGCTCTTCACAGCTGAAAGAATACAAGAACCTCATGTATCGGTTAACAAAAGCTCCATTTCTCAAAGATTCAGCCACATTTATGAGAGAAACCTGAATCTGATTATTGTCATGACCCTGTTATTTAGATTTGCCTGTTGACGTTATTTAATTTGCCCAGCAAAGAACTGATATCCTCATGAGGCTCTGTTGGAGATTGTTTAAACCCCCCTCATCTAACCCTGAGATGGTATCTTCCTGCTTGATAATGTTCTTCATCAGGCAGCCAATTCATGTTAGAACTTGCAGCCCTTCCTATGAGAGTACTAGCAAACCCCCCCTTACACACACACACACACACACACACACACACACACACACACTGAGGTATGGACTGTGTAATTTTGGGCATGGTTTTGTTGTGGTGTGAAGAGAAGGTGTTAGCTGCTGAGTTCTGTTTGTCAGCAGAGCCTAACAAACCCATGCTGGCACTCGCTGGGACTGGGCAACCAATCACAGCTGGAACAGTTATCGTCATGGAGTCCCTATGGGCTTTCTCTATCAGGTCACATCCCAAAATAACATTGGGCAGTGTTTCAAGTGAAGAAACGAAGGCTTTCAGGGCTGGAGCCAGCCTGGAGTGTGAGATTCTGTGTGAAATAGTTGGACCTGCTCCAGTGTTTTTGATCTGCATGGTAGATGAGCAATAAAATTCATGAAACACTTTGGAAACACATGAGAAAATTCTCCCTGGCCCTGCTGCTTCCTTGGAACTGGCAGGGCACTGAGTGGGCTGATCTCACCTCCCATCTCTTAGCAGGATTGTTCTTGGAGGAGACAAAATCTAGGAAAACCTCTTTCCATTTAAGAGGCAGAGCTGTAATTCTTACAGCGGTCCTCCTAGAAAGTATTTGTTAGGTGAGCCCTTTTGGGAAGACTAAGAACCTGAGTCCTGAAATTCTAAAGGCAGCCCCCACTATGGAGAATTGGGGCTGGGATTGATTGAACTTTGTCTGTGATAAGTATGTTGTGGAAAGCCCGACAAGTTAAGCACATCAAGGTCTGACTCAACAGCCATATATCCGGCTTTTTGTGGAACAAAAGACTTGAAAAACTGGCTTTTTGTAGGGTAGAAAGCAGAGGTGTGTCCTGTGCAGTAAAAGGACATGGAGTTCAGAGCAGTTTCTGTTCATGTAGATAGAGGGGGGAGACTTCTTTTGGAGTCTGCGCTTACAACTCCCTCTCATTTCCCAATAAAAACATTTACTTGTGATTAGCCACCAGGACTGAAGGTATGTCTTACATCTTACACTTGCTTGTGTGTTGTCATATCTCTCATTCCAAGGTATAGCATATTTCATATGATCCTGACCATAATGCCAGTGGTGTTTCATGCATAAGCCCCAGTGGTGTCACAAACTCAGATTTATCTAGTCCCCTCATTATATAATTGAGGGAAACCAAAGCCTGGTTTTTTTGCCAGCTTACCCAAGGTCACAACTGATAAGTACCAAGAGTTGGGCCTTAGTCTCCTAACTCAAGGGTGTGGTACTTTTTCCTCGGCTCATATAATACCAGCTTAATGGAGAGCTCTGGGGTTCAGCAGACCTGGAATCAAAACCTAGTTTCTGCCATTTGCTTGCTGGATGACTTGGGCATGTAACCCCATCTCTCTGAGCATCAGCTTGCTCATCTTCATCATGTTAGTGGTAGAAGTACCTATTTCTAAGAATTAACTCCGTAAGGTACCTGGCACGTTGCAGATGCTCAAATGGTAGTTATTATTTATATTAATGTAAATGGTCTGCCCTTCCTGTGCTATATTTTGGTTCTTAATTTATTTTTTTTAATCACCTACTCATGCTGACCAGTTGCCAACTGATGAAAATGACAGTTTGAGAGACTGGCCTCAAATCAACCAAATCTGAGAATAGGAATATTAATGCTGCTGCTTTCCATACTATTGTTTATGCCTATGTACCCCAGACCACGTGGGGCTGCTGTTGACAGTGGTTTATTTAGCACTTTTTCTCCAAGGATCTCAGAGCACTTTACCAAAACTGGCAGCTCTCCTCAAAGTGCCTTTGTGAAGGAAGCCACCACCTTGTCACCACAGATGTCTCCAGGGTCCTGAGAACCCAGCCTCAGGGGCTGCCGGTATTTTCTTCAGGCGACTGGGATTCCCTCAGCTGGACTGGGACATACACTTGTGGAGAGCCTGGGTTTGCACAGAAGTGTGGCTGAAGGAGCATCCGAAAGCCCTGCCCTGGCTCTGTAGCAGTAGTTGGTGGGTTGTGGTTGGGTTTTTTCTTTCCCCTCCTCTGTTCCTCAGAAGGTCTCCAAGAATACACACCAAATTGAACAGGGTTCCTCTGTTGAAGGCAGCAGAAAGAGAGCAAAGGGGGACTTTGGCTTTACATACACTCTCTGAACTGTTTTTAGCATGAGAATGTTCATGTTTTACTGAAAAGACAGAAATGTTCAAGACACTTAATTTTTCAAAGCCATTTGAACAGAGCCAAGTTCTTGTCTTATGGAGAGACCTTTGATTCCTATTGTGTTGCAAAATATACTGATTTCTTTTTCATGTTAGCAAGTAACTTTTATTAGCAAAAACTGGTTGTTTGATAAGGAATAGAGACTGTAGGAAGGAATGCTGAAGGAACTTACTGGTCCCTAAAACAGAGCATTGGGCTGTGGTTTCTGTTACAGACCAGAGATTAACAAGTGGCTTTTGAGGCCTTTTCTGGCATACATAGTTGGCTTCTCTCATCATCTTGCTGTCTCTCTGAGTTTACTCTCCTTAGCTCAGATAGCTTAGCCCTCAACATGGGAATGGAATCCCTACTCTCTTGGTGTGAACCCAAGGCTCTTTATAGTCCAGGTACTTTAGGCCTTTGAGGGGAAGAGGCTCTTTGATGTTACCTGGAGAAGGGCAGCTTTTTTTTTTTTTATTTTTTTTACATTTTTATTGATTTCAGAGAGGAATGGAGAGGGAGAGAAGAAACATCAATGATGAGAGAGAATCATTGATTGGCTGCCTCTTGCATGTCCCCTACTGGGGACCGAGCCCACAACCTGGGCATGTGCCCTTGACAGGAATCGAACCTGGGACCCTTCAGTCCACAGGCCGACGCTCTATCCACTGAGCCAAACAGGCTAGGGCTAGAGAAGGGCTTCTTTTTTTTTTTTTTTTTTTTTATTGATTTATTACAGTGAGGAAGAGAGAGGGATAGAGAGTTAGAAACATCGATGAGAGAGAAACATCGATCAGCTGCCTCCTGCACGCCCCCTACTGGGGATGTGCCCTCAACCAAGGTACATGCCCTTGACCAGAATCGAACCTGGGACCCTTCAGTCCGCAGGCAGATGCTCTATCCACTGAGCCAAACCAGTTAGGGCCTAACTGCATTTTTAAAGCATGCTATTGTGTACTAGTAGGAAAGTTAGCATTTTCTAACTTCTCAGCTAACACAGAGAGCTGGACATAGACACAACTACACACCCACCTACCTACCTACCTACCTACCTGCCTTGCCTTCAGGGCAAGCTTTGTTTCGTTAGAACTCAGCAGAAATGCTTCCAGCCTAGTAAAGTAACCAACCTGGATACTTGGAAGAGAGCCTAAAGGTGCCACCTTGAACTGATATTTCCAAGGTGAGCTTGTTGTGGGAATAGGAATAGACTCAAATCAGGCCTCTTCAGGTGTGTGTCTTTAAGATAACTCTTTGTTTAACTCAGACCTGACCCCTTATCCAAAGCTCTCATCCTTTCTTCGAGGAACATTTAGTTTCTAGTCTGAAGTTAATGTGTGGTGTTGAGCTAGAGAATGAACATGGGGCAGGGAGTTGAGTTGAGGGTGCATTTCCTGGGGTGAATTTTTTTCATATTGAGCTTCTGATTGCTAATTTTGGATTGTATCTACCCAAAGCGAACTCTACTGATTATTTCAAGACAAGCAAAGCTCCCAAGTAAATACCAACTCTTCATTGTACAACTTAAAACTAGGGAGAAAACTGAATTTGTTCAGTTGATAAACATTTGTTAGGAATATAGGCCCAGACCTTTTTGTTCTATGCAGTATATCCCTTTTTCACCCCCTACCCCTTATACTAGTATATTAAAATATGGTAACTTGGAGAAAGTGAGTCCTTAGTAAATCCTATATAATAAAAGACTAATATGCAAATTGACCGAACAGCTGCTATGATGCAAACTGACCACCAGGGGGAAGACACTCAATGCAGGAGCTGCCCCCTGGTGGTCAGTGTGCTCCCATAGGGGGAGCACCGCTCAGCCAGAAGCCCTGAGCCAGGCTTACGGCTGGCAAGCAAGCCTCTCCTGCCTCTACGGCAGCAATAAGGATATCTGACTGCCGGCTTAGGCCCACTCCCCGTCAGTTGGACATCCCCCGAGGGGGCAGATGCTCAATGCAGGAGCTATCCCTGTGGGAGCTCCGCTTAGCCAGAAGCTGGGCTCATGGCTGGTGAGCACAGCAGCATTGCAGGAGAGCGACAGCGCATGTCCGACTGGCAGCTTAGGCCCGCTCCCCGTGGGCTCCCAGACTGCGAGAGGGTACAGGCTGGGCTGAGGGACCCCGCCCCCCCCCCCACCTCCCCAGTGCAGGAATTGCGTGCACTGGGCCTCTAGTATAGGTTATAATAATCTGAGGGGCGGGGATCTGTGATTACTGCCCAAACTTGTTAACATTCTCTTCTGGCTCCTGGTACTCTCCTGGCAGTGTTTTATAAAGCTTCCTCAGTGGAAAAGAATTAAAGGCTCACTGAAATGCTGCACTCTTACAACTGTGGAAATTGAGGCTGGAAAAGAAAAGTACTAGATCTGCTTCTGATGGATAGGCCAGAGGTCAGCAAACTACAGATTGTAGGCCATTTACTTGTTTTTCTGAATAATCAAATGGATGTGGCTGTTTCAATAAAACTTTATTATCTGTGACTGCTCTTTTGCACTATGATGGCAGAGTTGAGTAATTATACTTGAAGAAGACTATCTGGCTCACAGAGTCTAAAATATTTTTCTATCTGGTCCTTAATAGTTTGCCATACGTAAGCTATAGTATCACAACAACATAATGTGTGGTGTGCTTGCCCTTGGTTGTTTAAGGGAAATGTTAATCATGAAGTAGAATTGTTGAAAGAAGAGTCTTTCTGCCTAATATTGCTAATTGAGATATTGTGGTATGTTTCAGGATCTATCTGGTTCAATAGATGATCTCCCCATGGGGACAGAAGGAGCTCTGAGCCCTGGAGTGAGCACATCAGGGATTTCCAGCAGCCAAGGAGAGCAGAGTAATCCAGCTCAGTCTCCTTTTTCTCCTCATACCTCCCCTCACCTGCCTGGCATCCGAGGCCCCTCCCCGTCCCCTGTTGGCTCTCCCGCCAGTGTTGCTCAATCTCGCTCAGGACCACTCTCGCCTGCTGCAGTGCCAGGTACCCTCAAGTGCTGGGTTTTGGGGAGAGGGGGACAGGGACTGGCTTACAACAATATCAAGGAGCCCAGCCTTCACTGGCAGAGAAAGAATCTCTGGTGATGTCTGCAAAGTTTCTCTTCAGCATTTGAAGAAGGGAGATGGGAGCCCCTTTGTTGGAGCTCTCTGTGTATTTAATACTGGGAGGTGTTTGATCTTCTCAGGAGCCATTTCCAGCTCTGAATTGACCACCTAGCTAGAATTCCAGGCTTAGCCATGATTGGCTTACTTTCTCTATCTGGAGCAGGCAACCAGATGCCACCTCGGCCACCCAGTGGCCAATCGGACAGCATCATGCATCCTTCCATGAACCAATCAAGCATTGCCCAAGATCGAGGTAAGAGCCTGGGCTTGGGAGTGTCGGGGTGGGTGTGGGGAGAGGCTAAGGCTGAAACTTAACACGTTGGGGACCAGTAGTTTTATTGCTAGCTTTACCCAGTAGCCAGATAAGTTTCTATTGAATGAGTACAAAAAACGTTTTACATTAAATGTTAAAGGCACGCTTTAAAATTAAATACCCATTGCATTTTGAAGTTATTTATTACATGTTCTTATAAGCTAATATCTTTTTAAAGTATGATACTTTGTAAAACACTGTGTAATATGAAGTGAGAATTCTTGTGATCCGTCTGCAATGTGTTAATTATCCTGTGCAAAATAGCTTTTAGAGAACTCTATGGCCATGAAGTGTAGGACAATTTCAACAACAGTTGTGAAGTTAAGAGTGGGCTTAGCCATGTAGTTACTCCAGAACTGTGTTCTTCCACCGTCATTCTTTGTTTCTTAGTGTTTGTGTTTTGATGTATTCCCCCCTACATACATTGTGCCCAGTTTGGTCAGCAAATGCTAAAACTCAGCATTGAATCTTTACTCTTTAAATCCTGCACCGTTTTAGTTTTTCTGTAATTGCTATTTGTCTTTTCAACCCCCCATTTAGTAGAAAGAGTTGGCGTGATCTGGTTAATGGCTATGTCATTTTGAAGGATACCTAAAATGGCACACAGTTATATAGCAAATAAGGTAGAGACGTCATTCAATTAGTTGCTAAATAAAATGGAGATGGTGAAGTCCTAGGATAAGGGAGAGCATTTGTTCCCATTATATCGAAGTAATAACTAATATATATGGGCACTACCCACAAATAGGTTACATGCAGAGGAACCCCCAGATGCCTCAGTACAGTTCCCCCCAGCCCGGCTCGGCCTTATCTCCGCGTCAGCCTTCTGGAGGACAGATGCACACTGGCATGGGCTCCTACCAGCAGAACTCCATGGGGAGCTATGGTCCCCAGGGGAGTCAGTATGGCCCACAAGGTGAGTATACTACCCAGTTAGGAGTACATAAGAGATGAGACGAGAAAACAGTTCCTTGTCTGATATGCTGCTGTCCAGGGTGTAAAGAGTAGAATTGTTGTTTGCCTTTAATTCACCAAAGCCAGGCCCTAAAGTAGGGCAGGACTGTTACCATGGGAAAATCCTTGAATGGGGATAAGGTGTTTAGCTCACGACTGAATACAGACAATCAGTAAATGGTAATTATCCATTATACTTGTTTTTAGTATATTAGTCCTAATAGAATGGATCTTTCTTAAAAATTAGCCCTAGACAGACTAAAGATAGAATGTCTTTCATATAGCATGGGAAAGAAGGTAAGAATGTAGAAAGGAAACAATTTCTGGAGTTGTTGAACCTGGATAGCAGCAAAGCCAGCCTTGCCTGCCAGTCAGTCTTGCTCTGTGCTGTCTTTAAGACGAGGGGACAACTGAGGCCCATCTTTATGTGCTTCTACCCTTCCCTTAACCTTTTTTTTTAATGGGGTAAAATTGGGCTCTTTCCAGACCAAATCTCGAATGATTCTTACTATTTTTCATCTTTGGAATTTTAGAGTTTGAGCATTAGTGAGTTGCTAATGAGTCACTAATCAAGTCTCTGTGTCTTCTTTCCTTCTTCTTCTTCCAGGAGGCTACCCCAGGCAACCAAACTATAATGCCTTGCCCAATGCTAACTACCCCAGTGCAGGCATGGCTGGAAGCATGAACCCTATGGGTGCTGGAGGTCAGATGCATGGGCAGCCTGGTATCCCACCTTATGGCACACTCCCTCCAGGGAGAATGAGTCATGCCTCCATGGGCAACCGGCCTTATGGCCCTAACATGGCCAATATGCCACCTCAGGTTGGGTCAGGGATGTGTCCCCCACCAGGGGGCATGAACCGGAAAACTCAAGAAACTGCTGTCGCCATGCATGTTGCTGCCAACTCTATCCAAAACAGGTAAGGCCTGGGAAGTGAAGAGGGTGTCAGTGTAAGGAAATAAATTGTAGAATCATTCAGGTCATTGAGATACTTCTGGACCTAAATCATGTTATTATGGTAAATATGCATTTTATTAAGAGCTCTTTAAAAATTAGCCTTTCTTATAGTGAAAAACACAACAAAAGTTCTGATTCTTAAATATCATAAATTGGTATCAAATTTCACATGACCAGGTATCATATGTAAAGAACTTTATAAAGCAGAGGTTATTTTGATCCATAAAAAATAAGTCTTCAGAGTTTCTTCATTTCTTCTGTCAATGTAGTTTCTTCGTTTCCAAAATAATACATATGACTTGAATCTGTGGTGTGAGAAATAAAGGATGGTAGGGCTGTGATTTGTCTTTTTTTCCTGTGTGGTCCTGTGCAGTTGACTCTGGTGCTAAAGTGAAGAAGTCTCATGTGATCTTGTTTAATGACTTGAAGATTGATCTTTTCTTCCTTGGCCATGGGCTTCAGTGAATATGATTCCTCTTTGTTTTTCTTTTGTTGTTGTTGTTTTTAATATATTTTTATTGGTTTCAGGGAGAGGGAGATAGAAACATCAATGATGAGAGAGAATCATTGATCGGCTGCCTCCTGCATACTCCCTGTTGGGGATTGAGCCCACAACCCGGGCATGTGCCCTGACCAGGAACCAAACCATGACCTCCTAGTTCATAGGTCAACACTCAACCACTGAGCCACACCGGCCTGGCTGATTCCTCTATTTTTGAAGGCACTGTCCTTGTATTCCATTATTGGTGCCTATAGTTCTTAAAGTGATTAGTCGTATTAGGATATTAATGAGCCAAGGTAGAATAGGGTGATTGACTGTAACTGTAAAGAGGTGGGTTTTAGTTGGTACTTCAAAATGATGAAAGCACAAAGTTTGTAGAAGGCCCATCAAGAAAGAATGCCAAGCCTTCCCTGCTTCTGCCAGGTGCTTTGCTGCTGAGGGCTCCAGTTTGGTTGAGGTTTAATGTGACAAAGAGTGATAAAATTGAGCAATATAGGCCTTTTGGCATAGAGAGGGCTCTTTAAATGGAAACACGCTTGACTTTGAAGGTGCCTTAGAGGCTGGTAGTACTTAAGTGACAGGGTAGGATTTCATTCTTCAAGGAGTGTTTCCTTTAAAATTGAGCTATGGTTTCCCATTTGGGGCTTGAGCCCTCTTAGAAGCTTTTGTGGGAGGTGGAAGATAAAAATATCTAAGTCAGGTAGTGCATGATTGTGGTTTGGGGATCCATACACTTTTTCTTTGTTAGCCTAACTAGATGATCTTGACTCACACAACCCTATGTAGCTCAAGTCCAAATCTGAAAGATTAGTGTTTCTAACTCTGGTCTCTCTCATGCTCTCTCTCGCTCTTTCTCTCTCTCTCTCTGTCTCTCTTCTCATCTTTCGCAGGCCACCAGGCTACCCCAATATGAATCAAGGGGGTATAATGGGAACCGGACCTCCCTATGGACAAGGGATTAATAGTATGGCTGGCATGATCAACCCTCAGGGACCTCCATATCCAATGGGTGGAACCATGGCCAACAATTCAGCAGGTAAGTCCTAGTCATTGCTCAGCCCAGGGATTTCTTCCAGAGTGATCTTCGTGTCACAAGCCTATTAAAGAATATTTTTCGTTTTTATAGGGATGGCAGCCAGCCCAGAGATGATGGGCCTTGGGGATGTCAAGTTAACTCCAGCCACCAAAATGAACAACAAGGCTGATGGGACACCCAAGACAGAATCCAAATCTAAAGTAATGATTTATATCTTGACTCTTCTCAACTTTCTTTCCATCCTTTCCAGTGATAGGAAAGAAAAAGAAAAGGGTGATTAGACTTTAGCCTTTTATGACACCAAATAGATAGTCTCAGATAAGGTTGTTTCTCCTCCTTATGAAGGGTCCCAGGATAGTAGCTCATTGAATTAGGTTTGAGTTAGTCTATGGGGTTCTGATGTAAAAAACATAATGATCTCGGATGTGAGGGCGATCTGGCTGCGACATCTGTCACCCCATTGATCGCCAGGGTTGATTCGGCTGATCTGGCTGGCTAGGCGGGTGTCCCCCTCCTCCCTCACCGATCCATGTGCGTCCCTCCCGAAGCTGCGCGCTCGGTCGAAGAGGACGACCTTCCCCCCAGAGGAGAGGACCGGTCTTCGGTCAAGGGTATACGAGTAGCTGCGCTCCCCTGCTAGAACCTCCAAACAAGCTCTCAAAAACATAATGATCTCATAGCTGCCTATTATGAGGATACTAGAGGCCCAGTGCACGAAATTCGTGCACAGGGGTGTGTGTCCCTCAGCCCAGCCTGTACCCTCTCCAATCTGGGATCCCTCTCACAATCCAGGACTGCTGGCTCCCAACTGCTCGACTGCCTGCCTGCCTTCCTGATTGCCCCTAACTGCTTCTGCCTGCCAGCCTGATCACTCCCTAACCACTCCCCTGCCAGCCTGATTGATGCCTAACTGCTCCCCTGCCAGCCTGATTGCCACTAACTGCCCTCCCCTGCAGGCCTGGTCACCCCTAACTGCCCTCACTTGCAGGCCTGGTCCCTCCCAACTGCCCTCCCCTGCTGGCCATCTTGTGTCCACATGGGGGCAGCCATCTTGTGTGTTGGCGTGACAGTCAATTTGCATATTGCTCTTTTATTAGATAGGATAGAGGCCTGGTGCATGGCTGGGGGCCGGCTGGTTTGCCCTGAAGGGTGTCCTGGATCAGGGTGGGAGTTCCCTTGGGGCGTGGGGCGGCCTAGGTGAGGGGCCTGTGGTGGTTTGCAGGCTGGCCACGCCCCCCGGCAACCCAAGTGGAGGCCCTGATATCTGGGATTTATTTATCTTCTATAATTGAAACTTTGTAGCCTTGAGCGGAGGCCAGAGCGGGCACATTGCCAGGGAAACCAAAGCCTCCTGCTCGCTCTGTGGCCGCAGCCATCTTGGTTGGGTTAATTTGCATACTTTCTCCTGATTGGCTGGTGGGCTTGGCTGGTGGGCGTATCTGAGGTACGGTCAATTTACATGTTTCTCTTTTATTAGTGTAGAAGCCAGATCTGCAGTGTATAATTCTCTATGAAACTGTGCCCCCTGTCCTTGTGCATTGTTAGATGGCATATAACATGGGCAACAAGTTGCTCTTCTCTTCCTGGACAGAACTAAGAACAGCAGGAATGGTTGGTGTCCTATCCTATCTAATAAAGAGGGAATATGCTAAATGACCATCACTCCGTCACAAAGCTGGCTGCACCCACAGCTTAGGCCAAGTTCCCATAAGGAGCCTTAACTAGCAATCAGCAGGGACCTGAGGCTATGCCCTCCCCTGCCCCGTGGGGCTTGACAGGGGACCTCAGGCCATGCCTCCCATCCAGCAGGGCTTGACAGGGGACCTCAGGCCGTGCCCCCCACCCAGCAGGGCTTGAAAGGGGACCTCAGGCCTCACCCTCGCCCTGGCATCAGGCTGGGGGACCTCAGGCCACACCCCCCACCCCAGTGCCAGGCCAGGGGACCTGAGGCCACACCCGCCGCCCGGCTTGACAGGGGACCTCAAGGTGTGCTTCCCGTCCTGGTGCTGGGCTAGGGGACCTCAGGCTGATCACCCCACCCCGACACCAGGCTGGGGGACCTCAGGCCACGCCCCTGCCCAGTGGGGCTTGATGGGGGACCTGAGGCAGTGCCCCCCTCCCAGTGCTGAGCCGGGAGACCTGAGGCTGTGCCCCCCTCTCTCCGCTTGACGGGGGACCTCAGGCCACGCCCCCGCCCCGGTCTAGGCTGTGGGACCTCAGGTCATGCCCCCCATCCTGGCGCCAGACCAGGGGACCTGAGGCTACGCCCCCTGCCCGGCAGGGCTTGACAAGGGTGGGACTGGCCGGGTCTGGATCTAGCCCAATGGCGGGGGGGGGGGGCCTGGGGGCAGGTCTGGGTCTCACGCGATTTTAAGGTGCATATGAGTTTGCGGGGACTTGATTCTGGGACCCATGGTGTGCCCCGGACTCTGACAGGAGGAAGGTTTTCATATACATTTTACTAATTTTCTTTTATCTCTGACACTTCTATTATAGAGAATGGGCAAATAGCAATATTAAATTATTTCCTCTAATTAATCCCCTTTTAATGTGCATGGATTTTGTGCACCAGGTCACTAGTCCTATATAATAAAAGGCTAGTATGCAAATTGACCAAACGACAGGTTGTTATGATGCGCACTGATCACCAGGGGGCAGATGCTTAACACAGAAGCTGCCTGGAGACCCCAGGCCAGCCAAGGCGGGTGCCAGTCGGCCCCACCACCACCATCATAATCATCATCATCCTGCCGGTTGCCCCACAGAGGGAGGCAATGCCTGACAGCTGCAGTGGCAGCAAGGGGTGGGGTCGGCGAGCAGGCAGCCAAGGTGGGTGCCAGCGGGTCGCCCCACAAATCGGCCCTGATCACCAGCCAGGCCTAGGGACCCTACCCATGCACGAATTTCGTGCATTGGGCCTCTAGTATTCTATAAAATGGGAAATGAGGCAGGTGGGGTTTGGTCCTTGGCCTCCCTGTAGGCTGGTACTGAGTGTGCTGG
This sequence comes from Eptesicus fuscus, assembly GCF_027574615.1. NCBI lineage: Eukaryota > Metazoa > Chordata > Mammalia > Chiroptera > Vespertilionidae > Eptesicus > Eptesicus fuscus. The sequence goes on from NC_072481.1 coordinate 16,292,816, forward strand.
CTGTTGGGCCATGTGGCAACCTGGGGACCTGTTCAGTATTTGAGTTATTTGAAACATTTCTGCCCTATGTCATACCTCATTTTCCCTATTTTATAAAGTAGGGGAAATTAAGTATCATAGGAGCCACCTTCTATGGACTTTCACCTTTGGCTCCCAGACCCTATTAGCCATCCTGTCTTGGACAGGATACCATCCAAAGCCTTTCAGGCACTTGAGAGTCCCTTTCTTGAGAGTAGGCAAAGTTTTTCATTTTAGTCCATCCCATTGTCTCAAGATCATGATTTGAATTTCTTGAGTTCTCTGAAATAGTCTATAAAAGTGTGTCTAGCCCCTGCTAGGGCTCAGTTGGTTGGATCGTCATCCTGTACACCAAAATGGTTATGGGTTCAATCCCCAGTCAGGGTGCATACAGGAGGCAGCTGATCAATGTTTTTCTCTCTCTCTCTCTCTCTCTCTCTCTCTCTCTCTCTCTCTCTCTCTCTCTCAGCTGTAAATGTTTCTCTCTGTCTCTCTCCCTCCCTCTCTCTCTCTCTCTCTCTCCCTCTCTCTCTTTCCCTCCCCTCTCCCCTCCCTCCCCCCCTCCCCCTTCCCCTTTCCCTTCTTCTCTCTCTGTGAAAATCAATAAAAACATCCTTGGGTGAGGATTTATTTAAAGAGTGTGTCCAGGTCCTGATTAAGTAGTGTGGGTAGTGGTAGTGATATTGATGTCAGCTGGACAAGGATTTGACACTCAGCCCTGCTACTTGAAAGCTATGAGATCGTAGATGTGGCCTCCTTGTGCCTGCTTTTTTATCTTTTAAGAGGAAAATAATTTATGCCTAAATATGTAAAGGCATCTAGCACAGCACCTAACGTGTAACATACACTGAGTGGCCAGATTATTATAATCTCTGAACGCATAATAATCTGGCCACTCAGTGTGTGTGTGTGTGTGTGTGTGTGTGTGTGTGTGTGTGTGTGTGTGTGTTTTCACCCGGTGCATGAATTCGTGCATGGGTGGGGTCCGGCCAGCCTGGCCAGGGGGAGGAGACATGGGCGGTTGGCCGGCCTGCCTGCTTGTTGAACTCCTGGTCAAGGGGATAATTTACATATTAGCCGTTTATTATATAGAATATATACTGAGTGGCCAGATTATTATGCATTCAGAGATCATAATAATCTGGCCACTCAGTGTATATAGTCGGTATTTCCTTCCTTTACAGGAAGAAGGTCTACTTACCTATCTTTTGGCCTTGCAGCCTTACAAAGGCAGGGCAGGTGATAGTAACCACCCCAGAATAAGAAGCTTTATCACCTAATTAAGGAACTTCTAAGACCCTTAGCATAGTCTTTGAATCTAACCAGTTCCTAAGAATCTTGACCTGTCCCTTCCAGAAATCCAGTTCTTCTACTACAACCAATGAGAAGATCACCAAGTTGTATGAGCTGGGTGGTGAGCCTGAGAGGAAGATGTGGGTGGACCGTTATCTGGCCTTCACGGAGGAGAAGGCCATGGGCATGACAAATCTGCCTGCTGTGGGTAGGAAACCTCTGGACCTCTATCGCCTGTATGTGTCTGTGAAGGAGATTGGTGGATTGACTCAGGTGAGTGCCTAGGACTTGGCTTCCCCTGTGGTTTCAACAAGCCTCTCTCAAGATACTCAGTGGCTTTACCTGGCTTTACCCTCTCCTGCTCTCTGAGTCGCATACTGACAGACCTGGGAGCAAGGGCTTCTAGAAAATAAGGCTTCCAAAAGGCTGAGACTTCCCTGGGTAGGATGAAGTATTGGCATTACATTTACTATATGTCTGGGGTCCCACTGGGTTACAAAGATGGGGAAAGTCTGTGGGCAATTCTGATTCCATGGAGACAGTCTGGCATAGTGGACAAGAGCAAGATTCAGAGAGAGAGGCCTGGTTTTGAAACCTGTCTCAGCCATTTATATGTGACCTCAATAAAGGTTCATAACCACTCAGCCCTAACATTTCTTATTTGTAAAATAGTGACAGGTGTATCCTGCTAGGCTGTCTAAAGCTAGAAGTAATAAAGCTTTCAGCAAGATTTCTGCCACATAAATTGGTCTGCAAGATGGCACAGGGGCAGCCAGAGTAGTTGCTGACCCTTTCCAGGGAACTTTGCAGTAAAGATGAGATTTCAGGAGCTATTTAATAGAAATTGTTTGTGAAGGGGGAAGTAGGTGGGAAATTGTGTTTAATTAGTTACTCTCCATGGGCGACAAGTGAATGAATTCATCTCTGCTACAAACATCTGAACTGAATACCACCGTGAGCCTTGCCTCTGCCCTGATACCTTACAGCTTTGTTTTACTCTCAGCCCAAGAGGCAAACAGGTGAGGCAATGCTGGCAACACACTGTGGCTTGCAAACTTTCCTCCAATGTGTGTTCTGTAGTCATCAGGCCAGGAGCCTGCTGTTGGTCCTGAGTTTGTGGCTGAGCTCAGGGGAGTTGTGGCTGGGAGGCATATATTCCAAACTTTCTAAATCAGAAGAGGAAAACAGCTGTCACCAGCAGAAAAGAAAGTGATTGGAATGAAGCCAACCAACAGTCAGTTATGAATTCCTTCTCCCTTCAGGCTAATTTCCCTCCCCCACAAAGGAAAGCAAAACAAAACAAGACACGTGTGCACCGCCACATAAGTGGCGTGGGAAGCAAAGCCACAGAGGCTTCTGAAGTGACCCTGAACTTATTCCTGTCGTTCTCCTTGGTGCTAGTTCTCATACACAGGCCTCTCCTGCCTAGAAAGAAAGGGAATATTGGGTTAGGTTTGGCATACTTTTAATTGTGTGGGTGTCTGAACTTAAGATGAGTTAGTACAGAGAGAATCCCAAAGCCTAGGCCTGTGTTAGTTTACAAAAGGATGCCAACCTTTTAGATGCTGTGTTGTAATTGAACTCTAAAGACAGTGCAGAGGAGAGAGTGCTGTTAGAAGTTAGTTTGTGAAGGCTCCAGAAAGGCAAAAGATAAGTTCTGAGCTTTTCTGAAAGATTTGTATGTAGGGTTTAGGTGGAGGGAGGAGCTATTCCAGTTGACTGGCCCAGGTGGCCTGGAGATGAGAAATCTGGGATGTACCCTACCAACACCATCTCCAACCTTCAAAACTCAGCTCAGCTCAGTTGTCACCTTCTCTAGAAAGTTTTCCTGGTCACCTTCCCTCCATCTAGATCAGTGATGGGCAACCTTTTGAGCTTGGTGTGTCAAACTTCGCCAAAAAACTGAGCATAACTCGGGTAGTGTGTCACATTGAGGAAAAAAACATTATTTTGCGATATTTATAGTTTAAATAACATAAATGTATAATTGTTATATGTAATTGTATTTAATAAACCAAAAACTAAATATTTAGTGCTGACACGCGTGTCAGAGGTTCGCCATCACTGATCTAGATTGTTCTTCTCTTTGCTTCCTTATCACTCTTCTCTCTGGTATCATTAGTATCACAACATACTGAATTTCTTTTGTGGATTGAGTCTGGAAAGCCAGTGTTCCCTGCCCCTGAGAGGCAAATAAGCATCTATGATAATAAAAGTGTAATATGCTAATTAGACCGGACGACCTTCCGGACCAAGCCGGGGCTGCGAGGGAAGCCCAGTCCCGGGAGCCGGGGGAAAGAAGGCGTACTCTTACACGAATTTCATGCATCGGGTCTCTAATAGAATACATGAAGAAGGAAACCTGCCTGGCTAGAGCAGAAAGGGTAACTAAAGGGATTGGGAATGGTGTGTCCTAAAGCTGAGGAAAGGAGGAAGGACTAGGCTGGCTTCTGGGAAGGCACAAAAGAAGTCACAGGGCCCCGAGCATCTGGGTAGTCAGGACAGTGACTGGTGAGGGAAAGGGGCTTGTAGTTACACGTCACTGAGATGCAGGGGAGAGGCACAAGAAGGTCAAATTTGCAAGGAGCCTCACACTGGGGGGGAAAAAATGTGAAAAGCCCCAGTTTGACAAAGTAAGTCAATCAGGGTGATGTTGATTACCGCACATCCCCATTTTATAAAATGTTCATTTTTATTGGTACATTGAAAATAGGATTTGGCTTTGATAGTGATTGCACATACTTTTTCAGCAGTACACGTGTACAGACCATACTTTCTTAATTCTGTTCTCTAATAGTTATGTGAAATTTGCCCTGATAGTTGCAGTGATCTGTGGATAGAGCCTACTGAGTGTAGAGGAAAGCCAGCACGAATTCAATGTTTATTGTGGATTGTCCACCAAGTGGAGTTAATAACTTTTGTGGTTAACTGAGAATTGTGATTCCACAAGAGATGGGTACCTAGTAGTCTGGTGGGGGTTGGGACTTGGCAAGAAGATGTACCCTGGCTTTTCTGGTTGCTTGTGCAGGTCAACAAGAACAAAAAATGGCGGGAACTTGCAACCAACCTCAATGTCGGCACCTCAAGCAGTGCTGCCAGCTCCTTGAAAAAGCAGTACATCCAGTGTCTCTATGCCTTTGAGTGTAAGATTGAACGTGGAGAAGACCCTCCCCCAGACATCTTTGCAGCTGCTGATTCCAAGAAGTCCCAGCCCAAGATCCAGCCTCCCTCTCCAGGTAGGGGTTGGGTGAGCTCCACCAAGGCTCACACTTCAAGGGTAGTATTCAAGTGTCCAGTCTCCTTGTTCACCAACACCTGCCACCAGGGATGTATGCTCTGCTCTGCCCTGCCCTATCACACAGGATGTAATGAGTTGGCAGAATAAAGAGCAGGCTGTGGCGACTCCCTTGGGAAGTAGTCTGCAGCAACCCTTAAGTTTTAATTTTCATTGTGTACCTGGCATCTTCCCAAATGTTTGTAAACTAGAGAGTAGGAGGGATATCAGAGGAGTGGGGAAAACTGACAATAGCAGTGAGGCAAGACCATCTGGTAGCTTTAGCCCATTGATGTCAGTGCCTTAGAATGCAGCTCAGACTAGAGCCCTGAATTCCCCGAAGAGCTGAGATGGTAATGAATGGGAAGGAAGTGGTGAGGAGAGGGTATGAATGGAACTCTAATGGGAGTGCCTCTGCCAGTCCTCCTTTCTGAGAGGCGTCTGGGCCCTGGGCAAGCATGGGAAGGGCAGGACTCCTAGAAGATTGCTGTAAACACGTGCTCTGGTGTTGACCTCCGAGGGTGTAATGAGTGCCTGAGATGACTCATCAGCTGGAGAGGCCCAAGCAGTGGGATATCTGCTTATGGGAATGGTAACTAATGGAAACATTAATTACTGGTGATTCTGTGCTCTTCAGCTTAGAGGAACATTTGAACCTGAGTGGTGACACTGCTAGATGCTTCAGAATAGGAGCTCCTAGGCTCCTAATGTGCACTGCTGATTTGGGTCTCCCTAACCACGATTCCAGGGGCTTTGACTGGGAGCTTATCCACCAGCATTACATGGTGAGACCCTATCCATGGAGGGAAGTAAAGTAGTCAGGGAAGCTGGCAGAGATTCAAGGGGTCAACAGCATGGTGATGGCCTCACCACACCACTCCAATTCTCCAAATGTGAAACAGCAAGTACCATGATAGAGCCCTCAAATTCCCTGACCTAGCCTTGAGATTCCCTGTGGAGAAAGGTGATTTAGGCTTTAAAGAACTATCTTTAGCCTTATAACAATGTTTTCTGAAGAGATCCCAGGGAGTATGTTCCTGTGAGAGTTAAACACTTTCCTGCTCACCCTTCATCTCTCTTCACAGCTGGATCAGGGTCTATGCAGGGGCCACAGACACCTCAGTCAACCAGCAGTTCCATGGCAGAAGGGGGAGATCTGAAGCCACCAACTCCAGCATCTACACCACACAGTCAAATCCCTCCCTTGCCAGGCATGAGGTAAGGCCACAAGCAGGGCAGGTGGTTTGGGGAACCGTAGGCAGAAGTCCATGAGCTCCTATGCAGCCAGGTGACTCTGCTGTCCAGCCAGAGACTTCCATGTATCCTGTTTTATCAGAGGAATTGCTTTTTTTGGGATTTAATTGACTTTTCTTGTTCTGGAGCAGGAGCAATTCAGTCGGGATCCAGGATGCTTTTCCTGATGGAAGTGACCCCACATTCCAGAAACGGAATTCCATGACTCCAAACCCTGGGTACCAGCCCAGTATGAATACCTCTGACATGATGGGTCGCATGTCCTATGAGCCAAATAAGGATCCTTATGGCAGCATGAGGAAAGGTGACCAGTTGCTGTTGGCCTTGTACTTTTGAGGACAGTGCCAGGGAAGTGGGGTGATAGCTTGAGAGTAGTTCAGGGTTCTGGTCGAGTCATCCTCTGAGATAAGGCATTTTTAAACCTAACTATCCCTCTTTATCCCCGCCTCCTTGTCTTCCTCTCCCTGGTCTCACCTTCTTATCCCTTAACAAGTACGTGTTCTCTACTGAATACGGCCTCTTTAGATCTCTGTTTTAAACCTGTCAGGAAAACAAAAGGAACAACCTTGAGCTCTGAAGAGGGCATGGGTCTTTGGGGCAAGCAAAGTATAGATTGCTAGGCTTGCTCACCTACCAGTTTGCTCACTGCCTGCCTTTCTACACCCAGCTCCAGGGAGCGATCCCTTCATGTCCTCAGGGCAGGGCCCCAACGGCGGGATGGGGGACCCCTACAGCCGAGCTGCCGGCCCTGGGCTGGCAAATGTGGCAATGGGACCACGACAGCACTATCCTTATGGAGGTCCTTATGACAGAGTGAGGTAAGCATGACCCCCCTCCTGTATCACCCTAGAACCCCACAGCTATAGTGGACTCAACATGCTTCTTCGCTTTTGTTTAGGACGGAGCCTGGAATAGGACCTGAGGGAAACATGGGGAGCACTGGAGCCCCACAGCCGAATCTCATGCCTTCCAACCCAGACTCGGGGATGTATTCTCCTAGCCGCTACCCCCAACAGCAGCAGCAGCAGCAGCAGCGGTGAGTGCAGCCTGGTCTCAGTGCCCCTGTGCCTCTGGCTTTGCCGTTTCCTACACTGATCCTGTTTTCCTCTCTGCTGCAGACATGATTCCTATGGCAATCAGTTCTCAACGCAAGGCACCCCTTCCGGCAGCCCCTTCCCCAGCCAGCAGACCACAATGTATCAGCAGCAGCAGCAGGTGAGGAGGGTGTCAGGTGGACTGACACACAGAGCCCGTTAGAACAGTAAGGTGGAAAGTCTAAGCAGCTCCCTAGATACTTTGGTGGTCTTTTCCCACCCAAGTAGCCAGCTCTGCCTGAGGAGCCAAGTCCACAATCTCTCCTCTATTTGGAGTCCAGTCCAGTTTCTAATTCTCCAATGGGGACTAGAAACAGGCCTTATTTTGATTTTTGAACTTTTCTTTGTTTTCCTACTTACAGCAAGGGAGAGCCAGAAGGGAATAGAAAATGATTCTTGCTTTCAGAGATAATTTGTAAACATTATTCCTTTGTTCTCTTGGAGTCCGCGTCTTCTCCAGGGGCAGAAGCAAGTCCAGTGTCTGGTATCGCCAGCCATCTTGGCAGCTATGGTTCTTGAGTGCAAAGTATTAACTTCCCCTCTGATTGTTCCTGTTTTAGAATTACAAGCGGCCGATGGAGAGCACATATGGCCCTACTGCCAAGCGGCACGAGGGGGAGATGTACAGTGTGCCATACAGCACTGGGCAGGGGCAGCCCCAGCAGCAGCAGTTGCCCCCAGCCCAGCCCCAGCCCGCCAGCCAACAACAAGCTGCCCAGCCTTCCCCTCAGCAAGATGTGTACAACCAGTATGGCAATACGTATCCTACCACTGCCACCGCTGCTACTGAGCGCCGGCCAACAAGTGGCCCCCAGAACCAGTTTCCATTCCAGTTTGGCCGAGACCGTGTCTCAGCACCCCCTGGCTCCAGTGCCCAGCAGAACATGCCACCACAAATGATGGGTGGCCCCATACAGGCATCTGCTGAGGTTGCTCAGCAAAGCACCATGTGGCAAGGGCGTAATGACATGACCTACAATTACACCAACAGGCAGAGCACGGGCTCTGCCCCCCAGGGCCCTGCCTATCATGGTGTGAACCGAACAGATGAAATGCTGCATACGGATCAGAGGGCCAACCATGAAGGCTCATGGCCTTCCCATGGCACACGCCAGCCTCCATATGGTCCCTCTGCCCCCGTGCCCCCCATGACAAGGCCCCCTCCTTCCAACTACCAGCCCCCACCAAGCATGCAGAATCACATTCCTCAGGTATCCAGCCCTGCTCCCCTGCCCCGGCCAATGGAGAACCGCACCTCTCCTAGCAAGTCTCCATTCCTGCACTCTGGGATGAAGATGCAAAAGGCAGGTCCCCCCGTGCCTGCCTCTCACATAGCACCTGCCCCTGTGCAGCCCCCCATGATTCGGCGGGACATCACCTTCCCACCTGGCTCTGTTGAAGCCACACAGCCTGTTTTGAAACAGAGGAGGCGACTCACCATGAAAGACATTGGTAAGGAAACCTCTCTGATTGGGTTGTATAATCTGCCCCTTTCCATGTTGTCCTTTGTTCTCTGTACTGATATTCTGGATGAGGTTAAATCTGGTTGTGTTGACTAAAACAGAACCAAAGAAATTTGAGTAAGGAAGAAATCAGCTGATTTTGGCTTTTACTTAAAGGAATTGCTATACAGTGATGTCCTAAGAGGGCCTAGAAGCCATGAGGAGCAGATGTGGGTCATCTTTCAGATAGGAACTGCCTCCATTTGTTACCTTCATAGTAGCCTGACTGATGGGCCAGCGCTCGGGTTGACCACTTGACCACCTCCCACCAGCCTAGGCTTGGTGGATGGATGACATGGAGGTTTTGTTTCAGGAACTCCAGAGGCATGGCGGGTAATGATGTCCCTCAAGTCTGGGCTGCTGGCAGAGAGCACATGGGCATTAGACACCATTAACATCCTGCTGTATGATGACAACAGCATCATGACCTTCAACCTCAGTCAGGTGAGTACAGGTGCCTGGGGAAGGTTGGAAGTTTGGGAGGGACTGGAATTTTATTTAAGCCAATGATGCTAAGTGACACAGGGAATTAAGCTATCCCCAGCCAATATGGTCGCCTCCATCTTGCTCCCTCTCTGATATCTTCCTTGCCAATACGTTGCCACTGGCCATTGGCTCAGAATACTGAGAACAATAATAATTTGTGTGAGGTATCAGGATTGGAAGAGAATTTGAGAGAAACTCTTTGGTATCAGTAAGAAATGCAGATTATGTTGATGTCAGCGAGGACACCCATGTTTTCTAGACTACCAAGAAGAACCTGTGGTCTTCATCAGTGAACGGAATAGTTTTTCCCCCTTTTTATTTCACCCACTCTGAATAGAAGAGATCTTTGTTAATCCCATTTTCCTAAGGTGTAGAATGGGAATTGCTGGGGGCCAGGGAGCAGTGGAGGTTAATGATGTTCTTGCAGATGGGATTCTCCAGGCCCTCTCTCCACAGGACATGCATCTTGAGTTTTCCCAGTAACTCTTTCTTTTGATCATTCTTAGTACCTACCAACCAACCCATCTTCCAAGGAGCTGACTAAGGGGGATTGTTATTAATAGTTACTGTTCCAAAAAAAATAGTTACTGTTGCTTGTGCCACCACTTTGTGACAGGCTCTTCATATTTTCTTTCATGTCATACAACAGTCTTCTGAGGCAGATGTGGCCACTTAGAGGTGAGTATACACTGAGTGGCCAGATTATTATGATCTCTGAACACATAATAATCTGGCCACTCAGTGTATATCCTATATAATAAAAGGCTAATATGCAAATTGTCCGTTTGACCAGGAGTTCGACCAGCAAGGAGGCCGGCCAACTGCCCATGTCCCCTCCCCCTGGCCAGGCTGGCCGGACCCCACCCATGCACGAATTCATGCACCGGGCCTCTAATTATTCATACACACACACACACTGAGTGGCCAGATTATTATGCGTTCAGAGATAATAATCTGGCCATTCAGTATATAGGCTCATAGACTTACCTTTGCCTAGATTCACACAGCTGTTAACCGAGTCTTTCTGATTCTAAAACCTGACTTTATGTCTTGCATAATTTTGCTCCCATGAGAAAGTAAAAGAATATTGATTGAGCAATTTCCATATTCTAGGCATTTGATATATTCCATTTAGACCTCAGAAGAATCCTGTAAAATTTAGGAATTTCTGGAAAGATGGAAAAACTATAGCTTAGAAAGTTAAGTCACAGAGCTAGTTCCTGGAAAAGCCAGAATTCAGACCTAGATCTTCCTAATTCTAAAGTCCTTATTTTTTCCATTCTGCTATACCATTCGACCAGAAATTGACATGAGTGGAAATTAGTGTTTTCCTCTAGAGGTAAATGGCCTGCTGATACAGGATCCAAGTTGGCATTTGGGTCCCACTAATACCAGCTTGGAGCAATGTTTGGTGAATCAAAGCTTCATCCTACTCATTATGTTGCATGATCCATGGAGTACAGCCTCCTAGAATGTTGGGGAGCTTGGAGAGAAGAGAGCAGATGAACATCGGTCCAAACTGCATTCCCTCTCTCTGCTCATGTTGTGAGGGTCATCCCACCATGCCTAGATTTGGGCTCCACTTTTCTCCCTTAATTTATTTCCTGCTCTTTCTCTTTTAGCTCCCAGGGTTGCTAGAGCTCCTTGTGGAATATTTCCGACGTTGCCTGATTGAGATCTTTGGCATTTTAAAGGAATATGAGGTGGGTGACCCAGGGCAGAGAACACTACTGGACCCTGGGAGATGCAGCAAGGTGTCTAGTCCAGCCCCTGTGGAGGGGGAGGATGAGGAAGACCTTCTAGGTCCTAATCTAGAAGAGAAAGAAGAAGAGGAAGTAGTTGAAAATGATGAGGAGATGGCCTTTTCAAGCAAAGACAAGGCAGCCTCAGAGAATAGTGAGGAGAAACTTATTAGTAAGTTTGACAAGCTTCCAGTAAAGATCGTGCAGAAGAATGACCCGTTTGTGGTGGACTGCTCAGATAAGCTTGGGCGTGTGCAGGAGTTTGACAGTGGCCTGCTGCACTGGCGGATTGGTGGGGGGGACACCACTGAGCATATCCAGACCCACTTTGAGAGCAAGACAGAGCTGCTGCCGACCCGGCCTCATGTGCCCTGCCTACCAGTCGCCCGGAAGCATGTCACAGCAGCAGAGGGTACATCAGGGACAACAGAACAGAAGGGCCCCCCACCTGATGGCCCTCCAGAAAAACGGATCACAGCCACTATGGATGACATGTTGTCCACCCGATCTAGCACGTTGACTGAGGAGGGAGCTAAAAGTGCAGAGGCTCCCAAGGAGAGCAGCAAGTTTCCATTTGGCATCAGCCCAGCACAGAGCCACCGGAACATCAAGATCCTAGAGGATGAACCCCACAGTAAAGATGAGACCCCACTGTGTACCCTTCTGGACTGGCAGGATTCCCTTGCCAAGCGCTGCGTCTGTGTCTCCAATACCATCCGAAGCCTGTCATTTGTGCCAGGTAACGACTTTGAGATGTCCAAACACCCAGGGCTGCTGCTGATCCTGGGCAAGCTGATCCTTCTACACCATAAGCATCCAGAACGGAAGCAGGCTCCACTAACTTATGAGAAGGAGGAGGAGCAGGACCAAGGGGTGAGCTGCAACAAAGTGGAGTGGTGGTGGGACTGCTTGGAGATGCTCCGGGAAAACACCTTGGTCACACTAGCCAACATCTCGGGGCAGTTGGACCTCTCCCCGTACCCTGAGAGCATTTGCCTGCCTGTCCTGGATGGACTCCTACACTGGGCAGTCTGCCCCTCAGCTGAAGCCCAGGACCCCTTCTCCACCCTGGGCCCCAATGCCGTCCTCTCCCCCCAGAGACTGGTCTTGGAAACTCTCAGCAAACTCAGCATCCAGGACAACAATGTGGACCTGATCCTGGCCACGCCCCCCTTCAGCCGCCTGGAGAAGTTGTATAGCACCATGGTGCGCTTCCTCAGTGACCGAAAGAACCCAGTGTGCCGGGAGATGGCCGTGGTACTGCTGGCCAACCTGGCTCAGGGAGACAGCCTGGCAGCCCGTGCCATCGCCGTGCAGAAGGGCAGCATCGGCAACCTCCTGGGCTTCCTGGAGGACAGCCTTGCTGCCACGCAGTTCCAGCAGAGCCAGGCGAGCCTGCTCCACATGCAGAACCCTCCCTTTGAGCCAACTAGTGTGGACATGATGCGGCGGGCTGCCCGTGCGCTGCTGGCCCTGGCCAAGGTGGATGAGAACCACTCAGAGTTCACGCTGTATGAGTCACGGCTGTTGGACATCTCGGTCTCACCATTGATGAACTCATTGGTTTCACAAGTCATTTGTGATGTACTGTTTTTGATTGGCCAGTCATGACAGCCGTGGGACACCTCCCTCCCTGTGTGCGTGTGCGTGTGTGGAGAACTTAGAAACTGACTGTTGCCCTTTATTTATGCAAAACCACCTCAGAATCCAGTTTACCCTGTGCTGTCCAGCTTCTCCCTTGGGAAAAAAGTCTCCTATTTCTCTTTCTTCCCAGTTCCCCTCACCTTTCTACCTTTCTGTTCCTTGTCCTCACTCCCTCAGGACCCTACCCTATTTGAAAAGACAAAGCTCTGCCTACATAGAAGACTTTTTTATTTTAACCAAAGTTACTGTTGTTTACAGTGAGTTTGGGGAAAAAAAAAATAAAATAAAAATGGCTTTCCCGGTCCTTGCATCAACGGGATGCCACATTTCATAACTGTTTTTAATGGTAAAAAAAAAAAAAGGAAAAAAAATACAAAAAAAACCCTCTGAAGGACAAAAAAGGTGACTGCTGAACTGTGTGTGGTTTATTGTTGTACATTCACAATCTTGCAGAAGCCGAGAAGTTTGAAGTTGTGGACAGACCCTGTTCACTGGAGAGGCCTGTGCAGTAGAGTGTAGACCCTTTCATGTACTGTACTGTACACCTGATACTGTAAACATACTGTAATAATAATGTCTCACATGGAAACAAGAGAAAAAACCGCTGGGTCAGCAGCAAGCTGTAGTTTTTAAAAATGTTTTTAGTTAAACGTTGAGGAGAAAAAAAAAAAGGCTTTTCCCCCAAAGTATCATGTGTGAACCTACAACACCCTGACCTCTTTCTCTCCTCCTTGATTGTATGAATAACCCTGAGATCACCTCTTAGAACTGGTTTTAACCTTTAGCTGCAGCCACTGTGCTGCCACGTGTGTATATATATGACGTTGTACATTGCACATACCCTTGGGTCCCCACAGTTTGGTCCCCCTCCCAGCTGCCCCTTTATAGTATGACGAGTTAACAAGTTGGTGACCTGCACAAAGCGAGACACAGCTATTTAATCTCTTGCCAGACATCGCCCCTCTTGGCGTGATGCTGTACAGGTCTCTGTAAAAAGTCCTTGCTGTCTCAGCAGCCAATCAACTTATAGTTTATTTTTTTCTGGGTTTTTGTTTTGTTTTGTTTTCTTTCTAATCGAGGTGTGAAAAAGTTCTAGGTTCAGTTGAAGTTCCTGATGAAGAAACACAATTGAGATTTTTTCAGTGATAAAATCTGCATATTTGTATTTCAAACAATGTAGCTAAAACTTGATGTAAATTCCTCCTTTTTTCCTTTTTTGGCTTAATGAATATCATTTATTCAGTATGAAATCTTTATACTATATGTTCCACGTGTTAAGAATAAATGTACATTAAATCTTGGTAAGACGTTTGTGAGGCTTTTTGTTGTTTTCAAACTATTTAAAAGTTTGACCCTTTGGGGGTGTGGTTCCTGATCTTGCAACTCGCCCTTGGTGTGCGCTCTCCTCTAAAAGGTGGCATCCTGGACCCTGTCATTTCTGCATCATATTTTACTTTACTTTCCACAGTGTAAGTTTAAATTTAAGAAAGCTGAGATTTCCCCTGCAAGAGGAAGTTTTAGGCATTAAAAGCGTGTTAGCTTCTTGAAATAAAGTGAGTTTAAATAGCAAAAGAAACTGATGGCCTGGCGGGTGTGGCTCAGCGCTTGAGCGTTGACCCGGGAACCAAGAGGTCACTGGTTTGATTCCCAGTCAGGGCACTTTAAAAAGAAAAAATAGAGTCCTCCAAAGAAATTGATGATACTCTAGAAGAGCGATTTTCAACCTTTCTCATCTCATGATACACAAACTAATACTAAAATTCTGCAGCACACCAAAAAACATTTTATGCTGATCAAAAATAGGTATACTTTTGCTGAAACCGGTTTGGCTCAGTGGATGGAGTGTCGGTCTGCGGACTGAAGGGTCCCAGGTTCGATTCCGGTCAAGGGCATGTACCTTGGTTGTGGGCACATCCCCAGTAGAGGGTGTGCAGGAGGCAGCTGGTCAATGTTTCTCTCTCATCGATGTTTCTAGCTCTCTATCCCTCTCCCTTCCTCTCTGTAAAAAAATCAATAAAATAGGTTAAAAAGAAAAAGAAAAATAGGTATACTTTTTTTTGTTAATCCTTACCTGAGGATATTTTTTCCGTTGACTTTTAGAGGGAGAGAGAGAGAGAGAGAGAGAGAGATCAATGTGAGAGTGACACATCAATTGGTTGCCTCCCACACATGGACCTGAGCTGGGAATGAACCTGCAACCCAGATACGTGCTCTTGATCAGGAATCAAACCCTCAACCCTTTGGTGTCCAGGCTGATGCTCTACCACTGAGCCATATTGGCCACGGCAAAAAATAGGTATACTTTTGATTCACACCTAGTGACTATTGTGCTGGCTGTTGTCATTTTTTATTTGACAATCTAAGGGAAAAGGAAGTCAGTACCTCTGATAGGTATTGTGTGTTTTAAAAAATTCTTGGCACACCAGTTGAAAATCTGCTCTAGAAAGAAACTTTTGGAAATAGTTGGCAAAGGAAATCTCTATTTTTCTTAGAAATTGTTAACAATGAGACACCATTTATCTGAAAGCAGCCTCCAACTTAACCATTAATTTCTCCAGACTGGCTCTCTCCCCTGATTCCAAATAAGAACATTCAGCTGCTTTCTTGCTGTCTCTGGAAGTTTAGTTTGAACATACCCAAACTAAAATGCCATCTTCCCCTAGAAATCTGCCTTTCCCACAGTTTTCTCAGTAAATGGCAACTCCATCACTTGGCCAAAAAAATACTTTCATTTCCACTGCCATTCTGTTAGCAATCTTCAAAAAATCCTCAGTCCAGTCACTAACACTGTAGTTTAAGACATTATTATACTTCTTGAAGATTCTTCAAATATCCTCCAGCCCTAGCTGGTTTTGCTCAGTGTATAGAGCATCGGCCTGCGGACTAAAGGGTCCCATGTTTGATTCCGGTCAAGAGCATGTGCCTGGGCTGTGGGCTTGATCCCCAATAGGGGGCATGCAGGAGGCAGCCGATCAGTGATTTTCTCTCATCATTGATGTTTCTATCTTTCCCTTCCTCTCTGAAATCAATAAGAATATATTAAATTTTTAAAAAAAAAAAAAAGATCCTCCAAACTGTCCTTTCTGTTTCTGCTTGGCCTGGTAGAACCTATTCTCAATACAGCAACCAGAATGCTCCTTTTAAAGCCAAGTCAGATCAAAATCCTTTAATCCTTCTCACTCTAAGTAAAAGTCCAGATCATTATAATGACCTACCAGGCCCTCAGTTGTCTAGCATGCTGTTACTGTTCTGGTTTCCTCTCTTCCCCATTGCTCACTGTACTATACCGGCTGTTTCCACCTTGGGGCCTTTGCACTTACTGTTTCCTCTGTCCAGAATACTGGCAACAGATAACTGCATGGTTCAAGTCCTCATCTTCAAGTCTCTGCTCAAATATATTGGTGAATCTTTCCCTGGCCACCTTGTTTAAAATAGCAATCTGCTCCCCTGTCTTATTTTCCTTCTCTGCCTAAATTTTCTTTGTAGTACTTGTTACCATCTGGCCTATTGTACATTGTACTTATCTGTAGCCTTACACTAGAACATCAGCTCTCTGAGGACAGGGGGGTTTCTTTTGTTCACGGCTATATCCCTGTCCTATATCCCTAGCACAGTCTGGCACAAAGTTAATGAAATGTAGATGTTGGCCAGGTGCAGTTACTTTTACAGGCTAATGTTACAATATATAGCTTCTCTGTTCATCTACTTCCTTAGGGAAACAGTGGAAGAACCAAAAGCAATTACAGAGAAATGCTATTATTGTGGACACTTAGAAGTGGAATTTGAAACAATAGCTTTCTATTACCTACTTGGATACCAGACATAGTACATCAAATAATCCTGCAACAGTCCCATGCCTGTGAGGTCACTATTCTGTCTCACATTTTATAGTTGAGGAAAGTGGCCTGTATGAGCTCACACCAACCGAGGTCTCTCTGACTCGAAGGTCCATAGTCTTCCTAATTGACCAGACTCTACCTTCTTCCTGGGTCGAAGGACAGCCAGAGCTCGGCAGGTAAGATTTGTTTTTTGTTTTAGCATGAGGTAAAATGAAGCCAAGAATTTCAAACAAGTGTTTATCAAATTAAGTATGGTTGTTAACATTTGGGTCAGGGACAGGAATGAATAATTAGTATTTCTCTATTGAGAGAAGAAGAAATAGAGATCATTGGCGAACCTTCATCCACCAAGATACTTCCTAGGACTCTTCTGGAAAAAAACTAAATGGGGAGCTTTTCATATCTATATTTTGGTGAGCAATATTGCTAATGGCTATTTTTGCTCTGGGCCTCTTGAACTCCACTTTCTAGTGTAGAAAGTGCATTTCTGGGCTGTGTGTGGAGCATTGCCTAGGAGTTTGGTTTCCTGGGTTCCTTTCATCTGCTCTCCTGCAATGCAGGGGGAGCCGGGCCTAGTCTCCAGTTTCTGACTGGAGTTAGCACAGGCCAAGAGCTGCTAGCCACTGAGCTGTGAGTAATTTGCTTTTGAGAAGTAAATAGAACCTTGCCTGTAGAGAGCCCAGGGGTGTGGCCAGTAGTTCTTTTCCCAGGCTCCTCCCTCCCCACCCCCCAAATGACCTTAACCTTCTTTCATAGCTGGAGAGCATCCAAGTCTGGCCTAAACAATACTCTCAACCTCATTGGCTCTTTTACTTTGCAGCCAGTGCCACCCCTAAGTGGCTAAGGCCCTTCCCACTAGGCCTTCTCAGTGGGGTCAAGGTTTTCTAACTATGGACAGGCAAACACCAAAGAAAGAGTGAAAAAATAACCTAGTGTCCACGGCCTTTAAAGGATCAGTGTTTGGGTTCTGCAGTTGGGAGGTAGGGCAGGGCCTTTGTCCTGGAGTGGATGGGCATCTTCAAGAGATACAGCAGAAACCCAAAATGTGTGCTTTTGGCCACCCCAGGTTTCCGGATGGATGTAAATGTCACCTAGCATTCTTGGAAACTGCCAATTAATGCCTTTTATCCATAGTGAAAGGAGGTAGCATCAAGTTCTGGTAAGGTACGGCTGCTTGTCATGTCATTAGCACTGCCTACTACCAGTTGGCAATGACAGGTATCAGAGGCCTGTGTGGTCACTTGTGTCCCATAATGCCATGGCCTCAAGGCCAATGTCCCAGAACAAAGCTTCTCCAATATTCAAATAGGACTGGGGTCATGGAAAGTTTAGTGTCTGGAAACTGAGCTAATACACAGCACTGTTTCTCCGCCCAGCCTGAGGCCAAGGATCTCCAGATGTGGCCAGAGGAAGGCAGAGAAATGAGTTGTCCGGTTGCTTCAGGGAGGTGAGTGCTCCAGAGAACTTCCTCCACACCTTCAGCAGAAAAATCACTTCTCTTTTCATTCAGGAGGGTCTAACAGCCCCATCCTTCCTGAGCACTTTATGCCATGCACTATGAAATCCATGAGGTAGATAATATTTCCATGAGGACAAGAACTGTGTCTGCCTTGCTCAGTGTTCACCCTCATCCCCTCTCACAGAGTAGGCACTCCCATTTTGTTGAATAAATCAAACAGGTGAGAGAGGAATTTAGTGGAGGAAAGAGTAGTTAGGAGTTGGTGTGCCCTATGTGGTATTCTTGGTATATCCCATACAGCCTTAGTCAAGTGGAAAAAAAGAAGAGAGGGAAAGAGGTAAACCTGAGAAAAATTTAAATAGTATAGAGTGTTAGAAAAAAAAAAAAAAAAAACAAGCTGGGAAGCTAGAAACCGAAATTTAAGTCCCACCTCTACCACTAGCTGTGTAACTTCAGGCTAGTCACTTCCCCTGAGCCTTTGTTCCTGCATCCAATAAACTATAGGTATCAGGTTAAACAAATTGATTTGTTCACCATAACTTTATTGAGTACATACAATGTGCAAAGAAAGGACTATTCTAAGTGCTGGTAGTACTTTGAACAAGGCCCCCACTCTCACAAAGCTTACTTTCCATAACAGGAAAACAGATGCTGAGTAAAATTCATGGACAGGACCATCAAGTGGTGGTAAGTACTAGAAAGAATACAGAACACACCCTAGCTGGTTGGGCTCAGTGGTTAGAGTGCCAGCCTGCAGACTAAAGGGTTGTGGGTTTGATTCCCAGCAAGAGCACATACCTCGGTTGCGGGCTCTGGGGTGCATGTGGGAGGCAATTAATTGATGTGTCTCTCTCACATCTCTCTCCCTCCCTTCCACTCTCTCTAAAAATCAATGAGAAAAAAATATCCTCAGGTGAGGATTAACAAACAAAACAAGAAAACCGAACAGGGTGATGGGCTAGTACAGGGTCGTGATTGTGACTGGATAGTCAAGGGAAGGCCTCTGTGAGGAGGTGACATTCAGCTGACATCTGAATGCAGTGGGTTCACCAAAGGGTAGAATGGCAGGGAAGGGTTTCAGGCAGAGGAAATGGCATGAGCAGAGCCAGGCAAGTTAAAAAAACACACAGAAATGTCACTTCCATTCCAGGATTCTAGAAACAGTGATGTATTGTTTAGGTCAGGGATGTGTATTATGAAGTTGTTTCTTGGTGGTGTACGATCTCTGCTTCTTCATGGAAGTGGCTGGGTGGTGTAGCCATTCTGGAGCCCTGGGATCCATCTCTGTCTCCCTGGCTTTCCCACAGTGCTGCTCGCTTAGCTGGTTCAGTGCAGATGCAGCCACCATTTTAGCTGCTGACTCTAAAAGCAGACTAGATAGAGTTGCCTCTTCCACTACTTACTCACAGCCTTGGAGGCTGAGAACCCCCTCCCATCCCACCTGGTCTTCTATGCTGACAAGCCAGGGCTTTGAGAGCACGAGATTCAGCTTCCTCGTTTTCCTGTCGGAGCAGGAGCCAGAAAATGAAACAGGAAACAGAAGAGGAGGGGGGTGGGTAGCAGAGAAGGAAAAGAAGGAGAAATTGCAGGGAAGTAGAACAGAAAATCTGGACAAAGTTCTACCTCTGAAGGGTGACAGATGAGTTTTTAGAAAACATTCTGACTTGTCACAAGAGACTCCTGCCCTTTTTTAAAAAAACACACATATTTTTATAGATTTCAGAGAAGGGAGAGGGAGAGAGACAGAAACATCAATGATGGGGGAGAATCGCTGATGGGCTGCCTCCTGCACCCCCCTACCGGGGATAGGACAAGCAACCCAGACATGTGCCCTGACGGGGAATCAAACCTTGACCTTCTGGTTCATAGGCTGACCATCAGCCACTGAGCCACACTGGTCAGGCCAAGGTTTTATTTTATTGTATTTTTTACTTCTCTCCTTGCTCTTATGAACACCACTTGAATCATTCGTAGTGCCAGAGGATCCAGAGAGGTTGAGTGACAGGCCTGGGGTCCCACAGCCATTTCAAAACAGAGCTGGGGCTGGGCTCCTTGACTTGAGAATCTGTCTTCCACCCAAGACTCTGCCCTCCAGCTCTTCCCTGTCCTTCTCCGTTGGGAGGAGGTGGATCCCCTGAAGTGCCCTGACCGGAATCAAACTGTGACCTCCTGGTTCATAGGTCGATGCTCAACCACGGAGCCACAGGCCAGGGTAACCACTGTCCTTTTCACAAGTAGATTTTTGAGGGAATTTAGTGTGGGCAGAGGGAAACTTCGGATGCATTTCTTTTCCCCATGTGAATTCACAAAGCAAGGACAGTTCGTTTCTGTTTTGTCTTTGCAAGCTGTCTCCAGCCACAGCCAAGTCACAAGTTGCCCTCCGGCTTCGGCCGATTCCCGCGCAGGCCTCCGGAGCCGAGAACCAGTCTGTCGCTGAAAAGCCTGGGGTGGGGAAGAGTCTTCTCAACTGCATTTCCCCCTTCTCCTCTCACGAACAACTAAAATGGGATTTATATTTTATCCACCTTACACACAACAAATACCTAAAGGGTAGTTTAGGTCTCGGGGCCTGAAATGACTTACAAAGAATCAAAAGACGCAGCCCCTGGCCACCACAGACGGGATCTGGGCTAGTTTGCCTGAGAGAGAGCAACCATCGCCTTTGTTTCCACCCACAGGAGTAGCTGGGGCTGCAGATAAACCCCTCCCTCGCCGGGGCTGCGGCCAGAAGCTCACCCGGCCCGGCTGCGTTCCGAGGGCAGATAACTGAAACCGCAGAGGCTTTGGGATCCTGAGAAACGAGAAATCGACCAACGGAGAAGGATTTATTATCTGCTTCCTTTAAGCAGGGTGCAAAGTTGTTCTAACAGTTTCCGTTACAGGGGTACCCACCGGCCGCTCCTCCCCAACTGACGGTTGTGTTGAGTCGGCTTTTTTTCTTCTCCTTTTTTGGCCCCACTTCCTACGAGAGAAACTGCTTGAATGAGGAAGAAGGGAGTCCTGGGGGGGTGTTCTCTGAAGTTCCCTTCTCCGTCCTCACTAGCCGCCTGAGGTGGGGACTGGAGCAGGACAGAAGGTCCCTGGTAGCCGGAGGAGTTGAAAGTCAAGGGGATCCCCCACTTTCTTCACACCCAAGACGCAGGGTGCCGCTCCTGGCCACAGAAACCCCAAGAAGGCGGTTCTCTCTATTCGGAGAACATCTATTGCGCGCCGGGCCCCGTGCTGAGCTGTTGCTGCCAGACGGCAGGGAAAGTGCCGCTCGGGCTTCTGTGAAGAGCGGCCGCGGGGCAGCCCCAACTCCGAGAGCCTGGCCCACACCGGGGACTCAGTGCTGTCTGCGGGATGGACCTGGGGCAAGAACCCCGCCTCTGAGACAGCTGCCCCGGGGACCAAGTGAAGGCGGGGGAGGGGGCCGAGGACGGGGTAGTGCGGGCGGGAAGTCTCCAGGTGTCACCAGGGCGGGAAGGTGCCCGACCGAGGGCGCAGAGCGGAGGGGCTCGGCCGTCCCCGCCCCGCAGGCCCGGAGTCATCATGGCCGCCGCGGAGGGGGCGGAGCAGCTCCGAGCCGGGCGGGGCCGCCGCCGGCGGAGCCAGTGCGCAGGCGCGGCCGCTCGGGTCCCCGGATGAAGGAGCTGAGGTTCGCACCCCGTCTGGGAGGTCGAGACGGGCTGATGCTGGGGACTCGGCGCCAGCGTGGGAGCCCGAAAGTTCTTGGGGGAGGGAAGTTGTCAAACGGAGGCGGAGGGAAACGAGGCGGAGGCCGCCGAGAAGCGGGGAGCCCCGCCCCTCCGCCATAGCGGCCTCGGGGTGCCGCCTCTTCCTCTCCAGTCTCCCGCCCTCCCCTGCCTTCCGGCCCTGCGGCCGGGCCTGGCCCCGCCGCCCCCCTCGGAAATAGCCCCTGGCCCTTCGGGGAGAGGAGATCCCCGATGCCCGCCTGGGCTGTGTCTGAAAGAGCGGGCTAGACGCGGCTCGCGACGGCCAGCGCGGCCTCTGGCCTCGAGGACCCCTGTTACAGCGATCTCCCCACCCCACCGAGGGTGGTAGTCTTCCCCCGGAGTCCAGGGCTCCAAGTCAGCAGGCTCCCCTGTATCTCAGGCCCTCCCTGCCCTCAGCACACCCAGCAAGAGCTTGCGCCGTCGTCGGACAAGACCGGGCTGGGTTAGGGAGACCTGGGTTGTAATCCTGTTGTAGGAAGAGCGCATCCCCTTTGGCCGGTGTGAGGCCTGCTAGGAAGACCACGAGGTTTCAGAATTTAAAAATGAAAGAAAATGACGTTCTCCTTAAATATAGACTTGAGTGTGCCGCTTGACCCCAGTGAGCCTCAGTTTCCACATCTATAAAAATGGCGATGGTAATTATACTGGCCTCACAGGGTTTAATGAGGTCTCTGATGTAAAAACTAGGGAGATTTTTATTACTCGCCTCGGGGGCATATTTATCTCATGGGAAAATGGAGTAAAACTAGTAGCTTTCTGTCCTGACAGTTCAGAGAGAGGGACTTGGCAAAGGGTTTGTTGGGAAGTGAGGGTGGCAATTAGCTGAGAGGGAGAACTCACTGGCTTTATTTTGTTTTTACTTGGTTTACCTGTAAATTAGGGCTACAAGTCTCCTGTGGTCGCTGGGGCTAGAGCTTGACTCTGGAGAGAGGAAGGAAGAATGGCAGCCTGGTGAAGAGGCAGAGGTGGGTTAAGTGCTTTTCTGTTCCTAACTTCGCTTCTGCATGTGGGTGGGAACTGAAGAAGGGCAAAAAGTGAATTCACGCAAGGATAGAGAACCAGTGACCGTGTGAGGTTTGGTGGGGCCTGTTTCCACGATTCCTCTCGATTCAGCGAGTCAAATGTTGGAAATGTTGGATAGATTCACAAACTGCCTCTTTGGGGTTTTCCGAAGCTTGCCTTTGAACTGAATTTTGATGAGCAAACCGGTGTGGTGTTGGTGGCCCCTCCCTTCCTCTTGGCTTCCTGGTAATGGAGTAAGCAGTAGGCGCCCCCTTGTGCTGAGGATAGGTACTGTTGCTATTGGCCAATCTTGCTTCCTTTATGGAGAAATTTTATTTTTCTACTAGAGGCCCAATGCACAAAATTTGTGCATGAGGGGGGCCCTCAGTCCGGGAGCCCTCTGGGGATGTCCCACTGATGGGGAGTGGGCCCAAGCCGGCAGTCAGACATCCTTAGTGCTGCCGCGGAGGCGGGGGAGGCTTGTTCGCCAGCGGTGAACCTGTCTCAGGGCTTCTAACCACAGGGGGAGCGCACTGACCACCAGGGGGCAGCTCCTGCATTGAGCATCTTCCCCCTGGTGGTTAGTGTGCATCATACTGGCCAGTGGTTCCACTGTTCGGTCGATTTGCATATTACCCTTTTATTATGTAGGACTAGAGACCTGTGGGGTCCCTCGGCCTGGCCTGCACCCTCTCACAATCTGGGACCCCTCAGGGAATGTCGGACTGTCAGTTTCTGCCTGATCCCCGTAGGCCAGTCTGAGGGACCCCACCCGTGCACGAATCTGTGCACCGGGCCTCTAGTATGCATATAAGATCTGTGGTTAATCTCTTCCCGCCCTCCCGCCTCCCCCCCTTGCCTCAGATTCATCAGTCTGTTCCATGTTTCCATGCCTGTGTGTTGAATGTCTGCCCCCTGTGGTCAGGGTGTGTCATAGCTACTGGTCCAGCGGTCACTTAGGCTATTAGATATATAGATGGCTTCTCGCGACTTTGTAGTCTTGCTCTTAACATGAGTATGGTGAGAGGAATACTTGGAGCAGTGATTTTTATACCCAGAGCCAATGAACTGGTAATGACACATCCTGTTCTTGCCACTTACACTCAATCAGAACACAGGCTTAAAATAGTCTATTTGTATGCTAGGCCCTGAGGATATAGTTGTGAACCCTTAAGGTAGACAAAGCCCCTGCCCTCCCAAGCAACTTATTTAAGCAATAGCACTAAGACCACATGTCAGAGTACAATGAAAGCATATCACATAGTCTGGTGAATTCCAGACAAGGGATATCTAAAGGCTTGGTAGGTATTAGCCAGATAAGAGAAGAAAGAAAAATATTCCAGCCCTCCGTGTTAGTTTCTCAATTTAAATATTTTTTTTTTTCTTTAGGGATAGAACCCCGGCATACATCAGGAACTCAGTGGATGTTTATGGGTGGAAATGGGGCAAGAACACCAAATCAGGGAGTTATATCTGATGTTCTTGCCCTTCTTTCTGATTTCCCAGACTGGTTCTGTAAGAGCCATTGCTACTTTTAGTCCAAGAGACTGTGTGATGTATTTTTGTTTTTAATAATAAAAAGCCTTGAAGTGCATTCCTTGCCTCAAAATGGCTTTGCAGTTGTTTATATGTTGCTGCCATTCCAGCAAAGAAACGCGAAATACATTTTCTCTGTCTCTGTCGTCAACTCTGTCTTCCCCCTAAGTTTGTTTTAGCAATGTAAGCTGGTTTAAGTCCTGCCGAGCGGTGGTTTTCTTTTCCTTCTCCACTTAATTTAACAGACCAGCTGAACACACATCAGAGAGCGAAGCTGGAGTGTGTAGTCATTATGGTCTTCCAGCTCAGTTCTATGCCCCATTTTTGGGACTCTGGTTTGGGACCTAGTTTATTATTCTGGGCAAGAGGAAAAGGGCACACACCAAATAGCACCAACCACAATATAGATGTAGTGGTACTTCTTCACACTTTAGTCCATTTCACCATCATGACAGTTTTGTGAGATGGGCAAAATAATCTGATCTCATTGTATACATAAAGAACTGAGGTTCAGAAGGACTAAATGAGAATTTGTGAGTGACAGAGCCCGGACCTGAACTTAAGTCTTTAGTTCCTGCATATTGGGGCGGGGGGGGGGGGGGCACGCAACAAGCTTTTTAAAGAATTGCTTTGAGCCCTAACCTTTTTGGCTCACTGGTTAAAATGTTGGCCCCGGGGGACTGAAGGGTCCCCGATTCGATTCCCGTCAAAGGACGGGAATGAGTGTGAGGCAACCAACCGATGTGACTCTGTCTCTTCCCCTCCTTTCCATTCTCTCTCTAAAGAAAGAAAGAAATCAATGGAAAAACTATCCTTGGGTGAGGATTAACAAAAAACAAACAAAAAAAGATTTGCTGTGAATTTAGCTTTCCGATTTCATGCCTGTTTGTGTGGAACTTTCCCAACAAGAATATAGTGTTTCAGAATGACATCTGCCTTCAAGATGCTTTTCCCTCATTTGGGAAGTTAAGTGGTTAAATTTGCCTAGTAATGCTGAAGCGGGGAGTCTCCTGTGGAGAATGCTTTCAAGAATTTACTTTCAGCCCACGTGTGACATTTCCTTCTTGGGTTTTGGAGTTTAGAAGCCTCAGGGAGCTCAGTCCTGGCAGCAACACCCCTGAATTCCTGTGGTGAGAGGATGTGGCCCCTGGACCCGTCCCGAAAAGAGGTGCTGAGGTTTGCGGTCAGCTGCCGGGTCCTGACGCTGGTGCTACAGGTCAGTCTCTGATCTTTTGTGCTGAACATGCTGTTGCCACATGACTGGGCCAGACACTAAGAATAGTCCCCATCTTCTTTCCACCTCCGAGGTGTGCCCCTCCAGGTGGCTGGAACCGTAGACACTTAGGCTTCATGGCTGGAAAATGGGCAAGACTCTTAGGAATGGTCTTTAATCCCTAGTTTTACACATGAACGTTTAAAGAGCTTCCCTAAAGTCACACAAGTTAGAGAAGGGCCAGAATCAGAACCCAGGTTTCCTAACTCCTGAGCTAGCGGTCTTTCCAGCAGGCCATGATGTTCTGTAACCAGAGGTGACAGGGTGTGACAACTCAAAGCATTGGCCTGGATCCCCTAAGCAGGAGACTGAGCACTTTGTCAATCAGTTGAATGGGAAGGAGGTGGCAATGTCCTGAGACCATCTGTGTATATTTGTTTAGTCAGTAGTGTCTCCTGCTCTTTTCCCAGGCGTCTCCCCTTGCTGTCTCACCCACACACAGCCCTCAAAACGCATTCACTTTTGCAAAACTCCCTTTCCCCTCCAAGGCTGTCCTTATACATATTTTAATTGCATTTCATATATGTATGCGTTAAATGCAGTGCCTAGCACAATGCCCGATGTTTAGTAGGTCCTTAGTATGTGTTGGTAAATGTAGTCAACATCTTAGGTATGTTGTTATATTAGCATAATTATTGTATGTATACCTTTTATCACAAGCTTCATTCTCTCTGAGGCTCAGCTGGTTCCTTTGTGGAAATCCCCTTTTCTCTTTTCTCCCTTACTATAGGAGGCATAGTAGGCTCTGCTGGCTCCCAAGTTTAGTTAAAAGTGTCTTCAACATGGAGACTAGGGCTGTTTTCACTATTTGAAGTGGCCTGATGACCAAAAAACTGACCAAAAAGAGAAAGAGCCTTAAATATGGGGCTGTACTCCTGGTGCCAGGCTGGAGAAACTGACTCAGGGATAGCTTGGAACCAGTATTAGCTGAGTGATTGGCAGAACCGATGGAGCAATACTGTGAATCGGCATCTGGGGTAGGAAACCAGTACAGCTGGGTTCTAATTCAGTTGATTTGGAAACAAGGATGTTTTGTAGACTGTTCACTCAATCACCAAAAGTTTACTAAGTACCTACTCTGTTCCACGAACTGTGCTAGGTGGCGAGTATAAAAGTAATGGTGTCTTTGCGTCCCTGGATCCGGATGAGGCCTCGTGCACCTAGGCCCGGGTGAGCCCAAGTGGCCCTGGGTCTGGGAGAGGCCAAGCGTCCCTGGGTCCGGGTGAGACCATGTGTCCCTGGATCCGGGTGAGGCCTCGTGCACCTAGGCCCGGGTGAGCCCAAGTGGCCCTGGGTCTGGGAGAGGCCAAGCGTCCCTGGGTCCGGGTGAGACCATGCGTCCCTGGATCCGGATGAGGCCTCGTGCACCTAGGCCCGGGTGAGCCCAAGTGGCCCTGGGTCTGGGAGAGGCCAAGCGTCCCTGGGTCCGGGTGAGACCATGCGTCCCTGGATCCGGATGAGGCCTCGTGCACCTAGGCCCGGGTGAGCCCAAGTGGCCCTGGGTCTGGGAGAGGCCAAGCGTCCCTGGGTCGGGGTGAGACCATGTGTCCCTGGATCCGGATCAGGCCTCGTGCACCTAGGCCCGGGTGAGCCCAAGTGGCCCTGGGTCGGGGAGAGGCAAAGCGTCCCTGGGTCCGGGTGAGACCATGTGTCCCTGGATCCGGGTGAGGCCTCGTGCACCTAGGCCCGGGTGAGCCCAAGTGGCCCTGGGTCTGGGAGAGGCCAAGCATCCCTGGGTCAGGGTGAGACCATGTGTCCCTGGATCCGGGTGAGGCCTCGTGCACCTAGGCCCGGGTGAGCCCAAGTGGCCCTGGGTCGGGGAGAGGCCAAGCGTCCCTGGGTCCGGGTGAGACCATGTGTCCCTGGATCCGGGTGAGGCCTCGTGCACCTAGGCCCGGGTGAGCCCAAGTGGCCCTGGGTCGGGGAGAGGCCAAGCGTCCCTGGGTCCGGGTGAGACCATGTGTCCCTGGATCCGGGTGAGGCCTCGTGCACCTAGGCCCGGGTGAGCCCAAGTGGCCCTTGGTCTGGGAGAGGCCAAGCGTCCCTGGGTCCGGGTGAGACCATGTGTCCCTGGATCTGGGTGAGGCCTCGTGCACCTAAGCCCGGGTGAGCCCAAGTGGCCCTGGGTCTGGGAGAGGCCAAGCATCCCTGGGTCCGGGTGAGACCATGTGTCCCAGGATCCGGGTGAGGCCTCGTGCACCTAGGCCCGGGTGAGCCCAAGTGGCCCTGGGTCTGGGAGAGGCCAAGCGTCCCTGGGTCCGGGTGAGACCATGCGTCCCTGGATCCGGATGAGGCCTCGTGCACCTAGGCCCGGGTGAGCCCAAGTGGCCCTGGGTCTGGGAGAGGCCAAGCGTCCCTGGGTCCGGGTGAGACCATGTGTCCCTGGATCCGGATGAGGCCTCGTGCACCTAGGCCCGGGTGAGCCCAAGTGGCCCTGGGTCGGGGAGAGGCCAAGCATCCCTGGGTCCGGGTGAGACCATGTGTCCCTGGATCCGGGTGAGGCCTCGTGCACCTAGGCCCGGGTGAGCCCAAGTGGCCCTGGGTCTGGGAGAGGCCAAGCGTCCCTGGGTCCGGGTGAGACCATGTGTCCCTGGATCCGGGTGAGGCCTCGTGCACCTAGGCCCGGGTGAGCCCAAGTGGCCCTGGGTCGGGGAGAGGCCAAGCGTCCCTGGGTCCGGGTGAGACCATGTGTCCCTGGATCCGGGTGAGGCCTCGTGCACCTAGGCCCGGGTGAGCCCAAGTGGCCCTGGGTCTGGGAGAGGCCAAGCATCCCTGGGTCCGGGTGAGACCATGCGTCCCAGGATCCGGGTGAGGCCGCGTGCACCTAGGCCCGGGTGAGCCCAAGTGGCTCTGGGTCTGGGAGAGGCCAAGCGTCCCTGGGTCCGGGTGAGACCATGCGTCCCTGGATCCGGATGAGGCCTCGTGCACCTAGGCCCGGGTGAGCCCAAGTGGCCCTGGGTCTGGGAGAGGCCAAGCGTCCCTGGGTCGGGGTGAGACCATGTGTCCCTGGATCCGGATGAGGCCTCGTGCACCTAGGCCCGGGTGAGCCCAAGTGGCCCTGGGTCTGGGAGAGGCCAAGCGTCCCTGGGTCCGGGTGAGACCATGTGTCCCAGGATCTGGGTGAAGCCTCGTGCACCTAGGCCCGGGTGAGCCCAAGTGGCCCTGGGTCGGGGAGAGGCCAAGCGTCCCTGGGTCCGGGTGAGACCATGTGTCCCTGGATCCGGGTGAGGCCTCGTGCACCTAGGCCCAGGTGAGCCCAAGTGGCCCTGGGTCTGGGAGAGGCCAAGCATCCCTGGGTCCGGGTGAGACCATGTGTCCCTGGATCCGGGTGAGGCCTCGTGCACCTAGGCCCGGGTGAGCCCAAGTGGCCCTGGGTCGGGGAGAGGCCAAGCGTCCCTGGGTCCGGGTGAGACCATGTGTCCCTGGATCCGGGTGAGGCCTCGTGCACCTAGGCCCGGGTGAGGCCACGTGCCCCTGGGTCTGGGAGAGGCCAAGCGTCCCTGGGTCCGGGTGCGACCATGTGTCCCTGGATCCGGGTGAGGCCTCGTGCACCTAGGCCCAGGTGAGCCCAAGTGGCCCTGGGTCTGGGAGAGGCCAAGCATCCCTGGGTCCGGGTGAGACCATGTGTCCCAGGATCCGGGTGAGGCCTCGTGCACCTAGGCCCGGGTGAGCCCAAGTGGCCCTGGGTCTGGGAGAGGCCAAGCGTCCCTGGGTCCGGGTGAGACCATGCGTCCCTGGATCCGGATGAGGCCTCGTGCACCTAGGCCCGGGTGAGCCCAAGTGGCCCTGGGTCTGGGAGTGGCCAAACGTTCCTGGGTCTGGGTGAGACCATGTGTCCCTGGATCCAGGTGAGGCCTTGTGCAACTAAGCCCGGGTGAGGCCACGTGCCCCTGGGTCTGGGAGAGGCCAAGCGTCCCTGGGTACGGGTGAAGCCAGATCCTGGGTCCAGGTGAGGCCGTGCGCCCCTGGATCCATCCGGGTGAGGCTGGGTCCCAGGCCCGGGTGAGACCACGCGCCCCTTGGGTATGGGTGAGGCCACGTGCCCCTTAGTCCAGGTGACGCCGTGCCCCTGGGTTCGGCCGAGACCAAACTAGAGGGAGTCGGACCTCCATTACCACCATTTGTCCACCATCCAGAGCTGAGGGGTCAGTGCTGACATGTACACATAAGGAACTACTGGACATCGAAATTGGGTCTCAAAAGAACTGTTGGTCCAGGGGGAAGCTCGCTACAGATTGATTCATTTGCCTGTCAACATAAATATTATTGCTCGTCTCACATTCAGTTCTTATTAGTATATATCTAGTGACATTTGATCTCATTCATCTAGAGGAAATGATGAACAACATAGACTGAGGAACAAGAACAGAACCAGAATCAAGGAGGCATCGATCGGACTATCGGGCCTCAGAGGGAGGATAGGGGAGGGTAGGGGGAGGGTGGGGGGAGGGGGAGAGTTCAACCAAAGGACCTGTATGCATGCATATAAGCCTATCCAACGGTTAAGTTCAACAGGGGATTGGGGCATGCGTGGGGAGAGGGGTGGGATGGGAATGGGGGGATGAGGACAAATATGTGACACCTTAATCAATAAAGAAATTAAAAAAATTAAAAAAAAAAAAAAAAAAGTAATGGTGTCTTTTCCCTTAAGTAACTGACAATCTAATCGGGCAAAAAGATATTTAACAATGTGCTATTTTGTTATTTCTCCCACTGCCAACCCTTCTAGTTTTAAAGGTAATGCCATCAGAATATATTGCCAGTTACCCTTCATTGTTGCTGTCATCTGTGGTTTTTTAAAATATATATTTTTATTGATTTCAGAGAGGGAGAGATAGAAACATCAATAATGAGAGAGAATCATTGATCGGCTGCCTCCTGCACACCCCCCACTGGGGATTGAGCTCACAACCCAGCATGTGCCATTGACCGAATTGAAACCGGGACCCTTCAGTTTGCAGGCAGATGCTCTATCCACTGCGCCAAACTGGCTATGGCTATCATCTGTATTAATGACAGCTCATTAATAAACCCTCATTCCTTGAAGGTTTTCGCTTCTGATTCAGTTACTCTTTCCAGCACAACTATTGATTTCTTGGTGGTTTGAATATTAATAAGGCTGATACACCTGACCATTATCTCCTGTCATTTCAGCTCACTTTCTCTAGTATCCCAGCTCTAATGATTCTTCTAACCCCTCAGGATTTATAATCCATTGATCCTACCACTTTTCGTTGACTCTCAGCCATCTCAAGGCGTCAGCCCCACTTTTTACCTAGCTTGGATTCCATGCTCCATCATGCATAGCCACACAACTCACTTACTCCCTTCTCTGTATGTCCAACCTTGGTTAAATTCAGTTCTCTGTCATCCCATGCTTGCATCTGCCCAGAGTAAAACACACAACTGTAGTAACAAGTTTCCTTTTATTTAAGATCATTAATCCAATTGAGTCCTCAATGCTACCTGCCAATGTTAGTGTATTTCTCTTGTCCATCCACCGCACCCCACCCCCCCCCCACCCCCATTTTCTGCACATTCAAATCACCAGGGAGAGTTTTAAAAAAACTCAGTGCCCAGTCTGTAACCCATACCAGTTAAATCAATAACTCTGGAGAAGGAACCCAGGCATCGGTATTTCTAAAACTACCTGGGTGATTCCCTGTTTTGAGAACTGAGATTATAGATGACATATTTTACATGTATTAGTCTTTAGTCAACTCTCCAACGTTTTTCCCCAAATTG
The DNA here is from genome assembly GCF_027574615.1 of Eptesicus fuscus. Taxonomy (NCBI): domain Eukaryota; kingdom Metazoa; phylum Chordata; class Mammalia; order Chiroptera; family Vespertilionidae; genus Eptesicus; species Eptesicus fuscus. The sequence goes on from NC_072481.1 coordinate 16,323,693, forward strand.
CTTTCCTGAGTAAAATATAGAAGCAATCAGAAGCGACTGTCTGCATGCTCACACCACATCCATCGGCATACCTACACCTTCTCCTCTGTGCCTTCACTGTGGAAGGTTGGGAGAGCTGGCCGTCCTCCTCTCCAAGGTTAGCTCCTGCACCTGTGCAGCAGATTCCATCTCCTGTCGCCTGCTCCAGCGGTTCTCTGTTCTCTTTCTTGTTTCCTTTACACTGATTTATTCCCACTGGCAAACACTTATCTCCCACCTTAAATATATTTTTTTATTGATTTCAGAGAGGGGGAGAGAGAGAAAGATAGAAACATCAATGATGAGAGAGAATAATTGATCAGCTGCCTCCTGCATGTCCCCTGCTGGGAATTGAACCCACAACCTGGACATGTGACCTGACTGGGAATTGAACTGTGACCTCAACCACAGAGCCACACCAGCTGGGCTGTCTCCCACCTTAAAAATATATATATATATATATATATATCCCCATTTCTCTGCTCGCCTTTACAGCAAATCTCCTCCAAATAATTGTCTTATGCACTATCTCCCTTCTTCCCTTCGCTGTTGAACCCAGTCTAGGCAATCTTCTCTCTCCTCCACCCCACTGAAATAGCTCTTGTCAAAGGCACCAGTGACCTTCACATTGCTCAATCTAGTGGTCAGTTTTCAGTCCCCATCTTACTTGACTTATTGGTAGCATTTAACAGAACTGATCACTCCCTTGCTTCACTCGGATCTAAGGCACCATACTCTCCTATCCCCGCCCCCCCCACCTCACTGACTGTTTCTTCTTTTTTTTTTTAAATATATTTTATTGATTTTTCACAGAGAGGAAGGGAGAGGGACAGAGAGCTAGAAACATCGATGAGAGAGAAACATCGACCAGCTGCCTCCTGCACACCCCCCACCGGGGATGTGCCCGCAACCAATGTACATGCCCCTGAGCGGAATCGAACCTGGGACCTTTCAGTCCGCAGACCGACGCTCTATTCACTGAGCCAAACCGGTTTCGGCATGTTTCTTCTTTTTTTGTGTGATTTTGAAAGCACATTTATTAAAGCTGGGGACAGTTAAACAAGGAAGAGCTTAGAATAGAAGAAGCAACTTTTCTATCCTAGGCAGGGCCGCTTAGCTCTCTAGACACGTTATAGAAAAGAAATGAGTCTAGGCCAGTGGTCGGCAAACTCATTAGTCAACAGAGCCAAATATCAACAGTACAACGATTGAAATTTCTTTTGAGAGCCGACAACCGACTTCTGCACATGGGCCACGAAGTTTCAATCGCACTGTACATGCGCGCCCGCACACATGTGGCTCGCGAGCCGCAGTTTGCCGACCACTGGTCTAGGCGGAACTGCTTTGGCTCACTGAGAACTCAGAGCAAAGGGGACATTGGAGACTATGAGGATTAGCCCAGGAAGAGCTGCCCGCTGCCCATTGTTCCCCTGGTTACAAGTCTCCTGGGGTCCCTTAGAGTTTAGGAGATCCATGCCGGAAAGGGAAGAAGAAGGAAAGGAAAAGTGCAGGGTGCTCTCGGGAGGAGGAGTATGCCTGACTGTTCTTTAATCTTCACTGCTGGATCCTACCCCCTTTCAAGTCACTAAATGTTGATGTGACCAGGGACCAGTCTTTGGAGCTCTATCTGTATGTCCTAGTGCTCGCATTCAGTCCCATACCTTTAAATACTGCCCATTACTTCTGATTCCCAAATTTTATCTCTAGCCCTGATCATTCTTCTGACCTTCAGACTCATATCTCACTGCCTCATTGACCTCTGCACTGGAATGTCCAACACAAATTTAACCAGTCCAAAATTGACTGATTCCCCCCAAACAAATCTGTTCTTAATTTTATTAAATAGTAATTATTTTCTTCTAGTTGTTCAACCAAACTCCTGGTTCTTCTTCATCCCACAGGCTCTCTTCAATGCCTTCATCCCAGATCACCACGCAGAAGCCTTCTCTCCTCCTCGCCTTGCCCCCTCGGGCTCTGTGGACCAACTCGTGGAAGGTCTTCTGGGTGGCCTGTCTCACTGGGATGCTGAACACTTTCTCTTCATTGCTGAGCATGGCTACCTGTATGAGCACAACTTTGCCTTCTTCCCTGGTTTCCCCCTGGCCCTGTTGGTGGGGACTGAATTGCTGAGACCCCTGCGGGCGTTACTGAGCCTACGGAGTTGCCTGTTAATCTCAGTAGCATTGCTCAATTCCTTGTTCTCTATCCTGGCTGCACTTGCACTTCACGACCTGGGCTGTCTGGTTTTGCACTGTCCCCGCCAGGCCTTTTACGGAGCACTGCTTTTCTGCCTCAGCCCTGCCAATGTCTTCCTGGCTGCTGGTTACTCAGAGGCTTTGTTTGCCCTCCTGACATTCACCGCCATGGGGCAGCTGGAAAGGGGCCGAAGCTGGACTAGTGGACTCCTCTTTGCCCTTGCTACTGGTGTACGCTCCAACGGGCTGGTGAGCATTGGCTTCCTTGTGCATTCTCAGTGCCAAGGCTTTTTCTCCTCTCTCCTGGTGCTGAATCCTCTGAGACAGCTCTTGAAGCTGGTGGGCTCCGTGTTCCTGTCTGTGCTCACACTTGGGCTTCCCTTTGCCCTCTTTCAGTATTATGCCTACACCCAGTTCTGTCTGCCAGGCTCAGCCCACTCCATCCCTGAGCCCTTGCTGCAGTTAGCTGTGGACAAGGGCTACCGGATTGCAGAGGGAAATGAACCACCGTGGTGCTCCTGGGAACTTCCTCTAATATACAGCTATATCCAGGATATCTACTGGAATGTTGGCTTTTTGAGATACTATGAGCTTAAGCAGGTGCCCAATTTTCTGCTGGCTGCACCAGTGGCTATACTGGTTACCTGGGGAACGTGGACGTATGTGACCACCCACCCTTGGCTCTGCCTTACACTTGGGATGCGAAGGAACAAGAGCGATGAGACTCGAGAGAAGCCTGATCCGGGATTCCTCAGTCCTCGGGTGTTTGTGTACCTGGTTCACGCTGCAGCACTGCTGCTATTTGGCAGTTTGTGCATGCACGTTCAGGTGAGGTGGATTCCTGGCTGGGAAAGGATGTGAATACGGACAGAATCCCTGGGCCAGGAATGGGGAAGACAGCTAACTTCTCCCATTTGAGTGAACTGTGCCTAGTTTGTTTATTCAACAACTATGTGAGGGCTTTATTTGTGTTAGACCCTGGGTCAGACCACTGAAGATGGAACATGAGTAAGATAAGATTGCTGTCCTAATGCGTCTCATGGTATAAATGGGAGACAGACATTGAACAGGTAAAATTATAGGACAGTGGGATGCGAGAGAATTTGCTGTTTTGAGATAAAGTATTGTGGGAAGCACAGAGGAAAAAAGTAGCTGACTGAAGGAGGGTGTCATATTTAGACCAGGTCGTAAAGAATAAGAAGAAATTCCATTTAAGAAGCAAAGGAAGAACATTCTGGGCAAATGAAGGGTGTGTGCAAAGATATGAGAGTTGTAAGAGGACCTGATTTGACTGAGATAGAAGAGTGGGCACAGAGAATACATCTGGGCCCTTCCCCTAATACACAGGTACACCCAGAATGTCAACTTGATAGTTGGCTCTCTGAGGTACTCAGCGGGTGCTCAGTTTTCAGAGGAGACATCTTGTGCAATGTTCAGGGTGGTAGTGTAATATAAAGGGATGGGAAAGGTTTGACCATTAATTCCATCTCTTTTTTTCTTTTTTTTTCTTTTTTTAATCCTCACTTGAGGATATTTTTCCATTGATTTTTAGAGAGAGTGGAAGAAAGGGAGAGACAGAGAGAAACATCGATGTGAGAGAGACACATTGTTTGGTTGCCTCCTGCATGTACCCCCGCCAGGGCCGGGGAACCTGCAGCCAAGGTACGTGCCCTTGACTGGAATCGAACCCGGGACACTTCAGTCTGTGGGCCAACACTCCATCTACTGAGCCAAAAGGGTTAAGGCAATTTCATCTTTTTTGTTTCTGGCTGTGGCTCCAGTTTCAACTTAACTCTGAGGAAGTCTTTTTGTCTCCATGCTGGCCTCTCCTTAGCAGTTTCTGCCTCTTGGAGGCACACATTGGCTGTTTGTAAAGTTCTCTGAACTGTGTGAATAGAGACATAGGGGAAACAGAAAATAGCATTCTGTGTTTGTAGCTGGATTAGCTAGTAGAGGGAATGCCAGCAAAGGTTAGCATTTCCAGGTAGATGAGGGAGGCCATTTGGCTCTGAAGTCCCCTAGAAGGGAGAATGTTAAACCATAGTATCCTCTGCTCCCTTTCCCTCTGCTTTGTATCCCCATGGGATGAGGGAACCACCTTACATTCCAAAGTTCCACATCACAGCCTTGAGTTTAGAGTCCAAGCCCTAGGGTATAATTGGACCCCGCAGAGGTTTATTTTATTTTATTATTATTGATTAACTCATTATTGTGGTAATTAGTTTAGCTATTTTCATTTGTAACATTGAGGTCACCTGGCTGGTATCATGCACAGCTTTATAAGGCATATCCTAAGCTATACTAAATTTTATGTCCAGTGTAATACATTTCTAGTCATGGGGTTATAGTTCACCCAGCAGCAGGCAAGCCCCAGGCTGGTCCAATTTGAGGCAGTGACATTCCAATAAATGTGTGGGTTTCCCCCTATTATGATTTCCAGGTTCTCACCAGGTTTTTGGGTTCCTCCACTCCTATTGTGTACTGGTTTCCAGCTTACTTGCTTCAGCATCAAGAGCCACTGCTGAGATCTCTAGAGACTGTGCCTTGGAAGCCTCTTGCAGAAGACTCCCCACCAGGACAAAAAGTCCCCAGAAATTCTATCATCGGACTTTTGTACAACTGGAAAACCTGTTCTCGAGTCACACGATGCATTCTAGGCTACTTCCTGACTTACTGGCTCCTGGGACTACTCCTACATTGCAACTTCCTGCCTTGGACATGACCTGGAGTCTCAGGGGACAGACTTGAAGCCAACTTAACCAGGAATCTGAAAGTACAAATATATAAAAACACTGCCTGCACTGCCTTGGGATCCTTACTCTGTCTATTAGAAACTCTCTCTCTATTTGAAGGTTGGTTAGGAGTGGGAACAGTATGAGCCACTGGAGATCCCCTATGGTCCTGGCTATGGAAAATTTTAGAACAGTAACTATTCTTGCAGAAAGTGAAAAAATCATATTCCAATTCTAAAGTATACCAGGATCTGTCTCTTCAACCAAGCGCAGCAGAGATAATTTTAAACTTACCACTGACCCACATGTAATTTTGTTGTTGTTGTTAATCTCACCGGAGGATATTTTCCATTGATTTTTTAATATATTTTTTTTATTGATTTCAGAGAGGAAGGGAGAGGGAGGGATAGAAACATCAATGATGAGAATCATCGATTGGCTGCCTCCTGCATGCTCCCCCTACTGGGGATCGAGCCCAGAACCCTTCAGTCTGCAGGCTGATGTTCTATCCACTGAACCAAACTGGCTAGGGTTCCATTGATTTTTATAGAGTGGAAGGGAGGGGAAGAGGAGAGAGAGAGAGAGAAAGATCCATGTGAAAGAAACACATTGATCAGTTGTTTCCTGCATACGCCCCAACTGGGGCCAGGGATCAAACCTGCAACCCAGGTGATGGAACCTGCTACCCTTTGGTGTGCGGGGTCCATTTAGCAACTGGCCAGGACCCACATGTAAATTTAAATGTAAATTATTTAAATGTAAATTTCATCAGCCCTGGCTGGGTAGCTCAGTTAGGAACATTACCCCAATGCACCAAGGTTACGGGTTCGATCCCCAGTCAGAGCACATGCAAGAATCAGTGAGCCCTAACTGATTTGTCTCAGTGGATAGAGCATTGGTTGGTCCATGCACTGAAGGGTCCCAGGTTAAATTTTGGTCAAGGGCATGTACCTTGGTTGCAGGCTCAATCCTAAGTAGGGGGTGTGCAGGAGGAGGCAGCTGATCGATGTTTCTCTCTCATCCATGTTTCTATCTCTCTTCCTCTGTAAAAATCAATAGAATTTTTTTAAAAAGGATCAACTAATGAGTGCATAGATAGGTGGAATAACAAATCAATGTTTCTCTTTCTCAAAATAAATAAATGTAAATTTCATCAAAAGCTCTAGCTAATAGGCTGATAATAGTCCACACATGATGGCATAGGCCTGAACAGTGTCATGGCAGTAGTAAGTAAAGTAACCCTTCTTGCCCTAACTGGTTTGGCTCAGTGGATAGAACATCGGCCTGCGGACTGAAAGGTCCCAGGTTCGATTCCAGTCAAGGGCATGTACCTTAGTTGCGGGCACATCCCCAGTGGGAGGTGTGCAGGAGGCAGCTGATCGATGTTTCTCTCCCATCGATGTTTCTAACTCTCTATCCCTCCCCTTTCTCACTGTAAAACATCAATAAAAATATATATATATATTTTTAAAAGTAGAACCTTCTTTTCTAATTTGGACATTGTTTCTGATGATTTTTTGATTTATTCATTTATTTGTATGAAAAGTCTTACAAAGATATGCAAATTAAACAACTTGGTTAAAGGAGCAGTTACCTTTTTAAAAAATTAATACAAATTATTTTGGGGGGAAGTCATAGTAAGAAAAGCATTGCACAAGGAAGCAGCAGACCTGGATTCTAGACCTCACATATCAGCTATGTGACCTTGGAGAGTTTTCAGAGCCTTAGCTCCTCTTCTGAAACTAGAGGAAATGATACCCATAGGGGAAGTGGGGGTGGGGGGTGGTATATAATCTCTTAGAGGTCCCTTTCTCTAAGATCTTAAGAGCTGCCTTAAACAATGGAATTATCCCAGTCTAAACACTTATATAAAGGCTCAAAAATGATTTTAGGAGAAAATAGTTCTGTTTTCAGCACTTAGAAGAAACTCTCCCCCTCTTTGGGTGCAACTGAGGAGTAACTTAAGTGACCTTTTCTTTGACTGAGGGAAAGCAGTGGTACCTGGCTTTAGGCTCCTTGTTCTGCATAGGTAAACCAGTGCCAGGCAATAAGTGGTCCAAGTGGTGACTGGTTTGCCTGCCATGCCCAAGTACCTGTGCTTGCTTGATTGGTGGACATGGGTCAGAGGAGCCAACGAGGCAGCATGAACTGATAATTTGTAGGTTGAATGAAATGGTATCTGGCCTCATTTGGTTATGAGCCCATCACTTTAATGGGGGTAAACCATTGACCCCTGTGGAGCTATTTTTGCCCATTCTTTGAGCTAAATAAGAGGCTCTGCATCATCACCATTCATTCCCCATTTGAGTGAAAAATTCCAACAAGCAGAAACTTCAGAATAAATGGTTAATCATAAGCAGTTCTGGAGAGCCCTGAGAATTGGAATTTTGACACGCTCCCTTTGACCATGACAGAAAGCTAAACTTGCCAGCTGAAGGGAAGCTCCTGGCTGAGCCCCAGCACCCTCTGTTGGAGCTTCCAGTCAGCCTGGCCAATAAGCATTTCCCATCCATTACCCCAGCTTTAGCACAGCTGAGAGAATTTGGTCCAGAGTCAAATGCTTCTGAAAATGTACACACAGATTGGGGCAGCCCTCTGCCTTCTGCCAAGACACCCGAGTGCCCTTCTTGGCAAAAGATCATCCCTGCCTTACTGTCCTTCCAGTTGGCAGAAATTGTTCCCTCCCTCCTCATCAACAGCTGCAAATCCAGGGACTTCCACTCTGTGCAGGAAGAACTGAGATCCTGTTTCAGTTCTTCATTGCAGAGGTAGGAGCACTAGACTCTGCTCTCACACATTCTCTTCTTGGGGGATAATCAGGACTGATTGGTCCCCTACTGGAAGAGGTGACAAACTCCACAGGGTAGGGAGTGATTTCACTGCTCTGGCAGTCTCAGCCTAACCTTTACACTAGATCTCATCACCCCCAGAATCAAGTGATTCCAAGGATCAGAGACCTTATAAATGGGAATCCCATCTTCTCAACTAAACCACTCTGGTATTCAGCAAAGACCAATATGGTTACAGTTGATCATCGAGGTGCTAACTAAGAACCCCAACTAGGTGGACACACCTGTGTGACCTGGAGACAACAGTTTTCTCTTTGACCTTGGAAGGATGGAGCTGCTCTTCTCTAAGGATCTAAGGAATGGGCTGATTTTATGGCCAGCAGCTGTCTTTTTACCATCCTAATAACAGTCGTTTAATAGTCTGGGAGAGGGACATGAAGGGCCCAGGGCAGGAAGCTTCCTGTTTACCCTGAGGTCTAACAATGCTGCAGCTGGATTGGGCGTCTACAATTTCAGAGAAAAGTAATTTCCTTCTGAGACCTAGCTAAAACAGAAACCAGAGCTTCTTGTACCTAGAAATCGGTGCTTTTTTGTTCTTTAATGAAGGTGGGAGGAAAGGGAATGTTTGACATGTCTTCACCGGTCCCCCAAGAGGGGGAGGGGAAGGGGGACTACTTTTCTTGAACAGACTCTCTCACCTTCATCTAAAAATGCAATGTGTGCAGGTTCAAGGGATTGGAAACAATTCTTTCAGCAATTATTTATTCCTATTTTAGGGAAATAAAGATGACTTGCTATACCTCCCATTCTCATATAACTGTCTCATAGAGTTGCTAGCAGATACATAGAAACATTAATCAAGATAGAAACTGATCGCCCTAGCTGGTTTGGCTCAGTGGATAGAGCATGGGCCTGCGGACTGAAAAGTCCCAAGTTCATTCTAGTCAAGGGCACATGCATGGGTTGTGGGCTCGATCCCCAGTAGGGGGCGTGCAGGAGGCAGCCAATCAGTGATTCTCTCTCATCATTGATGTTTCTCTCTCCCTCTCCCTTCTACTCTGAAATCAATAAAAATATGTGTTTTTTTTTAAAGATAGAAACTGATCAATTCTGGGGAATGAAGGGATACTTAAACGTCTCACTCTGTATCTCTATACTTGGACTTTTTATGATGAGGATGAATTAAAGCTTTGCTCCCGTGCTTAGGAAGAGGTAACTGAGGTACAGAGTAAGTGCTTTGTAAATTCACACAAGGTGGAGATCCCTTCCAGCTTCGAATACCTGAAAAGGCTTCCTAGAGAAATGGTCTTCGAGCCGGACTTTGAAGGACAAGTAGAGCATATGTGAAATCTAATCAACAAAAATTGATGAATAGAAAAAAAGGGGGAACAAAGAGTGAGTATAGGAAGCAGGAAATGGAATAATACAGGAAGAGCTTACCAGTTTGAGTGGAACTGAGGTCTTGTCATTTTTGAGACATAGACCTTTAAATCAGCCCCAAGCCCAGCTCTACTATGTACTAGTTGTGTAAACAGAAGCCAAATACTGAGTCTCTAACACTCAGTTTATTCATCTGTAAAATGTGGGTAACACTTTAGCTCATAGATGTGAATGACATCCGTCTCATAGGTTTGTTGTGAGAATTAAGTAAAAAGTGTTTAGAACAGTAATAACAAGGGAATATCTGCATTTGGATGTGTTAAGTTTACAATGTCATCAGCACATTCATATGCCAGGAAATGTGGAACTGGAGACAAGGAGAGGGGACAGGGAACCATCCAACCAGACATAATTATAGCAGCCCTGAGATTGGATTTGATTGTCAAAAGGAAAAGTGTAGATGCTCAGCCGAGGTCGCAGTTTGATTCCCAGTCAGGGCACATGCCCAGGTTGTGGTCTCGATACCCAGTGGTGGTGCGCGCGCAGGAGGCAGCTAATCAATGATTCTCTCTCATCATTGATGTTTCTATCTCTCCCTCTCCCTTCCTTTCTGCAGAGAGAGAGAGAGAGAGAGAGAGAGAGAGAGAGAGAGAGAGAGAAGGAGGGTCTATAAGACCTAGGACAAATGATTCAACTTCTCTAAACCTATTTTCTCATTTCTAAAATAGGGGTGAAAAAAATAGGGTGATAGCATCTATCACACAGAGTAGTTATGAGGATTAAATGAGACACTAGATATAAAGCACTAGCATGGTGCCTGACACATAGAACTTCATGAAAATAAAAAACTTCATGAATGGTAGCTGACATTACTATCATTATCATCGTCATTAAAGGACTAGAAACAAATAGTTACAGAGGAAAAGAGAGTTTCAAGAAGAAAGAAATGATTACCAGGTTCCAATACTGTTTAGATTAAGGAAAGGATGAGAAAAGTAGGCTAGCTGCTGTATCTAACAACTCCCAAAACTCAGTGTTTTTTTTAAATGTATTTTTATTGATTTCAGAAAGGGAGAGATAGAAACATCAATGATGAGAGAGAACCATCGATCAGCTGCCGGGCATGTGCCCTTGACCAGAATCAAACTCGGGACCCTCAGTCCCCAGGCTGACGCTCTATCCACTGAACCAAACCTGCTAGGACACTGTCTTAAACATAAAAGTTTCTTTCTTATTTTATCTTCACTGGAGGATATGTTTTTAGTGATTTTCAAGAGAGAGGGAGGGAGAGAGAAACATCAACTTAAGAGAGAAACATCAACCAGTTGCTTAGTTGCTTCTTGCACTAGCCCCAACTGGGGATCCAACCCACAACCTAGGTATGTGTCCTGACTGGGAATTAAATCTGTAATCTTTTGGTGTGTGGGATGACGCTCCAACAGAGCCATTGGCCAGAGCAAAAGTTTCTTTCTGTGTGTGTGTGTGTGTGTGTGTGTGTGTGTGTGTGTGTGTGTGTGTGTCTGTGTGTGTGTGTGTTTAATTTAAAAGTTTCTTTCTTGTTTAAACTATAGTATAATGCAGGTTTGGGGAGGGAGGCCTGTTCTACCCAGTCACTTGGGACCCAAGCTTCTTATATTTTGTGACTCTGCCCTCTGAGAGAGAAAGAGAGCTTTTAAAGAATTGGTTCATGCCGAAACCGGTTTGGCTCAGTGGATAGAGCGTCGGCCTGCGGACTCAAGGGTCCCAGGTTCGATTCCGGTCAAGGCATGTACCTTGGTTGCGGGCACATCCCCAGTAGGGGGTGTGCAAGAGGCAGCTGATCGATGTTTCTCTCTCATTGATGTTTCTAACTCTCTATCTCTCTCTCTTCCTCTCTGTAAAAAATCAATAAAATATATTAAAAAAAAAAAGAATGCGGCACAAATAAATGGAAAGACATAATGAATAGGGAGACAATATATTAAAAAATATAAAGAAAGGAAGAATTGGTTCATTATTATTGAGGCTGACAAGTCTAAAATCTGCAAGGTAGGCCAGCAGCTAGAGACCCATGAAAGAGTTGATGTTAGGAGAAAAGAAAAAAGAAAAAAAGAGTTGATGTTGCAATTTGAGTCCAAAAGCAATCTGCTGGTAGAATTTCCTCTCTCTCAGGGGAAGTCTGTCTTTTTTCTATTAAAGCCTTCAACTGATTGATTGAGGTCCACCCACTTTATGGAAGATAATCTCCTTTACTCAAAATCTACTGATGTAAATGTCAATCTCATCTAAGAAAAAAAATCCCTTCACAAAAACATCTATACTGCCCTAACCAGTTTTGCTCAGTGGATAGAGTGTCAGCCTGCAGTCTGAAAGGTCCCAGGTTCAATTCCAGTCAAGGGCATGTACCTTGGTTGTGGGCACATCCCCAGTAGGGGGTGTGCAGGAGGCAGCTGATCGATGTTTCTAACTCTCTATTCCTCTCCCTTCCTCTCTGTAAAAAAATTAATAAAATGAATATATTTTTTAAAATCTATACTAATAAAAGGGTAATATGCTAATTAGACCAGGAGACCTTCTGGACCGTCCTTCTGGACAAAGCCATGGAGGCGGGGCTGAGGCAGAGGTTGTTAGGGGTGATCAGGCCAGCAGGGAGGGGGGCAGTTGGGGGCAAGCAGGCCGGCAGGGGGGGCAGTTGGGGACAAGCAGACCAGCAGGGGAGGGGCAGATGGGGGCGAGCAGGCCAGTGGGAGGGGCAGTTGGGGGCAAACAGGCCGGCAGCGGGGGGGCAGTTGGGGGCAAGCAGGCCGGCAGGCAGGTGAGCAGGTAGGAGCCAGCGGTCCCAGATTGCGAGAGAGATGTCCGACTGCTGGTTTAAACTGGCAGTTGGACATCCCCTGAGGGGTCCCAGATTGGAGAGGGTGCAGGCTGGGCTGAGGGACACCCCCCTGTGCACGAATTTCGTGCACCGGGCCACTAGTACTATATAATAAAAGGCTAATATGCAAATTGACCGAATGGCAGAATGACTGGTCGCTATTATGCGCACTGACCACCAGGGGGCAGAAGCTCAACACAGGAGCTGCTCCTGGTGGTCAGTGCACTCCCACAGGGGGAGCACTGCTCAGCCAGAAGCCAGGCTCACAGCTGGCTAGTGCAGCTGCAGTGGCAGGAGCCTCTCCCGCCTCCACGGCAGCACTAAGGATGTCAGTCAGACATCCCCTGAGGGCTCCCGGACTGTGAGAGGGTGCAGGCCAGGCTGAGGGGACCCCCCCCCACCCGAGTGCACGAATTTCATGCACCGGGCCTCTACTCTAGAATAATATTTGACCAAATATCTGCATACTGCAGCTAGCCAAGTTGACATACAAAATTAACACAACAGGTTTCTGCTCTATTTGCTTGTAGTCTTATTCATGTGAGACTAACCACACTCAAGTTCTTTCCTAGATGTAATTCTCAACCTAAGATATTTATTTGCTTCTTCACCCCTTGCCTGACCCTTAGCGTAATGATGGCTACATTAAAGCTGTGTGAAATAACTGGGAAGGCCATGCTCTTCACCAGGTAATTGCCTTAGAGGTGATCACATCTTTCAATTCCTGTGGTTCAAGATCTTTTTTATTTTTTTAAAAAAGAGCCCTAACCAGTTTGGCTCAGTGGATAGAGCATCGGTCTTCGGACTGAAAGGTCCCAGGTTCGCCGAGACTGGTTTGGCTCAGTGGATGGAGCGTCGGCCTGCGGACTCAAGGGTCCCAGGTTCGATTCCGGTCAGGGGCATGTGCCTTGGTTGCGGGCATGTCCCCGGTGGGGGGTGTGCGGGAGGCAGCTGGTCGATGTTTCTCTCTCGTCGATGTTTCTGGCTCTCTGTCCCTCTCTCTTCCTCTCTGTAAAAAGAAATAAAATATATTTAAAAAAAAAAAAAAAAGGTCCCAGGTTCGATTCTGGTCAAGGGGGCATGTACCTTGGTTGCGGGCACATCCCCAGTAGGGGGCGTGCAGGAGGCAGCTGATCGATGTTTCTCTCTCATCGATGTTTCTAACTCTCTCTCCCTCTCCCTTCCTCTCTGTAAAAAATTAATAAAATATTTTTTTAAAATATTTTTTTATTGATTTTTAGAGAGAGAGGAAGGGAGGGGGAGAGAGAGAAACATCAATGTGAGAGGGAGACATTGATTGTCTATGTGCCCCCTACCAGGAATTGAGTCTGCAACCCAGGTATGTGCCCTGATTGGAAATCAAACAGGCAACCTTTTGGTGCATGGGATGGCACCCAACCAACTGAGCCACATCAGCCAAGGCCAAGACCTTTTTTCAATCTTATATTATTTGTTGTCAGCTTTTCCCACCCTGAAAGGCCCATCATCTCTAGACTTTCTCTACAGGGTGGAGCAAAAGTAGGTTTACAGTTATTCATATGGAAAATAATACAATAATTAATAAACAATAACAATACAAGAGTAAACTCTGTGAGTTCATGTACTTACAACTGTAAACCTACTTTTGCCCCACACTGTATTTCCCTTCCATGTCTGCTTGAATTCCAGCTAATTGTCACCTAAGTCCACCTCTTCTTTCAAATACTTTATAAAGGAACCTGTGCTAGTTATTCAGCTATTGTCTTTCAGCTCCAAACCCACCGTCCTACTTTCTGCTATGAGATACTGGAGCTGGGATTCTGCAAATCACATTTCTGCTTTGTCAGCTGGCCCTATGTCTGGCTCTGCCAATGATGGCCACCAGAGGGAGATATTGAGGTGGGAGGAGGAAGAAAGGACTTCCGTTTGCTTCCTGTCCTGTGAGGTAACCCCAGCAATGCTCCTTCACCCTGGTGGCAGCAGTTCCTTCCTGTAGCAGGAGCTGATTCCACTTTGCAGTTTTTCCTCCAACAATTGCAGCTTCATAGTGTCCCACTCAGAGACACCAGCATCAACTGGGTAGCACCCCTTTCCTCAGAGGTGTCGGTCCCTCTTCCAAGTTCAGAGACATCAGCATCAGACTTGGAGGACTGAGTTTTAGCTCTGTAGAGCCCCTTTTCTAAGTGTCTAAGTTTTAGTAATTCCAAACTCTTTCCTTTGCTCTCCTAGTTCTAGGAATTATAGATGCTTCCTGCTGTTGCTACCTCTCAGAGTTTTCTTTTTACCCTTTCAGTTATCTAGTTAACAACTCAATATTTAGTTAACCATTCTAACCATTCTTTATATTAAATTAGAGGCCCGGTGCACAAAATTCATGCCTGTTGGGGGAATGTCCCTCAGCCCAGCCCGCACCCTCTCCAATCTGGGACCCCTCGGGGGATGTCCGACTGCCAGTTTAGGCCCTGTGGAATCGGGCCCTAAACCAGCAGTCGGACATCCCTCTCACAATCTGGGACTGCTGGCTCCCAACCGCTCACCTCCCTGCCTGCCTGATTGCCCCTAACCGCTTCTGCCTGCCAGCCCGATCACCTCCTAACCACTCCCCAGCCAGCCCAATCAACACCTAACTGCTTCCCTGCCAGCCTGATCGCCCCCAACTGCCCTCCCCTGCCGGCCTGGTCACCCCCAACTGCTCTCCCCTGCCGGCCCGGTTGCCCCCAACTGCCCTCCCCTGCCGGTCTGGTTTTCCCTAACTGCCCTCCCCTGCTGGCTTGATCGCCCACAACTACCCTCCCCTTCCAGCCATCTTGTGGCGGCCATTTTGTCACCACATGGGGGTGGCCATTTTGTGCAAGGGCGTGATGGTCAATTTGCATATTTCCTCTTTATTATATAAGATTCTCTCTGCCCAGTGAATGGTGTGATTACTGTCTCATTGGCTGGACCCTGACTGCTATAAAAATTGGGCTCTTGCCCTAGATGGTTTGGCTCCGTGGATAGAGTATTGGCCTGTGAACTGAAGGGTTCCAGGTTCGATTCTGGTCAAGGGCACATGCCTGGGTTTCGGGCTTGAGCCCAAGTAGGGGGCGTGCAGGAGGCAGGTGATCAATGATTCTCTCTCATCATTGATGTTTCTATCTCTCTCTCCCTCTCCCTTCCTCTCTGAAATCAATAAAACTATATTTTAAAAAACACACACAACATTTAAAAAAAAAGAAATTGGTACTAGTAGTGGTCCCAGGAAATAGACTTAGAAAGATAGGATTAGGGAACTGGCTTGGTTATGTCATTGAGTTTGAATGTGCTGAGTAAGCTCCTTGCCAATGAGAAATGTGATGCTACTAGTCCATGGCATGCTGTGGCATCATGATTAATCAAATTATCACCTGGGGTTATTTGTGATGAAGTGTTAACTAAAGCAAATGCCTTGGGGGCCCAAATGGTTGTGGCAGTTGACTGTTGTGGCAGTGGTGATGACTACAGGGACTTGATATGGGAGGAATTCTGAATGCATGAGTCCTTGCAGAAAATGACAAATTTGGGTCTTTAAACTCCCCCCTCAAATCATGGTAAGAGAATCAAAAAGCTTCCATGATAGCCATAAAATAATCTCTTATTTCTTTTTTTTTAAATATATATTTTATTGATTTTTTTTACAGAGAGGAAGGGAGAGGGATAGAGAGCTAGAAACATCGATGAGAGAGAAACATCGACCAGCTGCCTCCTGCACACCCCCACCAGGGATGTGCCCACAACCAATGTACATGCCCTTAACCGGAATCGAACCGGTTTCGGCAACCTCTTATTTCTTGTAGCCACAAGACTTATTTGCTACAAATAAAACAAACAAAAATTATGCATGGTGCAGCTATATCCATTTAATTCAGTCTTAATAAGTCTTCTGTGATTGAAAAGGAGTGGGACCCTAAAACTTGGAATGGAGGCATCTGGTTGACTTTCTTTAGGTCCTTAGAGTCTCCTCTGTTCTGCTAGCAGATGGGAGGGAGAGCAAGAATCAGCACTTAGGAGTTTTATGGGCCAGCCTGTCACTTCCACTCATATTCTATTAGCCAGAATTCAGTCCCTTGGCTATGCCTATTTTTTTTAATATATATTTTATTGATTTTTTACAGAGAGGAAAGGAGAGGGATAGAGAGTTAGAAACATCGATGAGAGAGAAACATCGATCAGCTGCCTCCTGCACACCCCCGACTGGGGATGTGCCCACAGCCAAGGTACATGCCCTTGTCCGGAATCGAACCTGGGACCCCTCAGTCCGCAGGCCAACACTCCATCCACTGAGCCAAACCGGTTAGGGCTGGCTATGCCTATTTATAAGAGAGTCTGGGTACTGTGGATATTGGTGAGAATGCCATACAAAATGCATCCCTAGCGCCCTAGGCAGTTTGGCTCAGTGGATAGAGCATCAGCCTGCGGACTGAAGGGTCCCAGGTTTGATTCCAGCCAAGGGCACATGCCTGGGTTTTGGGCTCGATCCCCCGTAGGGGGCATGCAGGAGGCAGCCGATCAGTGATTCTCTCTCATCATTGATGTTTCTATCTCTCTATCTCTCTCCCTTCATCTCTGAAATCAATAAAAATGTTTTTTAAAAATGCATCTCTAGGGACATTTAAGGTAGAAGTTTTAAGGAGAATGATGTAGACAGGCCAAATTATAAGAAGTTAAGGAATGAATAGGTGACCAGGAAGTTGTAGTTGCTCTTTAATGTGACTCTAATTAGAGAGAGAAAAAGATAAACCTGAAGCTAGAGTAAGGAGGTAGCCAAACATGGGAAGCTGTTTCTGTCGTTATTTTTAAAAATATGTATTTATTGATTTTCTGGAGAGAGGAAGGGAGAGGGAGAGATAGAAACATCAATGCATTAACATCGATTGGCTGTCTTCTGCTGGGAATCCAGCCCCAGGGCATGTGCCCTGACCAGAAATCAAACTGGTGACCTCTTGGTGCATGGGTTGACATTCAACCACTGAGCCATTCTAGCCAGGCTGTTGTTGGTTTTTTAGTTTAGTTTTGCTTTTTAATTGATAGAGGAGAATTGAGTATGTGTTTGCAGTCTCAATGAACAGGAAGAGATAAGACATGAGTGGAGGGTTCGCTATAGGCAGAGGGAGGTCCACATATTTAAGACTAGAGGCATGTGCATGAATTCATGCACCAGTGGGGTCCCTCGGACTGCGGGATCAGGCTAAAACTGGCCCTCCAACATCCCCCGAGGGATCCCAGATTGTGAGAGGGCGCAGGCTAGGCCAAGGGACCCCACTGGTACATGATTGGGGCTGGGGAGGGATGGGGGGGGGGTTGGCAAGCCAGGGAGGGACCGCGGGAGGGCTCCAGGGCATGTCCAGCCCGTCTTGCTCAGTCCTGATCGGCTGGACCTCAGCAGCAAGCTAACCTACCTATTGGAGCGTCTGCCCCCTGGTGGTCAGTGCATGTCATAGCGAGCGGTTGAGCGTCCTTAGCATATCATTAGCATATTATGCTTTGATTGGTTGAACAGATGACCAGACAACTGGACACTTAGCATATTATGCTTTTATTATATAGGACTAGAGGCCCGATGCACGAAATTCATGCAGAAGTAGGCCTTCCTTCTCCCGGCTGCTGCCACCAGCTTTCCTCTGGCACCTGGGACCCGGGCTGGCTTCCCTCTGGCCCCAGCTTCGTCCAGAAGGATGTCCAGTCTAATTAGCATATTACCCTTTTATTATTATAGATAAGAGGAAAGCATAGATTCAAATAGATATGATAAGGTAGAGAGAAGGGAAGCTGAAAATCAAGTTGGTTTGTACAAAGTGACAAGGAACAAGAAAAGATTTAGGGTTTAAAGAGGACCCACTTGAGGTGGGACAGCAGGAATGTGTACTGGAACCAGTATGTCCAGTTTTGTAACTTTTCCCCCATAGCCAACAAGTGAGAGGGGAGGGAGCCCACAACTTGGTTCACTCCAAGGTAGGGTTCTTCAAATTCAGAATCTTTGGCACCAAGGCCATACCTGGGTGGCCTTGGGCATGTGTACCAATTAGTGTTCCTTGAGGTTATTGTTGTTGCCTTTCTACCCCTTCCCATCGTGTATTTTGACTTCCTTTCTTACTCTTTCCTACCCTAGTTCCAGCCTTCTTCCTATACTTTTCCTTAGGTTTTCCAATAACCCCAGTCTGGTGGACAGACCCTAAGATGACTCCCAGTGATGGCTGCCTCCTCATATTCACACCTCTGTGTAATCTTCTCCTCGTGTATTAAAGGGAGACCTGTGACTTTCTTCTAAGCCTAAAGAATATGGCAAAAGTGATGGGATGTTGCTCCCGTTACATATATAGTTGAATCTTGAACAATGCAGCGGTTGAGAGTACCAACCTCTGTGCAGTCAAAAATCCATGTTTAACTTTTAACTCTCACAGTGTCCATGAGGGAACAGTTGCAGGACCCAGGCAGATACCAAAATCTGAAGATGCTCAAGTCCCCTATAGAAAATGGTGTACATCAATGCATATAGTCAGCCCTCTCACTGTGGACTCCCAATTGTGGAAGAAAAAAAAAAATACAGGTACTTATTGGGAAAAAAATCTGTGTATAAACAGACCAGTGTAGTTCAAACCCATGGTGTTCAAGGGTCAACTGTATAATAGAATAAGTTACATTATATAAAACTCTGTCTTGGCAGCCTAGAGCTAAGACTCTCCTTGTGGGCTTGAAGTAAGCGCCATGCTGGAGAAACCCACATGGCAAGGAACTGTGGTAACCTCCAGGAACTGCAGATGGCTGAGGGGCACCTCCAATTGACAGCCAGCAAAAATCACAGGCCCTCAGTCATACATTCGCAAGGAAATCAGTTTTGCCAACAACCTGAATGGGCTTGCAAGTGGATTCTTCCCCAGTTGAGTCTCCACCGGAGAATGCAGCCTGGCTGACACCTTACCTTGATTGTAACCTTCTGAGACTCTAAGGACTCAGCTAAGCTGTGCGGGAGCTCCTGACCTAGAACCTGTGAGATAATGTGTTGTTGTAAGCCGCTAAATTTGTTACACACCAATAGAAATATACCCAGAATTCCTGAAAGACACTGCGTCCCTGAAGCATGAATCTTCCTCTTGTGTTAAAGTGGGACCTGTGACATGAGGTGATACCTGGAAACCCTGTGTCTGGGTCCAGATCACAGAGCTGGGTAAGGAAGGCCAGATCACAACTCTTGGGCACTTTGAACTGCAAGACAGTGGTTAACAGGCCCCTGGCTTTCAAATAAGATTGTGTCCCCACTCCCACCCCTGCTTGCCCCGCAAAATGCCTTTCCAGTCAGTCCTCTGAGACTGGTGAAGCCTGGCCCTAGAATTACAGACTGAGAAGTCCACCACCGAATCTCGGCGCTTGGCACGGTGCGCGGCACCCAGGGGCCGCCCAACAAATGGTTTGCTTGAAAGGGAACGGAACGCCCTCGAGTACGCATCTGCTGCCCAGTCATTGTGCAGAAAGGGCCGGGCCAGCTGGGGGCGGAGGGACTGGCGGGCGCCGGCACCGGGGCAGGACCGGGCGCGGGCCCGAGCGCCATCCCCGGCCCAGGCGGAGGGGGCGCTGCGGCGGGAGGCCGCGCCGGCGGGGGCGGGTGGGGTGGGGCCGCCCCCAGCGAGTGAGCGAGCGCCGCGCGCCGCCGCCAGCTCCGCTGCTTGGCCGGGTCCCGGTGCGGCGCGGCCGGCCCGCGGGGCGCGGAGGCGAGGCCCGCGGCGGCCGCATGAAGGACTGTGAGTACCAGCAGATCAGCCCCGGGGCCGCCCCGCCGCCCGCCTCCCCAGGGGCGCGCCGCCCCGGCCCCGCCGCGCCCCCGGGTCCGGGCCCCGGGCCCCAGCCGCCCGCCGCTGCACCGCGCTGGGGCAGCAGCGGCAGCGGCAGCATCGGCCACCGCCCGCGGCGCAAGTGGGAGGTGTTCCCGGGCCGCAACCGCTTCTACTGCGGGGGCCGCCTCATGCTGGCCGGCCACGGCGGGGTCTTCGCGCTCACGCTGCTGCTCATCCTCACCACCACCGTCCTCTTCTTCGTCTTCGAGTGAGTTCCGCGGCGCCCCCATCCCCATCCCCTCCGGCGCCCTATCCCCTCCGGCCTCCTCCGACCCCTGCGCACCCCTCCCCCCTTCGCCAGCCTTTGATGGGCATTCCAGCCCCTCCGGTCCCCGCTGGGCACCCGTCCTCTCTCACTCCACCCTTCGCAGCACCTGCAGGCACCTTCGGATCCCTGGCTCTGGGGCCTGCGTCCTCCCAGTGCCTTAGAGTCTGCCTTCAGGCCCCTCCTCCTTGCCTGTCTCTTATCCTTCCTCCCTGGTCCCCATCCACCCTCCTAGCCACCCCAATCTCTGTGATCCCTCCCTAGCACCCCCATCCTTCCCTGGCACCCTGCCTTTGCCAGCCTCTGCCAGGAACACCGCCCTCACATGTCCCTTGACCCCCGACCCCCCTCCCTCTGCCATCTCAGACTCTGCACCCTCCCCACCCCCCCTCCTTGGAGATCTCTCTTCTTACCTATCCCCAGGACTGGCCCTGTCCCCCGCCCCCCAGGTTCTTTCTGACCCCTTGAGGCATCTTTTCTTGATATCCCTTCCTGATAACTTCTGAGTTTCTTCCATGGCCTTTGGCTATATACTCCCCACCACAGGTTTCCTAGCTGTCTTCCCATTACCTTCAGGGTCCTTCTAGGACCCCCTTGGTCATCTCTCTACTCTCAGACCCTCGCACCTTGCTTCTCCCATTGCCGGGGTCCTTGGGCAATCTTCCCTCAAACATTTTTGGGCCTCTCTGACCTCCTTTCCCTCTCCAGCACTTTCCTTAGCTTCTTTTCCTTCCTCAATCTCCTCCTGTTTCCCCCCAGACATCTCCCAAGCCCCTCCCCCTCCTAACCTCCTGGCTTTCTCCCCTCTCAGCCTGTGGAGCATCCCTCTGGCTGTTCCATGGCAGGAACAGCTGCAGTGCCTCTATTTTTCAGGAGAGTCCGGAGTGCTTTGTGTGACAGGTCATGTTTGCTCCTGTGAGTTCTAAAGTCTTCATGTCCCCAGGTTTGGCCCACATGGTAACTCCAGTTTATGGATGAGGAGGGAACACCTGTCATTTTACTAGGGTCACATATTTGTATCAGAAGTTTTCCACCTTACCCTTGGTCTCTAGCTTCAGCTACCTGCTACATGATTCCTTGCATGCACACATGTACGCACATGTACACACCCACGCCATGCTGTATGAGCTCCACTTTCCTTCCTAGTTCTCCCCATCTTTTGTGGTCTTACATCATTATACAGTGTAATTAAGAATGCCATCTCTGGAGCCAAGAGACCTTATTCAAATTCCGGATCTACCACACACGAACTGTGGGACTTCGGGGCTGTCACTTCACCTCTCAGAGCCTCAGTTTCCTCATCTATAAAATGGGGTTTATAACAGTACCCACTCCCTCAGGCTGTCATGAGGGTGGCATGGTCACTCATGTAGCTTTTAGCCTATAACAGGAACTTAATGCTTGCTGCTGCTCTTACTGTTATTTGTGCCAAAAACTCTTCCCTGGGGCCTGGGGCCTGGGGCCTGGGGCCTGGGGCCGTGATGAATGAGGCTGCCACAAAGACACTAGCCCCCAGGTAACCTTTTGGGCTGCCAGGTCATGTATCTGCAATCTTGGTTTTCCCCTTGAAGCAAGGTGAGGACTTCCTACCACTTAGCTTAGCTTCTCCCTTTCACCCTTCCCTTCTGAGTCAGGGTGGATTCAAAGTTCTGGGATAGTTTAGCAAACAGAAGCTCTGGGGAGCCCCCAGGGCCGCCTCCATGGCCCCTGGCTGAGTTTCAGATCCATGTCGTGGGCCTGCCCACGGGGATGTTTTGAAAGTTCCTTTTCCAGTATCCTGCCCGGGTCTTCCCACCAGGGCTGCAGCGAGGGCAGGAGGGCAGGAGGAAGCGGTGCTTGCCGTGGGTTGGCCCCGTGACCTGCAGTGTGGTCAGTTCAGAAGCAGGACTTTCTGTGGGCTGAGTGGGTGTCTTCACTGGTGACAGAGTTGTCCCCAGATGGGAGGAAGCGAGGACTTCTGGGATTGGGGGGAGCTTGTGAAACATCTCGTCTATTTCTACTCCTCCCCACTTGGGGTAGTGGAGTTGGCAGGGGGTTGGGGTTTGGGCCAAGAGCTCCCCTCAGTCTGGACTGGGGTGAAAACTCAGTAGGGAGCTGGCATGACGGGAATGCTGTTGGTGAGGGTGTGGAGGATGAGAGGTGCTCATGCTTGCCTATTGCTCTGGGGAAAGGCAGAGTGGCTCTCCAGGGCCTTCCTGCTGAGAATGGTTTTGCTTCGTTGTTTGGTTTGGTGGATTATTGCACAGGCCTCCAAGCAGGGCTCCCAGCTTCTGCCCAGCTTCCCACCCCAGATGGTGTATCTTTAATTGTAAGTCCTCCCTGGCTCTCTGGATTAGGGCCAGAGCCCTGACAAAGGACTTTCTCCCTGTACCATCTCCTCCCGCTACCCCTGTATTTCCCTCCAGGCACATGGGCCTCCTTGCACACTCCTGCCCCAGGTCTTTGCATCTTTAGGTAGCCTCATGGCTCACTCCCTTACTGTCTCCCGTCCTTCCCTTACCATCCCTATAATATAGCAGACCAGTCCCTTTGCCCTGACTTATTGTTCTCATCTGACATACCAAATGTATACATTTTGTTTCGGGCCTCTCTCCAGGAGAGCAGGATTTTATTCTCCTCACTATTGTAGCCTTAGTGCCTAGAACAGGGCCTGGTGTGTAGTGGCCACTAAGTACAATATATATTTGTTGAATATGAATGGACCGAGCATTTGCTGGGAGCCCCTTGGATATGGCTGTGGGTTTCTGAATCCCCTTTTGTAAAATCTGGGGACTGGGACTTGCTGTTTTTGAGGGCTGTATAACTCTCAGACCTCAAGTTTTCTCTATTCCCCAAAAAGTCTGGTTGGACATGAACTGGTAGAGTTGTCATGTGGGTGCCATGGAGGGCTCAGCTCTGAGGTTTGGACCTGGGGAGCACTGAGATGATTGGAGCAGAATATGTCCCACTGGAGCCCTTGGCCTTGGCAGTCTCTGCTCCTCAAGGTGTGGGCCTCTCTGGAAGCCAGAACCTCAAATGATGGAAGCTCCAGTAATAGCATGTAGGTGCCCACAGGTTTGCTTCCTGCTGTTATGCCAGTTCCTGGAATCTTGGCTGATTTGGGCCTCCCAGTGGCCAGTCATCTCCCAAATAGCAGCTCCTCACTCACTATGGCTCTGGGAGGGAAGGCAGCAGAGGACAGTGGTTTTTAATATGGGTGGGCCTCAAAATCAGGCCTGCGCACGGGGTGTCCTCCAAGCCAGCTGGGGTCAGAGGCCTGACAGAACGGACTTGGGACACAGTATTAGTGGCTTTGGGTAACAGTATTGGTGGCTGGACCATGCTCTTCTCCTGACCCCCTTCACCTGGCTAATTCTACTCATTCTTTGTTTTTAAATATATTTTTATTCATTTCAGAGAAGAAAGAAGAAAGAGAGAAACATCACTGATGAGAGAGAATCATTAATCGGCTGCCTCCTGCATGCCCCCTGCTGGAGATCAAGCCTGCAACCCGTGCATGTGCCCTGACTGGGAATCAAACCGTGACCGCCTGATTCATAGGCCGATGTTCAACCACTGAGCCACACCAGTCAGGCTGTTTTTCCTTTTTAATATGCTTTCTATTGGTTTAAGAGAGAGAGAAGGAAGAGGGAGAGAGAGAAATATCGATTGGCTGCCCCCAGCAGTGGACGCCCCCTACTGGGGGTTGAGCCCGCAAACCTGGGCATATGCCCTGACCCCTAATCAAACCAGCGATCTCACAGTGCATAGGACGATGCTCGATGCTCGGTTGCTAAGCCACACCGCCAGGGCTAATCCTACTCATTCTTCTGGTTTTAGCTTAGGCGTCTCCTTCAGCCAGTCTGTTTTCCTGACTGTTCTACTGCCTTTCCCTTCCCCATTATACTATGCAGGGCCATTTGGCAATTCTCTGTTTACATGTCTGTTCTCCTCACTAGACCATAAGCCTCACTGAGAGAACAGGGGACTCTTGTCTTATTCACTGCCAAGTATTCCTGCTTCTTATTGAAGGTGTTGCCTGGCATGTAGAAGGCCTCAGTAAATATTTGTGGAGTGAGTGACTGACTGACTAGATCAGGGGTCCTCAAACTACGGCCCGCGGGCCACATGCGGCCCGCCGAGGACATTTATCCGGCCCGCCGGGTGTTTTTGCCGCCGCTGCCTGTCCTGCTTAGCAACCGACTTAGCAGTGTGCATAGGAATTTGTTCATAGTTTTTTTTTTAAACTATAGTCCGGCCCTCCAACAGTCTGAGGGACAGTGAACTGGCCCCCTGTTTAAAAAGTTTGAGGACCCCTGGACTAGATGAATGAGTGAACATTGTCATGGATGGTTCACCTCAAGTGACATTCCAATTAATTGGTAGTAGCTGCCTGAAGCTCTGTGTTTAGAAGGATTCTGAGGCTGCAGCTAAGTGTACAGTGCTGGTATCTACTGATCACATCTGCCATGGCTCAGGGCGAAAGTGTAGGATTAATTAGTGATGTCAGGCGCTCATGGGGAAGTGGCTGCTGCCTCTGGGAGAGGCTCTATTCATCTATGCGGGGGTGTTTGCTGGGATGGCAATAGCTGCCTAGCATTGTAGCCCTGTGCCCCAGGGAGCCTGTGGGGTAACTGCTCATCTTTCTCTCCCTCTCTTTCTAGCTGTCCCTTCTTGGCCCGCCAACTGACCCTTGCCATCCCCATCATCGCTGCTATCCTCTTCTTCTTCGTCATGAGCTGCCTGCTACAGACGAGTTTCACCGACCCTGGGATTCTGCCCCGGGCCACCGTCTGTGAAGCAGCCGCCCTGGAGAAGCAGATCGGTGAGGCTCCTACTTCAGTTGAAGCTGTGTCCCCCAGGTCCACATTCCCCGATTTGAGAGGAGGCTTGGTCTTCTCTCCCCACACTATGCTGGGAACTGGGGGTCAATAGTGAAGAAGGCAGGCGGGAGCTGACACTAGAATGGAGGAGACAGATGATAAATAAGGGAGTAATAAACAAGAAGTGCTAGCAAGTGAAAGCTGTCATGGCAGCCAGCATAGCACTGACAGCTTTCTGGGTGCCGGGCACTGTTTCCACCTCTTTATATGCATGATCTTATTTAATCACCCAATCATCTTCTGAGGTAAGTACTGTTGTTACTCTCCTTTCACTAATTAAATTGAGTCTCAGAGAGGTTAAGTAAATGGTCTAAGATCACACAAGTGGAAGAGCTGAGATGAGACCCCCGGCAGTCTGACCAGAGCCCCTGCTCTTAAACACTTATATACACTTATCCATTTACTCATCAAACATTTATTGAGTCCCTACTATGTGCCAGGTACTTTTCTAGATGCTGGTAATACAGCAGTAAACAAATCTGACAATAATCTCTGCCTCTTGGAGCTGACATTCCAATGGAAAGAATTAAACAGCAATAGAAAGAAAGATTTAGGACAGTGATGGCGAACCTATGACACGCATGTCAGCACTGACACGCGTAGCCATTTCTGATGACACGCGGGCCGCATGTCGAAGATGAAACATTTGCTGCTCCTGAGGATGAAACATTTGCGACTAGAGTCTTGGAGTTAGTTTTTTCCTCAAAGTGACACACTATCTGAGTTATGCTCAGTTTTTTGGCGAAGTTTGACACACCAAGCTCAAAAGGTTGCCCATCACTGATTTAGGATGTGAGACAGAGAAGAGGAAACCAGGGAGGTGGGATGAGAGCTGGGGGAGAGTGTTGGATTTTAAATAGGGTGGTCGGGGAAGGCTTTGTGAATGAGATGACATCTGAGCAAAGAAACAAAAACCTGCGGAGATGAGGGTTTGAGTTGTGAGGATCTGAGGGGAGAGCACAGTAGGTTGGGGAGTGGGCTAATTTAGTTAGGTGGTCAGGGGAGGCCTCTAGGAGGAGGTGGCACTTGATATGAGCCCTGAATGGTGCAATGGAGCCAGTAGTATGTGGTTTGGAAACAATAAAAACAAAACCCTGGAGTTGCAAATAAATAGGTGTGTTTGAGGAATGGCAGGAAAGCCAGTATGGCAGAAGGTGTGTGCTCCCAGGCACCTTACATGGCCCTTGACTCCTCATAGTGTGGGTCCCCCTGGTGGCTGGGCAGCAGGGCCTTAATCTCAGCTTGCTCCACCCAAGCTCCTTCCTGCTGAGAAGTGACGTCAGTATTTGTACACCTCACAGGTTTCCGGTTCGTGGTTGGCTCCTTCCCCTAACAGGGTGACTTTTAGACAAGCTTTTAAACACCCAGTTGGCCCTGAAAAGACCTCGTGGCCTATAAATGCAGAGGCCTGCTGCACCCATCACAGGAGTCATTCCACTAATTTTCTGCAGCAGCTTGGGAGGGTGGTAGGAGGGGAGAGAATATTCTCTTGCTCTCTGTCTGCTCCTTGTCTCATCCTCCTCCCAGGCACGTCCTCAGTCACGCCCTTGGTTGCTGTCTTCCTCTGCCTGCATCCAGCTTCCTTCCCTCTTGCACGTCTGAGCCACTTGGCTTGGTTTCTGCTCTGTCAGAACCCCAAGGTCTGACCTGGGCCAGTCCACCCAGCAGCGGGGAGGCTCAGCTGCAGCCCCATTTCTCCTCCCTCGTGGTCGGGCTAATCAGGAGGCAGGATTATTATCCAGCGCAACCTGAGCTCAGAGGCCTGGCCGCCTGGAGTCCTCTGCTTCCTGTGAGCTGTCAGGGCAATGCTGACGACAGTAATCCCCCATGTTTGGGGAGAGCTTGACTGTGTGCTGAGGGCTTCCCGTCCATTATCCCCACAAATCCTCACAGTAGCCGGCCGTGCCTATGCAGAGATTGAGTGTGTGCCTTGACTCCCAAACCCCTTATCCTAATGTCTCTGCTCAAATGTCCTGTACTCTGGGAAGCCTTTGTGACCCCAGTTGGGCCACACCTCCCATGACACACTCCCAAAACACCTTTTCCTGCCATCTTGGTCCTGTGCTGCTTGATGATCATTATGGAATTGTCAGGCAGGCCCAATAGCCTTTCCCAGTGAGTCTCTTCTTCACCTGTCAGCCGCCTGGACAGCTGAGTGGCTTGGGCTCAATGTCTGAGCCTCCTTGCTGTCCCCATGGGACAGTGGAGAGACAGTGGAACTTCTCCCAATTAGGCATTACGGGTTTGACCATTTATGTGTTGATCCTATATGCTGACTACTAACTGTGTGTGTTTTGGGACAGGGGTGGGGGGCGGTGGGCAAAGGTAGGCCTGACCGGCTGCCACAGGTGAGGCTTTGGAAGAGGAACAGGGAAACCAGGAGTACCTTCTGTCCAGAGGATATGGGGAGGCCTCATAGAGGGGTGCATTGAGCCAAACTGTAAAGTTTGGGTCGAGTTCAAGCACAGGAAGATGTGTGAGGGAAGCCCTCCAGGCTGGAACAGAAGGAGGAGAGGACAGATTGGGAGGAAGGGGGACAGGTGGGGGACCCTGATCAGGCCATGTTGACTGGAACACAGGGAGTACTTCAGAGAATTTGGGAAATTCTCATTGGAGGATGGGATGGGGTGATGGCAGTCTAGTGGGGCCCACATGTAAGGGTTGGAGACCTTCCTTTGAGGACAGTTGCCAAGCCTAGAAAGTGGCATCTTTGGGGGCTCTGAATTCTCAAACTTGAACAGGAGGCTTCCAATCAGGGTGAAACATTTCTTGAAAAGGACTAAGGTCACTGAGCATTTTGTTTGTTTGTTTTTGGTTTTTTTATTTCAGAGAGGAAGGGAGAGAGAGAGAAATATCAATGATGAGAGAGAATCATTGATCGGCTGCCTCCTGCAAGCCCCTTACTGGGGACCGAGCCCACAACCCGAGCACACGCCCTTGACTGGAATGGAACCTGGGACCCTTCAGTCTGCAGGCCGACGCTCTATCCACCGAGCCAAACCAGCCAGGGCTCACTGAGTGTTTTTTATTGTGTGTTTTTTGTTTGTTTGTTTTTGTTTTTTTAAAATATATTTTTATTGATTTTTTTTACAGAGAGGAAGGGAGAGGGACAGAGAGCTAGAAACATCGATGAGAGAGAAACATCGACCAGCTGCCTCCTGCACACCCCCCCACCGGGGATGTGCCCGCAACCAATATACATGCCCCTGACCGGAATCGAACCCGGGACCCTTGAGTCCGCAGACCGACGCTCTATCCACTGAGCCAAACCGGTTTCGGCTCACAGAGTGTTTTTGAAAAGGTTGGGGGCTGGCTCTGGGGCGGTGGTGCTGTTCATATAAACGTGAACTGATTACTAGGCCTGGTTCCATGCAGGCTGTGGGCATCTTACTTTGGCCCTTAGATCAGCAGCCCAACAGGATCTGGCCTAGGGCTCCCACCGCTCCCACCCCACAAGCACTGTCTGAGGTTGGATGACCAGGGCTTCCCAGTTTTCCCAGAACTGTCCCTGTCCCTCGTTGAGCACTTTGAAGTCTCCTGTCTTGGGAAACCCCTCAGCTGCAGGCACACCGGGCCCTTGGTCACCCTGGTCTGAGATTCTGACTTGTCAGCTGGCAGGTCATGCAGCTGGATCACCCTGCAGGGCCACACAGAGCTCAGGTGCACTGGGCAGTTGGCAAAGGGGTAGGAGGTAGTAACATTGACCCATAACCTCCTGCTGTGATGGGAGACGATAGAAACATCTAAATTCCATGGACAGACACTCATCTAGAATCACAACTCATAGGACAGACACGAAGGCCTCTTCCTCTGCCAGCACATAGCAGGTCACAAACGCCGTGCTGTCCCCAGGATGTCTCCTCTTAGGTCCTTCCATAGTCCCAGCACTGACTCCATCCCGATGGGCTCTGCTGACCAGGCCTGGACACCTGGCCTTTCCTTTCGGTCATGGTTGTCTCTCCAAGACTCATATTTGGCCCTGGCCCTACCAGGCTCAGAATTTGGGTGACTTCCTAGAGCCCTCAGCAGCATTTCCTGAAGTTCAGTCACTGGAGTACAACCTTTGTGACTTTTGCCTTTTCTGCATTGTACCTTGTATCTTCATTTCTTAGTATTTTCCTTCAAATGGCTTGCTTTTAAATGTAGTTTACAAGGAAACTTTATATCACCCCTGTAAGCAGAAAGCCACTTGTTCTGCATAGCAGATAAAACCAAAACATAATGTAATGGAATTTTTGGTGGTTGCAGTTGCCTGCTGAGAGCGGCCGCTTTGAGGCCTATGAGGATCACAGGTGTTAGGTATTAAAAGTGGAGACTTTCCCTTGATGGGATGAAAGGCTTGAAAGAGAACTGAAAAGGGAATAACGTTGCCTTCTTCTTTGCGCCATCTCGGAGCCTGTGGAGGCCTGATGGGAGCAGGGCTTCTGTAACAACACATATGTCTGGAAGGTTGTGGTTCAAGGCCATTTTTGTTGGCTCTAAGCAGGGTCTCCAGAACCAGAGGGAGCACACAGCTCTTCTTAAAATTAAAAGTGCTGCCCTAGCTGGTTTGGCTCAGTGGATAGAGCGTTGGCCTGCGGACTGAAGGGTCCCAGGTCCCATTCCAGTCAAGGGCACATGCCTGGGTTGTGGGCTTGGTTCCCAGTAGGGGACGTGCAGGAGGCAGCCAAACAATGATTCTCTCATCATTGATATTTCTATCTCTCTCTCCCTCTCCCTTCCTCTCTGAAATAAAAAAATATATATTTTTTTAAAATTAAAGGTGCTTATGCTCAAGATGAAACTGAAGTCTATCTAGGCAAGAGATGTGCTTATGTGTACAAAGCGAAGAACAAGACAGTGACTCCTGGTGGCAAAAGGGATAAAACCAGAGTAATCTGGGGAAAGGGAACTTGTGCTCACGGAAACAGCGGCATGGTTCGTGCTAAATTCCAAAGCAACCTTCCCACTAAGGCCATTGGACACAGAATCCATGTAATGCTGCACCCCTCAAGAATGTAAACTTATTGAAAAGTAAAGATCTAAAATGGATTTGTTTAAAAAAAAGAAAAGGGAATAGCCCGGCCAAGGTGGCTCAGTGGTTGAACATCAACTCACGAACCAGGAGGTCACGCTTCAATTCCCGGTCAGGGCACATGCCCAGGTTTAAAAAATTAAAAATTAAAATAAATAAAAAGGGAATTAACTTTCTCATCACATGATTCAAGGTTGCTTAGTGTCATGATCAGTAAACAAACCATCTTCCACTTTCCTGAAAACGCGCCTGTCCGCAGAGGCGCACTTGCCTGCAGGATCAAGGCTAGCTCCAGCCCCCTCCTCCTCCCATCTCCTGCCACGCTCCCGTGCCCCCAGCCACGTGGTGCAATTAATGCCTTGGAGCCTTTGCTCACTGCCATGCCCTCCTTCCCTGGCAAGCCCGAGGAATCGTTTTTTCCTGATCCAACTTACTAGTAATTGCCACTTCATCTTTTGTGGCTTTCTTGAATGCTGCTTCCTGCCCCACCCCACATATTCCCTCTGTATTCTCACAGTATTGAATCTAGACATCAGTAATACCATGAATTGATTAGCTATGGGTTAGACTTTTCCATTATGTCATCTCTAATTTGCATCATCATCTTACAAGGTTGATACTATTACCCAGTGAGGAAACTGAGGCTCAGAGAGGTTGAGCAACTTCCTCAAAGGCACAAGCTAACAAGTGGCCAGGGTAGGTTTCAAAATGAGATCAGGCTGGCCCCAGAGTCACCACGCTTGAGTCACAGAGCCTCTTACACGGACTCTGTAATTATCCACTTTGGCTCATGCTGCCCTCAGGTTGAGCTCTTCCTGTATTCCCAGGTTACCACTAAGCTTGTTTGTGGCAGAGGCTCCATAAACCTCTGGAATGAACAGAAATGGTCAGGTGGGTCAGGGTGTGACCCAGCACTCACAGCCTGGGCACTGTGACTGACCTTGAGCTGAAACAGAAGTTGGGGAGACCGCAAACCTACAGCTGTTTCCTCCATAGGTGGGAACAACAGAAGGGCAACAGGGCCCTGTAGGGCGGGTAGAGGTCCCCGCTTTCCCTCACTAAAGCCTTCTGAGAAGGTCATGACCAGCCCCAGGGGCTTTCAGGCAAGCCACTGGGCTTCATTCACAGCCCCAACCATTTAGGTTCTACCTGCAGGACACCTGCCTGCTCTTCTCTGTGGGTTGTGGTTGGGGTGTAGCAGGCCCTTTCCCTTGGTCAGGAGACAGATGTCTGGAGACCCATTTGTTTCTCATGGCCATTCAGTGGGAAGGAGTCTTCTCCCCATTGCCACTTCCCCAGGGGCTTGGTGTCCCACCAGGAAGGCAGCAGGAAGGCCTCACTCGCAGGAGGGTGCCTTTTGACTTCTTGGGGAAGAACCTAAAGTAGAAAGAGCCCTGGAGTGGATCTTAGATTCCCTTTAGGTAGGGATAGCATCTCTTATCACTCTCTTCATTGCTTTTTTAAAAATATATATTTTTTTATTTATTTCAGAGAGGAAGGGAGAGGGAGAGAGAGATAGAAACATCAGTGATGAGAGAGATTGGCTGCCTCCCGCTTGCCCACACAGAGGACGGAGCCCACAATCCAGGCATGTGCCCTGACTAGGAATCGAACTGTGACCTCCTGGTTCATAGATCGACGCTCAACTACTGAGCCGCACTGGCCAGGCTCTCTTCATTTCTTCAACAAATTATTTTCTGAACTGGTGGCCAAAGAAAACATGTTTGACTCATCTATATGTACTTGCTTCTCACCTGTCACCCTCAGTCAGGCCTTGTACAATAGCTTGTCATAGTAGATGTTAATGTTTGTAAGAATGAACAAATGAATGCATCGGAAGACAAAGATTTTTATTTCAGCCCCATCTTATATGGTTGGAGTGAAGTCAGTTTTCCCATCTATAAAATGTGGGCACATATCCCCTTACCCAGCCCAGAGCACTTTTTTGTGCATCAGGTGAGACAGGGAGTGTCAGTATACTTTGAAAATTGTTTTCCTCTATTGAAACTTAAGAGCTTGAACCTTGTAGTAAGAATGGCAAATGGACATGCTCCGGGCACTAACAAGCTACCATTGTAGTGGCTGCTGGGAGGAGTGGGTTGAGGAGAATTCTGAGGCCAAATCCAGGGTGGTGCCTGGCTGGACTGTTTGGCCTGAGAACAAGCAGTGAAACCACTGCTTGCCTCCTCCCCACCCTGTCATCCCGCATGGGGTCCAGCCTCTGTAGGGGCATCCCCACAGAGCCTCCTTTGGTCCAACTTATTTAGGGCCCTGCAGTTGGTGACTTTCTTTCAGCATCTGGGTGGCCTCCTTGCTCTAGCGTGACACAGTCTCTCATTTGCCTCTGGCTCTTGGCAGCCTAAGGAAGTTGGGTGTGCAGAGCTTTACTTTCTCTGAGTTCTAGAGAGGAGGAATCCTGGCCCTGAGGCCAGAATATACTGGTAGGAGTTCCCTCCCTGCCTTGGAAGAGAGGCTTGGGTTCTTCCCTGCTCTGGGGAGGGCTTGTGGGAACCCTGCAAGGACACCCATACTTTTAGTCCTGAAGAGGGTCTTTGGTTGTCCTTCACTTATGACGAGTTGTGTTCTGAAGTTTTTTTTGTAAATCAGTTGTTTGGAATATAGTGTTACATAGAAAAAGCAATAATGCTAATATTTCTTTTTTTTTTAATTTATTTTCTTTTGTATTTTTTGTTTGTTTGGTTTTCTTTTTGTTTTTAAATATTTCTTTTTTTAAAATATTGATTATATATATATTTTAATATATCTTTATTGATTTCAGAAAGGAAAGGAGGAGAGAGACAAACATCAATGATGAGAATCATTGATCAGCTGCCTGCTGCATGCCCCCTACTGGGATCAAGCCCGCAACCTGGGCATGTGCCCTGACCGGGAATCTAACAGTGACCTCCTAGTTCATAGGTCGACGCTCAACCACTGAGCCATGCTGGCAGGGCTACTTTTTATTTTTTTTAGAGAAGGAGGGAGAGAGAGAAAGAAACATTGATGTGAGGGCGATACATCTGTCAGCTGCCTCCTACACACCCTGTACTGCAACCCGGGCATGTGCCCTGACTGGGAATCAAACCAGCAACCTTTTGGTGCATGGGACATTGCCCAACTGAGCCACATCTGCCACGGCTCTTTTTTTTTTTTTAATTGATATTAGAGAGAGAGGAAGAGAGAAGGGAAACATCGATTTGTTGTTCCACTTACCATATTTATTCATTCATTGTTTGATTCTTGTATGTGCCCTGATCAAGGATCGAACTCACAACCTTGGCATATCAGGACGGCCCTCTAACCAATGGAGCTATCCACCAGGGTTGCTAATATTTCTTAAGTTTCTGCCAGGTGCTAGACACTTGACTAAACCCATTTAATGAATTTTCACCTAATACTCCTAACAACACTAAAAAACTGGTGGAATTTATTATGTCCCATTTTCATATGAGGGCACAGAGAAGTTAAGCAACTTGACCCACATCACACAGCTAGTAAGTGGTTGGGTCAAGATTCATACTCACACATCTGAGCACAGCCACAGCATGAACTGTTTGTCAGGACCAAGGCTCCCGTGAATCTAGTGCTGTGCTCAGCTATCCTAACGGCATCTCATTCAGCCCTCACCACAACCCTTTGAGACTGAGACTGTCTTATCTCTGATATATGGATGAGGACTCTGAGTCTCAGAGAGGTGAAGGGAATTCCTTACGTAGCAAGTGGTTAGCAAAACCAGGGTTTGAACTCAGGGTTTCAGACTCCAGAGCCTGCCCCTCGCTGCCCCTTTTGCAAACAGCTTCTAATAGGTACTCACCAAGTGCCAGTTCCTTTATGTGTACTAGTCTGGTCCTTACAACCCTTCAAGGTAGATGTTCTTATTTGTCTGCTTTTACAGATGCAACAACAGGCTCACAAAGGTTGAGTAACTTCCCTAAGGACACCAGCTCATAAATGGAAGGGTCAAAATTTGAACTTCAGGCCTGCCTAAGTCCAAAGCATATTTTCTTTCCTCTTTGCCTGCTGTCTCACAGCTCATAGGCCTGGGAGTGCCTGTTTATTCCACTCCCCCGGCTCTTAAGGGATGTATAGTCTATTTGGAGAGACAGTGTGCACACACAGCAGTCCTGTCACACCTCAACACAGCCGAGAGCAGGATTAGGTGCTGTGGGCAGAGAATGAGAGCACTGAGGCTGAAGTGGTCAAAGAAGCTGTTAGAGATTAGACAGGCCTCCAGCAAATCCTGGTGAGCAACTATGAGGGAGGAGCTGGGACGTGGTAGGAGTAAGGGCAGGAAGCCCTAAGCTCCAGTGACTCATGAGGGAAAAGAAGTGGGAGAAAGCCGGGAATGGAGATTGGACCAGATTGTGAAGGGCCCTTATATCATGACAAGAAGTTTTTCTTCTATTTTGTTTTTTAGGGGAGGCAAATGAAGGGTTTTGAGCTGAGAGGTGACTCAAAAGGGGCTATTTAGAGGAATGTTCCAGTTGTATACAACCAGGAGGTCATGGTTCAATTCCCATCAAGGCACATGCCCGGGTTGCGGGCTCGATCCCCAGTATGGGCAGGAGGCAGCTGATCAATGATTCTCTCTCATCATTGATGTTTCTAGCTCTCTCTCCCTTTCCCTTCCTCTCTGAAATCAATAAAAATTATTTTTTTAAAAAGAGACTCCAAACTGGGTTCCCCTGTCCCTGCCTGTGTGACCTTGGGCAAATCCCTTAACCTCTCTGGGCCTCTTTCTTATTTATAAACTGAATGGGTTAGAACAGAGGCAGTGAGCAAAGGGACATTTATCAATGATCTGCTATGTGCTGGGGCTGTGTATTCTGTTCTTTGAGGTCCCTGCCAGCTCTTAGGTTGTGCCACCGGCAGAAATAAGGAACCAGGCAGGGATAAATAACACTCATTATGACACTTTAAATTTTACACACAAAAAAACCTCAACCCCAAGCTTTGGAAACTTTGTTCCACATCCTGGTTCTGCCACTTACTAGCTGTGTGGCATTGGACAAGTCACTTAAGCTCACTTTAAAGTCTCCGTAACCTGATGATAATGATAACCTAACCTCTTAGGATGTTATCAGGGATAAAGAAGATAACTGTAAACAGAGTGCTCAGCATACCTGGTACAGCAGACCCTAAGTGAAGTGTTCTCTTTCCCTTGCCTTTTCCCTTCATTTTTAAAAAAATATATTTTTATTGATTTCAGAGGGCAAGAGAGAAAGAGAAACATCAGTGATGAGAGAGAATCATTGATCGGCTGCCTCCTGCACAGCCCCACACTGGGGATCGAGCCCACAACCTGGGCATGTGCCTTTGACTGGAATCGAACTCGGGACCCTTCAGTCTGCAGGCCAAGGCTCTATCCACTGAGCCAAACCAGCTAGAGCGTCTTTCCCCTTCTTTCTCTCAGTTATTCTACGAGCCAGTAATAACAGGCACACTTCTTAAGCATTTACTTTGTGCTACTTCACATATTTAACTCATTTAATCCTCACAATAACCTGATGAGGAGGGTACCATTATCCCCATTTCAGTGATTGAGGAAACAGAGTCACAGAGAGGTTAAATGATTTGCCCTGCCACACAGGTAGCCAATGGTATCATCAGGAGAAACCCGCTAGTAAGAGGGGGAGCCAGGATTCACGCGCCAGTCTACCTGTTATTCCCATTTTACAAATGAGAAAACTGAGGCTCAGAGAAGTTTGACTTCAACCTCACACACAACCAGTCAGTGGCAAAACCAGGTTTCAGAGTGTGTCCATTGGACTCAATCCCCCTGCCCTTTACCATGCTGCTGGGTTTTAAGAAAGAAATGGATGCTCAGATACTTAGTTCCATTTCAAGCACACTGAGGTGCTGGTGAAACAGCCTCTGGTAGCTGGAATGAGAGATGTGAGTCTGGTTGCTTCACCGATGCCTGCCATGTGCTTAGAATAGTGCCTGCACATGGTACATACTCAGTGAAGAATCATTGGAGGCAAGTCATCAAATTGGAGATATCTGGGGAGTCTCCAGTGGAAGTGGTGGCTGAGTGCTGGGGATGACAGGCAGCCTGTCCAGGGAGGAGCCACTGCTCTGGGGACTTGGTCCTCTGTGGCCTGGGTACCAAGAGGCTCAGTGGGTACAACTGTGGGCTTTGTATTGGCAGACCTGGTTTCAGATTCCTGTTTGGCCAGCATTCCAACTACATGACCTCGGATGAGATTTTGGTCCTTTCTTTTTCTTAGCTTTTTACTAAAATGTAACAGGCCTACCAAAAGTGTACAAATCATAAGTGTCTATATGCTAATATAGAATGTTATCAGCATATAGATCAAGAAACACTCACCCTAACTGGTTTGGCTCAGTGAATAGAGCATCGGCCTGCGGACTGAAGGGTCCCGAGTTCGATTCCGGTCAAGGGCATGTACTTTGGTTGTGGGCACATCCCCAGTGGGGGGTGTGCAGGAAGCAGCTGATCGATGTTTCTAACTATCCCTCTCACTTCCTCTCTGTAAAAAATCAATAAAATATATTTTTTTAAAAAGAAAAAGAAACACTGTATGAGCAGTGTCCCAGGAGTCCCCTTTTCCCCCTTTCTGATCACTGTCACCCCTCCAAGTGTAACCACGATCTGACTTCTAACACCATAGATTACTTTTACCTGTTTTTGAACATTCTGTGTTCTTACATGTGTGATTTCTTCATTTTACACAATGTTGATGAGATTCATTTGTATTGCTGTGTGTAGTTGTGGATCACTCATTCTCATTGCTGTATTAGAACTCCATTGTGTGAATATACTATATTTTTTAATCCATTCTACTGTTGATGGGCGTTTGGGTAGGTCCAGCCTTTGGCTATTAGGAGAATTGTTGTGAACATTCTGTGTATGTCTTTTGGCTCACATCACATCATGCACATTTCTGTTGGGAAGACACCTAGGAGTGGGATTGCTGGGGTGCCTATGTTGAACTTACATAGTTAGTATCAGTTTTCCAAAGTGCTCATATGAGATTTCTAGTTGCTTTACATTTTTGCCAACACTGGATTTAATTTAATTTTTTTTAGCCATTCTGGTGCATGTGTAGTGGTAGCATATTATGGTTTTAATTTGCATTTCCCTGATGACTAAGGAGTATGAGGACCCTTTCATGTGCTTATTAGTCATTTGGACAGCTTCTTTTATGAAATGCCTTTTTGAATCTTTTGTCCACTTTGAATTCAGTTGTCTGACTTTTTCTTACTGATTTTATAAGACTTCTTTATATATTCTGGATATAAATCCTTTGTCTTTTGTCAGATATTATAAATGTCATCTACTCTGAAGGTCACCTCTTCATTCTTTAAATGATATCTTTAGATGAACAGAAGTTCTTAATTGTGACATATGCAGTTTAGCAACTTGCTCTTTTATGATTAGCCCTTTTGTATCTTTTAAATTATTTTTATTGATTTTTAGAGAGGGAGAGAGAAACATCGATTTGTTGTTCCACTTATTTATGCATTCATTGGTTGATTCTTGTATGTGTCCTGACTGGGGATCGACCCTGCAACCTTAGCATATTGGGACGATACTCTAACCAACTGAGTTACCCAGCCAGACAAGCCCTTTTGTGTCTTGTTTAAAAAATATTTGTCTACTTCACAGTCATGAAGTCATTCTCCTATTTTTTTAAAATATATTTTTATTGATTTTAGAGAAGAAGGGAGAGGGAGAGAGATAGAAATATCAATGATGAGAGAGAATCATTGATTGGCTGCCTCCTGCACGCCCTCCACTAGGAATCAAGCCCACAACCTGGGCATGTGCCCTGACTGGGAATCAAACCGTGATCTCCTGGTTCATAGGTCGGCACTCAACCACTGAGCTACACTGGCCAGGCTGTATCTTCAAAATTTAAGGGCAGCCTCCAACATAAATGCAATTCCATGACCACATCTAGGAAAATTAATAATTCCCAAATTTCTAATCTGTAGTCATTTTCTGCCAGTTACCCTCCAACTGTCTTTTGTTGCTGTGTTTTATTTTGTTTTACAAAACAGGATCCAAGCTAGGATCATGCATTGCTTAAGTCTCCTAAATCTTTTTTTAAAAATATATTTTATTGATTTTTTTACAGAGAGGAAGGGAGAGGGATAGAGAGTTAGAAACATCATCGATCAGCTGCCTCCTACACACTCCCCACTGGGGATGTGCCCGCAACCAAGGTACATGCCCTTGACCGGAATCGAACCTGGGACCCTTCAGTTTGCAGGCCAACACTCTATCCACTGAGCCAAACCGGTTAGGGCTCATTCCCCCTCTCTTTTTGTAAGTGACTGACTTTTGTTGGCGATCAGGCCAGTGTTCTTGTAGGTGCCCCACATTTTGGATCTGACTATTTCTCATAGCGTTGTTTACTTTGTCCCTCCACATCCTGAGCCTCCTGGATTTGGAAATT
Organism: Eptesicus fuscus; assembly: GCF_027574615.1. Lineage (NCBI taxonomy): Eukaryota > Metazoa > Chordata > Mammalia > Chiroptera > Vespertilionidae > Eptesicus > Eptesicus fuscus. The sequence goes on from NC_072481.1 coordinate 16,362,054, forward strand.
GGATCTAGGCTTGAATAGATGCAGATAAACCTCACCACGCCTTTCCGGGGCCTTCTCTGATAGCCTTTTCAGAGTTGTGTAAGGGTCTCCGTGTGTGAGCAGGCGTGTAAAGTTTTAACACTTCCCAGTCCTAGTAAGTGGTAGCAGTTCTTAGGCTGGCATTTTACTCTAACATTTGTTCCCTGGAAAGTTTCCCCAAGGCTTCTCTTGTCCCAGCCAGGAAGCTGTGGCTTCTCCCCAGCTGGGGCTCCTGGATCCAGGCTTGGACATCCCCATCTTTCTCTCCCACCCTCAGACAACACAGGCAGTTCCACCTACCGGCCACCCCCTCGGACCCAGGAGGTGATGATCAACGGGCAGATGGTGAAGTTGAAGTATTGTTTCACCTGCAAGATGTTTCGACCACCCCGGACCTCACACTGCAGTGTCTGCGACAACTGTGTGGGTAAGTGAGGGGCCACAGGGAGGGATGTGGAGAACCCTGAGAGAGATGAAGACTGGAGAAAAGGGAGTCACTCGTGTGGGGCTGGAGTGGGGTGGCGTGTTGGAAAGATCCAGGGCTGGGCAGGAAGTCTGGTTCACTCAGATTTGCTCTGACCAAGGAGTAACCTGAGAATGACCAGTGGGCTCTGAGTGTGACCACTGGTGTCTTGGCTTCAGCCCGGGACCAGTGGATTCCTTCCCCGCAGCTCTGAAGTGGGGCAGACACAGAGAGGCCCTGAACTCTTCTTTTAGGCCTCAGCCTGGTCCTCAGAGGTCCCAGGTCCCAGGAACCAGAGACTTGGACCAATAACATTCTAGATGCGTTTGGGCCAGAAGGGAAATGATTTACCACCCAGTTCCCGGGACCAGTTATACTGAAATACTTTGATCTGACTCTCAGGGTTTGGGAGGGACAAGAGTCTGGGAACAGGGGTTTAAGCTGGTGAGGAGGAGAAGAGGTAGTCAGGATTGGAAGCTGAGCTGCTGACCCACAACTGCAGTGGTTGCTGGGGAACCAGAGACTGTTTGTCCCCTCTCCCTGCTTTCCAGAGGCTGGCAGCTCTGATGGGGACCAAGGGTGTGCCCCTGGGAGGTATCATAAGGTAAATGCTATGCAAGAGGGCCCGGTGAGCTGTGCCTCTGTGACTGTGCACAGTCCCCAGGGCAGTGAGCTCATCACGCTGGCTCAGCGTTCCCTGAGCAAGAGAATAGTGAGGAACACCCCATGACGACAGGCAGTGAAGTGGGTGACTCAGTGGGCGTCATTCATCCATGAGAATCAGCCCCACCCACCCCCTGCAAAGGGTGCTGGCCTTGGTGCGAGGCCTGCAACGGGCTTGTGACCCATATTCCCACAGGGGACTTTCCTCACCAGTCTGGGTGTGACCCTACCCCCGGGGATGTGGTGCTGGTGTGAGATCAGCCCTCTGACCAAGGCCTCTGGTGCCAGTTCTCCACTAGTTACATAGCAATCTAGCCCCTCCGTGGGCCTCTAGTTCTAGCTCGAGGGACAAGGGTCATTAGTTTTTGGTGTATGGCAGGGTTCGTAGGCTGGGCAACAAGTACTTTTTGTGGATCTTCCTTGTACCAGGCACACCTGGGCCCTGGTATTCAGCTCATTGTGAGGCCAACACAGGCCCCCCTTATGGATCTTACAATTGAGCAGGGGACACTGGCCAGTCCACTAATTGTAAATAAATATGTGAACACCATCGACAAAGTGCTGCAAAAGATAAGTGCCAGGGAAACAGGGCAGATAACAGGAACCCTTACCTTGCCTGGGGTCAGAGGCCACTTTCTTAAGGAAGTGGCTTTGCAGCCAAGACATGAAAGAGGAATTTCCCTTCACCGGGAAAGACGGGGAAGAATGTGTGAGCTCTCACAGGACCAGAAGCAGGGAGTGTCTGAGGAACTAAGAGCTGCTGGTGCAGAGAGTGAGGGGGTGGGAAAGCCAGCCAAGGTGTGAGGCCTCTGAACACCTGTGCTGGTTGGTTGCCAGCCAGGCCTGCACTAACCCCTCTCCCCCGGCCCTTTTCCAGAACGGTTTGACCATCACTGCCCCTGGGTGGGCAACTGTGTGGGGAGACGGAACTACCGCTTCTTCTATGCGTTTATTCTCTCCCTCTCATTCCTGACGGCCTTCATCTTCGCCTGCGTGGTCACCCACCTGACGCTCCGTGAGTTGGCAGTGGCAGTGGGAGCAGGGACAGGCAGAGGGCAGGCCAGCCAGCTCAGCCAGGCTGAGGAGCTGTGGTCACCGTCCCTCTGAGCCGTGTCCTCTCCTGTTTCTTCCAGGCTCTCAGGGAAGCAATTTCCTCTCCACTCTGAAGGAGACACCAGCAAGATATCCTTTGCCTTTGTCTGCTAGTGGGCAGCCTGGTGGGGACTGAGGCCCCGTCACTGGGGTGGGTTCCCACACCTCATCCTATAAACAGAGGGCAGTGATGTAGAGCAGGTGTTTGTCCTCTAGAATCCAATATACACCCAGGCTTGAGCTGATCGTAAATGGGCTCTTGTGGGACGGGGTGTCCGGGAACTCTCAGGAGCCACAGTCCCTGTCTTCCCTTAAGGCACCAAGCTCCCTGGACCACGTCCACAGCTCTTGGTGCTTGGAACCCTCAGTTCCAACTACTGCCCATCACCCTGGGCTCATCCTGCTCTTGAGGGGAGCTCTTCAACCCTTCTTGAGGCCCAGGAGGTGATCCTGCTGAGAGGTGGTGACTGGCCATAGGAAGGTTACACACTTATTTCCTTTCTGGGGAAGGAGAGGGGAGAAAGGCTGGGCGTGGCAAGATCCCAGGCGCAGGGGAGGCTCCCAGCCCTGATCCTGGTTGTGGGTCCTTGACCGCCTGCTCACTGTGCTGGAGTTGGTGATCTGCTTCTTCTCCATCTGGTCCATCCTGGGCCTCTCAGGGTTTCACACTTACCTCGTCGCCTCCAACCTGACAACTAACGAAGATGTGAGTAAGACTGGAGCAACCCCTGGTTCCAGGCCGGACCCTGGGCAAGAGGCAGGGCTGAAGGAGCTAGAGTGGCAGCCATGCAGCCCTGCCTCTCAGCCTGCTGGGGAGACGTGGGTGGAGATGACAGGCCACCAGACAGCGCCTTCAGTGCTCCTGGCTTGGCCCTGAGACCCAGGGCAGGCTTCTGAGGCCCCACATGTCTTGGCGCTCAGTGCAGGCTCCCGGGGCCCCCAAGATGCTTTCTCCCTAACCCCAGAAAAGCAGCACTCGCACCATAATAGTCATTACATTTGGCCAGCACAATGTTGTGTCCAGAGTTCTTTCAGTTCCCATCATCTCTTTGGGTCCTTTTGCCAACTCTGAGGGATGCTTTTTCTCCATTTGATGGCCGAGTGACTTGCCCCAAGATTGTGCAGCTGGGAAGGGATAGAGCCAGGATTTCACCCAGACGCCATGTCCATGCTCACTGTCCCCCGCTGCAATTGTAGACAGCAGAGATGTGACTGTTCTGAGGTGTCCTTGAGGCTCCCTGGGGCTTCCTTATTGAGGGGACAGCCAGGACAGGACCCTGAGGTTCCATCAGTCCTCCCTACCTGCTGCCTTACCAACAAGCATTATTTGAGCACTCACTGTGTGCCCAACCCTGGGCCAGGGACCTGACCTCCCCTTCCCGTTCTCCCAAATAACAAATAAGCAAACAAGAGCGTCCATTCCAGGGTCACTATCTGATACGAAGGGGCCCATTGACCAACAGAAAATACCTTCTGTGACCTCAGTTTCTCATTTAGTGAAACAAAACTTAACACGCATGATAGGGTATCATGTGCTGGGTGATTGGTACAGAGCAGAATCTCCTAAGGTGGTTTCCTGGGTGCTGGTTCTGTAGGATATTACTAGGGGGTTAAGTAAAGAGGACTGATATAGCCAAATAAATTTGGAAATCTCTGGGTTAAAGTTAAGCAGGTGTCCTTCACTGCTAAACTCCTCACTGCCTTTGATAGTAGGCTTCACAGAGCTAGAGATGGGCAAGATTTCGTCTGATGCTCCAACAGTGCTATCAGAAAGTTGGTATCAGAGAGTTCCCTATTTTTCAAATGAGGATTCAAAGAAGTAAATAGTGATCTATCCGGGGTTATGCAGTGAGTCAGTGGCAGGGAAGGCAGCCTGAGCCCTGTGCCCTTGTCCTGCCCTCCACCTTAGGAGGCTGGCCAGAGAAGGGAGGATGCACCCAAAAAGTTTCTTTGGAGGCTTCTCTCCTGTTTGGGGCCTCCTCCTCTCTGCTAGGTGCCCCCCACCATCCAGAAGTCCCCCACATTCTCTCTGAATGGCCCCAGTTAAAGACATGTCCTCTCCAGTAGTCTAGTTGGAACTGGTTTCAGAATTTGCCAGTTTTCCCATGCCTCTAGACCCCCCCTCTTAGAAAAGCAAGCAAATGGAGATAGGTATCTGACCCAGACCTTCTACTTGCAGATCAAAGGCTCGTGGTCCAGCAAGAGAGGTGGCGAGGCCTCTGTCAATCCCTACAGCCATAAAAGTGTTATCACCAACTGCTGTGCTGTGCTCTGCGGCCCCCTACCTCCCAGGTGAGACGGAGTGACCTTGTGAGTCCACATCTCTCAAAGAGGTTCTGGAATCAGCAGACCTCTCCCCACATTACACTCCTCTGTCCCCATCCCCTGCTGAATGCTCTCAGGGCATTTGTCATATAAAGGAGTTCTATGGAGAGTTGTAATTTTAAGTCATGTGCTCATTGTAAATAAAAATTAAGTACAAAATATGAAAAAGAAAAGTATTAGGTCTCACATGTAAGCTTACTCCCCAGGGATAACCACAATTAATGTTTTGGCCACGTTTGAGCAACGCTGCCCTTCTGGTGCTGCTGGTGCTGCTGGCCAGACTGGGGGGTGGGGGGGCCTCCATTCTCCCTCCTAGAAGGAGAAAGCCCTGGTGGATCAGCCCTGCTAAGAAGCGCCCCATCCATCCGGACAGCAGAGGGCGCCAGATGGGAGCTAATTGGCAGTGGACACTGGGAACAAAACTTCCTACACTGTCCCCTTCTCCTCCCACCAATTCTGCCAGAAAAGGGACAGTAGGAGTCGCACTATCTCCAAATGCCCTTTCATCCTTTTCCTCTCGCCTGCAGCCTGGCTTCTTGGCAGCCACACAGAAAGGTGAGCTAGTTTGAATTAACAGTGAATAAATTCTGTGGCCAAAAGCTAGGTGTCCAGAGTGTGGAGAGAGAGCCCTTCTGGAAGGAAGGAGTCTTGAGCTCCCAGAGGGAAGACAGCTCCCTTTTCCTCAGACTTTCTAGGTCTTGGACTTCCCTTAGCGGGGCCATTTATTTCCCACCCTGTGTGCTGTCCCCACACCGTTTCCATGGCTCTACCCTCTGCTCCCCAAACCCAGGTACCCACGGCCTTAGGTGTGAGATCCCCCCAGCTGATCAGTGGCAGGAGGGACAGGATAGGGAAGCCAGGGACAGGTGCCCAGAGGACCACACCAAAACAGCCCCCAGTCTGGAGCCCTGGTGTCAGGCGGAGCCCTCACATGTCCACCTTGTGTTTTTGAAGCCTGATTGACCGGAGGGGATTTGTGCAGCCTGACACCCTGTTGCCCTCGCCCATCAGAAGCGACGAGCCAGCCTGTGGAGCCAAGGCCGATGCCAGCATGGTAGGAGGCCACCCCTGAACCTGGCTCAGTACTTGCCACCTGCTGGCCTGTTTGCCCTCCGCACTCACCTGCCGCACTCCACACCTGCCGGGACCCTCCCCATTCCACCCAAGGGAAGTAGAGCCACCAAAGACTCAAGTCTTTTCGTATTTATTTCCCACCCTGCGTGCTGTCCCCACACCGTTCCATGGCTGTACCCTCTGCTCCTCAGACCCAGGTTCCCACGGCCTTAGGCGTGAGATCCCCCCAGCTGTTCAGTGGCAGGAGTGACAGGATAGAGAGGCCAGGGCCAGGTGCCCAGAGGACCACACCAAGTCTCTGTGCCAGGGCGAGCCCTGTGTGAGTGAGGGTGCGGACTGAGTGTAATGCCTCCCAGTTGGGGAAGCTGCTGAGCCCTGCTGAGCTGGGGTTCTGGGGTGAAACAAGACCCAGGAGCAGTGGCCTTGGACAGCGGGCTATGGGACAGGATGTTTCCATGGGCTACTTTGGTTTGCCAGCTCCTTCATTCTATTTTTTTTTTATAAATATATATTTTTATTGATTTTTTACAGAGAAGAAGGGATAGGGATAGAGAGTTAGAAACATCAATCAGCTGCCTCCTGCACACCTCCTACTGGGGATGTACCCGCAGCCAAGGTACATGCACTTGACCGGAATCGAACCTGGGACCCTTCAGTCCGCAGGCCAATGCTCTATCCACTGAGCCACTCCGGTTAGGGCTCCTTCATTCTTTTTGTGATGATCATTGTTTTTCTTCGGTTTTTATTTTTTTTATATGGAGTTGGCCAATAGGATAGAGCTGGGTTCTAGGTAGAGAAGGCAGAGTTGGAGGTGGATGGGGGCGAGGGGGGCAGGGTAGCCTGTGTCAGAGGAAGCCAAACCAGCTGGCCAGGCACCCAAGACCTCAGCTCCAGCATGATTCCTGGGAAGCACACTAGGAAGTGAGGCCTTGCCATTTCTCCGCCCATAGAGGGTTCTCTATGGGACCCCAGGCTGGCCCCCCCATCTCTTTCCCAAGTCAGGTCTGGGATGGGTAGGTAATACTCATGCTGGCAATACTTGAAACGGGTTTATTAATGCTGGGTATTTTGCACAATTTTATAGACCTCTTTTCTACATTTTTTAAATGGAAGAAGAATTCTTAAAAAGTCAGCCATTTTTCTGTCTGTGTAGTGCCAGGTTAAGGGTTATCAGAAGGCAAATTGATTTTACTAAGTTTATTACAAGAGACCTTTTGACTGTGAGTGTGCGTGTGTGTGTGCGTGTGCGTGTGTGTGCGCTTGCCCTTGTACAAATGTGGCTGGCTCCCACTTCCCCACATCCCCTGGGCTACCCTCCTCCTCACCATCCCCCTCCAGTGTGAGCCTGCAACAGCAGTATGGGCCTGAGCCATGGGGACAAGGAATGTGCGCAGTGGTTACAAGAGACCCCTGGGCTCCTGCTGTGGCTCAGCCCACATCCTCCTTCCTTCCCCTTCTCGAGGGACTTCAGACAGCCAGTGGCTGGGGACTCAGCCACCCCCAACCCCACCCCTGCCACCCAGCCCCCAGGTCAGGCTTCCGGCTCAGATCTGCCTAGACAGGCTGAGGCTGGGTGTGGTGCATGGGGTAATGGTTGGGAGGAGCGGCTGCCACCCTACAAGCCACACCCCCTCCTCCAAGCCCCGAGTATGGGACCCAGTGCCAAGGGCTAAAGGACAGGGAATCTCTGCCAACTGGAGGCCTCCGTCCAGAGAAAAGGAAGGAAGGAATGAAGGAACAAGATGGGCCAACGTGAGTGAAATTGGCCTAAATCTAGGCCAGAAACACAGAGGATGTCCCTCCTCTGCTGGGAACTATAGTTTTTTGTCAAAATACATAGGAAATTGTTCTTCTCTCCCCCTCCTTGGCCCTTCAAATGGCTGAAGTCCTTGGAAAATGACATAGGAAGTCCCCTTATCTTGCCCTTCCTTGCTCCGGAGGCTAGTGTGTCACAGGCAGCTGAGAAGTGGCAGCCACAGGTCTCCTCTGGGAAAATAGCTTCCCTTCACCCAGCCTTAGTGCCCTGCGCCACGCTGCAGTGGCACTGGGAGGGGAGCAGGAAGCTGGCTAGAGGAGGTCGACTCCCATCTGACTTTTATTTAAGCTAGTATTCTTTGTTCCTGCTTGTAATAAAACTTTTGTTTTTAAGAGTTGATTTGCTTTGGTTTGGTTTTTGTTTGCTCTTCTTTGCTGAGGCCCCAAATGGCAGCCGTCTATTCTTTCAGTCAAACTTTGTCTTTCCTGGGGATACAGAGAGAAGGCAGGCAGCCCACCGACCTGGCTAAAGTTCTCTCCTGGCTTGAGTCTGTCTGCTGGAGGCAGAACAGAGAGGACTGCGGCTAGGGATAGGCGTGTAAGAAGAGGCCACCTGTCCCCTCCACCTTCCCCTGCCACAGGGGCTTGGAGACCCCCAGGTTCTTGTTCCTTGCTCTCTTTCTCCTCTGACCTCCCATGACTGCTCAGCTAAGAAAATGTTTATGAGACAGTAGATTCCAGTTTGAGAGCTGGAGCCTTCCTGGCCCTCACCTCCGTCTGGGCAGCAGAGCCCAGCCAGACACCTCATAACACTGGCCCACCTCTCTGGTATCTCCTCCAGGAGGACACCTGTCAGGATTTTGCCATCTCCTGCACAGCCTGAGGGGAGCTAACAGTCCTCTTTGCAGAGGGTTAGCTGGTAAGACCATCTCCCCTGTCAGCCAGCACTGCCCGCTCCCCTCACATACCATCTCATCCTCATCGCATGCCTCACAACCCCATGGAGCCCATTCATCTGTCTGGTGTGTGGTGTGGTGTGTATGCTGTTGGTGGTAGGGTCCCCAGGGCTCCCCCCTGAGCAGAAGGATGGGGTCAGGGCGAAGAGCCCAGCCCCGTTCCGGATGAGGAAGTAGCTTCGCACACAACAGCTCTCTGACTGACGCAGGAGGTGAAGGGTGAGGGTGGGGAAAGGATGGTGTACCTGCTCTCAGATGCCTGGGCCTATTCTGGTGGTGTCCTGGTGTAAGGGGCCTTTGATCACTAACACTGTGTCCTGGCTTTCTGTCCCTGCTGAGCTTGCTCTCACCTGCCCGTTTTCTGTCCTGCTTCGTTGCCTGCTGCCTAAGCCTTGGTCCTCCTGTGGGGAAGAGGCCTTTCTGTGGGGAAGAGGCAGGTGCTGTGGAACCCCTATAGGCCTCCTCTTTCCTCCCAATCCACTAACCCTCTCTCTTCTCCTTCTTTGCTGTCTTGCCCGGGATCTCCAGTGTGTGCGGGGGCTTAAGGACCTCCTGAGGACCGCCGCTCTCTTCCTCTCCAGGAGTGGCCTGGGGGGAGCCAAGCACCTGGCACCTCCACCTGCCTAACCTGTGGCCCATCTGCCACCATCTGTGCCTACAGGGTCTACCCCCAAGCCTGCCCCACATGTGTGCTCTCTAGGGTCCCCCCAAAGGGGCCAGGGGACTGACTTCTTTGTCCCCATCCCCACTCCATGCTGGCCAGAGTGTAGAAAAGCCATAACGCAGCTGTCAGCACAATAATGTAATACTATGCTGAAACTCACCCGCCCCTCTTCCACCTTACTTCCCCTTCCCCAGATTTGTAAGGTGTCAAGACTCTTTAGGAATCTTGCCTTACAGCCTGCCCCCCAGAATCAGGCATAGCCATAGTCGAGCTGAGCAGGTTTCTTCAGGAGCTGTCTGGGGTGTTATGGTTGATGACGCTGCTGAACAAGTTTGGTAACAGTTTTAAGCACAACTGGTTTGACACTGTTCCCACGGTCCCCTCCACCCCAGCACTTGAGTAGAAAGGTTGCAAGGAAGATGCTTGTACCCTTTGCTCCAGGCACCAAGGGACTGAGCTAGTTCTGGCAGCCCCTTGTTCTTCAGAGGAATTAAAGGAAACCGGGCTGGGCCTCCGAAATCTGCTTAGCCCATGGCTGGGGGCTGCTTATCTGCTGTCCTGTACCTTTTTTAAACCAAAATAAAGATTTCCCTCTTCTTGCCATATCTTTGGCTGTCTGGTGCCACCCTTTTTGGGGGTCTGGGGGTGCGGCCTGTGACGAGTGTGCAGGAGAACCACTGCTTACAGCTGCGAGCTTTGTTCCAGCTGGTCAGTGCTGTTTGGAGATTTTTTAAAAGGCACAGCATCCCTGGCTGGGTGGCTCAGTTTGTGGGAGTGTTGTCCCGATAATGACAAGGTTGCGGGTTCCATCCCCAGTCGGGGCACATACAAGAGTCAACCAATGAATGTATGGATGGGTAGACGACAAATTAATGTTTCTTGCTCTCTCTCTCTCTAAAAATAAATTTTTAAAAAAAGACATAACAAAGCCAGAAGTGACACAGGAAGAATGACCAGCATCCTCTTCACTGTGCCCCTCCAGAACTCCTGGTCTCAGCTCCAGAGACCTTTAAGCCTTAACTGACCTCTGAACTCTGAAAGGTCCCAGCCTTGGCTGGGACAGAGGGTTTGACTCCAGTCTGGGGCTGTCACACCCCTGAACTGAGCTTAGCCCAGGGTAACACTCTCATGGAGCCTTCCCTCTCCCAGATGCTTCCCTACATCAAAATACACACACAGTATGCTAGGAGCTAAATAATAGTAATAATAATAACTACAGTGGCCATTTAGCAAGGACTTGCCAAGTGCCAGGCCCATTTTCTCACCTAAACCTATGAGGAAAGTGCTGTCAGCCTTTTTACAGATGAGGGAACTGAGGCTCAAGGAAGGCATAGGAGTTGCTCAGGGTCTCCCAGCTGATAAAGTAGCAAATTCAGTATTTGAACCTGATCTCTGCCCTGACCTCTAACCCTTCTGTACTACCCAAAGAATGAATACTGCTGCTTCAAGAGAAGGGTATCTCAAGAGGAGAAACCCTAAAATTAGAGAATGTCATTCATAGCCAGCCGGGAGCTTAGAGAAGATCTGTGAGGCCTCCTTGAACCTATGGGGAAACAGGCCCAGAGGAAGGAACCTGCCCAAGGCTTTATAACTGAGCTGGAATGCAGTCCCACACCCTGAACTCATTCCATTTTCTTTCCAAAAATTCCACACCATGTTCTAGACTGGACTGGTCTAGGAAATGTGGGATACTCTAAATAGCAGTGTCTTGTGAAGGAAAAGTCTCAGGACAGCTGACTCACTTAAAAGTAATATAATCCCCCACCAAAGGCAACTAGTAGAGTGAGCTCTTGACTGGATAACTGAACTCTAGTTTATAATTAGGGGGAGAAGATGATCACCTGTTTAGTTTGATCATTCTAAAACCGGAAAAATGTCCTAGGAAGTGCTTCCTGGAATCTTAATAGTCCTTCCTGCTGCAATCAGAGTCCTGTCCTCTGTTCTCAGTAGAGATAGACAACTAGTTGCTGCCTTCCTCTCTCTGCTACAACCCTCGAAAGCCTGTTTACCAGTTAAAGGTTGGTTGTCTCTGGGACCAGAGGCCTTAAGCATGCTGGTAGGATGGATGTTATACAGAAGGGTGGGAGGTAGGCAAGATGAGGAAAGCCCCTTTGGGCTGTAGCCCCAGCTCCTGCCCTGCTGACTCAGGCGGCTGACTGTGGAACTCAGTGCCCTGCCGGGGCCTGCTGCCTCCTGCCTGCCGCCTCCTGCCTGCTGCCTCCTGCCTGCCTGGGCTTCTGGACTTGGGAAATGGAAGCCTGGAGGCAAAGGGAGGTGCATCAGACAGGATCTGAGTCAGGATCTCAGGATCTCAGAATCGACAGGCCAGAGCCAGCAGGAGATGTCAGGCAGCCTGGCTCCCAGATTCAGCAGGGAAAGGGGAGTGAGGGGCTTCCTTTCTCTTGCCCAGGGTCTGTGCTGAGGGGATGCCACCAGGTCTCCAGGTTTGAGTGATGGAAAAGAGAATACTCCCTCCCTAGAGACTGAAATAGCTCCAAAATTGCCAGGTCCCAAGTTTATGTTGTTCTGGGACCTCTAGCTTTCCCTCACGACTTGGAAAGCCTGGGCTGGGTGACTAATCAAAAGAAGGTCCTCGAGGGCCCAGGGTTTTCATAGGCCAGAGGAATGTCCAAGATGGAGAAGGAGGAGGCAGTGTTGAGTGAGCGTATCTGACCATGCATCCATCTTCCTTCCCATGTGGACACCCAGCTGGGCAGGCTCTGGTCTTTGGCTGAGGCCTGGTGATGGGCCCTTCCTCATTTCATAGGCCTCAGATCCATGTTCATGCTGTGAGTGTATATTTTTATAATAAAGTTGGATTTTTTTCTACATGTTGATAATACTTACCATCCACTCAAGTATTTTCCATCAACTTATTTAATCCTCACAACCCCGTTTTATACTTAGGAACACTGAGGCGCACAGAGGTTATTAAGTCATTTGGCAAAGGCCACAACAGCTTGTAAGAACTGAACCTGGCTGGTCTGATTCCAAATATACTGGCTATTCTATCTCTCAGAAAAATAATACACATTCATGATTGATGATTTGAGTGGAATAGGAAAAGGAAAAAAGTCAGTTTCACTCCCTAAAGATACCCTCAGTAAGTTGTATTTTAGTGTACTAGTATTTCCTTTCCATCATTTTCTGTCTGGATTGAGCAAAGCCTTCAAGATATTAAGCCTAAAATCCCTTCTGCTTCTTTGGAAAACCTACAGCATTAGCCCAGATATGTCCCTGTTTTTCCTTCTAAGGGGCAGATCTCATCTTGGAGCCTCAGAGTTCTGGCCTAGGCCTCCCTCCCTCCAGAAGGGGAGGATGGGTGTTCAGACACCAAGAACAACCCAGGGAAGGACAGGCCTGTGACATGGTCCTGGCTCCAGGGTGAAGCTGGCTAGATCCCAGTGAGGGGAGCCCCACCCCTGAGCCCCATCTGAGCTATAGCTAGGGGTGGGGCAGATAAGCAGGAACCCACCTTCATGGGCACAGTGCCAACACCTTTAGATGAAAGAAACCCTTGGCTGACACGAGGACAGCTAACAATAATAGTTACCACCCAGCTAACAGGGACAGAAGGTTGACAACAGAGACCTCTCCATCCATGCCAGAGGTCAGAGGTGGGGCCATGGTCAAAGGGAAGGGGCAGGAAAACTCCTGAGAGTCAGGCTTTGGGAGGCAGTCCTCAGCTGGGACTACTGCCCCATAAAACAAAATGGTATGTGTCACCTCCTTTTTCTTAGCCCTGTCTCTCTCCCCGGTTGCTAGCGTCCCCCCTGGGGAACCAAACTGGGCTGAGCACCCAGGTGGCCTGCTTCCCAGCCTCTGGCAGAGGGTGAGCTGAGTCAGGCAGGAAAGTGGGCCAGCCAGCACCTGGGCCCCCACCCTCTGTGAGCCCCACTCATACAGGATGGCTGGGGACTTGGAGGGGGCAGGTGACCTGGCATGGAGAGGCAGAGGGTAAGTCCTCAAACAAGTGGCAACAGGCCACCAACTTGAAAGGGAAAATTGTGCTGTGATGGGAAAGGTGTCCGGCAAACCTACTGAGTGACTAATTACGACGGCTGGGCTGGAGCGTCAGAGGCTGCTCATTAAACACCTCATTAAGTGGCACCCTGAAAGCTGCCACCTGTGCACTCTGGGAGTTCAGAGGGGACAGGATCCTGAGGGAGAGTGAGGATGGGGGATGGAACCATTTCAGAAGCTTGGATCACACTTCTAAATACATCCTGGAGCTCACAAACCAGAGGGCTTGATGGGAGAGAAGTCAAGGAAGTAGGATGCAGGGGACTTAATGGCTGTGTGACCTTGAGCAAATCTCATCCCTCTCTGAGCCTTAGTATTCCTGTCTCTAAAATGGGGTAGTAGTCATAGTCCTGCCCACCTCACAGAGACATCATAGGGATTAGATTGGATACTGGATACCAAGGTTGGGTTTACTGGAGCCCTGCTACACATGAGTCCTCTCACCTGAACCAAGGGGGGAACTTATCTGGCAGGAATAAGAACCCCATCCTCCTGCACTTGGCTTTATGGGGTCTGCCTAGGCTGATGCAGCCTGGTGGCTGAGCCATCCTTTGCCCCTGGAAGGACATCATGAAGGAGAATCTGATTTGAGAAACTGGGGCAGCTACCTCATGTGGGCACCCATGTAATGGAAGCCCTGAACAAGAGGGGGCAGCTTGGAGCCTGGAAAGGTGCCTGTGCAGGTGGAGCCAACACCCAGATTTCTCCTGCTGACTGTCCGGATGACTCACCCCACATCCCAGCCCTTTTACCTTTAAGGAAGAGCCGGAAAGGGTGTGGGGAGAAGAGAGGCGGTAGGTCCAGAGCCTCAGTCCCGCCCTCTGCCCCTCCCCACCCCACCCTGCTCTGGGCCAGGCCATCCAGCCAAAAGGCAGGTAAGGATCTGGGGAAGCACAGAATCCTGCTTGGTCCCGAGGCAGCCCTTTAGCCTGCCGCCTGTCTGTCTGTCCCCAGAGCTGAGCTATGGAGAGAGCAAGTCTGATCCAGAAGGCCAAGTTAGCAGAGCAGGCCGAACGCTATGAGGACATGGCAGCCTTCATGAAGAGTGCTGTGGAGAAGGGCGAGGAGCTGTCCTGCGAAGAGCGAAACCTGCTGTCCGTGGCCTACAAGAACGTGGTGGGTGGCCAGAGGGCTGCCTGGAGGGTCCTGTCCAGTATCGAACAGAAAGGCCATGAGGAGGGCTCCGAGGAGAAGGGCCCAGAGGTGGGAGAGTACCGGGAGAAGGTGGAGACTGAGCTCCGGGGCGTGTGCGACACCGTGCTGGGCCTGCTGGACTCCCACCTCATCAAGGAGGCCGGTGACGCCGAAAGCCGGGTCTTCTACCTGAAAATGAAGGGCGACTACTACCGCTATCTGGCCGAGGTGGCCACCGGCGATGACAAGAAGCGCATCATCGACTCTGCCCGGTCAGCCTACCAGGAGGCCATGGACATCAGCAAGAAGGAGATGCCGCCCACCAACCCCATCCGCCTGGGCCTGGCCCTGAACTTTTCCGTTTTCCACTATGAGATCGCAAATAGCCCTGAGGAGGCCATCTTACTGGCCAAGACCACCTTCGATGAGGCCATGGGTGACCTGCACACGCTCAGTGAGGACTCCTACAAAGACAGCACCCTCATCATGCAGCTGCTGCGAGACAACCTGACTCTGTGGACGGCCGACAACGCTGGGGAAGAGGGGGGCGAGGCACCTGAGGAGAGCTGAGCCATGCTGCTACCCTCCCTGCCCTGCCCTGCCTGCTCCAGCCCCCACCACCCCCAGCAGAGAGGACTAGTATGGGGTGGGAGGCCCGACTCTCTCCCTGAATGCTGGGCCCCAGCTCAGGGAGGCTCCATGGAGAGGGACCAGCAGAGCTGAGGCCCCCTGGAGCCATTGGATCCCACTCTTCCTGCAGCTGTCGGGTTCTCCTAACCACTGGTCATTCCACTCAGCCCTGCTCTCTGCGCCCCCTCCAGACCCTACCCGTGAACCCCGCTACTTCTGCCTCTTCCCCCCTCTTGACTCCCTCCTGCCCCTGCTGCCTCTGGATCTTAGGAATTGAGGAGTGTCCCACCCAGTGGCTGAGAACTGGACCGTATGGCAGAGGTTGGAGATGAGAGTGTGTGTGTGTGTGTGTGTGTGTGTGTGTGTGTGTGTGTGTGTGAGAGAGAGAGAGAGAGAGAGAGAGACAGAGAGAGAGAGAGAGAGACCAGAATGAGAGGGAAAGCATGTCTGCTGGGTGTGACCATGTTTCCTCTCAATAAAGTTCCCTTGTGACAATCCCCCTTGTCTTTTCCAGTTATTGGCAGAGGGCTGGGACTGGGATTGGTGTGTGACCGGACTGGGCCGGTGACTCCCGGCGAGCGGCTCGGGGACAGGCTCTCCCCGTCGGGCCCCAAACAAGCCGGTCTGGTCTCGGGAGGGTCGGGTAGCGCCAAGGCGGCTCCTCTGCTCCTCAGCTCTGAGGGGACAGGAAACAGTGAAGTCTCTGAGGTCCGAGGACAGCGCCGCCGGGATACGCTGTAGTGAGCAGCACTGAGCACCAGGTCTGAAAGCGCGGGGGCGGGGGGGGGGGGGGGTGGAGTGGAGTCCCCTTAGACGCGCAGATCTGAGGCGGGAATTCCGATCTGAGGCAGGGGCGTGACGCCGCCAGGAAAAGCCCAGCTCTGAGGCGAGGGGAACGCCCCCCAGCGTGCGCAGACGGGACCAAATGAAACGGGCTGGCGGAGAGGAGGCGCGAGCTGGGGAGCGGAGGCCGGTGGGGGGGAGCGGAGGCCGGCCCCCGGCAGCCCACCCGCCACCTCAGTCCCACAAGCAACACTCGCGGCTCTGCCGGCGCCTCCCTCGGCCCCGCCCTAAAAGCCCGGGCTGGAGGCGGGCCCGAGGCCGGTAGCGCCCAATCACGGGCGGGGGATGCTCGGATACTGGCCAATGAGAGCGTGAGCGGCGGCCGCGCGCTACTGCGCGTCTTCCCGACGCCCGCCGGGCCAGGAGGGCTCGGAGACGCCCCTGCCGGGCTGAGGCGCCCCCACCACCCCGAGCGCCAGGGGCGGCGCGCTCCGGTTTCACTCAGACAAGTTGCTACCCGCCGGGCCGGAGAGCTAGGCATCCGCAGAGCGCAGAGCGGCGGGACGGGGCGGTGTGGAAAAGCAGTCCCCTCCCTTTGAGTCATCTGCTTACCCGACGGCTCCCGGCTGACTGGACGGCTGGGAAAAGGCCACCAAGGCGTCTCTCTCCACCACACACCAAAGTCCAGGCAGCCTGAACGGGTGGCCGGGAGACTTAGATTGTGTCCCAAGACTTGGCTGTGCGACCTTGGAAAAGTTTTTGTACCTCCCTGCGCCTCAGTTTTCTCTTCTGTATCAAAGGGGCTTGAACTAAAGGCTCTCTAACGAACACTGAAGAATCTGGGTTCTGGAGTCAAGCTGCCTGGGCTTGACTCCCAGCCTGCCTCGGCCAAGGCTCTTACCTTGCTTACTTTTGTGTCCTCATTTATAAAGTGGGGATTAAAAAACAGCACCTTCCTCTTCTTAAGAATTGCTATGAAGTTTGAGAAAATAAATGCACTTAAAGTAGTTCATAGTGCATGTTAGCTTATTATCAATCCTTCTAGCATCCGTAGTCTAGGATTTACCCAGCATTTCTGTGCCAAAAGCAGAATCATCACCCTGGCCGGCTTGGCTCAGTGGATAGAGCGTCGGCCTGAGGACTGAAGGGTCCTGGCTTCGATTCTGGTCAAGGGCACATGCCCAGGTTGCAGGCTTGATCCCCAGTAGGGGGCGTGCAGGAGGCAGCAGATCAATGATTCCCTCTCATTGATGTTTCTCTTTCCCTCGCCCTGCCTCTCTGAAATCAATAAAAATATATATTTTTTTAAAAGCAGAATCATCAGTCAGACCTAGTACTGAGGAGCAGCTGATCTGCATGCTCACTGGGCCACCCCAGGATGCTGGCCTGACTTCAAGTGGTCACTCCTCACCTGGCATGATTGGGGGAACTCAGTCCAGCCCCATCGGGTTCCCAGAGCCCAAGTTTGGCCACACCCATGAGACTCAAAATTGAAGGGCTCTTATCAGAGTAGTAATTCTACAGGGGAAGTTGGCAAGACCACAGCGATGCCTTCTGAGCCCCTGTTTTCTCCCCTCCTTTCCTGGAAGTGTGTTGGATTTCCAAACCTGGCAGAGACTCTGGGCTAGGGCAAGTGACTCCCCCTCAGCTCTGAAAGTGACCCGGTTTCTCTTACCAGACAGGTCTGGTAACTTTCTCTTAAAGGGGTAGGTCCTGGGAAAGGAACTCCTTTCTTTTCTCTCAGCCTCCCTACACCACTCATGGTTGCCCTATATGGGGAAAGAAATGAGCATGTTGGTGTTGAAGGATTTCAAAAGTACGTGGTGTGGCCCTAGCTGGTTTGGCTCAGTGGATAGAGCGTAGGCCTGCAGACTGAAGGGTCTCAAGTTTGATCCCATCAAGTCAAGGGCACAAGCCTGGGGTTTCAGGCTGGATCCCCAGTAGGGGGCATGCAGGGGACAGCTGGTCAATGATTCTTTCTCATCATTGATGTTTCTATCTCTTTCCCTCTTCCTTCCTCTCTGAAATCAATAAAATATATATTTTAAAAAGTATATGGTGTGGATTGCTCAGATGTGGAATCTAATTAACAAAATAAACTGATGAAAGGAGTGGATCCAGAGACGTGGGGGCACAGAACAGAGGGTGGAATCTTGGAGGGAAGGTAGGGGAGGGGAGGGGACGTGGGAGGTAATCAACCAAAGACCTTGTATGTATATATGTATAACCCATGGACGCAGAAATGGGGAGGTGAGGGCCTGGGGTGGGGGTGGGCTGGGCTGGAGGGGGACAATGGTGGGGGGGTTGGGGGAGGGGACATATCTAATACTTACAACAATAAAGTTGTGGGGTTTTTTTTAAGTATATGGTGTGGATTGGAACATAATCAAATCAGATGGCTAAATGTAAGCTGGCTTAGGCATCAGACCATGAGGATCCCAGAACTTTTTATTTTTGACATGTTTTTTGTTTTAATCTCTGTAAAACTTTATTTATTTATTTCAGAGAGGGAGGAAGGGAGGGAGAGAAACATTGCATGAGACAATGCTCCAACTAACTGAGCCACACCGGCCAGAGGTCTGTAAAGTTTTCTTACTATTACCCAGAGTGGGGTTTCCGTCAGCATTTCTTGCCATCTTTCCCTGGCCTAGATTGCTGTTTTAGAAATTTTAGTTCTACTGCTAATGGGTATAGAGTTTCTTTCGGAGTATGAAATGTTCTGGGCTTATTTACTTTGTTTTTAAGTTGATTTTAGAGAGAGAAACATCAATTTGTAGTTCCACTTATTTTTGCATTCATTGGTTGATTCTTGTATGTGCCCTGGTTGGGGATCGAACCCACAACCTTGATGTATCAGGATGACACTCTAACCAACTGAGCTACCCAGCCAGGACAAAATGTTCTGGATTTAAACTGAGGTAATATTTGTATAATTTTGTGAATAAATAAAAGACAATGAACTGTACACTTTAGAAGGATAAAATTTATAGTGTGTGAGATATAACTGTTTTAAAAATCAGTCCCAGAAGCTCTGGTCAGTGTGGCTCAGTTGGCTGAATGTCTCCCTCTCCCTTCTTCTCTCTCTCTCATTCTATCTTAAAAAAAAAAAAAAATCAATCTCAGAAGGCAAAGCAGGTTCCATTGGAAATTTCATGGTGGCCATTTTCCCCTTCACATTATCCTTTCCACTTGAGCACCTGTTATAACCTCTAAATTTCAAAGCCCAGCTTCAGGTCAAAACATGACTAACCAGCTTCCCTCTCCCTTCAACATATACAGAGCTTTGGATATGTGCTCTCTTACCAACTCCTTTCATTTATTAAATGCATTTATTCAGTTATAATTTCATAACTACTTGATTCTACCCCTGGGTTTGTAACTATGTCCTGGGTTTATTTATTGTCTCCTCAGAAAGCTCTCTAAAAAAAGTAACTTTGTCCCATTATTCATCCTTTCTTCCCCCAGTGTCTCCAGCAAGGTTTTGTGTACAGGAAGGTGCTCAGAACTTACTTTTAAAACCATCCTCCCAAATGCCTGGAAATCCGGTTTAGTGCCAGGTCCTCAGTTGTGGAAATAGAAATATAGCTGGTTCTGAGAAGAGGGAGGGCTATCTAGACAGAGACTGGCTCACAAAGATTCAAATAATCCCAGCTCTATTCTTTCTGCACTGCCAGAGTATCTATCCTCCAGGAAATGGAGGCCCAGGGCTTGCAAAGATCTTCCTCTCTCAAGAATTTGATTGAGCCCTAACCGGTTTGGCTCAGTGGATAGAGCATTGGCCTGAGGACTGAAGAATCCCAGGTTCAATTCTGGTCAAGGGCATGTACCTTGGTTGGGGGCACATGCCCAGTAGCGGGTGGGCAGGAGGCAGCTGATCGATGTTTCTCTCTCATGGATGTTTCTAACTCTCTATTCCTCTCCCTTCCTCTCTATAAAAAAATCAATAAAATATATATTTTTAAAAAAGAATTTGATTGATATGGGGAAAATTTGCAACTTAAGGTTTTCTAGGGAAGATACCTACTCTTAATTGGCTCTGTAGATCCACAGGTGATGGAGGGCAAGGCATTGGGTTCAAAGTGCCTTCTCAGAACCAACCAGGCACCCTAGGGAGGCCAAGGGTTAGGCAGGCCACTGTGGCTCCTTCTAGAAAGGCAAGATACTCCTATACACACACGTCCAAGGTCCAAATGTCCAGTGCCTTTGGGGGGAAACCTGATTTCAGATGCTTTCACCAAGATTGTTCTGACCAACAGTGCCCCACTCCTGCTTCTTCCTAGAGAACAGAGTACTGTAATAATAGCAGCGGGTTCTGGCCGAGCAGCTTGGTTGGTTAGAGCATTGTCCCTATACGCCAAGGTTAGATTCTGAGGTCAGGCATTTAAAGAGTCAACCAATGAATGCATGAATAAGTGCAACAACAAATCAACCTCTCTCTCTCTCAAAATAAATTTTTTTTAAAAAATAGCAACAGCCGAAACCGGTTTGGCTCAGTGGATAGAGCGTCGGTCTGCGGACTGAAAGGTCCCAGGTTCGATTCCGGTCAAGGGCATGTACATTGGTTGCGGGCACATCCCCGGTAGGGGGTGTGCAAGAGGCAGCTGGTCGATGTTTCTCTCATCGATGTTTCTAGCTCTCTGTCCCTCTCCTTTCCTCTCTGTAAAAAGTCAATAAAATATATTTAAAAAAAATAAAATAAAAAATAAAAATAAAAATAGCAACAGACATGACTGCTATCATCATCTTTGTTTTGCAGATAAAGAGAATGGGGCTCAGTGCAGCTAAATAACCTAATAATGTGCCTGGGGAATGGAATGGATCGGACTCCAAAGTCCATGATTTTTAAACTACAACAGCTGTTTTCAAATTGTGTTCAGAGGGTTCCCCAGAAACTAGCACAGGGCAGGAGCCCAGTGGTCAGGGTTTCCCGTTTCCACATATGGCTAAAATAGCCACACATATGTCTGTATTGTGAGTTAAAAATAAGCTTGAAAAGAACCACATTATGCTATGCTGCCCTGCTTCTAAGAATCAAGAAAGGCTTACTCTCAATCTAATGCCACCCTAGGGCCCAGCAGAAAGGAATTGTCTTAAGTGAGAAAAAAACTGTAGTGGACCAATTTCCTGCTCTTGACCAAGTTAAGATTTCCTTAATCTGGTTACATCCTTTGCTCCTTTTCAATTCTTCACCTGTTCACAGGGTCTACTCATCCCCCAATCCTTGCTCTGTGTGTGTGTGTGTGGGGGGGGGGGGTGGGGAGAGGGGCCAGGAGAGGGGGAGAAAAGCAGGTTTCTGCAGACTGGCCCCCCTCCTCTCAGAACCCCCCCAGCCCCACCTACACAGTGAGTCAGGGGCCAGGAATGTCTGTGGGGGCAGTAGACAGGTATGTCAAAGGCTGATTCATCTCTCATCTCCACCCAATTTTCTACTTACTGTTCTCTGGGAAATTTAACTCTTTATTTGTCTAGAGATAAAAGAGGGAGATCCCAGACACTGAACTCATGGAGTCTTCAATCTGTGGCTACCTACAGTACTTCATATATCAGATTATGGCATTTAAGAAATATATGTTGAAAGAGAAGGTGGGAGGGAAGAATGGAGGGAAGGAGGAAGACACATTCCCCCCCCCTCTTTCTTCCTCCAGAATAAAGTCATCCTGAATTTCCTTTTCTGAGTGTACAAGGGACTGATGTTTTTTTAACTCAGAATAGATTGTGCAACCACTGGTATTCTTTATGAGTTGGGAGAAATCTTACTCATGTCCCAATATCCCTTCTGTGCAGTTTATATGATTCCACAGAGCAATGTGGAGGTTCCAGGATGAATATACAGGAAGAGGCCACCAATCAGTGTGAAGGGAGCCGTACTTGCACAGTAAGCACACTTCTTGAGAATTTGCGTTCATTTGGGATAGATTGAAGGGGCCTTTCATCTTAGTCCTCCACAATTGCTTCAGGGTTTTGGATGCAGAAAATTTCCAACTTTGCTCTGTATTTTAGTTCAGCACATTTTTATCAATACTCATCTTTTGCCCTAACTGGTTTGGCTCAGTGGATAGAGCGTTAGCCTGCAGACTGAAAGGTCCCAGGTTCAATTCTGGTCAAGGGCATGTACCTTTGTTGCAGGCACATCCCCAATGGGAGGTGTGCAGGAGGCAGCTGATCGATGTTTCTCTCTATCCCTCTCTCTTCCTCTCTGTAAAAAAATCAATAAAAAAAATATATTTTTAAAAAGTAAAAAATAAAAATAAAGAAGTAAAAGAAAAAAATACTCATTTTTCTTTTTCATCTTAGTTGGGCTCCAAATCCCCAGCCCATCCCTTCACAGCTCCTCAGTCTTAAGCCTCCTGGACACCTGAACTTCTGGGACTGTCTGAAGTTGGCTTCCTGG
The DNA here is from genome assembly GCF_027574615.1 of Eptesicus fuscus. Taxonomy (NCBI): domain Eukaryota; kingdom Metazoa; phylum Chordata; class Mammalia; order Chiroptera; family Vespertilionidae; genus Eptesicus; species Eptesicus fuscus. Next base: position 16,384,025 of record NC_072481.1, read on the forward strand.
AGGAAATGAAGGACAGTCCATTGTAAATGAGACTTATGACTTCCCCTGTCCTCAGTAGGCCCAATGCCATTGAGGTATGTGCTAATTTGGAACTCTTCCTTCTTCAGGGGATAGGAAGTGGGGGTGGGCATACCCGATCAGGCTGGGTAAAGGCTCAATGGCCAGGGGCAAGAAAGAAGAAAAGGGGAAGTATAGGAAGGGGGCTACTCAGCTTACTAGAGAATTTCCTTCCAGGTGTCTGGGGCAGTTGGGCCTCCCCACTACTTTCAAAAACTGGGTGGGGCCCTGGCTGGTTTGGCTCAGTGTATAGAGTGTCGGCCTGAGGACTGAGGGGTCCCGGGTTCAATCCCGTCAGGGCACATGCCAGGGTTGTGGCTCGAAACCTAGTGGTGGACGTGCAGGAGGCAGCCGATCAATGATTCTCTCTCATCATTGTTTCTATCTCTCTCTCCCTCTCCCTTCCACTCTGAAATCAATAAAGATATATATTTAAAAAAATTGGGTGGCCCTTGGTAATGCTGGAATGGGTCTGAAATCACTTCCCTTCCCTTCTCGGGAGCCTTGAGAAAGGACCGAGACTCTCCAAGATCAACCTTCCTGCACACCCTACTGGGATCAGGCTTCCTATCTCAGCCAACTGGAGGGGAGCTTTTTGCTAATTCAGAAACAGTGGAGAGCAGACTGGCTGGTTGTGGGTTCGATTGCTGGTCAGGGCATATACCTAGATTGCAAATTTGATCCCTGGTCCAGCTGTATTCGGGAAGCCACCAATCCATGTATTTCTTTTACATCTGTTTCTCTATCTCTCCCATTTTAAGATCAATTAAAAAAAGTTAAAGATTCAGACAGCACTATTTCCAATAGCAAAAAATTGGTAATGACTTATGGCTAACCATGGGAATTTGAGTAAGTAAACAATATTATAGCCATACCACAGAATATTATCATGTAAACATTAAAAGGTCTTCATATTTTTAATTATATAAAAGTGTCAACTAAAAAAGGCAGGTTACAAAGCAATAACATATCTCACTTACATAAATGCTATAACTATCCCTCGGTATGTATAGAAAAATAAACAAAATATACATTTCGATATAAAATTTATTATAGATTGTATTTTTATTTGTTATGAGATTATGAGCCTAATTTTATTTTTCAAGTTTTTCACTTTGCTATTTTTATCATGAAATTAAATTAAAAAAAAAAAAGGAATCTTAAGGACGGTTGCCATATCCCAGCCATACTGGAGGACAGTCTTTCTCCTACCCTATACATTTCATGATGAACAGACCTCACCTGGAACCCAGAGTCCTTTCGGCACTGTGCTATACCCTCCCCAACATGAAAATCATTCTGCTATCAGTGGGAGGTGGAGAGATACGTTTATTAGAGAAAACATCCTTGCTGTCATACCAATGCCTGAAAGTAAAGTTTTGGATTATCCCATCCATGTCTACTCCATGACTGCAGAGAATAAATGCTCATGGTGCTTGGATACGAGCCCATAAAGCTCTAATGACACCTCTCTCCAACTGGTTTGTTTTGGTGATGGCTGTGGCCTCCATGATGGAGTAAGCATCAAAACCCATGACCAGCCCTGGCTGGTTTGGCACAATGAATTAAGTGTCGGCCTGTGGACTGAAGGGTCCCGGGTTCGATTCTGGTCAGGGGCACATATTCAGGTTGTGCGCTTGATCCCCAGTCGGGGCGTGCAGGAGGCAGCCAATCAAGGATTCTCTCATTGATGTTTTTCTCTCTCTGAAATCATTAAAAATATATTAAAAAAGAAACACCCATGACCACAGCAATTGGTACTATTTTCAAAAACAGAGCATGCATCCTCACTCTCTGATGAAGGATTTGTTCAGTGGCCAGGGCGTCAGGATTCCTGGGCTCCAGGCCCCATAGGTGACTCACAGCCAGCCGAAGGCTGGGACTCCTGGTCTCAGTTTCCCTGGCTTGCTTTGTTGATACTCTCTACCTACTGTGCAGGGTATTAATAGGAATGAGGTGCTTTGAACTCTGCAGATGAAAGAGGCTGGGGAAGCAGCACCCAATTATTATCCCCTATAAGGCCGGGCGTGGGAGCAGAGGTTGGCTGCTTTCATACTGTTCCAGCCACAGGAGCCTCCTCATAGCCCTTCACTCTGCTCTGGCTGTCAAAGCTGGAAAGCAAGAGCGGTCATCGCCATCTCAAGGCTATTTCTGAATAGATCTTCCTAAACTGCCCAAACCACCAGTGACCTATCTTCCTCTTGATTTGTGACTCAGTAATACTCTACAGGTGTCGAAATTCTTTCTTCCAACTGGTCTCAAATCCTGTGGGATATGGGCCATAATGTTTCACCATTAGTATCCACAATTAAGAAGTCAGCAAAGTGAACTATGAGAGAGCTAGGCTGACTGAAGTTCAAATACATCTGTTTCCTTTATATAAAGTGGGGCTTAGTAATAGTCCCAATCTTGTTTGTACCTCTAGAAGTTGCTGTGTGAACCACATGAGGACCATGTGTATGAAGGCACTTTGTAAAATGCCAAGCCCTTCACGGTGTATTAACAGGACCAAGTATCTGCAAATAAGACTTCTGGCACAACTGCCATCTGTCCCTCTTGTGCTGCAAGCTACGACTGCAAAACTAAGACTGCAAAACTAAGCCTGGGGTGCCACCTATTGGTTGCCAATATAAATTGCACTCAACCAGTTGCAAGAAGAGCAAAGAAAGTATTTCCAGTATCACCAGGATTTCCAACTTTAAACCACCTTAATTTTTGCCACCCCCCTCATGCCATATTATATACTTAATATTTTTCTTTAAACAATGCATTTTGTATAAATAATTTCATTTTAAAGTAAACTTTTAATTACTACTATAAATGGAAACTAGCTAGCACTTGCCAAAAATAGAATAAAACCGCGAAATGAATACAGTGAAAATAAAACATTAAGATCTAGCTAAAAAAAAAAAAAAAAAGATCTAGCTAAGAAGTATCCCCTGTAAACCTCAAGCTTCAGGATCAGTTAAAACTGGAGTGCACCATTGGAGAATAAGTGTTAAACCTCCGTATTATCCTGTTCTTTGGGGAAATATTGCCCTAGATGAAGAAATAGAACTCTTCTGAGAGAAAGTGACATTCACTCATTCTACCCCAGCTCCCTGGATGGTTGAAGAAAGCTTAAAAGTCACAACATGTAGGAGAAAATAAACTCTTGTATTCACATTCCACAATAGTCCAAGTGGGGCCAGGTGGCAGTGCCCAGAGCTCAGGAGCACCGAGGATGTGGTGGGTGCTCTTCTTGCACCACGTCTGACTTTTGGTCAGAAGTCCTTTGCAGGGCTGGGTGTCTCTTCATCAGCCTTCCATCTGGCTGGGAGGACTGTTCTTGGGTCTGCAGCCTGCTGAGCTGTCCACTGTTCACTGGGGCTACAGCTTTCCCCAGCAACTGGGTTACATGTCTTGTTCTCCAGAGCCCAGCCTGTTGTTACAGGTCCATGGCTTCTTGCTCCACTGACTGGTCTGAGGGTGCCAGGTACTTCTCCTGGATTCCCAGGGTGCTGAGAGAGGGCACGTCAAGGATGATAGCATGGGCAAGGATGGGAAACTGGTCTGGGTGGAATCTGACCTCTACTGATGCCCATCTTCCAACCATGTCTGGCAGAGTAATTCCATCCTTTTCCCTTCCTCTTAATTATAGCTTCAGGCAACAGGGACCAATAGGGTCTGAGAAGCCTATCAAAGCAACGAGACTCAAATGCTCCTCTTCCTCGAATTGCTGAGGATCAGAAGACCAGAATGCTAACCCTTCAACTCTGTTGTTATGACAAATGCTCAGTGCCAGACCATGGGGATTTAAATCCTGATTTAACATTTACAACATCTGTAAAACAAGAGTTGTTATGAGGATCAAGTGAGATAATGAATAGAGTGCCTAGCATGGCACCTGGCACACAGTAGGTGCTTAAGAAATGTTTGTGACTTCTCTTCTGCCAAAGGAGAACACAAGTGAGCTCAAAGAAAACAAAACATTTCTGCTTGGGCCACAGGGTGCCTTCTACCTCTCTGGGACAGCAGTAAGGACACAACCCAGATTCACAAGGACAAAGACCATGACACTGCTGATGGAACCCTGTAAGACTGGCTGGCCTGAGGCTGGGGTCTGAGTGGGAGATAGGGGTTGACCATGTTGGACACCATGGCTGCTCTACTAGATGACTCCAGTGTCAGCAACTGAGACTCTACAACCAGGGAGAGTGAGATTTGAACGGTTCTTCTAACACATGCTGAGTGAGGGACATTGGGGTCATCACTCTCAGAGCTCCAACTGCTTCATCTATAAAAGGGGATTGAATAAAGATTAAATAACATCCTGCAAATGGAGTATGTAGCCCACCAAATGATGTTCAGCTTAGACCTTTCTTTACCATCTCATGGATCCATCCATCAAATCCAACTCAACCCGACACAAACTGACTCTGAACCTGTGCCCTCTTCCCTTCACTTTTCCTCAGGAGGTAATGCTTTGTTCCTGTGCCAGGCAGTCCTGAGGATCATTTGCTTGACTTGGAATAACATCAAACCTGTCTTATCTCTGGCCTGAAGCGTACATTCCTGAGCAGGGCACATGAACCCTGCGTTCTCCTGCCTATCTCCTGGCACTATCACTGCTCCCCAGCCAGAAGTCCTGTCCTGCCCACAAGTCACCATTCTACTTGCAACCCCCCTCAAGACATGTCTCAGTCTTAAACTCCTATGCCTTTGTATACATTGTTCTCTTTGCCTTGAATTCCCTTTCCTCTTAATCAACCTGGCTAACCCTCACTTTGAGATGATGCACATCAAATGTCACTACCACTTTGAAGCTTTCTTTACCGACTCACTCATCAGCAGAGCTGACTTTCCCATGTTTATACCATTCCCTAATTGCCTAATACACAGAATAAAGTTGAACCTTAAGAAGATTAGGGTGGGGGGAGGGCAGAATCTAAAATCAGCATAAATGTATATGGTGAGAAATACTCTTAAAATTCCTTTGTAAAGTATATGATTATCTAATCACTAGGCTATACACCTGAAACCAATACAAAATAATATTGAACTGTAACTGAAAAATTAAAAACCAAAGCAATTCAGGGAATCAGAATAACAAAAAACCTTAAAATTCCTTAAATCACTTATTAAATACAGTATACATCAAGCATGTCAAACTTGTGGCCCTCGGGCCCCATGAGGCTCACACTGAATATTTTTGTGGCCCAGCCAACATAACGATATGTAAGAAATGTTTTAATAAAATTTTTGTAACTTAATTTTTATAATATCCTGTTATACATAATTATTAGTAACGAACTACAACATTCACTAATGACTGATTACTATAATTGTGTTGCATTCATTTCCCTTACGCACTTTACATGCAGGCACAACATTTCTCTCCACTAATACTAGCAGCGAATATTTTAGCAGCCGATTGCCACGTCATTAGTCCTGTACTGACTTGTTTGGTGTGCGCAACAGGAAATATTTTGCTTTCAGAGAACAAGAAAAATAATTTTATTTGCATTACACTTATTAATATGTGCAGTTATTCAGTGTCTGGTAAGTTAATGTTCAAGAAAAATATTAATTTTTATTAAAATGTTCTATTATTTTATGTTAACAATTAGTCATTTATTTCAGTCCTTTGTATTCAGCATGTCTCTATTGAAATAAACCTATGTTTCTATGAAGACTGAAGCTGTTTTTTTTGTGGCACATAAACTTAAACTGTTTATTTGGCCCGTGTTAGCATTTGAGTTTGATACGCTTGGTATACATGGTTTTATGAGTAGAATATGACTGTACATAAAGTAATGTACAGTGTGCAAAATATCACAGCCCTATTAAAGTGCCCTTTCCCTTTTTTGCTGAGTACGTGCAGTTGAATTGGCCATTAACAGCATGTTGTGTGAGGCAGGTCCTCATCCCTCCTTCAGGTACTTATTGCACACTCTGGTGCCATCATCTGTAACTAGTCTACTTCCCTGTGAACTTTGTTCCCCACGTGTGAAAGGGCCTGACAGTAAGTGGTGGCTGGAACTATTTTCCTCCCTACACAGGACTCTGGAGTGCACCTCCCCCACCCCTGCCTTGTCTCCAGCATCCCGTGTAGATACCAAATCTCTGAAACCAGCCTAGAAAGCCTGTCCTACCTCACATGTACTAGTAGCCTCTGTGACAGGAGAGACACCTACACATGACCTCAGCTCTACCACCTCCGGCCCAGTTTTGAAGGTCTAGCTGCCTCCCAGACAGCTCTGACGGTGCCAGATCCCCCTCAAACATAGCACATCTGCTAGCTCCCATCCCTTCCATTTCCATGACAAACCGACAAACCTTCCTCTTTCTTTTCTTACCTCAGTGACTAGCACAACCACCCATACCATCTAAGCCTGAAACCGGGAGTCCAAATTCTGCTCTACCTCTACCTATAACCACCTATCACCTTAATATTTTTCCAACTCACACACTTCTATTCTCACTACTAATGTTTCATCTCTTCTCTTCTAGAAACTGTAAACACTCTCCTGCCCCCAATCACATCCCTTAAATGCATTTCCACACTTGGAGGGGCTTTTCAAAAATGTACATTTGTTCATACCCTGAGCAACACTGCTCGCCCATGAGCCGAAGTCCACATTCCTTAGCAGGGCACTCAAGCACCCCCATCGCCAGCCTGTACCTCCTCCTTTCCCCTTCACACTCAAGACACCGGGCAAACTGAACCCCTTACCTCTCTTTCAAGTGACGAATGCGCTTTCATTCCTGGGTCTCTGTATTTTTGCTCCTTCTGATCAATATCTTCCCATGTCCTAAGGTACAACCAACCCTGAAGCTGTCTAAGGGGCCAGCCTTTGAACATGAAAGACAGTCACCGGGGGCCCAATAGGTCAAAATGAATCAGTCATCTACAAAGGTGTAAGTAGCTATTCCTGAGTCCCATACACTACCCACCACCCACCCCCACTGGCTGTGGCTAAGAGGCTAGAGAGCAAGGATACGAGGAGAAATGGAAGTCAGCTCCCATTGCAGCAGACATCATGGCCTCCAGGCTTCGCTGCTCTTGGACCCCGAAGCAGTAGCCGTTGGCTTTATCCACAGCCTGCAGAACCCGCTGGATACTCTCCTTGTCCTGGGCAGGGAAGAGAGAAAACAGCTCTGTGAGTGAAACAGAGGTGTGGAATTGATGTTGTACCAAACTGCTTGCAATCCCCAACCCCCACCTCAATCTTGCCTCCTGAAGTCTCTGTATATGCAGCTTCGCTGGCCTGAAGTAGTTCTACATGTTCCCAGAGGCCTGGCTACATTCCATTTTTCTGACCACCACCCCACCTAATTTAGAACAGGTAAGCTCCTCAATGCACAACCATAGTTCCCTGGATTTATTCCTACTGTAGCTCTGATCCTACCGTCTTACTAACTACTAGTAAGTTATTAACTCATCTGCCTCCCCTACTTGACTGATCTTCAAGGTCGAGGTATTTCCAGTGCCTGGCACAGTACTTAGCTAGCAGTAGGCACCCAATAAATATGCATGTAACCTATTTATTTATCCACATAAAAGTAATAAGTACAATTCATACATCACATGATAGGAAGGAAAGATCAAAATAATGCATTAAAGCCCTGGCCGGTGTTTCTCAGTTGTTAGAGAGTCAGCCCTCGCACTGAAGGGTCACAGGTTCGACTTTGGGTCAAGAGCACATACCTGTGTTGCAGGTTTGATCCCTGGCCCCGGTTGGGGGGTGTGCGGGAGGCAAATAATTGATATGTCTCTCTTATACTGATGTTTCTCTCTGTCTCCCCCTCCCTCCCTCCCGTACACTCTCTCTAAAAATCAATGGAAAAAATATCCTTGGGTGAGGATTAATAACAACAAGGTATTACAGTTCTTACCACAATGCCTAGTTTAGAAAACCTGGCCCTAGCCGGTTTGGTTCAGTGGATAGAGCATCGGCCTGCTGACTGAAGGGTCCCGGGGTCGATTCCGGTCAAGGGCACATGCCCAGGTTGCCGCTTGATCCCCAGTGGGGGGCATGCAGGAGGCAGCTGATCAATTATTCTCTCTCATCATTGATGTTTCTATCTCTCTCTCTGAAATCAATAAAAATAAATAAAAGTATTTAAAAAAACAACAAAAAACTGCCCTTGACCATTTGGCTCAGTGGATAGAGCATCGGCCTGTGGACTGAAGGGTCCCGGTTTTGATTCTGGTCAAGGGCATATGCCTGGGTTGCGGGTTCAATCCCCAGTGTGGGGTGTGCAAGAGGCAGCCGATCAATGATTCTCTCTCATCATTGATGTTTCTCTCCTTTCCTCTCTGAAATCAATAAAAATATATTTAAAAAAAAAAAAAAGAAAACCTGCAGTAAGTGGTAGTTAAGATTAATATCATAGGTTTAACCTCATTTTTAGAGAAGAGTGTGGCATTAAAAAGGGAAGAAACAAGTTTGCTCAAGTCCACATACTGCAGAAAGGACTCAAACATGCACGGGTGTCTCCCAGGTTATCTTTGCAGGGTGAAGGTGAGAGGCACACGGGTTGATACTACTTTGCAAAGTCAATAAGCAGTTGCTCATCTTGAAGGAGCCCGACAGACTTATCCCTGACCTTGGTCAAGTCCCTTGCTGGTAACTTTCAGGGAACATTTGTGGAGAGGACCCAGCAACACAAAATAGATAGGGCTAAAGTTTGGACCAACCTCTTTTAGTGGAATCCTGCCCACCAGAGCCCCTGCTACCAAAACCAAGGGGGACTGAATGATAGCATGACCTAGGACAACGACCACTGTTTGAGCCTCAAAGCCTCCTGTACTCTTGACTTGGAGAGGTCCAAGGCACTGTCAGAGCCTATACCAAGGGAATAGGCCTCTTAGTCCATGGTACCTGGATGTTGAGAGGAATGAAGGAGACCAGGCTGTAGTCTTCAATGAGCTGCACCAATTTCTCATTGAGCTGACGATAGTGGCGGAAGAAAGGGTCAGAAGCCAGGTGGTCAAGCAAGTAGGAGAGGTCCAGGACCTCTGTGTAGTAGTCCAGGTTGAAGGCTAAGGAGAGAAACCAGTCAGGAGCAGGTGGCATCAGGCTAAAACCCCAAGGACAGAGACCATATTTTTTCTTCCTTCCTCTGCCTTCATTCTCTCACCAGCTGGTTCTGTCATTACTAGCTGTATGGACAGATACCCACCTCATGGGGCTGCTGTGAGGATTAAATGCTATGAACCTCGTGCCTGGTACAAAGAAGTGCTTGATTAGTGGTAGCAAATAATGATACCGAACGTGTACCAAGTACAGTACTTGGTGCCGCCCTCATGAAGCTCAGGTAGTACCTCCAGGACCCAGCACACACTGTAAGGACTTTAGCAGGGTGGCATCTGGATAAATCTCTTTCCCTTTCTGGGCCAGTTCCTTCTTAATGTAAAACGAGCAAACCAGACTAGATGACTCTGGGGTTTCTGACTCAGTTCTATGTCTACAAACTTCCCACTAAGAGAAGTAAAGTGGGCTTGCACTGTCCATTTCAGCCTGGAAAACTCAAGTGGTTGGGCTATTCGGCAGGTGAGCTGAGGAAACAGGCTGTCAGAGATTGATCAACTCACTGGTGTGCTCTGACTTCCACGCTCTAATCAGCTCTAATTAGAAACTGACACCACTACAAGGAAGAATGTCTAAGCATTCCAACAAACTTCTTGGGTTGCTTGACAGGTAGGTTTCTCAATGAGAATTAAGAAACTAGAGCCAGGTACATTTGGGTTTAGATTTCACCTCAACTAACATACTAGCTGTGTGATTCATGTAAGGACTCTGGGCCTCAATGGCCTCATCTGATTTGCTTATCAGCCTTTTGTGAGGACGCCTATCAAGAGACAGGGCTAGGAAGGTTAAAGACCACCATGTAGCCACCTGGTGGAGGCTGTGAAGGGAGTGAGAAGCTTTGGATGACTACAAATCTGCACATAGGTAAAATGGGGCTTCTGGGCTTGCCCAGAGATGGACCAGGGCTCTGAATGACCAGGAAGTGCTGACATTCCTCCCTCCATGTCCTGCCTTCGCTGAACAAGGCCCTTACAATCACTCTCCCAATGACTTCCCTTACTGCTCACTTCAGCTGTTCTTCTTTGTGGCTAGAGATGCTATTTAGGGAACTGATGCCCCAGCTCAGCAGAGCACTAACATTGCAGAAAAGAAATGCTAGCCACAGGGTCCTTATGCAACTCCCCTGCCTCAGCAGCCTGCTTTTCCCTCAATCTTCTCCACCTTGACAAATGGCACCCTTATTTGTACACTGGCTCCGTCAGAAAAACCTGAGTGTCATTCTTAATTTCTCTGTCTCCAGGTCCAATCCACAAATAAATCCTATTTCTTGAGCAAGTTTTGAATCTCATTTTCTCCATTCCCACCACCACTGCTTGGGCTGCTGCAAAAATACGAAAGGAGCTGTTTTCATTCTTGCCCCTTTCAATTCATTCCCAAAGCAGCCAGAACGACCTTTTCAGTTCGTGCTATTCCCTTGCTTAATATTCATCAATGACTTTCCTCTGTTTAAATAGTACAAGTTTTGGCCCCTGCCAACCTCTCTGACCTCATTTCCTACCATCCTTGCCCTAAATGCTATCTCAGCTACCCTGCCCCCACCTTCCTTGGAAACAAATAAACGCTTTGCTACCTGAGGGCCTTTACTCACTACTGGTCCCTCTGCTTAGAACAGTTCTCCCTTAGCTAGCTCCTCACCGTTCAGGTCTCAGCTCAGATGGCACTGCTCACTCCCCACCACTCACTGTCCATCATTTCGTTTTAATTCCTTCATAATACATATTACCATCTATAGTTTTCTTGTCCCCAAAACCCAGAACAGTAAATGGAACAAAATAAATGGGGAGAGGTCAGCACCTGACTGTGGCTATGATCACCAGGTCCCTGGAGGAAGCTTCCTTCAGCTGAGATCTCTGCATCACTCCAGCCCAGCCACTGCCCTACACCTTGCCTGGCCCAAACAGGAGCACTCACCTAGCTTCCCATAGTGCTCAATGAGGTCCATCTTGGAGAGGAGGTTGACGTGGGGCAGCTCTACATGCAGCATGGTGGCCAGGGAGGTACATAGCACTGAAATGAACTTGGCGGGGTCTGTGCAGTAGTGAGAATCTACCAGATGGACAGCAGTCAGCTGGGAGGGGAGGGAGAGACAGGATGTGAGTGGCCTGGGGAGGCAGGGAACATCAGGGCCTATATACCTCCCCCATCAGATTGGGGATGCCTGTCTTCCCCATTAGTCTTTTCCTTCTGTTTCGTTCTAACGGCCACAACTCATTTCCTTCTCCCAGGAGATATGGGCATTTTTCTTAGAAGATGCCTTGGGCTGAGCCTCCCAGTGGGCAACTGGTTCAATTTCCACTACATCTGACTCCAATCTTTCACTTACTTTTGCCCCCAACTCACAACAACAATCGCCACGCTATTTTCCACATAACTCCTTCCATACTTGTAATAATCCCAAATTGGGTGCTAACACATCCATTTACAGATGAGAAAACTGAGATTCAGAAAGATCAACTGACTTGCCCAGGATCACACAGTGTCAGTGACAGAGCCAGAATTCGAAATTATACCAGTTATAGTCCAAAGCAACTCTGCGCTTGCCTCCCTGTGTGACATGGGGGTGTGGCATGCCCTCCCTGTCTTAGTTCCTTCATCTGCAAAATGGGCCTGCCCGACCCAAGACGCACCCTGAGGTCCCACTGGGCCATCTGGGAGAAGATGCTGCGCAAGGAGCCATGGTGCGTGCAGAGCTCCACTTGGCCTGGGCAGTCGAAGAGGAAGTAATGGCCACGGAGGGGGTCAAGCTTGGCCCGCAGCCAGTCCAGATTGGCCTCCAGGTACTCCATGCAGTACAGCAGGCCGCCGTTGGGCCCCAGCCGCAGCGCGTCCATCACGTCGCCCAAACCCACCAGCTCGCTCACGTCCACGGCGCACTCGTACGGCAGCCCCTCGTTGGCCGGGTCCAAGTTCACTACCGCCACGCGCCGGCCCATCGCGCGCAGGAACTCGCTCATGCCCAGGCAGTATGTGGTCTTTCCCGAGCCCGGCGGGCCGATCACAGCCTGTCCAAAGGCCGGGGTCCGAGCGGCCCCCGCCATGGCCCCGTGCGCAGCAGGAAAGCTCGGCGGGGAAACAAGGCGGGCGACCGCGCCAGAGACGAGAGCCGAGGGCGACGGGATTCCCGACGTGACTTTGGGGGGTGGCGCGGTGGCGGAGCCCCGGAGTTGCCTACGGTGGAATAGCAGGGAGCCCAGCAACGCAGAGTAAACCGCCCGGTACTGAGCACCCCAGCAACTTCCGGAAGACGTCGGAAATGATAGGGTCCCGAAGAGGAAGTCCCGCCCTCACGGTGACGACACAGCTTAGCGCCAAAGGTCGTGGCGGCGCGCTGCATTTCACCACCAGCGAGGAGATGGGTTGGGGTATGGGGCAAGGAAACTTTCGGGATTTACCCAACCTTCCTCTAAGGCCCAAATTAGAAGACAAAGAAATCCGGTCATAAACTTCTTAAAATATATATATATATATATATATATATATATATATATTTATATATATATATATATATATATATATATATGCATATATATATGCATATATATATACACACATTTTTTTTAATTGATTTTTTACAGAGAGGAATAGAGAGTTAGAAGCATAGATGAGAAACACCTATCAGCTGCTTCCTGCACACCTCCCACTGGGGATGTGCCTGCAACCAAGGTACATGCCCTTGACCGGAATCGAACCTGGGACCTTTCAGTTCGCAGGCCGATGCTCTATCCACTGAGCCAAACCAGTCAGGGCATAAACTTCTTTATTCTACCATTCAATCGCAGATCCGGACCACCTCCCGCAGATTCTCTGCCGTCTAGTCCCAGCCTGTCAGGGGGACAGGCAGTGGAAGGCCCGTCCCGAGACCGTCTGTTCCGAGCACCATAAATCCTCTTCTCTTCCAGGTCCCTTTCTCATTCTTTCCGGCCTTCAAGGTGACACCACCCAAAGAAGGTTGTGTTGATAACCTCAATCAATCCAGCTTTTCAAGGTACTGGGGGAGGTGACAGGGGCAAGCCCAAACGGACCAGGATTAGGAGATCAACGAAGAGCGGTCATTAAGCCCTAATATCAAAGGAGAGAATAGGGGGCTTTTTGAAAAATGCCCCTGAGGTAGAAAGCCAGAAGGCAAGTTCAGAACAAAGCACCCTGAAGGAGTGCGGCAAGTTGCTGCTCCCAGACTTCTTCCTGCTTCGGTGGGAGAAAAGGCCAGGGCAGTTATGCGTGATCCTAACTAAGGAAGTCCCTGAACTCGTCACTCAGGCTCTGAGAAGTTGTCAAAGGCAGAGCTGGAACCCCTCACAAAGGTCATATCTGTCCGAAACTTCATGCTGGTGGGTGGTTGGCGTCGGAGCAGCAACTCCCCTTGGTCCTGGGGCAGGGGTTCATCATAGATGGTGGAGATGAGTCCCAAACCAGTTCTACGGGGCCTCTTCAGTTGCCCAAATGGCTGTAGCTTCTCTCCGTGGTACCTGGATTAAAAAAGGCTCTCGGTGAGAGGACTGCTCTCTCTCAAACCCCAGTTAAGGGGGTTGGGAAAGGACAGGGAAATAGCTACTGCATATCTGGTTTGTCCCCAAGACAGAGCCTTTAAATCTGAACTTTTGCTTTATCCATTCATTGACAGTGCCAGTAACCAGGGGCCTCAATGCTTTCATTTTAAATAGTGCACAAAGTTTAGAACAACTGTCACCACTCTGTGACTTACAGTCACTCCACTCCCCAAAGGCAATCATCAAGTCCTAACTCCTCAGACTAGGAGTAATGACCCCACCAGGAGATCCAGACCTATTTTTTCCTTCTAACTCTACTTTGAAGTTCACTCTCTAGGACACTCCAGCATCCACCCCAAAGCCAGAGGGAAGGGGGAACCAGGGTACAGCTGAAAGGCTAGCTTGGACCCCCAGGGAAATCACCCAGTCATACTCACCCCAGTCCACGCTTACATCTGGGGTGCTGGCCATCATTATCCAGGGCCTCAGGCACCCCTGAGCACCGGCTGCCCAGGCCCTGGCCCTCAGCCCAACCCTGTCGCTCCATCACCTTCCGTCCAATGCCCTGCAGAGGAAAGGGAAAAGACTCAAGAGATAGAGCTCTTATGGAGGGCAGGGGCGGGGGGGGGGGGGGGAGAGAAAGAATGGGGTAGAGAAGGAAAAGAGAGGTCAATGGATTGGGCATAATCCTCACCTTGGTGTGGCGCTCAAAGGTGCCCACCTGGCCTTCAGTCACAGAGCCGTCCTCCTGGCCATCACGGAGTCTCCGTTCCAGGCGCATTTGGACAGAGTCTCGGGCATCCTTGTCTCCACCATCTGAGGAAGCAGAGCCCAGTTTGCAGAAGGGAGGAAATCAGGTGTCTAAGACCTCCTCACAAGATTTACATATTCATCTTTATGATGATTTTATTACCTTATAAATTCTCTCTCTCATTAGATGGGAGCTTACCAAGAATAGAACCATGGTTCTCCCATCTTACAAATGAGAAAATTATGGTGCAGAAAAGTCATAGAGCCAACAAAGAGAGAGATTTAGAGCCCAGGTCTTCCCCTCCTCTCCCTACCCAGATCATTTTTGACTCTAGAATCTAAATTCTTAACCAGAGCGTGAGCTACCAATGCCCACAATTCCAGGGTCTGCCTACCAGAAGCAGAGTTCCCTAAGGGCTATCCCTACTTGTCCTTGCTCCACAAACAAAGAAAAAGGCTCTGCCTACAACCAGCACTTAAGGCACTCAACTAGAGATATCTTAAGAGAGGAACCCTTTAGTGAGCTACCCCAAGGGAACTGATGTTCTGTCTCAGCCTTTGCTAAGCAGGTCTGATAAAGTGGCACTGCAAGACCACCAGTTCCACCTCCCAGTAACGCAACCCCTGGCCCAGTACCTCTGTCGTAGTACACACTCATGTCCACATCCCAGTCATCGGCTGTCTGTTCATCGAAGTCTGCAGGTATAAAAGCATTAAGCAGAGTCAGCTTAAGGACTCTCAGTTCTGTTGAGAATTAAATCTAGACTTAGACATATGTTAAAGAACTTGGGGCTTTTGATTGTGGGAGGGTACTTTCTCTCCACTCCACTGATCCCCCCACCCCTAAAAAGGATGACTGGTCTCAGATACAGTCAAGGTTAACCATTTTCCTAGCCTTTTATTGGACCCACTGTCAGGGATTCCACCCTGTGGAACATAAAGCCCAGATCAAATGCAGCAGGGAACGCTCCTGCCCTAGTCTGGTGCCAGCATTACCTCCTTCTTCCTCCTGCCAGAACTGGGCATCGGTGTAGAACACCAGGCCAGAGCCGCCCTTCTCCCACTTGAGCTCGATCTCCTCCTCAAAGAGCCGCTCAGTGGTACGCTCCTGCCCGGTCACATCCTCATGCAGCGCTTCATGCCGTTCCCACTCCTCACACCGGTCATCGTCCTGGAGAAAGGGGAGAGGTGACTTGCCTGTTTAGCTTCCTGACCTTACGTCCACAAGGAGGGCAGCTCAAGGTACAGGAGGCCCATGAGATGAGCCCTCAGCATCATTCCTCCAAATTTTTCCAAGATGCAACACATATTAGGCCCTTGAGGTCTTGACAAACACATCTCTCCATCTGTTTCTCAACATGGCTCTTTCCCCTGACAAACCTAATTCACTCTTACTTCTGTGTTTTTGGTCATACTGTTCCCCCTGCCTGAAATATCTGCTCTTCTTTCTCACCACCCTCTCTTTACTTGGTAAAATCCTCCTCATCCCTCAAGTTCTACAGCCTACATGGAGCTGGCCACACTGAGGCCCACAGCAGTCTCATTGGTCGTCTGCCCTCTGGTGGTTAGTGTGCATCATAGCGTCAACCGTTAGGTCGATTTGCATATTAGCCTTATATAGGCTATCACAAAGAAAGAAGGGACAAGAAGTAATACCTACTATCTACTGTGTGTCAGGCCTTCACATAATTTAGCTCCTTTAATCACCCCAACAACGCTGTGAGGTAAGTACCATTATCCCCAGTCTATAGATGAGGAAACTTGGGTTCAGAGGAATAAAGTGATTTGCCCAAAATACACCAAGGGAGTGGCAGAGCCAGCATTCAAACCCAGCTTGCCACCCCATACAGCCTTTCCAGATGCTGCCTCTCTCTTTTCAGGGAGATTTCAAGCTTTCTGAAGGCAGGAAATGGTCTTAGACTAACTTTGGAATCCTATGATAGTTGCTATGTTTACAATCGCTTGACTGGACTTATAAAATGATAAGATGACTCATGGTTTGAAATCTTGGGGGGCCCTGTCCGGGTTAAATTTCAAGAGACCTCAGGAATCACGGTTGCAGAACAGGTGCTGGAGAAAAGTCAAGACAGTACCACACAAGGATGTGGTCCAGATGTGTTAGCAACTCTGCTTGGAGCTTTGGGGACATAGATGAATTATTATTTTTTAAACTGATTTCAGAAAGGAAAGGAGAGAGGGACAGAAACATTAATGATGAGAGAGAATCATCAATCGGCTGCCTATTGCACAACCCCTAATGGGGATGGAACCTGCAACCCGGGCATGTACCCTGATCGGGAATTGAACTTTGACCTCCCAGTTCATAGGTTGATGCTCAACCACTGAGCCACACTGGGTGAGAGTGATATTCTTAATGCCTTGGCCTCTCTAAGCTGCCAGCAAGGAAGGATGGCTCAATGTACTCACGTCATCAGAGTGTGATTCTTCTTCCTCCTCCTTTTCCCCTTCTTCCTCAGGCTCTCCACAGAGGCTGGCTGGCATGTCTGTCAGGCAGGTTCCCTGGGGTATTTCCTCACCCTCAGCCGTGTACACAAGCTCTTCCTGCTCCACAGTCTCTGAGTCCTCATACCTGAATGGTACATTGCCGTAGCGTCGGGAGGAGCCTGTCTTGGGGAACTGGAGCTGCAGCTGGGTGATGATCCGAGGGGGCAGGCGGCAGGCCCGGATCAACTCCAAAAAGACCTGCAGGGGCGTCCCCACATTCCCATTGGGCATTAGCACTGGTGGGTTCAGCTCTGGCAGTTGCCTCAGGTCAGCGAGAGTGAAGGCTTCACTCTTAGCCTTCCGACTCTGCAGTTCCTTCCGGGTCTTGAAGGGAAAGGAGCCCAAACCTTGGGAAGCAGAGAGAAGAATGGCGCTTGAAACCTAGAAGCCTCCAGGAACACTTGAGCCAGAAGTCGTTCAAGGTTTAAATCCTTTAGTCCAATGTTGTTCGTCCCTTTCAAATTCCCAGAATCCCTTCCTCCATTCCCTGACCAGAACCAACTAGTAATTTCATGCTATTTCTCATCACTTCAGCTGAGCACACGTTTCTTCCTGATCTGGTTCCTGTTGATCTTTTGATCCTCAACTACCACCAACCATCAGCCCCTGCACACCTTCCTATCATGTGCTCCAGCCACATGAAACAGTTTAACACACCCTGAAAGTCTCATGGGCTTTCACATCTCTATCTGTGTCTTTGCAAATACCATTTACTTTGAACACCATTCTTCCCCAGAAACTTATCTTTCTCAAGATCCAGAGGAAAGCCTGATCCCTATTGGAAATCGGGTTCTCCCTCCTCTATCTTCTCATAGCACTTGGTGACAAACAGCATAGGCTCTGAAGTAAAATGCTTGGGTTTGTATTGTGATTCTGCCATTTACTAGCTCTAACCTTAGGCAAGCAACATAACTTCTGCACCCCAGTTTCCTCACATATAAAACAGGAGTAACAATAGATCCTACCTTATAGTATTGCTGTGAGGAATCAATAAAAAAAAAAGAAAGGCTTAGAACAGTGCATAAGAAGTACACAGGAAGTGCTCAGTAAATATTAACAACGAGAATGGCATCTTTGTGACAATTACCTTATTACAAATCTCTGGACTCTGTGCACAAGAACGTGTCCAATTCTCTGCCTACCAGCTAGAGTAACACTAGGCCTAACGATATAAGCTAGGTTTGTTGAATGAATTAAAGGCTCCGCACTGTGTCCTGTTCCCCATCGAAGTGATTTCCAATGAAAATGGGAGCTGTCGTGAGAAAAACTCTCTTCATTTGTATCTTGCCAAGAGAGGACTGAGTGGGGAGCAGGAGGAGAGCGAGATAAAGATAATAAGAGGATTGGAAACCCGACTTCCTTTTTACCCTTCTGTGTCAATGCAAAATCAACCCCTTAGATAGAGAAAGGGGTCTGGAAGGGGACATAATAAGGTCAGGGCACATGGCCGGTTACGGGCTCGATCCCCGGTGTGGGGCTTGCAGGAGGGAGCCGATCAATGATTCTCTCTCGTCATTGATGTTTCTATATCTCTCTCCCTCTTCCTTCCTCTCTGAAATCAATAAAAATATATTTAAAAAGAAGGAGAGAAACGTGCCTGCGTTCCAGATCCAGTCTATTATCTTTCCCAACCGTACCTGCTGCCTCAGTAGGTAGCCGAAGTCTGCGAATGAAACAACGACTGGGCAACCAAGTCCCCTGAGAATCTAGCCACTGGCGGCCGGAATACATGCGAAGAAACTTCTGGGCTTGAGCGGCCCCTCGTACGGAGACTACACAGCAGCAGGTGCGGGTCTGGACCGGGACAGCGTCCCGAGTGCGGCCATCGGTGACTGAAGTCTGGGCAAGACTCTGGCCGATAGGAGTTAGGGCAGATGCGGGAGTGGCCTGTGGAGGGGCCCGCTCAGGACGATGCCGGTAATGGAAACAAAGGAAGCCACAGTCGCTCTGTTCCCGGAACTGGCTGAAGTAGCTCCGTAGCTGGGCCGAGCGCAACTCCGAGGGGATGCCACTCACTATTAAGTAAACTGCCGCATCTTCTTCCGCCTCGCCGGGCACCGCCATCTTGGACTGTCACATGATCCACTGAACCAATTCTCGCGAGAACGGCACTAGTGACGCAGGGATCTGTGTCACAATTGTGTAATCCCCGATCCGGCTGCCGAGGCTGTGGACGTGGATGTGGATGTGGAACCTGGAACTGGAGAGGTGCCGGATAAGTTGTTCGGGTACTTATTCTACAGAGAGACGACGATGATGATGGGAAAGATCACCTGAGAAGTGGGGTGATTTTCATAAACTCTTGAGAATCAAATTAGAAGCCTGTGGGAGGTGCGTAGTTTTCAAGATTTTTAGTTGTTGGGGATCTTCCAAACCTAATCTCCTTTTAGAGACTTTAAGGTCGTTCATCCATTTATCTCCTAAGACATATTAGTGGACCTACACAAATCAGTAAGAAAAGATAATCCAGTTGCAATGTGGGCCGAAGTCACTTCACAGAAGAGACTTAAACATGTTTAATCTCATTAATCAAGGAAAGGCGATAAGACCCACGTCATATCCACCAGATTGGCAAAAAATATTTTAATCCTTAAGTGTTGGTGATAATGTGGAGCAAGTGGAGATACCATACACTGTTAGTGGAAGTGTGAACTGGTACAACCACTTTGAAAACAATTTGGCATTGCCCAATAAAAGTGAAGTTACACATATCTTTTGATCCAGCAATTCACTTATAAGTATACTAGAGGCCCGATGCACGAAATTTGTGCCCAGGGGTGTGTGTCCCTCAGCCCAACCTGCACCCTCTCCAATCTGGGACCCCTCAAGGATGTCCGACTGCCCGTTTAGGCCCCATCCCAGTAGGATCGGGCCTAAATGGGCAGTTGGACATCCCTCTCACAATCCAGGACTGCTGGCTCCCAACTGCTCACCTGCCCGCCTTCCTGATTGCCCCTAACCACTTCTGCCTGCCAGCTTAAACACCCCCTAACCACTCCCCTGCCAGCCTGATTGATGCCTAACTGCTCCCCTGCCAGCCTGTTTGCCCCTAACTGCCCTCCCCTGCAAGCCTGGTCACCCCTAACTGTCCTCCCCTGCAGGCCTGGTCACCCCTAACTGCCCTTCCCTGCAGGCCTGGTCACCCCCAACTGCTCTCCCCTGCAGACTTGATCGCCCCCAACTGCCCTCCCTTGCAGGCCTGGTCCCTCCCAACTGCCCTCCTCTGCTGGCCATCTTGTGGTGGCCATCTTGTGTCCACATGGGGGCAGCCATCTTGTGTGTTGGAATGATGGTCAATTTGCACATTACTCTTTTATTAGATAGGATACTTCAAATAAATTCTTGCTTATGTTTATCAGGACATCTATTGACGTTGTTTCACTTTACCAACCCTGTGATCCTGGAAAATAGGGAAGGTTATGAAGCCCCTCCCACCCTTCTGTGTTCTGAAACATAGGTTACTGCAAAGAAACACCCTTCTATGACAGATAAAACTTATGGGCGCCCCCTTGTTTACCTATGACAATAGACAGACTCCAAATTCCAATTCTCACCTCATAAACACTTAGATGGTCTGTTTGTCCTCACTGATCAATCACAACAAAATGCTTGTTAAGGCCCTAGCCGGTTTGGCTCAGTGGATAGAGTGTGGTTCTATGGACCTAAGGGTCCCGGGTTCCATTCCGGTCAAGGGCACTTACCTTGGTTGCAGGCTCCTATCGTCCCTGGGCCCTGGTGGGGGCTGGTGCAGGATGCGTTTCTCTCACATTGATATTTCTGTCTTTCTTTCTCTCTTCCCCTCTCTCTAAAAGATCAATGGAAAAATATAAATAAATAATAATAATAAAAGTCTTGTTAACAACTATGGTTAAGCTTCTCTTCTTCCCCCAGGTCCCTGAACTTTGTGATCCCCCAGGTCCCCCTCAGCTTAAGCCATCAAACAACCCCTCCTTAACAGCCCCTCCAGAGAATAGTCTGGCTTCAGGGTAAACATTCTCTGATCTACTGACCCATCATGCCACTCATGGTCATATCACATCCTCACACCCAGTTCTTTCTAGCCTTGTTTACTCCTTCCTATGAAAGAATAACTTTTTTGGCCAACCCTTGAAACATGTGTAGATCTTATGATCAGAGTGTTCTCCCATTTAAAAAGCTTCCCTTTTTCGCCGAAACCGGTGTGGCTCAGTGGATAGAGCGTCGGCCTGCGGACTGAAGGGTCCCGGGTTCGATTCCGGTCAAGGGCATGTACCTTGGTTGCGGGCACATCCCCAGTAGGAGGTGTGCAGGAGGCAGCTGATCGATGTTTCTAACTCTCTATCCCTCTCCCTTTCACTCTGTAAAAAATCAATAAAAATATATTTAAAAATAAAATAAAATAAAATAAAATAAAATAAAAAATAAAAAGCTTCCCTTTTTCTATTGCAAAAGTTCGTTTCCTCCCTTTCCATAATCATTTCAAATAAAGTCTCTCCTTATTATGTCCAGATTTGTTTTTATTTGACAGTATACATGAATATTCATAGCTTCATTGTTTTTTTAAATATATTTTATTGGTTTTTTTACAGAGAGGAAGGGAGAGAGGTAGAGAGAAACATTGATGAGAGAGAAGCATTGATCAGCTGCCTCCTGCACACCCCCTACTGGGGATGTGCCCGAAACCAAGGTACATGCCCTTGACCGGAATTGAACCTGGGACCTTTCAGTCCACAGGCCAACGCTCCATCCACTGAGCCAAACCAGCTAGGGCCATAGCTTCATTATTTATAAGAAAAAAATATATTGACATTTAGTACTAATAATTTCAGGTATATAATGTTGAGTGGAAATAAGCAAGTCAGAAAACAGTTATTCTATTTATATAAAGATAATGATTCTATATAAAGATTCTATTTATATAAAGATTCAAAAATACAAACTAAGAATGTTTTTTAGGGATACATAAGTAAGCTTTAAAATCATAAAGAAAAGTAAAGAAATTATCAACTCAAAATTCATGGTACTCATTACTTTTGGGGACTTCAAAGTTGATGGTAATAATGACCTATGGAACAATGATGAAGGTTCATTGTACTCTTATTCTTTACATATATTTTATAAATATTATTTTGTTTTATTCAATTTTAAGAAAATATCTTAAAAGGGAAAATAACTCATATTTCAAAAACATAAAGCAAGTGGTTACTTTGTGGTGATCACAAGTTTATATCTATTTGAGAAATAAAAATGGGCAGGGGTGGGCTAGCAGAGGTCAATGGGGAGAAAAGGGGGCATATGGAATACTTTCAACAATAAAAATCTAAAAAATAAAAACAGTTCTAATGAACATCTGGGTAATTGTGAATGGGAAAAACGTTACATCTAGATTCTAAAATTCACTTATGGAAGTATAGATTGGTACAACCATTTTGGAAAATTGGCAAGATCTACAAAAGTTGAGCACACTTTCTATGACTTAGAATTCCAGTTCTTGTTATATAGCAACAGGTCTGCAAACATCTGTGCACCAAAAGACATGTACAAGCATAATCCTAGCAATATTATTTGATGAACCAAATGTTCATCAGCAGTATGTGGGTAAATTAATTGTAGTGTAATGGGATATTGTACAATGAACATGAATGGATTACTGCCACACAGCAGAAGAATGAATCTCAGACATAATATTGAGTGAAAAATGACAAACACCAAAGAGTACATTCTGTATGATTTCATTTATATAAAGTTTAAGACAAGCAATCTCATTTATGAAGTCAATGATAGTGACGTCCTTTGCAGGGAGGGCGAGGGTAGTGATGGGGAAGTTTTCTGGGATGTTGTTAATGCTCTTCTATTTCTTGAGCTGAGTGGTTGTTACAGGGATGTATTCATTTTGTGATAATTCATCAAACTATACAGGTTTGATTTGTGTACTTTTCTGTATATTATACAAAAAAGGTTTAGTTAAAACTATAGTTTGGAAATATGAAAATTGAAAAATAAATGCTTTACAGAAAATAACGTAGACCAAAATAAAGATGGTGTGCTTTGGAAAACATGTTAGATGACTTGAGAAGTTATGCACTTATTATTACACACAATTGCCATTTGTGTGACTAAATTACCAGGACCTTGCATGATGCTAGGTAAGGTATGTAGAAGACTCTCAGTAAATCATCATTGATAAAATGAATATTCCTGGCACTAGCATGGGGATGTGCCATTGGGTATTGACTGGGAACTCTCTCTAGAAAATGTGGGGCCATTTCCGTGGGAGAACACACAGGCCAGATTTCTCATCAAAACTTAAATCCAGCCCAGCCTAGTGTGACTCAGCAGTTGAGCTTCCACCCAGGAGCCAAAAGGTCACCAGTTCCATTCTGCCAAGGCATATGCCCAAGTTGCAAGCTCCATCCCCAGTAGGGGGCCTGCAGGAGGCAGCCGATTAATGAATGATTCTCTCTCATCATTGATGTTTCTATCTCTCACTCTCCCTTCCTCTCTGAAATCAATGAACATATATTAAAAACAAAAACAACAAATGCAAACCCAAAGTAACCAAGACTATATTTTCACTCTCATTCTGCCCTGGGGAGGGGAAGGAGTCTAGGTGCTGGTATTTATTTTCCAGTTCATCATCCCTGACACAAAATAGCATACCTAGCCGGTTTGTCTCAGTGGATAGAGCGTTGGCCATGGACTGAAGGTTCCTGGGTTTGATTCCAGTCAAGGGCCCCTACCTCAGTTGCAGGCTCAATCCCTGGCCCTGGTGGGGGCGCATGCTGGAGGCAACCAATTGATGTATCTCTCTCACATTAATGTTTTTCTCTCTGTGTCTCTCCTCCTCCCTCTCCTCTTCTGTGTCTCTCCTCCTCCCTGGGGTTGCCTTTCTCTGCTCCATTGTTCTGTGACATGGTCTCTGTCTACCATCTCTTGCTGCCCTGGGCCCCAGTGGCCTCAGACTACTTGTAGTTAGCTAAGCACCTTTGCTCTCTGATACATCTATGCCCTTGCACCTACCATCCCCTCTGTCTGGAATGTTCTTCCCTTGATTTGCCTGGCAAACTCCTATTCATTCTCTTTAGGTCAGAGCAGTCACCACTGGGCTGAAGCATTTTCCCACCTCCAGGCAGATTCCCCACCCCCCCCAGGCAGATTTAATCATTTCCTCTTCTTATCTCCTGCTGCCCATTGTATTCCTTCTATTACACTTCAGATCATTCTGTGTTACAAGTACTACTTATGTGTCTCTCTTTGCCATAGACAGGATGTTCAATGAAATCAGGGACTGTATCTTATTTATTCTGTGTCACTTGGCATCTAGCACAGGGTCTGGCATGGTGGATGTCAAGAGAAATGTTGAATGATGGAATGATGGATGGATGGTGAATGCGTGTTGGCTTTTTGTGGCATCATCGATTCTAGGATCTGTGACTGTCCCAAGGCCAGGGTGTGTCAGTTCGGGGCACAGCTCACGTCACTGGCTAACTGCTTAATAAGCAGTCAATGATTTGGCTAATGAAGGTAGTGATAATAATAATAAAATAGTACCTGAGGCTGACTCTGTTTCCTAGTGACTCATCTCTGTCTGGACCTGAGGACAGAGATCAAGGCTGAAAGGTAGATGGTCACTGAACAGTGGCTGAGCTGGCTCCAGACAGCCTGACCCTGACCATGACTCACTCCAGCCTGTGCTGGTGGCAAAGCATGATCTCCAGAGTCCCATAGGCCTGTGTTCAAATCCCAGCACAGTGATCTACCCAGACCTTGAGTACATTTTTTAAATTTAATTTTTAAAATATGTTTTTATTGATTTCAGAGAGAGGAAGGGAGAGGGGGAGAGATAGAAACATCAATGATGAGAGAGAATCATTGATCGGCTGCCTCCTGCATTCCCCCCACTGGGGATCAAGCCTGCAACGCAGGCGTGTGCTCTAACCTCCTAGTTCATGGGTCAATGTTCAACCACAGAGACATATCAGCCGGGCTTGAGTAAGTTTTAAACCCTGTCTGAGCCCTGACCGGTTTGGCTCAGTGGATAGAGCGTCGGCCTGCAGACTGAAGGGTCCCAGGTTCGATTCCGGTCAAGGGCATGTACCTTGGTTGCGGGCACATCCCCAGTGCAGGGTGTGCAGGAGGCAGCAGATCGATGTTTCTAGCTCTCTATCCCTCTCCCTTCCTCTCTGTAAAAAATCAATAAAATAAAAATAAACCCTGTCTGAGCCTGTTTCTTTCTTACTCTCCCTGGTTGATGAGACACAGGTCCCACACCTAAGATGCTGATAGCGGAGAAACAGTCCCCCACCTTTGGAAAGCCTGCGGTTTCACAGAGGAAGCATTCTTTTCCTTCTTGCCTTGTCCTACAATTCTCTCTTTAGTTTTGCTATATTTGTCTTTGTGTTTCTCCCAGGTAGCTTGGGAAAGGTGTCAGAAGTGACTCGAGATACAGATGAGAAACAGACTTAAGTGTAGCTCCCAAATCACAGAGAGGAGTAGGGAAGAAATTTGAAAAGGAGCAAGGTAGGGTTAATAAGGGAAGTTATTTGGGTGATGGAAACATAAGTTGAGGGGGAAAGGCAGGGGTGGGAAGTGGAGAGGAGTGCCTTCTAATTAATGGCTTTTCAAGGTTGGAGGAGGGGAAAAGGCCAGAAGACAGCCTGAGGGTTCTAAGAGGTGCAACAGTAAATTCATGGGATCAGTTAGTGAACAGACACAAACAATAAAATGGCCCAAAATCCCTGAACCTCCTATGGGGAGACAAGGTGTCTGCTCTGGAAAGAATGGCCTCCTGCATCTGCAAGGTGAGAGGGGGTGGTGTGTGCCAAAATGCTGGGAAGGGCAGGGCAGGGCGGAGTGCTTGAGGGCCTGAGGTCTGGGTCTGTGGTGTCTGGAGGGGGATAAGGGGTTAAGGGAGATGCAGGACTCGTTCTGGGCTCTAAAGGATGCTTCCATTTGGGGATTTGATTAGGTCCTGGCTAGGAGGAACTGTTGAACAGGGCATGATCTGGTTGAGAGGAGAGTGGATATTGGGGTCACCATAGGGAAAGGGGTTGATTGAGTAGTGGAGGCCCCAAATGCCAGGCAGAGCCGTTTGGCCTGGATTTGCAGCCTCTGAGCAGACCTGGTAGATGTGCAGATGCAGGTCTGCCTATTTTGGGGGTCACTTTTCCTTTTACTGTGACACAAAAACAATGGAGAACATGTCCTGGTGTGAGGGTGTCTCTATGTTGTGTGTCCCACCCTTGGGTACAGGGGTGTATGTGTGATCATCTGGCCTGGGTACATTTCTCTGTAGTGTGAATGTGTTTGGTTGGGTCTGTTGTATGTCATTGAGTAAGTGTGTCTGTATTTCCTTGCTGTGTGTGGGTAGATGGAGGGTCTATTTTATGGATCTGTGTTGGTGTGTCTGAGTAGTGTATGGGTGTGTGTGAGAGAGAGCTGTAGGTCTGAGTTTTGTGTGTCTGAGTTGTGTGTTTCTGTCTCATTCTGGGTTTCTGAGTGATGAGTGGTTGATAGGGTAAGGGACAGGGGGCCTTGCTGCTGCCACTGGGTGTCCATAATGCATACAGGACCAATTCAGCTGCTTGGCTCCTAGACTTGTCCCTGAGTGAATGACCTCTCATTGAGCAATAATTAACTTGTCCCCCGTGGGAAGAATTCAAACTGTGTTGGTGAAGGGGGTGGGACCTGGTCGAGACAGGCCTTACTGCCAGAGAAAGGAGGAGGTCTGAAAGGGGGTCCTATAGGCATGTGTGTTGTTATCATTCCCTCCTGTCTACCCTGCAGGTCAGTCACCCTGTCCTGGATGCTATTCAAAATATTTAGCAAACAGTGAGGAACAGAGATTGACCAGTCAGTACAGATATAAGCCGTGCCCTGAAATGGAGCAGTTCTGGAGGCTATGCTATGCCAACCATTGTCTCTCTAGTTGCTGGACAATGGGAATGGATTCCAGGAGAAGGACTGGGAGGGATACAGGGGCAGTGCAAGGGAGCTGGGGGAGCTTGGGCAGTGGCTGTGAACCAACTGTCATGAAAGTGTTTCAGACTTTAACAGCGAATGTGGCAGCTAAATCTCTGCTTGCCTTGACCTTTGAGCAGCTGCCAGGCCAGCCCTGGGTGTCCTTGACCCCTCCCATTGCGAGAACAATGGACCATCCTCTTCTGTTGTCTGCAGGCATGGGGGAAGTGAATGATGCCAAACTACAGAAATTCCAGTGACCTTGTCTGTTTCAGTTTTCTTTATTGGCTATGATCTGACTCTCCCTGAGGTGAGAGGGAGCCTTTAGGGGGCAGGAGCTGAGGGAGGGGAAGGGTCAGTGAGGGGTTTGTGGACAAAGAGAAACCCCTTCCCCCCAAAGATAAAGACAAGAAGGTGACGGGGTCCTGAACTGATCCTATCCTCTGGATTCAGACCCATGCAAAATAAATATCCTCAGAAATGAAATATTCCACTCTAAAATTAATATCCCAGTTCTCTGAGGCCTGGCTTCTGCATCCCTCATGGTTCCTTCCTCTTGGGCTCCCTCCGATAGGGGCTGGGAGCTGGGGGCTGAGATGAGAAGGTCCCTTCCACAGTGTCAGGCTCCATGGATGTAAAACCTTTTATTACAAAAACCAATAACTTAAGTCAGTTCTGTACAAAGTCAGTAGAATGTCTGCCCCAACGGACAGTCTCAGCTTCCATTGCCATTCCAGGAGAGGATAGGAATCTTTGCCCAGAGAATCTGGGGACTACCAAGGGCCAGCCAGACAGCTGGAGCACTATGTCCAAACCAAAGAAGGCCAAGATGAGGTGTGGCTGAGTGAGGATTCATACATTCCATCTAGCTGGGCCAGGGTCTGTACAGGCTTGCCTCCTCTGGGAGCATTGGGTCACCCCTGGGGATAACCTGGCCAAATCATTGCAGCCAGCTTCTGCCCAGGCTACAGGTGATCTCTGCTTGGGCTGGAGCAGGTCGGCTCAGCAAAAGCATGTCTTCGAGTAGTCCAGCGATGTCAACATCTCCAATGATAGGGCGGAAGAAGAGATCCCCAAGCAAGCTGGGTGGAATGGACTTGAGGGTGGAGGCCATGAGGAGGACACGGGCCAAACGGCTTTGGCCAGCTGGACACCAGGGCTCCAGGACCTCACATAGTGCTCGATGAGCCTCTTGCTGCAGATGCCAGATGTGGGAGGAGGCATGGAGGCCTGGCATGTCTGTAGGCAGAGGTTAAAGAGGGGTGATGAGCTCCCCACTCCCTGCCACGACAGGGTGAGACTGGCCCCAGACTTGAGGCCACAGCTCAGCCTTTGAGGCCCCTTACTACTTCCTCTATTTACTTATCATTTTATTCATCCATCCATTTATGGAGAGGCAGTATAGAGTAATGGTGAAGAGCCAGGCTGCCTGAGTTTGAATCCCAGGCTATCACTTATTAGCTATGTGACCTCGGGCAAATTATGTCATCTCTGTGCCTTGGTTTCCTCATCTGTAAGATAGGTATAGCTTAGCCGTTTTGGCTCAGTGGATAGAGCATCAGCCTGCAGACTGAAGGGTCCCGGGTTTGATTCCAGTCAAGGGCACATGCCAGGGTTGTGGGCTAGATCCCCTGTAGGGGTGTGCAGGAGGCAGCCGATCAATGATATTCTCTCATCATTGATGTTTCTCTTTTCTTTTTTTGAAAAAATATATTTTATTGATTTTTCACAGAGAGGAAGGGAGGGGGATAGAGAGCTAGAAACATCGATGAGAGAGAAACATCGACCAACTGCCTCCTGCACACCCCCTACCGGGGATGGGGATGTGCCTGCAACCAATGTACATGCCCTTGACCGGAATCGAACCTGGGACCTTTCAGTCCGCAGAATGACGCTCTATCCACTGAGCCAAACCGGTTTTGGCACATCATCATTGATGTTTCTATCTCTCTCCCACTCTCCTTACCTCTCTGAAATCAATGAAAATATATTTTAAAAATAAAATAAAATGGATATAAATACCTGTCTCTTAGGTTCGTTATGAGCTGTATATATAAAACCATAGAATTGGGTCTAACATATGGTAAGTGTAGTATGAGTATTTCCCTACTATTATTATAATTAATTATTATAATTTGCACATTTCTTAAGGGCCTCATGGTGAGGACTTATCATCTAGATGCTCTCCAGATTACAAAAAACACTACCTCTATCCATTGCTCTCCTAGCTGAATTTTATAAAGGCTCCTATCTCTCCTCCCCCACATCCACTCACTTTCATTCCTCTATTCTATATGATCTTTCTGAACCCAGAGATTATCTGTGATTGAGGCACAGCTGTGTCTGCCCCCTCCCTACACCTACCCTCCTTGTGGGTTAGGGCAAATTTTGGGGGGGCAGAATGGCAAGGGCCAGTCTCTGGTGTAAACAGACCTGATTTCTGCCCCTACCTGGCTGTGACCTTCAGCAAGTCACTTAGCCTCTCTGAGCCCCTTTCATGAGATGACTATTGTAATAAGGACACAGAGAGATAATGAATGTCAAACCCTTAGAAGGTGTCTTCCCTGGCTAGGCCCTGTCCCCCTCTAGCCTTGGCCCTCATCCTGGAGTGTCCAGGAACTCACCAGGGTTGAAGAGGATGGTCCCTTTCAGGTAGGCATACTCTTTAGGGCTCAGCTCCAGGCTCCAGAAGGACTCCAGGCAGCACTGAAGCCACTGCACCGCAGCCAGTGAGGGCCGAGGCAGATCCGGCTGCTGGCCACTGCCTGCACTGCTGCTGGGCTCCTCCAGCAAGATCTTCTTGAGTATGCTGGGAACAGGGGCCTCTGCCACCTCGAAGGTCACAGTGTCTTGGGCCAACCCAATCAGGAAGAGAGAGCTCCAGCAGTCCCGCAACAGCTGCTGCTGATCCTGGAAGGGCAGCTGGCAGAAGGATGGCAGGTTCCTGAGGAAGACCACTGTCTTGGCCAGAACGTCCAAGGCCTCCCGGCAGGTGCGATGAGGAGCACACAGCTGGACAGGCCGGTGCTGCTTGCAGAGGCAATGCCTACGGGCTGGGGGCACAGAAGGCCTGGCCCTGAGGCTGGGGCTCAAAAGTGCATACAGAATGGCTGGGCGCCCTGCAGCATGCTGGCATGGACAGGTCCCCGGCTGACTGGAGTTCATGGTTGAGAATCTGTTCCTCCTTCCTCCCAGCTCTCCCGCCCTCTGATCTGCGCTGTGGGTGCTATTTATATCCCCAATGGTAGGAGGGGGGAATGGTTCAACAACCTTGACTCTAGAAAGTCATGTTCATTGAAAAAAAAAAAAAAAAGAAACAACCACACACTGACCCTGGCAGGACTGGTGGGGAAGTGCTGGGGGAGGGGACTTGGAAGCTTCACGTGGCCCTGATATCACTTTAGTCAATGAAGTGGATGGTGCAGGGCATGGGGCCGCCCGTTCGCTGCCCCGGCTGTCCCTTATCGGATGACTCAAGTGGATAAACAGGGTCATTAACCCAAGCTGTACCAGGGCACCAAGGCCTCAGGTGCACATTCAGCAGGTGGCCATGGCAGGTGTCCCTACTGGTGCCTGCAGGACCCTTGCTAAGCTGAGATGTCAGCTCCAGAGCTAGACAAGCCTTGAACACAGGCCCAACCTGGAAGTGCCTTATCACTAGCTTGTTTGCCTAACCTTGGGGCTCAGCTCCTGTTTTCGGTAAGGAACAGGCTATAGGGAAGGGAGCCAGGACCCTGGGGGGCTGCGAGGACTTTGTCCGCTGTGCAGTTTAGGAGGCCCCTTCTTCTGACTCCAGTTCTGGAGGCCCTGCAGAAATAAGATCCTTAAGAACTCTCTTTCCCCAGCCTGGATTCCTAGAGCTCCTGAGAGGCTGTATTTGCTGAGAAGCCCTTGCAGAAGGATAATAAAATATGGCTACTGTTTATTGAATACCTACTATGTGCCAGGAACTTTCTACTCGAATATTCAGGTCTTCCCTATGAGCAAGATTTTTACTTTTTGAGACTCAAAGAGGTGAAGTGAATTGCCCAAGGTCATGCCACTAAGAAGAGGGAGAGCCCAGATCTGTCTGATTTCAAAGTCCTTGTTTGTTCTTCTGGACCCATTGGCCCAATAGTGCAGCCAGAGCTGTGTGGCCCCAGTTTCTCAGAGTTGGTGGCTACCTGGGCCCCCACTTGATACTGCCTTGTCTGGAGATGTTGCCCACCTATGATCTAGGCAGAAATGTTGTTCTGCCACTAGCCACATGGCGACTGTCCCTGGCAACTGTCTCAGATGGTGGGACATGGAGTGTGAGAATGGCGGGAAGGTCCTTGGCTGTGTCATGTCTGTGGACCTTGCCAAGCCCAGCCTGGGCAGCTATCACCGTCCCTGACTTCTGTTCCTGGATCCCAGTTGTGTTACCTTGAGCTGATCCCCAAGTCTCTGTGGGCCTCCGGAGCTTCATCTGGAACAGTAACGCCTGCCTGCAGGGCTGCTGCATGGACAAAGTGAGGTCCAGGATGTCATATTCCAAGCAGCTTCTGGCATACATTAGGACTTTGCTCCCCATTGCCTCTGCCTCAGGAACCAGGCCTCAGCAGATAAACAGGCATGCATTTTTCATTTGATTGTTAATAATCTTAATCCTTACATTTATAAAGTTCCTGTCATGTCTTTTTTTTTTTCTCACTGAATCCTCTCAGCATCCCTCAAAGGAGACTCTGGAGTCAGACTGGCTGGGTCTAAATCCTGCTCCATCACTTAGCTGAGTGGCCTTGGGCAAGTCATTTGAGATTTCTGTGCTTCAGTTTCCTCATCCTTAAAAGGGTGGCAAGAAAGGCAATACCCCTATAGTGGGTATTACTTTTATGGGACCTGAAGCCTATGCAATTTGGAGCACCCTCTTTAATAATAGAAAAGCAGGTATAAAAGTGGATATTTAAAATGAGAAAATAAGTTACTACCAATTACAAAGTAAAATAAACTGACTGAAAACAGAAACATCTCAAACCTAGGAGAACAACAAAATACTTCTACTGACCAGTTGCCTGACAATATTTGCCAATGTGTTTTAGCTGTATGCTTTTTGCTCACCTCTTCACATGTCAATACTATTTATTTTGAGACTATTACAAACACAGAAAGGTTGCAAGTACAGTACAGGGAACTTTTTTAAAAAACCTTGAACCATTTGAGAGTAAATTACTAAACCTGATGCCTCAGAACTTTCAAATACTTGAGTGTGTAATTGAATATCTAATATCAGACTCTACTTCAGTTTCATCAAATGCTCCCATGAAATAAGTTACAGTGAAAGGGCTCAGTCCAGAATTTCACAGAGCCTTTCTTTCTTTCTTTCTTTCTTTCTTTCTTTCTTTCTTTCTTTCTTTCTTTCTTTCTTTCTTCCTTCCTTCCTTCCTTCCTTCCTTCCTTTCTTTTCTTTCTTTTTTAAATATATTTTTATTGATTTCAGAGAGGAAGGGAGAGAGAGAGAGAGGTAGAAATATCAATGATAAGAATAATTAATTGGCTGCCTCTTGCACACCCCCTACTGGCGATTGTGCCCACAACCCGGGCTTGTACCCTTGACTGGAATGGAGCCTGGGACTCTTCAGTCCACAGGCTGACGCTATATCCACTGAGCCAAACCGGCTAGGGCTCACAGTGCATTTTTTATCATGTCTCCTAGTCTGTCAGTCAGGAAACTTTCCCTCAGTCTTTCCTTGCCTTTCAGACCTTGATGCTTTGAAAGAGTTGTAGTTATTTGGTAGCAAGGCTCTCAATTTGGGTTTGTTCGAGGCTTCCTTATGATTAGATTCAAGTTATGTGTCTTTAGTAGGAATATCACAGAAGCAATGCTGTGTTCTTTTTGTTGTTGTTGTTGTTGCTAATTCTCACCCAAATATATTTTTCCATTGGTTTTTACAGAGAGTGGAAGGGAGTGGGAGACACACACACAGAGAAACATTGATGTGAGAGAGACACATAGATTAGTTGCCTCCTGCACACACCCTGACCAGGCTGGGGATCAAGTTTGAAACCCAGGTGCATCCCCTTGACTGGAAAAGAACCCGGGACCCTTCAGCTTGAGGGCCAACGCTCTATCCACTGAGCCAAACCAGCTAGGGCCTGTGTTCTTGATATACCCTATCAGGGAGCACACATTTCCATTTGTGCCACTTTGGTCACTGATTAAAGGATGTCTGCCAAACTTCACTATAGTTTCTCTTTCCTCTTTGTAATGAATCAGTGTTTTGTGAGGAGGCATTTTGAAATGATGTAGCTATTCCTTCTCATACTTTGAATCTATGTATGTATGTATGTGCGTGCATGTATTTAAGTATGAACTCATGGTCTCCTATTTCATTCAGTGGCTTGTAAACTGTTATTATCCTTATTTATTTTGATGCCAGGTTGTCACAGGTTTGGCCAATGGGAGTCCCATTCAAGCTGGAGTCTGTATCCTTTTGACATTCTCCATCATTCTCTGAACACCCTTTATTTTCTGGTATAACAAGATGTCATTTTTCCAGCCTAATGAAGTCAACCACTACGCCAAGAAGCTCTAGTTTAATCTTTTAGTGGAGAATAGTATTTAAAAACCATGATCTGGGCACTAGAGTCATATTTAGAAACCAAGATCTGCTCATTGCTATTACGGTGTCATTGCTCCCAGGCCCTCCCAGGGCTAAGGAACGTAGGTGAATGTGCATGCACATACACATTTCTATTTAGTTCTATACCTATACATATATAATAAAAAACATGAGCCCTAGTCAGGTTGGTTTAGTGGATAGAGGTCGGCCTGCGGACCAAAGGGTCCCGGGTTCGATTCTGGTCAAGGGCATATACCTTGGTTGCAGGCTCCTCCTCATGTGCAAGAGGCAACCTATTGATGTGTTTCTCTCTCACATCGATGTTTCTCTCTGTCTTTCCCCTTCTCTTCCACTCTCCCTAGAAATCAATGGGAAAATATCCTTGGGTGTTTTCTTAAGCAAGAAGGAAGGGGTCAACTGTGTCAAATGCAGCTGAGAAGCTGAGAAAGATAATAGTGGTCCATTGTCTTGGCATGGATGGAGATCATTATAACATTGTTCAGTGGCTTTTAAGAAAAGACTGATTAAACTAAGGTGAGATGGAAAGTAAGGAAGTAGAGAAACAAATATAGCAATTTTTCCAAGTTTTTCTGTAAATTGGGGTGGTAGAAAGAGAAAGTGGGTCACATAATAGTAAAAAGGTGACATTAAAACATGTTTGAAAGTTGAAGGGAATGATCCAGAAGAAACAAATTTGTGAAACAGAAGTTAAAGAAAGGATAATAATAAGGGTAGAGTCCCTGAAAGACTAGGATGATGAAATTCACTGCAAAGTGGAAAAATTGGGCTTAGATGTTTGGAACCTGTTTCCCACATTAACAGGAGTGAAGGTTGAATACAACACTCATTACACAATTTGCAAGGCCTAGTGCAAAATGAAAATGTGAGGTTTCTTGTTTAAAAAGTATTAAGAATTTCAGAACTGCGACAGAAGAGCATTAAACCAAGCACAGAGTCCTTTTAAGCTCGGGGCCAGTGCTTCTGAACCTCGTGTATGCCTATGGTGGAGTTTGTAATGACCGAGGCAGGTAGGCTGTTCCGGCAGGTCCCTTCTCCTTTCTGGGAGGACTGGAAGAGATGACTGACACTTTCAGCTCAACCATTCTACAAACTGGGAGGTCACTCTCAAGGCGGGCGAGCAAAGTTTGTCCCTTTTTAACTTCCAACACTCCCCTCACCCCCTTTTAGCTCATCGATTTCTGGAAGGCTCCAAAGCGTCTGGTGACCATAGCAACTCACTCCAAACTCCCGGGCCCTCGGTCCCGCCCACCGCTTCCTGGACGCTCTCGTTGATTGGCTCAGTAAGTTGGCCAATGGTCGGCGAAGCGGGCTGTTGGCCGCGCGCTCAATGGTCGCTAGCCGAGAGGAAGGCGGGAAGAGAGGGCGAGCCGGCGGGCCGGAGCGGCGGGACGCGTGCGTGTTTCCGGCTCCGCTGCGGAAGGCGGAGGACTGGAGTCGTTGGGTCGGACGCGAAACGTAGGAGCTGGGAGGACGCGGGACGCCAGTGCGGAGCTCGTATCTCGGAGCGTGGCTAGCGGCCGACACGATGGGCGGAGAGCAGGAGGAAGAGCGGTTCGACGGCATGTTGCTGGCCATGGCGCAGCAGCATGAGGGCGGCGTGCAGGAGGTAACGGCCCGCGCGGCATCGGCCGGGCCTGCTTTATCGGAGCCCGCCCACCCCGGCGGCCCTAGTCAGGCTCCCTCAGCCCTTCTCCTTCAGGGGCCGAGATCCACGCTTGGGCCTTCCGGGCTTCAGGGCTCCCCCTCCCCACAGCCTCCCCGCGCCCCGGTTTCCGGTCTGGTCTCCCCGCCTAATGTGTTGTCCCCTTCGTATCAGTCCCGGGCCAGGGCACTGCTCAGTAGTTCCTATCTTAGCAACTCCGGCGTCCCTGGAAAACCCCCAGAGCCGTGAGATTCCCCTCCCCTAAGTCTCACACATTCTTAGGGCCACGTTTCCTCTCTGATGGCTGCCTGCAAAGAACATTCCAGGAACCATCCCAGACATTGAGATTTGCAGCTACCGACTTGGAGCGAGCCGAGGAGTGTGTGTGGGGTAGGGTTAGGGGGGCGGGGTGATGTTTACACGTATTTTTTTTAGGCCTTGAATGGGGAATTAAAGGCCTGGATTCACAATTGATTTCCACCACTCCCACTTGGGACCCTTACATGTCTCCAAGCCTTAGTTTCTTTGTGTTCGTAAAAGAGTTGTGAATCCCTATTTTCTGAATCTTTGTAGGAGAGTAGTGTCTTGAAGTGAAATTTGTTGAATGATTGATGTGTGTCAGACACTCATTGGATTGGGACCTGGGGATTCAGACTCGAGGAAAAACCTCTCCTTGGCCTGATGGAGCTTACAAGTGCTTTTCAAAAGCATAATTCATACCTAGTGACCACACGAAATAACACATAGTTATTTTGTTTAGTGCATGAACACTATGGACCAACTAGTATTGCTTCTGGAGTTGGATATTTTGGACCAGAAACATGGAAAGTTAGCGATAGAAAAGCCCATTAAAATCAGTCCAAAACTCTCGTTCTGTAAAGAGACCAAGAGAACTTGCTCAAGATTATCCAACAGGTTCCTGACCTAAAGGGACCAGACTCCTTAGGCCTGTGTGCTCTCTACATTTCTTTGCTGATTCTCTGTATCACTGGGACAAGTTTTCACTGAGCTTTCCATTCCCATCTTTTACCCAGGTGCCTATGGTGACCAAAGACTCCTAAGCCCTCTGAGGTGGGAAGAGAGTTACCAATTTGCAAGTATGAAAAGGTTCTCTCCCTCCTCCCCCCTAAGTTGTTGACACAAAACTGAATTTGGGTATGAATTCAGTTTTGAATGAATTTAAAGTGTCTAGAAGCAGGAGTTGAAACCATTAAAATAAGTTGTAGCATCAGATTTGGAATCATTCATTTGGGCAAATAAAAGGGCTTATATGTGCTTACCCTAGGTCACCACTAGATTTTTCACTCAGCAAAAGTTTTACTAAGCATGTACTCTGAGCCAGATTTGCTGCCAGGCATTGGGGATGTAGACAGAATAAGCCATGGTTTGTGGTGCCTGTTTGTGAGTTACTGAAGCAACAGGGCTCTTGCTCCAGACCAGGCACTGTAAGGCCCTCACCTCCAACATCTCATTTGATCCTTACAAGGTACCTAGAAATAGGTCCTGCTGCTATTTCTGTTTCACAGAGTTAAGAAACTTCCCCAAGGTCACAGACCTAATATATGCCAATCTGCTACTCAAACCCATGCTCTTACTCACTTGCTACACTGGTGCCCCAGCCAGAGTTAGTTGGCCTTAACCTTCTTTGAAGTGGCTTCATTTGCTCCCCTCCTTCTGGCTCTGCCCTAATAACTCAGCTGTTGCCACTGTACTTGGGCTTTTTACTCTTGGGAGAGGAAAGCTAGCCCCAGGCTTTTTTTTAAACTTGTTTATGAATTCATTGGAAAAAAACAACACCAATAAACGCATTGCATGCTAATATTAATAACATTCTTTATGAAAAATAACTGTTTCTAAAACAAATTTAGTGAGAAGCATTATTTTACTTTTTTGGGGGCTAAATCTCTTTAATGTTTGGTTTAATCGAAAACCAAACTTTTTTTGCTGGATTCTCATGTCTGCTTCTTCATTCAGTCTTGCAGTATCACATGTCATGTAGCCTCTGGAAAACTCCACTGTATATACACTTGTGAGGAAATGAGATGAAAAAGACAAATTAATGTCTCTCTGGATCCTGAGATCTCTGGACCACATCATAAGGATTACTGCTCTATAACAAGACCAGTTTCTTTCTTTTAAAAAAAAAAATTTTTTTTTTTAAATTGATATCAGAGAGGAAGAGAGAGGAAAATCAATGATGAGAGAGAATCATTGATTGGCTGCCTTCTGCACGCCCCATACTGGGGATCAAGCCTGCAACCTGGGCATGTGCCCTTGACCAGAATCAAACCCAAGACCTTTCAGTCCACAGGTTGACACTCTATCCACTGTGCCAAACTGGCTAGGGCAAGACCACTTTCTTTCTTGCTTAAAACTTATACCCATCTGAAATTATCTTGCTTCCTTGTCTGATTCCTGTTTATTGTCTGTCTTCTTGATATTTTTTCTGTTTTTAAAATTATATTTTTTATTTTTACATCTTATTGAAATTATCAGGGTGACTGGTTAATAAAATTATATAGGTTTCAAGTGTACAGTTCTATCATACATCATCTGTATATTGTATTGTATGTTCACCACCCATAGTCAAGTCTCCAAGTGTTTTAAGCCCTGTATGCAGGAGGAGTCCTCCCTATCCTTAGGCTGCCTCTAGGGCCACAAGGAATGTGAAACATGCGCACACATATACAGGAGAAATGAGAAATCCGCCTTTCAGGTGATATAGGTAAGGTTAAGTTAGGCTTTCTGGCAGAAGTGACTAAGGTTAGGCCTGTTTGAGAGGATTTCTCAGTTGAGAGGCTCAGGGATGAAATAGTCAAGCTCTGAGTTCCCTCATAGACTAAGGAAGTTGACTTCTGTGCAGTTGCTGGGCTCCCAGTAGGACATCTCCATAGCTCCAGTCTTCTTCTGTCTTTTCAGCTTGTGAACACCTTCTTCAGCTTTCTTCGACGCAAAACAGACTTTTTCGTTGGAGGAGAAGAGGGGATGGCAGAGAAGGTGAGTATTGGGAGCTGCTGTTCCTTTGGTAGTTCGGTTTATTCAGAAGAAAAGCTCACCTGGCCTTTCTTCTGCATAATAACAACTTCAGCAGAAGTAAAATGCCAAGAGCGAAGAGTCAGGGAAGCTAAGCAAGCTTCATTTATTGAAGCCCTTCTTCCTGCCAGATGCTTAATCTTCCCTATTTCTCATGATCCTTTAGCAGTTCCAAAGGGGTAGGTGTTACTATCCTCACTTGACAAATGAGGAAATTGGCTTTGGGGTATTTGGCACTTTATCCAAAGTCTTGAGTGGAGTTGCAGGAGAGCCAAGGCAGTTGTAAACTGCCTTCTGCCCCTGACACCATGCTTCCTGATTCCTTTTCCACTGTGTAGGTTTTATCTAATTACCTTGCTGGGTGGTGAGAGTGGGCAAATGTTAGAAACTGAGCTTAGAAGACAGAAATAGAGGAAAACTCAAAGCCAACCAATCCCAGTCTTCCTAGGGATTGTGACCCAAAGTTCAAGGATTTGGTAATTGTATTTTGTGGTACAGATTCGAACACCTTGAACTTCCTTCTGATTCCTTAGGTTGTAATTATATTTATTTATTTTTTACAAGCAAAAGTTCATTTAGAAAGTCACAGAGGTAGAAGAAGTGAGTTGTGGAAGAAGTGAGCCAACCAGGCTACGTGGGCTCAGGAAATAGTTACAGAGGCAAAAGAAGGGCCCTTGGAGTTTAGGAAAAAGAAAGGCAGCTCTGGCTGGTATGGCTCAGTAGATTGGAGCATTGTCCCATGCACCGGAATGTCGCAGGTTCTTCTTTTCTTTTTTTAAATATATTTTTATTGATTTCAGAGATGAAGGAAGAGGGAGAGAGAGATAGAAACATCAATGATGAGAGAGAATCATGGATCGGCTGCTTCCTGCAAGTCCCCCACTGGGGATCGAGCCCATAACCTGGGCATGTGCCCTTGACCAGAATTGAACCTGGGACCTTTCAGTTCGCAGGCCGATGCTCTATCCACTGAGCCATACTGGCTAGGGCTAGTTTTGATTCTTTTTTTAAAATTTTTATTGATTTTTCACAGAGAGGAAGGGAGAGGGATAGAGAGCTAGAAACATCGATGAGAGAGAAACATCGACCAGCTGCCTCCTGCACACCCCCCACCGGGGATGTGCCCGCAACCAATGTACATGCCCTTGACCAGAATCGAACCCGGGACCCTTCAGTCTGCAGGCCGACGGTCTATCCACTGAGCCAAACCAGTTTCGGCTAGTTTTGATTCTTGATCAAGGCACATACCTAGTTGCAGGTTTGAACCCCAGTCGGGGCATGTGCAGGAGGCAACCAATTGATGTTTCTCTCTCCCTTTCCCTTCCTCTCTAGAAAGTCAATAGAAACATATTCTCAGGTGAGGATTTTTTTTTTCCAGTTGGATTTTTTAAAAAAAGGTAGAGGAACATGCCTGGGGGATGCAGAGGGAGAAAGGTGAACATGCTCCAGAAAGAGCCCACACTGGAATTACATTTTTGAAGATTGGTAAATCATGGTGCCACCTCACTGAACTATGATTTTTATAACCATAATACTTGTTTTCACTTAAACTTAGGAGACATAGTAACAAGAAGGAGACATTTTGCAAACCCTTTTCTGTAGCGTCAGGGCTCTCAGGATCTAGAATGCACTATAATGTATCTTGCAGACCTGGGCTAGGAGTCCCAGGTTCTTGGCCTACTTGTGTGTCTTGGTTGATTTTTCACAATTTTTCTGGTCTTGTCAATTTTTCATATCTGTAAAATGGGAAAAGGTGGGCTCTGATCTGTAGGACCTGTTCTATCTCAAATATTCTTGTGTATTAGCACTAGCACCTCCCATTTTTTCTGTGGGCCAAACTACCTTATAATACCAGCAGTTAGTCATTTGTTCAATAAATATTTATTAAAACTTTTTTCAATGAATATTTATTGAACATTTAATACTTTGCCTGTGTTAGATACTATGCCAAATCCTTCAGGATTACAGAGGCAAATACAGACATGGCCTTTGTTTTCATGGATCTCACAGTATAGCACCCCCCACAAAAATAAAAATAGGAAAGGAAAATGAAGAAGTAGGTGTTAGGGCAGAAGCCCTGGGAGCTTAAAATGAGTATTAACCTAGGCTGTGGGCTTAGGACAGTGGTCGGCAAACTGCGGCTTGCGAGCCACATGTGGCTCTTTGGCCCCTTGAGTTTTTAGCAGAGGCCAGCTTAGGAGTACCCTAATTAAGTTAATAACAATGTACCTACCTATATAGTTTAAGTTTAAAAAATTTGGCTCTCAAAAGAAATTTCAATCGTTGTACTGTTGATATTTGGCTCTGTTGACTAATGAGTTGCCGACCTCTGTTGCCGACCACTGGCTTAGGAAGACTTAATGAGGAAGTAATGTGCGAGGCATGAAGGATGAGTAAGATGTACCTGGTAGAAGGGAAGAAGATTAATATTAAGAAGCCTCAGAAGTATTTCGGTCATGATAGCTACCGGCTGTCTGCAGGTCACTTCTTATATCTTGTTATGCTCCTTGGCTCTTAGTTACTGTAGGTTCAGCTCTTTCCCAGGAGGTTGGTCCGACTCTTAGGCAGGCATAAACCTGTCCAGCCTTTCCACCTGATCTCCAGTTGCAACACAGTAACTCCTTTGTGTTGACCACACTATGGTGTAGATCTGCCAGGAACATCTCCAGGTATAGTGATGAAAGAGCAAAGGCTCTGGAGTCAAGCAGATGTGAGTTTGAATCCTGGTCTTTTCACTTCCCACTTGACAACTGTGTGGCATCTGAATTACTATCTCTCTGAGCCTCAATTTCTTACAAGCAGGGATAATCTTATGGGGCTGTCATGAGGATAAAAAGGAAATGTAGCCCTGGCCAGTATGGTGTTGTCCCATGCACTGAGAGGACAAAGGTGCAGTACCTGGTCAGGGCACATGCTCGGGTTGCTGGCTTGATCCCCAGTGGGGGGTGTGCAGGAGGCAACCAATCGATGTTTATCTCTCATCGATGTTTCTTCTCCCTCTCTCTCTCTAAAAATTAATAAAAACATGTTTTGTTTTTTAAAAGAAGGTAATGTTGATGAAGTGCCTGGAATATGAAAATACCAGTTCAGAGCCTCTTTTCTGAACCTCCTAGGGCCAGATGCTTTGGGGATTTAGAATTCTTTGACTTTACAAGGCAATAATATATACTCTATATTTCATACAATACCCCAATCCAGAGGTCAGGAGCAGCATCCTATAATCAAGCACATTAAAAAAAAAATTTTTTTTTAAGTTTTTATTGATTTTAGAGAGAGAGGAAGGGAGAGGGAGAGAGTAACATCAGTTAGCTGCCTCCTGTATGCCCCCTTCTGGGAATTGAGCCTGAAACCAGGGCATGTGCCCTGACCAGGAATTGAACCTGTGACCTCTTGGTGCATGGGATGACACTCAACCAACTGAGCCACACCAGCCAGGGCACATTTACATTTCTGCAGAGAAATGTCTATCAATATTCATACCAAGTGGGAGATAAGAGACTATAAATACTTTCATACCACAAACTTAGAAAAAGTACAGAAACACTTTTAGTTTTTGTAGCTTTGGGGGCGAGGAATTATGGAGAAGAGATTGTAGATTTGAGTAGAGCCATAATGATCAAATCATTATGGTATGGGCACAGAAAGAAGTCTACACCAGTGAAGCAGAAAAGAGAACCTAGAAAAAGTCTAGCATATATAAGGGTTTAATATGTATCTAATATGGCAATTCATTTCTGTAGACAAAGGATGATTTAATGAGTCATGCCGCTACAAGTGGCTATTTGTAAAAAACCAAAATTTTCCATCTGTTTAACTCCTATGTAATAATAAAGTGCAGATCAAGCAGAGTCTTGTAAGGAAATCTGGGAAACTATGTATAATCTTGTGTGGGGAAGCCTTACAAATAGAAACCTAGAAGCTATGAAAGAAAAGGTATCTGTTTGTCTCTTCAAAGATTGAAAACTTTTGTATGGCAAAAGAGATGTTGACATATAAAATCAACTGAAAAACAATAGATTTGGGAAAATGCAATGCAGAGGACAGGTAAAATTTAATAGCTGATTTAATGTGCAGGAACTCTTGTAAATTGCCAAGAAAAGAATAAACAAAAAATGGGCAATTACAAGAAGAGCAAATCTAAAGAGCATTTGAACAGATGCTCAAATTCACAAGTAGTCAAGGAAATGTAAGTTAAAGAAACAGATGCTTTTTCTTCCTATCAAAAATTTTCTAAATAATTGCTTGTAAGGATGTGGGGAAAGGCTGCTCTTTGGACATGGCTGGTAAAAGTGGATTGTTGTAGCTCTTTATAAAAACTTTTATAAAAGATGCTCAACTTTCCTTATTATCCGAGAAATGCAAATCAAACCAAAAAATACCACCTCATACCCATTTGGATGTCTTCCGTCAAAAAAACCACAAACTAACAAGTGTTGGTGAGGATGTGGAGAAATGGAAGCCTGTGCACTATAGGTGGGAGTGTAAAATGGTGTTGCTGTGGAAAACAGTGTGGCAGTTCCTCGAAAAATTAGAATAGTACTATAGGATCCAGCAGTCTCACTTCGGGGAATATACCCAGAAGAATTGAAAGCAAGGTTTTGGAGAAAGTTTTGTTTATAGCAGAACTGTTCATAATAGCCACCAGGTGGAAGCAACCCAATTGTCCATTGATAGATGAATGGATAAACAAAACATCATATATGCGTATAATGGAATATTATTTAGCCTTTTAAAGGAAGATGAGCATACAAAAGAAACACATATTGTAAGATTCCATTTATATGAAGTTCTAGAATAGAAGTGTGTCATCTTCATACTTGTCCCCCCCTCCCCCCCTCCCACACACAGGTTCAGAATCTCAGCCATTGGATTCTGTGTCTTCTCTGGTTAGACTGGTGGGAACCACTCTTTACCAGCCTAGGCCAGGAAAAACCTGTGTTCGATATTCCACTGAGCAGTCTGGGGCCTGTCTTCTAGAGCTAGCTCAGCTTTTCTCACCCCTTCTCCACTTTCCTGGGCTCTGGTTCCCAAGGATGCTTCCAGTGAGAGAGCTTGACTGTCACAGCCTGTCAGTTGGCACCTCTGTAGGCCACATACCCCTAGGGTCTCTGCTTGGGGCTGGGGCTGGGTAAAGATGATGGGAGGAGACCGGGTGGCAGCTTCAGAGGCTGCTGTGATTGGTCTTAACTCTGCCCTGTGGTTCAGCTCTGCCCTCACCTAACCTCACAGCTAGGAAGGAATAGGACGGATGGGAGGTAACATGATTCACAGGCTGGGAGAGGGGAGGACCCTGTTCCCGCCTACCCTTGGCTACTGGTTAGCAAATGGCTTGAGTTCAAGGTCTCCCTGATTAGGGACTTGGGACCAAGGCCCTGTGGTGGAACAGCCTCTGCTGGTGTAATTGTCTCATGACTAATTATATTAAATGGCCTTCAGGTGGCTCATTTCTCTCTCTCGCACATCCCATTTTATTAACCCAGTTGGTTTGGGGGGTCCAGTGCCCTTTTAACTTTGTAGAGTACAGAGCTCCTATAGTATGGCATGGGGTTGGGAATTTGGGGGTGGCTGGAGGAATTGGCATTAAATGAATGAGAAGTCACAGGGCATTTGGCAGAACCTTCGGTCAGGAGCCTGTGGGTAACTTTGGTGACCTGGAGTACTTCAAGGCCCTCTCAGCTTCCTTCATCCTTCCATCTCGGGCCCAGAAATTCTTGAAAGATGGTTTATTGACCACTGATCATGTAGTGGGTGGCCTGTGAGGTCTCCAGGTGTGTGGGTCAACATAGAGTTCTGGGTATATTCCCAGAAGTGAGACTGCTGGATCATTTAGTAGTTCTATTTTATTAAAGGAACTGCCACACTCTTTTCTGGGCCTGCCGAAGATGAAGAGGTGAAACTCAGGAG
Organism: Eptesicus fuscus; assembly: GCF_027574615.1. Taxonomy (NCBI): domain Eukaryota; kingdom Metazoa; phylum Chordata; class Mammalia; order Chiroptera; family Vespertilionidae; genus Eptesicus; species Eptesicus fuscus. The sequence goes on from NC_072481.1 coordinate 16,428,018, forward strand.
ACACTTAACCTGGTCCTGGAGGATGAGTAGGAGTTTGCCAGGTGACCTGGAAGTAGGAACAAGGACATTCTAGGCAAAGAACAGCTGTGCAAGATGACTTTTATTTAATTTATTTTTAATTTTTATTTATTGATTTTTAGAGAGGGAGGAAGGGAGAGAGAGAGTGTGTTGTTCCACTTATTTATGTATTTGTTGGTTGATTCTTACATGTGTGCTGACTAGAGATATCACCCACAACCTTGGCATATTGGGACGATGCTGTAACCAGCTGAGCTACCTGGCCAGAGCTTAAAAAACCAATTTTAGACTAAAATAGAAGCACAGAGAAAGCTGCTCCACAGGGTCACACAGGTAAAAGAAGTAGACCAGGAACTCAAATCTAGATGTGACTCTCCAGTGTTTATGAGAATTAGCCAGGAAGGCTGATTAAAAATATAGGCTGCTGGGCCAACCTCTAAAATTTCTGATTAAGTAAGTCTGGAGTGGGGACAAAGATTTATTATTATTATTATTATTATTTTTTAGGGTGGGGGGCACGCTAAGATTTAGTTTTTCTAACAAATTCTGGATGATAATGATGCTGCAGGTTGAGGAAACCATACTTTGAGGGCTACTAGTATAACAGGGAGGTGGAGCCATCGCTCCCATCGTATTTTTATTGCAGAGAAAGTACTTCTCCCAGGCCCCCAAAGCTGACATTGGGTTAGCCTCCTCCAGGCAAGCTGTGTGATGTGGCAAGGACTGTGCCAGGCTTTAGATGAATGTTGGTCATTTTTGATCCTCATGACAGGTGAGGAAACAGGCTTAGAAAGTGTCAAAGTTGTTTGCTTGTCCAAGGCCACACTGACAGGCAGTGACAGGTGGCAGTAGTATTGGGGTAGCTCTTGGGCAGCAGGGAGGCCAGCTAGCAGGCTATGGGTTGGAAACATCCTAGGAAGGAAAATGGGAGAGAAAGGATTTGAAATGGATAGCTTGCAGGCTGAGGAGAGGAAGAGGCTCCTTTTCCCTCAAGAAAGTTCTCTCGCCTTAGCTGGTTTGGCTCAGTGGATAGAGCACCGGCCTTCAGACTGAAGGGTCCCAGGTTCAATTCCCGTCAGGGGCACATGCCAGGTTGCGGCTTGATGCCCAGTAGGGGTCATGCAAGAGGCAGCCAATCAGTGATTCTCATCACTGAGGTTTCTCCCTCTCCCTTTCTCTCTCAAGTCAATAAAAATATAAATGAAAGAAAGAAAAGAAAGAAAGCTCTCTCTGCCTTCTGCTAATGTGGCAGTCCTGGGTGTGGTGCTGAGTGCTACACAGCTGGGGCTGCAGTCCTGGAGACAGATACGCAGGAGGAAGAGAGATCAGTCAGAGCAAGTGGGTCAGTGGGCCTGAGCTCAGGAAAGGCTTCTTAGAGGGGTTGAGTCTGGACTTCTTATAGCTTCACTATCTATTGAAGGACTTTCAGAGCACTGATCATTTTGTCTGCACAACAACCCTGTGAGGTGGGATTCATCCTTACCGATGAAGGTTTTGAAGCTATTAGAGGTTAAGTAATTTGCTAAAAATATAATAGCTGGGAAAAACCAAGATGGCGGCATAAGGTAAACACCTAATTGTTCCCTACCACAACTATTTTGAAACTTCAACTGGGAAACAGCGCACACCGTCCAGAACCACCGGAAAGCTGGCAGAGTGGAAAACCTACAACTAGAGAAAAAAAGAGAGGGGGACGCTGAGCCTCAGGAGCTGTGGAGGTGTGGAGATCCGTGAGCACGGAAAGGGCGGGCGGCTGAATATGCGGCAGGCTTGCTCGCAGCACACGGAGAGGGAGGGCAGCAGACGCTGCGTGGCTAGCTTTCTCGTTTGGGAGAAAAACAAAACCTCCTGACTGCACTGAAATCCAGCTGCGATAGGGGAGAAACTGGTCTGTCTGGCAGCGGGCGAGGCTTGAAAGCTGCCTTCTCTCAGAGGCGCGCAGCCATTGATTAGGGCACGGAGAAACCGGCCCTCTTAGGGCGGCGCAGATGGAAACCAAGTTTGTCTGCGCCATCCTGAGACTCCGCCCCATCCAAGCTGAGCACAGCCCTCCCAGTGACTGGATTTCTCGTTCGGGGAAAAAACAAAACCTCCGGTCTGCACTGAAATCCAGCCCCAGCTGGGGAGAAACTGGTCGGTTAGGCAGCGGGAGAGGCTCGAAAGCTGCCTTCTCTCAGAGGCGTGCAGCCATTAATTCGGGCACAGAGAAACCGCCCCTCTTAGGGCGGAGCAGACGGGAAACCAAAGCTTGTCTGCGCCACCCTGAGACTCCGCCCCATCCAAGCTGAGCACAGAAGCTCTCCCAGCGGAGACACTGCTGATCCTCACAGCCAACTGGCTTGGAGATCAATTCCCGCCAGTGATACCAACAATCCCAATCACTCTGAACTCCAGTTTCTGGGGACACGCGGGGGACCCAGACGCCTACGGGACTCTTGGCCATTGGTCTGAGAGTGAGAGTGACTTTTCTGTCGGTGTGGACGACACCAGATTTCAACCACTCTCATAAGGGACACATTCAAGAGGCAGACTCAGTGAGCACCAAAGCCCTACTGTGTCTCCAGCACAGCAATTCTTCCGTTATAGACACAGCAGGCCCTCACAACCAATTGGACCGGAGGTCAATTCCTCCCAGTGTACCAACAGTAATCAGGGCTTTTAACGACACCAAGACTTTCCACTCAGCCCACAAAGGGGAGTACCAAGAGCGACCACCTAGGGTGATTTGGGAAGCTGAGCTACCGGCCCCTATAGGTCACCGACCACACAAAGCCACCCCATCAATACAGGGAGGCAGCCAAAATGTGGAGACATCGAAGTATGTCACAATAGGAGAGATAGATGAAAGCAAACTAATGGACGACACAGTGTTCAGAACCATATTTATAAGGTTACTCAAGAATCTTCTAAAAACCGCTGAGAAACTTGAAGAGACCTTCAAGGACCTAAATGAGAATACCAAAAAAATGGAAAAGGACCAGTCAGAAATTATGCATACACTGTCTGAAATAAAGAATATACAGAGTAGACCACCGCACCCGAAGAGTCAAACCAAAGATCTGGAATATGAGGAAGAAAAAAACACCCAACCAGAGAGGCGGAAAGAAAGAAGAATCCAAAAGTGTGAGGATAGCATAAGGAGCCTCTGGGATGGCTTTAAGCGTACCAATATCCGAATTTTTGGGGTGCCAGAAGAGAGAGCAAGATACTGAAAACCTATTTGAAGAAATAATGACAGAAAACTTCCCCCACCTGGTGAAAGAAATAGACTTACAAGTTCAGGAAGCGCACAGAACCCCAAATAAGAGGAATCCAAAGAGGACCACACCAAGACACATCATAATTAAAATGCCAAGGGCAAAAGACAAAGAGAGAATCTTACAAGCAGCAAGAGAAAAACAGTTAGTTACCTACAAGGGAGCACCCATATGACTGTCAGCTGATTTCTCAACAGAAACTATGCAGGCCAGACGGGAATGGCAAGAAATATTCAAAGTGATGAATAGCAAGAACCTACAACCAAGACTACCCAGCAAAGTTATCATTCAGAATTGAAGGGCAGATAAAGAGCTTCACAGATAAGAAAAAGCTAAAGGAATTCATCACCACCAAACCAGTATTATATGAAATGCTGAAAGGTATTCTTTAAAAAGAGGAAAAAGAAGAAAAGAGTAAAGATAAAAATTATGAACAACAAATACATATCTATCAACAAGTGATTCTAAAAATCAAGTGAATTCAAAATCTGAGGAACAGAATAAACTCGTGAACATAATAGAATCAGAGGCATAGAATGGGAGTGGATTGATAATTCTCAGGGGGAAAGGGGTGTCTGTGTGGGGGGTATGGGAAGAGACTGGACAAAAATCATACACCTGTGGATAAGGACAATGGGGGGCGGAGGGAACCGGGTGATGGGGAGATTTGGGGGGAAAAAAGGAGAAACAATTGTAATAATCTGAACAATAAAGATTTATTTATTTATTTATTTATTTTTTATATTTTATTGATTTTTCACAGAGAGAAAGGGAGAGGGATAGAAAGCTAGAAACATCGATGAGAGAGATACATCGACCAGCTGCCTCCTGCACACCCCCCACCGGGGATGTGCCCGCAACCAATGTACATGCCCTTGACCGGAATCGAACCTGGGACCTTTCAGTCCGCAGACCGACGCTCTATCCACTGAGCCAAACCGGTTTCGGCTAAAGATTTATTTAAAAAAAAATAAAAATAAAAATACAATCTCTAGTGTGTGACAAAGCCAGGATTAGAACCCAGGTTGTTACAACTTTAATGTCCATACTCTTAGTTGTTAGAATGTTGTTGTTTTTTAAATATTTTTTATTGATTTTTTACAGAGAGGAAGAGAGAGGGATAGAGAGTTAGAAACATCGATGAGAGAGAAACATCAATCAGCTGCCTCTTGCACACCCCCTACTGGGGATGTGCCCGCAACCAAGGTACATGCCCTTGACCGGAATCGAACCTGGGACCCTTGAGTCCACAGGCTGACGCTCTATCCACTGAGCCAAACCGGTTTCAGCGAATGTTGTTTTTTAAAAATACATTTTTTATTGACTTTGCAGGAGAGAGAGAGAAACATCAATCGGTTGCCTTCCATATGCACCCCTACCAGTGATTGAACCCGCAACCTGGGTATGTGCCCTGATCAGGAATCGAACCTGTGATCTTTTGGTACACAGGACAGTGCCCAGCCAATTGAGCCACACCAGCCAGGCCAAAACTGTTTTGGTTTTTTAAAGTAGCCACTGTCTACCAAGCCAGGTATTTGCAGATATTGTTGTTACAACTCGATCAGATATGTGTGTATTTTCCCATTTTCTAGATGAGGAAACTGGGGTTCTAAGTGCAGTGCCTTGCTTAGGCACCCAGCAGATAGAGACGGGACTGTGCTTTTGGGATACTACCCCTATCTTGATGCCTCATTGCTTTCACTTCCGTCCCCAGCTCATCACACAGACCTTCAACCACCACAACCAGCTGGCACAGAAGGCCCGGCGGGAAAAGAGAGCTCGGCAGGAGACAGAGCGGCGGGAGAAGGCGGAGCGGGCAGCTAGGCAGGCCAAGGAGGCCAAGTCAGAGAGCTCTGGGCCTCAGATCAAGGAGCTGACTGATGAGGAGGCAGAGAGGCTGCAGCTGGAGATTGACCAGGTAAGAGTGGGCTTCCCTCCCCTATCCCCTCAACTATTGGCACTAGAAGAGGGGACCCTCTTGCCAACTGCTTTGCCCTTTGCCATAGAAAAAGGATGCAGAGAATCATGAGGCCCAGCTCAAGAATGGCAGCCTTGGCTCACCAGAGAAGCAGGTGAGATGGACTGGGGGTGCTTGGGACTAGCCAGGGGTTGGGAACTTCCAGGGACTCTACAGCCTTACCCTGTCTCCAGGATGCCCTCCCCTGCCCTCCTTCCCTCAGCTTTGTGTTCCTCCCCATACTTCAAGATCTCACTCAGAGATATTGGACCAAAGGTTTTGTATTAAAAACACCAAAAACCCATTGGCCTTAAGCCTTGGCAAGAAAGCCCCAAAGCAAGAGAGGGCAGTTAGTGCCTGTGCAGGTGCCATCAGGTGGCCTGGGGTCTGGGGGTCCAGCCTGGGCCTTTGTGGTGGGTCACTCTGACACATCTGCGGAACAAGCCCCTCAGAGCTTCTCCCACTTACTCAAGTCCAGATTCACAAACGACTTTGGGGGCATTCATTTGGCTTTTCAGAGGTTCTGATGTGAGACTAGGGGTCTTAACCCTACAGACACAGAAAAAGGATGTTGATCATTAGGCATCCTGGGTTTATTTTATTTTATTTTTATTTGTTTTAAAGATGTTTTTATTGATTTCAGAGAGGAAGGGAGAGAGATAGAAACATCAATGATAAGAATCATTGATCGGCTGCCTCCTGCACGCCATGCCCCCACTGGGGATGGAGCCTGCAACCCAGGCATGTGCCCTCACCAGGCATGGAACTGTGACCACCTGGTTCATAGGTCAACGCACAACCACTGAGCCACACCAGCTGGGGGTGTCTGGTTTTATTTTAGGGCAACCCTGCTCGTGGTCACTTGGTGACCTTTTGTTTTTCTGTGCTTGGCTTTCTAAGTCCTTTGGCTTGACACCCCAGCTGGGTCCTATAGGTTTATCTCTGACTGTCACGGCCCCCCAGCTGTGTCCTTATAACAGTCTGAGCTCCTCTCAGAGATCAGAACTACGTTTCACCTATGCTCCCAGTGCGCCATGGAGTAGGCAGGGACAGGTCTGTTTCATTTTGTGGTTGTATGTCCAGTGCCAGTCCTGGGCCTGGCCCAGAGAGTTTCAGTCTGTGTCTGTCAAGTAAGTAGCTGAGCACTCCGACTATGAGCAGGAGGCTGAGGAAGACGAGGAGGAGGACGAGAAGGACAAAGGGAAACTGAAGCCCAATCTCGGCAATGGGGCAGACCTGTCCAATTATCGCTGGACCCAGACCCTGTCGGAGCTGGACGTGAGTGGCAGGGTCAGGGCAGAGGTGAGGGAGCCAGCCTGGGGCCCCTCCTGACTGTCTCTGTCCCATGCAGCTGGCAGTGCCCTTCCGTGTGAACTTCCGGCTGAAAGGGAAGGATGTAGTGGTGGACATCCAGCGGAAGCATCTCCGGGTGGGGCTCAAGGGGCAGCCTGCAATCATTGACGGGGAGCTCTACAACGAGGTGAAGGTGGAGGAGAGTTCCTGGCTCATTGAGGACGGCAAGGTGGTGACGGTGCATCTGGAGAAGGTGCGAAGAGGCCCAGCCTTCTGGCCTGCATCTTAATGAAGAAAGAGGGAAGGATTTCTGCTCATTCAGTCGGGTCCATGCTAGGGACCTGGTGGACATTTCTTTCTTTTCTTTTCTTTTTTTTCCATATGTCTATTGGCCATCTGTCTCTTTGGATAAGACATTTCTTATTTAATCCCATCATACTTACAGTATGTCTGTTCCTTTTTTAGAAAAAAAAATGTTTAATATATTTTTTTTGTTAATCCTCACCTGAGGATATTTTTCCATTGATTTTTAGGGAGAGTAGAAGAGAGAGGAAAGACAGAGAGAAACATCGATGTGAGAGAAACACATTGATTGGTTGCCTCTTGCACTAGCCTTGGCCGGGGAGGAGTTGCAACCAAGGTACTTGTCCTTGACCGTAATGGAACCCAGGACCCTTTAGTCCGCAGACCCACGCTCTATCCACTGAGCCAAATAGGGCTGTCCCATTTTTAAAAATATACTTTTTTATTGATTTCAGAGAGGAAGGGAGAGGGAGAGATAGAAACATGAATGATGAGAGAGAATCATTGTTCGGCTGCCTCCTGCATGCTCCATACTGGGGAGTGAGCCCACAACCTGGGCATGTGCTCTAACTGGGAATCGAACCACGACCTCCTGGTTCATAGGTCGACACTCAACCACTGAGCCATGCCGGCAGGCAGGTCTATCCCATTCTACAATGGAAAAGGATAGCTCATATATTTGCCATGCCGGCAGACAGGTCTATCCCATTGTAGAGTCAGGAAAAGGGTAGCTCATATATTTGCCCAGGCTCTTACATCTAGGAAAGGGTGGAATCGGGATCAAAATAGTCTTTGTTAACCAAATCCTCACCTTTCATTAGGTTCATGAATATATTCAATTTAACAAACATTTGAGCACCTACTATGTGCCAGGCACTGTTCTATATACTGGAGAGAAAACAATGAACAAAACGTAGAAAATGCCCTCAGGACACCTATGTTCTCCCCTTCCCTCAAGAGAGATGGGACACAGACACACCAGTAAATAAAGATGGTCTCTGTAAAGTGCCAAACATCGAGGAGAACTCCCCATGGCACATGAGGCCTGTCCCAGCCTACCTGACTGGCCGTGGCTGCCTCTCAGTCACCCCTCCATGCCCTTGCACTTGCTTTTCCTCTCAACTGGAATGTCCCTTCCCTGAATTTTTAGTCTGTAAACTGCTTGTCCCAGCTAGGTGTCTCTCTGTAGCTTCTCTCCCTTCACCCTGGATGGTATCTTCCTCTGTGCTTTATTTTGCTTGTTCTGATTTGTGACTGTGTTCGGGTCAGTCTTCCCAACCACGCCAGCCGCTGTGGAAGGGAGAGGTCTTGCTCCTCTAGGCCTCAGGTCCCAGCACAGCCTTGCTTTGGGTCCTAAGTGTAGGATGTGGGTGGGAGAGGGTTGATTGGTGGGTGGTTCCTAGGATATAGAGTGAGTGAAAGGTGGTTCTCCTCACAGATCAACAAGATGGAGTGGTGGAGCCGATTGGTGTCCAGTGATCCTGAGATCAATACCAAGAAGATCAACCCTGAGAACTCCAAGGTGAGCCCTGGTTGGTTGGGGGACCTTCAACTGGGAGGTGAGAGGCCCAGGTGGCCCAAGAGCTTCACCTGTCCCTGCTGCTCCCTGCCCCCAGCTGTCAGACCTGGACAGTGAGACGCGCAGCATGGTGGAAAAGATGATGTATGACCAGAGACAGAAGTCCATGGGGCTGCCCACCTCAGATGAGCAGAAGAAACAGGAAATTCTGAAAAAGTGAGCACTTTAAAAATGGGAGTTTGGGGGGCTTGGATCTGGGTGACAACTGCAAGTGGGTCACTGAGTAGGACACAGGAGCTGCCCTGCCCCTTCCAGAATGAGCTGCCAAGTTTATGGCTTTATAGCCTTGGCTTGCCAATCCTAATCACTTGCTGAGGTAATTTTGAGGCCAAGGCCACCTGAAGATAGGAAAGAAGGAAGGTAATAGGTGGTCATTGCCATCTACAGGTGAAAAGTGCCAATATTGGCACCTCAGCTTCCAGCCTCGGGTTCAGATGAGCCTCAGAGACCCTGCCTGGCCTGGCTCCAGGTTGCTAAGGGTTCTAAAGAGATTAGACCTCAAGTGGAAGGCTAGGAGTAAGGGACTAACTTTAGGGGAGAGGGACAGTCTGTTTCACTATCTTCCTATTTCCCTTCCCAGGTTCATGGATCAACATCCAGAGATGGATTTTTCTAAGGCCAAATTCAACTAGCTTGTTTGCCTCCCTGAACTCTTGGATCTGAGTCTTCAGCCATCAACCTTTCTTTTCCACCCTTCCCTGGGACTTGAGGGCCTCAGAGCTGGGACAGGCATGGGACTGGTCCAGGCACAGAGGTCCCAGGGCACCATGGGAGAAGGGCTGGGGCCTTTGGGGGTCTCGTCTTCACTAATTGACACACTGTTACACATTAAAACTGTTTACCCAATTCCACCTGTGTTCTCTTCCCTCTAGTCCAAGCATGTTAAACTCTTGGCCCCTGGGGCCACATGCCTCGTTTATTTGGCCCATGTTAGCCTTTGAGTTTGACATGCTTGCTGTAGTCTTTACTGGGGGTCAGGCCCCGTAGGGCTGCTGCAGGGAGCTGGGGGCTTGTCTTCTAGCTGATTCTGCCATGTGACCTAGGGCAAGTCCTTGCCCCTCTCTGGGGCTCAGTTTCTCATTACTTGGAAGAATAAAACAAGACTTTTAGTGTGTGTATAATTCTGAGCAAAGGTGAGTTTTTCTGGCTACAGGACCAGAACATATGTCTGATTTTCATAGGGGCCCATGACTCAGCAGAGTTTAAGACCAGGGACTTGATTTCATTTTCATCCTTAAGACAACTTCCAGCTGCAGTGGGTTCTCCAGCCCTGGATCAATTGTTTCTGAAGCTGCACACTGTTGTCTCCCAGGGGCCGAGAGCCACAAAGGCTGGGGGACAGCCCTGGGCTCAAGTCTGCTCTAAGTGTGGTACAGACACCTCACCTAGAGGGCAGAGCAAAGTCCAGTGGGGCCCTGTTTGTTCCTCTGACCCAGACCTCTACAGGTTTCAGGACCTCTCAGTCACCTGCCAAGGCAGTGCCAAGGCTGGAGAGGTGCTCGCCTCTGCCTAAATCCAGTCCCTGGAGTTCACCCTACCCCACCTTGGCCAGAGAATGGAGGTCACTGAGGGTAGTAGCCACAGAGGTTATGGTTACAGCAGGAATGTTTAGGTTGACTCGCCCAGAGTGCTTTGCTCTGTGTGTGAAGGGGACCCCTGAATTTCTGGAACACTATATCCTTTGACATTTCAGAATAGCTTGTTGAAGACTTCAAGAGGTTGTGCAGTACCTAGTTTTGTTTCCCAAATGTGACAATCCCCTCCTCCTTTTTTAAAATTGATTTCAGAGAGGAATGGGGAGAGAAACATCAATGATGAGAGAGAATCATTGGTCAGCTGCCTCCTGCACACCCCCTACTGGGGATTGAGCTTGCAACCTATGCATGTGCCCTTGACCGGAATCAAACCTGGTACCCTTCAGTCCATAGGCCGACGCTCTATCCACTGAGCCAAACCAGCTAGGCCCCCCACCCCAGCTTCTTTTTTTGAGAAAGCCAGTAGTGGTTCCCAAGGCTGTGTTTGGAAAATTGTGCTCTAGAGTGAAGGGTAGGGTGCAAGGAGTGTTGAATCCGATGTCCTGTGATATCCCTGGGCTCCAGTGTCCTGTGGTCATTTTCAATCTTGGAGAAGCCTTGATCTGGATGAAACAACTTAAGAGGCCAGTTTTATCACGTACTGGGCCCAGTGATGATAACCCCCGGGACCATCCAGTGTCCCATAGGAAATTGAATAGACAAGTACAGTTTGTCTAGTTGTCACTTTCCAGTGGATGCCCATGAGGACAGTAAAAAGGGCTATGGGGACTAGGTGAGGTGGGGGCAGAGGTCCTGGACACAGTTTATCAATCAACTGGCCTGGTGGACCTGCTCTGGCCTCACTTGAAAGATTCTGTGCGAGTAGCTAAGTAGGACCCTTCTGTACCCAGCTGGTCTCCAGGACCCTGCTTCTGCCCCAAGCAGGTCAGTTTGCCAGCTTACGGGCAGAAATCCAGGTCCAGAGCCAGTTACTAGCTCTGTGACCCATTAAATTTCTTGACCTCTCTGAAAGGATCCCACTCCAGTATTGTTGGGAAGGTCAAGAAGGTAGCTGAACCACAGTGCTCTCTTAACACCAAGGAGAGGTGGAGGGAGCAGCAGGTCTGTGGCTGGTTGGGGACTTGGGGAAACTAGGGCTGGCCAGAAGCAGGCTGGTCTGCAGGCAGTGAGCCTAGGCAGCAGGGGTAGTCCAGACAGGCAGCCTAGAACCTCACATTGACAAACCATGTGAGACCTTAAGTACAGACACGGCTGGCTCTATCTCCTGGAACTCGGTGAATCTGAGAGGTAGGTGTTCTCACTCCCATTTCAGCCTTCTGGCTTTGACCCCACAACACCAAACCAGGCTAAATGCTCTATTTTGTGTCCTGCTGTGGGCAAGCAGTAGGCAAATGGGACTGAAAGGACAGTATCACAGCCAAGATAAGGTAGACATCTTTATTTCCTTTGTACTTGTAACTATGGTCATACCAGTATGTAGAACATCAACGAAGAAACAAACTGCTCAACAGAATGAAACATGGAGTAGGCACTGCCCACAGAATTCAACAGAGGCCCTCTTGCCCCCTAACCCAATCCATTTAAGATAAACTGCTTTTAGCTGTCATCCTCTCGCCCCACACAGGGAGGGGGAAGTCTGCATGATTGGTTAGGATGGCAGGTTATAGGGGTAGAGCAGGGATTCAATCCCAGAAGGTAACTCCTAAGTCTGCTTTCCATGGCCCCGGCTGCCTGAAGAAAGGGACAGGTCAGGCCAGCTGGGGGTCCAGGGGAATGTGGGCACTATGGCCCAGTGAAATGCATGTGGTCCAAGAACCAGTCAGCCAAGGTTGGAGGAGCCAGAGTGGGCTCTGCCTCTCCCAAAGGGAGTCCTGGTCCCCCTCTTCATTCTGCAGGCTGTGCTTCTCTCAGAAGGGGTTGTGGCCACTGGGCCCAGCAGGGGTTAGCAGTACACCTGGAGCAGGGGTGCCCCTGAGGAGTCTGTGTCGGTGCCCTGGAAGGATGAGTCGTGGCTGGCTGGGTATCCTGAGGGTGAAGAGAGGAGGAAACAGGCTGAGAGGGGAAGAAGCTCATCCAGATCCCAGGGGCAGGGAGAAACCCCCTGAAAAGGGGCAGAATGGGACTTAAGCCTGGGTTAGTCTGATCCTGTCTGGGCGACCCACTCAGTTCCTTAAACTTTGAGCCCCAGCCTTCCTCTCTGCAACAGGGTAACCACCCCGCTCCCAAGAGCTTGTGAAGGCCAAGAAGACAGCAGTAGAAATCACACAGAGTGCCTTCAGCACCAGGCTGCATGGCCTCCTGCTCCCCACTTTCTTCACCAGTGCCTGGAGCTTAGAGGCTGGGGTCCCATCACTTCCAGCTTGCCTGTTCTGGGAACCATCCTCCTGCTGCTTCAGGGGCAGGCCCCTGACTCTCCCAACTGAACCCTTTAAGCTAGCTTGTAGGACTGGGATGGCATCTGTGCCTTCTGAAGCTTCTCGTCCCTTTCTGATCCCATCCTCACCCACCCCAGGAGGAAGCTGGAAGAGGGGCATGGGGGCTCCTAGGTCACTCCCTTCTCCTCAACACTCATCAGGTCAGGACCAAACCTGGGGCTCCAAAAGGCCTCAGCTTCCTGGCGATGGCATCTGCAGTCGTCTCCTGGGAGATCTGCACTGTGAGTTCTAGAAAGGGAACATGAGGGGGGCAGTGGTCATTACCACAACTTTTCAACTCCAGTTCCCACTTTTGCACCCAGCACAATGGGCCCATTCACCCTGTTTGTATGTATAATTTTTAAAAATTGATTTCAGAGAGGAAGGGAGAGGAAGAGATACAAGGTAGACATCTTTATCACAACATCACAACATCAATGATGATAGAAACATCAATGATGAGAGAGAATCATTGATCGGCTGCCTCCTGCACGCCCCACAATGGGTATTGAGCCCGTAACCTGGGCATGTGCCTCGACCGGGAATCGAACCATGTCCTCCTGGTTCATAAGTTGACACTCAACCACTGAGCTACTCTAGCCAGGCTAAAGAAACAATGTTTAAAACAAAGATAGAGAATGTGTGTCTCTGCATGTGCTCATGAGTACACACAGTGGTGGGTAGTGGGTATATTGGTTAGGCCAGGACAGGTCAGAGGTCCAAATTCATATGGGTTCCTGAGTCCTGTTAATCAGGCCAGACCTGGAAGCTACTCTGACAGTTGGTAGCAAGAGATAGAAGGAGCCTGTTAGGGGATGCAGATGAGTTGAGAAAAAGGAAGAAGAGGAGGAGGAGGAGCAGGGATTGGTTGAGGGGTGGACCCATAGCGGCCAAAGGCCCCAGCGCTGCCCTCCCTTGGCCAGAGTCTCCTCCATTCTGCCCTTCAGCCCTGGGGGGCCCCACATACCATCCTGGCTGAGCCCAGAGCCCACCATGGTCTCATGGCCACTGTCAGGGGCCATGGCAGCAGGGGCAGCAGCCCGGGTTGAGCGCCCCTCTGTGGTCTGCGGGCGGGTACGACTCTTCCGGGTACTGATGCGAATGATGCCGCGTACCAGGCGACCCTCAGCATCCTGCTCATCCAGGTGATAATCCTGGGTGATGCTGTTGATAAGGTCTGAGATCTTACTGGTCTTCTCCAGGAACACAGTGTCTGACGTGCACTTGGCCAGCTCGTCAATCTGGTGTACGCTGAACAACTCTGTCAGCTTCTTGAAGATAAGCACATCGATCTCTCGGCTCGACAGGGAGCCACTGCCTATCTCAGGTAGGTCCAGGTCTGACTCGTGGAAGGAGTAGTACTCCTCAGAGCCTCGGGGGCTGCTGGCAAGGGTGCTCGGCAGGCTGTGCCGCATGGGTGGGGGCTCCATCAGTGGCTCCTTGCAGCAGGAGTCCGCATCAGGGGCTGGGGCAGTGTTACTGCGATAGGGGTATACAGGGATGCCTTTGAGCTTGACGTCAGGGTAACTGAAGCTGCTACCCATGGTTGACTTGAGCCGCTGGCCATCCCGCCGGCTGGGTGGTGCACGGTCGGGACTGGGGGGCACTCCATTGTGCTCCTTGGCCCAGTTGGCTTCGGCAGCCCCATCAGGGGAGTCCCCGGGGGACAAACAGGGGCTGCAGCCCCGCACACAGGCTCCACAGCGCTGGAGGCAATCCCGGCAGCGGCGGAAGCAGAAGGCAGCCAGGCACCAGTCCCACACCCAAGGTCGCCAGAGCGGGCAGCAGGCTGGGGGCTCAGCAGCAGGCTCAGCAGAGCCGGAGATGAAGGTAAGGCTCTCAGGCCCATGGTGGCCAGGATCCTTGGGGTCTGGCCTCCGAGTGCGGCGGCTTGGTGGGGGCTGAGATGGCTCATCATAGGTCTCCAAACTTAGCTCTGTTGGCCGCTCCCAGGGTCCCAAGCGTGGGGGCCCAGATGATGGGCGGGGGTGTCCAGGGCGGGGCATGGCTCATTACATGGTTTACTGTAGCCAGACACCTGTGGGGAGAGACCAGGAAGTAGTCAGGATCAGAGATGAGGAGTTTTATTTATTTTTTTTAAAATATATTTTATTGATTTTTTACAGAGAGGAAGGGAGAAGGATAGAAAGCCAGAAACATCGATGAGAGAGAAACATCGACCAGCTGCCTCCTGCACACCCCCTATCTGGGATGTGCCCGCAACCAAGGTACATGCCCTCGACCGGAATCGAACCTGGGACCTTTCAGTCCGCAGGCCGACGCTCTATCCACTGAGCCAAACCGGTTTTGGCAGAGATGAGGAGTTTTAGATTTCTGGTTTCTGAGAGGCCTGTGATGTGGACAGACCCAGGTTGGCCCAAGGAGGAAGTTCTCTCTATGGTCTAACCTACATGTCCAAATCTCTAGGACTTCACATCCATTAGAATGACTATTACTGGGGGGAAAAACATACACACACCAAAACAACAAAACAGAAAGTGACAAGCATTGGAGAGAATGTAGAGAAATTGGATTCATTCATTCACTCAATTAATAAACATTGTTCATTGCTGGTGGGAATGCAGAATGCCGCAGCTGCTATGGAAAACAGTCTGTTGTTCTCCAAAAAATGTAAACATAGAATTATGATATGATCCAGCAATTCCACTTCTGGGTATATACAAAAGGACTGAAAACAGGGACTTAAACATATATGTATACACAAATGTTCACAGCAGCATTGTTCACAAGCAAAAGATGGAAACAACCCAAAGGTCCCTTGATGGATGAATGAATGAAATAAAACGTGATGTACACACACAATGAAATATTGTTCAGCTCTGAAAAGGAATGAAATTTTGATACATGCTACAATACAGGTGAACCTCAAGACATTGTGCTAAGTGAAATAAACCTGACATAACAGAACAAATATAAAATATCTAGAATAGTAACATTCATAGAGGCAGAAAGGAGAATGATGGCTGCCAGGGACTGGAGGCATGGGAAATGGAGAGTTAGTGTTTAATGGGTAGAGTTTCAGTTTGGGAAGATGAAAAAGTTCTGGAGATGGATGGTGGTGATGGATACACAACATTATGACTGTGTTTAATGCCACAGGAATCTATATAATAAAAGCCTAAGCAACCATTATGGCAGAACAACCAGAACGACCGGTCACTATGATGTGCACTGACCACCAGGGTGCAGACACTCAATGCAGGAGCTGCCCCCTTATGGTGTGTGCACTCCCACAGGGGGAGCGCCACTCAGCCAGAAGCCGGGCTCCTGGCTGGTGAGTGCAGCGATGGTGGTGGGAGCCTCTCCCACCTCCATGGCAGCGCTAAGGAGCAGCAAGCAGTAAGGAGCAGCGAGCAAGTGGGCAGTAAGGAGCGAGGGGCTCCAGACTGCGAGAGGGATGTCCGACTGCCGGCTTGTGCCCGCTCCCCCTGGGAAGCAGGCCTGAGCCGGCAGTCGGACATACCCCGAGGGCTCCTGGACTACAAGAGGGCACAGGCCAGGCTGAGGAACCCTCCACCTGCAGTGCACAAATTTCGTGCACTGGGCTTCTAGTATATGATAAAGATTTTTTTAAATGTTAAAATGCAGAACAAAAAAAGAGAGGAAAGAATAAACAAACAAAAAAGAAAACAAATAAACAAACAAAACACACACACACAATTTTTAAAAATGATAAATTTTATGTTATGGGTATTTTACCAGATAAAAAGAAAAATCTCCTGGGAATCTTGCTGTCTGGGGAATGGTCTCCCCAGTTTATTCCCACTGTTGGTAAGCCCATCCAGCACAGCCTCTGAGGCTGCTCAACAAATGCCTCTCCATGTGACTTGCTACAGAACCTGATCATTACCATCTTCTCTCTCTTACTCTCTTCCTTCAAATTAGAGATGGGAATATAACAAGTACCCCATCAATATTTTAGTCTGGCTCAGATTTGCTTTTCTAGAAACATTTAACACCAAGCAGTTTTGCTTCCTTTGATTAGACAAGGAAGCCGAGCCACAAAATACGTCTTTCCCTTTATGACTTGGTTGCTAGCAAGCTCAGAGCTGATTCACTCATTTCATAAATACTGAGCCTGGCCCTTTTAGGCACTGTAGAACCAAAGATGAATGAACTTTAGACCCTGTTCTTGTAATTTACACATGGTTTTGTAACATGTAGTTTATTATTGTGTGGCTGTGTTGTTGTTGTTTTTTTTTTTGGGGGGGGGGATATGTAGTTTAGATGAGGCATTATGGGAGTAAATAACTCTGCTGTAGGGAGTTGGGAAACATTATATACTGATATATCTGGGAGGGTCCTTGATCACATGTAGGGATTTGCAGGACAGTAATTTCCCTTAGCCTGGATTTTCTAAAATATTGATCCCTTATCTTTTTAACCCTGATTTAATGGCACTGGGGAGTCTATAACTGGTGATGTGGGAGAAGAACTAGGTATCTGGATACCTGTATTCTAGTCCTAGTTCTGGCTCTAATAGACAATGTGCTTCGGGCAAATCAATACCATTTCCCTAAACAAAACTACCATCATCTCTCACCCAGATACTTTCAAGACCCCTATCCTGGCCACCTCCATTCCTTTCTACTTACTGCAGCCAGTGAGAACTTAAAAACCCACAAATCTGGAGAAACTTGGCAAACATCACTTTAATCAAATGATCAAAGTTAATATCACCAATAATGGGATGTACTGACATCATGTGCTTCTTGATACTACACACTAAGGATACAGAATCAGTTTTGAAGTATTCCTGCCCAAAATGCATAACCTAAAAATAATCATGAGGAAACATCAGACAAGCCCAAGTTGAAGGACATGACAATTAAGCGCAATGTGTGATCCTGGACTGGATCCTGGATCAAGAGGAAAAATTGGAAATTGGATAATGTGGATAACTGGTGAAATTTAAATGTTGGCTGTATATTATTTAATAGTATTGTGTCAATGTTAAAAGATATGTCAGTGTTAAATAAATTCCCTGAATCTATGTAATCTATAGTTATATAAGATAATGTTCTTATTCTTAGGAAATATATACTGAAGAATTTAGGGATAAAGGAGCATGATGTCTGGAACATCTCAAAAGGTTTCCCCTAAAAACAGAGAAAGAAAGGGAGGGAGGGATTGTTAGCCATGGTGACTGGGGATGAGGATACAGGAGTTCTTTAACTATTCCTACATCTCTTCAACCTACTCTGCTGTCCCCACTCAGCACTCCTTCTCCAAGAACTCTCCAGAACCCAAGTCTCTCTCCCCACAGCCTTCTGCTGGGCTGTCAGCTGAGTTGGCCTTGAACCCATTGTTTGAAGATAAGCCTATAAGACCCTGAGGGACAGGGACCATGTCTAATTCCTTTCTGCCTCAGTGTCTGAAACAGGTTTGGGTACAGTAAGTGCATTCTGTGTGACCTCAGGGTAGAACAAGGATCACTGGGTGGAAATCAGAAGGACTTGGGCTCTAGACTGATCAGAGTGGAGGTGGCAGTGTCTGGATGGGTGTGTGTGTGAAATCCCCTCTCCAAAATGTACAAACTGAAATTGTAATAGTCCCTCACAGCCCAGAGAGGCAAGGCAAATGGTTAAAACCTTTGCCTTGCCGAAACCGGTTTGGTTCAGTGGATAGAGAGTCAGCCTGTGGACTGAAAGGTCCCAGGTTTGATTCTGGTCAAGGGCAGGTACCTTGGTTGCGGGCACATACCCAGTAGGGGGTGTGCAAGAGGCAGCTGATCAATGTTTCTCTCTCATTGATGTTTCTAACTATCCCTCTCCCTTCCTCTCTGTAAAATATCAATAAAATATATTAAAAAATAAAATATTTACACCCCCCCCCCAAAAAAAACCCTTTGCCTTGGCTTGAACAATGTGGGGGTGGGAATAGATTTATCCATTCACTCAATTAACAAATCTTAACTAAGGTCCTACTGTGTGTCAGACACTGTTTTAAATTCTATGGACACAGTGATAAAATTTCCTACCTCAGGAGTTTGCATTCTAGTGATTTATTATTGATGGCTTACATTGTTCTAAGTGTTTAAATATATTAAACCAATTAATTATCATAACCCTACTTTTAGATATTATTATTGTTGTTGTTATTACTATACTGAGGTACAGAGAGGCTAAATAAGTTGGTCAAAGCCACACATTTATTTGTACCCAACCTGCCTGATCCATATTGTTGTTGTTATTACTATACTGAGGTACAGAGAGGCTAAATAAGTTGGTCAAAGCCACACATTTATTTGTACCCAACCTGCCTGATCCATACTCTTATCCACCACCGCATCCCGTCTATTACTTGGGAGAAAGGGGGCAAAGTGGCTAGCTGCCAGCTCCATAGACAAGCCTCTGCCTGAGGTGGGTCTGCAGAGGGAGCCTGACTCAGGCTCAGACCTTGGATGGGGAGAAGGGTGAATGTATGAACACTGTTTCAACCACATTGAACTCTGGGGTACCTGGGGCTTATAAGAATAAGGGGTTACTGATGACAGTCTGGATCACTATCTCTTCCACCTCTGAGGCTTTAGGATTTGCCACTAATCGTTAAATTCATCCAACAAATTTTTACTGAGCACTTACTATGTGCCCAGTGCTGTGCTAAATGCTGGAGAAACAGCATGGAATGGGCCAGAAACAGGCTCCAGCCCGAGAGGATTGCATCACAAATGAGCCTTATTTAACACTCACAATTGCCCTGTAAATATTATATCTCACTTTACAGATGAGGAGTCTGAAGCCGAGAGCTGAGGTGACTTGTCCAGAGACACCTAGCTGGAAAGAGATAGAGCTGGATTTGTACTGTGGTCCGCCAGACTCCAGAGCCCATGTACTTTGCTCTGTGCCACACATCTCGAATGGGAGTGGGATGGAGGGAAGGGGAGCAAAAACTGAGGTAAGGAAAATGCCTAGCCTCAGTTTCCCCTCCCCTCTAGGCCCTGAACCCTCCTGAAGTCAAATTCAGCCCATTTCATCTAGGCTCTATCTTCCCCTCAATGCCCCCACCTCCAAAATCCTAACAACACTTGGTCATTTGGTTTTGTGAGGGGAGAGCCCCGGCTTCTACTGAGGTCTAGCCCAAGACTCTAGGCTGTTTCCTCATCTTTTTATTATTTTTTATTGATTGATTTTAGAGAGAGGAAGGGGTAGAGTGGAAAATCGATTTGAGAAATATCGATTTGAGAAATATCTATGTTGTTGCACTTAACTTGTGCATTTATTGGTTGACCGGGATGGAACCCAGCAACCTTGGCATATCCGGAGGACACTCGAACCAACCGAGCTACCCTGGCCAGCAGTTTCCTCATCTTTAACGGGCGAGATGAGTATCTTCAAGCACCAGGTGAGGTTTAAATGAGATACTGCGTGCAGGGGCTTTAGCAGCTGGGAGGGACTGGGTCACTGGGAGCCCCAGGGCACTGCAGAGATTTCCTCAGGGCCAGAGGCTCCCAGACCCACCCTCCCCAGACTTATTGATGCGCTTCCCCACCTCCGTAGTCCCTGGGAACAAACACACTCCGGGGTCTGATTCCCTCCCTCCTCCCTCCTCCCCAGGTCCCAGGACAGGCCCGGCTGCACCGGCCTCTGCCCCCACCCATGCGCAGCTAAGTCTTGCACACCGGGCCGGGAGGGACACCCAATCCTACTCAGGAAACAGCCGTCGGTTCTCGCGCCCGGCGTCCCTGCACCTTCGGTCTCCCGCTCCAAAGGCTCAGCCTGCGACTCCCGCATCCGCGGGCACCTGGTCCCGGGCGAGAGAGAACCAGACCCCGAGGCTGCCCCTCGAACTATCGCAGCCCCTACATCAGCAGCGCCCTGGGGGCGAGCACCACCCGCTCCAGCTGCAGAGGCCTCCGCCCCGGTGAACCCAGCCTCCCTCCGCCCTGACACTTCCTCAGGGTGTGCACGCCCCCGCCCCAAGCCAGCGCAGCCCTAAGGGCGAGTACGGCCCCCCGGACCCCACTCAGCCGTCCCGGCCCAGGGTTCTGCTCAGGCCGCTCCCCGGCCCGGCCCGCGCACCCCGGAAGTGGGAGGGTGGTCCCCGAGAACCCGGCCCGGGACCCTCCCCCGCCCGCGCGCAGCCTCCGATGTCCCTACACAGTGGTGCCTCCCCGGTTCGCGCCCCCTCGGGCCCGCGCGGGGCTTACCTGTCCCGCCAGGTGAGCGCCTCCGGCTCGGCCCCTTCCCCCGCCCCCTTCCACCCCCCCCACCCGCCGCTCACCTGGGGTGCAGGTAAGCGTCTCGCGGGAGCGCTGCACGGGCCGCCGCTGGGGACACACTTCCTGCCTCCGCGAAGCGCCGCCGCCGCCGCCGCCGCTCACCTGGGCCAAGGCCCCGCCCTGGGCGCTAGGCTGGCACCAAGGCCCGGCTTGGGCGCTGAGCCTGCGGACTCTGAGAGCTGTGCTCCGCCTAGTCCGGTAAGTGAGGCCTAGGGGCAGAGTGGACAGACGCTGGGGCCCGTTCTTCCCTGCTGTGGGAGGCGGTCCTAGCATCTCTGAGCCCCAGCAGCGCTTGCCGGGCCTTACAAGCTCAGCCCAGCCCCGCGTGGCTCAGTGGTTGAGGGTGGACCTATGAGCCAGGAGATCAGGGTTGATTCCTGGTCAGGGCACATTCCTGAGTTGCAGGCTTGACCCCCAGTGGGGGACGTGCAGGAGACAGCCAGTCAATGATTCTCTCTCACTGATGTTTCTCTCTCTACCTCTCTGAAATCAATAAAAAATATATATTTTTAAAAAAAGATTTAAAAATGAAAAACAGCAATATGGCTGGCTGGATCATGGTGATATAATATTGAGTGAAAAAATGCAAATCCCAAAAGAGTGCATACAGAATGGTATCCTTTTTATAAAGTTCAAATACAACTAGAACTGTTATGTTTGGATATAATTGTGGGTTGAATCGTATGAAATTACTGTTTTTGACATGTTTTGACCTAAAAAAATGGCAAATTCATAAGGTTAAGCATAACTTATGTGTGAAAAAATAACTATTAAAGAAAAACAAGAGAGCCCTGGCCACCAGTGTGGCTCAGTTGGTTGAGTGTTGTCTCATGCACCGAAAGGTTGCCAGTTTGATTCCCAGTCAGGGCACATGCCCAGGTTTTGGGTTTGATCCCTGGTCAGGCTGTGTATGGGAGGCAGCCAATTGATGTTTCTCTCACATTGATGTTTCTCTCTCTCTCTCTCTCTCTCTGCAGCCAATTGATGTTTCTCTCACATCAATGTTTCTCTCTCTCCCTCTCCCTCTTCCTCTTCCTCTCCCTCCCTGCCTCCCTCCCTTCTGCTCTCTATAAAAAAATCAATTTTTTTAAAAAGAAAACAAAAAAGAACAAAATAAAAATTTCAAAATCAATAAAAACTTTTTTTTTTTTTTTTTTTTTTTTTTAAGCAAGAGAATGAGCCTTGCTGGCGTGGCTCAGTGGTTGAACATCAACCTATGAACCAAGAGGTCCCAGGTTCGATACCCAGTCAGGGCACATGCCTGGTTGCAGCCTTGATCCCCAGTATGGGGTCTGCAAGAGGCAGCCCATCAATGATTCACTCTCATGATTGATATTTCTATCTCTCTCTCCTTCTCCCCTTCTCTCTGAAATAAAAAAATACATATATTTTTTTAAAAGCAAGAGAACAAGGAATACAAAATTCAGAGTAGTGATTACCTGGGGTCAGTTGGGGGAGGGGTCAGAGATGGCAAAGAGCCCATTAGCAGATTTAATTTTTAGTGATGTTCTGGTTCTTGGGTTGGATGGTAGATTCAAGGACTTCTTTTGTTTTGTTAATCCTCAATGGAGGATATTTTTCCCATTGATTTTTAAGAGAGAATGGAAAAGAGGGAGGTGACGGGGGGGGGGGGGGGGGGGGGGAGAGAAAGAGAGAGAGACAAAGAAGTATTGATGTCAGAGAGAAACATCCATCAGTTGCCTTCTTTGCCTTCCATATGCGCCCCCACCAGGGGTCGAACCTGCAACCTAAGTACGTGCCATGAATGGGAATCTAAGCCACAACATTTTGATGTATGGAATGACACTCCAGTCAACTGAGCCACAGGGCCAGAGCAAAGCAGACAGTTTTTAATTTGATCTTTTCAGTAGCCCTAGATTGGCATTGTCATATTCATTTTACAGATGTGGAAACGGAGGCTCATCAAGTCCGAAGGCCCTATTATGACTGAGTAGTGGAGCTGGGTGGGAACCCAGCCCTTCTGGCTCCCAGCACAGTACCCTCCTCCCAGCCATAAAGCTGCATTTGGGCTTCTTTCTAAGCAGAAAGACCTGCCTTTCTAACTGGAGCCACCCAAGCTCAGTTTTGCCTCGTGCCATGATTGGGGGACATTGTCTTGATCCTCTGCTTCCACCACTGTTACACTGCTGTGTTCACTGTTTACTTTTCTGGTCTTCTTCCTTGGCTACCATGCAGACTCCTGAGCTGGTGACAGACGATGGTGGGGAGATGGAGGTGTCAAGGATGGCTAGGGTTCTGGCTTGTGCTACTGGAAGAATGGAAATGACTGAGGAGGCCTGGCTGGCATGGCTCAGTGGTTGAGTGTCAACCTATGAACCAGGAGTCACAGTTCAATTCCCTGTCAAGGCATATGCCAGGGTTGCAGGCTCGATCCCCAGTGTGGGGAGTGCAGGAGGCAGCCTATTGATGATTCTCTCTTATCATTGATCTTTCTCTCTCTCTCTCCCTCTCCCTTCCTTTCTGAAATCAATAAAAATATATTTTTAAAAAGATACAGCCCTAGCCAGTTTGACTCAGTGGATAGAGCATCGGCCTGCAGACTGAAGGGTCCCAGGTTCAATTCCAGTCAAGGGCACATGCCCAGGTTGCTAGATCCTCAGTAGGAGGCATGCAGGAAACAGCCTATCAGTGATTCTTTCTCATCATTGATGTTTCTATTTCTCTCTCCCTCTCTCTGAAATCAAATTAAAAAGAAAAGATACAGAGCTATTTCATAAGCCCAAAGAAAATCTAAAAATAAATAAAGAAGAAATGACTGAGGAGGGCAAATTTGAGGTGAAAAAGTACGAAGATGGTGTTAGATCTGATGAATTGCAGGATTTGTAAGATAGCCAAGAAATAGCATGACTGTATATATGGAGACATTTAGAATGACATTTAGTATCTGTGAGACCTACAGCTTTGGGCTCCCAGATACCAGGAGCCGTGGGTATCTGCTGCTTGCCTTTGGTGCGCTTCTCCCATAGGGGACACTAGAGGGCAGCACCCAGCAGCATAAATGCCAGAACTTCAGGGTCACAAGATCAGAGTTGAAGTCCTAGATACACCCCTCCCTGTTCAGCGGCAGTGTGAGCTTAACCTCTCTGAACCTCAGCATTTCTCATCATACCCCTTAATGTGAAGTAGGATGTACAGTAGTTCAGAGTGTGAACTCTGCAGTCAGAAAGACTAAATATGTGCCCCAAACTTGCCACTTACTAGCTGGGTGACTTTGGCCAAGTTACAGAACTTGTATGTACCTGGTCTATAAAGTGAATGTAGTAAGTTTCATGTGGTGATTACAACAGGGGCCGGCTCATGGTAAGTGCTAATTAGATGGCTATTTTATTTTGACCTCTTCTTCCTGCCCCATCCCAGCTTCCCCAGCCATTCGGGGTAGGACTCTCTGAGGCAAGACCACTGCCTCTGAGAATCAGCAGGAGAATAAATTACTCCTGGCCTGGCACTGTCCTATGTCTGCTGGATTACTGCAGTAATCTCCTAACTGGTCTCCATTATTCCCTTTAAGTTCATTATCAACACAGCAAACAGCACAGTGTTGCGTGTGTTTTTTCAACAGCACAATCTTTTAAAAAATCAGATCATGTTGAACCCCACTTAAACCTTTCAAAGGCTTCCCCTGCTCTTATAGTAAAATCCAAAACCTTCACCCTGGCCTCCACCCTGCTCCTCTGACCTCAGCTCTTGCCATTTTCCTGTTAGCTTACCAGACACTGAACACACCAATCTCTCGGTCTGAGGACCTTTGCACATACTGTTTTTTTCTGCTGGGAAAGCTCTTTCCCCTATTCCAAATAACTGTCTCCTACTCATCTTTCAGGTCTCAGCTTAATATCACCATGTAACTGCACTTTCCATTGTGTCACCAGTGTATTCCTACGGAAGCCCTATGGCTATGTGGTTGAAACAGGCTCTGGAGACAGACTGCCTGCATGTTGAATCCTATGGGGCTTGGCCACTCCTTGACCATGTGACTTTGGCCACATTTACCTGGTCACTCTGTCCTTCAGTTTCCTAATATATAAAGTGGAGTATGTTAATAATAGCACCTTATAGGATCAGAACCTGGCACTAAGTAAATATTAGCAGGCATTTTATTATTCCTTCATGGCACATGCCTTGGGATTTAATTATTTTGATTTTTGAAATGTAAGCTTTGAGGGAACAAGGACTCTGTTTTTTAAAATATATTTTTATTAATTTCAGAGAGGAAGGGAGAGAAGAGAGAGATAGAAACATCAATGATAAGAGAAAACTACTGATTGGCTGCCTCCTGCACGCCCCCTACTGGGGATCAAGCCCAAAACCTAGGCATGTGCCCTTGACCAGAATTGAACCCGGGATCATTCAGGCCAGCACTCTATCCACTGAGCCTAACTTGTTAGAGCGGGACTATGCTTCGTTTATTTTCTGTGCCCCTAGCACCTTCCATAGTGGCTGGTTCAGAGTAAGTGCTAATTATCTTGTTGAATGAATTAATGAAAACAGAAGTGATCTCATCCCTTTTGGAGCTCACAATCTAAAGATGGCGGAGTCCTACTTACCTTGTTCTGCTTACTGTTCAACACTTGGCCACTTTAGAGATGGGAAAGCTGAGACCTGTAAAGGTGGGGTGATTTGAGCAAAGACCCATCAAGGGGGAAGGCATATTGCTCTTCCCAACTTCCCAGAGGGAAATAAGATTTCCCTCCTGTTGTCAGAAACATGATGAAGCACCAAAACCACATGAGACCTGCTACATCCATTGTGAACACAAGTCACGTACAGCCTTTTATTTTTGGAATAATAACCAGGGCAAAATTTCCATCACAAGAGAAGTTAAAAACAAAGAGAACCTGTGAGCTCTCTGGATGGAGCAGCAGATGAATTGTAGTGCTGCAGGCTGAGATGGCACTGACGTTGCAGCTGTGTCTTCATGGGAACGACATCTAGTCCCCTGTCCAGGTCATTGTCACGGCCCAAACATTTTGTTCCTGCTACACTTGGGAATCCAGAGGCCTCATTTTACAAATGTGGGAACAGAGACTCAGAGAGAAGGGACATACCTGCTCAGTGCACATAATGAATTAAATCTAAGCTTCTGACTTCCAGCACAAGATTCTTTTAAGCTCTAATTAAAATAAAAGCTCTTAATATGAAAACTGAGAGAAAGGAGAGGCGAGGAGGAGGTTGGAGAAGGAGAAGGCAAAGGAGGAGGTGTCAAGTCGGGTGCCCGTTAGTGGGCAGGGGCACTGACAGGTATGGGGGCAACCAGAAACCTTGGGGGGAGGGCAGGGAGTCTGCTGGGGAAAGAGGAGATGCGGCTGAGCCCAGCTGGTTTATTTTCAGAGTTGCTATCTTTATCTGCATCTGCTAAATTATTAAACTGATATCACATCCTGGAGGGTGCCAGGTCAGGTTGCAGGGAAGAGACTGAAAGGGAGAGGTTGGATCTCTTAGCAGAGGCCTTGAATCTTCTGGGCTGGGATGGAAGTAGACTTCTTAGGCCTTGACCTCCTGCCCCACCCCACTCTCAGCTGATGGAGGGGCCCTGATTTGGGCTACAGCCACACTCTCCCACCATAAGGCTCTGTCTCTGCTGGCTGCTGCCCTGGGAGAGGTGTGGCTATAATGGACAGGACTCTGGATTCAAGTCCTCCTCAGCTGCCCCTTCTCTCTTTCTCTCTCTCTCTCTCTCTCTCTCTCTCTCTCTCTCTCTCTCTCTCTTTAAACACTTAATCACATTTATTTATTTATGTATTTATTTATTTATTTATTTTGTTTTTGTTAATTCTCACCCGAGGATATTTTTCCATTGACTTTTAGAGAGAATGGAAGAGAGAGGGAGAGACAGAGAGAAACATCCATATGAGAGAAACACATCGATTGGTTGCCTCTTGCAGAAGCCCTGATCAGGATCTGGGCCAGGGAGGAGCCTGCAACCAAGGTACATGCCCTTGACTGGAATCGAACCCGGGACCCTTTGGTCCGCAGGCTGATGCTCTATCTACTGAGCCAAACTGGCTAGTGCTGCCCCTTCTCTTTCATGGTCTCTTGCTCAGACCAAGGACAGATATGTCTAGCTTCTGACATTTTGGACAAATTCTTGCATCTATCAATGCTTTTGTCTAGACCATATGTGTTAGCAGTTCCATTCCTCAGACCCTGAAGATTACAGAGAAAACATGCCTTTCTCAGGATTGCACAGCTAGGACTGAACTTCAGGTCAAACTTAAGTCTCTCTAATTCCAGATTCCTTTCTTTATTTTTAAATTTTTAATATTTTTCTATTTCCCATCTTTTCTACAAGAGGACTATGTAACTTATAAAGATAAAACAAAATGAAAACAGCCCTGACCAGTCTGCCTCAGTTGGTTGAGCATCATCCCATGCACCAAAGGGTCACTAGTTGGATTCTCAGTCAGGGCACATGCCTGGATTTTGGGCTTGATCCTCAATGTGGTCGGGGGGGGGGGGGACAGGGGACAGGGGGGGGGGGGAGAGATACTGAAGGCAGCCAATCAATGTTACTCTCTCACATCGATGTTTTTCTCTCTCTCCATTTCCCTTTCCCTCTCTCTAAAAGCAATGAAAACATTTTTAAAAGGATCAGAATAAAACAATGATTAGTACGGTCTAAAAATGTACTTCCTAATTCCCAGTGTTGTGTTTGCCAGGCTGGCTGTGCACTAAGAGGTGGTTGGCTGTGGCCCCTGTCCACTTCTGAGAGTGCAGAGCCCAGGGCAATTAAGGAAGCCAGGAACAAAGCGAGCAAATGCCAAAGCTCTCATCTCTTGTCCTGTGCAAGCATTATTCTCCTCGTGAATCCGTCTCCTTTTCCACCACCCCCCTCCACTCCCAACTATCTTTGCATCACTGGCTTTGATTCATCCTTCAGGTCTGAGTTTAAATGTCACCTGCAGAGAACTCTCCCTGATTCCCTCCCCACCCCACTGGACCTAATGTCTGCTCTGTGTTCCCAGAACCTCTGTGTTTTCCCATCCTAGTAGATACCTCACTGAACTGCCATCACATGCCTGTATGCCCCCTAGACTGTTTGCTCCCTGAGGGCAGGGCCCCATCTGATCATTGCTGTAAACTCCAGCAGCCAGTCAAACAGAGAAGGTAATGATCAAATTTGTCAAATGAATGAATAAAAGAATGCATGACGAAGGGGACTTTTCTATTCTCAACACACTTTAACTACCCTTGTATTGTTTTTCAATTCAAACAAATGTTTATTGGATGCTTTCTGGGGCCAACCATCCTACTTAACTTCAGCAGAGTCTAATGATAAGCAAATAGGTGAGAGACTATTAAATAAGTAAATAATAAACAAATACATATATAACTTGTGGGAAGTGCCATAGAGGATAGGAAGAGAGGACATATCAGAGAATAGCAGGGAGATGAGCTGTGACTTCGGGTTGGATCAGATCTGTGTTTGAATTCTTGCTTGACCACTTACCTGCTGTGTGACCCTGAGCAAGTCTCTTTACTTCACTGGGCTTTGGCTTCTCATCAGAAAGAAAAGGTTGCTCATGCTCCTTTCTTTCTTTTTTAAAAAATATATTTATATTGATTTGAGAGAGAAAGGAAGAGGGAGATACAGAAACATCAATGATGAGAGAGAATCATTGATCAGCTGCCTCCTGAAGGCGCAAACTGGGGATTGAGCCTGCAACCTGGGCATGTGCCCTGACCGGAATCAAACTGTGACCTCTTGATTCACAGGTCAACACTCAACCACTGAGCCATGCCAGCCAGTCTATGCTCCTTTCTTATGTATGCTATGGGGAGATAGAGAACATTCATCCATTAAATAAAAATAGGTTGAGTATTTCTTCCTACTTAGGGAAAGGACTTTCCCAAGGTCACCAGATGGGCCCTGTGTGGGATTTTAACTGGCTGGTTCTCTGGATCTGGCTGCTGGTGGTGGTATATCGTAAATCATCGAGCGAGACAAGACGCCTTAACAAGCCAATTAATTAGGAGTCGTTTATTGCGTGCGGGTTCAGAGCAGAATACCTCTGTCAAATTCTGAACTAACACATAGAGGAAGTTCTCTGTTTATACCTTTTTGAGCCCTTTGTCTGCAGATTTTACAAAGGCTCTATGTAAGTTATATAGACAGTTTGTAACCTTGGATACATAATGAACAAACACTTGGCATGAGTATATGGGAATTATTATCAGTATTTGCCTATTATGTTAGACGGCTAGCTTGCAAGGTCAGATAGTTTTTATCTTTTTCTATTATTCAAACTAAAACATTTTTTTTACAGAATAAGGGACTATCTGAAAATAACAGAGTGGACCTACAGAATAAAAGACTGTCTAAGAATAACAGAGTAGTTCAAACAGCAGTTTCAAACAGCAGTTTTCTAAAGGAGGAATTACTGTGCTTCAGTGGGGGTACTTCCTAGTCTTGTTCCCCTTATTCATCTCGCAGAAGTTGGGAGCAGTGATCTGCCTGCTTCAGACAAAACACCTGTCAATCTCCCCAGAGTGATGATGATGATGATGATGATGATGAGTGTGTGCTGCACAGAGAAAGACACAAGGTTTGATGACACAAAGGAGACCATTCACAGGGATGACACATTAAACAGGACATTCCTTCTTACTGGGGGCAACCTGGTAACTCCTGAGCCTCCATTATCCCCATTGAACCCCTGAGGCCCTATCTCCTTCCCCCTCTGTGAGCCTCCTCTAGAACCAATGCACCCACTAAACTCCTCCCCCTCCCCGAGCCATCAGTCATTGAACCCCTCTTCTTGCCCTCACTGATTCCCTCTACTTGCCCTCCACTGAGTCTCCCTCACTCCTCCTCCTAAGTCTTTCTTCCTTCACAGAGCCTGGTCCCCTCATGGATCTCTCTCTCCTCTCTGAGCTGCCTCCTCAGGAGCCCAGCTGTCACGCCCACTAGTCCCAATCACTCAATTTAAGGCGCCTGAAAGCATGGAGGGGGAGGCTCCCTGTTCTCCTCCACATCAAGCCGGTCCGGCTCCCCCATCTCCTCCTCTTCAGCCTGGGCAGTAGTCACACTGGCCACACTTTTGGCGGGTCCCCCGGAGCCCAGGGTTAGCTGCAGTTCCCAATCCGTAGGAACTACTTTCTAGCCCTCCAGCCTCCGCCCCACCCATTACAGGGACCTCCCATCTCTGATGGCACCTTTAAAGAGATGGAAACGGAGGCAGGGCCCTGGCGTCTGGGCCAGTGGTTAGAGCGGGTATGGCAGGGTCATTTCTGTTGTGGGGAAAATGGGCAGGGCTCCGTTTTCTATTTTGCCAGGATGACAAGGTTCCTCCCCTATGGCAGGAGGAACCCAGGTATCTGAGCCCCCAGAGGGCATAAATGGCTGAGCTGCTCCCATCCAGTGGTCCAGATTCAGCGACAGACCTGCAGTGCACTTTCTAGGTCTGTTTCCCCTCAGTGTAAAGGCGTGAGACATCTACTGGGAGGAGCAAACAGGAGCAGGGGCATGGGGAGAATTTTGCACACTGTGGGGTCCGGGGCTCCTCTGGGGGGTCCATCAAGGTTTACAAAGCCGAGGCGGACGCAGCGTTGTTTTGCTGGCGCGAAGGGCCTGCCTGGTGGGGAACAAACCCCATCGGACCCCTCCCAGGACTCCAGTCCCCCCTCTGTGCTAACCTCTCCACTGCCCCAGGGAGATCAAAGAAGGGGGTCCTGGTGGGCCTTGTGGCGCAGAAGACCAGGCAGAACCGATTGGACCAAGGGGTGCGGTTTGGGAAGGAGCTCTGTGCAGATAAGCCTTCTGAGTTCGCACTGTCACAGGCAAAACCCTCCTCCCGGTGGAGACTGGAGTCCATGATTCCTAAGCACTAGCTACCAGAGCATATGACTCGGGGCCAAAACAGAAGATGGGAGAAAATTTGGGAGAGGTGGATGGAGAGCGGATGCCCTAGCAAAGCCGTGAGGGACAGAGGGTGTGGGCAATGTCGTGGATGGGCGGGGCAGAGACGGGGTCAGAGCATGCCAGCCCCGGATTGGCTGTGCTGCCTATCGCTCCGCCCGAATTCTATAAGAGGCGCTGGCGGCTGGCGAGGTGCTGGCGCGGGGGCTGCGGCCACATCGCTTGCGTTCTTGACGTCCATCCTCCCTCGCGCGGGGGCAGCCGGCCAAACCCGAGGACCGACTGCTGCAGACCGCCGGGGGGCGGGGGATGCCGGGCTGCCGCATTAGCGCCTGCGGCCCGGGGGCCCAGGAAGGGGCAGCGGAACCGGGGTCGCCGCCGCCGCCGCCCCGGGAGCCCCTGCCATCCCCTCAGCCCCCGCCCCCAACTCCGACCTTGACCTCGACACCGACTCAGGCCTCGTCGCAGCCAGAGGCGACCCCGGCGTCGGTGGGCTCGGCCGAGGGGCAGGAGCTGCAGCGCTGGCGTCAGGGCGCTAACGGGGGTGCGGGGGCCACCGGGCCGGCAGGGGGCGCGGGCGGCGGCCCGGGGGCGGCGGGGTCCGGGGGGCGCGCCCTGGAGCTGGCCGAAGCGCGGCGGCGACTGCTGGAGGTGGAGGGCCGCCGGCGCCTGGTGTCGGAGCTGGAGAGCCGCGTGCTTCAGCTGCACCGCGTCTTCCTGGCGGCCGAGCTGCGCCTGGCGCACCGGGCCGAGAGCCTGAGCCGCCTGGGCGGTGGCGTGGCGCAGTCCGAGCTCTACCTGGCGGCGCACGGGTCGCGTCTCAAGAAGGGCCCGCGCCGCGGCCGCCGGGGCCGCCCGCCCGCGCTGCTCGCCTCGGCGCTGGGTCTGGGCAGCTGCGTGCCCTGGGGCACCGGGCGCCTGCGGCGGGGCCGCGGCCCGGAGCCGGACTCGCCCTTCCGCCGAAGCCCGCCCCGCGGCCCCGCCTCCCCCCAGCGCTGACCTCGGCGCCGCGACCCCCGGCCACCCGACAGGCCGTTGCCGAGGCGCGGATGGAGGACTGCGGACGCGTCTCTGACGCGGATGGATGGACTGGTCGGTCACAGGAAGAGAGAGTCGGGCGGCCGGGGGACCAGTAAGAGAGGCTGAGGTGCGGTCCTAGCGGCCGGTGCTTCCAGGGGGCGGGGATGGGTGGTGCAGGGAACCGGGTCGCCCTTCCTTGGGGCTTCTGGAGCCCTCTGGGTCCCTAATAAAGTTGTCCCCTTTCGGTTGCGGCCTCTCCCAGACCTGGGAAGTGAGGCGGTAGCACCAAGTCCCCATTATAGAGATGGACAAACGGAGGGTGCTCAGACCCCTGGAAGGTGTGCCCGCAAACTTACCAATGGGAGCCTGCTGCGCTGCCGCAGCACTCCCTCCCCCTCCCCTGCACCTGCGTTGACTTTCCTGCGTCCCTTGGGGCTGTAAGAAGAGTCTTGCCCTTGAGGCTGCTGTGTTCTGACACCTCCTAGCTCCATACCTCTGGGCGGACAGAATAATGAAGTCCCAAGATGGGGTGGGGGCTGGTACAGCAGTGTTCCACTGAGTTCTCTCCTAGGCCCCTGTTTTCCATTTGTGAGATGGAATCCCAGAGAGACTGGGGGGTTTTGTCCCATAATGCTTCAGCCCTTCCCCTTCTAGGAGAGGTTTTTTTCTCACGCCCTCATGCAACTTAGCTCAGAGTACAGCCTTAGATAACCAGTGTTTGGAAACTGTCTAAAGCTTCACCTGTTCTCCGAGACCCCTCCCCGCAACCTGGCTCTAAAATGGCTCTGCCAGGGATGGAGTCAGGTAACATTTTTTTTTTTTTTTTTTTTACAGAGAGGAAGGGAGAGGGATAGAGAGCTAGAAATATGAGAGAGAAACATCAATCAGCTGCCTCCTGCACACCCCCTACTGGGGATGTGCCGGCAACCAAGGTACATGCCCTTCACCAGCATCGAACCTGGGACCCTTGAGTCTGCAGGCGGATGCTCTATCCACTGAGCCAAACCGGTTAGGGCTCAGGTAACATCTTAGGGCTCAGGTAACATCTTTTAACAGGCCCAAGGGGGCAGGTATGTCATTGACTTCTAGAAAGGGGGTCCTTAAAGGGCCAGACCTGAAATGAGCTCTGCTTCTCTTCCTGTCCACACGCCCTTCAGGCTCCCCTTGCCCAGCCCCCACTCAGCTGTGAATGGCCTCACTGCTGCTCTGCTGCTCACCAGCTGAGTTGACTGCAGCCTTCAGCTCCAGGAAGGGCTGTAGTGAGGTTCACACAGGGCCGAGGTCTGGCTTCTCCCCCGTAAGTCATGGAAGAATGGTTTGTTCTCTTCAGTCACACCTGGAAACCGGCAGGGCTTTTGCTGGTGGAGTCAGGAGCTAATTTAAAGTCCTCATTTTGCAGAGTGGCAAGGTCACATGCCCGCAAAGGGACAGAACTGGATCCCAGGCTTTCTCTTAGTGTCGCTCCCTGCCCCGGGGTGGGGGCTAGAGAGAACTGATGTCCAGCTTGTCTGCTGTGTGACCTGGGACAACTCTGCCCCCTCTTTGGGCTGGTTTCCTCAGTCTCTCTCTGGATGCAGCTGTCCCACTTCATGTCAGGACTTGGGAATGGGTGGATGGGGGTAGGATGAGAATGTCCGAGTCAAGGGAATCTGGTTGAATCCTAGAGTCCTGAGGGTCCAGTGTATTGCTCTGACAGGCAGAGCCCCAGGGGCTCTCACCTGACCCCCGACCCCCATCAGCCTTTTCTTTCCCCAGGTGCCAAACTTTTGGGCTGGTTTCTTAGCTAATAGCCAGGCCTTCCTGAACCCATTTTTAGCTGGGGAAGGAAAGTCCAGGAGGAGGTCCCAGAGACTGAGGAGAGCTTGGGGACCAGGAGGACGGTACGTGGCCCTGACACCCTCTGGCCTCCCCAGAGAGGAGAAGCTTCTGAAGCTACTCTGGTGTTTGGGGTCTGGAGGTGAAGAAAGGACAAGGACTTTCTGGGTGAGGCACAGTGAGGAGCTTTGGCCACAGCACCGGGTGTGTGTGTGTGGCCAGAACTGTTTGTTTTCTGGGTTGCGCAGAAGAGCGCTTGGTCCAGAGAAGCTTTTAGCTAATGGTGTAAAGTGCTCTCTGCCATCCCAATTTTGCCTTTCCCTGGGATTTATTAGTAATCAGCTTTGTCCTGATTTGGAGGTGGAGGTGGGGGAGGGAATTAGAGATGGTAGGAAAGAGAGATGGTGCTGGAGTCACAGGCAGCTCTGTCTCCTCCCTCCACTTCCAGATGTCCCACTGCCAACCACCAAGGACCTGGGCTGCGTCACATGGTGCTCCGTGGCTTGAACCCCAGCTCTTGGTTTAGTGCTCTGCCCACCACCCCTCAGCCCAGGGCCTCTAGGAAGCTCCATTTTTTTTTCTCAACCAACAAACATTGACATCTACTCAGTCCAGGGGCTCAAGAAGCAGCACTTAATCCGAGGGTCTCCACTTTTAAGATTCTGTGTCTCCCAGTCCTCCTCTAGGCAGCCTTTGCTGACAGTCACCATCCCAGGGGACCCTCTGGGGGCTGGGCAATTTGTGTTGTTTGGAGGGCTACTTTTGGGCCTTCATAAATAACTATAGCCCCTGGTCAGGAAATTGACCCCCTTCCCTGCCCCCACCCCCATGACTTCCTGAACACTTTCTTGATGGCCTCCAGCCCTGGGGACTGGACCTGTGCACTGAGGACATGATGGCTACTAGTGAATCTGCGATCTCAACAAAGGGAAATGAGGGAACCGGAGCCTTTCTCCAGGTTAATGCCTGGGGCTGGGGAACCAGTTCAGAGTTCTAGTCTGGGACCTGTCCCTCCCCTGGATAAGCCCCTTCCCTCTCTTGGCTGGCCCTAGTCAAGTGAAGCCCTCTCTCAGGTCTCTGGGTGGTGCCACCAGAGGGCAGTGTGGGGCTGCTTCCCTGGGCACCTGGGCGTAGCCTGGAGCAGTGTCCCCGCCCCTAGCCAGCCTCCTGGTTGGCAGAAGAGGGGTTAGGGGAGGTCACTTAGAGAATAGGCTCAAAGGAAGCCTTCTGGTTGGGCCAGTCCCATCAGGAAAGACTTTCCTGGAAAGAGGCTGCCCTCGGTGATGATCACAGATTCCTTACACTGATAATGCAGCAAACATTGATGAACACCCTCTCCCACTGCCACCTGGGACCAAGGTGGTTTCCTAAAGATGAGGCTAAAGCAACAGGTCTTGGCTCAGGTGCTCCAAGCCTGCAAATGGCCGTCTCCAGGAGGCTCCTTTTCCCTGACAGCAGCTCTGGAGAAAACTGGGGCCCAGGCTTCTCAGGGCTGGAGAGGTCTTTAGAGCCAGCGGGGGAGGAGGTGTTTGGGAAAGCTGGGAGGTCCCTAGCCTATTTTTCCCCCCATTAGTCCTGACCAGCCGCACCACGGCCAGGAGTCATGGGAGAAGGAATCCTTGGTTCTGGAATAATAAATTAACCGCCTCCTGTCTGTGGCACTGTGCTAAGCACTTTATATCCACTATCTATTTCAATCCTCCCAACTATTCTGCAACGTAGGGATTATTCCCATTTCCACAGGCGACTTGCGCAAGGTCATAGAACCTGTATGTGGGAGATCCCTTAAACATCTGACTATGTGACTTTTCGTTTATCAGATGAATGTGGGAGGATTCTGGGCTCTCACCTTTCTGTCTGGGTCCAGTGATCCCTGTTTCTGGGAGTGATGTGATAAGAGGGGTAGCTGGAGGGGTAGTCTACGGTGCCCCTCCCAAGGTCTGGGCACACCCCCAGAGGCTGGCTCCTCAGCCTGGTTGTCTGGGTTCTGGGGGAAGGGAGGAGGGGTGAGTTGGGGTGAGTTAGGCTGAGTCGGCACACCTGGCTTTCAGGCAAAGGCAGCCCAGCTATGCTGAGGGCCTGTGCTTGCCTTGGACTGCTTCTTCCCTCCACACCTGGGCTGGGCTGTTTGGTGCCAAGGAGAGCAAAGATCCTGGGATGGCAGAGGAGGATGATAGGCCCCATAGTGGGGCAGAAAGTACCCCAGGCTTGGAACAAGACAGACCTGGGATTCTGTCCTGGCCTGGAACTTCTCTGCTGGGAGACCTTAGGCAAATCAATTACCTTCTCCCTGAACCAGTTTCTGTGTGTGTGTGTGTGTGTGTGTGTGTGTGTGTGTGTGTGTGTGTTGGGCAGTAGGGAGGAGATCGCTTCTGAGTATGACATGAGGAGCCACACTAAGTGCCTAACACATAGTGGAGATCTGTACAAGTGTAATGGAGCAGATCTGCCCAGCTTAGGAGAGGCTGCCAGGACATAGCCCCCAGCAATGTGGGCCTTTGCTTCCCCAGAGCATCACCATATCAGGAATCCCTGGAACCTCCCCCGTCTCTCTCCACCATGGGCCGGGGAACTCCATAAGGGGAGAGATGGAGGAAGGGGCAGGCTTTCCATCCCAGGAACATTCCATTCCAGCTGCTCAGACCAGTGGGGATCCCAGCCAAGGACAAAGGCTCAAGGGAACCTCTGCTTACCCCAGGAGCCCCCA
Organism: Eptesicus fuscus; assembly: GCF_027574615.1. Classification (NCBI taxonomy): domain Eukaryota; kingdom Metazoa; phylum Chordata; class Mammalia; order Chiroptera; family Vespertilionidae; genus Eptesicus; species Eptesicus fuscus. The sequence goes on from NC_072481.1 coordinate 16,464,035, forward strand.
CTCCTTCCAGGGCAAGAGTCAATGGAGCCCAGTTCCATAATATTACCCCGGCACCTTCTCTCCATAATGGCCCCTCTTAAGGAGGTGGATGCTGAAGGGTTTGGGTGGGGCTGGGTGGCTGTAGGGAAGAGGTAATTGAAAAATCTTGAAATTGTTCTCTCCAGCTTCTCCCAGCAACTCTATGGATCTGAACTCCTGGGATTCTGTTCCTTCCCTGAGCACCTCCTCCAGGAAGACTTCTTCACTGGACCCTACACAAGGCGGAGCCTCCTTACTTCACGGGGGCAGGATTCTGGGGAAGTTCCTGTACTGTGAATTTCTCTATGTATGCCACATTTGACTTGGGCTTATGTTGTACCATTGGAAGCCCCTGAGATGCTATCAGATTATTTAAGAGTGAATAAATATGAAAGTGAAAAGGATTTCTTTAAAATATAGAGTCATCCCTCTTAAACAAGTCACAACACGGCTTGGTAGCTGCCCTTGCTTCTCAGTCTAACAGCTTGGAGACCTGTTCGAGGGGAACCAGTTTGAGAAATCCCTGTCTTCCTCATCCGCTGTTCTCGCCCTGACCCTGTGGGAACACACCTGTGGCCCCTCAGAAAGGTGATCAGCTCTGGCTCCTGGGGGAACACACCTCTTTCTGAGAAAGAGGTAGTGGCTACATAATTCTAAGCAAAGTTTTAAATGAGAAAAGGAACCACACTTATTCACATGTCCTGACAATAGAGGGAAGAGGGCCACATTTACTCACACACAACCCAGAATTTGTAGAATTCTGCAAAATGAATGTATATTGAGTCAGTCCCCTGATTCATACATGCAGGAAGAATACATTTCAATGACGTGAGACAACTGCACGTGGTTTTGAGTTTGCTTTGCGAGTGCCCTTGCCTGTTTTCCTTGGTGTGTCTGTCAGCACTCTTTAATTTGGCAGTTCCTCGAGCAGTTTCTGTTTGGTTTCATTTGACGATCTTAGGACTGTTGACTGATTTGCAGACTGGTTTCTCCCTTGAACTGGCTCAAAGCTGACCCTCTTCAGGAAGTCTTCCCTGATTCAGGCTGTGATGAGGAAGTTAGGGGTTGGGAATGCACATGTGAGATGTGTGATGGGGAGGGAGGTAGTGCCTGCTTGTGATAACCTGGCAGCATATGACCGTTTGTCAGTCAGGGTCCCAGCAGGAGACAGGCACACTCAGACTGGGCAGAGATGGAAAAGGGACTCTTTCCAAAGATGGGGGCTTAAGAAACTAACGCGGAATGGTGCTGCGCTCAGGGGATAGCAAAAGTTGGAAGCCTCTACAACTCCTGGACCTAAAATGGGGGAGGGTAGGGGAGGGTAAAGGGATGAGAGGACAGCTGTGTGGAGAGTCCCTGACAGGAGCAGTGGCCTGTGACTGAGATAGATGAATAAGACAACCTGGTGGGGAGGGAACAGGGGAATAAATACCCCATTCTTCTCCAATTTCCTGCTGGGGCCTCTCATTGGCCAAACCCAACAGGAAGGCAAGGAACAGGGAGTCACTGATGCACAGTTCCCAGAGGTCATCCTCCTCAGGGCAAAGAGCAGGGAGAAGGGTGGAGAGTGGGACTGGAGGAGCCAACACATTTGTAGCTGCTTGGGGGGGGGGGGGGGCATATCTGCGGTTCCCTAATGTTTACAGCAGGGCTTCTTTGCCCCTCTAGAGTTTCCCCACCTGCTGTGGTCATAAGGGGGTGGATTATTACTTGGAGAGCACTGTGGGGGATGGGGGCTTTCCTTCTTCACCCTTCCCCTCTCTGGCTCTGGGATTTCCAGTTCTTGATAACAGCCTGCCCTGGCATCTTACATGGCTGCAGGAATTGTCCACAAGAGGACAATGCCAGCCACTGAGTCAGTGTTTTTCTCACACCCACTGTCCCACTCTTAAACATACCCACAGACATGCCTGTTATCACCACAGTCATGGCTGTTGTCACACGTACATCAAGAAAATGTCCGTCTTGTCACACTGATACAACTCTGCCATAGGCATACATAAAATGGCCAATGTCACAGAAATATTAACTCTTGTCACTTGCCAACATGCCCTGTCACATATATGTATAGGAGACATACCGTCATGCTCATCCGTGGGACATCAGAGTGTAGGGGCAGGATGGTGCAGGGGTTAACAGCAAAGGCTTTGGAGTCAGACTAACTTCTCTGATCTTTTTGGCATTAGTTTCCTGGTCTCTGACATGGAGCTAATCCTTGCTCTAGTGGAGTTGTGAAGATGAAATGAGGGGTACTGATCGGGGAGACCTGGCATAGTTTTGGCCTGGAGTAAAGTACTCTAGAAACAGTAGCTGTTACTGGGAACGCCTGTCTCTCTCCTGCTTCTCACCCCATGCAGGTTACATAGGGACACTAGTGAGCACGTGCAACTGCACAAGGCCAGTTAGAAACCCTCAGGCGCAGGCCCCCTCCCCAGACATGTGTACATTATCAGACAAGCTCCCTCTGCCTGAACACTCTCCCTCCAGATCAGCATGGCTTGCTTTCCACTACTTTTAATTCTGTGCAATCAAATGTCACACTTTCGATGAGGCCCACCCTGACTTCTTTTAAAATTCGCAAACTCCAGCTATTCCAACCCCTTACCCTGCTGTGTATATTTTTGAGCATCACTGACCTTCTAAGACTATATAATTAGTTTATGATCTGTAATCTTCAAGAGGGCAGCGATCTTAGTCTTGGGTCTGCTGACATATTCCCAATCACTAGAATGGGTAGCTGGCTCACCGTGGCTGACTGCTGGTATATACATTTATGTACCATTGGTTCTTGGCTTCTCACCTTCTGAAACAAACATATCCTAACAAGCTGAGCCTCTGTGCTTATACTGTGAGCATCCCCTATGCGCCCAAATCAGGAGCGGGGACAAACTTTGTCCCTCCCAGGACCTTAGTTAGGTGGGCATGGGCAGAGTGAAGATGGGAGCTGTTTTAATCACCCAGCAAAGAAAGCCTTTCCACTCACCCTTCTAGCCATTTTGAGCCCAGCAGGGACCCATTGAGCAGGTGAGGTGGCTGGACTTACCCGGGTGACCTGGGGCCTCCTCTGTGGCCTTGGGTTTGTTTTTTATTTCACCCTGGCTGAAACCATCCAAGCCACCACTTCAGAGGCCACTAATGAGGATGAATGTGTTAAGGGCTTTGCAATTCGTGGATCAAAGGGTCTGGGTAAACAGTGGGAAGCGTCCAGGACCATGACTGGCTGATGCCCTGAGGGAAGAGCTCCCTGAGAGGGTGACATTCACTCCCAGACAGCCTGGTATGGCCTCGGGTGCTGGGAAGGAGACTACAAACCTGCTTAGAACAAGTTGGAATGTGCCCATCAGCATTTGGGGGTGACAGAACCAGAGGACTGAGGGAACCGCTCCCAGATAGGGTGGCCAAACCTGGGCTCAAGCTCTGGGGGACCCTAGAAATCCCCCCGTCTTAGCTGCCATTATTGGAGGTCGTCTGCAGTCTGGATTCACCCAACTTGTTTTCCACTTGCTTCCTGGGAAGGGATGGGGTAGAGGGGCAGAAATGGGGTCAAGTAGCCCTGAGCACCACAGTGTGAGACCAGGACCAGGATCATTAGGATTCTACGTGGGAAACACTGAAATAATTACTCTTGAACAGGAGACTTGCTGAGGCAGTGTGCGGGTACAAGTCATACGTGCAGACCTGAGCTCCTAGCACAGTTGTCAAGCTGGGGCTGGTGTTGAGGGAATGCCCCTTCCCTCAGCCACGGCCCAGGACTCAAACCTCCCCCGCCCCCCCTGCCAAGTACCCTCCCACAATGTAAGCCAGACTCAGGCTGGGGGAGGCAGCCACAGCCCCCACAGCCATGGAAGGTCCTTCTCCCAGGAGAAAGCATGGTACAGGGTGCTAGGCTCAGTGTAGACAATTTTTATTGGCAGGTGTTAAGAGTGCAGAGGCGGGGCATGGTTCTCCTCCCCGAGTTGAGGACCCTGTAACCAGGCCAGTGGGGTGGGAACACTTGACTGTGGCCAATTGGGGCTCTGTACCCTCCTAAGAACAAGCTCCCAGGCAGGAGGGCTCCTTGTGACATGGGGGAAGGGAGCAACACCCTGGAAGGGTCTTGGGCTGTGTCCTACCCCAGCCACTTGGTCCTGTCCATATACCTTGACTGCTCAGGTTAGGAGTGTTAGGAGACTGGGCCAAACATATCCCTCTCCAGGTATCTGTCTCATGCCTCCCTTTCCCTCCCCAGTGATTAGCCAGGTTGGACTACCAGGCCTGGTGAGTGGCCCAGCCTGACCCAAAGTGACTAATTCCCATAATGCACCATATTTTAGCCATTGAGTGGGCTGCAGACCCTTGAGGCTGCTGGGCTCACTATAGGCTGGCCCTAGCCAAAAAGACCCTTCTTAGGCCACAGAAATCAACCCACGATGATGGACATTGAGACCAACACCCCAAACATGCTTTGTCTCCTAAAGGCAATTAACCCCTAAGACAAACAGCTTCTGCACCCCACAATCATGTTGGTCTAAAAGTGTGTGGCAATAAGCAAAGAGCCCCAGCTTGGCCGTAAGCCCACAGGGGCCTCACTCAGGGAGTCTGGTCTGTTCAGTCGAAGGCCCAACCCTGTAGCAGCGCTGGGCCACCTGGCACAGGCTGCCTGTCTCTGGTCATGGCCTGCACACACTCCTCGAGGCCCCACTCCATCTGGGGAGACCCAGTCTCTCCTGACCAGGGTCTGAGTCAGTTACAAGGCAGCCAGGTGGGATAGCAGGAGTGGGCCCAGGCCAGCAGAGGCTGCACAGGGGTCACATAGTAATTGAAAGTGGCTGGCACAGCTCCATCAGGGACCGGGCGGCACCAGGCCTGGGCAGCGGCAGCCGCTGGGCCCTGCTCAGCCAGTGCCTGGAGTGCCATGGTGGCGATGAGGTCCAGTGTCTGGCGACGCTCGTGGCTCATGAGGCACACAGTGCTCTCGTTGACCACCCGGTGCAGTGTCACCAGGCAGGCGTAGCGGCGGGCTGAGTCGGCCCCGCTGAAGTGGGCCTCCAGGTAGCGCTCCAGTGTGCGCTGCTGCTCCACCACGTCCGGGAAGTCAATGAAGAACCGGGAGCACATGTAGCGTTGCAGGGCGCGCACGTCAGTGCTGGGCTGTGGCCGGAAGCCACGCACCAGGAGGTGGCAGTACTTGAGGAGGCCGCCGCCACGGATCTCTTCAGGGTTGCGTGTGGCGATGACTCTGTGCCGCAGGTGCTCCAAGGCTTCGTTGAAGTCCCCGTACAGGCTCTCACCTGTCACGGTGGGATGGAAGGCCTCAGACATGGGCGTGGATGAACACTGGCCAAAGAGCAGCAGGGAGTCCAGCATGATCTGGAAGGAGTCTACGCTGAACTCGAACTGGCGCCTGACTGAGTCCACAAATTTGAGCTCCATGTTCTTGCCGCTCTTGTTGGACAGCGAGATGAGGCTCCAGCGGTCCGTGTCCGTGCACACTTTCACCAGCTTCTGCACGTAGGCCTCCTTGAGTGTCAGTGGCGTGATCTTGGCTCGGCTCACACCAGCCGGCAGGAAGTCCAGCAGGCAGGCCAGCACCACCTCCTTGGTCAGCTGGAAGGATGCCTCGCTGCGCAGGTCCACGCGGAACACTAAGTCTAGGTCCTTATAGCCCAAGCCATTCTCGGGGTGCAGCACGTGGCTGGCAGCTGAGCCGTGTAGCCGCACACCATGCACGCGCAGTCCCTGTTCTTCTAGGCTGCTGCGGACGACCTGTGGAGGGGACGGCAGGAAGGAGAGGTGTCAGGAGCTTGTCCCCCGTCCCCAGGTCTGCCATGGGCTTCCATGTAATAGTGATAGTAACATCAACCACTGTTGACCACTTACCAGCTGTCACGCCTTTGGAAAGACATTTAACTCACTAAGCCAAAATTCCCTAAGCTAGAGAATGGCCTATTTGGAGGAAAGCCTCAGAAAGAACAGCAATAATGGTAACATATGCAAGCATAGAACTTACTAAAAGCCAGGTGCTGATCTAAGCACTTTATACATTAGGATGTAAATTCAAGTAATTCTCACAATAACTCCGTGAGGTAGGTACAATTATCCCCACGTTACAGATGGGGAAATGGAAGCACAGAGGGGCCGAGTAACTTGCCCAAGGTCACCCAGCTGGTGAATGCGGAGCTGGGAATTAAACTCAGAGCCCATGTCTTAACCACCATGCTCTTCTACTTTTCTAAAACTGTAAGTGAAACACTTGGTTTTGTGTCAGGCATAATGCTAATTGCTCAAATGTGTTTGGAACATAATTGTTAGTTCACACTCATTACTACATTATTCCTCACAATAATCCCATGTTTGAGTATTATTATCCCAATTTACAGATGGGGGACCTGAGGCACAGAGAGGTTAACAAACACGTCCAAGGTCAGAGAGCGGCCAGGGTGAGACTAGAACCCACGTCGGTTGGATTCTCAAATCCATGCATGCTCTTTTGACTCTGAGATACACGTGTTCATTCATCTTTACAAGATCACAGTGAGGCAAATATTATGCTCATTTTACAGATGAGGAAACTGAGGCTCACAGTGGTGAAATATCGAGGGGAAGCCGTTCAGAAATGGCAGGCCTGGCAGTTAAAACCCAGACCCTTTCCACTCTTAGGAAGCCTCCCGACCAAGTGGGAAGAGATGTAGCAAGATCCCACCTGCTGACACAGGAATATGACAGGCAAGTCATTTTATTTTTTTATTTTTTTCCTACAAATCATTTTAAACCTGCTCCTCTAGCCAGAGGCGTCTTCCCAGGCCTAGGACCAGGTGGGGAGAAGAGGGGAGCTGGGCTGGACACTCAGAGACCCAGAGTACTTCACACACTGTCCTGAAGTGACCAGGCAGCATTCCTACCCCGAGTGATTCTGCAACCCTTGCTGCCAAGTCAGCGCCTGCCGCCTGCTGGAGGGGCTGCCCTCCTGGCCTCAGGAGGAATTACTGTAAAGAATGCATCCAAGTGCTGAGGAGGCAAGATGCAGTGGGGCAATCTGAGGCGGGCGGCTCCCTCCAGGAAGCCTTCCGGGAGGAGGACCGTGACCATGGCAGGTATTTTCATGGCTATGGGGAGTGAGCAACTGGCCACCACAAACTTACGAGGAGGTGAGGGGGAAGCTGGGGGAGGGGAAGAGGAGTATTAGGTGCCAGGCCCTAGACCTTCTTACCGGAATCTATAAGAGAGGGCTTTATGATCTCTAAGTTATAAAATGGATACTGCGGCTCACAGGAGTGAAGTCACCTGCCCAAGATCGTGCAGAGGTGCCTTCAAACCCAGGTATGACTGACTCCAAAGTATTACCATTTTCCACGGTTCAGAGGAAGCCGAGACCAGAAACGAGGGTTCTAATCCCCCCTCCCTCTTAAAATTTCAAAGCGAGGCCAAAGCTTCCAGTCACTGAAGCCCAGAGTCGGAGTAGTTACGGAGCAAGGAGGTGGGGTTGGGGAGTGCCTTGGCCAGACAGTCAGGGAGGCTGGAGGTAAGGAGCCAGTTGCTGCCGTCCAGCCCGTGGGACTTCTAACCCACACCCTGGCAGCTGCATCCGTGTAAGCCAAGGAGAGAAACGGCCAAAGACCTTGTCCCAAGGACCCTGGTCAGGCCTGCAGAGCAGACCAGCCCCCTCCCAAGTCCCATTAGAGCTGACTAAGCCTTACTCAGTGCCAGCTCCTGCTCCCAGGCCGATGCCCACCCCAGGGCATGGCATCTGGCCTGGTGAGTAGGTAGCAGTACCCTTGTTAAATCGCCTGCGTCAGGCCATGGGGTTGGCTGTGTCAGCCAGCCAGAGGCTGTTGTCTCTTTCCCAGGTGTGACTACAGCCAGTTTGGCAGATAGTCCCCAGATACTGCCACACCCAAGGACTGCAGGGCAGCGTGGAGCCTCCTGAATCAGACTTTCCAGCCATGGAGGGGGCAGTGGCCACACCCTCCTTTCTCCTGTGCCAAGGCCTTCCCCAGCACCACTCTGCTCCCAGGCCACTGCTGAGACCTGCAGGGAGATGTAGGTGCTGCCAGATAGCAGGCTTATAAAAAATTCAGAGCCACCTAATGCAAGTCCTAGGGCTGCAGCTGGAGAGATAAGATTGTGACCTGGACAAAGGACTTATCCAAGGTCACACAGGCAATAAATGCCTGAACTTAATTAGAACCAGGCTTCCAGAGGGCAGGGACCTCTTACAAAAGAGTGGGCCCCCTAGCCCAGGCACAAGCAAGAACTGCATTTCTTGCTGTTCAGATTGCTGCTGTAGGTGAAACCTTGCGGGGGGAGGGGGAAGGCGGGGCGGGGGGAAGAGGGAGAAAGATTCTAATTCTTGAACTGCAGGGCAACCCAGCACCGGTAAGAAGCCCAAAGTCAATAACCAGCGTCCCCACCACACACACCCAGCGCCCCCACCACACACACACACCCAGCTCCCCCATCGCACACACCCAGCTCCCCCACCGCACACACCCAGCGCCCCCACCACACGCACCCAGCGCCCCCACCACACGCCCCCAGCGCTCCCACCACACACACCCAGCACTCCCACCACACACTTCCCAACAGCTTGAGAAGCTGCCAGCTGCAGATTCCTGGCAGAAGATGGACTTTCTTCCCTGTGGAGGCAATTATACAGGCCAGGTGAAGGCACCTGTTCCCTTTGGATTCTAGAACCAGAAAGGGTGTTGGAGAGCAGTCCAACCCATCCCCATTGAACAGATGGGAACACTGGGCCCAGCAGAGGGAAGAGACAACAGGACAGGTCCTAAAGCCAGATGTCCGACCTGCCAGTCCAGCTCTGAAGTCTCTGCTGCCCTCCCCACCACAGCAGGCAGCTCCCTGTTCTGTGATGTCTCTGACCCTTGTCTAGGAGGACATTGTACTATTATCACATTGTGAAGTCAGCTCCCCCACTTGGCTGGGAGGACCTGGAAAGCAGGAAGGCTAGGTCCCAGTCATATCTATGCCCCCCTAGGGTTCCAAAGAAGGCTTGGCACCGAGCCGGCACCAGTAAAGGCAGTTTGGATCATATTGGTACTTCCCCTGCAGGGCACCTCTTGTCCTTGCAGAGAGAAACTGTCCCACTGGGCTCCTCTACTCCCTTCCCCATTCCTGAAGCAGGTTCAGAAGTTGGGGCCCCAAGGTTGACCTGACTGTCCTGGGGAGAAAAGCCTCAACTGGTTTCCTAATTACCCCATGACAGCGGGCAGCAGAGGAATGCCTCTGTGAGGCGCCATGGGCTGCAAATGAGTCAGCCCTGGAGAATCTGCTCCCACCCTTTCCCATTCCCCAGAAGGGAGGGCGAGGTAAATCCCCCAGCGAGCACCCCTGCCCCTCTGCGGAAGCTAAGGCTTCACCTCATTTGTCAGCTACTGCCCCAGAGAGTCCATCTCTGCTGGGAAGGTGCAGGAATTGTGGATGATTTTCTGGTTTCTTCTTATTCCACAGACCTAGACGTTGAGTCTCGGGAACGGGGAAGGAGTGAAAACACCTTGTACCTGCAGCAGTGGCTCTTGGGAAGACTCAAAATTCTCTGGGTTTGATATTCACACATTCAGGTAGTCTTAGGCAGCTCATCTCTGGGGCCTCAGCTTCCCCAGCTACAAAATGGGTGCAACAATGACCATATTCTGGGATTTCAGAGCATGGCAGTGCCTGGTCTAAACAGATGAAAGAGCAAATTTAGGGTTGCTGAAGGTCAGGTGAAGGGAAGAGGAGTCTGAGGAAGAGGAGAGGGGTTGCCAGAATTCTCTCTGCCTGCTCCTCAGTACAGAAATGGGGCTTGGGATTTGGGCTGACACTCATTCCCAATCTTGGGAAGGGGAAGAAACACCTAAACAACACCTGAGGTTGCCTCCCAGCATGCAGGCATCAGGTCTGGCCTGGTGCTTAATCTCCTCCTACCACAACCCAGCTGAGAGGGCCTCCCTGTCCACATAATAGCTAGAGGGCTCTTGAGCAAAGGGCTGTGGGAGCACAGGACAGAGCCTGCCCTCAGAACTTGGAGAGAGGGAAGGAATGAGAATGAGGCCCAGGCCCTAGCTGGTTTGGCTCAGCGGGTAGAGCGTCGGCCTGTGGACTGAAGGGTCCCAGGTTCCATTCTGGCCAAGGGCACATGCCTGGGTTTCGGGTTCGATCTGATCCCCAGTATGGGGGCGTGCAGGAGGCAGCTGACCAATGATTCTCTCTCATCATTGATGTTTCTATCTCTCTCTCCCTCTCCTTCATCTCTGAAATCAATAAAAAAAAAATATTTTTTTTTTTTTAAAAAAAGAGAGAATGAGGCCCAGGAATGATGATTTGGGGATGAAAAGAACCATTTTGGATCCAAGAATGTATACCTACCCACCCAGGGCTGCCTGGCATCTTTTGTCCTTCGAGGCGGGACTGTTCTTTCCCAACTACTGTGTTTCTCATCATCCTGCTCTCCTCTCCAAGCCAGGGCCAGGGTGAACAGTCCGAGAGGAATCCGGACTCCCCAAGGGCGGCGGAAGGGAAAGCCAAGCGGGGAGGGACTATGAGGTGCAGGGAAAAGGGAGTATGGTCTACTATCAATGCTGTGCGATTTTGTTATAGCCCCTGTCCCTCTCTGAACCTCATTTTCCCTAGCTGTCCGGCGAATCCAGCAGACCCCGGGTTCCTTCCAGCCTCGAGGGCCTCAGGATAGAGACCCCAGGCCCCGCACCCAGCGCGCTCTCACCTGCACGATCTGCCGGGGCTGCACGCTCAGCGTTGGAAAGTTGCCGCGCCCGTGAATGGGAATTGGCTCGCTCAGGAGCGCGTCCAGCCGCTTCACCTGCGGCCAGCCTAGCCCACTCAGGTGCGGTCCGAGGGAAGCTGATGCGGCTCCCGGGTCGGGGCCGCCGCTTACCTGGGCGGCCGTGGCCACCGCCGAGGCTGCAGCCGTCCCTACCAGCGCAGCCGCCCGGTCCGAGCGCTCCACTCCGTTCTCCGGCATCATTAGCCCGGCCCGGGGCCCCGACGGCAGAAACCCGGGATGGTTAAGGGGAGGAGGGCGAGGAGAGCGGATGGGCCGGGTCCCAGGCGGCAGGCGCGGCTGCAGGGACAGCACGGCAGCGGAGGCGAGGCAATCCCCGGGCACACCTGTGACAGCGGCGACCTACCGACCCTGAAGCTTGTCGCTTAGGGCCCAGTTGACTTTTATAGGCCGCGGGCGACAGGTCCATTGGTCCAGGTAGCTGTCACACAGCGGGAGAGTCTCTCGAAACTCTGCCATTGGTCAGAAGAGCCATGGAGATTCTGATTGGCTGGGAGGCACTCCTCTGCCCCGCCCACCTTCTCGGCTGAATTCCCTGCTTTGGTCCTTAAAGAACTTCTGTTCCCGGTGATTGGCCGCGGCGGAGCCCTGACCCTGGACTTAAAGGGATTGCGCTCTCTAGGGGCAGAGGGGAGGGAGTGATCGGTGGTTTGCAGCGGAGTCGGACCACTAGTAAGTTCCAGGTGTTTTTGTTTGTTTTTGGCGCTGGGAGGAATTTAGAAATCACCTGGCCTGGTCCTAGTCATCCACTATTTTCAGAAGCCCAGAGAGATCTCGCTATTTGTTCAACTCTACACAGCGCTCCTTTCGCTTTCCCGCAATCTTCCATCGTTGAAGAAAGGTAACAAACTCGGAATATACCGAGGTAGGGACTTTTTAACGCACTCTCTTGATTGTTCCTTGTCAATCAAGAGAGTGCGTTACAGTCTGGCCAGCCTTAAAATCCAGGTTCAGAGAAGGGGAAAAACTGATTGGAGAAGGGAGGTACCTGCCTGACTCCCCAAGGTCACCCAGCGAACAAGTCGGGCCTTTGTGCTGACCCTGGGCCATAGAATCTGTGGGCGCATGCTCATTCCACTACATTTGCACAAACCCAGGGCCTTTATGGAGGATGGAAGTAAGCTGGAACTGGGGGCTTGGTTTTCCTGACCCAGCGTCTCAGGCCCTTCTGCAGCCCCGTCTGCAGGAGCTTCTGGGTTGGCTGGCAGAACTCTTTCCTGCCAGCCTGTTCTCAGCCTCCTCAGGTCCTGTGCTTCCTTAAGCAAGTCACTAAACCCCCCTCAGTCAGTTCCTCATCCGCCCCAGAGAAGGTGCTCAGTAAATATTTTTAAAGTTTTGATTTATATATAGTTGGCCAAAGATTATTTCAGTAGGACATATGAAAATATAGAAGACGAAAAGAGGAAAAAGAAAAAATATAAGACATTTCAGATAGTGCTAAGAAGAAAATGAAATAGGGTAGTGGAAGAGGAAGCAACCATGTATGTATGTGAAAAAGCGAGATATAGTGAGTGAGAAAGATAACTGGAGAGATCGATTACATCATTAGATGGTGTAATTATGGAAGGCCTCCTTAATGAGGTGACATTCCATTGCTTCTGCTGGACTGACTTCTGCCCTATCTCCCCCCTGCTTGTTCCTAGACAGTCAGGGCAGCAGAGAAGGTGCTAAGCCACACATTCCTAGAACCTTGAAAGCTCAAGATGGAAAGTCTTTTGACAGTCATTTTGTTCACCCTCTTTGCACTTTATAAATGGGAAAACCGGGGTCCAGAAAGCAGAAGGGATTTTCCCCAGGGAGACTGGCTGGGGCTGGAACTCCATAGGGGCAGGGCCTTGTGAGAGTGGCCTGGTGCTGTGACCACCCCACACATTTGAATCAAGTTCTCTAAGGAAAGGAACAGGTTTCTTTTCCTCTTTCCTTCCTTCTATCTGCACTAGAAAGAGCAATTAACAAATTCGTGTACTGTGAATCGCCATTCTGTAGACACCTTTATTCCCAAAGGTAATTGGTCCAATGTTTGCCCAATCACAGCACATAAACATCATTATGATGGGAGTGGGGTGACTGGAGGATATAGGAAGAGGAGAGAGAAGATGACAGAGAAGGGGTGGGGGAGACAGAGAGAGAGAAGGGGTATGCTCAATAGTTTTTCATTTTCACCAAAACCAAAATTTAATTGTCCTAATGAATGGCCGGGTTACATACACTCTGAAGAGTCCACCTGGCTTTCAGATGTTATATATGAGCCTTTCTCCCCTGTACAGATTTCACATATTCATTCTGACTTTGATTGATTTTAAAAGGGAACTTAGTTTCTATGATAATTGAGTCTTTGTACATGAGTAAGTCACTTTCCCTATCTGGACCTGTTTCCTATTTTGTAAATGGGAATGAAATAGGAGTCAGTCTCTTCCATTCACACCTTCTATGATTTAAGGAAGTGGGAAGGGAAAAGGAGATCTGGGGAAAGTCTTGGTCCCTACATTGCCTCCTCCTCAGCTTTGGGTTGCCAAACAAGAGCTTGGAATCACACTAGGCACTAAACTTTAAAAAAAATATTTTTTTTATTGATTTCAGAGAGGAAGGGAGAGGAGATAGAAACGTCAACGATGAGAGAGAATCATTGACCGGCTGCCTCCTGCATGCTCCCTACTGGGGATTGAGTCCGAAACCCCGGGCATGTGCCCTTGACCAGAATTGAACCCAGGACCCTTCAGTCCGCAGGCCGGTGCTCTAACCAACGAGCAAACCCAGCTAGGGCAAGGCACTACACTTTTGACACAGGAGCGGTCTCTCACTTCATCCGTATAAAGTGTACAACTCAATATTGATTTGTATACTCACAGAGTTATTCAGCCAGGGCCATAATCGATTTTAGAACATTTTCATCGCCCCCTATGGAAACCATGTCCCCTTTAGCAGTCACTCCCCCATTTTTTCCCAACCCCTCAGCTCACAGTCCTAGGCAACCACTAAACTATTTTCTGTCTCTATGTAGATTGACTTATTCTGAACACTTCGTATACATGAAATCGTATAATATGTGGTCTTTGCGATTTGTCTTTTTTACTCAGCATAATGTTTTCAAGGCTCATCTATGTTGTAGCATGTATTAGTATTTCATTTTTTCTTTTTTAAGATTAACTTTCTCTTTTTTTTTAAATATATTTTATTGATTTTTCACAGAGAGGAAGGGAGAGGGATAGAGAGCCAGAAACATCGATGAGAGAGAGACATCGACCAGCTGCCTCCTGCACGTCCCCCACCAGGAGATGTGCCCGCAACCAATGTACATGCCCTTGACCGGAATCGAACCTGGGACCTTCCAGTCCGAAGACCGACGCTCTATCCACTGAGCCAAACCGGTTTTGGCTTCATTTTTTCTTTATCTGTTCATTGGGTCATTATCACCTACATCCAGGGTGGTATAAAAGTCTGTGCCAACATGTAGTCAGCACTCAATCTTGCTTGCCCTCACAGAAACAGGGCTAATTTGCTAATTTGGAGCAAGATTCAGACAAGTGGTGTTTTTTTTTCTTTGTGTTTTTTTTCTTTTCTCAGCACAGGAAAGGTGTAGAGAGAGTGAGATCATAGAGAATGAAGCTCTGAGAGAGAATCAGGAGGGCTCAGGCCAAACTCTGAAGGAAAGAGACGGGCAGCAGAGGGTAGAGCTGTGAGCAGGGCGCTCCTGGGCCTCACCTCCCTCAGGTTCACAGGGCCCCTCCCTGTCCCCCAGCTCCTCTGAGCCTGTGCAACCCTGTGGGGAGGCAGGTGGAGGTGACTGATGATTAAGCCCATTTCATGGGTGAGGAAACTGAGGCTTAGGAAGGGGTGATATACGTCTTTGTCTCATCTCCTCTGCTAGAGTGGAGCTTCTCAGGCTCAAGGGCTGCTTGCTCCTATTTATATCCCCTCAAGGCTGATGTTGCCAATAAAAACAGGAGTGGCTGCTCATCAGTGGTTCCCAGTCCCAGCAGACCCCACCTCCCTTTTATAACAAGTATCTTGCAATACCTTCTTTCCTGTAATGAAATGCAATTCATAGATAATAGATACTAATTATACACTCCTAATATTTTTTTTTTGGGGGGGGGAGGAAATGAAGATAATGCTATAACTGAAATGTAAAGAAGAAAAAGGAAGATAATCTGTCTTTTTATGGTTTAATTTTTTATTGAGATATAATTGACATATAATGTGTTTCAGGTGTACAACGGTTCCATATTGGTATATATTGTGAAGTGATCAGCACATTAAGCCTAGTTATCATCTCTCACCATATAGTTACAACTTTTCTTGTGATAGAGAACTTTTAAGATCTATTTTCTTAGCAACTTTCAAATATGCAATACAGTAATGTTAACTATAGTCACTGTGCTGTACATTACATTCCCAGGACTTATCCTATCTAATGAAGAGGGAATATGCTAATTGACCATCACTCTGTCACAAAGATGGCTGCACCCACAGCTGAGGCCAAGTTCCCATAAGGAGCCTTAACGAGCAATCACCAGGGTCCTGAGGCTACACCCTCCCCTGCCCCTGTGGTGCTTGACAGGGGACCTCAGGCTGTGCCCCCCCGCCCCAGCACTGGGCCAGGGGTCCTGAGGCTGCGACCCCTGCCTGGCTGGGCTTGACAGGGGACCTCAAGGTGCACCCCCAGTGCTGGGTTGGGGGAACTCAGGCTGCACCCCTGCCCAGCAGGGCTTGACGGGGGACCTGAAGCTGCACCCCCCTCTTGGTGCTGGGCCAGGGGACCTGAGGCTATGCCCCCTGCCTGGCAGGGCTTGACAAGGGTGGGACTGGCCAGGTCTGGATCTAGCCCAATGTGGGGGGGCCGGCTGGGTCTGTGTCTCACTCGATTTTTGAGGTGCATGTGGGTGAGCGGGGACTTGACTCTGGGTCCCGTGGTGCGCCCCAGACTCTGACAGGAGGAAGGTTTTCATATACATTTTACTAATTTTCTTTCATCTCTGACACTTCTATTATAGAGAAAGGGCAAATAGCAATATTAAATTATTTCCTCTAATTAATCCCCTTTTAATGTGCATGAATTTCATGCACCGGGTCACTAGTTTATTTTATAATTGGAAGTTTGTAGATGTCTTTTACTTATTTGCTAGAGGCTCAGTGCACGACATTCATGAACTGGGGGGCGGGGGAGGGGGTCTCCTCATCCCGGCCTGAACCCTTTAGCAGTCCAGGAGCCCTCAGGGGATGTCCGACTGATGGCTTAGGCCTGCTCCCCGAGGGGAACTTGCCTAATCTGCAGTCAGACATCCTTAGTGCTGAGGCAGGAGAGGCTCCTGACATCTCTGCTCTGCTCACCATCAGCCCGGCCTGTGGCTGAGCAGTGCTCCCCCTCTGGGAGCACACTGACCACCAGGGGGCAGCTCCTGCATTGAGCGTCTGCTCCCTAGTGGTCAGTGAGTGTCATAGCGACTGGTCGTTCTGCTACTCAGTCAATTTGCATATTACCCTTTTATTAAATAGGATTATTATATAGGATTTTTAAACCTGTAAATGCATACAAGGCTGACCTCTTGTAGAATAGGGCTTCTCAATTGGAATGTGCATAGGAGTCACCTGTGGATCTTGTTAAAATACAGATTATGAATCAGCAGGTCTGGGAAGCACCTGAGTCTGCGTCTCTAACCAGCTCCCAGGTGTGGTTCAGCTGCCACACGAAGGCTGCAGAAGTAGGCATCTGGTTCCCTGAGCCCACGGAGGGGCACCGCCCACAGCCACCCGCTCCCCAGGACGAAGCAAGGGGCAGCCCTGTCTGGGGCTTCCCCAATGGCTGCCCAGGAAACTGCCTGCCCTGCAACCCAGCCTCATTCCTGGCTGGGTGCCTGCTGCCAAAACAGCAGTTCCCACGAAGGAGCCCGCCCTGGGGAATGAGCCTCGGGGAAGGGAGGGAGGCCGGGAATTGACGTCTGTCCGAGTGGGAGGGGCTTCTGTGTCCTGCTCCCCCTCACGCCAGCCCCACCCTCCTCCCTACTACTGCTTGGTCAGTAAATCCCAGTGCTCCACCCCCCTCCCATCCCTTTTCTCCCAATGCTCCCTCCTGTTTTCCCTCAGTCTGGGCTGGTCCCTGCGGTGGGGCACCCAGATGACACTCAGTCTAGGTAGGGGCTGCAGATAGGCAAACTGACACCTTTTATCTTGAAGCAGTTTTCTGTCAAAGGAGGTGGGAACTCACTTCTAGCCTCCTGGGGCAAATCCTCCTCTTGTCTGGGCTAACAAAAAGGGGTGGGATCTGAGGATCCCCAAGGCTGGTCCAGCTCTAAAGCCCGGATCCCTTGATGGCAGTGAGGATTTTTCCAACCTTGAGGCGGAGAGGCCATCACAGTCCTCAACTTTGGCTATTGGAGCTGGAAGGCTGGCTCTCACTATATAGTTGTGCACCAAATGATGAGGTTGGGTCAACTATGGATCACATACATATTCGACGGTGGTCCCATAAGATTATAATGGAGCTGAAAGTTTCATATTGCATAGTGACGTCTTAGCCTTGTAGCATGCTGACTTTGCAGAGCAACGCATTACACAG
This sequence comes from Eptesicus fuscus, assembly GCF_027574615.1. Lineage (NCBI taxonomy): Eukaryota > Metazoa > Chordata > Mammalia > Chiroptera > Vespertilionidae > Eptesicus > Eptesicus fuscus. The sequence continues at coordinate 16,481,386 of NC_072481.1, forward strand.
ATACTTACCATTGTGTTATAATTGCCTACAGTATTCAGTACAGTAACATGCTATACAGGTTTATAGCCTAAGAGCTGTAGGGAAACAGAATTTGTCATCCTCAAATATGTCTCTTTGGCATAGGATCACTTTAGGCTGCTTAATTTTAAGGAGAACAGACAGGGAGAAGCTCTGAAAACCAAGTAGAGGTTACACCCTTTGTAAGGTATGTACTTTCGTAAGGAAAATATGCATTTGTGTCTCCCTTGCTGTACCTGGAAGTGGGGGCGGGTGGGGTGACCTTACCCCTAGTAACTCTTATCAATTCAGAAGGCCAAGACTGAAACCTGCATAATAACCTTACTGTGCTTTTCCTGGTAACTGCCCAGGGCTCTCTCCATCCTCAACACCTTTTGTCTTCAGCTGGAAATAATATTTAAGGTGGTGGCTTCAGCCATTTGGGCCAGTTACTGAATTTTCCTGGATCCCTCCCAGGTATACAGGAGGTATACATATTATTAAACTCTTGTTTGTTTTTCTCTTGTCAATCTGTCTCTTATTACAGGATATCTCAGCCAAGAACCCAGAAGCATAGAGGGAAAATTATTTTTCCTTCCCTATACAGCAATAGGCTAGAGCCGTGGTTGGCAAACTGAGGCTCGCGAGCCACATGCGGCTCTTTGGCCCCTTGAGTGTGGCTCTGGGTGAGTCTATTTTGAAGAAGTGGCGTTAGAAGAAGTTTAAAAAATTTGGTTCTCAAAAGAAATTTAAATCGTTGTACTGTTGATATTTGGCTCTGTTGACTAATGAGTTTGCTGACCACTGGGCTAGAGGACTATAGTGGACTATAGATAGTATCTAGGTTTGTGTAAGTGCACTCTATGGTGTTCCCACAATGCAATTGCCTAACAACCCATTTCTCAGAATGTATCCCATCATAAAGTGGCACAAGACTTTATAAATGGGGAAACTGAGACCCAGTGAGAGGAAGGCTCCTGCCTCAGCCCATAAGCCAGATAAGGTCCTAGCCTTCACCTCCTATGAGCTCTCAGATGAACTTCCTGGGGCTTTCACGGCCCCCTCTCCTCCTGGGGACCTGGAGGCTACTCGGAGATAGTGGGGAGGGCGGGTTTAAGGGAAGAATCCTCCAAATCAAACAGGAAGCCCAGCAGGGGCGGGCAGGGGTTAGGGCCTTAGAACAGAGCCTTTGCTTCTAGGCTTCATTTCCTAAGACGTGATGTGCCACGAAAGCAAGGAGGAGATGGTGATGGGCTTTAATCTGGTTTTGTTTTCACGGTTTGCTCTCCAGGCAGGAGCTCAAGCCCCAACTGTAGAGGCGAACAGCGGTGCTGAGCCAAGCCGGCTCCTGGCCTGCTCCCCTTTGGGCTCAAGGGTTAGGCTTGTCATGATTCTAGGGCTGAGCCAGGGCCTGTGTCAGGCACAGGTGGAGGTGAGAGTGTGTTTTCTGTGGCCCAATCAGTGTCCAACCCAGAAGCTGGGTGGGGCTCTCTCTGGGCTTGGGTGGAGATCTTTGTCACCAGGCTCAGACCAGTCTACGACCAAGGTCAGGGCTCATCCTGGGATCAGGAACAGGGAGAAGCAGCCTTTGGTCCCTCCCAGGACAGACCCACCTCAGGATTCCACCTTCAGCAAAGTGAGTCAGGCTGCTGGGCTGAGAGCCACAGACCTAAGACTCCTGGGCTACTGCAGAGTCTCTGGTGAAGATGATGCCCCTAAGCTAATGCCCAGAGTTCCTGGTCTACCATCAGGTGCGCCTTTCGGGGATGTGACCTCCTATCTCCCCTGCATGCCCCCACCCGATGACCTGCCCTCCAGAACTATGCACACATTGACTGGCTCCTTCCATTGGTCCTGCTCCAGGCTCTGGAGTTTACAGAGGCAAGTGGTGGGGATCAAGGTCTCACAGTGCCCAGGGCTCTGTCCAGAGATATGCTGATGAGCTGGGAAAAAGAGCCCAAAGCCCTCTACTGTGGCTGGTTTCAAGTTGCCCACCTACATTGTGAAGAGATTCACAGCATTGGCTCTCCCAAGCTGGTGGGATCGAGCTCCAGCTCTGACCCAGGGCCGCCCCATTGCCTTCCTCAGGCCCAGGAAAGGAAGGGGGCCCTGCCAACTCTCAGGGTCAGGGTGCCCTTGAGGCTTTCCTGTCCTGTCCTTCTGTCTGTTGGTGGGAGGTGAGGGTGATTATGATTGTGGCTGTAGTTGACTTTGTGGTTGTGATTGTGATGACTGAGGCTTCAGTTGCTACCACTGGCCTCCTCTCAGTGACCAGGGAAGTGTCAGTCAAGGAAATGCCACTGTTCCCCTAGGGAAACTGCCAGGAGGTACCCAGGAGAATGAGGGCCGATTAGGGCCTGGGCTCCTCAGGGCTCTATCATAGCTCTATCCAGGACAGCGGAAACCCGCTGTGGCCTAAAGCACGCAGGTCCTGCCACTTTCCCCCGCCCCCTTGCAGTGATGACCTAGCTGAGGACACAAGAACCCAGTGTGGGGGGAGCCCTGGCCTTATCACCACTGGATCTGTACACCTGCCCACACTGTTCCCATCTTCTACTTCCTGATTCATGCCTGAGGACGAGTTCCTCCTCTTATCAAAGGACAGCCCTTACTTATAATAAAATGCCACTTTAAAAAATATTTTTTAAAAATATATTTATTTCAGAGAGGAAGGGAGAGGGAGAGAGAGATAGAAACATCAATGCTGAGAATCATTGATCGGCTGCCTCCTGCATGCCGCCTACTGGGGATCGAGCCCATAACCCAGGCATGTGCCCTTGACTGGAATTGAACTTGGGACCCTTCAATCCACAGGCCAACGCTCTATCCACTGAGCCAAACCAGCCAGGGCTAAAATGCCACTTCTTTATCTAGTTGACTTTAACCTCATCTCTTCCTCCCACCCCTGGCTCCTCATGCTCCAGCAACACTGGCCACTTTTCTGGGCCACAAGCTTGTTCTTGTTGCAGGGACTTGGAGCCCAACTTGCCCCAAACTCCACACGCGTGGCTGGCTGCTCGTCCTCCCAGCTTTAACGTGAAGAGTGCTTCCCTAAATCCGCTCTTAAGGGGCTCCCCCAGTCCCTCTCCATCGCATCCTCCTTGTGTTTCCAGCCCCCCACTTACCTTGTCTACTTGTGTGTTACTGGTTAGAGTGTCTTCCCCACTGGATTGTAAGCTCCATGGGGTAGGGCCCCCACTCTCTGCTCTAATGGGTACCTGGTTGGTGCTAAATAAGTGGACATGGAATGAATGAAGAAATGTCTGTGCCTCTTTACCCTTTGGTCTCCCTGGGCCACTGATAGCATCTTGGTTGAATGTCAGGTTCCTGCTCTCCACTGGGTTATAAAGGGAAGGGGCAGTGTCCCCACTGCTCTTGGCCCGAGTATGAAAGAGGGACCAGTGCCGACAGGGGCGCTTGTGGTGGGGACAGAAGAAGTCCCTGGGTGATCACAATGGACTTTGGGTCTTGCCAGGGTTGAAAGGTCTGGCTGCCCCCAGCCTTGGTTTGGTTTTAATAAAGAAGGCAGCTTCCCTTTCAGCTTTATTCCATCATCACCACCAGGCATCCTTACCGTGTGGGCTTTTGTTGGCTTCTGGCTGCCCTGCATTCAAATCCCCTTTCTTTTTAGGGAGAAGCCCCCACTGTGTGAACCTTTGGACATCATAGCCCCCGCTGCCTACTACTGAAGCTGGAAGGGACCACAGACCCCTCCTCCCACACTCTAGCAGATAGGACAGGGGCACCCAACCTGGGCTCTGCCAAGTGGATGATGCTTCAGCCCAGGGCTTTGAATCCTGAGTGAGTGATGCAAAGACAGAAGGGTTTAGACTTTGCTCAGAAAGGTGGCCTTTGGTAGCAGTGACCAATGTGGTGTCTGACGGTGACTGTCGTGTCCAGGTGTCTTGCAGTGGGGTTTGGTCTGTCCATCGCTGTCACTTTCTTTGTTCCTGCCCTTTATGTGAGCCAGGATCTCTGGGCTTTGTGACCAACCTCAGAGCTCCCCAATATCTCCTTTCGCTTCGTAAGTCAGCCACAGTCAGATTCTATTGCTGCACTCAAGACTTCTTGTAACCACCTGCCTCTACCACCAGACATTGCCATTATCACCATTTCCATCAGCCCCAAGATCCAACATCCATCAAACTAGCCCCATAATCCTCACCATCATCTTCCATGTCACCGTGGTTGTTACCTCAAGCACCAACAGCTTTAACCATCGGGCTCTCAAACTGTATTTGTCAGGGGTTAGAGCAGGAAACAGAAACCCCCTTGGTATTTTTAGCAGGAAGGTATTCAATACAGGACAATTGTTGGAGAGGCTCAATGAGCCACGCCTCCAGGAATGACTCCTAGAACTCTACACAACTGACCCACCAAGAGAGCCACTACCTCTGGAGCTGAGCTGTGAATTCAAGAAGCTTCAATCCAGGGGTCTGGGAGCTGCGTTTAAGAAGCTGCTTTCACCGCTGCCACTGCCTCTGGGCCATCTGGAAGCTGGAGAGAACGCTGGACACCTGACGCCAGAGAGCGGCTGCACAAACACCTCCTGTTATTGCAGCCTTGCTAGCGGGCAGAGATAGCCAAAAGGGGGCAAGAAAAAGATGAAAGAAACTTAAAAAACAACAATAGCAGCAACAACCAACACTTGCATCGTGCTTATTGTGTGGCAGGTACTGTCCTATCGTGTCCCTATTTTATAAATGAAGCACAGAAATGACTGAGTCTCACTTTAGCTCCCAATCTTGCCTGAGTGGATCTAATATGCCTGCTCCACGTGCACACGCTGTGAGGAAGGGAACTGTATTTGTTGGCTTTCCAACCTTCTCATCTAGGAGGGTGGGATGGAGGCCGAGAGCCCAGCCACAGGGTCATCACTGCCGCTGTCACCTCTCCGTCAATGCTAGGATCTGCCACCACCATCAGCCATCACCTTAACCAGCACCAAGTCAATTACCAGCCCCGTCACTTCCTCCACCGACATCAAGATCTGACAGAGCTGTCATCTTTTCCATCACTTGACAACGTCACCATCCATGTCATTACCACCACTGCCGTGATTATCCCCATTACCGCCAGCCCCAGCAGCAGGGTGGTGTCAAGTGACCAATGAAGTCACTTCCTTGCCTTGGCTCTCCCAGAGCTAATTGCTTAATGAGATGGTTGTAGCTCTGAGCTATTAGTTACACCGCACGACTAGGAAATCTTCCCGGGCTCTGACAAGCCGGGGATGGTTTATACACTGGAGGGGTCTTCAGCTGTGACTGTGAGTGAGAAGGTCCAAGACAGGCCTCATCCATCCCCCACTTCTGTGGTGGAAAAAAGCAACGTAGTGTAGTACGTACAGAGGGCTGCTAGTCAGCCTAGGTCAGTGGTCGGCAAACTCATTAGTCAACAGAGCCAAATATCAACAGCACAGCGATTGAAATTTCTTGAGAGCCGAAAGCCGACTTCTGCACATGGGCCACGAAGTTTCAGTCGCACTGTATGTGCGCGCCCGCACGTGGTGTTTTGTGGAAGAGCCACACTCAAGGGGCCAAAGAGCCGCATGTGGCTCGCGAGCCGCAGTTTGCCGACCACTGGCCTAGGTCAGACAAGTGGCTTCACCTTTGTGGGTCTCAGTTTCTTCATCTGTAAAACAGGAACTATAAGAACTATCTTATAGAGGAATGTGGGGATGAACGGTGATGTAAATAAAGAGCCGGCTACAGTTCTCAGCGCCCAGGAGGTTCTCAAATGGAAGTCGCTAATATCTTTTATTTATTTTATAAAACACTTATACAGGGTGATGTAAAAGTAGGCCTACAGTTATGAGTACTCAAAACACAGATAATTCTTGTATTATTATTTATTAATTATTGTACTATTTTCCATACGAACAACTGTAAGTCTATTTCTGTCCCACCCTGTATAGTTCTCACTTTGTGCCAGGCATTATTCTGAGCACTTTACACTTTTCAGTTCATCAACTGACACTTCATGAGAACCCTAAGGCAGTGGTCGGCAAACTGCGGCTCGTGAGCCACATGCGGCTCTTTGGCCCCTTGAGTTTTTAGCAAAGGCCAACTCAGGAGTACCCTAATTAAGTTAATAACAATGTACCTACCTATGTAGTTTAAGTAAAAAATTTGGCTCTCAAATGAAATTTCAGTCGTTGTACTGTTGATATTTGCTCTGTTGACTAATGAGTTTGCCGACCACTGCCCTAAGGGATAGGTACCCATTTTACAGATGAGGAAACGGGGGCACAGAGAGGTTAAGGAGCTTACCTAAGGTTACACAGCTGGTTAGTGACAGAGCTGGGATTCTGACACAGGGAGTCTAGCTGAAGTCTGAGCGAGAAGTGGTTGGACTCGGGATGGACAGGGTAGAGCCAACAGGACATACATATGGATTGGCTGAGACAGGAAGCGATGCCACATGGATAATGCCTGTGAATCGAACTCCTGGCTTTTTTATATGATTAATTGATTACTTTCTGTTTGAAGAATCCTTGGTTTGTCTGTGTGTTATGTTTTTTTTTTTTTTAACTTTTTGTTGTTAATCCTCATCTGAGGATATTTTTCCATTTATTTATATTTATTTTTAAATTTAAATTCTTTATTGTTTAAAGTATTACATATGTCTCCTTTTCCCCCCATTGACCTCTCCCCATCCATTTATTTTTAGAGAGAGTGGAAGGGAGGAGAGACAGAGAGAGAAACATTGATATGTCTCACAATGATTGGTTGCTTCCTGCACTCGCCCTGGAAAGGGCAGGGAATGGTGCCCTTGACCGGAATCGAACCCTGAATGCTTTAGTCAGAGGATCTATGCTCTATCCACTGAGCCAAACCGGCTAGGGTGGTTGGCTTGTTTTTGCTCACTGCACTTAGTAGAGTGCCCTGCACACTGTAGCTGCGTTGTGAACATTTGCTGAGTGACTGAATGAAAGAGATATGGCACTTGGTAGAACTTGGTCCCTGGTCTTCCAGCTCCATGCCCAGTGCCTTTTCTTCCTGCCAGGTTTTTGGTGAGGATCAGAAGAGATAGGGGCTGTGCAAGGGCTTTGCAAGTAGCAAAACAGAGCCCACAGACTGGTCATTACCAAATAGCAGCGCAATAAACGCAACTCAGAGTCAGTGTAGCCTCTAGCCTGCTCTGTCTGCAAGGTGGACACCCTGCCAAGCCAGCCTGGCACATCCTCCCCTGGGGAGCAACCCTCCGCCCCAGAGTCCAAGCTTGGAACAGCTGTGGGTAAAGGGTAGGCACATGTGCCCAATCTGATGCCCTCAGACCCCAGGGGCCTGAGCCAGCCCCCCCACCCCTCAGGTGATGCAAAGCAGATGTGAAGGGACTAGGACTCCATGAAGGTCCCTTTCACTTTCCTGGCAGCTCGGCAGGCCTCACTCCAGGGGGACTCCTTTGGCAGGGCTCTCCTTCCCCTAGGCCAGCGTCGTGGGGAAGGAGTCAGCTGGATGCTGACTTCCGGGGACCTTCACCCTACCTCATCCGTGCCCTTGGGCCAGTGCCTGCCCTGCCCTGAGGTCCAGGGTCTCCATCCCAGGCGTTGGGGGTGAGAGTTATCCTTGGTGCTGCTGTGCAGGTTTGTTGAGGTTGAGTTGGGGCCTCTTGTGATGCTCTCTCCTGGCCCCTCTACGTTTTTCTCTCCCAGCCCTTAACCCAGTTCCTAACTCTGTACTTATTTGTATGATTAACTACTTGGTGTCTGCTCTCTGGGTGCAGGGACAGTGTCAGGAGATACCCAGGACCCGGCACTGTGCTGGTTTGTCCAGGAGGCACTCAGGAAATGTCCAGTGAACAAATGACAGCACTCTGTAAACTGTAAACAGGGGTGATGGAAATGTTGAACTGTGACAAGGGTACAATAACTGCTGTCTACACAGCAGGAGTCCGCCAGCACATGACTGTGGCTGGGTGGGGTGTAATCTGAACAGCCTCCTCCCCACTCTGTCCCACCCCACCCCTAACCCCAGGACTTGGTAAGACTGAAAATAACAATAATAACAGCAGCTGTTTCACCCATACTACCTCATTTTAATCTGCACAACAAAATCACGAGGTACTGGCATTATTCCCGTTGTAGAGATTTAGAAATGGAGGTTTAGGGAGTTCAAGGAATTTACCCATCTATAATAATAAAAGTGGAATATGCTAATTAGAACAGACGACCTTCCGGACGAAGCCGCGGCAGTCGGGGGCAGAGCCCCTTGCACAAATTTTGTGCATCTAGCAGGCCTATTAACAGGCCTCTAGCAGTTAATAAATGGTGGGGCTGGGACTCAAACCCAGATCTGTCTGAGGTCATGATCCTTCAGAGGGTTAGCAAGGACACTCTTGCTCTTCTTTTCACCTTTAAACTTTTAAATCTTCCCCATATCCATCTTGGCTTCTTCAGACTCCCTGCTCCATCCTCAGCCACTTTGAACAGGGTCCTCTCAGAGCCTCAGCGTATCCATCTGTAAAATGGGCACACTAATCTCTGTCCATTTTGTACCAAAGGTCCATGAGGATGCTCTCTGTACATGGTCAAGGGCTGGGTCAGGTGAGGCAGAGGTAGTGGAAGACACTGCAGGGATCTGCCCGGGGCCACCCTGAGGCGGAGTGAGTGCGAGTGTGTGTATGTGAGGGTGTGGGTGAGTGTGAATGGAGACCCGCCTCCACGAAACTCTTGGAGGTCAAGAAAAGTTTCCTCTGCTTCCAATGTTAAGGCTTCCAGTTTATTAAATAAAAAAAGTAAAAAGTGTTGCATAATACATGTTATATGTTAAGTGTTTACACTTAACAAATGAATGCTTCTAATGCACACAAACACAATGCAATATAATTGCGCTATTCACAAGATAATTACAGGAGTTATAGAAAATATTAATTCATGCTGCACTGTGGGGGGTGTGGTTGGGTAATGAGACACAAGTTTCAAGTTGTCTAATGAGCGGCTCTGTGCTCCTCTCCATTGCGCACCTTTGTCACTACGCGTTGTATCCTCATTTGGGCTTCCCAGTGGCCATAAGACCCTGCGCCATCTGGCTCCCTCCTTCCAGCCCCCCGCCCCCTCCCCCCAGGTTGTTCATTGCTCCTTGAACCACAGCAGGCACAATCTTGCCCCAGGGCATTTGCACGTGCCTTGCCCTTTGCCTGGACACTCCTCCCTCAGATATCCTCATGACTTACTCCTACCACATCTCTGGTCTCCTTGCACCATCCTATTTAAAGTTGCAAACCATTCCCACATTCCCTATTTCCCTTCCTATCTTTAATTTTTTAGCCCTAGGACTTTTCAGTATCTCATACACCACATACATGCACACACGCAAACTCACACACTATATTGGTTTCTTTGCTGCATTCCCAGGGCTGCTAACAGCTGGGACATAGGAGCTGCTTAATAAACATTTGTTGGAGGAAAGGATGAATTACTGGCTGTGTCTCAGTCTCCATCCTGTGCCCTCTGTGTGAGGCCCATCCCAGTTTTCTGACCTGGCTCCATGCGTTGTAGGATAAAGCTCCTTCATCTCATGGGGGTCGGATTCTTGGACCCCAAGGAGTCTCCTGATGCTGCCATCTCAGAGGTGCTGACTTAAACCAGCTGGATGCCGTGGGTCTCGGACCATTTTCCGCTCGGATTCTGGGACCCTGATACTGGCCCCTGGTGGTCAGCCTCCTGAAGTTCATCCAGTGGTGGGGAGACCTCAGAGTTACTGTGTGCCAGGCCCTGCCTCATTCCCTTCTTATTCCCATTTGGTGGATGAGGAATCTGAGTCATAGTCAAGGGGGGGTTTGTTTCCAATGGCTCACTTGATGAAGTCCCTGCAAACCTCTCTTCCTCCCTTTATGTTCCTCATTGAGGCTTAGAATTCATGTGTACACCATGCAGGCTCTCCTCTCCAGGCACTTGCTCATGTGGCCTCTACATGGAGTGTCTTTCCCCCATCTCCCTGTATGGGTCTCACCTCTGCTGCCTCATCCTTCCCCAGGAAGCCTGCCGGGAGCCCTGGGCCAGGTCTCACGCCTCCTTTGGGCGCCCAAAGCTCCTGTAGTTCCCTCTGGCAAAGCACCGAGGGAAGATGAGGGTGGCAGGGTGGGGGGACAGGAACCACTTTCGCCCGCTATCAATCTGCCTTACTAGGCTGTCAGCACCTTCAGGCAGGGACTAGTTTGTTTTTAAAATCTTGAATCACTCATTGGTTTATTAGTTCATTCGTGAATGTTTATTGGGATCTATTCTGTGTTCTGAGACCAAGTTAGAGCTCTGGAGACACAGCAGTGAAGAAAGCAGACTAGGTCCCTGCTCTCAGGAAGCCCACAGTCTTAGTGGGAGACTGGCGCTTGACAAGTAAATCAGGCCAGACAAACGGGGTTGGCGCTGTGGAGGGGATTCATAGGGATCAAGACGGAGGATTACAGGAGCTACCAGTGCCCAGTATAGGGTCTGGCACCAAAAACATATTGGAATAGAGCTCAAAGGTCCCAAGGCCAACTGCTCTTCAGAGCAGGGCCACCTGCCTCACTGTCCCTCTCCTGTCCAGCGAGAAGCCCTTCTGGTCAACTTCCTAGCTGTGTGGGCCTCGGAAAACGCCTTCACCTCTCTGTGCTTCCGTTTCCTCATCTGTAAAATGGTATTAAGTGGTACCTACCTTTCAAGGCTGTTCCAAGAATTAGACATGCTAACGTCCTAAAAAGGGCTGAGCCCTGAGCCTGGAATACAGTCAGTGCTCAATACATGGGAAGGGAAAGATGAGGATGAAGAGGCTGAAGACCAGGAATGTTGGGAAAGTGTTGGCCCCCCTTAACCTTGAACATAGGGGCTCTGGCCCCCTCTGAACCTTGAACATAGGGGCTCTGCTCAGCCTGGGTGGGCAGTTTCAGCAATGGCCACAAGGTGACGCCTGCATCCCAGTTATCAGGGCGTCAGCAATTCTTAGATGATGAAACTGTTTGGGGGCCAGAGAAGCAGATGGACTCCTGCGGCTCGGGATGAGTTAGGGTTGGGGTGGGGACTTGCAGCTACTTGAAATCCAGCCTCTCTCTCCCTTTGGTTTTCTCTTGGAGTTTCCCTGTTCGTTTCCAGGCACACCCGCCTTCCCTTCAACTCCCCCAGCATTTGTGCCAAGGCTCCTGCTAAGTAAGTCCTGCTTCATGTCCACTTGATGAGGGGCCCCTTGGCGGCCCCTCGGCCACCTCCTCCTCCCCTTCTCATTCATGAGCCAGGCAGGGGGAATGAATCAACACTTCCTGTGGGCCTGGCAGGGTGCGGAGCCAGAGGAAATGACCCTGTTCCTGTATGTAGCATCCTGGAGGTGGAGATAGGACGAGAAACTACAAGAGGGAAATGGAAGACATGCAGTAGTTACTTAAGACTTCCTTCCCATCTGTATGTTCAACACATACGAAATATTATCCTCATTTCACAGATGTGGAAACTGAGGTCTAGGAGTGTTCTATCCCATGTAGACCCACCTGGCTTCCCGTATGCCAGGCCCTTTCACCAGCAGTGAGGTGTGGTTCAAACTAATGATATTCATAAATTCGTTCAACTGAGCTCTGCAGGTCCGGAGAGAAGCAGAGCTGCCCCTGCCCGGGAGCTGGCTGTCTGGAGGGAGAGGCTGGCAGGGCAGCTTGTCCTTGAGACCTGTGCTGGGCACAGTGGGGACCCAGAGAAAGCTTTTGCTGGTGCTACCTGACAGGTGGGGGGCGGAAGGGAAGGAAGGTGTGACTTTGTAGATTCCTTAGGAACCAAGAACCTGCTCAAGTATAATTTTTAAAAAGGAAAAATCCTGGGCCCTAACCGGTTTGGCTCAGTGGATAGAGTGTCGGCCTGGGGACTGAAGGGTCTTAGGTTTGATTCCGGTCAAGGGCACGTACCTTGGTTGCGGGCTTGATCCCCAGGAGGGGGCGTGCAGGAGGCAGCTGATCCGGATCAATGTTTCTCATCAATGTTTCTAACTCTCTATTCCTCTCCCTTTCTCTCTCTAAAAATCAATAAAAAAAAATATTTTTAAGAAAGTAAAGTAAAATCTTGGCCCTCATACAAATAAAAAGTAAACACATGTCAAAGATTTCCTTTCGCTCATTCACCGACAAGGAGCCAGCAAGATGCTGCAAATAGTTCAAATGAGAATTTGACTGCAGGTGTTTACACTCTCTACTGGACAAAATTCCTTTGCACGGCTGTGAACAGCAATCACTTGCATTGTAATCTGTTTTGAACAAGTTACCCCTATTCCTATGGAATTATAAAGTCAGTCAAAGTAATCAATCTCACGCACCTTTAAAGGATCAAATCATCATCAGCAGACGCCTAGTGGAAAAAGCCCTCCTCTGAAGGGAGAAGCAGGAATCTCTTTTTCCTTTTCCGAGGCTTTGCTATGTTTTCTTGGCGGCCCCTCTGGAATAAGTCAGGTAAATGCTGTTCCCGGAGAGAGACTACTCCCCCTTCGTGCATCATCCCCTCCCGCATCCTGGTGACAGACTCCTAGCTCTCTCTAGTAGGAGCCGGCCAGTCGGTGCCCGCCAGCAGGTGGCGCTGAGGCAAACCTCAGCAGCACCAGAAGACATTCTGGGACTGGGAGCTGAGGGGCAGCTCCCAATTTTCCACCATTGCCGGCTTCTAGGAGTTAGGTTTTATGATTTCACAATTTCCCAGTGCCATTTCCCCGAGTGGTTTCACCTGGAGCCATGAATTCAGCCATTCACCGATTCAGTCCCATCAATCATGTTCCTGAGGGTCTCCAGACAGATCTATGAGTGTCAAAAAATCGGTCTTTGTCTTCGTTTGCCTGCCTTTGCTGTCAGGACTCAGGCTAAATTCTGAAATCTCAGGGTCTCGCTCCACCTCTGCCCTGCCTACCAGTGTGTCACTGGAAAATTCACCTCATCAGAGGTTGAATAAAGGCATTACTTCTATAACCTTATTTAAAAAAATTTTATTTTTATTGATTTCAGAGAGGAAGAGGGAGAGGGAGAGATAGATAGATAGATAGATAGAGAGAGAGAGAGAGAGAGAAACATCAATGATGAGATAGAATCATCGATTGGCTGCCTCCTGCATGCTCCGCCTCCCACTGGGGATGGAGCCCACAATCTGGGCTTGTGCCTTGAGTGGGAATTGAACCATGGCCTCCTGGTTCATAGGTCTACACTGAGCCATGCCGGATCGAGCTATAATCTCATTATTCTCATTTTCCAGGTGGGAAAGCAGACTCCTCCTCTTCTGGGGCTATCTTGGCTGTGTGTGTGGGAAGGCTGTGTCTCCGTCCTTCTTGCTGCACCCTGACAATGCTGAGGCCCGAGGATGGCTGGGTACCACCCAGACCTTGCCATTTCTCTGGTCTTCACACTCACAGAGGCCTGCAGCAGAAAAAGCACCTCCCCAGCTCTTCCCAGGTCTAAAAGTTCTCCAGAACGTAGTGGGAATAACTACAAGCTCAGTCCCACCCCAACTCAGTAGTCAAGGTTCTCTGGAGTGACCTCACTTCCCTATTCAGCTGAGCCCCCTGCTCTGGGATAGGGACAGCTGGCCCAGGGATGGGGATTGGCAGGCAAGGTCCCAGTAAGGTCTGTACTGGGACACTAGAGTGGTGGTGGGGGCTGTGGTGTGGGGCCACCCAAGGGTGCATTTATCCCACTAGGGACTGGGCAGAGGTCCCCAGGAGGGTCCTACCCCGGCTTCTTGGCACTTCTCTGCATGCTGGGCCCAGGATTGTGGGAGAAAATCTTCCTCCCATCATGGGAGATGTGGAGTGAAGTTGGGTGAGGGTCCCTGCCCCCACACCATGACTATAACATCAGGAGGACAGAGGTCACCACAATGCTGTTGCCAAGCCCATCAGAAATGTCCCCAAAGAGGAATCTTTGAGAGAGAAGAGCGGGACTATTTAGGAAGTGGACCCTGGGGGTAAAGGTCTCTGAGCACCTCGGGCCTGCAGGCAGTGAGATGTGGTGGGGATGAAGTAGAGATGGTGGAGTGAGAAGCATGTGGAAAGCTAGAAGGCAGAAAAGAGAAGAATCATGAACCCTCAGAGGCCTACCTTCCCCTGAGGGAGATGGCAAGCCCAGACAGGCCAGGAGAAGTCCCCACGCTATGAGCACGCCCGGAGTCTCCCTTCCTTTCCCGGGAAGCATGCAGTCTGACTCAGCATTCCAGGACAGCTTGTACCAACGGCCTGGACTTCTTGTTCTGAGAAATTGGGACATCCCTGAGCCACTCCTTTAGGACGGGTCCCTGGGTGTTTTGTGAAGGCAACATTCCATTTCCTCAGAGATGCTCTGAGAACCTGCGGAACCTTCTGATTTGGGGAAGGCTGTGCAGCTGAGAACGGGGTCCCCTCTGTGGTCAAGACCAGATTTTCTGGTTTCTTCCTCAACTAGGAAAAACTAACCATGATGGCTTCCTTTGGATGGATAGGCACTCTGGGATGCTTGGATTTACCTTAGCAAAAAAAAAAAAAGGTGGACCTTTGACTATCACTAAGGTGGGCACTCAGAAATCCTGGTATTTTGAATATCAGGGGAGTTGTGAATTTTTTTCAGGATGATGAAGCAGGACATACCCTAAAAGGACATGGAAGTTAGCAGCTCTTTCCAAGGATTTGGGAACCCTGCCCTCAACTGCTGGAGGATCTCCCCTCCCCCTTATCTCCGATATAGGAGAAGGTGGGGAGTCTGCAGGGCTGTCTTTGGTGCCTGAGATCCCTTGAGGCGAGTCTGAGCCACTCGATCTTATCCTGTCATCCCTTTTGTGACTTCTTTCTGGAGATTTTCCAAGTCCAGCACATTCCCATCCTCAGTTGTGTTAGTTACCTATTGCTAGGCCACTGACTGCCCCCAAACTTAGCCACAATAAGCATTTATTCTCTCACACAGCTTCTGTGGATCAGAATCCAGGAGCAGCTCAGCTGGTGGTTCTGACTCAGGGTTTCTCATGAAGTGTGGTCACCATGTCACTTACAGAGAGATGGCAGGAAGCTTGAATTCCTCACTTCATGGGCCTCTCCAGAGGGCTGCATGTGTATCCTCACAACATGGCGGCTGGCTTCTCCATCCAGGAGAGTGAGGCTGGATATAGTCTTGAAAATCACATACCCTCTCTCCTGTCATATTCTGTTGGTCGTCCTATTTAATGTGGTAGGGGCCTATATAATAAGGTGACCAGATTTTAACATTGGTAAAGCGGGACACCATTGACCGGGGGGGGGGGGGGGGGGCGGGGGGGTTTTTTTTTTTTATAATATATTTTATTGATTTTTTACAGAGAGGAAGAGAGGGATAGAGAGTTAGAAACATCGATGAGAGAGAAACATCGATCAGCTGCCTCTTGCACACCCCCTACTGGGGATGTGCCCGCAACCAAGGTACATGCCTTTGACCGGAATCAAACCTGGGACCCTTGAGTCCGCAGGCCGATGCTCTATCCACTGAGCCAAACCGGTTTCGGCCCGGGGGGCGGGGGGGGGGTGGTGGTTCTTGATGAAAAATTTGGTCTATATTGTAATCGCTTTTGGTTTTTTTAATAAAAGGAAATTCACTTCTTAGATCATCGTTGAATTTGCATCCTCTTTTCTTACTCATTATGTTAAAAATCTAAAAAAAAATAATTTAAAATTATATTATAAATTATTATATACATATTGCTTAAAACACAGTAAGTAGGTACATAATTACATGAACATATTTTATTGTTAGTTTATAAATTAAATTGATTGTTATAAAGTAACTATATTTTAAAAATTATTTTAATCCTATATTTCTTTCTAAATAATAACAATACTAACTTGTATTATGTTTCCTCTGAATTTGCCGTAACGTAAGTCGTAAGTGTCACTTTCAAGGCCGGCGCTAGACTTTTTGCCGCCACTATAAACTAGAAATAATACGAGTACTGTCTGCTAAATTCAAGAAAATTTATGTATTTATGAAATAAATAAATAAATTACTTACCTCAATTATCTGAATAGCTGATTTGTAATGACATCACTTGTTTAACTAGCTTACTAGCACGCAGTACGATGTGTATCGTCTGAGAGACAGTTACAAAATGTTTTCGTCGTTGCCAATCCCAAAAAATGCCATTGTTCAGTAAGTCCAAACAATGGTGGTCGAATTCTAACAACTGATCAACAATGCGAACTTTGATAAGCAGTTCTCGATCATCAGTTCTCAACAATTATTTGTTATAATTAAAATTTAACATTATAAAATTAACAAAAATAACATAAAACTCATATCCTGGCTAAATAGCCACATGGCTGCCAAAAACCATATATTCCCTTCCCGTTCTCCTGCCGTTCCCTAGCTTGTCGTGCATTCTTTCCAAAAATCGGGACTTTTTTAAATTGTTAAAAATCGGGACTGTCCCGCCAAAAGCGGGACGTCTGGTCACCTTACTATATAAGGACCTGGCCAATAGGAGGTGGGGATTTCTGGGGACAGTGGAGGCTGGCTACCACACCAGCCTTCAGGTAAATCTTCAGAAATATGAACCTCATACCCTGAGGTTTCCTGTCTTCCAGAACTAAAGTCATCTTAAGCATCTCTTCCATCCATGGTGAGCTCTGTCTGAAGAGGTGTGAAGATGATGCCCCGTGCAGGCCCCACTAATTTCCTCTCAGCTCTCTTCCTCCTTTGCTCCTCACTGATCTCCCACTTTCTGCGTCTCAGCAGCGAGTTCCAGCGACAGCACAAAGTGTGTTTCCCAAGCTGCCACAGTTCTTCCAATAGCACCTTCAGCCTTTGGCATCTCGTGATTTCCTCAGAAAACTGACTAGATGCACCCATTTCTTAGGGACGGTCCAGGTTGGGATCCTAGAGGCAACCTCAAACCCACTAACTCTGACCTCATCTCACTCTGCCAGCCTGTAGCAGTTAAGGTGCCTTTGGAAGCCAGGGGCTGAAGCTGATTCAGCCAAAAGTAGAATAAATTGGAAGATTGCCAGAGTTTTTCACAGGATGGAGGGAAGCTGAAGAGCCAGGATCCAGGAAGAGCAGGGACCAGGCAATCCTGCAGAGCATTAACAGCAGGTTCCTGGCCTGTCACTATGGAGCACAGCCATCAGTGGACTTAATACTAAAGCCCTCTGCCTCGCCTCCAATTTCCTGGCAGAGAGAATCTGATTGGTCCAACTGGAGTCAGGTGCCCACCCCTGGTCCAATCAGCAACAAGTGGGGAAGGGGGGCAAGTCCTAGAGCCAATAATATTGCTGAGGGCCGAGAGACTCACTAAGAGATATCTATTCAGGGAAGATGATGGTTCTATGCAGCAATAAAGTAACTGAAATATTAGGGACCTCCAAGGTCACATTGCAACCCCTTCATTCTAGAATCTCCCTGGGACTTTGAGAAGCTCCTCACTTATTCAAGAAGCTTTCCTCTTGCTAATTCTTCCCCCACTGAATACCCTGCCTGGAGTCTTGCACCAGCTTATGGGCTTCAAAGTCACTTCAAAATGTGGTTCAAAGGCTACCTACTTCAGAATCATCTGGGAAGCTGGTTAGAAATCCAGGTTATAGGGATTGGGGCTGGGACTCTGTATTTAAACCCACTCCACAGGTGATCCTAACACACAGCAAAGGGTGAGAAGCACCACCTTAGAGGGCTTCAGATGTAGCCTCACCCCCGCTGGCTTGAGCCCCACAAGATGGTAGAACTCTCTGGGAGGCCACTTCTTCACCCCCATCCCCTCCACTATCTCCTGACCACTTATTTGATCTTGTCCCAGCACTTTCTGGAGATTCTCATGCCCCTCTCCTAGCAGGAGTACTGCCCTGTGGGACATGCACCTTTTGTTCTGACCCTCACCCTAGTCCACCTTCCCCCCACCCCTGGCCCCTACCTTCATGTTCCTTCTGTTCTAATTCTCTCCAATACTCTTTTAAATTTAATTTTGCCATTTAAAAACCTTTTATATTTACATAAATAACCTGAAATACTTCCTTAAAGTTAGGTGATAAATAACCAAAAAAAGGAATGAATTTCAATTATCCCTGTTCCTAGGGTGTTATTAGTCCCTGTGCAGATGGGCCTAATGAGCATTGCACTAGGATGTCTAATTATCCTTAATAAGCTTCCAAAATTCATGGGGCATGAGAGGGTGAGGTTGATTGTTACCCAAATGACTCAGTGAATCAAGTCTCCTGGTACCTACACTCATCCATGTTGACTCTTGGCTTGACCACGTGACATGCTTTGGCCAGTGGAGTATCGGCAACCATGACATAAACAGAGATATTGTGCTTTGAGACTTCCTCTTGGAATTTTCAAGGAAACCACCATGTGAGGAAACCTGGCTTGGACTATCTTCCTAGAAGATGAAGGACTACAGGGAGAGGGAGGCCTAGCCATCCTCACTGTCCCAGCTGAACCCAGCCCTCCGCTATTCCTCTAACTGAAGGCAGATGCACAAACAAGCCCTTGAAAAACCAGCATAAGAATGCAACCAACCCACAGAATTACAAGAAATAATAAGTCATTGTTTTAAGTCCTACATTTTGGGTGTTTTGTTATACAGCAATAGTCAACTGATACATAGGGTCATAATACCAACCACAGAACAGTATTTCTGTGCCACTAATTCCACCTGATACTCTGTAGCCTCACAGAGATCTACAGTAGGGGAGCAACTCCAAACACAGTGATTTAAACAAGATTGTTTCTTTTTCTTGAATTAAGAGGTCAGAAGTAGGTGGTTCAGGGCTGGTGGGACAACTCTGCCCACTCTCAAAATGGCTCTGGATCCAAGGTGACTGCTCCAGCTCTTGCTATCTTCCCACCAGTTAGAAGAGAGAAGAGTGAAGGAAGGGCATGTCCATTCCTTTTAGGGGCCAATCCCGCATGTAGCACACATCACTTCTATTTACATCCCCTTGGCTTGAACTTGGGCATATGGCTTCACCTACTTGGAAAGGAAATGTAGTTTCTAGCTAGGCAGCATGTGCCAGCTAAAATACTGCAGGGTTGTTGTTTTTTTTAATTTAAGAAAGGAGAAACTAAATATTTAAGAATAATCAGCAATCAGTGCCACAGTCTGCCTCCTTGGTAAGTATTCTCATCAATAAATATAAGTGTTCCACAGACTAATGTACCAATTAGTCTGTGGAACACTTATATTTATTGGTTAGGATGCTTTGGGCTGCAAATAACAATACTCAACTACAAGTTGCCTAAGAGTTGGAAGTTTTATTATCTTCACACTTGATCTTTGCCAAATGGAGATTATTATTAACTTAGGAGGTCTTAAGGTAGACATTTTTGAACTAATACTCTTTTCTTCTTTCTGCCTTCCCATCTTCTGTGTCGAGGGACCCTTCTTCATAGCTAGAAGATGGCTACAGTGGCTCCAAGCATCATATCCACAGATAAAAATAACAGCTACCATCTATTGGGTGCTCACCAGGTGCCAGAACTATCTAAATATTTTAGGTGAATTCACTCATTTGATCTTCACAGCAACCCTATGAGGAAGGTACCATTATTATTTTAATTTTGAAGATGAGGAACATGAGGCAGAAAGATCAAGTAACTTGCTCAAGATTGCACAGCTAATTAGAGGCAGGTTCACACTTTTAACCCTGATTCTGAACCCAACCCTCCCCCCTTTTCCTATTTATTTATTTATTTATTCGTATTTTTTAGTTATAGTTAGGTCTTTATTTTAAAATCTCATCTGCCAACTTAGCGTTTTCCACCAACATGGGGAGCAGAAGTCTTCACAATCTTTTGCTTAGGTGCTGCCTTTGTGGGAGCCTTAGGAGCAGCCATTGCCGTCTTTTGAGACGCTTGCTTAGCCTTTTTTGCTTCCTGAGCAGCCTTGATAGGTTGTTCTCGCTGAGCTTTCCTAACTTCAGGTTTTTGGTTCCGCTTGGCTATTATAGCAGCAAGATGTGCACCAGTGATGGCCCTCTGGAATCTGACTGCACGGCGGGTTTTTTCCTTAGAATTTCTTCCGACTGTACCTTTTGGTGTTTTCTTCTGTAGAGGACAGTCCAGTTTACTGCCCAGGATTCCTCTTGGAAAGGAATGCCCACTCTCGCCTTTTGCATTAAGAAACTGGAAAATCGCCCTGGCCGGTTTGGCTCACTGGATAGAGCGACGGCCTGGGGACTGAAGGGTCCCGGGTTCGATTCTGGTCGGGGGCAGGTACCTTGGTTGCGGGCACATCCCCGGTGGGGAGTGTGCAGGAGGCAACTGATCGATGCTTCTCTCTCACCGATGTTTCTGACTCTCTGTCCCTCTCCCTTCTTCTCTGTAAAAAAAAAAAAAAATCAATAAAAAATATTAAAAAAGAAACTGGAAAACCTTTCCTTCGGTCCTGGCGCACAGCTCTACCTTCATGGCTGCAGCCGCCTGCTTGGCTAATCTACCACCGACAGAACCTCAGGAAGGAAAGCTGAGGCAGGGCTTGACCTACCTCCCCATCTTCATTTATTAGAGAGAGAAGACCTCCCAACAGCCCCCAGGAGATTGCCCAGTCTGCCTCACTGGCCAGAACAAGGTCACATGCCTACCCTAACCCAATCACAGCAGAGGGGAGTGGAAACACATAATTATCTGTGACCAATCATAATGACCCCCTACCTCCACCCTCTCACCCGAACAAAACAGACTTCTTTTAGCCTAGGAAGCTGGGTGCAAACCGTCTGTCCTGAAGGCGATGGGGGAACCCAGGCCTAGCTGGGGCTTCCCAGCTCACTGGGATTGAAATAAGGGTGGCTCAGACCCCACTTCTCACCCTTCATCAGACTCCTGCTATTTCTCAGGCTTACAACCGTGTGGCTCTGGTTTCCTGTTTCTGCTGGATTCTAGCAGCTGTTCCCTTTAGTTTTATCTTGGAATTGACTCAAACGTAGGATGCATTTCTTCTCCCGAGAACCATGACTAGCAGGCTGCTCTCTGAGCAGAATTTCACTGGAGACGCGTGAATCTGAAAGTGATAGCGCTGCTCAGCACACCACGGAAAGTGGCCCTGGGGCATCCCTGTGCTGTGGCCACCAGGTGGCCCTCATCCATCCTTCACCCCGCCGCCCGTCCCCCCCCCCCCCCCTCCCTCTCCCTGCCGCCACGCAGGACTGCCTGCTCCTCCTCCCCTGGCGCAACTTCCACCTTCCCTCCTTCCCCACAGCTTCCCCGCCACCTCATCGCCCCCCATGGGCTTCCGGTGCTCACTCCTGACACCAACAGTTTGAGCAATTTGGCCCTTCCCAGCCTCTCCTCCGAAACTGCTACCAGGCTGGCCAAACCCAGCAAGGGCCTAAGAACAAAAGGGCCTCAGGACGTAAGTCTTTTACTTAACGCAGGGTCTGCTCACCTGAGAAGGACGCTGGGTTATAAATACCAACGCCTCCCTCTGGACTCCTCCAGGTGCATTGGAAATTGAGATTTCAGAATAAGCTGACATCCAAGAGGGCCTCCCTCCCTGTGTGTGGACTGCTAGGCACCCGCAGTTCACAGTGAAGGGCCTGGTCACTTTTCCAGAATCTGAGGAGATGAAATCAACTGCATTAAAAGATACTGTCTTCCTGGAGTTTTATAAACTCCTGTCCCCCAAACTGGTGCCTCTGGACGCCTTCAGGGGTCACCCCTCCTGGCCAGCAGGTTCTCAGCCTCAGAGGCTCAAAACCCTCCCAGATTCCTTTTAGGAGCCTGGGAATGAGGGGTGTGTGGGAGGAGGAGAGGAGGAAGGCGGCAGCCGCTGGGCTGGGCGCTGAGTGGAGTGAAGGGCTGTGAGAACGTGAGAACCCCGTGTCAGGCGGCCTCAGGGCTGAGAGCAGGAATGTCTCTTGTGCTACTTTCCATTGTGTGCTGCTCACACAACAGCCCGTCCCCACGGTTGCTCTGGGAGCAGGGGAAAATGCTCTCCCTCCCTCGTCACTCATTTGGTTCAATTCCAGGTCAGAAATAAAGGCAACAGCTGCAAGAAATCAGCAGAAGCAGGGCAGTGGCCACAAGAACGTAAGCCCTGAAAACTGGCAGAAATCTCTAGGTCTAGGAGGTCTTCATGTAGCCCCTGCTCACACCCCCCATTTCAGGGGTGGAGATGGCAGTCGGAGACTGAGTTACGGTTTTGGGGCATTTATCTCCCTTTCCTGCCAGGATTCTCAAACTGTGGTCCCTAGCCACTCGCATGGGCAGCATCTGGAAACTTGTGAGAATGCAATGTCTTTTTTATTTTTTTAAGGATTCTTAAAATTGATTTTTTTTTTTTTTTTAGAGAGAGGAAGGTAGAGGGAGAAAGAAACAGTGAAAGAAACAGCAATGTGAGAGCGAAACACCGATTGGCTGCTTCCTACATGCCCCCTTCTGAGGATCAAGGCCTGACTTGGAATCAAACCTGCAACCTTTCGGTGGACAAGGGTGACCCTTAACCAGTGCACAACACCGGCCAGGCAAGAATGCAATTTCCTCAGACCTACCTAATCAAGCTTGCAGGGTGGGGCCCAGATATCTGAGTTTTAAGAAGCTCCCCAGGTGATCCTTGGCAAACACCTGGAGTTTGAGCAGCCCTGCTCTGAGCTAACAGGAGGCTGATTTGTTCAGGTGTTTATAACCAGGCTGTTCCATTGTTTTCCTCTCTGCCCGCTATTCATTCAGGGGCAGGTGTGGGATCCTGTTCTGGTCAAGGAGGCAGTAGGGGCTTTCGGAAAGAACCCCCCCCCCCCCATATTTCCCCCATAAGACAAGGAGAAGCCTTGCCCTGTTGTTTTGCCTTTGGATGGTGTCAGAGGTCACGAAACTGAGGGGTTGTAGGTGGGGGCTCAGTCAGGCTGCTGGGGTGTGCATCCCAGGAGAGAGGGCAAAGGGAATAATGGGACAAAATAATGATAATAACAGCTGCTGACATTTCTCAAGGGCTTGCCATGTGCCAGGTGCTGTTCTGCTCACTTAGCATATTTGCCCTCATAGCAGCTCGATGAGGTAGGTCCTGTTGTTCTCATTTTATACGAGAAAAGTGAGGCACAGAAAAGTTTAAGTGAATTGTCCAAAGTCACACAACTAATATATGGAGGCCAGGATTCAGACGCAGGCCATCGTGTATGGCTTCAAGGCCACGGTGGGAATCTTGGCGTTTTCCTTAGGGCAATAGGGAGCTGTAGAAAGGATCCAAGCAGGAGGTAGCAGCTCTGATCCACCATTTATTTATTTGTTTATTTTTATTGATTTCAGAGCAGAAGGGAGAGGGTGAGAGAGAGAGATAGAAACATCAATGATGAGAGAGAATTATTGATTGGCTGCCTCCTGCACGCCCCCTACTGGGGATCGAGCCCATAACCCAGGCATGTGCCCTCGACCAGAATTGAACCTGGGACCCTTCAGTCCACAGGCCGACGCTTTATCCACTGAGCCAAACCGGCTAGGGCTCTGATTCACCTTTTAAAAGTCACTAAGATGCTTTGCTTATAAAATTCTCTGGGTGGTTGGGGACAAGCCAGACACACTTGCACGGCCTGTTCTTCAGCCTCTTTCACTGTCTCTGAGACGTCACCCCCATGAGCAAACCCAGAGGCTTGGGTGACTGTCTGGGGCCAGAGTGACTCAGGTGCTGACAGGGCAGGAGAACCACGAATCCCAGTCACCCTCTGGGGGTAGGGGACAGAGAAAAAAAGCACCAGATCACTATGATATGAGTTACATTGAAGAACAGAAAGATGGCCCAGCTGGTGTGGCTCAGTGGTTGAGTGTCAACCTATGAACCAGGAGGTCATGGTTTGATTTCCGGTGAGGGCACATGCCCAGATTGTGGGCTCAATCCCCAGTGTGGGGTGTGCAGGAGGCAGCCGATCAATGATTTTCTCTTATCATTGATGTTTCTATCCCTCTCTCCCTCTCCCTTCCTCTCTGAAATCAATACAAATATATTTTTAAAAAAGAAGAAGAGTCCTCAGCCCTCTGTGGGGTGGTTGGCCTCTGCTGCTTTAGCTGAAATAGTCCCCATGGTGGTTGACGCTTCGAAGTTGTTGACAGCGTGCCAGCCCCTTTCTCCATGCTTTACGTGATGTGTATTAACGTATTTAATCCTCACTAGCTTGGTCAGGGTCAGGAAGCTGAGGAGTGGCAGGCTAGAGTTCAGGCTCTCAACTGTATGCTATTATTCTGCGTTTTTGGAAATTGTTCCCACGTCCCCTGTGGATGAGAGGCCCGTGTTCCCTCCCTGCCTCCGCAGAGAAAATGGCCTCCATTCTGTGCTCTGCAGGCTCACTCAGCGGGCGGGAGGGGGTGGGGTGGGGGAGGAAATACAGGAGACAGAACAGAAGTGTCCAGCAGTAGTTTGAGTCCTTGGGAGCCCAGACAAAGCTCATTCTCCCTGTGGGTGTCGGCCCACAGGACCGCCAGCCTCGACCCAGGCTCCTGGGACTTCCATGCATGTGTGGGTGGGGATGGTGGCTATTTGAGGGCTGTAGACATCTGGGCATTGGCTTCAAATCCCAGCTCTGCCACGTATCATGTGCGAGATCTTGAAAGTGCCTTGCTTTTGTGAGTCTCACGTTTTTCGTTGGTAAAATGAAGATCTTGGCAGTTGTTCATGTCAAATGGCTCTGAGCACAGTGCCTGGCACATGGTAAGCATTTATTAAATAACTAGAGGCCCAGTGCACGAAATTCGTGCACGGGGGGGGGGTTGTCCCTCAGCCCAACCTGTACCCTCTCCAATCTGGGACCCCTCGAGGGATGTCCGACTGCCCATTTAGGCCCGATCCCACTGGGATCAGGCCTAAATGGGCAGTTGGTTATCCCTCTCACAATCCAGGACTGCTGGCTCCCAACTGCTTGCCTGCCTGCCTTCCTGATTGCCCCTAACTGCTTCTGCCTGCCAGCCTGATCACCCCCTAACCACTCCCCTGCCAGCCTGATTGATGCCTAATTGCTCCCCTGCCAACCTGTTTGCCCCCAACTTCCCTCCTCTGCCGGCCCGCTCACCCCTAACTGCCCTCCTCTGCAGGGTTGATTGCCTCCAACTTCCCTCCCTTGCAGGCCGGGTGCCTCCCAACTGCCCTCCCCTGCTGGCCATCTTGTGGTGGCCATCTTGTGTCCACATGGGGGCAGGATCTTTGACCACATGGGGGCAGACATATTTTGTGTTGGAGTGGTGGTCAATCTGCATATTACTCTTTTATTAGATAGGATAGAGGCCTGGTGCAGGAGTGGGGGCCAGCTGCTTTGCCCAGAAGGGTGTCCCAGATAAGGGTGGGAGTTCCCTTGGGGCATGGGGCAGCCTGAGCAAGGGGCCTGTGGTGGTTTGCAGGCCAGTCACGCCCCCTGGCGACCCAAGCAGAGGCACTGGTATCTGGAATTTATTTACCTTCTACAATTGAAACTTTGTAGCCTGGAGCAGAGCCAAGCCTCCTGCATGCTCCACCGGCAGCCATTTCTGTTTGAGTTAATTCACCTTCTATAACTGAAACTTTGTAGCCTTAAGCAGAGGCCTGAGCCCAGCCAGGGTGTGCAGAAAGCTTTGCTTTCTCCATTACCACGGGCAACCCTGGCCTGGTCTCTCCAGCTCCGTGGCTGCCGCCATTCTGTTTGAATTTGTTTACCTTCTATAATTGAAACTTTGTAGCTTGAGTGGAGGCTTAGGCCTGTCAAGGGCAGGCAAAAGCTTGTTTCCCTCTGTTGCCTGGGAAACCTTGTTCTCGGTGGCTGTAGCCATCTTGGTTCGGTTTATTTGCATACTCACCCTGATTGGCTGGTGGGCGTGGCTTGGGCTGGTGGGCGTGGTTTGGTGTAGCGGAGGTATGGTCAATTTGCATATTTGTCTATTATTAGGTAGGATGATTATGTCCTGGCTGGGTGGCTCAGTTGGAGCGTCATCCCATACACCAAAAGGTTGTGGGTTTGACACCTGGTCAAGGCATGTACTGAAGGCAGCTGTTTCTCTCTCTCACTGATGTTTCTCTCTCTCCCTCCCTCTCTCTCTACAATCAATAAAAACATATCATCAGATAAGGATTAAATAATGGTTATTACCATCCTATATAATAAAAGCCTAATATGCAAATAGTTTGACCGCTCGCTATGATGTGTGCTGACCACCAGGGGGCGGTGCAGAACATGGTGGGCATTGGCAATGCAGTGCTGGTAGCAGGTGGCAGTGGAGGCACTGCTGGCCCCAATGGGCCCTGATGAGAGTGGGACCATGGCAGGATGGTGAGCAGGTGAGTAGGCGGCACTAAGCCAAGGCAGATGCAAGGGGTGGGGCCCAGTCGCCCTGCTGATCGCCCTGCAGATGGCACCCAGTGGCGGTGGTGGGGGGCGGGGCTGCCGCCCGGCTCCCAGGCACTGAGGGAGCCGGGCAGGGGGCCTGGCCCCTATCAATTGCCCCATAGGCGGGATGGTGGAGCAGGTGAGAGGGTGGCGCCAGGCCATGGTGGGGTGCCAGGCAGGGCTGTGGAGCTGTGAGCCTGGGGGCACAAGCTGGGGCCTGATCCTCACAGGCCACCCCAAAGGGACCCCACCTATGCATGAATCGTGCACTGGGCCTCTAGTTATTATTCCTAAACATTTATGGAGCATCCAGTTTGTGCCCAGCATTGTGCCAACAGCAGACCCTACCCCCAGGGTGCCAGAGCCCAGCAATTACACCTCCAGGCTCCAAACACCACAGACAGAATTCAGCAGAAGCTAGAATTCCAAGCTTGAAATCCCTAGCGTGTCCAGAGGCACAAGATGGGGTTTGGGCAAAACTTTCCTCAGTCTCATGGGACAGCCCTGCTGACATGTGGTTTCTACCCTTTCTCCAGGCTGGCAGAGGCTCTGTCAAGGTTTTGGGGGCATTGTATCCAGGTCTTGGGGGTGTAAATTGTGTCTGGTCTGAACTAAGTATGGTTTTCCTCCTCTCTTTCGTCAGCAAAGAACTTGCTGAGAGTCAGGGAGTAAGCAGGCAAAGCTAATCTTCCCGTCTGTGTGTTTTCGGGGTAGCTGTGTGACCCCATCAAGGCACGTACGGAACGGTAGGACCATTTCACAGTATTGTTAGAAGAATGAAATTCACGGTTATGTATAAAGTGCTTAGGGCGGTGACTGGCAGCAGAAAGTACACAAGTGATGTTAGCTGATTTTATCTTTCACTTCCTCACCCTGTCTGTCTCAGCTACCTTGGACACTCTTTCTGTGCCTAAATCATCATTTATAACCCAATAGAAATCGACATGTTCCCTCCTTCCTTGCAGAATATCTAGCTGTATAACCAAGTCCTGGCCAGGGGGATGTAAGTGCAAGTGGTGAGTGCAACTTCGACGAATTGCCCTCAATTGGAGGACTCATGCTCCTCCCTTCCCTCGTTCCTGCTCCACGAAACACCAGCATGCTGGCTGGACCGGGAGTAACCATTTCAGACCAAGAAGCCAAAGCTGAATGTGGAGGATTTGGGAACTGTTGACAGGATAGAAAATGTCTGTGTCCTTAATGACTGTGGTGCCACCATACCAGCCGGGACTGCATTCCTAGACATTCACATGAGAGACCTAAACTTCCATCCTGTTGAGACCCCTGTTCTTTTGGATACCCGTCGCTCATAGCTGAAGTGGTTCCAGACTAACACGGGAACAGAACTTGGATTTGGACCCAGGCTTGCCTGGCCCTGCGGCATTCCACCAGCGTAGCTGACAGACTCCCTGGATGAGAATCATGGGGTGGGGAGCGTGGATAAACTGTGTATTTGAGTCCCACCGCAGCTCTGCTGCTGTAGACTCTGCAGCGCTGGGGCCTGAGAAAAGCTCTATTTTAAGCAAGCTGCCCACACAGAGGTTCTGATGTACACTGAGTGGCCAGATTATGATCTCTGAACGCATAATAATCTGGCCACTCAGTGTATATCTTATATAATAAAAGGCTAATATACAAATTGTCCCCTCGACCAGGAGTTCAACCAGCAGGCAGTCCAGCCAACCGCCCATGTCCCCTCCCCCTGGCCAGGCTGGCCGGACCACCCATGCACGAATTCATGCACCAGCCCCCCCCCTCTCTCTCTCTATACACACACACACACACACACACACACACACACACACACACACACTGAGTGGCCAGATTATTATGTGTTCAGAGAACATAATAATCTGGCCACTCAGTGTACACACAAGTGAAAACATGGTGTGTGATCCTACTTCCTCTAATAAATCCTAAGAAGATCAGGGGTCCATTCTGATCCCTTGGGTGGAACTAAAGGCAGGTAGAGCTCAGGGTCCCAGTAGGGGACTCTGGGGCTGGGGAAGGCTTGTGGGCAGAGGTCCAGGCCCAAGCGCCCCAGCTAATCTGTCTCCCTTCCTGAGGCAGGCGCTGTGCAGCCCTCTCCAGGAGGCAGCTCTGTCACCCGGGTCCTGGATGGCGTGAGGACCAGCTGCCTGCCCTTGCACATGGCAGTTGCTCCGAAGCTGGAATTGTACGAGGCCCCGAGTGCCTATGGCATATTGAGATGCCTGGGACAAGCCCCGGGAGGCAAGGCTCCGCTCAGGAGCCAGGATTTTAGAGCAAAGCTGTGTCTCATTCTGCAGCCACTGTTCTCCTTTCGAGAAACAGCTCATTGCTTTCATAAGCTGCTGGGCCCCGGGGAGGCTGCAGGCCTGACGCGAGGCACCTGGGGACCATGTGATGAGAGCTGAGTGCTGTCTGACCTTGCCACAAAGTCAGGTCTGCCCAGCAGCATCGGTCGTCAAGGGGAGAAGGCACACGTGGGAGAGGACTGGGTCCAGGCATGTCCTGAAGCCCAAGCGGCTGCTGAGCACGCAGCTCATTCCCCAGAGTCCCTCTCAGGCTGCCCCTCCCTCCACCTGCTCCTCAGGGGCAGGTCCCTAGGACCAGTTGCCCAAGGATTGAAAACTCTAGTCTGTGCTATGCACAGAGCTCGGGGACACTCAGCAGCACCGGGTCCCTGGCTGAGGCTGGAGGCAGCAGCCTGGTGCCCCTGCCATGTTGGCCCTTTACATTGGCGAGTATGAGAATGACCTTGGGGGCAATGGAACGTGGGGAATGAATGGTAAGCAGTCTCAACTGAAGTGTCAGCTATTTGGGAAAGTGCTGGCCTAGAGGCCTTGGCCCTGTGCCCCACCTCAATCTCATCCCATGGGAGGTTGAGTTCAGGCCCAGCCCCTCCTTGGGGACAGGGAGCCATTGGTTGGCTTGCTAGTTGCCAGGTAACCCAGGATGAGCCTTGGAGGTCATTTCTCAGGCAATTCTGAGCTCTCTCCACAGCCTGTTAGCAGATGGTTCTGCAAGCCGCCAGCCCCGCCAGAGATCGATTGCTGTGACACTGCTGCCCGTTTCCGGCAGCGGCAGTGACGAGAAACCACCGTCCCATTTTGCATAGAAGGAGAAGCAGCCTGAGGTCTGCTCTGGGCAGTGGCTGGTGGCCTTGCCATGTGAGCAGGGCCATGGCAGGAGGGAGACTGGAGGTGGTGACAAGGAGGTGCTATGTGGTAAGACTCTCAGAACCGACCCAGATGGTGAGAGAGTGCTTGTGCCAGGTGACTGGCCATCAAAGAGCATTCTTTGAAAGGCAATGCTAGCAATCAGGGAACACCTGTGAGTGCCACTGCTTTCCTCCCCTCTCCGTTTTTAGGACCTGGACAAAATTCAAGAAGCCATCTCGGCCTCAGCTGAGCCTTACCTTGGAGCTTTTAATCACAATGAGTCTTCGATTTGAGGACAAGAGACCCCAGGCTTTTCCCTGCCCCGTTTTCATGATCTAAGATAATACTAAGCCACATCTGGCTATTATTCCCTGGGAACAGAATTGGTCATAACTTGGTTGTGACTCTTACTAGTGTGAGGCAGCTACAGAGGTGACATACCAGCATGACTTTCTTGTCTTACTTGAGGTACAAAGAGCTTCAATTTTCTAATAGAACCGTTAAACAGCAAGCCAGCATTTTTTTTTTTTTTCAGGACAAGGACAAATTCCTGTAAGAATTTTGCAAACCTCACATGTTTTGCTCCCCCTTGTTGCAGTATGTATAATTTATCTTCTGGTAGAACTTGCTTGATAGTCACAGTTTATTAATTCCATCTGCTTCCCAACAGGAGGACAAATTGTTCCATGGTGATGTCCTGGGTTCTGAGAGTCTCCCACAAGTTGCAGGTGCTCAAGAACATAATCAATGGGCCCATGAGCAGAGTGGCCAGGGAGGCAGGCGGAGCCTCTGCCTGGCCTCTCCAGCATGAATATGTCCCACCTAAGCCAGCTTGGCCACCATCACCTCTGAGTGCCCAAAACTGTATCTTTGAGGCTCAGTGAGGCATCAGGTGATAGCTTATGTTTTGGAAAAACCTACACAGTTCTTCCTTCTGTGTGTCTTTCTTCTGTTTTTCTCTCCCGTGTCTCCTTTCCTACTCACAGAACACTTCACACGGAAATATGTGGGGGGGTTTTCCCCACACCAAGCAATTCTCCAGGACAGCAGCTGGGTGTCTTGAAATTTAACTCAATTCTGACCCAAGTACTTGGAGATAGTGTCCGATCCCGCAGGTTAAGGGTTCAGTCCCAGGAGACAGCCCCCCACTTCAGAGGCCAATCACAAGTTGTAGGTCCCCAGGTTACCCACAATCTCTGTCTGACTTGGGTACAAATCAGAGGTTCCCATGACCTCCTCCCCTTGGATTTGGTTAGTGTGCTAGAGAGGCTCACAGAACTCGGGAAGACACTTGCTTATATTTACCAGTTTATAAAAGGATACGGTAAAGGATACAGATGAACACCCAGATGAAGAAGTACATAGGGTGAGGTCTGGGAGGTTCCCAAGTGCAGGAGCTTCTGTCCTATGGAGTTGGGGCACATCACCCTCCTGGTATGTGGATGTGCTCACCCATCTGGAAGCTCTCCGAATCCCAAACTATAGGGATTTTATGGAGGCTTCATGTAGTCATGATCCATTACTAACCCCATGTTTAGCCCTTCTCTCTCTGAAGGCTGATGGGTGGTGCTGAACATTTTAAGCTTCTGATCATGGCTTGGTTTTTTTTGGTGACCAGCCCCCACCCAGGAGCCATCGAACAGCCCACCCAAAGTCATCTTACTAGAACAAAAGCTGCTCCTATCACTTATGAAAAAGGGTTTTAGGAGCTCTGTGCCAGGAACCCAGGGGCAGAGACCAATACTAGTATATTTTTTCTGATTTCACAGCCTGATTACACAAACTCCCTCCATGGAGCGGCAGCCATTTGTCCACCTGCCATTGATCCTGTTGTAGAGTTGGATTTGCTTTCTTCTCCTCCCGCTGCCTCCCTCTGCACCTCTACTCATAAACCTACTGATGCCACTGTTAGGCATTATCTAACACCAAGAAGCTCATGTTCCTATGAAGACCAAGGATGTACGCTAATAGGCCAGTGCCCATGGGGTTCACTGGTCTTTCCTTGTACCCATTATCCAGGACTAGGTGGCCTTAACGCATGGTGGAACACCCTACTGCAGGCTCGGTTACGATGTGAGCTGAGAGGTACCACCTGTGGGACCTGCTGGTCTGCAGATGTGGAGCATGCTGAACCAGTACCAGCATATGGTGCTAGTTCTCCT
Organism: Eptesicus fuscus; assembly: GCF_027574615.1. Classification (NCBI taxonomy): domain Eukaryota; kingdom Metazoa; phylum Chordata; class Mammalia; order Chiroptera; family Vespertilionidae; genus Eptesicus; species Eptesicus fuscus. The sequence continues at coordinate 16,512,880 of NC_072481.1, forward strand.
GGGGTCAAATATGTGAGCCTGAGAGCGAGTGGGGGGAGATTGGAATTGTACATACTTACCACCCAGTGGGAGAACTGGGTCCATTGAGAGATGCAAAAATGATTTATCTGAATGGGAGCTGAGACTGTCACTGGCCACTGAGAAAACAAGTAATAAGGTGGATTATGGTATTGGCTGGGGTGTTGACCTTGATTATGAAAAAGAAATGGAGGCTGCTATTAAAGGAGAGTTGGGGAGAAATCTGGAGCGAGCCCAGGTTGGGTGGGATCACCTGTGATGCCTCCTTGTTCCCCTGGGTCTAGTAGTAAAAGTAAGTGGAGGATTTTCACCCCCACATGGGTGAAAATACACCCAAGCGTTGTGATTCTTCAAGAATAAAGGTTTGAGTAATGAATGAATTCTCCAGATGTGGTGCAGTAAGCACAAGGAGCAAAGAATAAGTAGTGCCAGAGAGAAATACTGTCCAAAGAGGATCAACAGGATCCAGAGCCCCTTGGGTCTTGTGGAGGGTAGTGGGGGCTAAACCGGGACAGTCAGAGGAAGCCTGGTCAGACCAGTCCAGACAGTGCTAGAGTAATCCATGACCCTGAGTTCTTCCAGCCTCTCTCCCCTCCTTCTCCAGCTCCCGGTGCCCAGCTGTCTCTTCCTGTAGGAAAGGACAGAGGCCACTGGCCCTAGAGAATAGTTTGCTCTGATTTCCGCCCTTCCCCACACTTTTTGAAAGCGGTCCATAGTGGTGTATCAGAGTTCGGGTCTGGCATCTGACCTGGATTCCAGTCCCAGTACAACTACTTACTAAGAATGTGTGTGTGTGCCATGTGCAAATTACTTAGCCTTTCTATGGCCCCAGTTTTCTCCCCTTTAAAGGGGGAAAAAGCATCTAACTCCTAGGAGTTGTTGAAATTAAATGTACAGTTAAAGCCATAATGCTTCTAGAATAAAACAAGGAGAAAAGCTTTGCAATCTGGAGGCAGGCAAAGATTTCTTAGACTGGACTAAGAAAGTAATAACAATGAAAAACAATTGATCAGACTTCATCATAATTTAAAACTGCTCATTAAAAGTCATCATTAAGGAAATAAATAGAATTGCCCAGCCAGTGTGGTGCAGTGGTTGAGTGTAGACCTATGAACCACAAGATCACAGTTTGATTCCCCTCCAGGCTACATGCCCGGGTTGTGGGCTCAAACCCCAGTGGGGAGGCGTGCAGGAGGCAGCTGATCAATAATCCTCTTTCATCGTTGATGTTTCTATCTCTCTCTCCCTCTCTCTTCCTCTCTGAAATCAATAAAAAATATTTTTTAAAAAGAAAATGAATAGACAAGCCATAGAGTGGAAGAAAATATTCACAAAGCATACATCTTGGCAAGTGACTTGCTTCCAGAAAATATAAAGTCCTTATAAAATTCAATAATAGAAAAACAACTTTTAAATGGGCAAAAGAGTTGAACGGATACTTTGCAAAGAAAGACATGCACATAGCCAATAAGTGTGAGGCAAGATATTCAACATTTTAGTCATCAAGACAATGTAAATTGAAGCCACAATGAGATGCCACTGCACAACTCCTCAGAATGAAAAGATGAAAAGACCACCAACCCCAAGAGTTGATGAAGCCATGGAGTACCTGGAATGTCCATATCGGGTTGATGGAAGGAAACAATGGCTCAGCCACTTTGGGAAAAGATTCTAACCAATGTAATACGGCAAAGATGATAGAATGTCACTTCCATGAGTAGGTTACAGAAGGCTAACTTCTGTCTTGCAACAGGCTCTCCCTGTTGCCTTCCTGGCTTGCACCCTTTGATGAAGCAAGTGGCTGTGTTCAAGAGGTCCATGTGGCAAGAAACAGAGAGTAACCTTAGGTCAACAGCCAGCTAGGAACTGAGGCCCACAGTCCTACAACCCTTGAGGAACTAGATTCTGCCAACAACTATGTGAACTTGGATGTAGATCGTTCCCTATCTCAGCCTTCAGATGAGATTCTAGCCCTGGCCAACAACTGCAGCCTTGTGAGAGGTCTTGAATCAGAGCACCCAGTTAAGACGCACCCAGACCCTTAACTCACAGAAATCATCCTATATAGTAAAAGCATAATATGCAAATTGACTGAATGGCAGAACGACTGTTCAGTGGGGAGTGGGGCCGGAGAGCAGGTGGCACCAGGCCAGCCAAGGTGCATGCCAGTGGGCAGAGGGAGGGGATGGTGATTGGGGGGGGGGGGGCAGTGGCAACGAGCTGCGGCAGATGGGTGATCAGGGGGTGGGGTCAGCTGCTCGCTGGGTGGGCACCATCTCCTGATTGGCCCGCCTGTTTGCCTCCTGCAGAGGGAGGCAGCCGTCAGACATCCCCTGAGGGCTCCCGCACTGTAAGAGAGTACAGGCCAGGCTGAGGGAGCCTCCCACCCCGAGTGCACAAATTTTTGTGCACCAGGCCTCTAGTGAGGTAATAAATGTGTTTTTCTAAATTGCTGAAATTGTGGTAATCTGTTACATAGCAATAGATTACTAGTTATAGAACTATTCAGATATCTCATTTCTCTTTGATTTGATTCAGTTTTGGAAAGTAATAGTTTTCTAGAAATTTACCCATTTTGCCTACATTTTCAAGTATATCAGCAGAAAGTTGTTCATAATATCTTGTTTCTGTTTAAAGACTTGATTGTAAAATATAACTCACACACAGAAAGTTGCATTAAATACATATGCACAGTATAATGTATAATTATAAAACACACATCTGTGTAATCACTGCCCAAATCAAGAAATAGACTATTGCCAACACCACAGGAATCCTGTGTTCCCCTTCTCAATCACACCCCCTCCTTTCTTCTTAAGGGTAATCATTCTTGTATTTATGGAAATCTCTGCCTTGTGTTACAGTTTTACAGTTCTTTATAGTTTATCCATCCTTATACAATATAGTTTAGAGTTTTCTGGTTTTGAATTTTATATAAATGATATGATTCCCTATGTACCTTTTATGTTTTGCTTCTTTTGCTTAGCACTGGATTTATAACATTAATCCATGTCATTTGTTTATTTTCATTGCTGTTTAATATTCCATGGTATGATATAACAACATTTATATATCTACTTTACTGTTGATAGGCATTTTGATTGTTTCCAGTTTGATCTACATAAATAATTCTCCTCTGAACACTTTTTAAAAATGTTTTTATTGATGAGAGAGAGAGAGAGGAGATCATTGTGAGAGAGAGACATCAATCAGTTGCCTCCCGCACGAACCCTGACCGGGGGCCAAATCTGCAACCTAAGAATGTGCCCTGAGTGGGAATCAAACCCCAACCTTTTGGTGTACAGGACAATGCTCCAACCAAGCCCCCCAGCCAGGCCTCCTTTGTTGTTGTTTTTTTTTTAAAAAATATATATATTTTCATTGATTTCAGAGAGGAAGATAGAAGGAGAGAGATAGAAACATCAATGATGAGATAAAATCAATGATTGGCTGCCTCCTGCACACCCACCACTGGGTTTTGAGCCTACAAATGGGCATGTGCCCTGACCAGGAATCGAACTGTGACCTCCTGGTTCATAGGTCGATATTCAACCACTGAGCCACGCCGGTCAGGCCTCCTTTGAACACTTCTGTACATGTCTCCTGGTGCACAGTGCATGTACTTTTTGGGGCATTTTTCCAGCATAGTATTGTTGGAGCTCAGGGTATAAGTATTTATACTACTTTACTGGAAAATGCCCAACTTGCCCCCAAAGTAGTTGGGCTAATCACCAGCAGGTATGAGAGTTCCCATTGCTTCACACTCTGTCACTACTGGTCTGTGAGACTTTTGAATTTTGCCCACCTGGTGTGTGTATAGTAGTATTTCAGTATAGTTTTTGCACTTTCCTGATTATTTCTGGAGTTAAGCACTCAGAGGGTGTTGGGGTTTCAAAATTCTACCCAAACGTCCCCACCCCATGTTTGGGGTCCCATTCCCTCTTGACCAGTGCCCTTCCAAATGGTGGGGCTGCTCATCTCATTGGCTCTGCAACCCTGGGATCCTGACAGTCAGGGCCCAGGCTTGGTCCTTTGCCATATATGTGCCCTGTAGCTACTAGAGAGCAAAGGTCCCTTCAGAACTACCCTAGAGGCTTTCTGAAGTTCTCTTCTTGCATTGAGTCCCAAGTTCAAGGCTTCCAATCTGTTCTAAGCCCACGTGGATCCAGTGGGACCACAGACCCATCCCGTGTCTGTAAATTAACTGGCAGAATCTCCCTGCTGATTTCCTGACTCATGCAATGAGAGCTCTTAGGGGTGGCAGGGCCGAATGGAAGTCCCTGAACTACAATCTCACCACCATCAAAATAGCAAACCAAAGGCAATTCCACATCCCTAAAGAAATTTCAGAAATTAGTGCCACCATCAAAGATCTGAAATATGTACATGTGGTCATTCCTACCAAGACTCAGTTTAACTCACCTACTTGGCTGGTGCAAAAACCAGGTGGGCCTTGGAGAATGACCATAGATTACTGTGAACTTAGGTGGGATGTCAATTGCAGCTGTGATCCTAGACATGACATTTTTACTGGAACACATCAACACAACTTTGGGCCTGGTGTACATCTTTGATCCCAAATGCTTTCTTTTCCATTCCACTAAGTAAAGATAATCAGAAATAGTTTGCCTTTGTGTATCTGGGACAGCAGTACATCTTCACTCTACGACCTCAGGGCTTTGTCTCTTGATTTCTGTCATATTGCAGTCCAAAGGGACATAGGCACCTTGCTATAGTTCACAACATTATGCTGGTCCATTATATTGATGACTTATGGTAATTGGGCCCACTGATCAGGAAATTGCAAACACTTTAGATTCTTAGTAGAACATATGTGTGCCAAGGGAAGGGTAATAAATCTCACAAAAGTTGAGAAGCATGTCATGTCAATAAACTTTTTGGAATATTCAGTGATCTGGGGCACATTGGAAAATCTCCTCTAAAGTGAAAGGCAATTGTTAAAACTTTATTGCCCACTACGAAGAAAGAAGCAGAATGTTGAATGGGACTCTGGATTTTTGAGGCAACATATAACATACTAGAGGCCCGGTGCATGAAATTCCTGCACTGGGGGGCGGTCCCTCAGCCCTGCCTGCACCCTCTTGCAGTCTGGGATCCCTCACTCCTTACCACCTGCCTGCTTGCTGCATTTGCCCCCTGGTGGGGAGGCACCTCGGGAAGGCTCCAGGGTGTGTCCAGCCTGTCTCTATCGGCCAGATCCCAGCAGCAAGCTAACCTACTGGTCAGAGCATCTGCCCCCTGGTGGTCAGTGCACATCACAGCGACTGGTTGGCCAGTTGACTGTCTGCCCCCTGGTGGTCTGTGCACATCATAGCAAGCAGTTGCACTTAGATTGATTGGATGGCTGACTGGACACTTAGCATATTAGGCTTTTATTATATAGGATTTGTCAGTGCTGTTCTACCCATTTACTGGGAAACCCATAGGACTGCAAGTTTTGAGTGAGGCTGCAGCAACATAAGACTCTGCAGCGGGTCCAGACTGCAGAGCAAGCTGCCCTGTCACATGAGCTTTATGATTTGCAAGTGACTATGGCAGAAAAAGATGCTGTATGGACAAGTTCCAGTAGGAGTGTCTCAGTAGAGTTACAGACCTTGGGATCTGGGATTAATTCATGCCCGCTCTGCCAGTAACCAGTCTGCACTTAAAAACAGCTCCTGGCTCACAAATGGACACGTAGAGACTGAGTACCTCACTGTGGGACAACAAGTGACCCATAGCAAGAGCTGGATATTATCTGATCCATCTGATCATGCCATTGGACATGCACGGTAGCATTCTGTTCTTTTTATTTTTATTTTTGGTAGCATTCTGTTCTTAAAGAGTGCATACGAGATCAGGTCTGAGCAAGTCCAGAAGGTACAAGGAAAGTGCATGAGCAGGTGGATCAAATCCTTACTGTAACTACACTTATGGCTTCACTGCTTCTCCCTAAACCCATATTTGGGCAAGTTGCTATGATGACCAGTTCACATGGAGGAAAAAGGACAGACATGATTTCTAAGCGAGTCTGTATGTTAGCACCTCCCACAAATGGACAACTCCTGCCTTAAAGCCACAGTCAGGCTCTCTCTAAAAGACAAGGATAAAGGGGTATCTTCTAGTTATATCTATTGTCCATTTTGCATGAAAGAAAAGATGACCTAACTTACAGATCGACTTTGAGCAGTGGCTGGCAAGTTGGCTGGCTGGTCAGAGACTTGAAAACACCAAGATTGCCCCGCCAACGTGGCTCATGGTTGGGTGTCCACGCATGCACCGGGAGATTCCCCGTTAGATTCCCTAGATTCCCGGTCAGGGCACGTGCCTGGGTTTCGGGCTTGTTCCCCAGCAGGGGGTATGCAGGAGGCAGCCAATTGATGTTGATGTTTCTCTCTCTTCCTCTCCCTTCCTCTCTCTCTAAAATCAATAAAAACATGTTTATAAATGAAATACCAAGGTTGATGATGAGGAGGTCTAAGGGAAAGATATGGATGGACTGCTAGAAAGGGGCACAAGTGGCAAAACTCTTTTTCACCCACACAAATGCCCTGAGGGGTCATTTTGAAGGAGGCTCTCAATAATCAGGTGGACAAATGTAGTCGTCAACTTCTTTCACCGGGTACCCTGGTTCTTGCTCAATGGGCCCCCCTACAAAGCAACCATGCTGGCAGGGATAGGGGCTATTTATAGTGAGGTAGGCAGAATAATGACCCCTAAAGATGTCCACGTTGTTATCTTTGGGACCTGTAAATGCGATCTATTTTAATGGCACAGGGTGAATTAAGGTAGCAGATAGAATTAAGGTTCTAATCAGCTGACCTTAAATTATCTGGGTGCGCCTGATGTAATCACCAGGGTCTTTAGATGTGGAAGTCAGAGGCAGAGCCAGTGTCAGAGTGGCGTATGTGATGTGAGAAAGACTTGACTGGCTATGACTGGTTTTGAAGATGGAAGGAGGGCAAAAGCCAAGGAATACAGGCAGCCTCTAGAATCTGGAAAAGGCAAAGAAAACAGATTCTTCTCTAGAGACTCCAGAAAAGAACACAGCCTGGCCAACACCTTCCTTTTAGCCCTGTGAGATGCAGTGCAGGCTTCTGATTTCCAGAACTGTGAGATAGATGTGTGTTGGTTTAAGCCACTATGTTTGTGGTGATTTATTACAGTAGCCGTAGAAAACTGATATACAAGGGCTCAACACACTTCCCTTACCAAATCTGATCTGGCATCTGGAACTGCTGAGTGCCCAAGCTGCTGGCAGCAAAGACCAAGGTGTTTTCAATATGGTACCACTCCCTGGGACAACGGTTCTCAACGGGACCACGAACCCCTGTGGGGTCCCCAGGATTCTTTCATGGGCTTTGTGAGGCCAAATCTACTTTCATACTAACACCAAGACATTCTTTGTCATTTTCACTGTCATTCTTTCAAGTGGACAGTGGAATTTTCCAGAGGCTACACGCGATGTGTCCAACAGACTGAATGCCAAAGCAGATTTCAGAATTTAGCTGTCTTCTAGTAAGCCAGATTCTAGAGAGATTTGCACAAATGTCACATAATGCCACTCTTCTCACAATTTTTGTTTTGAAGAAGTTGTTTTTTACTTAAAAGGTTATATTTATATTAACCTGAAATGGGTTTATTAGTTTTAAATAAATTAATATTTTAAAGCTTTAATTTCTTTTTTAAAATTGAATTTATTGGAGCAACAGTGGTTAATAAAATTATATAGGTTTCAGGTGTACAATTCTATAATACATCATCTGTACATTGTATTGTGTTCTCCGCCCATAGTCAAGTTACTATTACAGCTTTAACCTCTAATCCAGTAAAATACATATAACCCACATAGGAAACCCTTTGTAATTTTTAAGAGTGTAAAGGACTCCTGAGGCCAAAAATTTGAGAGCCACTGCTCTAGCATGACCTGCTAGCTACCTATGGGCAGGCTGACCTCAGTGCCCCCTTGTTTCATAAAAGGAATGGTTTTTATTACCTCATGGTAACAAATGTGTATTCCAGATATGGACTTCCTTCCTGCAATGCTTCTGCACCACCACTTCTGGACTTTCCAGAATACCTGATTCATCACGATGCTACCCGCACACGCCTATCTTCATTATAGGGTGAAGGGCATATGGTCTCCCCCTGGAACACACTGGACTTACCATGTGGCCTGTCACTCAGAGCTGTTGACTGGACAGTCAGTGCCAGCTGGAGACACCACCTGCAAGGCTAGGTTATTGACGGCCAGGATGCAGTTCATGCTTTAAATCTGGGGTGGGGAACCTTTCTTCTGCCGAGGGCCCTGTGGATATTTATAACATCATTCGAAGGCCATACAAAACGATGAACTTAAAAATCAGCCTGCTATATTTGGTCAAACATTTAATTAACTCACCCTTAATGCCTTGGTAGGGCCAGACCAAATGATTTCATGGGCCGGACATTCCCACCCCTGCTTTAAATCAGTGGCTAATATATGGCTTCACCTCTCTCACATCCAGAACACAGAGAGGCCCAGGGATGGGAGTGGCTCTTCTCACTATTTTTTCCAAGTAACCTACTGGAGAAATTTTTACTTTCCATCCCCTCAACTTTGTGTTCAGTGGGTCTGGAGTCCTTGGTGCCCAAAGGAGGAATGCTTACTTCCCCCGGAGAACACAGACATGGTTTCTTAAACTGGAAGGTCTTCCCACTGGTCTTTTGTTGTTATTGTTGTTAATCCTCACCAAAGGATATTTTTTCCATTGATTTTTAGAGAGAGTGGAAGGGAAGGAGGGAGGTAGAGGAGAAAGAGAAACATTGATGTAAGAGACACATCAATTGGTTGCCTGCCTCCTACACACACCCTGACCGGGGTAGGGGATCGAACCCACAAACCAAGTATATGTCTTTGACCAAGAATTAAACCTGCGACTCTGGTGCTGACGCTCTAACCACTGAGAAACACTGGCCAGGGCTCCACTGGTCATTTTGAGCTTGTGTGTGTTACTGAACCAAAAGGCAGAGAGGGGTATCAACTGTACCAGAAAGGCTGGCTAATCTGGATGACCAGAAGGAAAATGGAGGGTGGGCAGGAAGGCTATGTCTGCATCCAGGATTTCCTGGGTGCCTCTCAGATCTTCCAGTACAACTATGACAGTTATCAGGAAGCTTCGCAACCTGACAAACCTAAGATCAATAAGAGCCTGAACTGCCTAGGACAGTGGTCGGCAAACCGCGGCTTGTGAGCCACATGCAGCTTGCGAGCCGCCGTTTGCTGCTCTGTTGACTAATGAGTTTGCCGACCACTGGCCTAGGAATAAAGGTTTAGGACACCCCACCAGGTAAAGAACCCAGTAAGTTAAAGTCCTGTCCACTGGTAAGAGGAACATGGAAGGGGTGGAAGGACGATGTATGATTGCTCACTTAGCCTGTGACCAGATACAGCAGGGGGCGCTGTAGCAGGTTTTTGTTATTTCCTCCTGTCTTACTGAAAGAGCCTTAGTGATGACTGAAGTCTTAAATTTGGCTCAAGGTGAGAATGACTGAAGGATAAGGATATGGTCAACGTGACAAACAGGTCCTGTTGGAAATAAACTTTTTCCCTTCCATTTAAAAAAACTGAGGTGAAACTCATCCTATAAAAGTTAATATGCAAATCGACCGAACATCAATGCAGGAGCTGCCCCCTGGTGGTCAGTGCGTTCCCATAGGGGGAGCACCGCTCAGCCAGAAGCTGGGCTCATGGCTCATGGCTGGCGAGCGCAGTGGCAGTGGCGGCAGCGCTAAGGATGTCCGACTGATGGCTTAGGCCTGCTGCCCGCCTAAGCCATCAGTCGGACATCCCCCGAGGGCTCCCAGACTGTGAGAGGGCGCAGGCAGGGCTGAGAGACCCCCCCGCCCCGCCAGTGCATGAATCTCGTGCACCAGGCCTCTAGTATAACATAAAGAGAACCATTTTAAAGTGAACAACCAGTGGCATTTAGTACCTTCACAAAGTTGTGCAAGCATCACCACAATCGATTTCCAAAACGTTTTCATCACCCCAAATTGAAATTCTGTAGCCATAGGGACGTGAGCTTTGCATCTAATGGACAAGAGTGGATGGTGGGGGACACAAGAAATCACTCTGCTCGGATACCCTGCTCCCCTCTATGCCCACTCTTCTCTTGCTCCATTTACTGGAAGGCTGACCCGTGTGGATTGAACTCAGTGAAACCACTCAGAGGCCTTTCATTCTGGCTTCCAGCTGGAAGCACCAGCAGAATTCAAGTCAGAATACTTGTCTGGTGGGCCCCTGCCTGGCAGGGGCTGCGTTCTGCTCCCCAGGGCTGCGGCTCCAGCAGGGCAACCCCCTCCTTGGTCACAGCTCTCTCCTTTACCCTTCAGGCATAGAGGTGGTACTGGCTTCCTGCAGGGTGAGCTCCCTGGGTCCCTCCCTGGTGGGTCCCCTGCCCACATCCCTGTAAAGGATCCCTTAGTTGAAGGCTCTTCAGTATCCTTTGAGCATACCATCCGTTTCTTGATGGGACACCAACTAATACAGAAATGGCATGGTCCCTCCCTACAGTCCTTGGCACTGAATACTTCAGATTTCGTGGGTCAAATCAGCTCTGTACCGAGATCCCGGGCTGGGCAGAGATGCTTCCTGGACAGCCCAGGTTCCAAGGAGCCAAGGCCCCACTGCCCTCTGGTGGTCAGAACTTCAGCGGAACTCCGCGCACTCTGGGCACCTGCTCTGTGCTGAGCCTGTCACACACCGGAGCACATTTCATTCAGGGGCTATTGTCCCCCCTTACAGGCGAGAACCTTTTCATGGCCCTTAGTATAAACCAAAACCCTAACCGTGGACGGCAGGGCCCTTCTTTGCCTCCCCTCCTTCACCCTGACCCAGCCACACTGGTCTTTTTGTTAGATCCTAGGGTGCTCCCTGTGCATCTCCCAGTTAGAATACTTGGGAACTCTCTAAAACAGTCGTCACCTGGTTAACCTCAGCTCATTCTTAGGATCTCACTTAGGAAAGGCCTCCTCACCACCCGCCTTTCGTTCACAAACACGTTGGGTTTTCCCTGGTTTATGTGAATGTTTGATGAATCTGCTCTTCCCCAGGCTGAAGGCACGGGGTGGGTGGGGAGGGGGAGGGGGCGTAAGCGTGCTGCTCTGCTCACGGCTGTGTCCCTGATGCCGGCTCGCAGTAACAACCGCAGCAGCAGCTGACGGGGACTAAGTGTTTCTCTGTGCCAGCCACTGAGCTAAGCCTTTCAGGTCCCCAGGCCCCAATGCCCCAAAGTCCCTTGTTCCCAGGAAACAGCCCTCGACTCTATTAAAAACTCATATGGATTTATTAGAATATGAAAAAAATTTGGTTTCTTCTGTACAGGCGGCAGAGCAGCAGCAGCTGTGGTGGCTTTGAACATGGTTGTCACATCACCCTTGCATGGTGACTCCTGCCCAAAACAGCACTTGCATGGAGGGGGACAGATGAGCACCCGCTGCCCAGTCCACTGGGAAGAGGGACTCTGACTATTGCACGATCCTGGGGGAGGGCCCCGGGGAGGACAGACACCACTCCCCCGGGCCTGGCCATGGTAGCAGTGGGGATGGGACTGTGTGCCTGTGAGCAAAGGCCCCGGGAGCCTAGGACTCTGCCCACCCACCAGCCCCGGCCGGGTGGGCAATGCTCAGGGGAGGTCTGCTCCCCGAGGACTGGGCTCCACAGCCAGCTGGGTGCGGGGACCTAAGAGGGAGGGGTTCCTGGGGCCGATGGGAGGGATGAGAGAAAGAACAGGCCAGCAGGACTGAGGGCAGGCCCAAGAGCAAAGGACCAGACGGCCCAGCATCTGTGAATGGGAGAGGACCATGATTGGATTTGGGGGTTCACTTCTGAAATCAGGGTCTTGGGGCCACAGTTACCAGTCCAGGAGGCAGAGGACCGACTTGGGGAGTGTTGGGCAGACAGGCCCAAATGAGGGGGATTCTCTGGAGGAGGGCCATGGTTTCGTTCAGCCAGGGGCTTTGAAAATGTTTTAAAAACAGGAATGGCCTCTGTGCAAACAGATCCTACATGGAAGTGGGACGAACAAAATAGATAAAAGGCAGCACTGTCTGGAGCCCCTGAAGGCCTCTCTCCTGACACCAGCCGCCGGGGGGCTCACTGGTCCCTGCTGGAGCAATTGGGAAAGCTGAGTTACTCACGGTCCAAAGCGCCCCAACTCCACACAGAGAAGCTCAGAGGTGCAGCTCTGAGAAAGGGCGTGTCAGGGTCGCTGGCCAGGATGACAAAGCTGGCAGGAGGGTGGGTCAGATATCTGCTCCCCCGCATCTTTCCTCCGTTAATGAAGGGCCTGGCCTAGGCCAAGAGAGGCCTGGGCTCCTTCCCTTCCCAGGTGGGACCCAGGCTGAGCCAGAGGCTCTTTGGTTAGAAAGTAAGACTGGTTTGCATGAGGAGGGCGATGGAGGAGAGGGGGCACCGAGGTCTGGGAAACGCGGAGGCCCTCCTCTGGGGATGGGAGCGAGCCAGACAGGAAGGGGCAGGGTCTGCCTCACAGCCCAGCAGTGCTGCCGAGTGGATGGGGAAGGCAGTTCTGGTGGTGGTCGCGGGGGAGCTTCCCAAGGAGGCAGGGGAAGCCGTGCTGGGCCCAGCTGCCATGCAGGTCAGGAAGGAGGGGAGGCCCCCAGCTCCCAGCAGCCCCTGCTCTGGTGGGAGAGTCTTTGGTGGGACAGGCATGGCCCACTGGCCCCAGCGCTACTGCCCCTTGGGGATGAAAGGCTCTCCCTCCCCAGGCTCAGGGTTGGGGCCTGGGTCGCTGAGGCAGCGCTGTATCCTCTGGGAGCCGGGGCTGTCACTGGGCCCGGAGGTGAAGACATCGTCAGTGCCGGGGGAAGAGGGCTCCTTGGTCCGTATCACGATGCCCCCGTCATCATCCTCCTCATCGGCCACCCTGGGGTTCCGGTTCAGCCCGAGGACCTTGTCCTTCAGCTCCTCATTCACCAGGTCCACAGACTCGGGCGACTGCGGGGAGGCGGGGTCGATGGTGATGACTGGCAAGTCGGCCTTCGGCTCATAGGCCAGCGGGTCTGGGGACCAAGAACAAGGCACGGTTGGCTTCTGCCCCTGAGCCCTGAGCCCTGAGCAGCATGCGCCCCACCTCCGCCCGTGCGAGCCGCTCCCACAGAGCCCCTGCGAATGCAGCAATCCTGGTGTCAGAATTACTCCTCGTGGGCCTTTATGAACCCTCATCAGATAGTCTATCATCCCGTCTGGGACCTCAAAGGTAGGACTGTGTTCCTCCCCTCACACCCGGGGCTCCCATGTGTGTTCCCGTCAGACCAAGAATTAGGGCTCCTTTCCGAGTCACTGACACCCCAGGGACCCAGGCCTGAGAGAAGGTCCGCCCTCGTGGAGATCCCGATGGTGCAGACCCCTCCAGCCCCGCTGCCCGGCACCCAGCTCCCTGCACAGCCTTCACCGTCAGCCCACCTGGAGCACCTGTCCCCGGGGAGGGCAGCAAGGCCACCCCCCACTCCACCGGATGTAGGAGGAGCTCAAGACTTGGGAGGTCAGTGGAGGAGAAGCCTGTCCTCCCCGTTGGCTCTGTGAGGCCCTGAGCGCCCAGCCGCAAGGCCCCTCACCAGGCACCCTGGGCCCGGCCTTACCTGAGCCGATGCGGGCCCGAGACATGGTGGGAGAGTCCAGTTTGTGGGCCGGCACTGTCAGGTAGTTGTTGATCTGACAGGAAGAGCAGACAGGTGTGAGCTCAGGCAACCCCGCTGATGGCACCGGAGGCTGCTGGCCACGGGCGTGCGTGGGCACCGCTCCCTCCTGGCAATTCCTCATTGGGCTGTGCCATGCTGGCACTTCAGGGGTTCCTGAGGGCTTGGCCAGGCTCCCCTCAAGCTATGCAATCTCCTGGGTGGCCCTGCACCTCCTGCGCCGCCCTGCCTTTCCCGTGGTGACACTTTCCCAGTCTAGCTGCAGCCACACCTACCCACGAGGTACAGATCCATAACGTCAACTCAGGAGTGGACGCCCGGGTCCTGGGTGGCCCCCAGGCATCTCAATGCAACATGTTGGAAACGAACTGTTTCTTACCTCCCCGCATAACCCTGATCCTTTCTTGGCTTCCCCTGTCACAGCCACCACTCCCACCTACCCCAGTCAGAAGGCTAGACATGACCCCTGACTCCTCTTCCCCTTCCTTCAGCCCACCTCAAACTGATGACCAAGTCTTACTAGTTCCCCCTCCTAAATGCCCCTTGAGCCCGGCTGGTGTTGCTCAGTGGTTGAGCCTTGACCTATGAACCAAGAGATCCCTGGTTTGATTCCCAGTTAGGGCACATGCCTGGGCTGCAACTCGATCCCCAGTAGGGGATGTGCAGGAGGCAGCCAATGGATGTTTCTCTCTCATTGATGTTTCTGTCCCTCTTCCCCTAGCCCTTCCTCTCTCTCTAAAAGTCAATAAAAACATATTAAAAAAATAAATAAATGTCTCTTGAATCTACCCACTCCTTTCCATCTCCCCCTGCCACCACCCTAATCTGGGCTGCCTCCACCCCTCCCCATGTCACTCCCTTACATAGAACCCTTCATGGCTCTCCATGCTTGTAGAATAAAGCCCCAACCTTACTCCATTATCAATCTTCCCTGAAAGCTGAACCCTCTGTTTCCTTTTTAAAATATTATTATTTTTAATTTTTTACATTTTTATTAATTTCAGAGAGGAAGGGAGGGGAGAGCTAGAAACATCAATGATGAGAGAAGATCATTGATTGGCTGCCTCCTGCACACCCCTTACTAGGGATCGAGCCTGTAACCTGGGCATGTGCCCCTGAGTGGAATCGAACCTGGGACCCTTCAGTCCACAGACCAACACTCTATCCACTGAGCCAAACCAGCTAGGGCTGAACGCTCTGTTTCTAGAATGGGCCACAATCTGTGATTGGGAACCTATGCACATGTTCTTCCTTCTGCCTGGACCTTCCTTTGCCCACACTCCCCCATCATGGCTCTGATTCCTAAACTTACCCCACGCCCTCCCTGTGCAAGGTGCTCAGAGCCCCTCCCACTTCCTGTCCTACACGGGCCTCTGCATGAGTAGTTCCGTAAGGGAGGGACTGGGCTGACTCACTTGGATTCACAGAGGCTTAGCACTTAAAGACCACTCAACAAATGTTTCCTGAATGAATGAATGAGTGAATGAATGAGGTGTGCCTTGCTTTGTGATTTTGGGCACCTGCCTTTCCCCTGGGCCTTAGTTTTCTCACAAGAAAAAGAGGAGTCAAAGCACAGATGCCTGAGGATATGTGAGGGGCCTGGACTCCTCACTGCTCCTAGCGGGGAGGAAGCCTTTCTGGAACCTGCCCTGGGCTCAGCTTTCAGCTTCTGAAACAGGTGGAGAAGGCAAAGAAACAACACCCCCAGATCAGAGTGCTCTATCTGCACAAGGGCTCGGTGGCGGGGCGCAGGAAGAGGAAGAGCCCAGAGAAAGGAAGGGGCCACCCCAGTCCCGGAAGCACCTTCTGTTCCAATTGCCGGGCCTTCTGTCTCCGGAACAGCATCTGGTTCCAGGCCTCCTCGTAGGGGTCTGCCACCAGGGTGTGTCTGTTGTAAGACCGCAGCTGCGGAAGGAACAGCTGTCAGGCAGGGCAGGCCCCGGACATGTGTGGGGCAGGGCTGGACCCGCCAGGGGGCAGAGGGGCTCCTGTCCTGGAGGGGGGTGGGCGGGGAGCAGCCCCTCACCCGCTGCCTGGTCTTTTGCAAGTTGTTCCTCAGGATTTTGCGAATCTCCTCTTCCTTGTCCTTGGAGAGTGCTGGCAGGATGCGCTCAGCAGGCAGGTTCTTGGGGTGGATGTTCCTGGGACAACACGACACAGGTTAGGTCCCCAAGAAAATTCCTGTGACCCTGGAGCCTTCTGGGCTGGGCCAGAAGGAAGTCACTCAGGGGAAGGCCTGGGTGGGGTGGGGGTCGGGGGCCAGAGCCTCAGGTCCTCAGTGTGGCCCTGCAGCTCTCACCAGCCCTGATAGGATGACAGAGGGGCCTTGCTCACCGCCCCCAGCCCCAGCGTGGCCTGTTCCAGGTTGGTGTTGAGGGGTTAGTGTGGGTGCAGAACCTGCCAGGCTGGCCATGAGCACTCACTGCATGGAGACGGTGGAGACAGCAGAGGGGATCTTGCCCATGCCACCACTTTCCACCAGCTCGATCGCCTGCTTCATCTCCATCTTGTGGTAGAAAGCGATGAGCTGGGGCTCCTTGGAGCGCTCGCCGGCTATCAGGCACTTCTTCACATACTTCTTGTTAAACCGGTTGAGCCTGGTGGGAGAAGGGAAAAGGTGGATGGAGCCAGCTCCTCGGGGTGGGGTGACACCCAGGCCCTGGGAGACCCTTACCTGCCCCTCCCCACCCACGTACCCACCAGGCCTGCCACCTACTTGTCCTTCCAGTGGTGGTGGCCGTAGTGGCCACAGATGTCCTCGATGCCTGTCAGAAGGTGGTCCAGGAACTGAAACGGGCCCAGGGCCAGGTCAAGCCTCACTACTGGGCTCTTTCCCTACCAAGACTTCTGAAGAGGCCCCCCCACCTTCAAAACTAGTGCTTCTCTGTGCAGATCAGCCCTGTAGTTCCAGCAGCAGCCAGGAGGTGGTGCCCATACCACACTCATCCTGAGCCCCATGGCACCTCAAACCCTCTGCCGCTGAGGCATGGCTGAACTCCCTTCTCTGAACCCACCTGTGCCTGATGCTCCCTCCTCAGGCTCCCAGCTGCTCCTACTACACCTCCCTTTGACCTGTGACCTCAGGAGGCTTAAGGACCACCTGGTCCTGGGATAAGGGCCAAGGCATGGACTCAGGGACTAGCTACTCCCCAAACTTTCTCCTGCAACCGAGGGCCCAGCGTCCAGTACCTGCGTGTGGATCTCCTCGTTGATGGAGCGCTTCGTCTCTTGCTTTTTCTTCACAGCCAAGAGGTCTACCAGGGGCCGAATGGTCATACCCTAGGGGGCAGGTGGGTGTCAGGCCTCCAGTTCTCCTATCCTGACAGGGAGGCCATGCAGCCTCCCATCTCCCCGGGGTCCTCTGAGGCTGGGATGCCCTCTGCTCCAAAGCCCCAATATCCCAACCTCCATGTGAGCATTTCTATAAAGGCAGGTCCCCAAGGCCTGCTCTTCCTGAAGACAGTCAGAGGTCTGAGAGCCCACCCAGCCACATCCAGGCCCGGCCAGGGGTCAAGGGCCTGGGTTTAAGTGTGGGCCCCACCACAGTGTGTTCTGCAACCCCAAGGAAGGTTAATGGGGAGAACGACCTGGGCTCTGCGCCCCTGGCAGGACTGTGGCCAAGGGGCACCGAGTAACGGCGGCAGCAGCTAATTGAACTGCACACTGCCACGGGCCAGAGCCAGTAGAGTTTTACTAGTGTCGGCTCCTTAACACCTACAGCACCAGAAGAGGGAGGTTCTTCCACTGTCCCCATTTTACAGATGAGGAAACTGAAGTCCAGGGGTTCAGTAACTTCCTAAGGTCTCACAGAAGTAGTAGAGCTGGATTCAAACCACCTCAATGCTGCCTTCATTGAAAGTGGGCTTGAAAAGCCATTAGCATATACAACTGCAAAGGCAAGGTGATAAAGTATTTTTGAATGTAAGCAGGGCAAGAGGACAAAAGAGGCAGCCCCATCTCCTCTTCAAGGACAGGAAATAAGTGCCGCCCCAAGGTTTCCTCTACATTTTCTTCTCCTGGGCAGGATCATGCTTGCCAGGATTAGTGTCCAGGAAAGACGGAGGGGATGGCAGGGACACGGAGGCCCAGTGTTTTCTCACTTGCCCAAGGTCACAGGTCAGGTAAAGTGGATTCACACAATCCCAGGCTGGGCGTGCTTGGGGACTAGAAGCAGGGTCGGGGAGGGCTCTCAGCTAAGCCTGGGTCATTCAAATGACAGAAACCACTGCCCAGCAAGCGGGAAGGATTCTTCAGGATCATCTAGTCCAGTCCCCTCACTTCAAAGATGGGGACTGAGAGCCAGAAATGGGAGGGTCTTTCCCAGGGTCATGGAGACAGCAGAGCTTGGGCTGACTCCAGACTTCCTGCTGCCTGGCTCAGCAACCTTTCCAATTCCCTGTGTTCCCATTTTACAGATGCAGAAACTGAGGCCCTAGATATGAAGTCACGTTCCTAAAGCCCTATAATGAGCATCCTGGGCCTGTTAACTGTACCTACTTCTCTCCCACTGGGTTCCTAAGTTAGGCAGCATTCTCACTCCTTTATATTCCGATTGGTCACTTCACAATGACTCATCACAATTCCCCCTTAACAACTGAGGAAACTGAAGCCCAGAAAGGAGGAGTGGCTCGCCCAAGGTTGTGAAGCAAGGTATTGGTGGAGCTGGGACTAGAACCCGTGGCCCCCTCTTGGGTCACGTGCTTCCTCTTCCCACTGGCAGAGTCGGGTGCCCGGGCAGGGCTGCTCCACCCAGTCCAGCACCTGCACAAAGACGGTGAAGAAGATGACGGTGATGATGGCAGTGAGGAACAGGTCGCACATGGGGAAGTGCTTCTTGTCCAGGAGGTAGCCCAGGGAGAAGGCGATGGCCCCTCGCAGGCCCCCGTAGGCGATGATGAACTGGTCCTTGGGCGTCAGCTTCACGATGCGGAACTTGTTGATGAACCAGGTCAGGCCCAGCACACCTGCCGGGGCGGAGGAAGAAGAGGGGTCAGGCTGTCTCCAGCCGCTCCTGGCTTCCTCTATCTGGAGGAAGCCTCCACTGGTAAGCGCCCCCCTCCCCTCCCCCCCAGTTCACTCATTTCCTAGGTCCCTCAGCCCAGGGTGCTCCGACTCTCTCAAACCAAGAGCTGGGTGGATTCTTAAGGGGCCCCTAACCTGGATGTACTGTAGAGACATCAAAGAGGCCTCCAGCGGCCAAAGGTGGGGAGGAGGATGGGGAAGAGATGAAACAGGGTGACAGCTATTGAATAAATATGACGGGCATATGGGGTCTACTTTTGTCTGGGTTGAGATTTCCCATAATAAAAACTATACAATGCAGAGGTCTGGGTCCAACCTCAGCCCTCAGCATCTGTGGAGGACGAAGCACCCGATTAAGGGGTTTTAAAACAGTACACAGTCAGGCTCAGGCCCACAGGCCGAATCTCGGAGAGGAGTCAGTGAGATCCAGGGTGAGGAAGCAGCGGTCACCGAGGGAGGTGTGTCTGGAGAGTGCAAGCACCCGAGGTCCCATGTGCAGCCCCAGTGGCAGCGCAGGTTTGGAGGAGCTGCACGCAGCTTTGCAAGCGCTACAGTCATCTGCCTTAGGTCCTTCCTCAGATCCAACAGGCCCAGAACCGCAGGGTCCCGGAGGCCCCTCCACTCCAACACACCCTGACTGTCTCCCAGAGATCAGACTTGTTCCCTAAGGGCTCAGCACAGCCTGCAGCGCACACACACACACACACCTTCTCCCCCTCCGCCCCCCTCCCCCGGCTCCGGCGGGACCTCACCCAGCACTCGGGCGATGAGGCAGAAGAGCAGGGTGCTGATGACAAAGGTCCAGTTCCAGTGGTGGGAGCCGGCCACGGTGGAGACGCCGAGGAAGATGAAGATGAGGGTCTCGCTGACACTGCTCCACATCTTCAGGAAATACTTGATGGTTGTGTGGGACTTGTGGGAGATGTTGGCCTCCACGTAGGGGCGCATCACCACTCCCGAGGCAATGAGTCTGGGTGGGGAAGAGCAGGGTTCAGGGTTCGGCGCCGAGCTGCACCCTCCCAGAGCCCCTCCGCTGCCGGAGGCTGACAGCGGCCTGTTTGCTGAGCCCCTCTTATGGGCTTTCCACACCTGCTCTCAGTCCTCAGCCCCGCATATTCTTGTGCTCTGTCAGATGAGGGGAACTGAGTCGCCTGCCCACTGTCACACTGCGGGCGAGTGACAGAGCTAAGACACAAACTAAGGTCTGACCAACTCCAAAGGCTGTGCCTTGTCCCCGATGCCGCGTTGCCTCTCTGCTTGCCTAACAGGAATCCATCACACCTGGCCGTGGCCTAGGGTTTATTCCCTCACGTGGGCTCCACTGGCCCAGCTTCCTCCCTCTCACCCGAATCCCGCCAGCCAGCTCCGCCTCTGCACTTCCGAAGCCCTCCCACTGGGAACACCTCTGCATCTCCCTCTCTGACGTCAAGACCCAGCTGAGGCCTCAGGACCTCCAGGACTCCTCCCTTCAACGGAAGCCTTGAGCCTCCTCACTGGGGCTGCTGACGGGAACAGCTACAGCCAAGGGCTTCCTAGGAGACAAATGAGGGCAAGCAGCAGCAAGGCTGGACTTCCCAGAACTTTAACGTCAGTGCTTCCGGGGGTGGTCCCAGGGCCTGGAGCCTGGAGCTCGTCTCCTCCCTGGAGTTGGAGGCTGAGCCCTGGGGAGCCCCCCGTGACCCTACAAGCCCAGGGAATCCAAGTGGGTGGCCTCCCCGGGCCACGCCCAGACTCACGCCATGATGCCTGACAGGTGGAAGAGCTCAGCGGACAGGTAGGCCATGTAGCTGTAGAGGAAGACGAAGAGCGGCTCGATGACACGAATGTGGGCAGTGAATCGGGAGGTGAAGGCCGCGATGACCCCGTAGACCACGCCCACGAAGACCCCGCCCAGGGACACCACGAAGAAGCTCAGGAAGCCGAGGACGATGTCCACGATGCCCACGCGGTCATAGTTGGCAAACTCCTCAAAGAGGTGATACAGGACCTGCAGAAGGTAAGCAGGCTGGTGGGCAGGGGGGCGGGGTCCTGCCCCAAGGCTCCCTGGGGTCAGACCAGTGTGATCCCCTCCCCTCCAATGACCATGGCCACAGGAAGAGGCCACATGGTAACAGAGAAGCCCTAGTGCCAAGCAGGTGCTCTGAGGGCCTTGCTTGGGCCCTGCGGTGCCCAGCTGGTTATGAGCACGGGCCCTGAAGCCCACCTGCTGGGCTGGACTCTGGCTCTGCTGCTCCCCAGAGTCGTCACAAGGCAGATTATTCAGCCTCCCTGTGCTAGTTTTCCTCTCCACAAAGTGGGGGTAATAGGACCAACCTCCCAGGGCTGATGTGAGGATGAAACTAGTTAATAAAGCAGAATGCCCAGATCCGCGCCCATGACAGTGTTAACTGCGCCTGGCACTGCTCTGTGGGCCTCCCTCACTGTGTGATTTGGGCAGATCGTGACCCTCCTTCAGCATAAAGCAGGGACGGTTCAGACAATGAACTACAACAGGACTTCTTAACCTCTGACACTTTCTGAAAATACATGTGACCCTGCTTGGAGTCTCTGCCAGGGGGTGGGGGGTGGGGCGGACAGAAATCGCTACTCAACAAGCTCCCAGGTGGTTGTGATGAACAGCCAAGTTCAGATGATATGAATGAGAGGTTCTCTAAGCCTTAGAGTCTAAGGCAACCCACCTCCTGGACTAGGAAATAAACAGTCATTGTAACACTTTCATCAGATGTCTAAGTGGCACTTCAGACACGGTAGAGCCCTTTGACGATGGTTACCCTGCTTGACGCACAACAGCCCGAGGAGGTAGGTGGGCCACGGGTGGCTGCCCCCTCGCTAACGGAGGCTCAGAGCGGCGAGAGCGCCCCGAGCCTGGGGGCCGCAGAACTGGGCCCAGAACTTGTTCCCTAGCAGGTTCATCTTTGAGGTTCTGCCCTCTCTCAGGTGCTGGCTCCCTGACCTTTTCCTAGACAGGTGTCAGGAGACTAGCTGGGAAGTTTCCAGACAAGGGGGCTGCTGAGCATCACTGAGAGGGGACCCTCCAAAGCTCCTAGTACCTGGGCAGCCCCTGGAGGCAGGGAGGGGGTGGGGACTTGCTCTGAGACCGAGCAGCTCAGAGACAGCCTTCAGGTTTCTGTCTGGGAATGGAGGCACTCACATCACACCCAGAGCTCCAGAGAGGGCCCGAGCTGGGAGTCAGGGCAGGTCAGCAGCAGACGGCAGGTGCGTTCTCAGCCCGGGGCTACCTGAACTCACTCCCAGCCTGGAGATATCATGGGTCCTCAGGGTATACTGCCTGGGCCAATGGGGTGGGTAGAGAGGACAAGGCCCGCCTTTCCGGCCTGGTATTGCTGTCACTGGGACTAGGGAGGCGGTGTAGCATAGTGGTAAGCATCTGGGCTCTGGACTCATAGACTGTGTAGATTTGAACCTCGGCCACAACAGTTATCAGAGAATGTGACCTTGGATGAGTTAGGTAACCTCTCAGTGCCTGAGTTTCCTCACTAAAAAAATGGGCAGAGCCCGGCCGGCGTGGCTCAGTGATTGAGCATTGACCTATGAACTAGGAGGTGAAGGTTCAATTCCCAGTCAGGGCACATGCCGGGTTGCAAGCTCGATCCCGTGTGGGGCACGCAGGAGGCAGCCTATCAATGATTCTCTCTCATCGCTGATGTTACTATCTCTCTCTCCCTCTCCCTTCCTCTCTGGAAAAATAAAAAAATATGTATATATATATATTTTAATGGGCGTAACAACAGCACCCACCTCATGTTTCTGTGCAGATTAGATGAGGCAATGCATATTCAGACAGGGAGTGCTCAATGAACACCAGCAGTTACTACCACCACTGCCACTGCTGTGGTGAGGTGTGGCATGGGCCTAAGGTGGCCAGACTGTGTCTACCTGACACAACCACGCCCCACTGCTCCCTGGTAGTGACAATCCAACACCCAGATCCAATGGGAGGACTTCACCTTTGGCACCCAGTGGTTTCAGACATTCGTGAGCGTGACTCCTGTCAAAACCCTGCAACCCATTACAGATGGAGAAACAGGCTCGTGTGGCGACTCCGGGCGAGAGGGGGCGCTAAAAGAGGCCAGGACCACGGCCTGCCTGCTCAAGCCAGGCTGCTGCTCTGCCACCTCACGAGGAGCCGAGGAGGGGGCGGGGGAAGGAGAGGAAGCCAAGGCTGTCAGCAGCCGACCACCACTGTCTGCCTCCTCTTTGAGGTGCAGCTTCCTGAGGGGCTGGAGGTGGAGAAGAGGGGGTGCATGTGCAAGCATGCAGGGGTGCACACGTGCCCCTGTGTTTTCCTGTGTGTGCAGCTACTGAGGGGCCCCTCTGGGAGGAGGGATGTTTTCACAACACAATGTGAGTTGCACATACACATATCTGTTTCCTGAGGAAACCGGCTGGGAGGAAGGTACGTGCAAGCATCTAGAGCTGCTGCTTGCAGACCCTGCGCTGGGGCTGTCCGTTCTCACTAGACCCTGGGAGGGAAGCACTAACTCCTCTGCCACATTGTGATGCCCAGAGGTATAGCCACTTGCTTCACGTCACACAGTGAGCAAGCGGCCAACCCATTTTACTTAATCACTTTTGGGGGTTCTGGGAGCAAGGTCCCTTTCCTCCAGTGCTGCCCCAGAACTCTGCACATATGAACCTCTTAACTTAAGGCATAACCGACATGAAAGCTGAAACACCCCTCCCAACCGGTCCATACAGGTTAAACTGAGCCAGGAAGAGGATAAGCAATTCAATCAAGATCATATCACAATCCAAGTCAGGGATGGAGCCTACGACCTGGTAAGGCCAAGAGCTCAGGCCCGGGGTCAGACAGACTTGACTTCTACCTTGGTTCTCTCACATTCTAGCAAGTTACTGAACTTCTTTGGGCCTAATCCTCCCCCATAAAGTGAGAATATTAAGCACCTCCCAAGGGTGCCATGAGGATTAAGTAAAATCACCCATGTCTCATGCTCAGCATGATGCCTGGCCCGCAGTAAGCAGGACTGGGCATCTGCTGTCTTATTACGACTATTAGCAGGCGGATGCGGGTCACCCTGGACTTGGATTGGGGTCTGTGCCCTGTGTGTACATGGGTGTGTTCCCAACCCCTCACCACAGTGACGGCGTCATTGAGCAGGGACTCCC
Source organism: Eptesicus fuscus (assembly GCF_027574615.1). NCBI lineage: Eukaryota > Metazoa > Chordata > Mammalia > Chiroptera > Vespertilionidae > Eptesicus > Eptesicus fuscus. The sequence goes on from NC_072481.1 coordinate 16,536,766, forward strand.
CAAAGACGAGGATGTGTAGCAGCTCGTTGATGTGAATCTCCTCAAAGACAGCCAGCACGGCCACGGGGTCCACGGCCGAGATGATGCTGCCGAAGAGCAGGTTCTCCAGGAGGCCGATGTTGTTGATCTGCTCGCCACCCACCCGGCACACGGCATACATGAGGCCGCCCAGGAAGAAGGCGTTCCACAGCGTGCCCACCACGGCGAAGATCAGGATGGTGCCCAGGTTCTCCGTGAACTGCCGCAGCGGCAGGAAGTAGCCTGCGTCCAGGATGATGGGTGGCAGCAGGAAGAGGAAGAAGATGTCCGACTGTAGGATGGGGGGGGTCTCACCCACACCCTTGATCAGGCCCCCTACCAGCAGCCCCACCACGATCAGCAGGCAGCTCTCCGGGACGATGTTCGAGATAGTGGGAATCACATGGAAACCTGAGGAGGGCGAGAGAACGGGAGGCTGTGGCTTGTGGGGAGCCGGAACAGAAGGCTGGGACAGGGCTGGGGAGGAGAAAGGAAGCTGGCCAGAGGGGTACTGGCTTGATCTCAGGGGCCATTCTGTTAACGCTCTAATCTCAACTTCCTCGCTGTAAAATGGGGGGGATAATAACACAGGGTTCACAGGGTTGCTGTATAAGCTAAGTGACAATGTTTTTAAAGTGCTTTTTTCAAAGGATATTCAGATGCTATCTCTGTCACTGTCATAAAATACAGAAAGCAGTGGCTCTGTATGCCTCCAGAAGGCAGAAATTATATATCCATCCCTGAGGCTCCAAGTACAAAGGCATTACCTAGGCCTGAACCCAAGCCATCCATCATCCAGGCACAAGTTCAGGGAGGCAGGCTCAAGACCAGGCATAACAACCTAACAATTCTGTCTGAGGGAAGATAGTGAGTTCCCCATCATGAAGGCTTTAAGCAGAAGGCAGGCCACAGGCTGGTGGAGAAGTGACACAGGAGATAGATGGAAGCACAGAAGAACCAAAGCGTATCAGCGCAGGATGGAGCTTGAGGATCATGCCCTGCAGAATGCATGCAGCGACCTTCAATCCCGGACGTGCATGCTTTCCTGCCAAGCCCAGACAGCTGCGTAAGAAGCCAAGCGCAATCAATCAGTTTTGCATGTGAGACAAAACCTACTTGCCACCCTGTTTCTAGCCCAACCCGCCTCCTTTAAAGAGGGGAAACCGAGGCTCAAAAAGGGGAAAGGGCTTGCCCAAGGTCACAACAGCAAATGAGTAGCAGAACCAGGACAAACTCCAGGGACAGACTCCCCAGCTCCCATCAAACCCTGCAGTTCTGTAAGTCAACCCGTCCAATTTCCTCTCCCTATCAAGGCCTGAACATGCCCCTCAGCCCAAGACGCACCAGCCATCCCCCCAGCCAGGTCCTGGTCAGCCAGCAGCAGCGGGCCACTCTGCAGGGGTCCACCCGGGCCTCTACACCCAGAGCTGGGAGGTAGCAAGCGCCCCCTTCTGAGACAGCTTCTCTCAATGCCAGCTTTGGGAGGTGGGAGAGGGCCTGGGCATCTCGCTGCATGTTGGGTACCATAACCCCAGGGTCAGTTTGGTTAAGAAGGTTTGGCACTTTGCTCAAGGTAAAAGGTCTTGCTTTCCTCCCTGTAAGCTCTGAGCAGGCAGATTCCATATCTATTTATACTTATATTAGGGGCCCGGTGCATGATTGAATCATGCATGTGTAGGGTCCCCTACACGCTTTCGCTTTTGATCACAGGGGCTGGGTGCCTGAGTGGACAGGCACCCAGCTCCCCCGCTTTTGATGGTCCGCAGTGGGACGTGAGCTCCCTGGCCCAGAGGCCCCTCTGTGCCGCAGCACAGCCATGGCACAGACGCTGAGCTTGAGCCACCGCTGGCAACACGAGCTCAGCGTCCCGCCGGCCCAATCGGCCCCTCCGGCTCCCCCGAGTCCCACCCCCCCCCCCCCGTGCCTCCTGGCCAATTGCGGGCATAGCGAAGGTACGGTCAATTTGCATATTTGTCTATTATTAGGTAGGTTAGAGGTCCAGTGCACAAAATTCATGCACTTGGGGCGGGGGTGGGGTGGGGGGAGAGTCCCTCAGCCTGGCCTGCACCCTCTTGCAGTCTGGGAGACCTCAGGGGCTGTCTGACTGCTGGCTTAGGCCCACTCCGCGCAGGGAGCAGGCCTACGCTGGCAGACAGACATCCTTAGCGCTGCTGCAGAGGTGGGAGAGGCTCCCGCCACCACCACTGCGCTCGCTAGCCATGAGTCTGGCTTCTGGCTGAGCAGGGGGAGCACACTGACCACCAGGGGTAAGCTCCTGTGTTGAGCGTCTGCCCCTGGTGGTCAGTGAGCATCATAGCAACTGGTGGTTCTGCAGTTTGGTAGATTTGCATATTAGCCTTTTATTACATAGGATTCCCAGGGCCGGGGACACAGTAGATGCTCAACAAGTATCTACTGATTTGAAAATGCACAAGGCTGGGCCATTACTCATGTGATTCCCAATAGCCTACCTGACCAGATCTCTGCTCTCATTACCCCTGTGGTCCTTGGGAAGGAGGAGAAACATCCCTTCCATGTCCAAAGCCCCTCCTACTCTCAGGTACTGATCTGGGTAGTGTCAGAATAGCTACAGGTCAAGACTCACACTCAAAATACTATCTAGGCCCAGAACCTTGTCACAGTGTGAAGTGCCCAGGAAACATTCAAACATGTTGAGGGGGGAAAAGAAACATTTCCATGCTAGGCCAGGAGAGGACCCCAAAGCCATCATGTCCTGACTTCAAAACAGACCTGACCAAAAGTCACCTCTTTTGCTAAAATGTCCCCCAGTCTTTGCAGTGTCCACCAGTAAACCCTCAGTGGTCAGCTGGTTGGTATTGGGAAGGGTGAGGTCATACTGACTCCAAGTCTCTGCTATACAGCACTGCCTCCATCATTTGGTCTTGCTCATGTCCCATGCTCCCTACTATAAATTATTACGTTTCAGCCTTGCCAAATTCTTTGTAATTCCCCCAAATAAGCCATGCCCTCTTTTTCCTGCAGATCTTCACGCAGTCCAGCTTGTCTCTTCAGAACACTGTTCCTGTACCTCTACCCCCACAATGTGTGGCTGACACTATAAGCTTCTGCCTGCCTCCTCCAGGAAGCATTCCCTGACCACCCCGTCTGTCCTTCTCTGATGTCTCTCATCATCTTCAACCCACAGCTGTCACTCAGCTTCCTCTCTCTCCCTAGCACCCAGCAAGGAAAGATAACCCATGCAAAAGTGGTGGAAACAGGACAATGGCACCACTCCCAGAGCAGACAGGATGGCATGGAGGTTTAGGGGAGCTGAGCTCCTCCTGCAGGCAGGAGCCAGGAAGCAGCTTCTCAAGGCCAGGAGTCCAGCTCTAGCTCTAGTCAGCGACCCTGTCAGCACCCGACCCCCACCTGCCCTAGAGCTGAGCGCCAATGGCTGCCTTAGGAGAAGCAGACTTTAAGGAGACAGCACAGGGCAGGTGGCTGGTAGCTTCCACTTCTACCTCGCAGGTCAGATCTTTTAAATGCCCACAAAACTTCCCTGGCCCTAAGAAGTGCCAGACAGTGCACTGGAGACCCAGAGAGGGGCCACAGGCCCTGGGGAGGGGCGGGGGGGAGGCACGTGAAACAAGCCAAGAGCAGTAACATGACGGATGTTCCTTACTCCTAAAGGGGCACCACAAGCCAGGCTCTGTGCTGGGGGCCTGGCACCCAGCATCGCTTTCATCCTCACAACAGCCCTGTGGGAGAGGCATTGTCCCTATTTTGCAGAAGAGAAAGCTGGGGCTCAGCAAGAGTCAGTGGCTTCCCCAGGGTCTAAGGGAAGAGTTCTACTCTAGCTTCAAGCATCTCTAACTTGTAGCAGAGAGAGCTAATTGATCCTTTACTCAAGTGCGTGTGTGCTCTCTGAGCGAGGCCGGAGCTGTGCACTGGGGACACCAAGGGGGCGCAGGGTGAACCTTTGTGAGGGGCTCGTGGGGATCACCATGCTTTTCTCAACCTCAGGACCTTTGCGCCACCAGGTCTCCACCACAGGTGAAGAGACAGAGGCATTCCTATGAGAGAAAACCTGGAGCTCAGGAGGCAGGACAGGCCCGGGCCACCAGGCCTGGGTCCCAGGCCTCCTGACTGGACACAGTGCACTCCCTTCCAAATAAGGCAGCTCCCAGAGCTCCTGGGGCTGGAGCCAGGTGCTTCCCCAGGTCTTCCGGTGTTGGCCCTGCCCCTTAGGAGGCCCTGCCCCTCAGGAGGAACTCTGGGACCTGACAGGCAAGGGAAGGGGAGGGCCAAACCCAGGCTGAGGCGGAAGGTCTGGGATCCATGCGTGGCTCCTTGCCCACGGGAAAGCAGCATCCAGGGGCAAGGCGGAGGATTCTGTCACTAGGTACCTAGCTCAGGTTTGACGGGTCCTCTCTCCAGGCCCTGACTCCACCAGCTGTCCCTATCCTGCAGGCCGGAAGTGTCTCCTCACAGTGCAGGAAACTGACACCAGGTGAGGGAGCACACGCTTGTGGCAGTGGTGATGTCACCAGCATGGAATCAGAGGTGGGGCAGTGTCAGAATCAGATCTGAGCTGTGAGAGCTGGAACAGGCTGTGGAAAACACGCAAATCCTCTACTACGTGGGTAGGGAAACCGAGACTCAAAAGGTGTTAATGGTCATGTGAACGATTGCACCACGCGAGGCCATGAGGCTCCAAGTCCAGTGACCTCTCGGACCACATGGCTTTCTGCAGGGGTGTCCGCTGCTGCCAGAGCAAGGACCCGAGGCGCAGAATTCAGCATTTCCGAGCCACAGGCAAACCCGCTGACACAGTTCGGCACTGGTCTCCTCTTAGGTGAAGAGACTGGGGGGGGGGGGGGGGGGGAGAGGGGGAAGAGGTGTTTCTTATTCTGTCCGGTACAGGTGACACTGGGCAACTGGGGATACTGAGGGAACACACACACTCTCGCTCTTACACACACATTCACCCATAGCTTTCTCTCTTACCACACACATACTCTCACACAGTCTCACCATGTCTTTTCCACACACCCACTCACTCTGACACACTCCTACAGGCACATGTACTCACCCCCTTGCTCTCTCTTATACACATACTCTCCCTCTATTACACATACAGTCTCACAATCTCTCATATTCACCCACACTCACTCTCTTACATACGCACGCACACACACTGAACAGACACTTGGCCAAACCTCCCTCCGCAGCTTCTCTGCTCTTCACCCTGAGAACGTTTTGTTTACTTCTCCCCGGACTGTCCCCCTCTGCTGAGGCTGGTGCAGAAGCAGGCAGGCAAGGCAGCTCCGTGTCACCTGTGGCTGCCAGGGTGACCAGACACCCCTGGTCCCCCTTCCTGTATCTCTCCCCTGGCCTGGGCAGTCAGCGGGGGAGTGCTGGGAAGAGGGGCCTCCTTGGCCCACCAGTGCTGGGTCACCAGGGACTGAGGGGCACATAGGGGCTCTGCCGCCCTAGTTCCAGGCCTGACGACTCTGGGGCTGCAACTCGGCCAGGTCCCAAAGGATTTCTAGTTGCACAACAATTCCAGTTCTTTAACTCCCTCTTCAACTGCCCCAGCAACCAGTCTCAACTACAGTAATGAAAGGTAATACCTCCCAGAGAAAGCCTGGCACTCTACAGTTCGCAGCAGTGAGCTCTGACGTTCTTTAACTCATTTGCATCTCACCACAGCTCTGGGAGGTCACAATCACCACCGCCCCCCTTTTATTTTTTTAGATTTTAAAAATTGATTTGCTGCCTCCTTCTCGCCCCCTACCGGAGATCGAGCCCACAACGTGGGCATGTGCTCAGACCAGGAATCCAATTAGGCAAATCATTACACCACGGACGGGCCTCAGTTTCTTCGTGTACAGGCAAGTGAGAATCAAAGGACTGGGCACAGAGCGCCCTGCACACTGTGAAGTGGCAGACAAACTTCAGAGATGACTGATAAAGGAGAGGTTCGAGAGAAAAACCACACGGGCTGCAGGTAGGCCAGCAGCCAGAGAGAGAGCAATCAGCACAGTGAGGCAGCGACTGGCAGGGCCCTCTGAGGCCAGCAGGAGGGGCTGCTCCGGAGCAGTACACCGTGGTCAGGACTCGAGGTCAGGAAGCTGGTCGAGCTCAGGATTAACCCTTGGCACTCAACCTCCCATCCACATTCAGGCCTGTACTCCAGAAGTCTCCAAACCCCATCTGTGCGCACACAGAGGGAAACGCTTCTTCACTTTGAACTTCTACCCATTTTTCTTTTCCTTTTTTCTTCCCTACCCATTTAAAAAATATATATGTATTTTTATTGCTTTCAGAGAGGAAGGGAGAGGGAGAAAGAGCTAGAAACATCAATGACGAGAGAGAATCACTGATCAGCTGCCTCCTGCACGCCCCCTACTGAGGACTGAGCCCACAACCCAGACATGTGCCTTTGACCGGAATCGAACCTGGGACCCTTCAGTCCGCAGGCCGACTTTCTATCCACTGAGCCAAAGCGGCCAGGGCTCCTACCCATTTTTTCAAAACTCAGTGCAGGTGTCACCTCCTCTGGGCAGCCTCCCCGAACCCCCTAGGATGAGTCAGGTGCTCCTCCTAGACCAGGAGCCAGGAGCTCCGTAGCTGGCGCTCTATTCGGCTTGGCATCCCAGCACCTGGCCCCGGGCCCACAGTGGTGATATCACGCTCAGGAAAAGCAGGTTAAAGGAATAATGGAAGCTTCCTAAAGGACGTGGGATTGAAACTGGGTCTCTAGGGGAGGAGAACGGTGGAGGAAGAGAGTGGACAAATGAAAAGAAAAGAAATTTCAAAGCCTTCCAAGGGCCCCGAAGCCTCCAGCCAGCCTGGAAGTGAGACTACAGTGAGGGAGACGCTGGCACACAGCTGGAGCAGGCCAGCCATGCAAGGATCTGAGTTAAGGGACCTGACCTGATGCTGCAGGCCTCAGAGGGTCCCGACCTTCAGGCCTGACCCCGAATGCCCCGCCCCTGACCTAGTCTTGAGCCAGGTTCTACTCCTGCCTTTAAGGCCCACCAGCCTTCCCCCCCTCCCCCTGTATCAAATACCCATTACAGTGGTCCCTACCCCACCTGACCCACCTCAACCCACCTGAGCAGCACCTCTTGGCATCCACCCTGTCCTCTGTCCTCCTCCCCAATCACCTAAGCTCTCCATAAACATTTGTTGAATGAATTTCACTCCAGAGGATTCTCCCCACCCCCACAGGAAAGGCAACTGGATTGAGAGTCCCCGTGCAGGGAGGTGGAGAATGACTCACACAGGAGAGGGGGCCGGGGCCAGGGCCAGGGACTCAGCCTATCCGTAAACAGTCCCTATGTGTTGACAAGATACAGAGCCCAGCAGGCAACAACAGGTCTGGCTAGGGAGAGGTATCCAGGCAGCCAGCAGGAGTTGCCGCTAAGAGGGGTGGGGCAGGACCTCAGGCTCCAACGACTCTTCTGTCTCGTTTTGGGTCCCTGGCAGTTGCCGGAGGGATACACATCGGTTGCTTTTGGTTTTTTCAAAATGGAAATAGACTGCTTTGGTGGTTTTATTTTCTATTTTTATTTATGGATTTAAAAACATTTTATTAGAAGGGAGAGAAGGAAAGAAACATCAATTTGTTGTTCCACTTATTTATGCATTTATTGTTTGAGTCTCATATGTGCCCTGACCAGGGATCAAACCTGCAACCTTGGTGTATGGGAACGACACTCTAACCAACTGAGCTACCCAACCAGGGAGGCTTTGATGGATTTAAATGGAACCGATGGTCACTGAAAACCCTTTTCCAACAGTATTAAGTAGAAGGAGAAAACCTCCCAGTGATCTTCCCTTCCCTGCACCCACTGAACAAGCTCTTCTCCTCAACCCCAAAATCTACAGTGTCAATAGAGTGGGATACAAAATTCCACAAGTTTCTACTCTATAGTTTTAAAAGTTTATGTAAATGGTATAGTCTACCTACGGTGCTACAGCTGCTTCTATAAGGCAGAGCACTTCACTGCAGCATCTCATTTGATTTTCTCAACAATCCTGTTATCCCCAACTTAAGGTAGGTGAAGAGAACATCAGAGGAATGCCCACTTATTGCTCCAAGGAGCCAGGGCTACAGAGCAGTATTTCAGGCCCAGGATGACTCACCCTGCATTCCCCTAACCCCCGTGGCGTGACCTCACTGCCATAATGTATTGAACAGTCGGTCCCTCCACATGGCATTCAGGTGAAGGCAGGTTTCTTACACTGAGATCTTCCAGGCAGGCACTAGCTGGCTTGGCTCAGTGGATAGAGCATTGGCCTGTGGATTGAAGGGTCCCAGGTTCGATTCCAGTCAGGGGTGCATGCCCGGGTTGCAGGCTCGATCCCCAGTAGGGGGCGTGCAGAAGGCAGCCAGCCAGTGATTCCCTCTCATCATTGATGTTTCTAGCTCTCTCTTCCTCTCCCTTCCTCTCTGAAATCAATAAAAATATAAAAAATTATAAAAGAAAAGAAAAAGAGCCCCAGGCAGGCCTTGCCTCTGTGGCTGGCAATGAAACCAGAGGGCCTCAGCTTCCCCTCTCTCTGCACTTTCACCTGACCCTGTGGTACCACTGGCAGCAGAAAAGCCTAAATCACATCCCTTTAAAGGCCCTTCTTGGCTCCACCATGCGGAGTGGAGAGGGTGGAAGCACAGAATGCCTGAGCTGGAGAAGAACCTGGGATTCGTCTGGTTTCAAGCCCCCATATCCTTCCTTTTCTGGGGCCCAGGTGTGGGGCTCCCCAGCTCGGGCTCTCCCTACCCCTGCCCAGCCCCTCCCTGGCCCTGTCCGTGACTCCTTGAAGACAGTAGCAGGAGCTCCAAGCACCAGTCTGCCGCACACCTGGGGTAGGGGAAGAAATAAGGGGCTTGATAAGAAAGGTTCCATTTCAGAAACCTTAGAGCCATGGGGAAGCTGGATTTTTCTTTTCTCTCCTTTGGTGGGGGGTAGGGTAGAATGTGCAAAATGCAAATTCTGTAAAATTGAGTGTATCAAGTACCTGTTGTTTTTAGTGTCCCTTCCAGGTGAAAGTCACATAGCTTAGCAGCCTAACAATGAATTAAGTCCATTATATAGAGAGGTTGCAATAGGAAAGCAACACAAAGAGAAATTCTGCCATTTCCAGGACAACAGCTCTGCAGAAAGTGAGTCAGGTGTCCCATTTTCAGCTGCTACAGAGGAGGAAGGGAGCTGCAAAGGGAGAGCAAACCTCAGGCAGGGCTGCTGGGTGGGGAGAGAGAACAGCTGCCCAGGGAGGTATGGGGCCCCTGTACTGCTCAGTCAGCTATGGAGTCTATTAGGTGCTTCAGTGTCTGGGTGGTATGAAGAAGGGGTGTCCCGCACCTCTCATCGATGAGAGAAAATGACTCTCAGGCAACAGAACCTGGAGTAGGCCCAAGAAGTAGAGAGCTTCCTGGAGAGGTGGGCATGGGTGGCCCTCAGGCCGGTGTGTCTGGGTGAGGCATGGGGCGGACCTGCAGAGTGGCAAGGGCACAGGAGCAGAACTCTCATTTCCCGCCTCCAAACCTGTTCATCCCACAGTGTCTCTATCTCCCCAGCATCGCTCCGTTGCTCAGGCCCAAACCCTATTTGTTGATTTATTTATTGATCCTGACTTCTTTCTCTCATACCCACATCCAATCCAGTGGCAAACCTGCTGGCTCCACTCCCTCCCTCCACCTCTACTGGCTGCCTGGCCTTTCCTTGAGCACAAACACAATCCTACCCTAAGACCTTTGCAGTTGCTGTTCCCTCTGCCTGAAACTCCGCACTACAAGGGTGGACGGCAGATTCTCCTCATTCCTTTCAGGTTCTTGCTCAAACGCCACCTCCTCAGGGAAGTCTTCTCCAAGCCTCTCCACTGGCTTCCCCTGCTGTAGCCTTCTTAAGGCACTTACCACTTCCCGACAGCTCTATGTGCTCATCGATGGTTCCCCTTACTCAGAACACAAGCTCCGTGAGGGCAGACCATCATGACCACTGTGGACCCTAGCACCTAGAATTGTGCCTGGCACACAGTAGGCTCACAACGAGTATCTCTGCTCAACGGATGATCATCTCCTGCCTCAATGACCTCACAAGGTTGTTGTGAGGATCACGGGAGATGAGAGCATGGAGCAGACCCTGACCTTGTCAGGGTGGGCTAAGGGAGAGCCATGCCAGCTGCTCCGGCAGCTTTCCCCGATTACCCCCAGGGCAGGAAGTCTGCTCACACCGTGTGCTTGGTTGGTTACCTTCCCTGCCACACCACTCCTTAAGGGCAGGGACCCAGTTTTATCCATCTTCTCGACTCTCCAGTACTTAGCACAGAGCATGGCACAGGGTGAGGATCAAGACTTGTTCTTTGACCTGCTTGACTCAAGGGCAGAATCCCTGTCTGATCTCCTAATCGCCAGTGTTTGGCACTCAGCTCTGTGCACTGAATGCTAGCTGAACTAGCCTGAACCCAAAGGGCTGCAGTGAGGGAGGCACTGGGGATGCCTTCGGGCAGAGCAGCAGTATGTGGAAAGGAAGGGCAGCGGGAAGGAGCATGGTGCTGTTGAGGACTTCTTTCTTTTTCTTTTTAATGAATTCATCATTTCTTCCCATGAATTCTTTTTTATTTATTGATTTGAGAGAGAGGAAGGGAGAGGGTGAGGAGGAGAGAGGTGTGGGTGGGGAGAGAGAGAGAGAGAGAGGGAGAGGAGAGAGAAACACTGATTTGTTGTTCCACTTACTTATGCATTCACTGGTTGTTTCTTATATGTACCCTAGGGTCCGGGACTGAACCCACAACCTTGGCATATCGGGATGATTCTCTAACCAACTGAGCTACTTGGCCAGGGCAGGGTAATAGAGGATTTCTACTGGGAGCAAATGACAATGAATGCTGGAGAGGAAATAACCACGTAGGTGGTCATAAAGCAGCCATCCCTCTGGTTCTCACTAAATGCTGAACGGCAAGTAACAGATGAGGAAAAAGGAGAGGTGCAGACACTCACCCAAGGTCACAGGGTAGCCCAGAACCAGGGCTCAAATCTGTGACTACTGACTTCCAGCCCAGTGCTCACCTGGGGCCAGATTACAAAAGGCCTTACATATCCTTAAGAGGGACTTCTGAGGCGACCTGGTGAGTTAGGCAGAGCCACCAAAGGGAGCACGTGAAAGTCCTGCCTGCAAGCACCTCAGGGAGGAAGTCAAAGGAGAAGATGCAGGCCCCACTCCCACCCTGGCTCACACCCTGGTGGGGCAGAGCTGGCCACAGCACTGTTATTAAGTCTAGGCTCCAGGGGCAGCTGCCTCTTGAATATTCTAGCAGGATGGGTGAGCCCTCCCCCACCCCACCTCCAAATATGCCTCAAGAGACCAGAAAGCTCCATTCGGACAAAGGGCCTGAGCCCAGCCCAGGCTGGGGATGAGGAACTTGAGTTCCAGCCTAGACGCTGCCACTAACTCACTAGGTGCTTTGAACAAGTCCTTGCCTTTCTCTGGCCTCAGTGTCCCCATCCTCGAGGTGTGTGGAGAGGCTCTCCAGCTCTGAAATCTGACCTCTGCTATTGGACAAAGCCAGGCTCTGTGACACCCACCATCTCCGTCCAGGCCAAGAAGCACAGTGTCTGGGCCCAGAACAGTCTTCCTGCACAGCAAGTTCCCACAAGGCAGAACGGGGCCGTGTAGAGGGCCCTGGTCTGCTACCATGGGAGCTGGCTTCTACCCTAGGTTTTAACCTGAACTTCTCCGTGATCTCTAGCAAATCATGATACTGCCCTGAGCCTCACTTCCTTCCTCTCTAGCATGAGGCTAAGCAATGCTCATGGCCCAGGGTAGCTGTGAGAAAGATAAAGAAATGGAGGTACACACACACACACACACACACACACACACACACACCCCACTCCAAAAACAAAACAAACACCCAGAGAGCTGCAGTGATGGTTGTGACCGCTCTGCTTTGACAGAAGACACAATGGGGACCAGGGACACCTAAGTTGGGTTCCACAGCAGGAAAAGCATGACTATAGAGGCTGGGCCCTCCGCTGGAGCAGGGGACCCTCACTGCCTGGCTCACGCTGGAGCCTCAGCCCAGCCCACAGCCAGGCCGCAGTGAGAGGAGGACCCACCAGTCAGGTGGCAGCCTGTACAAAGGCACCTTCTCTCGGAGGCTGGGCAGCCAGCACTCTGGGGGCTGCGGCAGAGGGACTGGGCCTGGGCTACAGTGAGGGCTGGTCCAGGGGAGGTGGTCCCGCCTGCAGGCTGGGAGATCCTGAGCGAGATGGCTGGGAGATCCTGAGTGAGATGGCTGGGAGTGGAAAATCTGGAAAAACCAGCAGGAGTATTGGCTCAGGGATCTGTCCAAAGTTTCAACTCAAACTCAGCCACTCGTCAGGGAAGGCAGGGAGCCCTGTGGTTAAGAGGGAGCCTGGCTCTGCCATCTACTAGCCATGTCTCGGTGGCAGGTACGCACCCTCTGAGTCTCCTTTCTTTACCTGAAAAGTGAGTTCATAATCATTTCTCTCTTAAAGAACTCTCATCTGAAGATTTGATGAGATTACGCATTTGGAGCAAAGGGCTGCCAAAGAAAGTACACAGCAAAGGCCACAGTTCCATCCCTGCACCCCCGACCCCCAGGCCTAGACAGAGCCCATGAAGTGGCCAGGGAAGCGGTCAGAGTCAGGAGACTGAGGCCACACTCTTGGGCAGCCCCTCTGAAGCAGAGCTTGGTGCTCTGTCCTGTCATCATTGGTTCTAGACTCAGCCTTGTGGACAGCAGTGTCCAGAGGTGCTGAGGGAGGCTATGGGGAGGCTGAGAGGAGGCAGAAGCCCTCTGAATTGCCCTCCTGTCCCTGTAAAACCTGTGAAAGTTCCTTCCAGAGTACCTGCGTACAGGCCACAGAGCTGTGGAAGTAGCCGGGCCAGGCAAACGCAGGTTCCCTGAAGCCTGAGCAGCAGGTCCCTGAGGCTCGCTGGCAGGGTGGGGAGGCCAGAGGTTCCCCCTAGGCAGGTGTCCAAGGCATCCGTCTCCAGGGGTGCCCTGAAAGTCTCCCCACACGTCTCCTAAAAACAGCCCAGCCGGCTGAGCATCATGAAGGAGAGGAACAGCCTCTCCCGGCCTCCTCTCCTTGCCCGCTGGCCACAATTTGTCACCTCAGGCCTCTAGGAGCCAGAAGGTGTACTGAGTAGACGGGAGAGCTAAGCATGCTCAGAGAAGGCTGCCCTTCTGAGGACACTGCAGAGAAAAGATGAGGACACGGTCGGCTGCAGGCCTTGGTCCTGGTGTGGGCAGTCAGGCCTCTCCTGGGCAGAGGAGTACCAAGAAGCCACTGGAAGTTAAAGGAGGCAGGGCCTTCCAAGACCACTCTGGGGAACATTTGAGATCTTGCTCCCCAGCAGATGTCATCAGTTTGGCTCAAATAAACTCTTACAAAAATTAAAAAAAAAAAAAAAAAAAGACCATTCCAACCCAATCCTTCCATTTCACATATGCAAAGAATGAAGCCCAGAGAGGGCAGGAACTTGGCTAAGGTCACACAGCAAGGCAGTGGCTGGGATTCACAGCCAGGACTCACTCCAAAGCTGGTGGAACACAGTGCCACCCACATCTACTCCCACCTTTGTTTAAACTGCCTTTTGTTGTGTGCTTCATGGTGATGCTTCACATACCGTAATTGCATGATTCTCTAGAAGTTCTCTGATGTAGGTATCACCATCCTCCTGGTGCAGCTGAGGAAACTGAGGCAGAGGGAGGTGAAGGGACTTAACCAAGGCCCTTCAGTCGGTCCTTCTGACTCCAGAGCCACAGCCCAACCGCGCTTCCTCCCGCTCTGAGCCCTGCCTGCTGTGCTGGGAACAGGAACCCGCTTCACTTAAGACTGTCACTGGCTTGCAGTGTGGCCTTGGGGGTGAGCCGCCCACTCACTCTTAACCTCTGGTTTCCCAAGGCTCCCGGCAGACCCAGTCTGCCCTGGGACTGTGTGTGTGCTGCAGCAGGGGGATCAGGGGCTATGTGGAACCCTGGTGAGAAGGAATGGAACTCTTCGAGAACACCTGCAAGGCCCCCGTTTACCCCGTGTCACTGCCTTGGGGGACACAGGACAGCCCTCCAGCCACACACACCAGCATGGGAAGGGAGAATTATCACCAAGCCCTGTGCTTTCTCACTAGCCTCAGCAACGCCATGAGATTGGCACTATTTCCATTTTCCAGAGGAGATACTGAGGCTCGGAGCTTAAAGAACTTGCCCAGATGCCACACAACCAGTAAGCCCCAAAACTGGTACTTGGTCCCAGGAATGCCTGACCCTGGAGGCCAAGCTCTGCCTCACACCAGGCTGCTCGATGGAATCGGCCCGTAACTGCCTCCTGCTGCTGCTCTCATCCTCAGGATCAGATGTGCTGTGAGTGAGAGCCCGGCCGGAGGCTGGGAGCCCGTAAGTGACCGAGTATGGCTTGCTTGCCGCCCACCCCATATCAGTCCCTGCCCCATGACCAGGAAGGAGTAAAGAAAGCCTCCATCAGTACCCGCTTCCACCTGGGCAGGGCCTTGCACGTGGCACGGAGGCAGGGAAGCGGAGGCAGGGCAGCGGGAAGCAGGAGGTACTGGGGAGGCAGCCATGCACGGCAGGGCAAAGAGGGCCTGGACCTCAGGCTGGAGCCCTGGTTCTAATCAGCTCGTCCCTCAGCCTCCTCAGGAGATGAGGATGTGGATGATGGGAGCACTCATTGAGGGCTCCTTAGGCCTCACAACTACCCAGTGAAAGGCACTATCATACCCACATCTCAGATGAGGAACCCGAGGCTCAGAGACTAGGGCACTTGCCCAGCGCCACCTGGCAGACAGTGGCAAGGCCAAGCAGGACTCGAGCCCAGGAAGCTGACTTGAGGCTGAGAGGCGTTCATCCTCCAGGGCATTTCTCAACCATCTGAGCCACAGAGCCAAGGAGCTGGATAGCTATTTTCTCTATCTTTTTTTTTTTTTAATTTTTATAAGAGTTTATATGAGCCAAACTGATGACATATGTATGCCAGGGAGCAAGATCCCAAGTGCTCTGGATAACTATTTTCTCAATTCTCCAGAGGATGGACCTAACTAGAATGGTCTCAGAATGTTCAAAGGAGCAGGCTGCTGTTGTCAGCAGAGTGGAAGGAACACTGTTCCTGAATGCCTCGCCACACTGCCCTACGCCTGGCTTGGGTTTGCTCACCCATATGCGGAAAGAGGACCAGGTAACCTCAAATGGCTCTCTCACTCTGGCTTCATGATTCAAGGTCTTTCAGTCCCACCACTTTCTTGTGCGATAACTTCTGTGGCACCACCATTCACAGCCACCGGAACACGTGTGTCACTCCACAACCTCGCCCTGAAATCGGATACCAGGGCTCAGAGCTACTCCCCAAACCCTACCCTGGACCAACAGGGCACTCCCAGGCTGGCCTGCCCGGCTCCCTGATATCACGGCCAGGGGCATTATCATAACTGAGCTTCGGCTCCAAGAGAGGTGGGAGCCAGAACAGAGGAGCCATTTCCACCACCGTGTACCTGGCACTGTGTGTGTGCGGTGGCTAAACACCGGGGACAATGGAGCCCACCTGGGCTGGTACAGTGCAAACCTTATCACGCCAAGTTCTTCCTGAGTGAGACACAGGCCTCAGCCCATGGCGGTCAGGGTTTGGTTTCCGGATTCTTGACCTCAGCCTAGGCCATAATCTCACCAGGCTGAGGGACGCCTCTCTATCCTCTTACAGAAGCTGTGAGGGCAAAGGCTAAGGAGATCTGAACCTTGAGCTAAAAGAAGTCTAAGAGACGACTCAAATCCACGCCATCATCTGCCCACGAGGGCAGGGAGCAGGAGTGCTAGTCTGGCTTCTTAGGGAGAGGGACTGAGCTCTGTAGGGCTGGGCGATTGACAGAGGCCCGGGTTTGGGAGTATAGTTAGGACAGGGAAGGTGCTATGGCCTAGGCTGGGGAAGCATGTCCCTCCCCATCCAAGCCCCCAATCCTCTGCCCATCTTTCTGCTTCCTCATCCTCTTGGACCAAGAGGATGGTGAGCACTGATCACTGCCTGGAAGTTCTAGTTATCCCTGTGGCCTCTGCCAGGGAAGGGGCTGCGGGGGGAGGGGAGGGGAGGACGCGTGCAGGAAGAGATGGGCTGGGAAATTTTCTAGAGTGCCGCAGTGGGGAGTCCCTGCAGTGAGAGCCAAGCTCTGGCCCAGGGAGACGGGAAGCTGCAATACTGATGCCCCTTTGGTTTGGTTCTGGCTCCAACACTTGCTGGCTCTGTGGCCTTCCCTGGCTCATGATTTCCTGGTGTGTAAGACAATGAGCTGGGTTAGAGACTTCCTCTAGCTCTGGCAGCTCGTGATTTTACATAATAACCAGCACACACGCATCACTTTCCACTCTGCTTTGAAATATTCCATCCCATTGAAACCTCATGGGCATCCCTCTGAGGTGGGTATGGGTTCTCTTTTGTTAAAGATGAGAAAGCCAAAGCTCAGGGCATTTAAGCCCAAGAACACACCCGGACAAGGCGCAACAGAGCCAGGACTTGCACCCAGGGCTCCAGGAGCCTGAACTGGTACCCAGGGCTTTGGGTTCCACAGAAAGGAAAGCCCGAGATTGGCCCTGCCTGGCCACAGTGAAAGGCCCCAAGGGACAGGCTCAGGAGCTCATTCCAGCCTGTCCCTCTCGAAGCTGCTCCTTCGATGCAGATAAGGGAACTTAGATTTAGCCCTAGCCAGTGTAGCTCAGTGGTTAGAGTGTCAGCCGGTGGACCAAAGGGTCGGGGCCTGGTCAGGGCTTCTTTCACATTGAGGTTGCTCTCTCTCTCTCTCCCACTCTTCCCTCCCTTCCATTCTCTCTCTTAAAAAAAAAAAATCAATGGAAAAAATATCTTTAGGTAAGGATTAATAAATAAAAACAAGAAATCTGATTTAATGAAAAAGTTGCAAGAGTGTGAATGGTATTATAATTAAAATAAATTTTTATGAAAAAAATTTCATACAACTACAGGGAAAAGTGCAGGCAGACACGATGAACTGTGAAGAGTGATTAGCCTGAGGAGCAGGGGAATGAAAGGGATATGACCTGTGTTCTTTTCTTTATATACTTATGTAGTGTTTGACTTTTCTTCCTTTTACAAACAAACAAAAAAATCTGGGGGAAATTTTTTGAGCACCTATTGTAAGTCAAAACTCAGCATTAAACACTTTACTATAATTTAATTTTCACAAAAACCCCATGAAGTATAAGAATGTTCAGAGCAGCTTTGTTCATAATTGTCAAAAACGGGAACCAACCCAAATGCCTGGCAACACAAGAATGGCCCAACTGTGCCGTATTCCCAGAAGGCAATGCCGCCCAGCAACAGAAAGAACACACCTCTGGTACATGCGACAACAAAGGAACCTCGTGGAGACGCTGATCAAAAGCCAGACACGAAAGAGCACCTGTTGTCTGATTCCAGCTTTGTGAAGTTCAAGAACAGGTATAACCAATTGGTGACAGGAATCAGAATAGTGGTTACCTTAGGGGAGTACGGACAAGGGAGGGCAGGAGGGAACATGAGGGGGGTACACAAATGTCCTTTATCTGGACCTGGGTGGTTGTTAACATGGATGTAAACAAAAAGCCAAGATGGCGGCATAGGTAAACATCTGAACTTGCTGCCTCGCACAACCACTTCAAAACTACAACTAAAAGACAAAACAGGTATCATCCAGAACCACGGGAAGGCTGGCTGAGTGGAAATTCTACAACTAGAAAGAAAGAGAAAAGCACACTGAGACTCAGAGGAGGGGCAGAGGTGCAGAAGTGAAGTGCAGAGGTACGGAGGCACGAGCATGCGCATGGAGAGGGCTGGCAACTGAGTATGCTGTTGTCTTTTTCAATTGGGAGGGAGACACAAGCTCCCGACTGCTCTGAACTCCAGTTCTGGGCGCGACTCTGGGGACCCAGACTCATATGGGGAGAAACTGGACTGTCTGTCATCGGGCGGAACTCGAGGGCAGCTTTTTCTCAGATCATTGTTCCTGCACGGTGCTTCAGGTCAGAGAGACACAGGACCTCTTCCAGGCAGGGCTGATGGTCAGCCATTGCTGTTTTCTCCACCCTGGTGATTCCCTGAGACCCTGCCCCACCCAATTTACAACCCCACCCAAGCTGTGCACAGAGGCTTTTGCATAGGAATGGCCTGGCCCTTTGCAATCTGAAACCTAACGTACTGCAGCTGGGTCAAAGAGCCTCAGACCCTCCAAAAGAAGACCCAAGACTCAACAGCAGTTTGCATTGCTTCACAGCTGGGCCTCATCTGGGCACCTCCAAACCCCAAACAACGAGAAGGAATCTGAAGATCTCTCTCTAGCTCCTGCTGGGTGGCCTCTCTCCTTGGAGATCCAAGAGCCAGTGTACCCAGTGGTCAGAGAAAGACCATTCAGACTACAACTCTTCAGATCCATAAGAGACACACTCAGGGGGCAGACTCAGTGAGCACTAAAGCCCCACTGAAGCAAGTCTTCCCCCATAAGGGTGTCTCCAGCACAGAAGTTCTCCCATCATAGACACAACTGATCCTCACAGCCAATTGGCCTGGAGGTCAATTCCTCCCAGTGATACCAACAACAATCAAGGCTTAACTACAACAAGACTGTGCACACAGCCCACAAAGGGGTGCACCAAGAGTGTCCACCTCAGGTAATTAGGGAGGCTGAGCCACTGGGCCCTATATGACACCTAGCACACAAAGCCATGCTATCAACACAGGGAAGCAGCCAAAATGCGGAGACAAAGAAACAGGTCACAAATGAAAGAAATGGAGGAAAGCAAACTACTGGATATAGAGTTCAAAACCACGGTTATAAGGTTTTTCAAGAATTTCCTAGAAAAGGCTGATAAATTTAGTGAGACCCTCAAGGATATGAAAAAGGACCAATCAGAAATTAAGTATACACTGACTGAAATAAAGAATATTATACAGAGATCCAACAGCAGACTAGAGAATCGCAAGAACCAAGTGAAAGATTTGAAATACAAAGAAGTAAAAAACACCCAACCGGAAAAGCAAAAAGAAAACAGAATCCAAAAATATGAAAATAGTGTAAGGAGCCTCTGGGACAACTTCAAGCGTACCAACACCAGAATTATGGGGGTGCCAGAAGAAGAGAGCAAGATACTGAAAACCTATTTGAAGAAATAATGACAGAAAACTTCCCCTACTTGGTGAAAGAAATAGACTTACAAGTCCAGGAAGTGCAGAGAACCCCAAACAAAAGGGATCCAAAGAGAACCACACCAAGACACATCATAATTAAAATGCCAAGGGCAAAAGACAAAGAGAGAGTCTTGAAAGCAGCAAGAGAAAAACAGTTAGTTACCTACAAGGGAGCACACATACGACTGTCAGCTGATTTCTCAACAGAAACTATGCAGGCCAGACAGGAGTGGCAAGAAATATTCAAAGTGATGAACAGCAAGAACCTACAACCAAGACTACTCTACCCAGCAAAGCTGTCATTTAGAATAGAAGGTCAGATAAAGAGCTTCACAGATAAGAAAAAGCTAAAGGAATTTATCACTGCCAAACCAGTATTATATGAAATGCTGAAAGGTATTCTTTAAGAAGAGGAAGAAGAAGAAAAGTGTAAAGACAAAAATTATGAACAACAAAGTGACAACAAATACATATCTATCAACAAGTGAATCTAAAAATCAAGTGAATAAAAAGTCTGATGAACAGAATAAACTGGTGAATATAATGGGATCAGGGGCATAGAAAGGGAGTGGACTGACAATTCTCGGGGGGGAAAGGGGTGTGAGAAGAGACTGGACAAAAATCGTACATCTATGGATGAGGACAGTGGGAGGGATAAGGGTGGGGGGCTGGGAACCGGGTGGAGGGGAGCTATGGGGGAAAAAAAGAGGAACAAGTATAATAATCTGAACAATAAAGATTTATTAGTAAAAAAAAAAAAAAAGTACAAAGAAGTGGAAAATGGCATCTCTGAATGGTTTGCCTCAAGACAAAAAAAGTTCTATTGGGACGGTACCCACAAATTACCTGAAAGATGGGGAAATGTGTAGCTAGTGATAGACATTACTTTGAATAAAGCACTTTTGATGTTTCTCTTGAAAACACACACACACACACACAAAACACACACAAAAACATGGACGTAAACATTTGTAAATAATCACTGAGGTACACACGTTAAGATCACTTTAATTGGGCATGTTATTTCTCAATTTAACTAATAGAGGGAGAAAAGTTAAAAAAAAAAAAAAAACAGGCAGGGAGATTTATCTCCAGAAAAAATGATGCTCACAAGTCAGGTACTCAGCCTAAGAGTGAAGCTGGCATTCAAAGACATGTCTGATGACCTTAAGCCACCAGGTCCTTGACTCCCACCATCGGCACTGCACAGGCAGCCTTGCCCCGGGTTCAAACGTAAGACCCGCTTGCTAATCAGCGGTTACTGTGGTTCAGTCACTGCTCCCCGAGAGCCTCAGCACATTGACAGCTGCTGTTTAACTGTTAAGGCCAAACAAGAGCAGAGGCCAGGCCCACAACTAAAGCTTTGGGCCCGCAGGGAACTAGGTGGGAAGGAGAGCTCTGTACCAGGGAAGGGTGCCCAGTGCACACCCACTTGCCATAGTAGGCTGTGGCCCACGATGATGGAATTTCAGCTGAAGGAGAGCTGAGCAGCAGACCTGGACAGTGCTCCGGCCACTGGGCCACACTGCCTCACACTTTTCCCATTAGGACCCCAGCCCCTGTTGATTCAGAAAAGCTAGACCCTGCCAGTCAGCCTTACCCTCTTGCCCAGCAGGAACCAGGAGTGGAGGAGCTTTGAGGAACTTGGCTCCCCCAGAGCCACCCACTCTCTGCTTCACATCCCCAGCCTGTGCTGGGCCTCTTCCCTCCCCCTGCAAAGGGAATCACTCCTGCTGCTTGGCATGTGTCCCCCTCTCCTGCTGTATCCTCTCCATTCTCCCCCCAACTCCAGCACAAGCCTTGTCCTAAACCATTTCCTGCAGTTTCCCATCCGGCCAGTTTCTTAGGAAAGATAATTATCCACGGGTAGGGGAGGTGGAAAATTCCCGGAGCCAAGAACACCAGGAAAAACTTCATCTGGTCCATTCTCCACCTGCAGGTCAGCCTTGTCCCGAACAGGGGCCAATCATGGTCACGTCCCCAAAATCCCTGCAGTTCACTTTTCAACTGCACTGAATCAGAGGCTGTCCTGATCTGTCCCAAAGTAGGTTTGGGCCTCGTGGCTGCTATATCTAAATGGCAGAGCCAAACCGAGAGCCGTCTGCCACCAGGGCCCGCTCTGCATTGTGCTGCCTCCCTGTCACTTCAGCCTGCTTTGTATACTAGCTGTTTACATGTCTTATCTCCCACACAAAACTGGCAGCACCACAAGGGAGGGAAGCTCCTCTCACACAGCAGTGCTAACACATAGTAGGTGCTCAGAGGCCAGCTGAAGAGAAGGTGGGACACCCAGGGACAGCCACTGCTGGGTGTTGCCATAGGTCAGTGGTAATGTGCAGGAAAGAATGACATTTGCACCATCACAGACTATGAGCTGGGAGACCTGAACTAACCCCAGCTCTGCCACCGCCCACTGCGGCCTATGGACACATTTCCCCTTGGGGCTTCCGGGGCCTCCTCTGTGAAATGAGGGGGCTGGGTCAGGCTCCGTCATTGGTCATTGCTCACCGAACATTTCCAAGCACTCAGATACCACAGCAGTCACTGAACCTCCCATCCTGCACACCAGGCACTCATAGCTGCAGGAGCCAGAGCCAGGATTCAAGTCCAGGCCTTTTGACTCCACCCCCTTATCTTGTCCACTACACCTCCTGGACTCCTCACTCTGTCTCTAGGATCCCTCCCAACAATAAAATCCGATTCTGATTCCAGGCCAGCCCTTTCCCGGAATGAAAACTCCCCAGGCCACCTGGGGCCACAGAATTCAGCCGGAACACGCATATCAGGGTCCTGGCGCTGGGCTGGGCGGTACCACTCCTCCCACATTACAGGTCCGGTGACCGCCTGCCTTGCAGATGCTGGGGCTGGGCAAAGGAGGGGGCAGGAGTCCAGCAGAGCCGGGCACCCACTCAGCCATTCCTTTCCCCACATGCCTTCATCCCTTCCTGCTCTGCTCCTGCTCCCTGTTCACCCCTCCCTGGGAATGGCCCTCGCAGGCCGAAGCTTCCGTCCCACCCTGGCCTGGCCAGAGGTGCCTGTTGGAAGCTTCGCTCTTGATGCTTTCACAGACCCGGGCGAGTAGCTGTGGGCCAGCGACCCGCTTTGCTTGGCTCACTGTGGCCAGCACAAGGCCAGAGCCAACTCTCCACGGCTGACTCCCAGGCTGCTCTGCACTTCCCTCCCCACGTCAGACCACGACATCCTGTTCAAAGCCTCTGATGACACCACATAGCACCTAGAATCCAATCCAATGTCTAACCCAGGCCCACACACAGGCCCAAGGTGCCCTGGCCCTTGCCTTCCTCTCCATTCTGACACACCTCCCTCTCTACTCTACTCCAGGTTCCTTGAACCCACTCACCCATGGATTGGCTGCCTCCCAGGGGCTCCTTGAGTCCCCTGGTCTTTGAAAGGCACCTCCTTCTTGTCATTGCTCAGCTCGAAAGCCATCTCCCTAGAGAGGCCTTTGTTTCCATCCAGAGTAGCGCATCTCTCCCGTGTTTGGTTTCTTCAGGACATCTACTGCTGCCCAGCATTGTTGTGTCCACTCTGGCAAGTGAGCCCTTGACATCAGGAGTCTCCCTGTCTTGCTCCTGCCTGTGTCCTTAGCACTGAGAATAGTGTCTGACATGGAGGGAGGGGGGGGGCGGGGGGGACATACTACACATTAGACTGGGTGGCCAGGCCTCTCTGTGGAGATGGTATTTGATCCAGGGCCTGAATGAGAGAGCCGGTGGTGTACGGGCAGTATTCTAGGCTGGGGAAAGCAAGGGTGGTGGCCGCCTGGAGGAACAGGCCTGGCAAGGCTCGGTGTGTTTGAGGAACCCAAGAAGGCTGGTGTGGGCGGAGCAGGGGAAAGAGCAGCAGGAAGTGAAGTTGACAGAAGTACAGGCCACACCTCCCGTGGAGTTTACCGCAAGTTCAAGAAGCAACGGAAAGGTTTTTAGCAGGGAGCACCACATTCCAGTTTACATTTCTGAATGATCCCTCTGGCTGCTCTGCAGAGAGCTGGTAACAAGCAGAGGGGAGTGGAGCCAGAAGACCATTCAGAAGACACCTGGAGTCGCCAGGTCAGAGATGCTCATGACTTAGACAGGGAGAGAAGAGGAAATGAAACCAAGGGGCAAGCACGCAACCCACAGAGCCGCGCTTTCCACCAGCCTGAGAAGCCCTGCCAAGTCTATACCCATCGGCTGGAGTTCTAGATGCTCCCACCTACCCAATCCTATTTCTCACTGACCCCCAGCCCAGACCCAAGCCTCAGCTGGCTGGGCCTCCTCTCAGGTGCCACTCACACCCACCGCTCAGAGCCTCAGGTGGTAGTGTGACCCTCGCCTGATCCACCACCTCCCCTCTTATGAGAGTCTTGTGACCACACCCCACAGAGGCCTCTGCTCCCTGCTCATTCCAGCCACCTTTCTCCCCTCCCTGAAGTCCTCTGGGCCTGGAGGCAATGACACAGTAATCATCATGCACTTAATTAACCCGTTTCACCTTCCGGAGGTAGCTGCAAGCTGGATAAAGACAGACATCACAACTCACATCCCTCAGGGTTGCCATGACACCTGGACAGTGATGTGCTATGTGGAGCCTTCAGCACAAAGCCAGGCACTCAGTAGGTCTTAATCAACTCGGTCTCCGTCAATGGTAGCGGTAACTTACCACTGACCTATGGCAACACCAAACCCTGCAGCTCACAGCCCCACAGAGAGGCTCAGCTTCTCCTCCCAGCCAAGCAAGTGGGTGAACAATGCATGGGGATGAGGTGGAGGGGGTTTCCGAAGCAAAAGGCAGTGGCTCTGCATTATTCATCTCTCTCCATGCCTTTCTCCAGCTCCTCCCTCCGTGTGAGCGGAGCAAACTTCTGCTTAACCTTCAAGCCTCAGCTTCAAGCTCTGGGAAGCCGTCTCCGATTCTCCTCCCACCCTTCACAGCACATCACAAGTGCCTGTTTGCATGTTGGCTTCCCCCTTCTCCCAGTCCCCCCCCACCCACCCTGCACCGTGAGGCTGAGATTATATTTATTCATCTTTCCACCTTCAGCACAGCATTTATCAGGCATGAGTCAGTGTTTGCTGAGGGTGGGTCTCCCCCTCTCCCAAACGCAGATGCCTCAGCTCACAGGCTCATGGTCTCACCAGTCCCGGTGACATGCAGCCTTACCCCAATCAGTGCCCTCTGGCCCTAAAATCCTCCTCCCCTTCTAGACTCTACTCTCATCTCCTCTTCCTTTGATGCGACCAGGAGAGTGCCACCTCCCATTTCTGAGTGCTTATGGTCTGCTTGGGCTTTAAAGACATTACTTCACTGATTGGGGAAACTGAGGTTCAGATAGAATGACGCAGTGACTAAGTGGCAGAATCTTCTGCCCTTAACACTGGCACATCATAGCTGGGTCTATTTTAAAAACCATCATCTGTTCCGTAAAAGTGTAGCTTTTATAGCTACATGTCAAGATGTCATACAAAATCGTGCTTTGTTCATTAAATGTTTCCAGTGGCAAGTCTTTCTATTCCAGTCAGGTGGTGAAATGCCTGTTAAGTGGGAGAAATAGTCCGGGACCTGGAATGGGAAGCCCTGGGGCTGGCCACTATGACCCTAGGCAAGTCACCTAACCGCTCTGGGCTGGCTTCTTCATTGATAAAGAAGTGAATAACGGCCGAAACTGGTTTGGCTCAGTGGATAGAGCGTTGGCCTGCGGACTGAAGGGTCCCAGGTTCGATTCCGGTCAAGGGCATGTACATTGGTTGCGGGCACATCCCCAGTAGGGGGTGTGCAGGAGGCGGCTGGTCGATGTTTCTCTCATCGATGTTTCTAGCTCTCTATCCCTCTCCCTTCCTCTCTGTAAAAAATCAATAAAATATATATTTAAAAAAAAGAAGTGAATACGGCATCTCCCCAAAAGGTTTCCTGATGCGTGCTGGCAAGTGCTCTGCCACCTTAGGGGGTACTCAGTGAAAGGAGAAATCCTACTCAGCACAGCACTGGACACCCAGCAGGGCATGGCTGCTTAGTGATTATTCAGACCCTGAGGAACTCAGGAGTCAGAGGAAACAAAGTATGTCTCTTCCTGCTGGACCCGAAGGGGGCTCCTGAGAGCCTCCATTTACTGTGGGTACAGAATGTGCCAAACACTGTGCCTGCCACGCATCTTACAAGAGCACTCCCCCAAACCCTCCTGGCATCCCTGCCAGGGGTTACCCCGTTACAGATGAACAAATTGAGACTCAAAGAGGGGAAATGACTTCCCCAAAGTCATGGTGCTACGAAGTGACAGAGCTGAGATTTGAAGCGAAGTCTGTTGAGCTGTGCAAGCCAAAGGTCCCCAAATAGAAGCTTCTGTTTGTGCCCAAATGCTGTTTCACTCAAGCTTCTCATCTAAATCCGAGTTCACCCATCACCTTCAAAAAGCCACTCCCCTTCCTACCAGGTGAGGTCTTTCTGCCTCCTCTAACCCCTCATAGAATTCCATCTGTACCTCGAATCACGGCCATTTTCTACTGCCTCACTACTCTGTGTCTATACTGCACTTCTCAAACCAGTTCCTGAACTCCTTAAGAGAGAGCCGTTCTCCTGCACCGCTGCTAGCTCCACCAGCCAGGCAGGCCCGGAAGGCTCCCCCCAATTAAGCTGTAACTTGAGGCTGGGACTGTGCTCAGCTAGGTGAGCTGCTCCGCCTCACACTGGCACCCTGCCTACCTGGTACAGCATCCAGAGTCCTGTGGGCCCTGGCCCAGGACCCAGGAGATCTCATTCCCTGGTTTGATGGCAAAGATGCTATAAAAAGCACAGCACCCAGGCTCAACATTATTCCGTGATGGAATACAAAGGCCTGAGGAGTTTGATGGGAGAGGGAAGAAGCCTCCAGGCCGGCTCAGAAGTCCCAGGCCTTTCACTTGGTTCTCCTGCAAGGACCTCTGTGGCTGGGCTAAATGGTTTCCCTGCCATGAATAGTTCTCTGATAGATACTCCAGCAGGAAGATGCCCTTCCTTAGCCTTAAAGGGCTCACTAGAGTAACTAATGCTTAGATATCAACATCTAGGCCAAAGACCATAGTCCTTCCTCTTGGTCCAGTTCTTACTGCCCAGAGACCCCTGGGTGAGTTAACAGAACAGAAAAAGCCCTCCCTCTGCCACTGACTTATGTATGGTTCTGGGTACATCCTCTCTGGGCCTCAACTGGAAAACGAGGAGACTGGATCAAAACATTTCCATTTCCCCTTTGCGTCCTTGGGCCACAGGCTAAAATAAGGTTCTGTCTACCTCTAATATTCTACAGGCAGAATAATATTCTCTACTTTCACTTCCAAAAGCAGCGTGAGAGCAGCAAATGGGGGCTTAGTTTTCTCAGAAAACAGTAGAGGCCAATCGGGGCTGCCTAACACGACACCCTCAAAGCCTGTCCCTTCAGTGGCAATCCCTTGCTTCTGCTGCCTCAGAGGTAGCTGTTCCCCCCAACAAAACCTCAGAGGTGTGTTTGGGCCCTAGCCGCTTTAGGAAAAGGGGCAGGGGCCTGAGTTACCGCTGGGCTCACCACAGAAACCCAGCAAACCAGGGGGCGGGAGGAACCCAGGATCTTCCCTGCCTGGACAGGGGAGGGAGGAGCCTGCTGCAGCTGCTTTGCTCCCCAATCCGGAAGTGCTTCTCTACTTTACAGAGTCATTTTCCCTTCTCTTCTCCCAGCACACAGCTTACTCATTCTGACCAGGTTCATTCCTCTAGCCTAGGAATTCAACAGTTAGTTCCCCAGGCAAATTCCCCTCATCCCAGGGTTAGTACCACTTTGTCCAAGTAAAGTCCTTTACCCTTCTTCAAATTCCCACTGCACACAAGGCTGAAGCTCTTAACCTTTGGCGAGCCACAGATCCGTCTGAAAATCTGTAGCTACTATGGGTCTTCTCCCTCTGATAAAAGCATCCTAACTAATAAAGAGGGAATATGCTAATTGACTGTCCCACCCTCAAAGATGGCGGCACCCACAGCCAATAAGGAGGGAACATGCTAATTGACTGCCCTGCCCTCAAAGATGGCGGCACCCACAGCCAATAAGGAGGGAACATGCTAATTGACTGTCTTGCCCTCAAAGATGGTGGTGCCCACAGCCACAAGATGGCAGTGCCCAGTCCCCTCAGCCCCGCCCAGGCGGCAGGCTGCCTCGGGAGTCCTCCAGTTCCCTCAGCCCCCAAGCCGCCCAGGGCCACCTGAGGCTCAGGTAACCGGGGCCGGCCGAGGCTTGCACTGCTGGCAGTGGCAGCAGCAGAGGTGTGATGGTGGCGTCGCCTTCCCCTGATCGCCGGGTTGCCTCCTACCCCTGAGGGCTCCCAGACTGTGAGAGGGGGCAGGCTGGGCTGAGGGACGCCCCCTCCAGTGCATGAATTTTCATGCACCAGGCCTCTAGTACATATATAAATGTCTGCAGGCTACTTTAGGGGTCCATGCACCCTTCAACTCCATCATGCACTGAGGAAGACTCTTAGGAACCTATATATCCTAGAACAGCAGATCCCCCCAGTCTATTCTCCCACCTAAGCCAGAATCCCTTCTAAAAGCCCTCCTGAATGATGTTCCTCTTCTCCACCTGGCCCACTGCTCAAGATCACCTCCTTCACGACCAGCCAGTATGGATCAATGGTTGAGCGTCAACCTATGAACCAGGAGGTCAGGGTTTAATTCAGAACACATGCTTGGGTTGCGGGGCTTGATCCCCACAAGGGGCGTGCAGGAGGCAGCCAATCAATGATTCTCTCTCATCATCGATGTTTCTATCTCTTTTTCCCTCTCCCTTTCTCTCTCTGAAATCAATAAAAACATATATTTTTTCAAAGATCACCTCCTTCAGGAAGCCTTCCCTGATCTCTCCTCCTTTCTGATAACCTCAGCATCCCAGCCTGAGTGACACAATTTCCCACCTGTGCTTTCTCCCTCCTGTATTACCTTATGTCCCCAGCAAGAGAGTGGGCTCTCTGAGAACCCATTTATTTAATCCCGTAACCCAGAGCTGGAGATGGAAATGACCATCATCTTGTACTCGAGGATTCTGTGCTCTGAAGCCAGGGATCATGACAGCAGTGACACGTCCCCCAAAGAATGGGTTGTGCAGATCCCTCTCCAAGGGCCTCACAAGTCTGCCCAGGCCTCCCCAGAGCAGAGGGCCCCTGGGATGACTGCCTTTCCGTTGGAAAGTCCCAGAGACAACAGTGGAAATTGACAGATAGGGAAACTAAGGCCCAGGGTGGCAAAATGACTTACCACAGATCAATATGTAAGAAAGAGGCAGGGCTAGGACTACGACCCAGATCCCCAATCCCCAGCCCGGAGCTCTGTCCCTTTACAAATGGCTTTATGAAAATTAAACCTGCCCTCATACTCCCACACTCATATATTCATAGAGAATTCCTGAAAAGATACACAAGAAAGTTAACAGTGCTAACCTCTGGGGAGTATGACAGTGGGGGTGGTCAGAGAAGTGAGGAGGGGAACTTTTACTTTGTACCTTAATACCCTTCTGTATTTCTGGGGTTTATTTTTGTTTGTTTGGGTTTTTGTTTTTGTGGGTGTTTTTTTTGTTTGTTTGTTTGTTTTTACCATGAACATGTTTTATTTATTCATATTATAAAAATAAAAACAAATCTGCCACAGAAAGGAGATTCTGGCCCCAATCCACTCCCAACACACACATAAAAACAAAGAGAAGCCATAAGTCAACCTGTCCAGGTACAACTATAATGAGGTTGCTTTCTTGTGTGGTTTATGGCCACTAGTCTCAGTAATTCACAGTCAGTGTGGTTGATGGCTGGAGGAATCTTCCCGGGAAAAGCTTAATTCAATCAGGGCTCTTGGCAGGCCCCTGAGGAAGCTCTGGTATCTTGCTTTTACTTACACAAATCAACAGCCGACCAAACAAACCCAGACTTTTCTAGACAGACCCCACCCAGCCTGGAGAGGATGCCCTTGCAAGACCCTCCGTTAATTAGAGCCAGCTGCAGGAGGCTGGGAGGGACGGAGACAGGCAGCTACACACAGAAAGCATGATCTGTCGCTTCCCGAGCGCATTCTGCTGCCTGGCCCGGCCTTCAGTCTGGTGACTAGCCTCTCCAAACTTGGCTCTCCCTCCTCTCTGAGCAGTCAAACCGGTTTCTGTGTGGCCAAATGCTTCATGCGGACCCTAAATCGATCAACCAATTCATTCATTCCGAAAATATTTTGGAGCCAGACCTGCGTCCTCAAGGGGCTTACATTCTTGTAGGAATCTGCACTAAGAATAGCTCTCTCTGTCACGCCTGCTTATCTAATTCTCTACCCTTCAAGACCGGCTCAGGTTCCACCTCCTCTGAGAAGCCTTCCCTAACCACCCCTGCCCTTGGGGACTGATTGTTCCTCAGAACATTGCTTCAGCCAGGAATCCATCCAGCCCTGCACACAGATCAACCACTTTCTCCTAAGCAGACCTGATTGTTCCTCAGAACATTGCTTCAGCCAGGAATCCGCCCAACCCTGCACACAGATCAACCACTTTCTCCTAAGCAGACCGGGGGGTCTTAATGAGCAGGGCTGAGGTTTCACAATTGTTGGTTCCCCATGGGCCACAAGTTAAATGCCTGATGGATATTTCAGCTGACCCGTCTCTTCCACCCCAGCTTAAACAGACGAATTAATTAGCTGCTCCCCGTCTTGGCTGGCCAGCACAAAGACACAGCCTTTAACTTTGCCTGGCACAAGGCAAGTGCTATGTAAGTGTTAGCTGTCCATTATTTTGGTGAGTTTGTGGGCCCTGACACACAGGTGTGATGTCGCCTGAGCACTGTGGAAAGGGCCAGTCCGGCCTGAGGGGTAAGTGTCCCCCAAGAGATCAGGAAGGGGGCCTAGGAAGGAACAGGACTTCTCATTCTGAGCCCCACTCAGAGCTGCTTCAGGAAACATCTTTGCAGGAAAAAGCTTGCTGGGGTAATTTGGGGAACTCCAGATTTTCAGCAAGTCAGTATCAGAACTCAGGGGTCAGGTCTGGCCTAGCAGACCCTGAGAACTGGCCCCTCATGTTGGATGAGCTTTAGGGGCAAGAAAATGAAGTCAGCATGATCCCAGGGAAAGGGAGCAGCCGCTGATCCAGGCCCAATCCAAAACTTAGTTCAGTTAAAATTAGATTAGCCCATAAGATTAAAAATACCCACATATAATCATGGGCTGCCTTAAAGTGCCAGTTGATGTTTATCAGCATCTAAAGAGATGGTTTGGCCCAGTGTGGTGTGTGCAGACAACCTTGGGGAGACATGTCTGACTCAGACGTTTGCCGGGGGAATGAGTGCTGCAAAATGAGGCCCACACAGGCGATGGATGACTCAGGAATAACCCAGGTCCTGGGTTTGCTGAGTGAGCCTTCTCCCCACCATGGAAGGAAAGGGGTGGGGGTGGAGGGTGACGGGAAAAGGGAGGGAAGAAGGAAGGCCTGCCAGCTGTGTTATAGACTGGCATTCCCAAAGGGAGCCTGGGGCCCCTCAGCTCCAATTCCCAGCTCCTCCTGTGTTTCTCAATGCCAGCCACCTCTGAGGACTATTTGCTTCATAGTGGGACTTGGAGAGGGTCACAGTCTCCCCCCAAAACCAAGAAATGATCCACAGAGAGCATCCAAGATAAAACTTCTGCCCTGAAAGGGAGTCAGGGCATGATGATAAAGAAAACATGGGCTCCCAAGTCAGATAGACGGATCTCGTCTTAAACCCCAATGTTTTCTAGCTGTGCAAGTACCCGACACAGCCTCTGAAACAGGAGGTTAATAAGTGCCAGCTAATGTAATGAACAAATATCTAACACAATATTACAAATTAGGAAACGGGCTCAGAGAGGTTGTGCCTTGCCTAAGGTCACACAGCTAGGCAGCAAAGAGCTAAGACCAGACCTCAGATCTCTTCACCTCCCCACTCCCTCCCATCCAGCATGTGTGATTTTGTTGTTGTTATTTATTTGTTTTTAATGATTTCAGAGAGAAGAAGGGAGAGGGAAAGAGGGATAGAAACATCAAAGTTGAGAGAATCACTGATCGGCTGCCTCCTGCACGCCCCCTACTGGGGATTGAGCCCCAAACCTGGGCAATGTGCCCTGACTTGGAATCAAACCCTGATCTCCTGGTTCATGGGTCAACGAGCAACCACTGAGCCACACCAGCCAGGCATATTTTCTGTTTGTTTTTTTTTAATATATTTTATTGATTTTTTGCAGAGAGGAAGGGAGAGGGACAGAGAGCTAGAAACATCGATGAGAGAGAAACATCGACCAGCTGCCTCCTGCACAACCCCCACCGGGGATTGTGCCCACAACCAATGTACATGCCCTTGACCGGAATCGAACCCGGGACCCCCCAGTCCGCAGACCGACGCTCTATCCACTGAGCCAAACCGTTTTCGGCTATTTTCTGTTTTAATTCACTTCTCTGCCTCTCCTTTCTCCTCCTAGAGGACCTACAACACTTCAAGGGAAAAGAAAAGCCCTCCATTTCAAAGGTTTGTTGCTCCACAGAGAGACCTCTGAGTCCAGCCCTCATGCTCCTCCTTCAAGCAATTACAGATGTGTTCAAGGGGGTGATAAGAACGCAGACCCGTGCTGACCTGAACCCTGGGTCACCCCGCTCCTCCAGCCCTTCCCTCCTGCAGGAGAACCGGTGTGCCTCCCTACGGCCATTCAGGTTGCCAACATGGATGTGTCTGGTCACTTACTCTCCTCAGAGCCCTTTTGGATCTCTGGTTCCCCTTGATCCTCTCAATGCACCGAATGGCAGGAGAGAGGATGGGTACACCAATATCACCTGCTACTCTAACCCCCAGGACCTTCACTGAGACGATCAGAATTAAATACCGTATACGCAGATTACAGTACCCACACGAATTACTACTAAACTCCACCTGCCTTTTAGGGATGAAGAAAGCGGTGCCACCTGATGCCAACACAGAGCTGTCTCCCAGGGATCTTGCTGAGCCCTGAGGGTGACCAAAAGCAACTTAGCACCCTTTCTGCCCAGGCAGGAGATCACAACATGTTAGCCACCCCTGCTGGGTAAAGGAAACCACCCTTTAACTGAAACCCCTCCTGCCCAAGCAGGGAAGAAGCAGTCAGACTACCGAGAGGGCACCAGCAAAGAGATGGCAAGGTCACTACCAGAGGACAAGGGACAGGCCCAGCCTCAGCTGCACCCATGCGGACTCATAGGGACGGAGAATGGGCCCGAAGCCAGCACAGAGAACCCTTGCCGTTTTCTCAGGGCTGGGAGAGGGCTCCCACATTGACATCGGCCCCGTCCCTAAAGGGAGTCCTACAGCTCCCCAGGGCAGGTGCAGTGACCTGGGCACCTACTCAGTGCAGGGCCGTGGGCATCTGCCAAGGGGAATGTGAGGGGCAGGAGATGTAACTGCACCCCTCGAGGAGGCTATGCCAAGACTCCAACAGAAAATAAATAGCAATTCAGCATCACAGCAGATAACCTCTTTGAGCTGTTTCCTTGTCTGCCAAACAGAGAGAGCCTTTATCTCATATGATTTTAGTGGGGATTAAATGAGATCACTTCTATAAAGTGCCTGACTCTACTCTGTAGATACTCAATAAATGGTTACTCTTATTAAAACACACACACACACACACACACACACACACACACACACACACCACAGAAGAGATGTCACAGGGCAGGCTAGGATTAATGCCAAAGCTGTGGAGAAACAATAAGGGAGATGGGTTCAGGGGAGAAGTGAAAGCAACTGCTGTGGGCTGGAGTGGGCTGGGAAGACCGCCCAAAGGGGATGGAATCTGAGCAGGCCACGAGAGCTGCCACAGCGAGCTGGGCACTGTGCTGGGCATGCCCACATTCAGTCTCTACATGGGTCCCACTCTGAATGCAGTGGCTGCCTAGAAAGCAGAGATGGCATGTCACCGCACCGATGAGGCAAGCCAGGTTCCGAGGAACAAGGTGCCTGGTCCAGGCTTGCTGACCATGTCTCTCCTGGCCACCAGAGCGGGAGGGGTGGGTGGGGCAGGGCCCAGAGGGCGTGCCTCGTGGGTGCTCAGCTAAATGAACTCCAAGCAAAATGACCACCTCAGGCCCTCGAACACCAACCCTGGCACTTCTGGAGACACGTGTCCTACCCGAAGGCATCCTCCTCGTCCTCAGTTGACCTCCCCTCCATTGTCCTGCAGTCACTCAGCTATTTTCCCAAAGAGCAAAAGGTCACTTCTTTCTTTCTAGAAAGGTCCCATCCGGGCTTCTTGTAACACTTTCAAGGTGACCTTTAAGTTGTTCCTCTCTTCTTTTGAGAAGTGGGAGAGGAAAGGTCTAACCTTATTTTTATAGGAAACCAGTTGCTGGCTCTGATATCCACACATGTGCAGTGGGCAATAATGACTCCCATTCTCCTCCACGCACAAACTGGTTCTAAGAGTAAATGTCAGGGTACACCTTGCAAAGACCAAAACAAGCTATAAGATGTGAAGGGACAAAGGAAGGCTTCTTTTTGCCTCTGGTCAGGCGACAACATGAATACCTGCTCTCTGGGCTCCCAGGCCTCTGCCAGGAGTTCCGGGTCAGGGATGTGGACAAACAAATGCAGTGGGTGCCAGTGGTGAGCTGGGTTACAGGGAAGCTCTGCCTTGGCACGAGCACTGGACTGAGAACCAGGTGAACTGGGGACAAAGCAGAATTCATGCAGGGTCCGAATCCCAATGTGCGGTGGGCGTGGAGAATGGACCTAACCTAAGGCTTGGGGTCCCTCTCCTAGTTCTCGCAGTAGTTTAGACCCCCTCCCGCCACCAGCCCCACCCCACCAAGGAAAAGGCAGGAATGCCTGACTACTGCAGAGAGAAGAAAGGCCAGAGAAGGGAAGTGACTAGCCCACTCACCCACCGAGTCGGTTAGAGAAGCCAGAGCATCCACTCTAAAACTTCAGCTCCAACCCCGCCCCTCCCACACCCATCCCTGTCTACCTAAAGCTCTGCTCAATGACTAGGGTGGGAATGAGACCTGCACACAGCACTTTGTATTCTTAAAGGAGGGGCACCTTGCACGGGAAGCAGCTGCCACCGATGACAGAATGAGGGCTCCAACATAGCTGCTACCCACACTGGGGCACTGAGAGACTAGGCAGGACCCCGAAATGAACTCCCAGGTCCTTGGGTAGCGCAGAGGGAGCATGGTCTCAGCCCCCAACCCTACCCCCTAAGTCAGTTGGTGCCATTTCCCTCCCACCCGGGGCCGGCTCCAGGAGACAGCTTAAGTGAAAGGAAAACAAAGTCCAGCAGGACACACCCCAAACCCTGACACCCAGTGGCAGCCCAGGGTGGAGAGATCTGTAATCCTCTAGCCTCAGAGGATGTTGTAGGAGGCGGAGGTGGGGATGCCCTTAGGTGATTGAAATACCAACCCCTGAGTGCTTCCTGTGGGTACAAAGACAACTTTATGTGTATTCATTTCTGTCATCAGCACATCAGTAGCGCTATGGCTAGGTATTATCATTTCCCCATTTTATACAAGAGGAAATGGAGGCACAGAGAGGTAAGGGGAAAAGTGGTGGAGCCCTTATCTAACCTCCACTCTACACTGCAGAGGGAGAAGGAAAACATGGGCTGCCACTTTTGTCACTTGAACAACAGGGACCCTAGAGATCTTTCGGTCACATTTCTCTCTATGGATTTCCTTCTCACGATGGCCAGATGCTAGGACGCCTCTGTTTTCAGACACAGAAAAAATGCCCTCCAAAGCCAGAAACACAGGCTTTTAGAACTGTGAAGGCCTTCAGAGATCATATCCAACCTCCTCATTTTACAATAGGACAGCTGAGGTCCCAAGGTGGAATGACTTGCCAGGGTTACCGAAGTCAGTGAAATGGCAGAAATGGTCAGAAGGGGCCATGTGGGTCAATTAACAAGTGGAGATGGGTGACTGGTCCAAGGTCACAGAGAGAGGTGGGTGAGAAGCCAAGTTTCCCAACTTCTAGACTAATACCCCTGCCATGGCACTCTCTCTGTTCTCCTGCTACCCCGGGGGCCCTGGCACAGGTTCTGGTGGGGACAAAGCAGGCCAAGTCTGACCCAATTAGAACCAGAGTTATCAGGCCTACATGGACACACTCCTGACTGCCCACAGTAGGAGTTTGCTGTCATCCCACCAGAAGTCACTGAGACCTGCAATGTGTGTGCCAGTCCCCAGGGCCCTAACACAATGGCAGGTGTGGTTGAAAGGAGAGGTGATTGGAGAGAGGAGGGCAATTAATAGACAGTGCTTGTGAGGTCTCTTCCGGGTCTCACACAAGTAAATGACACATCATGGTCACTTCAGTTTCTTACAACAAATTAAAACATAGGTTTCATGACTGGAGTGATATGGTCAAACTGAGATTCTTGCCAGTTTCGCAGGTGGGCGAGACCTGCAGACAAAGGACCCAGCGAGTTCAAGGTCATGTTATTTGTCAGAATCAGTACACATGGCTCCCCTTGCCCGGTCCTTGATTTTTTCCAGGAAACTGGCTGCCATCAGGGTAGAGGTGCCCATGGCCCAGGTCCATGAACAGGCCAGGCCCTGCTACTGTCACAGCACTCCTCGGACCGGAACATCCTGCACCAGGAAGCAAGCTCCGTTTGGGATGTGTCAAAACAGAGCGCCTCCCTGCAGCATGTCCCAGGGCCTGCCTCACACCAGCCTGGCATTGCCACTCAGCTCCTGCATGTCCTTGGGAAAGCTGCAAGGCTTCCTGCCAAGAGTCACAAACTCCCCAAACCCAAACCAGCAGAGTACCAGGCCCTCATGCCTTCTACAGCTAGCTGGGGCTAAAAAAAGCAAAGTCAGCTTTTAAAGCCCCCCCCCCCCCCCCCCCCCCCCGGCCCCTCCTTCCAGGGACTTCTGGGCTATGCAGGCTCCGGTGAGCTCCATCCATCACCCAGCAGAACAGAGTGCTCAGGCCTAGCAAGGAGACCAACGCTCTGCAAGGGAACAACTTTCTGTTTCCTTCTCCCAAAAAGAACATTTCCAAGTCTCCTCAGACCAGAACATCCTGAACCCCTCCACCTGTCCTTCTCCCACTTGGTTGAGCAGCAGGCCCATGTGACTGGCCAGCTCAGACACCACCCTGAGACGCAGCCAGGTGCCAACCTGGAAGTGAGCTGGGGCCAGACCAAGCTTCAACTGCCTCCACTCCACTCCACTCCCCAACAAACTACAGAAATCCCAGGGTCCCCTGTCCCATGAACTCTTTAAAGAATAGCATTCCTGGGCCGGAAACTGATTCAGGGGCACCTCCGCAGCCAGGGCAAGCAAAGCTGATAGGTAATATTTCGGGGATAAAGGAAGGTGAAAATATCGGGATCCCTCATGTTCTACCACACTTCTAGGTCTCCAGCACGAGACTGACCCTCCCTCCTCCTCCCACTATAATCAAACTCCTTAGGCAAAGCAGAAATATACTCCACCCCGGAAAACCCTCCCATGAAGCATTTAATTGCACTGGCTGCTGTTGACAGAGCAGGCTGTGCCACTTGCTGGAAGACACTTCCCTTTGCCTTACACACAGCGGGGTGCCTGGCTCCCCTCAGGGTCTGGTCCAGCCAGAGGAGATTTGCCAGGCCTGGTAGTCTTGCTGAAATTCCTCATATCAGAAGCATCTCATGCTCTAATCCTGTTCTTTCCCATGCACAATGCTGGTTCTAATCTTGGGAGGCCTCGGCCACAGAGGCCACGGAGCTCAAGCCTGAGAAGGACCAAGATGGCAGGATGGAGGCTGCCTACATTACAGGAGTCCAGACCTTCATTCCTGCCTCAAGGGGTAAGGATGGGGCAGGAAGCTCACCAGTTTGGTGGCAGCGGACACATCAGAGCGAACTAGACTTACCTATCTTCATGAGGCAGGCCAGCAGGATCCAGAGGGCGATCTCGAAGGGTGTGCGCACGTGTGGGTAGTCGATACCCAGGACTGGAAAGGGCTTTCGGTCCTTGGTGCTACTTTCAGTGATGGAATGGTTAACAAGGGGGCTCTCAGTGGTGAACTCCGGTGGGGCGGTGGTGACATCCCCAATGGAGCGTTCTCGAGGAGGCTCTGAGCCTCGGATGGTGCTGGCAGTAGGACTGGGCTGAAGGCCATGGCTCCTGAGAACAGGCAGTAGCCCCACCAAGGCTACTACCACGAGCAACGAAGGGAAGGCTCGAGGCAGAGAGGGACCCCAGACGCCAGACCACAGAAGCATCCTACCTCCCTCAGCCCAGTAGGCCTTGACCCTTAGCAAAGTGAGAGTAAGACGTGGGACATAGGTGGTAAGGGGGTCGGCAGGTGGGAGGAGAGACTGGGGTAGTCTCTAGGAAAAGTTCATGTTTTAGAGA
The DNA here is from genome assembly GCF_027574615.1 of Eptesicus fuscus. Lineage (NCBI taxonomy): Eukaryota > Metazoa > Chordata > Mammalia > Chiroptera > Vespertilionidae > Eptesicus > Eptesicus fuscus. The sequence goes on from NC_072481.1 coordinate 16,574,301, forward strand.
GGTCTTTGTTTTTTTATGGAAGCAGTCCTCTGGGGGTGGAGGGAGGCTGGGTTCTCGATCTAGAACTCCAAACTGGGGAAGAGGGACAAGGACCCAGGAAGGACCACAGGAGGAGACGGAAAGGTCTGGACCTCCAGGCCAGGGAAAAGGAGAGTGGGGACTAGATGGCGCCTAGGACAGAGGAAGGGACAGAATAGGTTGCACCCCAGGCAAGGAAAAGGAAGAGGGAAGGCTGGGACCTGGGCTGAGAAAGTGACCGAGGAGCGGGGACTACGGGAAGAAGCAGGGAACCTGAGCTAAAGGAAGAAGACAGAAGCGGGTGGGACCCAGTCCAGGGAAAGAAGCGAGGGGGCCGGGAGCCCAGGCTGCGAGGAAGGAGTGAAGCCAGGAAGCCGCCGGGAGCTTCCCCACCCAGAGAAGCGTCGGGGTGCAGGCGCGCCGGGCTGAGATTCCAGGGAAATGGAGGGGGGAGGAAGGCGGAGGCAGGCGGCCCGGCGGGAGAGCGCGGCGCGGGCTGGGGGCGGCTCGCGGTGGGCCCCCGGCAACGCGCCCCTCCTTGCGGCCCCGGCGCGGCGCTGCGCTCCGCCCCGGCCCAGCTTCAGCTTCTCGACGTCGAGATCCAGCTCTGGTTCCCGCGCCGGGTGCAGCCCCGGCGGCGATGGGCTGATGCCTAGCTGAGCCGGTCACTGCCATTTATAGGCACCAACGAGCATCCAGCGTGAGCGGGCTAGAGGGACCTGTCAGCGTCCGTGCGGCGCAGCGACCCCTTGCCGCCGGCGGAAGGAAGTATTACGTTCTGTAGGAAGAGAAAGGAGAAGCAGTGACGGCACACACAAAAAAGTCCTGGATCTGTAGAGATTCTATCCAACAGAGGTAAAATGCTTTACTATTTACAAAGCGCTTTCACATCCACACCCGCAGTCTCATAAGGCTTCCCATTAGTCTTGTGAAGGATATATTATTATCTTAGGTATTTGGTTACCATGTGACCTTGAGCAAGTTACTTAACCTCCCTGTCTCACCCTTTTTCACCTGTAAAGTAAGTGGTAATGGCAGCAGTACCTATCAGAGGCTTACTGAGATGACCAAATGAGATAATCAGTGTAAGGGGTTTAGAATAGAGCCCAGCACATAGAACTATTGTTATGGTTTCAGTTTTGCACATGAGAAAATGGGTGAAAAAGAGTTCCTTAGCTAGTATGTCAATAGTTGTATTAGTTTGCTAGAGCTGCTGTAACAAAATTCCACAAATTAGGTGGCTTAAAAAAAAACAACCACCACCAGAAATTTATTGTCTCATATTCTGGAGGCTAGAGGTCTGAAATCAAGGTGTTGGCAGAGTTGGTTCCTTCTTTTTTATTTATTTATTTTTTAAATTATATTTTATTGATTTTTTACAGAGAGGAAGGAAGAGGAATGGAGAGTTAGAAACATCAATGAGAGAGAAACATCGATCAGCTGCCTCCTGCACACCCCCTACTGGGGATGTGCCCACAACCAAGGTACATGCCCTTGACCGGAACCGAACCCGGGACCCTTGAGTTTGCAGGCCAACGCTCTATCCACTGAGCCAAACCGGCCAGGGCAGAGTTGGTTCCTTCTGAAGGCTGTGAGGGAACATCTATTCCATGGTTCCAGCTTCTGGTGCTTCGATGACAATCTTTGGTGTTCCCTGATTGTAGCAGCATAACTCCTGTCTTCACGTGGCAGCCTCCCTTTGTCATGTCGCTGAGTCCAAATCTCTCCTTTTTATAAGGTTACCAGTAAGACTGGATTAGGGGCCCACCCTAATGAACTCATCTTAACTTGATTATCTTCAATAACACTATTTCCAAATAAGACCACATTCTTAGGTACTGGTGGTTTGAACTTCAACATCTTTTGGGAAGATACAATTCAACCCACAGCAGTAGTGGAATTGAGATTTCAATGTATAGTGTTGGCTGGAATTGGTAAGAGTCAAGAGGTCATCGTTGTACACTGGAATCATTGTAAAGTTTTTAAAAACAACCATTGACTGGCCCAGCCAGCTTGCCTCATTGGTTGAGCATCGACCTATGAACCAGGAGGTCACAGTTAGATTTCTGGTCAGGACACATGAACTGGTTTCGGGCTTGATCCCCAGTAGGGGGCATGGAGGAAGCAACCGATCAATGATTCTCTCTCATCACTGATGTTTCTATCTCTCTCTCCCTCTCTCTTCCTCTCTGAAATCAATAAAAAAATATATATTAAAAGAAAAAAATTAAGAAATTACTGCAATTCCGGCCCTATTTTTCAGAAGAGTAAATCAAGGCCAAGGAAGTCAAGGTAACTAGCTCCAACGGCATTGGTTCAATTTAGCAAATATTTACTGGGCCTCTTGGCAGGGCTTTGTGCTGGGCTCTGGCAACACAGAGATAAGACATGGGAGGAGGGAAGTGGAAGTGATTGGGAGGGGGCACAAAGTGGGCACAATGAGGGCTTCTAGGGTGCTGATAATGTTCTATTTCTTTACTGGGTGGTGGTTACAAAGGTTACGCAGATGTCGTTGTTTTGTGATAATTCATCGAACACTCATGATCTGTGTGCTTTTCTTAAGATATGGTATCCTTTCACAAACAGGTATATTAAAATAATAGAGTGATGTGATAGTGACTGAGGTGCTGACATTGAACTGAATTCTCTGTACCTCGCCTTCTCCTGGCACAGGTCCCGCCACTTGAGAGATGATAGAAGAGCCTAAAGGAGTCTTCAGAGAAAGCCAAGGACCTGGTGTCACCTGGGAGCAGGTGAAAAGAAAACATCAGTTATACTGGAAATAAGCAAAGAAATAACATTTAGGGCAAAGATCAGAATAATGATGATAATGCCTCACAATGGTTCAGTCCCTTATAGTTCACAACCAAAAGCCCCAGGTGTATCAATGACCCAAGTCCTGGTACATAGTGAGGGCTCAATAGATAGTAGCTATTATTAATTTTCATTTTATAGATTTTAAAAAAAACAGACTCAGACATGAAGCCATTTGGCCAAGGTCACACAGCTATTAGGTAGCAGATCCTGAACTCAAGTCAGCTTTCTAGTGTCTGAATCCAGAACTATTTCAAAACACCACAGGTCAAAAAAAGAGAGGGAAAGGGTGGGACTAGTAGAGAGACTTTCCACAAGTGACATGAGGTAGAACCCTGAGACCTCTAATCCTTTCCGGTCTTGACCTTTCCAGTCTCGAGGGCAATGTTCACTGTTGTGCTTCCATCCTCCCCACTCTCTGTTTCTCCCTCACTTCATTCTCAGTGACTCCTTGGGAGGTGGCAGATCCCATGAGGTTCAGCCCCGAGAGCCTCCATAGCCTGGAGAAGGTTATAACATCATGACAGAAAACAGGAAAAAGCACTTGGGAGAAATTATCTAGGCAGCCCATGGCCAAGATCCAGCCCAGACCAGGCAGTATAGTATAAAAGTTAAGTATAGGCGTGGACTAATGTAGATAGCCATATTACCTAGGTTCAAATCCCAGCACCATCACTCACTAATTGTATGACCTTCGGTAAATCAATCAACCCCCCTGTTCCACAGTTTCTCCCTCCATAATCTGTGTGTGGGGGGGTGTGGGGAATGACAATTCATGGGGCTGTTATGAGGATATTAATCAATGCACTTAGAACAGCACCCAACAACTACCTGATTAGCTATCATGAATGAAATGTATGTCACCTCTACCAATGATGGGCAACCTCTATCATGCATATAATTATTATTTTGACATTTTAACACCAATATCTTCACCTCTACCTCCCTTCCAGTTACTGCCAAAAACTTGAGAGAGAATTGTCTATAATGTTTGCATCATTTTTCTCCTCCCAGTCTCTTTAATCTGGTCCAATGAGGTTTTCATACCTAAATACTGTACCTAATTTGCTCTTGTCAATGTTACTAAGGACCTCTGTAGGGGAGGAAAACTTCTGGCCAAGTACACATCGACGAGAGAAAAACAGAAGTTCAGAAATATGTTCATTGTGTATCCAGAGATGAGTGACTCAAAGGTTTAGTTAGAACTTGGGCTTATATAGCATCTTAGAAAAGGAACAATACGGTTTTAGAGAAGTGACAAGACAAAGGAAAAGTACCTGTATTTAGTGGTAGCAAATTGTGGAAGGCAAAAATATGGGAAACTATTGGTAGATAAAGGCTAGTTAGTAAAGTTTGTTCTATAGATTCCTCTGGTGCTGTCTCCAGGCTGATAAGGGTCTAAAGTTGTCTCTGGTGAATAACTTATTTTTTCTGGTAGAGAGGGACACTTCTGTCAATTTTTGTCCTACTTTTATACAAATAGAGGGAGGCAGAGAGCTTTTCCCAGATCTGCTTCTTCTCAACTGCTTTCAGCTAAAAATAATCCGTATGCCAAAGTGATATATTTTGAGTGGCACACATTGCTCAATCAAATGGTGATGTCTGTCTCAGTCCTTATTTTTCTTTACCTATCAGCAACCTCAACACATTGAATCATTCTCTCTTTCTTAGACTTCTGGGCCACACTACCCACTTTCTCCTTCCTGAAACACTTTCCTCAATTAGCTCATCAGATCCCTCTCTCTCCTGGTTTTTCTCTTGGTTTTCCTCCCACTTTATTGGCTGTTCCTGCTCAATCTCCTGTTGCTGAATCCTTCCCCTTCTCCTCTTCCTCCTCCTCAGCAACTCTCTCTCTCTCTCTCTCTCTCTCTCTCTCTCTATATATATATATATATATATATATATATATACACACACACACACACACACACATATATATATATATATGTGTGTGTGTGTGTGTGTGTGTGTGTGTGTATGTATATATATATATCCTATCTAATAATCCTATCTAATAAAAGAGTGATATACAAATTGACCATCACTCCAAGACACAAGATGGCTGCCCCATGTGGACACAAGATGGCCACCACAAGATGGCCTGCAGGGGAGGGCAGTTGTGGGCAATCAGGCCAGCAGGGAGGGCAGTTAGGGGTGACCAGGCCATCAGAGGAGGGCAGTTGGGGGAGACCAGGCCAGCAAGGGAGGGCAGTTGGGGGCGACCAGGCCTGCAGGGGAGGGCAGTTGGGGGCGACCAGGCCTGCAGGGGAGGACAGTTAGGGGTGACCAGACTGGCAGGGGAGGGCAGTTAGGGGTGACCAGGCCAGCAGGGGAGGGCAGTTAGGGGCAATCGGGCCGGCCAGGGAGCAGTTAGGTGTCAATCAGGCTGGCAGGGGAGTTGTTAGGGGGTGATCAGGCTGGCAGGCAGAAGCGGTTAGGGGCAATCAGGCAGAGGCAGGCGAGCGGTTGGGAGCCAGCAGTCTTGGATTGTGAGAGGGATCCCAGATTGGAGAGGGTTAAGGCTGGGCTGAGGGACACCCCGCCCCCCCATGCACAAATTTTGTGCACCGGGCCTCTAGTGTGTGTGTGTGTGTGTGTGTGTGTGTGTGTGTGTGTAAATCTATATTGATTTCAGAGAGGAAGGGAGAGGGAAAGAGATAGAAACAACAATGATGAGAGAGTATCATTATCAGCTGCCTCCTGCATGCCCCATACTGGTATAGAGCCTGCAACCCGGGCATATGCCCTGACCAGGAATCGAACCATGACCTCCTGGTTCATAGGTCAATGCTCAACCACTAAGCCACGCCAACCGGGTGCAGCAACACCTTCTAAATGTTAGGGCCCCAGGTTCAGTTCTCATCTTTTCATGTTCTATATCTACTTAGTATATTAATTTCTCTGATGATCTCATCCTTTCTTGTGATTTCAAATAACATCTATATGTAGACAATGCATAGATTTTTTATCTTCTCTGTACTAAACTTCAGACTACCACATCCAGCTGATCACTCGACATATCCACTTGTTGTCCAAGAGAAATCTTAGACTCAACATCTCCAAACAGAACCCCAGGCTTCCCCACTGTCTTTCAAGTCTAGGAAACAGTCACTCCTCCCACTTACTCAGGTCAAAAATCTGAGTCATCTTTGATTTCCTTCCTTCCTTCCCTTCCTTCCTTCCTTCCTTCCTTCCTTCCTTTGTTTTTTTATGTTTAAGGTTCACAACATTATAATTTGACATCTGTACATATTACAAAGTGATCACTCCCAATACCATCCATCACATATATCACCATATAATAACCCCCTCCCCCCATTTCACCCATCCCTAACCCCCTTCTCCTCTGGTAACCCCCATCTGTTCTCTCTATGCATTTGTTTTTGTTTTATTTTGTTTGCTTGCTTATTATTTGTTTTAGTTTCCACATACGAGTGAAATGATATGGCAGTTCTTGTCTTAATCTGTTGAAGAATCTCCATACTGTTTTCCACAGCGGCTGCACTAATTTACAGGCCTACCAGCAGTGTACAAAGGTTCCTTTCTCTCCACATTCTCTCCAACACTTGCTGCATTTCCCTAATAATTAGTGATGTTGAACATCTTTTCATATGCCTGTTGACCATCTGTATGTCTTCTTTGGGAAAATGTTTGTTCAAATTCTCCACCCATTTTAAAATCGGGTTGCTTGTTTTTTTATTGTTGAGTTGTATGAATTATTTATATATTTCATATATTAACCCCTTATCAGATGTATGATCAGCAGACATCTTCTCCCATTCAGTAGGTTACCTTTTCATTTTGATAATTTCCTTCATTGTGCAGAAGCTTTTTAGTTTGATGTGGTCCCACTGTTTGAATGTGCTGTTGTTTCCCTTGACTTTGGATGACTTCTTTCTTTTTTCCATGTCAGTCCTCGGCAAATAATGTCGATTCGATCTTTGAAATATATCTAGAATCCAACCCCTTCTTACCACCTCCAATGCTACCACTCTTGCCCGGATTATTATAATATCCTTTAGCAGCCTCCTCTCAACAAAGCAGCCAGAGGGATCTCTTTAAAACCTAAGTCAAGTGCTGTCACCCTCTGCTCAGACCCCTCCAAGGTTCTTATTATGACATAAGGCCCCACCCAATCTAGCCCCCACATTGCTCTGACATCATCGCTGACTCTTTCCCCATTATTCTCTCTGTTTTAGCCAGCTGGCTTCCTTGCTATTTGTTTTTCAGACACTCAGAGTTTACTGCTACCTCAGAGCTTTGACCTCGTTGCAGTTACCCCTAAGATATCTGCATGGGCCCTGCTTCACTTCCTTAGGGCTTTGTCCAGCTGTTATCTCTCAGTGAGGCCTTCCCTGACCCCCAAACCCATCTTTTAAGTGTAATGCCCCCACCCCACCTTTCCTGTTTCTTTTCCTCCTTTCTTTTTCTCTATATCTCTTTTGCTGCCTGACAGACTACGTATTTTTATGGCCTGTCTTGCCCTCACTGGAATGTAAGCTCCACAACAGCAGAGACTCAAGGCAGAGAGCACAATGGCTGGTAGGACAGACTTAGAGCCAGGCTGCCTGGATTTGAATGCTGTCTCTACCACGGCCTTGCCCTGTGACCCTTGGCAAGGTACTTAACTTGGCTGCACCTCAGTGTCTTCATATATAAGATGGAGGCAATAATAGAACCTATGTTACAGTACTTAGACTTACACCTGCTGTGGAGTACTAGTAAATGCTGCATGTGTTTTCTATTATTATTAGCACAGAACTAGAGGCCGATGCACGAAATCCGTGCAAGACTAGGCCTTCCTTCCCCCGGCTGCCGGCACCAGCTTCCCTCTGGCACCCGGGGCCCAGGCTTCCCTCGAAGCCCCAGCTTCGTCTGGAAGGTTGTCCGGAAGGATGTCTGGTCTAATTAGCATATTATGCTTTTTATTATTATAGATGCTTGGCTCATAGTAAATCCTATACAATTGTTAGCTTTTATTGTTCTGTATCCTGAACATATATAGCTGCTATATCCTCAGAACTGAGAATAGCACTTGGCACAAAAGTCATTCAAGCGTGATCTGTTAGATGAATGAATTAGGATACATGTATCCATAAACAATATATAGTATTTTTGAGTGTCTTTTAAATTTATATCAATGCCATTATATCATATATATCCTTCTTCATATTTTAGACTTTTAATTCTTTGTTAATTTGATGGGTAGAAAATAGTATCTCATCATTTTTAAAAATAAATGTTTTATTTTGGAATCTCTTTAGATCTATAGAAAAGTTACAGTAATCAAGAGAGTTCCCATATACCCACCCCTCACTCAATTTCTGCTGTTAACATTTTACATTACCATGGTAGATTTGTCAAAACTAAGAAGCCAATATTGGCTTATTACTATTAAATTAACCTCCAGACTTTATTCAGCCTTCACTAAACATTTTTCCAGGACCCAATCCAGGATCCTACGTTGCATTTAGTCCTCATGTCTCCTCAGTCTTTCTTGTTCCTATGACCTTGATAGTCTTGAGGAGCACTAGTCAGATATTTTGCAGAATGCCCCTCGATTTGGACTTATTTAATATCTTCCTCATGACTAGACAGGAGTTATGGGTTTAGGGGAAGAACAACTCAGAGGTGAAATGCCCTTCTCATCACACCCTATCAGGGGCACATTCTACCCACACGACTTATTACTGGTGATGTTATTCCCCTTGAACACCCTGTTAATGTGGTGTTTCCAGGTTTCTATTTTTCTAAAGTTACTATTTTTCCTCTTTCACTGCTTTATTCTTCGGAAGTGGCATCTAATCATTTTAATTTGCATTTCCCTGCTGTTGGAAGTACCTTTTCCGAGAATTGCCTGTTCATATGCTTGCCTATGTTTCAACTTGTTTGCTTGTCTTTAGTACTTACTGATATCTAGGTGTTATTTTTGTATAAATTACAATTATCTTCTCCCAGGGAGGAATTTAGTATTTTAATTTTGTTTTTAGTGCCTTTGCCATGTAGAAGTCTTTTACTTTAATTTAATCATACTTACATATTTTTCTTTATTCTTTGTGCTTTTTGAACCACCTTTGAGCACCCAGCCATGACTCAGCAATACCCTAATAACCATTGGTTCTAGTGACTATTCACATTACCCTTTTGCCTGAATGCCTTCCCTCTTTCCCTTCCAAGCAAACTCCTACTTATCTTTAATGCCATAAATTAAATGGAAACTCCTCTGCAAAGCCCTCCCTAATTCCCCAGGTAGAATTAGGTGGTTGCTCTCTCCATAGTGCCCCCACACATATTAGCCCTATCTTTTTTAAAATTAATTTTTTTTTATTGATTTCAGAGAGGAAGGTAGAGGGAGAGAGAGATAGAAACATCAATGATGAGAGAGAATCATTGATTGACTGCCTTCTGCATGCCCCACACTGGGGATTGAACCCACAACGCCGTCATGTGCCCTGACCAAAAATCGAACTGTGACCTCCTGATTCATACATAGGTCGACCCTCAACCATTGAGCCATACAGGCTGGGCTTGACCCTATCTTTATTACAGCATATAGCACATGCTATTATGTTGCTCTTAGCTTAATTGTTTGTGTCTTTTCCCACTAGATGTTATTGCTTGAGGAGGGGGACACCATGCAACTCATCTCTGTAACTGAGCACTGGGCACGATGCTGTCACTGTTTATTGGATAAATGAATGAGGCTGCCGTCTGCATCAGCATTCTCCAGGCTTTATGCTCTTGTGCCGCCTTTAAGATTTTTTTTTTTTAAACCTGCACCCCTCTCTGTATTTTTGAGGACTTCAGCAGGAGACAAATGGCACACTCCAGACAATTCAACAAGATTTTATATACAAAGGGGCCAATTTAGAAGGTGTGGTCAAGGTATAGGAAAATTACAAGGGATCATGCAAGAAGCTGGGATGGGGCCCAGCCAGGCTGTTACTACACAATTTCTCTGCCTTAAGAAGAGTACTAACTTACTGTCCAGGGCCAGAGCCAGACTGATTAGCCATTCAGAGTTGGGAACCAGGGGAATAGAGACCCTGACGTCACTTTCTTCCCTCCCTCTGGCTCCTGCCAAGACTCCCTAGTGGCCAAAACCAAACCAAGGCAAATAGACACATCCAAGTCAGCCAGCCAGGGGAGAGTCAGGACGAAGGAAGGTGGAGAAGGGATCTGCAGTTCCACTTGCAGGATAGCTGGCATATTTTTAAACCAACAACTACAATGTATGCCGTTACAAAGGGTATGCTTCCTAGCATACGGTAAATATTAATATTTTAAATAAAACTGTTCCCTCATCAATAGAATGTAAGTATCATTGTGATTTAATACTCTTTCATTTCAAGAGGATACTGGGACAAGCTCTACTTTAACTGACAGAAATGCTACATTATTTTCTTCTTGAATGCTTCTTCTCACAGAATCTTATCCTAAGATGATATATTTTATTCTTTTTAGTTTTTATTTATCAATTTTAGAGAAAGAGATGGAGAGAGGAACGTGAAAGAGAAATATAGATTTGTAGTTCCACTCTTTTATGCATGTATTGGTTGATTCTTGTATGTGCCCTGAATGGGGATCGAACCCGAAACCTTGGCGTATCAAGACGACACTCTAACCAACTGAGCTACCAGGGCCAGGACTATTTTACCCTTGAAAGTCTGTTATTGACTACCCAGTTCATACTTAAACAGAAATTTATATATATAGCCGAAACCGGTTTGGCTCAGTGGATAGAGCGTCGGCCTGCAGACTCAAGGGTCCCAGGTTCGATTCCGGTCAAGGGCATGTACCTTGGTTGCGGGCACATCCCCAGTAGGGGGTGTGCAAGAGGCAGCTGATCGATGTTTCTCTCTCATCGATGTTTCTAACTCTCTATCCCTCTCTCTTCCTCTCTGTAAAAAAATCAATAAAAATATATTTTAAAAAAAAGAAATGTATATATATAATTGAAATTTAATTTCTTTTTAATGTAGAAGTTTTTGAAATTTAAAAACTTTAAAAGTTTGATTGACTCTAAAGCTCTATGTCTTTAAAATTTCTTCTGGATTGAAGTAGAACCAGTATTATTGTTATATTAGTACACAATTGATCAGAGCAACATAACATATCTTTTGATAAATAATGATTAAAGAGTAAAATAAAATTGGGAAAGCATCTCTTACTGAAATAGGTATTTTGTCATTAGTTTATATATTTATGGATAAATATTGCTTATTGCTAGAATGCAACTGGATTCAGCATCAATTTTATCTATTTTGTAATTTTAGAAATAGAATCACTGAGAAACCATGTTCACATAAATCAGTAAATGAGAATGGAGGAAGTTTTGTTTTAATAATGTTAATTATTTGAATTCCTTTTGAGTTACAAGCCATACATTCACATAGTGAACTATTAGTTTTTTTTAGTGCACTATTATTAAAAGTTATTTTTAATGATGACAAAATTAGAACCTTCTTCAACTATATTGAAAGCAAAGAACTAGCAACTGCCAGCTTGCTAAATGCTTTGTTGTCCAGTCATTAGAGTCCTTCATCTTTGGTTAGTGCCCTGAGGTCTTTACCTGTGGGTAATGCTGTGGGTAAAAACCTGAGTTGGAGATTTTGTAAAGTATGAGCCGGGGAGGTGGAAAAGAAGATGAACCTAGACTTCAGCATATATTCTCCGGAGGATGGATCTTAGGAAAGAGCACATGGAAAGTTTGAAGGTCTGGACATCCGTTCTTGGAAGTATCTGTGCCAAGTACCCCTGACTTCAAGGTGCTTGAGAAAGAAGTTAGCAAATTGCCAAACCACAGAACTATTGAGGGGTTGGTTGGTGAGTAGTGCTGGAGGCATTCAGAGTTACTTTCCACCTGTGGGGAGCCAGGAAAGGCTTCAAGGATGTTGCTTTTCAGGTTCTGTAGGATTTTGACAAAAGAGATAATAAAGAGGTCATTCCAGATAAATGAACTGGGTAAACAGAGGGTCCGAGACAAAAAACCCAAAGTGTGTATTTGAGGAATAACACTTTGGCAGAAGCAGAGTGGAGGTATAGGCAAAGAGAGGGAGAAAAGGCTAGAAACATCTATAATAATAAAAGGGTAATATGCTAATTAGACCGGACATCCTTCCAGAAGTCATTCCGGACGGAGCTGGGGCTGGAGCGAAGCCCGGGTCCCGGGTGCCTGCCTGCGGCCAGAGGAGGGAAGCCACCCAGGTCCCGGGTGCCAGAGGGAAGCCGGTGCCAACAGCCAGGGAAAGGAAGGCCTACCCTTGCACGAATTTTTGTGCATTGGGCCTCTAGTAGAATAAAAAACTCATAAAGCTAAAATCTACCTTACAGATCAGTTAATCCAACTTCCACTGCTACCATCACCACTCCACCAAAATGCACTCCATGTTTAAATGCATCTGGTTGTGGGAAGTTCACTCTTTATAGAATAGCTCTGTCCAATAGAAATATAATGTGAACCACATGTATAATTTAAAATTTTCTGGTAACTACAAAAAAGAAATAGTAAAAAGAAACAGATGAAATTAACGTTTTATTCAATTCAACACATTCAAAGTATTATCCCTTTGACATGTAATCAATATAAAAACTGTTATGAGAATTTTACATTCTCTTTTTAAAATTGTATTGATTAATTATTTAAGAGAGAGAAACGTTGATTTGTTGTTCCACTTATTTATGCATTCATTGGTTGTTCCTAGTATATGCCCTGATCCTAGATTAGGGGTACTCAGTGCTGGCCTTGCAGGTCAGGGGAAAGTTTCGGGAGGAAGATATAAAGGAATGAACATAATGCTAAAAACAGATTTGGTTATGTTCATTTTATAGTTATTCTTTAGACCGTATTTATATGTTTGATATACTCTTCTGTATATCTATACTAATAAAAGGGTAATATGCTAACTAGACTGGATAGACCAGACATCTTCTGGACATCCTTCCAGACAAAGCCACAGTGGCAGGGGGCTGAGGCAGAGGCGGTTAGGGGTGATCAGGCCGGCAGGGGAGAGCAGTTAGGGGCGATCAAGCCAGCAGGGGAGAGCAGTTAGGGGTGATCAGGCTGGCAGGGGAGCAGTTAGGGGCATCAGGCATGCAGGCAGAGGTGGTTAGGGGCGGTCAGGCAGGCAGGCAGAGGGGTTAGGGGTGATCAGACAGGCAGGCAGAGTGGTTAGGGGTGGTCAGGCAGGCAGGCAGGTGAGTGGTTAGGAGCCAGCGGTCCTGGATTGGAGAGGGTGCAGGCCCAGCTGAGGGACCCCCCCCACACACACACACCCCATGCACGAATTTCATGCACCGGGCCTCTAGTATGATATATTTCATGATTTTAAAACAGCTTTCCAGGCCAACCAGCGTGGCTTAGTGTTTGAGCATTGACTTATGAACCAGGAGGTCACGGTTCAATTCCTGGTCAGGGCACATGCTGGGGTTGCAGGCTCCATCCTCAGTAGGGGGCGTGCAGTAGGCAGCGAATCAATGATTCTCTCTCATCATTGATGTTTCTATCTCTCCCTCTCTCATCCTCTCTGAAATCAATAAGTATTATATTGTTAAAAAGTTATATGCTGCCCTAACTGGTTTGGCTCAGTGGATAGAGCATAGGCCTGCAGACTGAAAGGTCCCAGGTTCGATTCCGGTCAAGGACATGTACCTTGGTTGCGGGCACAACTCCAGTAGGAGGTGTTCAGGAGGCAGCTGACCAATGTTTCTCTCTCATTGATGTTTCTAACTCTATCCCTCTCTCTTCCTCTCTGTAAAAAAATCAATAAAATATATATATTTTAAAAAGTTATATGCCTGGGTCATTATTAGCCACCATGACCTACCCAAGTAGGAATTTATAATCAGATCACCCTGTGAGGTTACTTTCCATAGAATTCCTTTTTCCATCCATAGCATATATGAAACCCAGGGGAGAAAGGCATCAACAAAAGAAAGGTCTTACTATTCCAAGATTGATGAGGCTGCATCGCAGGAAGCTTGGGCAAGGGGTGTGGTAGAGTAGCAGGCCCCACCGAAATTGTAGATTGGGACCAGGTTAGGCCTATGGGACTTTATCCTGTGCAGCAGCCTTTGAAGGCTATTGAGCAAGGGTGTGGCTGATTACACAGTGATTCAGTCAAGGTCATACCGTTCAGTCACCAGAGGCTCCCTACCCCAATGAACCTGCCTTCCACGTGCTCGTCCTTCAAGCTCTGGCATGAATCTAAGTCACTAGCACAGAGATGATCACCCACTGCCCACCCTGCCTCCCACATCCCACCCTGCTTCAGAGGACTTCAAAGGCTCAACAGTTAGAATCTCAAGGTAAGGCGGGAGCCACCCACCCAACACAGATACCTCAGGGCAGGAAGTGAAAGGGTGGAGCTTATGCCAAAGTCAACATACTCTCGGTTGAGTCATTTCTTCCACCACACCCCCTCTGCTGATTCCTTCCTAGGATATCATGCATCCAGGAAATTTGTCCATTGCTCTCTTCTGCAGGCCTGCTTGAAATACAAATATGTCCAGGTCACAAGTTGGGGGAAGGAAAAGAGGGGAGAGAAAAAGGAGGCGAAGGATGTATGGTGTACAATTTTCTTGCCAGTAGTTGTAGCAATGAGAGTTCAATGCTAGAATGTATCAGATTCTCACACCTCAATTAAACCAGTTTTCTCCATCCTGTATCTTTTATCCTTCCATGGGAGAAAGAACAGGCTAACACTATTGAGCAATTTCTTCAACAGCAACTCTGTATTAATACACCCATTTTATAGATGAGAACGTCAAGGGCATGACAAAGGTTATGCAGCCGGTAAGTGGCAGAGCTGGCAGAGAACAATGCCAGTTCACATCTTTAGAAGCATGGGCTCAAAAACTGATCTTGGGGGATTTCACCTCTTAGGGGAAGAGGAAATGGGTTTATGGTAAAATTCCATTTTTGTACTGGGTATCCAGCTCCCATTTCTGACCTCACTCTCTGCCATGGTTAGAGTGGCCACCGCCTGCAGAGTCCCTCTCACCTCAAAGCCTTGCCCTTCGTTTCGCCCAGAAGGGTGTCCCCCATATTACTTCCTCACCTCATTTGGGTCTCTGCCTAAAAATCAGAGAAGCCGCCGAAACCGGTTTGGCTCAGTGGATAGAGCATCGGCCTGCGGACTCAGGGGTCCCAGGTTCGATTCCGGTCAAGGGCATGTACCTTGGTTGCGGGCACATCCCCAGTAGGGGGTGTGCAGGAGGCAGCTGATCGATGTTTCTCTCTCATCGATGTTTCTAACTCTCTATCCCTCTCTCTTCCTCTCTGTAAAAAATCAATAAAATATATTTTAAAAAAAAAATCAGAGAAGCCTTCCCTGATCACCCCATATCCAAACAGCAGCTTCTCTCACCCACATCCACTTACTATGTCTCATTTGTCCTCATAGCACCTACGACATCTTGGCATATTCATATACAGTTGACCCTTGAACAACACGGGTCTGAACCCCGTGAGTCCACTGATACGTAGATTTAAACTGTACTTATTTTTCTGTTTATTGTGTGTCTTCATCTACTAGACCTTAAACTCCAGGAGGACAAGGACCTGGTCTGTTTGGTTCACTGCTGTAATCCTCGTGTCTAACATATAGTAGGTCCCTAACATGTTCAATGAATAAAAAGGGGCAAGTCTACTTCCTTCCACTAAGATTTACTCTCCTCCTAATCCCCATCAGCTGCTAAATCCCTCTCACCCTAGAAGCCTCACTCCTTTGCTCTCCCTTCAGAGACTTTCTTCATCATTGCCCCTAGCGCCAGATTGACACAGCCACCCATGCAGCCGCTCCAACCAGAAACCAGCAGTCACCCCCAACTCCTTCTTTCTTTCTGCCTGCCCCACCAACCCCTTTCCAATTAATCGGCTCCCGTGCACTTCTTTCTGCCTCTTAAATTGTCTCCCACATCTGCTGTTTCCCGATCCCTATGGTGCTCCCTCCACCAGGCAGCCCTCCTTTCTTTTTTAAAAAATATATTTTATTGATTTTTTTACAGAGAGGAAGGGAGAGGGATAGAGAGTTAGAAACATCGATCAGCTGCCTCCTGCACACTCCCCACTGGGGATGTGCCCACAACCAAGGTACATGTCCTTGACCAGAATCAAACCTGGGACCCTTGAGTCCGAAGGCCAATGCTCTATCCACTGAGCCAAACAGGTTAGGGCCAGCCCTCCTTTCTTGCCTGGGTTGCAGCATCAGCCTTGTAACCAGTCTCTGCCTCCAGTTTAGCCCCTGCCATTCACTCTCCACATTGCAATCAGAGTGATTGGTTTAAAGCTCACATTGTCTGGGTAAACACGCCATTGAGTTTTCAATGGCCTGATATAAAGTACAAGATCTTAAGAAAAAAGAAAAAAAAAAAAGCCCTAGACCAGTGGTCGGCAAACTCATTAGTCAACAGAGCCAAATATCAACAGTACAACGACTGAAATTTCTTTTCTTTTTTTTTTTAAAGCTGGGGCCGGGTGGGACAGCTATCCTCTGATGGAGAGACAGTGACCCAGAACCGATACAGCGCATTTACTTTTTTTTTTTTCTTTATTGATTTCAGAGAGGAAGGAAGAGGTAGAGAGAGATAGAAACATCAATGATGAGAGAGGATCGTTGATTGGCTGCCTCCTGCACGCCCCCCACTAGGGATCAAGCCCACAACCCAGGCATGTGCCCTTGACCAGAATCGAACCTGAGACCCTTCAGTCCACAGGCCGACGCTCTATCCACTGAGCCAAACTGGCGAGGGCTGAAATTTCTTTTGAGAGCCAAATTTTTTAAATTTAAACTTCTTCTAACACCACTTCTTCAAAATAGACTCACCCAGGCCATGGTATTTTGTGGAAGAGCCACACTAAAGGGGCCAAAGAGCCGCAGTTTGCCGACCATGGCCCTAGGCGGTTTGACTCAGTAGATAGAGCGTTGTCCTGAAGACCGCCTTTGGGTTCCCAGGTTTGATTCCGGTCAAGGGCATGTACCTTGGTTGCAGGCTCCTCCCCGGCCCTGGCCCTGGTCGGGGCTCATGCAGGAGGCAACCAATCGATGTGTTTCTCTCACATCGATGTTTCTGTTAGTCTTTCCCTCTTTCTTCCACTCTACCTAAAAATCAATGGAAAACATATCCTCGGGTGAGGATTAACAAAAAAATTAAATAAATAAAAAATAAAGTCCAAGATCTTAATGTGGCTTACAAGGCCCTTCCCCATCTGGGCACAGTCTCACTTTCACCACACTCTGCCCCTGCCTCATTGAACTGTTCTCATGTCTTCACATGTGCTCCTGGCATTTCTTCTGCCCGAGGGCTCTGGCTAACTCTTCCTCATCATCCTGGTCTTAGACTTGATGTCACTTTCTTTAGGAAGCCCTCCCATCACATCCATCCTGGCAGGCTGGGTTAGGAATCCAGCGGGTCACCTGGTCTAACTTCCCATCCTTTTCCATTGCATCCCGGATAGGGATCACTGCTTGAAAAGCCTCCACTATTTCTCCAATACCCCTCACCTTCAAGACCCATCTCCAGTCCAGACTCATTCAGAAAACCTTCTGGGGAGTGAAAAAAAGACTGCCTCTGAGTCAGGATGCCTCTAGCTCAAGGCCCACCTTTGCCACTTCCTAGTACATCCTTGGGCATGTCATTTTGCCTCTGTGAGCCTCAGTTCCCTCTATAAAATGGAGGTGATAACATTAATATTCACCTCAGGGTTGTTATAAGTAAAACTATAGATGTTGAAGGACAGTGTAAACACTGAAGTGTTATGTAGACATGAGGATGGTGATTATCTTTCTGGCACTGTGCCCCAGCAGCACTCATAGGCCACAGCCCACCATTTTGGACTTAATTATACCCTGCCTCCAATTATCTGATGTTGCTTCTGTGGTAGCCTACTGTTTACAGTCAGCGAGGAAGCCAGCGCATATCACTTCTACAGCTCTTCTGCATCCCCTAGAGTTCAGAAGTCACTGCCGAGCAAATAGAAGGTGGGGATATATGTGTCATTCCTGTGATTATAACCAACCATTTATTGATCACCTATTATGCACTAAGTAATTTATTACTTTTTTCTTTTTTAAAATTATTTTTTGTCTTTTCACTAAGTACTTTACATATTATTTCTAACTACCAAAACTATCCAAGATATTATTTTACCTCTACTATGAAGATTGAGGCTCAGAAAAAATAAATGACTTGTCCAAGATCACTGAGCTATTATGACGCTGGGGACAAGGGCCTTGAGAATCTAGTACTGTCCCCCATTAATGTTAAGGAGTGTATGGCTTTCCACCTGCTGGCTCTTCTCTGGGTCATCAGCGGAGCTATGACAAAGAGAAAAAAAAAATCAAACGGGGTGCTTGGAAGAGGAGGTGGCTGCCATGTCATGGACCAGACACAGGCAGGTACAGGAGACTTTTTAAAATATATATATTTTTTATTGACTTCAGAGAGGAAGGGAGAGGGAGAGAGAGATAGAAACATCAACGACTGAGAGAGAATATCTGATCAGCTGCCTCCCGCAGGACCCACACTGGGGATCGAGCCCACAACCCGGGCATGTACCCTTGACTGGAATCGAACCTGGGACCCATCAGTCCGCAGGCCAACTCTCTATCCACTGAGCCAAACCAGCTAGGGCCAGGAGACTTTTGACATGTAAATTAAGTACGGCTCCATCAAGAGCATAGTCCTATGAATGCAGAGAGTGAGAGGTAATCAGGAAAAGCCCTGGGATGTCTCGAAGTATCAGCGCTGAACTGCTGCCCACATCTATGTGAGCAGAGGAGATGGGAGTGGGATCTGATGACCAAATCACTCACAGCAAGGGAGTGGTCAACTCACAAGTTTCCATTCTCCTTGGTCAAGAATTTGATCCAGGAGGAGGAGATGTAGGGTTCACAGTTTGCCACTAGGTGGCACTATACAAGGAAGGCACACAAATTACCCAATGAGAATCATTCAACATGAATAATTAGAAGGGATTTTAAAGCAAGCAGATAATAAATGCCTCCTTTTACAGAAGAGATGTGAGGCCCAGAGAAGTTATCCAAGTTGCCCAGGTTCATGGGTGAGTCAGTACCAGAGACCCAGGTCTGTCTGTTTCTAAGTTCAGTGCACTTTACCTTTAATATTTACGCTGTGCCTGCACGGCCAAGGGTTCGGTGAGCCTGAGGCGGTGGGAGGGGGGGGGGGGGGTGGGGGCAGTGAAGGATTAAAGAAAAGACAAAGAGAATAAGCTTGGTCTAGGTGGATCTCCTGTGCCTGGCTGAGGCCACAGAGAGAGATCCAGATGGCCAGCTGAGCCTTTATTTTATAGCCAGAGGTAAACAAGGTAGTGGTCAACATAGTTACAATGTTCTTGTGAGTTTCACTTGTTTTGGCAGCACTTGCTGCACCTCCCGCAGCCCATTAGCTACCCAGGAAGGATCTAGGGAGGTCATAAGGTCAAGCTGAATTATGCTAAGAGGGCTGTGCCCTCTAAGCTGGGACTTGTTTGTGGCTTTGTCAACAGGTCAGTCCAAGGCTTAACCCTATAGCCGTTCCCTAAAAATACTCATCAAATCACACCTAGATTTCTTCTTCTCATGGTGTGATCTTACTCAAGTAACTGACATTTTCCTGAGCTTAACTTTTTCCGTCCATAGATTAGAGGATTAGGTCTGTGATGTCACTACGGTAGCCACTAGCCACATGTGGCTATTTAAACTTAATTAAAACTAATGAAGCCCGGCTGTGTGGCTCAGTGGTTGAGCATCGACCTATGAACCAGGAGGTCATGGGCACATGCTCAAGTTACAGGCTCGGTCCCCAGTAGAGGACATGCAGGAGGCAGCCAATCAATGATTCTCTCTCATCATTGATGTTTCTATCTTATCTGCCTCTCCCTTCCTCTCTGAAATCAATAAGAATATATATATTTTTTAAAATGAACATTTAAAATTCAGTCCTCAGTCACACCAGACACGTTTCAAGTGCTCAACAGATAGTTACGAATAGTGCTATCATATTGGACAATAGAGATAAAGAACATTTCCATTATCTCTTGTAGTTCAAATAAATAGTGTTGGCTGGTCCTTCTGAAAACTTTAGTATTCCATGAATATTCTGTGAGAGCATGGGAGGGTGTAGGATTAAATGCATAAGGGTTCAGCCTGAGTTTTTTACCATATACAAACTGAAGAAAATAAAATGGGGGAAAAGTCATCCCTTCATAGAGTTGACATGCTAATGGGACAAAAGTACTAAATCCGAAATCCACAGCTTCTGCAATCAAGGTACCTTAGAACACTGTGTCTTACAGGTTAATGTATATACATATCTAGTTTTAACCCTTTGCACTCGCTTGCTTTTTCTCGATTCCTGCTACCGATGCTAACCGTGTCGAGTCACACTCGACATTCGAGTGCAAAAGGTCGCTGATTCAGGAGATCTGGTGAAGCCTCTGAAACGGCATTTCTAACCAGCTCTTTGTTGATACTAATGTTGCTGGTCCCATAGCACAATTCAATTAGCAAGGATTAGGAGAATTTTGTGAAAAGACAAAATTTGTATGTGTGAGTCAACTTAAAAAAGTGTTTATATTATGGGTCTTCCTGGGAGGCCTGAGTTCAAATCTCACTCCTGGGTAGCCCTTTCTTCATGATCCTCAAAACTACGTTAGCAAGGCTCTTGAGGGCTCACTATCATTCCTCATACTTCCCCCAACCTTGGGTTATTCATGCTACATTGCCTTTCCTTTCTTTTCTTTTCTTTTTTTTTTTTCTCTCTAATGTTTTTATTGATTTTTAGAGAGAGGAAGGGAGAAGAAAAGAGAGATAGAAACATCAATGATGAGATAGAGACACAGTGCCCTCAACTGTCCCGGATCTGTCTCTTGCTTTAACAGTGTTTGGACGGAACAGACCATGGAGGCCTCTTCTTCGAGCCTCCAATCATCCTCCAATGTCTTTTCTAGACACCACCTTCAGAACCTCCTCAGCCATCCTCAGCCTCCGAGACCAGCCAACACTTTTGTTTTTACCTTAACTTCTTATCGCCGAACAACCATGAGCTCCCAGATTCGTCAGAATGATTCCACCGAGGTGGAGGCTGCGTCAATCACCTGGCCAGCTCGCGTGGGCCACTTATTCCACAAGTTGGTGGAGAAAAAGCTCGAGGGTGCTGAGCATCTTACATATGGAAAACCAATGCGGTGACTGCATTCTTTCTCTTCCTGACGTGCTGAAGCCTCCCCAAGATGAGTGGGCAAAACTCAGGACGCCCTGGAAGCCGCCCTGGCCTTGGAGAGGACCCTGAACCAGGCCCTTTTGTCTTGTTTTGCTTTTAATGTATTTTTATTGATTTCAGAGAGGAAGGGAGAGGAAGAGAGCGATAGCCAAATCAGCTAGGGCTGACCCAGGCCTGTGGAGCTGCATGCCCAGTGTTCTATCCCCGAAGACCCTCATCTCAGGAACTTCCCGGAGAACCACTTCCTGGGTAAGGAGGTGAAACTCATCAAAAAGATGGGCGACACCTGACTAACCTCCGCAGGCTGGCCGGCCCCCAGACTGGGCTGGGCCAGTATCTCTTCAAAAGGCTCACCTTTAAGCACAACTAGGAGCTTTGGAGTCTAAAGGCCTTTGAGGGGCCCCTCTGCTCCCCCTGGTGTCTGGCTTTTGCCTGAGCTTCTCCCTGGAACCACTAGGCATCCTTTTAATCATCCTGGAGTCCTCTCCCGTGCATTGGACCAAGTGGAAACAAAGCTTTTTGCAGCAAAAACAATAGTAAAAATGAGAATCATTGACTGCCTCCTGCATGCCCCTTACTGGGAATCAAGCCTGAAACACCGGAATGTGCCCTGACTCTGACCAGGAATGGAACCGTAACCTCCTGGTTCATGGGTCAATACTCAACCACTGAGCCACACCAGGCGGGCAACTTATACTTTCTTTTTTTAAAAAAATAAAATATTTTTATTGATTTCAGAGAGGAAGGGAGAGGGAGAGAGAGATAGAAACATCAATGATGAGAGAGAATCATGGATCAGCTGCCTCTTGTAGGCCTCCTACTGGGGATCGAGCCCGCAATCTGGGCATGTGCCCTTGACCAGAATCGAACCCGAGACCTTTCAGTCCACAGGCCAATGCTCTATCCACTGAGCAAAACCAGCTAGGGAAACTTATACTTTCTTAATAAAAGGCAGCTAGTGCTGCTCCCTCCTCCCTATTCTTCATGCCTTGAACATAGGTATGATACTTGGTGCTGTAGCAGTCATTTTGTTACTGCATGAAAAACTAAAGGATGCTAGAGCAGAAAAAAATAAAAATGAACTATGTTGAATAGCTGAACTAATTCCCGCAATCATCTACCTCAGGACTTCTTGTTATGTGAGAAGACTCAACCTCGCCCTAGCTGGTTTGGCTTAGTGGATAGAGTGTTGGCCTGTGGACTGAAGAGTCCCGGGCTTGATTCCGTTCGAGGGCACATGCCCGGTTGTGGGCTCCATTCCCAGTAGGGGTTGTGCAGGAGGCAGCCGATCAATGATTCTCATCATTGATGTTTCTATCTCTTTCACTCTCTCCATTCCTCTCTGAAGTCAATAAAAACACATTTTTTAAAAAAACACAAAAAAACCTCAACTTCATATTGACCAGCCACTACTGGTCAGGTTATGTATTACTTGCAACTTAAAGCCGATCTGCTAACTATTGTAGTGGGGCCATCATTTTGTAGACATTTTTGGAATGCTTCTTTTGGAAATCCATAGAATTCCTTGACATAGTCTTGAATATTCCCACTAGTGGCAATCTTTACCCCCTCGCTTGGCATGATTAAAAGGAGATGGAGACCTTTCATTTAGGAAAGAGAAGACACAGTGGGGATATGAGAGATGTATTCATTATCTGAAGTTTTTTAAAGGCAAAAGGGATCATTATGTTATGACTAGAGGCCTGGTGCATGAAATTCGTGCACTTGGGGGAGGGGGTCCCTCAGCCCGACCTGTGCCCTCTCGCAGTCCAGGACCCCTTGGGGGATGTTCACCTGCTGGCTTAGGCCGGACTGGGGGGTACCGCCCACCAGCAGCGGACTAGGGAGAGGCTCCGCTGTGCTCGCCAGCTGTGAGCCCAGCTTCTGGCTGAGCGGCGCTCCCCCAATGGGAACACACTGACCATCAGGGGGCAGCTCCTGCATTGAGCATCTACCCCTGGTGGTCAGTGCACATCACAGCGATGGATCGTTCTGCCAGTCATTTGATTTGCATATTAGGGTTTTATTATATAGGACTAGAAACCCGATGCAAGAAATTTGTGCAATGGGCTTCACCCCCGCCGCCGTGGCGGCTGCCTCTGCCCCTGCCACCACTGCGGCTGCCTCTGCCTTGGCCCCCGCTGCTGCGGCTTCGTCCAGAAGGACGTCTGGTCTAATTAGCATATTGCACTTTTATTCTTATAAATTACCTCTCACCAGATTGGCTCGGACCTTTACAGTTTACACAAGTATCTCCTCATTTAATACACAAATCTACCTTGCCACAGAAAACAGAGTTGAGACAAAATAAGTGTAAGATCTTTATTATTAAGACCTGGCTAATGAT
Source organism: Eptesicus fuscus (assembly GCF_027574615.1). Lineage (NCBI taxonomy): Eukaryota > Metazoa > Chordata > Mammalia > Chiroptera > Vespertilionidae > Eptesicus > Eptesicus fuscus. Next base: position 16,597,702 of record NC_072481.1, read on the forward strand.
CAGAGTAGTACAAACATGAAAACATGTTGCCCTGTGAGACAGAGAACTTGTTTTCCTGGGAAGGGCTGAGCAGAGAACTGAGGATCCTGAGCAGGGAATAGATTAGGACCCACTTGATTCTAAATTTCAGACACAAGTTTGGGAAATGAAATTGGCTAATTCTCTCTTAGTCTAGCAAAGTCAGGGATTAGAGAAGGAACAAAAGATCAGTAAGATAAAGGAAAGCAAGGGAGTGATTCCAAGTGGAGGGAACAGCTTAAACACAGATGCTGTGTGTTTAAGATGATTTGGGTACTCTTTTTAAAAATATATATATTTTTATTGATTTTTTACAGAGAGGAAGGGAGAGGGACAGAGAGCTAGAAACATCGATGAGAGAGAAACATCGATCAGCTGCCTCCTGCACACCCCCTACTGGGGATGTGCTTGCAACCAAGGTACATGCCCTTGACTGGAATCAACCCAGGACCCTTCAGTCCAAAAGCTGATGCTCTATCCACTGAGCCAAACCGGTCAGGGCTGATTTGGGTACTCTTGGTGGACCAGTGGAACTGGACAGTGTGGGCCCCTGGCAATTTGTGACTTTAGACAAGTCACCAAACTATTCTATGCCATGTTTTTCTCCTTGGTAAAATGAAGGGACTAATTGAATTCAGTGGGTCTCAACCTTTTCTCACAGTGACCTGGACCATACTCCCAAAGGCTTTCCAACCACAAGTTCTAAAAGAAATAAAAGGAAGTAGTACCTGTTTTTGTTTTGTTTTGTTTGTTTTAACAATGAGATTCTTGTATGATAATAATTACCACAGTACAGGTATGAACCGTTAACCTTTATTTATTTATTTTTTGTTGTTGTTGTTGTTAATCCTCACTTGAGGATATTTTTTCCCCATTGATTTTTAGAGAGAGTGGAAGGAAGTGGGGAGAGAGAGAGAGAGAGAGAGAGATATGAAAGAGACACATTGATTGGTTGCCTCCTGCAGGAGCCTTGACCGGGGCTGAGGATCTAACCTGCAACCCAGGTATGTGCCCTTGACTGGGAATCGAACCTGTGGTTGGAAGTAGTATCCTCACCCATGGCTCCTTCTGTACATGTGCAACAATTCCTCTAAGATGTTAGAAGTAGAATAGAATTTCTGGGTTGTAAAATATGAGCGTCTTCAATTTTAGGTTGACTATGCCCCCTTTTGCCCATAGTCCAATCAGGAGATAAAAAGGGTGATATTAGTGACTACTCCTGCAGAGCTGATCGGTTGGGGTATCATCTGATGCTCTTAGGAGAAAAAAAGAAGCTGTGTTCATTGCCGCCCCTTCTCTCCCCCCACCGCCCCCCGCAAAACACACACACTCCTTATTTGAATAATCTTTGTTTCCAAAAGCCAAATCAGAGAATATTGAAATTGGTCACTTAATTAAATATCTACAAATACAATAATTGCTTCTAGAGTGTCCTGGACAGATGACTGTATGTCCTGTAAGTGAATATTACCAAAGACAGAGAGCTTACAACATACCAAAGTAACCCAGCTCTGTTGGTTAGAAAGTTCTCTCTTAAATTGATCTGAAAATACCTATGACTGCGAGGGGTATCTAATTCTTTTTTTTTTAAAATATATTTTATTGATTTTTTTTACAGAGAGGAAATGAGAGGGATAGAGAGTTAGAAACATCGATGAGAGAGAAACATCGATCAGCTTCCTCCTGCACACTCCCCACTGGATATGTGCCCGCAACCAAGGCACATGCCCTTGACCGGAATCGAACCTGGGACCCTTGAGTCCGCAGGCTGACGCTCTATCCACTGAGCCAAACCGGCTAGGGCAGGGGTGTCTAATTCTGAACATAATCCTCCTGTGAGTCTCTGTGAGAATAAAACTTAATTCATAAGGTGGTTGTGAAGATCAAATTAGTTAGTGTGTGTGAAGGTATATATATATATGTGCAGAGATACATGTATGTACACACATATATACACATATGTCATATATGCATAATGTATTCATATATGTAGAAAAGAGGAAGAGAGTTCATGAGAAAATAAGTTCTTGGTAGAAAAAGTCATAAATAGGGTGGGTAGGGGCTGGAAGGAGGGAGGTAAAGGTGGGGGAGATGAGAGATGGCTGTGATACTATCAACAATAAAAAATATGCTTAAAGAGAAAATATTAATAAATAGTAGCTACAGCTATTATTAATATTCTTCTTGTTGTTGTCATCCACTCCCTTACAACTAAAGTTCATTCTGACAACAAATACTTTCTGAGTGTCTGCTCTATGCCAAAGACTGCTGGGAGTCACAAAAATTTCACCCACACTTCTCTGTTGGTATTTCTAAAATCCTCTGTGACATTGCCAGCATAGAACAAGGGTTTAAAATGGGGGTTGTGGCCCTGGTTGGTGTGCTCAGTGGTTAGAGCATCAGACTGAAGGGTCTTGGGTTCAATTCCCTGTCAGGGGCACATACCTGGGTTGCAGGTTCAATCCCCATCCAGCACGTGCAGGAGGCAGCTAATCAACATCTCTCTCTCACATTTATGTTTCTCTCTGTGTCTCTTCCATTCTTTCTAAAAATCAATGTGAAAAAAAATTATCAGGTGAGGATTAACAAAAAAGAAAAAAATGGGGATTGTGTTTTTATCCCAACTATACCACTTCCTACCTATGTGATTTGTGAGAGTATTACTTAATTCAGTGCTAAGCACTTATCTCTAGCGATAATCTATATATAAAAGCCTAAGCAACTGTCTGACCATTCAACCGTCCGACCAGTAGCTATGATGTGCAATGACCACCAGGGGGGCAGACGTTCAATGCAGGAGCTGCCAAGTGACGGCAACTTTGCCGAGTGCCCTCTTGTACTCTGGGACCCCTCAGGGGATGTCAGACTGCCGGTTTCAACCAATCCCCACAGGCCAGGCCGAGGGACCCCACCTGCTGGAGGGACCCTGCTCACTCCACAGATGCCCTTCAAGCCTGGGCAGCCAGGGAGGGACCATGGGAGGTTGGCTCCAGGGTGTGTCCGGCCCATCTCGCCCAGTCCTGCCCCACCAGCCACCTTCTAATTAATTTCCTTTCAATGTGCATGAATCCGTGCACCTGGCCAAGTATTCAATAAATGTTAGCCAGTACTCAGTTTAATTGACCCAGTGACCATAACCAGGATTTCAGCCTGAACATGGAGACCTATGGATAGATGATCTCAAAGCTTCCTTCTCATCCTGAAGTTTATGATTTGTTATACTTAGTGGGACATATGTCGGGGAGAGAGTAGGAGGAATGACTTCCAATATTTTCAGTAGAAAGGCATTTCACAAAGCTAATTTCGCAAGGGTAAGTTCTAACTGCTCCAGACAGGGAGAAATCACCCTTTGGGAGGTATAGACTAATTCATAATCTTTTTAAAAATATATATTTTATGGATTTTTTTACAGAGAGGAAGGGAGAGGGATAGAGAGTTCGAAACATCAATGAAAGAGAAACATCGATCAGCTGCCTCCTGCACACTCCCTACTGGGTATGTGCCCGCAACCAAGGTACAAGCCATTCCTTGAACGGAATTGAACCTGGGACCCTTGAATCCGCAGGCCGATACTCTATCCACTGAGCAAAACCAGTTAGGGCCATAATCTTTTTTATTTACTTTTGTAAAAATATCTTTTTATTGACTTTAGAGAGAGAGGAGGAGGGAGAAAACATCAATTAGCTGCCTTTTGCACGCCCCCTACTGGGGATCGAACCAGCAACCTGAGTATGTGCCCTGACTGGGAATCATTTCTTGGTTTCTGGGTGGATGCTCAACCACACCAGGTGGGCTTATAATCTTTTTTAAAAATTTTTAAAAAATAATTTTTTACTTATGAGAGAGAGAGAGAGAGAGATTTGTTGTTCCACTTATTTATGCATTCATTGATTGATTCTTGTATGTGCCCTGACTGGGGAGTGAACCTGAAACCTTGGCATATGGAGACAACGCTCTAACTAACTGAACTACCCAGTCAGCCATAATCTTTCTTTTAATCAAGTTAACAGTAAGCAGTAAAAGTGCAATTACATGAAAAGCCTCATATTTTACATGTTTAAATTGTTTTTCATTGTCTTTACTTATAAGGTGTTGAAGGGGGACCCACTTTTGAATCTTATTTTTATTTATTTATTTTATTTTTGGTTTCAGAGAGGAAGGGAGAGTAAGAGAGATAGAAACATCAATGATGAGAGAGAATCACTGGAGATCGAGCCCTCAACCTGGGCATGTGCCATGACCCAGCGACCTCTTGGTTCATGGGTCGACCCTCAACCACTGAGCCAAACCGGCTGGGCCCAACCTTCACATCATTTGCCCTGAAGATGTTAGGGACAGAAGTAGAATATTGGAGGCTAGCTATTAGTTATAAGAAACAAAATAAGAAATATTAATCATGCTCTGTTAACCATGATTGTTTTGTTCTGATTAAAGAAAGGACATTCTAACCTGGCTGAGAGTGGTATACCCCCAGGACCCGTGAGTCAACCTTGTCCCTAGGAATCAACCTTGGAATGTGGTCCATCCCTATTCATCATCTTTTTATGTCTATTACAAAAAGATTAACAACCTTGTTGTCCAAACAATGGAGTCCCGCCCCAGCTCCCCCAGCCCACCTTGCCTATGCCTGTATTCCCTACTTCCCCATGCAACCTTTGTCCTACCCAACATAAGCAGCCGGCTTATAGTGGGCTGTAGAGCAGATTTTTGTGGATGACCTGCTGCTCTCCCATACTGCCGGCAGTATTGGAACAAATGCTCAACATATACCTGGTATGGTTCAACCCTGACCTGCTTAATTGGCTCAAGTAGTGACAGGCAGCGGACCCATTGGTTGTCGGTCACAAAGAGAATTCATGGATAGCCTCGGAGGCTGCCGTGGCCACAGACCTGCTGCAGCCTGAGCTTCAGGACTCACAGGGACTCCACCTTGTCCCGAAGGCCAGGCTCCCGGCTGCGCCATTTGAAATGAGCTGGAAGTGAGCACTCGGCTGAACGGAGACTGATTCATACTGAATGTAAGTAGAAGAAAAACAGCAACAACAAGCAATGATAAACATGGGACAAACACTACTAATACTAAATATAGACAGTCATGGGCCACATACCAACATTTTGGTCAACAATGGACCCCATACATGACGGTGGTCCCATAAGATTATAATGGAGCTAAAAAATTCCTATTGCCTAATGAGATCGTAGCCGGCAGTAAATTTGTAGCACAATGCATTACTCATGAGTTTGTGGTGATGCTGGCTAAACAAACCTACTGCACTGCCTGTAATATAAAAGCATAGCACGTATAGTTATGTATGTATAGTACATAATACTTGAGGATGATAATAATAAACAACTGTCAGAGGTTTATGTATTTACTATACCTTTTATTATTTAAGAGTGTACTCTTTCTATTTATAAAAAAATGTATGCTGTAAAACAGTATGTCATGTTGCTCTGGTAGTAACAGCCTCATACATTTCATGTTTACCATGTCCTTTTTTCTTTTTTAAAAAATTTAAATTCTTTATTGTTTAAAATATTACATAAGTCTCCCCCCCCCCCCCCCGCCCATTGACCTCTCCCCAGCCATTCCCACCCCAGCACATGCCCTCAACCCCCTACTGTCTGTATCCATTGGTTATGCTCATATTCTCTCTTTCTCTCTCTCTCTCTCTCTCTTTCTCGATTTCAGAGAAGAAGGGAGAGGGAGAGAGAGAAACATCAATGATGAGAGAGAATCATGGATCGGCTGCCTCCTGCATGCCCCACACGGGGGATCAAGCCCAAAACATGGGCATGTGCTCTGACCTGGGATCGAACTGTGACCTCCTGGTTCATAGGTCACTGCTCAACCACTGAGCCACGCTAGTTGGACATGCTTACTAGCTACCATGTCTCTTGATTGAATCATTTTCTCTTATGCTCGATTTAATCTTGTGTTGTTTTGTATAGTAACATGCTATACAGGCTTTTAGCCTAGGAGCAATAGTCTATACCAGTCAGCCTAGGTGTGTAGGCTATAGGTTTGTGATGTTTGAACAACGGCTAAATCAGTTATCAATACATATTCCTATCACTAAATATCACATGACTGTATGTTCAGTCCTTCCTGAGGGTGGGAGCTGCTTGGTTCTCACTGGAGGGACAGGTAGTGCTCAAAAACTTGGGCTCTGGAGTCAGGCAGATCTGGGTTTGAATCTCTGCTTGGTTCCTTATCAACTATGTGATCATAAGCAAGTTGCTTTTAACCTCTTTATGCCTTAACTTCATTGTCTGCAAAACAGGGATAGTACGAGTACCTATTTAAAGGACTGTACTCAATACAGTGCTGACATAGTAAATGCTCAATAAAAGCAAAGTGTTGTTATTATCCCACAAAATGGCACCCCTTGGTGAGTGAGTGACAAGCTTCCATTCTCAGGTGACACTGCCGTTTCTGACTTGAGGCTCCTCCTGGGTGGGGCCTGGTCTCTGCCTTCAGAAGTTAAGCAGAATGCCCTCCTAGTCACCTTGGGAACTTCCTTAGAAGAGGAGAGAAAAAGGCTCAAACTGCATCTCTTCATCAAAGGTGGGAACAGCAGTGCCTCCACCTGTCTCAAATGTATTTTATCTCTCGCATCAGCCTGAGGGTTCCCAAAGCGTGTGTGTGGCTGGCTCCCCTCCAGGCCACTCCGTGTAGAACGGAATCGCTTTTATTCTCTTCCTTCAGACCCTGGAGACAGAGTGAGGAATGTCAACCTCCCAGAGCTGGAAGGAATATGCTGAGCCTGGCTCTGGGGAACCCTGAGGCCCTAGCCTGGGGGTCCCGCAATTCTGGGGCTCTGAGGAAGTCAGGAGGAGGCTCTTAGATTGTGTCAGGCTCTGGGGAGCAAAGGGTTAGTGCGAGGTTTCTCCCAGAAGCGACGGGAGGGAGCGTTTTACGTGGATGTAGGGTGGGAGGTGCGTCTGCGTAACTAATGGCAACTGGGTGGGGTGGGGTGGCCCACCCAGCAGCAGCGCTACGACAGAGGAAAAACTACGACTCCCAGGATGCTCCAGGGCTTGGTCCGGCTTTCCCGCCCGCCCACTGGCTGCCGGTCCGGCGAGCGGCAAAGTGGATTGGTCGCGACCGTGCGGGGCTCCCCTACTAGCAGGTTAGTGGGCGCCGCCGGCAGCAGACGTTGACCGGGCGCGAGTGGAGGGGGAGCCCGGCTCGCCATTCTGGGAACGGCCGGGCGCTCCCTCCGTAGCGTAGCGGCCGCTGTGAGGCGCCGGGCGGGGGCGGAGACTGCGTGGCGCAGGCGCGGTGCTGGGCTTCTCCTGGGTCCCCAGACAGCTGGAGGAGATAAACAGAGCAGGAGGAGGGAGGGGAGTGCGTGTGAGAGCGCGCGAGGGAGTGTGAGTGTGTGTGAGCGCGGGTGTGAGACGGTGCGCAGGGGCGGGCGGAGGCGCTGTCCGGCCCCGGCCAGGCGCCGGGCGGAGAGCATGGGAAGGGGCTAGAGCTGCCTGGGCCCCCCAGCCCTCTCCCCGGGATCCGCGCCCCCCCTCCCGGGAGAGGGGCCGGGCCCCCCACCGACATGGGCTCCTGAAGTTGCGCCGCCGCCGCCGGTCCTGGGAAGAGGCCTGACAGGTACGGGGAGCCGCCGCTCCCTGCCCTCCGCGGGCGCAGAGGCGAGGACTGGCTCCGCAGCCCGGCACACGGGCCGCTCGCTCTGGGTCGGCCCCAGCGCTGCCGGCCCGGGGGCCTGAGCTCGCCCACCTCGGGGCTCCGGGGTGTCCCGAGAAGGGTTCAGGCCTCGCTGGGGCGGAGGGCGGGGTGGGCCGGGGGCGGGGTGGGCACGGAGGGCTGGCCGGGACGTCGGGGGAAGGCTCTGGGAGTCCGGAGAGGCTCTGCCGTGGGAGAGGTGGAAGGCGTCCCATCACGGGACTTTTTGCGGAGTTTTTGTTTGACAACTGATCTGGCGCGGATTCTCAGGGAGGACGGGGCAGGTGGAAGTGCCGAGAGGGCAACATTTCCCTGCTCTATTCCCTTAGTTCCTTTCCTTTCCTTTCCTTTCCTTTCCTTTCCTTTCCTTTCCTTTCCTTTCCTTTCCTTTCCTTTCTTTTCTTTCCTTCTTTTCTCTCCCCCCCCCCCCCCCCCCCGTCGTGTGTTCGTGTCCAGGTTTCTGGCAGCCGCAGATGCCTTCAGTGACCCATCCTGGCACCGAACTGAACTCTGCCAAGGTTTCCCCACCAGGCGACTCTCTCGCCGGTACAAAGGGCCTTTACTTGGGACCGGGCGGGCTGTTCGGTAGGCATTTAGAAGAGTAAGTAGGAAGTGCGGGGTAGAAGAGAGACTGGGACTCTACAGGGTCCCATTCTTGGTACTGAAAACTGCAGTGGGACGCCCCTTTGCCAGCCAGGTTGCGCTTGCTTTGTGCCCTCCTCTCCTCTGCGGTGTACCAAGGTCTCTACAGAAGAGGTATGGGGACTTAGGATTAATGTCTGGCAGCCTCGTTTGACTATTTCACCCCAAGTCCTTTTCTTCTGTGACTTTCTTTGGCTTCCTGAGGTAGTGGTGGAGCAACTTCTAAGTTTTCCAGTGAGTGTAGAAGCCTGGCAGGTTGGCTGTAGCTTCCTCATTCTTCCCAGGAATGGGGTAGATGATCAGGGTTAAAGTGACAGTGAAGAGTTTCCTTTTAACAAAGCCTGAAACAGATTTGGGAAGAAAACTGTTCTGAGGGCATGTCTTGACTTAGAGACGTTAGGAAATCCCCACATAGGGCACAGGTATTCCCAGTGGCCTGCACTAAGCTTTTCTGTACCTTATAGTCCTGAGTGGTCAGTCTCTGTTCTCTAGGTGAAGGAACTACTTAAGGCTATTTCTGGTTTGCGTTCTGGCTTATTCTTCCTTGTAATTTTTATGTATTTATTTATTTTACTCCTCATCTAAGGATATGTTTTTCCTTGATTCTAGAGAGGGAGGGAGAGAGGGAGAGAGAGGAGAGAAACATTGATTAATTGCCTCCTGTCCGCACCCTGACCCAGGATGGAACCTGCAACCTGGGTATGTGCCCTGACTGGGAATCAAACCGGCGATTCTCCAGTGCACAGATCTATACTCTAACCAACCGAGCCACACCAGCCAGGGCTGTAATTTCTATATTTTTTAAGGGATTGACTTGAATCTTGGCTGTTGTTAGATCCTCTATGACAGACTAAGGGGTAACTGTTAGGGTTCCTTTGGCTGAGTCTGAGACTAACAATGGATTTCTTCATTAGAGATTATGGTATTTCATTGGCAGGCGGGAAATACCTTTTCTGCCATAGTTTGTGATCATGCTGCTTTAATAATTCTGGGGTCCTGCTATCCTTTCTTCTTTTGACCTATTTCGGGGCACTTATGTTCAAGTCACATCTCAATTTGTAGTAGCAGTGCTTTGAGTCAACACTGCAGAATAATTGAACAACAATTCATATTTCTGCCTGGGACTCCTTCCCTTGGGATTACTGACAGAAAGAAAATGTGTGTAGATTATGGTGATGGTATTAACATTTAAGATTTGCCAGTTTTGAGTTTTAGAGTTGTCACACAGCTGACAATTTTTCTAGCCGCTAGAATCTAGCGGGAAGAAAGTCAGTATTGACTCTTAGGACATCCTGTGTAGGGTATTTTCACACACCTGAACTTCAGGATCTTAAAGGATATAACTGAAGGTCCCCACTAAACATCTGTGGATCTGGAGAGGCCAACTACTGGGAAGATGCAGAACTGTGACTTTAATTATTTTTATTTTCTTTGCTCCTTTCTGAAGTAGGAAATGTGGCCCACATGCGGCGCCTGGGGAAGTAATAGACAGCATGTAATATGGTGATATTACCTTTTCTTTTGGTTTAATGATACATCCCGTTTTTATCTTTTTTCATCCTCACCTTTCCAGATTCTCCACTGCATCGTGGGGCTGCCATTGCAGATGGCCCACATAACTCCGAGGCTGTGCTTTCTTCTTAGACAGCTCTTCAAAAACCCACCAGAAACCAGTCCCTTGGTGTCACGTTTAATTCTGACTAATTTACTTTGAGAGTTACATACTAATTGACATGCATCCTAAAAAAGTGACTGCTATTTGTTTGGGTCTAAGTAGTGTTTTTACTTTAATTAATTTAACCCTCAAGACTTCCCTGTGAGGTGAAAATCATTTTCTGTATTATACATATGAAGATACAGGTTCAGCCCTAGCCAGTTTGGCTCAGTGGATAGAGCACCGGCTTGTGGACTAAAGGGTCCGGGTTTGATTCCAGTCAAGGGAACGTACCTTGGTTGCAGGCTGGTCAGGGCTCGTGCAGGAGGCATTGATATTTCTCTGTCTTTCTCTCTCTCTTCCACTCTCTCTAAAAATCAATGGAAAAATATCTTCGGGTGAGTACTAACAACAAAAAACAAAACAAAAAAAGATACAGCTTCAGAGATGTTAAATAACTAGCTTAAGGTCACACAGCTAGTAAGGGAAAGGCTCCGAATTCAAACCCAGATCTGTCACTTCTAGGGCTGTGACACATGAGGAAGAGCTGAAAGGACCAAAGCTCGGAGTCTGGGAAACATGACACCTGCCTTCAGATACTTGAAGATCTGTCACGTGGAAAGGGAACTGGACTTTCTCTGTGATTCTGGAAGGCAGAACTAGGATCAAAGGATGGAAATTCCAAGAGGGTGGACAGCTTGATAGGAGAGAATTTGGCTTTCCGAAAACAAAATGGGCTGCCTTATAAGGGAGGGAGTTACCCACTATTAGAGGTATTCAAGGAGAGGCTTTGCCACTTCTTATCACGGATAAAGTAGAGAAGTTCATATTTATGTAGGTAATTGGATTAAGTGATCTTTTAGTACTCACTTCTATTATGTGAAAATTATGTCAAAGTCCCGTCCTTTTTATCTGTAAAAAAGAATACTTTGTGCCAGGCACTTGCTAGACACTTTTCCTATAATATCTCATTTAATCCTCAGAAATCCCCTAGGAGATAGGTATTATTGTTATCCCCACTTTACAAATGAGGAAACAGATTCCAGAAAGTTAAAAATATATATACTGGAGGTTACATAGCAAGTAGTAGTAGGCTGGTTTTGTTTTGTCTTTTTCAAACAGGGCTGATATTTGAGCCTATGTCTGCACTTAGTTAGATGTGTGACCTAGGGTAAATCATATGTCCTCTCCGAGCTAGATTTCTTTGTGAAATGAGACTTGTGACAGCACCCACTTTACCATGGGTTTATGAGGACAAAATGATGTAATATATGCTTTTCACTAGACCTCACTGGTTGCCCTCAAGAGTCTAGTCTTGGGAGTAAAGGGATACTTTGGTTTCTTCAGGGTGAATTCAGACCTGACTGAAACCCTGAGAACTCTGGGGTTCATTCTTTGTGTTATTAGCAATAGCTGCCAACTCCTCAAAGGGCTTTGTGGCATTAGTGACTAATAACTTAAAAACTTGAGGCCTGAATAAGAGGATTCAGCCCTAGCTGGTTTGGCTCAGTGGACAGAGTGTCGGCCTACGGACTGAAGGGTCCCGTGTTCGATTCTGGTCAAGGGCACATGCCTGGGTTTCGGGCTTGGTCCCCAGTAGAGGGCCTGCAGGAGGCAGCCAATCAGTGATTCTCTCTCATCATTGATGTTTCTATCTCTCTCTTCCTCTCCCTCTCCTTTCCTCTCTGAAATCAATAAAAAATATATTTTAAAAAAAGGAGAATTCAGTCAACAGGTTGGAATATAGGAGTTAGTGCCAGATGCCTTGTAGAAAGAAAATTCTCATCCTACTCTAGAGTCAGAATTAGGGATCACTGTTTGCCTTTTTATATTTAAAGTCTTACTTTAGGATGAACAAGGCCACAATTGTTAGAGCTGTGATAGAGCTAGATGCCAAGAATAATAACCTTTAATCTCCCTGTAGCCATCTGGGGAGGCATTAAACCCATTTCTTGGAGTTCGGGGGCACAGAACAGGATCAGACCTATATAGAGGCTCTTTGGAGGCAGTGTTAGGATCAGGACCTTGGTAGAATTTTGTCCTTGTTTATAACCTCCAGATTCTATTTTCAGTTAATATAAAACTGCTTATCCCAGAACCTTTTATTTTTAAAAAATGTTTTATTGATTTCAGACAGGAAGGGAGAGGGAGAGGGAGAGAGAAACATCAATGATGAGAGAGAATCACTGATAGGCTGCCTCCTGCATGCCCCCTACTGAGGATCTAGCAACTCGGGCATGTGCCCTTCACTGGAATCAAATCTGGGACCCTTTAGTCCACAGGCTGACGCTCTATCCACTGAGCCAAACCAGCTAGGGCTATCCCATAACCTTTTATTTTATTTATTTATTTATTTATTTATTTATTATTTTTTATATTTTATTGATTTATTGCAGAGAGGAAGGGAGAGGGATAGAAGCTAGAAACATCGATGAGAGAGAAACATCGCCCAGCTGCCTCCTGCACACCCCCCACCGGGGATGTGCCCACAACCAAGGTACATGCCCTTGACCGGAATCGAACCTGGGACCTTTCAGTCTGCAGACCGACGCTCTATCCACCGAGCCAAACCGGTTTCGGCCCATAACCTTTTAGAGAGCCTTTCTCAGAATGGGAGTCAGGCATTTCTGGTCAGGTAACTTCATAAGTTGAGGCTTGTTTCGATGCTGATGATTTACCTGTTCCCTCTTGAGTCAGATATCTGTATGTAACACAGCTATAACTGAAATAGAAGGAAGCATTTCCAAATTGATTGGCTTACTGTCCCTTGACCTTTCTGCTAGGAGTAAAGTTAGAGGGTGAAACTTCAAAGCCTTCCTTATGAGATACTTTGAGTCATGGCAAGATAAAGATGCAAGCCGAAGGCAAAAATCCAAGACTGTGGATGCTCGTAAAAACAGTGAGAGAGGACAGTGTTATCAAAATATGCTCCCTTTTCTCTTTCTGTTCTCTCCCACTATCATAGGTAATTGTGGCCCTAGAAGGCAGGTAAATTAGCTGAGATCACTGAAAAGCAAATTTCTGAAAACATCAAGGAAATTAATTTCACAAAGCTCACATGGCAAAACAGAACCTGTTCAGGCAGAGAAGACATCAAGGTTAGTTTTCATCCAGGGTCTCCCACAAAATGAAAGATTTCTTAGGATGGACTTCCACATAAAAAGCTTCTGTCAGCCCCATATGAACATCTCATTTGAGCCTGGAGCCTCAAAGATGGCAAAGAACTTTTCCAAAGATGCTTAGCAGATAGGCCAGTCCTACTGAGCACACCTTTTTTAGATGCTATCCTTGTGCCAACTTAGTCCATGACCCCGAAATGCACTCTCTCTCTCTTTTTTTTCATTTAAATTCTTCATTGTTTAAAGTATTACATATGTCTCCTTTTCCCCCCATTGATCTCTCACTGGCTGTTCCCACTCCCCAGCACATGCCCTCACCCGCTACTGTCTGTGTCCATTGATTATGCATATATGCATGCATACAAGTCCTTTGGTTTATCTCTTACTCCCCCCTCCCCTGCCTTCCCTCTGAGGTTGGATGGTCTATTTGATGCTTCTATGTCTGGATCTATTTTGTTCATTATATTCCACAAATGAGTGAGATCATGTGTTATTTATCTTTCTCCGACTGGCTTATTTCACTTAGCATAATGCTCTCCAGATCCATCCATGCTGTTGTAAATGGTAAGAGTTCCTTTTTTATAGAAGCATAGTATTCCATTGTGCAGATGTACCACCATTTTTTAATCCACTCATCTGCTGATGGGCACTTAGGCTGCTTCCAAATCTTAGCTATTGAAAATTGTGCTGCTATGAACATAGGGGTGCATATGTCCTTTCTGATTGGTGTTTATTTGAAATGCACTCTTTATTGTGTTTGAGACCAGCAGAGTCAAGGTGATTGTGATTCCTTAGCTTAACCCTAACAAATGGTAGGAGGAAAAATTTCTTTTATGCAAGACTAATTGGACATGGCCTGATTACAGATGGTAATAGTAACTATTTTTTAATGGCCAACAGTATGGGTCCTGCAATTAACTTATCTAGTTTGACTCTCCATTTAATGACTCTAACTTTGGGCAAATGACCTTCTCTATGCCTCCGATCCTTCATCTGTAAAATGAGGATAATAATAGTACCTGTCTCATAGGGTTGTTATGAGTAGTAGTCAGATAACACTTGTAAAATGCTTAGACTGTTCAGTAAATATTTACCAGGCTCAGTGGCAGGTATTTTACATGTATGGCTCTTCCATTTCTTATCACTCTGCAAAGGTAGGCATTACTATCTCTGTTTTACAGATTAGGAAACCCAGATTTAGAAATGCTGTCACACGGAAAGTAGGTAGCAGAACTGGGATTGGAACCTTAGGTGTCTCAGACTCCACAGCCCAACTCATTTTATTTTATTTTATTTTATTTTGCTAGTTCCAATGAGCTTTAGGCATTGTAAGTGCGTTTATCTTTCTTTACCATAGGAATGCTCCAGTAGGAAAACCACCACAAACAGAATGAAAGGAAACGTGCATACATCTTTTGCATAATTCAGAATGTTGAAAAGGGGTCAGTTGTCACTCCTGCTTAGGGCAATTCCCTGCAGTGGGAGGCAGCATGCGCAGAGGAAAGATGGGAGTTCAAGCTCTACTCTACTTGTCTATCTCCCATTTTACAGATGGGAAATGGGCTAGCAAAGTGAAATGCCTCACTGAGGGTCATACTGCCAGTTAGAGGCAGGGCCTGGCCTGGAGCACAGACTGTAGATCCCAGTCCAGTACTTCTTCCTCATAACACATAACATTGTGCTTCACTTCTCCCTAGTTAAATGGCGATGATAATAGCTTCTTCACAGGATTGTTGTAGAGTTCAAATTAAAAGCATGAACAAAAGTACTCTGGTAGGTATAAAACACTATATGTATGTAAGGTAGTCGTGCTGTTATTCAGTAAGTATTTATTGGTACCTATTAAGCCCATATCCCTTATTGGAGACCTAAAAGGATCAATAGATGAATCAGATGAAGAGCTGGCCCTCAGGATGCTTTTAGTTTTTAAAGAAAGAAGTCAAGAGGAGGCTTTCTTTCTTTCTTTCTTTCTTTCTTTCTTTCTTTCTTTCTTTTTTTTTTTTTTTGCGTGGAATTACATCTCTGTGTTGCTAAAGTCCCATTTCACTTATTCAGTCCTGGAAGATGTGCAGCTGGGAATTTAGTAGAGCTAGAAGCAAAGCCAGCATCCAAAATCTCCATGCCAGCCCGACCAGAGTGGGTCTTTTATATATATTTAAAAGAAAAAGTCTCCGTTCCATGGTGGAGCTGGGTCTGGTTTGGCATTAGGCTAGTTGCAGTCCATTGTGTTGGGTCCACACAGCAGCTGTGGACCCACAGGTTGAGAACCGCTAGCAGGGTCACCTAAGACCATCAGAAAACACAGATATTTACATTATGATTCATAACAGTAGCAAAATTACAGTTATGAAGTAGGTACGAAAATAATTTTATGGTTGGGGGTCACCACAACATGAGGAACTGTATTAAAGGGTCGCGGCATTAAAAAGGTTGAGAACCACTGTCTCAGAGGAAGCTTTCTTAAACAATTTTTTTACTTCACGGAAATAATACTGTCACTCACACTTAGTAAATTATCCAGTTGTGTCATGTAATCCTCACAACAGCACTAACATAGGGACTATTATCTTCATGTAACAGGTGAAGAAATAGCCAGTGGTTCTGGAACACTTGCCACATGTCAGGTATTGTACTGTTTTACAGTGTATCATCTCATTAATGTTTCCAATAATCCTATGAGATAGATATTAGCACATATACCTACATGGCAGGTTAAAAAAAAAAAAAAAAAACAAGACAAAAAACAACCCGGGAGCTTAAAGCGATATTGTTTTGCCCAAGATCACACAACCTAGTGTGTAGTAGAGCCAGATTCAGACTCAAGTTTCTTTCAGTCCAAAGCTGGTTCCAACAGCTATTTTTATATGATTATAAAAGCAGCAAATGTTTACAATACTTGGAAAATACAGAGGAACAGAGAGAAAAAGACACCTGTTGTTCTACCAGAGAGCTAACATTTTGGTGCATATCCTGGTCAGGGTGTAATGCAGGAGGCAACCAATTGATGTGTTTCTCTCACATTGATATTTCTGTCTTTCCCTTTCTCTTCCACTCTCTCTAAAGATAAATGGGAAAATATCCTCAGGTGAGGATTAAAAAAAAAAAAGTTAGAAAATTGAAACTCAGAAGGGTTAAGTATTTTGTCTCAGAATGTACTGATTGACACAATGAGAAGACTGGAATTCAGTAAGTATTTAAGTCTATTTCTCTTTCTGCCATATTATCCAGAGCCCAAACAAGAACATGGCACATTGAAATAGGTGATTCCTGATGTGTGTTTGGGATATTAGCATTCAATCCCTGGTTCCAGATGAGTACTTTCTCCAGGTATACTTTGTTCTAAGGCTGGTTGACCTTAGGCTATGTTACTGGTACCCTTTGCATTATGAAGTAGATTAATTCCTCCAAATTGAATTGTTAATTGAATTTTATTTTTGTTGTTAATCCTCACCTGAGGATATTTTTCCCACTGATTTTCATTTTTTTAAAAAATATTTTTTTTATTGATTTCAGAGAAGAAAGGAGAGAGAGAGAGAGAGAGAGAGAGAGAGAGAGAGAGAGAGAGAGAGAAACATCAACGATGAGAGAGAATCATTAATTGGCTGACTCCTGCACACCCCCCAGTGGGGATCGAGCCCACCACCCGGACATGTGCTCTGACCGGGAATTGAACTGTGACCTCCTGTTGTTGTTTTTTTGTTGTTTTTTTAAATTTCTTTATTGATTAAGGTGTCACATATTTGTCCTCATTCCCCCATTCCCATCCCACACCCCTCCCCACGGATGCCCGCACCCCCCTGTTGTCCTTCACCATTGGTTAGGCTCGTATGCATGCACACAAGTCCTTTGGTTGATCTCTCCCCCCTACCCCCACCCTTCCCTACCCTCCCTCTGAGGCCCGACAGTCCGGTCGATGCCTCCTTGTTTCTGGGTGTGACCTCCTGGTTAATAGGTCGATGCTCAACCACTGAGCCACCCCAGCCAGGCTCCATTGATTTTTAGAAAAACTGGAAGGGAGGGACAGGGAGGAGAAGAAAGAGAGAGAGAAACATCAATTGGTTGCCTCCTTCAACTGGGGCCAGGGATCGAACCTGCAACCCACATACATACCCTTGACTAGGAATTGAACCCGAGACCTTTCAGTGTGTGCCCAGTGCTCTAACCACTAAGCAAAACAGGCCAGCATGAATTATATTTTCTTATGAGCTCCCTTTATAATAGCAGAGATATGTCCATGGGAGACAGTTTCGCAATAAGTTAAATAAGTTAAAAGCTCTTCCTCTAGCTAGAGTACAAAGGTTTAAGAATGGCATCTGCTATAATTTAGGCTATTGCAGGCCAGCTCTAATTGATACTCAAAGAAAAGGAAAAAGAAGGAAGCCAGTTGCTAGGAGCGGGGAATATGAAAAATATAAAAATACCTTAAGACACAGAGGAAAACATATGACATAATATTATAAAGAAAATATGAGCTGCGATGCAGATGTTACACCTCCCAAAAAGTATTCTATTCCTGGAGCTCTAAAATGTCTTGCATGTCACCAGTTAACCCCATTCCTTCCACAAACTTTTAACTTAGGCTTAAGTTAAAAGCCTGCAACCCGGGCATGTGCCCTTGACTGGAATCAAACCCGGGATGCTTCAGTCCACAGGCCAATTCTCTATCCACCAAGCCAAACTGGCTAGGACTAGAGAAAGTTTTTATTGAGCTTTCATGTTCTGCAAACAAATTAGCCCTCCATCTTATTAGAGCTTTAAGTTTTTAAATAAGAGTATATTCAGTTAATGTGCTTTCCTTAGAATGAAGACTACATATTAAAACTTGCTTGTGATCTGTTAAAGTTCTCATTATTCATTAGTAATTTCCAAATTTTTTCTTGCTCTACTGTCAGATGTTTAGTTTGTTTCCCCCTGGTCATTCTTGTACTTCTAAGATGTATGAGTAAAAAGCATAAGCAAGATTTAATGTCATTCCATGTTGTTCCTTTTGAATTTACTTTCTAGTTATTAATTTTGGTCATTCAGTTAAATTAGCCTTTTTCAGTCCCTGTGTGCTCTTGAAGACAAGGGTCTGTGTTTGGCTTGTTTTTTCCATATTTTCAAAGTCTAGTACAGTACTTGGTATAGTGGGCATTGACAATTTTAATTCTTAATGTCACTTATTTCAGTCTTTTTGCCTCTTAGCAGCACAAACATTATGTACTTTGCTGGGCTAGAGATTGAAATCCCCTTGTAGTCCTTTTTGGTGTTTAATCATATATACACACACGTGTGTGTGTGTGTGTGTGTGTGTGTGTGTGTGTATACACACACATACATACTAGTGGCCCGGTACATGGATTTGTGTACATTGAAAGGAAATTAACCTTTTGCACTCGGATGTCGAGTATGACTCGACACGGTTAGCATCAGTAGCAGCTCTTTTTATACTCTTTGAATGTATCAATAATTTGAAATATAAAAAAATCCAAATAAATAAGTTTGTATGAAAAGAAACTCCAGTTTTTTATTCTACTGCCACACTTTGTAAAATCTGGGGTATTTAAAAAATTAAATCCCGAGTAGAATAAAGGAATCGAGAAGAAAGCAAGCGAGTGCAAAGGGTTAATTAGAAGAAATATTTTAATACCGCTATTTGCCCTTTCTCTATAATAGAAGTGTCAACCAAATTCACAATCAACAATGACAGATTGAAACACACACGTGCGATTGGCGCCAGCCAGAGCTTTATACGTATCGTGCATGCACTAGTCAACGTTTATTTTTAAATTGCCAGTGCGCGTCATATGTACTGGTTGGTCAGTCAGACGGATGTACAGTCGGTCACTTAGCCTTTTATATATATGTACTAGAGGCCCGGTGCATGAAATTCGTGCACGGAGGGGGGGTGTCCCTCAGCCCAGCCTGTACCCTCTCCAATCTGGGACCCCTCAAGGGATGTCCGACTGCCCGGGCAGTCGGACATCCCTCTCACAATCCAGGACTGCTGGCTCCCAACTGCTCGCCTGCCTGCCTTCCTGATTGCTCCTAACCGCTTCTGCCTGCCAGCCTGATCACCCCCTAACCACTCCGCTGCCAGCCTGATTGATGCCTAACTGCTCCCCTGCCAGCCTGTTTGCCCCCAACTTCCCTCCTCTGCCGGCCCGGTCACCTCTAACTGCCCTCCCCTGCAGGGTTCATCGCCTCCAACTGCCCTCCCCTGCTGGCCATCTTGTGGTGGCCATCTTGTGTCCACAGGGGAGCAGGATCTTTGACCACATGGGGGAAGACATATTGTGTGTTGGAGTGATGGTCAATCTGCATATTACTCTTTTATTAGATAGGATAGAGGCCTGGTGCAGGAGGGGGGTCCAGCTGGTTTGCCCTGAAGGGTGTCCCGTATCAGGGTGGGGATTCCCTTGGGGCGTGGGGTGGCCTGAGCAAGGGGCCTGTGGTGGTTTGCAGGCCGGCCACGCCCCCTGGCGACCCATGTGGAGGCCCTGGTATCTGGAATTTATTTACCTTCTACAATTGCAACTTTGTAGCCTGGAGCGGAGCCAAGCCTCCTGCATGCTCCATGGCTGGCAGCCATTTCTGTTTGGGTTAATTCGCCTTCTATAATTGAAACTTTGTAGCCTTAAGCAGAGGCCTGGGCCTGGCCAGGGTATGCGGAAAGCTTTGCTTTCTCCGTTGCCGCGGGCAACCCTGGCCTGGTCTCTCCAGCTCCGTGGCTGCCGCCATTCTGTTTGAATTTGTTTACCTTCTATAATTGAAACTTTGTAGCTTGAGTGGAGGCTTAGGCCTGGCAAGGGCATGCGGAAAGCTTGGCTTCCTCTCTTGCCTGGGAAACCTTGCTCTCTGTGGCTGTAGCCATCTTGGTTGGGTTTATTTGCATCCTCGCCCTGATTGGCTGGTGGGCGTGGCTTGGGCGTAGCGAAGGTGCGGTCAATTTGCATATTGCCCTTTTATTAGGTAGGACTAGTGACCCGGTGCATGGATTTGTGCACATTGAAAAGAAATTAATTAGAAGGTGGCTGGTGGGGCAGGACTGGGTAAGATGGGTGGGACACACCCTGGAGCCAACCTCCAGTGGTCCCTCCCCAGCGTCTGTGGAGTGAGTGGGGTCCCTTGGCCTGGCCTGCGGGATTGGACCCAAAGCAGCTCTCCAATATCCCCCGAGGGGTCCTGGAGTACAAGGAGGAACTCTGCAAAGTTGCTATTGTACAGGGTGTGGAACGCAAATGTAAATGTGCAGTAAACCAGATTCAGGGCCGACAGTGCCCTAGCAACAACATAACCCATGGCTGAAGGTGGAATCGCGTGGCCCCACGAGGAATCAGGCTCCCTCCTCTCTGGTTTTGGGGTGTATCACCCGAGAACCACCATTGCCAAGTCACTGCAGCTCAGCAGCTCCTGCATTGAGCGTCTGCCCCCTGGTGGTCAGTGCGTGTCATAGTGACCGGTCAGATGGTCGGACACTTAGCATATTAGCCTATTATATATAGAGATGTATATATGTGTGTGTGTGTGTATACATATAAAACTTTGTCCGATTCCAAATCATTCATTCAGATCACTCCATATCTGAGTTAGTTCTTTACTCTGTAGAATTGACTGTTTCAGAGCCCTCCTTAAAATAATGCTTTTAAAATTTGACCATGATTAAATCTTCTCATATTCAGATAACCATTTATTGATCTGATTATTTATATTTGTGATACTTTTTTATTGTTTTTAAATATTTTTATTGATTTCAGAGAGCAAGGTAGAGGGAAAGAGAAACATCAATGATGAGAGAGAATCATTGATCAGTTGCCTCCTGCAGGCCACCTACTAGGCCTGCAACCCCCGCATGTGCCCTAACTGGAATTGAAACGTGACCTCCTGGTTCATAGGTCGATGCTCAATCACTGAACCACACTGGCTGGGCTGTATGGCGCTAGTTATGTTTCTTGTTAGATTTGAGGGTATTTCCTCCTAATGTTAATCTTCTAAATAAACCTGCTTAGAAGTATTTCCACTTGTGCATATCTGCCTGTAAGCATTTGTGGAAAGGCACTGAATTCCTGTTTCCTTGAGAGGGGAGGGCTGTGACGCAGAGTGAGCTATCTGCTGGTATGCTATCATTTCATCTCATGATGGGAACAGAAATACCAACTGAGTTATTAAATTTGTTGTTTGGTGTTTGAATCCTCTGTATACTAGTTTGATAGTGTTTTAAAATTCCAATTTCCATTTTACTATTTACCTACATTATAGTGATTTTTTTGCTTGTCTGGTTTCTCTGCTTTTTCCTTTTAGTATTTCCAAGCCACACACCAATCTTAACTAAAGCCCCTTGTCTTTGACTCTCTGCTGTGCTAATATAGGTATTATGTCTTTTATCTCAGTACTGCCCCATGTCTAACACAGTGCTCGATACTTGGTAAATTCTCAGTATATGTTTTAAGAAAATTAGTGAATGAGCATTGACAATTTAGTTGGCTCTTTTGGTGAAGTCTCATAGTGATCATTACTCTAGGAAATTAATAGTATGCATAATAGTATGCAGTTCCAGTTTATTAGCTATGTAGCATTGTGAAAATTGTTTCATGTCTATTATTCTGTTTCATCGTCTATAAAATGATAGTAGTAGCATCTACCATACAGTGAAAGCTTTTTTTTTTTTGAGCTCGTCTTCCTCTATGGCCATAGCACTAGTTCTGTCTCCTCAGAAGGGTCCTCCTTAGTTAGTTCTTTGTGACTTCTCGTCATTCATGTTACAGATTAAATGTCATCTTCTCAGAGAGCCTCTCTGCATTGGGCAGGATTTGTGGTTGTAAACCACAGAAACCAACTCTGGCAGATTATTGAAAGGATATTAGGGAAACTTACAAAATGTCATGGAAGGCCACAAAGCCAGGCATGAAGAATGGGCTAGAACAAGGGAAACTGGGTAGCAGCCAAGACCCACAGCCAAAATCATTCACAGAACCAGTCCATGAGGTCACTTCCACTCCTTATATAGCTAATATCACTACCTCCAGCTGACTGGACCTTCATGGCCATTGTAGCTGCCTCTTGCTGCCAGCGTGGACTCTCCGTGTCCTCTGACTCTTTGATACCAAATCCCAGTTAAGGTCTGGGGCTGAGTGCCAGGTTGGCAAAACCAAGGTTGTGTTCACACACACTAGTTTCAAAGGAGCCTCAGAAAGAGAATCTTAGTCTCCACCATTTTTACTTCATAGTGGGAGAGAGCTCTGCCTCTAACCAGACTCGTTAGATGGGGAATTAGCAAAATATAGGAAGGGTTTCAAATGCTGAACAGCCAGAATACACACATGTGTATCTCATCATCTTTGACTTCAAGTCTAAAAGTAGCCCATCAATCTCTCATATCAACTTGTGGTGTGTTTTTTCCATCATAGCACTTTTCGTTTTTTTAATATGTTTTATTGATTTTTTTTTACAGAGAGGAAGGGAGAGGGATAGAGAGTTAGAAACATCGATGAGAGAGAAACATCGATCAGCTGCCTCCTGCACACTCCCCACTGGGTATGTGCCAGCAACCAAGGTACATGCCCTTGACCGGAATCGAACCTGGGACCCTTGAGTCTGCAGGCCGACGCTCTATCCACTGAGCCAAACTGGTTAGGGCCCATCATAGCACTTTTCACTACTGGATATATTCTTATTTTATTTGTATTATTATATATCCCCTCCTCCTAGAATGCAAGTACCATGAGAGTAAGGAAGTTGCCTGTTTTAGTCACTGCTGTATTCCCTGGGCCTGGAATAGTAGCTGGCCCAATAACAGAAGCTTCTTGTGCTCATTTCTTGAATGAATGAATACATATAAAGCACTTAGCACAATTTCTGGTATATAATAAGTGCATAATATTAATCACTGTATTATTTTCCATACAAACAACTGTAAACTTACATTTGCCACACCCTGTATTTCCTTTTTAAAAGATAACTGTCATCACAAAAAGAGAGGCAAAGGATGGTATATGATTACTGATGGGATGTAATAGGTAGTACACAGCAACAACTGTGAGTAGTCTTGTAAAAAAACTGGACCTGCATTCTACCATCCTAGTTTACAGGAAATATAGGGGACAGAGAAACATGTTTAAGGACTTCACAAAGGCGCCATCGGGTGGATCCAGAATGTGGGAAATTCTCTAGACCAAGTGACATGATTTCTCCAGCAAATAAATGACAGAAAAAATGAAGAAGAGGAATAATTGTCATGAATTAAAAAGAATTTAAGAGACAACAACACTCAATGTGTGAACATTATTTGAGTCCTAATTCAATCACGATACAGTAAAAAGACATTTTTGAGCAAGTGGAGAAATATGAACATGGACTGGATATTTAATGTTACTGAGGAATTATTAATATATTAGATGTGATAATGGCATTATGCTTACTTTTATAAAATTGTCCTTGTTTCTCAGATATACACTGAACTGTCTACGGATGAAATAATATGTTTGAGAATTACTGTAGGGGAAACTTGGATGGAGTATAGGTAAACCCTGATCAGCTAGATGTTTGTAATTACCAAAGCTGGTGATGGGCATTTGGTAAGTCATTATACTTGTTACTAGTGGCCCGGTGCACAAATTTGTGCACGTTGAAAGGAAATTAATTAGAAGAAATATTTTAATATCACTATTCGCCCTTTCTCTGTAATAGAAGTGTCAACCAAATTCATGATCGACAATGACAGATGGAAACGTGTGTGTGATTGGTGCCAGCGAGAGCTTTATATGTGTCACACATGCACGAGTCAACTTAGCCTTTTCTAGATATAGAATAAACTTGCTTAATTAGACCTGCTTTCTGATTTAGCTAAACTTTTTCCAGCCCAGTGAAGCACCCCAACTTCTCTTTCAGGTAATTATCAGCAACACAGCAATAAATATCAACACGAAGCAGATTATTATTATAAGTCACACAGGGAGAACAAAGGGTAAAATATTGAACTGCAGCAGTGTTTGACTATATTCTGCACAGTGAGAAAACCTGAAGTCATTTTCAAGGTCCACCATTTCTTCTTTTCAGTCAGGTCAAGTTTCTAAGCTTTCTAAATCTCCGTTTTCCAGCTAATGAAAAGAAAATAGGATTCCACCGAGTCTCCTATCTACCTACTCCAGGACTTCTGTGAGGACCAAATGAGATGAGGCACAGGAAAATGCTTCATAGACATTTGGTTAAAGTGTGAAATGTTTCCACCTGGCTATAAAGCAAGTCCTGTTCCTGGGCTGTAGAAACTCCAAGGAGGCTAGTCACTAGGGAGAGGAAGGTGGGCGTTGCTACGTGACATCATTGCCCAGATGGACACAGCATATTAGCCTTTTATATATATGATTCTAGTTTTTTTAAAAATTTTTATTGATTTTTTTACAGAGAGGAAGGGAGAGGGATAGAGAGTTAGAAACATAGATGAGAGAGAAACATCGATCAGCTGCCTCCTGCACACTCCCCACGGGGGATGTGCCCACAACCAAGGTACATGCCCTTGACCGGAATCGAACCTGGGACCTTTCAGTCCACAGGCCGACACTCTATCCACTGAGCCAAACCGGTTTCGGCTGATTCTAGTTTTTTTATGCTTGAAATTTTCCATAAGAAAAAGTTTACGAGAGAGATGATAATGAAAAAAAAGATAACTGATAGTATTATTTATTGAAAGAGCATCATGTTATCATGTAAACATTTGATGTGATGTAAGCATTTTTCTTTTACAGATAGCATTTCTAATGATGCATAATATAATATGGTTGTACATTATTTAACCCCTCTATCATTAGGAACTTGTAAAAGCAAATTTTTTTGTTTGATTTTACAAAATCTGTGATGAATATGCTTGGGTATAGAACTCTCTTGGGGGAGGGTTATGGAACTTTTAGATTACAGTTTGTGTTTTCTTATGGTACATTATCGGAAATGAGATTACTAGATCTTTCTAGCCATCAAAATTATAAAACAGGAATAGGTTGCTTCAAGAGGTTATAAGATTGAAAGCATACCTATCAGGATATTGAAGAGGAATTTCTTTTATCAGATTGCATGTTGGACATGGTCCCATTACATCTCCTGTCCACTCTTTGATTCTGTGAATCTATTAGAGGGCTGAGTGATCTGTCTGTGATACTGATTTGATTTTGGTGAGAACCAAGCCGAGGGTCAGGGATTTGAAGTATTAATTAAAAGTTTCAGCCCAGCCAATGTAGCTAGGTGGTTGAGCATCGACTCATGAACCAAGATTGGATTCCTGATCAGGGCACATGCTCTGGTTGCAGGCAGATCCTCGGTAATGGGAGTGCAGGAGGGAGCCAATCGATGTTTCTCTCACTTTGATGTTTCTTCCATCTCTCTATTCCTCTCCCTTCCTCTCTCTAAAATAAAAAAACAAAAACAAAATAAAAATGGAAAAGGATAACATTTTAAAAAAAGTTTCAGACTGGTTGCCACAGATACATTCTGAGCAAGTGAAACGACATCTTTCTTGCTGTGTACCTTGGTCTTATTTTCAGGATATGCTTCCATCTTCCTTTACACTCATATCCAACCCCCATTTTCTGGTGAAGTATACATGACTTATTCGGTGTTTGTTCCAATACGTTCTGTGGCTGTGAGTCATTGTCTCGCCCTCCCCTATGCCACTTGTCCTCCAGAGCAGCAGTTGCCAACCGGTGGTCCACGGACCACTGGTGGTCCATGAGGCCCAAAAGGTTGGTGACCACTGCTCCAGAGGATCTTCAGCACTGTGTCATAAATCACAGGCAATAGCCAGGTCACTGGGTAGGCTGGGGGCTGTTTTAGGGGTGAAATTGGGACTCTGAAGCTACCTTATTCCATCCCCCAAGGTTTGATGATTTTTTTCCTCCACAGGTAATTAAATGTATGTCCTTCGGACCTGGGCTTTGCTGGAATGCTCAAGGGTTCTGAAGATCTTTATCTAGCTTCTTTCTGTTGAATCCATTAAGAGAAGATGGCAAAAGTCAACATAACTAGAGACCTCATTAATAGGCAGATCAAGGTAAGCCACCCAAACCTCTAAACCAGAGCATGAGGTCCTTTCTTCCCCACAGGTTCAGTGTTTAGCCAAAGAAACTGAGAGTTAGGGTTGGTGACTTGCCTAAAGTCACATAGCTAATTAGTGACAGACTCTGGACTAGAACCAATAAAATTCATGGAGACTCCCCTGTCCATGTGCTTGTACCTGGGCCTTTGAGATTAATGGAGATAAATGAGAGAGGAGAACCATCAGTATGGTGTGCATGTGTGTGCACATTCGTGTGTGTGTGCATGTGTGTTTGTGCGTGCTTGGGCACATGCATATGTATGTGTGGGGGTTACAGCAGGAGTAAATGTCCCTTCTTTGTGCTGCTCCAGTTGCTATTTTTTTTAAATATATTTTTATTGATTTCAGAGAGGAAGGTAGAGGGAGAATCATTGATTGGCTGCCTCCTGTGCGCCCCCCACTGGGGATCGAGCCGGCAGCCCGGGCATGTGCCCTTGACCAGAATCGAACATGGGACCCTTCAGTCCACAGGCCGATGCTCTATCCACTGAGCCAAACCAGCCAGGGCTCCAGCTGCTAAATTGAACATATAAGAACCTGGGAGAGTCTTAGTCCCAGTTCAGCTTAGACTCTTTCTTCTCTTCGAGGATCTCCTGTACCAAACAAAGCCTGCACCTGTCCTTTGCAGGATGTACATAGAAGACACTCCAGTGCTGTGAGATGAGTGGATGACTGGGGAGTCAAGTTCATTTAGAGAGGTAGCCCAGACTTTGTCAGGGAAACCCTTAGTAAAGGAGAACAGGGGCTTAATGCACACCAAGACATGATGTGCTTCTCTAGTAAGAACCCTAAGCTGGATCTGGTCAGCATGGCTCAGTGATTGAGCATTGACCTATGAATCTGGAAGTCACGGTTTGATTCCCAGTCAGGGCACATGCCCAGGTTGCAGGGCTCAATCCCTAGTAGGGGGCAGTGCAGAAGGCAGCTTAATGATTAATGATTCTCTCTCATTAATGTTTCTACCTCTTTCTTCCTCTCCCGTCCTCTCTGAAATCAATAAAAATATCTTCTATATATATAAAAGGCCAATATGCAAAGTGTCCCCTTGGGAGTTCGACCGGAAGACCGTGAGTTTGATCGGTCACTATGATGTGTGTGGCGCAGAACAAAGGAAGGCCCCGGCCAGCAGCCCGAAGGGCCCAATCGGCCCTGATCGCAGGCCATGCCTGGGGACCCTCCCCGTGCATGAATTTCATGCACCAGGCCTCTAGTGTGTGTGTGTGTGTGTGTGTGTGTGTGTGTGTGTGTGTGTGTGTGTGTATAAAAGAACCCTAAGCTTGGGTCAGGAGCTAAATCTCACCACCACTCTTAATTAGCTACCTTAGAAGACTTTAGCCATTTTTACCTCCCTGTGCCTCACTTTCTGTTGTTAAATGATAATAACATCTGTCTGCCTGCAGGCTGATCTTGAGAATGAAATCCAAAAGAACATGAGAATGTTCTTTGAAAATGTTGTCAATGCTAAAAAAAATTTTTTAATTAAAAATCTTTTAAAATATAAGTGGCATGTAGCATAAACTGTGGTCACCATCTAGAAGGATCGAGTCTATGCCTCTGTGGGAGCCATGTACTTTGTGCACGTTAGTCTGTGTTTCATATAGTATTTTCCTCTGCATCCCTGAATCTTTTTGGAACTTTGTCCATTTGTGGGGGTTTTTATGATTTCATTAGACTGGTGGCCCTCAAGGGCAAGGACCATTTCCTAAAGGGACAGAAACATAGAGTTGGAGGGACCATGCAAGTTTTTCCTTCACATATCTCACACAGTATGTGTCCTAAAGTTGATGTTAACCTACTCCAACCTAATACGGAAACATTTCCCATTTGTTGTTGCCAATTTTCTTCCTTTTTTTTTTTTTGTAATCCAACAAGCACAATTTAATACTTATATACTCTGTTCTATTCTCTAATCCCTGCCCAACTTCAGTGCAAGCTCCCACAAGCTGATTTCTTGTTATCTTTTTTAACGCCTGTAGTTCCCAGCACAAGTGCTGGATATAGTAGGCACATAATAAATCATGTTGAATTAAATCAGTGAAACTATGTTTTGTTTCTGTCCCCCAGGAGCGGGGTGCCCTGAGCTTTGAGCGGCACTACCATGTCACTGACCCCTTTATCAGACGGCTGGGCCTGGAAGCAGAGCTGCAGGTAAGAGATCCAGTTTGCTTCCCTAGATGCAGATGGCTGGCTCTCCTTTGCCTACAGAGAATCCTTTCAGCATTATTCAAGTTATAAACAAGTTTTTCTGTGCAGGTCATACCTAAAGGTTACCTTTGCTTATCAGCAGTATATTAGGTAGGTAAATCTGAATCAAGATTAGTTATTTACATGGTCACGCAGAAATTATTTTTGGGTCATATTTTTTGCTTTGTGCTTGAAAAGATTTTTGAATTGCATGCCACTGTTTTTACTTTTGGCTTAGAACAATAATGATTCTTACCTTTATTCAGGAATTTAGAGTTTCCAAAGTGTTTTCATACACACACACACACACACACACACACACACACACACATGCTTTCTCAAAGAAATGCTGTGGGAAAGTAGTTAGGGAATAGGTATTAAAAAAAAAAAGGGGGTTTAGAAAGACCAAGCACCTTGTCTGTTGTTATCCTGTCCAGGCCATGGAGAGCCAGGCTTTCAGTCCAGAAATTCCACTTTTTCATTGTCTGACAGATACTCCATAATGTTAGTTGCATTCCTTTTCTTCCTCAAGATCATGTTTTGAATCCAACTTTTAACTGTCCTAACCAACTTAGTGTTATCTGCAGGTTGAGTAAGAATTCTCTTTGGTTCCTTCAGATTAGTGTTTGTAAATGATCATGTTGGTCTTAGAAAAAGACTAGAAAGAATTTATTGAATGTTAACAGTGTTATCTCAAGGTAGTAAGATTATAGACCAGGGGTGGGGAACGTCCGGCCCTCAGGCCACATAAGGCCCACGAAATCATTGGTCTGGCCCTGCCAAGGCAGTAGGGGTGAGTTAATTAAATGTTTGACCAAATATAGCAGGCTAATTTTTAAAAAATATATTTTTATTGATTCCAGAGAGGAAGGGAGAGGGAGAGAGAGAGAGAAACATCAATGATAAGAGTGAATTATTGATTGGCTACCTCCTGCATGCACC
Organism: Eptesicus fuscus; assembly: GCF_027574615.1. Taxonomy (NCBI): domain Eukaryota; kingdom Metazoa; phylum Chordata; class Mammalia; order Chiroptera; family Vespertilionidae; genus Eptesicus; species Eptesicus fuscus. Next base: position 16,627,005 of record NC_072481.1, read on the forward strand.
CTACTGGGGATCGAGCCTACAACCTGGGAATGCACCATTGACTGGAATGGAACCTGGGACTCTTCACTCTGCAGGCTGATGCTCTATCCACTGAGCCAAACCAGCTAGGGCAGCAGGCTAATTTTTAAGTTGATAATTTTGTATGACCCTCGGCCCTCGAATGACATTATAAATATCCAAATGACCCTTGGCAGAAAAAAGATTCCCCACTCCTGCTACCGATTATTGTGATTGCTTTCTTTAATTATAAACTTTTATCCATTACAAAATATAACTATTAATAGTAATATGGAGAATATAAGTAAAAATTACTTTTTAGTCCTCCCTCCATAATACAAATACTATTAGTATTTCATATACTTTGTTTTATCTCCTGTATAGTTTTATATAATTGTAATCCTACTTTACATTGAATTTTTAAAAAAATATTTTTATTGATTTTTAGAGAGAGGAAGGGAGAGGGAGAGAGAAAGAGAAACATCAATGTGAGAATATAATATCAATCAGCTGTCTCTTGCACTCACCCCATCAGGGATGGAGCCCACGATCCAGGCATGTGCCCTGCCCGGGAATCGAACCAGCAACCTTTTGGTGCATGGGATGATGCCCATCCAACTGAGCCACACTGGCTAGGTCTGCACTAAATTTTTTTAAGTTAACATATAATAATTCTTTTTCTCCATGTTACCAAGTAGTTTTCATAACTTTTACTTAATATTTTTTCTGATTATAGAAGTAATAAACATTATAGTAGAAAATATGGAATAGACAGAAAAATGTAAAAAAGAAAAAAAATCACTTTAATTCCATCGTGTAGAGATAAACTTTGTTAATGTTTGGTGTACTATCTTTGTTATGAAGCAGAATACTTTTTAAGAGATGGACATTGGAGCTTCATTTATTTTCAAGACCTATCTTTTCCACAGCTATATAGCATTGTGCAAGTTACCCCTAGTTTCCTGATTGGTAAAACAGAATTATTGTGATGATTAAATTAGAAGGTTAGTGTAAAGCACTTAACACAGTGCCTGGATCTTGGCAAGCTAATTCAATAAAATAATAATTATGATTCTTAAATCTTCCTGTTTTTTTCCATGCTTTATTTAACTTTTTTCCTACAAATGGATCTTGTATCATTTACACAGTTTGATATAAACCCTTTTATACTTTTATATTATTGTTTTCCCATATCTCTAAAAATTATTTGAAAACATGATTTTTGATGTATTTTATTATTTACCCTTTTTTTAAAAAAGTTTCCACGTTTCCTTTAGAACAAAGCTCAGAGTACATGCCTGTTGTGCAGTTGGAGGTGGGGCATGGAAGATTTTACCTTCAAGGGGACATTTGGCAATGCCCAGAAACAGTTTTGGTTATCAAAACTAGAAGGGTACTGCTGGCGTACAGTAGGTAGAAGCTCAGGATGCTGCTAAACATCCTACAATATACAGGACAACAAAGAAAGTGCCACAAAGAATTATGCAGCCCCACCCAGCCCGGCCGGTGTGCTCAGTGGTTGAGCGTCGACTTATGAACCAGGAGCTCACGGTTAGATTCCTGGTCAGGGCACATGCCCGGGTTGCAGGCTTGATCCCCAGTTTGGGGCATGCAGGAGACAGCTGGTCAATAATTCTCATCATTGATGTTTCTCTTTTCCCTTCCTCTCTGAAATAAATAAAAACATATTTTTTTTAAAAAAAAGGAATTATACAGCCCCAAATGCCAATAATGTCAAGATTGAGAAACCTGCTATGGTTGATGCTGAATTGACAGTGACCCCTAGCTGGCTTGGCTTCTTTTAGCTGTGCCTCTGTCCAACCCATATTATCTTTACCATCTCTTCCTGGTTTGATAACTTTGTCCAGAATAGACTTGGAAACTTCTATGACTACAAAACAGGATCCCATCTATTGTTTTCCAAGGTCTGCAACTCAAAAACAATTATGTTAAGGTGAACTGTTTCAATTTGCACTTGCCTAAAGGCCACCTTGCCCAGGACTTGTAGTAGAAGCACATAGTATGAAGGAATATACACAGGTTTAGATATTAAAAAGACCCAGTTTAAATCCCAGCTTTGCCTCTTATGAGACTTAGAGAATTGAAAAAAGATGGAAAGAAGAAGACTGAGAAAAAAAATAAGTTAGAGAATCAGGGGTTGTAAGTTAGGAAGCCAGTTAGATAGCTTTGTGGAGGTATCAGGTAGGCAGTACTAATTGGAGATAGCTCTGGATTATAGGGAGAAATCTGGAGACTTCATTTGTCCATGGAGCATTAGAGAATAGGGTACAAGGCCTAGCTCTGAGGCACTCCAGCTTCAGAAGTTAATTACAAGCTAAGGACATAAAAAAAGGTAACTAGAAAGAGTATGTAATCAGTGAGGTAGAAAGGGAAGAAAACATGGGGAGTGTAAAGGCCAAGTAATGAAAGTATTTCAAGTTCAGTTGTACTCAGTGCTTCTGAAGGTTGAATAAGATGGGGACAAAACAATGACTGTGGTCTTGACTAGAGGAGTTTTTAAAAAATATACTTTTATTGATTTCAGGGGGGGTGGGGGAGAGAGAGAGAGAGAGAGAGAGAGAGAGAAACATCAATGATAAGAGAGAATCATTGATCGGCTGCCTCCACGCCCCCTACTGGGGATCAAGTTTGCAACCTGGGCATGTGGCCTTACTGGAAATCGAACCTTGACCTCCTGGTTCACAGGTCAGCGCTCTACCACTGAGCCATGCTGGCCAGGCTAGAACAGTTTTATTGGAGTGGTGGGAATAGATGCTAGATTGGAGGGTTGAGGAGTGAATTGGAAGTGAAGAAACAGCAACAAGTGTAGACAACTATCTTTTTTTTTTCTTATTTTAGAGAGTAATGGGAATTTGTTTTTGTTTATTTATTTATGACAAACTTTTTCCCTAGATGAAAGGAATAATAGAATATAAGCAGTAAAAAGAGTAATCTTTTAAAGTTACATTTTTTTGCCCCTCTACATCTACTTTTTACCTTTCTTCAGCTCACTGCCTGGACAGCTGACTTGCACAGGAATATTAAAGTTCCCTCTTGTCCTCTGTCTTTTGGTTTGCTTTAACCAATGGGGAGTCATTTCAGGAGCTTGGAGGAAGAATGACATCTTCTTTATTCCCCTTGCTTCCGCCCTTCGAAGTCATTTTGTTTTGTTTTTGTTTTGTTTCTCCTCCCTCCCCCCAGCTTTATTGAGTTATATAGACAATTTTGAACAACTTTGTTTACAAAAGGAAGCAGAGAAATGGGGCAGTAGGTGAAGGGGTCAATGGGATCCCCTAAAGAAAGGATTTGTAAGAATGGGAAGAAATGCTAGAGCATATTTGTATGTGATGAGAGGAAGGGATTGCTGATAGAGGAGAAGGACAGAATAACTGAAGGACCAAAGTCCTGGGGAAGGCTGATGGGTATAGGATTCAGAATTTAAGTAGGGGGGCTTGGCCTCCCCCCCCCCAATATAGTTTTATTGATTTCAGAGAGGAAGGGAGAGGGAGAGAGAAAGAGAAACAACAATGATGAGAGAATCATCAATAACTGTCCCCTGCATGCTTCCCACTGGTGATCAGGCATGTGCCCCGACCAGGAATCACAACGATCAACCACTGAGCAACACTGGCCAGGCTCAACTTTGTTCTAAAAGTAAAAACTCACAAAAAGGTCCAGAGCAGGATTACTCATACCCTTTCTCTACCCTTCATCATATACCTTCCACCCCCTAGTGGTAACCAACTTCATTAGTTTCCACTTATCCATTCTGTGCTTGTGTTTGTGTTGGCAAAAATATGCAGATACACATATATAAATTCTTATTTTCAATTTTGTTACACCAAAATTGACAAAAATTATATTAAAATAGCCTTTAAACATATGGAAAAGATATTCAATTTCATTCACAAGAGAAATGTAACTTAAAACTATGTTGAGATGCCATTTTTCATCTGTCAGAATGGTGAAATATTCAAAAGCTTAACCACACAGTGTGTAGAGAGTTGTGGCGAAACAGGCACTCTCATGCATTGCTACTGGAAAGGCAAAATGATGCAACTCCCATGGACGGAAACTTGGCAATATCTAACAAGACCACATATACATTTACTCTTTGGCCAACTCCCTCTTCTGGGTTTTTACCCTGAAGGTACACATCTCCAGCAGTAATAAAATACATGTGCACAAGGTTATTCATTATGGTATTGCTATAATTGCAAACTATTAGAAACAACTCTTAAGAATCCATACATGGGAAATTAGTTGAATAAATCTTGTTTCATCTACATAATAAAGTACTATGCAGCTATGAAAAAGAATTCTAATTGATATAAGTGATTTCTAAGATATATTAGTAAGTGAAAAAAAGAGTATATATGTATATCTATCATGCCTCAATGATTCTGCATCCTCAACAAGTCCTCCAAGTCCAGTCAACCCCTCTATTCTGTCCTTACAAGCTACTTCATGTCTTTACTTCCTTCCCTATCTCCTAAGAATCAATGACTCATTACTACAATCATTCTTTTGCTACATTAATCTGACAAAACCCCAACCACAGATGATCTTTTAGCTTTTTTACATCTTTAACTTTCCCTTTCTCTATTGATTCCCCTTGGGATTAAATATGCTCAAGCTTCTCTAATATAAGAAAGTCTTTCTTTGATGCCACAGCCACATGTAGCTATAGCCTTCTGTTTCTCTTCCCCTTCATAGCCAGACTGAAAGAGTAGTCTATACTCAGTATTTTTACTTCCTCACTTCCCAGTACTATCGTGTGCTGCTTAATGACAGGGATACATTCTGAGAAATGCACTGTTAGGTGATTTTGTCATTGTGCAACATCTTGAGTGTGCTTGCACAAACCTAGAAGGTACAGCATATATGTGGCTCATCATTGACTGAAAATATCGAATGTGGCACATGACGAATTCCTCAACCTACTTCTGTTTATCTAACCACACACCACAAAAGTGGCTCTTGCCAGGGTTACCACTGTAGCTTTCTTGACCTAAATCAATGGACACTTCTTAGTCCTTATCTAGCTTGATCCGACAGTATTTGGTAGTACTGGGCACTTCCTCAACAAAACTTGTCATCTGGGTTCTGAGGCATGGGTTCAAAGCATCTTGGCTTTCCTTCCTACTCCTCTAGTGTCTTTCTTGATGCCCTTTGCATACTCCTGGTCCATCAGGCCCTTATGTTGGTCTTCTTTATAGCTCTATCCTAGGCTTTGTTCCCACTCTGCTGTGAGGAAAGGAATCTCACTTTACAAATGAGGAGGATAAAACTGAGCATTTCCACGGTCACATGAATAGTAAAAGATTACTACTTATATCAGGCCTGTCTGGCTCCATAGTTCATATTCTTTTGACTCCAACTATGTGTCTGCTCTTTTAAAGGACTTAACAAATAGTTCTTGGCTTGGTGGATTTATTCTCTTGCCTTATTTGTTTTCTTAATATTTTTTTAAACAAGTTGCAAACATTATATATCTCACCTTCACAATCTGGCTTGATTGCTTTTGTTTTAATATAATTTGAGTGTAAATTCACTAGAAACAAGTCATATCAAACCTGGTAATGGGATATACTTTAGATACAGTGGTCAGAGAAAGCCACTCTGATGAAGTGATGTTTGAAATGAAATTTGAATATTGAGAAGGAGCAAGTAACAAAGATCAGAAGGAAAAGCATGGCCCTAGCCAGTTTTGCTCAGTGGATAGAGCATAGGCCCATGGACTGAAGGGTCCCCTATTCGATTCTAGTCAAGGGCACATACCTCAGTTGCAGGCTTGATCCCAACCCTGGTGTGCGGGAGGCAACCAATCTATGTGTATCTCTCATATCAATGTTTCTGTCTGTCTCTCCCCCTCCCTCCCACTCTCTCTTAAAATCAATGGAAAAATATCCTCGGTGAGTTTCATCTGTGTTGCACATATCTAGTTTGTTCCTTTTTATTGATGAGTAGTGATACACTGTATGGATGTACTACATTTTGTTTATCCATTCTCCAGTTGATGACCATTTGGGCTATTTCCAGTTTGGGGCTTTTAAAAATAAATCGTCTATGGATATTCTTAAATGAGCTTTTGTATGGATAAATGTTTTCATTTTTCTCAAGTAAATGCCTACAAATGGAATTACTGGGTCATAGGGTAGATACAAGCTTAACTTTATCTGAAACTACCAAACAGTTCTCTAAGGTGATGGTAGCAATGAGTTGTTCAAGGGTCAGCTGGGAAGATGAGGCCCCCAAGTACAAGTAATTTACAGCCTGGTGAACAAAATGAGAGGGCTGAAGACAGAAATGATTCTCACCTAGAAAGCGTGACCAAAGCTATGGGTAGGGTTTCAACCAAGTGCCAGAGGAAAGTGAGAGGCCTCAGGTCAGCAAGTGCTCTGACAGAGTAAATGTGTCTGCAGTGTTTGTAAGTGCAGAACCTGGGAAGAAGTGAGGCTCAACCCAGATGAGAATCTGTACAGAGCAAAAGGTGAAAGGAAAGGAGAAGGCAGAGGAAAGGCCTTTTCTGATGGATAGGCGGGGAGTTAGATTTGTTCATATCTCTTCATTCTTCCCGTTAGTCCCACTGGCTCATTTGTTCATTTATGCAACAGATTTGTGTCAAGGACTATAACTGGCCTTGGAGATGCGATGAACACAATACACAAAGCCCGCCTCTCAGGGCTCAGTCTGGTGAAGCAAACAACCATGTCAACACAGAGCCATAGTACAGTGTGACAGTAGGCGCCCACAGGAAGGGTATGCCTCCCTCCCAAATTCACAAGACTGGAAAGGCATCTTGAAGGAAGTGCCTATAAAGTGAAATCTGAAGAATGAGTTGGAGTTTATTAGTTAGGATGCTTTGGGCCACAAGTAACATCCCAACTCAAATGGCTTTAAACAGTTAGGAATTGATTGGCTTACTTAAGTGGAAGTCCAGGAGTAGAGTAGGCATCTGGGTTAGTTATTCTGGTCACTGGCTCCATTTTTCTATGATTCCCTGGGCTGGGCTTTCCTCCTTCAGTTTCACTCTCTGGCTGGCTTCCCTTGTGGTGGCAATTCCAGGTGTCATATCAGTACTCCCATCATCTAGAGCAGTGGTTCTCAACCTTCCTAATGCCACGACCCTTTAATACAGTTCCTCATGTTGTGGTGACCCCCAACCATAAAATTATTTTCGTTGCTACTTCATAACTGTAATTTTGCTACTGTTATGAATCGTAATGTAAATATCTGTGTTTTCCGATGGTCTTAGGCTCTACAGCAGCAGTTCTCAATCTGTGGGCTGCGACCCACAGGTTGAGAACTGACCCACAGGTTGAGAACCGCTAGCAGGGTTGCCTAAGACCATCGGAAAACACAGATATTTACATTACGATTCATAACAGTAGCAAAATTACAGTTATGAAGTAGCAACGAAAATAATTTTATGGTTGGGGGTCACCACAACATGAGGAACTGTATTAAAGGGTCGCGGCATTAGGAAGGTTGAGAACCACTGATCTAGAGGAAGAAGGCATCTCTTTCATAGACTCACTCCTAAGAATGAGAAAACTCCTTTCCCAGAATTTCCCAGCAAACTGTCCACCTTGCATTTGATTGGGGTCACAGGGTCATTTCTGAGCCAGTTCTTATGCCCAAGTGAATGCCACCTCCAATTTGGCTTAGGCGTAAGTTTCTGAATCTATCACTGGAAAGAACAATGGATTTACCCTTCCTGAAACACATGGTCTAACTTGGACAGGGAGATGATTAGATGAAAATCTAGGTACTATTAGGAATGAAGGAGGATGAGGGAACAGAAAGAACAGTAATGTAGGAATGCCTAGTGATTTGTTTTCTCCTTCTCCCATGTAAGACTTGTTTCTGCCGCTCATACCTTCCGCTTTTCATGGATTCTGTTTCCTTGTAATTCTAGCGTTGCCATGATTTCTCTCTGTGCATGCTTTCAACTTCAGCATCTATTAACGGCCTCATTCTCAGTGTTTCTTAATTCAAATCTCCAAGCTCAAGAAACTAGCGCAATGTACCTTACTATACCAGGCTCCTCCTACTAGAAGTAAACTCAGAAGAGCAGGGACTGTGATTTGTATACTGATACACCCCCAGTATCTGAAAAGTACCTGGCATGCAGTGAGTGCTCAATAAGTTAAATATATGCCAAATGAATGGAAGATGCTTCTCTGGGCAAATTGTCTGTGGTCAAGGGCTATCCCTCGAAGGGACTGTTGACATGTTCCTTCTAGTGGTAGGAGCAGAAATTGGTTTGGATCTCACTTCTGTTACTGTTATCTGAACTTCAGTTTAATTTTCTGCAAAAGGGGACCAATGAAACCTGCCCTTTATGACTCAGGAGTGTTCAGTGTCAAGTAAAATCATGACAATGAAAGTACTTTATGTATTGTAAGATGCCAGGCAGTTTAATTCAATTCTGGTCACTCGCGCACACCTGGAAAACAATGATGATGGAAAGATTAGTTTACCTGTTCAGTTCTACTTTTTGGCGTTGAGTTCCCCCGGAGAACCTCTAACTGGCTCTCTTCTTATCCCTTTCTGTTTGTTTACCCAGGGCCACTCAGGATGTGTCAACTGTCTGGAGTGGAATGAGAAAGGAGAGTAAGTATGAGTTAGAGCACAGGGGAAGGGGGTGCTAAAGAAAGGGAGGGGGGCAGCTGGGAGATCCTCTTCCTAGGTCTAAGGAAAAGAATGACCCAAGTGAAAAGAGACTGCTGCTCTCTGCTACGTAGTTTAGTTTAGTCCATCACTTCAATACACAGGTAAACAATGAAGCCCAGATAAGATGGAAGGTTGGATGGCCATCCAAACACTGTTTTTTTAATAAGCCAATGCAAAGTTTAAGGAATAATGGCAAATTCTCAGGACAAATAGAAGAGAATCAACCAGTGTTTACAAGATAGCCTTAAAATCTGTGACATATACTGTTACTTAAGTTCTGTGTGGCCTAACACCTTGTCACCTGGGAATGTGGGATAGGGGAAAATTGCCCACGAACTTGAGGAGAGGTCAGAACCCCTCACTCTGCTTGCAGCTTGCTGGCCTCTGGTTCCGATGACCAGCACACGATTGTGTGGGACCCGCTGCACCACAAGAAGCTGCTCTCCATGCACACGGGACACACTGCAAATATCTTCTCTGTCAAGGTGAGCGGGATAAGCCACAGAGCAAGTGAACAAGGTGACTGAGCTATGCACATGGTTGTGTTTGCATGTTTGTTTCCCAGGTACCCCTTGGGGTCACATACACCTTTGATCTGAGCATCTGATGGTGATTCCTGAAACCCCATCTCTTTTCCCTATTCTGCTTCCTCTCTTGGAGCCAAGAGACCAGCTCTAAATGAATTTATATTTATGTGAGTGGTGATGGTGGGAGGTACGGTTCTGAGCATGAATTCAGAGAGCAGGAAGACCTGTGTGACTCCCTTATCTGCCTTTTGGAAGCTATGTGGACTAGGCAAATCACCTGACCTCTCTGAGCCTGTTTGCTCTTCTGTAAAAAGGTAGTAGCTAAGGAAAAATCCTTTAGATTCATGAATAAATGAGTGAATAAATAGTTTAATTTTAAAAAGGAAGTAGCAGTTCACAGGGTTGATGTTACCTGGCACAGGTGCTTTTAACTGTTCTAGCTTTCATAGGAAATGGGTCTGCGGGTTTTGTGGTGGAGAGGAGAGGTGGGAAAGGGCCTTACAAGTGCCCTCAGACCTCTGGAGACCTATTATGTGGAAGTGGCATGAACCTTGTCCTTTTTGGTCCTAGATGACAGACCTAGGACAACAGCTATAAGTCCACAGAAGCAAAGGCATGCCTGATGAAGGAAAGAATTGTCTAATGCTTAGAGCAATTTGAAAAAGGTAGAATGGGCCCTCTGAGGATGTAGCTAATGTACTAGCATGAGGTATTCTGCTTGCTGGGAACTTTATCTGCCAGGTTTAACGTTGGAGGAAAAGACCTTTAAGAACCTTTCCAGCTCTGAAATTCTGTCATGAGTGTATGTGAGAGTGAGGCTGTCCTTTCCTGGTTAATATCAAGAAGAATTACAACATACCTGAAGAAGGCAAATTCAAGAGCGCAAAACCTACTTATTTCCCTAAACCCTGCCTCTTTTCCAAGCTGTGATTCTCCTCTCTGGCCCAGGGACAAATCCTAGATGAGTTTCTGCTGTTTTAGAGACAGAACAATGCTGATTCACCTCTTTCATGGCAAACAGAGACTGCTTTCTGCCCCTGAAAAGTTTTAGGACCACTCTGAGTCTGTGAGGTCAGACCTGGAGAAAGGACTAAGTTTTGCGTCATAGAGCACAAGATGTTAAGTTCAGAGATCAGAATTTGACAGTGGCCTTGATATTCACTAATAGTAAGACTTTGAGCAAGGCAGTTATATTCACAGACCCTCAGCCTCCTCTTCTGTTAAAAAAAAAAAAGTGTGGAAAGGATTCTTCTCTCTCTTGTTAGTAAAACACTAGATATACTTACAGGAGTGGGCAAAAGTGAGTTTATAGTTGTTCGTATGGAAACAGTACAATAATTAATAAATAATAATACAAGAATAAGCTTCGTAGACTCACAACTGTAAACCTACTTTTGCCCACCCCTGTATTTAACCCACGACTTCCCCCTGGTGGCTGCTACAGTGACAAGTGTGGCAGCGGTCACAAGTTCTTCCCAAGGGTTCTCCTGTTATTCTTTTGTGCATGGAGTATGTGCTGTCTCGACAGGATTAAAGACTACTAGTTGTGCCCTAGCTGGTTTGGCTAAGTGGATAGAGCATCGACTTGCGGATTGAAGGGTTCCAGGTTCGATTCCAGTCAAGGGCACATGCCTAGGTTTTGGGCTCGATCCCCAGTTGGGGATGTGCTGGAGGCAGCCGATCAATGCTTCTCTCTCATCGTTGATGTTTCTATCTCTTTCTCTCCTGTCCTCTCTGAGATCAATAAAAATATATATATTTTTAAACTATTTGTCCCTAAAAATTATTAAATTCCATCTATTTCATCTAGCTCTTATCCTGGTTAGTCATTAGAGTAGTATGTGTGGGAAAAGAGAATTGTTGCTTTTGCATGAACATTTAAGTCAATTGCGTTTAGTTGTTTGAATGCAGAGTGTTGCGCGCGCCCCCCCCCCCCCACACACACACACACACACCATTCAGCCTTGTGGGTTTCCAGAAACTTCAATTCAGAAAAAAAGATAATCCAATCTTTTGAACTCAAAGAAGAGAAGAACTCAACACCACATCCAAATATTTCTTTTCCTCAACACTGGTGATAGAACAGCATACTTTTAAAAAATTATGATTCAGACCTGGCCAGTGTGGCTCAATTGGTTGGAGTGTCGTCCCATACACCAAAAGGTCTTAGGGTTCGATTGCAGGTCAGAGCACATACCTAGGTTGTGGGTTTAATCTCTAGTCAGGGTGCACACAGGAGGCAACTGACCCATATTTCTCTCTCATATTGATGTTTCTCTCTCTCTCCCCCCCCTCTCCAAAATCAATAACTATATCCTCAGGTGAGGATTGTTTTAGAAATTACTGTTATACAAATTATGTAGCTGTTTTGTTCTTCTTATTATTATTTTCAAGCTCATCAGAATGGTGGGGGTTCTCTCTCTCTCTCTCTCTCTCTCTCTCTCTCTCTCTCTCTCTCTCTCTTTTAAGAGAGCAGAAGGGAGAGAGAGAAACATCAATCAGTTGCCACCCTGTCAGGGATCAAAGCCACAACCTGGGTATGTGCCCTGACCAGGAATTGAACCCACCACCTTTTGGTGTACGGGATGATGCTCCAGCCAACCGAGCCACGCTGGCCAGGGCTCACACTGAGATGTATCCTCCTGGTGCTCAGCCCTTTCCCAAGGTCTGGCATTTGAGCCAGTTCCAGCATTTGTCATTGTAAGGAGTTCCGTTCTGAGCATTTGTGCATAGGTCTCTTTTTCCTTTTGGAATCATTTCTCAGAACTAGAAATTTTGGAACAAAAGATAGAAATAGTTTTTATCTTTGCTACCTATTGCCAGATTATTCTCCAGAAATACTAGAACCAATTTTAAACACGCACTGCCTTAAAACACTGAAAGTCCTTTTCATTTTAAGACTAATTTGTTACTTAACCCCCAGGCTATTCAATAGCAGTCATGAGGCTGTATGGCGTATGGGAGTCAGACAGTCCTGCTGAATGTTTGCCAAACCTCAGTTTTCAGTGGGGTTATTTTATCTTAACTATCAATAAGAAAAGTACCTGCCCTGTTGTCTAGCACATGGTGGTAACAGCTATGATTATCATGGACTCAGCTCTTACCTGTGGAAGAATCAGGAAAATGTTTCCTTAGGTAGCCTCGTCAGGACTAGGACGACTCTGGCAAAGTAAAGGTGCAGCCCCGATTTTGACCTTTAGGCCTGAGGACTGATGTTCGAGGTCCAAAGTTTTCCTAGTGGGTTGTCTTGGATGGGCTCATTTTCTTACCTGATACGGAAAGAGAAAGAGGGCACTAACATGCAGGCCAGTCTCCTCCTGTGGCCAGCCCGACCTCCACCACCTGCAATCTCTTCTTCAATCTCTCCGGAGCAGTTCCTGCCTCACGCTGGGGACCGCATCTTGATCACGGGGGCAGCCGACTCCAAGGTGCATGTCCACGACCTGACAGTAAAGGAGACGATCCACATGTTTGGAGACCACACAAACCGGGTGAAGCGCATCGCCACGGCACCCATGTGGCCCAACACGTTCTGGAGTGCTGCTGAGGATGGGCTGATCCGGTAAGGGCCTGAGGCGTTGATGGGGCCTGTGCCTCTCTCTCTGCAGGTTGGCTCCTCCCTCCCACCTGCCATACCACTTCCTTCCACAGGCCTGACTCCTTCCCTCCAGCAGAGTTCCAGCCTCATTAGTCTGCCCACAGCTGTCTGTGGACAAACTCAGCTGGGAACATTTGCTTCCCCTCCTCTCACCTTCCCACTCTCTTCCCTCTCCTGCACTATATCCAGGCCTGCCGGCCTCCCACCACCTCAGATGCAGTGTCTGCCTCCTCTGGGCTGTCACACTGCCGTTCCCTCTAGCTGGTTTTCTCTGTACTCGGCTCTTTCCGTGTCTGACTCTTTCTTACCCTAAGGAGATCTGCTCAAGAGTCACCTTCTCAGAAGCACCTTCTCGGACCACCCTAAAGTAGACCCCTCCCCCATGATTCTTTGTCTCAGTGCCCTATGGTCGTCTCTGTTACTCTAGGCATCATCTGTAGTTATTTTATTTACTTGTTGGTTTACCTTTTTTTGTCAGTATCCCTCACGGAATGGTAAACTCTCTCAGAGCAGCTCCATGTCTGTCTTGTCTTGGGTTGTGTTCCTAGAGCCCAGCACAGTGCCTGGCACATAGAGACATTTGATACATTTCTCTTGAACAGTTGGTCAGTGGGCATATGCCTGTAAGGGGGAGAGTCACCCAGAAATGACAAAGTGGACTGTCCCCTTTACCAGAGGCCGGTATTGTCACACCTTTGCCTCTGCTTCCCTTCATCCTAAAATGGTCTCGTTGTCCTTCTTTAACTCCTCTCTTCAGATATGACCTTAGAACTTTTTCCTTATCTCCCCAACCTGCCTTAACTGCCTCCCTTAAAACTCTGTAGGACCTTGTGCCTTCTCCCCTGTTACAAAGAAGAGGTAGCTAAGTCGTGTATAAACTGTAACACAGAAATTAGAAGCAGGGCACTGAAGTCACACAGACTTAGGGTCAAGTCCGCCTCTGTCACTCAGTGTTTGACTGGGGCAAGTCACTTCACCACTGAACCTCAGTTTCCTCATCTATAAAATGGGAATCATCGTAATATCTCCCTTGTTGGCCTGAGCATTGAAATTGAGATAGTGCCAGTAAAACCTTAGCATAGTTTAGTAAGTCTTCACTTAATGTCATTTATAGGTTCTGTGACTTTAAGTGAAATGACATATAAGGAAACCAATTTTACCATAGCCTCATGGATATAAACAAGAGTTAAGTTCCCAAGAATCTTATCAACATTATAATGAAACAACATTGAGGACAAAAAAACAAAAACAAACAAAACAAAACAGTATTTGAGGACTTGCTGTACTTAAGACAGAAAGCACTTGTTTAATGGTGAATACAGTTCTACATTGCACTTGCTGACCTTGACCAACCATCCTGTGTCAGGACAGCAGGTAGAAGCTGAGCATCGAGGATCTTGTGTAGGAGAGCCTCAGCACTTCGGCGCAGGCAGTCAGGGAAGGTGTCCTAGTAGAAGGTAAACATAAACTGGCCTTCCAGAATAGAAGGGTTTGGATGGGCAAGGTAAAGCAGAGTGGTTCCCAGCTTGAGCAAAGTTTGTGAAGGTGGGTAAACGTGGCATGTACAGGATAGAGAGTACTGTTGTGTAACTGACCCATGTTTAGAAAACTGAGGAACAAGATTGGAGAGGGATGTGAAATCAGATCTTGAAACGTTTGGAAAAAGTAAACTAAAAGTACATTCATGCTGAAAATATTGAGGAATCACTGCAGTTTTGAGCTGGAGAGTTAGCTTGGAGATAAGGCAGTGACGAGGTCATTGCATGGGCCTATGTAGTAGCAGCAAAACAGCTCCCAGGTTGCAATGATGGGTGTGTATTGCTGCCAGGTGGATGTTTGGCATGACCTTTGCCACCTACCTGGATGAGACTCTTGGGCTTCTGTTGGCACTTGGCGTTTCTAGGTAGCTCTTAGATGATCTCCAGATTCTCTTTCTTGTCACCTCCATACTATTTTTGTTTCCTACGAGATTTAGTACAACAAGAATTAGAATTAAGGAGAGAGCAGCCTTAGGAAGCTATCCCAGCTCTACGTTTACTAGCAGTGCTGTCCCAGGCAGGTTATTTAACTGCTTTGAACCTCAGTGTTCTAATGGTACCAAGGGATGGTGTGAGGATTTAATTAGGTGATGCATGTGCAACACTTAGGGACAATACTGGACACAAAGCAATTTCTCACTAAGTGTTAGTAATCAGTAGTAATAGTATTTAGCAATAATGCTGACATGTTTTGGGGTTGTTGTTTTTGTGTGTGTTTTTTAAGGTACAGTGGTGTTTACCTTGAGTTATGTTAGAATAAAGCACTGTGTGAGAAGTCTGCTAGAGGGCCTGGCACACAGTGGGCACTCAAGAAATGAGAGTGGTTTTTGACATTCTTACTATTTACAAACTGGTCCAGAGCCCCTCCCACTTACGTTGCATAACAAGGCCTTGGCTTCTTCTCTGCCTTCAACACAGGGACCCAGACCCCAGTCCCCTAACTCTGTCCTCTCTCACAGACAGTATGACCTTCGGGAGAACAGCAAACACTCGGAAGTGCTGATTGACCTGACAGAGTACTGTGGCCAGCTGGTGGAGGCCAAGTGCCTCACTGTCAACCCCCAGGACAACAACTGTCTGGCGGTAGGGGCCAGTGGGCCCTTCGTGAGGCTCTACGACATTCGCATGATCCATAACCACAGGTATGAACAGCTCAGCCTCCTGTGGGCAAGTCCCTGGGAACCTGCTGCCCCTTTCCCTCATTGCCATGCCCTCTTCTTTTGGGGGTGGGTTTTTTAATTTTTGTGATTAAAAAAATAATTTTTTTCCTTTTTATTGAATTTGTTGGGGTGAAGCTGGCTAACAGAATTATACAGGTTAATTTGTGTAATTTTTTTAAAAAACTTTAATTCATGCTTGTTTTGGAAATATGGAAAGTATAATTTAAAAATTACCCATAATCCATCACCTAAAATAAATCACTATGTATAATACTTGCTGCTTGTTCTTTTACTGAGTGTTTGTATAGTTATAATCTTGTACGTGCATTGCTTTTATGTACATGTAAGTTTATTTTGTTCTTTTTCTCAAAAACAAAAATAGGATATACTAGAACCTCCACAGAAGTCCCAGACCCGAGCGGCTTTACCAGCCTGGGTTTTATGGACTCTTGGGAGAGGTGCAGGAACGTGTGGCCTGCTTTACTTTTATTCATGGGTTTGGGCGACTTCTGTTGCTCCTCACATGCTACATGACTTGGATTAGGCCTTGAGCTCTAGCTTCCTCATCTGTAAAATGAAGATAATGGGGTGGTCATGAGGACCAAGACTGTTGGCAGGGTCTATTTGTTAAGCACTGTAATGTATGTGTCCACAGCCATCTAGTTGGTGGACATAAAGAAGAAAGGTACTTTCTGTTTCTCTCAGGGATACAAACTTGGGATTTCCTTCAGGGAATGTGGTCTGATCTAGCCAGGGGTAGTGCTAGGCATTGTAACCTGTATGGTTTGCCTTTCCACCAGAAAGAGCATGAAGCAGAGCCCTTCTGCAGGTGTGCACACTTTCTGTGACCGGCAGAAGCCCCTTCCGGATGGTGCAGCCCAGTATTACGTAGCAGGTAGGTCTCAGCCCAGTTCTGGCCCCAAACTCTTAGCTGGGTGCTGACTCACTCTGGGGCAGTGCAGGGAGGTGGTGTGGCACAGTGGTCAAGAGCAAGAGTTTGAGAGTTCGACATACTTGGGCTTTAATTCTGACTGCCATTAACCAGCCATCTTGTGACATTTGGCAAATTACTGACCCTTGATGGATCTTAATTTCTTTTCTATAAAATGGGGTTGTAATGACCAAATAATATAAAGCACATAAAGTAGCCCAGCCCATATGGTAAGGGCTCAACACTTGTTGCTGTTTTTATGATGAAGATGATTGCTATCATCATATGGCTGATTTCACACAACGCTCTGACCCCTCTTTGGGGTCCTGGGAGCCTCACACTAGAATGACTGGACTGTTCCCTGCAGGTCATCTGCCAGTGAAGCTGCCTGACTACAACAACCGTCTGAGAGTGCTGGTTGCCACCTACGTGACCTTTAGCCCCAGTGGCACAGAGCTGCTGGTCAACATGGGAGGGGAACAGGTATGTACAACTGACCAAGTTGGCTCTGCCCCCTCCCCCCACCCCATACCCAGCAGCCAGGGCTGTGTACCTCACGTCCATGATGCAGACAAGAAGCCTTATTGTAAATGCCATTCTAGTAAAATGTGGGAATGACATAGTATCATTGGAATTCCCAGACAGGTGCCCTAAGTTTTAGAACTGACAGACCTATCTTCAAATGCTGACCTTCTGTTTACTAGCTGTGTACAGTGACTTGGAACAAGTCTCTTTTTTTTTTTTTCCTGAGCCTTGGTTTCCTCATCTGCTGTTTTCCTAGGAGGAGATCTTGGGGTTCAGGCATGCAGCCAGTGTCTGGTTTAGGGCCAACTTTGGGAAGTGTTCTTCGATAATGGCAGGTTGCTAAACCTTTTGTTTGCATGTTCTCAGTCAGGATATTTATTAAGCCTTGCATAAATTTATTTATTTTACAAATATTGAACACATACTCTGGGACTAGCATTATCAAAAATATGAGGGAGACAACTGCAAAATATAATGCATCTCAGGCTAACAGGGGAGACACAGCAAGTGAAACAATTGATGACATTACAAGGTAAGGTATGATTTTGTACAAAAGAAATGGGATGGAGAATAGGTGAGTGCCTGAGTTCAGAATAGAACTCTGGCTTCAGATTGCTGAGCCATCATCTGGCCTAAAGGCAGCATAAGGATGAGTGGAGAGGCATTCTAGCAGAGTGGTTAAGAGCTTGGTTTTGGGTCCTGGCTGTGTCACATGCTGCTTTTATGGCCCTGGATAAAGTAAATTCTGAGTGTACATTTCTTCATATATAAAGGGGATGATAATAATAGTACCTCTTCCTGGGAGGGTTTCTAGGATGAAATCAGATGTCATATAAAACAACTAAAGTTACTAGAGCAAAGTAGGAAGTCAATAAATGTTAAGTAATAATAGACAATATTTACTGAGGGAAGTAACTAGCAGTGTTATTTTAGGTAAATTGCTTCTCTTTTCAGGCTTCAGTTTTCCCATCTGTAAAATGAGACGTTTTACTTTGTGACCTCCGAGGACCTTTTCAACTTAAGCATGTGATTCTAACAAATGACAGTATTTCCAGCAGGAACTAGGAAGACTTTCCTGACTAAGGGTTGCTCTATAGAAACCCCTTCCGGCCTGGCTCAATGGTTCCCTGCTCAACACTCACTGTGTTCCTGAGAGGCACCTAGGCCTTGCTCAGCCACATGCTTACCTCACAGCCTCCATTTCTTCTTGACCCCTCCCCTCTAGGTCTACTTGTTTGACCTGACGTACAAGCAGCGGCCATACACGTTCCTCTTGCCTAGAAAATGCCACTCCTCAGGGGGTAAGTTCTCCCTTGGGGTGTCCTTTAGAGTACCTGCTGGGGAGCTTGAGTGTGTGCCACCTCTGCTAAGAAACCTGCCCCTTACCTTGGGCTGTGGCTGTGATCCTCCAAAAGGAGTAGATTTTCTGAAATACACTACCTGTACAGTAAAAAAGAAGATAACAATAGGTCGCAGAAATCTGTCAAAGGGATTTGTGCCACAGCCCTTTTCACTTCCTCTGAAAAAACAAGTTCTTCCCATGGTTGGCTCTTGAAGACCTGATATAGTTGCCCTTCCCTTGTTGTCCTAGATCAATCTTCTCATTGATTTCTTACTGGAGCCTAAAGTTGATTTAGACAAGTCTGCACCCCCAACTCCTACTCCCATCCCCAACTCCAGCTAAGGGCAATGCCAAGTTGAAGCTGTGTTCCTCTTCAGCCAGCAGAGGGCGCACATGGCTTTCTTTATGCCCTTACCTGCCACTCTGCAAAAAACTTGCTTTCTGGGAATAGCTCTTACTCTGGGAGGATGGCCTCACAATGGAACCAACAGACCCTATGATGGAAGCTGGAGGGCCGCCAAGGAGATATGAGGACCTCTTCCTGAGTTGTTGCTATTCCTTTCTTCCCATCCCCTGCCAGAAGTTCAGAATGGCAAGATGTCCACCAATGGTGTGTCCAACGGCGTGTCCAACGGCCTGCACCTTCACAGCAATGGCTTCCGGCTGCCAGAGAGTAGGGGATATGTGAGGTGAGGCCAGCTCACTTGTCCAACCCTCCCAGCCTCAATTACATCTATGGACTAGAGGGAGGAGTATGTCTTATAACCCTTCCTCCCGACCCCCACCCAGGCACATACCCCAGAGCCAGAGGACTGGGGCACACAATTTTCTGGAGGGTGATTAATGGTCCCAATGCCACTCCTACCTGGTAGGACTCCAGTCATGCTCAGACTGAAGCTCCGGTCTCTTGAACCAGAAGCTGTAGTCAGGACCCACAAGCTAAGTGCCTCTTATCACTGAGCTCCTTCCCACAGGGCCCCACACAGATGGGCCTCTCCTATTATATTTTTCTCCATCCCAGAGCATCTACTGACCTCTGTTCTCTGTCAGGTCCTGTGCTGGGCTTTGGATACAGAGGTTTTCAAGTCCTCTAGCCCTTGAGAGAAACAGAATTCTTTCTAGAGAGATCCATGGGAGGGACTTGGGTGGTCACAAGGTTCGGCTCAGTATAGAGGCAAGTGGGTTCAGCTACTATCATGCCCAAGAGTTTGGTTAAAAATTTCCTTAAAACTGTCTAGGACAGCTTCATTTATGCTTCAATTGTTTGTTTACTGGCTCAGAGTATCTGGAATTGTACCCATTACCTGTCACAGTAACTCAGGCCAAGGATAGGAGTGGTCCCCTCTTCTAGATGATAGTGCAGATCCCAAAGGCCAAGAAAGCCTGGGTGACCCTCAGACACGGCTACAGACTTCCTGAGGGTCTGCTCTGATCTTTTTTGGCTGGCCTGACGTGGCTCTGCATCCCCCATAGCCCCCAGGTAGAGCTGCCCCCATACCTGGAGCGTGTGAAACAGCAAGCCAATGAGGCTTTTGCCTGCCAGCAGTGGACCCAGGCCATTCAGCTTTACAGCAAGGCTGTGCAGAGGGCCCCTCACAATGCCATGCTCTACGGGAACCGAGCTGCTGCCTACATGAAGCGCAAGTGGTGAGTGGGTCTGGGCCAGGGTGAGGGATAAAGGCAGTGGGCCTGATAGAGCCCTGGGTGGTGGTAGTAACATCCCGCAGCCTCTTAAGGCTTCTTGGGCCCAGGCCTCTTCTCCCCTCCTCTAGGCTGAGGGTGGGCAGACACCCGACCCATTAATCAGGATGTCTCAAGCACCAGGGAAGCTCACAGTTAAGTGGAATATGCACACAAGTAGCTTCAACGTGGTGCTTTGTTATTAAGTGCTATGGTTACTGGGGAAGTAGGAATTGAGAGAATGGTTAATCCCAACTGTTGGAGAATTGGGCCTGGAGTTGGACTTTGAAGGAGCAGCTGAATCTTGCTAGATGGAAATGAGGTGTTTGGTGAATTCAGTTAATATTTGTCTAAAATGAGTCTGCCGCTCCTTGACCTTGGGGAGTGCTTTCCTGGCTCTTAAACCCTTTGGACCAAGCACAAACAGGATCCCAGGTATCTGAAGCTGGCTGTGGGTCGTGCTGGGTTGTAGTGGCCAGTGGTAAAGGAGTAGGTCCATAGCTTAAAGAACCCTTTATCTTTGGGGATCCTCAGGGCCCCCAGCCCTTTCTGCCTGCAGCACCAGCAGGCAAGCAGACAGGCAGACCCCATCCCCCAGCCAGGGCCAGGACTAGAGATGGATAGAGCTGGGCCCACAGCCATTTCTGCTCCGTCTGGCATCCGTCGGCTCTGCCCAGACAGACAGGCCAGCTGGTGTGCCATCGTCTGGCTGTAACTAGGCAGGCCAGAGAGGGAAGCTTAAGAAACCCACCCAAGTCAGCAGGATGGTGGGTGGGGGTTTGGGAAGGTGATACCCCACAGGCCTTAACTGAGGCATCAGGAGCTTTCCAGGGCTCAGATGGCAGCCAAATCCAAGAGATGACTGTTGGAGGGCCATCCTGAGGTGTTTCACCTCACTGTCCCAGGAGTTGGGTGGGTCCTCATCCAGACTCTAGCCTGAGAGCTGTTTCACTCCTGCTAAGAGAGGCTGATAAATTCCCAGCCCATGGGTGCCCTCGACATGTTCTCTGAGCTTCTAATATGCACTAGGTACTAGGGACACAAAGTTGCCACTCTTTAATATTTTTTTATTGGTTTCAGAGAGGAAGGGAGAGGGATAGAGAGTTAGAAACATCGATGAGAGAGAAACATCGATCAGCTGCCTCCTGCACACCCCCTACTGGGGATGTGCCCGCAACCAAGGTACATGCCCTTGACCAGAATCGAACCTGGGACCCTTCAGTCCATAGGCCGACGCTCTATCCACTGAGCCAAACCGGTTAGGGCCAAAGTTGCCACTCTTAAGTTCTTGTGCCCCGGAGCGCCCAGCCTCTGGACAGGGGACAAAGACAGGGACATGGTCTGTCATCAAAGAGGCAGGAAGCAGTAGGTCTTTTGGAATGGTCTGACCATTCAAAAAAAAGGTTGGGTGGCTTTAGTTCGGCATCAATCAGGAAAGCATCAGGAAGATGTGGCGCTGAATGGGCTTTACGTGTGGGCAGGCTTAGACAAGGAGATGAAAAGGAGGAGGGGACTGTGGGGGAAGGACATTCCCAGGGAGATGAAATGGTATGAACAAAGGCTTGGGGGTGGGGGACTGACTGAAGAGCTTATTTGCAGAACAACAAATCCATTTGGCTGGAGCAGAGGGTTCGGGAAGGGACTGGCAGGAGATGAGTCTGTGAGGTAGCCTGGGGCCGGCCTAGGAAGGACTTGGAATGCAGGGCAGTGGCTGTGTTTTGGCCTCGATTCAGTGGATGATGGGCAGCTACTGAAGAGTTTTGAGCAGAAGAGGGACGTGCTGCGGGGCTGTCCTTTCAGGGAGATTGATCTGGCAGTTCGTCTGGATGGGTGAGCCCTGGGGCCAGGCTGCGCTCTCCTCATTGTCTCTCACATGCCTGCCAGTGACCCCTAGAATGTCATGTTCTGTCCAGGCCAGGCTCCCCAGGGCTGCCATCTGCTCCTGGATGCAGTGGGAGCTGTCGCCCTCTGGCTCCTGGCTGGTCTCTGGCTGGCTCTCCCCAGGAGCTCTGAGGGGCACCTTGCAGGTGGTAATTGGTTTCTAAACAGCCCCGGCTCCCTCATCACAGCCACTGGTTCTGGCACTGGCCACACCATGGAAGCACTCCGTCTGCTTCCTGCCCCACACTGGCTGAGCTGCTTGTTCTTGGTCTGAGCATGGCTGCTGCAAGGGATGGATGCTCCCCTGAGTGCTGTAGGAGAGAAGGGTCAGGAGAACGTTTCCATGTCGGGCCTGCTTTGGCCCTGTGCACGAGGCTTGTGAGCTGTGCTCGGTGGAGGAGCCACCAGCTCTGGTCTGGTAGCGCTGGTTGGCATAGTTGGGTCTTAAGCTCAGAAAGGAATAAAATAGCTCCCAAAGGAGAAGTGGCTCCTGTGATCCGTCTGGCTCTCCAGATGAGAGGTGGGAACCGTCTATGGGTGCTGGGGAGTGTGTATCTTATATTCTGGCACGGGGTGGGTGGGAGGAGGGGCTTCTCCTTTGACCCCGCCCCTCTTACTCTTCCACAAAGAAACATTTCCATTTCCCTTCACCCATGCTTCAAGAGGTTGGAGAAGTGAGTGGGGATGATTTGTAGCTCCTGGTGTGCTTGCCGCCGCCACCACCACCACCACCACCACCACCACCACCACCATCAGCTTCCAGAAAGCTGACTCTGCCAGTCTGTCAGGCCCCATCCTCCAGCCCCAGGAGGTAGAGGCCACAGCTGCTGTGGATCAGTCAGCCAGGACAGAGGGGGGTCTGGCCGAGGGCTTACTGCCTGCTGGTCAGACCCTAAGTCTCCCGCCTGACACTTCTGGCTTCCCTAGACCACAGAAGTGTCCTTGAGGGCTCCCTGCCTTGGACGTGGCTTTGAAGGCCAGTCAGGGAGATTTGAGGAGGTGCATGGAGGAAGAGGGAAGGAGGGCTTGGGGAGCCCGAGATGGGCAAGATGCCAGGCCTTCTGCTGCAGAGCTGCGGGTGCCTGGGGTGAACGGGTACGCAGGAGCATGCTGTGTCCAGCAGAGGGCAGCCTGACACTGGGTTTTGCCATACACTCATCTCCCACCCCACCCCCAAGACCTCAGGGTTCCTGGCTTGCCTCCTTAACATACTTGGTCTCCTGGGCTGAGCCAAGACTCTCTTCATCCCCAAGTACCCTTGCTCTGAGATCTGTCAGAGATGGGCTGGGGTGGCCACAGAAAGTGGGGACTGAGTGAGGATGATTCTTTGCTTGCCATGTGGCCCCACCTCCAAGCCACACTCTCTTATCCAGGGATGGTGATCACTACGATGCCCTGAGAGACTGCCTCAAGGCCATCTCCCTAAATCCATGCCATCTGAAGGCACACTTCCGCCTGGCCCGCTGCCTCTTTGAGCTCAAGTACGTGGCTGAGGCCCTGGAGTGCCTGGATGACTTCAAAGGGAAGTTCCCGGAGCAGGCCCACAGCAGCGCTTGTGATGCATTGGGCCGTGACATTACGGCCGCCCTCTTCTCCAAAAACGATAGTGGTGAGTGGGCACTGAGGAGGGGCTGCCGTCACTCTTCCTATTTGAGGTGCTACATGACATTCTGGAGAGGACCTGGTTCTGGGGTTAGAGAGGCCTGGGTTCAGATGCTGATTTAGAAGCCATGTGACCTTGAGACACTCACTTGGTTTCTTTGAGACTCAATTTCCTCATCTGGAAATGAGGAAGGATAGCACTTCCCATTCTGTGAGGATTAGCAATAGCCTACCTGGTGTAGTGCCTGGGACTTGGGACAAGAGTAGGCCGAGCCCAGTCAGGATGTGTGGGTTGCAGGGCATTCTCACCCCTCACAGACAGGGCCTTGGGCATCTGAGTGAGGGGCAGCTGCCGGGGTTGTGCTTGTTCCCGTTGGCACACTTGCAACAGAGACAGCAGCAGAGGGCAGTAGAAAGGCCTTGGATGCAGGGTGTGGAGCCTCGGGCTCCAATCTCAGCTCTGCCATGTGGTGACCATGTGACCTTGGGCAGAGCACAGCCTCTGAACCTGCTGCCTTATGTGCACAGAGAGCATTTGAAGCCCTGCTCAGCTCACCCCATTAGCTGCGGAGAGCAGGCTGGGTGATTGCAGTGTGATCTGTAAACATGAAGGGTGAGCTCACTGGAGGCAGACATGGACTCCTACCTCTCCCCTTTGCAATTTATTAATCATGCCAGTGATCCGTTTGCTTGAAGTTATTAAGCATTTACCATGTGCCAGGCACTGTGCTGTGTCCTGGGAATACAGCTGTGAACAAGTCAGATGGGATTTCTGCTTCCATGGAGTTTACAGCCTAGAGATGGAACCAAGGGATGAAGGAGAAACTAAGAGTGGGATGAGTGCCATGGGGACCTGATATAGTATAGGTATATGGAGGAGGGCTTGACGGCTGTCTGGGGTTCTTGAGGGAGAAACATTTAAGCTGAGATCTCAAGGGTGAGAAGGAAGAGTTAACTAGATACAAAGTGTAGCTATGGGAGATGAATAGTTCCTGGCATAGGGACCAGCACATGCAAAGGCCCTGAAGCAGGCAGGAACAAGGCACTTTTAGGGCACTGAGAAAATTGGTGTGATTTTACCCAAGGCCCTTAATCCATCAGTGCCTCAGTTGGGATCCATGATAATTTGTCTTCTAGAAAGGAAGGGCTTGGCCCTCACTGCCTTCAGAACGATGGATCTGTTTAGAAAAATCAACCCTTCAAACTTTCTTGGTAGTGCTTCACCCACCCCTCCCTGCCTCTCACCTCCACAGAAACAGACCTTGCGCCTGTGCATCCTTGGGGCTTCCAGACATTATTCAGGGACCTGAGCCAAGGCTCTCCTGGCATCAGAGGTCTCATTTTTAATATCCTCAAGGACTGGGTCCAAAGAAGCTTCTCTCCCACGATCGTTCCCAGTTTTCTAGGGCAGGGGTAGAGGGCAGTAGCCTACACTTAAGTACTTGGGCTGAAAACGGGGAAGATGGGAGAGGAGAGAGAGGGACTGGACCCTCACCTTCCCTTGCTCTCTGCCCCCAGAGGAGAAGAAGGGAGCTGGCGGTGGCGGTGGCCCAGTCCGCCTCCGCAGCACGAGCCGCAAGGACTCCATCTCAGAAGACGAGATGGTGCTGCGGGAACGAAGCTACGACTACCAGTTCCGCTATTGTGGCCACTGCAACACCACCACGGATATCAAGGAGGCCAATTTCTTTGGCAGGTCTGAGGCCTTGAAGAGGAGCAGGGCACAGCCTGATTGGGCAGGAGGAGGTTGGGGGGCGTGAGGGCATACTTTTTCTAGAAGTCTCAAGTCCCAGTTCTGCCTCTGTACCCTGGGGCAAATGGCTTCACCCCTGTGGGCCTCAGTTTCTTTACATGTAAAATAAAACCCTAACCCCCACTCATGGAGCCACAGTGAGGAGGACTAATGAGGTAATTCATAAGCACACCCAATGCAGTACCTGCTCTGTTCGTCCATCTCCCTCTGCCTCCGTGTGTGGAGCTTGGTTCTTTATCTGGGTGCTTGGAGCCTCCTCCTGCTGGAGGTATGAGGCAAGGCCCTCAGAGGCTGGCAGTCTTGGCACACCTATCATGGTCAGAACAGTGCCTCAGGTACTGAGGGACAGCTTGTGTCCCCCACACCGTCCCCCCACCCCTCCTTTGTAGATGTTGCACTTTGGTAGGTAAAACACATGAACGTGGATCGAGAATCTCTCCACCAAGATCCCCCTAACTGTCCACAGTGTGTAAAATGTGGGGTCTCAGTCCAGGAAGGCAGGACCACTGAAGGAAGGTTTAGACAGGGTGTTCCCAGAGACACACGACCCCATCCTGGCACCCACGGAGCTTAGGATGTAGTTTGGGGATAGTAACTTGGAGGGACCCAGGCATTCCCTGGCTCTGAGTTAAGAGAACACTTAAACAGACTGGAGCCCTGCAGTATGGAGAGGACTACCATGTGCTGAGTCAAGTGAAGACCCTGGAGTTTGGGGGCTGAGCAGATACAGAATTCCCTAGTCCCCCTTGCCCTAAGCCACACAGCCTCTCCTTGAGGCTGTAGGGCAGTACCCCACCTGACCTCCCTGCCCTTTGCCACCCCCCCCGCCAGCAACGCTCAGTACATCGTCAGTGGCTCTGACGATGGCTCCTTCTTCATCTGGGAAAAGGAGACCACCAACCTAGTCCGCGTGCTCCAGGGGGACGAGTCCATTGTCAACTGCCTGCAGCCGCACCCCAGCTACTGCTTCCTGGCCACCAGCGGCATCGACCCTGTGGTACGGCTGTGGAATCCCCGGCCAGAGGTGAGGGTGTAGACAAGGTGGCTGAAGCCAGACAGTGTGGAGGGTGGGGATGGACCCTGTGCAGGGCCTCTGGCTGAGCCTGGGAGGGTTGGGAAGGGAGCTGGGTCCCCCAGAAAGTGAGTGAGCTCTCACTCGAGGGCTCGAGGTTATGAAGGTGGGAGCCGTTGAGTTCTGACAGTTCAGATACCGTGGGCAGTGCCAGGGCCAAGAGCTGCCTTTGAGGGCCACATCTGTGAGCAAGCTGTGAAGATGTCTCAGGGCACAGGAACCAAGGGAGGGCAGGGAGGGAGCCAGACCAGCTCCAGCACCGGTCACGAGAAGGGGACCCCAGGCTCCCAGGTACCCTGCCCCTCATATAACACTGTGGTGTGTCCCCCAGAAGCTGTGCAGAGGCCTATCCCTCAGTCACATGGAAGTGTTCGGGCTTTGGAGTCTGGCACACCTAAGTTTGAATCCTGGTCCCTTCACTCACTGCCTAAGGGACTTCACCATCTCTGACCCAGGTTTTTGTCATCGCCACACTGGAATGGGAGTGACAGCACCACCTCAGAAGGTTGCGTAGGAGGACAGTGTGGCCCCTTCCAATCCCAGGGCGGGTCGCCAGGTGGGCCAGCCTGAGGCTGCCAGGGCCCTCAGTCCCACCGCCTCCCTCTTCCCAGCTGGCCAAACAGAAGGCAGGTGGTGTCTAATTCCAAAGTCAATTTTCTTAGAATTTTAAAGAGAGCCTACAGGGCCCTCCCTTGAGGAAGGAAAAGAAAGACAAAGGAAGGGTTGTTGGGAGTGGCAACAGCAAAGAATGGGGAGTTGTGGCTGTACCCCCTCCCTAGGTACCCAGTATGTGTTCTCCCTCACATATGCCCATGCATGGTCCCCTATGTACATGTCCTGATGTGGTGTGTACCCATCATTTTCTGGTGCAGACCACCCCATGTATACACTGATGTGTGTATTCCCCCCAGTATCTATCCCAGCATGTGGATCCCTTACATATATCTCAGGGTGTTGTGTCCCTTCCCATGTGGGTATCCCTCACATATGTCTTGGTGGGTGTCCCATGCATATTCCAGTGTGTATGTTCCTTCTATCCATGTATACATATGGACAAACCGATATAAACCCATAGACATCTGGTGTGCACATCCTCCTCCATATGTATAGCTCAGTCTGCGTGTACGTCCCCTACACATATGTGTGCCTCTCCTATACATCCTGGTGTCCCTCCCCCACAGAGTGAAGACCTCACAGGCAGAGTCGTGGAGGACATGGAGGGCGCTTCCCAGGCCAACCAGCGGCGCATGAACGCAGACCCGTTGGAAGTGATGCTGCTCAACATGGGCTACCGGATCACAGGCCTGAGCAGCGGGGGTGCTGGGGCCTCTGACGATGAGGACAGCTCCGAGGGCCAGGTGCAGTGCCGGCCCAGCTAGACCCTCAGCCCTGGTCCCCAGCCCCTGCTACTGGCTGGACCCTCCACCCTGGGCAGGAGGGCAGGGGGTTCTGTTTTGGTTTGTCTTCCCCCCACCCCATTTTTTCATTTCCCCTGTTTTGTTTGTTAGTTTGGCATTGGGGGTGGGGGTTGCTACAGTTTGCTGGCTTTCAGACTTTGGGGCAGATTGCCCTTGACTGACCCCAGCCCTGAGCAAAAGAGCAGGAGGGGAAGCCCCTCCCTTTGCCCCCCCACCTCCCCTCCCAGGTCCCTGGAGGGCTCTGGCCTGCCTCAGGTGTGGAGGCCAGGCTGAAGCTGTCTTCAAGGGCTGCCCTACCCTTCTGTTGGCAGCAGGAAGGGGATTGGAATTCCCAGTCCATAAGGGCTAGCCTTGACCTGTTGCCACTCTTGCTCCCTGACTGGCAAGGCTAGCTCCCTCCTCCGTGGTCTTCAGGGAAGGCTCTGAAAAAGGACGGGGTCCCACCCTCCCTCCAGAGCCACTGTGTCAGGGTGGAAGCAGAAGGAAGGATGGGAGCCCTGGACCTGGTGTGGGCAAGGCCAGGCCACTGTGCCTGCTCTCACTGGCCACCCCTGGGTACTCAGTCTTTCCTGAGGACCTTGGAGGGGGAGAGGGGGCACCACACTGTACCCTGCCCACCCACGCCAGACCTTCCACACTACGGCTACTCTCCTTTCTCAGGCGCTCCTGGCCTCACTGTGACCTTTCTGCCAGAGCTCCCAGCCAGGCCTACTCTTGCTGAGGTGGGGCTCCCTGCTAAGGGCCCTTCTTGCCCTTTCTCCCCTTCCTCTCACCCCACATGCAGAGCCGCCACAAAGACCAAAGAAGTGATGGCTTTTCTCTGTCCCCTGCTGCTCTGGGGGGAGGAGGGGGAGTCTCCTGAGCCACTCAGATGGGAAAGTCCCTAACTCAGTCCCCTCCCTCCTCAGCAGCCCCAAGCTTTACACTGGATGCAGCGGTCACCCCATCACTCACCAAGCCCCCCTCTCTCTGCTCCTTGGCTCTCAGCTCGGGAGCTGCTCCCAGTAGTTGGTTCATCCTTCCTCCCCTCTCCCTCCTCCCTCCCCTCAGTGCTTACTTGGCTCCAGCCCTCCAGCTGCAGCCTCTGGGGAGAAGCAGCCCCTTCTTTTCCTCCCTCCCTCCTCCCGCCCATCTCTGCCAGGTGCCTCCTCTCAGTCAGGCTTCAGAGCAGCCCTGGAGACAGGAGGGCCATGTGAAAAGCTTTTTCACAGTTTTAAGAAGACAGGGGGGTGAGGATAGTGGTGGGGGGTCTGGCACTATCTCGTCATTGCTTTAATCCCAGCAACACAGGTGGCAGCTTCTCTCCCCCCTCCCACCCAGTCCCTCTTTCCACCCCTCTCTTCTCCTTGGTAATGAAGTCTATTTATTGGCGAAGGAAACAGCTGCTGCTCCTCCTGCTGCTGGGACTTGCTCCCCTGTCTCTTCTTCATGACCTTTCTCCAGCCAAGGAGGGGAGAGCCAGGAGCACTGGGGCTGGGCCCTGGGCCCACAGACCCGCAGGGGCCCCTTTGCTTTCCTGTGTTCGAGCTGCCCACCATTTCCTCTCTCCTTGCTCTCCACCCACCCTCCCTCCCTCCCTCCCTCCCACTGTGCCCTGCCTGTCTAGCCCTGGCCCTGCAGTGTGGAGAGACACATAAGCCTTACTGTTCTCTGGGGGCAGGAGCCGAGCCTTTTTGTTGCTCCGCTCCCAGGAGAGTGAGGGTGACGCAATTGATTAAAACCGTTTTGTTCTAGGTACGGCTGGTTGCATTTGTGTGGTGCGAATGGGTATTGGGACCAAAGTGAGGGTACCTGGTCCCTCACCTCTGTAGCTCTGTGACTTTGAGTAACCACACCTCTACCAGGCAGAAGGAGGCCTGCCTTGGGAGCGTGCCTGTGAGAGTGGCCACCCGGCGCTCACTGGTGGCTGGCTATGATTTGCAATAATCAGCTCTCACTCTCGGGCTGTTTTCTCATCCGTAAAATAAGGAGGTTAGGGTCTTAGTGGTTTTTCAAACTTTTAAATTAGAACCCAAACATAGACATTTTACATTGCGACCTAAGATACCTGTGCTTATTATATGTATACAATGAACATACGTTTTATACAATAATACCCTTGCTACATGCAATGTGTTCTATTTACCATTCTATTTCCCATTCTATTTTATTAATGAGAAAAAATGCTGGTTATAACCCACTAAATTTATTTCACAGCCTGCAGGGGTTTTTATGTGTCCTGGATTGGAGGATTTCTTAGACCAGGGGTTCCCAAACTTTCTCAACTCACACTTATCCCCACCATTAGTGTCTCGGTAATTTTTTTCATAGAGCCCCTAACCCAAAAGAAATACCTCACAGTTTGATTTATTAAGTAGTTGAATCAATAAGAATTTATGTCTTTCCAAGCCAGTTGTCATTTTAAAAATACTATATATAAATGAAACTATTTTTATTTATTTCTTAAATAACTACAATAATTAGTAGAATCCATGTGCTTGTTAGGCACTGAAAAACATGTCAAACTCTCTAATCAGATTGGAAACCACCACCTCATTTCCTGTTGCACACTGACTTTTATTTGCTTTTTATCATAGCAACCACTAGAAACGCAGGTTCTCAAAGAGGACATTAAAAGAATGTAGCACAAAAAAATAAATAAATAAAATAAAAAAATATAAAAGAATGTAGCACAGCCTAATGATGAAACTGAACTACCTTGAACGTAGTTCTCTCCATAGCCAACAGATGTTGACTATCTCAAATTTTAAACATTCTACTGAGCCCCCTGTGAATTTAATGTGGCACCCTAAGGTGGCTTGATGCACAGTTTGGGAACTGTGCCTCAGTACTGTAGGAGCAATGGTTTCACTACTGAAATTTTATTATTTTTTCTGTTTGCTCATTTGAACGCCAGGCTGGGGCCAGCGGGGTATGCTCAGCTTCGTACAGGAGACTGACAGGAAGGCGGTCCTGCCAGAAGCAAGTGCTGTGGGCTGGTGTCACAGATTCCTCTGTGTTCCCAAACTGACGTCTGCAGAAGCTTTTTCAAAACATTTGCTGACCAGGCAAGGGAAAGACAATGTTCCAGGCCAAGAGAGTGTAGTGCAAAGTCCCAGAATCCCTGACGGAGCCTGAGTAACTCAGCTCAGCTGCACTGCAGAGGGAGGGGTGGCCCATGGACGAAGGCGCGGTCAAATTGTGGAGGGCTCCCTGGGCGTGGTGAGAGATGGTAGGCTTCATCCTATAAGCAAGGAGGAGCCAATGGAATATTTCACTAGGGGTTCCCTTTCATTTGGAGTTACTATTTTTTTTAATATATATATATATATATATATATATATATATATATATATATATATATATATATATATAGAGAGAGAGAGAGAGAGATAGACTTTATTTTAGAGCAGTTTTAGGCATACAGAAAATTGAGCAGATAGTAGAGTCCCAGATACCTCCTTTCTCCCTGGCTATGTTTCCTCTATTGTTAACATCTTGCCTTATTATGATATATTTGTTACAATTAATGAACCAATATTGATACATTATTATTAACTAAAGTCTATAGTTTAGAATAGAGTTCACCCTTTGTATTGCACAGTTCTGCATGGTATCGTGTATCCACCATTACACTGGCATACAGAATCATTCACTGTGCTCCACCTTTTCAGCCCTCATCAGCTGCCCTTCAATAAAAAAGAAGTACTTGGGAGAAAATAATTTGCAAAATACATCAGATAAAGGACTTACATCCATAATATACCAAAAAAACATCTAACAATATGAAAACAACCCAATTTAAAAAGTGGGCAAAAGATCTGAATAAAAATCTTACCAAAGAGGACATACAGGTGACTAATAAACATGAAAAGATGCTCAACATTAGGTCATTAGGGAATTATAAATTAAATCAATGAAATACTACACACCTTGAGGATGGCTAGAATAGAAATAGCTGACAAGACCAACGGATTTGGAGCAACAGGAACTCACACTCGTTGCTGGTGTGAAAGCAAATGGTACAGCCACTTTGAAGGACAGTTTGGCAGTTTCTTACAAAGGAATGTAGCCTCGCCGTAGGATCCAGCAATAGCTCTCCTTAGTATGTACCTAAATGAATTGGAAACTTGGGTCCATGCAAAAATCTACATGAATGTTTATAGCAGCTTCAGTCATAATTGCCAAATTCTGGAAGCAACCAATAAGTCCTTCAAAATGTAAATGGATAAACTGTGGTACGGCCATACAATGGAATATTATTCAGTGACAAAAAGAAATGAGCTCTAGCCAGAGACATGGAGGAACTTGAAATGCATGTTGCTCAGTGAAAAAGGCCAGTCTGAAAGCCACACTGTATGATTCCAACTGTATGACATTCTGGAAAAGGCAAAACTGGAGACAGTAAAAAGACCATGGTGTTCCATTTTTAAGTGCTTCCGCATGTGTGACATCCAAAGCTCTCACCAACCCTGCTGATACTGATCGAGAGCCTGGGGCAAAGATAAGCCTACACAGCAAGTGTCTAGCAGAACAGACAGAAGTGGGACCCGTGTCTGTGGTGGGCGGGTGTAGCCCCAGAGGGCGGCTGCCAGTCTTTGTGCTTAGGAGCGTGCTGAAATGTGATTGCAGAACTTAAAAGGCAGTAAGAGATCATATAGCTCAGAGGTTCTTAGTTCTGCCTATACATTAGAGGCACCCAAGATACTTTTAAAAACGACCAATGCCCCACCCCAGGGATTCTATTTTAATTGGTCGGAGGTGGGTCTCAGGCATCCACCCATTATTTTTAAGTCTGAGATTCATTCTAATTACCAACAGAGCTAAGAACCACTGATCTGGCCCTACCCCACATTGTACAAATAGGGACAATGAAGTCCAAAGGGGCAGGAAAAGGATGGGCTGCCTAAGGACCCCAGTGAGTTAGAAGCAAATTCAGGACTGGATCCCTATCTCTGATTCCTGGCCCAATGCTTTAGAAGTCACTTAATGTCATGTGCTTTTGAGCTCCTCTCGTGTGCCTGGCGCTGGCTTACTGAAAATGCACACAACAAACTCCCCCTGCCCTCCCAGAGCCGTCACAGTATCTGGAAGACGTGGACTAGCAAATATGGAGGTTGTGTAAAATCCCTGCATGGATTTCATTGGGAACTGTGAATCCTCCCCATACATCTGCCATCAAGTGCCCTGCTGTGTGCCAGGCTCTGTCTGGCAGGGAAGGAAGGCATACTGATGGACACGATGGCAGGCATGAGGCACTCTATTGGTTGGATCAAAAATAGGTTCTGGCCCGACCCGTGTGGCTCAGTGGTTGAGCATCAACCTATATGACGCAGGAGGTCAAGGTTCAATTCCTGATCAGGGCACATGCCCAGGTTGTGGGCTCAATCCCCAGGGGGTGTGCAGGAGGCAGCTGATCAGTGATTCTCTCCATTGATGTTTCTATCCCTCTCTCTTCCTCTCTGAAATCAATAAAAATATATATTAAAAAAAGAAAACAGGTTCTGGTCCTAATGAGGCCATAGTTTGCACCTATGTTATAGTAATTTACAGAATCTCAGGCTAGCCTCATCCACTCATTAATGGCCCTAAAAGAGGTCACCAGCA
Source organism: Eptesicus fuscus (assembly GCF_027574615.1). NCBI lineage: Eukaryota > Metazoa > Chordata > Mammalia > Chiroptera > Vespertilionidae > Eptesicus > Eptesicus fuscus. The sequence continues at coordinate 16,660,294 of NC_072481.1, forward strand.
GAGACAGCCCAGGTTTGAGACTCAGAACGCCAATCCTAATACATACTTAGACCTCAGGAAAGTTCCTGAGCCTCCCTCAACTCCTCTTCATCGGTAAGATGGGTGTTATGATACTGCTGTAGTTACTTCACCGCATTGTAAGGAAGCTCCAACTCATACTGAGATTGTGCACATCAAAGTGCTTTTTAAGTGGTTAAGAGTCCTACAATGATAATGTGCGGTCTTTAAAAAAATATATATGTATTTTTATTGATTTTTAGAGAGAGGAAGGGAAAGGGAGAAATAGGAACATCGATGAGAGAGAAGCATCACATTGATCGACTGCCTCCTGCATGCCCTCCATCGAGGACCGAGCCTGGAACCCAGGCATGTGCGCTGGCCAGGAATCAAACCAATGACCTTTGGTGCATGGGACAACACTCAATCCACTAAGCCACATCCGCTGGGCTTAACTGCTGTAATAACTAACACTGATGTTTATTTGGGGCCAGGAACTGTTCAGGTGTAGCCTATCAAACCTTACAGGAACCTACAAGAAGTGAGTTACCATTTCCCATTTTAGAGATGAGGAAGCTGATGCCCTGACAGGCCCAGTTACTTCCCTAAAGTATGACAACCACTGACAGAGGCTCAAACACTGGGCTTGCTGTCCACATGTTTAACCACAGTGCCTTACTGACCACCTGGGAGTAGGAGACTTAGATTCTGATCCTCGCTGTGCTTTCTACAATCTTGGGTGTTTGTCCATCTATAAAATGGGATGGAAAAGAAAGTCATAAACTCTGATATCTAATGCATCAGGTCTGTTCTCAAAGGATCCCCTCCTCACCATGGAAAGGTTTGGAGCGATCCTGGGAGACAGTCTAGGGTTTCATGGGGAGAACCCCAGTCTCCAGGAACCAGAGAAGGTAATGAATGGAACAGAAGCAGAAAGGCTGCAGGAGAGAGGACACTGCGCTCCCACACACCACCCACTGCAGAATGCCTGGCAGCTCCTCCAGCCTCCTCCATGACCGGCCCTGGTTCCGCCCTGCTTCCCTGGGTTATTGATTGAGGCGGTTCTTCCCCAGAGCCTTAAAGGGGGCCATCTGTGGCCAACAAACAGCTCCAGTGACACTCCCTATCTGCCGGATGCTGTGCTGAATACAGGAACCAATAGATCCAGTCAGTTCCCTTCTCAAGAAGATCGCAGTCTCTTGGGGGAGACAGGCATGTAAACAGCTAATGCAGGTACACATGAATATTCAATAGGTGGAAACAGCCTCCGTGCTCTGGGAGCAAAGAGGAAGCATTTGCTAGGAACCTTGAAAGCGGTGTAGGAGAATAGGGGAAGGGCATGTGCTGAAGGAACAGTGTGAGCAAAGACATGAGGTATGCAGTGCCTCTGACTGGCAGACATCCCAGGGCATTCATGCCAAGCAAGTCCCAAGGGAGACAGAGATGAGGGTGGGAAAGAAGGGGCCAGATCATGGGGGCCTTGAATATCAGGGTGAGAGTGAGATAGCCTGAGGGAGGTGCTATGTGAGCCCCCAGGACTTGTACAGGGGCCAAGAGAGAATGTGCCCTGAGTTCACCCTTCAGACAAGCAACATCTTACCCTCCAAGCTTTCCCAGCTTGGCAGTTCCAGCTCTGCCCTCCTTCCCTCCCCCAGCCTGCCCTATAAGTGGATCCAGATGGTCATTCCTATTTTAGGTCGTATGTGTTGGGGGAGGGGACGCTATGAGCCCTATCAATCCTTTCCTGAGCTATGTTACAGGAGCTTCTTCCAGGACCCCGCTGTGATCCTGGGCCTGGAAGGAAGTGTTAGTCTTTGATGGAGATTTCCCATCTGTCTGTGGGTGATAGGGGTGGCAGCCACAGAGGAGGAACGGGCACAAGCCAGGAAGGTTTTTACAGTGGGTGAGAGAAACAAGGTAATGTGTGTGTGGTGGGGGAGGGGGGTTGTGGATGGGCTTTGGTGGGGAACAAGCCTGGGGTAGGTGCCCGTGAGGAGTCAGAGGAGCTAGACCTCCAGGTACCTGGCCCTCCTCATGTGCCTGCCTAAGACATGCAGCTACCTAGGCCAAGTAGGATGGTGCAGGTCATAGGGAAGGGAGCTAGGGCTCTCAGGTTGGAACCTACTCCAGAGCACTGTACCCATCAACCTCCATAGGTCCCTTAAAAAAGCTTGGGGCACCGAGAGGTAGCAGGTGATAAGCTAGGTTCCTGTCCTTAGACTGTCTGTAGACACCAATATTTGCCATTCATTCAATTTAGCAAGTATTTATTAAGCAAATGCTATGTGCTAGACAATACTAGGCATTGGGTTTACAGAAGTGAACAGGGAGTTTCTGCCCTCAAGGAGTTTCCAGCTTAGTGGGGGAGTCCAATAGTACACAGCTACAGATGTGCTGTGAAGAAAAGAATAGGGTGTCTCAAGGGCGAGGGCCAGGGGCTGTCTGGTTTAGATTGGGTGGTCAGGGAAGGTCTCTCTGAGAAAGCGACATTTAATCTCAGGTGAATGGAAGCTAGCCAGTTTAAGTGTTGGGGGACAGGGGGAATTTCAGAGAACAGTGTGTGCCAAGTTCCTGGGCATGAAAGAGCATGGCACATGAGAGGAATGAAAAAAGGCCAATATGACTATAGTATAGTGAACAAACAAGAAAAGGGCATGTGCAAATGCAGGGCCTTGTAAACCATGGTAAGATATTTTTGTTTATTTGAAGTGCTACGGGAAGACACAAGGTTGTCAGATTAGTACTTGTGTTACTACTACCCAATTTGTGGCAGGCCCTGAAAAAGACTTTTAGGTTGTTTATTCATCTATACACACAATAAAGGACTAGAATTACGAGTTGACAATGATAGTAGAGGAATGTCTAAGGCATAGACCTTCCTCAGAGCCTGTGATTTAGAAGATTAGATAGCTATAGTGATTGAATTAAGATGTGATTTATTCATTCAACAAATACATACTGCACACCTGATCTATTCCAAACCCTGTGCTAGATGCCCTTTAAGGATCACACACCACACATGGGTCACAGGAGAAGCACAAACATACTCAAAGAGTTTTGAGTGGGTTAGAGTCATTTTCATCTGTGACTTTTATGAGGTCTTTAAGAACATCCAATCATTCAATAAATCAATAAACATATTTGGCATCTGTTCTGCACAAGGAACTATGCTAGCTACTGAAATCAAGGACCTTAGAGTTCCATAACAGACAGACATATCCCTCAGAATGCATTAAAATATTAGGTGTTCAATTGGTGTGGCTCAATGGTTGAGCATCGACCTACGAACCTGGAGGTCATGGTAGGATTCCCAGTCGGGGCACATGCCCAGTTATGGGCTCAATCCCCAGTGGGGGGCATGCAGGAGGCAGCTGATCAATGATTCTCGTCATTGATGTTTCTCTCTCTCTCTCCCTCTTCCTTCCCCTCTGATATAAAAATATATTTTTAAAAAATACTAGGTATTGCCCTGACCAGTTTGGCTCAGTGGATAGAGCATCGGCCTGCAGACTCAAGGGACCCAGGTTTGATTCCAGTCAAGGGCATGTACCTTGGTTGCGGGCACATCCCCAGTGGGGGGTGTGCAGGAGGCAGCAGATGGATGTTTCTAACTCTCTATCCCTCTCCCTTCCTCTCTGTAAAAAATCAATAAAATATATTTTAAAAAAAAACTAGGCATTGAAAAAAACAAGACAGACAGCAGCCTTTCTGTAGATCAGCATTGAGGGAGGGTAATTCAAGGGAAGAAGACCTTCCCCAAAAGGAGTAACTCCCAACTTCCTTGGTAGACTTGTCCACATCTCCCTCTGGCCTGGTTTTTAGCGCCGTCTTCCTTCTTGTTTCCCTATTTCCCTTTTCCACCCCTGCATTTTTTGTCCCTTTAAAACGCTCACGAATCCAAGATTTGAGCATGGTTTCTTTATATGGCTGTGTGATATTTCAGACAATTATACACCTTCCCTAAGCCTCAGTTTTCCCATCTGTACAACGAAGGGATCGGATCGCATCTAAAGCTCGGATTTACTGCAGCCAACGGGATATTCTCACTCCCGCACGTTGTGCTCTGCAAGGCCGTTCTTTGCACAGCTGCACGGATCCCTCCACCCCCTTCTCACCCCTGTGCCACCTGGCAAACATCAAGACCCGGCTCAAATATCTGCAGGCAAGTCTCCTCTATTTCGACACACACGACACGTAATATTGTAGTCTATCCTTCCTTTCTGCTACCACGGCCTCGTAAGAGATGATGGAATGAAAAGGACAAGGGAGACGTGTTGGGTTTGAGTCGTGTTCATTACCCTTGAGCCTCAACTGCTCACTTGTAACCTGGGAGAAATACCTAAATACGCAGGTCTAACCAATTCATGGGGATTAAAAACAATATATATCAAGTGCTTGCCACCTAAGACGTGCTCAATAAATAGCGACTGCATCACACCTTTTAGGAGCGAGCCCTCAGCTTACTGAATTAGAGTTCTGGGTCTGTCTCCGTGCAGGACTGCGCGCGGCCTGAGGGCATCCCCACCCGCGGCCGTGCGGTGAAGGCGCAAACGCGCAAGACTGGAGAGCGCCGAGGGCCGGGGGCCCGGCAGCCCAGGCCCTGAGGGACGCGACTCCAATTCCCGGTGGGAAGGCCAAGCTGGGAGGACCCACCTCCCGGAAGTGACGCCACACGGAAATCAGCGACCGAGCAGGGGCGGCCCGGAGCGGGGCGCGCACAGCATGGCGGAAGCGGAAGGGATTTCGCCTCTTCTGTTGCCGCGGCAGCCACCCCCGCCCGGGATGGCGGAAGTGGAGGCGCCGACGGCGGCCGAGACGGACCAGAAGCAGTTCAGCGGCTCTGGCGGCGGCGCCATGGACGTGGAGCGGAGCCGCTTTCCCTACTGCGTGGTGTGGACGCCCATCCCGGTGCTCACGTGAGTTCTCTCCGGTGTCCGCCTGGGGACGTGGGGAGCCTGGGTCCGCGCGGAGTGCTCGGGCCGCCCAGGGCCAGCCTCCGGCCCGATGCCCAGCAAGCCTTTCCCTCGGGCCCGGCCCACCGAACCGAGCGGTGCCAGTTCCTGCTGACGGCGGGACATGCTCCCCGCTCATTGCACCTCATAGTGAGGGAGAAAGACGAATGTAGACCAGCGCAAGGGTTCTGTGGCTGGGAAGGTCGTACGCAGGAGGGGCCCTGACTCGGCCTGAGGAGACATCTTCACATTCACGGGTTTATTCATTTTTTACTGTGCACAAGGTAGCCTGCCGAGTCCGGAGGAGTTTGTTAGGACCATACCCGCCCCTGGGATGTCAACAGTGTTAGGGCCCCCAGAGGCCTGGGAGTCCAGCGCTTTGTCTTACGGATGACACCGGAGATTACCATCTCAGTTGCAAAGCGTGTTTAGGTCCCAGGTGTTTTCCTCCCAGACAAAGGTTCTTTCTGTGGCATTAGCTTTCATCAGGAGAGAAAGCCGGCAGCAGGCAGTGTTGCCGCCTTTTCTTAGCTTCTGGCTGGGGAGAACTGGTTTGCCCTCCTGCATCAGCCTTTGACAGCTGATAATAGCCACTGCTCACAGTGCTGGACAGTTGCCCAAGCTCGCTCTCTCACACATTTTTCTCTGAATTTCACAGCCACGTTCTAAGGTAGGAAATACCTTCTCAGATGGTGAAGCTGAGCTTCTTGTATCATTAAATGTCCTTTTTATTTGTTTATTTTTAATCCCTCACCCGAGAATATTTTTCCATTGATTTTTAGAGAGTGGGAGAGAGAGGGAAAGACAGAGAAATATCGATGTGAGAGAAACACATCGATTGGTTTCCTCGGCCAGGGAGGAGCCTGCAACCGAGGTTTGTGCCCTTGACCGGAATCGAACCCAGGACCCTTCGGTCCCCAGGCCAGCGCTCTATCCACTGAGCCAAAGAGCTCATGTGCACATGAAAAGACTCACCCTCCGGCAGTAGGGAGAGAGACAGGTGAACTACCATCTTCATACACTGCTTGCTGACCTAGGGCACAGAACTAGGAATGGATGTGGCACAGGAACTGTCATCTCTCTTTGGATGGGGGATCAGAGGAGAAGCAGCTGAATCCAGAGATCTGCCCACCCCCCTCAGCGAAGTTGATAATTCTTCATGAAAAGTCAGATAATAGCTACTACTAATAAAAACAGCTAAGGTTGGGTACTTCCTCTGTTCTGGGCCAACATTTTATATTCACTATCTCATTCAGTCCTTACATTGACCGAATGAAAATAGATACTGTCATCCCATTTCATAGATGAGGAAATAAGGGCTTAGAAGCCAGCATGGGGCTTTTTTCTTTAAAAAAAAATATATTTTTATTGATTTCAGAGAGGAAGGGAGAGGGAGAGAGAGAAACATCAATGGTGAGAGAGAATCACTGATTAGCTGCCTCCTGCATGCCCTCTACTGGAGACTGAGCCCGCCACCCAGGCATGTGCCCTGACCAGGAATTGAGCCTCGATCTCCTGGTTCATAGGTTGACGCTCAACCACTGAGCCCCGCTGGTTGGTCTGTTGGGGCTTTTTTCATTGAGATATTCTACCTTCCCAGATAGAAGCTCCAGCATTCGCTCATTCATTCATTCATTCATTCAATAAATAGTTATTGAGGACCTATTATATACCAGATCTGCATAGAAAGCAGCTGTGGAGCTTGCCTTCATGAAGCTTCCAGACTGACAAATACTTTGAGAGTTTCTGTTTGGGGACTTCCCTGGGCACAGAGCTCTGATGTTGTCTCTAGCCTTTATTCTTAATTTCCATCAGCAGATGTCAGCACAGCTGTGGTATGTGGAGTACTGCTCCCAGACCTTCTCCCCAACTAAATGAAAGGAATTGGGGGGGGGGGGGCAGGCAGGAGGGGTCCTGAGACTAGGGTCTGAGAAACCAGCGAAACTACTTTCCCATAATTCTGAGTCTGCATCCTGTGGCCACTATGGGTCTTCAGCAGCTTAGTCTATGCCAGTCTAGCTGATCAGATAGCAAGTATTTATTGAACACGTCATGATAACAACATTGAGCAACTACTAAGTGCAAGGAAGTATGCTAAGCACTTTACAAAGTATCCTATTAAATCCTGGCAGTAACCCCTCATTGAGGTAATTATCATTACTATCCACCTGTCACTGATCGATGAAAATGAGTAATTCGTGCAAAACCATCCAGCTGGTGTGGTTCAGTGGTTGGGCATCGACCCAGGAACCAGGAGGTCACAGGTTTGATTCCTGGTCAGGGTTGCAGTCTGGATCGCCGGTGGGAGATGTGCAGGAGGCAGCTGGTTGATTGTTGTTTCTCTCTCATTGATATTTCTATCCCTCTCCCTTCCTCTAAAATCAATTAAAAAAAACACACATAAAACCAAAGTCAGGACTCAACCCAGGTCTGATTTCAGAGCCTGATTCTACTCTTAAATGCGGGGCATTCATTCATTCATTCATAATTTAGTCAATGAATACTTAGCTCCAGCTGCATGTTAGGCATTGCCTTAGGGGCTACTCTGATAAGAGAAAATCCTGCTCTCTTGCAGTTCACACACTCATGGAAGGAGACAGACAGTAAACATGTAAGCAACCATCATTTTAGAAAGCAGTAGGTACTATAAAAAAATTAAAACGGGGTAATGAGATCTAGGGTGCCTGGGGTTGTGTGTGGCTATTCTAGAAGGCATGGTCAGGGAAGAAAAACCTCCGAAGTTACAGTCAAGCTGAGACCTAAACAGTAAACAGCCAGCACTCTAAAGCTACAAGGAAGAGTGTTCTGGGCAGAAACAAATGCAAAATAAGCACTGAAGTGTGAGGATTTGGTGCCCTGGAACTGGAGGCAGGCAGTGTAGCTAGAGAGAGGCATGAGGTGACTTCAGGGGATAAGTAGGGCCAAACTATTGAAAGGAGTTTAAAGTGTAATGAGAATCCATTAATGGGTGTTAAGCAAAGGAATGATGGAATCTGAATTATGTTCTCAAAAAAAACACTCTGGCCCCATCCTCTCAGGTGCTCAGGCTGCAGACCTGGAAGACCTGTATCCTGTAGAGAAGGATAAAATGTCCAGTCTTTCTTTTAAAGATCTTTTAGCCCAGCCAGTGTGGTTCAGTGGTTGAGTGTCAACCCAGGAACCAAGAGGTCACTGGTTTAATTCTCAGGGCACTTGCACAGGTTGTGAGCTCAGTCCCCAGTAGGGGATGTGCAGGAAGCAGCCGATTGATGATGTTTCTCATTGATATTTCTATCTCTCTCCCTCTCCCTTCCTTTCTCTCTAAAAATCAATAAAAAAGTGTTTTTAAATAATTAAAAACAAAGATATTTTAATCCATTGGCTTCTCACCACCACCACCACCACCAATTCTGTGGTCAGGGTCACCATCATCTTTTGCCAGTATTTCAGAATAACCTCTGAATTCACCACTGTCCTTCCCTCCACCCCTGTCCCCCTCCCACTCTCCAGACACATGCAGCACTCTGCAGCTTCAGAGTTTTGCTTTCTGCCTGTTGACACCCTGTTCTTTCACAGGTAAAGTTAAAAGTCACCTCATCTATGAAGTCTTTCCTGACTCTGCCCCAGCCCCACGTAATCACTTCCTTGAGCTGCAACTCTCTAGGTTTTGTTCCACCTCCCTAGCAGGGTGCAGCCTTGAGACCAGCACTTGGCCAGTGGCCCTGCCAGCCCTTAAAATGGATCAGTCTCTCCAGCCCTTAGAGCCAGGCTTTTCAGACTACAGACTAATCTGGGATTCCTATATGTTTTGCATATTGGGATCCACGTAAGATTTGGGTTTTTTAAATGCCCATGACTTTTAAGAATTTGAACTTCTCCTTCCTGGAATTCACCATGCTGTTGTCCTAATCTTGACCCTTGCACATACTGTTTCTTCATCATTTCCTCAGAGAAGCCTTCCCTGAACCATACACACACACAGATTGGTTTAAATGCCTCCTCCATCCTTAAAAAAAAGTAACTTTTCATTGAGCTATAACATATACTATAAAATGTTTAAATCTTTAAGTATATATAGGGCTCAATGAGTTTTTACATACATATACTTATGTCACCCAGGTCAAGATAGACAAGATAGAGAACATTTGCAATACCCAAAGGGCTTCCTTATGCTGGTCAGTTTTATCAGAGATCACCCCTCTTTTGCCTTCCAGCACTATAGATTACTTCTGCCTTTTCTTGAACTTCCTATAAACAGAATAGAATGTATGTTCCTTTGTGTAAGGCTTTTTTCACTCTGCCTTATATCTGTGAGAACCTGTTGTGTGTAGCAGAAATTTATTGTTTTCCATTGTTACCTACTATTTTATTAAATGTCTGTACCCCAGTTTACTTACTTACTGAGATACTCGAGGCCCGGTGCACGAAATTCGTGCACACATAGGGTCCCTAGGCCTGGCCGGAGATCAGGGCCAATTGGGGCCTTCTGGCTGCCAGCCAGGGCTTTCCTTCCGGCTGCCTGCTACCAGGCCGAGGCCTTCCTTCCCCCAGTTGCCAGCTGCCGGGCAGGGCCTTCCTTTGTTCCGTGGTGCCCCTGGTGGTCAGCACACGTCATAGCGAGTGGTTGAACTCCGAGGGGACAATTTGCATATTAGGCTTTTGTTATATAGGATAGTTGATAAATAATAATAAAGTGCATGTATTTTAAGTGTGAAGTTCGATGAGTTTTGAAAGATGTTGTTTCTGGCTATTTTACATAAAGGTGCTATGAACTTTCTTGTACAGGGCGTTTGTTTCTGTTGGGTGTATACTCTGAAGTGGAATTGCTGAGGCATAGAGTATATTGCCAGTTTTCCAAAAGTGTTTATACTCCCACCAGCAGTGCATGAGTGTTCGGTTGCTCCTCATCTTCACCCACTCAACGTTATCGTCCTTTTAGTTCTAGCCATTCTGTGGGGTGGTCTCCCTTTAACTGTTCATTTGCACTTGCCCCTCTTCTGTGCTTCCCCAGCTCCTCCATCCACCCTTTTGGCACCGATCACACAAAGTTACAATCACATGTTCCCACACTGGATGGAGTGTCCCTGGCATCTGTCTAACCAGCTGCAAGATCCCTGAAGCTCAGCTCCTTCCCTGTCCTTTTTTCTCGCAGGTGGTTTTTCCCCATCATTGGCCACATGGGCATCTGCACATCCACAGGAGTCATTCGGGACTTCGCTGGCCCCTACTTTGTCTCGGTGAGTCCCCATTCTACCCCCTCTGGAGGGTTCCAAGGCTTAAGTGGAAGGTTGGCCTGTCTTGCCTGCAGGCAGCTCCGTAGCTCCCTGAGACCCAAGAGAATGCAGATAGCACACAGCCCGGGCCCTGGCCCTCTGCTCCTCACCAGTGTTTGACGCCTTTACCCCTTCTCTTGCCTCCAGGACAGGCCAGGAGGGCAGTGTGGCCAGAAGGATTCTTAAGTAACTGACCCAGCCCTTTGCCCACCCCTTGGGTACTGAGACATGGGTAGGGGTTAGAGGCAAGAGTGGAGTCAGACCATCCAGGAACCACATCTCTGGACCTTCAGAAGGTGGGAGTCACAAGGTGGGGACACAGGGGAGGCTGACATGGTTCCCTGGGTGTGGCCATGGAGAAGCGGGGGTGGGCCTTCTACAATGAATCAGCTATGTTCTCAGGTCTTTTGGGGGGAATGTGCCCAAAATGGGTGTAGTGGGCTTGTTCCTGCCTATTTCGTGTTGCAGCTTCATCAGAAGCTGGAGTAAAGGGGTATATGGTGGCATCGGCCTGTTTATATTAATAGTGGTTATGATCATCTTACACAACAAGGTCTTTCACAGCCATTGCTTTCACTGTCATATACTTTTATGATAATTCATCTTTGACCAGCTGTCAGCAGATTCTGAACCCGGAATCTGTCCCTACACATCTTATGTGGCAGGTCTAGGACCTGCTAAAATGCCTCCCTCACGGAAGGCCTCTTGAGCCCCCCATCCCCCGCCTCCCTGTCCTCCTCTGAATGCAATCGGAATGGCAGATGCAGAGACGGGCTCTCTGGGCACCGCTGTTGGGTCGGGAGGTCAGGGTGTCCTCATTAATACGAGGAAGGAAAGGAACTGCCTCCCTGTCATCAACGATCAGAAATTGACCAGAGAACCTGAAGAAAATGAGGCCCAGAGAGAGAGAGAATTCACTAGGAGCCACACCAAGGGGCAGCTGTGGGTGGCACCCCGAGTCTTTGGTCTCGGTGTACAGGGCTCTGTGCCATGCTGCCTTCTTACCACCAACATGCTGCTGCTGGCACTTCACAAACCGACCTGGCCCCAGAGCAGGGCCCGGCCCTGCTGCTGCCCACCCGACATGCCTCCTAAGTCACTGCACTTGCACCGCCAACCCAGGTCTATCCTCCAGGCTGGATGTGGGTTCCCCACTGACCTCTGCTCTTGTCCCTCAACAGGAAGACAACATGGCCTTTGGGAAGCCTGTCAAGTAAGTGATGAACGCCCATGTGACTGGCCCTAGGGCCAGGTTCCTCCTGGCTGGGTCCTTTATCCACAGGCCAGCTAGACCTTGCCTCAGCTCTTCAAAGTCGTGTTTTCAGCTCCATTGGAAGGGTGAGGAAAGGGAAGAGACTTGGTCAAGATCACACAGGAAGTGGCAGAGTTGGGACTCACACCCAGGTCTGTCTCACTCCAAAACCTGGACTCTTTCTCCTGCCCCTCAAGGAGCGAACATACCCTTTAAGGTGAAGGAGGCATTGTTCGGAACTCCCCTGGAAAGTTCTGGGTGGAGAGAATAAAAGCAGTTCAAGACCTCTGGGAGCTGTTGCTGGCTGGCTTTAATTCCTCTCTCGGGGGCCCACCCCAGCTGTGGTTTGGGGACCATGCCCCTGTCGTCTGTATGCTCGGAACAGCATCAGGTGCTCTGTTGCCAGAGGCTGCACCCAGGAGCCGGAACCAAGGAGCAGTGGGTTCTCACCCAGCAGAGGCAGCCTGCGCTTCCCCGGGCAGGTGCACATGTGGGCCCGGGCCTCTGAGCTGGGTGTCTGCTGCCGGGCTGCTGTGGGAAGCTCCTGGCACCCATTTCTGGGCAGGAACCCCTGAGCAGCCCCGCCCAGGCCGTGGTCCCCTGCCTCCGGGCCAGCAATTTTCAACCTTTTTCATATCCTGGCACATAAAAACTAATTACTAAAATTCTGTGGCACACCCAAAAATTTTTTTTGGCTGATCTGACAAAGGAAAAAAAAGGTATAATTGTGATTCATTGACACCAGACAACTATTGTGTTAGCTCTTGTCATTTTTTTAATTTGACGGCCTAAGGGAAAAGAGGTCAGTGCCCTGACTAAATAGTCAGGTATTGCATGCTTTAAAAATTCTTGGGGCACCCCCGTAGAAAATCTGCTGCTCTAGGCTTCTGTACCAAGCCATTCCACTCACAGCTGCCAGAGGGCGCTCTGACTTCCCAGCACTCCCTCAGGGGTCTCACCCAGCTTGAGGTTTATGAGCTTTAGCTTCCCTGGCTGCTCTCCCACTCACCCTAATCTCCTTGTGGGGAGATGCTTTCTGATGGATAAACTCCTCAGGTTGATGTCAAGTCCTCTACAACATGGCTCTACCTGTATCTCCAGCCTCACCTCCCAACATCCCATCACCCTGTTCCTCCCTTGATCTCCGCTACATACTGTGCAGTTTTGTGCCTCTTCCACTGTTCAGGCTGTTCCCTCTGCCTAGAGTACCCATTCGCTGTTCTGTGCCTGGCAACTCCTCTTCGGGCTGGACTCGGTGTCACCCCATCTGAGTTAGCTCATTCCTCTCCAGGATCCACGTGGCATTGGGCGTATCACAGTCACACGGACCTGGACCTGGCTCATCCCTGCAATTTCAATACTCAGCTCAGGACCCTGCACAGAGTGGGCACCAGGGAACATTGGTGGAGCTGAGCCAGTGCCCAGAACCCCCCTCTCCCCTCAGGTACTGGAAGTTGGACCCTGCTCGGGTATACGCCAGCGGGCCCAATGCGTGGGACACAGCTGTGCATGACGCCTCTGAGGAGTACAAGCACCGCATGGTAGGTGAGCCGCTCCTGGGGTGGGAACCAGGTGGGAGCTTCCCCCACAGCCCGACATGACCCCTCCTTTCTGCATCTCCAGCACAATCTCTGCTGTGACAACTGCCACTCACACGTTGCATTGGCCCTGAACCTGATGCGCTACAACAACAGCACCAACTGGAACATGGTGACAGTCTGCTTCTTCTGCCTGCTCTATGGGAAGTATGTCAGGTGAGCTACCCACCTCCCACCCTCCCCTGGGGCTGCTCTCCCAAGGATCCCAGCAGGGCCATTTCTGGAGTCCTTCAGCCCACAAAGCAGATGCTGGTTGGAGAGGTTGAAGGTTCTAGAATAACTAGCTGAGTTCCTGGTGGAGAAGGAGGTGGCTGTGCTGAAGATCAGCTGCACCGGAGCCCACGCCCAGCTCTGTCACTTGCTCACTGTGAGATCTCAGGTGACTGCCTTGACTCTCAGCCGCAGCTGTTCTTGGTAAAAGGGGGTAATGACTGGCTCCTTGGAGAGACTGTGGGTGCACAGAGCCCTGTGCGCAGGTCAAGTGAACAGGTAGACCCTCACAGGAGCGTGGGTGACTGCCCCACAGGGTCCCTTCCCAGCTTCCAGCATCTGAGGCAGGGTTCTGAGCAGGTGGGCCCCAGTGGTAGATCAGGAGGACCTTGGAAACCACAGCTTCACGACCTGTGAGGTCAAAGGTGTTAGTCCCAATTGACAGGTAAAGGCCGCTCAGAGAGGTTGAATGACCTGCCCACTTGGAGTCAGCACGCACCCGGCAGCCAGGCCACCTCCAGGCTTTCCTCGGCTGCCCTCATCGTTAAGAGCTTCTGAAAAGGAGGCTCTTGGGAGTCTTTTTACAGCCCAGAGGCTTTTAGAGGTCCCCGTGGCCACGCACACACTGAGGCAGAGCCGGGCTGTACCCAGAGCCCTGACTCCAGCCACAACACTGTTCACTCTTGCTGACTCCTCCCCTCTCGGGGAGCCCCATTAGGAAAGCTGTGTGCAGACGGTGCTCCTGGCTTTCACGCCCAGACAAGAGCCTAGTCCTCCGACTGGAGACCTCTCCCCAGAGACTGGGGTGGTTGTGGATGGAACCACTAAGTTCTAGAGAAGGTGGGCACATCTGTCACCCACCCAGGGCGGTGTCCGTCTCCACCAGGAGCCTGGAGCGTCTCCTGCCGGGGACTGTAGTTGGCAGTCCTCCATCGTGGGTGCCAGGCCCAGCCCAGTCCTTGGTTGACCAAATTAGGGGGGGAGAGCGTCCTCGGGGACAGCAGCCCCTCCTGGGTTTGGATGGATGGGGCTTTGGGAGGCTCACTCACCCCGCCCTTCCCACCAATACTCCCCTCCTCTCTCAGCGTCGGGGCCTCCGTGAAGACCTGGCTCCCCTTCGTCCTCCTCCTGGGCGTCATCCTAACTGCCAGCCTGGTCTTTAACCTTCGGTGATGGCTGCCTCATGGCCCTGGACCTGCCACTCCTTTTGGTTCCAGATTCTTTTTCCTCTCCCCAAAAGGCAGGGATGGGCCTGCTGCTGGTTTTGACCCAAGAGTCTGGGTGGGATGGAATAGGCTGAGGATGAGCAGGGCTGGGGGGCGGGGGGTGTAGTTGCATATTGTGTCTCACTGGTCACTCAGAAGTTTCCTGTGCCCTCCTCCCCAGGCTGGTGACCCCTGTGCTTGAGGCACCCTCTCTGTTCATCTGTGGGAAAGACTAACTTCTCCCTGTAGCTGCTCCTGTGCTGCTTTAGCTCAGTGTCTGGTGGGAGAGGGCAGGGGAGGGGAGGGCATTTGGAGCCACCCCACCCACCATTTGGGGCCAGAGCCCTATTCTCCTGCCAGGGCTCCATCCTGGGGTGGGCGGGGTACACTGGGAAGTCTCCACTGGCCAAGCCACCCTGGGCCCTCTCCACTGGCCTCTAGAATGGTCCAGCGGGGCTGGATGATCCCCCTTTGGCCAGAAGCTGCACTAGGAGTATTTGTGCCCCATCTCCTGGGGTCCTCCAGTCCATGCAGTCCCTTCTCCCACTCTCCCAGGGCCCATCTCCCACTTGAGCCCATCTCCCTCAGCAAATGGGGGCCTGGGCCCTCCACTCAGGCTGGAGGGATGAGTGACACTGATGTGTCCAGAGTGACACCCTGTGGACAGAGCAGTGGAAACAAAGCCTGGCCCTGGCCCCAGGTGTGGGCCTCACTCTGGGAATGGCACCCCTTGGGTCCGAGATGTGCCAGAGCAGCCAGCGCCATCATGGAGCTGAGGGAGCTGTTTCGTCCTCACCAGGGCTCCCTCTCTCTCTGCACTACGGGAAGGGCCTGTGCTGCCCCCTCCCTCCTGCCCCACGGATTCCTGGGGGGCGGGGGGGCTCCCTGGACAGGACAATAAAGAATTTTAACTCCAGAAAGTGCCTTGTCCTTGTTTTTTCCCTTCAACGGTTCCTTCACTTCTTCAACTCGTATCTCCTTGGGTACCTCTGCCCCTGGCAAGGGTTCTGGTTAAGTCTTCACCCAGTGCCTGGCTTACAGGGACGGAGCATCCCCCCTGGTATCCTGCCCTGGGCCCAGGCTCTGGGAGTTCCTCACCCACCGTCCCAAAGCTTTCTCTTCAAGGCAAATGAGCATTGAAATCCTTCCCATACTCCCTGTGGGGAGGAACTTGGCAATAGGATTGGGAGTTGGGGCTGAGCAGACCACAGCCCAGGGGTCTACAGTTTGGGATAAGCCAAGAGAGCCCCAGCCCCTGGCTCCTGCCATGTTCATCGGTCACATGGCCAAGTTCCTTGTGCTGTCCTGTTCCAGCCTCCACTTTGTGGCCTTCAGGGCCCTGCATTCTCCACTCCACTCCCCTGAGAAGCCTGTAACTGGCCACGCACACCCTGAGGCAGAGCTGGGGTTGTACCCAGAGCCCTGGCTCCAGCCACAAATGGTAAACTGCTCTCCAGCCTCCTCCACTTCAGCCCTGTGCTTCCCGTGTTAAAGTCATGGCCTTTCTTCCCAAGCCCAGTTTAAAGGTCACTTCCTCGGAGGAGTCTTTCCTAACCTTGCCCTATGCCGTGTGTCACTTAGTTGAACTAGTAAAGGATTTGGTCTCTGGATCTTGAGCCCTTTGTGTTCATCCTGAAAATGGCTTTGGGGACAGCTCTAGCTATTAGCCCTCAGAGCCCTGGATCAGCCATCTCAGCTCACCCCAGACCCCGCAGTGCTGTGGTTTCCAAGCCTGAAGTTTCTCAAGCAAGTTTTTCCCCACTTGAGAAAAATTCCATTTTCAAAAATCTTTCTTGCATATTGGGGTCCATCTGAGAGTGGGTTGGTGGGGGGAGGGATGAGAGGGTGAGTTCTGGTACAGAGAAAAACCACAGCAAAATAGGGAAATGTTTTAAAGCCTGCTTCTGCCTAGCAGAATTTTCAGTTAGCCTTGCAGAGAAAGGACATAAAAACAAGTGCCATGAAAATCACCCAACAGTTACTGAGTACTGACTATGTGCCAAGCTTTGTCATAAAGCCCTTGAAATCAGGGTATCACCCCCATTTTACCAATGGAGAAATAAGCAGAGAAGTGAACTGAGGTAGGACAAGTGGCACCATGTTCAAACCCAGCAGCTTGGCTCTGCAGCCCCCACTGGGAACCACCCTGGAGCACAGGAGGGAAGTGGGGAGGGGCTGTTTCTCCGAAGGATTGGGCCACTAACCAACTGGCCACAGCGCATAGGCATTGAGCCCATACCCCACAAGCAGGTGGGGAAGCATTCTGCGTGGGGGGTTAGGGAGCACAGATGGCCAGGGGTGCTGAAGGGACAGGGAGTAGTCTGTAGTAAAGCTCTGAGGACAATGGTACATGCATATGTTTATTTATGAAGGGATCTCATTGAATTGTAGTGAAAACCATAAATAAAGGGATTACCCCCATTTAACAGAGAAGTAAAAAGAGACTCAGAAAATAAGACTGACTTGCAAAAAAGTGGGGAAGGATGGACCTTGGGCTGGGGTAGATGAGTGGCCCTCTGGTACTCAGAATGGTTCTGATGAGGGAGGAAAGGAGTGGGGTGTCATTTAGTCCTCTCCCTGCCCCAGCTCCTCTCTTGGGGGTTTGGTCCTTTAATCCATACCAAGAAGGGAAATGCAGCACGACAGGCAGAGTGGAATGAAGCAGACTTGTGTGGCCTTGGTCCATGGCAGGCGTCCTCAAACTACGGCCCACGGGCCACATGTGGGTGTTTTTGTCGTTTTGTTTTTTTACTTCAAAATAAGATATATGCAGTGTGCATAGGAATTTGTTCATAGTTTTTTTAAAACTATAGTCCGGCCCTCCACCGGTCTGAGGGACAGTGAACTGGCTCCCTGTTTAAAAAGTTTGAGGACCCCTGGTCCATGGTCTTAAAGTAAATGTAATCTAGGGCCCAACGCCACTCTCAGGGTAGGGCAGAATCTGGGAGCAGAATGGGATGCCCAAAGGGATTCCCCAGGGACAGAGGGTGTGGGAGCCTCGCTGCTGTGGCCAGCACTTCCCAGGAGGCATATGTGGACACAGGGGCAGTGGTTGTGAGAAGGGACTATGTTGGAGAGGGAACACCTGGTACCCACTATGTGCCAGCTTGTGCCAGGCACTCTCATTTCCCTTATAATAGGCTCTTTGCACTCTGCTGCCCAGTTTGCATTTGAGGAAACTGCAGCTCAATATGGTTGCGAGACCTGCTCTAAGTCACATAGTAGCTACTCAGGGCTGTCTGATTGCAGTGGGCAATCCTTCCATTACCCTGGTTCTCATAAAGGCTTCTAACCTTGCTTTCAAAGCAAGTTCCTATCAGCTCCTCAGCGGGTAGGATGGGGCTGCTCCTTATTCTACAGATGGGCAGCCAAGGCCCAAGGGTGGCAGGAGTGACCGTAGGTTGGCAGTGGAGCTGGGGCCAAGTCCCAGGCGTCTCCTCCCCAGCAAATCGGCTCTGGGTTTTCTGAAAGCAGAGACTAGGGCACACCCCGGGGGAACCAGAATCCAGGCCCGGTTTTGCATCAGGCCCTCCTGAGAAGGTGTTTCCTCCTCCTAGTGGGGCAGCTACTCCGCTGAGCTGCGGTTGAGTCAGCCTTAGTCCCTCACTGCTCTTCTCCTGGTCCCTGAAACTCGGCTGCCAGGGAGCTGGGGCCACCTACGAAGGTGTCCCCTCCATACTGGATCCCTACAGGTAACCTGTTTCAGGACGGGGGTCCCCTGCCAGTGTCCCAAAGGGCAGGCTCTGCCACCTGGTATCCTGAGCACCCTCTGGGACCTTGCGGGGGGGGGGGGGGGGGGGGGGGGACTGGTGCAGGAGTGTGTCGGGAGACTGGAACAGCCAGACAGATGGAGACACCCTTGCATTGACCAATGGATCTGTCCCATCGTGTTGAAACAGAGCAGGAAGGACCAGACTCTTGATTCTGCCTCTGGAAGGAGAGGGGTCAGCAGGAAGGCCTGTGCTGCTGGGGATTCTGGGCTCAGGTGCGCACTGCCCAGCCCCAGGCAGACCTGCAAGACAAGAGCAGGGTCAGTTTTACGAATGTCCTCTCACCTCCATAGACATGCGCACGCACACACACACACACACACACACACACACACACCTGGTGGCCCTGGGGATACCAGAGTACACACTACAACACACAGCTCAGTTACACATACAGCACAGTAGGAAATACACAGTGCACACACCACACAACACTATCACCCAGAGAGTCACTGAGCACATCACACAGACAACAGTCACCAGTCAGCATCACACCGTGCCATGACACACAGGCCGTAAAATGATATTCACACCAGCAAAACATACAGTCTTCTAGATCCTCAGTACCCAGACATGCCTGCTGGACCGACTGTCAAAACTGCACGACTCAACAGAGACATCACCATGGGCTCACCCAGCAGCCACAGAGAGCCCCAAACCATGCGTTTGCAACACCCACTACCTTGAACACAGTAGATGTGCAGGAGCTAGTGTTAACGTGGAGCACACAGGCATTCACACAGGCCATACAATATGCCTGATGGAGACAAGCAGGAACCCCAGGCTCCGGTGAGGGTGGGGCAGCAGGGGAGAGGGCTCGCTTGGGCTTGGACACTGACTCAGCCGGGAGGGCACAGGGCGCAGGCAGCAGGCACAAGCCAGGACCTGCCTTCCCATGCAGCCCAGCCTGGTGCCCCGGCATGGCAGGGGACAGGAGGGATGGGAGAGAACACCCAGTGGGCTCAGACCATGGCTCCGCTCTACTCGTGGCCCAGTCACGGGCCCCTTGCCACGTCCACACACCCACACGCCCCTCAGGGCTGAGCAAGTGTTTTGCTTCCGGGGTCACCATTCTACCTGAGCAGCTGGAGCTGCTTTGCCAGCACTTGGCCACCACCACTGGGACCCTAGCCAAGTCCTGGGTCAGGGAGGGTGAGGGACCCACGTGGCCAGAGCCAGGGGCTCAGAGGGTCTGGAGAAGAGGGCAGGGCTGGCAACTGGGGCATTCCCGGTCTGTGGGAGTGGGTGGGTGTGGCCATTATCTCCGTGCGGGGGGAGGAAGTTGGGGGTGTGGGTTGGGGAGGAGGTTGCCTCAGACAGGAAGACCAAATGGGCCAGGGCAGGGTGGAGGTGAAGGGTGGAGGGAGGGGACCCACGTTAGGAGGCTCCAGGACAGGGGGTGAGCAGATAGTGTGTGCCTGTGTGTGCTTTGTGTGTGTTCATCCCCCAGGTGTGTGCAAATGTATTTCTGCCTTTAATTAATCAAACGTTTACCAACCATCTGTTGTGTGCAAAGTACTGGCTTTGGGGGTGAAGGCCTGTCCCTGCCTTCAAGGAGCTCACAGTCTAGTCGGGGGAGCACTGTGTGTGCAAACGTCTGTGTGGTCTGTGGATACCCAGGGACAAGTCTTTGTCCCAGGGCTTATTCTTGTGCAGGTGAACCCGCCCTGTGCGGCCTGCCTCCCTTCGTGGGCATGGCCCTGTGTGCAGGTTTAAAGCTATGTTAGATCCCTCTCTTGGTTTGGGCATGACTACATAGGGCCCTTCATGGAGTAACAGGTGTGTGCGTGCCTGTCCTCATACAGGCGTCAGTGTGTATGTGTGACTGGTGTACATCTCAGTGTGGACAGTTGTATTTACATGTGTCAGTGTGTTTGCATGTGTCCCTGTATATATCTTCAAGTGTGTCCCAGTGTATGCATGTGCCACCTTGACCTCAGCCTTCCTGGGTTGTACCCTGCCCACCACCTAGAATATATTTGGGCAGAAAGAGGCAGTCAACTCCAGGATGTGCCCTGTATTTGGGCAGGGCTTGACCTGACCCCAAGTCTGTCTCCAGGGAGCCATGTGTGCCCAGTGGGGGCACTGCCCCAGCTGATGCCTCAGAGGGGCCACCCATCTCAAGAGGGGCTCTGGGCCCCACCTTACCTCCTCATGGCGCATGAGCCAGAGCCCGAGGCCGATGGGCTGTTGGACCTCAGCTTCCTGACAGAGGAGGAGCAGGAGGCCATAGCCGACGTCCTAAAGCGAGATGCCCACCTGCGCCAGCTGGAGGAGGGGCGCGTCAGGTGAGGCAGGGCGAGAGGTGGGGGGCCTCAGATCTGTCCTTAATATGCCTTGCGGAACCCTCTCCTGGCTCCTCAGCATCCTCTGTCAGGGGCAAGCTCCTAAGCGTGGTCCACAGGCCTCCCTGATTGGTCCCTGCTAGCCTCCCACATCGCATCAGCCACCTCCCTGACACACACACAGTGTCCACTAGAGCCATCCGGGTGCTCCACTGTCCCTGAACACACCCACCTTCCGTTCCTTCTTCCTGGAAGAGCCCACTGCTTGTAAGTCCAGAGGAGCACAGGACTTACAAGTAGTGCTTGGGGACAGACACGTCCTAGCTATGGAACCTTGGGCAATTCACCTGACTTCTCATCTGTAACGTGGGGCTATTATAAAATTAGGAGGGATTCTGCATAGTAGTCACTTTAATGAATAAATTCCCCTTCTCTACCTGAAGAAATCCAATTAGTCCTTTAAGAGGCAACTCAAATGCTGCCTCCTCTGGGAAGTCCTCCTGAATTCCCACAGGCAAAACTGGCCCTTCTTATATCCATCATGGCACCTACCTCACTATAACATACTGTCTATTCTGGACTCAGCCTCCCCACCAGCCCGAGCTCCTCCAGAGCAGGGATCAAGTCTGATTTGCTATTGTGTCCCTGGCCCCAGGTAGAGGGCCTGGCACATAGTGGGTGGCAGGAATGTTGGCTGGGTGAATGGTAACAGCCATCTCCACGCCCCCCCCCCCCTCCGCCAATCCTCCAGCAAGCTCCGGGCTTCACTGGCAGACCCTAGGCAGCTGAAAATCCTGACGGGGGACTGGTTCCAGGAAGCACGCGCCCAACGGCACCAGCAGGCCCACCTTGGCTCTGACCTTGTCCGAGCCTCTATCCGCAGGAAGAAGAGCTCCAAGGGTGAGATCCTCAGGGCAGGGCAGGGCAGGCCTTGTGCAGGCGGGGGCACCCAGTGTATGTGGACAGGTAGAGGGCCCCTGGGTCCCAGTCCAGCTGCCCCTGGTACTGTGTGCCTTTGGTCGGGTACCACCCCTCAGTACCACCCCTCAGTGGAGGGGGGTTCACAGAGCTTCTCACCTGCTTGCAGGAGAACAAGCTCTGGGTAGCAATAGGGAAACCGAGGAGGCTGCTGGGAAAGAGACTGAAGAGGAGTTGGAGCCCAGGTGAGTAGTTGTGGTGGGGCGGGGCGGGGGGGGGGGGGGGGGGGGAGGGTGCCTACCAGTCATCGGGGTCCCATCCCTGACAACCGCTTCTCCCTACACCTAGACTCCTCATAGACGAGGCCCCCCAGGAGAGGCTCAGTGAGGCGGAGGTGAGTACTGAGTGACTGAATGAACTAATAAAGGAACGTACCGTAGAGGTAACATGTGCTGGGAAAGAGACCCAACCTGAGAATCAGGGCTGTGTCTCTGTCATCCTCTTCTGTCAAATGGGAGTACGGACCTCTAAGAACATCTCTGATTCTGGCTGTTACTGTGGAGTAGGGACCGAGCAGGTCGAGGTCCAGGACTCAGATACTACTGTCCCCCACTAATGGGACCCTGGGAGTCAGGAAGCGCAGGCGCCGAAGTGTGACGGGGTGTGAAGTACAGGTCCAACGGGTCCTGCAGCTGGTGCCAGCCCTGCCCTGGTGGCTGAGCTAAATCTAAAGCAGGGGCAGCCAGCTGGAGCCTCTGACCTATGACCCCATCATAACCTTTAACCCTTCATCACTAGTTCCCACTGTGACCTCTGCCCCTTGCTTCTTTCAGGGACCTGATTTCCCCTCACCATATGTCCCCCCAAAAGCATCAGATCATGAGGAGGAGCCTCAGGCCCAGACAGGTAAATGGGAGGATGTGTGCTGGGGAGCACAGAGAAGTTGTGGGGATCAGAGGCAACTCTAAGGGCTCCAACCATCTGTGTTGACCTTCCTCCTCCGGCGCTGGGGGTGGGGGTGGCCAGTGGTCTCTCTGGACAACCCCAGGGCAGCACTAGGGCCCCAATCCTCAGGTCACGGGGCTTGCAAACCAGTCTCTCCCAGTGCTCCGGCCGGGCTCAGAGGGGCTGGCTCAGCAGCTTGTGCCCCACCCCAGCCCCCCGCCCTGGGGGCACACAGGTCTACGAGGAGGAGGCGGGCCCGGAGCCGGAGCCACCAGCCGGGGAAGAGGAGCCCCGCCCGGCCCAGGTAGGCGGAGCGGCCCGCGGCGGCCCGCAAGACCCGGAGCGGAGTGAGAGCGGGGAGCGAGCCGTCCGACCGAGCGCCGTCGGGGCGGGGCTGGGGAAACAGGGCGCCCCCGACACTCTCCCTCCCCAGGTCCAGGCGGCGTCCAAGATCGTGGAGAACGGGGAGGAGGCCCCCGGGCCCGGCCCCTCGCTCGACCGCGTGCTCAGCAGCAGCTCCTCCGTGTCCAGCCTCAACTCCTCCACGGTGAGGGGGCGCCCCTCCTCCCCCCATCCTGACACTCAGTCCCTCCGGACCCTCCCTCGCCGCCGACCTCACGCTCCAGCCCCCAGGCCAGCCACCTCGCAGGGCCCGCACCTCGTCGCCTGCTTTGCCCCCCTACCTCCCATCTGAACCTCCCCGCTCCCCAGCCTCCGCGTGAGCGCGCACCCCGCCCTGACCCCCCCTCCCGCCCCAGCTGAGCGGCAGCCAGCTGAGCCTGTCCGGGGAGGCGGACGCCGTGCAGGTGCGTGGCTCCGTGCACTTCGCGCTGTGCTACGAGCGGGACGCCGCCGAGCTGCGCGTGCAAGTGATCCAGTGCCAGGGCCTGGCCGCCGCGCGGCGCCGCCGCTCCGACCCGTGAGTGCCCCGCCCCGGCGGGTGGGGGCGCCCGGAGCCTCTCCCCACCCCCCCCCCAGTTTCCTGGTCTTCAAAATGGGGATCACAACGTTCTTTCAAGGCGTGGGTTTGAGTGAGATGACTCCTGTAAAGCGCTAGCACGGAAGCTGAGTGTGTGTGTGTGTGTGTGTGAAAGTGTGTGTGTATGTGTGTGAGAGAGTGTGTGTTTGTGTGTGTGTGAGTGTGTGGGTTGTGTGTGTGAGTGAGTGAGTGAGTGTGTGTGGGTGTGTATGTGTGTGAGAGAGTGTGTATGTGAGTGTGTGTGTGAGTGTGTAGCTGTGTGTGTGTGAGTGTGTGTGTGTGTGTGTGTAGTGTGTATATGTGTGTGTGTGTGTGCGTGTGTGAGTGTGTGTGTGTGTGTGTGATGTGTGTGTGTGTGTGTGAGTGAGTTGTGTGTGTGTGAGTGTGTGTGTGTGTGAGAGTGAGAGCGTGTGTGTGTGTGTGTGATTGTGTGAGAGTGTGTGTCTGTGTGTGTGAGTGTGTGTGTGTGTGTGAGTGAGTGTGTGTGATGTGTGTGTGTAGTGTGTGAGTGTGTGTGTGTGTGTGAGAGTGTGTATATGTGAGAGTGTGTGTACGTGTGTGTGAGTGTGTATATGTGAGAGTGTGTGTATATGTGAGAGTGTGTACGTGAGTGTGTGTCTGGGGAAGCCCCCAGGCCGGGGAGAGGTGCTGGGAGGGACCCCCCCCTTATCTCTGGTCCCCCCTCCCCCTCCCCACAGCTACGTCAAAAGCTACCTCCTCCCGGACAAGCAGAGCAAGCGCAAGACGGCCGTGAAGAAGCGGAATCTGAACCCCGTCTTCAACGAGACGCTTCGGGTAAGGCTGGGCGGCGGCCCCGTTCATAAATCAGACGTCCGGCCCGCGGGCTCGGGGTGGCGGGGCGGCCACCGCCTGTCCCTCCCGTGTGCGTTCCGCCGGAAGCACGGCAGGGAGTCCAGTGCTGGTGGGCGCAGCGTTAGTTCAGACCCCGAGAATGCCGTCGGGCGTCGGGCGTCGGGCGTCGGCAGCGGCACTGACGGCGCCGCCTGTCCCCAGTACTCCGTCCCGCAGGCCGAGCTCGCCGGCCGCGTGCTGAGCCTGTCCGTGTGGCACCGCGAAAGCCTGGGTCGCAACATCTTTCTGGGCGAAGTGGAAGTGCCCCTGGACACGTGGGACTGGGACTCCGAGGCCATCTGGCTCCCCCTGCAGCCCCGGGTGAGGCCGCTGGTCCGCGCAGAGGGACCCAGGGCACAGATCTCGTTTCCACCCCGCCGAGCTCTCCCCTACCCCTCACACTCGAGGCTCTGCCTGCCCTCCCAGCTAACCGCGCCCCATTGTGGCCTCTTTGCCTTGGGTCCTGTCCCTGCTCCTGACCAGCTCCCTCTCGCAGGTTTCGCCCTCTCCTGACGACCTTCCCAGCCGCGGGAGGCTCTCTCTGTCCCTCAAATACGTCCCCGCGGGCTCTGAGGGTGAGTGGCGCCCACGAGAGACCAAGCTGGCGGGGCCCCTGGGAGGTGGGGACTCCTGTCCCACAAGCGGGAGGGCTCTGTCCGTGGAGTGAGCCTGAGCCGCCTTTCCGCAGGTGCAGGGCTGCCCCTGAGCGGGGAGCTGCACTTCTGGGTGAAGGAAGCTCAGGACCTGGTGCCTCTTCGTTCGGGATCCCTGGACACTTACATACAATGGTGAGGGGCTGGGAGCTCCCCACCTTTCCTTCTGCCTGAAGTGGAGCTCCCCACCCCCTTCTGATCTCCCAGTCTGGGCTTTGACCTCTGAGCAGGGGTGAAGGGGGCAGCTTGAGCCCAGAGAGTGGAGGACACCTTTAAGGACTGCATTTCAGTGGCTGGCACCTATAGGACTTGGAGAGCTGAGGCTGAGACCTGGTGGGGGGGGGGGGGGGGGGGGGGGGGGACACAGGGGCCCTTCCATGGAGATCCTGCAAGGCCAGGCTGAGGTTTTCAAGTTCTGCCCCGCCCTCAGAGAGTGAAATGGAGGTAGGCCGAACAGGTTCTGAGATCCCAGCCCTGACTCCACCAGGCACTGTTTTTCTCTTAGGCTTGTACTTCTGAGCAATATTTTATCTTGCAGAAAGGGCCCCAAGGCTTTCCGAAGTTTGGAAATTACTCGGGGAGACAGCAGGGAGTCCTGATGGACTTTGAGATGGGGAGTAGCAAAGTGCCACTTCAGAGCCATTACTCACAGGAGAGCTGGGAGGAGGCTGGTGCAAAAGTCCTAGGCCAGTGGTCGGCAAACTCATTAGTCAACAGAGCCAAATATCAACAGGACAACGATTGCAATTTCTTTTGAGAGCCGAAAACCGACTTCTGCGCATGGGCCACGAAGTTTCAATCGCACTGTATGTGCGCGCCCGCACGTGGTATTTTGTGGAAGAGCCACACGCAAGGGGCCAAAGAGCCGCATGTGGCTCGCGAGCCGCAGTTTGCCGACCACTGTCCTAGGGCATCGAGGGTTGGAGGCCAGTTCTCAGGCAGGAGCCAGAGGACATGGACATTGCGAGGGAGTATAGGTTGGTTCTGGGGAGCATCAGGGGGTAGCCACTTGATGCCAGCCGCCTCCCCCACAGCTCGGTGCTGCCTGACGACAGCCGGGCCAGCCGCCAACGGACCAGGGTGGTGCGAAGGAGCCTCAGCCCCGTGTTCAACCACACCATGGTTTATGATGGCTTCGGGCCTGCTGACCTGCGCCAGGCCTGTGCTGAGCTCTCCCTCTGGGACCATGGGGCCCTGGTCAGCCGCCAGCTGGGGGCCACACGCCTCAGCCTGGGCACCGGTAAGTGGCAGGACCCTTGGGGGCAACCAATGCTGGGAGGCAGGGGCTTCCTGAGTGGCCTCGGGCCCTTTGCCTTTTGTGAACTGCGGTGTCAGTGCGTCATCTGGGACCAGGCAGGTATTCCTTGGGACCTGGGTGTCTAACGTGACCATGACCTCCACCCTTGCCCAGGCAGCAGCTACGGGCTCCAGGTGCCCTGGATGGATTCCACGCCTGAGGAGAAGCAGCTGTGGCAGACACTCCTGGAGCGACCATGCGAGTGGGTGGATGGCCTTCTGCCCCTCCGAACCAACCTGGTCCCCAGGACATAGGTGCCTGACGAGCCGTGGCAAACCTCTCTCCGGACCCCCATCTCAGGGCCTGCCCTTGGTGAAAGTCAATAAAGTCTATTCTAAGGGCAATGAGGGGCTGATGTCTGCTTGGGGTCAGGGGGATGGGCTGAGGACAGGAACGAGTGAGGGAAGTGTAGGGGGCCAGGTAGGCACTTTAGAGTCAGACATAAAGACTTTAGCGAGCTGGTCCCAGGAACCTCGCATACCTCAGAAGTTGCCAAAGCCCAAAGGTACAAAAGGGTTCTGTTTAATAGTCTCTGTCAGTGAGCTGGGGCATCGCTGTGGTTGGACTGCCCCTACCACCACCTGGCCCCTTCCAGTTGCCCCTGGGCCCTGGGGTGGATGTGTCAGAACTGGCTCGCGTCTTCTCCATTCACCCATCCTTGGGTCTGGCCTCTTGCCCCCGATGCCCTCATTCAGCCTCCTGGGGGCCAGAGGTAACGGCCGTGGATCCTGCTCGCTGCGCCAGGATGGCTCTCCAGATGCGGCATACCATCCCTCCCCTGGGGGAGCAAGTTCCACGTGGCTCAGCCAGAAGACCCTGGGCTCTCTCTGGTACCCACTGTCTGCCTAATGCCCCTCGGTCCCCAAGGGAGCCTGGTGTCCCTGTGGTTTCCAGAGAGGAAACCAGGCAGGCCTGTTGCGGGTGTGTGTGTGGGGGGGGTCAGGATCTGACCAGCATGATCCCATATACATAGGTCACCCGGGAGGGCGCAGGACATACCTGATGCGGGTGTAGGTAAGGTCATCTTTAGTGGCACAGGTCAGTAGGGCATGGAGGGTGAAGCTGTGGTTCAGCAGCTGGTTGTGGACAAAGATGCCCACACAGAAACAGGGAGAGATTCAAATCAGAGAAAGATGTGTCCAGAGAATCAGGGCCTAGTTCTGTTTTACTACCAGCATGCTAGGGCAGATCCCACCCCTTTCCGGGCCTCAGTTTTTTCATCTTTACAACGGGAGGGGAATCCTAATTGTTCCTCTAATGTTGAGATTCTCTGTATCGGAGGGGAAAAGTGAGAAGAGCTGAAAGAGGGGCAGAGGTGGAGTTTTGGTTGGTAGAGGTCATGGATAGCCAGCACCCCCTCCCTCACTGTCTGGATGGTGCCTGAATCCACGTTCAGTTCCTGTAGCCACTGCACCAGGCCCTGGTCCACTGTTCGAGCAGCTGTCAAGGAGAAATCAGGTGAATCCAGGGGTGCTCCTGCCAGAAGCTGTCTCCCACCACCATCAGTGCCCTCCCGCTCACCTGGGGGCTCTGAGGCCAGGGAACAGGTCCCGGCCTCCTCATTCAGCCGCTGTAGAGCTTGTTGCATCAGAGCCTGGCACTCCCATTCCTTCTCAGCCAGGACATCTCGGAGCCTGTTGGATGGCAGAAGGCCAGTAGAAGGGAGGGTAGAGTGGGGGTGATGCTCACACAGAGGCTATGGATGGGTGGCAGGGGGCTTACCTATCAGTCTCTGCTCGCAAGAGGCCCAGCTGCACCATCAGAGGTGGGGGGCTCTGCTCGGGGTCCCCTGGGAGCAGGCTTGGCTGGACTGGGCTGTCCTGCTGCTTGGGCTGGGACTCCTCTTTACTGGACTCCTCTGACCTCTGTGGGACTGCATCCTTCTCCACTCCTGCCGGTCAGAGTGAGGTGAGCTTAGGCCGGGCATTTGGGACCCTCAGACACGGGCAGAGGGCGTGGGGAGCTCTGTGCACTGGCCAGGTGGTGTCAGTCTGGGAGGTGTCCGTTTGGTCCCTCCCCCACCCACTCCTTCCTGGCCTGGGTCAGGCCTGGGGATCACACTCCCTGCCAGCTCCATTTGGGTTCCCCACGCCTCCAAGGGCCACGCCCTCACCCACAGGCAGGCCATCTCTGCTCCCGGCCTACCTGGGCTCAGCACCGCTAGGGCTACCCGGACAGCCCGGCTGAGCAGCGAGTCCAGCACGAACATCCAGTGTGGGCGGATCTGGCGCCTGCGGAGAATCTGCTTCACCTGGGAGGGAGGATGGCGCCGCTGAGACTGCTAAGCCTCAAAGAGAGGTGGGGCTGGAGTTGGAAAGGCCTGGAAAGTCTGCCTGAAGCAAGTGGGGTGGACGAGCTTGAAGTCAAGGGAGGGGCTGGGAAGCCAGGACTGCGCAGAGGTCCCTTCCCTGATGGCTCTATCTTCGCAGAGAAGACATGGAATCGTTCAACATCAAGTCCTTGCACAGGAGTTCATTAGCTGTTCTTGGGCAGCCCTAACTGTGAGGAAACTCATTTACCGCATCGGGGAAGGCAAAGAGTGGTCCGTGCAGAAGTGCCGGCTCCAGGCCCTGGGCGCGCAGCTGCCCTTGCAGCGCCCGCAGCTCCTGGGCCAGCTGCCGGCGGTTGGGCGTGTGGATGTGCGCCCCGAGGCAGTGCAGTAGCTGTTCCACAAGATCCCGGCTCAGACGGGGGTCCTGAGAAGGAAGGTATTCCCACTTGAGCCAAGAGAGATGCTGGCAAGGGGCTGGGGTTGGGCAAGGCCATTAGCAGGAGTCCTGCCTGTGCTCTACCACCAGGGGGCGCTGGGGCGGGCCGCCCACCTGTTCCTGCTCCAGCCACAGATTCTCCGCCAGCTCGGGCAGCTCCTGCTTCAGCACCTCGGCCAGCATGGCCCGGCGCTGGCTCTCCTGATGCAGCAGGCTCAACCCGGAGCTCTCCTCGGGGGACGCGGGATCCTCCGCTCCGGGCTCCTCAGGCACCCTGGGTGCAAGGGGGAGCGGCCAGTGGAGGGCGGGCGGCAAGACCGTCCAGCTACCTCCGCCCCAGGGTTTGGATCCTGGCTCTGGCTTTGACTCCCAGGCCTATCTCACAGGGATAAAAGAGAAACCTGGCACCGAGGAGGCACCCCAACTAAATACAAGTAAGAGCAATTGGAGGGAGGCACCAAGTGCCATCCTTGCAAGTGGTCACGGTGCCCGGGTCCTTAGAGAGAGGGCTTATTCTGGAGGGAGTACAAGGACAAAGCCAGATAAAGTGAACCCGCCCCAGGACCCTGGGCTCTCACCGGAGCTGGCTGGTGTCCCCATAGCTGAGGCAGCGCTTCGGGGGACTAGGCGGGTGTTGAGAGGGTGCCTGAGGGCGTGGGAATGTCTGGGACTGGGTGGAGTCAGCTGAAGGAAGAGGGCTGGCTGAAGGGGCATCTGAGGAGGGACAAGGCTGTCAGCCTGGGCCCCTCTTGAGCCCTCAGCGCCACAGCTCTCCGCCCTCTCTCCAGTGGGCACCCACGCAGTACCTGGGGGCCGTGGAGCGTGCTGGGGTGAGCCGGGGCTTCGGCTCCTCTTCCCGGGCTGCAGGAAGGGGTCCCCCAGCAGTGCTTGAGCACTGGCACGGAGACGGGGGTCTGGCTCAAAAGTTCGTAGGAGGAAGGCTTGAGCCTCGGCTGACAGGGAACTGGGCATTGGCGGGTGAACCTTGTACATGCCCACCTGGGAGGGGCCGGGAGGGTAAACAGGAATTAAGTTTAGAGGTGAGCAAGGCACAATCTGTCCCCACCCCGCCTCCCGGGCCAGGGCCTGAGGGATCTCACCTGGAACATGGCAGCCTGCGGGCTCCCCAGCTCGTGGAAGGGTGGGCGCCCTGTGGCCATCTCGATGACGGTGCAGCCCAGCGACCAGATGTCGGCCGCTTTCCCGTACCCTCGGGGGCCCTGGTCAATGATTTCTGGGGCCATGTACTGCAGGGTCCCTGGGGCAGGAGCGGAGGTAATAATGCTCAGCTAGGCTTTATCGCTATGGGAGCAGCAGGGGGCTCTCTCATCCTTTGGCCGCCTGTACCCACCCTGAGCTCTGTCATCCAAAACAGTTCCCATCACCAGCCTGTTGTCAAACATCTCTCTGAGTTTCCTCACTCATCTTAGGGTCCAGCCCATCCATGGATTCCATCGCTTGCAGTAGGTTCCATCATATAACCTGGATTCCATCATTCACTCTGAATTTACCACCAACTTTGGTCCGCATCGACACTCCTGGGTTCCATTTCAGGCACTAAACTCAATGTCCTCAGCTATCCAAGCTCCAGTTCTAGATTCCATCACCTCACCCCCGGCTCAGTCGCCTGCCCTGGGTGCCACCGCCATTAAGTCTACTCCATGCCCAGGAGAAGCACCTTGCCGGGAAGGCCCCAAGAGTTCCGCCCCAGGTCAGCATTCCCACTCACCCCCCCACAGCTGCTACCTGTGAAGGTCTCAGTGCAAGGTGTGATGCCTGCCAGCCGCTTGGAGGTGCCAAAGTCAGAAATCTTGAGTAGCCCACTGAAAGTGTTGATCAGCACATTGTCCCCCTGAGTAGAGTGGACACTTTGCTCAGTGGACATTAAGCTGGGGTGCTGACACCAGAACTGGACCCTACCCCAGGATCCCGTCTCCTGGGAATCACAATCTGACCCTGCCTCTATCAACTCCTCCCCCCCCCACCCCACTGTGCCCCTCTGGGAGCTGGCTCCTGGTTTGGCTTCAGATCTGGTCTCCTCTAGGGCAACTTCTTGATGAATTTCCCACCCTTTGCAAAGGATCTGCCAGCTAAGTCTAAACTGCCAGCCTCTGTCTGGGGCATATCTCTTCCTCCCCCCCCCCCCCCCCCAGCAAGCCGGGGTGGGCCAGCTACAGGGCTTACCTTGATGTCACGATGCACAATGCGGTTGTCATGCAGGTAGCTGAGTCCCTGCAGGATCTGGCGGGTGTAGAAACTGATGGTGCTCTCGTTGTCCTGCAGGGGCCCCCACACTGACCGCAGCAAGGAGGACAGGCTGCCTGGGCAGGTGCAGTCCAAGGTCATCATTGCCACCCTCTCTCCCGCCCACAGCTCTCTGCCCAGACACACCCATCCCATGGCCCAGACTCCATCACCCAACTGCAGAGCATCAGTTAATTCTGGGCATCACCACCCCCACACACGCTATGGTTCATTTCCCCTAAGGGCTCTCCACCCCTGTCTGGCCCCACCCCCACGCCCCACACCTCCAGTTCCATTCCCATCACAGAAGGACAGGTACCTCCAGGCACTTCCTCCATGAAGATCTTGAGGTAGCCGCCCTGGCTGGCGGAGCCCAGGTAGCGCACGATGTTCTTGTGGCGCAGGCGTTTGTGCAGAGCTATCTCTTCATGTAGGGGCTGCGAGAACCTGGGAGCAGGTGCGGGAGAGGAACAGGCCAGATTTGGGCAGAGACGCCTAGCCGACTCCAGCACCAGCCAGGCCACGCCCCCAGGATCTGCTCCGCCCACAACCCCCTCCCCGACTTTCCCCACCTCCCCACCCAGCCCGCAGGCCCCTCCCTCCGGACCCGATCCCGACCCTCCCGGTCCCGGCCTATCGGACGGCAGGCCTGGGCCCCTGGGGCTCGAACTCTCTCGTCCAAGAGCCCGCCCACTTGGGCCCGACCAATAGGGCATCAGCGCCCCCCTCACTGCCCCGCCCACATGACCCTCTCAATTCCGGCCCCACCCAGGCTCGCACGCCCCGCGCTCCACACCTGCTGTCCCGTTCTGGGATCTCCTTGATGGCGATGCGTACCCGCGTGTGCCGGTCGCGGCCCGCGTACACCACCCCGTAGGTGCCCTTGCCGAGCACCAGCCTCTCCCCGGTCTCCGTGTACTCGTAATCAAACTGCGGGGCGGGTGAGAGGGGGGCTCAGCAGGGCTCTCAGCCCTTTTCCCTCCCCGAGCTTCCAGCCGCCTTCCTCACCTCCAGCACCTCCCACACACCGTCTGCCTCCTCCTCGGGCGCCCTGGAATCCGGATTGGTCACCAAGGACTGGATCAGGCCGCAGAACCTGAGGGCGGGAGGTCAGACTGGCCGGAGGGGTACCTTGGGCGCAAAGTGTCCCCTCCTGTGCCGAGAGCACCTAGTGGACACATCCCTTCCTTTCCCTCACTCCCCCGGACACCCCAGCCCTCCCAGCGCCCGGCCCGACCCCAGCGGCTGCGCACCACTGGCAGAGCCCCGCGCTGGGGAAGCACAGCTGGACGTCCTGAGCCGGGGCCAGCGCGTAGAGGAAGCAGCAGCGCTCGTCCCGCTTGGAGGCGCTGGGAAGGGATGAGGAACACAGGTGAGCGCCAGGCCAGCTAGCGGCGCGCCCACCCGGCTGCCCCAGGCCGTGCCCTCACCTGACACCGCTGATGGAGGAGCTGGAGAAGGTCCAGCTGGAGGGACCGTCCTGTGAGAAGAAAGGGAGTCGGAGGAGGGCGCCGGGGAGTAAGAGGGGCCTGGGATGGAGGAAAGGCTCCGGAGATAAGCGTAGTGCTGAGTGGGGGGACTCAGTGGTGGCTTCACCTGGGTCTCAGGCTCCAGCAGGCTCAGGGTCACTGCGCTCACGGGGTTCCCGCCCTGAACCTCCAGCTTCGCAGGCAGCAGCACTTGGTTCATCTCCAGGACAAGAACCTGCAGGTGACAAGAGGGTGTGTGTGTGTTGGGGGGGGGGGGGGGGCGTAGGTCAGAAGGATCCGACCCCTCCCGCAGGTCCCCTAACCCCACAGGCCTCACCAAGCACTGGTCCCCTTGGGGACTGTCTGCTTTGAGCAGCTGGCAGGACTGTAGTAAGAAGTGGAGCCAGAAGTGGGCACGGCGTGGGGGTCCTCCCAGGGGCTCCGGGGTGGGCCTGAAGTGCTGGTACAGCAGGAAGGTTTCCATCATGGACACCAGGTACCTGCGGGCACAGCGTTGTCCTCAGCTCAGCCAGGCACCAGCTAGCACTGCCAGGGAGAGTGGACTGAATGGGGCGTTAGGTGTCATGGGCACTGGTTTGGGAGGGACCAGGTCATTGGCTCAGGGCTCGGGCCAGGGGACACAGATGCAGGAGCCGAGAGCACAAGACTGAAGAGGAGGCCACTTACCATATGGGGGCATTGAGTTTGTACAGCTGCTCTGCAGCCAGTGCCACCTGGATGGGGTCATTAGCAAGGATCTGGGCTCCCAAGTAGAAGCCTACATCCCAGTAATATTGCATCTTCTCCACACAGCCTTTCCGGGCCAGCAGGCAGCCCAGCTTCATACCTGGGAGTGAGGAGACAGGCTCTAGTGAGTGTGATGGCAGTTGTGGACGGAGCCCAAGTGTGGGCCACAACATTCACGTGGGCAGGAACACAGCTGTGGGTGCAAATGTAGGTGTGGCACAATCTCAGGTGGGAGTAGGAGCTCAGACACAGGTGAGGGTTTGGGAACAAGTGCATGTGGAAGGAACACACATGTGAGCTTAGGAACAAAGAGTCACGGGCTTAAGGGCTCATGAGGGCCCAGGACAGGTCTGAGGACCCAGGTGTAGATTCAGGCAGACTAGATCCAAACGGGAATGAACTCAGTCCTAGCTCCAGCCCAGTGTTCTCTCTCCCTGACCTGAGCCCCTGTTGGGGGAGGCCAGGGGTGCAGAATGGGGGCTCACCAATGAGCCGGAGCTCGTCGGAGTCCTCAAAGCGCTGCCCAGCAGCAATGAGGAGCACGGCCGCATTGATGCCCGAGTGAAGGCTGGGCTCCACATCAAAAGCCTTCCGATACCTGGGAGTTGGGCAGAGGCATGCAAGGCTGGACTGGTGCCCACAGCTCCGCCCGCAGCCCACTGTCCACTTGCTTGTGCCCCCTTACCAGTGATAGGCCTGCTCTCGGTGCCCAGCGTCCTGAAAGCCAGAGCTGAAGAACATGTCCTTGTAGACACGGCCACACATGCAGTACAGGTCGGGCGCCACAGGGCCCTCCCTCTGTACCAGGGGCAGCAGCACAGCTAATGCCTTCTCCCGGTCCCCAGGCCTGTTCCTCCTAGGGGAGGGGGAAGATGGGCTGGGGACCTGCCTGATATGGCCCGGTCCCACTCGATCTGGGGGCGCCCAGATGCTGAACAGCAGGGACCCTTCCAGGGAGCTGACAGTAATGAATGCAGAATGGCAGTGACTTTGGTCAGCACTGACTTTTCTAGAAGAAGTGATCCCAAATGGAAGTGATTTCTAGCTGCAGCGGCTCTGAAGAGGTTGACCTTGGACAGCTGTGACCTCTGCAAGGGCACCACCTCCCCTCCCCCTGGGCAGCGGTAATGGAATAACAGGACCATCTGACATCAGCGTGACGCTAGTCAGCAAATTCCTCGAACAGCACTGTACTAAGACAGCAATGACCCCATAGCGCAGGGACCCCTGTTCCCATGTGGCTATGACCGAGCGCTGCTCTGCCACTCACCGGTTGAGGGCAAATGTATAGTGGAAGCAGACGTTGTGCTGCTCAGCCACGTCACAGGTGGGCAAGGCCTGCAGCGTCTCCACCAGCTCAATGATGGCTGAGTAATCCTGCAGGAGGGAACAGCACACACTGACTAACTGGCCTCCCATCGGCCCCAGACCCTGAGGAAAACCTTGAGCTGGGGGTCCCCTCCCACTCCTGACACCCCACCTTCCCACCCACCATCCCCTGCAGACCTCCCTCAGGCCTGGCAGGTAGTGCAGACAGCACCCCTTACACGGAGAACCCACTGTGTGCGCCCCAACCTCACAACTGCCACGGGAGACAGTGACACCATCATCTGCATTACAAGCTGAGGCTCAGAGCCGGCGGGTCATTTGAGCGGCACAGCCAGGATGAACTCGGGTTTGTCTGCCACCGAATGCTATGCCCCGACTGCCTCTCGGCACACCTGCACGTCCCGGTAGGAAAGCAGCAGGTTCATGATGATGTCAGGGCTCAGCAGCTCCACGCTGTCCAGTCTCCGCTGCAGGCGAGCCAGCTCCTCCCGCAGCTGCTGCCCGCTGAACCGCTCCCGGGCCTGCCGGATGTCCTGCCGAATGGTCTCCCGGAAATAGCCGCTGATGCCCGAAGCAGGAGAGGGAGGGAGGGAGGGAGAGGGAATGACGGGGCCTGTCCAGGTCACTGTTCCCTCTCCAGCCTCCTGGTGCACCTTCTCTGGACCCCCCTTACCAAGAGTCCGTGGGCGTGGCCTCCAGCAGGCGGGCAAATCGGCCCACCAGTGGTGTGAGCAGGGCCTCAGTGCCCACCCCGGGCTGGACTAGCCCATCAGCCAGGCCCCTCAGGAGGCCTACATCACCACACAGCACTCGACCAGTGGCTGTCACCACATAGGGGATCAGCGTGTAGCTGCCAACACAATCCTAGTGGGAGGGAGGCAGGAATCAGTAGAGATCAGAGGTCAGCACCAGGTGAGAGAGGGGCAGTGAGGGGGTCAGAGGTCAGCACCAGTGGGAACTGGAATAGCAGGAAAGGGACACACTGCAGGAAGGAAGGCAATAGGGAGCAGAGAGTCACACAGATATTGAGGGAGATTAGGTGACTGAGGAGGCCAGGAAAGGTAGTGGGGGGTCAGAGGTCATAATGGAAGTCAAAGGGCACATTGGAGTGAGGGGTGGATTCTGCTCACTGAGTTCTTCTGAAAAATGTCCTCCTGCAGGGAACAGACAAATACTGAGGTTCTGGGTCGGCCCTCCCCCCGCCCTGTGCCCGCCCCCAGCAGCCACCTGGCCACCTACCCGCAGGGCCTGCAGGTCCGGGATGTCCTCCTGGGAGCAGAGAAGCACGTTGTTGGTCATGCTGAAGCTCTCGCGTACCCCAAGATGGTAGAACAGGGAAGGCTGTGCCAGGGAGCTGCTCACCTCCAGCACCACCACGTCTGGGAGCACACAGGTGGGGGCCCTGAGCCCTGGGCCCAGCTGGGTGGGGAAGGAGGCTGGGGCTCCATCCTGTCAGCCTGCCTTCCCGTGTGATTCCAGCAGGATCCAGTTTTGCTCCTGGCCTCCGTTTCCCCTTTTTAGGGTCCTTTGGTTCTTACACAGAGGAGAGGAGGCTGTGCACCAGCCCAGAGCCAGTTCTGGGCCATTGGAGAAGCAAGAGTTGGGCTAACACGTACGTCCACTTCCCTGGGTCCACAATCCAGTCTCTCGAAAGGTACCAGCATTGTGTGTAGATAACACTGTGCTGTGTGTGTGTGTGTGTGTGTGTGTGTGGAGAGAGAGAGAGAGAGAGAGAGAGAGAGAGGCTAACTGTGTCGGATCTGTGTGTGACAGCGTGGGTCTGTGAGGACCCGTGTATTGACATCTATGTGACTTGAAAGTCTGTCTATAACTCTGTGCGTGTCTTTGTGTCCTCGAGGGCGGTCGGCCTTCATGTTTTAAGCTGCGATTTTACGGACTTGGGGCCAGCGCAGGCGCCGGGCGCTTGGATAAACACATAAGTATCCAGAGGCGGGGCGTGAGGGTCGGTGGAAGGGACAGGCCGCCTCTGGCCCCACCCACGAGCGGTCTGCCCCGCCTCCAGCCCGCCCCTTGACTCGGGGTTCTGGGGTCCTCTAGACCTAAGCTCCCCTGCCCAGAACCCAGTCCGTTGGGTCCCTCGCTTTCCTCTCTGCTCCTCAGCCCGCTCCTCCGAAGTAGCACGCCGGGACCCCTGAACCCCACGGCCTCGTGGAGCCCCTGGGCCAGTCCAAGCTCCACCTCCCAGGATCCGCCCTCACACACTCCGCGGGATCCTCCCGAGGAGGAGTTCTCCAACCCAGTTCCTAAGACTCCGCACAGGGCCCGCTCCCCGCCCGGCCCGCTCCCCGCCCCGCTCCCCAGGCGGTGCCGACTGCAGACTGCTAGTCCCAACCCTGAGCCCGGAGCCGGGCCTGATCCGCGAAGTCCCGGCCCGAGCCTGGCCGCGCTCCAGACCCCCCACATTTCCCTTTCCCCGGTCCCCGCCCCAGTCCCTCGGCTGTGGCTCACCGGGCCGCCCCGGACCTCGCCCCCATCGCGGCCCCGCCCGCAGCCCGAGCCCCGCCCCCTCCGGCGGCGCTCCGCCCGGGCTCCCGGGCTCCCGGCGCTCACCCGCGTTGTAGAAGGAATCCAGCGCCCCGGTGTCGCCCAGCGCCAGCGTCCCGAAGGGCAGGGTGCGCAGCTGCGGCCGTGGCCGCGGCCCCGCGAGCTGCGCGCAGGCCTCGCGCAGGCAGCGGAGGGGCAGCGGCTCCGCCTCGGCCGCCCCGTCCCGCTCCGCCGCGGGCTGCGGCTCCCGGGTCAGCACGTAGAGCACGCGGAGCGGCCGGCTGCGAGCGCAGCCCCGGCCGGAGGGCGGCGCGGTCGGCGGGCCCCGGCTCAGCGCCTCGGCCAGCGGGTCCTGCCAGCAGCTGCCCGCGCACTCCGGGGCCCCGGGCGGCGGGCACGGTCCCGCCATGCGGGGGCGCTCGGGCGGCGGGCGCGTCCTGGGCCCCCGGGACAGGGCAAGAGCCCGGGGTGACGGATCCAGGGATCCTGAGATCCCGAGTCTCCTACGGGATCTGGAGATCTCAAGTCCCGCCGGAGGTCCCGTTCCTCGGAATCTGGAGTCCAGGGCGAAATCCAGGCTCCGACGTGGAAGGCCCTGAGGATCTGCAGTCGGGAATTGGGTCCGGGGGGTCGGGGGCATCCGGCGATCCGCGGCTCAGAGTCACGTGGGCGATCCCGTCGGACCCCGTCCGCCACGCTGCCTCCGCCGGGAAGCGTCCCCCGTCGCTCTCTCCTGCCCTCGCTGGTAGGCCGGGCCCAGCCCTTCCCGGCGACCAGGAAAGCTCCACCCTCGGCCTGGGGCAGCTCCGCTCCCAGCAGCCGGGACTCGCCTCTCCCCTCCCTCCGCTCCGGCGAGAACTTCGGAGTCCCGCCGCTTCCGGAACAGCCTGTGCCACTGTCTGTGCCAACCGCCGGGACGGCTCACAACAGGCGCTCAGATGCTGGTGGGTGCGCGCGGGCCGGGGCCAGGGAGAGGTGTGAATCGCAGGCTCTGCCCGGCAGGGATCTGTTCAATGAATGGGTCTCCAGAGACTTCAGGGTGTGCTCCAGGTAAGGACCCCCCCGCCAGGAGGCCGTCAGCCCTAGTGCGGGACTTGGCACCTGAGCCCTCCCCTGAGGCCTCTGGCCAGGAGGCTGCTTCCCCAAACACCAATCTGCTGATTTTTTACCTCCACCTCCTGTGACCGCGGGCCCTGAGAACAGGCCCCACACAGCACTTCTCTGCCCACCTGGAGAAGAATCCCAGAACTCCAGCCCTTGGGCCACAGCAGCTTCCCATCTCCAAATTCCCAAGAAACCCTGCCCTTTCGGTGTGAATTAGTGAGGCAGCGACCTGGTCTACACCTCAGTGGACTCTGAAGTCAGGAACTGGGGACTTGGAGAGGTTGAGTAACTTGTCCAAGATCGCTCGGTCACGTGACCCAGCAGGATGCAATCCCAGGACTCCCTGTCAGACTGCAGACATCAGACGCTTAACTACTTGTTGCTCTGCCACTTTCTAGAATGCGGCTCTGGCACATTAACTGCTTGATGAATGCTCGCTCAGCAACTGCGTTTTCACTACCTGTGGCCCTTGGTTTGACCCTGAGTTTAAACCAGCCCCTGGTGGAACCCACTGAGGAGAAGCCAAGGATGGGAACTTGGTTTACAACCGGGGCTGGGGTGGAAAACAGACAACCCAGAAAGGACAGGCACGGGCAACAGAGAGGGTGGGAAAGCTGTGCAATTTCTACCACAAAACCACCCATTTGTGGGACCCACAGGGCCCAAGGGCACTGTCAGTGAGTGCGTGAGTTCCAAGTCCTTCCCTAAGTGTTCCCCTGGCCTTGGCTCGCATTCCTCAGGAGAGGAAAGCCTTCCTCCTTCATGAGGCTGGCCCTCCCATCTTCCTGACCGAAAGAAACGCCTTCCCTGAATGGAGCTGAAACCTATGTCCCTCCTCTGCCCTCCTGAGTTTTTCCCCAGTAACTGGAAGCCAGGAAAGGGTTAAAATGGTTTTATTTTAAAACGTGGACAGGAGAGCAGAGGCAGTTAGCGATGGGGAGAAGTAGCCGAGCATCCGGAAGCTGTTCGGGAGAGATAAGAGTGCTGGTTGCCAGGATGCCCTAACGAAGCATGATTCGAACCCTGCGGTAAGGGTGGCCCACGCCAAGGCCCGAGGCCCAGTCGATGCCATACGTGTGGGCAGTGGACGGGGACATCGCATAGTGTCCGTTGAGATTGGAATGATAGCAGGCTTCGTACCACCAGGCGCCGTGGACAGTCACTGCGCAGTTGCCCCCCGCTGTGTCGTGGTCAGCGTCGTAGGTGGAAAAGGGCTTCCCGTTGTGAAAGCTCAGGGAGTCCCCTGGCAGGGAGGGGAGGGGGGGCACATTGGAGGCGGCACCCTGCCTGGCACCCTTGGCGAGGTGACCTCACAGGAGCCTCAGAGCCACTGAGAGGTGGGTGTTTTCAGGCTCCAAAGCCACCCGCTCCTCCCGCTGCCTTGCCCCCTCACAGAATCCCCAGCCTCCCGCTAGCTCCTTGTCTCTTCCCAGCTCCCACCAGCAGCCTGACAGCCCGGCCAGGGAGAGCTGGGAGGGACTTCTCAGACGCCTGGCAGGAAAGGGGGCTCCCCTGAGGCAGCGCCTCATAGCCACTTCCCTCTTTCAAGTCTCTCCTCAACAGTTGCTCTGAAGAAGAAGAAACAAAGCCTTCCCTGGTTCCTCTTCCAAAGCAGATAATGCTAACACACAACAGGGCCTCAGAGAGCCCCACCGCCTCCCTCCCTGCCTCCTGGTCCACTTTACGTGCCGCTAACGAGGCTCTGACGTGGAAGGGTCACAAAATTAGTAACTGACAGAGGTGGATTCAAACTCAGGTCTGTTTGCCTCCAGAGCCCAAATTCTTTACTCCTGTACCACCTTGCCTCCTGATTGCCATTCCTCAGAGGAGGACACTGAGGCCCACGGAGGAGAAGGAATTATCCTGGGTCATCATGGAGGCAGAGGCAGTGCTGGGCAAGTATCCAGCCTCCCTCCCCTTTGCCCCTAATCCAGGCCTCCCCCCACCCCGAGGGTCGCTCACCTGCAGTGCCCTCTAAGAACTTGCCCAGCACCAGCTGGTAGTGATCTGCCTCTCCAAGGAGGCGGAAGGACCCATAGTGGGCAAAGGTGCGGTTGCCGTCAAAGTCCTCCAGCTCCACTCGCAGCTCCCAGGTACCTAGGGGTGGGGACAGGGGGGAGGAATCCTCAGACCCGCATGCCAGAGGAATGCCCCTCAGGCTCCCTGGACCCTGCTGGGAACTTACCCTGGAGAGTCAGCTGGTGCAGATTCTCATTCCCCAGCCAGAATTCGGACTCCTGACTCCCAAAACCTGCTTTGTAGGAGGACCAAGAGCGGAAGAAATCCACAGAGCCATCCTGTCGCCTCTGGAACACCTAGGGAGGCAGAGCAGGCTAGCACACCAGCCATTACTCCAGGCTGGACGTAGGATGAGGAGGAGCAGGCAAACACTCCTGGACTCTTTGGATTGGGGGCTTGTGATAAAGTGTGAGTCTAAGTGAGCTTTGCCTGTGCGTATATCGACGGACTCTGCATTCTCTTATTGACTGTTAGTGCCAGTAATATAGTTAGTGACACTCAACTTCACACCCAAGCCGTGCAAGCCCTGGGGGAGGCTGAAATGATAGAATCATCATTCCTGGTTTGCTGAGATGGTCAGTCCTGCTGGGAGCCAGATTCAAAATAACTTGCTTTAATTTACTATGATAAGAACCAAGATATTATACCAGAGAGGTCACCCCCAGAGGCCCAGGGTGGACTCCTGACCTTACCCAGATGCTCCCCTTCAAGCCAAGCAGTCCCCAGGCTCCGTAGAGTTTCCCTCCTCAGTATCTTCCAGTCCAAGTGCCTCTGCTTCCGTTGTTGCCACCACCCACCGTCTTCTCCTGCCCGGGCCTCTGACGTCCTCTTAACCTGTGTCCCTGTCTCCACTCTTGTCCCCCACTGCAACGCACCTTCCCCGCTGCCATCTTTCTCAAGCATAAGCCAGACCTGGCAATTCCCTGCTTAAAAGTCTCCCGCGGCTCCAGTTACCCCCATGATCCTCAGTCAGTCATTCAGGGCCCTCCACGAATGGCCTTTGACCCGCACCAGAAGACCTCAGCCAACCACTCATACCTGCTCTCAGCTCACGCACCTGGTCCCCAAACCCTCCTGCACTGAACTGTCTTTCTACCCGGAATGCCCTTCTGCACCTCATCTGTTCTGAGAATTCCTCTAAGAAATGCCTTGGCTCCAGTGGGCTCTGACTCCCCCTAGGGGCCAAGGGGCAGAATTGCCCGCTGGGCCTGGCACGCAAGTCTCTGGCACTCACCAGCCAACCACCTCCCAGGGTGTCCATGTCACAAAAAACAGGAAGGGCTCTGCCTTCAGGTAGGCACAGGTGGTACCAGCCGCTCAAGGTGGCACCCCGGCTCAGCAGCTCCTGGCAGCTCCTGGGACCTGGGGAAGGGGAGATGGACTGAGGGCCCGCCCCCCCAGTTATGCCCCACCCCCGCCCCATGGGCAATGCAAGAGGCTCAGTGTGGGGCCTCAGGAGCCCGCTCTGCTCATTCAGGCCCCTGATGGGCTCTGGGGCTGGCCCATGCCAGGTAGTCCACCCACACCCCAGCACCACCTGGTTCCAAGTCCCCGGCTCCTGGAAGGCTGCCTCACCC
Organism: Eptesicus fuscus; assembly: GCF_027574615.1. Classification (NCBI taxonomy): domain Eukaryota; kingdom Metazoa; phylum Chordata; class Mammalia; order Chiroptera; family Vespertilionidae; genus Eptesicus; species Eptesicus fuscus. The sequence goes on from NC_072481.1 coordinate 16,702,161, forward strand.
TCCTGGCACCGGAGCAGGTTCGCTGGATCTCCTGCCCCACGGAAAGACCGAGTGTTGGCTTTAAGGTCTGAGTACCCCCGAGGGGATGCCCGCAAGCCACCAAGGGGAGGGTGCCCAGGTCCTTGTAATCTTGCCCACTCCTCTCTGCCTTCCACCCCTGCGGGAGGACAGTCACAGCCAATGGCTGAGCAGCAGCCCCGCAGAGCACTCTCCCTCTCTAGCTGAGCGACAGAGCAAAGGAAGAGGAGGCCCTGGTCCCACACACTCACCCGGCTCGCCCTTGGGGCCCATCTTGCCCGGTGGTCCCGGTTGCCCTGAAATCCAGAGACAGAGATGGTGTAAGTCCCATCCAAACCCAGGGCCGAAACAACAGGGATTTGCAGCCAGAAGTCCAATCCCAGCCGCACCCTTCACTGGCCGTAATTGTGAACAAGGGCCTTATGCTCCTGGCGTCTCACTTTCCCCTCAGTAAATGGGGGGAAACTCTGCACCCACCTCATAGAGTTGACCTTTGGACGCTGGGTGCCCCGCCTGGAGGCCGGCATCCGGCAGGTTCCTGGCCCTTTGGTCATCGTGGCCTCTGAGCAGAGTTATTGCTGCACCCGCCAGCCTCCCCGCTCCCCCAGGTCCCCGCCGGCTCCCTGGTAGCACTCACCTTGAGGGCCCGGAGCTCCTTTCTCCCCAGGACTCCCTGAGGCTCCAGGACAGCTGGGCAGGAGGACAATTTTGCTGGCTTCCAGTTCCCTGGGCTCTGCAGGGAGATGCGGGGCCGGGTGGGCACAGAGTGGTCATAGGGGGCAAGGGCATGTCTCCCCCAGACCTCTCTGCGGACCCCTTTCCGTCCCCCAGACTCTAGCAGTCGGGATGCTTGCCTCCAGGAAGCTCTGCACTCTGCATCTATCTGCAGAGCCCAGGCGGTCGAACTCCCACCTGCTCCTGGAGGCCGGTGAAGCCTAGGATCCTACCTGGACAGCCGGGGCGGTCCTCCGTCCTCAGGCAGGCAGGCTGCCTGAGCAAGAGGAGCAAGAGGGACAGTGGAGTCCGTAGGAGGCCCATCTTGCTCTTCCACTGGTGTGCCCTCGAGAGAGGATGCCAGTTTATAAGGGGGCCAGGCGTGGAGGAACATGGAGAAAGACTTCCGTCCATTGTCTTTCCCCAGGGACACTCCACCCAGGTTGGAGCCCACAGGTGGTGGGGGCATTTCCTCCCTCGGCCCCAAAGAGAATGAGCCTTGTCCCTGCCCTGTTCACCTGGGATGGAGTCCAACTGCTGATCCTGATCGCCAGGGCTCCCGGGCCTTCTCTCCAGACCTTTGCATTCACAGGGGACTCGCCGCCTTTGAACCTCAGCTCGTTCTGAGCCTTCCATCCCAGACTCTAGCAGTCGGGATGCTTGCCTCCAGGAAGCTCTGCACTCTGCATCTATCTGCAGAGCCCAGGCGGTCGAACTCCCACCTGCTCCTGGAGGCCGGTGAAGCCTAAGACCCTACCTGGACAGCCCTGGGAATGCCCTTCTCTTCGCCTCCGCTGTGAAGCCCCGCCTGTGCGTGAGGTTCCAGCCCTAAGGTCACCTTCCCCGATCCTGTCAGCAGTGCCCGTGACCACTGCTACCACTTATTGGAGCTGCTGCACTCCACATGTCCCCCGGGCACAGTTTGTGTGCCGCCTCTGCTCCTCACACAGCCCTGCTCACAGTCATTGTTACTGGCCCTGGGTTTTAGGCCTGGTACAAAGCAGGTGTTCAACAAATATTGGTTAAATGAAGGAATAAGCAAGGAGAACCTGAGGCCCAGAGACAGGACATGACTGGTGCTCACTCTGGCACTTATATGCCCAGAGCTACAGCGATTTTGCACAAGCCCCATGCCCTCCACCAGAGAGAGGGACCCTTAGCAAAGTGACTTCGTGCCCACCCTCAGGTCCCTTGGGGAGCCCCTGGCTGGGCCTAGGAAAGAGCTGCTAATAGAGGCCAATTGCATGGGTGGCCCAGGCAGTAAGGAGGCAATAGCCATGATCCAGAGGTGAGGAGTGAGGTCTGAGCTGGAGAGGGACCACAAGTGGTAGGGGATGTGAGGGGAATCTCATTCATTCATTCATCAAACCCTCCCTGAGGGCTTCCTCTATGCCAGACCCAGAGCTTGTGGAGGTGGGGAGGGCTGAAGTACAATGGGGCTTCAGGAAAGGGGAGGCCAAATTCCCAGGCAGGATGGATCTGGGACATGGGTGCTCCAAGGACCCCTAAGTTCCAGTTCTGGAAATCTGTCCTTCCCAAACTCTCCCACGGGTGTGCCAAGATCTGTGGGTGAGCCTGTTTATCATGGTGCTGTTTATACTAGCACTATCCAAGGTGGAAATGACCCGACTGGACATGGACAGGATGCAGGCCAATACGTTATCACCATGTGGACAAGTCATAGGGCAAATCTGATGGATAATGAAAGGGGCAAAGTTGCAGAACAATATGTACAGCACAGTCCCACTGTGTATTTAAAGAAGCTAAATATTGTGAATTCACAGGAAAAGGTCTGAAGCATATGCGAACCATGGTCACGTCTGGGGAGTGAGACCAGTAGGACAGCGATTCTCATTCTTCCTTTCTTTTTTTTTAAATCCTCACCCAAGGATATTTTTCCATTGATTTTTAGAGAGCGTGGAAGAGAGAGTGAAAGACAGAGAGAAACATCGATGTGAGCGAAACACATCGATTGGTGGCCTCCTGCATGAGCCCCAACCAGGGCCCAGGTGAGTGAGGAGCCTGTAACCAAGGTACATGCCCTTGACCAGAATCGAACCCGGGACCCTTCAGTCTGCAGGCCAACGCTCCATTCTCTAAGCCAAACCGGCTAAGGCTCACTCTTTTTGTTTGTTTTAAAAATATATTTTATTGATTTTTTACAGAGAGGAAGGGAGAGGGATAGAAAGTTAGAAACATCGATGAGAGAGAAACATCGATCAGCTGCTTCCTGCACACCTCCTACTGGGGATGTGCCTGCAACCAAGGCATATGCCCCCCCCCGACCGGAATTGAACCTGGGACCCTTGAGTCCGCAGGCCGACGCTCTATCCACTGAGCCAAACCGGCCAGGGCAGGCTCACTTTTTTTGTTGTTGTTAATCCTCACCTGATGATATTTTTTCCCATTGATTTTTAGAGAGAGTAGAAGGGAGGGAGGAGGAAAGAGGGAGAGAAACATCGATCTGAGAGAGACACATCCATTGGTTGCCTCCCACGCATGCCTCTGTTGGGGGGAGGTTCAGGGCTCAAATCTGCAACCCAGGTACTTGCCCTTGACAGGGAATCGAACCTGAGACTCTTTGGTGCACGGCCTATGCTCTTACCACTGAGCTAAACCAGCCAGAGCTTCCATTGATTTTAGAGAGAGTGGGAAAAGAGAGAGAGTAGGAAGGGGGGTGGAGACATCAATGTGAGGGAGACATCAATTGGATGCCTCCTGCACTCACCCAGACCAGCCAAGGATCCAGCCTGCAACCCCGGTACCTGCCCTTGACTGGGAATCAAACCCACGACCCTTTGTTGCATGGGCCGATATTCTAACACTGGCCAGGGCAATTTTCACTCTTTATATAAACCTCTGTAGTCCTTTTGTTCCTTACTGGCATTTACTACTTTAGAAAAAGAAAACATTCAATGAGTAAATTTTCTTAACAGCTCGGAAAGCCAGCAGGAGGCGGGGCATTTCCTCCTTGGTCCCAGAGAGAATGGGCATTATCCCTGCCAGCTCTTTTTTTTTTTTTTTAAACATATTTTATTGATTTTTTTTACAGAGAGGAAGGGAAAGGGATAGAGAGTTAGAAACATCGATGAGAGAGAAACATCGATCAGCTGCCTCCTGCACACCTCCCACTGGAGATGTGCCCGCAACCAAGGTACATGCCCTTGACCGGAATCGAACCTGGGACCCTTCAGTCCGCAGGCCGACGCTCTATCTACTGAGCCAAACCGGTTAGGGCCCTGCCAGCTCTTAAGTGCTGGTTGGAGAAGGGAGAAGCCGGGGAGGGGGATCCAGGCAGGAGAAACTGCATGTGCGAAGGCTTGGAGCAGGAAGACAGGCCGTGTAACAAGAGGAAGATCCAGTGGCTGGAGGTTCGAGGGGAGGCTGTCTGAGAGGGTGGTGGGCACTGGTGGGAGTGTGCGTGGCCTGCTGTGTGCGGATGACGGTGTGATGTGTAGGCAGGTGAGCCCTCTGGGAGGCCAGGGAGCAGCCAGAACTCCCCGTGGACGTCCAGCGGCCGCGGAGACCCTGGAGAAGGGGTACAGAGGCGTGGCTGCAGGCTGCGCAGCTGGCAGAGGGGCACGTGCGCCTGCTCTGAACCTTCCCCAGTCCCACTGAGATGGATACTGCTGTTCCCCCCCCTTGACAGACGAGGAAACTGAGGCCCAGAGCTATTAAATAACGTGCTCCCGTCCACACAGAGCAGTTAGGTTCCACAGGCTGAACTCTCAGCTTCCTAGGACAGTCCTGGGATTATGATCAGACTCTTGGCCACATGCCTGGCTTCCAGCATGCGCCCTCCAGTGGGAGATGCTATTAGTCAGGGAAGACTTCTGGGCCCAGGGATGGGGGCAGTGGTGGGAGGAGAGGGCATGGTGGGGCCTCCCAGGAGGGCCTGAGTGAGGAAATGGCTGTTCAGAGTTATGGGCTGCCTCCACCTCGGCTGAGAGAGCCTGGAAGATGCCTGGGAGTTCTGAAGTTCTGCTCACCTGGAGCTAGAAAAACCTGGATTCCAGCCCAGCCCTGCCCCGTCCCATGTGTGATCTGGAGCAAGTATACTTATCTTTCTGAGTCCCTGTACTCTTCCCTGTAAAGGGGCGGGGGAGGGGCGGGTTAAACACTATAACAGATGGAAATATTTTCACAGGTGACAGCAGTCCAAGGCTGAATTCTCACTCAGGAAGGGATAGTGGCATTTCCCTCATCCGACCCACGCACAGTCCAAGACACAGACACAGAGCACAGCTGGAAAGAGTTCCTTTATTTGGGGCAGTGCCCAGGCCAGGTCGGTGGGAGGAGGCGGGCACAGCCCCAGTGCCAAGCAGGTACCGGAGGGGGCCCACAGGGGTGACAGATGAGACAGGAGGTGGCTGACGGATGCTCTCAGCTGCAGGTACCAGGCCCAGGTATCGACACTGAGACGGCTCGGTGCCTTCAGGGGCCAGAAATTGGCGGCCAAAGTTTTCCCCATCCCCAGTGCCCCAAGAGGGCCACCTCTTCGTCCTCCTTCCCCTCAGTGTGGAATCCAGGCCTGAAGGGGGTCAGATTCTGCAGAGGCCAGACAGAGAGGGCACTCGGAGGGGGCCCTGCCTCAGCCGGGCTGAGGCCCCCACCCCAGAGAGCAGGCAGCAGCTGGAAGAGCAAACACTTGGAGGGAGGCTGCAGTGACCCGCCCCACAGCACACACGGCACACGGGGGCCTCTGAGCAGCTCCCCAAACTGCACACACAGCCAAGGCCCTGCCAAGGCCGCAGAGCTGCAGGCCAAAGTCGCGCCGGGGCTGTCACCTACTGGTTCTCCTCCCCGCTGGCAGCATGAGGAACAAAGACAAGCGGGCTCAGCTGGGCTCTCAGAAGCAGGCCCAGGCTGAGTCAATACCTGGCAGAGAGAACCCCACAACTGGAGGGAGGAGAGGGGTGTGACTCACGTGGGGGGCACTGGGAGGGAGTCACTGCCCTGAGGGAAGACAGCACACTGTCACTTAAAGGGACCCCAGGGGCAGGAGTGGGGTGGGGGAGTGGGCCGGCCTCTGCTGGCTGGTCGGGCTGGTCGGGCACTCACAGCGTCTGGTAGGTGCTGTCCTTGGCCTTGAGGAAGCGCACCACGAAGAAGGCCACCGCCTGCAGGCTCAGCACCAGCACCATGCCTCCGATGAAGCTGGCCCCGTCAAAGCCGGGGTTGTGGGCTTCGGGGACAGGAGGACCCCCTGTAGGGTGGAAGTCACAGCGGGCCACCAAGGACCAGGACCCCAGGCCTACCCAGTCACCCACACCTGGAGGCCGGAGCAGCGGGCCCTCAGCAGGATCCTGTGGGCAGTTGGGCGGGGGTGGGGGGGGGGGGCAGGGCCTTGGCTGCAGCCCTGGCTCTGCTCCTGAATTGCTCTGTGTCTGGATGCTCTTCACACCCTCTCTGCCTCCTGGCCACACGGACCAGATGGCAACGGAGCTCCCTTCCAGACTCCCCTCCACACTGGCCCAAGAGAATGAGGATGGACCCAGGACTCAAGACATCCAGGTCCCTTTTGACCTTGGATCTCGGGGCTCAAAGTCCAGGTACAGATGATATGGTCCCCTTTCAGGACTTCTGAGACCCTGGAGCGACCCCATGTCAGAACCCTAACTTAGGAAGGGGGGGAGCAGAGGGAGAAGCTACCACACGGAGTGGATAAATGGAGACTAAATGATGTATGTGAGAGGGAGAAGGCAGGTTCTGAGGGCCAGACCTGTCTAGAGTCCCCTCACAGTTAGGACACAGTCCAGGCGTACAGTGTCCCCTAACCCTCCCCAGCCCCACCACAGGGACCATGGCTGTCAGACTGAGCCTGGGGGGCTCCCAGCTGTGCCACGTTAGCCATCAACTCCCAATAGGGATTTGATTTCAGGCTCTGGGCCCGGTGCCCAGGGCAGGGCAGGGCTGGTGGTGGGAGATCATTCTGGGGTAGTGGACAGGGGCCCCGCTGGGAGCTGGTCCACTCCCCAGAGGGTGTAGCTTGTGTTAGGAGGTCTGAGAATATGAAGGGCAAAGGTGGTCCCAGCGGCAGCTCAGGGAGCCCTTTCCGGGGGAAGAGGAGAGAGGAGGGAAGACATGAGCTGCACAAGACTGATCTGGGGCTTGAGCTGGAGGGAGATGACCATCAATAATTCAGCCTCCGAGATCACGTTTCTGGCTTTAATTAACCAAGAGCCTCTTCGGCCATCCCTGCCAAGCCTGCTGAACTCCAGGTCCCAAGGGGCAGGGGCGGGGGCCCAGGGGTGGGGCTCTTGCCTCTGTTCTGCTGGGGATCTGCTTTGTGACCCTCTCTGGACCGGTGGGTGGTCTCAGTGGACATCTCATTGGCAAACTGAGCCATACACCCTCAGCACCAAGCGCAGGTCCCTGAGGGGGTCACCCTGATTCTCAGAAGTGGTGTTGGGGAGAAGGGATTGGAACCATCATTGCGTATCGCCTTCCTTCCATCAGACACAGAACTAGGGGCTACACACCCTTTCATCAAATCCTCACAGCAACAATGTAAGGTGGTTCCCAGACAATTTTACAGACGTGGAAACAGGCTTGAGGGAGTAGTCATAGGTGTGAGGTCACAAAGCCTGTCAGTGCCTGAGCCCAGCTCTGCCTCTCCCTGCAGTTCCCCTCGGTGGTACCTACCTGTTGTGCTTGTCTTCGGCTCATAGGTGGGGTGGTGGTGGGCAGCTAAAGAGACGGGGAATCCATAAAAACCCAGCTCTCCCAATCCCCATCTCCCATCAAGACCCCAGGCCTGGCCAACTGCTGGGCTTCTGACTCAGATCAGGTCCTGTGTCCCAGGTCCAGATCCACCCAACACACTCTCAGGCCTTAGTTCATGCAGTTCCTTCCACCAATGTGCCCTCTCTCCATCTCGACCTTTAAGGGTCATCTCGTGCTACCTCCTCCAGAAAGCCCCCTCCTGTTCGCTTCTGAACTTCCCAAGTCCTCATTGTGCTCTAAACGAGAAGAGCTAACTCCCCCGCCGCCGGCTCCACACACCTGTCCTGTATCCTCCATCTGAGCCAGTTTACAGATGAGGAAACAGGCCAGAGAGGGAAGGAGTTCTCTGCGAGCTAAAGGCAGAACTGAAACTGACCCAGGTGCTCACAGGCATGGTCTGCTCCCCGAGAGAGGAACTCCTGGAGGGCAGGCTCTGGCTGGGGACACCTCAGCCCCCCCCCCTCCAGTTGGGCTTAGGCCAGTGGGAGCCCCCTACCTGGACACGACTCGGAGTGGTTGTAGACAGAGCAACCTTCCTGGATCACCTCAGCTTGGTCCACACAGTGACCTGGTGGGAGGAAGTGAGGGGAGAGGTGTGGGGAGAGGGGGCAAGGCCCTGGGGTTCGGAACTGGGCACTCACCTTGGGGATGGCTAAACTCCATACCTGGCTCCTCGGGCTGACATTGCTCCCACACGCAGCCCGAGAGGTTGTGCGCTCTGTCCTCCTCCACACAATGCTCACAGAGCTTCAGCTGTTTGCAGGTCCCTCGGACAGCTGGCCAGATGTTCATTCGGAGCAGGGCTCCCCGCCCAAAGCCTCGAGCTCCTTTACCTGGGAGTGGGATGGAAGCAACTCCTTGAATCCGAGCTGCAGCCCCGCTTCCTCACTACCGTGCCTCTCCCTGTCTGCACACAGACACTCACCTGGCTCCCTAAATCCCCACGGCACACCTGGAACGTCCCCAAACACACAACACACACCTAGAACCCCCTGACATTCACCCAGAGTCCCCTTCCTCTGCTTATACCTGTGGCTCCCAGGTACATTGGAAGTTGCCCCCCTCAGACACACCTGAAGCTCCCTACTATGTACATACACGGGGCACCACACACAGCTAGAGCCGCCTTTACCCACCCCCGGGGCCCTGCACCCCTCTGGAAGGTCCCCTCCGCACCCCACCCCCACCCCCAGCCCCCAGCCCTGACTGCTACTGGATGGGCGGCTGGTGAAGGGCGCGCCCCACCTGCCCCGCTCCTAACCGGACCCTGGCCCGCGTTACCAGCCACAGCGAGCTGGGCACACAGGAGGAGGCAGCAACAGCCGCCACAGAGCGCAGCCCGTAAAGCTCGGGGTCCCGGCAAGGCCATGGGCGCGGGGCGGGGGCTGGGGCTCAGCCGAGAGCTGGGGTGGCGCGTCCCTTCTGGCCTGGCTCCGCCGGGGTGTGCGGAACAGGACCGGGGCGGCGGGGGCGGGGCCGGGGGCGGGGCCAGTGGCGCAGCCAGGGGGCGTGGCGTGAGGCCCTGGGCGGGGCCATATAGGGTGTGGGCAGTGGGCGCGGTCCTGGGGGCGGGGCTCCGTGGTCTGGGGCGGGGCTCAGACAAAAGAGGGCGGGTCCAGGACTCGTGGCCGGCCGGGTCCTGGATGCCCCCAGGGCAGCTTCCCGGAAACTGCTGAGCAGCAAGTTATGCCTACTTCACAGGTGAGGAAACGGAGGCTCCGAAGAGGTGAGCGTCTCGCTAGAGTTAATGGCAAAATCTGTATTTGAGGCAAGGTCCCTCTCCTGCCTCCCAGGCCCGGCGCAGGCGGGGCCCTGGGAAGTGCACCCTCCAACCAGGCCCCTCTGCTGACCCGCTTCCGCTGGCCCCGGGCTCCGGCTGCCACCTGGCTCCGACCTTTGCAGCCTCCTTTCTTTGCCCCTCAGCGCACCGTGTCTGCCTCCAGCCCACCGCATCTTCGGACCAAGTCACCGGTCTCATTGTTACGGGCAAGTGAGCCTCCTCACACTTTCCTCTCTGCCTTGACTCCTGCCCTGGCACCGACCTCTTCTGGTCCCTCTCCCACTACCGCCACTTCTCAGGTTCCTTAGAGAATACCTCCTCTTCCTCTTTTTTTTAAAAAAATTATTATTAATTCTCAGAAGGAAACATCAATTTGCTGCCTCCTGCACGTTTCCTACTGGGGATCAAGCCTGAAACCCGGGCATGTGCTCTTACCAGGAGTCTAACTGTCAACCTTTCAGTGCACAGGACAAGGCCAACCAACTGAGCCACACCGGCCAGGGCCCCCTCTTCCTCTCCCCCCTCCTCCTTTCCTCTCCCCTCCCTTTCTTCCCCCCTCTGCTTCTTTTCCTCCTTCATCGCTAGTGGCCCAGTTCTGTCCTGAACCCCACTCTGCCTCTCCTAGGGTCAGCTCAGTCATTCCTCTGCCATCAATTCCCATCTGAAAGCCAACAAGTATCTCTCCATCTCCAGCCTCGAGTTCCCTCCCCAGCTCCCTCCCCAGCTGAATGTACATTCTACAAAGAGCTTTTACTTGCAGCTTCTCATCTAATTCCCACTGCCCTCTTGGTATGGGTTTTGTTATCACCCAATTGCGGGTTTCAGAAGTAACATCACCTGCCCAGGGGCACAGGATTACAATGGGTGTGTGTGTGTGTGTGTGTGTGTGTGTGTGTGTGTGTGTGTGTCAGGATGTAGCCCAGGAGCCAATGGCCAGAGGCTCCCCTCTGGGTCCATCTGTTTCCTGGGCACCTCCACCTGAGTGTGCCTCAGGCCCCTGAAACCGTCTGGTCCCTCTTCCCCACCCAGGAAGGTCCCTTTATGCCCTGTCACCCGATTGGAAACCATGTCATCCTCACCCCCTGCCTCTACATCTCTCCTTGATCCTAGCCCCTCATCTTCTCTTTGCTGTCCTCACTGCCTCAGCCTCCGGTCCCTTCCCCAAGCTGGCCCTCACAGTGCAGGGCTCTATTGAAACCAGGAATGTGACCATGTCTCTTCCAGTTAATCATGGCTTGGGCTCCACAACCCTTTAATTCCTGGCTCTATAAGTCTCTCCAGCATGTCTTAGGCTTACTCCAACACCTTCCTATCCCCCAAGAAAATAGAATAGCCACTCCCCCAACACACCGTGCATCTTATACCTCCGTGCCTTTATCCTATAGCTGTTCTGTCCTGGAGTGTCCTCTTTCTCTCCTGGCTCCATATGCGTGGCAAGCTAATCTTTCATGACACCACTAAAGGGCCATCTCCTGCAGGAAGCCCTCTGTCACTGCCTCAGAGCGAGGCTGAGCTATTGCAGCACTCGTCTAGCTGGTAGATCCGAATCCATCTGCTTCCTGCACCAAAGCACTCCCCTCCTCACCATCTCTTGCCTGGGTGACTGCAGGCCTCTAAGTAGGGCTCCCGCTTCTGCTCCCCACTCCAGTCTGTTTCCCACCTAGCAGTCAGAGCAATCCTTAGAAAATATAAGTCAAATCATATCACTCTCTGCATAAGCCCACCAATGACTCCCATGATTTACATGATCTCCCCCTCCCTACCTCAACCCCTTACCCCACCCACCTCCCTGAGCTCAATTCCTACCCTCAGCTCATTCGCCTCATCTCCATCCCTCAACTCTTTTCCTCCTCAGAGACTTTGCACTTGCTGTGTTCACTTCTTGAAACTCTTCTGTTCTAGGCCGAAACCGGTTTGGCTCAGTGGATAGAGCGTCGGCCTGCGGACTCAAGGGTCCCAGGTTCGATTCCTGTCAAGGGCATGTACCTTGGTTGCGGGCACATCCCCAGTAGGGGGTGTGCAGGAGGCAGCTGATCGTTTCTCTCTCATCGATGTTTCTAACTCTCTATCCCTCTCTCTTCCTCTCTGTAAAAAATCAATAAAATATATTTTTAAAAAAAGAAACTCTTCTGTTCTCTCTTCAAAGGACTCACTCCGTGGTCTCCCTTCTTAAAAGAGGACTCCTGGTTATGCCACATCATGACCCCTCCCTTTTCCTTCAGAACATAAAGCACTCATTTGTTTCCTAGGCTGTAAGTTCCACGAAGGCAGGAAAAATGTCTGTCTTCTGCCCTAGCCAGTTTGGCTCAGTGGATAGAGCGCTGGCCTGCGGACCAAGGGGTCTCGGGCTCGATTCTGATCAAGGGCACTTACCTTGGTGGCAGGCTCCTCCCCAGCCCTGGCCCTGGTTGGGGCTTGTGTAGGAGGCAACCAGTCGATGGGTTTCTCTCACATTGGTGTTTCTCTCTGTCTTTCCCTCTCTCTTCCACTCACCCTCTCTCCTTAAAAATCAATGGAAAAAAATACCCTTGGGTGAGGATTAAAAAAAAAAGTCTTATCTTCTTCCATAGTTAATTCCCAGCACACATAGGACTAAGTAGGTGTTTATGAAATAACCATACTGTACCGTGTTGTGACTGTTTGTGTACATGTTTGTCCCACTGGTCTGTGAGACCTGCAAGGGGTCCCTACTCAATATCATATTAAGTACCTGTTTGTGATTGTCCGTCTCTCCCCATTAGACTGGGAGCTCCAAGAAGAAGGCAGGAATTTTTGTTTATTGCTGTGTCCTCTGTGCCTAGAACAATGCCTGGCAAATGACAGATGCTCAATAATTACTTACTGAATGTTGAAAATGCAGGATGTGACCAGATCATCTCTCCACGGCACCCGCTCAAACCCAAGCCCAGGGAACTGTCAGTGAATGAATAGGTCTGTGCTAAGAATGCTTGCACTGGTGAAGCCCAGATTCTCTGCTTGGCCAAGGAGTTTATGTGGATCTTATCTGGGTCTCACACAAACCTCCTCTGAGAGTCTACACCCACAGGAAAATCTTACCTGGACCTGAGTGCTCACAGCCATCTGCTGGTCACCTGGGGAACTCCAGGTGTTGTCATTCCTGGTCAAATGTCACTCCTGGGGAGATGGTGGCCTTAGGCCAGCATGGGAAGGCACACTGGACTTGGTTACAGACAGCCCTGGCTTCAGATCCCAGCTCTGTCATTTGCTGTGTGATTAGGGGCAAGACTTTCTGCTTCTATAGGCTTCATCTCTGAAGTTGGGATGCAGGGTTGTGGTAAGCACTGGGCCCTGTTTGGGTACCTGGTAGGTGGAAAGGCTTGGAGAGGGCGTTGATGGTGGGGAGAAGCAAGGAGCTGGAGCAGAGGAGGAGAGAGGAAGAAGGCTTCCTCTTCCTCTAGACGGCAGATCTCTGGAGAAGAGCGACCTGGTTGGCATTGATGGCCTCAGTTAGCCTGTCGGCATGGTGGCAGCGTTGGAGCATGGACGTGTGCCTGTGAAAATCCATAGGCTCACTCGAGTCTCTGGGATCTCAGGGTTAGCAATGTCACTGCACTCTTTTCCTCCCTGCCTGCCCGAGGGTCCACCTCCACCATGAATGACACAGTAGCTCCCCGGATCAGGAAGTACTGGCTGATCAACTACACTGTCATGGATGTCCTTCCCCCTGGGAAGGCAGTGGTAGCTAAGACAGGAATTCGGGACAAACTAGCCAGATTCCATCTTATAGTTGGAGTCAGAAGCCACGTTGGTGGTGGTCAAACAACTGGCTTTGACGTTATTTGTGATTCCTTGAATGTAAAGAAAAATGGACCCAAACGCAAGCTTGCAAGACATGACCCACAGAAGCAAAATACCCCAAGAAAACAGCGAATGGAATGCAAGAGCAGAATGAAGGAGGTCAGGGCTACAGGAAAGGCCAATGTTGGTGCAAAAAGAAGGAGTAAGGACTCTGCAATGACTTAATCTGTGGTGATTGTGCAGCTTTTTCACGAGATAATTAGTAACCTGTGAATAAACAACAAGGATCACTGCCACTCCGAATAGCAGAAGACAGTCTATAACACACACCTTTCTGGCCAACCTCCCAGCGGCTTTCACCTTTCCCCGAGACCAGCTGGACAGCTCTGATGGGGGAGGAAGTGGGAACCTGAGTCCTGGGGTGCTGATGCCCCTAGATTTTTCTCTTTGACACCCCCACCTTACTACTCTCTGTTTTCCTTCTCCTTTTCTAGATGTTGCTTTTTAGTTTAATTATCCAGTCAACAAAATAGTTGTTGACCATCTACTACTTGCCAGGCACCGTAGGGGAGTACTAATCTAGGATAGCGGTCAGGGGAGTCTGCTTCGGAAGAAGTGCCTTGGATGCAGAGACCTTAATGAAGGGAAGGGTTCTAGGCAGACGGAACAGCCAGCGCAAAGGCCCAGAAACAGGAATATGCTCACCCACAGTCTGAGCCCTTAATGGTGGGGTTCCCCGAGGCTCCTCACTCTCTGCTTCCTCCCCTAGGTGGTGTCATCTACCCCTCGACCTCAGTCACTACCTGCATACCTATGCCTCCTGGGTGTCCTCTTGCCAGATATGCCGTTGGTAGCCCACACAGCCAGTGCTGACAACGTGCCAGGCCCTTCCCAGCAATCCTATGAGTAGATACTAACATCATCCCTATCTACGATGAGCAAACAGACACAAAGAGCATAACCAGTCATCCAAAGTCACACAGCTAGGAAATGGAGGCTCTGGGGCTTGAATCCAGCCTACCCTCCTGACCACCTCCACCTGCTAAGCACCCTAAACTCACTGTATCCAACCTGAGTGCGTTATCTTTCCTAACCCAGCCCTCTCCTCTTCCCATGTAGCCTGCCACTGGCCCACCACCTCCCTCCTCCTTCCCCACACGAACTGTGGGAACCGCAGTGGTGCTGTGTTGCGGGAGACGTCAGGTGGGGCCTGAGATGTGGGTCTCTCTGGTATCCAAAGCCCTAACCTGATTCCTCCCTCCTCCCCCATTCAGTGGGGCCTGGATGATTCCAATGAGGATCAAAGCTAGAGACAGGGAGGAGGTGCAGGCAGCTCCTCTCCCCCAGGACTGGCCTCTGGAGAAATCTGGGACGAAGGACAGACAGCGTTGGGGAGGATGGGGCTCCTTCTCCATGCCCCCCTGCCAGGATGCCCGAGATGGGCGGTGGAGAGGGGCCTGTCCTGGGACTGAGCTGCCAGGTTTTCTGTTTCCAAGTTCTTCCCGGCTCCCTCTCTCCAGCTGCTTCGGGGAAGTTCTCCCCCCGTTGCTCCCCTACATACACACTATGCTGCTGGCTTTTCAGATTCTTGAATAAATAATTCAGGTTTTGAAATCTTGCCAGACTCAACCTTCCTGTGCTGTGAAGGTGCTGTTGAGCTGACATGAGTGAGGTCGCCCAGCCTCTTATCCAGCCTCAGCATCATGAAGACCTGCCTGGAAGCAACTTACTGCCTGCTCCCTGTCGGTCCAGACCCTCTACCCTGTCCATCACCCTGGGCCCCTCACCACAGTCACCTGCTACCTTCATTCGAGGACCCCTCAGCCCTCCTCACCGAAGGAGCTTTGTCACCTCAGTACCTCAGCACCCGTGACAGGTCATGGTGACCCGAAGTTCCATCCCCTGAACACTCCATCTTCCCTTGCCACTGCCTCTGCCACCCCGGGATCCCTGAACCCCATCATGCCTCAGTCATCCTCACGCTGGTACGGTTGCCCTGGAGGCTTCCCTCTACGTCAGCGTCCTCAGCCACCATCCCCCAAGATCCTGTCACCACGCTCAAACCGTCACTGCCACCCACCTCCCCGCAAGGCTCCCTCGCGCTCCCGTCACCGTCACCTCTCCGGGGAGGCCCATTAGCCCCATCACTCGGTCTCCGTCACCTGGACCTCGTCAGACTTCCTCTGCCACCTGAGGGTCCCATCACCCCACAGCCTACCCGGGCCCCTTTCCGCTGCCCCTCCAGCCCCCGCAGCCCCTCTGATACTTTTCCAAGGCTCTCCCACCTGCGCCCCCAAACCCCCGGCCCGCAGAGGGCGCCGCGTCAAGGACAGCTCGGGCCAAGCCGGGAGGGGCGGGGCCGCGGCCGCGGCGCTTTTTATGAATGGGGGAGCGGGCGTGCGCGGCCTCATTAATATGCCTCGCGACGCGCTCTGCGCCCGAGCGCGACGCGCCCATTGGTTCGCCGAGCCGCTGACGTCACCAAACCGGTGGCCGGGGGCGGGGCGGGGCGGGGTGACTCACGCCGCTGCTCCCGCGGCTGCGGGGGGCTTGTCGTGGTCCCGTGGTCCGCTCACACCCTGCGCTGCCCAGACCCGACTGGAACCTTCCTGCGCGGCCCGGCCGCGCCTGGACCCGAGAGGTGAGTACCGGTCCCCGCCGCGGTCACCAGGCGTCCGGGAGGGCACGCAGGATGCTGGGGCGCTGGGTCGGCTGTCAGGCTCCCAGCAGCGGGCCAGGGTCGGAGGTCAAGACCTGGGACCCAGATTCTGGGCTAGCAGGTGGGACCCGGTCACCGGGTGCTGAGCGCCATCAGCACGGTGACCCGGCGCGGGGTGAGCACTCCTACAAGGACCCGAGGCCCTGGGGGAACTGATGGTCATCCGAGGTTGGGCTGGCAGGAGGCGGCTGGACAGGACCTAGGAGTCTGGGAAGGAGGAGCTGTCTGACTTAGGGATCCAGACTTCCGGGCAGGAGGCGGAGTCAGGCCCAAGGTCCAGGTGTCTGGGCTTGGCGGGGTCTGCCTCAGGAATCCAGGCTTCCAGCAGGGGGTGTCTGTTCCAAAGACCCAGAGGTGTAGGCAGAAAGAGGGTCTGGCCTGGGCAGAAATCTGGGCGGGTTTGTTTGCGGATAGAGCCGAGTTCCCAGGTGTTGTTAGCCTAGGAGGGCTGGTGGGGGCTGGCGAGAGCTTCACACGCACTCCCTAGGGGCGGGGCCGGGGGCTGGCTGTTCTGAGTATCTTGAGGGGTCTGGCGAGGCTCAGAAACCGAGCGTCATCCTCCCTGATGGGGAGGGAGCAGAGCTGCCTTCAGTCTTGAGATGGGTTTCCCTCCCCCAGTCCTGCCTTCCCCAGCCTCTCCTGGGTCTTACAAGTTCCCATCTCCTAGTACTTGTGGTAGTCCTTCATCTGGTTGGGCTCTGGTCACACACGTGGAAGGAAGAGGCCTGCAGGACCCAGGGAGATGGAAGGGAGATGAAGATACTAGGACAGGGATCCCCAGGAACAGAGACCTGTGCTGGCCTGGGGACATGGGAGGGGACTACGGTATCCTGGAAGGAGCCCTGGGGCATGAGTGGGGAGACAAGACATTGGGACCAGCCAAGCATCTTGTGGAGAGACTCCCCCCAAGTATCCAGAGAGGCACCTCAGCTCCTGGAGACCCCCCCTACCCAGCACCTAACCCTGCCAATCTCTCACAGGGCCTTTCTCCTACAGGTACCAAGATGTGGGGTGCAGGCAGCCCCCTGGCGTGGCTCTCCGCTGGCCCAGGCAACGTGAACGTGAGCAGCATGGGATTAGCAGAGGGGCCCACAGGCCCAGCCGCACCACTGCCCTCCCCCAGGGCTTGGGATGTGGTGCTGTGCATCTCAGGCACCCTGGTGTCCTGCGAGAATGCGCTGGTGGTGGCCATCATCGTGGGCACTCCCGCCTTCCGTGCCCCCATGTTCCTGCTCGTGGGCAGCCTCGCCATTGCAGACCTGCTGGCAGGCCTGGGCCTGGTCCTGCACTTTGCTGCTGTCTTCTGCATTGGCTCAGCTGAGATGAGCCTGGTGCTGGTCGGCGTCCTGGCAATGGCCTTTACCGCCAGCATTGGCAGCCTGCTGGCCATCACTGTAGATCGCTACCTTTCTCTGTACAATGCCCTCACCTACTACTCAGAGACAACGATGACTCGGACCTATGTGATGCTGGCCCTCGTGTGGGGGGGCGCGCTGGGCGTGGGGCTGCTGCCTGTGCTGGCTTGGAACTGCTTGGATGCCCCAACCATGTGCGGCGTGGTATACCCACTCTCCAAGAACCATCTGGTGGTCCTGGCCGTTGCCTTCTTCATGGTGTTTGGCATCATGCTGCAGCTCTATGCCCAGATCTGCCGTATCGTCTGCCGCCATGCCCAGCAGATTGCCCTTCAACGGCACCTGCTGCCTGCCTCCCACTATGTGGCCACCCGCAAGGGCATTGCCACGCTGGCCGTGGTGCTTGGCACCTTTGCCGCCTGCTGGCTGCCCTTCACCGTCTACTGCCTGCTGGGCGATGCCCACTCCCCATCTCTCTACACCTATCTCACCCTGCTCCCTGCCACCTATAACTCCATGATCAACCCCATCATCTATGCCTTCCGCAACCAGGATGTGCAGAAGGTACTGTGGGCCATCTGCTGCTGCTGTTCCTCTTCCAAGATTCCCTTCCGGTCCCGTTCCCCCAGCGATGTCTAGTCGCTTACTGGTGACCCTTCACCCTGATCACTACAGAATTCCAGAATGTGAGGTCCTCCAGGGTTTTGTTCCAATCTCCAGCTCCACACCCCCAAGACCCAGCTAGTTCTGGAGTTCTAGGACATTGGGTGTTTCACAGGATTCTGTTCAGATCTCTGCAGGGCCCAGCTGGCTCCATGGTTCTAGAATGTTCAGATGGTCAGGGTTCCACTCAGAAAAGTCCCACAGCCCAGCTGGCTTGGAGATCCAGAATGCTGCTGGGTGCTTTACAGTGCCATTCCAAGTCCCTGGGCTTTCCCCTCCCTTGACCTTGATCCTGTCACTTTACTTTTGAGTTTCTGAGCTAGAGTCCGAGATTTAGCCACTCAGTTGCCTAGATAGGAGAAAGAGAAAAAGATTTATCTATATATATATATGTGTGTGCACATACAAAGAGAATACCTAGTATTTATTTATTTATTTATGAATTTATTTATGGGTATAAGGGGGAAAAAGAGACCAACACCTTGAAATCCAGGCCACACCAGGGTACTCCCAGTCCCTACACCCCCATTTCTGACCTCAGTTCCTAGAGGGGGGGCGGGGAAGGGAGAAAGAGAAACCACGTATTTTGTTATTATTTTCGCTTATTTTTTATTGAAGAGATCGCATAAACCAGAACCTTCTCCCCAGGCCCGCCCCTCTGGGGTTTGTGAGGGGAACACACCAGCCTCTGGTTTTTTATTTTTTTAAGAAGCCATCACCTGAGCAACCGAGAATTCCTCTGCGCTGGGGGCCTGCTGCCCTCTGGTGGCGGTTTGGGGAAAACCAGCCTGGCCAAGCAGCCAGGATAAAACGTGGCAACCCCAACCCCACTCTAGCCTGGTGTCCAGCGCCACAGCCATGGCCTGGGAGCCAGGTCTCACTTTGAGGTGCCCTCGAGGAGGCAGGATGCGAGCCAATACCTGACCCTCTCTGCCAATCTGGGTATGGCCCCAGTGCATTCCCTATTCCTGTCCCTGACCCAACCCTCAATAAAAACTGATTTTGTAATAAATATTGCCGTCTGTGTGCGGAGGGAATGGAGTGGGGCCTGACGGGAGAAACCATGGGACGGGAGGATTAACCCACACCTGGTGCCTGTTGGGGGACATGGGAAGCTGGAGACCCAGGGTGGAGTGTGGCTGGCAGGTGACACTCCCACCCCAGGATGCTAATCTGATGGGGCCCCTCTGCTCAGACCCAGGTGCTACCAGACAAGGACCCCACCTCCCTGGGGGACAGGAACCAGGATGCTGGAAGCTTCTTTGGTTGAGGATTCCCCCCCGCCCCCCCACATCCTGCCCATATTAGCTTTTGTTTGGGGCTTTGGCATGAAGTATATACACAAAATTGTTAATTTCCTTAGCAACAACCCATTCTAATTGTGGGTTTATACTGTGTGCTAGGCACTGTGCTGTGTACTGCATGCGTTACCTCATTTATGCCTAACAAGCATCCCAGGACACAGGTAATATCTTCTCCATTTTACAGATGAGAAAACTGAGGATGAGGGGGGACTGGTGAATGGACCAAGGGAACATGTTTCTAGGACTTTTGCCGTATCTACTGGCCTCTCACTACCTTTCCTTCCAAGCCTGGGACCTAGGACATTCTGACCCCTGATTGGTGTTGGGTTCATTCTGAACCAGTGGCCACATTTGGGAGGTAGTTGGTGGGGGCTTGTCATTCTGGAGCTGGAATTGCTTCTTTTTTATGTAAAGGTGAGTGATGGTAAGCATGTGCACGTACCCTTGGGTGCATTTGAAGACTAAGTGTGCAGGACCCTGAGTTAAGGGGTTTGGGAACCAGAAACAATGTGTTCACCAGGAACGGGCAAAAGCCGGTTTGAGGTGTGGCTGAAGAGGAAGCTCTGACTAGCACACCGCCCAGCCCCCTGGGCCAAAGCCTGGAGATGGGGCCCTCAGCGCATTCTGCCCCTGCTCCAGGGTACAGCTGGGGAGTCTGAGGCTGGAAGAGGAATAGCCATTTGCTCAAACTCGCACAAAAGAGTGGTGGGGGGAAGGGCCTCCTGACGGACTCCCGATGCTCCACAGAAGCCCCACCAAGGCCCAGAAGGAGAGCGACCAGTGCCCATCGCACCCTGGGCGGGCGGGGTCCTGGGCTTCCCCATCCCAGCTTCTGGCTCCAGGGCGTAATGCTGGCCAGCCTCCTATCTGGGAAGGCCTGTGGGGGGCCCCCATGCTGTGGATCCCCCCGTCTGTCTGGGTGTGGTGTGTAGGTAGGAGGTATTTCTGGGGCCTGCATCTGGAGTCTCAGCCTTGGGTCCTGGGCCCACCCTGAGGGGTGTCTGAACCTGCCTCCAGGTGGAAGCCCGTGTGTCCGTGGACGGCTCCTCTCTCCTCAGAGTCTTCAGATACATCTCAGGATCTCCCTGCACCCAGGCCAGGCAGCCTCCTGGGCCAAGCCCTGTACCTGGGACGTGCTTTATACAACACACCTTGCTGCACTTCTCCGGAGTGAACGTTTATAGAGCAGTCTCGCCTTCCTTGTGAGAGTGGGGGCTCCTGGAGGCAAGGCTGTGTGTCCCCCTCCAACTGAGAGCCCCTGAGAGAAGGGACATGTCTGCCCCTCAAACTGAAGCCTTCCATGTCTCTTTCAGCCTCAGACTCATCTGGTGCTCAGCCTGGGGCTGCTCAAGACCGCATGCCTGTGCGTGTGTGTGTGTGTGTGTGTGTGTGTGTGTGTGTTGTGGGGGGGTGGGGAGCCAAGACTTCCAGCCTCTCTGTCTCTGCCAGTTTTCCAACCCCACCCAGCTACAGAGGTCTGGGAGGGTGAGCTGGGCCCCCTGGACTGAGGGAAGCAAGGGTTGGGGTGGGCCCTCGGCTGGGGGTGGGGCCCATCTTTCCCCTTCCTCCCAGGTCCTGTGTGGGGAAGGGGGGGCCAGCCCGAGTGCTGAGCCCCTGCTGGGGCCATGACCGCTTCTCCCTGCAATAAGTGAGGAGACAGCAGCTATTAATATAAGATGAGTTCACGGGCTCACAGCTTCTGCAGGCAGGAAAACAGGCTCCCGGGGCTGGGGGCTGCGGCAAGTCTGTCTGTCAGATTCTCCTCTGGAGCATGGAGCCCTCCAGCCCCCCCAGCCCAGCTCCCTACGTGCTGGGACCTTTGTGTACACAGGCCCTTGCACACAGGCACGTGCATGCAGGCCCACGTGGTGGTCCAGGCCCCTGGCTGTTCAGAGAACACACACAGGCATACTCACCCAGACATGCATGTATAGCCAGATTATCTGAACACTGGTACACACATTTGTACACAGATATATCATTGCACACATGTATACAGACCATGTCAACTTCATGTGCACATGGTTGCATGCAGGAACGCACACTTGCCTTTGCATACATGTATATACACACAGACAGACTTATCCTTGTTATACATGTGTGCACATGGGTCTGAACATGCAGACCCATACCCATTTGCACACCACTGCACACCCACATATATAGACACAAAACTGTACCTGTAAACAAATAGCATCCATAGTCATGTATACACATTTGCATACAGGACCACATTTAATGGAGGCCAGTACATGCCCTTTTGCACAAGTGTACACAGTTGCACAGGCTCCCCGCTGCTATCAGTGCTCAGCAATCATGACTGCACAGGCAGGCCCTTGGTTTCTAGCACCATGGAGCTGAGCTGGTGCAGCTTCCCCTCCCTGCCGCTCCCCTCCTCCAGCCTCATGTCAGGCAGCGGCAGCTCCTGCCAACCCCAATGTCTGCCTTCTGGCTTCCCACCCCCCGGGGGTCCCCAGATCCCTGATTAACCCCCTCGCTAATTGGCCACCAGCCCCTTGACTTTGCTGCAGGCCTTCTCAGGAGCTGGGAGCAAGAGGCTGCAAATTGGCTAGGCAGGATGGGTCTGGGGAATAGAGTGCAGGAGCAGGCGAGGGTGCTGTAAGCCCAGTGCCTGACTGCAGCCAGGCAGGGCACCCCCATACCAGGGCTAGGGGAGCCCCAACATCCTATTTTCTTGTGAGGGCCCTCCTCCAATTCACATGTATACAGTCCTACGACGCCATCCCCTCCTGCACATGTACACACTCACCAGTTGTGAGCATGGACATGCCTCACCCTCTTCTTCACACAAACAAATGTGAACATTTGCACATACCCAAGTACACTCATGAACAAACCCAGTACGCATGCAAGCAAAATCTGACATGTACGTAAATGCACCTGCCAGATATCCTGAGACCATCTATATGTACATCAAAACACACTTCGAGCCCCGGCCGGGTAGCTCAGTTGGTTAGAGCATCATCCCCCTACACCAAGGTTGCAGGTTCAACCCCTGGTCAGAGCACATACAAGAATCAACCAATGAACGCATAAATAAGTAGAACAATAAATTGATGTTTCTCTTTTTCTCTTCCTCTCTCTCTAAAATCAATAAATAAACTTAAAAACACACACACACTTTACCTAAACACACAAATGCAGTCACATGTACAGGCTTGCAAACACATATACACATGCCTATGAATGTTCTCCTAAGTATATTTGCAGGCATGCATGACCATACACCTACATGCGTGTGAGTGCACACTGTGGAGTCCAGGCACGCATGTGCACCCCACTCACATGCATGTAAATACTTGAACCAGCTACCAGTGACCACAGCCTAGGGAGAAACTCCTATAGCCTGCCTCTGGCTCTGCAGAGGAAAAGGAAGCTGAAGGTTGGTGCAGTCTGTTGGTGGGGGTGGGAGTGGTGGAACCCACCCACGTTCCAAGTTGCCTGGCAGAGCTTCTGGCTTTAGCCTCTGTAGCTCCTGTCTCCTTGGTTCTGAGACAAGCCCACAGCGTATTCTACTCTGTTGTAGGCAACCTGGGGCAGTGGAAAAAGAGTTTCTATTTCCATGCTTGATACCAACTGGCTGTGTGACTTTGGGCAAGTTGCTGTGCCTCTCTGTGCATCATTTTCTCAACTGTAAAATAGGAATAAAAAGCTTTGTGTTGGTAACCCTCCTAGGACTGGTCTGAGGAGTCCAAGGGGTCAGGTTTATGGATGTGCTTCACTCAGGCACACACGTGTGGGGAGGTGTTAGTTCCCAAGATGATGAGATGCCAGAGGGGAAGGGCCTGCCTATGTCATCACGGTCAACTCCTCACTGAATAGGTGAGGCCCACCTGGCTGGTGTGGCTCAGTGGTTGAGTGTCAACATGTCAACCAGGACATCACGGTTTGATTCCTGGTCAAGACGCATACTGATTAATAATGCTCTCTGATTGTTCTTTTTTCTTTTCTTTTATCCTTTCCTTTCCTTTTCTTTTTCCCTTCCCTTCCCCTCCCTCCCTCCCTCCCTTTCTCCCTTCTTTCCTTCCCAGAAAGGAAGAGAGAGAGAGAGACATCAATGACGAGAGAAAGCATCATTGATCGGCTGCCTCCTGCACACCCCACACGAGGGACCAAGCCTGTAACTCAGGCATGTGTCCTGACCAGGAATCTAACCGTGACCTTTTGTTTTGGTTCATAGGTCAATGCTCAACCACTGAGCCACACCAGCTGGGTTCATTGATGTTTCTATCTCTTTGTCCCTCTCCCTTCCTCTATGAAATTACATATATATATATATATATATATATTAAATAGGTGAGGCCCAGAGAGGGAGAGCAAGGTGGGAGCCCACAGATCTGACTTCTGACCTCAGCCAGCACGTCCGCTCCTCTCTGTCTGTATGAGTGTGTGCAGTTGCAGAACTCCTGACACCGCGGTTCTGACAATTCCACCACATGGTTTCTTTGGCTATGAAAGGCTTTTTGTCCTCCAGCTTCAGAACCCCCTCATCTCCTGGGGCTGAGGGGCAGCCCCTGGTGAGCACCTGAAAATGCTCTCTGCCTCGTGATCTAGGGGGGACTAGCTGACAACCACCCCCAGAATTTACAGGAAATAGAGCCAGATTGCCCTGGCCACTGGGTGGCCAGGAGGGGGCAGTGAGGAACTGGCAGTGAGAAGGGAGGGGTGGCTCCCAAGCACTTTGTGTGAGGTTTGCCTGCGATTTTGTGTATTCCTGTAACTGTGTGCGGATGTCTTTGTTTACACAAGAGCAGGCTCTGCGGGTGAGCCAGTGTCCCTGTGCCCACTGACGTACAGGTGTCTATTTGCGTGTATACATCCGAGTGTGCATCTGAACA
Source organism: Eptesicus fuscus (assembly GCF_027574615.1). Classification (NCBI taxonomy): domain Eukaryota; kingdom Metazoa; phylum Chordata; class Mammalia; order Chiroptera; family Vespertilionidae; genus Eptesicus; species Eptesicus fuscus. The sequence goes on from NC_072481.1 coordinate 16,726,058, forward strand.
GGTGTGTGTGCCCGTACCAAGTAGGGTGTCTGTGGGAAGCCCCATCCGAAACGCAGGGAGTTTAGGGGGCAGGTATTTCCAACTCTGAAGGTCTGTAACAGCTGGAACCTCAGTCTAGCTCCCTGGATTTCAAAGCAAAAGCAAAACTAACCATTACCTGTAAAATTGGCACCCGGAAGTGGACAAAAAGGGAAACCCTTTAACTGCCCCTTGTGACACTAACGACCATGCTTCTAGCTGCAACTCTCAACGCTGGTGAGCTGCACGGTGAACAGAGCACCAGCTCGGAACTGTGGCTGTTCCTGGCCAGCTGTGTGATCTTAGCCAACTCGCTTTACCCCTTTGAACCTGTTTTTCTCATGTGCAATTTGGGGGACCCTTGCCTCCTAAGGTTGAAATAAAATGTCTGCAGTTTGGGGCAGGTAGGAGGCACTCAGTAAATGCTCCTTCTCAGGATTAGCCCACGGGGGAGCGACGTGCAGAGGGACAGCTCCAGGGGAGAAGCCGGAATGCAAGCTCGGACCTCTGGCTTCCCAGAACCACATTCCTTCCCTCCGACTCCCCAGCAAGGGCGGCTCCCCACACCATTCTGTCTTCTCCCAGGGCAGGCGCCTGGCTGCCTGTCAGTCACCAGCCTTGGGAAGCCAAGTGCTGACTAAACACAGGCCTGAGCAGGAGGGTGGAGCGAGGGGCTCCACGGGGGCTAGCGGCTCCCGCGCCCCCCCCCCCCGTACCCCCACCTTCAGCGATGAGCCGAGTGGCTGGCGCAGCAGTTGCTGACAATTCAAAACTTCTGCCCCTTCTCCTGGGACGCCAGTGGGTGAGTCTCTGAAGCGCAGGCATGACCAGTCACCAACCCTGCTCCCGCCCCTCTTCTGCTGGGCCCGGAACCGGGTGTCTGTTCCCAAATCACCCCCAGGGACAGTTACCCACAGCAGCTGTGCTCGGAACAACCACAACCGTTGCTTCCTGGGCAGGTCATTTTTTGGGTCAGAATATAAACCCAGCCCCCTCGCCTGGGAGAGGGGCTGCAGCAGCCTAAACCTTTTATCGGATTCCACTGAAAATTGTTCTATTTAAGGTAAGTTGCTTGGGTCTGAGAAACAGACAAGATGCCGGCCAGATGTTGGGAGGCGGCATCAGCATTCAGCCTGTGCTCCTGCTGCAGCGCGGCCTGCCAGCAGCTGTCTCCCCTGGTCCCAGCACACTCCCCGCAGCTCGCTGCGGGGGCCTGGGGAGCTGGGCGTCTAGGGCCCCAGACCTGGGTTTCCTGCCTTCATCCCCACCTCCCTCCAGGGTGCACCATCACATCCTGGGCCTGCTGCCCCCGCCCCCGCCCCCACCCTGGACCTCCCTTGGGAGCTGGCTCCGTGTTGCCCCCTTCTAACCACCTCTCCCATTAAACACACACATACACCAGAGGTGGCCGAGTGGCTACAAAGATTTTATCAAATTATTCAGAACATTGGCATTTACGTATCTGCGTGTATACAGTTACATGGAATCTTCAGGTCGCTGGGGAGCTAACGTACACACGAGCCTGGCAGGGAAGCAAATGAGACCAGACTTGGAGCCACAGGCTTTAAGAAACTGGACATCCTTCTAAGGACCGAGAGCAGTAGGGCAAAGGGAAAGGGTCACTGAGGGGTTTGGCTTAACCCCACAGCTCAGATCTCTAACTGAAGCTCCTTCTCCATCCTCGGCGGGGGGAGAAGGGACCCATTTGCAGACTGTATCCCCACTACATATGTGCTCACTCCCTAAGATCTTGATGTGGAACACACACCCAAGAATCCTTTGGTCCAGGTCCTTCTAAACGTTTCTATCAGAGAAAAGAAGGCACTTTGGGAGCATTATGGTCGCTCTCCTACAGGTCCATCATTCCAGACAGTAAGTAAAAACGGGTTAGTTTCTCGAGTGAGTTAACTGAAGGTCCATACAGTAACATTGTTCCCTAGCACTCCCTGAGGCACAGACGGAGGTGGTCCCCAGGTCAGCTGGAGCCCAGCAGAGCTCAAAGCCTGATACCCCGAGGAAGCCCTGGCCTTGGGAGGGGGCTGCAGCGGGAGGCACAGGGAGAGCGGAGCTGGGACACGGTGGGAATGCTTAAGCAGAGGGTCACCAAAGCCAAGAGACCTCAATCTGTCCAAGCCGGCGCGGTGGAGCCAGAGGATTGGCGCCACGGGAAGAGATTTCACATTAGCCTGACAACACCGGCTCCGCGGTGACATTGGCCAGGTCGTTTCTGAGGGCGCTCGAGCTCCTGGAGGCAAGCTGAGCTTGGGCCCGCGTTCTGAGCTTCCGAGGGACAAGAGCCTGCCCCCTCCCCGAGGCTGCTCCTTTGGAATGTACTCATCTCACCACCTGGGCAAAGCCACCAATCACTTCTGACACTGCCTGACGGTCAGAAGCTGGGCCCCTGGGCCACAGGAATGGGAGCAGGTTCCCTGGGCTGAGCAGACCAGAAAGGGAGGTGGTTTCTTGGCCTCAGCACTTAAGAGTCCTTATGAGCCATTGTTCCATACGCTTACCAGCTTGGGCCCAGTTTAAATAATCACTAAACTTCGCATTCCACAATTACAGGATTCTAAAGACACATGATTACCTGCATAGGGTCCTTTATCATTTTAAAGGGCTCTGGGTTTAAAGCAGCATTTTTGGGGGTGTACCAATGCATAAGTAGAGCCCAGCTGACTGGGTCCCAGCCCACCCCTCCCCCACCCCCCAGCCGAGGAAGCCGGCTGCTACAAAGCGCAGAGCTTGGCTGCATAGATTTTAATGAGAACGTCAGGCAGAGCTATGCTGTTGCTCTCCGGGACTTGCAGATCATTACCAAACCAGCTGTAGGATGAGAACACAGCACATCGAAACCCTAGGAGGTCACTGAGCTAATGATCTAATCCTACCTTCCGCAGGCAGTGCCCCTCCCCACCTCCCCCTGCCCCCAGACCTTTCCACAGCGGACTGTCCATTCCAGAAGCCAGGCCAACACCGCCCCCTTCAAGGTCAGAGCAGAAGGATAGCGAGTGGCACTGACTCCCCTTTTCCGGAAAGGAGGGGGATGGGAGTAATTTAGTCAAAGCCATTAGGCCCAAACCCTGGCCTGGCCAGGCCCCAGGACTCCTATTTGGGAGAACCACTGCCCTCCGCCTGCCTCTCCACCATCCCTGGGCTGCAGCAGGGACACCTTCAACAGCCATTTTAGGGTTCTGAAGAATGTACCTTCAGCTTCCAAGTGCAAGGTGGGAAGCAAGGCAGGGGCACACACACAGCCTGGCATGCTCAGCACTAGAGCCAGGTGCTGGCCCTGTGCCAGAGACACTGACCTGGGGAGGGGGGAGGGGCACTCGGAGGCAGCCCCAGGAGGAGGGCATGCTGGCCCTACAGACCCGAGTTCAAGGAAAAGAGGCAGAGGGGGCGCATTCAGCCGGGCACAGCGGCGGTACCCATGATTACACACGCTCCTCAAGCCGGAGGGTTTATGAGGGCTTTGGTAATTACTACAACCATTTGCTGTGCGGGGTACAGACAGATCCTGTTTCTCTTTGTTTCAGGCTCTGAAAGCAGGAGAAGCCAGGAGCAGCCGGTTTCAGCAGAAGAGGCTACACAATAGTTGGGGCAGAAGAGAAGAAACCTCACTGCTGGCCAAAGCGGACCAGGTTTTTCTGAATAACAGCACCTGTGTATTAGCTCTGGGAAAGGGGGGAAGGGCGGGAACATCACTGGGTACTGAGGAGGGGAGCTGGAAACAAGACCTGCAGTCCCTCTGCTGATTTCAGCCTTCCTCAGGGCTGCAGGCCCCCCAGGCAGCTACCTGCCACGGCTGCCAGCCTGAGGGACTGAAGTTTCGACACTTGGCAGAAATTGGGGAAATAAAAGAGGGAGGAGTTGAAGAGGAATTGAAAACAGCACCTGTCAAAGCTGCCCACCCCCTTCCCTCTCTCACTACCTCTAGTCCCCCAATTGGGCAGTTCCCAAGGCCAGTTGGCTGGTAGACAGCAAAGGGGAAGCAAAGAATTACGAGAGGCCATACGGATCTGAGCAGCACTGAGGGCCTGGCACAGCCCGAGCCCTCCTGCTGGGAGACCGCCCCCCTGGGAGACCACCCCCCCCCCACCACCATGGTGAGGTTGGAAGCAGCAGAGCCGAGAATGCGCAGCCCAGGCCCTAGCAGGTGCCCACTAGCTGGTCCCAGAAAGCACAGGTGACTTGGAATCAGAAACCCTGGGCTCTAGCCCTGTTACGATCCAACTGCATGACCTTGAGCAAGTCACTTCCCATCTGTAGACTTCAGCATCACTAAGAGGGTGGGACCCAAGGCATGCCGTCCCTCCAGGACTGCAGTTCCAGGTCTCTAAGCTTGGCTCCTGACACCCAGCAGAGGCCCAGGTCCCTGTGTGTCAGGGCCAGTTTGGTCATGGGTATTAGAGGTCAGAACTGGGCGATGGTGCCCACAGGCACCTGGTGACGACAGAGGGGTGTGTAAAGAAAACCCAAACACCACACTCAGAGACGGGGCCTGGGAGGGAGGCAAACACCTCATTCTTCATAAAAGCATCATTTCTGGGCAGAGGGGTTGAGACCTTCTTTAGGGGCTTGATGGCTCCTGAAATAAAGGGGATCCAGATACAGAAAGAGCTTAGCAAAAGGCAGCCTCACCCTGCTGATCGGGGCAGAAGGGTGCAGCCGTCTGGCTGCTGGGGCACGCGGCCTGCTGACCTCCCAGGGCATGGGACAGGGGCCAGCTGTGTCCATGCAGACTTTAGGACCACAAAGTGGCTGGCATTATTTGAAGTAGCTGAGGGCAAGGATTTAGAGACCACAATGGAAAATGGCTCCTAGGGAAAGGCACCAACTCCAATTTACACCCACTTAAAGGGATCAGCTTTGGGGTTTTCCCTTCTCTTCAATATGAAGAGAAGAGGGAACATCTCAGCTACTGACCCTCAGGGGCCCCGTGGGGCCTGACTGTGGGAGGTGGGAAATACACGTTGATTTGGAGGAAGCACATGGATATATCTTTGGTAGCTTCAGGGAAGGCTTTGGCCCCTTGAAATTTTTCCCCCTCCCTCTTTTCCCCCTGGGACTGTGGGGGCAGGCATTAAAAAAGGCAGGTAAGAAGAAAAGAGAAGAGGTGGGCAGCAGGCAGAAAGAGCTAATCCGACCAGTCGTCCTCATCAAACTCAGAGGAGTCGTCTTCTGAGTCACTGTACTCAACAGCAATGCGACGCGACAGGATGGTGGCCACGTCGTTGCCCACCACGTCCCGCTTCTCTTGTTCCTGCTGCTCCTCAACCCTGCGCAGCTGGAAGCCTGGTGGGAGAGAGAGGCAGAAGGGTCAAGAAGGTGAGTCGCTCTCAGAATCCATCCAGGAATGAGGAAGGGGGAATGGCCATTGGCTGGTGGAATATGGGAAAGGACAGTGAAAAAGAAGCATCCTCTTGGAAAGGAGGAAGCAGGAAAAAATAAAGATGGAGGTTGATGAAATGGTGGCCCTGGTGCTAGAGGTGTCTCTGAAAGGAAGCCTGCCATCTTCCCCACTGTCAGCTCTCAGGCTAGTGAGGATCCTACTCCGCATGAGTGGGGACTGGCCACCACACCCCACCTAGTAGCACACAGTCTGCCCGATTCATCAATTACCACAGAGCTCAGCTGCCCTAGGTTGTCTCCTCTAGACAATCCTTCAGTTCCTTGGGGATCTCAAGCAGAAGAAACCACTCTAGCCCCGTGGTATCAAACCTGGCTTCTGACAAAGAGAATAAATGCTCCATGAGGGAGGGGAAGAAGGAGGGGAGAGGTGACAAAAGAGGGAGGAGGCAATGGGTGAGAAAGAGGGAAAGAGAGTGGGCAGGAAGGGTATGGAAGACAAAAAGGTGACGGACAGGAATGACTGAGTTCAGCTGAACAAGTACCCTCTAGGATGATTCTTGTTCTCTGGGGTACAAAACGGATGCAAACACACACAAAGCACACATTTTCAAGAAGTTCAAAGATCCCAGGTTAAGAATTCTTTACTTTAAACCAGGGTGGAAAGAAATCCATATCCCCCTATTTTTAGGGTGAAGACCTTCTTTAGGCTGATCCTAGGCCTGAGGTCCCAATCTCTCCCCATCCAATGAAAGCTACTCCCTGGGAAGGGCACAAAACCCCTCACCCACCCTCAACCAGTCATCCCAGCTGCAGAAAGACAACGCTTCCTGGTCCTGGACCCACTACGGGATTTACCTTGGCGGATGGCTGAAAGCAAGTCGCTGCGGGCGTCGCTCACAGGAGGCAAGGAGGACTTGGACTTGGGTGCATCAGAAGGTGGTGGTGGTGGGGCAGGCTGGCCATCTGCGCCACCATAAAAGAGAGGAGGTGGCCCAGGAGGAGGAGGAGGAGGGGGAGGAGGAGGTGCTCCTCCTGTAGATTGGGATAAGGGAAGCGGTGGCAGGGTCGGGTAGTCAGCTGCCGGCGGTGGGGGAGGAGGGGGAGGGGCAGCAAAATCGGGGTGAGGTGGGAAAGAGGGTGGTGAAGGTGGCGGTGGGGTCACTGGGGACCCAAGTCCTCCAGGTGGAGGTGGAGGAGGGACGTTTATCATTGGAGGCGGAGGTGGAGGGGCCGAGGGTGGAGCGTAGCCGGGTTTGAGGCCCAGCGGAGAGCCCAGAGGAGGAGCTGGAGGTGGATGGCTTGGGCTGACCACACTGGATCTTTTGGGTCCAGCTAAGCCAGACGCCCTTTGGTTGTTGTCTGCTGGGTAGCTAAAAGGACAAATAAAAAGACCCACCATCACTTTCAGGATGCAAATACTACCTATGGTTAAGCTACTCTATAAGCCTAGGTTTATTTTAGTTGATTATATCATTACAACATTTTGGTTCAAATAGAAAAAAAAAAAAAGGAAATAGTCAGAACAGACCAATATCAAATGGGCGGTCTTGTAAAGTAATGAGCTTCCTTCCCATTAGCAGAGGAGTCTTCAGCAGAGATTGAGAAAAACTCCCTGAAAGAAGTAAACTTGGGATTCCTATATCAGGTAAGGGCGAGCCAAGATCACCTCCTAGTTCCCCTCAAACTTTTAGCTCTGCAACAAAAGGCACTCTCCTGACCGCCCCGGAAAGGAACAGCCAGTTTAATCCTGGAGCCAGGATTCACTAGATCTTGTGAGGGCAGGAAACTCAAGCCAAGCTGACCAAACCTGAGGGGGTACAGATTTAGGCAATGGCACTTTCAGTGTTCATGTGCAAAAACCTGAGAAAGAAGGGAGGGTCTGAGGGTCAGCAGAGACAGGAAATGGATGTGTCACCAAACTTAACCCAGGTTGAGAGAGGGTTAAGTTGCACCTCTCCTGGGTCTGGTATGCTCGGCTGCAGGCTCTCAGGCCATGTGTGAGGCTGAGGGCTTCTTTGCCACCTTTGTATTTGTCCTGTACTGACAGCTACTCCTTAGAAAAGCTACCATCTTGCAATTTACCCCAGACCTTCAAGCCTCAGCTGCATCTGACAGGACAGCCGGCAGGAAGTGATTTGGGAGGCAGAGATTTGGGATTAGTGGTTTCAAGAGCCAAGAAGAATGGGGCGGGGTGGGATGCTTAGAGCATTTGCTTTAGGTTTCCATGAGGGGTCCTCAACATATCCAATCTCTGATTGAACAGTGTCCGAGGAGAAAAGTGTGCCAGGCACCAGAAAGGGAAAAGTAATTAACTGTGAGGAAACAAACCCGAACACTCCTCAGAGCCCTTGGCAGCCAGGACTTGCTAACTCTTCCCCTGTACATCTCTGCCAGGGACACGCACAAATATAAAAATGAACAGATTTTAACTTTCATCTCTCCTTCCCTTTGTTTCATTCTTTCTGGAGAGTCTATCCAACAGTGAAATTAACCAGAAGCAACAGAAGAAAAAGGTGACTGTCTGCTAAGTTCCTAGATAACTGGACAAGGTGTCATAAACAAATATTTTATGGGCAGTAAGTATACCACTTCAATTCATGCGGAGTTAAAGCTAAGTAACATGCAAGAGATAAGTTTGGTGACTTCTATCTTTCCAGGTATAGGTAGTAGTAAAGAACACAGGCTCTGGAGTCAGACTGACCTGTTTTCCAATCAGGTTGGACTCTGCCTCTTACTGGCTCAGTGATCTTAGGTAAGTTCATTGACCTCTGTGTGCCTTCTCATTTATTCATCTGTAAAATGGGTACCTATCTCAAGAGGATTCTTGTGGGAATTTACTAACATATATACTGTTTGGTATAATGCCTGGCACCTTACAAACACTTAATACATGTTAATTATTTCTATTATCTAGACAGATTTGCCTGAACTTATTTTAGTGGTCCTGGCCTGGATTTGGAACTCTTATTTTGTTCTTGAGTTTTTAACCATCCAGAGTAGATGAAAAAGGTACTACCATTTACCTGAATTCTGCTGGTGGCGGAGGTAAGCTCTCCTCAGAGAAGGAAGAAGGGAGAGAAGTGGAGTCTGACTGTGGTGGTGGTGGGTAGTTGCTTGCATCCATATTTTCAACAGAGCCGATGCTACCATTCTGGTACACCAAGGTGGGTGGATACCTGACAATGAACCCAACACAAAAGCTCATTTTAAAAATCTGGCCGGTGTGGCTCACTTGGTTGCTCCTCAATCCACATCAATGTTTCTCTCTTCCGCTTCTTCCTTCTTCTCTCTCTAAAACTCAATTTTAAAACTTTTCTAAAAAGTCTGAGTGATACTCCCATTTTTTAAAAAGACCCCACAAAAATGCACTTGACACAAAAGCTATTAAGAAAAATAAAATAAGTATACTCCCCATATAGTTTCTGTTATACTGAAATTTTATTTTAGGACTAAATATCCCATCGTTACCATCTCCCAGGTATTTCTGCTGAATTGTTTGTAGGAATGGGATTCAACCCAGATTATTAAAACCATTCTGTTCCTTTCTCAGTGTTGGACTTGTCAAACCCAGAAGTTCTTTTAAATTCTCTCCCAAATGTTAGGAGCAGCCTATACCCAAATCCTCAAGTATGTCTGTGGCAAAGGGCAAAGCCAAGCCCCAAGGCTAATGAGCTAGTTATAAACACGTGACTGGCACACAGCCTGGTTTTGAGGTCGGCAAGCCTCTGCAGTGCTCTAAGGCCAAGGAGGCATCTGACTGCAAAAGCAAGCTGAGGACAAATCCAAGGTGTTGGTGTTGTTAGATGTGGTCTCTCAGCCAGCACTCTCTTAGCAATAACAAAATGAGCTGCCAATTAAAGTAGGATGCTAGGGCTTGCCTTATGAAAATCTGCCCCTCAGAGCACTGGGCTTTGGGTGAACAACAACAAACCTACAAACAAGCATAAAAATACCAAGCAGCAGCAGCAAAATATGGCCTGTTGTGCTCCCCCTCCCCCACTTCCACAAAGAACACTTCTAAACTAGACCTCAGAGAACCAGGAGGTCACCGTTTTGATTCCTGGTCAGGGAACATGCCTGGTTGCAGGCTCCCAGTAGGGGGCGTGCAGGAGGCAACCGATCAATGATTCTCTCTCATCATTGATGTTTCTCTCTCTCTCTCTCCCCCCCCACCTTTCTTCCTCTCTCTCTAAAATAAAAAAATTATATATTTATTTAAACAACAGAAATTTATTTCTAAAAAAATAAAATAAAATAGACCCCACGGAGAACAGAGTTGAAGGGAACTCAATCAAATGATGCTCTGATATGAAAAATCCCCAAGGCTTGGAGCCCTATAGTCTTGACACATCTCTTTATAGGTTCGCCAACAAGCATGTCCAGGTAAACCAGCCATGCAACCCAATTCCAAATCTCTTGGAGAACAGGGAAATGGGAGGCAAAGTCCTTGTTTTCACCAACCCCATTACACACACACACACACACACACACACACACACACACACACACACAACAACAACAACAACAAACCCCAACCCCACAAAACAGTAGGCATACTGCCCGGCTGGCATAGCTCAGTGGTTGAGCGTTGACCTATGAACCAGGAGGTCACAGTTCAATTCCTTAATATATATATATATATTTTTATTGATTTTTCACAGAGAGGAAGGGAGAGGGATAGAGAGCTAGAAACATCGATGAGAGAGAAACATCGACCAGCTGCCTCCTGCACAACCCCTACCAGGGATGTGCCCGCAACCAATGTACATGCCCTTGACCGGAATCGAACCTGGGACCTTTCAGTCCGCAGACCGACGCTCTATCCACTGAGCCAAACCGGTTTCGGCAATTCCTGGTCAGGGCACATGCCTGGGTTGTGGGCTCGATATCCAGTGTGGGGTGTGCAGGAGGCAGCTGATCTATGATTCTCTCTTATCACTGATGTTTCTATCTCTCCCTCTCGCTCTGAAATCAATAAAAAAATATTTTTTTAAAAGAACAGTAGGCATATTCTGAACATGCAAGCTTCTGGCCTTAAGAGTCACTGAACCTGTGACAAGGGCCTCTCTGAACAGGATGGGACACTACAGAATAAAATGGCCCTTTTACTGGGAGGTGAAGGTAATGGAGGACCCTCAGGGCTGATTTCCCTGTAGAGAAAAAGGTTCGTTTTTCCTCTCACCATCTTTATCACTCATTAAAACAAATCTCTTAATCCAGAAAGAACAAGTGTCAGAAGTGTCAAGATTTTTAAAAGTCAAAATTTTCATGGTAGAGTTATTTCTAAAAGCAAGAACAACTCAACTCTTTCCTTTTATCATTCTTAGACACCTGGCATGGGCTGGTATGGTTCTCTGACAGTCAGGATACAATGTATTTAGGGAAAAACCAGGGTGGCATTCACACCAAGCAGTTGTGGTGACTTGACTTGGAATGTCACACAGGTTGGGCACTAGGATAAGCATCAAACCAAGCTTTAAGACCATTCTCTTTTTCTTTTAGACCTCAGTGTGATTGGGTATTGGGAAACGGGGTCAGACTGACATCTACTATTTCTCCATGGAGATATATAGCCTCAATCTGGCTGAGCGACCTTTCCCACACTGTCTCTGAGACCTGCTTTCAGGCCCTTGGCCAACTTCTCTCCTGAGACTGACAAAGGCTGGCTGGAAAGTTGCTTTGGTGATGTGCACAAATTCTCTGCTGGGCCTTCCCCATTCTTGGGAAAGGCCCAGCGCTTAGGCACTTCCTTCAGATCAATGCTCTGGAGGCAAAGGGCTCCCAAGACCACTTTGCTTCCCCTTCCAGTCTTTCCTTTGAGGCCCTTAGTTGCGCCAGTGCCTGGCAGAGTGAGGGCACTAAAAGCCATGGTTTTTTCCCCCACACCACTTCAGTCACCTCATTTAAACTGCTGAGTCTTGATTAACTTAGCAAATTTTAATCACCAGATGGATGCACTTTAAAGTAGTTAACAGTGATATCAATCTAAGCCATACAGCCAGACTTCAGGGGGTGTGCAAGGTGTCACATAAAGCTGTCAGACTGAGGTCCCCAGCCCCTTCAAAGAATGCTACCAATGGTACAAAAAAGTATCACCTACCCAGAAGGCCCCAGCTTTTCTTTGGATTCCACAAATTCTTGTCCCATCTTCATTTTCTCCCACTCTTCCTTTCGTGTTTTGATTTTACGTGGGTTTATGTTACCTCGATTTGGATTATCTTTCTTTTCTTTCTATAATAAAAAGAAACAGAAAATCCTATGTAAAACATTTTCCAATGTTCTTCTCTAAAATTCCATCCACCTCCATGGATGCACACTCAAGAGACGCTTTACCTAGACAACATATAGTAACTACAGAATTTATAATAGAATTACTCTGCCACAAAGGCCAGTTAAGAGAGATGAGAAGTAATGACAGCTATAGATATCTGGGGTAGAGAAAGGAAATAGTTAAAACAAAACAACCAATGAGGGTTTCTTCAGCCTGTGCAGCTGGACTAGCCCCTGGCACTCTCCTGGGCCTCCTGGCAGCCACGCTAATGGGAGTGTGAGGTTGCAACTGGTAGGTAATATATGCTTACACACATCACTGGGAGCCTAAGGGGAGCATAGACCTACCCCCCACCTCTACTACCCACCGGTAGTGAAGGTGTTAAACTGCTCCTGTTGCAAATCAAACACTGTAGAGCCTTGTGCTGATCTCTCAGAAATGAGCTGCAAAACTGGCAGGGAAGGGACTAGCCTAGCTTGAGTGTCCAGCAGAGTCAGGTGCAAATTGCAAGAGAAATAAATGGTGAATAGAAAAGTCAATTTCTAAAACTCAGCCTGAATATACTATTGTTAATAGTGCTGGGGGGAACAAACACAATTCTGGTGTGATTTATACTTTCATCTTGGTTGTGCTCGGAGTGGACACATTTTTTTAAGTGTTTCACCTGGCATCCAAGCAAGCAGCCACTCAGAATGATTACTTCACATAAGACTGGCTTCCTTTTTATCCCCCTCCACAACCGTGCCTACTGATGTGCAGAACAGAGGCCCCTTCCCCCTCACCCTATGCTTTCTCTTCTCTTTCATGATATCCTTGGTGTCCTGCAGCATCTTCTCCTTCCAAAGATCAAAGAAGTACGAAGGGTCTGTGTAGAATTTGAGTGCCTCTTTCCCATCGTCCCTGGGATAGAAATGAAGACAAGTAGCTGTCAGTAGACAGATGAGCTCCTAACCAAATCCAATATTCCAAATACTTACCAGTTAGCAGTTTTCACACTCAGGAATCAAGTCATTCAAATCGATTGCCTACTTCCTCTCCCATACCAGCGTTCCAATGCCCCTTCAATGCCACCTCTTCATTTACCTGGCTTTTAAAGAACCTTAGCCTTACTTTCAATTCCTGGTAGAGGAATTTGCATGGTCAGGGAAAAGAATGGGCTATAGCAGCAGGGATCCCGATTATTTCTAATGATCTGCAGGGCCTCTGACATCTCCCTGAAGATATCCTAGCATATCAGAGGGGATTTCTGCCACTGGCTCTCTAGGAAGCATTAGTGGCCTCCCACTCACCTGAAACCTGTGCACACATGTGTAGGCTCACATGTGTACATATGTATGCATATACACACATCAATGTATATATGTGTGCAGCTGGTATTCCTCTGTGAAAACACATAACCACAGTACTCCACCTTCTTGCTTCCTTCTAGAATAGCTCAGCATCCACCCAGCACCCCCCCCCCCAGCTCCCCAACCACAAGGGGGCCCTATTGAGAACAGGTGGCCAGATGTTTTATGGCCACAAGATTTAATTACCATCTCTTAGTGGCTGTGACGGAACAGACTGAGTGACTGAGTGTTAAGGTAAGAGTTATCTGCCAGATTCGATGACCCTAGTGGAATCCTACACTTTGAAAGTCTCTCTCACTTTCTAGAAAGCATGTACTTAGGACATTTATTTTAACACTATTCTGAACTAAAAAGAATTGGAATGGCAATTCTATATCCTGACTTCCAATTCTATTACAACACACAAAAAGCATTTCCAAATCAAACGCTACTGATTTTTATATTAAATCTTGTTGTGTTAGCTACACCTCCACTCATTTATGTTCAGATAACTGAAAGAATGTTAAAGAGGAAAATACTTTTATCTAAAATATAAACGTGTTTTATATTGTTTGTTTATCCTATCCTACCACACCCTATATCATACTCACTTTGATATTATCAGGTGTGTACTCCCACTGCCCAAATCCAACTAAATAATAGAGCCTGCAGAGTCAAATCTCTGCCCAACTATGATAGTTAGTCCCTTTGAAAGTCAAGGGACACATATAATTTCACACAATAATAATATACGATAGATGCCAGGTACTTTCTCAATATCTGTGTCAGAAGCTACCATGCTCCTATTCCAGGCTCCCTGGACCAGCAGGTGTCCTTGAAATCCTGCGCACTGGTCCCATGCCCCCTCTGTCGCATTCTACTTTGTAGTATACCCATGTCTCACAGAAGATATCTGCCTCCAGCTAGCTGTAATTACTTTTTACCTGTTCCAAAGATATTTATGGATGCAAGCAAGATAAATATTTGCTTTCTGTCTTGCTCAGTGGTTCTTTGCAGGATAACATTACCAGACCATTAGAGGGGAAGGGCTACCTTCTTCTTTAAGTCCAGCCACAGCAGCGTAGTTCCTTTCCAAGGGGACTGCTCAAAAAGTGGACAGTACTCACTTGGAACAATGCCAGTCACTCCTTAAGCTTTGGAAGGACCCCCAGGGCCCAGAGCAGCCAGTCCACGAGGCTGGCCCCACTAAAACGCCCAACATCTGGTAATCTAGTGGTTTCTGAGGAACTGGGAGCCTTGCTAGAACGTTGCCCCTGGGATGTACTATAGGACTGCCTTGTAACAAAGTCCTTTTGGTTCTATAATAACTAAATTCCTTGGATGGAATCCAAGATGGATCTGCCTATATCAAACTAAACTTGTGGCAGACAATAATATAGCCAACTTTCAATATGTGAATTTCAGAAACCGAACAATAATAAGTGACAACTGTTTATGTGGTAAATGTTAGTTTCTGCTGCCACAAGTAACTCTGGGGTAGGTAGTAAGCTTTCTGATACAATTCTCTGACGTACACAATATCTTTAAATAAACAGACAACCTAATATTGTTAACCACAGGTCAGAAAAAGGAGGAGCTAGCCAGGTTACCTGTAAGGGGTAAGATTGTTGAGCGGTGGAGGAGTATCACACGTGTTGTATGTTTCCAAGACAGGTACGGGCAGCGAGTTTCTGTCAAAAAGCTTCTGGTCTTGAATGGTAGAGCTTCTGAAGGCCTTTCGGGTGTTGATTCCTTGTAGTGACACTGAGAGAAGATGGAGGCATTAGAAAATGGACGACAGGCTATTTGAGCAAACACTGAGTCACACCAGTCGGAGGCCTCAGCTGCTACATTTCTTGGCTGCGGCTGTCTGCAGCCAGGCTTTTTTCCTCCCCCTCTGGGGAAGCCCCACAAGGCTGTCAGCAGCCCAGCCATTTCAGACGGAACAAAATGAGGCAACACAAAGGTTTACTATGTGGCCAGATCTAGCAGGCCTCTCCTGAGGAGGAATGAATCTTCCAAGTACTTTTATGGTAGCAAAGTAAGATTGGGGGAGGGGGAATCTGAGAAAGAGGGAATTGGGGGAATGGGAGCGAGGGAGTGTGTGGGAGTGTGGTAGAGCTAAAAAGATTTCTCTATACCACCCAAGCTTGTGCTACTTCAAAGCAGAACTCCATAGGTTTCTGTGATTTCTCCTCTCACTTTTTTTTTACAAATCAGGAAAAAAATTATAAGAAACTGCTCAGCAGAGCCTGCAAATGCTGAGCTCAGCTTCCTTACCTTCTTCTTCCTTGGGATCCAGCTGAGTGACTTTAACTTGTAGGCGGTCAATCCTCTCAGCAAGGGAGCTTACCCGAGAGGCAAAGGTATTTGCCTGAGTAAAGAGCTCTCCAAAAATGTCCTCTGCATATTTACCTGCACCAACAAAGAAACCAACTCATTAGTGCATGAAAGTGACATAAATGGTCAGAAAAACTGGCTACTAAAGACCATATTCCCCATCTCCGAAATAGCCTTCCCTCCCTCAAGATTGTTTGGGTTATATGCAGATGGTTGCTCCTGGAGACAGAGACAACCTCCAGAGCTGGGCACTCTGCATGTTCTACAACTGAGTCTTCTTGGCAAACTATGAACAGTCACAAAACTCAAAGCAATCTGAATAAAATCGAAAGGCACAATACAAAAAATGAATCCTGGAAGGGTAGACAATATGTGTACACCTTTGCCTATAGCCCTTAACCCCTTGCTACTCTGTAAAAGCACCTTGTAAATGGTTCTGGAAAACAGCTGGGAAGTTAGAAGGACCTTCTAGGTGTCTACAATTAACATGAAAAACAAGACATTACATCCTCAGTGGAGCCTCAAAAGTACATTGAACAATCATGATGAGTAGTGGTATCTTCGAGGAGCCTTGAACTTACCAGCAACTCACAGCAGAGACTTACTTCTTTTAAGGGGTTAAAAGCTTATTCTATGTTTTATAACCTACAGTTTTGAAAGTCTTTGCTCTAGGTTATAATCCTTCAAATCCACATCTCAGGGAAAAAGTGGAAAGCTAAAACTTTCAAGCCCTCCATGAAAAAACAGCATACCACGGGTCTCTTTCCACAATGTCTTGTTTTTAGAAAAAGAAAAAAAGTCCATCAATTTCTGTACTTTCAACCCTGGAATGCAAGGAGAATTTGCAGCCAAAGAAACGTAAGAGCAATCTGATGCTACCTTCATACTGTCACTCCTAGCCACAAAGCACATTCTTGCTAGGAATGAAAAGTGGTGCATATAAACTAATATACCATCTGAGTTTCTTATTTGCACTGTGAAGGCCGGCATAAGCGACCATGTTCAACCAAAAGATAATTTCTTTGAGAACTATTCAAAATGGACTCTGATTTTTAGGTTCTAAACTTCATTTATGCCCCACTTGGGGGTGGGGGATAGTCCAAAACTGCACCTTCAGGGTACACTGTAGTTCACCTTCCCAGTGTAACCTGGCGAGTAAGGATGAGACTAATCAACTGCGTATTTGGAATTGCTGGTAAATTTAGTCAATAAGGAGTTTCTAATCAAGGAAAGGAGCAAGTCTTTGCATACTGAACGGTTTTGTGATCTAAACGGCTATGGGGAGCTCCTGGGCTCAAAGGACTCAAACTGGCTGACAAGCGCAAACCACACTGTATCCTGCTCATCCAGGTAACAGAAAATGGTGAGTGTAAGGCTAACGCAGAGAAACATGCAACATTATGTGTGGAAAATACACCAGGCTCAAAAATATTTGTCGTCCATCCAGCTGTTCTGGAGGAAAAGAAAACCCCAAATTAACTTATCTTTAGGTCACCATGAAAGTACCTAGGATTTCCTGCTCCTCAGTGAAGGGAGCAGTGATAGAGGGAGTAGAGGCTTACTGTGTGGCACAGTGGTTTTCAAGATAAAAATCTTACAAAGAAACCCAACATATAAAAATGGCAACACTGAGAATGCTATTTGAAGAGAAAGTGAGGTGGTGTGAAGGCTTCCCCCGTCACATCCCATCAGGCCCAAGGTATGCTTAGAGCGACAAGATGATACATGGAATCAGTGGCCTTCAAACCAGAACATTTAAGTCTCAGTTTCTTTCTGTTTACACCTGTGCACTCCTCAGCAAATCACAATCTCTCAGCTTCAGTTTCCTCATCTGTAAAACAGGGCTAACTGTATCTACCTCACCAAGTTGTCATAGGATTAAATATAAGTTGTTACAATGAGATTCTTCCTTATATTACTCAATCATATCAGATGACTTTTAAGTGTGACTATCTAAAAGTCTTGTTGTATGCTTAGAAGAAATTTTAAATATAATTCCAGTCAGTAATTTGATAGTCCCTATTCTTCAAGTACTAAAAATTACTTCACCTGTAGGAGAAAACCAGAGTGCCTTGTTCAGAGTTACATTTCACTCATTCAGATTACCAAGATAGACCCACTATCACATCGGGACATTCATAATGGACATCACGTTTTGCAAATCAGTCATCATTTTTCTTCCTTTGCAGTAGAACTCTTCAAACTAAATATTACATGGAGTTGGAACAGGTAAAACTGAGTTTTTTAAAATGTGAAGCTACTCGTGTTGAAGCCTGAGTGGGACTCCTGAAGCACCTCCCTCCCCAAATGGCATGACCCCAGTACACTTGGTTATTAAAGTCAACATCATAGCATTTCTTAATGACCCAAATGGGGGCGGCACTCTCCTGGGTGGTCAAAAGTGCTGGCTGGCTGTGCCTTTATTTCCTAAGATATGGCAACCTAATATGTGAAATACCAATCTCACTGCACTAAGGTACAAATTCTGGGTATGCTATCACAAAGCAATCCACAGCTATGGAATTTTTAGTTTTGTGCTTTATCCATTCCATAATCACACTTTCCCTACTAGACTGAGCACTTCTGGCTACAGTACAATAGATGAGGCCAAGATCATGAGCTTGAAGCACATGAAAGTCCATTCCTGCGTCCCTCTCTGCTAGGTGAAATCCCAGCATCTTCCAAGGCCTGGTTTAAATGTAACCTCTTCTATGTAGCCTTCCTTGACCCTGCCTATCCCCAACTGTGTGCCCACTCCCTACAGGTAGTATTCCTTCCTTCCTTCCTTCCTTCCTTCCTTCCTTCCTTCCTTCCTTCCTTCCTTCCTTCCTTCCTTCCTTCCTTCCTTCCTTCCTTTCCTTCCTTTCCTCCCTTCCCTCCCTCCCTTCCTTCCTTCCTTCCTTCCTTCCTTCCTTCCTTCCTTCCTTCCTTCCTTCCTTCCTTCCTTCCTTGTATTCACTGTGCACCAACAGCATGAGATGGTGAAGAGAATACAGGTATGAATCACTCACAAACATTTACTGAGCTTCTACTGGGTGCCAAGTACTATGTAAGACAGACACTGACTGGGGTTCAAGGACGAACAACACATGATTTCTGCCTTCAAAGAACTTTTAAGATATATAATTTCCAATCTAATGTGATAGGTAATAATGCAGGCATGTAATAGGAGCTCAGAAGAGCACTTAGTCCAATTTAGAGGAGGAGATTCCTGAGCTGGGCCTTAAAAGATCAGCTATAAGGATGGCAAGGGCTCTCCAGGTAGGGGAAACAGCAAGGGGACTGTATGAAGGTATGAGAGTATGCTCTAAGAGGAACTACAAGGAGTTGAGAATTCATTCTTTCTCTGCCCCCCCCCCCCTGCTTTTTTCCTTTTAAATCTTTTAAAAAGACTATAACATGGGAGAAGATGGACTGCAGAAAATGAGGCTGGAAAGGAAAGCAGGTCTTGAAGAGTCTTGAATGACAACAGACCAAGGAACTTTTTAGGCAATTCCATAGTGAGGCACAGGGGAGATAAATAGTTAACATTTGTACTCTTAGTTTAAAAACACTTTTTAAATTACAAAAGTTAACACAGCCTTAACTTTTAAAAATTCAAACAACACAGAATTATAAAAGTAAAAAGCGATATTTGCATTTTGGGTAGACGACTGTGGCAGGGGTATAGGCTTAAGATTTTTAAGATTTTTAAGTGTATAGATTGAGGAGTTGATCAGAGAAAGGGAAGCCAGAAGGAGGCTAGGGCAATAGTTTAGGTGAGAGTCAACAAAGGTCTGAACCAGGGCCCTACTGGCAGAGACAGAGTGCAGGGGACTGAGATGAGAAATCCTTGATGAGCAGCGATATCTTCAAGGAGCCTTGAACTTAGCAACTCACAGCAGAGACTGACTTGCCTCTTACTGGCTGCTGTCTCGCTAGGCAAGTTATCTTACTTTTCTAAGCCTTCATTCCTTCATCTGAAAAAACAGAAATATCATCTATTTTTACAGGATTATTGAGAAGATTAAATGAGATCATCTATGCCAAGATCCTATTAAAACATGGCATAAAGTAGGCAGTCAACAAATATGAGTTCCCTTCTCACCCTCGCCCCATTCTCCCCTTAAGAATTATTTATTTCTGTCTCCTCTGGTAGATTATAAGCTCCTGGAAGGCAGAGACCATTTCTTTTCTTTTTTAAAAAAATATTTTTTTATTGATTTCAGAGAGGAAGGGAAAGGGAGAGAGACAGAAACATCAATGATGAGAGAGAATCGCTGATTGGCTGCCTCCTGCATGCCCCCTACTGGGGATCGAACCCAAACTCAGGCATGTGCCCTTGACCAGAATTGAACCCGGGACCTGTCAGTCTGTAGGCCGACACTTTATCCACTGAGCCAAACCGGCTAGGGCCAGAGACCATTTCTTATTGCTGTATCCCCTCAGCACTGAACATAAAGTATGTTCAATAGTTGTTTATAGGATGAATAAAACGTCATTAGCTCCACGATGTAAGGAAATCCTGTTTCTGTAGGCAAAGCTGATCCTGGCCCTCAGATCAGCTTCCTTAAGATAGGAGTGGTCTGATCACAGATGGGAGAGTGAGCAATGGCATCCATCAACACTACCCTGAAAAAACACCTGAGAGAGAGCATAGCTCCTGCTGAGTGAGAATAAGCAGCATCATTAGCTAGATGTCCTTTGTCCTATGAAGAAGGAACCAGTGTGTGATTGCCTTCCACCCATTTGGCCTTCTCAGGGTGACAGAAGCAGAAATGATGCTTTTAAGAAGCAGTGAGGCACTCTGCAGCTTTCATGTGCTTCCTTGTCAGCTGCACTGCTGTTGCACTGCTGTCAACGTTCCTTTGTGTAAGACAGGCATCGACAGGGTTTCGTTTCCTCGTGACGCCCATCCAGGTTTCCCTAAGTCCTGGATCAACTGAGATAGCCTCTGAGCTAGGTGAAGGCTTAGGAATCTCGGACCCCATATATCATCTGGTCACTGAGCTCTGTCTCCTCAGGCCCCTGTTTTAAAGGCAGGGTCTATTACTATCTGGGGGAATGCAGGCTTTCTATTCCACTGCCTTTACTAAGGACAGTGATTCGACAGGAGGGGTGAATGTCTGAAATAATTCACACCAAGATGCCTTTGCTAAGGAAGATCACTAAAATACCATTTTGATGGAGGTTCTTATGGGGAGCTGGAGTGGCACTACACAAATGCACAGCCTATCCAAGCATCTGCCCTTCCCATACCTCAACTTCAAGCAAACAAAGTCAGCTTGATTCAGAATGAAATCCAAACCACATGTATGTACCCCACCCAAGGCAGTCTCATTCATTCTTGCCAATTAAAAAAAAAAAAAATACAGTTGAGCTGGCTTTCCCTCAGCTCTAGACTGGACTACACCCTCCCCCCATCCTCCTCCTGGAGAAGAATGGCTCCAGCTACAATTTGTGTCACTGTGTGTTCACGCAGCTTGCAAAACTCCCAATACCCCAGAGATTGCAGAAGTAATTTGTACCCTGAACTTGGACCTGGGGGCTTGCAGCACAATTAAATGTGTACCAGGGTAGACAAGTCAGCCAGAATCTCTCTGAGTGCATGTTTGCTTTACTCCTCTTTGGGAAGAAGGGGGTGGGGGACGTCGGGTAGATGTGACTATTGGCACATTTGAGGCTTCAACCAAGTCAGGCTACATTGAACAGTTCGTGCAATCACAGGCACATTCCCCAACCCAAGATACTGTTCTGTGAACCTCCCACTTTACACACACAGAATTCTGCTCTGTCATTCCATCTGCAGTTTCTGCTGCAGCCCTTCCTGCCACCCTTCCTACAGATTTCTTTAGAAGCAGGTGGGGAGGGAGGTGGAGGGAGCCTAGAGGGTGGTGGCAGATGAAGAAAGGGTTGAGGGGAAGAGTCTGTACCAAAAAGCAGCCTCTCTTTGGGGAGAGGGGGGTGGGATACATTTTTGCATTACCTAGGGAAGGCAGATGGGGGAGAAATAGTTACACAGGAGGGGAAGGAAACTAAATAAAGAGCACCAACGACCCCTGAGGGCAAAACACAGGCTCTCTGCGGCACTCACTCAGGCTGCCCAGCTGTCGGATGACATTTGCCAGGGTGATGTTGGTCACGCATTCCAGCTCGCTTCTAACACTAGGCAACGTCTGACGGCACAGGTGCCTTGGCTCGATGTTCCTCGTTACTAACGGCATGGTGGACCTGCTTCAGGCAATGTTCTGAATGATGAAAAACAACCTAAAAAAGAAATAACAGGAAAGTATTACTCAACCACAAATTCCAGGCACACTAGGGCTGTATAAGTCTTTTTGTCTTGCTCTGATCTAAAACAAGCTTTAAAAAATCTTCTCTCTCCCTATCCTTTTTTTTTTTTTTTTTAAGAACCCCCTCAACACCTCCCTCAACCACCACCTTTTTAAGGTTTGGTAAAGGATTGCTGGGTAAGTGCAGAAATTCTGCACTGGTGACTGCTGGCTGGGGTACTACAGTCAGCATAAAAAAAACTAAAAACCTTAAAACAACTATGCTCGAACCAACAAGAATCTCCAGAGGCAAGGAGTTATGGTCAGAAAAGAGCCCATTCAGCAGATCCTAGAAGGTACAGATCCTATTCTCGGGGTGTCCGGGGCAGATCAGATTCCACATGATCAATTATAAGGATCAAAAAAGAGCTTTTGTTTCTGATAATCTCATCTCCACAATGAAATTAAGTTGCCAATAGTGATTCCATGGATCTACATCAGGACATAATTTCTCCAGTTCTTCCCTGATGGATGACTGTTAATGTACAACTAAATACTAGCTGCCAGTATCTATTAGCACTACTAAAGTTTAGTCTGTAAATTGACAGAAAGAATATTAAGGAAAAATTTACATGTTCAATATGTCAAACATGATGCCGAGCAAACTGTGCTTTAAGATTCCCGTCCTTTTTCTTCTACCCAACAGTTCCCTTTCTCCCTCCCATCTGGTTCAACACACCTGGGCCAAAGGCTCTTGAGACAGCAGGAAGTGTCTGGAGCAGATCTGGAAACCTTCCAGTTACTGTTTCTTATCCTGTCGGCCCTTTCCCTAGGAAATCCCCCAGCACTTCAGGTTCATTTTGAGCTATTGTTTTAGAGTTAGGTCACCAAATTGCTAGCTTTACAAGGACAGAAGCAGGTTTTAGTCTCAACAAAATGGCATGACTGCAGCCATGGCACCCTGGGCTGTTGTACTATTTCCCTATTTTGTAAAACTGAAACTATCCAAAACAGTCCAGTGATTTTCATGCTAGGGAAAATGGCTGATTCACTTTAAGTAAAAAGGCGAAACATAAAGGCAACATACCCAAGTCCCCAATATTGCAAACTCCTCTTAAACAACAACAACAAAAAAGTAAAATAGAGGTTTACTTACATCAAATCTTATAACACCAGTTCATCACCACAAAGTTGATTGTGAATACAAAATGTTAAACCAAACTAAATATCACAGATCTGAAAAGTGAACCAACATATTGTCCAACCAAAAGTTTAAAAAAAAAGCCCTTCAGGCTCAAAGGGGGAGTAGAACCCTTTGGAACAGACTGCTCCTTGTTATGGACATTCTGATCTGCTAAGAGTAAAAATAAAACAGGAAGCCAGCAGCTTGGGGAACAAGGTTTCCTGTCACCAACAGCAACAGCCCAAGAACCAAGAGAATCAGCTGTTTGCTCATAACTCTGAAGCTCCCTTTAATAGGCACTGCGTGGCAGCTGTGCCTATCTTTGGGGTGCAGAGGTGTTTCCTGAATATTTGTCTACTAAGGAAATAATTTTCATTCCGTTCCTCTGCAAAGTTCCCCTTTGACTCAATAGGTTTTCTAACCCTAATTCTGGACTTTCCTTCTAGTCTAATTCTTCTCCTCTTTTACTTAATGGGAAGGGTATCGGGTACTAAGATGCAATCTTTAGTAATTCATGGAGAAAAGTAAGTTTAGAACAGCAAAGGAGGCAGGAGGTTACAAAAAAAAGAACCTCACAGGGCTCTGTACACCATCCTCGGGATGCCCTTAGACTTCCATATTTCAAGCTTTTTGAAAGAACAGAAATTCAAAGGTGTAGTCAGAGATGATTGAAAACAGCCACTGTGGTTCCCTCCATTAGCAATAATTTCAGTCTTGTTCCAGCTTCTCAGAGGAGCTAAAAGAGCCAAATCTCCTTGAAATTCTGTGTTGAATGTGGCCATTGACAGGGCATTCCAGAAGTTCTCTCTGAACACCTAATAGAAACTGGATTCCAGATGGCTAGGTAAATGCCAGATTGGGGAGGCAGGGAGTGAGGGGCAACTTCTAAGGCCTTGGTACTTTAGCATTTATGCTTTCCCAAGTGCTTTGGGTAAGCAGACACAAAAAGAGTCAATTCTGTCACCTGGGTTGGATTTACCTAAAACCAAATTTTCAATAGCAAGATGGCTTCCTCTTGCCAAAAAAGCCAGCTCCTATAACCAGACAAAGGGTACTCAAGAAATGACAATATGGTGCGCGCTTTGGCAGCACATATACTAAAATTGGACCGATACAGAGAAGATTAGCATGGCCCCTGCGCAAGGATGACATGCAAATTCATGAAGCATTTCATACTAAAAAAGGAAAAAAAAGAAATGACAATATGTAAATAACCACCAAAACAATTAGAAAAGTATATCTGCTACTTAAAAAGTCACTTAATATGTTTCAGAGCCACCAAAAAGAGACAAGATTCCCTGTTATATGGAATTACCTGCATCCCTGCTTACTTTTGTTTTGGATAATCAAGGTTAGTTATGTTTTGCATACACGAAGTATGGAATTACTCATGATCTGAACCACAATAGTAATTTGACTACGAAAAAAAATCCTACTTTCTGGTGAAGATAAACTTAGAAATGGGCAGAGACTTTTAGGTTCTTGACTCTCAACTCAGTTTAAAGTTGTAGAGTTGAGACATACTGGGTTAGAACACTGACTCTGACGAGCTGTGTGATCTTGGGCACTTTTCCTAGAGATAGGAAGTAATATAGCATATATAAAATGTCCACCACAGGGGTAAAAAATGTAGTTATTTGTAGTTCTACGAACCCTAGGAAAATCTTCCTGGAAAAATCAACTTTTTCATTAATAAATATTTTAAAACATTTTTAACCCTGGACTTATTATGTAGTAGAATGCAATAGTGATATACATTTAAAGATGGCATACATTTAAAAATGAAATTTGGTGGTTTTTTTTTTTCTGGAAGTGGCTCCGAGTCATCTTCTGGACCTACTGAAGAACTTCCATTCTCTCTCTCCTCCACTCTTTCATACTGGGTTCCTCCTCCAAACCACAGAACAAAAAAAATTATTCGAGAGACTGTTTTCTCAATTCTCCTTAAGACTGTACCTAACTAACACCATTCCAGATGCATTGGAGAAAAGTAATACATTTACATATAATGGGTGTCTAATGGTATCAGGGATTAATTCTCTTGTGGAAATCCAGCCGGAAAAGGCTCCTCTAACATCAGTAGTCACTTAGTGGAAAATTTCTGAAGCACTGAGTGCTGAGGAACCATTGAATTAAGGAAGTTAACACGATCGAATTTGCATTTTAGACAAATCATTCTAACAGAAGCAAAGAATTTACATTTGGGCACAAGAAGGCTGGAGGGTAAGAAGACCAACTGGGAAACTCTTCACAGGCTAAGAAGGAGACAATAGAAATCACAGACAGGTTACAGGGGTGAGTTCTGCTACCAAAACTCCTGGTAGTTTTGTACAATTAGACTCACAAAGTGATAAAATGTAGGTTTGTTTTTTTTAAAGTTTCATGGAAAGAGCTAAATGCTAGTGCCAGTCACAGAAATGAAGAGAAAGTGAAGAAAACCAAGAAAGTAGTGATTCATAGCTCAGAAAATAAGTTTTAAATACATGAAAGAGTATAGAATGCCATGTCTTTATAGAATCAATAAAGTTCTTTTTCAGTTATACTTTGATTGAGAAAAGTATATGCTATAGTGATATTGGCTAATTTGGGGGTTTGAGGTGGTCTGACCTTGGGGGATGTTATATGGGAAAGGAATTAAATTAGAACCACTGAGAAGATAAAAGTTACAGAGAAAGAGTTTCAATTCAGTTAGTTCCTTTTAATTACAGCTGTTCTCTCTTTACAAATTAGGAGTTCCCCCGACGATCCTCTGGGTGACCAGCTGTCGGGCATTTAGGGGAGACATTCCTAAATGTTCATGTTGACAGGTCAGAATGGATGACTTTACAATGCCTTCTAAATTAAAGGTAATTCTCACTCAGTGCTACCGTTTCCTCACCTGCAAAATAAAGGGACTAAGCTAGACACTCTTTCAAGAAGCTCTAAAACTCTGAATTTGCTTCTGCCTAACCTGCCATAACCTCCTCACGTAGCTGACCTTCACTTGCATTCTGAAGCCAAGTCAGTGGCAGGTTTAGGTGAATCTTGGCCATGAATCAAGCCCATCCCAGTCTAGATTCACCTAGTTACCAGAATCTGCAGGATCCAGAATGGCCCAAAGGATGAGAGTCCTGAGACTCACACAGAGTCTTGAGGTTCAATTATTTACACCCTGGGAGGCTCCCAGACCGATTTGGGAGTTGGCTCCCATAAAAGTAAAAAAAAAAAAAAAAAAGCTTTGGACCACTAGACATCAGGCATTCCTTCTTAGCCATGGCCTGGCAGTATACTGACTAGTCTAGACCAGCGATTTCCAACCTTTTCTTTACTTTTTTTTTTTTTTAAATATATTTTATTGATTTTTTACAGAGAGGAAGAGAGAGGGATAGAGAGTTAGAAACATCGATGAGAGAGAAACATCGATTAGCTGCCTCTTACACATCCCCTACTGGGGATGTGCCCGCAACCAAGGTACATGCCCTTGACCGGAATCGAACCTGGGACCTTTCAGTCCGCAGGCCGACACTCTATCCACTGAGCCACACCGGTTTCGGCATCCAACCTTTTCATTTCACATAAACTAATTACTAAAATTCTGCGGACTGGGACAGGAATGGAAGGAGGTGAGAAGTAGGAATTGGTAGGGTGGAAGAAGGTAATAAAGGAAGGCTGCATGTGAGAGAGGAAGCATTTGTAACCCATATTCTGAATTCCTGTTATTAATAGGACAGAAGACAGATGACTGCTCATCCCGGCAATGATGTTTATTATAAATAAATAAATAAATAAACACTTCATTTAGATAACATTATATTTCTATAGTCACATCCAAAATCAAGTATATCTGAGCTATACCAATAACCATAACAACAGAAATGCCTTTCAAGGCAGTTTCTTTTTGAAACATACCTCCAAAAAGCTGATCAGCAATAGCAGAGGACGACAACATGTGGGGATGTTGTATGTGTGGCAATTAGGACTTCTGCTTTCAGTTCAGCATTTCCCACTGTTCTATAGTTAACAGCATTTTGGATGGGGGCATATGAGAAGAGCTTTACTTTGTAGACCAGTTTTCTCTTTCAAGAGATAAGATTCTTTATGTTAAAGAATATGCATAAAGAATTTCAATTGAAAAGTCAAATAATCATTTAACTTAAAAATGAGAGCCAGCACACAAGCTTACTGTAATCTAAGTTTATCTACTAAAATGTTTAAAGAAGCATGAATTTACTGTTGAATATAGCCATCTTCACTACCATGCAACAACCACAAGCAGGAATGCCTCATTATAGACTCACGCACCCACCCACATCCTGTTGAAATTCAGTGTGGAGCTGAATCTACAAATATAACCAGACTCTCTCCAAACACAAGGTGCTACTGACAAATTAGTTCAGGTCACTAGAGTAATGTGGAAAGAGTAAGACAGAAATGGAACTCCCAGGGTGGACAGAGAACGTATCTGATTGGGAGAAACAAGAAAAAAGAGCTTACTTGTGATGTAAAACAAGGAGAAATTTCTAATTCCATAAAGGAATACCAGCTATGGACCTACATTAAATAAATGTGAGGCTCCTTCTTGTCCTGATTTGGTTGGGGGAAAGCAGCCCAGGAAATAGGACTTCTAAATTCTAGTATTTCACTTTTTAAAAAAGTTCTCACCTGAGGATGTTTTTCCATTGATTTCTAGAGAGTGGGAGGGATATTGGGGGAGGGGAAGGGGGGAGGGGAGATGGAGGGAGGGAGGAAGAGAAGAAGAGAGGGAGAGAGAGAAAGAAACATCAACGTGAGAAAGATGCATCAATCAACTCGCTGCCTCCTGCACATGCCCCGAGAGGGGGCTGAGGTGCTAGGGAATCTGCAACCAAGATATGCACCCTTGACCAGGAATCAAACCAGTGACCCTTCGGTCTGTAGGTGGATGTTCTAACCATTGAGCAAGCAGGCCAGGGCCAATATCTCACTTCTTGAGCACACTGTATATTTATCAAGGACCATTCACACCTGGTAATTCTGTAATTTCCTATTATCTTTTGGGGGGAAATACCACCTTTTGTTCTTACTTTTATTTTTTTATTTTATTTTATTTTTTAAATATATTTTATTGATTTTGTACAGAGAGGAAGAGAGAGGGATAGAGAGTCAGAAACATCGATGAGAGAGAAACACCGATCAGCTGCCTCTTGCACACCCCCTACTGGGGATGTGCCCGCAACCAAGGTACATGCCCCTGACCGGAATCAAACCCGGGACCCCCGAGTCCGCAGGCTGACGCTCTATCCACTGAGCCAAACCGGTCTCGGCGTTCTTACTTTTATTATTCTTCAAGCTCTAATCACAGCTTTGCTCTTAAAACTAAAATTTGGGGGGATCATTTTCCATTCAAATTGGTTTCTTCTAGTTTCACCTATTCCATAGAAAACTGCCTCTTAAATGGCCAATATTAGGCTTTCCTTTGAGTAGGATCCATCTGGTTGTCCAAAAGAAAATAGATTTAAACTGTGAGTCGGTCCTAACCGGTTTGGTTCAGTGGATAAAGTGTTGGACTGCGGACTCAAGGGTCCCAGGTTTCGATTCCGGTCAAGGGCATGTACCTCGGTTGCGGGCACATCCCCAGTAGGGGATGTGCAGGAGGCAGCTGATTGATGTTTCTCTCATCAATGTTTCTAACTCTCCCTCCCTCTCCCTTACTCTCTGTAAAAAAAAAAAAAAAATCAACAAAATATATTTTTTAAAAAACCAAACCCCCCCCCCCACCACCAAAACTGTGAGTCAGAAACCTGGATTCCAGTCCTTAGTCTAATGATGACTGGCAATTGGGGGGTTGGGGTGGGGTGGGGTGGGGTGGTGTGGGGAGTCTCAATTCATCCTCTAGTTCAGCTGTGAGCTGCACTGAAAAAAAAAAAAAAAACTCTTAAAAAATGCTATATGAAACTGGGATTTTGTTTGCAAAGTATTCTGAACTCCAAAGAAAAGATTTATTGACATAAAATATTTCTTGTATCTCTATCTTGGCTCAAGTTCCCTGTTATGTATCCACTTAAATTATACAGAGGTCTACAATGTTATCATTGATGACTTTGTCACAGACACAAAGTTCATTTTACTGTCCCAGTTTAATGCCAATTTCTAGCAATAGCCAATTCATCAAAATGGAATGGTTTGAAATATTCCTTACTACCCATCTAAATGGGCTTACTTTTAGACCCTGATTAGATAAATATAAATTATAAATTATTTTATTCAGAAATGGAGAAATCTTACCCCTAACATTTGTGGTTACTCAAGTTCCAGATTTCTTTGAGCTATAATCATCAATTGAGCATAATAATCACAGAGGACTTTAACATGAAAAACAACTGAGTTGCTTTGAAAAATAAGTACCAACATAAAAAAGTATCAAACCTCAACAAATCAGTTCACAAGATTACTAGAAATATGTCAATAACTTGCAATATTGCCCTAACTGATTTGGCTCAGTGGATAGAGCGTCGGCCTGCGGACTCAAGGGTCCCAGGTTCGATTCTGGTCAAGGACATGTACCTTGGTTGCGGGCACATACTCAGTAGGGAGGTGTGCAGGAGGCAGGTGATTGATGTTTCTCTCTCATCGATGTTTCTAACTCTCTATCCCTCTCCCTTCCTCTCTGTAAAAAATCAATAAAATATATTTTAAAAAAATAACTTGCAATATTATAATAGATACCAATAGTCTTCATTTTTAAGAGCTTCCTTTCTTATTTATAGCCAATGACAGAAGAGAGTGAACTCCAGTTGGTGGTGCTCAAAAATCTGAGATAAGAAGATACAAAATGCATTCTTCTTCTCCAAGTACCTGGGCTTCAGTACCTGGGAGGAAGCCAAACCTGGGCATGTGCTACCATATGGGAAACACACAGTTGTTTTTTATGGAAGATTGTCTAATCCCACTTTACTACCTTCCTCAGAGATGGAGAGGATGGGGGCTAGGCTGTAACCTTTGTTTCCTGGATCCTGCAAGGAGCAGTGAGTACTGCACTAGGTTAAGCTCCCTATAGACAAGGTACTGGAGTACCCACTGGTGGATTAGATACAGAGGCAGGTTTGAAAATGAGGGAGAAAGGAGATAATCAGAGCCAAATCACACACCAGGCACCAAGTAAGTCTCATTTCATCCTGCCAGCTGTCTAACCATTCATTTTAATCTCTATGATGCCTCACTTCATACTTCAAGCTTCTCTGCAGTAACTGCTCCCTCTTTGGGATGGAAAGGCCAAAAAAGAAACTTACTTTACACAACTGAGAAAGGCCAGGGAAAAAAGGTTGCAGAGCAACAACAAAAAAGGATATTCAGTAAAATGTCTTGCTGACAGCTCAGGGCAATATCCAAACACACTGTGTGGTCATGGAGCAGGCAGAAGCAGCAGTCCTGGATGTGACTGTTAATACACTAAGTGATGAGACCTAGCAATCACAATTACATCTGAATACTAGGGAGTGGAATTATGGAGCAAACAGACATATAATTCCATATCAACTATTCTATTCTGCTATCTGTAACAAGAATTCATTCCTGAAACAGTGTCACACAAGCACCTGTCACTAACAGCCAAGCTGCCAGCAACTAAGAGTCCACAGCAAAGGGCAGGGTACATCTACTTCTCACAAGGTCTATTCACCACTCAATACGTGTTATTTATTTTAAAAAGTCCATAAGCAGAGAGGAAAGTAAGTACCCATTCTTTCTTTCTACCCTCTGCTTACTAGGCTGTTACCAAAGCCCTCATAACCAAATAAGCAGTGGCACAGAGCAGCAAGAACAGAGACATTAAGAGGTGAGGTGTGGATTTTAACACACTACTGGCAAATTTAGTTTTGGGACCTTGGCAAGCAGTCAAATCTCTTAGTCTGTTTCCTAAACTGCTAAATTAGTATAATGATTCCTAGTTTGTCAAGTTGTAAAGAAAAACAAAATAATCTATAAAATAAAAACCCAGTGGTCGTAACACGGGTCACCAGGAGGCTGCGTGTGCGGTGAGGCGTGCATGGGTGGGCGGGACTGCATGTGCAGTGAGATGCACGTGGGTGGGCGGGGCTGCGTGTGCAGCGAGGTGCACGCGGGTGGGTGGGGCTGAGTGTGTGGCAAGGTGCACGTGGGTGGGCGGGGCTGCGTGTGCAGCGAGGTGCACGCGGGTGGGTGGGGCCATGCGATTTTGCACGCTGGGCTTCTAATGTATGTATAAAATGCTTAACATGGTGTCTGGCACAGAACAGATTATTGTAGTAGTTGTGGTAGTGATAGTGATTGTGGAAGTACTAGTTCTACATCTATCTAGCATTTAACTATGGGCCAGGCACTGTTCTAAAAGTTTCATATGTGGTTCTCTTCACCATTAGAGAACATTAATAAGCTTCATTAACTACTAATTATAGTACTCTTATCAATCAAAGAATATTTATCAAGCAGACAAAGTATAAAATCCCTCCCTTGACTCCAAGAACTTATAATTGAGGCGAAGACAAAACCAAAGTAACAATCTATATATATATGCCTAAGCGACCGTTAGGACCAGATAATCGGCCAATAGCTATGACACGCACTGACCATCAGGGGACAGACGCTCAATGCAGGAGCTGCCCCCTGGTGGTCAGTGCACTCCCACAGCCAACCTCCCATAGCCGGCCAACCTCCCGTGGCTCCTACCCCCCAAGCTGGCTGGCCCCAATCGGCCCCAATCGCCAGCCAGGCTGAGGGACCCCACCCGTGCACGAATTCGTGCACCGGGCCTCTAGTATAGGAAATAAATACAAGTTCAATTATCAAATAAATGATGTAGTCAATAATGACAATAGGAAAAATGAAAGGATCACTGTGAACTGAAGGGACTGAGAAGATTTCCTGGTATAAAAATCTGATCTGAGCAGAATTTGGATATAAAAAATAAAGAGGAAAAGGTTTTCCAGGTGGGGGTAATATAAGCAGAAGCCTTGAGCTGTACCACTAAGAATTTATGGAGAAGCCACAATCCTAATGAGCTTTTACCATATGGCATCGAATCTAAGATACCAGTAACTGTTAAGCTGCATCATGACTTAAGAGAAGTTAAAATGTATGGGGCAAGGCAGAACTGGGCGTAGGGAGGAAATGGGGGGATGTAGGGAAATATCTGTAATACTCTCAACAATAAAGACTTTTTTTAAAAGAAAATGTGCATCTCAGAATTAATGAAATATATTTCTTTTTCTATAATATGTGAGAGTAGACAAGATGATCTTTAAAAGTTCTCTCCAACCTTGCCCTGGCCAGTTTGGCTCAGCGGATATAGCATCAGCCTGTGGACTGAAGGGTCCCAGGTTTGATTCCGGTCAAGGGCACATGCCCAGGTTGCAGGGCTCAATCCCCAGTAGGGGGAATGCAGGAGGCAGCCGATCCATGATTCTCTCTAATCACTGATGTTTCTATCTCTCTCCCTCTCTCTCTCTCCCTTCCTGTGAGATCAATAAATAATATATTTTAAAAATAAATAAAAAATCAATGGAAAAATATCCTTAGGTAAGGATAAAAAAAAAGTTCTCTCCAACCCTAAAATGCTGATTCTATAACTGTCTTACAATATTCAAATTTCACCAAACAACACTGAAAATGACAAAAAATAACAGAAACAGAGACGAACCCTGGTTGGTGTGGCTCAGTGGTGGCTTTTGGGTTCAATTCCCAGGCAAGGGCACGTACCTGGACTAAAGGTTTGTTCCCTGGCCCCAGTTGGGACAAGTTTGGGAGGCAACCAATCAATGTTTTATCTCTCTCTCTTTCTCTCTCCCCATCTCTTCCACTCTCTCTAAAAAATCAATGGGAAAAATACCCTCAGGTGAGGATTAACAAAAAGAGAGAGAGACTGAGACAGACACGATCCATACTCCAGTATTTATTTCATAAAAAATGTTTTTATTTATTTTATTTTTATAATACATTAGAGGCCCAGTGCATGAATTTGTGCACAGGTCAGGTCCGGCCAGGCTGGCTGGGGGAGGGGACATGGGGGGTTGGCTGGCCGGCCCCACCCCCTGGTCCAACTCCAGGTCAAAGGGACAATTTGCATATTAGCCTTTTATATAGGATGTTTATTGATTTTATTTTATTTTTTTTAAATTTTTTTTATTGATTTCAGAGAAGAAGGGAGAGGGAGAGAGAGGTAGAAAAATCAATAATGAGAATCATTGATCGGCTGCCTCCTGCATGCCGCCCACTCAGTATCGAGCCCACGACCCCAAGCATGTGCCCTTGACCAGAATTGAACCTGGGATCCTTTGGTCTGCAGGATGACGCTCTATCCACTGAGCCAAATCAGCTTGAGCTTAGAAAGAGAGGAAGGGAAAGGGAGAAGGAGAGAAAGATAAATATTGATGTGAGAGAGAAACATCAATTGGCTACCTCCTGCATGTCGCCTACTGGGGGGATCAACCCCACAACCCAGGCATGTGCCCCAACTAGGACTAGAACAAATGACCTGTCAGTGCATGGGACCACGCCCAACCAACTGAGCCACACTGACCAGGGCTGTGTTTAATTGTTTTGAGAGAGAAGAAGGGAAAAGAAGGGAGAGAAATATCAATGTGAGTGAAAATAAATCAATCAGTTGCCTCCTGCACACCCACTACTGGGGATTGAGCCTGCAAACCGAGCATGTGCCCTGACTGGGGATCGAACCCTGACCTCCTGGTTCATAGATCGACACTCAAGCACTGAGCGAGTCTGTTAACTGTTGATTGGATGTTGGACATTGTGATTTTACAATGTTGAGTATCTAGTATTGTTGTCTTCATTTCAAGAATGTTAAGCTTTATTTTGGTAGGCAGTTAAGTTACTTTTCATTCAGTTTGGTACCTCTGAAGGCTTGTTTTTAAGCTTTTTTTAGGGTGGGTCTACAGTAGTCTTTATGACTATTTTCACTCTAGTACAAAGATGTGGACCTTTGACCATCTCTACTGAACATTCCCAGTGAGCAACATGGGCTCTTCACTCTGGCTGGTAGGAACTCGAACACCTCCCTGCTCTGGGATTCCTGGTCATCTTTCCCCAACTTCCTGGAGTTTGACTCCAGGCCTGTGTGAGGTCAGCAAAGACTGAAGGGGACCCTGAGGAGATTCCTAGAGCAATTTTTTTCTGCACAGCTCTCACCTTTCCAGAACTCCACCTCACAGCTTTTAGATTCCTCAGCCTCTCCTGAGCTACAATCTCTGTCTCTTCAAAAAGAACAACATGCTCTGCTTGAGATCCCTCACCCTGCTCCATGGTTAGAAGAGATTTAGACAGAAAGACAGGGTAATCACGGGGCTTTTCCCTCCTTTGTTTTCCTTCTACAAGGAATAACAGCCCCGTGCTTTCTGTTCAAGTCAGAATTGATTTCCACTGTAGTTTTGCAAGGTCCCCAATCATAAAGAAGTATTGCAAAATTCTTAAAGTCAGATTAATTTCAATTTATCTTTAATAAGTGTTAAAGATACTTTTAGAAGAAATAACAGGAACCCTGGTCGGGTAGCTCCGTGTTAGAGCGTCATCGCATACAACAAGGTTAGGGATTCCATTCCCAGTCAGGGCACATACAGGAATCAACCAATGAATGTATAAATAAGTGGAACAACAAATTGATGTTTCTCTCTTTCTCTGGAAAAAAAAAAAAATATATATATAAATTTAAAAAAATTTTTTAAATATATTTTATTGATTTTTTACAGAGAGGAAGAGAGAGGGACAGAGAGTCAGAAACATCGATGAGAGAGAAACATCGATCAGCTGCCTCCTGCACACCCCCCACCGGGGATGTGCCCGCAACCAAGGTACATGCCCTTGACCGGAATCGAACCTGGGACCCTTGAGTCTGAAGGCCGACGCTCTATCCACTAAGCCAAACCGGTTCCGGCAAATTTTAAAAATTTTTAAAGAAAGAAATAACAGGAAAAAGTAGGTGTTCTGAAATCAAACAAGCATAGCAAATAGAAAAGGTAATATCACTGTAAGTATATAACATACTTGAATAACATATTTAATTTATCCTTTTGAATGATCATAATTACGAACAATGAAAATTTATCTTTTCTTTTTTAAAGTTAATGTTCATATAGGTGCTAACCACATTTAAAATCAATACTGAACCCAGAGACACGTTCAGTCAAAGGAATCAAGCACGCCCTGAGCCACTAGCTATATGACTTCAGGCTGCTTAATCTCTGAGCCTTACCTGTAAAATGGGAAAAATAAAACCAACCACATAGGATGGTTTTAAGGATAAAATGAGATAACTTATGTGAGCCTTATAGAGGGGTGTCTAGCACCAGTAGGTACTCAGTAACTGGCATCTCTCATTATTACTAATTCAAAGGAATGCTGAGTTTGTTTGGACTCACCTCATGGTAATGAAACAATCTAAGGAGAGCAGATCAAATTAAATAGCACTGAGCATTACACAAAGGTCTCTTCTAATTGGTCTCTTTTCTTTGATCTCAGTGGAGGCTTGTGGTAGGAAGGCCTCTTATCGTCTGAGACAGGCTCTCCATGAGTGTGGAGACAAATTCTGAGAAAGAAATGGATGGCCCCTGCTTATATTATGCCAATTTTAAGAATTAAGACAAAGGGTATCAGTCTTCCAAAATCATAGTCAAGAGTCAATTCAGTATTTTCACTTTAGGTACTTTGAAAGTAAAATAGTCTCAAAGGGATTATTATCGGGATTGTGGCATTTCTTTAAAAAAAAAAAAAAAAATCCGCCCTAGCTGGTTTTTTCAGTGGATAGAGCATTGGCCCACGGACTGAAGGGTCCCAGGTTTGAATGTGGTCAAGGGCACATATATACCTCAGTTGCAAACTTGATCCCAAGCCCTGGTCAGGCCTGTGCGGAAGGCAACTACTGATGTTCTCTCACATTGATGTTTCTCTCTCTCTCTCTTTCTCTCTCTCTCTCTCTCTCTCTCTCTCTCTCTCTCTCTCTCTCTCTCTCAATATATTTTATTGATTTTTTTTACAGAGAAAAAGGGAGAGGGATAGAGAGTTAGAAACATCGATGAGGGAGAAACATCGATCAGCTGCCTCCTGCACACCCCCCACTGGGGATGTGCCCACAACCAAGGTACATGCCCTTGACCGGAATCGAACCTGGGACCTTTCAGTCTGCAGGCCGACGCTCTATCCACTGAGCCAAACCGGTTTTGGGGATGTTTCTCTCTCTTAGTCTCTCCCCCTGCCTTCCACTCTCTAAAAATCAATGGAAAAAGATCCTCAGATGAGGATTAACAAAACAAAACAAAAATCCTTTCATCTTAAAGGCCCAAGGCAAATGTCACCACTTCTAAGAAGCCTTCCTTGACCCTTCTAGTCTGAAGTCATGTCTTCCTCTCCAAAAGTTCCAAAGAGGTATGCTGAACCTTTTGTTAATGGCAGTCACTATATTCTATTTTGTAGCACAGGTTTTTGGAGTATACAACTCTATGAGTACAGGAACTGAGAAATAAAATAACTTTAAACCTAACAGAAGTAGTAGTTAGAACAGCAGCTATCTGGAATCAAGGTGGGATTCTTAAAAACTTCTTTGTATCCTATAATGTCCACTCAATATCTCTAATCCTCAAAACGCTTCTTCAAGGTTAAGTAGTAGCATTCTGAAAACTAAGAGTGGTTCTATAACTGTATCAAAGTCACACAGCTTTTAAACCCAGGCCCATCTGTGTCCATACTTCATGCTCTTTCCACGACACTGCACTGACTCTTCACAAAATGCCTGAACCAAGAAGTTAGACAAATATGCCCATATTTCTCCTTTTCATATACAAGTGCCACCAAACCCCAGTCTAGTTTCTTCCCCCTTGAAAAAAAGACTGTAGGCTAACACAAGAAAACCTTCCTGACATATTTACCCTAGAACTGAAATGGTGTTAATGAGGATAACACACTGCTCTCTCCCTCTCTACACCCAATTTTAGCCAGCTGCTCAGAGGCTTCACAACTTTCACTTTAAACAACATAAACACTGGCTCATTTAAAGTGCCAGCCTCAGATAATATGTTCAGATGCTTTTCAAACAAATTTCTGTTTTCAAACAGCTAGGCATTTGGGGTTCCATCACTTCTGACGGGTTACTTTTATCTATAGGGTCCCTGAGAATCACTTTAAGTTTTATTTTCTGTGTACTGTTCAGCTCATCGAATCTTGTCATTGGGGACTTCTTTTTTTAAAGCAGATAATCTTTCATCTTCTTTGACAATGAACCAAAATACATTCCTATGGGTAATTCCTAAACTGTATATGTATGTTTTAAAATAATATTCTTCTAACCATTCTAAAAAGCACAGTTGTTTTCCCTTTTTAGCCCAAGTAAAGATAATTATATCAGAAGTGAGTTTTCCCTACCTCTTTCTGCATATGGGGAATACTAAAAAGATAAGTCTTTTTAGTTATTAAATGTAAATAGGTCATTAAATACAATCCAATTACTTTAATTGTAAAAAGGAAGTAATTACAATATGTACATGTATTCTTGCCCAGATTTAATATTTTAAATTAATCTTTTCAGCATTAATATTTTAAATTAACCTTTAACACTTAGCAAAATGCAAGAAACTGATGTTTCTTTTTAAATATACATATAGCTGTACTTTGTGGATCTTTGTTGTGATTTTACCCACAAACAATTTTGGTGGGAACAGCCCCATCCCACAGAGAAGGGTATTTAAATACCACCTGCCCTAATTGAACTGGTATTTCTTGTTTCCCATAAATCATGTTAAAGGATCTGTTTTAAATTCTAATGCCTTCATGGGACAAAAAGCCAGATGAATTCTGTGGCATTTCAATCATTACAAAGGCTTCCCTTAGAAAGACAATTCCAAGCCAAAAATGGAATTTTGTCTTTAGTATATAGTAGCCTACCATTTCCATTACTTATTTCCATTTTGTCACTACCAATCAGCTCCCTGAGACCACCCCCCAGCATTCTTCTTGCTCTCTGGTCTCTAGCCCCTCAAAAATTTGCTGTTACATTTTCCTTCAGTAGTCATCTGGTTCTTTGGTTTTTACTCTTTCTTGGTGACCAAGGGTAAATAAATTGCATAGCTAAATCTCTATGAACAGCTTTGAAAATGGGCTCTGTCATAGTCTGGGCACTTAAGAACTTCTATTAAAATGGAAGGAAAAGGCTTACACAGATAAAAAATTAAGACTGAGCTTTGTTTTTCTACCTCCTAAGAAAATCTAACAATGAGTATTAAGATAAGAATATGTATTTAGAAAAATTAAAATTTTATTTGGATTAACATAAAACTTTTCCCCAAACTTTAGAAATAGCAAGAACTGCATGAATATATGTTGTACAGGCAACAACCGAGGCCATGTTTGTATAGCATTTTCCCTCCCAAATAAAAAAGTTATTTTTAAAGTACTAAGAGTTTCAACAACTCTCAAGGATTTCATAGAAATAGATTTTCCTGTTCAGACCCTGTATTGATGAGCCGAAGATAGAGCTCTGCCTCACAGATACCATTTCCCAAAACAAATTAATGAGATGGAGGAGGGTGACTGTGACCATTCCCTTGGTCATTCAGACTGTAGCCATGTTGGAACAGTTCCTGACTGCAGAAGGCTGGCTTCTACTGTCATCCAAGCTAATTATGGAAAGCTATTTTATAATCCGAAACAATAGTGACATGGGTCACCGTGGGTTTCCTCATCCCAAACAATGTAATAGTTTCTGAACAGTTACCAAAAGTTAGCAGAAGAAAGGAGCCTAACATCTGATCATCACAAACCTCCTGACGGACAGCACCATTAAAAGACAACAAGAATTTTGCAGGTAAAAGGTACACCAGCAGTTAAAACTAAGCCCCTTTCAAGATTTAAATGATTCAAGTCTCATTTTGATAAACTGGTACTTTTGTACAAAATATATCTTATGAGGCCAGCCCTTGAAAGTTAAAAGGTGTTTTTAAATGTCTGCTGACCTACAATTGCCATGTTTCATGCCTTAAAGGAACTGATTTTCTGGAGGACAATAAGTGCCAAATTCTGTCCGATGGAGATCAGAAAACTATTTGGTGAACCTATTCTGCACTTGTGGAAGCAAAGAAAGACTGTTCGCACACCTAAGAGGGAGGATGGCATTTATGTGAGCTCTCCCTATGACCTCTTTGGCAGCAAATGTACGAAGTCTTTTTTGAGACTAAGGGGCAGGCCCAGGACGTTCAGCTACTCATTCAAGCAGGGTTACGATCCCCCTCCTCCATAATTACGTTCCTTTTCCCACTCTCCATGCATGCATGAATTGCAGTGACACTGACATGGGGGCCTGACATTAGCCTTTGAAGGTCATTTAAATCCTCCTCCTTCCAAATGCCTTAAAAGCTATACATCATCCACTCCACCATGCCTAAGTGTAGGGTTTGACTAGATAGTACTTAAAGTGGAGTCACTTAACGCATAAAGGGAAAGACGGCTCCAAAATCAGCTATCATAAAAAGAACAAATCAAAGAAATAAAATATGATAAAACTCAGTTGCTCAAGAAAGAACAGTAAGAGAAACACTAAACACCTAACACTAGATGAATGAAAAGACTCCTACTTGATAATTCCTTGATAAATCTTTTATTTAGGAAAGTAGAAAAGGTCTTTCACAATATGGTCCCTTTATATGGCTCATCTATCACATCTTCATACATATATACCCTTCCATGAAGTCTAGAGACCTTCCCATAGCTCCCCATTGCATCATGTTCTCTCTTGCCTTCATACTTCTTTTTAAAAAGATTTTTTAATTGATTTTTTACAGAGAGAGGAAGGGAGAGGGAGAGAGAAACATCGATGAGAGGGGACACATCCATTGGCTGCCTCCTGCACACCCTGACCAGGAATTGAACCGGCAACCTCTTGGTGCATGGGTCAGAGTCAACGATGGAGCCACACCAGCCTGCCTTGCCTTCATACTTTTGCTCGAGTCTGACCACTCACCACTACCCCCACCAACTTCTAAGGTCTTCCAAGACTGAGCTCAAGTGAAATATCTCTTGAGCCAAAACCGGTTTGGCTCAGTGGATAGAGAGTTGGCCTGCGGACTGGAGGGTCCCGGGTTCGATTCCAGTCAAGGGCATGTACCTTGGTTGCGGGCACATCCCCAGTGGGGGTATGCAGGAGGCAGCTGATCGATGTTTCTCTCTCATCAATGTTTCTAACTCTCTCTCTCTCCCTTCCTCTCTGTAAAAAATCAATAAAATATATTTAAAAAAAAAAGAAGTATCTCTTGACGTTGCCTCTCTCTCCTCTGCACACTCTTTAACCTTCCATAACATCCTGTGAATGCCAGCCCATCACACAGCGCTAAAATGACTGATTTTCTTACTTGCTCTCCCACTAGACTGTGAATTTTTTAAGGGTGATGATCAGTCATCCCTAATCCTAATGCCTATCACCAAGCTAGGTGCAGAAAGAATGCTCAATAAATATCTATCAAATGAATGAAGCCAGTTAGTGGCTCTTGTGTTTTGGCCCGTCTGATGGTGAGGCCGGGGAGGGTGCCTGGACCTCCAGTCTTATAGCAGAGAAGAGAACCCAATCTGAATAGTCCAAGTTCTAGCTGTTTTAGAATTAAAATCTCTAGTAGCTCACCAGATCACAAGACAGAATATACATATACTCTCCAAGTCCTAGAAATTGATCAGGGGTTTAATCTAGTACAGAGAAGAGTGAGACATCAAAAATTAAAAACCAAGGCCACCCTGACCAACATGAGTTATCCACTACCTCCCTTTTATTCACGCACCTCAAAGCTCTTACTCCCTAACATAAAGAGAAAAAACTTATAGTTATCAGCCAAAGGAGATAAATTTTCAAAAAAGCTAACGAAGGTCAGAATAGGGCAAGTCATCAAAATTAGCACATGTCCAAAGCTTGAAAGAAATCCAAGCTGTCATTATAATCACCAGGCACTTGGCCTAAAATGATACAAGCCCCAGAACCTTTCCTTTCCCTCCCAAATCAGCTTCCTGCTTCCCTTCCCTCAATACTCGCCGCCCCCACATGCCTTTCTCTCTTTCCCTTTCTTTTCTTTCTTTCCTGCCTTTATAAATAGGGATAAAGCTGGTGAGAATCTAGCAAACAAATGACTTCAAACTATATGTGGGATTTGTATAAAGTGATATCCAATTATTTGTTAGTTTTTTCATTCATTCATTCAATGAACCTTATGTTCCTGGCACTGTGCCACAGGCTGGATATAATTCAACAATGCCCATGCCCTCATTAAGCTCAAAAGCTACTGAAGGTGACAAATAAATAAAGTGGACAATAATATTCTGCGGTGTGTGACTATACATATAAGCTCAAGGTTATGGAGGCATCCAGCTCTGGCTAGGGGGAGAGGGGGGTAAGTAAAGAAAGGGTATCTTGCCCAGCCGGCATGGCTCAGTGGTTGAGCATTGACCCAGGAACCAAGAGATGGTGGGTTCGATTCCCGGTCGGAGCACATGCCTGGGTTGCAGGCTCAATCCCCAGTGGGGATGTGTACAGGAGGCAGCCGATTGATGATGTTTCTCTCTCATCGATGTTTCTCTCTCTCTATTCCTCTCTCTAAAAATCAATAAAAACATATTTTTTTAAAAAGAGAGAGGGTATCTTAAAGGACAAAAAAGGTTGGTTAAGAGAAGCTTTAGGTGGAGGGAGCAGAGTGTGCAGAGGCAGTGTTCCAGGAACAGCAAACAGCCGGGTGTGGCTGAAGGGCAGGAAGTCATGAGTGATGAAGCTAATAAGGGAGACAGAAGCAGAGGCACAGAGAGCCTTGTATGCCACACTACAGCACTGGGAGTGTGCAGAGGCTACCGGGAACTATTTAAGATTGAGGCCAGAGGGTGACATGATGGATTTGCATTTGGAAAGCTCTCTGGAAGCAGTGTGGAGACGTTACTACATGAAGGGGTGACAGACTGGGGCAATAATCCAAGTGGAAACACTTTTAATTGAACGAAAGAATCTACATAATGAGAAAGTTGCAACATCAACATAAGATGATAGAAAGTGCTCTATATAGAGTTTGAGACTAGGTGATCACTGAGAAACTTTCTTGAACAATTAAATTAACCTCTCCGGGCCTTTATTTATTTGTGTGTGTGTGTGTGTGTGTGTGTGTGTGTGTGTGTGTGTGTGTGTGTGTTATAATCCTCACTTGAGGTCGTGCTTATTGACTTTTAGAGAGAGAGGGAAGGGAGAAAGGGAGGAGAGAGAAACATTGACATGAGAGAAAAACATCGATTGGCTGCCTTCCCATATGCATCCAGACCAGGGACTGAACCTGTACCTTATTCCTAACACAGAGGCAAACCTGAAATTTTTCATCTGAGAATTGAAGGTAAGAGGTATTTTAGAACAAGACTGAGATAGAAAAATCAGAGAGAATGATCAGGGCAATATGTGGTATTTAAGGCCTTTCACTATCTGACATCGACATACTTCTTTAGCCTCCTTTCTGTCCATACCTTTCCAATACTCTGCACTTCAACCACTGTTCACTACAGAGGCCCTCCTGCACTCTCATGCTTCTGTGACTTCAAGACATTTTCTGCTTCCTGGAATATCCACCATTTTTGTCCCCCCGCTTCTTGAAATTTTATTAATCTTTCCCTGCCCAGTCCAAATGTAATTGCTTCCACAAAGTCATCCTGACCTGTTCCCCAGAAAGAATTAATCAAGCCCTCCTCCACTTCCAAAACCACCTATTATTCCTCTATTATAGCATCCATCCCATATTACAGTTTTAACGGGGATACGCTGTGAGCTCTTCAAGGGAAGGTACAAACTTTTAATTCTGAGGTGCTAAGCAGCACTTCTGTCACCCATCAATCCTTCATAAAATACTGGACAAGTGGATAGAAAGATTGGGGGGGGGGGGAGGGTGTCAGTCTCCAAACAATGGAAAAGTCCTTTCTGACTCATGCTGACTATGAAGGAAAAAAATCAGAGAAAAAGCAAGGAAGGAGAAAGGGAGTGAGAGATAATGAAGAATAAAATGTGACAATTAGGCCTGGTTGGTGTCGCTCAGTGGTTGAGCCTCGACCAATGAACCAGGAGGCCACGGGTTTCATTACCGGTCAGGGCACATGCCTGAGCTTCAGGCTCGATCCCCAGTAGAGGGTTACAGGAGGCAGCTGATCAATGATTCTCTCTCTTCATGATGTTTCTCTGTCTCTCCCTTCCTCTCTCTGAAATCAATTTTTTAAAAAAAATGTGACAATTAGGTCCCTTTACTAGAGACCCACGTCAGAAAGGGCAGGAAGTGAAAATGTAAACTATTCAGTCACTTACTTTCTTAATGGGGGACAATAGCATAGAAAAGTGGAATTTATAACTGACTCTAAAACCTTATCCTGTACCTTGAAATTCATCTGGGAATTATTTGGATAGGGTGTTTTCTGTAGAAGTTGCTTAATTACAACTTTAACTTTTAAAAATATTTTTATTGATTTCAGAGAAGAAAGGAGAGGGAGAGAGATAGAAACATCAATGATGAGAGAGAATCACCGACTGACTGGAATGGAACCCGGGACCCTTCAGTCTGCAGGCCAACACTCTATCCACTGAGCCAAACCAGCTAGGGCACAACTTTAATTTACTTATGTTAAAGGTTTTCAAATTTTTCTTGTGTCATCTTGGTAAGTTATCTTTTGCTACTAGTTTGTCTCTTTTATCTAAATTTTAATATAAATCGACATAGCAACCATATATTCCTTAAAATGATTAGCAAAATATATTGTTATGAAAACAAAATGGCTAGGAGAATGAAATAATGGCAGAGAAAAGAATCCAAAGGGGGATTGGGGGGTGGGGGCTGGAAAAAGATTAACCAAAGAACTTATATACATGTATGCATACATAGCCCATGGACACAGACTATAGTGTAGTGAAGGCCAGAGGTGGAGCGGGGGTGGGGAGAGACCTCGGTGGGTGGAGGGGGGCGAAGGAGGCAAAATGGGGGACATCTGTAATACTGTCAACAATCTATATCTATAAATAATAGAGAAATATGCTAATTAACTGGGACGCCGTAACGGACAGGAGGAGGTTGCGTGCGCAGTGTTGGGGGCGGGGCAGCAGGGGCAGCTGCTTCAAGGGCCGGAGAGGGAGGCAGGGCCAGACCAGCAACTCAAGGGTGGGCGATGCCACACGATTTCGAATTGCGCGCTGGGCTCCTAGTAATATATAAATTTAAAAAAGAACCCAAGACGTAAAGTTTTGAGATTTCACAATATTGCAACATTTTCATGTTCTTTGTGTTGCTAGAATATAAGCTTCTTTAGAACAGGAGATCATGTCCTAGCCCAGTGGTCGACAAACTCATTAGTCAACAGAGCCAAAAATCAACAGTACAACGATTGAAATTTCTTTTGAGAGCCAAACTTTTTAAACTTAAACTTCTTCTAACGCCACTTCTTCAAAATAGACTCGCCCAGGCCGTGGTATTTTGTGGAAGAGCCACACTCAAGGGGCCAAAGAGTCGCATGTGGCTCGAGAGCCGCAGTTTGCCAACCACTGCCCTAGCCGGTTTGGCTCAGTGGATAGCGTTGGTCTGCAAACTGAAAGGTCCCGGGTTCGATTCCGGTCAAGGGCACATGCCCAGGTTGTGGTCTTGATCCCCAGTGGAGAGCGTGCAGGAGGCAATCAATGATTCTCTCTCATCATTGATGTTTCTCTCTCTCTCCCTCTCTAAAATCAATAAAAAATACATTAAAAAAAAAAAGAACAGGGGATCATGTCTAGCATAATAATTTGTATATAATGTGTTCTCAAAAGTATTTGTTGATTTCCTGTATCAAATAAAAAATACAAAACTGATAATTCAACAGGTTTTATATAATTGTAACAGTTGATTTTGATTAATACATGGTTGACCTGAGTGACATTTGCACTTGTCTTTAAAATAAAGATTTTTTTAATTAAGTAAAATATTAGCTTCAGAGGCTACTCTCATTCATTAAATTAAATGTAAAATTCCT
Organism: Eptesicus fuscus; assembly: GCF_027574615.1. Taxonomy (NCBI): domain Eukaryota; kingdom Metazoa; phylum Chordata; class Mammalia; order Chiroptera; family Vespertilionidae; genus Eptesicus; species Eptesicus fuscus. Next base: position 16,770,779 of record NC_072481.1, read on the forward strand.
TTTACCCGTTAAAATGCAGCAATATACTGAACTTAAAGAAAATCAGCAGATAAAATAAATTTATCAGCTTTGAAATAAAATAAAAATGTAATTAAGACTTGTTACTATGAAAGCATATTGAACGATTTAAGAAAAATAAGTCATTTTAATGATTAAAAAACAAGTTATAAAAATAAATAAATAAAATAAAAAAAGTTATGCTAGCTAGTCATTTGTTTTATCCACTCCTTTCCCAAACCTTGATACCATAATAGCTAACTGGGAATGAAAACTCTGATTTAAATTCTAGTGTCCTTGCCCTATACCACCCTCTCCTGCCCTAGTAGATTATGTACTTGGTTAAGTACATTCTGTATGAGGAAGGAGAAGCAAAGAGGCAGTTCGATCTTTAAATATCCAAAGCAGATTGTACTAGAATAATTTTGAAAACTTTTTTAAATTGACCAAAAAATACTGTTCTTCTATCTTTAACTGAACACAGCTCCAGAAGAGTACATTACAAATAAGTACAATTAGAAGAATGATAATGGACACTGCCTGAGCAACAGATCAATGAGACAGCACACACACCTTTGATTCTAAACTGATGATACTTTTTAAAAATATATATTTTATTGATTTTTCACAGAGAGGAAGGGAGAGGGATAGAGAGCTAGAAACATCGATGAAAGAGAGACATCGACCAGCTGCCTCCTACACACCCCCCACCGGGGGATGTGCCCGCAACCAATGTACATGCCCTTGACCGGAATTGAACCCAGGACCTTCCAGTCCGCAGACCGACGCTCTATCCACTGAGCCAAACCAGTTTCGGCTAAACTGATAATACTTTTTAACAAACATTAACAACCTCCAGTTACAATACAATAAGGTTTTCCCAAATATCTGTGGGAGGTTGACAATAGTAATACTTCTCTGCCAATCCAGTAACACAGATGCATTTTACCAGCTCCTCTCCTTGTAGAAATCATGTTAATGAAGATGTTTGGGTATTTATGGTTTTAAATGCCAAAAATTTAAAAAAACTGGACAAGTGTTACAGAAATTCCTGTTGGTATTTTTCAAACTTGGAGGAAATGAAGTTTGACAAAGAATACTTCCCAAGTGGTCTAGAAAGAAGCAAAAGAATTAACAAAATAGAGAGGAGAAAATATGAAAACACATTAGGTGAAGGATTGCCGTTGGCAGGAAAAAAAAAGTGTCTGTATTGTGTAAACAAGAATCCATGGTAAACAAAATTCAATTATAATGAAGCAATTATCATGTCTTATCATATTTGTTAAAACTGGACTCTACCAAGAAATATCCTTTTTAGGATGTCCATCCATCTTGGTTTACATCAATTATTCCAGAGTAATTAACCGTATTCCCTTTTACTCTTTTTTTTGTTGTTGTTAATCCTCACCCGAGGATATTTTTCCATTGATTTTTAGAAAGAGTGGAAGAGAGAGAGGGAAAGACAGAGAGAAACACTGATGTGAGAGAAATACATCGATTGGTTGCCTCCTGCATGAGGCCCTGGGGAGGAATCTGCAACCAAGATATATCCCCTTGACCAGAATAGAACCTGGGACCCTTTGGTCCGCAGGCCAATGTTCTATCCACTGAGCCTAACTGGCTAGGGCCCTTTTTACTCTTAAAAGTGAACTGGTTAGCCCTGGCTGGTGTGGCTCAGTTATTTGGAGCTTTGTCCTGTACACCTAAAGGTTGCAGGTTAAATTCTCAGTCAGGGCACATATGCAGGTTGCAAGTTCAATCCCTGGTTGGGGTGCATATAGGAGGCAGCCGATCTATGTTTCTCTCTCACATCAATGTTTCTCCCTCTCTCTCTCCCTCTCCCTTCTTTCTCGAAAGTCATTTTTTTTTTTTTTTTTTTTACAGAGAGGAAGGGAGAGGGATAGAAAGCTAGAAACATCGATGAGAGAAACATCGACCAGCTGCCTCCTGCACACCCCCTACCGGGGATGTGCCCGCAACCAAGGTACATGCCCTTGACCGGAATCGAACCTGGGACCTTTCAGTACGCAGGCCGAAGCTCTATCCACTGAGCCAAACCGGTCTTGGCGAAAGTCATTTTTAAAAAAATATATATTTTATTGATTTTTTTACAGAGAGGAAGAGAGAGGGATAGAGAGTTAGAAACATCGATGAGAGAGAAACATCGACCAGCTGCCTCTTGCACACCCCCTACTGGGGATGTGCCCGCAACCAAGGTAGATGCCCTTGACCGGAATCGAACCTGGGACCCTTGAGTCCGCAGGCCGACGCTCTATCCACTAAGCCAAACCGGTTTCGGCCAAAAGTCATTTTTTTTTTAAGTGAACTAGTATACACAATAAATTATATGAACACCTGCCCTGGCCGGTGTTTCTCAGTAGCTAGCACATCAAAGGGTAGTAGGTTCGATTCCTGGTCAAGGGCATGTACCTGGGTTGCAGTCTCGATCCCTGTCCCGTCAGGGCGCGTGTGGGAGGCAACCAATTGATGTGTCTCTCTCACATCAATATTTCTCTCTCTCTCTCTCTCTCTCTCTCCCTCCCCTTCCTTTCACTCTCTAAAAAAAAAAAAAAAAAAAATCAATGGAAAAATACCCATGGGTGAGGATTAACAATAATAAAAGTTATATGAAAACCCTATCCTTGAGGAACCAGGAGGCAAAACTGCTAAAACAGATCAATGTTCAGAATCCAAGCAAAGTCTCAATTATGTAACATTCAGTATAGATTTACCACATTTATCTAGCACCATGAATATAACAGCAAAATAGCACTGTGATTAAGAACATGGGCATCTCAGTTGGTTAGAGCATCCTCCCAATACACCAAGGTTACAGGTTCAATCCCCAGTCAGGGAACATACAATGAATGCATAAATAAGTGTAATAACAAATAGATGCTTCTCTCTTCCACTCTCTCTCTAAAATCAATTGGGGAGAAAAAGAATTCATGGAAGATTAAAAAAACAAACAAAACAACAACATGGCTTCTGGAAACAAATGGTCTGAGTTCAAATCTCAGCCCTGCTATTATATAAACTCTACCTGTGTGACCTCAGGAAATTTTTTGTTGTTTTACTTTTTATTTTGAAATAATTCTAAACTTGGACAAAAGTTGCAAGAATAGTACAAAGAACTCCCCAATGCTCTTCACCTAGGTTCACCAATGAACATTTTGCCACTTTTACTTTCTCTCTTTCTTTACACACACACACACATTTTATTTAAATAAATCTTTATTGTTCATATTATTACAGATGTTCCTCTTTTCTCCCCCCCATAGCTCCCCTCCATCCGATCCCCCCCCTAACCTCATGCCCTTACCCCCACCACTGTCCTCATCCATAGGTGTGAGATTTTTGTCCAATCTCTTCCCACACCCCTCACACCCCCTTCCCCCCCGAGAATTGTCAGTCCACTCCCTTTCTATGCTCCTGATTTTATTATATTCACCAGTTTATTCTGTTCATCAGATTTTTTATTCACTTGATTTTTAGATTCACTTGTTGATAGATATGAATTTGTTGTTCATAATTTTTATCTTTACCTTTTCCTTCTTCTTCCTCTTCTTAAAGAATACCCTTCAGCATTTCATATAATCCTGGTTTGGTGGTGAACTCCTTTAGCTTTTTCTTGTCTGTGAAGCTCTTTATCTGACCTTCAATTCTAAATGATAGCTTCGTTGGATAGAGTAATCTTGGTTGTAGGTTCTTGCTGTTCATCACTTTGAATATTTCTTGCCACTCCCTTCTGGCCTGCATAGTTTCTGTTGAGAAATCAGCTGACAGTCGTATGGGTACTCCCTTGTAGGTAACTAACTGTTTTTCTCTTGCTGCTTTCAAGATTCTCTTTGTCTTTTGCCCTTGGCATTTTAATTATGATGTGTCTTGGTGTGGTCCTCTTTGGATTCCTCTTGTTTGGGGTTCTCTGTGCTTCCTGGCTTGTAAGTCTATTTCTTTCACCAGGTAGGGGAAGTTTTCTGTCATTATTTCTTCTAATTGGTTTTCAATATTTTGCTCTCTCTCTTCTTCTGGACCCCCATAATTTGGATGTTGGTACGCTTGAAGTTGTCCCAGAGGCTCCTTACACTATCTTCATATTTTTGGATTCTTTTTGCTTTTTGTTTTTCTGGTTGGGTGTTTTTTGCTTCCTCATATTTCAAATCTTTGGTTTGATTCTTGGGGTCCTTTTGTCTACTGTTGAATTTCTGTATATTATTCTTTATTTCAGACAGTGTATGCTTAATTTCTGACTGGTCCTTTTCCACTTTTTTGGCATTCTCATTAAGATCCTTGAAGGTCTCACTAAGTTCCTCGGAGGTTTCTAGAAGATTCTTGAGTAACCTTATAACTGGTTTTGAATTCTATATCCAGTAGTTTGCTTTCCTCCATTTCTTTCATTCGTGACATTTCTTTGTCTCCGCATTTTGGCTACTTCCCTGTGCTGATGGAGTGGCTTTGTGTGGCAGGTGACCTATAGGGCCCAGTGGTTCAGCCTCCCCAATCACCTGAGGTGGCATTCTTGGTGCACCCCTTTGTGGGCTGTGTGCACAGTCTTGTTGTAGTTAAGCCTTGATTGCTATTGGTTCACTGGAAGAAATTGACCTCCAGGCCAATTGGCTGTGAGGATCAGCTGTGTCTATAATGGAAAAACTGCTGTGCTGGAGACACTCTTATGAGGCAGCACTTGCTTCAGTGGGGCTTTGGTGCTCACTGAGTCTGCCTCTTGAGTGTGTCACTTATGGATCTGAGGAGTTGAAATCTGATGTCATCTCACACTGACCACTAGGTACACTAGATCCTGGATCTCCCAAGGAGGTGCAGGTCAGCTACGCAGCAGGAGCTACAGCAAGATCTGCAGATTTCTCTTTGCTTGGGGTTTGGAAGTTTTAGAGCTGACCCAGCTGCAGTTTGTTAGGTTAAGCTGCGATAGGGCAGGCCATTCATTTGCAAAAGCTCGGGCGGGTTTGTAAAGTGGGCGGGGCGGGGTCTCAGGGAATCACTAGGGCGTGGCAAACAGCGATGGCTGCCAGTCAGCCCTTTCTGGGTCTCCGCATTTCCACGTCCTGTACCCCAGCGCAGTAAACAATGATTCCTGCGTGCACCTCTGCAAGAGAGCCACCCTCACTTTCCCACCTGATGCCAGACAGTCCAGCTTCTCCCCGTAGGAGTCTGGGTCCCCAGAGTCTCGCCGGAAACTGGAGTTCAGAGCATTCGGGAGCTTGTGTCTCCCTTCGTATTAAAAAAAACAGCGCACCCAGTAGTCAGCCCGATTCGCGTGCCTCCGTACCTCTGCTTTTCCGCGCCTGTGCAGGTCCTACCCGGTCTCAATGCTCTTTTCTCTTTCCTTCTAGTTGTAGAACTTCTACTCAGCCAGCTTTCCCGTGGTTCTGGGTAATAGATGTTTTGTCTTTTAGTTGTAGTTTTGGTGTGGTTGTGAGAGGCAGCATATACAGGTGTATACCTTATGCTGCCATCTTGGTTTCTCCCAATTTTCCTTTTTTTTTAAAATATATTTTTATTGATTTCAGAGAGGAAGGGAGAGGGAGAGAGAAATAGAAACATCAATGATGAGAATCACTGACCGGCTGCCTCCTGCATGCCCCCTACTGGAGATCGAGCCCACAACTGGGGCATGTGTCCTTGACCAGAATAAAACCTGGGATCCTTGAGTCCACATGTTGACACTCTATCCACTGAGCCAAACCAGCTAGGGTATACCAGTACACATATAATTTTCTTACTAATTTTTTATCCACTTGATAATAGGTTGCTGACATGGTGTCCATATCTCTAAATACTTCAGGGAGTCAAAGTCAACTCTTAAGAACAAACTATAGTACAATTATCATCTTAGGGAATTTAACAATGACACATAATCAACTAACAAAAAGTCCATATCTAAATTCTACCAGCATCCCAATAATGCTCTTTTAGGAATTTTTTCCCCTCAACCCAGGATCCCAATCCAGAATCATGGGCAGATTTCTTAATCTCTTTGTATATCAGTTTTTCTATCTGTAAAATGGAGATTAATAACAGTTCCTATCTCATGGGATATTGGGAGAAATAGAGGAGAAAATATACATAAAAAATGTAGAGTAGCAACTGGCATTTAATGCAGTTGTTAGCTGCTTTTGGAGAATGACTGACTCCACCTAAGATAGAATTGTCAGATAATGGAAATAATTCTTTAGATACTATACTTTTTTAAGCCATTTTATAAAAAAAACACTAAAATATATTGTGCATATCCATTATTTCTTAAACAGAATATATTAATCATAATTTAACCTTTTCTTGGTAACTCAGGGTCTTCACATCAACAGTGGTACTATGCTATAAAACTGCGATGCTCTCAGAGGCCCTGAGGTGTGAGGGCTATATGCCTTTGTAGTAAAATGGCTATAAGTTCTGGATAGACTTCTTAACCCTTTGCACTCGCTTGCTTTTTTCTCGATTCCTTTATTCTAATGCTAACCATGTCAAGTCACACTCGACATCCGAGTGCAAAAGGTTAAATCTCCTCCTTCTGCTGTCTTGCTTCTGATCACTAGTATGTATTAGTATACCTAATCTATATTATTCTAATTATGCTTAGGGTCATACAAAACTTCTAGTTAAAAAAGCACTTTCATATCATCTCTCATCCTATATAATAAAAGCCTAATATGCTAAGTGTTCGGTCGGCCATTCAACCAATCAAAGTGTAATATGCTAAGGCCACTCAACCGCTCGCTATGACGTGCACTGACCACCAGGGGGCAGATGATCTGACTGGTAGGTTAGCTTGCTACTGGGGTCCAGCCGATTGGGACTAAACAAGACGGGCTGGACACGCCCTGGAGCCCTTCCACAGTCCCTCCCCGGCTGGCCAACCTCCCGTGTCCCTTCCTGGCTCTGATTGTGCCCCGTGGGGTCCCTTGGCCTGGCCTGCGCCCTCTCGCAATCCGGGACCCCTCGGGGGATGTCAGAGAGCTGGGTTCAGTCCAACAGCGGAATGACCAGTTGCTATGATGCACACTGACCACCAGGGGGCAGACACTCAATGCAGGAGCTGCCCCCTGGTGGTCAGTGTGCTCCCACATGGGGAGCGCCACTCAGCAGAAGTTGGGCTCACGGCTGGCAAGCACAGTGGCGGTGGCAGGAGCCTCTCCTGCCTCCATGGCAGCTCTAGGGATGTCTGACTGCCGGACATCCCCCGAGGGTTCCTGGACTATGAGAGGGCGCAGGCTGGGCTGAGGAACCCCCCACCAGTGCACAAATTTTGTGCACCGGGCCTCTAGTTAATTCAATAAGTATCTATTATATTATTTGATTAATTAGCTGATTTGAATCTCACAAGAAATCTATGAGGTAAAAAGAACATGTATTACCACTCCCAATTTTAACTACCTCATTATAGATGAATAAATTAAGACTCAGAGAGATCAAGTGACTTACTTTGTGCCATGGAGCTAATAGGCAACACAGTCAACCCTCACACACCTGGATCCTCTGTTCCTCAATACACAAGTATCTCTGAGTGAGGCTCTAAGGTGATAATTGCTTTTGAGGTAAAGTGAACAAGCTTTCTGAAAGCTCTTTGCCACTCAAATGCATATTTAAATTTTATTTATTTATATTATTATATATTTACTAGAGGCCCGGTGCACGAAATTCGTGCACGGGGGTGGTGTGTCCCTCAGCCCATCCTGCACCCTCTCCAATCTTGGACCCCACGAGGGATGTCTGACTGCCCTCTCACAATCCAGGACTGTTGGCTCCCAACCGCTCGCCTGCCTGCCTGCCTGGTTGCTCCTAACTGCTTCTGCCTGCCAGCCTGATCATCCCCTAACCACTCCCCCACCAGCCTGATCGATGCGTAACTGCTCCCCTGCTGGCCTGATTGCCCCGAACTGTCCTCCCCTGCTGGCCATCTTGTGGCGGCCATCTTGTGTCCACATGGGGGCAGCCATCTTTGACCACATGGGAGCGGCCATCTTGTGTGTTGGAGTGATGGTCAATTTGCCTATTACTCTTTTATTAGCTAGGCTTTTTATTTATTTTATTATTTTTTAATCCTCACCTGAGGATATGGTTTTCATTGAGTTTTTAGAGAGAGAAAGGGGGGTAGGGGAGAAACACTGATATGAGCGAGAAACAGAGATTGGCTGCCAATGGGGACTGAACCCTAAACCTGGGTATGTGCCCTGATCAGGAATCGAATCTGCAACCCTTGGGTGCATGGAACAGAGCTCCAACCAACTGAGCCACAGTGGCCCGGGCCTGCTTATTTTTAAATGCAAAGAGTTGCATTCTGATTGGCTGAAACTGCCAGATGTCTCATGCTCAGATGCTCTTCCTCTTCACTTTCTCAAATATTCTTTCTAAAATTCTCTGAACGTTGCAGCAACACTTTATTAATACAAACTCCACACATTTGAAACTTGAGATAAATTCAGATCTGAGCTGAAATTTACCTCTGCACTCTAAGAAGACTGGTGAAGAAAACAGTGTAAATAAGATTGCAGGGGAAAATGTTTAATGAATTGTTTTTAAGTATTTCTGGAGTCTAATTTACATACAATTAACGTAAATAGCACATCATTCTCAGCTATTCATTAAACGAGGTCCAAGGATCTCTACCTAACAAAATAACCTGGTAACACTATTAGCCTAGTTTCAGCTACTGTATGACTCCCAAGTAACAGCTGCACCTAAAGAAAAACAACATACAACAATCTCACTAGGATTTACCCCAATTAGCCCAAATTAATGAGTTCTGATTGTACCTCCAATGATAACCTACAAAACCTATTTCTCACCCTGGCTGGTTTGGTTCAGTGGACAGAACATCAGCCAGCAGACTGAAGGGTCCCGGGTTCGATTCCAGTCAAGGGCACATGCCCAGGTTGCGGGCTTGATCCCCAATGGAGGGCGTGCAGGAGGCAGCTGATCAACGATTCTCTTATCATTGATGTTTCTACCTCTCTCTCCCTCACCCTTCCTCTCTGAAATCAGTAAGAACATATTTAAAAACAAACAAACAAAAAAACACTATTTCTCCTGATGTCCTAGAGTCAAAGCACAAATGCAGTTAACCACCTGTCCTAGAAGCTAGGTAAAGGAAGCAAAACAAAATAGCAATGCCAAAGAGCAAAGAGCCAGGCTAGGGTTCTAGGCCAGATTATGCTGTTAAATTCATGTGACCTTGGTTAAATCACTCTATTTTTTAAAAAATATATTTTATTGATTCTTCACAGAGAGGAAGGGAGAGGGATAGAGAGTAGAAACATCGATGAGAGAGAGACATCGACCAGCTGCCTCCTGCACACCCCCCACCGGGGGATGTGCCCGCAACCAATGTACATGCCCTTGACCAGAATCGAACCTGGGACCTTCCAGTCCGCAGACCGATGCTCTATCCACTGAGCCAAACCGGTCTCGGCTCACTCTACTTTTTTTAGCCTCTAGTTTCCTCATTTATCATTCAATGAAGGAGCCAGTATCAATGTGGTCTCCAAATACAATGTCTCACTAAAAGGACCAACAGCTTTTTGGCTAAAGGGCAGGAAATGTACTAGAGGAGTCTGGAACCTCTTATCATACTAGAAAGCAAGGGACACAATCAAAGACTACTACAGTTATGTCAAAAGGAATCAGTAGCCAACCTGAATAGGCTCCTACAGGGACAAACTGAACATCATTAAGAATAACTTCATTGAGCCCTGACTGGTTTGGCTCAGTGGATAGAGCATCGGCCTGCGGACTGAAGGATTCCGAGTTCGATTCCAGTCGAGGGCATGTACCTTGGTTGCGGGCACATTCCCATTGGGGGGTGTGCAGGAGGCAGCTGATCGATGTTACTCTCTCATCAATGTTTCTAACTCTCTATCCCTCCCCCTTCCTCTCTGTAAAAAATCAATAAAATATATTAAAAAAATAACTTCATTGAATTAAAACATAACAAATGTTAAAACCCATAAATTCATGATGCTTGAAAAAAAACCTCACTGATCCCCTTTGGAGAATAGTAGGGTTAAAATTTTAAACAGCAGTTTTTACCCAAGATGGAGGCTACTATGCTTCAGAGTATGTCAGGGAACCAACTTATTTTTAAAATCTACAAATAAAGAAATAAATGGGAAAGAATCAAGTATATATCCTGCCTTTCTTACACAAATCAAATCTCAGGGTAACCAAAGAGTTGATAAGAAAAAGTTTTTCTTTTTAAAAATATTTCAGCTAATAAATGAAGAATGATAGATTTATAATATCATCATTTTGCAAACATCTAATGAAATAAAGGATCTAGATAATCGTTATCCATGACACATATAACACAAAAAAACACACCTGGACATTATAAGCCTCCTAGTGGAAGAATACAACACCATTTAAGAAGTGTTAATGCCAAAGCAAGAACCTGATTCAAGTAAAGCCTAGAGCTAAGCTGTCCAATTGTAGCCACTATACACATGTGGATATTAAGCATGTGAAATATGGCTCATCTGAATTGATATGTGCTTTAGCACACGCCAAGTCACAAAGAGTTAGTATTTAAAAAAGAATGTAAACTATCATATTAATAATTTTTTATTAATTGTATGTTGAAATGCTAATAGTTTCCAATTATTAGGTTATCAAAATATTAGTGGAAATGAATTTCACCTGTTTCTTCTTACCTTTTTAAAAAATGTATGTTTTTTTGCCCTGGCCAGTTTGGCTCAGTGGACAGAGTGTCAGCCTGCAGATGGAAGGGTCCTGGGTTCGATTCTGGTCAAGGGCACATACCTCAGTTGCAGGCTCCTCCCCAGCCTGGGCCCTGGTCAGGGCGCATGCAGGAGGCAACCAATCGATATATTTCTCTCTCACATCGATATTTCTGTCTTTCCCTCTCTCTGCCACTCTCTCTAAAAATCAATGGAGCCTAGCTGGTGTGGCTCAGTGGCTGAGCGTCGACCCATGAACCAAGAGGTTACCACTTTGATTCCAGGTTGTAGGCTTGAACCCTAGTAGGGGACAGCCGATCTTTGATGTTTCTCTCTCATCAATGTTTCTGTCGCTCTATCCCTCTCCCTTCTTCTTTCTCTAAAAGAAGCCAATAAAAACATGTATTTTTAAAAAATCAATGGAAAAATACCTTTGAGTGAGGAGTAACAAAACAAGAAAAAAAATGACAAAAAAAAAAAAAAAAAAAGGCAGGAGCCTGGCCAATGTGGCTCAATTGGTTGGAGCTTCATCCCATACAACAAAAGGTCATGGTTTTAATTCCCAATCAGGACACATACCCAGGTTGCAGATTCCATCCCAGGTCAGGGTGTATGCAGGAGGGCAGGCAACCAATCAATGTTTCTCTCTCTCTCCCTCTCCCTTCCTCTATAAAATCAATGGAAACATATCCTCAGGTGAGGATTAGGGAAAAAAAAAAGGGCAGAATTGGGGCATGCAGAGACAAGGAGTATTACTGAAGGTAGATAGACAGTGTGAGCAGAAAATATAATGAGATTATTTATAGGGAACAAAGATGAGTACAGTATTGCAAAAGCAATGGGAAGCAAGGCTGGAAAGACAAGCTGGGCCAGATCACAGAACCTGAACTATCAGGCCGAGTCTGTACTTTAGTCATTAAATGATAAGAGTCACACAAATGGAGTCATAGATTACAGAATATTTAGGAAGATGCCAGACATCTCACTTAAGCAAAGAACAGAATAGAGCTGGAAAGGAAGATTGGAAGTAGGGACAATAGTCAAGGCAAAAGGTAACAAAGGATCTGAACTGGAGTACTGGGAGAAAAAGACAGGGAAGGACCTGAGAGTGTCTTGGTATGAAAGGAGATAGGGCGTTCAGGGAAGTCAACAGTAACTAAGGCCTTACATCTGAATGATCTGGGAAAACAGTGGAGCCAATGTTTGGTATGTTGGCAGTCCTATATCAGTCCTGACTGAATGAATGAAACATGTGAGTCAGGATAAAGAGTAGCACATCATGGAAGACGTTGGTAGGGGGGTTGGCGGGGCAGAAGATAAGCTTAACTGTCACATTTTAACCTATGAGGAAGCCAAGGCCCTGAAGGAAAATGCCCACGTGTGCTAAGCATCTTTCTTAGAAAATCAAAGGCTCCGTCATTAAAACCTGTATAAAAGGTGTAACATCCTATCTAATAAAAGAGTAATATGCAGATTGACCATTACTCCAAAACACAATATAGCTGCCCCCATGTGGTCAAAGATCCTGCCCCCATGTGGACACAAGATGGCTACCACAAGATGGCCAGCAGGGGAGGGCAGTTGAGAGGCAACAGGCCTGCAAGGGAGGGCAGTTGAGAGGGACCAGGCCTGCAAGGGAGGGCAGTTGGAGGCGATCAACCCTGCAGGGGAGGGCAGTTAGGGGTGACCAGGCCAGCAGAGGAGGGAAGTTGGGGGCAAAGAGGCTGGCAGGGGAACAGTTAGACATCAATCAGGCTGGCATGGAAGTGGTTAGGGGGTGATCAGGCTGGCAGGCAGAAGCGGTTAGGGGCAATCAGGAAGGCAGGCAGGCGAGCAGTTGGGAGCCAGCAGTCCTTGATTGTGAAAGGGATGTCCAAATGCCCGTTTAGGCCCAATCCCAGTCGGACAGTCGGGCATCCCTTGAGGGGTCCCAGATTGGAGAGAGTGCAGGCTGGGCTGAGGGACACCCCCCCACCCCCGTGCATGAATTTCGTGCACTGGGCCTCTAGTCCATCCATAAAACATGTAAACCTATCTCCTAAGCAAGGAGGAAATAAGCTATACAAATCTCACCACTAGTTCCCAAAAGCAACCAGTACACAAAAAGCAGGAGATGCAAAAGGAATATCCAGGTGGCGTGATCCAGTAAGAATTCTGGGACTGTTATATGTAACTGCAATAGAAAATTTACTTTTAGCCCTAACCGATTTGGCTCAGTGGACAGAGTGTCAGCCTGCGAACTGAAGGATCCCAGGTTCGATTCCGGTCAAGGGCATGTACCCTGGTTGTGGGCACATCCCCAGTAGGATGTGTGCAGGAGGCAGCTGATTGATGTTTCTCTCTCATCAATGTTTATGACTCTCTATCCTTCTCCCTTCCTCTCTGTAAGAAATCAATAAAATATTTTTTTAAAAAAGAAAATTTACTTCTAAATTATTTTTTTTATAAAGAATTCTGGAACTGGGATTGAGAGGTGCAAATAGAGATCTGGGAGTTACTACATGGAGGATATACTTGAAGACATGAAAGAGTAGATGACTTCCCAATACAAAAGCACAAACAGAGAGGCAAGGTCACAGATAACCTAGAGACTGACAAAGAAGGAAGCATCAAGGAAGGTAGAAGGAAAATCAGACCAATGCTTTGTCCTAAAAGCTAAGAAAAGAATTTTCAGAAGGAAGGCATGATCAATCCTTGTCTTCCTCCTTGACCCTCCTATCTAATCGATCATCAAAATATATACAAAATACATCCACTTTCCATTTCTTTTTCCATCAACATAGTTGAAGTATCTAGCATTACCTGGGACAATCAATCCTCCTCCCAGATAACCCACTTTGTTTGCAACAACTGGGTTAATCTTTTAAAAATGGAAATCATATCATATACACCTTCCCTACCCCCACCCCTGCCTAAAATTTATTTTTTCTTAATCTTCATCTGAGGATATTTAAAAAAAATACTTTTATTGATTTCAGAGAGGAAGGGAGGAGAGATAGAAACATCAATGATGAGAGAGAATCACTGATGGGCTGCCTACTGGGGATTGAGCCCGCAACCCGGGCATGTGCCCTTGGCCGGAATCAAACTTGGGACCTTCAGTCTACAGGCTAACGCTCTAGCCACTGAGCCAAACCAGCTAGGGCCTGAGGCTATTTTGTCCATAGATTTTTAGAGAGAGCGAAGGGGGCGGGGGTAGAGATTGGTTGCCTCCTACAAGTGGTTACTTGGGAGTCACACCTAACCCAGGTATGTGCCCTTGACTGGGAATTGAATTCTCAACCCTTCAGTTCATGGGCCAACACTCTAACCACTGAACACACTGCTCAGGGCTTAAAACTCCTTAAGTGACTGGATATTTAAAGATATTGGGATATGACAATGCTGATATAATTATGCTCCAATGGGGAAATACTTGTATTTGAGAGATATATAATGAAATATTTACTAACAAAAATAAGTTTGGCTCAGTGGATAAAGCATTGGCCTGAAGACTGAAGGGTCCCAGGTTTGATTCTGGTCAAGGGCATATACCTCAGTTGCAGGCTCCTCCCCAGCCCAGGCCCTGGTCCAGATGCATACAGGAGGCAACCAATCAAACACATCAACATTTCTCTCTGTCTCTCCCTCTCTCTTCTACTCTCTCTAAAAATCAATGGAAAAATATCCTTGGGGAGGATTAAAAAAAATAATAATAATAATAAATAAATAAAAATTAAAAGGTATTCTAAAATTTATATGAGGAAAACTAGAATTTAAAAAAAAAAGAATTTGGTTTGATTCCTGGTAGGGGACGCATAGGAAGCAGCTGATCAGTGTTGCGCTCTCTTTCCTCTCCCTTCCCCTTTCTCTAAAATCAGTAAGAGGGCAGGCTGGAGGGGGTCAAAGGGGGGAAAAAGGGGACATATGTAATACTTTTAACAATAAAGATTTTTTAAAATAATAAATAAAAATATTTTAATGAAAAAAAAAAGAACAGGTAAAACCATTTAAATAAACATTCTCCAAAGAAAAGAAGATACACAAATAGCCAACAAACACATGAAATGATGTTCAACATCATTAATCATTAGAGAAATACAAATCAAGACATAAGTTATCACTTTGAACCTACCAGGATGACTATAATTAAAAAGACAATAAAAATATTGGTGAGAATGTAGAAAAATTGGCTCATACACTGCTGGTGGAAATGTAAACTGGTGCAGCCACTTTGGAAATTTACAAGACATCAGTAACACATATGCATACCTGAAGTGAGAGGATGCATGATATAATAAAAATTAGACAGAATTTTTTTTTAAAACCTCTTCAAAGGCTACTGAAAACAACAAATAAATATGACTTAAGACTAATCCCCGCCCCCCCCCCCCCCGAGAATTAATTTAGAAACAGAAATAAGAGTTCTGATACAGTCCCTTCTCTAGATGAAGATGTATAAACAAAGGGATCACCCAGGGATTGATATTGAATTAAACACTTTTAGAAATTATCTAGGAAAAAAACTAGTGAAATTTTCTCAATTTGCAGGTAACTCTATAGCAATAGCATGAAGTATGATGGTATAAAGTTGCATGTTGAGAAATGTGAAAAATAGCTCCTATGTAGACAAAAATCAGGTAATGCAAATGGAAAAATAGTCCAAACTATAATTATTAGGTGATGAGCTCTAAAGAAAAGCGTTTCTGAGTCCCTGGACTTATCCTGAATACAGCTACCAAAAGGCAACAACATGCTAGCTGTTGTTAGGAAAGCTTTGGAAACTCAGCGCACACTATCCTGCCCTTGTACAAACCAAAGTGTATCTGTACCTAGAATAGAATGTACAGTTGTAGTCATAATAGCACAAAAAAAGGTAATATAGAGAAGATCTAGAAAGCTATCCAAAAAGACCAAAGGAAGGGGAACTTCTGCATGCATAGGGATTTTTTTAAAATAGAGATATAGATATATAAAGGACACTTGAATATGAAACAGAGGGTATGAAATAGTAAAAAGAGACTGCACCAAATCTTAGAACTTACTAGTATAAACCAGAACTCTAAAGAAACAATAAAGTCTATTTTTAAAAAATTTTAAGCCCAGGTTTTAGAATCATAAATGTCAAAAAGAGAGAGAGACAGAGACAGAGACAGAGAGAGAAAGGAGGGAGTTTGATTGGTTTTGAATTCTAGCCCATGGGCACATTCCTGAATTTCTTTGAGCCTCACTTTTCTCATCTGTAAATAACAACTAATTTGAAGGATTGGAGTAGGGAGAGGCAAGGCACCTGGCACATGGTATATACTTACTTCTCAGCAGCTATTGCTTTTATGAGGACCAATAAAAAATATGTTTACTCACCCTGGCCGGTGGCTCAGTGGTTAGTATCAGCCCATGCACCAAAGGGTCTTGGGTTCAATTCCTGATCAAGGGCATGTACCTGGGTTGTGGGTTTGCTCCCACCTCCAGTTGGGGCACCTGCAAGAGGCAACCAGGCAATATGTGTCTCTCACAACAATGTTTCTCTCTCTCACTCCCCGCCCACTCCCTCCCTCCCACTCTCTCTGAAAAGCAATGGAAAAAATATCCTCAGATGAGGATTAATATTGTCAGATAAGGATTAACAAAACAAAAAACGTAATAGTTTACTACCCAATTCAGTAAATAAAGTGCTAAAATTCATTACTCAGATGGGGAGTACAGAATATAAAAAATAATAATTCAGCCCTGGCCAGGTAGCTGTTGGTTAGAGCATTGTCCCAAATCAGGGCACATAGAGAAGCAACCAGTGGCCCAGCAACTGTGTGACTCAGTGGTTGAATATCAACCTATGAACCAATAGGTCCCCGGTCAGGGCACATGCCCAGGTTGCAGGCTTGATCCCCACCCCCCATGGCAGGGTGTGTGGGGAGTGGCTTGCAGAAGGTCGGACCAGGAATCAAACCAATGACCCCTTGGTTCCTGGGTCAACACTCAACCACTGAGCCACATGGGCCAGCAGAGAAGCCAACATCTGAACCCAAATGGAAGGACTCCAGAATCTACACTCATAACCACAGAACTATATTGCCTCCTACTTTACAAGAAATGTTGGGTGTTGTACATGAGAGAATGAGGTTAGTGATGAAGGAGTGTACGGTTGAGTATTCAAAAATGCTGCCTGACAAGGCCAATCCAGCCAAGGTCCTACCAGCTACTTCAATTTAGGGTGGCCACAAGCATGAACGTTGAAATAACAAGAACTGATTAATGAGGATATGACAAGCCTAATATAAGAAGGGAAGCCTAAAAATTCCTCAACTATGGTCTCAGCTATGGTAAACAAAGTGCAGAGAAAGAGCACTAGCCAGCTTGGCTCAATGGATAGAGCATCAGCCTGCAGACTGAAGGGTCCCAGGTTCAATTCCAGCCAAGGGCACATGCCTGGGTTGCGGGCTTGATCCCCAGCAGGGGGCGTGCAGGAGGCAGTTGATCAATGATTCTCTCTCATCATTGATGTTTCTATCTCTCCTCCCTTCCTCTCTGAAATCAATAAAGAAATATATATATATATTTTTAAAAGTGCAGACAAAGAGGAAAATATATCAAAATGCTAACTGGTGGGATTATGGGTGATTCTTATTCTCTGCTTCTTATCTTTTTAATATGGCTTTTTTTTTTTTTTTTTTTTTACAAAGAGCACTCATTTTCATAATTGGAAAAAGGCAGAAATAAAAATAAATCTGAGGAGATGTTCATGCTTTATTCACTTCTGGTCATGTCATTTGTTGGAATGAGCATGTATTACTTTTGTAATTTCAAAGAGATTTTATAAACAAATAAATCTAGGATAGCAGGAAAAGGAAATAAATTACACGTGGATATCAAAGCAAAAATAAAAATGGATGTGATATAAGAATAAGCAAATTAGAAGCTACCGTTTGTTGGAAAGAACTCTAGATATTTATCAAAAGACTTGAGTTCATACTGATATACACATCAATGTGGAGGAATCTCAAAAACTTTATGTTGAACAGAAGAATTCAGACAAAAAAGGAGTGCAGCCAAAACCGGTTTGGCTCAGTGGATAGAGCGTCGGCCTGCGGACTCAAGGGTCCCAGGTTCGATTCCGGTCAAGGGCATGTACCTTGGTTGCGGGCACAACCCCAGTAGGGGGTGTGCAGGAGGCGGCTGATCGATGTTTCTCTCTCATCGATGTTCCTGACTCTCTGTCCCTCTCTCTTCCTCTCTGTGGAAAATCAATAAAATATATTTTAAAAAAAAAAAAAAAGGAGTGCATACTGTGAGTTAATAATGGCAAAATTAATATGTGATAGAAATCAGAACACTGGCTGCTGCCTAAAAGACAGTGGGGATTGACTAGAAGGAGTGTGAGGAAACTTTGAAGAAAATGTTCTCTTGTTTGGGGTGTTGGCTACACGTGTTTACATTTGTCAAAACTCATAATTAATATACTTGCATTTCTTTTCTTTTTTAAATATATTTTATTAATTTTTTACAGGGCGGAAGGAAGAGGGATAGAGAGTTAGAAACATCGATGAGGTACATGCCCTTGACCGGAATCGAACCTGGGACCCTTGAGTCCACAGGCCAACACTCTATCCACTGAGCCAAACCGGTTAGGGCAATATACTTGCATTTCTATTCATTTCACTGCATGTAAATTTTACCTTTAAAAGATCTCATTTAAAAAAAGACAGGAGCCTGGCTGGTGTGGCTCAGTGGTTGAGTGTCAAACTATGAACTAGGAGATCACGGTTCGATTCCTAGTCAGGGCACATGCTTGAGTTGCTGGCTTGAGGCCGCTAATGGATGATTCTCTCTCATCATTGATGTTTCTATCTCTTAGTCTCTCTCCCTCTCTCTGAAATCAATAAAAACATATCTTAAAAAAAAGAAGAAGATTTACTTGTCCTGGCCTGTTTGGTTCAGTGGTTAGAATGTCCACTCTCAGATCAAAGGGTTGCAGGTTCAATTCCCAGTCAAAGGCACGTACCTCGGTTGCAGGCTCAATCCTCCCCTCCGCCCTCCCCCCTCAATTGGGGCACCTGCAAAAGGCAAAAAATTGATGTGTCTCGCTCACATCGATGTTTTTCTCTCTCCCCCCCCTCCTTTCCACTCTTTCTAAAAGACTCAATGGAAAAAATATCCTCAGGTGAAGATTAAAAAAAAAAAAAAAAAGACAAGGTTCAATCTCAAATCCATTATTAACTGAGTGACTCTAAGGAAGTTACTTAACTTTCTGAGCCTGTTTATCTATAAAATGTAGCTACTAATATAATAGAATTTATCTCAAGTGCTCAGGACTGACTGTAATAGCACAGATCAAAGTGGGAGCACTGTGCTTTGCAAATTATCACCCAATGAATGTTGAAGGAGCTTTAAAAATAAAAGGGAAAAAATTAAAATAAAGAAGGGGGCAAAGTTGGTCTTATACTTCTCATAATTCCACAGATGCCTTTGTCATCAGAAATACTATTCCTTAAAGACTATCAGTATTCTTACAAAGGGAAATTTACTTCCAGTTATCAATTGTGAATAGAAGGGAAAATCAATGGACATGACATAATACTTTCTTTTACACAGTTAAACAATTTTTCAAGATACAATTTGTGAGAAAGTTTATAGACTGAGTACTTGCTAGAGCAATGGCATTATCAGGGGAGAAAAGGGTCTCAATTCTAAATGCTTGAGAGTAAAATAATTGCTCTTGTTACTTTACTATGTCAGTTACAAAGTTTAAATGCTGCCATCATTTATATGTGTGTAAGTATGTATGTGTGCATATATACATACATATTCACTCAAATTGGAACTAAGATGAACCATTGCTTCTTCCCAAAATGTCTTCTATACTCAAAAACTAAGAAACTTAATTCTGTTCAAGTGGAATTATTCTTATAACTAAGAGAGTATGTCTCAGACTTTTCAACATTTTGCCAAAAAAGAAAAACATGAAAAATAATATCACAGGCAATCAATTTCTTTATTAGTGTATGGAAATCATTATGAAGATCAAAATTCTATATCTGAACATTATTTCTTCTTCAAGCATTCAACAATTCTTGTTTCTAATTCAATTGTTTGGTTTCTAAATTAAAAAGAGTGTTTCATATACATGAATGGTAACTATTCTGAGATACCATTCATAACTATACATTTGAATTCTCTAGAGTACCATTCATAACTTCTAAGGGAACAGGAAAAAAAAAAACCCACTCATTCAACTTCACTTTAATGGTTACTAAGACATGAATGATTATAACACTATTTGTGGAGAGTTGTCCAAAGAAGAATGAAGTCCCCAAATGTTACTACTAACTTGGCATCATTTTATGAATGCCCAAAGGGACCAAGGATTGCAGCCTTGACCAATCTACCTATCACAAAAAACAATGAGCTTAGAAAAACACGCCTATTGGGTAAACGTGGTTTTTTTTAAACTATGTTTTTATTGATATTTTTTTTTAAGAGGGAGAGAGAGAAAGAGAAACATTGACGTGATAGAAAACATTGATCGGTTTCCACCTGTGGGTTCCTGACCGGGGAACCCACAACCTGGATATGTACCCTGACAGGGAATTGAACCCGGGACCTTTCGGTGCATGGGATGACACTCAACCAACTCAGCCACACCAGCCAGGGCCTAAAGATGTTTTTTAGAGTTATAGAGTATCTATGCAGGGCCATCAAAAGATATATTTTAGCCATGAAACTCAAAAATTAGCAAAGGATCCTAACAAGTGCTGGCAAGTTCTCTATAAAACCAATGCAGATTATTCTTTTTTTTTAAAAAATATATTTTATTGATTTTTTACAGAGAGGAAGAAAGAGGGATAGAGAGCTAGAAACATCAATGAGAGAGAACATAGATCAGCTGCCTCTTGCACACCCCCTACTGGGGTTGTGCCCACAATCAAGGTACATGCCCTTGACCGGAATCGAACCTGGGACCCTTGAGTCCGCAGGCCGACGCTCTATCCACTGAGCCAAACCGATTTCAGCTTTATTGATTTTTTACAGAGAGGAAGAGAGAGGGATAGAGAGTCAGAAACATCGATGAGAGAGAAACATCCATCAGCTGCCTCCTGCACACCCCCCACTGGGGATGTGCCCGCAACCAAGGTACATGCCCTTGACCGGAATCAAACCCGGGACCTTACAGTCTGCAGGCCAACGCTCTATCCACTGAGCCAAACCAGTTTCAGCCAGATTATTCTTTAGGTGTTCAACTTTTCAGCTATGAACTTTTCTGAAAGTCTTTTATGCAAGGTAGTAATATCCTAGTAGTTCTTTACTCCATCTAATCAGTGGTAGAGACTGATTTTACATAGATCTGTTTGCATAAATAATTCGGCTATCTGCATTGCTCTAATATATTTAAATCAAATCAAATAAAATTTGAACAGAATAAAAATAATGGGGCTCTTTCAAGGTTGTCACCTCCTGATTTCCCTCATTTTTCTTTCTTATACAAAAGTCAGAGACAAGAGACTATATAACTAGAAAGAAGGAATATGAGTGTACACCTAAGGACATTTATACTCACTTCTCTCTATAATTATATACCGCCCCTACCCTTGATTTAGTAGTTCTATAGGGGGGCAATTTTGCCCTTCAGGAAACATTTGACAATATCTGGAGACAGTTTTGGTTGTCACAAGTTGTAGGTAGAGACCCGGAATGCTGCTGAACATGCTACAATGCCCTCCACAATTACAGAAGCCCTCCACAATTATAGAATTACCAGCCCAAAATGTCAATAATGCCAAGGTTGAGAAACTCTACCCCAATATTCAAGGAAGACATACCTCTCAGAATCCTATCTAATAAAAGAGTAATAAGCAAATTAACCATCACTCCCCTACACCCACAAGCCATGCCCACCAGCCAATCAGGAGCGAGTATGTAAATTCACCCAACCAACATGGCTTCGGCCACGGAGCTAGCAGGAGGCTTGGGTTTCCCCGGCAATGGAGGAAGCCAAGCTTTCCGCAAACCCTGGCAGGCCCAGGCCTCCACTCAAGGTACAAAGTTTCAATTATAGAAGATAAATAAATCCCAACAAAATGGCTGCAGCCACGGAGCAAGCAGGAGGCTTGGCTCTGCTCAAGGCTACAAAGTTTCAATTATAGAAGATAAATAAATCCCAGATACCAGGGCCTCCGTTTGGGTCGCCGGGGGGCATGGCCAGCCTGCAAACCACCACAGGCCCCTCGCCCAGGCTGCCCCACGCCCCAAGGGAACCCCCACCCTGATCCAGGTCACCCTTCAGGGCAAACCAGCTGGCCCCCAGCCATGCACCAGGCCTCTATCCTATCTAATAAAAGAGTAATATGCAAATTGACCATTACTCCAACACACAAGATGGCCACCACAAGATGGCCAGCAGGGAAGGGCAGTTGGGAGGGACCAGGCCTGCAAGGGAGGGCAGTTGTGGGTGATCAGGCCAGCAGAGAAGGGCAGTTGGGAGGGACCAGGCCTGCAAGGGAGGGCAGCTGGGGGCGATCAAACTGCAGGGGAGGGCAGTTAGGGTTGACCAGGCCAGCAGAGGAGGGAAGTTGGGGGCGACCGGGCCTACAGGGAAGGGCAGTTGGGGGAGACCCAGGCCTGTAGGAGAGGGCAGTTAGGGGCAAACAGGCTGGCAGGGGAGCAGTTAGGCATCAATCAGGCTGGCATGGGAGTGGTTAGGGGGTGATCAGGCTGGCAGGCAGAAGCGGTTAGGGGCAATCAGGAAGGCAGGCAGGCAAGCAATTGGGAGCCAGCAGTCCTGGATTGTGAGAGGGATGTCCGACTGCCCATTTAGGCCCGATCCTACCAGCAGCTGGACATCCCTCGAGGGGTCCCAGATTGGAGAGGGTGCAGGCTGGCCTGAGGGACACGCGCCCTCCCCCCCACCCCGCACGAATTTCATGCACCAGGCCTCTAGTAATAAATATTTGCTGATCTGAACTAAAAAAGACCATGAATTGGAAGAAAGAGAAGCCTACTAAAATGAAGAAAACAGAGGCCATAATTTAGCATCTATTACATCTTTTATTGCATGTTGAACACCAATCATACAAAAATAAACCAATACGGTCTGGCCCTTAAGGAGCTCACAAGAGAAAGAGTTTTATAATTTGTCTGATATCAGATCTGATAACCTGATAAATGCTTTAAGGAAGGAGAAAACATACAAGGGAGTCACCGATCTTTTCCTGAAAATGCTTCATGGAATAGATGGCATCTTAGCTCAGTTCTGAAGGATGAGTAGGAGGCATCTTACTTCACAACTCATATGCCTCTTTCCAGAGAGCCATTCATTTCTTCAGTCAACAAAAAGCTACAGAATACCAATTATGTTCCATGCACTATATTATGTGTTGGAGACCCAGTCAAATTACAACTTTCCGTATTTCTTCCCCTGGCATCACTGGTGTCTAGCAGTCTACCTCCCTCACCCAAAACCCCAACAATCTTGTACTTCTACCTATTCCTCATTTAGCAATTGTCACCCAAATAGATCTTAGTAAGGCCACCACTGGAGAAGTAAACAAAACTTTGAAAAGCCTGTTGACACAGAGAGTAATCATGCCTAGGTCACAAAATCAGGGTGGTAATGCTGGCAGAGTAGCTAGCAATGAACTGACTATGGGTCTCCAGATCTGTTAAGATGTGTGTTGGTATCTTCGAAAGCTATTTTACTTGATAAAAAAAATCTGGGGCCTCTTTCACACTACCCAATTCATGCCAGTGAATTAATCAATATGTATATATTGAGCACCTATAATGTGCTTGTCAGTGGTCCTCAATCCTGGTTGTGCATTGACACCGAAGCTCCAAGGCCAGATATGAGTATTTTTAAATGGTAAACTCTGATGCAAAATAAGTTTGGTTCTCTGGCCTTTAGGCATTACAGAATACAAAAGAAATATAAGACAGAGTTCCTATCTTGAGGAATAATCACAACAGTCTTGGTATAAGATGTTAGTCCACTAATTTGTAATCCTTTTACAATATTATCTGTGCTTATGAAATAGAAGAAACTGGAGTAATCTGGGTAAAAATTGCTCCTGTTCCCTAGTCCAACTGTACACCAACTCCACCTGCAACTCCTGATATACCTTTCCACATTCCTTCTATCTTCCAGACAGTGACAGTATTGTTCTCAGGAACTATGGAGACCCCAAGTAGAAGGATAAGGATATGTGGAATCCTGAAGTTCAGAATCTCTCAAATTCATGCTGTCATAGAATTTCTTTCAGAAAGAAATAGTTCTTTAACTTCCAACAATACCAGTCACCACAGTCTATAGTTAGCATGTTCAAGAAAAGTCAAGAGTAGACTGAGTTTTTGTAAATATGCTCTTAGAGGTCCTTGGCCATTTAAAGAAATCACCCAAATTCATGACTAGTCTACTCACATTTCTCATATAGCATACACTTAAAATAAAAATACTCTAAACATATTTTAGAAAACTCTTTTCCAAGATGTGCAAATTGTGGAGGCTTCATAAATTAAAAATAATTTTTTTCTTTTTTTTAAATCCTCACACAAGGTTGTGTTTTATTAATTTATTTTTCTTTTGAGAGAGAGAGAGGAAGGGAGAGAGAAAGATAGATGTGAGAGAAACATCGATGGGCTGCCTCCCATATATATGCATTCCAACCAGGGATCGAACCCACAACCTAGGTATGTGTCCAGACCTGAAATCAGACCTGCAACCTTTCTGATGTACAGGACAATGCTCCAACCAACTGAGCCACCCAGCTAGGGCAAAAATAAACATTTTTGCCATAAATACCATCCAGCAGTGATAACGTATACTAAATACCTCCCTGAAGGGAACATTAAATTCTGCAAATGTGAATCTACATATCCTCACCTGATAAGTATTTCCTGAATTACATGAAAGGGTGCAATTCTCTTAATTGCTACACGAAGAAGAGCATAAGACACTATAAATTACCTTTTTAGAAAGAGGGGTAGCACTGCCCAATGTGGCTCCATTGGTTGAGCGTATTCCTAGGCACTGAAAGGTCAATAGTTCGATTCCCAGTCAAGGCACGTGTCCAGGTTTTGGGGTTTGATCCCCATAGGGGGCACCTGTGGGAGAGGCAACCGGATCAACATTTCTCTCTCACATAGATGTTTCTCTCTCTCTAAATCAATAAAAACATTAAAAGGGGGTGGGGCCCTGGCTGGTTTGGCTCAGTGGATAGAGCATCGGCCTGTGGACTGAAGGGTCCCAGGTTCAATTCCGGTCAAGGGCACATGCCTGGGTTGCGGGCTCAGTCCCCATTAGGGGGCGTGCAGGAGGCAGCCAATCGATGATTCTCTGTCATCAATGATGTTTCTGTCTCTCTCTCCCTCTCCCTTCCTCTCTGAAGCCAATAAAAATATATTTTAAAAATTAAAATAAAATAAATAAAAAGGGGATGGGGGTAATAGGGTATCAGTCAAACATCTAAAACATGAACCACTGAGTGTATTAAAAGGTAAATTTTGGCCCTGGCTGGCATGGCGCAATGGTTAGAGCACTGGCCCACGGACTGAAGGGTCTCAGGTTCGATTCCCCATTAAGGGTATGTACCTGGGTTGTAGGTTCCATCCCTGGTCTGGGTCAGGGTCTGTTCGGGAGGCAACCAATCAAAGTGTCTCTCTCACATCAATGTTGTTTTCTCTCTCCTCTGTCTCTTCCCCTCCCTCCCTTCTTTATACCCTCTCTGAAATGCAATGAGAAAAATATCCTAGGGTAAGGATTAACAAAAATAAATAAATAAATAAATAAATACAATTTAAAGAAATGATTAGGGAGCATCAGAAGCAGATCCTCAAAAAAAAAAAAGGCAATTTTTAGTACTTAAGGAAAAATGCACATTGGCATATATTAATTAGAATAAGATTATTATATGAAACAAAAAAAGTCTCTTCTATGTAACACTGTTCTTAGAACCCATGACTTTGAAATTAACTTGGTTTACAATGTTTTTTCTTGTAATTGTTCTTGTCATCATATAAGTTTTATCCATAGAGGTTCACCATCCCTTAACTTCAATTCCAAAATCCAAAAGGCTGCAAAAATGAAGTTTTTCATTATTCATTTGGCAGCAAAACCTAATGTGAAATGACATGAGGCTATTTATAGTATTTATTTATCCCACTTGGTTCAAATATTCTGACATTTTACTACAGAAATAGTAAAGTGTTTGATTATAAGGTGCTGCCCCATACCTCTCTGGATGTTACATAACCACAGTACGTGTACCATATTCCATTTCTAAAATCCAAACACTTCTAAATTCAGAAACACCTGCGGTCCCAAGAAAAAAAATTTTTAAAGCCACAAGGTACTTTGGACTGGTATATTAATTAAAATTAAATATTTTATGGAAAATATAACCAATTCTGAGAATAAAGGTAGATGTTCACATGCAATAAATTCAGTGTCTTATAAGTAATTCACAGTACACAATCCTTTAAAATAAAGCACTAAAAAGATTTTTAACAAATGTCAAAACCCTAAAATACCATGTGTTTTTTAAGTAATGGTGACATCTGCATCACCCAATACCTAGATCAACTCCTCTTAGGTTAAAATGCACTAATTTAAATCATAGTTAAAACAGAACCAAGGACTGCAATTGGTTAATTATGTTGAGAAAAAGAATCATCTACTGATAAGTAACATACCGTACCCCGTAAAATGTTCTGATTTTTAAAAATGTTTATCTGCGTTTAAGATCTAAAATGATCTTATTCCAGATTATAATTTCTAAACGTTGAACAAATTACAATTGATTTTTTCCGTAAAAGCAGAGTCGGACAGGGACAGCTCTTGCATATATTTGAACGGGGGAAAAAAGTTTCACAGTCCTTTCCTTCCTTCCTCCTGCAGTTGCTGCCTTCTGGTTTTAGAATTTCAAACAAAGAAATACATATTGGCTCCACTGCTAAGAAACGCCCTCTTTCTCTGCAACTTCCTCTTCCAATTTTCTTCCCTACCATTGACATCCGAGAACAATACACATGGACAATCCTACCATTTTGATTAACCAAAAGCTCTGAGGTCTGGAAAAATTAAGGGCTGCAATTTATAGTACCCAGCTACCTCCCAATCTAGGTCCACAATCTGTAATCAGCTAGAACTTTGATAAGAGGGACCACAAAGAAAGAAACATGCTTAATCAGAGGAAGGCTGTTGAACTATTTACTCAAAGAATCCAAAGGCATTTGAACTATCAAATGGGAAATTTCTTCCATCCCAAGAAAACTTGGCCGTCATAGGGAGGAGGAAAAATTACCCGGCTGGCACCACTCTGAAACAAGTGTGAAGCCTACCCACCCATAGATAGTTGGCGAACTTTCTTCTTCCACAGGCCATCCGGTCAGGGTTCAAACTGAGCTCTCCCAAGTTCTAGCACACTTCCAAGTGACGTTTACAAGTTAGAAAATGGTCTTTTCCAACTACTCACAGACTGAACAAAGGGGAAATCCAAGACCCAGCTGATCTTCATGCCAGAAGGGTCTGGGACCAGACCCCTCACCCCATTTGCAGCAAAGCAAACTTCTTTGAAGTGGACAGAGACTTCCCCATTGCCCAGGGAGTCTCAAAGGAAACGCCTTATCCTTGGTAATCTCTGCACCTTACTGGGTGACTGTGATGTGAGCAAGTTATTTAACTCCTTCACTTAGTTTCCTTTATGTGTAAATTCTCAAGGGTGGCTGTAAAAATGAAAGAAGAATATAATGCCTAAAGGTCTGACGCACAGTAGGAGCGCCATGCATGTTCTCCCCTCCTCCTACTCCTCCTGAATTCTTTGGGGCATAAATTTCAAGCATAGCCCCAAGAGGCTCCAAGGATTCCTTCCTCTTCTGGTTTTATGGAGAACTATGGAATACTTCCCATCTCAGAGGCTCTAGGATCCTGGAGGACCAAGACATCACTCCATCACACTCTGGGGTCCATCCAAAGGCTTCGTGGAAAAGCCCCTTTAGCCAGCTGTCCTTACTCGGCAGTAAGCCCTGCACACAGACACACACACACACACACACACACACACACACACGCACAGTCCAACCGCCATTTGGCAACTTAGCAGGCCAGGGGTTTCAGAAAGCTCCTCAATTCCTCCATGGCCCATAGATGGAAACTGAGGCTCCGCCCGAGGAAGAACTTGCCCGAGATCTCAGACAACATCTGGGATCCAACTCATGTACATTTGACTGCAAAGTCTCCGCGTCAAAAATCGGGAAACTGAGGCCCCGGGAGGGAAGGGACTTGCCCAAGGCCACACAGCGAGTTGGTGGCAGCGCTAGGTCCGGTTAGGGCACTTCCGAAACCTCATGGACTCGGTGCCCCAGTCCCAGAGGGGGTCTCCAGGATACCTCCGCTCTGGGGAGGAGTGGAGAGTAAGACGCCGCCCCGCGCAGACCGCTCCCCGGCCTCTGCGGGCCCGTGACAGGCGAGGAGGCGCCCACTCCCGCAGGACCCAGCGCAGCTCGGGAGGGGCGGCCCGGCCGGGCCCAGCACCGCCCGGCGGGGCCGCCCGTAGGGACTTGTTGCTCACCTGGCCTTGCGCAGTCGCCCTCAGCGACAGACGGGCCGGCCGGTCGCCCCTCTCCGCCTCGGGTCTGTCCCGGCGGGCCGCCCAGGCGGCTGCCACTCTGCCGGACCCCGCTCAGTGCGCTACGCCCCCAGCCGTGCTTCACCGGCCCGCGTCCGCCATTACACGATTCCCCGCCCTGGGACGCAGCCACACCCCGCCAACGGCCCTGATTGGCTCTCCGCCTCACCCGCCTGGGGCTTTCGGGCCTTTCATTGGCCTGAACGGAATGCCAGTTAAATAGCCACGCAAAAGACGTACTCCAGAGAACCGTCCCGGGAGCTCCACCCGAGCTACTTCCGCAATCGGAGTAAACAGCGAGGGGCAAACCAAGTGACGTGGGGGTGGAGATGACATTAAACCAACTCCTAAATTCAAAGTAGGAAAACACCACCTAAGAAAGTGTAAAAACTCATACAAAGTGTATTTAAAGACGAATTACTTTTCTTAGTGTTAAAAGTAGCCAGGATTTTTGGTGGAGCGGAGGGGCCAAGCTCATGAACTTGCTGTGGACACCCCTCAAGTTGCGCATAGTTTTGTCTCTTCCCTCCCGGTCTCAGGTGGGGCAGAAAGTTGGGTGGAGAGAGTGAGTCACTGGCTCGAATCTCCACTGCAGGATCCTATCCGGGGAGTGGGGGGGTGGCCCTGGATCCTGGAACTGGCAGATGGTTCTGAAAGGCCAGGATCAGATGACCGGGACCCTAGTCCAGCCCTCACCTAACTGTGCGACTTCAGACTACTTCCTGAATTTATCTGTGTCTCAGTTTGTCCTGCGAAATAGGAGCAGTCCCGTGAGTGGGTATATGTGCATCTTGTTGATTATAAAAGGCTGCAGCTGGATATCCAGGTGACATTCGCAAGTTAGCAAAGACACCTCATTTAATTCTCTAGAGCAACTCTGTAAGGCAGATAGTGTTCTTGTTTTGGAGAAGAGAAACTCTATGACTTACCCTGGGTCACCCAGGGAATTTGAAACAACCCTGGGACTCAAACCTGTATATTTTGGTTTCCTCTCCTGTATGTCTCCCTTGCAGGCCCGGTGTCCCCTGAGAAAGACTTCCCTCCCCCAAACCCTTAGCATTCCAGGGAGGGTCTTGAGGGTGCCAGGCCAGTTTCCCATCTCTCTGATCACCCAAGACTGGCACAGCGCCCCTTCCCCCACCCCCAAAGCTATTGTCAATCTCTAAGGTTTCAGGGGAAAAGGGATCCTCCTCCGGGTGTGCCTGAGCTGTTTCTGGTATCCTAAGAATCAGGAAGTGAGTCAGGGATGACAGGTTGGTCAGCAACCCAGACAGAATCCCAAAGGAGGTCACAAAGCTCCAAGAGAGGCAGTGACGCCACTGTGGGCCCTCAGTGGGGCAGCATCCATGCCAGGACTTAAATCCAGGTCTCTGCACTCAGCATGGTTACTCCCAGAAGGGCTGCCTTGGCTGTAATTTCTAGTCGTTTTCCCTCTCTGTAAAAAAAAGGAAGTCAAGAAGGGAGTGGGGAGGGGAAGCTGTCTAAGACTTTAGAAGGACAGAGACCACCACGTGGGGTGGTGTCCATGGCCCCAGTGCTGGCTGAGTCATGACCTCCAGGCTCAAAATGGGACGTGTGGTCTGACAGTCAATTACTATTTAAATCCTGTCTGTGGCCATTGGGTGCTGGGAGACAGCAGGTGCTGTGCAGAGATTCAATGGGGTCAGACTGACCTTCCATTTAATCCAAGCTCAACCACTTTCTAGCTCTCTGAGCTTCACCTACATCTACTCTAACATGGGTAGTTGTGAGGACTCAGTGAATAATTGTGCAATTAATGAGGCGTGTGTGTAAAGTGCCTAGTAGCTATTTGTTCATTCATAAATTCATCTATTCAATAAAAAAAAATTATTAAACACTGATCATGTAAGGCAGCCTCCTAGTGATGCAGCTACAATGGCAAACAAACCAGACTCAGACCCTCATAGAGCTTAGAGTTTGCTGAGGAAGTAAGTTGTTAAGCAAATGATCAAAATACAATTAGAACCTGTGATAAGGAACAAGAAGGCAAAGTTCAATGTGTTTATAAGAGCAAATGTCAAGGGATGAGGCGGGGTTAGAGGAAGCTTCCTGAAGCGGTGATGTCTAG
Source organism: Eptesicus fuscus (assembly GCF_027574615.1). Classification (NCBI taxonomy): domain Eukaryota; kingdom Metazoa; phylum Chordata; class Mammalia; order Chiroptera; family Vespertilionidae; genus Eptesicus; species Eptesicus fuscus. The sequence continues at coordinate 16,801,147 of NC_072481.1, forward strand.
ATGAGTGGGGTTAACTAGGCAGCAGGTAGTTGAGAGAAGTGTTGCAGGCCCAGAGAGGGTGTGGAGGACATCTAGGCCAATAGAGATAGTGGCAGTGGGAAGGGAGGACAAAGCTCACTGGGGCCTGAACAAACATGGTGTTGCAGGGAAGGGAACCTAGCTTTGTAAGTGGGGCTATTCGCCAAGGGTATCTATATTTTTCTGATAGTTCCTGAAAGAATGCAGGTTCTGAGGCCAGCCCATCCGGATTTTAATCTTGGCTCTGAAATCTTATTTTAGGCTGTGTGACCTTGAGCAGTCACTACACCTCTCTGTGCCTCAGCTACTCTTCTGAAAAATGGGGATGATAATAATAGGGAGTCATAAGGTGGAGGTGAGGATTCAATGTGGAAATGTGTACAAAGCATTCTGGCACATGAGGGCACTCTGTAAAATGGTGCTTGGTTTTCCCACCATAAAGGGAGGTGAACCTGAGGCAACAGATCCAGCAGATAGGTGCATTTGGGAGAAAGCTGACGCAAGAGTCTATACACTGGGCAAGTTGTCATCTGACCTTAATTGTCATAGAAGACTTTGGAGCCATACAAACTTGGGGTCAGCCCTGGCCAGTGTGGCTCAGGTGGTTAGAGTGTCATCCCATATACCAAAATGTTGCAGGTTCAATTCCTAGTAAGGACACATACCTAGCTTGTGGGTTCAATCCCCGGTTGTAGCACAAACGCAAGTCAACCAATTGTTGTTCTCTCTTACATTGATGTTTTTCTTTCCCCCTCTCTCTAAAATCAACAAGCATATCCTTGGATGAGGATTGAAAAAAACAATACAAAAACCTGGGTTCAAATCACAGTTACACCACTTCACCTATCTGAGCCTCAGTTTCCTTATCCATAAAATGGAGATCATAATTGTTTCTATTTCCCAGAGCTGTGAGGATTAAACCCTATATAATAAAAGGCTAATATGCAAATCGACTGAATGGCAGAATGACCAGTCGCTATGACGCACACTGACCACCAGGGGACAGACACTCAACGCAGGAGCTGCCCCCTGGTGGTCAGTGCACTCCCACAGGGGGAGCACCACTCAGCCAGAAGCCAGGCTCATGGCTGGCAAGTGTAGCGTTGTTGGCAGGAGCCTCTCCTGCCTCCACAGCAGCGTGGGGAGTGGGCCTAAGCCGTCAGTCGGACATCCCCCAAGGGCTCCCGGACTGTGAAAGGGCACAGGCCTGGCTGAGGAGAGCCCCCCTCCCCAGTGCACGAATTTCGTGCACTGGGCCTCTAGTAAGATAATAAATGTGAAGCACTTAGCACAGTGATTGGCACATAGTGAGCAGTTGTTGAATGTTAAATTTTTTAAAAAATATTTTTATTGATTTCAGGGAGGAAGAAAAAGAGAGAGAGAGAGAAAACATCAATGAGAGAGAATAATTGATTGGCTGCCTCCTGCAGGCCTCACACTGGGGATTGAGCCCACAACTTGGGCATATGCCCTGACTGGAATCAAACTGTGACCTCCTGGTTCATAGATCGATGCTCAACCACTGAGCCACGCCAGCTGGGCTGAATGTTAATTTTTAATAATTATTATTATTGATATCAGCTGTTACTACCTATACTAGATAAGACTCTGGGGCTTTGCTTGAAGGTTGTCTGGCAACAGGAGCCTTAGTTTCTGCTTTTAGACAATAAAGATAGACAAGTTGCTTTCAGAGGGGGTAATGCTGTCATTTTAATGGTGGTAATAATAAGCACTGACATTGACTATTTACTATGTGCCAACTATGTGCTAAGTGCTACATATGCATTAGCCATGCCCTGGCCGGTGTGGTTCAGTTGGTTGAGTATCATCCCATGCACCTAGAGGTCATCAGTTTGGTTACTAGTCCCACATATCACCAGGTCGCAGGCTCAATCCCTGGTAGGAGGTGTGCAAGAGGCAGCCAATTGATGTTTCTCTCTTTAAATTCAATTTTTAAAAAACCAAACATTTTAAAACAAATAAATAAATCTGCATGGCCAGTCCTGCAAGTTAGGTCCTATTTTTATCATCATTTTACAAATGAGATAAAGGAAACACAGAGAGGTTAAGTGACCTGCCAAAAGCTCCCCAGCCAGGAAGCAGCACAGCTGGAATTTAAATCAAACCTTGATTTTTTTTTTTTGGGGGGGGGGGGTTGCTGTTCTTGAGGGCAAGCCCTCTCTCTTCTATTCAAAGAATTAGAGTTATCACCTGGAGTTAGAGGGATAAAATTATTCACTGCCCCTTAGCTGGTTTGGCTCAGTGGATAAAGCGTAGGCTTAGATTTTATTCCAGTCAAGGGCACACACCTCGGTTGCAGGCTCAATTCCCAGCCCTGATCTGGGCACATTTGAGAGGCAACCAATTGATGTGTCTCTCTCATTGATGTTTCTCTCTCCCTGTTTCTCCCCCTCACTTCCACGCTCTCTAAAAATCAATGGAAACATATCCTCAGGTGAGGATTTACAAACAAAACTATTCACTGTCAGTAGCAAGTCCCCATGTTCCCAAGGCCAACCCTCATTCCTTTCACATCAATTCTCAAAAGTAACCCAGGTCTACTCCCTGTCCCCTGAGGCTGATAAGAGCAGGAAACAGACCCTCTTCCTCTGCCAGGCGTACAAAAGATATTTAGAGTCACCAGAACTGGGTCTGAGTCCCAACTGTGCCACTTAATGGGTCTGTGGTCCTGACCAAGTCACACCCCCTCTCTGAGCCTCAGTTTTCTCATCTATGAAATAGGGACATTAACAGCCCTGCCTGTGGGGCTGTTGTGAGGAGCAGAAAAAAATAAGGCCTGCATAAATTATAAAGTGCCATTAGCACAAGCGTTCCTCTCCTTGTTGCCATGGGGATGGCAAGTACTCTGGGAAAGCAGCCCAAACCAATAGAACAGGCAAAATAACCTTCTCTGAAAAATGGTCCTGGGTTCGAGTCCAAGATCTGCCTTTTCCACTCTGTGTGACTGTGGGCAAGTTATGTAACCTGCCTGAGCCTCAGTTTTCTCATCTACAAAATGGAGCGAATACTACTGATCTTGGAGTGCTGGGAAGAAAACATGAAAGTGCATAAGAAGTCATGAGTCAATGGCTGGGACAGAGCTGGCAGAGTGAAGCCTGCTAAGGGATTCTAGGGGAAGAGACCAAGAAGGAATCACCCTGACCCCTCCATGCCACCTCTTATCTGAGGGGAAGACAGTAGAGAGCTCTGTGCTCAGAGTGTAGAATGGTTCCCAGCCACTAACTACCCTACCTCTGGCAGAATTCTCAGCTCAGCTGGTTTCTCTCCCTTCCTTCCTCCCTCCCTCTCTCCTTCCTTCTCTTCCTCCTTCCCTCCCTCCCTCCCTCCCTCCCTCCCTCCCTCCCTCTCTCTCCCTTTCTCTTTCTCTCTCTCTTTCTCTCTTTCCCCTCTCTTGTCAAACAAGTTCTTCTCCACTGAGCAATCCCAGGGGGCCCCATCCTCAGTTCCAGCCAAGCTCCAAGGCTTTCTCCTCCTCCACATCCTTAATCCACAGCCTTTGCATTTGCCATTCCTTCCACCTGGAATGCTCTCTCCTCCGGAGTGCCTTTGATGGGGACGAGGCGGATGCTGGAGGGAAAGGATCTGCAATGATGCTCCCCCACCTCTTCACTCCCCTCCCTTGCACGCCCCACGCTGCAGGCCTGACCTCCCCCTCCCAGCTTGGGGATGAGGCAGCGCTGGGAGGGGGAGGAATAGGGGAGAACTCAGTGAAGAGCCCTCTGTGGGGTTTTTCACCTGCTCAGAAGAGGCAGACGGAAATGAAAGCTCTAGAAAAACGCCTGCTGCTCCGCTCCCGAGGCCTCAGCTTGGTGAAGCCTCCCTGCCTTCCCACTGTGCCATCTTCTCTTCCTCCCCCTCCTCCTGCAGGCAGGTGCCACAGTCAAGGAACATGGGTGGGCGGCAGGCCTGAGAGACTAGGGTTCAAACCCCATTTCTGCCACTTACCCAGTGAGTGGCCTGCTGACACCACATTTCTTTGTAAAAGGACACAACAATCCCTGCCTTTCAGGCTGCTGTGAGGACTGAGATGCCAGATGAAAGTGCCTGGCACAACCAAAGTGCTCAGCAATGGAGAGAAGAACAATGACAGCAAAGACACATGCCCAGGTGTGCCTGGCACTGTTCTCAGCACCTTGCACATATTAGCTTATTTAATTCCTGATAAGGCAGATACCATTCATTACTATCTCCCTTTTACAGATGAGGAAACTGAGGCACAGAAAAATTAGATAATTTGCCCGAGGTCACACAGCCAGTAAGAGGCAGAACATAATCTCTGTTCTCACCCACTACACTATGGTGTGCTCAGTGATAGTTGGCCATTATTATTGTTAATACTAGGGGCCCAGTGTACGAATTCGTGCACCTTGAAAGGAACTGTGGGCTGCGAGGCTGCGGTAGGCACAGGGGCGGGTCTCGGCCCATCCTCTGCATCCCCAGCTGGCCCCTACCACCGCGGCCCCTGGTCCCCTGTATGCCAGCAGCCCTGCTCCCACACACTAATGGTGCCGACCCCACTTGTACCTGCTGACAGCGCCGAGCAATTGGGGTCGGCTCCAGCAGTGGGTGCGAGCAGCAGCAGCTGCCCCGATTGCCCCTCAGGAGCAGGGGGAGGTGGAGAAGCCCTCAGGGGTGATTGGGCCAGCAGCCGCCGCTTGCACTGCTGATGGTGCCGAGTGACTGGGATCAGCATCGGGCACTGGCAGCGGATGCGAGCGGTGGCTCCGGCACCAGCTGCCAGCGGGGCTGGCACTGGCAATGGGTGCAAGCACTGGGCGGGACCGTGGCGCGCAGGAGCAAAGAATTTTTAGTAACTACCAGAGGCTCGCCCCAATGACAGCGACCAGGGTCTCACCTTGGTTTGGCACCCCTGCTCACCTGCTCCACCATCCCACCGCGACCAGCACCTGCTATGTTCTGCACACGCCCCCTGGTGGTGAGCGCACATCATAGAGACCGGTTGTTGGGTTGTTCGGTTGTTTCTGTTGTTCCGCTGTTCAGTCTATTTGCATATTAGCCTTTTATTGTATAGGATTATTTGTTTTTATCTATACTGACTCTATGCCCTTAGTAAGTACATGTTATTCTCTTTCCTCCTACCTTCAAAATCCTGCCTTAATTTTCCCTCCTTTGTGACACCTCTTAGTCTATTCATTTAACAAGCATATATTGCTATCTGCTCTGGCCAGGCCTATGCAGGGCATTGGGGACCCAAGGGTGAATCCACCCAGTCTCTGCCTACCAGTGGCTCCCAATCTGTTGAAGGAGAAGACACATACATAAAAATTACAAAAAAAGAGGGAGACACCAGCCCTGGCCAGGTAGCTTAGTTGGTTAGAGCACTGTCCCGATATGCCATTGTTGTGGGTGCAATTCCCAGTCAGGGCACCTAAAGAAGCAACCAGAATGCATAAATGAGTGGAACAACAAATTGATATCTCTCTCTTTCAAACAATAAATAAATTTTAAAAAAAATTTTAAGGAGGGAGATGCCAATTCAACAGGAGCTGTGAGCTCACAGAAGCATAGAATTTAACTGGGGGTTGGGGCAGGCTTATGGAGGAGGGATCATTTGAGTGGGGTCTTGAATAATGAATAGGAATTCCTCAAACAGAGTTATGAAATGGGAACATAGAATACGATGTATCGTGCGGATCCTGCAAAAGGGATTGAATAAATTAAGGCCAGAGAGCCCGGCCCTGAACTGGGTGCTGCAGGTATAGAGGTGGAAAGATATTAACTGGGCTCTCAGAGAACTTACAGACTTGGTGTGGGGGGATAAAAAGCAATAAGTAAAGCCCAGCCGGCATGGCTCAGTGGTTGAGCATCGACCTATGAACCAGGAGGTCACAGGTTCAATTCCCAGTCAGGGCACATGCCTGGGTTTCGGGCCCGATCCCCAGTAGGGGGCGTGCAGGAGGCAGCCAATCCATGGTTCTCTCATACCATGTTTCTATCTCTCCCTCTCCCTTCCTCTCTGAAATCAATAAAAAAATATTAAAAACAAAAAAAAGCAACAAGTAAAGTAAAAATATTCACATTAAGGAAACATCCAGAGAAGCTTTGGGGCTACCAAAAAGAGACCTAAACGGGTTCAGTGAAGGCTTCCTGGAGGAGTATTTGATGTCTAGGCTGAGACTTAAAGATCAGAGCCGGATTATTTCACCTACTGCCAGCCCAGCGCATATATAAAGTCAACATAAAAACAATACTAACTATAAAGTAAGAATAGGAGCCCTAGCTGGTTTGGCTCAGTGGATAGTGCATCGGCCTGCGGACTGAAGAGTCCCGTGTTTGATTCTGATCAAGGGCACATGCCTGGGTTGCAGGCTCGATCCCCAGTAGGGGGCATGCAGGAGGCAGCCAATCAATGATTCTCTCTCATCATGATGTTTCTACCTCTCCCTCTTCCTTCCTCTTAGAAATAAATTTAAAAATAAGAATAGGAAACTACAAAAAAAAGTTCTGATTTTGTCCATTAACACTATTCAATAATTTTTTACAAATTATCAGCCTGGCCAGTGTGGCTCAGTGGTTTAGCGTCGAGCCAGGAAGCAAGAGGTCGCCCGTTTGAATCCTGGTTAGGGCACATGCCAGGGTTGCAGGCTCAATCCCCAGCGTGGGGCATGCAGGAGGCAGCCGATCAATGAGTCTCTCTCATCATTGATGTTTCTGTCTCTCTATTCCTCTCTGAAATCAATAAAAAAATATATATTTTTTAAAATTACCAAACATCAAATTATTTTTAGAAAATGTTGTTTGTTGTTTAAAAATATTTTTTTATTGACTTCAGAGAGGAAGGGAGAGAGAGATAGAAACAACAATGATGAGAGAGAATCATTGATTGGCTGCCTCTGCATGCCCCACATTGGGGATTGAGCCCAATCAGAATTGAACTGTGACCTCCTGGTTCATCGGTTGACACTCAACTACTGAGCCATGCTAGCCGGGCTGAAAATAATGCTCACTGGGTAATCTAACAGGGTGATGGCCAGAGGGAGTCAAGCAGGTGAGAGGTGGGGAAGGGTGTGGCAGACACTGGGAATTTCACCTGCAAAGGACCCGAGGCAAGAGAAAACTGGGTGGGGAGGGAGGAAACCTTCAGATGGAGCTGGTGAGTAAAAGTGGTGAAGATGGAGAACTGGACTAGGTTCTCAGGGTGCTGGGAAGGCACTTTTAACGGGGATTTGTCATCATCAAATGTCCTTTTTGTGAGACCACTCTGAATATTTCTAGAGACTTATTTATGGTTTGAATGCATTCATTCAAGAGACACCATGTATCTACTGTGTTTCAAGCACTGACCCAGGCGCTGGAGCTGCAAAGGATCATTAAGGGTTCTGCAGACACAGCAAGACGTGGCAGGGACACCGAGTTCCACCCCTACAAAGGTGCCTGAGTGGATGAAGGTTTGGAGTGTGAAAGGGTATGGCTTCCACAAAAAGAAAGGGAAGCCCGTGCTGGACAGTGAGGCGGCAAAATGGGAGATGGCGCTCAGGGAGAGATCAATGCTTCCTACGACAGGAGAATAAAGGAACGCGAGCAGGAGTGGAGGCAATCGATGAAGGGTGAATCCTGCTCTTGTAACCTCCATAGAAGGTGGCCAAGTGGGCAGAGGGGCGAGGCCCCAGCCAACCCTGTCAGCCCGCCCCGTGCTTTCTCAGCCCTGCTGAGCCCGGCAGCTTGTGCTCTGGCTCCAGAAGTCAGACCAAACTCTGAAGGAGAACAGAGGCCGGTGAGGATGGGGTGGGCCGGAACACAAGCCCAGACCTCTCCCCCCAGCAGGGCCTTCCTTCCCAGTGGCTGGAGCCAACCCGCCCGAGGAATCAGAGGTTACAGGGAAGGATTAAGGAGTTGGTTGCTTTTTTACCCAAAATATGGCTGCATTTCTCTCCCTCTCTCCCTCTCTCTCTCTCTCTCTCAAGAAAAATGTTCCCGTACACGCACCCGGAGGCTTTTGTAGGAGGCGGCTGTTGGAGAACCGGGAAAACAAGCCAAGAAACAAGAGAGAGGAAAAAGACCACGCCTTGCCTGGCAGATTCCTAATGGCCCAGGAGACCTGAGGCTTTACAGAGGGAGTCCGGTGGGGGCTGCCTTGGGTGGGAGGGAAGGGCAGGCCGAAGGACAGCCACTTGCTGGCTGGTGACCTTGGGCGGGATGCTGCCTGCTTTCCTCTGGTGAGAATGGGGAGGAGGGGGGCAGGGGCAGGGCTGGCCAGCTGAGGTCACAGGAAGGCCCCTTCAAGCCTGAAACGCGATCTCGGGATGTGGGGCCTGCCAACCTGCAGCGACCCTGGGCCAGCAGAGATGAAAGGCTGCCTGTCCCCAGCTTCCGGACCCCTGAGGCCCCAGTGCCTGCAACTTGAAGGGCAGTAAAGCTGCTACAGCTGGCTGGAGCCGGTTGTTGGGCTCCCCACCCCACCTGATGTCATCCAACCCTCCCTTCCGTGTTTTGCAGAGGACACTCAGGCCCAGAGAGGGCTGGTGACCTGCCCAAGGTCACACAGCAAATTGGAAGCTGAGCCAGGACGCATCACGAAGTCTTTGGACTCCAAGCCCAGGCCTCATTCCCTTTCCCAGAAACTTGGCTGCCTGGGGGTGTACCCTGGGGAGTTGGAGAGACCCAGGCTTAGGGAGGACAGTTAGGGGCTGTGTCTGTTTGAAAGCTTAATGTTGACTAAAGTGCCTTTTTTTTTTTTTTTAAGACAAAAAGAACTGTTCCAGTCCCTGACATGAGCCTGGGCTTGCTCTGCTGGCAGGGGAAGGAATGCAGTTCTGGCCGCCACAGCTGCTGGTGGCCAGCTGCGGCTTCAGCTCTTGCTGCTCCCACCCCAGCGGGCAAAGGGACAAAGGCCTCTTCTCAGGCCTGTCCCCTCCAGCCCCTTGGATCAGTGGGGGCAGAGAATCTACCAGGAGGTTGGGTCACTGACCAGCTAATGCCTTAGCTGTTCCTCTCTGGATCTCCGTGCCCTTTCTAGAAAATGGGGACAGAGTATTTGCCTGACTGACTGCTCAGCATTGTTCCCCAAAGAGGTGAGGTTACAGAAATGCCTGCTCAGAGACCCCTCTGCTTCAAATGCCCCCCTCCCCCACCTCATGCCTCACCTGGCCGGCCCCTACTCACTCAGCTCTGCTCAGCAGAACCATCCCCTGCTCTAGGGAGCCTCCCCTCACCTCCAGACTGTGCTGCTCCTGCAGGGTATTAATCACTGCGGCAATTAAATAATTAATTGTGCAATTGGATCTGTCTCCCCACTAAAATGTGAACCCTGTAATAATAATAGCTGACACTGACTTGAATGCTTCCCCGGTGCCAGAGACTACAGGTTTTAACTAACCCACTTAATCCCTTTGGCAGGTACTGTTAGTTTTCCCATCTTACAGATGAGGAAACTGAGACAAGGAGAGGTTCAGTAAGTTACCTGAGGTCGCAGCAAGTTGGAGGCTGAGCCAGGACTTAGCACAAAGAAGTTGCAGAACCAGGATTCAAACCCAGACCCCAAGCTATAACCATTACCCACTAAGAAGTCAGCTTGTTTCCTGCCTACTCCCAGCTCCCAAAACATCTGGTATACAGTAAGTGCTTCATTTATAAACAGTAGGTGAATGAATACGTAAACAGGTTATGAGTACACGGGAGTATCTGGAGAAGAATAAAGCACCTTCCAGGAGTGAGTGTTTCAGGACCGTATGTGGAGCTGAGCCATGGTGAGGGGAGGGAGTTCCTGATATACAGCAGTCCCCATTTCTGCAGTTTCAGTTACTTGCGGTCAACTGAGGCCTGAGAATATGAAATAGGAAGTTCCAGAAATAAACAATTCATAAGTTTTCGATAATGCACCCTACTGAGTAGCATGATGAAATCTCTCACTGACCCACTCTGTCCTGCCCGGTACAGGTATCCACGCTGAATACACTCCCTGTCACCTTGTTAGTCACTTAGTAGCCACCTCAGTTATCAATCAGATCAACTATCACTGTAGCACAGTGCTTGTGTTTTACTTACTAATGGCCCAAAGCAGAAGAGTAGTGATGGTGGCAGTTTGGACATGCCAAAAAGAAGCTTAAAGTGCTTCCTTGAAGTGAGAAGGTGAGTATAGTACAATAAGATGTTTTGAGAGAGAAACCACATTCACATAACTTTTGCTAGAGCACATTGTTAGAATTCTATTTTTTAAAAATATATTTTATTGATTTTTTACAGAGAGGAAGGGAGAGGGATAGAGAGCTAGAAACATCGATCAGCTGCCTCCTGCACACCCGCCTCTGGGGACATGCCCGCAACCAAAGCACATGCCCCCGACCGGAATCGAACCCGGGACCCTTCAGTCCGCAGGCCGACGCTCTGTCCACTGAGCCAAACCGGTTTCGCCTAGAATTCTATTTTTTAAAAATTGATTTTAGAGAGAGAGGAAGGGAGAAGGATAGAGATGGAAACATCAATGAGAAACATCGATTGGCTGCCTCCTGCACGCCCCCTACTGGGGGTTGAGCCTACAACATGGACATGTGCCCTGACCAGGAGTTGTACCAGCAACCTCTGGATTCATGGGTTGGCGCTCAACCACTGAGCCACACCTGTCAGGCATAATTGTTAAATTTATTATTATTGTTAACATTGTACTGTGTCTAATTTAGAAATTAAACTTTATTATAGGTATGTATGTATAGGAAAAAAACATAGCACATATAGGGTTTGGTACTAATCTGTGGTTTCAGGCATCCACTGGGGGTCCTGGACATCCCCCACAGGTAAGGAGGGACTACTCTGTTGTTAAAGACCAATTAGTGGGCTTCTTTCTGGAGCACACAGGCCTACGTGCAGGAACAAGAGTGCCTTTCTGGGACGTCATCTTTGACTCCTACTTCATCTGCCAGAGCGGGTCACTCCCCACATTCTGCATGGCTTCTCCCCAGTGCCTCTCCTCTTCATCCCTCAATCCCTATCCTTTTCTTGGATTTTTTTTGCAGCAACTCCTACACAGGTTTCTCTGTCTCTAATGTCTTGAACTTCAAAGTGGGCCTCTAAAAACAGAAAACTAATTGGGGTGCCATCCCTCTTTACCCTTTTCCTCACTAACGAACGAACCTGCCGTGGCTCCCTGTCATTCTCTGGATAAAGCCCACACTCCTCATCAAGGCTTCCACCACCCAACCCCTTCCTCCCCCCTTCCAGCCTCACCTCCTGCCCCCCTCCTCCACAGGTCCTTAGCCCAGCCCGCTATACTAGTGTATAGTAGAAGTCAAGAGCATAGAAGCAGAGAGACCTGGTTCTCCATTGTGTTCCACCATTTACCTGCTGTGAGTGTTTGTAAACGTATCAATTCCCTTCTCTAAGCTTCAGTTACCACATCTGGAAAATGGGCGTGATTCTAACACCTACTTCCTAGCATCATTGTAGGGATGGAGTGAATACATAAGGTGCTGAGCACAGTACCTGAGACTCTGAACAGTCACCATAGTTCTTACACTTTCCTCTGCCATTAAGGGCACTTCTACTGTCCGTCTTACTAATTCTTTATGACCCAATTCAAATGTCACCTCTTGGTAGAAATTTTCCTTGATATTCACACTCTGTTCCCCAAGTGAAATCAGCCTCACTCTCTATACTCGCTTGCACTTTGCACCTCTCTAAAGCACATGTCATGTTGTGCTCCCTGAAAGCAGGAACAATAGTGCCTTTCTTTCTTTCCTTCTTTCTTTCCTTCTTTCTTTCTCTCTCTCTCTCTCTCTCTCTCTCTCTCTCTCTCTCTTTTTGAGAGAGAGAGTGCCGGGCGGAGAGAAGCATCAATGTGAGAGAGACACATCAAATGCTTGTCTCCTGCACGTGCCCTGACCAGGGCTGGGGATCAAGCTTGCAACTGAGGTATGTGCTCTTGGCAGGAATTGAACCCGGGACCCTGCAGTTCACAGGCCAACGCTCTAGCCACTGAACTAAACCAGCTAGGGCTATAGTGCTCTTCTTAACTCCAGCACAGAGCCTGGCACGCAGCAGGTACTCAATAAATATTGGTTGAATTGAATGGAGTCACCACTCTCAGTGCCTTTCTTGAGTACCTTGCAGGGAGGAGACCCGAGTGATGAGAAAGCTGGACTCTGCTGGTACCTGACTGCTCAAGTCCTACTTCAGCTCTGGTTCGGGGCATACTGGTTTGTGTATGAGTGGATGGAGGAATCTCCTGACCTCTGGGCTCTTTCTTCGTGGCAGAGACTCCTCCATCCTCCAAGGGAGTGAGAAAGAGGGGCGAGGGGGTGAGGAGGTCCCGGTGTTGAACAGGGATGAGGTGGGGCCATAGCAGGAGCTGGTGGTGTGCGTGGGAGCTGGCAGACTCCAGCTGCTCTAAGGCCAGGGTTGGGCGTGGTCCTCACAGCCCAAGTCCCCACCTGCAATGCCCTGCCTCATCCCAGCACATGGATTAAGTGACTTTTCAAGTTGTAAAGCTACTTCATGATCTGCAAGGAAGCAGAATCCAAGCCTGGCCTGTCCGGTTGCTGAGCAGGGAGAAAGGGGAGTGTTTCCTTTTATTCTCCTTTCTGTGTAGGCAACGCCTTGCAGTCATGGCGTACGTCAAAGAAGGAAATGCTCAATTTTGCAAACCTAGATTAAGGTCACACTCTCCCCCAACTGCTGCTTCAATTGCTGCTCCTGCCACTCCCCCTATTGAAACCCTTCTCTGTTTGCCTGGTATCCTCGGGACGAAGCCCTAACTTCTAACCCAACCCGCAAAGCCCTGGATGGTGTGGCCCCTGTATACTTCTTGGACTTTCTCTCCCTTCCCTCTCCTGCTGCCTACGCTTCGTTTCTTCTGGCCTTTTCTCAGTTCTTCCAACAGACCTGGCCCCTTCTTTCCTCTGGGCCTTCACACATACCGTTTTCTCTGTCTTGACTGCTTTCCACTATCCCCTGACAATTTTGTTTTATGTTTCGTGCTTTTGATGCCTAAGAAATCCTTGCCTGTCCCAAGGTCATGGAGATATTTCCATATATTTTCTTCTAGTGGCTTTGTAGTGTTAGCTTTCACACCTAGGTCCATGACTCATGTTGAATTAATTTTCGTGTGGTTCGAGGTAGGGACTGAGACTCATTCCCACACTGTTAATTCCTACTTCTTCTTTACAATTCAGCTTATGCCTCACCTCCTTTGAGAAGCCTTCCATGACTACTCCTGCATGAGATCCGGTCCTCCTACTCCACAGCCCATAGCACCCTCTGTTGTAGCATTTGTTACACTTGTAATTAAATAATCATTTCTGTAATTACTTGTTTAATATGTCATCTCCTCGAGTATACTGTCGCTCTGTGAGCTCAATGTTTGTGACTGTCTTTTAAAAAACTTTTTACTGAAATATATCAAAATATATAGTTTGGTGAATTTCCACAAACTGCACACACTATGTAATGGTACCCAGATTCAGACATAGAACATTCTGATGCTGCACATTTCCTTTACCTAGAAGCTCCCTCATGTTGTTCCTGCCAGCTATCACTGTCTTTTTTTTAACCCTTATGTTTTCAGCACTCAGCACAGGCATTATTAGGCTCTCAAAAAAGAAATCTTTGTGGAATGAATGAATTAGTTGGTGATGCTTAATTCTTCTTCCAAGAACTGGACATGGAATCTAATATCTCAGCTCTAGCTCCAGCTCAGTGTGATCTTGAAGAGGTCACTCCTGCTTTCTAGGTCTCTGTTTATGAAATGGAGGTGGATGGAGGCAGGTTGGACTAATAATCTCTTTGGAGCTTTTCCAGATATGGCATTTGGGGCAAAATTACCCCCCTGGGTTATGAAAACACGTTGTCAGGGACTCTGGGTCTCCTCCCTGAAAACGAGGGCCTGGGAGGGTTAGGAACTTGATGCAGGTCATGTGTCAGAAGCCCGAGCCTTAGAGTCAGAAGGCCTGGGTTTGAGTCTTGGCCTGACCTCCGGGTGACCTTGGGCCAATCTCTTCCCTTCCCTGGGCTCCCTGGATCTCTTCACCTAAAATGAGGCGTAGGTTGACCTCACACACCTGAAGAACAGTGATGCTGGCACCGGGCCTCTGAGCATCAAGGTTCAGTTCGTGCAGCAGGGGCAACTCTGGCTCCAGGCTCCTCCCTGCCAGGCACTGTGGGGGGAGAGGGAGGCACAGGATGTGATAACCGCCCTGGGGCAGGGAACTCGAAGTCTGGCCAGAGGGACCCAATGTTCAGCCAGGAACCAAATGGAAAATGGGCGGATGGTCCAAGTGATTCTGTGTGTGGGGCTGAAGGGAGAGGAGCTGCAGTTCCAAATAGGGGTAGGAGACCTGGGATTAGGGGGGCCGGGAGGGGTGAGACAGAAATGGCTTCCTGGGGGAGAAGCCTTTGGAAATTGGCAGGGCAGCCTCGGGGCGCTTCCCAGCGATGGGAGGAGGCAGGAAGGAGGAAATTGGGTCCAGGTGACCACAGAGCAGCAACTTGGCCAGGGAGTAGAAGAGGAGGGGCTGGCGGGAGCTTGGGCAGCCGCCCCACAGCTGGGCTTTAAGGGGGGTGTGGGGGGCCGCCTCTGCTTTGGCCCTGGGAAAGCACCATCTTCTCAGGCCGCAGGCTGGGAAGCAGGGCATGGTTGTGAGCTCAGGCCAGGGGGCCTCTCTGAGCAGCCCCCAGGGCCCTGCCTGGCTAGGCTGGGCTGCAGAGGATGCGGAGCAGAGTCACGCTCCAGTCCCCGAAGCTCCGTCCATGGGACCCCTCCCTCCGGCTTGGATCACTTTCGGCCTCTTCCTGGCTTCACAACCAGGGGGCACTCGGAGCCCCTATACCATACCCATTCCTGAGGCGGGTGACTGAGGCCGAGTGGTTGCTAGCCAAATTAAGAAACTGAGTTATAACTATGATAATGGTAAAACACAGCAGAGCTTATAGTTAAGAGCATAGCTGCCAAGGTCCCACTCCCAGATCTGCCATTTATGAGCTGTGTGCGCTTAGGTAAGTCCCTTAACCCTTCTGTGCCTCCGTGTCCTCATCTGTAAAGTGGGATGATAACATTACTTATATCATGGGGTTGTTGTGGGAATCAAAGGAGATAATAGATGTGAAGTATGTGAATATAGAGCACTGCCACTTCAGAGGCAGTAAAATGAACAAGTTTGGAGTCGCTCCTCTAGTCAGAGCCTCGGTTTCTTCATCTGGAAAATACTGCTAATTCCTGCCTTCAAGGGCATTTGTGACGATTAGTAAGGGCAAGCTGGTTGCTAATAAGGGTACATGGGAGGCCCTTCTCCTATCCCATCCCCTCCCTGGCTCGCCATCTGCATGTTCAAACTCTAGTCACCCGTCCTCAGAACAGAGTTGCCCCTTGGCCACCTCTCAGGCCTAGGAACCCACCCTGATAGTGGGGTCTAGACTAGGCAATGGCCCATTCAGGCCCTTGAAACTACCCGAAGGGACTCTAGGATCTGGGTACCCAGAGGTGGTCTAGAAGGGGCCAGGGGTGTGCTCCAGTGTGCATGGCCTCTTGGTTTATCTGGCTTCTCACTCGGTGAAGAAGAGCCTAATACAGCTGGGCTAGATGGGCCCTCTGAAACGCAGGGGCTCCTGTCTCCCTGGTTGCCTGGGCCTAAGGGCCAAACTAATTTAAGAGTAAATGGCAAAGCCCGGCATAGCACAGGGTAGACACTTGGGAGAAAGTAAGAATGGCTGTCACCCATTCTTTTCACAACAAACCTGGAAAGCAGGCACTATTCAGCCTATTTAGAATATGAAGAAAGAGACTCAGAGAGGTAAAGTCACTTGCTTGAGGTCACACAGCTATATCGAAGGGCACAGCTGGCAGTTGAAGCTGGATCTGATTCTGAAGGGGCTGCTAGCCAAGGAGTGGGAATCTCAAGGTCACCAGCAGATCCCTGTTGGGGCTGGGCCAGGAGCCAGGGGCTGGCGGGCATGGTGTCTATCCCAGGAGCATAACCAGTTCCACTCAAGATAGAGGGCTTCAGTTTACCCTCAGAAACCTGTCTGTGAGCCCATCTCACAACCCTCTAGTAGTGTTCTAGCTAAAGTTATTTATTCATCCTACACACGTTTGCTCCCCGCTCCAGTGCGTAGAGCTCGAGGCTAGGCTCTGGGGACCTTAGATCAGTGGTCGGCAAACTGTGGCTCGCGAGCCACATGCGGCTCTTTGGCCCCTTGAGTTTTTAGCAAAGGCCAGCTTAGGAGTACCCTAATTAAGTTAATAACAATGTACCTACCTATATAGTTAAAGTTTAAAAAATTTGGCTCTCAAAAGAAATTTCAATCGTTGTACTGTTGCCGAAACTGGTTTGGCTCAGTGGATAGAGCGTCGGCCTGTGGATTGAAGGGTCCCAGGTTCGATTCCGGTCAAGGGCATGTACCTTGGTTGCGGGCACATCCCCGGTAGGGGGTGTGCAGGAGGCAGCTGGTCGATGTTTCTCTCTCATCGATGTTTCTAGCTCTCTGTTCCTCTCTGTAAAAAATCAATAATATATATTTATTTTAAAAAATCGTTGTACTGTTGATATTTGGCTCTGTTGACTAATGAGTTTGCCGACCACTGTCCTAGACGAATCACACTTACTACCTTTGGAAACCGGGCCAGTCACTTAACCTTTTGGGGCCTCGGCTTCACATGTTTGAAATGGGGGTGATGATAGATACTTTTTTACAAGGTAGCCATGAGAATTAAATAATGTCACCAACATAAAGTTCTTCTCTAAAGTCTAGCTGCTAGCCTAGCACATAGGAAGAAGCATTCAGTGAGTATTAACTACCTGTAATGAAGGGCGTAGACTGAAAACTGATTCTTGTTGGGGAACAGGGTCCGATCCTTCTTGGAGAAGGGGACAGCTATGCCGGGCCCTGACGAATGAAGAATTCACCTGGGGAAGTGGGGAGGCCATTCCAGGAGGAATGTACTACATGGACAAAGGCCCAGATGTGGGAGGATGTGACCTGTCTGGGTGTGGCTGAGCAGCGTCAGCTGGGAGGAGGGATAGGAAGTGAGGCTGGAAAGGCGGTTTCAAGGGCCTCAAGGGCCTGGCTGCCGAGTTTAGACTTTAAAGGACTGGGGACAGGGCAGGACTTTCAGAGCTGGGCAGGGACAGGGTTGTGCCTATTTTAGAAAGATGATTCTAACTGTAGTGCGAAGAGTGAACCGGAAGGGGAGAGCCTGGATGTCGGGGAGCCGATCTGAGCATGCTCCCTGTGGCTTCAAGTCTCTCGGTGGCTCCCCACCAGCCCACAGGCCATGCTCTGACCTCTCTTCCGTCCCGCCCACCCACAGGCTCTTTCCTGGACGAGGGCTATCTCTCCTCTCCCTTTGTCCAGCCACTTTCTCCCCCTCCTTCAGGTCTGCGGTGGCAATGAGGAGAGAGATGGTGAGAGAACTGACAGGACACATGATTGATGGAAGGTGAGCCCAGGGGAAAAGAAAGAGTTGGTGAGAACTCAAGAGGCGGCTCCCTTGGATAAGCCCTGATGCCTTTAACCAAGATAGGGAACCTGGGTGGGGGTGGAGGTGGGGCAGGAGGAGCAGGCCAGGGCTGGAGCCTGGGGCCTGGGGCAGGCTGTTCTTGGAATGCTCCACTTCTCTGTCTCCCCAAGAGTGGGTCCCCATCAATGTCCATGACTCTGCCGAAATATGGCCTCCCCAGAGAAGCCATGCTGGCCGCCCTAGCTAGGCTGACCCCTACAAATTATTCTCCACCACCCTGGCTGGGTAGCTCAGTTGGTTAGAGCGTTGTCCTGATAAGCCAAGGCTGTGGGTTGGATCCCTGGTCAGGGAACCTACGAGAAGCAACCAATGAATGCATACATAAGTGGAACAACAAAGTGATGTTTCTCTCTCCCCTCCCTAACATCAGTCAATAAAAACAAGAGAAAGAGAGCAAATACTGTTTTAAAAAAATTATTCTCTACCAATGCACACTCTCCATTTCCTTCCCAGCCCTCCTCATGGCTGTAACCAGGTAGCTGTTGGTTTGTATTTTACTTACAGTGTGTCTTCCTCACTGATTTGAAGTTCCTTCAAGTCTGGGATCTTGCTTGTTTTTATTGACTGCGAATACCTGCCGCATGAGTGCGGGAAGGAAGGAAGGAAGGATTTGAAAGCCGAGATAAGGAATTTGATTCCTAGCCTCAAGGGAATGGGGAGCCATGGAAAGTTCTTAAGAAAGGCAGAGTCAGGATCCAGCTTGTGTTGTAGAAAGCTCGCCCTGGGGGCTGAGTGGAAGATGGATCAGGAGGGAAGGCAGGGGGGATTGAGGAGCCACAGGGGGAGACAAAGACATAGCACCTGGGGCTGGGCTCGGGAGCCCCCTGCCTGTGGGAGCCCAGAGCCCCCTCCCTATCCTTTACCACCCCCGTTCAGGCCTGTTGTCTCTGAGCCCGGCGGAGGGCGGTGGGAAGAGCAGGGCTGGCAAAGCTGACACTCACTAATCACGGCCCTCACCCCGGAGGAGCCGCACTGACTGTCTGGTCTCCATGGAGACACGGCAACCTCCGGCCACTTGTTAATGGCAGCTCAACAAGGCTGCAGCAACAGGGACGGGCCTGACCAGCGTGCCCCAGCCCTGCACCACCTGTCGCAGCCTCCTCTTTTGCAGCAAACCCCAGGGGGCGCCTGAGTTGGGGGACAGGACCGGAGGCCTGTGGCTGGGAAGCTCCCCCAACCCCTCTGCAGCCCCGCCTCCCTTGGCACTGCCAAGCAGTGAGAGGGCAGAGACAGCCTCTGCCCTGGCTGACTCCTCCGCAGGGCTGCTGGGAAGCTGAGCTCATGCAGGTCACCCAGGCAAGGCCAAAGGGCTGGAGGGGGATGGTGAGGAGAGTGTGCGGGGGACCTGCCTGCATCCCACACACAAGAGGAATGGAGGGGAGGGCGCTTTGCCTGCCCTGCCAGCCCGAGGCAGGGACCCGATTGGGAACCATCTGTCCAGAACCTCTTCCCTAGTTTGCTGTCACTACATCTGAAATCTGAAATGCCACCATTAGCAATTCACTCCTTTGGGAGGCATTGTGGCATAGCACAAAAACACTGGCTTTGCAGTCAGGCAGGCCTGGGTGTAAGGCCTGGCTCCAGCTCTCCACCTCTGAGTGTGGGTTTCTGTAGAATGGGACCATAATTGCTCCTGTGCAGACACACACTCAAGCATGCATACTGCACCAGAAGCCTGAGCTCAATGCCTGTGACTCCCCTCAGAGGCTTTCCTTCACCCCACAGGTGAGCTGGGCGCCTCTTGCATAGTGCTCAGGACAGACCCCACAGCACTCACCGTCCTGCTGGATGTGTCTGTCCCACACGTGTCCTCCCCACAGACGGCCCTGTAGCATCAGGAGAGGGAGAGGTTTATGGAGTAGACAAAGGAGGTGGGTAGGGGGAGAGCCTCCTTCTGCCTTTTGTTCTCCTTCCTCCTCAGGGGGTGCTAAGCACTGGTTGAGGGCCTCTCTTCCCTTTTCTCCTTCACACCTTTGTTTATCAATCTGTCCGTCCATCCACCCATCCTGCAAACTCTCCCAGAGTGGGAGCTCAGAGAAGGACCAGATGCAACCCCAGCCTATAGGTGAGGCAGGGGCCCCATTCCGCTGTCCCAAGCACCTGAGACACACACGTGGCCAGCCGGGGACCTTGGTCCAGCTAGCTCCCCCATCATGTTTCTCCTGGTCACGCCCTAGGCCAGTGGTCGGCAAACTCATTAGTCAACAGAGCCAACTATCAACAGTTACAACGACTGAAATTTCTTTTGAGAGCCAAATTTTTTAAACTTAAACTTCTCCTAACGCCACTTCTTCAAAATAGACTCGCCCAGGCCGTGGTATTTTGTGGAAGAGCCACACTCAAGGGGCCCAAGAGCCGCATGTGGCTCGCGAGCCGCCGTTTGCCGACCACGGCCATAGGCAACTGTCCAAGCTGAAAGGGCCCTTGCAAATGGTTTAGCCCAATCCACGGCAGCCAGATGAAGAAGCCAGGGCCCAGAGAGGGCTGTGGCTTGCCCGAGGTCCCACAGCAGCTCTGTTTGGAGCTGACAATGTACCAATTACGTGGGCCTGCTTGGGAGGCGGCTTTTGGCTCTCGTGGCCCTGCTGACAGCTGTGTTCCCAGTGGCAGCTGGAATGCCGGTGGGAGGCCTGTCTGGCCTTTGCACCCTGACTCCCCAGGGCAGAACCAGGTGGCTCTGGTGGGGCCCAGGGCCGGGGGGAGGGGGGAGGGTCGGGGATTCTCAGAGGGGCAGTGGGGTATGTGGGATGACTGGAAGATGAGAGAGACAGCATAGCATTGATTTTAGAGACGAAATCAGGAGCCCTGAGTTCCTCTCCCACCTCTGCCACTCTCTTGCTGGGGAATATTGGGTACATCACTGACTTTTCTGAACCTTAGTTTTCTTTTTTTTTTAAATGTAATTATTATTTTTTATTGATTTCAGAGAAGAAGGGAGAGGGAGAGATAGAGATAGAAACATCAATGATGAGAGAGAATCATTGATCAGCTGCCTCCTACACGCCCCCCTATTGGGCATTGAGCCCACAACCCGGGCATGTGCCCTTGACCGGAATCAAACCTGGGACCCTTCAGTCCACAGGCCGACGCTCTATCCATTGAGCCAAACCGGCTAGGGTTGAACCTTAGTGTTCTTCTCTGTAAAAGGGAGCTACAAAACATTCTGTCAACAGTGACAGCTGTGCAGAGGCGAGGACGTTTTACTGTTGGACAGAAAGGCTGCGTCTCTGAGAGGGGAAGGGGCTAGCCCGAGGCCACAGAGTGACCCCATGTCTCCCTCCTGAGTTGTCCGCACTGAACTGGCATAAGCATTTGGAGCTGGAAGACGTGTCCA
The DNA here is from genome assembly GCF_027574615.1 of Eptesicus fuscus. Taxonomy (NCBI): domain Eukaryota; kingdom Metazoa; phylum Chordata; class Mammalia; order Chiroptera; family Vespertilionidae; genus Eptesicus; species Eptesicus fuscus. Next base: position 16,821,984 of record NC_072481.1, read on the forward strand.
GTCTGGAATGTTCACTTGCTGAAGGGGAAATAGGACCAGAAAGTAGGAGCAAGTGGCCCAAGGTCACCCAGTGAGTCTGGGGCCAATATGGGCCCAGAGCCCAGGCTGGGCACGAGGTCCCCCTGCCCAGCTGCCTTGCTCGCTCATCCAGCCACCTTGGTTTTGTCTCCCTCAGTGAGTGGGCGCTGAATGGGCCCAGCTTCCTTCCTGCCGCCCTGCCCGCCGTCTGCCACGTTGGCAGTCGCCCGCAGCCTTCTCGCCCCTGCTGCTGCTGCTGCTGCTGCGGCATCAGCAGAGACCAACCCGCAGAGAGTTTGCCCAGAAAAGCCAGGGCTGCTGGAGCAGGGCTGTGCTGGCTGACTCTGCCAGATGGGAGGGAGTGGGAGCGAGCCAGCGGGCAGAGGGAGGGAACAAGGGCTGAGCCAGCCTCCTACCTTCCCAGCCCTTCTCCACCCTGAACCGCCAAGGGAGGGAGGCGGAAGGCTGGGGTGAGGGGCTTGGGTTTGAGCGTCTGGGTGTGAGCTTCAGAGAGCCGAGTCTGGTTCTGTGAGCAAGCACACGTAAGTGTGCAGAGCGGAACATGTTGGGGTGATTTGTGAGTCTGTGTTGGCCTCAATGTGGACGGGTGATGCTGTGTGTGTGAGTTCGTGCCGGGTGATGCATACCCAGGGGCCAGCGTGTGTTGGTGTAAGCACAAGGGAAAGCTAAGTTTGAACACAAGCCTGTGTGTACACATGGAAGACAACGGTTAGCGACAAGGAATCCAGTCCGTGTGTGCACAAAAGGGTCAGCTCATGTGTTTGAGTCTGTGTACTCAGCTCATGTCTGGGTGTGTTGGGGGCTCCTGTGAATTTGTTAAGTACAAGAGGATAAGGACATAACTGTGAGTTTGGGCTCATCTGTGTGTGTCCAAGGGACGGTGATTGTGTGTGTCCAAGGGACGGTGATTGTGTGTGCATAGGAAAATGCTGCATGTAGCTGTGATTTTATGTGTCTCTGTGCCCGGGAAGACACCGTGTAACCGTGTGGGCTAGTGCAAATGTCCAGGGTATAGGCAGGCGGTGTCTCTCTGCCCACAGACCATGCAGTGTAGTTATCTATGGCGACGCAGGGGCCCACCATGTGCGGCTGTATATGCTTGGCTGTGTGCACGAGAGAACAGGCGGCACTGGCTTTGTGTCCCTGTGTCGCATCCGTGCAGGGCGGTGGCGGTGGCGGTGGCGGTGGCGGTGCTGTGCAGGGAGACAATGTGCTATGGGTTTGCACTTGTTTCTCTGCATGGCACAGTCAGTGTGTGACTGTCTGTGCGTGTCTGTGAGCACCGCGTGCTGGAAGCTGTGCGTGCTGCTGAGTGTGTGGTAAGCTGAGGGTAAGGAGGGGGAGTACGTGGCTGTGTTTGTACTTGTCTGTGAGCCGGGGTCAGATGCGCTCCATGTGCTACCTCCTGTGTGCACAGGTGGCCGCTGTGTCCAACCGTGTCTTTGTGTGTTTCGGGTCGTGTGAATGTGCCCAGGAGGAGGACACGGAGGGAGGATTTGAGTGCGTGCCTGTGCAGGCACCTTGAACGTGGCAAGTCTAAGAAATGTCGGCCTTCTTGGCAGCAAATCTGGGCTTGGTTCCACTGGGGGTGTCTGCAGAGAGGGGCTCTTAGAAGGGACGTGCTTGAACGAGAGAGACAGGAAGGGGAGGGGGGGCCAGCCCCAGCTTGGGGTTTCCAGGAGGGAAAGCCAGACATTGGAACTTGTCAACGCTACCTCCTTCCCCGCCCCCACCTCCCGACTGCTCCCTCCCCTCCTGGCGCCTGAAAGCTGCTGGCAGCTGGACAGACAGAAAGACAGTGCACACATAGACTGGCTCACCGGCCCAAGCCCCAGTGTGAGCCCCTAAACACACAAGCCTGCACACCAAAAGTCCAGGAGAACAAAGGATGTGACTAAGACTCGGGGGGGGGGGGGGCACATGTGTTTATATGTGTTGGGGGGCAGGGGGTGCTATTGGCCTCTGGTGTATCAACTCAGACTAGAGACCAGGCCTAGAGGAGGAGGAGGCTTCAGGGAGGGTGTGGGGGAGAGGGGAGAGCCTTTGGGGAGAGGGCTCTTATTGCTCTAATCAGACTCCCAAGGCTCCCAGGCCCCTCCCTCATTATATAAACGCTGCAGTGTCTTTGAGAAGCTCATTACCTCTGAAATCACTGACTGCAACTCCCTCTTTGCACAGAGCGGAAGAGAGACCCAGAGAGGGGCAGCAGCTGCTCTGGGTAGCACAGCAGAGGCAGGACTGGAACCCAGGGCTTCTCCCAGTTGTGTCTGCCGGGCATGCTGCATGGGCCAGTCAGTCCTCTTCTTCCCGTGGCTCATCTGCTCATCTAGCACGTTCTCCCTCCCAGGTCTTCAGGATGTATATATATATATATATATTTGTCCCAAGTGACCTGTTCGCTTGTTAGTCCATCTGTTTGTCACAAGGTTCCAGTACCCTCTAGGGCAGCAGAACCTGGAAGAGGAGAGTTTGGTTCTTGGCCAAGTGTTACTGGGGAGGTGGGGGTGGGATGGGGAGAGGGAGGAATTGGAGGAAAGGAACTCAAGGAGGGAGGGAGGGAGGAGGGGAGAAGAGTGAAGGGAGGGGGCTGAGGGCTGGGGGCTGATCTAGGAAGCATAGATTCTCCTTTGTGTCCACCTCCAGCCTGGGCACCAGGGACATAAGTCTGAGCTCAGAGGGAGTCCTGCCCCTTGGGGACTGGGATAAGGACCCCAGGGTTTCTCTATGGCCTGGACTCAACCCGTAAAGCCAGGGGCAGCCGGGTTGAATTCTTGGGGACAGCATTCTGGGTGCTTGTATGGCGTGCAGTGACCACACTCACCTACTGAGATAGGAGGGAGGGGCTGTACGAGGAGGGTGGGTGTGAACCTGGGCATACATTGAATTAGGGTATGTGGCCTCTTTGGAACATGGGAGTTGGGTGTATATGTCCAAGTTGTGAGTGTGCTAGGACTCTGTGTGTACACCTGTGAACAGGTTTGGATTTCACAGGGTGAGGGGGGAAATTGTAGGAATGTGTGTATGTGTGTGTGACTGTAACAGGCAGAGAGAGAAATTTTACTGAGGGAAAGGTTGTGTGCATGTGTGTGTGGAGTGCATGAACCTGGAGGCTGTATGCTGTGTCTGTAGGTAGGTTAATTGTATAGTTATGTACAGTGTGTGTGTGTGGTTGAATTTATGTGTGTATCATGTGTTTGGACTGCATGAATATATGTGAAGCGTGCAATTCATATGTGTACTGCTGTGTACACACATCTGTGATTTTTTTGAGGTACATAGTGAAGTTGTTTGTATGAGTCTTGACTATGGGTTATGTGTGCAACTGTATGTATTTGTGGGGCAGTGAATGTCAGAGAACTGTTTAAACATGTGGTTGTATATTTTGGGGGATTGGCTTATATGTGTAGTTCTTTGTTTATTTTTTGTTTTTTGTCAAACTTCCCCTGCCAGAATGTAAACTCTAAACGGGGTGGAATTTTTGTCTATTGTGTTCACGGTATCCTTAGTATTTAGAATAGTGTCAACACACAGTAGACACTGAATCACATTTTTTGAATGAATGATGAATGAGTGTGTACATGCATGGCTAGGTGTGGGAAGTGTGAGATATATATATGTATGTGATATATATATATATAGTGTGTGTGCATGTATCTGGGTATGTGAATAGATGTATTTTGTGTCCAGGTGTGTGAGGTGTTTGTTTTTTATAAATATTTTTATTGATTTCAGAGAGGAAGGGAGAGGGAGAGATTGAGGCATTAATGATGAGAGAGAATCGTTGATCTGCAGCCTCCTGCACGCCCCCTACTGGGGATCAAGCCTGCAACCTAGGCATGTGCCCTTGACAGGAATCGAACCCCAGACCCTTCAGTCCACAAGCCGATGTTTATCCACTGAGCCAAACCGGCTAGGGCCCGGTGTGGGGTGTTTTAGGCATAAGTGAGTGGCATGTGACCAAATTTAAGCAAAGGTGCATGTGTGTCTCCAGGCTTGTGACTGTGTACCTAAAGCTGTGCCACTGTGTGAGCCTTGGGAGTACTGGGGGACGCGGCTGTGTGCGTGCACAGTTGTGTGTGCATGTGCACGGTGCATGGGGGCGGGAAGGCGCTGTCGGCTTCTCCCAGCCTTCAGCACTCACTCAGCTTCACCCCAGGTCGCCTGCTGTGAAATGTCAGTGGCAGAGAAGCTAAAAATATCCCTTCTCCTCCTCCTGCTCACTGCTTGGGCTGATGGGGCCCCAGCAGGCCCCTTGGGCCCTGGGGGGAGGAGGAACTGCTGGATGAGGGGCAGGGTGTGGGGTGAAGAGAAAGAGGCCCTTCTCAGCACACTCCCTCCCCCCTTTCCTTTTGGGCTCCAAAGCCGGGCCCCAGGTTCTCCTCTGTCAGGAAGCCCGCGAGAACCCCCCAGGAGCTGCCACATGCTAACATGTGTGTCTGTCTGTGGTGTCCAGAGCTGCCTGGGAGGGAGAGATGGCCTCCGTCAGACTGGAGCTCATCTGGGCCGGGCCTCTTCTGTCAGTCCAGGGGCTCTGGAGGACAGAGCCTCAGATGGGGGCTCCGGGGGACGGGCTGTATCTTTCCACTCAGTCTGGGGACTCCCAGGGAAAGAGTTGGCGCTACTTCCTCCCTAGAGCTGAGGGTCAGGGGTGCAGCCCAGGCTGTATGGGCTCATCTGGCGCTGGTCCAGCGGCCACTAGTGCTCACTGACCCCAAGGCACATCTGCTGCTGCTCAGAGCTTGTGGGTAGGGAGACGTCTCAGCTCTGCCCACACCCTGGGCAGGCATGTGTTTGTTACGGGTATGTGTGTGGGTGTGGTGTGACATGTCGGGGCCTGTGGTCTTTCAGGGACCTCTTCACATGTTGGGCTCCTGGGCGTGTCTCTGCCTATGGCAGTGGTGTCAGCAGCTGCCTGCCTTGAGCATTACAGGCAATCAATAGACGTTGGAGGCATTGAGTGTTTTTCTGTGTGCGTGTAGGTGATTCCATGTGTGGGTCTGGGTTTCTCCCTTTCATAATGCAGACCTGCAAACTCTAGCTGGATTGGACCGTGCTCATGTGAGAGGTGCTGGCATTCACACACGGTGTTTCTGTGTGTCCGTGTGTTGGAGTGGGTGTCTCTATCAGACGGTCAGTGCGTTTGTCCTTTGCATCAAGACATCTCTGTGGGGAAGTCTGTGCTGGGCTTTCAGTCACTCGATTACTGTGTTTGTGTATCTCTCTGCCTGAATATCATCGTGTCAGTAGGCATCTCTGCGCCTGTGCGTGTGTGTGCCTGAGTCAGTTTGATTTTTGTGGGTCTGTGTGTCCCTGTGTCCCTGTGAACGCTGGTGTTCTGTGTGGGTTGAAATCTGTGCACAAGCTGGGCATCCCTCTCCCCCAGCCCTTGCTTAGTCTCCCGCCATTCCTGTGCTGAAGGCCTCAGGCTGTGTCTGTGTGTGTCTGTGCATCAACTTTCCCCAGCACAACGTCTCCAGCTCTGAGCTCTGCCCTCCCGCTCTCTCTGGCTGGACCTGAGGTGGGAGCTGAAGCAGAGGGCGGGCAGGCACGGAGCCCGCCACAGCTGGGTCCGGGGCCAGGTTGCCACCAGGGCCCTGCCTCAGCTTTCCTCCAAGCAAGCGCTAAGCCAGAGCCTCAGTTACATGTAAACACCAGCTGTGTCAAGACTGCGCAGCTTCTTCTAGGTCAACAGACAGCTGTGGGGTTGCTAGGCAACCGCCTGGCTCCCCCCCATTAGGCCCCCCTCCCACTGCCTGTACCTGCAAACCCTCTGCTGGCTCCCCCCACCTCAGGGTACCGCCATACCCCTCCATGCCAATTAAAACAGTGGGGCTGAGGGGGCAGGAGGGGTCAAGGCCGCGGTGAAAACGGGGCTCTGGGATTGGGATCAAGGTATGGGGAGGTGCCCCCCTCCCCTCAGTCCTCAGGGCACGGCTCCTCACCACCACTTCTCCAATCACACTAGAACAGAACTGGAGCGATGGTAGCTGATGCCCCCCCCCCCCCGCCCCCCGAAGGTCAAGGCAGAACTGGAGAGATGCTGGAAGCAGCTGGAAGGAGAGGCATGAGGGTCCTGTTAGTGATTGGTCAAGTCCCCTGCCCCACCCCAGCCTAGCCCAGGGAAGAGAAGGGTTAAGTGTCCCCTTTAGTTCCCCCTCCCAGGATAGCCACCCCCACTTCCAAAGCAGCACCTGCGCTCCCAGCTGCACGCCCTGCGGTGCCCGCGTCCAGGCAGGGTAGCCCCGCAGCGCCCCAGGCCCTCAGCCCCGCCTGGCCTGGGCCTTCTCTGTGGGGAGCGGGGGAGGCGAGGGTCCTGCAGCCAAGGGCCTCCCGATCGCCCCCAAGCCCCCGGCATGGGGCTCAGGCTCTTTGAGTGGGGTGCGCGGGACCAGCAGCGGGCCGGGGTGACTTCGGAGGAGCTGGAGGAAGCAGGAGGAGGCGGCAGTCAGGCGGCAGGGAGGCAGCACCCCTGGCCGCCCCATTAGTATGCGGCCACGCTCCCCTCGCCATGGCAACCGCTCCCCCGCGCCTCGCATCCGGGCCGCCCCAGGCGCAGTGCGCACCTCTCCTCCCACAGGTGGCGACACGCACCAGCGGGCACGCACACTCGGGGAACCCGCGGGCGAGCTGGGGGCTCCAGGTGCGCCCGGGCCTCGCTGCGCCCGCCCCCGTGGCCGATGGGCGTGTCCCCAGGTGCTCCGGAGGGAGCCTCTAGGGGCGGGGAGCGGGGTGGCGGGTACTGTAGAGGTTCAGCCCGTGCCCCATGCCGGGGTGTGTTCCTCGGTGTGCCTGTTGTGCCTGTCTGTCTCTAGTGTCCTTGAGGGTGTTTGCCTGCCTGTGCTCATGTTTTTGCCTCTTCCTTCCTGATCGTGTGTGTCTGAGTATGACTGCCATGGGGTAACTTTGCTAACCTTTGTGCCTGTACAAAGGTGTGTGCTTCTGTTTGCATGCCCATGGCCCTGGGTTTCCTCTGGATGTATGCCCAGGGGCGCCTGTACCTGGAGGAGTATGTCTTCGTGTGTGTGTGTGCGTGTGTGTGTGTGTGTGCGCGTGATCCCTTGGTATCTTCTGTGACACTCTGCATCCTTGTGTGCTTCTGGGCACAGCTGCATGTGGCAATGCCTATCTGTCTGTGTATTCCCGGTGAGTCCCTGAGAACCCATCTCCCCACGTCGTTGTGTTCCTGTGAGTGCCCTGAGTGTGTGTCCTGGGGTGTGGCTGTGTCCAGGGGCTGCTGGCTCTGTGCCCTCCTCAGCTTCACTCCCTGCTGCCTGAGCAAGCCGACACCTGCTCCCTGAGCACTGGGCCCTCCCCCCACCTGGCAAGGACAAGAAAGGACAAGGATACAGAGGAGACCTGGAGACAGAGACAGAGAGACTTGGAGGGGGAATACAGAGAGCCAAGTAGGCTGGAGACGTGGTGACCTAGAGTCATGTGACCAGCCTTATAGTCCAAGACCCAGGAGAGAGAAACAGAGGCGGACATCAGACAGAGGGCGGCCCAGGCTCACAGAGACCCAGAGCACCAAGTCAGAACTGCGGAAACAGGCCAGAGCCCAAGATGTGGGGCCCGGGCCTCCTCTGTCTCTTTCCCTCCCTTCCTCCCACTCCAGAGTTTCCAGCCCTGGCCATGCCTCCTCCTCCACTTACCCAAAGCAGAGTTCTCCTGGCCCTGGGACTGGAACCCCACCTCCTCCTTGCAGCAGCTGGCCGTGTGTGTGTGTGTGTGTGTGTGTGTGTGTGTGTGCATGTGCCACCATCTGTGTGCTGTTCTGGGCTAGTGACCACCTTCCTCACAGCCCTCCCTTACTCCCTCTCCCCACCCCCACCACAGTTGCCCATATTTTCTCAGGCCCAGATCATGCACACATGCCACACAGTCAACCACACTCATTCAAACCCAGAAACACGCCCTGGGTCTCCCTGTCTCAAACACATCTGCACGTACGGCCAGAAGATCCACCATGTACACAGCTGCACCACAAGACCGACCTTCCTAAGCTCTCCCATTCACCCCTCAGCAGTCTGCGAGGAGTTCCAAACCTCTGCCATCCACAGGGAAAGCAGAGGCCCAAACTGGTCAGTTCCATCAGGCTATACTCAAAGGCCCGGTCTCTTGTTCACTGTTGTAGCCTCAAGTGCCTGGGACACACCTGGAATCTTGTAGGTGCTTAAGAACTATTTGTTAAATACATGTGTGTATAGTGTCTAACAGTCATTCAGAGAATCCATAGTAATTTACAGCCACTCAGTGAAAAACATGAATGCATCCCATAGTGTACACACAAGAAGGCATCTGATGCACACCTAGGACACCTTAAATATAGGTGTGTGCACACAGGTGCCTGCTTGTGTGCAAACAGCACAACGCCTAGATTAGAGGTTCTCAACTGTGGCTGCACAGAACCACCTGGGGAGCTTTAATTTATTTATATTTTTTAATCCTCACTCGAGGATATTTTTCCCCCCATTGACTTTTAGAGAGGGTGGGAGAGAGAAAGAGAGAAATATCCATGTGAGAGAAAACATCGATTGGTTGCCTCCTGCACGTGCTCTGACCAGGGCCTGGGCTAGGGAGGAGCCTGCAACCCCGGGCATGTGCCCTGATTGAATCGAACCCGGGGACCCTTTGGTTCACAGTTTGGTGCTCTTTCCACTGAGCCAAACTGGCTAGGGCCCACCTGGGGGAGCTTTAATAAATTCCAATGCCCAGGCCCCACCCTAGAGCATAATCTCAGAATCCCTAGATTGGGAACCACCGATCTAGATGAATGGACTCAGAAATGTTGACACGGGGGTTATTACCGGGAATGGCAGTGAAGTAGATTTTAATGGTGAAGTGAAGCAGACTTCCACAGTCTAGCATTTGAACCCTGGTGTCACTGTTTACTGAGTGGTCTTTGTAAATGACCTCTCTATCTGTAAAATGGTGATAATAATCGTTACAATAAAAAGCCTCGTAGAATTGTTGTGAAAATGGAATGAGTTTATATATATATATATATATATATATATATATATATATATATCCACACACACACATATATATGTTAAATGTTTAGAACAGTATCTGGAGCATAGTGTTATAATTATTTCTGATTTTTATTTGTATAATTTAAAATTTTATTATAGAACAAATCATTTTTTTGGATGAATTTTATGAGCAGGGTTTTTCCCCCCTTTAAACTGTTATGAAAAGGCAAGGGCTCAGTCAGATTCCAGGCCAACCTACTTCTGCCACTTCCCATGTAATCTTGGACAAGTCACTCCACGTCTCTGCAGCTGCCTTTTCATTTGTAAGTGAGGTATCTCTCTCTACTTCAACGATCGTTTTGAGGAATAAACACCTCTAGGAAGTATTTAATAAATGGTGGTAAAATCCAAATATCTAGGGGCTAGGTGGCCTTGATATATTCTGGGCTCAGGTATGGACCGTGGAGACTGTGGTGAGAACAGATCAGAGTGCCGTGCCCTGGCCGGTTGTCTAGGTTGGTTAGAGCATGGTCCTGTCACCGAAAGGTTGTTGGTTCGATTCCCAGTCAGGGTGCATAACCAGGCTGTGGGTTCGATCCCCAGTTGCGGTGAGTATGGGAGGCAATAGAGATGTTTCTCTCTCTCTCTGTCTCTCTCTCTCAAATAAATAAAAACATATCCTCGTGTGAGGATAAAAAGTAAAATAAACAGGGTGCTACTCATCCTCCCCCACCAGCCTGGGCAGGGTCTCTGTTGTCCTTTCCCCCAAGGCCCCAGGGCCCAAGGGCACAGAGAACCTTAAACCCCAAAGGCTGGGCCCTTGGCCTCTGGAGTCTGTTCTCCAAAATACATCTTGGCTCTCCTTACCCCTTGCTAAGCTACAGAACCCTGCCCTCCCCCATTCTCTCGCTGACCCCTCCTTTCAGGGAACCCGTTTTCCTTACCAAGCCTGCCTTCCATCCCGAAAGCTATAAGCTCTTCTCCGAGTTCCCATCCCTCTCGGGTTGCCCCTCTTTTTTTAAAGAATCCTCACCCGAGGCTCTTTTTTCCATTGATGTTTTTAGAGTGGAAAGGAGGGAGGGGGAGGGAGAAACATCAATGTGAGACACATCAATTGGTTGCCTCCCCAACACACCCCGACTGGAGCTGGGGATCAAACCTGCAACCCAGGTACATGCCCTTGACCAGGAACCGAACCCACAACCATGGCCCTTCGGTGTGCGGGCGGGTGCTCTAACCACTGAGCACACTGGCCAGGACACCCCTCTCTTTGTAGTTAATCCCCTCAAGTTAAGCTCTCAAATTAATGAGCCCCCTTGCTGGGCTATAATCACCTCCCTGAACTCCCATTTCCTTCTTAGGCCCCCCCCTCCCTATCCCCACTCTCATTCTGTGGTAGCTACCCTTCCCTGGCCTTCCTCCCCATCTCTAGACCAATCCCAAGTGGAGCCCTCAGTCCCCCACTGGGCACTGCCTCTGCTCAGTCCCCCACTGGGCACTGCCTCTGCCCAGCCTGCCCCACCTGGACAGCCTCTCCAAGTCTCTTCTGCTTCCTCAGCAACCGCAGAACATTTTTTCCCTGCAGGCGATTCCTGGGGCTGAAAACAAGCTTCTCCGGCCTCCCCCACTGGTTCCTGCAATGCCACCCACCCCCTCCAACCAGCCTCCTCCCGGCCCGGCCCGAGTGGTCTTGGCAAAGCTCTCTCCCCTCCCCACACAGTGTCTACTCCAAACAGACCTAACTATGTGTGACTTCCGCCCCCTGCCACCCTCTCACACCTCCAGGCCTTTGCACGTGCTCTTTCCTCTTCCAGGAACAAAGCCCCTCTCCCCAGCCTCACCCCGTCTTACTGCTCCCTGCCCCCACTTCCAATCTCTCTGGATTGTCGGCCTGAAGCACAGTGTTGATGCCTTTGCTCTCACCACGCAGGAGGGTGCGGCCTCGGGGATTCGTGGAGGGGCCTCCGTGGGTGGATGAGCCGTCACATCCAGCACAGACGCTGCAGTTCTGTTACCGGCCCCTATCTGAATCCTCTGGCCTTCTCCTTCAGACAGGGGTGCCCACAAGGTGGGGGGTCTGTGTTTTGCTTTTAAATTTCGTACATTTTTAAAAAGTGTTTGCAATTGCTGGTTTTGTGCAGAAAGGGCTCACCTTGGGCTTCTTTGACTCTCCCCAGGCCTGGATCTTGCTGGTTGGGTCAGGGAAGGGAGGCCGCGGGGAGCTGGCCCTTGGGGTCTCCCTGAGCTTCAGCAGGGAGGGCCGCAGAGAAGCCACATTGGACAGAGCTTTAACGTACAACGGACCGATAGGAAAAGCTGCCTGCTAAAGACCGGGCAGCTTAACGTGGGCATTGTTTAGTCGAGCAGCCAAGAGTTTCCCAAGGTCAGGGGAGTGGGAAACAGCTCAGTTCTTCCAGGTCCACCAGAAACCGGCTCGGGATTAAGAGTTGTCTTTGCATTTCCAGCGTTTACAAAAGCTGCGAGGGAACCCAGACCCAGCATTTGGGGCTCGGGATGGAAAAGAGAAAGCAGAGAAAGAAACATTGGGGCTACTGGCTTAGTCACTCCCGGCAGTTCGCAGGGGCAGATGGAGGTGTATTGGAGCAAAATGAGGGCCTGGAGACAGAGGAGACCCAGGGCCTGGGGCAAACGGGAGACAAACAGGGGTGCTCCGGTCCTTGTGGGGAAAGGGGGTACCTCACAAGGGTTCTTGGGCTTAGGAAGGAAGGAGTGTCTCAGACAAGTGTCCCTGAACCAGAACAGAACTGTGTGGCCCAGAGGCTGGGGAAACACAGGACCTGGGCCTAGAGTACATGCGGGGCTCTAGAAGGAGGGGAGATCAGAACCTTGACTCAGAGAGGGAACTAGGACTTGGGGGAACAGGGGTCCTAGAGGCAGGCATCCCTGCACTTTGAAAAGGATGGCGGTCCAGGGGCAGGGGAGACCGGGGGACGTGACAAAGGGCCCAGAGAAAGGGAGAGCTGGGACTTGGGACAAAAGAGGGGTCTGAGAGTGAGGGGAGACCCAAGACCTAGGGCAAAACGAGGAGCTTAGAGGCAGAATCCCTGCCCCCGGGACAGAATGAACAGACCAGGGGACAGAAGTGCTAGGGGGCAGACTGGGGAGCCAGAGGCAGGGAGACCCAGGGCCTGGGGAGGAATTGGGGTAGTGGGTCCAGATGTGAAGGTGACTCAGATCTCAGGCAAAAGGGAAAATGAAGAGGGAGGGACCACAGGGCAGTATTTCAACTTCCCTGGTGACCCAGTGGCTGGTGACAAAACCCAGGCCTGCCCCTTCCATCCCGCCCTCACTCCCCCACCCGCCCCTTTCACAAGACACAAGGTGTGTGTGTGTTTTTGTTGTTTTTTTTTTTGCTTTTTTTTCATTTCTTTTTAATACAAACTTGGATCTTTGGGTGTGTCCTGCCAACAGAAAACAACAACAACAACAGAAGAGAAAACCCAAAAGAGTGAAAAATAAGAAAGAAAAAAAAAAAGCTCCCGCAAGAGGTTCTTTCCCTCCCCCCCACCATGCGAATTTGCACACCACGGGACCACAGCAGGTTTACAGAATGCAATATACAATCCACGATTTATAATAAAACAGTATATACAATAAATAGGATATTGTTCATTTTTGTCAAACGACCTGTAGATAAATTTCTCAGTGCATACTTGCAGGGGCTCTGGACACCTCGAGGCCCCGCTTGCAACCTCTTGCACGCGCTCGCTCTCTCGCTCTCGCTCTCTTTTTTTTTTTTGTCTTTTTCTAAAACTGTTTTGTTTTTTAAGTTTTGTACATTTTTAAAAAGTATTTACAATTGCTGGTTTTGTGCAGAAAGGGCTCACCTTGGGCTTCTGCGTGGAGGAGATGGGCAGGGGGGGGTTGGAGGAGATGGGGCTGCAGGGGGTGCAGGTGGGGGGGGGGGCGGGAGGCAGAGGGGCAAGCGCTCCTGCCAGAGGATGATGTGGACGCTGGGAGGGGTCTTGGCGTTGATTTTCTGAAAGCTGCAAAGAAACATAAGAGAAGAGGCAGAAGTCAGCGGCAGGCAGACACTGAGCTCTGAGAACAGGGAGGTTAAGTGTGGGACCCCACCTAGTTCCTACCAGGACTCTGGGAGAAGCTAACCCCATTGTTCCTTCTCCCAACAGTTCCCCATGAAACTCTGGGCTGCTTCTGGCTTTCTCTGAGCTCAGTTTCCCCATCTGTAAAACCATGTGTGGTCCAAGGCCTACTCCATTGAGGGTAAAGGATGTGCTGGGTAAGTGGTTGGACTTGAACTCTAGCCTGGCTGGCATGGCTCAGGGGTTGAGCGTCAACTTGTGAACCAGGAGGTCATGGTTCAATTCCCAGTCAGGGCACATGCCCGGGTTGCAGGCTCGATCCCAATATGGGGCGTGCAGGAGGCAGCAATCAATAATTCTCTCTCATCATTGATGTTCCTCTCTCTCTTTCAACCTCTCCCTTCCTCTCTGAAATGAATACAAATATATTTTTAAAAAAGAACTTGAACTCTAGAACCAGACCCAGCTAAGTTCAAACGCTAGCACCACCATTAATAGCTCTATGACCTTGGGCAAGTTGGTGAATCGTCTGTGAGCCTCAGTTTACTCATCTGTAAAAAGGGGACAACAGAACTATTCCATAGGTTGGTTGGGAGGATCTGGTGGTTCAAGGCAGATTAAGCCTGGTACATAAATGCATAATGAATGACACTAATTACTAGCTGTTATTCCCTTCCTGGGGCCTGGGCCAGCTAGGCTCTCCGAGGCTGGGTTTCCTCATGCGACGACGAGTTTAGTAATTCTTCCAACCGAGGCTGTTCTGAGGAATGACATAACGGAGAAGATGGGGCCTTAGCACGGCACAGGTGTGAACTGCAGCTTTAATTTCTTCTAAATCTAACCCTCTTCCCAGCCCCCACCAATGCCATTCTGTTCCTTAGAGAGGTGAGGTGAGGAGGAAGTCTGTCTGAATAAAGGAATAAAGAAATTGCCCAACACAATACCATCTGTGTTTGGCTGCACCTCCTGCCTTCCCGAAGCTCAGAAACTCCCAAGTCCCAGTCCCCACAGTCCCCAGACACCGGAGGGCTGGAGGGCCCCTTTCCCTAGGAGGGCCCTGGGGTACTGACTCCCTACCCTGACCCCAGCTTTGCTGGGATGAGCAGGAAGGTGCCCAGAGGGACAGGGATGGGCTCGGTCATTCTCAAGACTCCCAGTCATTAGCCTGACCCTTTCCGAGTTCTGTCCCCTCCGAGCCCTGACATTCACATCTCCCACACTCGGTGAGCGGCCGCCCCACCAGAATTCAGGGGCAGGTGAGGGTGTTAAAAACACCTTCGAAGACTCCTCAGCCAGCCAGCCCACCAGCCCCCACCCTGCAGGAACCAGCAGCCACAGAAAGCCTTTCCTCCCTTGTCCTCTTCTTGGCTTCCCTTCCCAACAGGCCACATTTAAATTCTGCTCAGCCTCGGCTGTTGTCTGCTGGGCAGTCAGCCCCGGGGAAGACTTTTGTCCTGAGGCTGGACTTGCCAGTACACCCCCAAGGCCAGAGGACCCAGGAGGGTTCCCGAAAGGTGGGAGCAGCACCCCACCGAGGTGCCTCGGCCCAGGTGGCAAACAGAGATGGGAGGGGGAGGGTGGGGAACGTTGCTTGAGGAAACCCATCTTTGTTAAGCTGTCAGGTCCCCTGCAGCGGAGGGGAGGATGGCCCATTAGCCGCAGGGGTAAGAGGTATGCCAGGTAGGGTGACAGCTATATTGCGACTGGGGGGATTGGTGGAAAAGCGACTCTTGGGGCAAGGGGTGCAGTGGGATGGAGGCCAGTTGGCCACAGGCAGGGTGATAAGCAGGAGCAGCTGCAGAGATAAGCAGGGTGTCCATGAGGCAGGACCGGCAGATGTGGGGGAAAGGTGCAGCTGAAGGGCTGGAGGCACCGATCTGCAGGACAGTTCTCTGCAGTTTAAAAACAGCTGCTAAGCTCAGGAACCTCCTGTTGGGGTGATGGGTATAATGTGTTGGGGAGACAAGTGAGGGGGAGACTTACAATGGGCTGCTCCAACCCACTTAGCAAGTGGATTCTAACAAACCCCAGCCTCTCCTGCTCCCCTGAAGGGCCCCAGGGCAGGCTGGGAGCCTCCTCACAAATCCCTGTCACCCCCACCCCCTCCAGCCCTTAGCCACTGCCAGTGACCCTCTCCAAGCCGGGTCTCCATGGTGATCTCAGCCCAGCAGGCAGCTCCTGCCAGAACCATTCCCATGGTGCCGGTGGCCAGGCAGCAGGGAGGCTTTCTCACCCTCTGCTAAGCCATCCTGTCTCACCTTCCTCCTCCCACCGCCCTCCCCAGCTTTCAGGACTTGGCCAGAATCTGGGGGATGGTGGGGGAGGGGGAATCGAATCCAGAGGCTCCTGACCAGGGGAGGATGGAGGACGCTGTGGCTATGTAGAGCCCTGACCTCACCAGGTTCAATTCTCCACAAAATGGAACCAAGGCTGACATGCCAGGGGGCCCAGGGCTGGGCACTGGAGACAAAGCAGAGAACAAGACTGCTCGTCCCTGCCCTTGGGGGCTCACGGAGCAGAGAAGGAAGCAAAGCAGACCCCAAACCAGGAAATTACAATGCAGGGAGATGAGGGCTGTGCCAAGGGAAGCCCTGGGGGGGCTCAGGGGGCACAGAGGGGGGCCTAGCCCAGCCTTGGCAGGAGGCACTGTGGCTCTTCTCCTCACTGCTGAGCACAGAGCCCCGTACATGCCGGGGTCAAGAGTGTGTGCTGACTGGACGACAGCGAAGATAGCGAAGACGGGTCTCAGCCTGATCAGCACGTCAAGGTCCAGCTCAGGTCCCGCACCCCTCCTGGGTGCTGCCTCGGACCACCCCGTTACCATAGCGACCAGTGCACTTGTCACTGCCTTCCCTGCTCCTCCAGGGCAGACTGTGTGGTACCTCTGTATCCCCAACACCAGCATGTGCCTAGCGCCCCAGGGCACCAGCCATTGTTCATGAGACTTAACCTTTTAGAGCCTCCGTGATGAAGGACTACAGTCACATGCCACGGGGTCCTGTGCTCTAGCAGTTTTACTGTCCGAGGCGTCAGGGCATTAAATGGTCTCTGCCTGTCAGTGGGGGCTGGCACTGGGCAGGGACTCAAAGTGCTGCAGATCATGTACAAATCAGCTTGTCTCCCCACTAAAGGAGCACACACCCCGTGTTCATTAGCAACCAGCAGACATATATTCCCACCCACTGACTGCAGGCCACGGCTAAGATCTACCCCCACCATCTAGGCACTGCCCTCCAGAAGGGGCCTCAACATCAAACAGGGCAGCGGAGCAGAAGGCCAGAGAGTCCATGGAACGGAACCGACTTGCTGTGCAACCTGGGAAAAGCGCTTTCCCTCTCTGGCCTTCAGCTGCTCCGTAAAATAGGGGATTGGACAGGCAATGGGAGAGCTCCAGGCGCGGGGAAAGGGCTCCAGAGACAAGTGGCCAGAGGCAAGCCACAGCCGCCCAAAGGCTAATCCGCCCGTCGGACACTTTCAGGCCAAGTCAGGCCAGCAAGCCCCTCCAATGTGGAGAGGACACTGGTCACACCTGAGAGAGAGAGAGAGAGAGAGAGAGAGAGAGAGAGAGAGAAAGAGAGAGAGAGAGAGATCCGAGGAGGGCGGGGCTTCCAACTGGGAATGGGCAGGCTGTGTGTGTTGGGGGGGGGGGGGGAGCTCCCCTCCCCACTCCAGGGAAGTTTAAAAAAAATCAGAGTCCAGCCCTGGCTAGTGTTTGTCAATGGTTAGAGCATCATCCCACGCACAGAAGGGTCATGGGTTCAATTCCTGGTCAAAGGGACCTGGATTGCAGGTTCAATCCCTGGCCCCAATTGAGGTGTGTGTGGGAGGCAACCAATCAATGTGTCTCTCTCACATTGATGTTTCTCTTTCTCTCTCCCTCTCCCTCCCTCCTTCCCAGTCTCTCTAAAAATCAATGGGAGAAATATCCTCAGGTGATGATTAACGAAACATAAATAAATAAAACAACCTGTGTCCACCAGAGAGGTGCTTCTTAAACTCTAGCTTTCCCACTCACTCCCTCCATAGGGGTCTCCCACTCCCTCCACTGCTGGGCGTACAGGGATGCTATAGGGCCAAACAGGTCTCACACCCATGGCCGCCCACCAAGCTGTGTGGCCTCGTGCCCATCTCCCACCTCTCGGGAGTCTCGCACTTCTTACAGGTGCGGGGAGGAGGCTTCTCCTCACCCTCTCCTGTCTCCCGACAGACGCCTGTGTAAAGACAGGGGATGCCAATGGGTATGTGTTGGGATGCAGCTGAAGTGGATGGAGGCTAAAGAAAGGACAAGAAAGTGGAACCGTGCGATCCCCGAGGGCCCTTCCTGACGCTGCCATGTGGGGCATCCTTGCCTGGGTGGGTTGTACTTGGAGCTCTCCGAAAGCCCAGTTAGCCCTGCCCCACTTTTGGGAGCGTACCTGATAAACAGAAGCTGAGAGAAATCATCTTCTACCCGTTCCCCAACACTTACCCTTTCCTCTCACAATTCTCCCTCGTCTACATACTGTTCTTTGACTCAAGGGAAAAAAAAACAAAACAAAACAAAAACCCAAACCCTGACCCTGAGATGTCTCAGGCATGATGAGATCCTGGGGAGGGAGATGGGGACAGCGCACTGACATGAGTAACTGGCCCAAAGAAGCTGATGGCGTGGGGAGGACATTCCCAGGAAGGGCTGTCACGGATGCAGAAAGGTTCGGAGATGAATTGGGCCTGGGAAGGATCCTGGAACGCTTCTTGGAGGAGGTGATGTCTGAGTGAGAGATAGGAGCTGACAGGTGGGAGATGGATGGTGGGTAGGAGAGGGCAGCCCAGGCCAGAGAACAGCCAGAGCAAAGGCCCAGGGCACGCTGGGGAAGGCGCCCTGCCCCCCACTCCTGAGTCCAGTCCAAAGCTGGAAAGGGAGCGCGTGTGAGGAGGAGGTCGGGGTCGGGTCACAAAAGAAGCCTTGAATACCGGGAATACCAAGCTAGGAAGTTGGGCTTTATTTTGTAGGGAAGGAGGCCGGAGAGGGGAGGAGGCACCCTGGCCTGTGTGGCTCAGTTGGTTGGAGTATCGTTCCATGCACCAAAAGGTGGTGGGTTCGATCCCCAGTCAGGGCACGTGAGGGAGGCAACCGACCATGTTTCTCTCTCACATTCATGTTTCTCCCGCCCTCCCTCCTCTAAAATCAATAAAAAGAAAAAAAAAGCTTTTGAAGGTGTTAAGCAATGAAGTCATAGGAGCACATGTCTTAATCAAATCGTTCAGTAAATTTTGGGGGGCTCCAGACACCAGGCACGGATGAACAAAGCACTCTGGTGGCAGCAGCGGAGGGACTGGACTAGGGTGGGGGGACAGACGTTGGGCAGAGACCCGGAAGGTGCCGGTGCTCTGCCCAGGCGGCTGAGCTGGCGTTCCCGCTTCCCAAGTCTCAAATTTGTGCAAGGCCCATTTCCTGCCTCCAGGAAGCCCGCACTGCCCACACCCTGCTCATGGTTCACAAGTGGTCCCTGGCATTTCTGGTGGGAGTGTTCCATTCCCTTCCCTGGAGAGGGATGCCCACACGGAGGCTTTGAATAAACACCTATTTATAGGCTGCAAACTCCATGAGGGCAGGGCACTGCTCGTCTCGTTCAGTGGTACCTTCAGCACTAGCTGCAATGCGTGGCCCAGAAAGGTGTCTGGTTCATGTGCGTTGGATACAGAATTAATCCACTTCCTCCTGCCCTCCAGCATAAACAGAGGGCACTACGGCAGCAGTTGTGGTGACAAAGGTGGCCAATCTGCCAGGGGAAAAACCATGACCTGTTACAAAGTCACAGGAAATCTTTTTCAGATTCTCTGCACCGAGAGAGAGGACTGGTGTGGATACGTGCGTGGGCGGGGCTTCTAGCTGACCTGGGTCCTGACGTGCATTTGGCTTCGGGTCCCTTGGGGTGAGACCTGTGACTTACCTTGTCTCTCTGGCTCCCCAGGGAGAACTGAGTTGCTAAGGCAAAGACCCAGGTAGCATTTCGTCTCCCACCAAAAGCCCCACATCCACACTCGCTAGATACCAGGTCCCTCCTCGGAGGGAATCAGGCTGAGCAGGTGAAGGAGGCCTGGCTACAGCGTCCTGAGCAAGCAGGAAAAGGTCAGGGGTGTGTGACTCACACAGATTGGATCAGAGGCCCCGGGATTCAGGTGGCGAGGAGGATTTTATCCCCCCTTTTACCAGCCACTGATTACGTGCTTCCTGTGCCAGGGACTCGGCTAAGTGCTTCACGGGTAATCTCATTTAATTCTCAGACGAGATGCAGCAAGGTGACGTGACTCACCAGGTCACTTGGCTGGTTTGAGATGGAATCAGATTCTGCACAGAGGCCTGTCTGTGCCCACAGGCGTGCTCTTCCACCCCCCCACCCCCCACCCCCAACCCCGACCCCGTTTCAGGGCTTTGCTTCCTTGGGTTCTTCTTCCAGGGCCACAGGGATGTGGGAGAGAAGGAGCGTGAGAGGGCATGTTCATGGAGAGATTAGATTTCCAGGAAATGAGGGCTCAGAACAAGAAGGCCTGGCCTGAAAATGGCTGCGGGAGAGGCAAGAGATAGGATTGGAGGGAGGATGGCCTCAGGGATTGAGAAGAGGAGCCCAGAAGAGGCAGGGCAGGGCTGGCTGACCCCTGACGTGAGGGCCTCTTCTTGCTCAGAGCCAGAGGCAAGATCAAGTGACCTCTTGAGGTTTCAAGACACGAAGAGACAAAGCCCAGAGCAGCCAGGGCCTGGCCCAGGTCCGGGCATGCCTGCTGACCCTGGCTGGATGGTGGCCTTGGAGACTGCTTCCTGCCCTGGTCAGGCCCCAGCTGGCGTCACCTTGGAAGACCTGTGACATTTCTCTTGGACTCAGATCCAGGCCTGAGAGGGAGTAGGGAGGGAGGGGGACTCGAGATTCCTGAACACCTTGGAGGGCCCTTCCTACCCTCCCACCCTCTTCCCAGGGTACGGGAGGGCCCAACAAGGAGCCAGCCTGTCTGGCTTTGCTTTCCATCTAAGGGACTAGAGAAGCTGTCTGTAAGGGCCCAGGTGCCCGCGACCCCCACCCCTTTTACTCTGTCCCATTAGCTCAGCTCCCAGACCGGTCTGGTCCCACATTCTATACTCTGGCTCCTCTGAGCTCTCCTCTTCTAGTTCCCATTGGGATGTGATCTGCCCTGGCCCACAGTTCCCTCTGCCTGGAATGCCCCTCCCCCATTCTCCAGTGTCCAAATCTTGCCTACTCTTCAAGGTCGAGCTAAAATGCAGCTTCTTCCACAGAACCTCAACATCCATTTAAAATGTCAGGCCCGGGAACAGCTGCAGGGAACATCCAACCAATCTGTCATTCTGTGGGTGGGGAGTCAGGGGTGTGGGGTGGAGAGGGATATGGGGTGGGGGTGATGACAGAACTGGGTTCAAATGCTGGCTCCACCACTTACTAACTGTGGATCCCCGGGGCAAAGTCCACAGCTGCACCTGTTTTCCTCAACTCCCTGACTGAGGGTGGGGACTCACCTCCCAGGCTGCTGGGAAAGGTTAGTCAAGTCGTGCTGTACAAAGAGCCCAGCACGGAATGTGTCCCTTTTCCCACCAAAGGGGCAGAGAGATGACTTCTGACCTCAACACCCACCTTCCCGGAGCACAAGCTTTGTGGCTCCCTGCCTCTCGGCACCTGCCACTTTCCACCCGGTGTGTTCAGGTTCCTTGTGTACGTGTTCTAGCTCCCTGGGGTGGACGCTGGCCTCTGAGAACAGAGGTCATGGCTGCTTTGTCTCCCCACGTCTGGCACTGGGATGGGCATGGAGGGGCTCAAGATGTGGCTCAGCTGAAGGACGGCTTCTCCCGTGCCCGTCACCGAGTGCTCAGTTTGTGGGTGAATGAGCCTGGCACTGTCCTCTCTGCTGAAGTCCTGTTGACAGTGACACTGCCCCTGCTAACTCTTCTTCCTCACCATCCTACTTCCCTGGACCCCACACCTTCCTCGTCCCCACAATGATTTTAGTCAGTGCCTGGCCCTGGAAGGCTGCCTGAGGAGAGGGAACTGGTGTGCCGTCTCAGACAAAGGGAGCCAGCTCTGCCATGGCCTTGGTCAGAGCCATCTGCAGTGCCTGCCTGGCCTCCCTCCTTCACCACTTGCCCTGCTCCACTGAGACCCTCGGCCCGTCCCAGCTGAGGGCTCACCTGAGTGGGTCCCTACTTGTCTTGAAATACAGTTCAAACTCCTTCCTATGCCCGGCATGATTCTGGCTTTGCCTGCCTCGCCCCCTCACTCAGCGCTACCGTCTTCAAAGCTGATCTCCTTCCTGCCTCAGCGCTTTACCCGCTGCTGTTCCCTCTGCCCAGAATGCTCTTCCCACTCCATCCTTGAAGCATCAGATCCGGGATCTGGTCAGCTCGCAGCAGTCTCACGGCCTCCTAGCTTTTCGTCTCTTTGCAGACCTCCTTACAGCGGCATTTCCCAAATGTTTTGCACCATTCTGTTTACTGTCTTCCCCTCTAAACTGGAAGCCCCCCGCCCCCCCCGCCCCGAGGACCAAGATCTCATTCGTGTTCACTGTGGTGTCCCCATGCCTGGCACGTCGTGCGCGCTGGACAGATGTCTTTGGAATGACTGGATGCATTGGTTTGAGGACAGTGCTGTCAACTCCTAGCTCTGAGCAGGGAGCAGGGCCAGAATGTGGGGCTGGATGGTGTCCCAGTTCCTCCTGTGCTCAGGCCTCACTGGTGGCTCCATTATGTATCTCAGTGAGCTGTGACCTGCCCAAACACCCAGCCCCCACACCTATTTATTTTCCCACCCAGAGCCTGGGAGGAATGGCTTTTGGATGATTTCACATTTCTGATTATCCATGATACATCTCCCCTCCAGTGAGAAGGATCAAGGGTTTGACATTTTAAACCCTAAGCAGCTTCCCCCAGGCCGGCTTCAGATCTGTGGCTCTATTGCTTGCAATAAGACGCACAGGGAATGGAAGGCCATTTTAATCTCGGCCTGGCTTCATTAGGAGGAAAAATAAGCTGCCCGCCACCCCAATACGTTTGAACCATTGTCTATGCCATGCAGAGTTGCAAGGGCCCAAGAGATTATCAAAGTAAATTTCCTTGAACAGATGGGGAAACAGAGGCCAGAGTGTGTGTGTGTGGGGGGGCGGGGGGATAAAAGCTTGGTCAAGGGCATACAGCAAGTTGACGGCCAGTTGGGGAATGGTCCTCTCTAGGCCTCCTGCCTCCCACATGCTGCCCTTTGCCACCTTCAGGCACCAAGGGAGCTGGATCAGGCAGGGAGGGTGGAATAAGTTTCCACTGACATGACTTCAGGACCCTGAGTCACCCTGGCCTGGAATGGCCTCCCCAGATCAGGGACGGGGCTTTCCAGGAGCCCTGCTATTCTTTCTCAAGGAAGAGACGCTCCCAGGAGGCCGCAGTGGCAGCAGAGGTGAAGAGTGAGGGGCTCAGACCGGCCCCCAGCCCACTCCACCGCCACCACACCTGAGCCAGTTCTGTGACACGTCAGTTGTTCAAAAAGTGGGATCTGATGGGCCAGTTGTGCCTGTATTTCTGGAGCAGGCTGTTCATCAAGAAAATGATTTCTCCAACCTTCTCCCCTTTTACCATTTTGGGAACATTTTCCCTCCTTTATTTTCCTTCCCTAAAACATAAAATCTTGAGACCATAAAACTGTGACTCTAACTACTGAGGTCACCGTGCCTGATAAAGACATCTAAATATCTAGCAATCTGTAACTGAGGTCTTGGAAAAGCATGTGGCTTCAGGAAAGGGACTGGCTTTTTCTAGGCAGGAAACAGCCTGCCCGGGGATGACCCACTGACACAGGCTCAGCAGGATCCCAGCACCCCTCCTCCCCTTCTGGGTCCCTGTCTCACATGTCCGACCACAGGGAGCCTACTTCAGGCCTTTGGGGGGACCATGGGGGACCAGGAAAGGACACTCCGGGCCATTCTATAAAGCCCTTAGAGAGTGTGTGACCCGACATCCTGGCTGCACCTTTAGCCTGGCCCTCGCCAGACTGCCTCTGAGACTAAGGGAAGCTCCTAGGCAAACGAAGGAGCAAGTCAGGGTCGGTACCTTGGACGGGCCCTGGCAGACAATTATACAACCTGCCCCCCGTCTTCTCAGAGCCATTCAAACGCCCTCCCTTACGTGAGGTCAAGTGGTGACTGTTTCCTGGGACGCAAATGTGCCCGTCGGGGCTCTCGCCCGAAGGAAGGAAATACCCTGATGAACCAATCTAGGTGAGACTATCGCCTACGGTTCTCCTGCCATGTCAGTAACATCCAAGTCCCGTGCTGGGTTCTGCGCCCAAGCAACCCGTTTCCATAAGACTGTTCCCAAAATCGAACCCTGGACTCGGTACTGGATCCCAGCTCCTTGTGTCCAGGCCCCCAACCTTGTCCTTAAATTCTTCCTGCTCATCACCCTACCTCTTCTCCTTGGCCAGCTTCTAATGTCCTCATCTCCGCCCCCATCCCCCAGGCCTCTTCCCACTGCACCCACATCCCCAGACTCACCCAGGAACAAAACCTCGAGGTCCAGTCGGCACTTCAGTTGGCACTACAGGGAGGTGACGGTGAATGTGTCCTCGGGGTGAGGTTCCGCCATGGGCCCCAGGAAGCCGCTCTTGGGGCCCCCACCCAGGCCGGGATGTGCCTGTGGCATAAAGCCTGGATACCTGTAGGTGGTATCCTGCAGGGGCAACAGTGAGTCCCTTGGCACAGGGGACAGGGTCAAGTCACTAAGGAGCGGGCAGCCATAGCCAGCAGCGGCTGCAGCAGGGCCACGGGGTGGACCAGGTGGCCGGCCCATCTCCAGGGGCTCCTTGTCGGCCTTGGGTGTGGCTGGCGGGCTAGCCAGGTGTGGGGCACTGAGGCACGCAGCCTCCGTCCTGCCCAGGAAGTCAGCGAGCAGCCCTGTGCCCACCTTGCCTTCATAGGGTGGGCTGCGTGCAGCTGAGCCTGGCGGGTACCAATATGCCGTGCCCTTGCAGCTGGGGGAGTCGTAGTGGGGTTGGCCCAGTGGCAGGTCCCGGCAGCTCAGGTGGGCCTGGGCTGCAGCCGCATGGCTTAGGCTGGCCCCCTGGAGCCCATGCTTGAGGGGCTCACAGGCAGCCAGCTTTGTGGGCGGCGGCCGCAGCTCTTCCTTGAAGCCCAGCGTGGGCGAGCAGGTGGGTGAGTACGCCTTCTGCAGGCCGGCATCGAACACCGTGGGCGGGTGGGCCAGCGGCGGGAAATGCTTGCCATCCAGCTCGGGGGCACCCAGGCTGGGCGAGTCGCAGTGGAAGCCTTGGCCAAAGGTGCCGTCAGATGGTGTGGAGGGGTTCATGGAGTAAGGCCCCATGAAGTCACAGGGGTCTCGCTCGCCCACACCAAAGGCCCTGGACTGGGAGGGCAGGGGTGACATGCTGCTGTCCCCACTGTAGTAGTCCAGGCCGAGGTCTGGGCTGTCCTGGAACAGCGGGTTGACGGGCTGTGGCTTGGGGATGAACTTGGCTTTGGCTGCTGCGCCGCCCCGCTCCTTCTTCGCTGAGCAGGCCCCGCCGCCCCGTCCGCCCCGTGGCTGCCGGGGCCCTGTGCTCCGTTTGGACGGGTAGCCTGAGGCAGTGGCTGAGGCGGACGATGGGAAGCCCAGATGTGAGGCCTCGAACAGGTCGACCTTCTTCCGCCGTCCACGGCCTGGCTTAGAGCTGCTCTGGAAGAGGACACTCTGGTTCCAGTTGTAACCGGGGGCAGACGATGCCTCGTTCCAGTCCATCATGAGCTTCTCCAGGCTGGACAGGCTGGACTGGCCCTCGCTGCTCGAGGCCTCGCTGTTGGCACGCCTAAAGCCGCCCCCGACGGGCTGATTGAACTGGGTGCTGTCGGAGGACGACTCGGAGAAGGTCTCGGACATGGCGGTCTGCTGCTTCACCTTCTGTGGCGTGTAGTTGGAGATGTCCAGGATCACGTTGGGCTCGCTGACGTGGCAGTCGAAACCGGGATTGTAGAGCTGACTGAAGGCCTCCGAGGCCCAGTCCAGGCCTCCATAGCCCTGCCGGAAAGGCCACTGAGAAGCCCCCACAAACTGCCGACAGTTCTCGGGTGAGGGCTGGAAGGAGGAGGAGGAGGAGGAGGCGGCAGAGGCGGTGGTGCCCTTGGGCACCATGTAGCCGCCAGGCGAGACCGTGCTGGCGCGGCTGTCACAGCGCAGGGGTGTGGGGGCTGAGCCAGAGAAGGCAGCCCCCTCGGAGCTGTTGAAGAAGGAGGCCTTGCTGGGTGGCAGGCAGGGGCCACCGGTAGGCGGTGGGGCATAGCCAGCGCTGTGGGCACTGCTGGGCGAGGCGGGCAGGCTGTTGCCGCTGCCGTAGGCAAAGCTGCAGTCCTTGCTGTTAGCACAGTCTTGGCCCGTAAAGGGCTTTGCTGGGGCGAATACACTCTGTCCGGCCCCATAGCCACCGTACTGGGGGGTGTAGGTGTTGGCCGGCGGGTGGGTGGTGGGGGAGCGGGCCACAGCGGAAGGCGGAGGAGCCAGTTTCGGAAAGGTCTCGGCTGCCCGGCAATCGGACGTGGCGGGGGTTATCCCGTAGCTCCCTGCCCGGCCTGGTGGGAAGGTCTGGCGAGCGGGCAGGACAGGCTGGAAGGAGGGGTCCGCGCCAGGCCCACCGCTGCCCACCGCCACCGGGCTGGCCTTGGCTCCCCGGCTGGGGAATGTGGCCAGGCCCCGCTGGGCAGGCAGGGCGCTGGTTGGGGGCCCTGCATAGGTGCCCGATGTCTTCCGGGACTCGGGGCCAGGGCGTGAGGCGGAAAGGGCAAAGTCCAAGAGGTCGGAGGAGTCATCCGAGTCGAGCAGGGAGCGAAAATAGCCAGTGAAGAGGTTTTGGCGCTCCTGGCTGAGCTCGTTCTGGCCCGCAGGCGTGCCCGTGCTATAGTAGCTGCCGCGGCCTGAGGCCCCACTCTCCAGCCCGGTGGAGGCAAAGGCCCGGGCCTCAGTCCCCTGGAACCCACAGTTCCGGCCAGCTTGCCCACCTGGGTGCCCATGGTGAAGGGCCCAGCCACCACCCTTGTCCCCGGCCCACTCGGCGCCCGCCTCCCCAAAGCCGGGGCCACTGGGCACCTGCTCTGGGAACAGAGTCCCATTCTTCCGGGACCGCCTCTTGCGTTTGGGCTTCCCAGTTAGGGCATCCACCTCCCCACGGCCCCGTTTGCGGGGATGGCCCAACTCGGTGAGGCCGGGGCCCCCCACCCCGGCAGCTGCCACTGCCACCACCTTCTTTTTCTTGCCGATGCCCTCGAAGAAGTCACTGAAGGAGCACCGGGCTGCCTTGGCCGCATGGCTCCCACCCCGGCCACCGAAACCACCCGCCTTGCCGCCGCGCCGCCGGAAGCCCTGCACGCGATGCAGGAAGTGGGAGATGCTCTGGGTGTCGGGTGCCTGGTGCACGGACTCGGGCTCGCTGGGGGTCCAGCAGCGGGGCGGCGAGCAGCGGCCGGCACACTGGCTCTGGCGGTTCAGGAAGGCCAGCTTGGCCAGGACGTCGGAGTACTCGGCCTTGCTGTCATTGGCGTCTGCCGCGTAGGACGGCTGGGGGGACGCCAGCTTCTGCTTCCGCCGCCGCCGCTTCTTCACCTCGGGCACGGCCATGGCGGCCGCCGCCACAGTGGCCGCTTCCGCCGCCACCACGGCGGGCTCCTTGGGCTTGCCGGGGCCCAGCAGCAGGTTCTTGGGAGGGCGGCCACGCTTCCGTTTGAGGATGATGGGCATCTCGCCGGGGGGGAAGACCACCACCACGTTCCGCCCGTTGTTCTTCATCTTCAGCAGCGGGGTGGGCTCTGCCGACACACGCAGGCCCAGCTCTTTGCCCTCCACGCTCAGGCTGCTGCTCAGGGAGGACACCTTGTACGTGGTCTTGTTCCGCCGCCCCAGCGACACGGGGATCTTGGCCATCTTCACCACCATGCGGCGCACGCCCCGGCACTTGCTTTTGCGGGTAGGAATCATTGGGTTCTGGGACGATTCCGGCTCCAGCTCTGGGCCTGGGCCTGGCAGGGCAGGAGGCGGTGGAGGCGGTGGTGGGGGAGGCTCAGCCAGGGCGGCCGCCATCCCTGTGGGCATGGGCAGGGGCAGCAGGCGGCCCTCAGGTCCCGCGTCTGCCTTGCGCCCCCGACCAGCTTTCCGCCGGCGACACAGAATCTTTGGCCTATCAGTGCGCCGCAAGGCGTACTTGGGGAGTCCCTCGGCCCCAGGGGGACCATGGGGTGAGCATAAGTCCAGGTGCAAGGGCTCGGCCAGCGGGCAGGGCCCTAGGGGCTGCTGGGGCTCCAGACGACGGCCGGGGACGTCAAGCAATTTGGGCAGGGGGTCAAGTCCCTGAGGGTCAAGCAGCTGTGACTCCAGGGAGTCGGGCAGGGTGTCCAGGGCCTGCAGAGACAGGCTTGGCAGCCCCAGAGGGTCAGCAAGAGGTTGCAAGGGCGGCAGCTCCAAAGCTTCCCCAAGCGGTTCTAGTGCCTGTGGGTCCAGGAAGCGGGGCTGGGGGTCCAGGAGCTGAGGCTCTGGCTCAGGCGATGGTGGCTCAAGGGCCTGGGCCTCCAGCAGCTGGGCCTCGGGGCAAGTGAGGGAGGCCAGCTCGTTAAGGATGTCGGCATCAGCGAGTTCGGAGTAATCGGGGCCGTCCGGCTCAGGTTCTGGGGGCAGGCCAGTGGCCGCGGCCGTGGCTCCGGGACTGTGGCCTTGACTGGGCTGAGGACTGTCTCTAGGCTCAGGCTCAGGCTCATAGAGGGGGTGACTGGGCCGCTCAGACTTGGCGTGGGGGGTAGCCCGCTCCTCTGGGCTGCGGATGCTATTGGCCAGACTCGGGGAGGAGAAGAAGCTATACTGAAGGTCACCAGGGGGTGGGGCGGGCGGGCGGCTGAGCCGGAGCCCACCGCAGTCCAGGTGCACACCGCTGTGCTGCAGGTCCTGGGAGAGCCGGGTCAGGTCCTTCATGATGTCAATCAGCTGCACCACTGGACGCAGGTTCACCCGCCCGTTGTCCCAGTGACGTTGGGAGCTGCTGCCGTCTCCAGCAGGTGTGGGGCAGTGGGCCTGTGAGACTGGACGAGCGGCCCGAGGGGGCAGCAGACTGTCCCCCTTGGCAAGGACTGGTGGGCGCCGGGTGCTAGGGTCCCGGCGTGGGGGTGGGTGTGGGTTCTCGGAGAAGGTGTGGGCGAAGGCCTTGTCAGGTGGGCTGGCGGGGGGCCGGGTGGGAAGCAAGGGGCGGGGGGTAGGGGGGCCGCTGGGGTAGTACTTGGGCTCCCGGAGGTAGTCAGGAGAGCTGCACACGGCACTGGAAGTCACCACCAGGCCCTGGGGCTTCACACGCATCCTGACCTTGTCCTCCGAGGGCCGCCAGGCGGGGCCGGGGCTGACATGAGGGTGCGAGAAGCCGGGACCAGGACCTAGTGGGCAGGACAGGCAGGAGGTCCCTCACTGAATACTCAGGGCCTCTCAGCTTCCCATATCCCCAGGGAACCTCTGCGTCCTCTCTGAAGTCCCCTCCCCAAGTCAATCTGCTTGTTGACCCCCAGCTTTTCCCAAACCACCACATGCACCCTGAACCCCTCACAAGCCCCAGTTCCACTTAGTAACAGCTCACCCCCTTCTAGATCCTGGCTATGTGTGCAGGATACCTGCCTCTGATAGGGAAGAACAGCAGGGCAGGGCAACCACTCCAGATCAAACTGAAGAAGAGGGCTAGGCCCCTGCCGGAGGGCCAGGAAGTCCTATCAAGGGCAAGGCCTCCCTCCTTCTCGTCCCCATTCCCAGGGTTCCAGGGGAACCCCAGCCACTCACCCTCGGCTCTGCCGCCTGGGCTGTCACACTGGAGATATCTGTGGGCAACAAGACAGGCAACAGGAGAGCTGAATGGTCTGGTGGCCACAGCCCCATCACTGCCCACCTGCCCACCGGCCCAGGCTCCTCCACATCCCCCCGCAGCTCCCTCCAGTGCACACACCCGGCTGACCTGAAACAGAGAGGGCCCCCGTGCCTGGGGGCTCTGCTAGCTGCTGGCTGTCAGCTGGGGGTGCTGCGGAACAACTTCGGCCTGAGCCCAGGCCTCGGGGTGTGGGCAGCGCCTGGAAAGGACCATCGCAGCTCAGGTTTAGTGAGCACCTACTGCGTGCCAGGCCCTGGGCTGGAAGCTGTCCAGGCATCATTTCATTTAATTCTTCACACCAATCCTGCGAGGCAGGGGCTATTTAATAACCCCATTTTTGCAGATGAAGAAATGGAGGCTCAGAGATGACGTACCATCATTCATTCATAGTATTTATGGAGTGCCTACTTTGCACAAGGACTGGGTAGACAAAACATCAGATAATCAAAATGACTTAATTGTTACTGGGATAAAAGCTGTAAAGACAAAGTGAAAAGTGCGTGGGGTCAGAGGTTGAGCAATCACACCAGGGAGTCCACAACAATAGAAGCTCATACTTTGGGGACCTCTCTCTGTTGCCAAACACTGGCCTGCGCCGTTCATATGGATTATCTCATCTGACTTCCTACAAACCTAAGATCAATGTGATTATCATCCCCATCTTTACAGACGAGGAAACCACCCACTGTGAGATTTTAAGCACCACGAGGGCAAGGATTTCTGTCCTGTTCACTTCTGTGTATCTCCCAACACCTGATCAGCACATGGCCCACAAGCGTGCTTCCAAAAATACTGAATGGATGCACACAGAGCACTCACGGGCACTCATGGGCTCTCTCTTATTCCTCCCCAGACCCAAGTGTGACCCCAGGAGGAGGAGGAGGGAAGGGAGGGAGACAAGAATGTGGAAAGGGACATTTTCTGACACACACACCCCCAGCCCCCATCCCACCCTGCTAAACACTCTCAGAGCCCTCTCTATCTCACCTTCATAGTATTTATCACGACTGCCATCAATTACTTGTATAACTGGCTGTGCAGTGTGTCCCCCTGGAGTGTGGGCTCTTTACGGGCAGGGACGGCATCTGTCTTGTTTATTGCCGCTGTATCCCAACCCTAGGGCCTGGGCTATGGATGCTACATAAATATTTACCAACGGACTCCCTGAGCGGGTCTGGGCAGAGCTGGGATTTAGATCCAGGCACGTCCGACTTTCGAGGGAGCCTGAGGACTCAGGGCCTTGGCTGATCCCCAGGAGATGGGATCCTGGGGAACAAGGAGCTGAATGGGCCCTGACGACCACGAGGGTCTTAAAGACCCTGACTGTGCCTAGTGTTTGGCCCTGACCTAATCCCCAGGGTCCATCCCCCATAGACACCTGCAGACTCTCACTGGCTGCCACACTGCCCTGGCTGTCACCCCACAGGAAGACTGCAGACCTGACTCAGGGACAGGATGGGATACATAAGGACACTCTTCCATCCCTCTTGGTGGACATCGATTTGCAATCTGCAAAGCGCCTCCACACATATGACCCACTGAACCCTTACAGCTACCCAGGATTCATGGTTTATCTTCCCCTCCCTACAGAGGCAACAGGCTCAGAGCGATTGTGTAACTTGCCTGAAGTAACATAGCTGCTAAGTGGCAGGATTCCTAATTCTGCCCCAAGTCCAAAGCCTCCTTCTACTCCCAGCTCCTGCAGCTCTCCTTCAGCCACTCCTGAAAATGCTCCTTCTAGAGCTGTGATCTAATTGAAGGCTGGGAGGAACCTTAAAACCATCTAACCCACTGGCTTCCAAACCCTGGGCCTGGGGGAGCTGTGGAACATTCCAGATGCCCAGGCCCTAGTCCAGGGGAGTCTGACTCACAGATCTGAGGGGACATCTGAGAATCTGTATTTCTACTGATTTTTATTTATTTAATTAATTTAAAAAATTTTTTGGTTAATCCTTAACGGAGAATATTTTTCCATTGATTTTTGGGGAGTGTGGAAGAGAGAGGGAGAGACAGAGAGAACATCAATGTGAGAGAAACACATCCCGGGGAGGAGCCTGCAACCAAGGTACGTGCCCTTGACCGGAATCGAACCTGGGACCCTTCAGGCCAGAGGCCGACACTCTATCCATTGGGCCTTCAATCCAGGCTGGGAGGAAAGCCTTCCAAACTGGCTAGGGCTTTTATTTTTTAAGAGAGAGGAAGGGAGAGGGAATTAGACACAGAAACATCACTGAGAAGGAAACATTAACGAGAAAGAAGCATCAGTCAGCTGCCTCCTGCACACCCCTACTGGGGATAGAGCCTGCAACCCGGTGTGTGCCCTGACCGGGCATCGAACAGGCAACCTCTTGGTGCATGGGTCGACGCTCAATCACTGAGCCACAGCGGCCGGGCTGGGAACCTGTATTTTTAAACAGCTCCCCCTCAGTGGGTACAATGTTTTAGTGCCACCTCGAGCCCCGCCCATTTTACAGATGAGGAAACTGAGATCAAAGAGGGAAAGAGCCTTTGCCCAAGGCATGGGGAGGGCCCTTCGGTTGCTCATTCAGGCAGAACACCCCTCTGTCCACTGTCCCTTCCTGCAGCTCCCAGGCCTTACTTAGCTGGTCCTCACATTGTCCTGCCTGCTGGATCACTCAGGGCTCTGCTCTGTCCAGGCCTCGCCCCTCCCAGGCCAGGCTCACTAGGCTCTCTCTGCCTCAAGAATCTCTCCCTGCTCTTGCAGAAAGGACTGTGGGTAACATCCTCACCAAGGAGGGAAGGGGCTCAGGCTCTGGAGTCTCCAATTCTGATTTCCATATGGTTGACCATGGCTCCGGACCCCTTCCTAGAGATGCCTACCAGAAGCCACCATCCCTCCCTTCCTGAGGGTGGTGTTTACTAAGTAAGCCGCCCTGCTCTAGAGACCTCCCACTTGGGACCAGCGGCTGTGATCTTGGCAGAAGAGAAAAACCTCCTTTCCAGTGGCTGCTTCTGTTCCACCCACCCGTGAAGACCTTCGGGCATGTCCTCCTGCCAGACCTCCTGACTGTCCTCTGCTCGCTCTCGCAGGCTCCGGGATCTGAGGGAAGCAGCTGGCTCTTCTCCCCACCACACCCAGGTGGCCATTTTCTTGGACCCCTCCCAAGGGTACCACCTATCCCATGTCTGTGAACAAAGTCAAAAGGATCTTTCTGTCCCTCTGTCAGCTTCTGGGTCAGTGTGTCTGAGCCTGCCCACGGGGACACCAGACGGCTGGGAGGGGGCCCCAACCTGCTGTGCACAGTGCCGGGAAGCGCCAGCCCACATCCTTGAGTCCCCAGCCCCACCCTCCCCCGGCTGTGGCTGTGACCACCCCACCCCTTCCCCAGACTGCCCCCCTCCCCCACCCACAAGCCTCCCCAGGGGAGCCAGACTGCCAGGCCTAGCTCTCACTTCCGGCCTCATGACCCTCTCTCCAGCCTGCACACTCCTCCCCCGCCCCCCCACCATTTCCCTCCCAGCCTGGACTGAAGGCCCAGGGATGTCCTCAGATGGAAAACACTACATCAAAAGGGCCATTACTGCTGCGGTGAGAGCTCCGGCATCTCCCTTTGGGGCCTTTATCTCCCAGGACCTGTCCCCTCAGGAACTAAGCAACACCCCTCTCAGTCTCCTCTTCAGCCCCCTCCCACCCACCCAATTACACCTAAAAATCTTCCAACCTGACTCCAGCCCGAAATAACAAAAATAACAATACTGAAAAAATGTTGGTAGCTGTCATTTGGTATTTAAATGGAGGCCCAGAGAGGTTAAATTATGCCCTTAAGGACAAACAGCCATGATGTGGAAGAGTTGAAGTCTTAATTTAGGTTTGTTGGGATCCTCTAAACCAAACTTCCTCACTGTCCAGAGTCAGCCCCTTCCTCTGCAGCCTCCAACCGTCCTAGTCCCAACCAGCAATTTTAATTTTTGAATTCTACCTACCCCGCCAGCTTCTTCACCCACCCCTCTCACCTCAGCCATCCTGCTGCACTATCCTCCCTCACCACTAGGTGTCCCCTCAGAGCCACTGATGCCCCCAAGGGGAGCAAGCCCCGCCCTGCTCCCCGGAGCCAGCAGCCCCCGCCCCAGCACAGCACACCCCACCCCACCCTACCCCCAGACACACAGAGCTCCTTTGTGAGGCCCTCGCCCACCCCCTTCCTGCACGGAGTGGGGCACCTGGCAAGCAGGTCTGCCCTAGACCCGCCCCTGCCAGCCCCCTGACCTGGGTGCCAGGTGTGCAGGCACCACAGCCAGCTCTGGCTGAACCCGAGGGTCACCCTGCCTGGAGGCCCTCCCTTCCTCCCTCCGAGGTCACCCAGGGACTGTGCTTCCCGCCCTGCTCCGCCCCCATCCCCTCCTGCCCTTGGCCCTCCCAGACTTCTGTCCTTGTCTTTCCCTCCGTCTCCCAGAGGACTCCCCTCCTCCAGCCCCACCAGGCCCTCCCCACAGCCTCTCACCCCCGCCCACCTCCTTCCCCTGAGAGCTCCTTGTTCCGCCCCCGCCCCCTCCTGCCCAGGTCTGAAGAACTCCTCCTCCTGGAAAGTTGCTGCTGGAAAGGAAGTGACTTCAGTGATTTGGCCACAAGGCTGGGCACTGCTGAGCCCAGCTCAGCTGAAGGCTTGCCCAGCCCACCTCCAAAGCACAAATGGTGCCATGTGCACACAACACCCAGCCCTGAACACATGCTTTCCCAGACACACGGAGAGATCCCAGTGTATACACACACCACACCATCCAGCGCACCCACCTATCACCCAGTGTATTCAGATTCTTGTCTACACACCTCCCCAGTGTAGACTGACACCCTGTACACATACACCATCCAGTGTGGCACACACAACACTCCAGTATTCCCACACCTGCCCAGGACACACTCCGAACCCTGCCTACTCCTCACTCCAATGTGCATACATACAACCCTCAAACACCCCTAGCTCAGTCCACTTATATAATAACTCTTACATACAGAACCTTGCACACGTAAGGATAGAGGCCCCCCCCCCCCCACACACACACCGGCTTACATGCACACCTGTGTGTTTGTACACAAGATGTCCTACACTTTTACTGTGGGTACACAGCCCTGCATCTTCCCACAACGGAACCTCCCCGCCCTTACAATCCCAGGAGGCCCCACCCCCAGACCTCAGGCCCCAGGAATGCTCTTTTGGAAGTTGGGTGGAGTCCCCAGGCAGGCTGGGCTCTAGGGAGCTTCCTGGAGCCTGGAGGCTTCATGTGTCAGTTCAGGGAGTTGCCTCTGCAGGGCAGGGCAGCCCCACCTGGCCTCTGTGGCTTGAGCCTGGGTGGGCTGGTGTGGGCCAGGAGGAGGGTTCGGGTGCTGCCCCCTGCGCCACCTCATCCTGGTCGGGCAGCCTGGCGTACCTGAACGACTGGGTCCTCTCAGCACCTCACCTTGGCGGCCCAGCCCTTGCTCCCAGATTTCAGTCCGGGGGGTGGGCTGCACACGTCAGGCACCCTGGTTTCCACCTTTGCCCTGAGTTCTGCTCATGGTTACAAAGCCTCTCTTCCCAGTTATCTCAGGTCATCAGGGAGCAGGGAAGAGTCCCCAGACTAGGGGGCAGGACTCGGGAAACTTGCTGTGTACCCATGGGCCTCGGTTCCCCTTTCTGGGTAATGAGGAGTTTGAGTAAGTTGCGTTAATATATTTGGGTTCTACCAAGGGCCCCTTTTTGGCCTAAGCTGGGAGGGGGAAGTCCCTGCCAGGACGGGGAAGTAAGCCCCCCTGGTGCCCACTTCGTGGGGGTGGCCGAAGCTCAGGCCTGGTTTCCCTGCACACTGATCCTTACCTGAGCAGGCTGTGCAGATAGGCCCGGCTCAGCAGGCAAGGCCAGTCCTCACCAGCGATTCCAGGGTGGTCTCCGCGGCAGCCCGAGAGCTGCCCCAAACCCGGGGCCCTCCGCACGCACTTAGCTGGGCAGGCTCTGGGGTCCAGGCTGATGGGCAGACAAGCAGGCAAACTCCCATCTGTGGAAGCAAACAGCACCACCGGCTTAGGCACGGCCACAGGATGAGCCAGACAGAGGGACCAGGAGGCGGTCCGAGGTGGGGTTCACTCTTGCATGCAATTAAATCAGCTCAAACCTCATTTCACCGAGTTGTGAACCTCAGGCTCCTACTGGGAAGCAGTATCTTTGTATGTGTAGGCACACACATGCATGAACATGAACACATAGGCTATGGTGGAACGAACCTGGCCTTGGGAGTTAGATAGTCCTTGGCTCAGCCCTCACTAACTGTGTGATCTTAGGCAAGTCAGTCACCCTCTCTGGCTCTCAGTTTTCTCATCTATTAAGTGGGGAGATCTTGTGATTGGGGAGGAGCACTCTGGGGAGACTATAAAATGCTAAGAGCTTATTTACAGTGCAGGTGTGAGCTGCTGTCAGAGTGATGGTGTATGCAGATTTCCACGGGGGGTGTACATGGAGCTGGCCCTTACCCTTCTCTATCAGCTGGTTACATCTCCTGTTTTCTTTAATGGCCAGGGCCCTTCGCCCTATCCTGCTGCTTCCTGCCCATTAGTCTGCCTCCTTGAGGTGTGTACTGGAGCCCAGAAAGGGTCTGAGAACTCAGCCTCATAGACTCCTCACAGGTTCTGGTTGCCTTGGGATTTGTATGTGTTAGAGATCCTGCCTGTATGATGCCCGTCTGTGAGTGTTCAGTTGTCTGGATAAATATACCTGCACTTGGGGTCCTGGATCAACTTATGCTTCTCTGTGTATTTTTTGTATGTCTGTGCAGGTATATGTATGTCTAAGAGTATACATGTATGGGATTGTGTGTGTGTGTGTGTCCGACGTATACCTGGATCTGGTGTCTTACATGTGGGTGTGTGCATCTGGGTCTGTTCAGCTTTGTTTCTGTCCACCTGAGCCTGTGTCTACACACCTGTGAGGACAGAGGTGAAAGTATGTGTGCCTATGTATGAAAAGGTGTGCCCAGCTGTGATCAGGCCATGAGTGTGCCTCTCTTCACACACTCTGCCTGGCTCTCTGCATCCTGTGTATCAGGAGCCGCACCGGCGTTCGCCTGTCTCAGAGCTCTCTGCATGTGAGTGGTGGGGTGGGGAGGGGGCATGCAGCTGGTCCTCGGCTGTCCCTGCCGGTTTCCCGTCTCGAGCCTGTGACTGTGGATCAGCACTGCCTCCCTCCCACCGCGGCCTCTCTCTGGGTTTCCAGGGTCATGGTGTGACGGCGTACTGGTCACGGTGTCCCTATGGGCCTGTTTCACCGTGGGTCGGTATGTGCTCACGCATGTGTCCGTGCATTTGTGCACCGTATGACCTTAGTACTGTGTGTGTGTGTGTGTGTGTGTCGATGGGTCCTCGGTGCCATGTCATTCTGTCGGTGCTGGTATAGCTCTGTCAGTGTCCACACGGGTGAGAGGGTCTGTGTGCCAAGTGTGCCTGTCAGACCAAGGGTGCCTCCGGGTCTGTGTGGTACCTTTGTGTGTCTCGTCGGTGCGTGTGTGAGCGCATGTGAGAGACCCTTTGTGAGACAGTGTGTGTCTGTGTCACTGTGTTTGTATGCCTGCTTCTCTCCTCCCCATCTCCTGCCCTCTCTCTCTCTCTCTCTCTCTCTCTCTCTCTCTCTCTCTCTCTCAGAGCCAGACAGCTCCCCAAGCCTGGATTAGGGACAATTTATCCACAGGCAGAGAAGGAGAATTCCAACCTGCCAGAGCCTCCCTCCTCTGATCCATCCCCCCTTTCCCCGTGGTTGGGTGGGCACAGAAATGCAGCCCAGCAGTTCCCAAGCCCTCAGGGAGCCCCCCCCCTCCCCGCTGCAGCTCCCCAGGGGCACAAGAGGGTGGAAAGGATGGAAATCTGGGGGGCTCCAGAGCCCTCCAAGGGGGGTGGACTGGCTGCCCCCCATCCAGGCCCCCACAGCTCAGCTCATCTTGGCCCTGTTCTCTTACACATGGGGGTGGTGGTGGGGAGTCTGCATGGGGTCTGCCTGGCCCTGGGTGCCGGGGCGGGTGGGGGGCGGGGGCCAACGGAGCAAAGCTGCTCCCAGCCCCTCCAGAACCTGATACTCCCCAACTGATAAATGACAGCTCCCCCAATCCCTGAAATGTAAATGACTAGGGAACTTGCGACTGTGCCCACACAGGCTGGGGGAGCCGATGGGAGGCGGGGGACAGTGTGGTGGGGGGAATGCAGTGAGGGGGGAGCCGGGCTGAGCTGGGACTAAGGCTCCCTTCACGGTGCTCCAGGCGCAAGGCGGAATCACATGTTTTCCATTAGCTGCTCTGGCCTCCTTGTTCAGGGGGTGTTGGCTGGGGGAGATTTGTTCTGGTTGCAGACACCAGCCGAGACCACACAAGAAAGACAGGGGGAGAGAGAGAGAGAGAGATTGAGTGCCAGAGGGAGAGAGAAAAACACAGAGAGGGAGAGAGAGAAAGATACAGAGACACCCAGAGGGAGAGACATGAGAGACAGTGACAATCAGAAACTGTGAGAGACAGAAACATACAAACAAAAGCAGAGCGAGCGAGCGACTGGAGGAAGGGACAGTGAAGGGAAACGAGAGGTGGCGAGGCTGGTCAGAGCTGAAGAGCGGGTCAGTGAGGCACAGTGTGAGTCAGGCCAGGTGGGACGGGAGGGGGAGTGAGGGGGGACGGGAGGGGGCAGAGGGGATGGCAGCGCAGGGAGGCCAGCCTCACAGACGGAAACAGGAGGGTGATGGAGGCAGACAGAGGGAGGGGACCACGCACAGGAGGAGCCAGGGAGAAGAGCTGGGTGCGGACGCCAAGCGGGCAGCGGCGGGGCCAGGCGGGCAGGGGCAGTGGGTGGGGACACCGGCTGACCGGCAGGGATGGCAGTGTGGGCAGGGGGAGAGGACCTCCAAGCTGGCCCGGCGGGGGTGGCCAGCAGGCCGGGAGCCTCCGCCTCCTGACCCTCAAGCCTCGGAGAGATAACAGGCCCGAATAGTGCTGACTTGCGGTTCAGAAATCCAATATCCTCCGCGGCACACTAATCGACTACCTGAGCTCCGGGCCGCGAGAGCTGCCCCGATTAATCCTGCGGCTCCACAGCCTTAATTAGTTTAACAGTTTCAGGGGCAGACGAGGCAGGGAATAGGGTCCCCCAGGCCTAGGGGGACAGCCCCTCACGCAAACCCTGCCTGGTGCCCCCCCTCCAGCCACACCTGCCCCCGTCCCAGCGGCCCCGCTGCACACGGTCTGACAAACACTGGTCCTTCCTCCGGGGAAACAGGCTCTGGGGTTGGCACCTGGGCCAGAGGCAGGTCATGTGGGAGTGAGACACCGCCCCCCCCTTGTCCGGGTGCTCAGGGCTTCTGCTGGCCACCCCTTTGGGGTCCTGTGGTCTCCATGGGAAGGCTCTGCCAACTGTCAGCTCCATACCACCAGGCAACATGTTGTCTCTTTAGGGTGAAAGACAAACTCCTAAGTGACTGACAACCTCCCAACAGCATGAGATAATCACCCATGTCACTCCCCACAACAGCATGAGATGGGCACATGGGG
Organism: Eptesicus fuscus; assembly: GCF_027574615.1. Classification (NCBI taxonomy): domain Eukaryota; kingdom Metazoa; phylum Chordata; class Mammalia; order Chiroptera; family Vespertilionidae; genus Eptesicus; species Eptesicus fuscus. The sequence continues at coordinate 16,860,468 of NC_072481.1, forward strand.
ACGTCTCACACACACCCAACCGCTGGAGAGACAGGCTTATGACATGACTGACTACTCTCCGAACCTGTCACTTCCCACAAAGCGTGAGATGGGCACGTCGGATACCCCAGACAGGAACACAGGCTACCACCCTCACACGGTGTAACCGACATGCACCCAGGTACCCCACATCCAATACCTGGATGTGAAATGACTGGAGAACCTCCCCCCAACCCCGACACAGACACAAGCCTCACCTTCCAGGTGTGAGGAGGGTGCAGACTTTCCCCCCAACCCCAACCCATGGTATATGCCAGGGATACAACCTCACGCCTTCCCCACGAGTCCTCCCTCCAGACTGGGATGGGCACACGACACGTTACCCCCTGACCGCTTAGGACAGGTGACAGCACACTCCCACCCCGCCCCCACCCCTGCCAGCCTGGGTGGTGCTGTCCTCTGCCTGCAGAGGCGTCACAGCTCACAGGGCATGAATGTCACCCCAGCACTGCCAGAGCCAGGCACAGCCGCACGTTGCCCCAGTGACAAACACCACGGGCCCCAGGAGGAGGTGGAAGCGCACACGGCTCTGGGTGTGACCTTGGTCCCTGGACACCAGGAGGGGAGGTAACCCAGTGGCCTGGTGCTGGGGAAGATGAGTGCTGGGGAGGAAGCCACCTGGGCACACAGATAACCTTGGAAATGCCCCCAACCCCAAGCTCCAGCCTCACCTCATTTCCAACCGAATGTGGTTGTTATCTAGGGAGGGGGCAGAATGAGTGCTCACTGAAGCCTGAGGACCATTTCCTATGAGACTTCTGAGAGATCGGTGGAGGGGAGACAGGTTCTGGGTGGCTCTCACCATGCCCTCAGGGCACAGCACTGAGGAAGGAGAGATGATAGCTTTAAGCCCCCCACTGCTGCCAGGGGAGCCCCTCTTTCTTACAAAGGCCGCCCTCCTCGTCTCCAAATTCAGACCACAGAGCCCGACAAGAAGGCCAAAGTCCAGGGGCATGACTCACCCAGGGAACAAGCCCAGCCTGCTGGCCAGAGGAAGGGAGGCCTGGGGCCAAGGGGCCTGGGTTCAAGTCTGAGCTCCTCCCGGGCCAAGCTGAGTGACCCCGGAGCAGCAGCTCAGCCTCAGGCTCTGGAGTGGGGTAGGGGTGGCCGCCAGGGAAGTGTAAGGGCCTGAAAGTAGTCGAGGCTGCAGACCAGCAAGTAGAGCACTGGGGGCCATGGGAAGGAGGACACAGCCATCCATCCTTGGCTCCACCGCTTCCTCACCTTCCTGCACCTCAGTTTGCTCATCTGTAAAGTGGGGATAATGTCAGCCTCAAGAGACAATGTGGCAAAAAGTGGGCAGGTGCTCAAGAAATGGGAGCTTCTTATGGAAGAGGGGGAAGCAGATAAAGAGAGGGCAGGAGACTTGGCCAGGCCACAGAGGAAGTCAGCATCAGCTGAGCTCAGCCTCCACCTCCTGGCTTCCCACTAGAGCTGGTTTTGTAAGACTGCTTGGAGTTCCGTAAAGTGTGTACGTGGGGGACGTAAGGGGGGGAATGCTGGGGTGTTGTTGGATACAGAACTGCCCTACTGTCCAGCGAAGACCCAGGAAACGGATAGTAGTCTCTCATACACCTCGACCTTTACCCTAAAACCCACTTTGACCACCTTCAAATAATGGACAAGAGAGGGGGCCAGCTCTAAGAGAGAAAAACAGCCCACACCCTAGCCCCCCATGACCAGCATCAGCACCTGGTGCTTGCAAGGATTGGGGGATCCAGGATGTCAGTACCCAGGGCCCTCTTGTGTAGGAGCCCAGAGAGGGACTCTGCCTAGCCTGAGGTCACACAGCATGAGAGCAGCGGAGACCAGAGCCCTGGCCAGGGACAGCCTCAGAGCAGAGTCCCTCTAGCCCCTGGAGGTGGCTGGAGCTGGGGGATCCTGGGGGACTGAGCAAAACGTGGCGACAGATGGCCTGCCGAGGCAGCGGCGATCTGGGCGGCTGGCAGGCATGCTCGTTCCCGCGCAGGGAAACGGCTAATTTTAGCTGAGGCCTTGATGCCAGCTTTGTTCCCCCCACCCACCAGGCCGAGGGGGGCCCAGCATGCCTTGCGTGCAAACCGCCTCCCCCAGGCACCTTGACTCCCCCTCCTGGCCCCTTGGTAAGTAGTGCCAAGACCCCAGGTCCTAGAACTCCTGCCTGACCAGGCCTCGTCACACCCCGAGGCGAGAGCGGAGCCCTGGCGTGCTGGCACCCCCACCCAGGGCCTGTTTCCCATGACTCTAACCTCATTCCTTGAAGAGGGGCTGCCAGGAGGAGGGCTAGAGGCCACTGCCCAGAGTGGGAGGGAGGGCCTGACAGCAGGGGCTGCCAGTCTTGGGGAGGAGGCGGGGCACTGTCCTCCACCAGACACTTAAGGGGACAGGACCCTTATTCTACCCCTGCCCTGAGACAAGTTCTTCTGTGCTGCAGTCCCCATGGGGGTGGTGAGCAAGGGGGTGGGAGGCACGCTACCTTTTCTCTCTTCATAACTTTGACTTTGCTCCAGGAACTCAAAGTACTTTAAAGAAGTCAAAGATAGAGCAAGGGCAGTAATACCCCTGTACCACTGGGGGAAACTGAGGCACGGTCTGAGACAGTCACCACTGTGGCAGGGGAGGAGACAAATCCCAGGAATCAGTGAGGTCTCGACATGCTCTTCTTTGAGTCCTTATCGCTAGGGGGCTTCTTGGGCCAGCCCCCGAGACTACCCTCTGCCCCTACCCAGGCTGGCAGAAGGTAGACTAGAGAGACGGAGCCCCGCCTCTGGAACCCTGGAAAGGGAGGCCAGGCACTCTAGGTTCCTAGTGCCCCACCCCGATAGGCTCTTTAACCTTAGACCCTCTCCTCCCCAGCTGAGACCCAACTGCACCTGCCCAATGGGGTGCCAGGACATCTGGCCCCTACTTGAGAGGGGACTCCTTTGGGGTGAGCTGGAAGGCCCTTCTCCCAGCACCATCCCGGGGACCCATGAGGGAAATGATCCGGTGGGAAAATGAGAAAGAAGACGTGAAGAAAAATCTACGCATTTAGAGCGAGAGAGCCAGAGAGAAGAGAAAGAGGGAGGAAGAAACCAAGGCAGAGAATCAGATTCAGGAAGAACAGAAACAGGACAGGATGAGGCTGAAGAAGGAGGGAAAGGATGAAAGGGGCAGACAGAGAGAGGGGACAGAATATGTGAATGCTGAAGGAAAAAAAGAGGGGAAGAGAGGGCCAGAGGAGGAAGAACAAGACAAAGAGACAGAGAGACAGGCAGGATGAGGCAGAGACAAAGACAGAGAGCGAGCAGGATACACGCAGGGGGAGAGAGATGGAGAAGGAGCCTGCACTGCAAAGAGAACTGAGGGCACCATGGGGAGCAGGAGCCGGACACGGGATTGACACACCCAGAGACCGAGAGACAGTCTGAGAACGAGACATTCAGAAAATGGGGTGGGAAGAAGCTGGAGGCCCTAAGTGATAGTGTGTGTGTGTGGGGGGAGGGAGGGTGAGTAGCAGTAGACAGAGGCAAGAAGGGAGGGGGTATGAAGGGGAGAAATGTCGTCGCCAGAGCTGGGGGGGAAAGAGGACAGAAATGGAATGTGGGTCTGGGCATGAGGCTCGCAGATGCATCAGCTCCGGTTTCAGCTGGGGCAGTTGGCTGCTGGAGTGGGGGGGGGGGGGGGAGAGAAGGAAGGAGCAAGGCTGTCGAGGGAGGGGGCTTGTTGCCATGGCTGCGGGCACGGCAGGGGCACAGTCTGCTGGCACTTGGAGTTCTGGGCATGGTAGGGGGCTGACGGAGGAAAGGAGGGGGGGCGATGATGTAGCCTCACCCATGCCCCAGGGGCTCTACCAGGAAGAAAGTTTCCAGAGAATGGATGGGAGATGCTGGGAGCTGAGGTGGGCTCTGGGCCCTGCTCCACCCCATGGTGGCTGCCAGCGGGGCACCACTTTCCAGGTCGCCTGTGGGCATCCAGGTTCCCACCATGCTCCAGAGGCTGGCCCCTGGGGGTCTTCCGTCTCTGCCCCTCCAGTCTAGCTGCCCATCCAGCATGCTACAGCAGCGGCTTGCTGCTTCTGCTTGCAGGGAGCAGCAAGATTGTGAATTCAGGATCTGTAATCCTAACGTAGAGCCCAAGCCTACCGGGCTCCAGTTGCCAAGGCGACGGAGGGTCAGAGGGCAGCTCGGGGCGCCCGCTCCTCCAAGTCAGAATCCCAATTGTTAAAGCCCAAGAATAAACAGCTGAAGCGGCCGTGGGGGGGCCGGGAGGGGGGCTGAGGTCTGCATCGGCTCAGTGTGGTGTTGTCAAGCGAGATGTCACTAATTGTCTGAAGGAACAGGCTGAGGCAGCTCTTAACTGCTTCTGTGCCACCCGAGACACCTTGGCTGCCTGGCCCCCATCCCCTGGGCCTCCCAGCATTCCACCGGGGCCGCTTGTTGGTAGGGGGAGTGCTGGCCCGGCATAATACCTGCCTCCCTTGCACTGAACCCCAATATACTTTAGCTCCCAACATTCCTCTTTGCCCAACTTGGAACCTCCCACTTGCAAGCTAAGTCCTATCCCCATAACCAGTACCCCCTAATCACTGAGCCCACAATACTCCTTGCAGCCCAGAACTGCCCTCTGGCTTACAAACGCCTCCCAGGTCCCCCGATATCTCCTCCCACTGCCTTCTCCCCGCAGAAGTCAGGGTTTCTGGTACAATGTGTATGGATTGCAGAGGAAGATGGACTTCGGATTCTTCTGATCTTTTATTTGGGGGGGGGGGTGTCTATGGGGGAAGGAAAGGCTTATAGCATCTTTCTGTGTTAACTTCTTCCCTATTCTTAGTCACACGGTAGACCCAAAGAACCGAATGGAACCAGGAAACCTGGTTCCTAGCTTTGACTGTTCTACCTCCTTGCTGTGTGACTTCTGACAGGTACCTTCCCTCCATAGCCTGTCTCCTCACCTATCATTTATCCCGAACATTTAGCAGTGCCTACTTTGAGTGAGGCCATGTCTGGAACCCCTGTCCAGAGGAACTCCCAATCCAGTGGGTGAGAAAGGCTCATAGGACAAGGCAGAAAGCAATCAGAGATCCATCCTCAGGTGAGATATTCCATGAAAAACACGGAGCGGTAAACTGTTCAGTGGACAACCGCTGGTGTTGTTGGTAGTACTGGTACTGCCATTACAGCGGGTCACGAAGAGTGCAGGTAATCCGAAAAAAGATTAGGGTGTGGGTCAGGTCTGGGAGGCCTCCTGCAGAGAGTGGTGCCTGGCACCAGCTGGGCAGGTGGGCAAGAAGGCAGTGTTCCAGGAGAGAGGCCTTGTGAGGCTCTTCAAGGGGAGCTGAGCTGTGAGGTCTCAGGGCCGCTAGTTCAGCCCCTCCCAGAGCAGGAAGGGCGAGGCCTTCAATGGTCTCCCCGCCCCACTGGCCGGCCTTGCCGCCTCCTCCTCCACCCACCGCGTTTCAGGCTGGCAGCAAGCGGGTGCCCGGTGGGGGCGGGCCGCCCTGGGGCAGGGCTCCCGGAGATTGGTAGTACCTGGGGTGACGTCATGAGGGGCGTGGCCAAGGTTTCCGGCTGCCTCCCGCCCCAGACCCCTGCCCTAAGACCAAAGCACCGGGTCCCCGGGAGGGGGCGGGGGCGCTCAGGTAGCGGGCGGGGCCAGGGCGCTGTCTGTGGGCGGAGAGCTGGGCGCGGAAACAGGGGATCCCCCAGAGAGGGCCCAGCCCAACCCGAGGCTGGACTCGTACAAAAGACGACTTGTTCTTTCTTGGGATGCCTGCGCCTTCTCAAACATACCTACAGTCACACTCCAGGGACAGCTACACCCACATATGGCTGCACGGAGCACGCTGGCCTGGGGAGATGGGGCTGTTGCCAGCTCCAGAGGTCGCGGGTAAGCAGACGTGCGCCCCAACCACCCCTTGTCACAGATTCAACACCGTTCACCTGACGCCGCCTCACACCAAGTGACCTGGATACTCCCACAGCCTCCTGCACAGCCCTGGGGACACTGACCCATCACACTCTCACAACTACCCTCCTCCCTCCTCTGTAGCTCACCGACTTCCTGTTCTGGAGTCAAATCAGCTTCAGTGCGGGCTCCACGCTGCATGTGACCTTGGCACACAATGACGCTCACTAAGGTTACTTTTTACTGAGCACTTATTCCGTGCTAATCCTTGCCCTTACCCTTCATGGTGAATACTACCCGTCCCTTTTTGTGGTTGGGAAACTGAGGCTTAGGTTCAATAGCTTGCCTAAAGCAGAGGCAAGGATTTGAACCCAGGTCAAGCTTGACTGCAGAGCCCATGTTCTTTTCCGTGTTATCGCTGCCTCCCATCATACCACCCTAACACCCCACCACACACACAACCACAGACAGCAAAGCCCTATCAGTTGAGGTGTAATTCTCCACCCCAAACACATCACAGTCTAATATCAGGCAGTTTCTCTCACTCATCGGTGTGTATTGGGAGGTGGGGGAGTCTCCTACCTCCTACTCCCGTCACAACCGTTATAAACGGGGCACAGAGCGAGAGCAGGGCTGGAACAGGCCACCTCTAACCTTTCCAGCAGGCTCACCTCCACCTCCCCTGACCCCAGGATGACAAAGCACTGACATACTGGCTGGGGTGCCAGGCCTGCAGCTCTCCCTGACCCTTGGGCCAGGACCCTCCCCTAGACCCCAACCCCTGCTGAGAACAAGTAGAAACAAACTCCTTCCTGGGGATGTCAAAGCACCTTTCCTGGGGGAGGCGGCTCTGTGATCCCCTGAGCCTGGCTAGGGAGAAGGATCGGGTTACTCTTTCCCCAGCTGTGCCTGAACTCCTTGGGGCTGACCTTTCACCTCATCCAGGCCAGGACCCAAAGGGGGCAGGAGTCCAGCACTCACCTCCTGTTAACCCTCTGAATTCCTCATCTTTCCATTCCAGAGCCCCTGCCAGGGCCCCAGCGGGTCTCAGGAAGCCCGAAGCCCAGCCGGGCATGCCAACCTCTCCCCACCCTCCCATCCTGGGGTCCGGTTTCCCAGAGGGCTTTACAGAATGCTCCTCCCTGCCCCCTGCCCAAGCGGCCCTGCCCTCCCAGGATCAGATACCTCCGCCCAAGCAGCTGAAAATGACCTGGGCTATTTTCGCTCTGGGATCGAGTTGCAAACTCCCCCTTAAACTGGCAGCTTCTCACAGCCCTCCAGACGATTGCCCCCCACTCCTCATCCCTCACCCAGAATCACTCAACAAGACAGGAGGGCTTTTAGAGACCACTGACCTAAGCCCCTCAGAAGGGGAGACTGAGGCCATGAGTCAGACACAGGGCTGGGCAGAGAACCAGGCTTCCTGGGTTCCCGCCCAGGTCTCTTTCTACTGTCTAGCACAGCCTGCTCTGTACCCTAGATCTCAGAGCCTCTGACCCAGCCAAAAACCCAGCCGACCTCCGAGCACCAGAAAGTCACACTGGAGGCTACCCACAAATCTCTGTGCCACCATGCATGTCAGAAATCGCTTTTACCACTCTCTTTGTTTAAAACTGGGCCCAGGTCTATACCTGTGTCACAACTATGTGGACTACAGGAACAGTATGGAAGGTGCACACTGGGAGGAAAGACAGGGAGATTGAGGCCCAGAGGAACGGCGGGTGGATTCAGGCTTCCTTAAGGTTTATATTGCACAATACTTCCAAGTTCCCGGCGGCCCCTAACCCCAGCTTCTTAGTACCCCCCTCCTCCTATTTCTACAAACCAGCCTCTTCCTGGCCCCTGCCCCTCCACCTCAAGCTCCAGCCCTCCTGGGCAGGAATGTGACTGGTCAGGTCTGAGCTGACCACATGAGTGGCTATAAGGCAACAGACCCCCCATCCTCCCATCCCCCCCAGCCTGGGGGAGCTCACATACCAAGACAAGGGGGGAGGGGGGGCGAAGGAACGCTTTAACCCTTTGCAGCCAGGCTTTTAGGGTGAAAAAGAGGGGTACTCTACCTCCAATGGCCACTCCCATGAGTGCTGCCAGGTGGGGGAGAGAAGGAGGAATCTACTTCACCAAGGGGGTGGGATGGAGATATTTGCCCCCCTCGTCTCTGTTAAGAAAAATTAGACTTTGCCACCCCAACAGTCTAATCTCATCTCCCATGACATTTGGAGAAAACAGTCACGAGGCGGTGCTGAGGGGAGAAGGAAAGAAGGCACCATGAACCCCAACCTCAGGAGCCCCTAGTCTGATGGGAGAAACACAACCCTGCCCCGGGGAGTCTGACGGAGGAGACCAGCCACAGAGGCTGGGACAAAGAGCTGAGCGCAGGGCGTGCATGGAGCTGCGCAGAAGTGGGAGGAAGCCAAGGCAGGAGCAGAACAAGCCAGGTGGGGTCAGATCGGGCAGGCTTCCCAGCGGCCCCTCGGCCCACACCCCTCCCCCAAGGCTGTGGAATCTCGGGGGTCAGGGCTGAGGGACAGCCCCGCCCCCTGCTCCCCTCGGGCTCAGGAATTCCACCAACCAAGGAAGGGGGGGCTGCTTCGGCCTCAGTCCAAGTTGGCTCCCACTGGACCAGGAACTGAAGCTCTTCCTCAGCCCCCCACCCCCACCCAAGCCGCTGGGCTGGCCCCAGGCCCCCTCCCCTCCCCCTCCCCCTCCCTGGCTGGCACCGCGTGTGCCAGGCGCTGGCAGAAAACAAACCCGCCGGGGTGGGTTTGCAGGGAGCGGGGTAACCTTGACACAGTTGCGGCAGTCGCTAATGGCAGACACATACTCCGCCTGTTCTGGGGGGACTGTTGCCGTTGCTAGGAAACCAGCAGCCGCGTGAATGGAAATGGGTCAGTAAACCTGGGGAGAGATAGTGTGACACTCGAACCACTGCAGCTGCTCCAGCCCACACCGAAATCCCTCCTCTTCAATATTTATCACTCCCGCCTGGGTCCTCAGCTTCTCCACTAGCCTGGCCCTCAGGCCCCCCCAAGGCTCAACAGGGAAGGGAGGGGGAGAAGTTATAGGGGGGTGCTTATCCGCTCTTTTTTGGGGGGAGGGGGGGGACCCAGGCGGGATGGAACTGGTTCTAGAGGAGACTGAACAGGAAAACAGAGTCTAATCCCATGGCAGGGAAGGGGTTAAAAGGTCAATTCACGCCTGTTCCTGACTTAGGCACCGTGGTAAAATTACTGCGAGTGTGAACAGGCTTGCCTGCCAGCATGCCTACCTGCCCCAGGGCTGATTAAGGCCAGGAGACCTCCCTTCCCGTGTGTAAGTGATGGAGGGGGAAGAGGCGCCCAAATCATGGCCAGGATTCGCTCACAGCCTGAAATCATCCTCCGTTAAAACCCAGCAGTCCCAATACAGCCCAAGGCTTCCTAACAGCCAGAACTGATGCCCCCAGTACACTCTGATAAGCACCCCAAATGGACGGAAGCTGCCCACTGCCTTACAATACCATTCTGTTCAGACACATGCACCCCAAATAGACACTCACTGTTCAGAAAACCTTGACAAACACGCAGACACAGATACCCCCACAAAAGAATGTGACAACTGCAATTCAGAACAGAGGCTACAGGCGGACAAACCTAGGCACAAGCAAAGACTGCAGTGTCGGACTGTGCTGAGTCTTCGACCACACTTCCCCGTAAGGCGGGAGCCTCCCCACACAGCCTGTCGTCCTAACCCAGAGCCTGGTTCTCTGGTTCATTTTTTCCCCTCCCTCTCATTGCCAGCCTCCTCGGTCTTGCACACACCCCAATATACTGCCCCTGCCATTGCCCTCTGGACACACCATCCCACTAACTAGCTGCCTCGTGCACCACACCCCCATTCCCTGGAGGCTGACTGGTCACTGACACACACATTCCCTTCCCCTAGAAGCCAGCAGTCTCTCAGCCCCGCCTGACACAAGCCTGGCTCTTGGGCTCAGGCCTCTCGGCTGTCAGCAGGGACCCTGGGATTCGGCAGTACCACTCACTCGGATGATGTGCCCCCCTCCACCCACCACAATCTCTGCAAGTATCCCTGAAGGGTGTGTCTTGAGTAGGGAGGCACTCCAGCCTTGGAGGGAAGGTGGGGGGATGTACCTCAACAGGAATCTCCCATTTTACTGGGTTCTGTGTGCTCCTATCTCCTAGGATACATCAGTCAACACAGGCTTAGAGCCTGTCAGAGCTGGAAGGTGCCTTAGGGAGCCACTAATCCAGCCTCCTCTGCTATGCAGCAGCAAACTGAGGCCCAGAGAGGGGACGTGGCCTGCCCAGGGTCACACAGCCCAACTCCTGCTTCCACCCCTTGAAGAGAGCCCTCTTTGGGTTGGAGAGCCCTCTGAGGAGGAGGGAGGGACAGTCAGCCCAGGAAGGCTCCCCTGAGGCAGGGGAGGGTGGGACTGGATTAGTGGGAGAGAGAGAATCTGTGATCCTAAAGAGAAGTTGGTAAGAACTGAGCATTCAGTGACATGGGCACCTGGCGATCTTGGAATCTAGGCCCTGTTCAAACCTGGACTTCGCCAAAACGATCTGGTGGATACTTAACCCCACTCCACTTCCTAACCCAGGAACCCAGAGGGCTGTCCCCCGACCAAAGATACAGGAAGACTGCTCAGGTCCCAGGCCTTGAATCCTGGCTTTTTATTATTTAAACGGATCTACCAGGAAGACTCTGGGGTTCATGTGAAAGAGGTTTTATGCTAGAAAGTTTTTATTTCAACTCCATTTTGCAGAAAAACAAATTGAGGCTCACGAAGGTGGGGTAGTTTGCCTAAGTTTGCACAGACAACAAATGGAGCCTTGAGTTCCTTCCAATACACAAGGAAGGCCAATCCAACAGGAAACAGGGAGAACTGGGGGGGCTGGGGGGGGGTGGAAGGGAGGGAAGGGTGGGAGTTGACACAGGCCCAGGCCCAAAATCCTGGGCTGAGGGTGAGCCAACAGGCATCTGAATTTGAATCTGGGTGTCTGGGTTCCACCCCCACCCACTCTAACAGTGGTGGAGTGAAAGGTCAGCATGGAGATGGGAGGGAGAGGAAGCAGAATTCCATCAGCCTCTCAGCCAGCCTGGGCCATACCCCAGGGAACTGGGCCAGGGCTGCCCCAACTTCCCCCCAGCCCAGAGCTCTCTGCCAGCCCCTGCCCCCACCCGCACTTGAATAGCAGAAGGAGCATTATAAGGAGACCTGGTCCCCTTCATGGACCTCAGTTTCCACATCTGTACTAAGAGCTAACCTAGCAGGAAGGCCTTGTAAGGGCCCTTTCAGCTTTTTCTTTTTAAATATATTTTTATTGATTTCAGAGAGAAAGAGATAGAAACATCAATGATGAGAGAGAACTATTGATTGGCTGCCTCCTGCATGCCCACACTGGGGATGGAGCCTGCAACCCGGGCATGTGCCCTTGACCGGTATGGAACCTGGGACCCTTCAGTCCGCGGGCCTACGCTCTATCCACTGAGCCAAATCAGCTAGGGCCGGGCCCTTCCAGCTTTAACATAGCTTGGTGACCAGTCCCTGGGTCTCAGTCCACAGCACAGATTCAGAAGTGTCTCCCCTGGTCTGAAGCAACAACATTAAATATGTGTTTGATGAATAAATGAACACTCAATCAAACCACCATCTTTCAATCCTCCCAACCTGAATGAGGCACTACTTACCATTGGAAGCCATTGAAGTGTTGTTGGAGGGGAAGGGGATTTGGATACTCTGATGACTCTGATGGGGCTGTATGTTACAAAGGTGCCCTTTATTTCCCACCCTTACTACCTGCTAACGGCTTTAAATGCTGTGCAACTGTAAGCCCCACCACAAGGCCATAGCCCACCTACTATCATCCAGTTTTTCACATGAGCAAAGGGTCTAAGGAGTGAAGGGGCTTGCTCAAGGTCACACAGCCAGTGAGTGGCAGAAAGGGGACTCCAACTGTATCTGTCCCCTCTGCTTTTGTTGAACATGGTGAGGAGGTGCTAGGTTGGGGCTGAAAATGAGGTTGAACTGGAACCATCGGCAAGGGTAGAGGCTGGGTTCACCCAAGGTGGGGGAGGTGCCTGTTGAGTTACCAAAAGGTTCATCAGTTTGTGGAGCACCAAATGGGAGGAGAACCAGTCAAGTTGTGGGCAAGCAACCCTTCCCTTCCCCCACAAAGGGCAGGGCGGACGCTTTCCCTCCCCCAACCCACAGTGATGAGTGAGCCCCGAGAAGGCACTTACCTACTCCCCTGGCTCTCGGGGCTCCTGTAAAAGGAGGCCCCTCCCTCCCGGGAGCCCTTTTCTGGACTTCGGGACCTGCAAGGTGCCCAGCCACCCCCAAAGCAATCTGCGGCCACCGTCGGGAAAAGTGTCCAGGGTTTTTCCAGCTCGTCCGCACCCCCACCCGCTGGGCAGTGGCGGGGTGGGGGTGAGGGCGTGTTGGGGGAAGACGGCCGCGCCTCCCACCTGGAGGCCCTGAGACGCCTATCGCTGCAGCAGGAGGCTCTCCCCGCTCCGCCGGCCCCGCCGTTCTCGGGCCTGGCCGGTCCGCCGGGAAGACTCGCGGGTTTTCCCGCCGCGCCTCTCCGGCTACCTGGCAGGCCCGGGCTGCCCCCCGATCCCTGTCCCCCCCCGCCCCCTCCCGGAGGAGGCCGCCGAGCTCCCGGCTCCTGGAGGAGGTGACGGGCGAGAGGGAAACCAGGCGGCTGGGGGAGGGGCGTCGCCTGCACCTGGCCCCTCTCTGCCGCCCAGGCCGGGAGGGCGGGACTGGACCCCTGCCAGACCCGAACGGAGCGGCGGGGGAGGGGAGGTGTGCTGCCTCCTCCCCGGCGGTGTGGAGGCAGATAAGGCGGTCTCCCCCCGCCGCCCTCGCCGCCGAGGCGCCCCCTAGGGTCGCGCTGAGAGGCGCCCCTTCCCGCACCGCGCGCTCGGCCCGCTCCCCCGACCGGCCGCGCGCTCCAGCTGCAGGAAATTCCAGAAGCTCTCCATCATCCCGGCGCAGCGCGCAGCCCGGCTGCCAAGGCTCCCCGAAGGAGAGCCACATGCCGGCCGGCCGCGCGGCCCGCCCTCGCCCCCCCCCCCCCCCCCCGCTTCCATCCCGGCTGGGCAGCCACGTCGGGCCGGGCGGGGACCGGGCCGGCCGCCCCTTCCCGCACCCCGGCCGGGCGGAATGCGTGGCAGCCCCGGCCGGGGGCTATTTTGAGCGGGAGGGGAGCGGCCCAGCCTCCGTGTTTTCGGCTTTTTCCTGGCCCCCGGCCCACCAGCCCGGGCCCTCAGCTGCCCGCGGAGTGGGAGGAGGGGGTCACGTGGCGGGGCGAAGGGCGGTGCGGGTGGGGGGGCCGCCGCGACCGGGCTCGGGCCCAGGCCCCGGAGGCGCCCGGCGGCGGTCCGGACCTCTGCTCTCGGCCGGGGCCCGGGCGGCCGGGTTATTAATAGCGCCTGGGCCGGACTCGAGCTCCGGGGCGCCCGCTACCTGCGCGCCCCTCCTCCGGGGAGCACCGCCGGCCAGGGCACTCCCTCCCCAGTGACGGAGTCGGGCCTCACTGGATAGCGCCGGGGTGCACCGGCGGCCAATCACCGGCCTCAACTTCCTTACCTGTAAATGGGGTAAACTGGGAATGAGCTCCCTGGCTTACATGGTGGGTTCCGACCACATCAAGGTTTGGCTTGCTGCGCGTCTCTCCTTGGGCAAAATGCCTTCCCCTTTTGGGGGCCTCAGTTTTTTCATTTATAAAATGAGGGGGTCTGAGAGGGCTCTTTCCGGGGAAGAAGACCTTACTTTTGAATAGCGCATTTTCATTTACAGCCCTTTTGAGCTTAGGGACTGCCCAGGGGTAACAACCATCACTGAATACTTGATTACAAGGTTCCCATAAAGTAGGTAACACTGTCCCTCTTTTGCTGAGGAGGAAACTGAGGCTCAGAAAGGTTAAGTGACCTGCCACCGGCCACACACTGGCAGAGGTCAGAGCCATGAACTCTGACTCCGGAGCCTGAGTTAACCACTGGACCGCAGTGGGTAGTGGCCTGAGCCAAGAGGGGCAAGCGCTGCCCCCTCTTACAGAGGAGGAAGCAGGTTCAAAGAGCGATTTGCCCAAAGTTGCCTTTGGCCAGTTAGTGGCAGGGCATCCAACAGAGATCTTCCGACTCGGCCTAATGCCCCGCTGCAGCGAGGGCACGGACCTAGAAATGGGCACGTGGGCACTGCCCACATGGGCACCAGGTTGTGCCCCAGGGCCCTAGAGATCACCCTCTGCTCCCAAGGGTCAGACCCAGACTTCCTGGACCCCAGGATTCACGAACCCATCAAATTCTAGACTCAGCCCGGCCTCAGTCATGGAGGTGGGGGCACCTGGGGGTGAGGGAAGAAGATGCATGCAGGTGTGACAGCCTCAGACAGGGCCTGGAGTTGCTTCCGGCCCCCACCCCCAACCCCAGGCAAGGAAGCACAAAGGCTGGCAGGCCCCCCACTCCTCCCCGGAAACCTGGCAGTTTATTTCTGTCTCTGGGCCCCCTGTTTCCACAGAGTCAGTCCAGGAAGGCTGGCAGCAGCTGGCGGGGAGGGGTGGAGCTCTTGCGCCCCTGCCCCAGCCCCACCTGCCAGGCCAGGCTAGACTTCAGAGTCAGAGGTGACGCTGGGATGGGGGGGGGGGAGGAGCAGGCCAGTAGGTCAGGACGCTCAGGGAGGTACCCCACCTCCCAACCCAGAACCTAGATGCTCTCCCAGGGTGAGTCAGTCTAGACCCAGTTCAAGTCTAAGAGTACCAATAGAACCTCTGGTGTGTGTCCAACTCTATTTATTCTGTATCATTCTGGCTCGTGGTGCCTCTGGACCCTGGTCCCAAAGACAATCCCGCTCCTAAACCTGTGCTGCGCAATCTAGTAGAAATACTGAGCACCGGAAATGTGGCTATTGGAACTGGACTGTGCCGTAAGCATAAAATACACACTAGATTTTGAAGCCTAAATATGAAAAAATAAAATCTCGTTAATAATTTTTATAGTGATTACATGTTGAAATGGCAATAATGTGGATATGTTGAGTTAGATAAAATATATTAACATTCACTTATTTCTTCTTACTTTGTTTAATGTAGCTACTAGAAAATTTAGATTACATATATGGCTGCTATTACATTTCGACTGGAAAATGTTGTTCTAGATCATATGGTGCTCTAGCTTAGAACCAAGACTTTGCCTGCTCTAGATGATTGTCTCTGTGGCTTCAGCTCATCGACTTCCCTATATCCAGACCACAGCCTATGTATGGGTCTAAATCTCCACACACCACCCTGTCTCACCACACTCCAGCTTCCTGTGAATTTCGGCTCAGCCAGAGATTATGGCTTTGTCTGCTTTAAACCACTGTCCAGTACATTTCTTGTTCAACAATTCCCAATATCTAGAGCCCAGCAAGATGCATCTCTAGATCACCTTCCATATTATCCAGCCTGACACCCCAACCTTGTCTGCTTAGAGATCACTTAGTCAGATTTAAGATCTAGACACCCTCAGGAGGAATAAGCTTCTAGATCAAGGGTTGGCAAACTATGGCCCAAGGGCCAAATCCAGCCTGTGTCTATTTTAATAATTCAAGTTTCATTAGAACGCAGTCATGGCCATTCCTTTCTGCATCATCTATGACTGCTTTCGAGGCACAATGGCAGAGTTGAGGACTCATGACAGAGATCCTATGGTTTGCAAAGCCTAAAATTTTAACTGACTTTTTATAGAAAGTTTGCCAACCCATGCTAGAGGCCCAACTAGTCTAACCCATCTTGTATCTAGACGAGACTATGGCCTCATCTGATCTAATCTAGATCACCTCCTGTAAGAGGGTACCACTGACCAGGATCTAACCCAGAGCTGACCATGTGCCCCATGAGTTCCAGATTCTGCTCTGATCTCAGGAAATGGGACCCGGTACTCTTCTCTGGGATGGAAAGGGTGTTTCCACTTCCGAATTCCCCCGGAGAGCTCAAGGCCCATTGACCCTGCTCAGTGGCCTTGAGAAGAGAGAGGGAGGGTAGACTCCAGAGACAGCACTGGAGGCTAGGCCAAAGAGTTCGGGGTAAGTCCTTCCCTGCCAACGGTGCAGAACATAACCAGGCCAAGAAGGCAGAGTAGCCCACACTCCACCCCTTCCCAGCAGGCTGCAGAGCAGGTCACTTAGCTGGGGGTCATGTGGGACAGATAACCAACCCACCCAGAAGCCAGACAAAGGGCTCCAAACAGAATCTTCACCTCCAACCACCTGAAGCCTATCACCTCAGGAATGAGTCGTGCTGCTACCCCCCTAGTTTGCCTCTAGCTTTGCTTCTTCATGGCTTTCTTTGAAAATCCTCCCACATCTGCCTTTCTCCCTCCAGCCTAGAAATTCTAGCCTTAACCTCAGCAGTTAAGACCGTGGGCTCTGGAGCTGACACACCCAGGCTTCCGTTCCAGCTCTGACTTTAGGCAAGTCACACTCCACCTCTCTAGGCTTCCTCAGTTTCCTCATCTGTGAAACAGAATAAAAACAATGGTACCTGCCGAAACCGGTTTGGCTCAGTGGATAGAGCGTCGGCCTGTGGACTCAAGGGTCCCAGGTTCGATTCCGGTCAAGGGCATGTACCTTGGTTGCGGGCACATCTCCAGTAGGGGGTGTGCAAGAGGCAGCTGATCGATGTTTCTCTCTCATCGATGTTTCTAACTCTCTATCCCTCTCTCTTCCTCTCTGTAAAAAATCAATAAAATATATTTTATAAAAAACAAAAAACAAAAAAAAAAAAACACACAAAAAAAACAATGGTACCTACCTCGCAGGGTTGTTGTACAAACTTAAGACCATGACGTCTGTCACTTTGTCCAGCACCGGGCCTAGTAAGCATGAGGTGCTAGCTGCTATTTTTATTAATATTAATGATCTAGCATGGTTCCACAGGTGGACTTTGGCAGGTTTGTACAATATTTTAACCAAAAGCTGTTTTTGCACTCTTGTAAAGAGAAGGCCCATGGCTCTCATCTTCTCAAAACGAATCCTTAGCCCACATGGCTAAAAAAGAGGAGGGTGTGTGTGTGGGGGGGGCCTTTCGTTCAACCCAAACGAGGAAACAGAGGGGAAAGGACTAGCCCAGGGTCCCTTAGAAAGTACCCCCAGGAGTACCATCTCCAAGGCCCCACTCTTTCTACTGGGCCAAGCTGTCTCTCTGATCTGACTTCATCACTTCTCACCTGCTCAGCCATGAAAGCCCCCCACAGTGGGCTCCCCACCTCCAAATGCCTCCACTGAATCTCTTCCACCTAGTGCCAGATTCATCTTCCTCAAATGTCACTCTATGACACTGTGTCCCTGCTCCAAAACCTTTAATAGCTCCCTATTGCTGACAACATCAAGGCTGAGGTCTTTAGCCTGACATTCAAGAGCCTTCAAGGCAACTCTGGCTCCCAACCTCCTCCCTGTTCCCTCTCGTCTGGTCAGTGGAGCTGACTTCTTCCTCTCCTCTCTCCCCCTCCGCAGAGTCTCACACCACCTACACAATCACTCAGTTCTGGACAGATTCTGCCCCTTTGCTCAATCACACAGTGTCTCAGCCTAGCCTGCTTCCCCGTTCTGCCCTTAGGGTTGCCCCTGGGTCCAGCCACTCTCTGAACTCACCCTGATCAGGCCACGCCTGGGTATACTGATCGAAGCTCTGGCTCCAGGCATCAGCCCTCTGCCCCTGCTCTCCAGCCCAGATCCATCCCTCGACAATGACCCACCTTAGCCACTGCCCATATGCTCTTCAGTGAACCCCTCTCCTTCTGTCCCCTAGACTTTCAGGAACACTCCTCTCATCACAGTGAGACAGCTGGTATGGCACTGTCCTCCATCATGACTCCTGGGTCAGATTCTTTGAGTTTCAATGTCCGCATCTATAAAATGGGGACATCCATACCTACACCTCATGTGATTCTCACAGAGGATTCATTCCTTATAAACTGGAAGGTACTGTTTCTATTAAAACTTGCTATACAAAAATACTAACAAAGCCTCCATTTATAAGTTTATTTAAAATTGCAACAACACTGCAACCTTGGCACTCCCTAACCCCCTTCCGTTTCATTTTTCTCCTTAACGCTTACCAGCATCTAACAAACCAACTATTTTATTTATTTTTGTGTTTACTGTGTTGCATCCTCTAAAGGTAAGCTCCTTGAGGGAAGAGATTTCTATTTATTTTGGTCTCTGTTGTGTGCCCTAGGAAAGTTCCCGTGTGTACTTTTAGTTGAAGAATGAATGAATGAATGAAGCAAGTGCTTATTATGTGCCAAGCACTGTGCTATTCTTCTCACAGATCATCTCACCTTGGGAGACAAGTACTTTCATTACCTCATTTTAAAAATGACACCTTCAGACCTAGCCAGTTTGGCTCAGTGGATAGAGCGTCAGCCTGCGGACTGAAGCATCGGGTTTGATTCTGGTCAAGGGCACATGCCCAGGTTGTGAGCTCGATCCCCAGTGGGGGGCGTGCAGCAGGCAGCCGATCCATGATTCTCTCTCATCATTGATGTTTCTCTCTCTCTCTCTCCCTCTCTATTCCCCTCTGAAATCAATAAAATGTATATTTTTAAAAAGAGACACCTTCAGTGGCTTGCCCTGATCACCCAGTAGGAAGCAGCCTGGTTAGGATCTGACTCTAGCACCTGCCCTCTTGAACTCTATGTTCTATTTCCTGTCTAGGTGGGGGGCGGGAGGGGGATTCTTTCTATTTCTTCCTTAGCTAAGCCTCTTGAATCTGTCACCCTCCCCATCGCCCTGGGGCTGTTACTCTCCCTGTGCCCCTGAGGCTACCAGCCCTCCCAACCCACATTCTGACCTCTCTCAGCCATTTCCTCCCACTTTTCAGCCGTAAGCCGTAAGCCGTGATGTTCATGCTCACCATGCTCACCGCAGGGCCTTTGCTAATGCTGTGCTCTGCCTGGAATGCGCTGAGCCCATCTCTTTCAACTCTACCCCTTTCTCCGGACCCACCCCTTCCAGGAAGCCTGGCCTTCAGTCCTTAGGTGCTCCCTTCCCTGACCTCGTGCCTGGTAGTTTACTGCTGGGAAAACCCACCCAGGCAGCATATGCTGGCTTGGGCCAGTCCCTGCTTCCTGAGCTTGGAGGCCTTGTTCACTTCTGTGGGTCTCCTGGCCAGGTCTCTCCTCCCTCCTTCCTCTGCTGAATCACTGCTCCCACCCCATGTCATCTCTTAATCAGGTTTAAAGCTCGGTGATTAAGAGCCTGCCTTTGGAGGCTCTCAAACTCCATCTCCACCCCCTACTAGCTGTGTTTCGTTGGACATGTCACTACACCTCTCTGAACCTGTTCCTATTTGCACAATGGGGATAATAGGAGCACCTGCCTCTGAACGAATGTGCCTAGAACACAGTACACACTCAATAAATACCAGCTGTAATTTCTCCTATACCATTTCATCATGTTGCTCATCTCTGTTCTAAGGCCTCAGCCTCCTCTCTTCCTCCTCCCCAAACAGCCCTCTCCTCCCGAATATAAGTGGCAATAATAAGATTGCTAACGTGTTGACCACTTGTTATCTGCAGCAAGTAAAAATATGTTGGGCACCCAGCAAGGTGCTCAATATTGCTCGAACTGAATAAATGAAGTAACTAGTTTAATCCTCACAACACCCTAGGAGGAGGGGCGCTATTATTATACCCATTTTACAGACAAGGAAATCAAGGCCCAGAGAGGGTATGCAACTCGCCATCGCTGGGATGTGAACCCAAGCAGTCTGCCTCTAAAGCTGAGACTCTCATCGCCCTCCTTGCCTTCACTATTCCCACCCTGCTCTGCTCCAGTGCCAACCCCCAGGCCAGGACGCTGTCTTTCTCCAGAGGCTGGACCTTAGAATCTAGGTCACTGAGCCCCTGCTCCAGAGCTCAACCCCCTCACAAACCCTATGGAATCAGTGCCACATTGTTTCTCATTGACGGATGAGGAAGCTGAGGCTCAGAGAGCAGTCAAGTAACGAAGGTCACATAGGATGCAAAGGCCCAACTCTTTCAACTGCATCGTGTTTGTGATGTTTTTCTCCCACTGTCCTATACAACTGTAGGTAACTGTGGACACACATCTGCCCTATTTTTCCAGTCAGTTAGACAGCAAGCTCTCTGCAGGCACAGTCTGAGGCCAGCCCTTCCATGTGACCGCCACCGTGGGCCCTGCTCCTCCATAGAGGCTCCCTGGCTGCTGATCTGCTCCTCCCAGCCAGGCACACCTTGACACTCGCCTGCTCCTCACACAAAGCAGGTCTTGGTTTGTGAGCTGTGTCTGCCCAATCAGGCTTGGGATTGGTGAGGGCAGGGCTGGATCTCCTCTTCCACCGAGACTAGAGGCTCCCCAAAGATGCCATGACTCCCAGGAACTCAGGGCTCCCATCTCCCACTTCGAGGACTAAGGAGGCAGGGTAGCCTGGTGCTTCAGAGCAAGGAACCAGTGTTCCAAGTTTAAAGGCGGGCTCTACCAGGCACCGGCTGTGTGACCTTGGGCAAGTCATGAGCCTTAACCCAAGCCCCAGTATTCTGATGTGTAGCCCTAACTGGTTTGGCTCAGTGGATAGAGCGTCGCCCTGCCGACTGAAGGGTCCCAGGTTCGATTCCGGTCAAGGGCATGTACCTTGGTTGTGGGTACATCCCCAGTGGGGGTTGTGCAGGAGGCAGCTGATCGATGTTTCTCTCTCATCGATGTTTCTAACACTATATCCTCTCCCTTCCTCTCTGTAAAAATTCAATAAAAATATATTTAAAAAAATATTCTGATGTGTACAACAAAGATGATAATAATAGGGCTGCTATGATGATTAAATAAATATCTATAAAGTTAGGGGACTGTCTGGGACATGGTAAATGCTGTGTGTTTGTTAAATTAAGTAAAAGTAGGGTTCCATGGAAGGGTCCCCCTGGTAGGGGTACAGTGCAAGGGACAAAGAAGGCCCAGTTCCAAACAGACAACTGAAGACACACGGGGAAAGGAAAACAGGTGGCCTCTGCCTTACACCTCAGGAAGCCCTTGTGGCAGGGACCTCCCCTCCCCCCCCCCTACATCCTCCAGAGGCAGAGGACCCCATTTCCTGGCCACATCAGTTTTCTGACCTAATACTCCTACCCTAATCCCCCAGCCACTTCCCCTCCTCTCCTTCCAACTGTTAACTCGTTCTACACAGACAGATGACTGCCAGAATCCAGGCCCTGCCTCTCTTAGTTGCTGTGTGACCTTGGGCAAGTCCCTTAGCCTCTCTGAGCCTCACTTCCTCATCTCTAGAAGAGGAGAGTCGACCCTGGAGGTCTGTCCTAAAGATTGGCTATTTAATAACTGAAATCACGCCCACAGGTGTGTTCACAGGTGCTTGGACACAGTAGTGTCCCACAGGCCCAAACCCACCCACATGGGTGGGTTTGCCGTTTGGGCAGTGGGGTAGGAAAGGGGGCTGCCATTAAAAACTGACCTTCACTTTTAAAGTTTTCCCAACAGCCCCTACACAGTGCTTAGGTTGCAAGCCGAGCTCCCTGCCCCTTTTAAAGCACCACCCTAAGATTAAAATACTGATTACCGGGGAGCAGGCAGGGGTCTCAGTCAGGCCTGCCTTCACCAAATTATTGCATCTGAGACCCTGACGCAGACATGGAGTGGAGGGGGCGGAGCAGGAGGGACCCTAAGTGAGGGCAGGGGAGGAGCGGGCCCCTTTGGAGGAGAAGCAGGGAGAGCAAAGAAGACTCCTGGGCGAAGGAGGCAAAGGGGAGAGGGACATGTCCCCGGCCCTTCCTCCCCTCCACGCTCACTCAGCCATCAGGGCCTGGCCTCCACCCGCTGAAAAGGAAGAGGAGCCAGCGGCAGCACGTTACGAGAAACGATTACCTGCCGTTAATTAATTAAAATAAACAGCAAATTAAATACAGCAACATTAAAATAGCCCAGGAAATTAATTCTCTACCAGCCCCACCTCACACACAGGTAAGATGCTTAAAGGGGCCCTTGCAGCCAGGATCCGGGGGGGGGGTCACCGGAACCTGCCTGTATTACACCACAACTCCCAGCAACCCCAAACATCAGTGGCAGAACCCAGCTACCCACAGGCATTCACCTGGCTCTGTCACCCCCAGATTGGCTTCCTGGCTCCTGACCCCCATTCCTGAACCCAAGCCCTGCTCCTTGGTCAGTGGGTAGGGAGGGTCCTGACACTCTCTGGGCCAGGAGGCACATGGCCCACATCTACAACCACATGGGTCAGGACGGAGGGAAGGGGGGCTCTGCCTTCTCTTCTGGGTCCCTGCTGGGGCTTGGAGTTGGAGCCTGGCAAAGACCCTCCCTGCATGGTGAGTGCCTGGCCCCTCATTCGGAGCACCCAAAATTTGTCTCTGGGGAACCCCTCACTTTGCTCTTTCCTTTTCCCCAGAATGCGCAGGAAGAAAGCACTGCTGAGGCCCTGAATCCCAGGCCGGAAGTTGCCCAGAGTCAGGCAGACCAATCCTTGGGACATGACACTGCAAGACTAACTGCCTCATTGTACAGAAGGGGACACTGAGACCAAGGAGGGCCAAGGTGTTTGTTTGCCATCATCAATGGCTTAGCAAAGCCTGGAGCAGAATGTCTAATGGGCATGTTCCATGTCACCACCAACACGTGGTATTTAAAAAAAAACACAAAAAAACACACATGGTATTTTCTAGGGTGCAGCTCCGCTCCGTGCCTGACATCCCTCTGACATCCCACCAAGGCCTCGCCTCCATAATCCCATCCCACAACTCCCGACCCCCCCTCCTTGTGGCCCACAACACAAGAGCCAGACGCGTCAGCCTGCCCTTGAGCTCTTGTTCACATGCTTCCCTCCCCCCGAAGCTCCCCCCGCCACCTCTACCTGCCCAAGTTCCACCAGCCTCTTTAGGGTCCGACTCAACGCCTGCTCCTCTGTGAGTCACCCAGAGAGCCCTGACAGGTGCTGCCTCATCCTCCTTTGACCTCCCAGGGTGCTTTCTCCCTCCCACCCCGACGCCTGGCCTCCCTGTTGTCTGCGTGAGCTGTGGTTTTCAGTGCATGAGCTTCCTGAAGCTGCAGCCCATCTTGCCTCTGGGCCCGGACCGGGCACTGTACCCAGCACTCAGAAGGTGCTCCGAAAACCCCCTCCTCATCGGATGTCTCCCCATGCCCTACTGATAACTGACTATTGGCTATCATTTATTAAGCATTTCCTATAAGCCTGGCTCCTGCACTGCCCCGTCCTCACACGATGGACCCAGCTCAGAGTCTATGGGACTCTTTGGGACGCTTCCCAGGGTTCCAGCTCAGGAACTGGAACTCCACCGGTTCTTGCTTCTAAATGAATCCCCTCCATCCTGCTTGCCTCTTCTAGGTCAGACCACCCTCATCTCCCATCTGGACCACTAGAACCTCTCCACGAGCCTCCCTGCCTCCATTCCCTCCCCACCCTATCCGGTCACTGAAGACTTCCCGTGACTCCTTGTGGCCCACTGGACAAAATCCAAACCGCTGAGCATGGCATCTCAACGCTGGGACATCCGGCCTGTTTTCTTTGCAGCTTCTCTTCTAGTCTCTGCACATCACCCCATCGGCCCAGCATACCAGGGTGGGCAAAAGTAGGTTTACAGTTGTTCGTATGGAAAAAGATATGCAGGTTATGATTATTACAATAGCTTAATATTAACTGTTTCATGTACTCACAAGTGTAGACCTACCTTTGCCTACCCCTGTATAATAGTTTGATTCATTTCCAGGCTTTGCATATGCTATTTCCTCTGCCTGGAAGACCCTTCCCATATTTTCCCTTCACATTCTTCGACGTCCAAGATCAAAGGGTACCTTAGAATCTAGTCATACTAGTCAAGCAACAGACAAAACTGGTCACAACATTGAGAGCTGTATGAAGGAAAGGCCTGAGTCACCACAGTAGCCCCAATGCTTAACACAAAACTCAATGCTCGATCAACATTTGTTGAATGAATAAGTGAATGTTCCATATATAACTGTTGACTAAACAGAGAGATGACAAGGCCACAGGATGCAGGGTTGGAGGTGAAGGGGAAGAGACCGAGGCCAGCGAGGCCAAGGACGCAGTGGGAGCAGGGACAGCGGCTGCCAGGGCCGCTCTGCAGCAGAGCTACTCGTCTGGCAGCGGGAGTGTTTGTGAGAGACGGTGACGGTGTGAGGGCGGCTTTCGGTGTGTGTGCGTGCGCACATGTGTGAGAGAGTGGTGAGGATGCATGTGTGTGCGTTTTGCATTTGGGAATCAGTCTGTGAAAGAGAAGGTGAGGAGGTACATGAAGGAGAGCATATGTGTGTGCGGGGAGGATCCGTGAGAGATGAGGGTGTGGAGAGCCTGTGTGTATTATCTGTGTGGGGGTCCGTGTAAGAGAAGGCAAGGGTGTATGCCGTGAAGGCTGGAGACTGTATACGTCTACTTGGGGGGTGACTGAGAAAGAAAAGGGGACACCTGAGGGGGGTGTGGGTGAGAAATGTAAGTGTGTGGGTACGTGGGAGTGCTAAGAACATGTGCAGAAGGAGGTGGTGGGCCTGTGAGAGCGCCCAATGGGGAGGGTAAGGTAAGAAATGTCAGGGCTCTGCTGAGGGTGTGGCTGCCGTGGCCTTGGTCACGGGCCCAGTGCCAGAGGTGGGGGCTGGCCCCGGGCCCAGGGTGGGGGGCTCTGACTGAGCAGAAGATTCCTCAGAGTTCCTCCTGGAACCACAGGCACCAGATTATCATATCCCCAGGCAGGGAGGTCGAGGAGGAAGCCCAGATGTGTGTGTGCCTTACATCTGTCCACAGCAAAACCTCTGGGCATTTATTTGTCTTTGTCTGTGTCCGGGTGTGCACGCCTGTGCTTGTGTGCGCCCTGCCGCTGTGTGTCTGTGCCTGTCTTTGTCTCTGTATGTATCTAGGCCTTTGTCTCAGTGTGTGTGGCTGTTGGTCTATGCCTGCCTGCATGACTGTGTCTGGTTTGTGTGTGGCTGAGTGTATCTGTGTCTAAGGGGTACCGTGTGTCCTTGATCTGTGCGTGTCTAAGCAGGGCTGCGAGCATCCCCCCGAATGCCTGTGTATTTGTGCGTCCATGTGGCCTTAGTGTGAATGGGGGAATGTGTGCTTTGAGGCTGTGAGTCTAGATTTCGGTGTAACTAAGTGTGAGTACATGCTTGTGTCTGTCTCTGTGTGGGAGACTCTGCCATATACTGTAGTAGGAAAATTGTTATCTGTATCTGTGGGATATACGTTTGTGGGACCAAGGATATGTGTTGTTTCTGTGTCTGTGTGTGTGTGTGTGTGTGTGTGTGTGTGTGTGTGTGTGTGTGTGTGTTGGGTGTGAGGGGTTTGTCACAGACTGGTGAGCAAGTTAATCTCAGACTCCATGACACGTGGAATAAAATCACGCTCCCATAATGGGATCATTCGTCTTCCTGTCCAAGGAGAGAACCAACTCTTCACCCTCCGCCCTGGGGGAGCCAGTGGGGCCGGGGCCAGGCATGGGCCCCCACCCAGGCCCACTCTGGTCTCAGCACCCCACCCCTCCCCTCCTCTGCTGCACCAGGCCCATTCTGCCTCCAGAGTGCCCTAGTGCCCACTGCGGGCTGGGCTGGGCTCCAGGACATGTGACCAAGCCTTAGAGGCCTGTCCTGGGCCCCCCAGCCCCACCCACTGCTGAGGGCCCTGCCCCAGATGGGAGGGGGTACAGGAAGGACTCTCTGGGCCCCTCCTCCTCCCGGAGGGGAGGGATGAGCTGCAGGCCCAGCCGGGATTTTCCATCTCTCAGCAACAAGATTCCTGGTGAGCAGGCTGCAGGGTTTGGCAGGGCGCCTGCTGGAGACCCGCCCTCACTCGCCAGGATGCCTGGGTCCCCAGGGCCAGGCAGCAGTCAGTTCCCTGGGGAGGGAGGAGGGCCCCAGAACTCTAGCCTACTGCTGCCCAGGCCTGTGGGAAAGCCAGACCCTTCGAGGCGCCTGCCCCCAAACAAAGATGGCTCCCCAGCCCCCAAGCAAACCACTGCCCTCCCTCTGGCCTCCCCCCAGCCTCAGCCTTTGCTTCAGAAATCCATCAAAGGCCATCCACCCAGCACCACCCCTCCCGCCTGAACCTCAGCCACACCCGGCCTGGATTCTAGACCTCACCTCTGGGTTTGAGGGCTCCCAAGGCCAAGGCTGTGCTTCTCTCAGACTGGGGCTTCTGAAGACAGGGGCATGGGTCCTGCAGCTGCGCAATCCCTCTTGGTCTTAGTGCTCCTTCCTGAATGAGCAGACAGGTACCAGGAGAGAATTTCAAACCCCAGGTTGAGGAAACGGAGACATCGAAGCCCTCTGCCCTGTCTACCACTGTGAATCAGAGGTATACCCAGTAGTGGACCCACAAGGTCTTTATCCTACCCAACTGCAGTAGCTGTGACTCTTCCCCCCCACAGGGGTGCAAGTGTGCCATTTCAGAAGTGGGTGAGCACCAGTTGGAGGGAGAGGGGAATGGGCAGGTGGACTCCCTTAACCCCCCGCCTTGGATGAGCAACTGGGGAGCAGGTTTGGTGAGAGATTAAGGTGGAGGAGGAGGAAAACTGAGCGGGTCCAAGATTTATGAGCTTAATTCTTTTCCCTTAAATTCCCCGCCAAGCCCCCCAGCACCAGCCTGGTCCTTCCAGGGTCATGCTGTGGCCCCAGGCCAATGTCAAGGCCCTAACCCATCCATCAGCTGTTGCTAGGGTGTTTCCACCCCAATGAGTTCCAAAAGGAGGAGCTCAACTGACACTAGGAGCCGATTGATGGGGAGGGGGGGGCATGGCACTAGAGGCAGTGACAGCACCCTGCACCCTCCCAGGAGCTGAGGGCTCACAACCTCCAGGGAAGAAGCGAGGCTGGTGGGTGGGGCCCAGGAGGAGCGACCTCCCAGCCCCGGTACCACACCCAGCCCCGCCCTTTCAACAGGCAAGGAGACCTGGGATCCCATGGGGCCCCACAGCTCACGGGGTGTGTGAGCTTGGCGGTTGCTGCTCCTCTCCAGGCCTCCCCACTGCGTGAAGCAGGAAGTGGCTCAGAAATCCCAGGTGTCCCCCCCTTCAGCTCAGCTCCCTCAGCACTAAGCCCTGCCCTCTCTCCAGTCCAGGGGTGTCACCCAGAATCTGGGCCAGATGGGGTGAGGCTGCAGCAGCTACCTGGAAAAGTCCCTGAAGCCACCCAAGTCAGAACTGAAGAACCTGTGGTGGCTACCCCTTCGCTACGCATCCATTTTCCAGAAGAGAGAAGCTGAAGCTCTGAGATAGAGCCTGGGTCTGGACCAAGGCCTCAGTTTTGCTGGTGGTTAAGAGTAGAAAGAACAGAAAGACCTGGATTAAAGTTCCAGAAACTTGTTGTGTGAGGTCCCTTGCCTTCTCTCAGCCTCAGATTCCTCATCTGCAAAATGGGTAATAGTGCCTCCCGCCTACCACTGTTAAGCTGACATGAGAAAATGCATGGAAGGGCTGGGCACGGTATAGCAAGTGTTTGCACAGTGCTAGTTATCACGACTGTGGGTAGTGCTAGCATAAACCCAGGTGGCCAGGGTAAGGGGGGAAATGGCTCATCCTCCAGCCAGATCGGGACCCCCAGGGTCTCAGCCCAGAAGGGCCAACCAAATTCCTCGAAGCCCCCAGCTGTCTCCCCTATTCGTTAAAGGACTCTCATTAGTGAGCCTGGGCACCTGCCCCTCTGCACATAATAAGCCTCATTAGTATCTTAGCCCCAAGCTCTGTGCCCAGAGTCTATGTCTGTGCACACGCATGAGGGTGGGGAGCTGCAACAGGCCACCAGCCGGGAGACAGCATCCTCGGCAATCACACCCCCTGCCTGTCATCAGCAGGGCCCGTCACCCAGCTTGTCACCTGCCTGCCTCGCACCCGCACCACCTGTCACCCACCCAGCTCGTCACCCACCCAGCCCATCACCTGCACCACCTGTCACCCACCCAGCCTGTCTCCAGAGCTGCCTGACAGGCATCTGGGTGGGGAGCAGAAGATGGGGAGGAGAAGACCACAGGGGTGTGGAGCTGGGGGCCCCAGAGACCCTGTAGGACCCCCACTTCAGCTCAGCATCCTGCAGCATCGCCATGGCAACCTCTCAGCCCGCAACCACTTTCCCAAACATCCCCCGCCCCCCCCCCCCCCCCCAAGCCCTGCTCTTAGCTGAGCTGAGCTGAGAAGAGCCTGAGTGACAGCAGAATGGGGCGGGAAGGAGGTATTCATCAGCTGCTTGGCCTTGGCCATCCTTCCCTCTTTGGACTCGGTTACTCCATCTGCAAAATGGAGGGGCTGGAATGGGTGCGGCCGGTATAAAGCAGGCCATCCTTCTCCAGCCTGAATTCGCATGAGCCAGGTGCCAGTTAACCTGTGAGGGCTGAGAGGTGGAACAAAAGGACAGGAGTTTCTGGGTTCTTCCACACTCCTCTGCCCCGGGCCCAGCCCAGAGAGGCTGGGCCTCGGGCACTAGCTCACACAGCAGAAGAGTAGGCCGGAAGGGAGGGGGCTCTGCCACAGGACTGCCAGCTGGAGACATCACACGGGGTGACCCAAGGTGACCGGGGCTGAGTTGGCCCCCACCTCGGAGCTGCATTATTTATAAAACCCACAGCTTGGAGCTGAGCAACAGCTGCAGTGCTGCCCCTCCAGGGGGCACATGCCACAGTGGAATGGAGAAGACAAGGTGCCTCTTCAGGGAAGGCCCCTGGGGTCCCTGGCTCCCTCTCTGGCTGGCGAGGGCGGGGGCTGAGGTGGGAGAGGGGCAGCAACCCGTCCTTCCTCTCCCGCCCTGTCCTCTCCACTCCTCCAGCCAGGCAGCGATAGGATTACTTCTGCATGACTGCCTGCTCCGCGGGGTTCCAGAGACCCTCCTGCCTGCAGCAATCTTTAAAATTCCTCCAGCCCAACCTCGCTCCCTTTCTCCCAGAAGTGAATGCTCCAGCCTCTACCGCAGTGTGCCCGCCGATGCCACCACCAAGCAGGCTGGTGCCCATGGGCAAAGGAGAACCCAGCCTCAGGGTGTAGCCCCATGTCCCTCAGAACCCTCTGAGGCCCAGGCCCCAGCCCATCCCCTCTAGCCCCTGGTACTGGTCCAGCCCCACAGAGCATGGCTGAAGCGAGGGTCAGGCATGCCAGCTGTGCCAAGGTGGATGAGCAGATACATGCAAACACACTTGGTGGACCTTGGCATGCCTGACCGTGTCCTCTGCTGCCAGAACCTGGCTGCCCCCACTCAGCTCTGACCAGCCCCTCCCTGCTTCACCAATCCCTGCTACCCCTGGGGTGGGCAGACAGCTGGGCCAGCGCCTGTGGCTCCCCAGGGTACAAGAGGCAGGCAGGAGATCGATCCACTGAATTTTTCAAGGCTCTAATGGAGCCTGCATCCTAGGACTTGGGGCCTGGGACACAGGGGATGTCTTGGGGACCCCTCCCTCAGCACTGCAGTTGCTTCATCTGTCAGGTATTGGGGGTCAGGGAAACCTTTCTCGGAGCCTTCCTCCAGCAACAGATGAGGCACGAGAAGCCCCTGGGAAACAGATGGTATGGGGGGGGGGGAGGCTGTGAGCAATACCTATAGGCCCCCCAATTTCCCCAGCCCTAATGCGGGCAGAAGCAGCTCAGCCTCTAAATCACTCCCCTCATGCTGCCCTCTGAGGCGGATTCTGTGCATCTGTAATTAGGGGGTGGAACAGATGGTGGAGATTCCGTTTAAAATCATGCATCTAGTCAAGTAACCTTCACTGTCGGAACTGACTCCCAGGGAGACCAAGCCCCAAGCCCGGATGGGGGTGGGGGGAGCACGGCAAGCCAGCACCTTCATGGTCTTTTTTTCCTGAAGCCCATGTCCCTCTCAGGTGAGCTGGGGGGGGGGGGGGGGGCTTGGCAAGCACCCGAGAAAGCACAGGCTGGGGGTAAATCTCCTTGCCCGCCCCCCACATGCCACAGCCAGGGCAGAGCTAGGTACTCAAAGTTCTTGGCTGAGAGACCAGAGTGACCAGGTGCCAAGAGCCCCCAAAGAGGCCCCAAGCCCCCAAAGCCCAGGCCAGGGTGCCCCGCACACAGGGTCTTGGGTGGGGCAGCTTTGAACCAGATGTACAGCCTCACTGTCCAGGAATGAAAGGCCTGGGGCAGTGAGGGGGGTGGAGATGCCTCCCCAGGCAGAGGAGGCTCTGAGAAGTGGGGGAGGTCTGGGAAGCAGAGAGAGAGAGAGCACACAAGAGTGAGCGATTGTGTGTGCAAGGCTGAGGCTGTCTGGGGAGGGGGGTAGTGTCTGGGGAGAACAAGGTGGGCTGAGGGAGCTGTGCTGGAGAGTGCTGGGAGGAGGGTGTGCTGGAATGTGTGATGGTGGGAGTGAAGGCTGCAGTCAAACTGAGGTGGGGTATGTGACAGGGTGAGGGTGAGGTGGGGGTTCAGGGGCGCATGGAAGAGCTGCTCCTAAGTTCTACGGGGTGAATATGTGCAGGGCTGTGACTGAGCTGAGGCTGTCTGGGTGTGAGTGTGGGGTCGGTGTTTGGAGAGGTGCGTGTGCGCTGTCCCTGAGCTCTCAGATGGCTGAGGAAAGTTCTGGAGCTGGAGCTTGTTGGGGATGTACAGAGGTCTGCCTTTTTGAGGAGGTTTTGGGTCTGGATGGGGAAAGCAGGTGTGTGTGTGTGTGTGTGTGTGTGTGTGTGTGTGTGTGTGTGTGTCTGACAGAGTACAAGAAACTGGGGGGAAGTTATCTGTTTAGAGATATACTAGAGCCGAAGCTATCAATGTCTGTGTGTTTGAGGTAACTGGTGTGGCTATGGGGGGTGTTCTCATCTGAATGGGTGTTGAGGCAGTGAGTGTGCCTCGGGGTGGGCTGTGTGTTTGGAAAGGTGTAGAAGGCTGGACAGACGCATTTGGGGAGGTGCGGGGCTGCAGCGGGGGGACATGCTGGGCTATCGGGAGAGCCCGCGTGCTGGTGAGGTGGTGGGACTCAGATCTGCACACGTGCCAAGTGCCAGGGCTGCAGCGGAGTCCTGGGTATACCTGGGGGAGTGTTGGGGTTGGAGAGGGCGTCCATGTGGCTGAAGCTACGTGCGTGCGTGTGTGTGTGTACACTGGGATGTTTCGGGGTATACTGCAGGTCATAAAAATGTTTGTTTTGGTTAAACATTAGGGTTGCAAATATCTGTGCGGGTAGGCATTTATGTGGTGGCTATGTGTTCAGGGGCATGTTCGGGCTGTGTGCAATACAGGGCAGTTGGATGTCAGGTGTTCTATGTGGAGCGACTGTGTTTGTGGAGGGACTGGGCTGTGTGTGTTTGCAGGTGGAGCAGCCATGTGTTTCGGGGTGTCGGAGCTGTATATGTGGAGCAGTTTTATGTATTTAGGAGGTGGTGGGGCTGTAGTTGGTGAGGATGGGTGCCCCTCTGGGGAAATGAAGAGCTGAATCCTGGCCTCTGTTCAGGCACCCACTAGAGGGCTGCCAGCTAGAAGCCCTCTACCCTACCGGGGGTGCCTGCCCACCCCCAGGCCCCGTGCGAGGGTGTCCAGACAGGCAGTCCATCTGTCTCAGCCTGTGCCCAGGCCCAGGAGCAGCCGCCTCCTCGCTCCCTGGGGGATGGCAGCAGATCCTAGCCCACCCATCTGCCTTCAGATGGTCGAGGCAGGAGCCTCCACAGAGCTGCCTGGAGGGCATCGCTGTGTTTGGAGAGGCATGGGCTGGGAGTGGGGGACTGCACGGCAAACAGTCCTCACGGAGGCTCCTTTGAAAACCACTGACGCCAGGAGAGAGGAAGAGGGAGGACGGGGCGGGTCTGCCTGTCCTTGTGTGGCTGTGTGGGTCAGTGCCCAACTGTGGGCCTTGGAGCCCCTTCGCATATGTTTGCACGGATGGCCTCTGTTCCGGCAGCATCCTGGCCTTGGAAGACAGCCCTCCAACCCAGGCTACATGCAGCCTCACACAGGCAGCTACCCCCTCGTACGTGCACACTGCCTACACTCACATGAAAATGCCCCACACACCTCCTTCACATCCACATAACACTGCACCCCCACACACATACAGCTCACCCCCAGGGCCCTGTACCTTCACATATGTACACCCATCACACACACACACATTATGAAAAAACAGGTACAGCCACACACCTGCCACATACATGCACTCACATATACATACGTGACAATTAGCTATCACACATACACCTACACACTCCACACACCTTGGATCTTCCTGTCACACCCATGTCCTATCTCACATGAGTTCAGTCTCTTTCTCACACACACCATAATAGACACTTGCCATCCCTTATAGCTGTACATACGTATACATTTTTAAATATACATATATATTTTTTATTGATTTCAGAGAGGAAGGGAGAGGGAGAGATAGAAACATCAATGAGAGAGAATCATTGACCAGCTGCCTCCTGCATGCCCCCTACTGGGGATCGAGCCCGCAACCAGGGCATGTGCCCTTGACCGGAATAGAACCCGAGACCCTTCAGTCTGCAGACTGACGCTCTATCCACTGAGCCAAACCGGCTAGGGCTGTCTATATTTTATATGTGCACACATACCCCCTCACCAAGTCTCAGCTCTTTCACACCACGCAGACCCACTAGCCAATTTACCTGTGTCCAGGCCCAGCCCTGCAACTTCCCAGGAGGGCTCCCACCAACCAAGGGCCTCCTGCCACCCCACCCTGGCAGCTGGGTGAGCGTGAGGGGTATACCACTCCCACCCCCACCGCTCCCTGGGAACCCTGATCTTCATGTCTAGAAAGAAAGAGCCTTCTCTCTGCTCTGGTGGCTGCCAGAGTACGTGTGAGAGTGTGACTGCGTGACTGCATGACGGTGTGTGTGTGTGTGTGTGTGTGTGTGTGTGTGTGTGTGTGTGAGAGAGAGAGAGAGAGAGAGAGAGAGAGAGAGAGAGAGAGAGAGACATATCAAGGCCTGTGTCACCACCTGTATGGGAAAAGAAACATAGGTATGGGTTCACTAGTTAGGTTTGTGAGATTCGAAATGAGTGTAAACGTGGAGACTTGTATGTCACAAAATGTGTGTGTGTGTGTGTGTGTGTGTGTGTGTGTGTGTAGTAAGGCCTGTGTGGACAGGTGTGATTATTGGGAGGGGTGCATTTATACAAGGAGACATACACTGAGTGAGTGGTGAGTGTGAGATGCTATTTTCCAAGAGCCCAGAGGTATGTATATACATCTGTGAGTAGGGTCAGGGCCGAGAGCTGCTCTCAGCAACTCAAGCCCCTAGAAAAAGAGCAGGGAGGAGGGGTCTCTGGGCTCTCTCTCTCTCTCTCTCTCTCTCTCTCTCTCTCTCTCTCTCTCTCTCTCTCTCTCCCCCTCCCCCCTCTCTCCCTGACCTCTTTAGCAGCTGGAAACTGAGCTGGGGGTGGAAGGAATGGAGACTTGGCTAGCCTGGGGGTTTGGGGAGGGAAGCAGGAGAAAACACCTTCCAGATTCTCATCAAATCCCTGTTTGTGGTTTGTAGCCTCAAGTCTCTCCTCGTCTCTCCTCTCCTCTCCTCTCCTCTTCTCTCTCTCTCTCTCTCTCTCTCTCTCTCTCTCTCTCTCTCTCTCTCTGGGCTTCCCACTTTCTTTATCTCTTCCTGCCTCTCACTCCGCCGCCCCCCCCCCCCCCCCATTTCTCTCCTTCTCCCTTCTCAGTCACCTGGTCACCCTGTCTCCAAGTTTCTGTCTCTCTGTTTCTCTCTCCCAGGCGCCTCCTTTTCCAACTCTTCCTCTCTCTGCCAGCACCTCTGTCTGTCCGTCTCTCCCTGTCCTGGTCCATCTGTCCGTCTCTCTCCGTCTGCCTGTGCGTGGGTGTTTCTGTCCATCTGTTCCACCACCCATCTGTCTGGTTGTCTGTTGTGAGTGAGGGTGCCCACTCACTCCCCAAGGTACCCTCCCCCAGGTCAGCAAAGGCCTCTCCTGGCTCAGGGGGTGGGGAAGGGTGCAGAGCTGCAGCTTCTGGAAGCTTCAGTAGCAGCTGGGCTGAGCTGGGAGTTGGGCAGCCAGCTGCAGAAGTGGCCCCTCCCCTGGGCTCTCAGGCCAAGGACCCCTGAGCAGAAGGAGGAGAGAAAGCAGGGCCTCGCTGCAGCTGAGTTTGCATATGTGCACAAGGGAGGAGGCAGGGGCCTCCTTTACCCTCACTTGGCCAGTCCTCCCTAAAGCCAGGCCCGCAGGAGAGGGGTCCTAGTCCCACCTTCTTTATCCCCTGGGCAATGGAAGAGGTGCTGGGATCCAAGAGGGAGGGGCAGTGATGCCAGGCCTGGGGGAGAGGGCGGAGGAACTGGGAGCCTTAGCTACCTGTCAGTTGTGGGGGGAGGTTCCTCCCATACTTCCTTCCAGGCAGTCCCAGGGGAATCTCTCCAGTTCTGGTCCCAGCTCCAGGCATGAGAGGCTGTACAGGCAGCTCTCGCCAGCTCCCCACATGAGTTATTCCCGCCTCCCAGTTTCCCCAGAGCCTCTGATCCATGGGAATATGGGGGGATCACATGAGTGTCACCCCCATCCTCAAGTGGAAGGTGGTTCTGGACATGTGGGGACCTTGGCCCTGTCTAGGCACAGGCCATCCAAGAGGCCCCAGGTAGCCTATCTACAACATCACCAGATCAGCACCTCACACACTCACACAGTCTGCACCCCAGCACTCATGGCCAGCCACCTCCACTTCCTGGCCCAGCAGCTCAGAGGGTTCAACAGGGAGCCTACTCTAAGACCCTGCACCAGTGGCAGCTCCAACAGTGTCCCCAGCACAAAGACAGCAGCTGGAGACAGCATCCCTCGCCCGCCCAGGATGCTGTGCCCACCCCCCACCCCCAGAAAAGCTCCAGGTCCAAATCCCACAATGGACAGAGAAACTGACGAAGGGATGGGAGGGCACACAGTCATCCCCTGAGACCCTGGGGTGGGATCATAAATGAGGAATAGGGGGGAAAGGGACACTGCAGAGGCAGAATCTGGCTCCTTTCTGACCTACCATGGGCAAAGTCCATATTGGCGGCACCCTCCACACAGCACAGGCCTGCCGCTGGGCCAGGGCCAGGGGCGGGCTCCCTCCCTCCAGAGCTCTCCTTGCCCCTGGCTGGGCCCCCTCCCTCTCCTTGCTTCTGAGCAGCCCTCCCAGCCCTCTCCCTCCCAGGGCTGGCTCTCTCATCTTCAGCTCTTGGAAGCCTGACTCACTGTTTCCCCTCCTCTCTCCCCTCCCTCCCTCTCTCTCCGCAGCAGCACCTCCCCCTCCCCTGGGGGGGCTCTGGCCACAAGGGTGCCTGCTTGCTCCTCTCTCCAGGCTTGGCCCCCCTCTGAGCCCAGGAGGCCCCCCTGCAGCTGTTCCAATTCTCTAGCTACAGAGAGGGGGAGCGCAAAGAGCATGGGTCCCAGGCCCGCCCCTGCCAAGGGTCTGATGCTGGGCAAGTGGCTCCTCTCTCTAGACTTGGTTTCCTGTCAAACAAGGGAGGGGTCACAACTGGACGATGCCCCTGGCATCTCTGGGGACCCCAATGTTCCCCGCTTTTAAAACCCCAGTGCCTCTTGACATAGAGTACCCACGCCCCGTGGGGCTCAGAACTTGCCTCAGGCCCCACCTCCAGGTCCAAAGAGGAGCTCTGCTCTGTCCCCAGACATTTGGAGAAGGCAGAGGGAAGACACTGCCCTGGGCAGAAGCAGGAACCAAGTGACCCCTGGAATCCCCCTGTCTCCCCATTCTCTCTCCTCCTGTGGGAATCTTTCTCTCTCCCACCTGTCCTTCCTCTTCCCAGAGACATTTGCTTGTCTCTCCTCCAAAAACAACCCCAGCACTTGATCTTGGGTGAGAGGGCCCAGTGCCTGCTCATTCTGGGCTGTGGCTCATGCCTAGGCCTTCTTCATCACCTGGACCCCACCGCCTGGGGCTGCGATCCTGGCTCTTCTCCTTGCCTGCTTTTCTCTCTCACCCTCTCACCTCTGGCTTCTGTCACCATCTTTCCCTCTCCCCACTGGGCAAGTGGCTGTCTGGGTCTCTCTCCTCCCCGCCTCCCCCATTCTCCCTGGGGGGGCCGTCTGCTGACCTTATCAACAATGTTACCCATGCTCTCTCCAGCAGTCCCCAGCTGCACCCCATCCTAGCTTCCCCTTTCAGGCTCTGTCCCCAGGGACCCAGGAGACCCAGCGGCAGAGCCAGGCTCCATCCCATAATAGTGAGCCTGCTTGACCTTACTCAACCAGATCAGAAGTGCCTGGGCATCTGGTAGGAAGGCATGGTACCCCACGGTCTTCGGTGGCTGGCTGGCATGAGACACAGAGTTGTTTTCCAAACCAAAAAAAAGAGCCCAAATTACACCCAGGAGTGTGGGGGTTTGCTTGGGGTGAGGGGGGGGACAGGAAATGAGGGAGATCAGGTTTGCCTGAAGGTAACCCCTGTCCAATGGCAAATAGAGTCAAGAGGAAGGAGTGGCCCAAAGTCAGTGTTCCAGGCGGATCTGAGAACAAGCACTGTCCCTCTGGGGCTCTGCCAGTCCAGAGTGGTGCCCCCCTCCCCCGCCAAAGAAAAGTCCTCTGGTTTCTGCCAGGGACAGTTTTCCCCTCAAGCTTCTAGCACAACCACAACAATCAGGTGGAGATCCCATCCCTTAATCTCCTTTAGGATCCAAGCCCAAACTCCCACAGTACACCTCCACTTAATTCTGCAGGGGGTTCCAGAGGCCTCCCAGCCAAGATCTAAGCACGTGGAAGGGGGAGAACAAAGCCCCCCAACTCCCGAGCCCCCTCACCAAAGGCCCCTTAAAAGCTGTGGAGCAATGCAAAACAATCCTGGAACCCTCATACCCCAAACTCAGAAGCTACGCTGTCCATCCACCGCATCTGGGTGGGAGTGGGGGGGGGGGGGGACGGACTGGGGCTCCCTGCCCCCATGACCCTATTCCAGACCCCCAGCCCAGCAACCATAATAAACAGCAAGCTCTTTTTCTTTATGACACCAAATTCCTCCAAGCCCAATAGTTCCTTCCATCACTACCTCAGCCATAGATCACATTAAAAACTCACAGAGGGCAACTTAAACACATCACATTTGTTTCTTTCTATATTATTTCAAAAGTAACGGCATTAAAAATGGATTTTACTACAGAAAATAAATATCAGCACGTGGCCGGGGAGCCCAGTCAGGGGGGTAGAGCCCACCTGGAGACTCTCCCTGAGGGCTTGGGCACAGCTTAGGCACTGACCAAAGAGGTGGCTGAGAGGCCAGATTACACCCTGGGGTGGGGGTGTGCCTGGGGAGGGGGCAATGCCTGCCCACCTGGGCACCTGCTCCAATGCCAGACCAAGAGAGACCAGAGTACTGGTTCGGACCGGTGCTCACTGGTCGCCCAAAGCTCATGCCCTCACTGATCTTTGCAGACTCTGAGGGGTGGGAGCTCTGGGGCAAGAAGTTCACCGGTCCCTGGGGGTCATTCCAACTATTGACACAGCAAGAGAAAAAAACGAATTCAACTTACTATCCAGT
The DNA here is from genome assembly GCF_027574615.1 of Eptesicus fuscus. Taxonomy (NCBI): domain Eukaryota; kingdom Metazoa; phylum Chordata; class Mammalia; order Chiroptera; family Vespertilionidae; genus Eptesicus; species Eptesicus fuscus. The sequence continues at coordinate 16,897,840 of NC_072481.1, forward strand.
TTGATTTTCCATTACTATAAAAATAAATATACATCTGCTCAGAGGGAGACAGCAAGCGGCATGCACATGTCACCTGGGGGAAGGTCCCCCCACAACTCACCAACACAACCCAGCCGCCCCCACAAAGCAGGGGGGGGGGGGTGACAGACTGGTAATCTTTCACTTACAGCCCCAGCTCACAAAGCTACACACAAGGGGTCACATGGAGCAGGGACAAGCCAACAATAGAAATACCCCAAATGCTCCTCGCAGGACTCGGCCCAGTCCCAGGCACATGCCCCCGCTCCGACAGTGGCAGCCGTGGACAAAATGTGGCCACCGTGACCGGGAGGCAAAGCTTGTCCTCACGCCCTGCGCTCTGCCCAGGGAGCTGGGGCCAAGTCCCGCCTGACACCAACTGGTCCGGCGGGAAACGCCTGCCCAGCCAGACAGGCACAGGCCCCCCAAGGGTCCCTCCTTGTGTTCAGGGACCAGGCTGGTGCAGCCCAGCCCTGCCTCCCAGGGTGACGCCTGGGCCCAAATTCAGCTGGCCCTGCCAGTCAGGCACTGGTGCAGAACTGAGGGCACCAGGCTCAGCCCCTCCCAGCCCAGCCTCAGGGCCCCCAAGCTAGAAGGGAGGGGGGGACTCCCCACCCCTCCACATCTGGCCCTGGCCCCCAGGGTCTGCGGTAGAGAATTCCCGCCCCCGCTTCTCTCTCTCTCTCTCTCCCCTCCCTCCTCCCTCTCTGTGCCCGCTGCCGCCTCAGGGACAGCCCCAGCTCCCGCCTCCGGCCAGCAAGGCCCACATCCTTCCTCCCTCAGCTGGCCCCTTCGCCTGGCAGGAGGCTGGGGGGTCAGGCTGCTGGGGAACCCCTCCAGCTCCCGTCAGTCCTCATCCCCAGCCCCCAAACTCTGGGTTGCTGTCCCTTTTCCTGTAGAACAGGAAACAAGGTTATTTCCTAGATTCAGAGCCAGCCCCCTGCCCCTCTGGCTCTGCCTGGGGACCAGGACCCAGCAGGGGAAGGTGCCCTCAGCCAGAGAGCTGAGGGATTCAGCAATTCACCTCCAGCTACCGGCCCAGGGGGCTGACAGCTGTCACTCAGCACCCCACCCCTGGGGAAGAGGGGGCCGATTCAATCGGAGCCCCAGAGGAAACGCACTGATAGGCGATTATTTATTTATTTATGCAAAAGTGAGCCGACTTTGTTCGCCAGGTAACCGGGCACGCGGCCCAACCCTTTGGCCCCGGCCACCCCAAATCCCTCCTCCACCCCACACCCCCTCCGGGTCATTAGGTCCCCGCCCCTCAACTCCCAGAGCACCAGCGGAACCTTGGGATTTGGGGTTGAAGGGGAGGGGCTCCTCCCTCCGCAGTCTCCCCCTTTCCCAGCGCCGTTCCTAAAATCCAGCCTTGTTCTCCGCTCCCACGGTCCCCCCTACACTGCCCCCCCCCCCACATTCTCAGCAAGCTGGAGAGCAAATTGCAGTTTTAAATCCAAAGACGGAGGGAGGGGGAAGGTGGAGAGGGCGCGCGGCAGCGCTGAGCGCGCACCTCGCCCCCGAGCCGGGGGAGCCGGGGAGCCGCGGGGCGGCCAGGAAACCCGAGAACCCCCCCTCCCTGCCCCCCCCTTCTCGTCCACCTCCCCCTCCCCCTTCCCGGCACTGCCTGCCAGGCTTCAAGCCGAGCCCAGCCGAGCTGCGGGCCCCGGTGGAAACAAAGACAGATCGCACCGCGGGCACCGCAGCCACGGGGTCCGACGGACCGGACCGGGGCGCACAGAAGGGGCGCAGAGCCCCCCTGGCGCGCTGCACAAAAGAGCCCGGCCAGCCGGTCCCCAGCGGGGGTCTAGGACTGGGGAGGAGGCGCCACTCACCGGAGTGCTGGGCTGCCGGCTCCGTGGGTCCGAGCCAGGGAAGGGGCTTTTGGGGGCGTCTGTCTTCCGGCGGCGGCAGCGACGCGGCGCCCGGCAGCTGGGGAGAGGAGTCGTGAAGGAGCCCTGAGCCGCCCGCTGTTGCTGACAGCATGGCTCGCGCCTCGGCTCACATTCTCCGCCGCTAACTCCGCTGGACACGGCCCCCGCTCCCGCGGCGCCCCCCCACCTCGATCACTCCTTCGCTCTCTCTGCGCCCCCCTCGCTCCCCCCCGCCGCGCACACACTCTCACAGTCCTGGACACCCCCGCCCCCACCCCCCCAATTGCAAACCTGGGAGAGAACGCGCCCCGCGTAGTCCTCCTCCTGCTCCTCCTCCGCCCTCCTCCCTCCCGTTCTCTCTGTCTGTCTGTCTCCCCGACTGTCTCTATCTCTCTCGCTCTCTGCCTTTCTCTGCTCTCAGAGCTGGGTGGGAAAAGGAAATGAGGACAGAAAGCAGACGCTGGCTTTGGGTGGTGGTAGCTGGATTCCCTCTCCCTCCCTCCCTCTCCTCCCCTCCCTCCTCCTGCCTTCTGCTCTCTCCGCTGCGAGCGGGGCTGAGCGCAGCCTGGCGGGTGGCTCGCTCTGCCCGCCCGCCCGCCTGTCTGTCTGTCTGGTCTGCCTCGCTCACTCCCTCCCTCCGTCTCTCGCCCTCGCCCTGCCTGCCTGCCTCTCTCCGTCTCCGCCGCCGCCGCCGCTGCCTATGCGAGCTCGCCTTACCTTCGCCGCTCACCATCCGGAACCCCAGGGGGGGACGCGCGCACAGCACGCTGGGACTTGTAGTCCCCGCCCTGGCCGCTCCGTGCGCCTAGCGGGCGGGGCCGCGCGGGCTGCTCCGACGGCGCGGCTGGGAGCCCACTGGAAGCCTGCACCCGGATCCCTCCGGCGGGGGCGTGATCTTCGTTTCCAAGGGGCGCTGGTTTTCCCCCAGGATTGGGAACATTTACCAAGTTCCTTGTCCCCGGCGGGGTGCTCTGGCTTGAGGGAGGTTGCGGGTGGGAGGGAAGGGGCGGGGTCTGAGAATGGAATGAGAGTCGAATAGGGAATCAAGGGATTAGCCGAAAGACCTGAGACTTTCTGGGGAGTCCCAATTAAAGGGGAAAGGAAGGGGAGAGGGAGGAGAACAGGCTCCCTGAATTTAGGGACGTTCTCCTTTACTGAAACGGTGTTTTACTGAGTAAAGCGCAAGAGCTTACGTGGGAGGGATGCTCCAGAAAACTCAGCCCCACTGGCGTCTCCTCCTCACTCAGTGCCCCGTCTCAAGCTGAGCTCTGGGTTTAGCGTCCCCCCTCCCCCAACTCCTGTTTTCCTAGAAGTCCAAGGGCGGCAAGGGCACAAAAGTCCTGGGTAATACACACGCGCGCGTGCACGCACACACACACACACACACACACACACACACACACGTGCACACGCATACCCTTCCTGAATTCGACTGAGCGTCTTCATTGTGTCGGGAAGTAAGATTCAAATTCAACAGTTCAAAGCCCCTGCTGCGGCCAGGGGGCTGGGCTCAGCACTTTCACCTACCTCCTCTTCAGGTCACATCTGTTATCCAGCTCCCAGCTCCCAGCTCCGGGCCCCCTGCCTGGCCCAGCCCCACAGATGGGAGGAATGTGCACTGCCAGGGCCTGGTTACCAAGGGGAGGTAGCTGGACAGCCCAAGCAGGAGATCGGCTGCTGCTGCCATTTACTGGACACCACAGGGCTCTAGAATCTGGCAAAGACCTGGTGAAATGGTAGTTAGCATTTCCAAAGATGAGGGCACACCACTAGGCCCAGGCCTTCCAATTAACCTCTGAGCCATGCAGGGAGTTGTGACTCCCCAGGCCTCTGTCTGATCTTCTCTCCCAGTGTCTGTGTGTGGCTCACAGAGGACACGAGATGAATAATGGATGGCCACCGTCCTGTCCTCAGTGTCTACCAACACCGGCTCTGACTGGTCCTGAGCTAGACCCACTTCATCTGTGCCTGGCATTCCTTTGCCCACGTATGTCAGCTTTGTCTGTCTTGCTCCCTGCCTGAAGTTCCTTCAGCACTGCCTTTGTTCTTAGCCCACCTGTTTCTGACGTCACCTTTGGCCCTCTGGGGCGATGCAGGCTGATGGCCAGTATGTGACAAAGGCAGGTGGTGACGTTTTGCCAAACGCAGCTTCCTGTCACCACCTTCCCTATACCTCCATCTCTTCCAAGCCCCTCTTCTAGGATAGTCTGGAATCTCCAGAGGCCAAAAGAAGGGATCGGAGGGGCTCTCTTTATTGGTCCTTTTGGTGAGGGGAGCAGCAGCGGTGGGAGAAGTCTAGGACTCTAACTGGTACCCCTATTGATCTGGTATGGCCAGCTGGAGAGGCCCCCATTTGGGAACAGCTTCTCCTTGCAGGCATCTTGCTCTAGCTGGTCCCCCTCTGGAGAGACTTAACCCTGGGGAGGGGAGGAGAAGCCCAGATTCCCCTTTCTTTCAGCTTCCCTCACATCCTTGCCTATTGGGCTCTGGCCCACCCAGTCGGAACCAAGTTTGGGGAAGGAACTGGATAGGGTAATCCAGGATGGCTTCTGGGAAATAGGGAGCCCCGTGGGGTTGGGATGAAGAAGAGCTTGGGAAGGGCATGGGAAGGGAGAGGTTACGTGATGAGGTCTAAGATTTGTAGGCTCCATGGCTCCACGGAAGGAATAGAAGTTAGGTAGGATTTTGCAAGTATTCCCCCTCCCAACCCAGGCTGCCTCAGTTGTCCGCTCCCCAAAGACAAAGTGAGTATTTAAGCGCCAAGGTGTTGGGCATCGTTGAAAATAATGCATTTCAGGGTTTCACAGTTATTCGGGGGCTGGCCTTTCTCTTGGAGCCGCTCCAAATTGTGTTGGGGGGGCTCTCCCCAAACAAACTCAAGCTGAGTCTTACCGTGGGCTGCTGCTGCCACCTAGCGTCTAATCTCCATATCTGCTTTGGCAGCCATCGTCTAAAAGGGTTAGGACTAGCTACCCAGTTCCTAATAGGGTGGGTGTCACCAAAGGCTGGGCAGAAGAGCGGTTAGCTCCCTAAGAAAGCAGACTTGAAGGAGGGGACCCAGGTTCTGGAAGAGCCTCCATCATCCCTTTCTGGGCTCAGCTCATTCCAGTCACTTCTGTTTCAATAAGCAGAAGCTAGATCCTAGGAAACAGAGGCGAGACTCTAGAGATAAAAAAGCGGTAGGGTCTCAGGGTTTGGAGGCCGTGCGGATGAGGAGCCAGCTAGACCTGGTTCTGACTCTGCTTTTACTCGTGTGTCCTTACCCTCTTAGAGTCTCCGTTTCCATGTGTACACAATAGAAGAGCAATCCCTCCCCTGTGTTCCAGGCAGTGCTTGCAAAAGACTTACTGAGCACATGGATGCAAAAGCACTTTGAGACCTGGCAAGGGCATGTTGTGGGGTTACTGAGTCATATAAAATGGTGACAGTGATTGAGACGTTGCAGCAGGCTGGGGCCAGCCCCTGGGGCTCATGGAAAGGGCAAAATGGAGTGAGCCTTGGGTAGAGATGGGCCCTGCCCTCCGTGACTACAGAATTTCTGGGGCTGGCCCACCCCTTGGAGCTCTCTCAGGAAAGGCGTGGATTGCTAGAGAGGGATTCATCCCAGCCTACAGAAGGGGAAACTGAGGCCAAGAGAGGCTGAGGACCTATCCTAAGACACTGAACTACATACAAATCCAGGAACAAGAGGCCTGTTGGACTGGAGCCATTATGGCCTTGGTTTTCCCCTCCTCTGGTTGAGAACAGCTCAGGGCTGGGGCCCAAGAGACCATGGAAGCAGAAAGCCCTTCCTCATTGTGGTACAATGGGAACTAAGGCCCCCAGGCCCCCATTATCCCTCCTCCTGAGCCGGCCCGCTCCACTCCCCCCTCCCTACAAGTCCTCCCACATTCCTCCAGGCAACAGGAAACCCCAGCTGCAGCCCAGACTTCAAACAGCTCCTCCCTCTGGGCAGGGGGTGTGGGAGGAGAGGCCAGGGGCCAGAGGGCAAGGGTCAGCTTTGTTCCTGCCTGGAGGTGGTGAGGGACCCTGGGGGAAACAGGGGGGTAGGATAGGGTCTGTGTGTGTGTGTGTGTGTGTGTGTGTGTGTGTGTGTGTGTGTGTGTGTGTGAGAGAGAGAGAGAGAGAGAGAGAGAGAGAGTCCTGTGTCCATCAGGGTGTGCGTGGTTCTCACATGCTCCTTGATTTCCTTTCAACTATGAACCTGAGCTATGTGTCTGAATGCATATCAGCGCATTTGTTTATCTGTGGGTGTTCAGCCTGGGATCCCAGTGACGTGTCTGTAGGTGTCAGGATGTGCCCGGTTCACAGGCCTGTTCAAAGTTATGTGTCCTGAGTGTGACCTGGTACTGCTCTTTGTAGCCAAGAGAGGTGTCCCTCTCCCACTTCTTCCCCTCCCATTCTTCCGTCACATGGGTCACCAGAGGTTTCCTTCTGGAAAGTGAATGTGATTTGTTACTCCCCTACTCAAAACCCTTCAGAGCTTCCATGGCCCCAAACCTAGAAGCCTAGCCTGCATGCACGGCAGACAAGACCCATGCCTACCTCACCATCTCCATCTTTAGCCACTAACCCCCCTCAAAATTTTCACTCCAGTCACACCTACCTAATTGTAACATCCTGTATGGTCCCAGTGAAGTCTGAAATGCCCTTCTTTTGTTTCTTTTTTAAAAATATTTTTTATTGATTACAGAGAGGAAGGGAGTGGGAGAGAGATAGAAACATCAATGATGAGGGAGAATCATTGATCGGCTGCCTCCTGCATGCCCCACACTGGGGATCAAGCCTGCAACCTGGGCATATGCCCTGACCCCTGACCCCTGACTGGGAATCGAACCGAACCGTGACTTCCTGGTTCACTGGTTGATGCCCAACCACTGAGCTATGCCAGCTGGGCTTTTGTTTCTTTATCAAGCAAACTTTTACTCCTTTTGCAAGGCTCTGGTGAACATCTCCATTGAGAAGCCTTCCAGACTTCCCCATGACCAACTGAGTTAGTACCCTTCCCTGTTCTCCCACATTTTCTCCCTGTGTCTGCCCCCTTCGACCTCATCACCATTACTGTGAGCTCTGAGAGCAGGCACTGTGCAGTGTCTCCCATCCGATGGGACTGGAAGGTTCTGAAGGGACCTAGTCCTATCCCAGAGGAAAGTTTCTGCAGTTTTAAATATGGTACTCAGAGTGACCACTAGAGGGCCTATGGACACTTCTGCAAGACCATGCTGTGTGTGTGTGTGTGTGTGTGTGTGTGTGTGTGTGTGTGTGTGTGTGTGTAATGGGTGAAAGGGAGGCTTTGACACTGTACCTGGGAGAGCACTGAAGTAGATAGGGGGTCCACCCAACTCAGTACTAGAACAGTGGGATCCAAGATAGACCCACTCCCCAGTAGATCCTAGGCCTCATAGATTTCTCTCTGACTTTTCTCCACAACTCAGGGGCCATACCCCGTGGCTTTCCAACTCTCCTGCTTTTTGGGGTTTTTTGAAACCTCACTTGAGGATATGTTTTTGTTGACTTTTACAGAGAGGAAGGGAGAGAAAGAAAAACAGATGTGTGAGAGAGAAAAAAAATCCATCGGTTGCCTCCTTCATGCACCCCAACTGGGGATTAACCCCACAACCTAGGTATGTGCCCTGACCAGGAATCTTGAACCTTCAACCTTTTGATGTATGAGAGGATGCTCCAACCAACTGACCCACCTGGCCAGGGCTCAACCCTACCACCTCTTGCCTCTGACCTTCTGACCTTCTTCCATGCTTCATCTGCACCCTCAGCCTCCCATACGTAATTAGTTGCACTTGCCTGACTTGCCTTGTTCTACCATACCTCTGGGCCTTTGCATGTGCTATTCCCTCAGTGGGAGATGATCTCACCCTCTGGCTGCTTCACCAGGCACTTTTCTTTACACCCTCCAAAAAGCCTCCCTTGGCCTCCATCCAGACTGACCTTGCCCCTAAGTGTGGTAACTGCTTACCGTTCTGCCTCCTGGGCAGGACCAGCCTACAGGAGATATCAGTAAGTGTGTGCAAAATTAATACATGACTTGGTTCTTTTACAAATACAATCCTCGGCATCTATGGGGCCACCCCAGACCTCTATCTGCACCAGGCCCTCCCGGGGCCTGACTCTGGGTGAGTAGTATACGTGCCCATGCTGCTCCATCAAATGAAGGAATGGGACACAGTGGGATGCAGGGTTCAAATCCTGACCCTACCATCCAGCTGTATGACCTTGGGCAGGTGTCAGAGCCTCTCAGCGTCTTTGTTTCCTCTTTTATAAAACGGGAATGATCACACTTCTGCTCTGCCTCGGGAGGATCGTATTAGATGATGCATGTGAAACACCTAGCATTAGTCAATTATGTGCCCTTCTCCCCCACCATGAACTTGGAAATAAAACTGCCCTCTGAGTCTTAAGCCAGTAAAATCCACGCTTCAGGAGGAGAAGAGCCAGGTGGGGGAGTGAATGAGGCGAGAGATGGTTTTGTAAACGACTGAAGGGTTTTGTGAACAGTGGAAACTGCAATCAAGGTGACCCACCCGCTTGTAATCTCAGGGAGGCAGGGCGAGGATGTGATTGAAATGGAGAAAACAGAGGCCTAATCAATTGCATTGTGCTCTATCTGAAGGGAACAGGAGGATGCACAGAAAAGGGGGTGCAAGGGAGAATTTATTCAGCTGCACCGGAGGGAGGGACAGGGAACCAACAGATACACGGATTCCAGGCTCGGGAGGCTCTGGTCTCTGCTGAGCAGCGAGGGCCTGGTGAGCTCCACGTGGTTCACTGCCCTGCTGGGCCTTCGTTGAAGCTCAATGGGCATCCAGGTACCAGGCCGAGAGTTCCATCCGTCAGACAAAAATATTTTGGTCCCAGGAAAAGACTATAGAGACTAAGAGCACTGATTCTGAAGTCAGAGGATCTGGTTCAAGCCCCTGCTCGGCCAGTTATGTCCTGTAACCTATTTACTTCTCTGTGCCTCCGTTTCCCTATTAATAAAATGAAGCCTTCTCCTCACAGGGTTCTGTGAGGATTAAATGGCAGCATGCACTTACCATGCACCTAGAGGGTCCACTAGTAAGTAATTAGTAAGAGGTATAACAAAGAGAGCTAGCATGTATTGAGCATTTTATTGCCATTTCACAGATGAGGAAATTGAGGTTTGGAGAGGTTAATAACTTACACAAAATCACACAGCTGGCGAGTGGTGGAGGCAAGATTCACACCAGGCAGTACAGCTCTTGAGCTGTGCTCTTATCTGCTTACTCCAAGGCAGATGGAAACACCGGGACTCTGGTTTATACATCAGGCTCTTGTGAGTTTGGTTGGCTGCAAAAGCCTCAGGAAGCCTGGGCACCTGAGAGTTTGAGTGTGCAGAGCCACGGCTCCCACTTCTGTGGTCGCCCTCTCTAAGCATCACTTGGCCTCTCTCCCTAGGATGGCTCCCATCCAGCATCCCCTAGCACAGGGCGGAACATAGGGAACGCTCAATCTGCGCTGGCCACTTTGTCCCCTTTTCTTTAGGTCACTCAACTTGGGTTTCCAGGAAATCTTTCTACCAAATCTAGAGGGAGAAGGATCTCCCAAACATCCACCTGGGGCCGATATGATTTCTTCCCAAAGTCCAGAGGCAGTGAGGTCTGGTAGAAAGATCATGGGCCTTAATGTAAGAGCAGGGTTCAAATCCCAGCTCTGTCCCGTATAGCTGTGTGACCCATGACCTCAGTGTCCTCATCAGAGAACCTGACTCGGGACTAGACGAAATGGATGTAAACACAGCTGGCGTTCAGCAGACACTTAGTAAATGAGTTATTATTATTTCTCTCCCGCCTGACTGTAAGCTCCTCCAGGACAAGGACTGGTCTTGTTCACATTGGTATTCCTGAAATCCTGCCTAGCAAAGGGCCTTCACACATTGAATGCTCTGTAACTGTTTGCCAGTCACAGCAGTGATTCCTAGCTCCCAGCCTCTTACCTTGTCCACACTCTTAGTAAGTCAGGGGGTCAACACTTTCCTGATGGGAGAGGTGGAAATCCTTACTTCCGGTTCCCCTTGTTTCCACATGGATGCATGTCAGCTGTCAGAGTGTCTCGAAGGGGACCTGGGGGTGGGACAATTCCTCACTGCACATGTGCATGGCAGGTCGCTTAGCACCTTCAATCCCTGCCCATTCCATGACAGGAGCCCTAGTCATCATCACAAACAAAACTGCCTCCAAACCTCTCCCAAACCCCCCTAGGGTGAGAGCTGTCCAAGTGAGACCCAGTGAGCTAGACTAACTCTCAGGCCTCTGCCCTCCCCTCCCTCTGTCTTCTTTTGGGGGAGCTGCAGAGGGTCCACTGTGATCTTCCCCCACTGCCCCTTTGGAGGGAGGCCTGCTGCTCTGCCTGTGAAGAACAGTAAATCTGTAGAATCCAGTAAAGAATTAGCAAACCCACTGCACGCAAACTAAAACCACATTAGTAACAAAGGTGACATTTTGATCTCCAACTGCCTGTCTTCTGTATCCATCTCTCAGCTTGTCCTCCACTCGATGGGGACGAGCATCAGGACTTTTGGGCGTCCTAAATCACCCCTTGGTGCACCCTGTGCTTATCGGCTCTAAGGGTACTCCCACTTCCCAGCAGCCAAAGCAGCCCCACTCACCTCCCACTGACCATCATCCCTCCCAAAGGAAGGGATCTTCATAGCTCATGGATTCACATTGTCATTTTTCTTATTTACAAAATCAATACACACACACATGACTGGGGGGGGGGGGGTGGTAAGCCCTCAGCAATCCTCTCTCAATCTGGGCCTTGGACCCCAGTCCTGGACTACAGGGTACATCCAATAGGAAAGGGATCCAGCGAAGTTTTTCCCTCTCTTTGTAGCTTACAGACACAAGAGATTGAATGGAGTTGAATTCTGGAGTCCTGGACCAGGGTGGGATGGCAGGGCAGGAATGCACGGGTGGGAGGCAAGGGAAAGGATATAGTTTTATAAATAACTAGACAAGGTCTGAGCATTTCTTTTTTTTGGGGGGGGGGCGAGTAGGGAGACTGGAGGCATATAGGGTCCTAAATTGGAGGGAGAAAAAGTGCCCAGGCCACACTGGGTAAGGAATAATCTCTGAGCCTCGATTTGTCGATCTTTAAAATGAGTGGGTTGCCCTCGATGGCATCAGAGCAACCTGTTTGCTCTGACAGCCTAGGACTCTACAGGGCTCTGAGCCTGGGGGCTTTGGGACCAGAGCCCTGGGAGTTGAAAAGGGCTGGTGGGCACCCCCAGAGAGGTGGCAGATGCCCAGACTGGCTATGTCTGATCCCCAGGCTGGTACTGGGGTTCTGTGGAGGTGAAGTAGTCCTCCAGGAAGGACTGCAGGTACTCGAAGGTAGGCCTCTCCTCTGGATCCAGACGCCAGGTCTGCAACATGACCTCGTACAGGGATACTGGGCAGCCTGGGGGGCACGTCATGTGGTAGCCATGCTCCACCTGATCCAACACTTCCCGGTTATTCATGCCTAGAGGATGGGGCTCCATCAGTCAGGGGGCCCAGCCTCTCCCAAAGAAGCAGCAAGGAGGAAATCCTTCCCCATGACCGCTCTCCCACCTCCCCGTCCCCAGCAAACCTGGGTAAGGAACTCGGCCCTTGCTGATGAGTTCGGTGAGTAGGATTCCAAAGGACCACACATCCGATTTGATGGTGAATCTGCCATAAAGGGCCGCCTCTGGGGCTGTCCACTTGATGGGAAACTTGGCCCCTGGAGAGATTGGAGGAGAAGGGGAAGTTAGTGAGGGGGATCCCTGGGACCAGCCGGATTGAAAGAATGGTGTCTTGCCCTAGCCGGTTTGGCTCAGCAGATAGAGTGTCGGAGTGAGACTGAAGGGTCCAGGGTTTGGTTCTGGTCAAGGGCACATGCCCAGGTTGCGGGCTCGATCCCCCGTGAGGGGCGTGCAGGAGGCAGCTCAGGGTACAAATCAGGACCCCACCCTGAAGAGGACGCCCTTCCATTGCAGGCTGCACTCACATGCACGCTCACTCAGGCAGAGACGATGTAGACATGCCCATTCACCTCACATGCACAGCTTTGGGAAGACAGAGGGAACCAGAGGACCAGGACAAGACCCACGAAGACATGGGGAGAATGTGCAAACCACACAGACAGTGGCCTAAGCCTGGGAATTAATTTTTTTCTCATCAATGTTATAAGAAACGATGTGAACAAATCGACATTATTCGAGGACCTGCAATATAGCCTTTCCTACATGCCAGGTACTGTCTTAAGTGATTTACATGCATTAACTCATTTAAGCCTCACAAAAACCCCTTGAGATACATGCTATTATCCATATTGCACAGATAAGGAAAAGGGGACAGACCACACAGTTCGTAGGTGGTTAGGATTCAAACCCAGGCGTTCTGGCACAGAGCTCATGCTATGATGCTTATTGTCTCTCACTTGAGAATTCTAGCAGTACCGGACACACAGTAGGTACTTGATAAATATTTGATGACTTACTGTTATCTGAATATTTTCATTTTACAGATGGGAAAATATAGCTCACAGAGCTTAGGTGACTTGCCCGAGGCCACATGGCTGATAAGTGGAGGAGCTTGGATTTGAACCCAGAGTTGCCTCTCACACTACATTGGGATGGGAAGGGGGAAGGGGAAGGGTCCCTGAGCATGTGAGGCCCTGAGGTGGGACGAGGCAGGGCACCTTGCTGGGGGTTGTACTCGTCGTCCTCGATGAGACGGGCCAGCCCAAAGTCAGCGATCTTGCACACCAGCCGCTCCCCCACGAGAATGTTGGCCGCCCTCAGGTCGCGGTGGATGTAGTTCATGCGCTCCATGTAGGCCATGCCCTCCGCTACCTGGGGGCCGAGGTGTGGAGAGATGGGAACACATGGCTACGGGACAGATCATCAGAAAAACCAACAGTGCCAGGCACTGGCTCAGAGGCAGTTGGCACAGCTGGTGCAGTGGGTGGGGCTGCAAGTCTGGGGGAGGCTGTGTTGAAGGGCACAGGGCTTTAAGGGCACAAGGATCTGTGGAAGGTCAATAGGAGGCGGGTCTGAGAAATGAAGGCTGCTGTCCCAGTTTACCTGGGCTGCCATGTCCACCAACTGGGGCAGCATCAAATCATGGCCCTCTCGGTCCTTGAGGAACTCCAGCAAGCTACCTGGGGAGAGGAACCCAGAAAATCAGCAGCAAGACCCGACCACCAGCTCCAGGCCAGCCTTGTCTCCCTGGGCCCACCCCGATCCAGAACCCATCTCCTATCCTGCAGCCCCATCCCCTGCTCCCAGCCCACTCCTGTAGACCGGCCCCCATTCAAGATCCCGCCAGGTCCCTCAGCCCTGCACACATCTCACCTGGATCCCCCTCCACAGACATCTCTCTTCTCTTCCTACGTCACCCCTAGACAGGCCACTCTCAGACTCCGTCCCAGACCCTACCTGCTCACGATCCCGCCTTCACTTGCCCCAAGCCCACCCACCAGCTGACCACACCTCACGCCAGAGGCCCCGCCCCCAGTCCCAGACCCCCCCCACCTGGTCTAACCTGGCCCCGCCCCCAGTCCCAGACCCCCCCCAACCTGGTCGAACCTGGCCCCGCCCCCAGTCCCAGACCCCACCCCCCACCTGGTCTAACCTGGCCCCGCCCCCAGACCCAGACCCCACCCCCCACCTGGTCTAACCTGGCCCCGCCCCCAGTCCCAGACCCCACCCCCCACCTGGTCTAACCTGGCCCCGCCCCCAGTCCCAGACCCCACCCCCAACCTGGTCTAACCTGGCCCCGCCCCCAGTCCCAGACCCCCCCCACCTGGTCTAACCTGGCCCCGCCCCCAGTCCCAGACCCCTCCCACCTGGTCTAACCTGGCCCCGCCCCCACTCCTGGCTGTCACGTGGTTTCACTTCTCAGCGCCTCTGTGGGCTTCTCCGCAGGGTACCTCCTCCCATCACAGATCGCTACCCAAGGCCCTCCCCCCCCAGACTCACCTTACCGTCACCCCGAACCCTGCCGCGGCCCCGGCGCCCGGCCCGCCCCTCACCGTGGCACATGAACTCGGTCACGATGTAGATGGGCTCCTCCGACACCACGGCGTACAGCTGCACCAGCTTGTCGTGCCGCAGCAGCTTCATGACCTGCGCCTCCTCCAGGAAGGCCTTCGGGGACATGGTGCCCGGCTTCAGCGTCTTCACCGCCACCTTCGTGCTGCCGTTCCACGTGCCTGCCGGGCGCCCGCGGCTCGTCAGGGCGGGCTCCCCGCCGCCCGCGCCCGCCCGCCCGCCCGCCCGCCCGCGCGCAGCCCGGCCCCGGGCCCGTACCCAGCCACACGTCCCCGAAGCAGCCCGTGCCCAGCCGGCGCTCGAGCGCGATGGAGCTGCGGCTGATCTCCCAGGCGTCCTTGGCCAGGCCCAGCGTCTGCGGCCTCATGGTGGTGCAGGCCGCCGTGAGCAGGTGGCACAGCCCGTCGTTCACCTCTGCGGAGCGGGGTGTCGGAGGTCACCGTCGGGCTAGAACGGCCCACACCCCTCGTCCCACCTCCGTCTCCCGGGTCCGTTACAAGGAACCAGGCCCCAGGTGAGGTCCCAGGCCAGGGCAGAAGGCAGCGGCCCCGGAGCAGGTGAACATGTTGGTGCCCAGACACGGAGGTGGCATCAAGAGGGTGAGGTGGCCCTGACCGGTTTGGCTCAGTGGATAGAGCGTCGGCCTGCGGACTGAAGGGTCCCAGGTTCGATTCCGGTCAAGGGCATGTACCTTGGTTGCGGGCACATTCCCCAGTGGGGGGTGTGCAAGAGGCAGCTGATCGATGTTTCTCTCTCATCCATGTTTCTGACTCTCTATCCCTCTCCCTTCCTCTCTGTAAAAAATCAATAAAATATATTTTTTAAAACAAGAGGGTGAGGTGGCCCCTGTAGGGACCGGGGACTTCCCATGGCAGGTGGCCTCCAGCTGGGCTCCAAGAAGAAGGTGGGATTCTGACGGGGGGAGATGGAGTGGAGATTCCACTCAAAGGTGTGGACATGGGACCCTCACTCTTCCATGGCCCTCATCCCCTCCCTAATCAACCAAAGCAGAAACCTGGGCATGATGCCACCTTCCCCTTAGCCCTGCAGCCCGTCCTCCAAGTCAGTGCTATGCTGCCTCCTAGCCGGCTCAGACACCGGGGGCACTCCCTTGCTCTGGAATGAGCGGCCTCAGCCTGTTTCCTCTGGAACCCCACAGAGCAGTATGCTGGGTGAGAGCCTAGACTGGGTTCTAGTCCTGGCCGGCCACTCCCGCTTGGAGACCCTCCTCTGGGCCTCGGTCTCAGTGGCGTGGGGCAGGGGTCTGCAGCACGGGACAGCCCCAAGGGCCCGCCTCACCCATGTAGTGCTGCACCAGGTCCTGCACCGAGTCAAACTGGGCCCTCGCCGTGATGTAGTAGCCACCAGTGTCCAGCTTTCGGATCTTGTAATGCTTCACGTGATCGCCTCTGGCCTGGTCCCAATCCCGGATGGACAGAGAGTAGGCACCTGTTGGGAAGGATCACCTTCCGTCCTGCCCCAGTCCGGAAGCAGGAAGAGGCCCAAAAGACCGGGGACTCTGGAGTTGGAAGGCCACATCCCTTGAACCCAGTCCCAGTCTTGGCCCTGACCCAAGCCCCACCCCCCACTCCTAGCCCCACCCCCCCTCCTCCCCCACCCCCTTGCTTTTAGCCCCACCAAGGCTCCTAGCCCCACCCTAATGGCTAGGCTGCCCTGGCCCAGGGCCAGCCATGGCCTAGCCCCCACCTTTGGTTGTCTCACTCTCCCGAATGAGAAAGGCTCCCCGGGGGTTGCCAGCGGAGAGCAGCTGCCTCTCAGAATCCTTCCTTCCCATCTTTCCAAAGTACCACCTGCAGGGAAGGGCCAGCAAGAGTCAGCTGCACAGCTAGTCCAACCCTCAGTCAGCCTCCTGGGAAAAGCCACCTCACAAGCCACGCTTCAGTGTCCTCATCCCTGAAAGGGGGCTCATCCACCTGCTTCCCAGCCTGGGTAGGAGGGTCACAGAGAAGGGGACTTGGAATGCTTGGCACACAGTAGGGGCCCACTAACGGCGAGGCGTCTCCTCTCCACTCTCTGGGCTTCTCTTGAATTAAAATTGCTAGAACCCCAGTCACCAAGGACCTCCTCAGGGTGCCACCAGCCCATTAGTCCATCTCATTACTGCTCCTCTAGAAGTTCATTTTACAGATGAGGGACCTGAGGCTGGGAGAGGAGCCGTGACCTCCTGCAAGGCCTGCAATGAGCTGACTGTGAAATCTCTTGCAGCCCACCCCCGTTCTTTTCACACCACCCCAGGCACTCTCTCAGCTCCCTCCCCCCACACCCACCGGAAATCCCTTTTCTCCTTCGGCTTCCAGAACAACACTCTTTCCTGCTTCTCTTCCCCCCTTTCTGGCTGCTCCTGCCTGGTTCTGACTGCTGCTTTCCCTCCACTCTCTAACATTTGAATATTGTCCTAAGTCTCAACTTCAACGTCCGACCTTGAGCATTGCTGCTCTCTCTTGGATATTCTTCGGGGACTGAATTGTAGCCTCAAACCAACTGTGAAAGTTTCCTGGGGAGATGATATGACCACAGGTGCCATAGAAGAATAAGATGTCATTTGATCACAAAATTGGCCCTTGACCATCTTGGGCTCAATTAAAAGGAGCATCGTTTTCAAATCAAGGAAGGTGGCAGTCTCTGTGAACTCTAAAATTGTCATCCCACACCCGGGTACTAGGCACATTTTGGGGATCAGGGGAAGGCATTGGCAAATGAAATGTCCAGGAGGGTAGGCAGGAAGGGGAAGGAAGAACTGTTGAAGGACTGTGTAGACAAGACACATTTCCAAGTTTTTTTAGAGCCCTGCCCCCACCCATGCCCATGACATTAGCTACTTCCTTAATAATTAATGTAATAACAACAGCACTTATTTTGTGTCAGGCTCTGCTTTAATGCATACGTGTATTCATTTAATTCTTATAACAAGGTAGTGAAGTAAGTACTATTATTAACGCCCACTAGACAGATGTGGAAATAGAGATACCTTGTGGCTAAGCAAGTTGACCAAAGCCACAGGCTCTAAGAGCTGTGCTGCGAGAATAGGAACCCGAGCCGTCTGCTCTAGGGCTGGCACTCTTAACCACCACACTGTTCTTAACACTGCAGAGTGCCTCTGCCGCCAAGATGTGGACACAAGCATGAACCCACGAACCTCTCATCTTCTGCATCATCACCCCTCCTCTTCTCCATGCCTCCTGCCACCTTCACAGGTAAAGTCCTCACTCCACTGAGCTCTGGACCCTGTCCACGCCCCTCTGCTCAGAACACCTCTCTCCCACCAACCAGCCCCCATCTGCAGCCTCCATCCCACCAACCTCTACATATGCCTACATTTCTTCCTTCCCCAGAGGAAACTGTTCTAAGCCCTCTCTTTGTTGTTGTTATTATTATTGATCTCAGAGAGAGAGAGAGAAAGAGAGAGAGAGAGAGTAAGAGAAATGATGAGAGAGATGAGAGAGAATCATCGATCGGCTACCTCCCACATGTCTCCACTGGGGATCGAGCCCACAACGCGGGCATGTGCCCTGACGGGGAATCGAACCATGACCTCCTGGTTCATAGATGGATGCCATGCGGGCCAGGCTAAGCCCTATCTTGCCATCAACATGCTGTTGTACTTCTCACCTTCTCTTCTCTTGAGAAAGCACTTCACACTTGGGGCTCCACTTTTTCACCTCCTACTCCCAGGCTCTGCAGTCTGACCTCTACCCCACTTCACACAGAGATGTCTCACAAAGGTCAGCCCCATTGCCAAATCCAGCGGAAGCCTCTGGTACTCACTTCTCTTGTTTCCTGAAACCTCTCCCCCACGCTCTTGGCTGCTCTGTCAGGGTCTGGCCTGGTTTTCCAGCGGCTCCTTCCCCTTCAAGGGCAGCTTTCTTCGAAGTTGGGTCCTAGGGCCAATCTCTCCCCCATGCCTCCCTCTTCCTTCAGCTTTAACTATCATCTGCACTCTGAAGAGTCCCAAATTTCCACCCCAGCCCCAGGTGTGCCAGAGGCAAGAGCCACAGCAAACAAACGAAGAGCCTAGTGCCAATTAGAAGATGCCCCTTGCTCTGGGCCAATTTGGGGCTTGGCTTGGCATGGGCTGGACACCTCTCATGCAAAGTACAACCGAATCCACTAGCTGGTGGTCTCCTCCAGCTGGGTGTTCCCAGCCATGAAACTTAACCCAACAAGTCCACCCTAGAAACCGACCCGCTCCTACGTTCCCACTTCAGCAAATGGCACCATCACCCACCCACTTTCTCAAGAAGACTGGGCCACCCTTGACTCCTCCCACTCTCCATGTCCCAGTGGCAAATCGGTCACCAAGTCCTGCTGACTCTCACTCTGCAGTCTCTCTAATCTGTCCTTTTCATATGAGCGTGTAGATTGTTTTTAAGTATGAGCCTCAGTTTCCTCACCTGTGAAATGGGGATAATAGTAATATCAATAGTGTGAGAAGTAATCAAGGTAGGTACCTATAGTAGTAGCTTAAGTATATAAAGGTATTCTGTGAATAATTCCCTGCCTCCTTCATAGAATTAATTCTAAGTAATACTTCCTTACATTTGTTTAGCAGTTTGCAAAATTTTATTTATTTTATTTTATTTTATTTTATTTATTTTATTTATTTTATTTTATTTTATTTTATTTTATTTTTAGTTTGCAAAATTGTAAAGCCCAGGCACTGTTGTTATCACTGAGAGCCATAAATATGTATAATGCTCAGCAAACGCAGCCAGACGATCTGGGTTCCAACACCAGCTCCACCTACGTACTAGCTATGTGAACTTGGGCAGGATATTTTGTTGTTGTTGTTAATCCTCACCCGAGGACGTTTTTCCATTGATTTTTAGGGAGAGTGGGAGAGAGAGGGAAAGACAGAGAGAAATATCCATGTGAGAGAAACACATCGATTGGGTGCCTCCTGCATGTGCTCCTCAGGGAGGAGCCTACAACCGAGGTACGTGCCCTTGACCGGAATCGAACCCGGGACCCTTTGGTCCGCAGGCCGACGCTCTTTCCACTGAGCCAAACAGGCTAGGGCTTGGGCAGGATGTTTAACTTGTCTGTGCCTTAGTTTCCTCGTTTGTAAAACAGAATAACATTAATTCCTAACTCGGTTAATACACAGAAAGCACTTTGAATAGTGCCCAGAACATAGTACATGCTACATAAGTATCATCTATTATTATCATAATTGTTATCTTATTTTATTCTCTCAATGACCTTACAGAATTATAGACAAGGAGATAGTGTGTAGCTGTGGCTTGCCCAAGAGATGACCTAGAGTTTGACCTCCAGAATACTGTTCACAGGGCTGGTCTCCTCTCACCCCCTACTCACTCTTCAGCCTGGATGGAGTCCACAGGGGCCACATAGTTGCTGGGGATGTAGCCAGTTTGTCCAGAGCTGAGGGACCGAGCCTCCCACCAGTCACCTTCACTGCAGGCACAGAACAGGGGGTGTCAGCAGCAACCTGGGGCCAGGCAGGGCCACACAAAGGCTCCGGTGGAGACTGAACCTGCCAACCCCTGACCTTGGACTCCCCCCACCCCAGGGCTATTGGCTGCTCTGACCCCAGCCACGGCAGCTGTCCCAGGAGACTGTTCCCTGCAGGGGGAATGTGTTTGGGAACATCTGGGCCTTCTGACTCTCTCCTCTGGCTCCAGAGCTGGGCTGGGGTTTGGGTAGGCAATGGGACAGCTAACTAGGTCACTTCCCCACTGAACCCCACCCCCAGTGGCCACATCTTTCCTTCTGGATAAAATCCAGACTCCTCAACATGGCGTTTGAAGCCCTGCAGATACGCTCCCACCCACCCCTCCAGCCCCTGCTCTCTCTGTTCAGCACCTCATACTTTATGATCCACCTAGCCCAGTGGTCGGCAAACTCATTAGTCAACAGAGCCAAATATCAGCAGTACAACGACTGAAATTTCTTTTGAGAGCCAAATTTTTTAAACGTAAACTTCTTCTAACGCCACCTTCTTCAAAATAGACTCGCCCAGGCCGTGGTATTTTGTGGAAGAGCCACACTCAAGGGGCCCAAGAGCCGCATGTGGCTCGAGAGCTGCAGTTTGCCGACCACAGACCTAGACCAAACCACTTGGTAGTTTCCAGGAGTCATCATTTATTCTCATTCTCTCTCTTTCTTCTTCTTTTATCACCTCTCCCTTCAAGGTCTATTCATTTCTCTAGTCTCAGCTTAGAAATCACCTCCTCCAGGAGGCCTGCCCTGACCACCACCACCCTGGAGACCATGTTTGGTATTCTTTCTGTGCCCATAGTTCCTCATGGTCCCCTCGCATAGTAGCAATCACCCAGGGTTGTGATTGCCATGCATCTGTGTCTCCAACTAGGCTGGAGATTTCTGAGGATAGGAACCAGGTGGAATCCCTCTGTGGGTCCTGCTCCCAACCCAGGCCATGCCCTGCGCTGAGCGGCCTGGTCACTTACGTGTTGTTCAGGATGTGGAACTTCTCGCCCTTGATGAAGGTGAGGTCATCTTCCGTCCGGGCCTCATAGTCATACAGAGCAATGAACAGGGTCACCCCAGGCCCTGTAGAGTCAGGGCTACTCAGTAGGGTAGGGCACAGGATAGGGGGCACCAAGGGGTTGCATCCCTAGAGTCCTGATCCCCAGTCAGGCCTGCTTCCCAAAGGCCTCTGGAGCCCCATGGATGTCCAATTCAGGCTTCACACCTTGGATTCAGGACACACACCTTCAAGCCCATCCCTCCCAACCTGGGAAGTCGCCAGATCACCAATCCCTCCCCCTCCCCACCAAGAAGACTTCCGTTTTGCAGGGTGGTGAGGGTCCCTCTCTCAGAGTGGGGCAGAGCTGTGTTTCCCCCTCAGACGGGGGTCCCTGAGGGCAGAGCTTCACGTCTGTCCTCAGCGTGCACGCCGAAAGCAGGGCGGTTTCCCGTGCCGTGCTGGAGGGTCCCAAGTACAAGTCCACACCTTCCCTTCTCCAGGGTCTAGGCCGTGCCTGCCTCCAGCTACTGAACTCACCTGTGATGGCCCTGATGGTGCCCCCATCAAGGAAGGCGGGGCTGGTGGGCTGAGGGGAGAAGTTGTTGTAGTTGGGAATATGGGCCAAGGAAGACATAGGCCGGGCCTGAGTAGGGTCAGGGCCATAGCGGTCCGAAGCCCCGTAGCTCCTGAAGTCCCCTTCCAGGCCAACATCCTCCTTGGGCCCTGGCTCCACCTTCTTGCAAAACACACAGCCCATTCCAGGTGCCCTGCTAAAAATGGGGGCATGCCTTACTCAGGGGCCCCTGCCAGAGAGGCCCCCGATGCACATATGCATGCATGCATGCATGTGCTCACGCGCACACACATACATGCACATGCGCACCTGCGCACCTGCACACACACATACACACCACCAGGTCCAGCTGCCTAGCCGATGACTCTGTCACAAGCATGCAGCTTTCCCTCTCAGGTCTGGAGTAGGGGCTCCCCCCTCGTGGGGGATGAAGGTGGGCAGGGCTGCCACTGGACCTAACTACCAGCTGCCTTAGTGTGTTTGCAGAGAGAATGTGTATTCTCAGTGGGGCTGCTTTTCTGCTTCCAAATGTTGCTGTGCTTATTTATATATTTTTACCTCCTATTGCTTCAGTGTTTTGTATTTCTGTGA
The DNA here is from genome assembly GCF_027574615.1 of Eptesicus fuscus. Taxonomy (NCBI): domain Eukaryota; kingdom Metazoa; phylum Chordata; class Mammalia; order Chiroptera; family Vespertilionidae; genus Eptesicus; species Eptesicus fuscus. Next base: position 16,919,421 of record NC_072481.1, read on the forward strand.
CTCCTTCAGAGCGCTTGTGTGTGTCTTTTGTGTCTCTAAGTATTTGTGAGTTTGTTTGTAGGTTTGCATCTAAGTCTGTACGCAGCCTTTTGTGAATGTCTGTGTATGTAAGTGCATGTACCTATCTGTGTATGTATGGTTGTGTGTGCTCATGTCTTGTGAGTGTGTACATATGCACGCGTTTCTTGTGGAGTGTGTGCCTGTGTGTGTGTGTGTGTGTGTGTGTTCCTGTGCATGCAGGTCTGTGTGAGTAGGTGCCTCTGTGTCATTACCATGTGCACAGTCCTGTGTGGGAGTACATGTGCCTGTCTGTGTGTGCGGCTCTGTGGAAGTATGTGTGAATGTCTGTGCATGTATGTGTGTCTCTGTGTATGTGCATGTTATGCTTGTGAGTGAGTGTGTGAGGGCTGTGTGCCTGCACCTGGAGATTCCCTGCAGAGGGGATCAAGGCCATTTCCTGTCTCAGGTCCAGCCTCTGGCTTCTCAAGCTGCCTCATTCTGGCTCCCCCATCTGTTACCTAGCAACAGGGCCCTTGTAGGAGGAGGGGTCTGTGAGGAGTTGTGGGGCCCAGGAAGGCCAACCTGCCCGAGCTCCCAGCCCTCAAAGCGGATGAGTCTTGGGGGAAGGTTCCTGAGTATGGGGGGCCATCAGTCCCCTCCCTCCTCACTCACCCCTCAGGCCCCTACTCCTCGGTCAGTGGGGCTGCAGCATGGTCCTTGGGAGGGGCCAGAGACCTGAGGGGAGACAGAAGGACATGGAAGATGAAGGTTCTGCCAATGTTCCTGCAAGCCAGCTGCTAGCTCCTGCCTCTTCAGGAAGCCAGAAGCCTGGGCTCTGCCCCCGCGTGACCTCTGCCTTCATTTTCCTTCCCACTGCCCCTGGCGCTCTTACACATTCACCCTCACACAGGACACACCACCCACACTGACTCTCACACTCATATCCACCTGATGCACCAACATACCACCTCATACAGTAACACACACACACACACACACACACAGCAACACTCACACACAAACACTCAGAGCATGCACTTGCAACACACCAACTCAAGCTAACTCTTACACAAGCCCAAACTCTGATGCAAAGTAGCGTGTGCGCACGTACACACACACACACACACACACACGCACACGCACACGCACACACGCACACACAGAGGCTGCCTCTCACGTAAACAGACTCAGATACTTGGACACTCATGTTTTAGTGTTAGATCCATTTCTCTAATTGGATTTCTATCAAGCCAGCTCAGCTCATTCTCTGGCTGCCAGTCACTGCCTCCTAACAACCGTCTCCTTCCTTCGGAAGCTGCCTCTGCTCACGGCCTGGGCAGGTAAACCCCGCATCCACGGCTACAGGCCACAAATGGTGGCAGAGCAAAGATGGACACCTACCTCCAGAGCCAGCTTCCTCCGCCCCCCCCCCCCCATCAAGGAAACACCGCGTCAGAAGCCAGGGCCACCAGGATCCCTCGGGGAGCCCACCAATGTGCCTAGCCTTTCCTGGTAACTGTGTCCCCTGAGCAACAGGCTAGCAGGTCATTGAGCAAGGGCTGCCCACACCCTACCAGAAACTTGGCCATTGCACCACTCAGAGAGGAACTGCTGGGGAGAGCACTCAGTTTCCTAAGATGTGAGAGGAATGGAGAGTTGCAGGGTGGGGCCAACAGTGAACACCGATTTCCCCAGAGGAGCCCGAGGGGCCCTGCTTGGCTTTTCTTAACCCCCAAACCCAGTTCCCCTTATGGGTCCTGCCCCTCCTACCAAGCAACACTCACCTCTTCCAGGAAGCCTTCCTGGATCCACCAGGTCCAGCTGCCCAGCCAATGACTGTCACATCAGTGCCCTGGTCCCCACCCTAGTCCTACCACCCCTCTCACCCTTCACTGAAACTGTTCTCCTGTGGAAGGGGAGTTGGGGGGGCTGACACCCACGCGGTGGACTGTGAGGCAGGCTGTGGTGAGAAACCTAAAATAGCCCCTGTTCACCAAGCCATTGCAGAGGTCTTCACCCCAGGACCCTTCCCCTGGGGCAAAACCACAGTGTCTGAAAGGCTCCAGGATGGTGCAGGGCTGGTTAGGGCCAGGGAGAAAATGGAGCTGGGAATGGCATCCAGGGATTTCAGGCACCGAGGGGACAGATGGGGGGTAAGATGAAAACAAGGGTTACAGGATGAGATGGAGGTCTTCTCACCGGAAGACACATGTTATCTCAGCACACAGGCCGATACCCAGAGTCACACACCTCTCCTGACACATTTTCACACACACACACATTACCTCAGCTACACACGGCACCTCATGCAGAGACTCAGCTCCTCTGTACAGATTCACAAACACACTCACGGACACACACATCTGCAAGGATACCCACACCCCCATATACACATACCTCCAGTCCTCACCCATCTACACCTACACACACACACACACACACACACACACACACACACACAGCCTCTCCACAAGAATTGCATGTATAGAATTTATAGCACTATGTGCCAGCCACTGCATTAAACCGTTTACATATATTGCCTCATTTTATTCTTTCAACAACCTCTTGAGGTAAGTATTATTATTGATAAGGCAACTGAGGCACAGAGGTTTAGAAATTTGCCCAGGGTCACACAGTTGATTTATCCTGGCATTTGGCTCCAGAATCAGAGCCACTTTTCCCTACTGCCTGGCCACAGACCTGGAAAATTACAGCCATTCCTACAAGCATACACAGATGCATGGAGCCCCCATAGGGACACACAGCCCTTCCAGATGTTAGACCCACACAGAACTCCCTTGTGTAAAAGAGACAAACATAGCCCTGGCCAGCGGGACTCAGTGGTTAGAGCCAATGGGTCATGGGTTCGATTCCCGGTCAAGGGCATGGACCTGGGTTGCAGGTTCTCCACCCCAACCATGTGGGAGGCAACCAATTGATGTGGCTCTCTCACATTGATGTTCCTCTCCCCCTCTCCCTCCCCCCTCCCCCCTCCTTTCTCTTTCTACCCTTCCCCCTTCCTTCCAAAAATATATCAAAGACACAAACTTATACAACCTCTTGGGTCCCCACATAGTTACCACCATGATTTTAAATCAGCCTGAGGGGAGCCCACATTCTGCATGTCTGGAATGGGGTGGGGATCAGGAACTGTCAGCCATGGGGAAGGAGGCAGAGGGCTCTGTGGGCTGAGGAAGAGCCATGGCGGATCCGACACCATGGGCAACAGGCAGCAGGGTCAGCTCTCAGGGCTTGGCACTCTAGACCCGAAGGGGACCAGGGCCCGGGGCTAAGCCTGACCCTCTGAGCACCAGTATGCTGAGGGGGTTGGAGGAAGTGGGGTGAGGGTGTGGGGCACAGGGTGTGGCATCTGCATGCCCCAAGGCAGCGAGAGGGCCACGCTGGATGTGACCACACTCATATGGCCGGCTCAGAAGAAAGAGATGGGGAGAAAGAAAAAAAGAAAAGGTAGAGACAGAGATGGAGAGACACAGAAAGACATAAATGCAGACAGGGACAAGGAGAAGCCCAGGGTGAGGTGCTGGTATACTGACCCTTAAAGGGAGAGGGGGAAAAAAAGGCCCTGATTTGTAGCATTTGCTGATTTCCATGGTGTAAATATTCCTACCATGGCTGATTGCAGGTTACTGAAGTGACTTCCTGAACGCTGGGCTGGAAGGAGATTCGCAGAATCAGCTCCCCAGGGCCAGCACTAGCTGGCTCCAGCACTTCACGGCCAGAAGAAACAAAGAGAAACAGAGACAGAAATGAAAAGCAGCGAGACAGAGACAGAGAGAGAGAAAGGGACCTTTGGAGAGCAACCTGACTCCCTACAAGTCTGGGAGGCAATGCCTATCCGTTTAAAAATGCGACTTTACTGAACACCTATTCAGTGCCTGGTGTTGATCCAAGCAATTCCCATGCATGACCTCACTCAGTGACCCTAGGAAGTGGGTTTTATTATCCCCCCTGTTTCGCAGCTAGGGACTTGATTCTGTTCGTAAATATGCCTCTTGAACATCTGCTTGACAGGAGTCAGTTACCAGAGGCCCATCTGGGTCAAAATCAGGTTGTGGGTGTCAGAGCTGAGGTCTGACCTTCAACATTTCCTCTGTGTGGCCCAACCCAACTCCGGAACCATAAGCCCTCCGAACCTCGGTCTTTGCATCTGTACCTTCTGCGCAGTTGTTGGGAAGGCTTGAAGAAATGTGCCTCTTGCCCAGGGCGCAGTGGCTCAGTGAGGCTGAGAGCCACAAGCTTCCAAGCTAGAGTGCTCCCAGGGACCATTAATCAGGCCACCCCCGCCACCCCATCTTGTGTGTAGGGGGGAAGTCGCTTGCTCGAGGTCAAACAGCCAGACAGGGGATTCAAAGCCAGGGCTATAAATTCAGGTCCAGAGTTCTGTTCCTGGAACCGTGGCAGTGTTCTCCAAAGACTGAGCAGGAGAACATCATAATTCCATCCCAGCCCCTGGCCAACTGAACATCCCACCCCCTGCCATATCATATGGCAGCTGGCCACCTAGCCCGGAGCCTGCCTCCCCGCCTGGACATAGGAGCCGAGGCCTACACAGTCTTTCTTGAGGGCCACGCTTCCCAAAGCCATGTTAGGGCTTTGATATAGAGCCAGGATATCCTGTCCGTCCCCCCGCCTTCCCCCCGCCCCCCAGCCCCTTCCAAGTGTCTATAGGATCTGGAGACAAGTTTAGGGGCAAATTCTACCCGGCATGACAACTAGCTTGAGACATTGGGCAAGTCAGTTCACCTTCCTGAACTGCAGTTTCTTTGCCTAGAAAATAGGAATAGAAATCGCTACCTCCGGAGGTTGTTTCTGAATATCAAGTGAGGTCAAGCCCCTGAAAGCACCTCCAAGGCTGAGGGAGGAGGAGCAGCAGGGCTGAGAAGAAAGGGAGGTTCCCAGGGGGAGTGGGGGGGGGGGGAGGGACTGAGCTGGCACAGCTGCCTGGGAGATTTCACCAAAAGGGAACTGGGCCTTTGGGCAGCAGCCGGAAACCACCATCCTGCAAGAGTTCCGGCTTCTCCTCAGGGCTCCAGGCTCTGGGCTCTCAGCCCCACGGCACCCCATTCGTCTCGTCACCTAGACCCGGCCCCCCTGACTTGCATCCCTCACTGATACCCTCCACCCCGCCTGCTCCAGTGCCCTTCCTGAGCCCTGATCTCCTTCACTGAGGCCTTCACCTCTCCCTGAACCTCCAACCATCTCACACCAGCTTTCTTTGAGCCTTGACCATTCTCCACCCATGAACAGCCAGGGGCGTGGAAGACATACCGCAATCTGAGGCTGCTACCCTGGTGTGGGGAGGACAGTGGGGGAAGGAGGGGGCAGGCGAGGGGGAGGGGAACCTGTCTCTGCTGCCCTGGCTTTACCCTCCATATGGTCCTGAGGTGTCAGCTGAATTGTTCCCACTTCTTGTGGGTGAAAGTGGTTTGTCATCTGCTGCTGAAAACACACCCATCTGCCTCTAAAGCGGCGGTCTTTAGGGACCCCAGATTCTTGGGTGGCTGGGAGGACGCTGAAGGAATGAGTCTACATGCCACAGTGTGGCCAGACAGGAAGCCCCCTCTCCAGCCAGCTGGAAAGGCCCTGGTTCTGGAGCCCCCCTACCCAGCCCCTCAAGGTCTGGCCACTTCCTTTTCCACATCAGCCCCAGGTGGCTGCAGAGAACACCCGAATACCCACACGTATGCTTACACGCTGATGCTCATTCACTCAAAGCCCAAACCCTAAACACACACACACACACACACACACACACACACACACAGGCCCACCCTCACGCCCCCTGGGGATGGGGAGCCAGCTATGAAGCCCGTGAAGCCCCAGCCTTCTTCCCCTCTCCCCCCGCACACATTCCAGAGGGGCAAGTTGGTTCACCTTCCCGAGCTGCAGTTTCTTTGCCTAGAAAATAGGGATAGACATCGGGATTCGGGAGGGATGCGGGGGGAACTCCGACCTCAGCTCTGGCTACTTCCTTCACCACATCGGGGACAAGCCTCCCTGGACTCGGTCCCTCATGCTGACCCTGTCCGTCACTGACGCCCACACCGCCATCCTCTGCCGGTGAGGTGGGAACAGAGCCTGGCTCTCCCAGCACAGCCACAGATGGACCATGGGAGTTGGGGACAGACCCCAAAGGTTCACTCATTGGTTAGGGGTCCCTGGAGGCCCTGCCAGGCTTTCGGGTGCCCCTGATGCTTTTGAGAAGGTGAAGGGGAGGCTGCCCAGGTCAGTGATCAATAACTCTCAACCTCTCCGGGATACTTAGCAAAAGCTGGTTCTGCACCTGATTCTCCTGACCGGGATGGGAGGGAGGTGGGGCTGGTACGGGCAGAGGTGATTCCCCCCATAATTCAAAGGAGGAAAATGAGGCCCAGAGAAGCCGCATAACCAGCGTAAAGTCACACAGCAATCACCCCGGGATCCCTGAACACTGATCACCATCATCTCACTCCTCCGTCCCGCTGCCCTCCCCGGGTCCTCCCGGGACTGCGGACCCAAAACAGGGGCCAAGCCCCGGTCGTTGTGGCTCAGTTGGTTGGAACTCCTCCCGGGTATCAAAAGGTGGCGGGTTCGATCCCGGCCAGGGCACAGACCAGGTTGCGGTTTCAATCCCCGGGCGGTACCAGAGGCAACCGATAGATGTTTCTCTCTCTCTCTCTCTCTCTCTCTCTCTCTCTCTCTCTCTCTCTCTTTCTCCCCCCCTACCCCACCCCCACACCCCCTACCCTCCTCTGTCCCCGTCTCCTTTTTCTCTCTTTCAAATCAGTGAGAGAAAAAAAAAGGGGGAGCGAAGCGGGGAGCAGAGCGGGCTGCGAGGGCCCCGCGCTACGGCAGCCAAGCGCGGGCCGAGCGTCTCCACCCTCTCGTTGCCATGGAGACAGCCCCTCCCTGCGATCGCGGTCAAAGGCAGGATTTCCGTCGGGGCGGCCAGCAATTCCCGGATCCCGAGGAGAACGTGGACCGAGACCGCCACTTCGGCAGGGGCAGGGCGGGGAGGGGGCGCCCAGAGAGGCCCACCCCTGCCGAGGGCGGGGACTTCCCCAGGAAGCGGGGCCCACGCCTCCGGGCCGTGCAGGAGTCCCCGGCTCTGTCCTGACCGCCTCCGCTCCCTCCGGCCACGGGCTTCGCCCCGACTTCTGCCCAGGCCAGCCAGGGGGACCTCACGCACCTCCGATGGCACCCCACGTTCTGTGTCCTCCAGAGAGGGCTCTCCCGATGAGCCTCCCGCAGACTCCTCCAGCCGGTCCCCCCGGACCCCCCACCCGGTCCCCTCACTCCGGCCCCGCGGCTTCTCCCCAAACTCCCACTTTCAGGGTCCCCTCGGGTCCCCCCAGCCCCGGTCGGGGCCCGCCTGTCCCTCTCCGCCGTCCAGCCGTCTTCCAAATTCCATCAGCCTCGCCCTGCAGGTTCCTTCCGTTCTCCCACCAGACCTTTTGGGGGGACCTGCTTTCCCAGATGCCCGCAGCCCCTCCCCACAAGTTATCAGTCTAACTCTCAGTCTTCCTCCTTGGGTCCTTTTCGGGGTGCGGCCCCCGGGCCCTCAGTTCCCTCAGCGGCCCCTCCCCCCTCCCTCCGGGGCCACCCGAGGGCGGGGGCGGGGCCCGCGCAGCCCCTCCAGCCCCACCCGACGACCGCCTACCTGGTCCCAGCGGAGGCCCTTCCCACGGACCCCAGGGCGAGTCCGTGGGCTCCCGGCGGCGGCGGGTGTCTGAGCGGGTGGGGGACGCGGCGGTGCTGGGGCCTCTGACCGCCCCGCGGGGCAGAGGAGGAAGCCGCCTCGGACTTCTCTTATTGCAGCCGCGGCGGCGAGACGGCGGCGGCGGGGAGAGCGCGCGGTCCCGCCCCAGCACCAAGCCGGCTGCCCGCAGCGGGGAGGGGCCCTCAAATCCCAGGCCCGCCCGCCCCCACTGCCCGCCTCCCCTGGCTCCCGAGGGTCGGCCCAGCCCCGTCCCTGCACCCCAGCTCCTCTCCGCAGACCCCAACTTGCAGCACAGCCTTCCGACGGCTCCCTCCAGAGGGGCGGGGCCCTCCCTCCAGAGGCACCTGCTCTTTTAGAATCGCTGCCTTTGAGGTTAAGAGGGGCTTTCCTGTCACTGAACCCCTCCCCACCCCACCCCCTGCCAATACCTTTTGCAGCCGGGAGAACTGAGGACCAGACGGGACAGGCCTGACCCAAATTCTCACCGCCAGGTGACCTCTGGCTACGGTCACCAGCCCTGCCCACCTCCTTCCTTGACTGCCACCCCATCCCCAGCACACTCAGCGCCGTCTTAGGGTGCCGACTGGTTCTTAGGATGTGGGGTGTGGAATGTGTTTTCTTCAAGGGCAAGGCCTGGGTCTGGCTCTTGTCAATGCCCCAGTGCCCACGCAGGGTCGGGCCGTCACAGGCCCTTTAGACATGGAAATGCGTGAATTATTCAGGAACAAGGGAATTCACAGGTGAACCAATGAGAGCCCAATGGACAGATAAATAACCGAAGGTAAGAAGTAAAGCAGGAACTGGCCCTGGCCGGGTAACCTGGTTAGAGCGTCGTCCCAATACGCCAAGGTTTTGGGGTTGATCTCTGGTCGGGGCACATACAAGAAGCAACCAATGAAAGCATACATAAGTGGAACAACAAACTGATATTTTCTCTCTCTCCTCCCATTCTAAAATCAATAAAAAATAAATAAGGAATCAAAGAATAAATGAAGAAGTTCGAGAATCAATGACTAAATAAGCAAATGGACAGAGGAACAAAACTGCTTCTTCTGCTTTAAAAATACAAACTGGGCTCAGCTGGCGTGGCTCAGTCGTTGAACGTCAACCTATGAACCAGGACGTCACGGTTCGATTCCCAGTCAGGGCACATGCCCGGGTGGCAGGCTCGATCCCCAATGTGGGGCATGCAGGCGGCAGCCAATCAATGATTCTTTCTCATCATTGATGTTTCTAACTCTCTCTTCCTCTTCCTTCCTCTCTCTAAAAAAAAAGTCAATTAAAACCTACATTTTTTAAATGTAGCACAGTTAGTTGGAGCATCGTCCCGATGTGCCAAGGTTGGGTAGTCAATCCTGGGTCATGAGTGCATCAGTAGGTGGAACAACAAAAAATCGATGTTTCTACTAGAGGAATCCACAGGCAGCAAAATCTCAGACATATGCCGAAAGAACTTCTTCACTGATACTGCCCCTAGGGCAGTGATGGCGAACCTATGACACGCGTGTCAGCATTGACACGTGTAGCCATTTCTGATGACACGTGGCCGCATGCCGAGGATGAAACATTTGCAACTAGAGTCTTGGAGTTAGTTTTTTCCTCAAAGTGACACACTACCCGAGTTATGCTCAGTTTTTTGGCGAAGTTTGACACACCAAGCTCAAAAGGTTGCCCATCACTGCCCTAGGGCAATGGAAGCTAAAGAGAAAATAAACAAATGGGACTACATCAAAATAAAAAGCTTTTTTATAGCAAAAGAAACTATCAACAAAACAAGAAATCCCACTGTATGGGAGAACATATTTGCAAATGTTATCACTGATAAAGGTTTAATCTCCAACATCTACAGGCAGCTTATGCAACTTAATAAAAGGAAGATAAATGATCCAATAAAAAAATGGGCAACGGACCTAAATAGAATCTTTTCAAAAGAAGACAGAAGGAAGGCCAAGAGACACATGAAAACATGCTCAAAGTCACTAATTATCCCAGAGATGCAAATCAAAACGACAATGTGATACCATCTCACACCGGCCAGAATGGCTATCATCAACAAATCAACAAACGACAAGTGCTGGAGAGGATGCGGAGAAAAAGGAACCCTTGTGCACTGCTGGTGGGAATGCAGACTGGTGCAGCCACTGTGGAGAACAGTATGGAGTTTCCTCAAAAAACTGAAAATGGAACTCCCATTTGACCCAGTAATCCCACTCCTAGGAATATATCCCAAGAAACTAGAAACACCAATTAGAAAGAATATATGCACCCCTATGTTCATAGCAGCACAATTTACAATAGATAAGATTTGGAAACAGCCTAAGTGCCCATCAGCAGATGACTGGATCAGAAAACTATGGTACATCTACACAATGGAATACTATGCTGCCATAAAAAAAGAAGGAATTCCTACCATTTGCATCAACCTGGATGGAATTGGAGAACATCATGCTAAGTGAAATAAGCCAGTCCATGAAAGAAAAATACCACATGATCTCACTCATTTATGGATAGTAAAGAACATTATAAAGTGATGAACAAAAAGGTAGATACAGAGACAGTAAAGCATCAAACAGAAGGTCAAATTACTGTGGGAAGGTTAGGGAGAGGTGGGGGAGATAAGAGATCAACTGAAGGACTTGTATGCATGCATATAAGCATAACCAATGGACACAAAACTCTGGGGGGTGAGGGCATGTATGGGAGTGGGGTGGGGTGGGGCAATGGTAAGATATGTACACATATAATACCTTAATAAAAAAATGAAATAAAATAAAATAAAATATATTTTTAAAAATCGATGTTTCTCTCCCTCCCCCTTCCTCTCTCTAAAATAAGTAAATTAATTAATTAATTTGAACCCAATTGCTTAAAACTCTCTAATGACTTACCTCCCACTTTGCTTGCATAATAAAAATAAAATAATAAAAAGAGTAATAAAATCCAAACACCTTGCCATGTCTTGTGTGCCTGCCCACCTCTCCAGTGCCATGGGGCCATCTTCCGTTTCAACCACTGGAATTCCTTTCAGTTCCTAGAGTACATGGAATGTTTGCCTCAAGGCCTTCTGTTCCCTCATCCTAAGATACTGTTCCTTGCTCTTCACAGTACTGGCTCCTGTCTATCCTTTGCCACCTCCTCTGAGAAGCCTTCCCTGACCACTCCAACTAAGGAAGTCTGCCCATTCTTGTTCTTGGCACCCAGTTTGTCTCCGTCATGGCAGTTGTCATAATCTAGAATTGTGTATTTTTCAGTTCATTGTTTATTGTCTCTGGATCTCTCGACCAGACCAGGGCTCTGACCTCGAGAAACCTGGCATCACTCCGGACAGAGATCCTGACTCTTATTTCTCCATTTAGAATAACCTGGTGGTTAGGAACATGGACTTGGCCTCTTTCTAGCTCCACGACCCTGGACAAATTATTTTACCTTTCTGTGCCTCAGTTTCCTCATCTGTTAAATTAAGAATAATAGTTGACCCCACTTCACAGGAGTCTTGGGAGAAATCAATGAGCTGCTAGACTAGTGCTTGGCACCTAGTAAGTGCCATATAAGTGTTTGCTATCCTCATTCATTCAACGAAAACTTAAGCCTTCCCTGTCACTACTCTGTGCCAGGTTGGGTACTGGGGGCTCAGACAGGAATCAGGTCCAGTCCTTGTCCTCGATGTGGCACTCACTCCCTTTATGGTACAGGTGATGGTGGGCACAGGGCAAAGAGGCCACAGGACAGGCCTCCACTACCCTTTCCACCTCCATGCTTTCATGCTTGTTTAACAGGTTAAGTGCCCAGTCAGTCACTGGTGACTGGCACTATAGTTTCCATCAGGGAAGACAAAATGACTGGGCGCTTAACGTGTGAAATCAATTTTGAAAACTGATACCAAAACCAAAAATCAAAGCCCAGCAAGCTGGCTGAGACCTCCCATCCATTTCCCATCTAGCCATTACTCTCCTGCTCTCACTTCTGTTTTTTTTTTTTTTTATATAAACACTAGAGGCCTGGTGCACAGATTTGTGCACTGGTGGGGTCCCTCGGCCTGGCCTTCAGGGATTGGGCTGAAACTGGCAGTCCGACATCCCCCAAGGGGTCCTGGATTGCAAGAGGGTGCAGGCCAGGCTGAGGGACCCCACCAGTGCACGAATCCATGCACCAGGCCTCTAGTATGCATATAAGATCTTTGGTTGCCCTATCTGGTTTGGCTCAATGGATAGAACGTCAGCCTGTGGACTGAAGGGTCCTGGGTTCGATTCCGGTCAAGGGCACATGCCCAGGTTGTGGGCTTGATCCCCAGTAGGGGGTGTGCAGGAGGCAACCAATCAATGATTCTCTCTCATCATTGATGTTTCAATCTCTCCCTGCCTCTCTGAAATCAATAAAAATATATATTTTTTTAAAAGGAAGATCTTTGGTTAATCTCTTTCTGCTCTCCCCCCTCCCCTCTTCCCTCTGAGATTCATCAATCTGTTTCATGTTTCCATGCCTGTGTATTGAGCATTTGCCCCCTGGTGGTCAGTGCATGTCATAGTTACCATCGAATGGTTGAACTGCCAGACACTTAGCATATTAGCATTTTACATATTTTTTTAAATGTTTTTTTAATAGAGAATGGAAGGGAGAAGGAGAGACAGAGAGAGAGAATCATTGGTGTAAGAGAGACTCATTGATTTGGTTGCCTCCTGCATGTGCCCCAATGAGAGTTGGGAATCGAGCCTTCAACCGAGGTACATGCCTTTGACCAGGGTCAAACCCTGGACCCTTCAGTCTGCCGGCCGATACTTTATCCACTAAACCAAACCGGCTAGGGCTCACTTCTGTTTTTAACCAGCCTAGTTTCTGTTGTCACTCCGCATAGTCCTCTTCGAAATGACCCTGCACTGCTTGCCTCCCTCTGCTCTGGCGTGCTCACCTGGAAAGCCCCAGGTCTGCAGCAATCCAACCAGCCACCTCCTCTGGGCGTGGAGGGAGGAGAAAACTACCTGCATGCAGTCATGCTCACAACTCCCCGCCTCAGGACACTAGCCAGGCCCTGGTCCGTGCGGCTCACTTGGTTGAAGTGTCGTCCTGTACACCAAAGGCTGCAGTTCCATTCCCAGTCAGGCACACACCTAGGCCTCAGGTATGATCCTCAGTGGGGGTGATAAGGGAGGCAGCAGATCAATGCGCCTCTCTCTCTCTCTCTCTCTCTCTCTCTCTCTCTCTCTCTCTCTCTTGCCCTTCCCCTCTCTCTAAAATCAGTAAAACATATCCTCTGGTGAGGGTTTTAAAAAGTACACTAGCCAAGCCCAACAATCCTTCAGGGCAGTTTCTTTCTTTTTAATGTTTTTATTGATTTTTAGAGAAGAGAGGAATGGAGAGATAGAAACATCGATGAGAGAACATCATCAATCGTGCACGCACCCCCCCCCCCCTCGGGATTGAGCCCACAACTGGCCAGGTTTCTGGGGTGTTTCTTTTCAGGGCAGTTTTTTAGTAAGCTGGCCCTCTGTCTGCCCAGATGACCAGTTCACACCCTTCCTTCTGTCCCCTAAATTCCCACCTCTTCTCCTCCTCCCCACTTGCACTCCGAATCCTCTCACCTTTTGTGGACTTCACTCCTTCTGTAACTCCCTCCTCTCCTGCACCATCCTTTCCATGGAATGATTCCCTCAGCATACGAACGGGTTCTAGATATTTTCATTTAAAGAGAAAAAACAAAAACCTTCCCTTAGAGAATGAAGCATTTCTCCTGCATTTTTGGGAGGAACTGTAGTTAGGTTCATCTCTAATCGATGAGGGAAAGTTTTTGGGTTTTTTGTTTGTTTGTTTATTTTCTTGTAGAAAAATGCCAGCTAACCCACTAGAAGGAATGTGAGAACTAGAAAAACTCCATTTTGCAGCCCCAGTTAGATCACTGATGTAGGCAAAAATCATCAATGTACCACAGATTGGGCGAGGCAAACAACAGACATTTATTACTCACAGGAATAAGTTCTGGAAGCTAGAAGTCCCAGATCAAGTTCTGGCCGGGTTGGTTTCTTGGCCTGGCTTGTAGAAGGCACCTTCTCCATGGCAGAGAGAGAACAGCTCTCTGCCGTCTCTTCTCCCGCCATCTCTTCTCCTCAGGACACCTGCCTGATTAGGTTAGAGCCCCACCTGCATGACCTTATTTAACCTTCATTATTTCCAGAAGGGCCCTGTCTCCAAATACAGTCATGTTGGGGGTTAGGGCTTCAACATAAATTTTGGGGGCAACGCGATTCAGTGCATAGCAGATGCCAAAACCACCTAGACCAGTGGTCGGCAAACTCATTAGTCAACAGAGCCAAATATCAACAGTACAACGATTGAAATTTCTTTCGAGAGCCAAACTTTTTAAACTTAAACTTCTTCTAACGCCACTTCTTCAAACTAGACTCGCCCAGGCCGTGGTATTTTGTGGAAGAGCCACACTCAAAGGGGCCAAAGAGCCGCATGTGGCTTGCGAGCCGCCGTTTGCCGACCACGGCACTAGGTGAAATGGTTTTTGTTTGTTTTAAAATGTATTTTTATTGATTTCAGAGAGGAAGGGAGAGGGAGAGAGAGAGAGAGAAACATCCATGATGAGAGAGAATCATGGATCGGCTGCCTCCTGCACACCCCCCACTGGAGATGGAGCCTGCAACCCGGGCATGTGCCCTTGACCAGAATCAAACCTGGGATCCTTCAGTCCGCAGGCCAACGCTCTATCCACTGAGCCAAGCCAGCCAGGGCGACGTGAAAGGTTTTAAAGACCAGAACTGCACCCGGTGCTGAAGGAGCACTGCCCTGCTGATCTGGTATTTGCAAAGAGGCTCTCTCCTTTCCAACGGAGAGAGGTGCTGTAACTGCTGTCAGCAAATTATGGGTCAACTATGGCCCTCTGCCTGTGTCTGTGCAGCCCGTGAGCCAAAATGGTTTTCACATTTTTTTAAATGGTTCAAAGAATCAACGGAAGAATAATATTGAGTGACAGCACTAGCTGATTTGGCTCAGTGAATAGAGTGTCAGCCCGTGGACTGAAGGGCGATTCCAGTCAAGGGCACGTACCTCGGTTGCAGGCTCTGGCCCAGTCAGGATACATGCGGGCGGGGGAGGGGGAACCAATTAATGTGTCTCTCTCACATCAATGTTTCTCTCTCTGTCTCTCCCCCTCCCTTTCACTCTCTCTAAAAAAAAAATCAATGGAAAACGATCGTTGGGTGAGGATTAACTATATATATATATATATATATATATATATATATATATATATATTGAGAGACATATGAAAATTATGTGTATCCAAATTTCAATGTCTATAAATAAAGTTGTATTGAAACACTGCCATGCTCCATTTACATATTGCCTATGGCTGCTGCTGTCATGCTACAATGACAGAGCCAAGTAGTTGCAACACAGACAGTATGATCTGCAAAGCTAAAAATATTTCTTTCTGGCCGTTTACAGAAGTTTGCCAACCCCTGCTCTCGGCCTAACTTCCAGTGACAAGAGAGCCCGGGTTTAGGGGTGTGAGGTGAGTGACACTATGAGGGAACCTTCAGACTCACCTGCTCATGTGGAAACACAATTGGCCAGGTCACTTTACAAAGTTGTCATTTAAAAAAAATAAAAGGCAGAATGGGAATGACTCTGCTCTATTGAAAGACAACGAAGAGACATCACCACCAAACGCAACATGTAAACCTTGGTTAGATATATTTGAGAGAAACACCCAGCTGTCATTGTGTGTATTAGTCAGTGTGTGTTTTTTCTCTCTCTCCTAAACTTTCAACTCCTCTAGGCAGGGATTTTGTTGCTTAATCTGCCTAGCACTTTGCAAGCACCTGGCGCCTAGTAGGTATTGA
Source organism: Eptesicus fuscus (assembly GCF_027574615.1). Taxonomy (NCBI): domain Eukaryota; kingdom Metazoa; phylum Chordata; class Mammalia; order Chiroptera; family Vespertilionidae; genus Eptesicus; species Eptesicus fuscus. The sequence continues at coordinate 16,934,982 of NC_072481.1, forward strand.
TAGGTGCTGTTTGAAAACAGGAATGAAAGGAGAAATAAACTTTGCTTGGGGGAGAGGGTTGACTAACCAGCGGCGGCTCTGAAGGATAAATAGGAAATTGACCACAGGTGAGATCTGTGATAGAGATCCCCTCCCCCTCCCCTCCGCCTCCGTGGCTCTGGGACCAGGGATGACACTCTTTCTGGGATCCCAGACAGCAGAATGACCAGCAGGTGGAGGCTCAGGCAGGTGGAATTTCAGCTCAGGAGCAGGAAGAACTGCAGTCATCAGAACCAATAAGCAGCAGAATGGTTGGTCTCAGGAGGTGAGCAAGCAGAGAGCCACAAGAACTGACCTCATGCGTGGGCAGGGCATGGGCCTCCGTGGTGATGCACATCACAAGCCCCACACCAACCCTTTCCCAGAGGTTCCCCCACCTTCTGCCCCCCCCCCTTTTTTAAATATAGTTTATTGATTTTTTTTTTTACAGAGAGGAAGGGAGAGGGATAGAGAGTTAGAAACATCGATGAGAGAGAAACATCCATCAGCTGCCTCCTGCACACCCCTTAGTGGGGATGTGTCCGCAACCAAGGTACATGCCCTTGACTGGAATCGAACCTGGGACCCTTCAGTCTGAAGGCTGACGCTCTGATCACTGAGCCAAACCATTAGGCCTACCCGCCCCCCTCCCCCTTTTTTTTTTTTTTGCCTAGGCTCAGTCTTTTAGGCCAGTAGTATTTTCTCTGAACCTTGAGCATTTCTTGTCTGCCTAGTAGGTATTGATAGGTGCTGTTTGAAAACAGGAATGAAAGGAGAAATAAACAGAGGGGCTTGGAGTCTTTCACAGGGTGGGCTACGATATTCCAGAGGTGGTGAGAATGGTGCTGGGCTGGTGTGTGGCCTTGGAAGCTGCCCAGAGAGCCCCCCTTTAACCTCGAGTCTTCAGTCCAAGGATTCTGGGGTGAGGGTGGGGGTGTCTGGGAATCCAGTCTCATGCTCTCTCCTGCCCCCAGGGCAGGCCGTCACCCTCCGGGTAAGCCATAAGCAGTCCTTGTGTATGGGCTACGAGGCGGTGCGGTGAGCATGGCCTTGGGGGCCAATGACTCCTGTTGCCACCAAGGAGAAGCCGGCCCTGGTGAAACATCCTGCCTGCGTTCTGGGGCTTCCAGATAAGGGTCAGGTCACCTTGGCCACCCCCCTGCTTCCGGGCAGGACCCCCTTTCCTTTCTCAGCAGCCCTCTCCCAAGAATGGACGCCCGGCCGAAGCGGGGAGCATGGCTGGCACAGAGCCCTGTGCTTCCAGTCCCTCCTGCTTTGGTGGGGGCTTGCTTTTTGCTGAGCATGGAGCCCTATTGGAGAGGGAGAACTTACTCTGCCTCAGTGGTTCCTGGTAACTGCTGCAGCCTGTGTGATCTGAGGCCCTCGGGGGCCAGGAGTGCTCAGTGATGGAGAGGGTGTCAGTCGGTGGTGGGCCCCCAGGGTACAATTCCTGTTTGTTCCATCATGCATAGCTTTAGCAACCTAAGGGGCTGTCACTTCAACAAGTACCAGCTGCATGCACCATGCCAGCTTCTCCAGTTGCTGCCCCCGAGACGCGTTCCATCTTCCAAAAGGTGCGTGACCCCAGCAGCTCGCTCTACACGGGACAGAGCCCCAGACACCCTCCCTGCCAGAGCACCAACACTTCTGCCTCTGGTGTCCACACCCCACCAACACGTCCTGTGCAATGAGGTGGCATAATGCTGTGGTTTCTCACTCAGTGTCAGGCCTGGGGCCAGGACCTCCCCTCTCCGATTGGACCGTGTCTCCGTCGGACTGGAGACTATCCCCTCCCCGTCCTCCTGCAGCAGACGGAGGCTTCCTGGGAAGGGAGGACCCTGGGTGGGGGCACAGTCCCCCAGGCCTTATTAGTGTGAGTGGAGGGAACACAAATATTGTCTCTGAGACAGCGAGGCCAGCCTGCCCTAGCAGACGCCCAGGCCTGGAGGCCCTACCGGAGGAGGGAATGAAGAAGGGGAGGAGGGAGCATCCTTTATTGAGCACTTACTGTGTACCCGGCCCTATTCTAGACATTCTACATGCATTATCTCCCTGTGAAGTAGAGTCATTCTTCCTGTTATAGGGGTAGGGAAACAGGCCAGAAGCTCCAGACTTGCCCAAGTTCACACAGCTAGCGAATGAGTGAAAAAGCTGGGGTTTGGCCCAGGGCCTACCCGAACTGACAACGCCACCTTCTCTGGGCAACTCCCGACTCCTCCCTCTACTGTCTGGGTGACGTTGGACAAGTACTAGGCTCAGTCTCTTCATCTGTAAAATGAGAATATTAATAAAATCGGTGCTCTATGATGAACAGAGGTGATGTGTGTGAAGCGCCTGTTGTGTGGTCTTACTGAACACAGTCAACGTGAGATAATACTAACCTTTGGAACATATGGAGGAGACATAGCCCTGCCCCGCGTCTACCCTCAGAATCCCCCGAGTCTGAAGGAGAAATAAGTAAAGCGGCAGAAATCACCTCACTTATAACTTCACCAGGGCCAGGGGAAGGGCGAGAGCATTAAGGAATGGGCCACAAGCTAGCGAACGGGACAGGTTAATTCTGAAAGACTCTCCAGGTCAGTCTTATTGTCCCTCTTTTACAGAGAGGGAAACTGAGGCTTAGGAGCCTGAGTTACTTGTCCAAGAATGTAGTGACTCAATTACTGAGCAGGGCCGAGGCCCTGCCCTGTCTATGCAGTCCCCTCTGGCCCAGGATTGGAGCGGATGTGATATTCCAGGGGTCCCTGTACCCCCCACCCTCAGATGTGCTTGCACACAAGACAGTCCGAGGCGCAGCACACCTGGTGAACCCCGTAGCAGATTTCCTGGGACCCGGCAAAGGCCAGGTGCTGGGTCTTCAGCCTCCTCTAGCACTAGAGCCACTCGCGTGAGAGGAGCTACAGCGGCAAGGAGGACCTCGCAGCTCCAGCCCCAGGGCCCCCTCGCTGTGGGTGAAATTCCTCCACAGCCTCAGGTGGGCTGGGACGGGCACTGCTCCCCCCCAGGGCTCAGCACCTCAAATTCGCCATCTGTTCTCTTCTTGCATCCTCACAACCACCCTGCCCCCTCATGTGATGGTCCCCTCTGTTCAGGGGAGGAAACTGAGGTTTGGAGTGGGGAGGGCTTGCCCTAGGCCCGTGGTCGGCAAACTGCGGCTCGCGAGCCATATGAGGCTCTTTGGCCCCTTGAGTGTGGCTCTTGCACAAAATACCACAGCCGGGGCGAGTCTATTTTGAAGAAGTGGCTTTAGAAGAAGTTTAAGTTTAAAAAGTTTGGCTCTCCAAAGAAATTTCAATCGTTGTACTGCTGATATTTGGCTCTGTTGACTAATGAGTTTGCCGACCACTGCCCTAGGTCGTGCTGGAAGGACCTGGCAGAGGTGAGATTGGAAAGCAGGGCCTGCTGGCTCAACCCCACGTCCTTACTCCTATCCTGCCTTGCTTTTAGGCATCAGTCCCCATCCTAACCTTTGTCTTCTCCCTGGTAGGACTAGAATGGGTGTGCCTTCCCCAAGGCCACCCAGCAGAGCAGCAGGCAGGTGGGGTCCCAGCTCCACCTTGTCCCCAAATACCCAGTTGCTTGCACTTTATTTTATAGACATCTGCTTTATATCTGCCTTTCCCACTGCACCCCTGAGAGCCTGGCCCAGAGCTGGCACCCCTCAGTGTTGATTAAATCGAAACATGTTTATTGAGTATTTGCAATGAGTCAAGTATTATACTAAGGGCTTTATATACAACTAGAGGCCCGGTACACAAATTCATGCACGGGTGGGGTCCGGCAGGCCCCGCCCCCTGGTCAAACTCCCGGTTGAACTACTGGTCAAACTCCTGGTGGAGGGACAATTTGCATATTAGCCTTTTATTATATAGAATAAACTCATTTAATCTTCACAATGACCATATAAGTAGGGTACTGTTAGCCCCATTTTATAGACAGGGAAAGCAAGATTAGAGAATGTAAGAGCACTTAGTAGGTGCTGGCACATAGTAGGCTCCTGACTTTTACTCTGAAAGGCTGAGTGAATGGATGGATGCATTAAAAAGGGAGAGGTGGGCCCTAGGTTTGGCTCAGTGGATAGAGTGTTGGCCTGTGGATTGAAGGGTCCCGGTTTCGATTCCGGTCAAGGGCACATGCCCAGGTTGTGGGCTTGATCCCCTAAGAAATGGGGGGTGTGCAGGAGGCAGCTGATCAATTATTCTCTCTCATCATTGATGTTTCTCTCTCTCCCTCTCCCTTCCTCTCTGAAATCAATAAAAATATACTTAACCAGTTAACTGCCACGATATTTTGAATTTAATTAAAGAAGGCCTGCCACTTGTGTCTATAGAGGCTTATGGCGTACAAATGGTTAAAAAAAGAAAAGCAGGGAGAGGTGGGATCAAGGCGGTCAAGGTCACAGGTGTGCATCTTTTCCCTCATCCAGGTTCATTACCTACCACAACAGTTCCCACCACGCCTTGGGTCTGGCCCCCAACAACCTGATGCACCAGGCGCTGCAGCCCCGGGAGGCCTGCTGGGATCCTCTGGGCTAACTGAAGGAGAAATCCCTCCTGCTGAGCCACTGGCCAGCCTGGCTCTGCCTGAGGCCTGGACTCCATGGTGAGGGCCCACCCCCAAGTCCCTGACAAGCAACAAAAGCTGATGGGAAGAACTGGCCAACCACCCTGATGGGAAGAACTGGCCAACCACAGCCCTAAGGCACTAAAAGGAAACATTCTTTATTGTCGCAAGAATGGTTTCAGTCAGACTGAAGAAGGAACTTACTGGCAGAGCGGGGGAACAAGCCTGGAGCTCCTTACCAGAGTCAGGAAATGACACAGTGGTCCCTGTGGGTAGCCCCACAGGCTGAGCCCTGGGAAAGGAGTTAGCCAGGGCGAGGCTGAACCGCAGTTCCCACAGTTCCTGCACAGGGAGCCATTGTCCAACAGAAGAGACAAGCCACATCCCAGGTCAACAGCTGAGTATGAAGGTCACTTGGAGGTGAGAGAGTACAATTGGATGAGAAACGAGGTCCTGAGAGAAGGCACCCGTATGGTCACATGGGAGGTGTTCCTGGTGGGGGTGGGATACGAAGAGAGTGAAGATGTTCAAGGGAAGGGAAGGGAAGGGAAGGGAAGGGAAGGGAAGGGAAGGGAAGGGAAGGGAAGGGAAGCGAAGGGAAGGGAAGGGAAGGGAAGGGAAGGGAAGGGAAGGGAAGGGAAGGGAAGGGAAGGGAAGGGAAGGGAAGGGAAGGGAAGGGAAGGGAGGGCCAGGCACCATGCTAAGCACCTTGCATGTTTATCTCGTTTCATCCATTCATTCAACAGCTATTTATTGAATGTGCCAAGCTCTGTGTTAGGACTGCAGATACAACTGTGAACAAGACAGACACAGTCCCTCCCCCACGGAACTCAGAAGTGGGAGGAGACCACAGGTGTGTCAAGGGGATACCTGCTTTGAAGAAAAGTAAAGCAGGGAAGGGGATAGAGCCTGTGGCAATTGGGATAGGGTTGCTTTTATTTTAGGTGAGAGGTGCCTCTGCAGCAGTGATGGTTAGCAGGGACCTGAATGAAGTGAGGGAACAGCCAGTGCAAAGGCCCTGCGGTGGGAGTGTGCCTGGCAGGCTCTAGGAACAGCAAGGCCACCTTGAAGGCTACAGGAGAGTGAATGAGGGGAACTGAGCCAAGAGCTGTGGAGAGAGATGCTCACCTTCTGGTGGGTGTTTGTCAGCACAGTAAGGACATTTGGTTTTGTTATGTGATGGGAAACCACTGGAGGGTTTTGAGCAGGAACAGTAATATGATTTGTGTTTTTAAATAATTTTTAAATAGATAATGTATTTATATGGTTCAGAAAGAAAAAATATATGGCTCTGCAAAGTCTTGCTCCCATCTGTCCCTCATCTCCTAATCCTGTCTCTTCTACCAACCACATGTACCAACTTCTTGGTTGTCTTTCTAAGATTTCTTTATGCAAACACAGGCATATATTTAGTTAATATTTATATAGCACTTACTATGTCTCAGGCCTTATTCTAAATGTCTAAGTTACTTAAAAGATTAACTCATTTAATCCTTATAACCTCAACTCCACGAGGTAAGTACTATGATCCCTATTTTATGGGTGAGGAAACTAGGGCACAGAGAAGCTAAATAACTTGCCCAAGATTGCACAGCTTCTACGTAGCTGTGTTCGTTTCCTAGAGCTGCCATAGCAAATTACCACAACCTGGGTGGTTTCCAACAACAGGAATGTATGCCCTCACAGTTCTGGAGAAGTCCAAAATGGAGGTGTGGGCGGGGTTTGTTCCTTTAAGAGGCTCTTGGGAGAATCTGTTCCATGCCTCAGTCCTAGAACCAGGTGGTGGCCAGCAATCCTTGGCATTCCACGGCTTGTAGATGCACCACTCCACTCTCTGCCTCTGTCTTCCTATGGCATTCTCACTGTGTGTCTGACTCTGTGACCAAATTTCCCTCTTCTTATAAGGACACTAGTCGTATTGGGTTTAGGGCCCACCTCAGGTATGAGCTCATCTAAACTGATTACCTCTCCAAAGGCCCTATTTCCAAATAAGGTCACATCCACAGGTTCCAGGTAGACATGAATTTTGATGGGACACTGTCCAACCCAGTAGAGTACCAGAATGTGTACTAATATTTGAACCCAGGCAACCTGGGTCTGAGTCTGTGCTCCTCTTGTTGTTGTTGTTAATCCTCACCCAAGGATACTTTTTCCCATTGATTTTTAGAGAGAGTGGAAGGAAAGAGACGGGGAGAGGAAGAGAAACATCAATGTGAGAGCGACACATCCATGGATTGGTTGCCTCCCGCACATGCCCTGATGGGGGCTGGGATCGAACCTGCGACCCTTCGGTTTTGCAGGCTGACACTCTAACCACTGAGCACACCAGCCAGGGCTGAGTTTGTGCTCTTAATCACTGGTTATGTTGCCATCAGTAAGATTATGAATATATGTATAATTCCCCCTTTTCTGACAAAAGGTGAAATATCATACGCTGCTCTGCACCTTGTTTTTTAAATTTAATATTTACAGAACTTTTCCAAACAGGACACACAGATCTCCCCCATTCTTTTTCACGGCTGCATAGTATTCCATGTAATGGCCAGACTGTGCTCTATCTAACCTAACCCCTTACTAATGGACAGCTGAGTTGTTTCCAGTCTCTTGCTATTGCAAACAGTGCTGCAGAGAACAACTTTATATAAACCTCATTCCTCACTTGTGCAAGAATGTATAAAGGATAGGGTGGGAGTGGCCAGGGAGAGGTCAATGGGGAAAAGGAGACATATGTAATACTTTAAACAATAAAGAATTTATATTAAAAAAAAAAAGAATATATGAAGGATAAATTCCTAGAAGAAGAATATCTGGATGCTTTGATAATTTTGATAGATTCTGCCCAAATGCTCTTTTGGGGACTTAATACCAATTTGCATTCACACTAGAGGCCCGGTGCATGAAATTCGTGCACAGAGGGGGGGTTGTCCCTCAGCCCAGCCTGCACCCTATCCAATCTGGGACCCCTCAAGGGATGTCCGACTTCCCGTTTAGGCCCAATCCCAGGGACCCAAGGGATGTCCGACTGCCCAGGGATCGGGCCTAAACGGGCAGTCAGACATCCCTCTCACAATCCAGGACTGCTGGCTCCCAACTGCTTGCCTGCCTGCCTTCCTGATTGCCCCTAACCGCTTCTGCCTGCCAGCCTGATCACCCCCTAACCACTCTGCTGCCAGCCTGTTTGCCCCCAACTTCCCTCCTCTGCCGGCCTGGTCACCCCTAACTGCCCTCTCCTGCAGGGTTGATCACCTCCAACTGCCCTCCCTTGCAGGCTTGGTCCCTCTCAACTGCCCTCCCTTGCAGGCCAGGTGCCTCCCAACTGCCCTCTCCTGCTGGCCATCTTGTGGTGGCCATCCTGTGTCCACATGGGGGCAGGATCTTTGACCACATGGGGGCAGCTATATTGTGTGTTACAGTGATGATCAATCTGCATAGTACTCTTTTATTAGATAGGATACATGAGAGTACTCTGTGAGAATACTGTTTCCTTACAGAAATGCCCACAGAGCCTGGCTGGCATGGCTCAGTGGTTGAGCATCAACCTATGAACCAAGAGGTCATGGTTCAATTCCCAGTCGGGGTACATGCCTGGGTTGCAAACTCCATCCCCAGTGTGGGGTGTGAGGAGGCAGCCGATCAGTGATACTCTCTCATCATTGATGTTTCTATCTCTCTCTCCCTCTCCCTTCCTCTCTGAAATAAATAAAAATTAAAAATAAATGCCCACAGAGTGTATTATTAAACTTTTGGATTTTTTGCCACACTGGTAAGAAATAGTATCCCAGAGTGGTTTTCCTGATTTTCATTTCTTTACAGTGACTTGGAGCTCCTTTTCAATATGCTTAGCAGACATTTGTATTTACTTTTCTGGAGACGGTCAGTTCAGATCCTATGCCTATTGCCATTAGATTGTTGTTCTTTTTAATGAATTTCCAAGTCTTTTTAATAATTTTTATAGGTGACCCTTTATCTGTGATCTGAGTTGCCAGTGTTTTCCTCTAGTTTGTCGTTTGTCATGTGACTTGATTTATAGTGTTTACCCACGCAAAAGTTTTTGATTTGTATAAATTGACTTTATCCATCTTTTAAAATGGCTCTTTGGCTTTTGTGACATAGTTAGATTTCTCCCATGAAGAATGATAGATTCTCCCTTTTTTTCTATTGCTTATTGCTTTTATGACTTTATTTTGATTTTTTTAAACATGTAAGTCTTTGATCCCTTTGGAGCTTATCTTGGTACTCAATGTGAAGTACAGGTCTAATCCCTCCACCCCAGTTGCTACCTAGCTGTCCTAACACTGTATTAGAGTCTACTCTCCACTTTGAGATGCCATCTTCATCAAATCTACCAAATACTAAATCTCTGTACAATTGGGTCTATTTCTGGAATTCTATTCCAGTCCATTGGTCTCTTTGTCTCTTCCTGCACCCAAATCAAGTTGTTCTAATTATTGAGGCTTTAAGTATGATTATCTATAGTAGTAAGGTTATTAGTATTGCCTTTTCTTTTTTCAGTTTCCTTGTATTCCTCTCTCTCTCTCTCTCCTGGGGACCCCAAGAGGTCTCATGGGATTTACACTACTGTAGGGGAACAGACAAACAAATAATTCCATCACTTAGTAGTGTCAAGAAAAAACAAAGCAGAGAAAAGGCCAGAAGGCAGGAACGGAGTGTGTAGATGGGCAGCCAGGGGGCCTCTGAATAGGGTGGAGACACCCGAGTGAGGGGAGGGAGGCACATGGATACCTGGAGGGAGACATTCCTAGCAGCACCAAGGGCAAACGCGAAGGCCGGAGGCAGAGCATGCTTGGCATGTTGAAAACCAGCAAGGCAGCCCGTGTAGCGGGAGTGGCGTGTTTAGAGGGGAGAGTGGGAGGCGAGGGTAGATCAGGCAGGCCTCCAGGTCACAGCAAGGACACCGGCTTCTCCTTTGAGACGGGGAGCCGTGGGAGGGGTTGAGCAGAAGAGAGGCATGTTCTGGGCTCTGTTTGAACAAGACGGCTCAGGCTGCAGTGTGGAGAGCAGGCTGCACGGGTGAGGGCCGTGGCAGAGGGGGGCCACGGGATTTGGGATGGTGAATGAATTGGAACTTGGTTTCCTTGTCCGTCTCCCTGCTCACTGTGACTTTGCAAGGACAGGACTGAGCTTGTTCGGTGATCTATGCACAGAGTAGGCATGGGTAAACATCAGTGGGAGGAAAAGGGGGGAGGACATGTAGGAAGAGGCAGGAGAGGCAGAGTGCCCCAGGGAATGGCTCTGCAAAGGCCACAGATAGTAGAAGGAACAGACGTGATGAGAGAGGGATGGAGGTGGAGAGGGGCTGAAGCTGGGGAAACCGGGCCCCCCAACCCAGGGCCCACCCTACCCAGGATCGGTGACCCCCATCAAGGACGAGGCTATGTGCAGTTTACACTGGAGTTCCGCCCCCACAGGGACCCTGGAGGGGACCTTTATTCCTCAGGTGAGAGGGTTCAAGGGTGAGGCAGCTTTTCTGAAACCTGGCACACAGGGGCCCTGGGGAGGAATCTGTGCCCCGTCACAGGTGATAAATTGAAGTCCCGAGAAGGGAAGGAACCTAGCCAAGGTCATACAGCAAACGAGTGGCCAAGCTCTCAGGAGCGCGGCGTCTGTAAGACAGCTCCTTGACCTAATTTTGGTCTGGGTCCCTCCGCAGTTTGGGGGAATGACCAACAGCAAAAGGAAGGGATGGCTCCTGGCATTCAGCCAGCCCTTAGCTGCTGCCCAGGTTCAGCTGCTGAGGCCCCAGTGGGGGTGGGACCCAGATGTGAGGAGCCCTGGGACCCTTCAGGGCCTTCGGGCAGAGTGGGCCTGGAGCAGGGCAGGTGGACAAGAGGCACCAAGCTGAGGGGCAGAGGAAAGAGTTCGGGGCTTTTTTGTGTTTTTTAAAAATATATTTTTATTGATTTCAGAGAGGAAGGGAGGAGAAAATAGAAACATCAATGATAAGAGAGAATCATTGATCGGCTGCCTCCTGCACGCCCCCTATTGGAGCCTGCAACCCAGGCATGTGCCCTTGACCAGAATCGAACCCAGGACGCTTCAGTGTGCAGGCCGACACTCTATCCACTGAGCCAAACCGGCTGGGGCAAGAGGTTGGTTTTTGAAGTTCAGCCTACCTTTGCCACTAACCCACTGGGTGACCTCAGGCAAATAGCACCCATCCAGAAACCTCAGTTTGTGCATCTGTAAAGTGGGAATAGCGTCTCCCACCTTAAGGGCTGGCCTGGGGGTTGAATGAGGCAGTGAGAATCCAGTGCTTCCTCCCTGGCCTCCCCCAGCCCAGACTATGTTGCTGGTGTCTCTGTCCCCAGAGGTGACTGGCTGCTCCTAGTGAAGATGTATATGAGCTGTGATGGTGTCTCAAGTGCCAGGCCTGCAGGTGGATCCAGGCCGTGAGAGATCTGGCCAGTGTGGCTGCCGAGGGGCTCTGTCAGGGCCCGGTGAGTCTGCATGAGCCCTCAGGACAGGTGAATGGACCCTGGCTCTGCGCCAAGACCTCAGAGTACTCTCTCACTCTGGGCCTCAGTTCCAGGGAATCTCCTGAGCATTGGTTGGGGAGATCCTTCTAAAGGGCAGATGGAATAGGCTCTTTCAAAAGCAGTAAGTTCCCTCCTCTGAGGTAGGTTAAGCAGAGACTGACAAGCACTGAGCAAGGATTCAATCACTCACTTACTCGATAAACTCCTATGGAGAACGTATCTTGGGCCAGTCCCGTGCCCATCACTGGAGGATACATTGATAAGGCGTCCTTACTGTCCCATAACATGCATTCTGATAGGGGCGAGAGGCATTAAATGGTGGTGAGAAAGTGTGTACTTGATGTAGAAAGGGCTAATCAAGAAACCCCTTCCCCCCAACTCTGGGAGGAAGTGATTTCTAAACTGAGATTTGAAGGACAAGTATGGGTTAAGTAGGGAAGAGAAGAGTGTTTGGGTCTGAGAGAACAGCAGGTACAAAAGCCCAGGGCACGGGAGAGCCCTGCATTTTCAAGAAGCTGAAAGGTCAGCATGGATGGAGGGGAGGAAGCAAGAAGGGCAGTGGTGGAGCTGGGCAGGCAAAGGCGAGAGTCACAAGCCCTCACCTGAACATCTTAAGGGTCGGGATCAGCTCTGTCCCATCATGGTCAAAGATGAGGAGTTGCCCTAGCCAGTTTGGCTCAGTGGATAGAGCACCGGCCTGTGGACCAAAGGGTCCTGGGTTCGATTCTGGTCAAGGGCACCTACCTTGGTTGCAGGCTCCTCCCCAACCTGGGCCCTGGTTGGGACGTATGCAGGAGACAACCAATCGATGTGTTTCTCTTACATCGATATTTCTATCTTTCCCTCTCTCTCTCTAAAAGATCAATGGAAAAATATCCTCAGTGAAGATTAACCAAAGGAAAAAAAAATGAGGAGGAGTTAGTCCGGTGCAGGAGGATGGGGCAGGAAGGGAACTGTCTGTGTAAAGGCCTGGAGGAGAGGAAAGCGAGGGGGGGGGGGGGAGCAGCTCTGACGAGAGCCTGGCTGGGAGAGGGGGAGGGGTTGGCTGACTAGAGACCCTGTGAGTCTTGCTGAGTAGCCTGAAGGCCATAGGGACACAGAGGGGTTTTATGCAGGAGAGTGACCCATCCTTGGGAGGAACATAAAGGTTGCCTGGGACACCCTTTAGTAAACCTTTGCGGGCCCTGAGACCTTCCAGAACCTCTGGGAGCCCAGCCATCTTAGGCGCAACCTCATTAGAACCATCTCAGGGAGGATGAGGAAGCTCATTGGCCAGAGGAACCTCAGAGAAGGGAAACCAGAAGGTGGGGTCTGGTCTCAGCTCGTCACGGACTCAGTGACTCAAGGAGTCAGTTCCCAGGACCTTGGGGCTGAAAGGATGGGGGAAGTGAGGTTAAGTGAAACTGCTCCAGGCCGCACAGCAAACCAGTGGCAGGGAAGAGAGAAACCACTATCTCCTGAGCACCCAGTATGTGCCAGTCCAGCACTGGGCAAGCCTCTCTCTGCCTTGATTTCTTCATCTGTAAACTGGCCATTCATCTGGCCATTCATTGCTACTGTTAGACTTCAGGTACCACTTTTTGTTGCAGATGAGGAGACTGAGGTCCAGAGGCATGACTCCTGTTCAGGGTCATACAGCGCCAGGACTAGGAACCAGACCTGCACACTCCTGTCCCGAAACTCTTCTGGGTCTGAGTTCGGGGTGTGGGGACGAGGTGGAGCGTGTCCAGGAGAGTGAGGGGGTGGGTGGGGCTGTGCTCCTGGGACTTTCCTCGCTGAGGTCAGAGGCCCGAAATAGCCACGCTCCAGTGAGCACCCCAGGTCACATTTCCTCAGCCGCGAGCGTCCCCTCTGGGGTCTCATCTCCCAGCAGAACGGGGTGAGCCTCGCCACGCTCCGTGCCCGGCCACGTGCACGTGCCCCCGGGAGCCCCGGACGCGCGGCTGCGGCCCAGCCTCGAGGCCGTCTGTGGGGACACCCGCTGCGTTCCTCTTCCACTCCCGCAGCGTCTACCAGGACCGGAGGGAACCTAGTGCAACCCGCGCCCGCCAATCAAAAAGCAGAAGCTGACTCCGGACACGCCTCCCTCCGTGACGTCATGCAACTGGCCCCGGAAGCCCCGCCCAGTGGCCTTGTATGGGAAAAGCCAAAGGGGGAACCCAGGGGTGGAGGGCGAGCTCTTGAAGGGTGGAAACATCCTGACACATATTACTACTGACCCGAGAAATGCATGCGGGGTGAACAGATTCCTAATTTTAAATGTATTTTATTGATTTTTTACAGAGAGGAAGGGAGAGGGATAGAGAGTTAGAAACATCGATGAGAGAGAAACATCGATCTGCTGCCTCCTGCACACCTCCTACTGGGGATGTGCCCGCAACCAAGGTGCATGTCCTTGACCGGAATCGAACCTGGGACCTTTCAGTTCGGAGGCCGACGCTCTATCCACTGAGCCAAACCGGTTTCGGCCAGATTCCTAATTTTAAATGTATGTATTAGCTCAATCACTCCTCATTCACCCACTGTTCATCTCTCTGTCCATGCACTTAGCCAGAGTTATTAGGCGCCTCTGTGTGCGAGGCGCTGTGCTGGGTGCCGGCGGTAATTCTAGTCTAGTATTCACTAGACTCACCGTGAATACTGAGTGAGTCTAGTGAGGAAGTCTCACAGTAGCAAATGCTGGCATCAATCATGCTTCTATTATAATTGTGATCAATTCTGGGAGCCTAAGGAACAGGCTGCTGGAATAACCGAGCATCTAATTAATTTATTTATGTATTTATTTATTTATTTATTTATTTATTTTTAATTTATTTGAGAGAGAGAGAGAGAAACATCGATTTGTTGCTCCATTCATTGGTCCATTCTTGTATGTGCCCTGGTGGGGACCGAACCCTCAATCTTGGCGTATCAAGACGACACTCTGACCAACTGTACTGCCAGTCCAGGACACAGAGAGTTTAATTTAGATTGGGGCTCAGGTCTCTGGGGAAGTTACATGCGAGCTGACTCCTAAAACAACAAGAGTGCTCGCGGCAAAGGAAAGAGCTTGTGGAAAGGCCCTGAGATTTGCAGGCACTTGGAGGGTTCTGGGAAGGAAAAAGAGGCCGGCCGGTCTGGCTGGGAAAGAGCTGGGAGAGGGGAAGCGAGGTGGAATAAGACTCTGGAGGTTTAAGCAGGTTATTCAAGACCTTGAAGGCCAGAGTAAGCAAGTAAAATTTTATTCTAAATGTAATGGGCAGCCGCTGGGGGAGTGTAGGGGAGTGCTTTAAGCAGGGTGGGAGGGTCACTTGATCTACTTTGCTTTAAGATCTACCGTGGCTTTCTGTGGAGAATTGGTAAGCGTGGACACAGGGGGCAGGAGTAGACATAGGAAGACCCGTTAGGAGGACCTTGTAGGGGCCCTCCGGCCTGAGAGCAGTGAACTAGATGAAGACACTAGATGAGGAGAGGGGGACTATTGGGCAGACAGTCATGCACAGACTAAAAAAAGAAAAAATTAGAAAATGGAATCTACTGGCTGGCTGGTTACTGGATGGAATGTGGGAGTTGGGTGAGGCAGAGGGAGAGTAAGATTAAGTCGTTCCTTTATCGAACAATTATTTATAGAGCCCCTCTGGCCAGACACTGCTCTAGAGAGACTATCTGGGTTCAAACCCTGGCCATCAATTGCTAGCTGTTTGCCTTAGGGAAATTATTTAGCCTCTCTCTGCCTTGATCTCTTCATCTGTAAACTGAGGATCCTAAGAACACGCAAGAAGCCCTGGCCAGGTAGCTCAGCTGGTTGGAACATCATCCTGATACACCAAGGTTGCCGGTTTGATCCCCAGTCAGGGCACATACAAGAATCAACCAATGAATGCATAAATAAGGATAACAACAAATCCATCTCTCTAAGAATCAATCATTAAAAATTTTTTTAAAAAGAATATCCAAGCCCTAGCCAGTTTGGCTCAGTGGATAGAGCATCAGCCTGTGGACTGAAGAGTCCCGGGTTCGATTCCTGTCAAGGGCACATGCCCAGGTTACGGGCTGGATCCCCAGTGGGCGGCATGCAGGAGGCAGCCAATCAATGATTCTCTCTCATCAGTGATGTTTCTATCTCTCTCTCCCTCCTCCTTCCTCTCTGAAATCAACTTAAAAATATTTTAAAAAAACACCCAGGAAGATTGTTATAAGGATTAAAATATTTAATATATGTAAACCTTAGATCTGGGTGCTTAGAGCTGAGTTCTAAGGCTGAGGACTTGGACTTGGACTTGAGGCTGGGTGCTTGGGTCTGATTCTTAGAGTAACCAAGCTCCATTTCTTCACTGGAAATTAAAACAGGGTGATATACTATAACAGTGGTCCCCACACTTGTCTGCACATTAGAATCACCTGGAGATTTTTTTTTTTAAATTCCAAAGCCCAAGCTGCACCCAAGACCAATGAAATCACAGTCTCCTTGGGAGGCACAGGTTTTGAAGCCTCCAGGTGAGTTCAAAGTGCAGATAAGTTTGGGAACTACTGAGGCAGAGAGCAGCAAGGGGATTACTTTAAAGCAGGTAGTCAGGGAGGGCTTCCCTTAGGAGGTGACATATGAGTGAAAACCGACAAGTGAAGTAGGAGCTGTTATTGGAGGGTCATGAGGAAAAGCCTTGGAGGAAATGTCCGGCCTGGGCATCTGCATGCTGGACGATGCCTTTGCCCGAAGTGAGGAAGATTGAGGGAGTGATGGGCTTGAGTTGATGGGTTCCAAGAGAATGGGTGAGTAATCATGGTTGAGTGAAGACTCTCTTCCTCTTCCCAGACGGGTACCCGGAGCCACTGAACCATACCGTTGCTCCTGGTAAGTTATGGGGGCTCTGTCCTTCTCCTCGTGAAGGAGGCAGCAAGGGCTGTCCACTGGCCAGACAGAGGCTGGGCAGAGGCCCAGACAGAGTCATGCATGAAGGCTAAAGGGTGGTGAGCCCCAAATCAAGCCCGGTTCTCTCTGCCTAGAGCTGGTTGCTAGAGGTCTCCCTGGCCTTGACCTGCTCTGTCCCTGGTGGGGAGAGCTGGTTCTCCATCAGGTGGGGGTGTGAGTGAATGAGGGTGCAAATAGAACAGAAGCAGTAAAATCGTACCAATTTGGATTTTGTGATTATTCATCATGCTTGGGCTGGCATTTCCCTTAGTGCCGGTTACAGGGAAAGAGGTCCAGCAAATATATCCTGGGAAAATCATTTGGAACAAACTCTCTTACAGGGGCTGGGTTCTGAGGATGGATGGGTACTTGGACTTGGGTCCTTGGGGCTAGGTACTTGGGCTTGCTTCTTGGAGTAACCAAGGCTCCATTTCTTTCTCTCTTTTTATTGATTTTGAGAGAACAAGAGAGACATCGATTTATTGTTCCACTTATTTATGCATTCAGTGGTTGATTCTTGTATGTACCCTGCCCGGGGATCGAACCCACAACCTGGGCATATCGGGACAATGCTCCTACCAACTGAGCTACCTGGCCAGGGCATGGCTCCATTGCTTTACTGGCCTTTTACAAATGAGCCTGCCTAACCTGACTCTCCTCTCGGTGGCTTCACAGCACCTGAGAAGGATGTGCCCTTGCCTGTCTGGGCTGTCTGCTCCATGGAGACTCGAGAGAAAGGAACTAGAAGGGACTCTGGTTACCATTGTGGGACCTTCCTGGGATTCCCTTCCTCCCCCCTCCCCGCCCCCTGCACACCCCTCAGCCAGAAAGCCCCTGCTTCCTAATCTTCGCCCCTCCCCCACAGCCATCTGCTGAAAGGAAGTGGCTCTTCAGTTCTTCACAGGAAGCCACAGGCCTCCTCTGCTTCAGCTCCCTCCAACTACCGCTGACCAAGCCCTCTGCAGGCCCAGGTCCTCTTCAAGGCTGGGTCCGGGGATGCCCTGCTCCTAGCATTACTCTCTGCTGCGCAGCCCAGTGACGTATGCGTGTGAGGTGCTTCCCTCATTTCCTTATAACCCCTGTGGCTCAGGTCTGGCAGCACAGGCTGTGGCCCCGCAGGGGAGACCTGATTGCAGAGGGTCCGGAATGCTGTGCTCAGGAGTTTGGAGATCCAGAGAGGAGAGGGCACACCCTGCAGAGTTTCTCAGGATTGACCGCTCTTGTGAGCTTTGGCAGCTCCTGCGCAGACAGGGGCAGGCTTGGACTCATTCCAGTCTCCAGCATCCATGCTAGGGCCTGACCCAGGGAGGGCTGTGGGTAATTGTGGAGCAGCGCAAGGATGGTGCAGGCTGATGGGGATTCCAGGATGGGACTGCACTGCCACCTGGTGGCCACACCAGCACATAGCACCATGGAATTGTGGGAGGCCTGCCAGGATGGGGAGTGAGCTGACTTTCAAGGGTCTTAGGGGCCAGGGAGGACCTTAAAGAATAAAAGAAGCCCAGCCTGCGTGGCTCAGTGGTTGAGCGGCGACCTGTGAACCCCAAGCACAGTTCGGTTCCTGGAGGGGGCTGCGAGCTCGATCCCAGATGTGGGTCGTGGAGGAGGCAGTTGATCAATGAGTCTCTCTCATTGTTGATGTTTCTTTCTTTCCCTCTCCCTTCCTCTCTGAAATCAATGAAAAAAAAATTTTTTAAAGAATAAAATACTGGTATATCACTAGATAAAGGGGTCTTATTAAAGAGCAGGGCAGCTCTAGCCCTGGCCAGTGTGGCTCAGTGGTTGGAACGTAGGGTTTCAGGTTGGGGTCCCCTGGCGGGGGCGCTTGCGGAAGGCCAGGCAGACAGTGTTGTTCTCTCTCACATGGATCTCTCTCTTCTCACCCTTCTTCCTCCCTCCTCCCTTCCCCTCTCTGGAGTTTGTCCTCGGGTGAGGATTTAAATAAATAAATAAATAAAAAGCCCGGTGGGTGTGGCTCAGTGTTGGAGCGCAGTTCCATGAACCAGGAGGTCACAGTTGGTTCAGTGGTTGGTTGGGGACATGTAGGAGGCAGCCTATCAATGTTTCTATCTCTTTATCCTTCTCCCTTCCTCTCTCTAAAATCAATTAAAAATATTTTTTTAAAAAGAGCATGACAGCTCTAACTTGAGCACTCAAGAAAGGCATTCTAGGTCCTGGCTGAAAGATGAGACAGGGCCGAAAACCAGGACTCCAGGCTTTATTAGAGGAGAAGGACCCTGCCGGGCTGCCTTGCAAAGGAAGAGAGCCTACGTGCAGGGGTGGAGACACCTTTTGAGGGGAGGAATGGGAAGGGATGGGGCTTAGGGTACTCGGCACGCACTGATTGGTGGTTTCATATAAGGCACATGATTAGGCACTTAGGGACTTAGGAATCGGGGGCTTAGGGTATTTGGCAGGTGCTGATTGGTGGTTCAATGTACAGTCCATATAAGGTGCCTGGTTAGGTGCTCAGGAATGTCCAGGCTGCAGGTGCAGGTTACGTCATACTCCGTCCATCAGTTGGGGGAAGGGAGGATCTATCAATGGCACACATAAAGTGATTAATAACATTCTGCGGCACACCAAAAATATATTTTTTGCTGAAATATATTATATATTTTTTTGCCGATCTGACAAAAAATTAGGTATAATTTTGAATCAATCACATCAGACGGCTATTGGCGTGTTGGCTGTTGTCATTTCTTTTAAAATTTGACAATCTGAGGGATAAAAGGTCAGTACCCCTAACTACACAGTCAGGTTTTGCATGTCTTTAAAATTCTTGCAACACATCAAGGTGCCGTGGCACACAGTTTGAAAATTGCTGCTCAAGGACATAGGGGTCCAGGGAGAAATGATGAGGACAGAGGACCTCAGCATTGTTTTCCATCAAGTCAGCCACACAGATGGATCTATTTTCAGACTTGTCTTAGGGTGTGGTCCCAGAGTGAGGAACTGCCTTGCTAGTTTCTAGTCACCCTCATTTGTGACCAAACATGGCATCTCTCAGCACCATCACCCACCTTAGTACCAAAGTTGGCAGCCAGACTGCTTTTGTCAGCTTCAAAAATAAAATGTACTCTCCGAGGGCTGGGATCTGACAGGGCCGGGGGGATTCAGAAGGATGTGCTTCAGGCTCAGCAGTTTTAGAGGAGGAAGTGTCCTGGAGAATATGATATCCAACCCCACTGGTTTGAAAAAAACAAGGAAGAAGCTGGGACTCAGGGAGGATAAGGAACCTGCCTGAGGCACCCCACCCTGGAGCTGGGCCAAGACTCCGCTGTGTGTCTTTCTGAAGGCCATTGCCAAGGAGGAGTCTAACAGTGCATTAGCATCTCCTGACTTGTTGCATTAGTGAATTCTGGTCGTGTTCATCATTCTGCCTCGTACTTTGTAGACAAGGTGATTGTGGGCTGTGAAGGCTGACAAGGGCCACGGCAGGTGAAAGGAGATGGGGATGAGGAGGTGGTGACAGGGAGAGAAGGGGGGTCATAGATGCTTTTGAGGACTCTCAGTTTGTGCACTGTGGGCTCCACGTAGGTAGGAACTGGGTCTCTACCACTGTAGTGTCCTCAGCATTTGGCACAGTGCCTAGCACAGACCGAGTGCCCAGTAAATGTCTGAAGAATGAAGGCAGGGAGTTACCCTGCACAGGCCCAAAGAGACCCTGTAGTGGGTGGAATCGCCCCATAAAGACGGGTCATTTCAATGTCATTCAGCCTGAGAACTGCTGAGGCCTCCGATCTAAAATCAGGGGGCAGAGTTGTCCATATTTCTTTAGCCTTGAGGCTATTCAAAGGAATAAGATGCCAAGGGAATAAGTAGAGGATACTCACCCTTGGGAAAAAGGCAGAACAGAGTCTGTGAGCCCCAGAGAACAAATCCCGACTCCAAAGTTAAATTATCTAATTCCTAGTAGTCACTGGCCATTTCCTCTTTGCTTTATGCAAGTCCTAATCATAATAATCACGGACATTAACAGAGTGCTCACTATGTGCCAGGCACCGTGCTAGACTCTCTTTGTTCACTAGTTCACTTAATTTCGTAACAAAACCCCCACGAGGTAGGTGTTATTACCCTTCTGTTTAGAGAGGAGGAAACTGAGTCGCGGGGAGGTGAAGAAACTTGCGCTAGGGCACAGAGGGCAGGAACTGACCACGGTCTGCGGGATCCAGAGGAACATTCCTGACTGCTGCGCTCCACGGCCTCCTTTGAAAACTCATCTGTGCTAGAGAAGATTGAGTCAAAGGTAAGGGGCCTGGCCAAAACTGGTTTGGCTCAGTGGATAGAGCGTCGGTCTGCGGACTGAAAGGTCCCGGGTTCGATTCCGGTCAAGGGCATGTACCTTGGTTGCGGGCACATCCCCAGTGGGAGGTGTGCAAGAGGCAGCTGGTCGATGTTTCTCTCTCATCGATGTTTCTAGCTCTCTGTCCCTCTCCCTTCCTCTCTGTTAAAAAAATCAATAAAATATATTTAAAAAAAAAAAAAGGTAAGGGGCCTGTGTTTACTTGGACCCTAGTGGTAAAGGGGGTGCAGAGCCTCCTCTCCTAGGCCTGCACGGTGGGGACAGTGGGTATTATCAAGGGAACCCCAAGGAAAGAACAAGAATTCCAGTCACTCCTTCCCATGAAGATTGCGGAAGGTATAGGGACAGGTAGATGGAAGTGGAGGTTCAATTCTGCCCACATATATTGAGCACCAACAGTCTATTCTGGAAACTAGGGAAAAAAGATACCTTAGATACAGTGCCCTCCCTGAAGGGGCTGAAGGACACATACCTGTCGCTGGGATGTCATCTCTGTAGACAAACTAGGGTACAATGAATAGGCCTCAGCAGAGTGTGATGCTTGAGACTGTACCTCCCTCCGTGGGCAGAAGTCCGCTCTATCGCTCCCCCCACCTCCCATGGATGGCTGTAGCCAAGGCAGGACTCTGCTCAGGCTTGTATGGTAGCAGGTCTGGGGACTCAGCCCAGTTTCTGCTTTTGGATACAAGCCATGGAGACAATATTTGAGGTGCAAGAGGGTGCCGGTCCCACGTATGCAGCTCTTCCACACACAGTGCTTCTCCGGTGGTCTGGGGCAAGCCAGCTGAAGCAACCATCTGCAGGGGTGGCCTTGGACCCGGGGACAGGAGGAAGCAGGATGGGCCTCTTCCCCACCCGTCCATACATTTTAATGGAAGAACTTCTGGATTATAAATGAGGACAGCTGGCTTGGCCCTTTTGTGAATCACCAGGTATTGTGATTCCCATGTGGCTACTTCCCAGGGGTGCAGATCTCCCTGGAGGGTGGGCTGGCGTTGAGGCTGGTGCCCACGCATAGACCAGAACCACAGCCTTGTTCTCTTTTTCCATTAGTGATGGAACCAGCCCTATTGTGACTGACACTGATCTCTGAGGTCTCTTTGCCCTCCCCCTGCCTGGGTCCTTGCACTCCGCCTCATCTGGACAGGCCTCCCAAACTTCAAATCTCCCCAAGGGCTGGGGTTGGCCTTCCCTTCCCACTCAGAGGCACATGCTCCAGATGCAAACTGCCCCCCGTATCCCAGATTCTCTGAGGGGAGGGAGGCCTTGCTGAGCCCCCCAAAAGCTGCTGCTAACACACTATTCTCCCTCAGAGGTAGACCACTCTGGTGCTTCTTCAGAGAACAGAGATCTGGTTTCTACGCTTCTGCCAAATCAGAGAAGTAGCTGGAAGCTTCTCTCACTGAGACTAAACTGAGCTCTGCCTCCCTGGCCCCCCGTGACATCCAGCCTGAGCATTCAGTGTGACAGGGGCAGCAGGAAGCTCTGCTGGGAAGGGGTGTCAGAGTAGGGATGTCTGAGCTGGGTTATGAGCTTCAGACGGACATTCTAGGCAGAAAGGACAGCACATGCCAAGGTCCAGGGACTAAATCAGCTGGTTGTGTTTCAGAGCTGTGGTTGGCTTTAGGGAGAAGTGAGGATGGGGCAGACCAGACCCAGATCTTGTTGGGCTTCTCACAGGAAGAATGACTCACAAGACAAAGTGTTTTCTGAGAGAAGTTTATTCTCTTTTTCGCCTAGGTCATTGACGAGTGTCGCAGAGAACGCTCTGGACTTCAGCTGGAAGAAGGAGGGCGGGGGACGGGTGTCCTGGAAGCTGTTCAGTCCTCCTCTTCCTCCTTTGCCCCCTTGTTGTCTATCTGCCTGTGGACAGTATAGCCTAGAAAGGCACCAACCTTGGCCATGAGGGCACTGCCACCAGTAGCCCCTGTAAAGCAAGTACAGCCAGGTCACTCGCAGCCCAGGCATCAGGCCTGGGAATCCTAAAGTCTGGAAACCAATGGTCAAGTGCAACCTCTTCACTCTCAGATGGAGACACAGTGGCCCTGCGAGGGAAGGGGACTTCTGCCAAGTGAGTATTATTTCCCCCTCCTCCCAACTCACCGCCTCAATCAGAGCTGTGTTTCAGAGATCAAACAGTCAAAATAACAACTCATTCTCTTCACGTCCTCATGTTAATAATGCGAACAGCAGCCACCTTTGTGGAGACCTCTCTGTGGGTGCTGGAGGGTTCGCAAGTAAGAGAGGACAACCATCTTATGACACTGGCCTGTGGCTACCCTGCCCAGGCCCCTTACTGCCCACTGCTGGGGTATGGCCTGGTCCGTGCTCCCTCTGCCCTCCTGAGAAGGGCTCCGTTCTTTTGGGCTGGTCCTTTGGGCTTTGTCATCCAGAATTGAGAGAAGATGGAGGGCTCAGAAAGGCAGAGTTTGTCAGGAGTGTTTTTTCTCTAGGATTTTGAAGGCGGGGGGGATAGGGGGAGAGAGAGACAGACAGACAGAAAAGGGTGAAGGAGAGAGGGAGGGGGAGAGAGAGAGAGAGAGAGAGAGAGAGAGAGAGAGAGAGATTCACAGAGATAGACATGGATGCAAAATTTTTAGAAGGATCATTCTGAGCTCTCTATCAATCCCCTTCATGGTGTTCAAGAAACTCAAGTCAAGACCAGAACTGGTATGAGATTGAAGTGAGTTGTTCCACTCTGGGTGTTTGAGAATGAGCAAATTCATAAAATGTTAAATTGAGGAAGACTATCCTGGTTAGTAGATGAGGAAAACTGAGGCTTGTTGTGAAAGCAAGCAACCAGACTGTCTGGGTTTGAATCCTGGCTCCAGCGCAAGCCAGCTGCAAGTAAATCACTGAATCAGTCGGTGCTCAATTCACCCCCTGTGTGATGGGGTTTACAAGAATACGCACTTCAGAGAGCTGAGTCGGCCTGTGAAAAGGACTCAGAATAGTAAATAGAGAGACAACCTGTGGCCCCGCTGTCTGCTCCAGGGCCTGGCCCCCGACTCACCCAAGCTCTGCAGCGTGGCCACCAGCCCTCCGGCGGGCACGCCGCCCCCGTTCGCTATGGCCGACCAGCTCATCAGCGAGGCGGCCACCGAGTTGGCAGCGATGCCGGTGCTCATGAAGCCCAGAGCGGGCAGCCCCATGGCCAGGACCCCTGGAGGAAGAGGAGACAGTGAGGGAGCGCCCGGGGCTGGGGCCGGCCCACCTGGTCAAGCTCCCACCTTCCAGACCCACCTCCTCCGATCGCCATGTAGGTCAGCGCGCCCCAGACTCCGGAACCGGAGTCGCTGTCCTCCGAGTCTTTCCTTTTGCCTGTGGGGAGAGCGGACAAAGTGGAGTGCAAAAGCAAGAGTCCCCTACTCGGTGTCTGATGCCCAGGAACACCCACAGAGCTGGGGACCACCACCCTCCTATTTCGGAAAGCCTTACTAAAGGGAAGAGACATTTTCTAAGGCGTCGTGCCTGGCGCATAACTGACATTGAAGAAATGTTAGAATGGAGGAATGGACAGATTAGGGTTTCGAATCCGGGGCTCTGGCTACGACAAGCCTGCGCTGTCCATTGTAATAGCTTCTCTCATTCAGAGGCACGCCTGAACCTCTAAACCAAGGACCCTGAAACTTTCCGCTTCTTTCCTCCAAGACCTTCCCCTTGCACCCATCCTTACCTGCCTCCACCGGCCCGCAGGCGGAGAGCAGCAGGTAGCACAACAAGAGCGATACCACCTTCTGCCGCATGGTGGCGGCGCGCGCAGGCGTTGTCGCTGGGCCTGGGGCGGGGGAGAGGAAAGAGATGATCCAGAGCCATTTTTGAGCCAAACCCTAGGCTACCTTCCTTTCCGATTGGAGGAAGAGTCCATAAAAAGCAGCGAAGTGCTCTGGACTGGGCCCAGGACCCCTCTAAGGAGCTGCTGGATCTCCGTTTCTTCGTGGCAACAAAGGCAGTGACGTTCCTGCCTCACCCGGTGGTCCTGAGAATCAGTGCGGAAATCCTCTTCTGGTAAGGTGCCTGGCACACGGCGCATGCTCAGTGATGTCAGCTAGTATCATCACTGTGTTTTCTGTTCTTGACTGTGTCCTCACTGCCTGTGTGACCTCGGGCAGGATACTAGCACCTTCTCCGGGTCTCGATTTACTTACCCCTAAGATGGGTTATTAATAGAGCCTATTTTAGAGGGTGGCTGAGTTTTGAAACTATTCATCACTATTTCCTAGCACTTAGAACATTACCTGTCACACAGAATTTTCTGAAAAAATGGTTGTTGATCAATTTATTCCTCCAATGCATTGAATAGTTATAGGCACCAAACATTGTCCTCTCACCAGCTTCATTTTTCAGAAAGAAAGCACAGAGGGTTAAAGACATTGCCTAAGGCCACACTGTAAACTATGCAATCTAGACACACACTCATGACTGTCGGAATTCAAAACCTATGTTCATTATTCCACAAAGTAGGGAAATATACGTGCCCCCAAATTCACCTCTAATGTGATTTTTGTCAGTTCAATGCAATTTTCTTGAATTAAAAGCAAATAAACATCACCCAGTTGGTGTGGTTCAGTGGTTGAGCATCGACTCATGAACCAGGAGGTCATGACTGGATTCCTGTTCAAAGCACATGTTCGGGTTTCGGGCTCAATCACCAGTGGGGGCTATGCAGGTGGCAGCCTATCAATGATTCTCTCTCATCATTGATGTTTCTTTCTTTCTTTTTTTATTTTATTGATTTTTTACAGAGAGGAAGAGAGAGGGATAGAGAGTTCGAAACATCGATGAGAGAGAAACATCGATCGATCAGCTGCCTCTTGCACACCCCCTACTGGGGATGTGCCTGCAACCAAGGTACATGCCCTTGACCGGAATCGAACCTGGGACCCTTGAGTCTGCAGGCCGATGCTCTATCCACTGAGCCAAACCGGTTTCGGCTCATCATTGATGTTTCTATCTCTCCCTCCCTCTTCTTTCCTCTCTCTGAAATCAATAAAAAAAATATTTAAACAAATAAACAAACAAACAAACAAATCCCGCCCCTTGTATTGAGCACTTACTCAGCACTTCATGGCACAAGGTCATTTATACCCATAACAACCACATGAAGTAGACACAGTTGTTCTCAACCATGTGTTATAGATAAGGAAACTGAAACTCAGAGAATTTAATAATCCCATGCCTGCTCAGCAGGGAGTGGTAGAATCCCAAAATTGCTGATGTCCAAACCCACATTTTTAACCATTCCAGATAACCCTTATCATCCAAGATAAACTCACTGTCACATTAGATTCTACAACAAAGGGGTTTGTGAAATCATCCAGTCCTTTGGCAGGCAAGGTGGCTTGATTATCCTTTTGCAGTTGAGGAACTAAAGCTCAAAAAGGTGAAATGACAGAGTGCTGAAAGGGCATCTGTTAAGGTCAGTTTCATGCCTCTTGGAGTTTTGTACCTAAAAGCCCCCCATCCCCTCAGCCCAGCCCCCCATCCCCTCAGCCCAGGGCACTAAAAGGGGCTCAGCCTCCCTGAGGAACAGTCGCTCTGGCTTTCTGGGCAGCCTGGCAAAAGGTGACCGCTTGACACCCATGCCTCTTAGTTTCTGGGTTTACCTTGGAGGAGAGAAGAGAAGGAATCTTCGTGCCCAGAGCCTGTGGATAGATGGAGCAGCAGGGAGGTACAGCTCTTCCAGGCTGCAGGCTGGCTTTTTATCATCACATTTCAGTTACATCCCCCCCCCCCCCTTTCCTGATAGCCAATCCTGGTCAGAGTTTCCATTTCCTATACTCTGCAGAGTTTCCTTTTCTCCTCCATCTCTTGCCAGTAGCACCCTCTCTGCTGGCAGCAAAAAGTGATTCTAGCTGGAGGCTTTGACCAGCTAAGAGTATTCAAAGCAGGTCATGTTACAGTGGTATCCACGGCCCTGCTGGACTTAGTGAAGCCCAACCACTAGTTCCTCTTGGGGCCCAGAGGCCCTTCACAATTCAATTCAATCTACAATAATAAAAGTGTAATATGCTAATTAGACCAGACAAACTCTCGGAGAAGCCGGGGCTGCGAAGGAAGCCTGGGTCCCGGGTGCCAGAGGGAAGCCAGTGACGGCATAGGGAAAGGAAGCCTACCCTTGCATGAATTTCGTGCATTGGGCCTCTAGTTAATAATAACGCCTACCATTTATTATTGAGTACCTGCTGCATGCCAGGACCTGTGCAGAGTGCTCTATGTACATGATCTTTCCAATCCCACAACCGTTTCGTGAAGTACCATATATTGTTTTTTAAACATTATTTTAAATCCTTATTATGAGTTTATTTTATCCTAGAACTAGTTCAGATTTTCACGTGATTAAGGATTTTTCATGGCTACCGGAACAGGACTTGGGCTGCAGAGTCCCTGCAGTCATCTCCTTCCACAGCCCCTCAAGTCTTGGTTTAATCCACATAGTTATCATCTTTAGTTGAGAGCTCTTCTAGATGGCCGTTTTCTTGGCTTGCAGCTTTGAAAGAAGCATCATGAGAATCATTCACCTTCTGATAACTTAAGAAGGAGATTTGGAGCCAGGATGCATTTCAGGAGCACTTGAATGCTGAAAGTGATTTATTTCTTGTGGAGTTTTGACATTCCCTTCAGTCTGGCCAGATGAGTCAGAAGGACTCTGTTGAGGCATTCCTGGCAGGCATTTCTTCTTCAAGGCCTCCTTTGCAAGGGGTTTTGTGTTCTTCCGCATGGATGTAGGTCTCCTTTGTGGAACCAGCTACAGATATCAATGGTTCTTCTTTTGCGTTAGTGATCTTTCCTGTAATGATAAGCCAGTGATCCAGATACTCTATGGGGTCACTGGGCTGAACCTTTGCCACCTCTGCCAAGTGCTGGGCAAGGCAATTTCCGAAGCACCTCTTCAGTATCAGTTTCCATCTTGTGGGGAAGTTCCAGTCCTGAGTCTGCCATTTATTAGTTGTGTGGTCTTCAGCAAGTCACCAGTCTCTGTGAGCCTTGGTTTTCTCATCTACCCTCATGCCCCCTCCTCTTGGCTGCGTGTTCTCTCCTCTACAACAGACTGTTTATAACCCTCATTTTGCAGAGGAGATTAAAGCTTGTGGAAATGAAGTCATTCTATACCATTGTTCTCTCAAGCTGGCTAATCTGGAATGCTGAGTAACCTGAAATGGTTAAAAATGTGGGCTTCCCTGGTTTTACCATATACCCAGCAGCAGCCAGCTTGAGAGAACAAT
Source organism: Eptesicus fuscus (assembly GCF_027574615.1). NCBI lineage: Eukaryota > Metazoa > Chordata > Mammalia > Chiroptera > Vespertilionidae > Eptesicus > Eptesicus fuscus. The sequence goes on from NC_072481.1 coordinate 16,962,480, forward strand.
GGTATAGAATGACTTCATTTCCACAAGCTTTAATGTCCTTTGCCACAGAATGGGTGCTCTGGCCATAGGTAATGGATTGAATGTTCTTTAAGCCTTTGCATGGTGATACTTGCAGGAGCACTATGGGTAAGAAATGTAAGTTCTAATGAGGATGAATCATTGCCTTCTCCAATGTCGAAGAGAGCTGATACAAATGACCTGCCATGAGCCCAAGTCCTGATTCAATTCCTGGTCAGGGCACATGCCAGGTTGCGGGATCAATCCCCAGTAGGAGGCAGCTGATCAATGATGCTCTCTCCTCATTGATATTTCTCTTTCTCTCTCCCTCTCCCTCTCTGAAATTAATAAAAATATATTTTAAAAATAAATAAATAAATAAATAACCTGTCATGAGGTGTCTAGCTGCTCTCCCTGACCAACGTTGCTAAACTGCTGCCTGCTGCTCGCTGGTTAGCTATTTGTTGGCAATTATTAGATCAGCCTTGGTGAGGGAGAACCCAAGTTGTTGGATCCTTGCCACCATAGCCACTCTTTTTTTTTTTTATAAGAACTTATTGGGATGACATTGGTTAATAAAACTATATAGGTTTCAGGTGTACAATTCTATAATACATAATCTTTGTATTTTGTGTTCACCACCTCAAGTCATTTATCCCACCTTTACCCTCCTACCTCTCCCTGCCCCGCTTTCCCTCTGGTCATCACCATACTGCTGTCTGTGTGTATGACTTTTGTTTTGCTTTATCCCTTTACCTTTTTCACTCAGCCCCCCAAATCAGCTCCCCTCTGACAGCTGTCAGTCTGTTATCTGTATCTATGAGTCTGTTTCTGTTTTGTTAATTTATTTTGTTCATTAGATTCCACGTGTAAGTGAAATCATATTGTATTTGTCTTTCTCTGACTGGCTTATTTCACTTAGCATAATACTCTCCAGGTCGATCCATGCTGTTGCAAAGGCTAAGATCCCCTTCTTTTTTTATGGCCAGGTAGTATTCCAAAAAGTGTACCACAATTTTTTTACCTACTCATCTACTGATGGGCATTTGGGCTGCTTCCAAATCTTGGCTATTGTAAATAACGCTGCAGTGAACATAAGGGAACATACATTCTTTCTGATTGGTGATTCGGGTTTCTTCAGATATATTCCCAGAAGTCGAATCTCTGGGTCATAAAGCAGTTCCATTTTTTTTTTTTTTAGCTTTATTGTTCCAAGTATTACAAATGTCCCCTTTCCCCCCCACCCCCTCCACACCACTCCAGCCACTACTCCAGGCCTTCTCTGCACTATGGCACTATTGTTTGTCCATGGGCTGTGCATATATGCATATACTAGTTAAGTTCTTTGTTTAGTTTCATAGCCACTGTTTTATGGGTCTTTTGCAAAACGATAGAGTGGCTAAGTTTAAAGGCTGGCTGACATGCACAGGATGAGACATCTGACTATCTGGCTGAGAGGTTCCTCCTGCAGTGGATGCTCTTTGGTGAGCATAAACATTAACACAAAGATCTGCATGCTTTGTGGCCACTCCTACAGCTCCATCCACATGCCCCTTACCCAGACCTGCTTGTCTCCAAATTCCAATCTTGCTCTTTCCATGCCCTTGACCTACTAATTAAGTTGCCATTTATCAGGAATTAATGTATATCTGAATCTCAGTCCATATCTTCCTCTATACAAAGGGTCTTACGAAGTATACTGCTCATAGTTCTGCCCCCTGGGAGGATTTACCTCTGTCCTTCAGGGTTACCTCCGACTAGGGCCATAATAGAGCAGTCCATTTCCAGATGGTGCCAAAATATCTCACTGACCTATCCATGAAATGGGTTCAACTCCTTTCCTTCTTTTTTTTTTTTAAAAATATATTTTATTGATTTTTTACAGAGAGGAAGAGAGAGGGATAGAGAGTTAGAAACATCGATGAGAGAGAAACATCTATCTGTTGCCTCCTGCACAACTCCTTCGGGGGATGTGCCCACAACAGGTATATGCCCTTGACCGGAATCAAACCTGGGACCTTTCAGTCCATAGGCCGATGCTCTATCCACTGAGCCAAACTGGTTAGGGCCTTTCCTTCTTTATCCGTTGTTTTCAGGGAACCCTCCAGGAGGCCATAGGTATGGGTTAAAGGAGAGGGGTCAGATCAACAGATTTAAATCTAGGTGCCACGGGAGTCTGAGCTGCCTGTTCATTTGACTTACTCATGCCTCTGGACTCTTTGAGCCCAGCCCTGAATGTACCACTTCCATCATATTGGATTGCTGCTGTGCCTGTCTGATAACATCTAGCTTAAGACATATAGTGACCTGGCATCCAGTGGTCAGATGCTCAGTCACTCCTGGGCCCAGTGACACAGTGGACCTTTTTGTTCAAATGGACCATGGTGAGTATGGCCTTACTTCAGAATTCTAGGGGTCCTCACTGCAACCCTTCAGAGCTTTCAGACCTTCAGAGCTTTCAGAGACTCCCTACAGAATGTTTATCCAGGTGGATTCCTCCAGCAACCTTGTATCTGCAGGATAATATCATCCAAAGTGTCAGCATAGCCTGTTCTAAGGTTTCAACCTGCTGTTCAGCCCTTTCTGGCTCTGGGCACTACTCACAAGGCAGCCTTCCAGTCACCCAATAGAGGATTGGAGAAGTAGTTCTGAGTGTGTATATTCTGCCTCCACAATCCAAAGAGGCCCACCACACACTGTGCCTCTTTTTAAGTGGTGAGATGTTTGAAGAGAGATAACTTGTCCTGCGGTGCTCCAAACCACTGAACTCCTAAAAAGGTTCCCAATGTGGCAGGACCAGGAATCTGCATGTAATTTATCTTCTACTCTCTGACAAACACGGTGCTTTTACACTTCCTATTCATGTACGAGAGTATGATGCCATTAATGTGGTAGACCAGCATGTTTTTCTGTGGAATGTCACAGCAGCAATGAAGGTCCCTGAAGGCTCCATTTTAAGAGAGCTGGAAAGTTAACAAAGCACTGAGGGGAGAGAATGAAGGTGCTATCATTGTGACATTGTGAAGTAAAAGCAAACTGCCTTTCATCGTCGCTTCTCATGGACATTAAAAAGAAAGCATTTGTGGCCCTGGCCGGTGTACACTGGAAGGTTGCGGGTTCGATTCCGGTCAGGGCACATACCTAGGTTGCAGGTTCCATCCCGGTCGGGGTGCATACCATCATATTGAGGATTAAGTTTCAACATATAAATTTTGGAGGACATATAAACATTCAGTCCATTGCGATTATCTAAGAGAAAAATAAACTCCTGTCTTGTTAAAGCCACTGAACAATTGTTCGTTCTCTTTGCTACAGCAGCATAGCCTTTATCCTAGGTGGCAAACCTCATGGTGATCTCCACACCCAACATAGTCCAGGAGCAGCAGACAGGAGCAGTAACTCCTCGTGTTGAGGGTGGCACAGGGGGCAGTGGAACATTTTCTCCAATGGCCTTGAGCAGAGCACATATTGATGGCAGATATGAAGAGGCCTTGTGATCTAGATGAGGACACAGCAAACCACATGGACAGATGACTTGACACTAGATGGGAAAGAGGATGTCACTGTGGACAAAGACTAGATATTCCATAACCCCTCTCCAAAGACTAGTTATAGTCATGGAAATTCAATTTGGTTATGTGTCAAATATATCTCAACTAGAGGCCCAGTGCACAAAATTCGTGCACGGGGGGGGGGGGGGCGCTCAGCCAGACTGCACCCTCTCCAATCAAGGACTCCTTGGGAGATGTCCAACTGCCAGTTTAGGCCCAATCCCGGTGATCGGGCCTAAACCGGCAGTCAGACATCCCTCTCATAATCCTGGACTGCTGGCTCCTAATCACTCACCTGCCTGCCTGCCTGGTTGCTCCCAACTCCCCCCCTGCTGGCCTAATCACCCCTCACTGCCCCCCCTGCCAGCCTAATCGCCCCCAACTACCCCCCCTGCGGGCCTGGTCACCCCCAATTGCACGCCCCCGCCGGCCTGGCCGCCCCTAACTGCACCCCCCCCACCAGCCTGGTTGCCTCTTACTGCCCCCCCCTGCCAGCCTGGTTGCCCCCAACTGCCTCCCTCTGCTTGCCTGGTCGCCCCTAACTGCCCCCCTTGCCAGCCTGGTCACCCCACACAGCCTACTGTTCAGTCATTTGGTCGTCCCTCACTAACCACCCCCTGCCGGCTTGGTTGTAGGCAGCCATCTTGTGAGGGCATGAGGGTCAATTTGCATATTACCTATTTATTATATAGAATAAGGCTGGGAAATTATTTTTTAAAAGAAATTAAATTCAAGTATTTAAAGTTTTACTTTTGAGTTTGTGGACCAGTAATTCAGTTATAATTTTTATCAACTCCCCCTCTCCCACCCTGGACTTACACCATCCTCTGTAATATGAAGATTTTCTGAATAGGAGGCATGCAAAGACATTTTGGGAGAGCTGACCCAGTTGAAGCTGTGTCTCCTCTCTGGATTTCCATGATACCCTGAGCACAGCACAATTTATTCATCCGTTTTTGTTAGTTTGTTAATCCTCACCCAAGGATATTTTTCCATTGGTTTTTAGAGAGACTGAAAGGGAAAGGAAGAGACAGAGAAGCATCGATGTGACAGAAACACATCAATTGGTTGCCTCCTGCATGTACCCGACCAGGGCCGGGGAACCTGCAACCAAGGTACGTGCCCTTGCCCGGAATCGAACCCGGACCCTTCAGTTTGAGGGCTGATGCTCTATCTACTGAGCCAAACCGGCTAGGGCTAGTCATCCATTATTCTGTCAATAGTTATTTCCCTTTTGCTCCTTTTCTTTTGCTACTATGAGTAATACTGCTGGCTCGCCTGACATGACTCAGTGGTTGAGCATCAACCTATGCACCAGGAGGTCAGGGTTCAATTCCTGGTCAGGTCACATGCCAGGGTTGCGAGCTCGATCCCCAGTAGGGGGCATGTAGGAGGCAGCCAATCAATGATTCTCTCTCATCATTGATGTTTCTCTCTGAAATCAATAAAAATATTTTAAAAAATAATACTGCTGAAAATATTCTTTTCTACGGCTCCATCAGGGGCACACCCAACTGCTATTGCCAGAGAGATGTGGGAAGACTACATAAGAGAAGAGGGGACATGTTTTGACAGTGCAAATATTCAGCAAACACAGGTATGTGTTCTGCTCAGTTCAGGAAACATCAGTCACTGTCCTCACTTTAGTCTCCCAACCAATAGCTAATGACACTGTTGACTAATGTCTCCTGCTCTTCTCTTGGCCTCTAGGAGAACATATCAGGTTCTACAGGCTCTGTACATCTGACCACTGCTAACCTCTCCACTCATCCTCTGTCCTCTAGCTATACTGGCTTCTCTTTCTTTCTTGAACATGCCAAGCTCTATTATACCTCAAGGTATTTACCTTTCCCTCTATTTAGAACATTCTTGGCTAAGTCATTTGGCTAAGTCCTTCTGGACCTTCAGGTTTGGGTACCTCCTCAGAAAAATTTTCCCTGACCTTTTCTACCTAAGTGATTTCCCCTACCCTATTCCAACATTGTCCTCTGTCCCTGTGGCATGTCTTTTCATTCACAGACCTTGCTATTTGGCTGTCTTTGACACTAGGCTGTTGGCTTCACCAGGGCAAGGATCACATCTGTTTCACACACGTGTATCCCTAGTGCCTAAGCTTGAGTCTAGCACAAAGTAAATACTCAACATAGTTTTGTTGAAAGAATGGATTAATTAGCAAATTAATTCATCATCAACACTCAGAGCCTGAATAAGGTGGAGGGACGGGACTTGTGAGAGGATACAGAGGATGATGTTCCAGATATGGTCCTTCTATTCCCTGATGCCATAATCTGATTTATGAAAAACAAGTAAGTAATGCACTGGAGATAAGAACTGGAACAGAGAGAGGCTGGTACCCCAGTGTAGGGTATGTACATAATTAGAAGAAAGGCTGTGTTTACATGATCCAGGGCACCAGCATCTCCCTAAAAGGACGTTTCTTCTTATAATAATGAATGTTTATCTAGATACCAACCTCATGTACTGTTTCTTGGTTGTTAACGTGCTCACAGTTATAGAGCTTCTATCAGGGGTCCTCAAACTTTTTAAACAGGGGGCCAGTTCACTGTCCCTCAGACGTTGGAGGGCCGGACTATAGTTTAAAAAAAAAACTATGAACAAATTCCTATGTACACTGCACATATCTTATTTTGAAGTAAAAAAACAAAATGGCAAAAACACCGCATGTGGCCCGCGGGCCGTAGTTTGACGACGCCTGTTAAATGATAGAGCTGGGATTCAAAGCCAGGCGGTCTGGCTCCCAAACCTATAAACTTTTTCTTTTCCACTAATTTGAACTGAAATTCAAATAACATAAAGTTAACCATTTTTTTGTTTTGTTTTTTTAATATATTTTATTGATTTTTTACAGAGAGGAAGGGAGAGGGATGGAGCTAGAAACATCAAAGAGAGAGAAACATCAACCAGCTGCCTCCTGCACACCCCCTACCAGGGATGTGCCCACAACCAAGGTACGTGCCCCTGACCAGAATCAAACCTGGGACCTTTCAGTCTGCAGGCCTACGCTCTATCCACTGAGCCAAACCGGTTTCGGCAAGTTAACCATTTTGAAGTAAACAATTCAGTGGCACTTGGTACATCCACAATGTTGTACAACCACCACCTCTATCTAGTTCCAAAACATTTCCATCACTCCTAAGTAGAACCCCTTTAAGCAGTTTACCCATCACCCTCCATGTACTATTTTTGATCCTCATAGACCCAACTGTACAAGTGTGGAAAGTGAAGCTCTGAGAAGTTTAGTGATAAGTCCAAAGTCACATAACTAGTCAGTGTGGCGTAGTGATTTTGAACCTCAATTTTCTGACTCCAGAGCCTAAACCTTGATTAATACACATCTTTGGGCAAACTCACAAGAAGGGGGCAGGACTTGGGTTTTAAAGAGAGTGAATTTTGTTGGGGCAGCGATCTACTGTAGAAGCTGTTAAGTGCACACTCAATTATAAGAAATTGGCCGAAACTGGTTTGGCTCAGTGGATGGAGCGCCGGGTTCGATTCCAGTCGGGGGCATGTGCATTGGTTGCGGGCACGTCCCGGTGGGGGGTGTGCAGAAGGCGGCTGGTCGATGTTTCTGGCTCTCTATCCCTCTCCCTTCCTCTCTGTAAAAAATCAATAAAATATATTTTTTTTAAAAAAGAAAAGAAATTGAGTTGAAGTAAACTAGTACTGCACAGGCCGCCAGCAAAGCAAGAAGTAATGTGGGTCCAAGAGCAACTCTAGGGCGGGGACTTGGAACGGTCAGGCTACCACGAAGCTTTGCGAAAGCCTCAAGAACAATAAGTTGGCGAATTCCCGGGGCAGCCCCTAAAAGGGCCAAGCTGGGCGCTGAAGAGCAGCAGAGTAGCCAGGAGGGTGTGGCTTGCCTTCGGCAGGCGGCCCAGCCCAGCCAAGAAACCCCAGGTGGCTGTTGTCGAGAGAAGCTGGGGTGCAACGGGGAGAACACAAAGTAGGAAGTCGGCCTCAGGCCAATCGCATCCACTCCGAGGGGTCCTCCAGGGCAAGGGGCGTCTCAGGAAGGCCTCGCTTTATATTTGTCTTCCCCCTCCTGGAGGGGCTGTCATCACTCGAGCAACCCTCTTCCTCAACAGAGGGGTGCCCTCTCCGGGATTTCCCCCTTTCCCTCTGGAGGTCAAGGACCCTACAGTTCTTCCCATTTTGGGGGTCCCAGACAGAGAGCACCCCTCTAAGTTGCCTCTCAGGGTTTCCCCTAACCCCTTGAGTGATAGTGCTACGGACCCCTCCTGCCCTGATGATGGAGAGGTTCTCTCACAAGCCCCCGCCTCCTTCCAGCTCCGGTGGTGCGGAAGTTCTACGGCAACAATGTGCTGCGTTCGGCCCATCAGTGCCCTCAGGCTCCGGGGAGGGCAGTTCCAGGGAAAACAAAACAGCACAACTCCGCGGAGGTCTCGCGAGAGGCGCGGCGGCGGCCGTGGTCCCGGCCCCGGAGAGGAGGAGCGAGGGCGGGAACAAAGAGCGAAGGGGGCGGAGTCTGGGCGCTTCCGAGGTCGAGGCGGTGGATGGTCCCTCCCAGCCGCGTCCCCGCGTGACTGTGCTTTTACATAATCAAGGCCGCGCGCGTCATGAGTGGCGTACTCCAGTCCAGACCCAATCAGAGTCGTCAGGAGCCCCGGGTCCCGCCCCTCTGGGCTTGATGGATGTCGGAATGACCAGTAAACAGGTGCCCCCCGTCGCCTCGCCCGCCCAGGTCCGGCCGCGCCCGCCCGCCCGCCCGCCTGCCGCAGCCCTCAGCCCGCCGCCGTTGCCGCCGCCGCCGCCTCCGTTGCCTCTGCCGGGCTGTGCCTCAGACTGTCAGATAAAGCGGCGGACTGAGCCAGCGGGGCGGCGATCACGGCCCGGGCCGGACATGGCGGCGCTCTACGCCTGCACCAAGTGCCACCAGCGCTTTCCCTTCGAGGCGCTGTCTCAGGGGCAGCAGCTGTGCAAGGTGCGCGGGCCGGGGCGGCGGTCATGGACTGGGACGCTGGAGGCGCGGGCCGGAGCTCCCCGTCTGCGGGGACGCCCGGCGAGGGGGCCCCGGCTCAGGGCGTGGCAGGCTCGCCGAGCTGAGGAGCCGCACCCTTCCCGCTGGGGGCTGGCGGGGCTAGTGGGGGAGTCCCAGACCCGGTCCGGGCCCCCTTGGCGGCGTGTCCGGCTGCTTAGCAACCGCGGGGTGTTCTCGGACCCCGGGAGGGCGGGGGAGTGGACAGCGGGTCCCCGGCTTGGCCCCAACCAGCCGCGCTGGAGATCCTCCTGGGGCCGGCTGGCTTGGCCGCCGCCGCGGGATGCCGCCTGGCTGCCGGCGGAGGGGACCCCTGCCCCGCCTGGGACCTAACTCCAGAGTTGGGTGCTGCCTGAGAAGAGTGCCTCGAACTCGGGCGCCTCCCAGACACTTGTCAGCCGGTCTCCGAGTCAGAGGTGGAGAGGGGTTAGAAAAGGCCCACCACAGTCAAGCGCACGAAGCAAAAGGATGATTTTTCTCAACATCCAGTTGCTGACCTCGGTCCTCATCCTAACCAGCTGTTGGTCAGTTTTTGCCCTTGAAGGTTTAAGTTCTCTTTTTCGTTTTAAGTTGCTTCATCCTGCTTTGCCTATTCAAGGGGAGAGAAGAGCTGTGAGGCGACAGTTAAAAGTCTCCAAGCTGGCTTTAAAAATTACAGGATACAGGAGTCTTACATACGTAAGCAATGATGATTTTAATCCAGCATTTTCGTTTCACAAGTGAAGCTGCTCAAAAATCACCCAGTGGTAGTGGCAGAGCTAGATTGGAATCCAGGGCTTCTGACTCCAGCCTTGGGCTTATTCATACAGACGTTTGTTTTACAATTTATGACTACTGAGTAGTTGCATATAAAGTCTGACTTATCTCCCATGTCAATGCAGGTCAGTGATGCCAGTATTACAGAGGGAAAAAATAAGGCCCAGAATGTTGAAGTGACTCCCCGAAGCACAGTGGCTCCGCAGGGGTCCTGAAGGCTGTTTCCATGTCTGACCGCCTATTAAAATTACATCCTCATTTCATTTCAGGAATGTCGGATTGCACACCCTGTTGTGAAGTGCACCTACTGTCGGACGGAGTACCAGCAGGAGAGGTACAGTTTTTGTTGACCATGAAAAATGTGAATAGGCTTTTTTCCTCTTAAAACTTGTAATCAGTTTCATTTTACACAGATTCTGCAGTTTTTTTGTTCCTCTCCATGGACATTTTTAGTAAAAGGTGAAAGATTTAGCTCTGACTGGATGGATTAGCTGTTGGGGCCTTGTCCCTTACACCAAAAGGCAGGGGGGTGGGGTTTGATTCCCAGCCACGATGGCAACCAATGGATGTGTCTCTCTCACATCGCTGTTTCTCTCTCTATGTCTCTCCTCCTCCCTTTCACGCTCTCTAAAAATCAATAAGGAGCCAAAACCGGTTTGGCTCAGTGGATAGAGCGTCAGTCTGTGGACTGAAGGGTCCCGGGTTCGATTCTGGTCAGGGGCATGTACATTGGTTGCAGGCACATCCCCGGTGGGGGGTGTGCAGGAGGCAGCTGGTCGATGTTTCTCTCTCATCGATGTTTCTAGCTTTCTATCCCTCTCTCTTCCTCTCTGTAAAAAAAAAAATCAATAAAATATATTAAAAATCAATAAGGAAAAATATCCTCTGATGAGGATTGATTTTAAAAAATCTATAAAAAAAACATATCCTCGGGTGAGGATTTTTTTTAAAAGACAAAAGATTTATGTGATCTGAAGAAAAAAGAGTATGATTCTGCAGTTTGTTTAATATATTTTTATTGATTTCAGAGAGGAAGGGAGAGAGAGAGAGAGAGAGAGAGAGAGAGAGAGAGAAACATCAATGATGAGAGAGGATCATTGATTGGCTGCCTCCTGCATGCCCCCCACTGGGGATCAAGCCCGAAACCCGTGCATGTGTCCTTTGTGGGAATCGAATCTGGGACCCTTCAGTCCACTGGCCCACACTCTATCCACAGAGCCAACCAGCTAGAGCTGCAGTTTTTTATTATAACACATTGATGGGTATGAAATACACATGTTCCCTAGTTATGTCTAATTTTGATGGTTTAAAAAAATTTTTTTAAGAAAAAATTTTTGGCCAAAACCGGTTTGGCTCAGTGGATAGAGCGTCAGTCTGTGGACTGGAGGGTCCCGGGTTCGATTCCGGTCAGGGGCATGTACATTGGTTGCGGGCACATCCCCGGTGGGGGGGGGTGCAGGAGGCGGCTGGTCGATGTTTCTCTCTCATCGATGTTTCTGGCTCTCTGTCCCTCTCCTTTCTTCTCTGTAAAAAATCAATAAAATATATTTAAAAAAATTTTTTTTTGTTGACTTTTAGAAAGAGAGGAAGGTAAAGGGAGAGAGAAACACAATGTGAGAGTGAAACATCAATTAGCTACCTTCTGCACTCTCTACCTGGGCATGGGCCCTGACTGGGGATCCAACCGGCAACCTTTCAGTAAACCAGAGGACATCCAACCAACTGAGCCACCTAGTTATGCCTAATTTTGATGGCTTAAATTTTTTAAGTTAACTTTTCTTCAGATCCTTGATCATTTTATATTGTGGTTATAATCTTTATGACACTCAGAAACCACAGGAGTTAAACATGAGCCTTATGTTCCAGTATGTCTATATACAGAGTTTGAAGAAGTTATGAGCCAAAAGAAGATGCTTTTGGAAATGTGGCAATCCTGGAAAAGGATTTGTTAGTTCTATTCACATTTGAAACTTGTTTTAAAAAGTGTGAAAAACACTTAGGTACTTAGGTATGAATAAACACATCTTTGCGGGGGCGGGTGTTTTTCTATAGCAGTAAAGTGATTTGTGGTGTATTAGTATAAGTTCAACCTTTGTGGAACTGCAGCTGTAAGCCACAGTGCCTTAAGCATGGTTGGTCCTATTTGCTAGCTCACACATGGAAACGTATGGAATATACTCTAGAAGCTTTAATTTTTAGCTTTTATATTTAGGTTTAGGATTCATCTTTAATTTTTGTGTGTGGGGTAAAATAAGAAGTTTGACCCTTAATTCATACCATACATAAACATTAATTCAAGATGGATCATGGAAATAGTTTTACTTTGCATGTTTTCTAAGATGTTGGGAACACTTGTATATATTGATAATATATCCCACCTCTTCAATAATAAATATAAGTATATACCAAAATATCAGCATCACAGAATCACTGATGCTAACCCCCTTTTTAGAGGTCTCTCAATGTACTTCACTTCTTGTACTGCCTTCTTAAAATCACAGAAAGTTGCCCTGGAAAATATTTTCTTTGAATGTCTCGTTTTAATTTAAATGTTTTCTATTTTGAGATTTTTCTTTTGTCTCTTTTAACTTTATGGTCACTTTCATAGGAATTGTATGGTAAAATAATCATAACATAGTGAATAGGCTGGATTCACTATGTTATAATTTTGTGTGATTTTATTTTTATCTCCAGAATATTGTTTAAACTGTTCTTGCACATCAGTCACTTGTTTGTACATCCCTTTTTGAAGTTAGACTTTATTTGAAGATGATTTTTGCCCCCCCAAGGTGGTTTATCAGTTCAGGCATATAGGTAATATTATGTATGAACTCTGGCAAAGGACATTTTTATTTTTGTCAGTCTTTGGCTCTTGGACAAATTGGAAATATTGACAAAATATCTGGCCATAGTATCTATATCGCCACATGTGGGATTTTCATATTTTTTTACTGATAGAGGGGAGTATAGATAAAGAAAGGTAAACATGGATACAATTTCTGAGTTTCTATTTCAAACATATATTTTATCTTAACCTCCAATTTATCAACTGTTCATCTGAACTAAGGAGGATTAATTTCTTTTCTGCTAGTCCAATTCAGTCTAATATAACATTCCTTTTAAAAAGTGTATTTTATTATTATTTTTTTTTATAAACTTGAGAGAGAGAAACATCAGTGTGATAGGCTGCCTCCCACACGCACCACAACAGGGGATCGAACCTGAAACCTGGATATGTGCTCTGACTGGTAATCAAGCCCGCCACCTTTTTGGTGTATGGGATGACACTCCAGCCAACTGAGCCACACCAGCCAGGGCTCTTTGGTTGATTCTTTTTTTTTTAGAATGTTTTTATTGATTTCAGAGAGAGGAAGGGAGAGGGCTAGAGAGAGAAAAACATCAATGATAAGAAAGAATCATTGATTGGCTGCATCCTGCATGCCCCCTACTGGGGATTGAACCCAAAACCCGGGCATGTACCCTGGCTGGGAATCGAACCATAACCTCCAGGTTCCTGGGTCTATACTCAACTACTGAGCCACACCGGCCTGGCCTTTGGTTGATTCTTGTATGTGTCCTGACTGGGGTCAAACCCGCAACCTTGGTATATCAGGTTGATACTCTAACCAACTTACCCAGCCAGGGCTTTAACATAATATTCTTTTGAGGTTCCTCGCCATATCTGATAATTTTACTTAGAGATGTCATAATCATAAATAACTCACTATTTTAAACCAAAGAATCATTTTATCTGAGTTAATAAAATTAATAACTACAAAATGATTAAAAGAGCTCTTGGCCAGATACTCAACCTTCAGATAACCAGATGTCCAGACTATTATATTTCACCTTGGCACAAAGCAGTGAGCAAATTGCTTGGGCTTAAGGAGGAATCAGTGTTCAGATGTCCTAATAAAACAACTTTTTTCTTATAGAAGCCTTGTGTCTCTTTCTTCCTTTACAGTAAAACCAGTACAATATGCAAGAAATGTGCTCAGAATGTGCAGTTGTATGGAACGGTAAGTAGTTTTCTGTGTACCTAACAGTAAGTGCTCAGGTCTCTTAGAACCTTACATTCTGTGGACTATTAATGTAATTACATATTTTTATTAAAGAACTAGTTATGTGTAAATACTTTCTCATAAAAATTTATCTAGTGTTTGAATTTTCAAACTCAGCTAATACTTAGTTTTGAGGAGTTCTGTATTTATAGTCACTGTTTGAGGATTGTGATTCTAATTTTCCCGAGAGGCTACAGTAACCAGTATGGAAAGAGAAGGAGAAAGATGGATTCTATGACTTGACCTCTTTGTTTGGTAGCAGTCAACTATTCTTTTTTTACCCCCATTGATTTTCAGAGAGAGTGGAAGAGAGGTGGGGAGGGTGGGGGGAGAGAGAGAAAGAGAAAAACATCAATGTGAGAGAGACACATAGATTGGTTGTCTCCTGCACGTGCTGGACTAAGGCCAGGAATCAAATCTGTAACCCAGGTACCTGTCCTTGACTGGAATCAAACCCAAGACCTTCGGTGCATAGGCCAATGCTCTAACCACTGAACCAAGCCAGCCATTGATGAGTGATTTTTTTTTTTCCTCTCAGGGTGAGGAGTTCAGTATACTATGGTCTTGTAGGCGTTTCTTTCAACATGTTTATACAATGATGAGAGGCCTGATGCACGAAATTCGTACAAGGGCCTTGGCCCCAGCCCGCCACCACTGCAGCTTGCGGCCTCTGTCGCCTCTGCCTCGGACCCGCCTATTGTGGCTTTGTCCAGAAAAAAGGATATCCAGTCTAATTAACATGTTATGCTTTTATTATCTATCTATACTAATAAAAGGATAATATGCTAATTAGACTGGGAGACCTTCTGGACATCCTTCCAGACAAAGCCATGGTGGTGGGGCTGAGGCAGAGGTGGTTAGGGGCAATCAGGCCAGGAGGGGAGGGCAGTTGGGGGTGATCAGGCTGGCGGGGGGAGGGGCAGTTGGGGGCAAGCAGGCGGGGGTAGTTGGGGGCAATCAGACCGGCAAGGGGGGGCAGTTGGGGGTGAGCAGGCCGGCAGGCAGAGTAGTTAGGGGTGAACAGGCAGGCAGACAGGTGAGCAGTTAGGAGCCAGCAGGGATCGGGCCTAAACTGGCAATCGGACATCCCCCGAGGGGTCCCAGATTGGAGAGGGTGCATGCCGGGCTGAGGGACACCTCCCCCTCCCCCGTGCATGAATTTCATGCACCAGGCCACTAGTTATAGATAATGGAAAAGAGGCCTTTTCCAGAAAATTGGAAGTACTTGCTGGTTTCCTCAAAGAGCTGGTTCTGTCCCAGCATATACACCAATGGGTTTTTGTTATTTGTTCATTTATGTACTTTAAAATTAATAGTCCTTCACATAAAAACACTTTACATAGTGCTAGGAATTGGACTTCACTTGATCCATCAATATAAAAGGAAACTTAGGAAGTTTTACCATGACTATGTAATACGAATAATTGCTTTAAAAAAGGCATTGGTTGAAAGAACTAAAAAAGGCATTGGTGTTTTATATGATACTTACTTGACCCTTTTTTTCCCCTCTTTTAGCCCAAACCATGTCAGTATTGCAATATAATTGCAGCATTTATTGGTAACAAATGCCAGCGCTGCACAAATTCAGAGAAGAAGTATGGACCGCCGTATTCTTGTGAACAGTGCAAGCAGCAGTGTGCATTTGACAGGAAAGATGACAGAAAGAAGGTAAATCTCTGTGTTTTTCTTGATTTTTTTTTCCCTTTCAGAGACATGAAAGTGAGCTAATTGTGTTAAAAAGACCTATAACAGAAATAATGTATTATAGAATTGTGCACCTGAAACATATATAACTTTATTAACCATTGTCACCCCCAATAAATTCATTAAAAAAAAGAGAGATAACAGAGAAAGGTTTCTCACTTCCACTCCTAGTTCTGTTATTGACCTCAAAGAAGATACTCAGCCTTTGTTTACTCCATTATCAAATGTGGACCCTTACATCTAACATCTCATGAGTTAGTATTTCATGAGAACCTGAATTATAGTGATCAATATCCCACATAAGTGAACTGGTGATTGGCAGAATTCTATAGAACTCTGTAAAGGAGAGATTGTGACTCAAGAGAGTTGTACTATCAGTTTTATTGTCTGGCTATTTATTTATTTTTACTCCTCATCTGAAGATATGTTTGTTTTTATTATTATTGGTTTGAGAGAGAAATATCGATGTAAGAGAAATATTGATCGGTTGCCTCTCTTACGTGCCCAACTGGGGATCATACCTGTAACTTGGGTATGTGCCCTGACCAGGAATCTAACCTGCCACCTTTTGGTGTATGTGATGACACTCCAACCAACTGAGCCACACTGGCTAGGCTAATGTCTGGCTCTTTAAATGTTTCTATCTGTTGAAGTTAAGGATCACAAGAATATGACATAAAGGCAAGCTATATGTGAAATGATGGTACTTTGGTGGAATTAAAATGGCATAGCGTGTTTGGTTTTTTTCTGTTTAAAGCCCCCCAGTGAGTTCCAATTGCACTTAAAATAAAACCCAAACTCCTTCCATGGTTTACAAGGCCCATATCTGACTCTCAGTCTCATCTGCCATCACACTCCCCACTTCTTACCTTGTTCCAGCCATACTGGCCACCTTTTAGTCCTTCAGACATGGCAGTCTCGTTTTCACCTTTGCCTGATACACCCTTCTCTTAACTGGTATCTTATGTCACATTTCAGCTCAGCTGCCACTTCCTTACAAAGGCTTTTACTAATTCCCTCAGTCACTCTTTATCATATTACCCTGTTTTATTGTCTTCATAGCATGTAACATTATGATAAATTATATCATATGCTTAAATGTTTGTCCACACCCACTAGAATGTGAGGTCTTTTTAAAAAATATATATTTTTATTGATTTCAATGAGGAGGCTGGGCATAGAATGTGAGGTCTTTTTAAAAATTATTATTATATTTTTTTACTGATTTCAGAGAGGAAGGGAGAGAGAGAGAAACATCAATGAGGAGAGAGAATCACTGATTGGCTGCCTCCTGCTCGCCCCCTATTCAGGGGGGTGCGGATCGAGCCCGCAACCCGGGCATGTGCCCTTGGCCGGAATTGAACCTGGAACCCTTTAGTCCGCAGGTTGATGCTCTATCCACTGAGCCGAGATCTTTACCTATCTTGTTCTCTGCTCTATTTTCTGCATTCTGGCACATAGTATGTGCGCGCTCTCTCTCTCTCTTTCTCTCTGTGTGTGTATATGTATATATATAGATGGGATAGATAGATTTTCAATTGATAAGATTTTACATTATTGAAAACTATCTCCTCACCCTTTTAGTTGTCTTATCTAGCAAGGCCAAAATATTAATATGTATCTTCTAGGTTACTGTTATTTATTGAGAAAAATTATGGTTCTCATTTTCTACTACTTAAAAAGTGACTGAACTGATTGTTTAATGAAGTGTAATTGACATACAAAATTATATTAGTCATAGGTGTAAAACAATGATTTGAAATTTGTGTATATTGCAAAATGATCACAATAAGTCTAGTTAACATTCATCACTATGGATAGTTACAGAATTTTTTTTCTTGTGATGAGAACTTTTAAGATCTACCTTCTTAGCAACTTTCAAATATACAATACAGTGTTATTAACTATAGTCACCATGCTGTACATTACATTCCCAGGACTCATTTTATAACTGAACGTTTGTACCTTTTGACTACCCATTACACCTCCTCCCAACCCTACCTCTGGCAACCACCAATCTGCTTTCTTCAATAAATACTGTTTGAATAAAAAAATTCAATACAGCCGAAACCGGTTTGGCTCAGTGGATAGAGCGTCAGCCTGCGGACTGAAGGGTCCCGGGTTCAATTCCGGTCAAGGGCACGTACCTTGGTTGCGGGCACATCCCCAGTGGGGGGAGTGCAGGAGGCAGCTGATCGATGTTTCTAACTCTCTATCTCTCTCCCTCTCTATAAAAAAAATCAATAAAATATATTTTTAAAAAAATTCAGTACAGCCCGAGTTGGTTTGGCTCAGTGGATAGAGCATCAACCTGTGGATTAAAGGGTCCCAGGTTTGATTCTGGTCAAGGGCACATGCCTAGGTTTCTGGCTCACTCCCTAATGGGGAGGGTGCAGGAGGCAGCCAATCAATGATTCTCATCATTGATGTTTCTATCTCTTCCTTCCTCTCTGAAATCAATAAAGAAATGTATAAAATACATATATATATATATATATATATATTTAATTCAGTTCAAAAACTATTTTTCAGTGCCCAAAGGTGCTTTTCTAAGATGCTTAGGCTCTCAAGAGCTGACTTTCTGCTAACCAAATTTACTATGGGAGAATATAACTTTCCAGTGACCAGGATACTCCTGCCTACCAACCAGGGTACCTCTTCCCTGAATCAAGGTACTGCAGAAGCTGAGTTAATAATCATATAATAATAGTTGGAGCACAAGCTTTGCAGTCCCTCAGACCTGGGCTAGCTGAATGGTCTGGGCAAGTTAGTCTTGATATGCATCAATTTAATCATTCCAGTGGGAATAATAATAGCTAGTTGACAAGGACATAGGGAGATTTTATTGAGATAGGTATATAAAACTTATTTTTGAGCTTTGCACTTAATATAACTCAATTAGTACTTATATTATGATTAATTATATTACATTAGAATTCCCACAACTGATTTTTCAGTTAATGCTGCACAGAGGCACCCCAGTTTCAGAGGATTATGGAAGCCCTTCTGCTTTCCTAGCCCTGTGCCCTTCTCCCTGGTGCAGAGCAGTTTCTGCTCAAAGGGACTAACTTTTTCTAATTCAGAGTGCTACTACCAGGGACTGGGGCCCTCGAATCTACTCGTTTATTTGTCTTTTTCCTGAGATATGCTATCTGAGGAAAGATATATAGCATACCATTTTGTGAGCCATTTGTAAGGTATTAAAACTGAAATATAAATTTTATGTTTTATCTCCTGTCTTCTTTCTGCTGTGAATTTTCCTAACTAGCACCATGGAGATATTTGTATCTTTTTAAATTCTTGGAACTTTCCTCTGGTCTCTGTTTGTTAAGTTGAAGAAAACCCAACAAAAAGATACATAAAATTAGCAACTCATATTTATTAAGCAATTTTTTTTATGCGCCTGGCACCATGCTTTATGCACATTATGTCACTAATCCAACAGCCCTCTGAAGTAGGTCCTATTAATCCCCCATTTTACAAATGAAGAAATTGAGCCCCAGAGAGCTCAAGTGACTTGCATAAGTTCACACAGCTCATAAATGGCAGAGCTGGACTTAGCTCAGAGGTTCTAGCTCCCTATATCCATGTCCTTTGTTTCATCTTTATCTTGTCTCCTTGTCTTTCAGGTAGACGGGAAATTGCTGTGCTGGCTGTGCACACTTTCATACAAGCGGGTCCTTCAGAAGACCAAAGAGCAGAGGAAGCACCTAAGCAGCTCCTCCCGTGCCAGCCACCAGGAGAAGGAGCAGTACAGTCGGTTGAGTAGTGGCAGCCATTATAACAGGTAACCCCCTTATGCATAAGATAGGCCTAGAGGTGCTGATAGGTCAGATGTAATGCTCACACAAATAGCCATAGAAGATACCATTATGTATACATTTTTCTTTTTTTTTTTTCTCTCTCTCTCTCTAGTAGTCTATGGAGGAATCTACTTTGTCATATTTTATAATTCATATGTTTTCCAAGAGCCACAGAGACTTTATGAGTTGTCAGAATTTTCTGACTTGGTTTGTATTGTGTCTGAAGAGTCTGTGAACTTACTCCACTTTCACATGTAATGGTCTCCTCACCCTTAGAGTGGATTATTGCCCTGGAAAATTGGTCATGCCACTTTCTGAAGGACGCAGCTTTCTGGCCAGGAGGTTGATAGATGTTCTAGGTTTTTCCTGGTAGTGTTGTGAAGAGTTCTGGCTCTGGATTGAATCATGGCTTTTCCAGGTTCTCTACATGAGAACTTGGACAAGTTTTTCATCTGTAAAATGAGAGAAATAATAGCATTACCTCATGGAGTTGTTATGAACATAAATTATATAGTTCATGCATAGTGATTAGTTTTATAACTGGCATATAGGAAGCATTTGATACATTTTAGTTACTCCTGTTTATTATTACTAATATGATTTTATTTATTCATATAGCAAACATTAAGTTGGGCCAGGGACTCTGCTAGGAATGCAGAGATGAATAAAGGAATCATGCTGCTCACCAAAAGTGTGCAGTCTGGTAGGGAAGGCAGACCTGTAATCAAATCATGGCAGTATAGTTCTGTGGAAGCATGGAAACATTAATTCCACAGTGGAAACGTCATGATATAGGCATGAGAGGCAGTGGTAAATAACTGCCTTATGAAGTCAGGCAAGGAAGGCGGGGAGAAGAGCTGGTGTTGGAACTTTATCTTAGGATGTTAGAATCATCAGATAAGGAATGGGCAGAGGCATTCTAGGCTGAAGGAATAGCATTTGCACAAAGACATAGAGGATGTGAAACTACGTGGAACTCTGGTGAATTGAAAATCCTTTTATGTTATTGGAGCTTATGGTTAGGAGCTGGGAAATGGGAGGAAAAGGGATTCTCAGATCTAGTAAGGAACATGAACTTAATCATGGGGTTAATAAAAAAATTAACCCTGATTATTGTGGAGAATACATTAAAGGAAAAAAAGACTGGGGGCTAGTTAAGTTTTTTTTTATTGTTGTTTATTTGTTTTTGTAAAGTCCAGGTGAGAGATGTTAATTCAAGAACCTCACTGAGGCCCTGCTCACTGTGGCTCAGTTGGTTGAGCGTCCCATGCACCAAGTTTGCTGGTTCTCCTGCAGCCCCAATAGATGTTTCTCTTGTTTCTCTCTCTCTCTCTCTCTCCCCCTCCTTCCTTCCTTCCTCTCTCTCTAAAATCAATAAAAACATGTATTTTTTAAAAAACAGAACACAAACTTCACTGAGGCAGTGGCTTCAAAGAGGCAGATTCAGGAAGATACTTTAGAGCAGGGGTGGGAAATGTCCAATCCCATCATTTGGTCTGGCCCTGCCAAGGCAAGAGCAGGCTGATTTTTAAGTTGATCATTTTGTATGGCCCACAAATGATGTTATAAACATCCAAATGGCCCTTGGCAGAAGAAGGGTTCCCCACCCCTGCTTTAGAGGGAGAATTAGATAATTTGATGAACATATAGATAGGCAGGAACTGGGTGAGTAAAGGATAATTCTCAGGTTTCTTAGATTCTTAACTTACAGAAAGTATAGGAAGGGGAGAAGAGACGTTCAGTTTTGAAAAGGTGAGTTTGTTGAAGCATCAAAAAGAATTATTTAGTGGGAATTTAGCCTGTAACTCAGAAGAGAAGTTTGGATATGGGCCATTAGTTACACTTGTCATTGAGAACAGAGGTTATTTAAAATGCAGATTCCTGTGGTCCCACCTCAGGGTTTAATTTAGTAGGATCTAGGATAGAATCCAGGAATCTCCATTGTTTTATAAATATCCCAAATGATTCTTATGTAGGTGATCTGAGGAACACTGTTTCCAACATTATGATAGATAGTTATTGATATAACTCATGTTGGAGTCTGAGAACAGAACTCTAGAAGCATTCAAGAAGGATGGACTGAATATATTTGATATCCAAAATATATAAACATACAACTCAATAGCCAAGAAGAAAAAAAGAATACAATTTAAAAATGGATAAAGGGCCCAGATAGACATTTTTTCAAAGAAAACATATAAATGGTCAATAGATACATGAAAAGGTGCTAAATATCACCAATTGTCAGGGGAGTGCAAATCAAAACCACAATGAGATATCACCTCACACCTGTTAGGATGGTTATAAAAAATTCAAGAGATAACAAATGTTGGTCTGATTGTAGAGAAATGGGAACCCTTATACACTGTTAATGGGAATGTAAATTGGTACAGCCACTGTGGCAAAAAATATGGTAGTTCCTCAAAAAATTGAAAATAGAACTACCATATGATCCAGCAGTCACTTCTGGGTACATATCCAAAGGAAATAAAATCAGTATCTCAGAGATAGATCTGCAGCTCCAATTCATTGCAGCACTTTACACAATAGCAAAGATGTCCAAACAACTTCAATGTTTTTCAACAGATGAGTGGATAAAGAAAATATGGTATATTTATGGAACATTACCTATATATATATATAAAAGCCAAGCAACCGACCAGAATGACAGAATGCCTGGAATGACCAGTCGCTATGACATGCACTGAGGGGGTGGGCCCCGATCGGCCCCTCTCAACCTCCCATGGCTCCTCCCCCTGGCTGGCCAACCTCCTGCAGCCCCTCCCCCACCAGCTCCACCCCAATCGGCCCCCCCACCCCAATTGGGGGTGGGGCCTACCAGCCCCACCTCCCATGGCCCCTCCCCCCGGCTGGCCCAGCCCCACCCGTGCATGAATTCGTGCACCGGGCCTCTAGTTCAGCCATAAAAAGGAAGGAAATCCTGCCATTTGTGACAGTATGGATGAACCTGAAGGCATCGTGCTAAGTGAAAAAAGAGAAAGAGACTATGGTATAACTTTATGTGGAATCTTTTATTAAAACCGATTTCATAGAAACAGAATAGAATGGTGTTTGCTAGGTGCTGGAGGAGTGGGAAATGAGGAGATATAGGTCAAAGGGTACAAACTTTCAGTTATAAGAAGAATAAGTTCTGAGGATCTAATATATATCAGTGACTATAATTAATAAGGTATTATACACTTGAAAGCTGCTGAAAGTAGATCTTAAGCATTTTCATCATAAAAAAATAAAAGTTAACAATGTGCGGTTATGGGTGTATTAATTATCTTGATCTTGGTAATCATTCCATAAGTATATTTATATCAAAACATCACATTGTACATTTTACATATATACAATTATATTTGTCAGTTATTCCTTAATAAAGTTGGGGGAATAAAAGGATGGCATGGTTAGTGGTGTCAGATAATTGGAAAGAGGTCAAGTGAGAAAGGGTCTGAAGTATCCTTTAACCCTTTGCACTCACTTGCTTTTTTCTTAATTCCTTTATTCTAATGCTAACCATGTCGAGTCACACTCGACATCCGAGTGCAAAAGGTTAAGTTTAGCAATTAGACAACTGTTAAAGCAAAAGGGTTGCAAACCAGTTTTAGAGGATGAACTTATTACTTACAGCTAAAACTGATTTTTAGCATTATTGTGGGACTCAGACACCAGTAGATTCACAGAGATATAGTGAAGAAAAACGAGTTCAAATATGTCAACCTGGTGTCTAGTTCCAGCTTTACTATTAATAGCTATACACTGAGTGGCCAGATTACTATGATCTCTGAACGCATAATAATATGGCCACTCAGTGTATATCCTATATAATAAAAGGCTAATAAGCAAATTGTCCCTTCAACCAGGAGTTCGACCAGCCGGCAGGCCAGCCCATGTCCCTTTCCCCTGGCCAGGCTGGCTGGACCCCACCCATGCACGAATTCATGCACCGGGCCTCATATATATGTGTGTGTGTGTGTGTGTGTGTGTGTGTGTGTGTACATACACACACATATATATACTGAGTGGCCAGATTATTATGTGTTCAGAGATCATAATAATCTGGCTACTCAGTGTATATTCTTAGGTAGCTCATTAACATTGATGAGCCTCAGTTTCTGCAAAGTAGAAGTAATATCTTGCATATACCTCACAGCATATGAAACATTAAATGTAAAAGTATTTTTTAAACTGTAAGATAGATTTATACTTCTTACTGAAGTTTTATTGACTGTTCTCCGTAATTAATAAGGCAGGTATTAATTTTATATTTAATTGAGGCTAAGAATTTGGGGGGCCTATGGAAACCAACCACCCATACATCCAGGACCTATGAAATCAACACCTTGGTGAATTTTGATAATCAAGAATAAATAGCTCTTGCAAAGAAGGGCTATATTATTATTGGTCCCACTTGTCACTTTCATTGTGATATTTTATTATTTTTTTATTTCTAACGTGTATCTCTCTGTTTTTGCCATTAAAAGCCAGAAAACACTTTCTACGTCTTCAATTCAAAATGAAATCCCAAAGAAAAAGTCCAAGTTTGAGTCAATCACAACCAATGGAGACAGGTGAGCCAATTGGAGTGTGTGTGCATGCTTCCATTTGAAATGCATACACAGTTCCTGAAACAGGAATATATTTTAGGGTGTGCTTGGAGCTAATGTATGGTTAGCTCTTAGGGTTGCTACACCAGCTACTTGATATCTTATAAATAAGCAGTACTGATATTTATTTATAAATCTAACCTTGTTATTAAATAATAGGCAGGAACATATAACTGGATTTAATAGCAGTCATATTCTGCAACCCACCAATAACTCACCACACTAATTCTAAGAAGTCAACAGCTAGATGCCTTTCTTTATGATCTGTGCCTGTAGCCTCCTCCAGGCAGGATAGGAGGCAGTCTTGAGAGGCAGGGCAGAGACAAGTTAGAGTTAAGGTAGTGTTATTCAGTCTAAGGGATGATCCAGGCCTCCTTAGCCTACAGAAAGACAGTGCAATGCAGATGCTAGATCAGGAGAGAAGGAGATGCATTTAAATATTTTTGTTTCATTTTAAGCCTGTCTAAATGTATATTTTTATGCCTTTCATCCCTCCTTCTCAACGATGCTTTCTTTTACAGGCTGCACTGTCCTAATACCTAGAGTGTCCCATCTGTATTGGTGCAGTGGATTGCTTCCCAACAGAGTATTAGAACCAACCATTTTTTTGTTTCTCCATGGGCCCAGCATCCTGAAGTGTTACCAACTGATACACTGTCCCCTGAATCCTTGAAATTATTTCCATTCAGAAGAGTCTTCCCAGTCTCAGTTCTCCCTTCCAGCCAGTGGTGGATTTGGGAACAGACCAGCCTATAGGATTACCAGGGCTGAATTTTGCTTATTTAATGGGGTACAAAGTGTCTGTGAAGTTTACTCTTTCTTATTACCTCTGCAAGGTGTCTTTTTAACAACTAGCCTCATTGATTTTAAACTTCTCAGATAGTGTTAGTGGGAGGAATCTGTTGAAAACCCAGGTTGACATTGACGCGGGATTTTGCCACTTCTTTGTTCCTTCCCTAACTAAATGTCCAGAATTCATGCCCTGGCCAGGTGGCATGGTTGCTTGGAACAACATCCCAATATCCTGAGATTACGGGTTCAATCCCTGGTTGGAGCACATGCAGGAATCAACCAATAAATGCATGAATAAGTGGAACAGCAACAACAAAAGTTACAGAATTCTTGATATTGGAAGTGTCAGTCAGCAGACCAGTTGTAGTGTAGGGAAAATTGGCTTCCTTCCTATTAAATTCATCTTTTATCATTTTTTGAAAGGACTGACTGTTCATTCCTGGGATGGAATGCAGCAGCTTCTTAGCTGTACCACATCACAGTGCTTTGGGGCAGAAAACAGAGAATCAAAAGAGGAGCTCTATGGGAAGCATTAAAGAAAAATGCATGTGCTTATACTTCTTGATCATTGGTCCAGATTCTAGGGAAATTATCTAATCACAAAAAAATGATGACATTACCCATAAGTAATTGGGGATCTTCAGTGAACCTGAAACAGAATAGGTTGACTCTTGTGAAATGGCATTTATTTTAGTCCTGAATGTGAGAGGAAATGCTGCAGGAATGCTGCAGGTTGTAGCTTGGCTATCTGATGATCACCTTGCCTGCACAGTTGAGCAAATGCTGTTGAGTCTGACGTCTGTGGAACATTGTGCTTAATGCTGGGAATTCAAATAGTGGCTCCTCCCTTGAGCTTGCAGTCAGTGGTCTACAATGTGTCCTCAGGTAGAAAAAAAATTTGCCGAGCATTTATCTCAGTCTGTTGGGACCTTGTATTTTCAGGTATTTCCAGGCGTATTTTCAGTTTGACTCAAACTCATAAAAATTAAGAGCGGGGGGGAAAGAAAAAAGTTTATCCATCCAAGTTATGATTTTTTTTTTCTATCCATTTTTCTACTCAGCTTTTCCCCAGACCTGGCTCTGGACTCCCCAGGCACTGACCACTTTGTCATCATTGCCCAACTGAAGGAAGAAGTGGCCACTCTAAAGAAGATGCTGCATCAAAAAGATCAAATGATTTTAGAGAAAGAGAAGAAGGTATGATTTAATTAGTGCCTCTCAGGCCAGAATGATGACAGGGTAAGCTATGTGGAATAGGGCATGATGCTAACTCTATTTAACTGTTCTTAGTTGGGTACTTAACATTGATGCTTTGAGAGAGATACAGTGGCAAGGTTGGGATATCCTGGGGAGAGGTTTATTGTCTGCTAAGATAACTCATGGCATGGTATCACTGTAATGGATCCACCTCATTCAAGGGGGTTTAGAAAGCTGATTTTCTCAGCATTTGGAGGGAGCTTCCATTTGTCAGGGAGAACTTGTGTTAACCAGGCTTACAGAGAAAATGGATAAAACCACAGTGCTCCCTCTTAATTTACAATACGGCATGTAACTGAATATTATTTTTCTCAGTATGAGCTTCCTTGGAAGGTTGTAATCAGAAAGTGCTAAATGAGCATGGAATTGGGATAGGAGGAGGTAGTTATGTAATTGGAATTTTTAATGCTCTCAGGCTAAGAGAACCTGATGCCTCCATCTCTGTTATTGGGATGGCATGTCCGTGGGACAGTAATACTCAAAATATGTGGGCGAGGTCTCCCTTCTCCCTGGACAGTGTTCAGGTAGGCCTTCCTTTATGACTCTTGTGTCACTTTGCTTCCATTGCTGACAACTCTCTTCCTGAGTGACCCACTTTTTAAACACACTGTGCTCACTTTGGCAGCACATATACTAAAATTGGAACGATATAGAGAAGATTCGCATGGCCCTGTGCAAGGATGACACGCAAATTCATGAAGCGTTGCATATTTGAAAAAAAAAAAAGTTAATATCTCCAGTAAAGTCTTATTCTGTTCTATGAGTCATCCTTCCTCTTTAAGGGGACTTATTCCATCCTTGTTCTGATTCATGTCTAGTATTTCTTATTGCACATTCTTCGAGAGTATCTAATTTTTGCCTTAATATATTAATGAAAATAATAATAGCTAACTTCTGTTGGATGCTTACTATGGGCCTGACTCTATTCTAAGTACTTTATATATATTAACTAATGTATCTTCAAAACAACCCTTTAAGGTAGGAATTATTATTATCATCTTATTTTTTAATAAAGACTTTTAAAATTTCCATTTATTGATTTGAGAGACAGAAAGGGAAGTATTGATTTGTTGTTCCACTTATTTATGCATTTAATGGTTGATTCTTGTATATACCCTAACAGGGGATCGAACCTGCAGCCTTGGCTAATTGGGCCGACACTCTAACCAACTGAGCTACCCCACCAGGGCTATTAATTATCATTATCATTTTATAGATGAAGAGTGCCTCCAATATGTTTTCTCTTAGGGTTCCAATTCCTTCAACTAGCTGTTTTTTCCCTGAGCCTGTATGTTGTCTTGTGCCTGGTTTGGAATGCTGTTACTCATTCCAGGGGCTAACAAAGACGTTTATAACATTAAAACCTTCACATGCAGTCTTTCAATCTAATTTCTACCTCATTTTACAGATGAGAAAATGGATCCAAAGCAAGTAAATGATGTGTCCAATTCACATAACTAAGTAAATGGCAGAGCAAAGGAATGAACTCAAGTCATTCCCACTGTACCGTTCTTTCTGCTGTGCTGTGCTTTCTTCTTCCAGTAAGATGGAGATTCGTGGGAAGAGACCAGTATTCTCCCACTTTACTGCATGACTATCAGATGAAAGTAGACTCAAGTATATTTTATTCATGGACTAGATCAGAATGGCACATAAAAGGATTTTTGCAAAATAGAGACAAAACAAACACTTGTTCCCACTGCTTTGCAAAGTTAGGGTTTAAAAGGAGCAAAAAACAAATAGTAGATTGTTCCCTAAAACTTTCAGGATCAAGGTCACACTCCGTGGCTTGGAATGCAGGCTCTTTCCTGTCCCGCCTTCCTGTCTCTAGCATCATCTGTCATTCCCCATGCACATCAGTCATTAGAACAAGCTCTCAGTTATCGCACACTCTCTGCCTATGCCCTTGCTGTACCCTTTGCTTTGGTACCTTTCTCCTTTCCTCATGTTCCAGTTGCTGCTTGTACCTCAAAACTCATCTTACACCTAATTTCTCTGATTTAAGTAGCTTTTCTCTGTGCTCCTTGAATGACATAGTCAACAGAAGAAGGCCTGGAGTTTGAATTTTAGCTCTGTTACTTGCTAGCCTATATGATCTTGGCTATGTTACCTAGCCCTTTCTAAGCCTTGGTTTTCCCATCTATAAAATGGGAAGAAGAATATTACTCACCACAGGGTTATCATAGTATTGAATGAAGTAACTAATCAGTTTTATTGGAACAGGGTAAAAATTCAGTACATGGAAGCAGCTATTATTCTCATGGATGTTCTCAAATCATCAGTCAGCCTGGCCAGTGTGGTTCGGTGGTTGAGCGTGGACCCAAGAACCAAGGGCACATGCCCGGGTTGTGGACTTGATCCCCAGTAGTGGGTGATGCAGGAGGCAGCCAGTCGATGTCTTTCTCATCGAAGTTTCTATCTATCCCTCTCCCTCCTTCTCTCTCTTAAATCAATGAAAACGTATTTTAAGAAAAAGCATCAGTCAAAGTGTACTATAATCACTAATTTTTTTGGAGGTATACATGAAATTTTTCAAACTTGCTAGTGGTTAAGTATCAGAAATGCTACTACAGGATTTTGTGTCATTTTCAGGAAATCTTTAGAAAAAATAGAATATGGAATTCTCTGGCTTTGATTTAGGTGTGGATCTTCAGGAAAGCCCTGGACTTTATTAATTTGGGGTACTATTTAGTTCTCTGGTAACGAAACATTTTTTATTGCACAGAATTTTATTCTGGTTACTTTGCCTTTTCCCTCAGATCACAGAGTTGAAGGCTGATTTTCAGTACCAGGAATCTCAGATGAGAGCCAAAATGAACCAAATGGAGAAAACCCACAAAGAAGTCACAGAACAATTGCAGGTGATGACTGCTCGTTTTATGTGGTAACTCGTGTGTTTAATGGATTACATTTTAAGTGATCATCTCTTAGATTTATTTTTTCTCCAAGTATTGACAAGTCTAATCCACCGTATACATGTCTTCTATTGTTTCATTCTTAGATGTGTTCTGATCTTTTCCCCTCAAAAACAGAGGAATTAATATTTTCTTTGAATTTGGGATAAAGCAGATGTAATTTCAGATTTCTGAATTATAAATTCTGTTTATTCAGCATATTAGGGCACTCCATGGCTTGTTTGTGTTGCATAAAACATCCGTTTGTAACGGTGGATCCCAGGAGATTGGAGTATATTAATTAACCTCCAGCAAATACCATCTTTCCCCCAAACCTAGCTCTAGAGCTTGCTGTTGTTTTCTCTAAAATATGTTATCTCGCCGAAACCGGTTTGGCTCAGTGGATAGAGCGTCGGCCTGCGGACTCAAGGGTCCCAGGTTTGATTCCGGTCAAGGGCATGTACCGTGGTTGCGGGCACATCCCCAGTAGGGGGTGTGCAAGAGGCAGCTGATCGATGTTTCTCTCTCATCGATGTTTCTAACTCTCTATCCCTCTGTCTTCCTCTCTGTAAAAAAATCAATAAAATATATTTAAAAAATAAAATAAAATATGTTCATCTCTTTCTGACCATCTGCATCTGCCTGCATCTGCATGGAAAATGTATCCGATCCTGTTAAAACATCCTCCTTGCACTTTTTTTTTTTAGGCCAAAAACAGAGAGCTTCTGAAGCAAGCAGCTGCCTTGTCCAAGAGCAAGAAGTTGGAGAAGTCAGGAGCTATAACCTCTCCGTGAGAGACCACAGGAGGTTCCCCAGCAACAGCAATGGGTTCCTGGGTTAGGGTTGGCAACTTGGGAACTCCAAGTTTTCTTAAGAAATCTCTATTTTATTACAGTTAGCCTTTGTGTGATTGCAGTGGGCTGAATGGAAACACCTGGTTTTCACTGTGTTATGACTGCATGCTTGAATGTTTGGAGTTTCAGGCTCTTTTTCTCTCACTCTCACACTCCCAATCCTCTCTCCTCCCTTTCCCCCACCTTCTCACAGTACTACTAGCTCTGTCTCTCTCTGTACTACTTTCTTCTTCTTCTTTTTTTTTTGTGATGGTTACTGCTCAGTGTTATGTGCAGAGTGATTTTTTTGTGTGTGTCCATCATTACATCCTGCCATACCCATGAGCAAATAGTCTGGCATTAATTTCCTATCACTGCCACCCTCTGAACTTTGAAAACTGCCACCTTGAGACTTGGTATAATGGACGAAGCTTTCTCTCTCCAATAAACCTTTTGATTCAGGGTATACTCTTGGGTTTATTTCCAGGTATATTATGTATAAACTTTGTACTATGTATAGCCAGAATTTTATTTATTAAAAAAAAAAAAAAAGAAATTTTCTTGGTAAAGGAATAATGGTAGCCTAGCTTGTTCTTCTTATAAAAGTGATGTCTCTTTTTTTAAAAAAAAAGTCCTACTCTAGCTTTTAGTAAAAATCAAATCTTTTCTTTCTTGTTACCTTGGAGTCTTAAAAACTGATTGTTAAGGTGAAACAATTCAGTGCATAAGTATGGAGTTAAGTGCCTTTTGGAGGATTTCTTGGAAGAGCATTTAAGAAGATACTTAGGGAGGTAGCAAAGATTTGAATGGTCTGTCTTTATAAGTAAGGGCAGACAGAAAGGTTGTCCAGGTTGTACTGGACACTTCCCTCCCCACCCCTTTCCTGATTGTTTTCATGTGACTGATTTTAAATTCTCACACAGCCACTTCTTTTAACAAAAAACCAAAAACCCTTACTTGCTTATATCAGTTGTCATACTTGGCCATTGTCAGAGAACATTTTTTTTACATGAGCAGATTCAAAATGGGATATTTAAACTACAGAGCTTTTTGGGGGTCAGTACAAGCTGCTCAAGTATGAACTCTGAGTTTGGTTGAAAGAAATATCACTGTAACTTCTCCCCTCCTCCCCTTCTCCAGCCTGTATACTCCCTGCTTTTAACAGAAATGCATGGAAAACAGGTGCTGTTCTCAGAAGCAGCTTGGTCTTAGCCAGAATTGTTCATGTCCTATTCTCTCTTCCTGACCCAATAAGCAGGCACGTGGTTTTACTTTTCTAGGAGAGGGGATAAGTTTGCATTGCTAGCCTTACTCTCAGGTTCTCTATATGATGTTTGTGAAAGAAATTAGAGGCATGTAGTGTGTCATGATACAGTAAAACCAACTATCTTGGAATCATTAACGCAGGGGGGTACTTGAGTTAGAGGTAATCATGAGGGGAGATGACATTTGTACCTCAGGCTACCAATATTGTAGCAGGAAGTTTAACTTACTAGGCATTTCCTAGAAGCAAACACTTATCAGTGTGATAGCATTCTCACAAGTGGATCCATGCGTATAATGGGACAGATGTGGAAATGGGAGGCTTCCTTCTGATAAGAGAAACAATAGACCATGCTGTTTCTATATCACTCTAGTAAGGGATGTAATTTTTCCTTCCAAGCAAGGGAAAAGGCAGTGCTAAATAGTTTTATAACTTTTTGAATGAGAAACTTTTAGGTAAAGACAAACTGTCAGATAATATTTTTCAAATGCATATATGTTGACTGTGGGGAAAAGATTATAAAAAAAAAGTTACAGTCATGGTTTTTGTTTAATTTTAAAGACTTGAGAAATTCTGTTACATGAAGTGACAATATAAAAGCATATTTTATACTAAATCTTTTTTTAAGATCTTGGCACTTAATATAAAGCAAATTCACACATTTTCTAACTTTCTACAAGTTCTAAAAAGGGAAGGAAGAAACCTCAGTCTTGCAATTTTGGTTTAAAAAAATCATGACACTGTTTTACCATGAAATTGAGTAGCTAACTTTTGGTAACACCTTTTGTTTATTTGTATGTTTGTGATAATGGACATTTTAAAACAGGAATGTTTTGGTTTGTACAGACTTTGACAAATGTGTGTTAATAAAAATTCATATTGAGTCAAGTATATAATCATTGGTGTGGTTTGGTTTTTTTCTCATTTATTTCTTGCTGGTTCACCAGTAAGTCCTGTGATCCCCTTCAACTTAGAAAACAGTCAGTTTTGACCGGTGGGTGTGGCTCAGCGGTTGAGGACCTAGGAACCAAATGGTCGCCATTTGATTCCCTTTCAATCACCAGTCAGAGCACATGCTTGATCCCCAGTAGGCAGCCCATCTCTGAGATGTTCCTCTCTCATTGATGTTTCTATCTCTTCCTCTCCCTCCCTTCTCTCTAAAAACCAATATAAAACCATATATAGCCCTAGTTAGTTTGGCTAGAGCGTCCGCCTGCAGACCAAAGGGTCCCGGTTTAGATTCCACTCAAGGGCACATACCTTGGATGCAGGCTCCACCCTAGCCTGGGCCCTGGTCAGGGCTTGTGCAGGAGGCAACCAATGGATGTGTTTCTTTCGCATAGATGTTTCTCTCTGTCTTTCTCTAAAAAATCAATGGAAAAATGTCCTCAGGTGAGGATTAACAAATATGCACACACACACAAACACCCATATGTAAAGAAAAGAAAAGTTTGTCTTGCTTGTCAACCTAAAAAATTTAAAGTCTGCCCTGTCCAGTGTGGCTCAGTTGGTTGAGCATCATCCCACACACTGAGGGGTTGCTGGTTCAATTCTTGGTCAGGGCACATGTTTGGGTTGAGGGTCGTCCCTGGTGGTGGGTGTGCAGGGGGCAGCCTCTCATCGATGTTTCTCTCTTACTCTCCCTTTCCCTCTCTTTATTTATTAAAATAAATAAAAATATTTTAAAACAAATTTAAAAGCCTAGCTATGCTAATCGAGAGTTTCATGTCCATCAGGGAACAGCTCATTCTCTTTTGTGATTTTATTTATCCAGTTTAAGTGCTTGCTTTGTCACAAGCACTGTGCTAGGCAGTGAGTATACAGCAGTGAAGAACATCCACAAAGTTACTGACCTCATGTGGCTTCCATTTAAGTGGGATATTGAACAACACCATTGTTCCTTGATTTTATATGTTATCATCATTATTCAAAATATAATATGGGAGGAATCTTAAGGTACGAGTTAAAGGTTTTAGAGATACCATCTTAAGGAGAAGAATGTGTTAGTTTGAAACCTTGGTGTTAGTTTAATAATAGGTACCTTTCAGGTTTTATCACTGTTACAACCTGTTACATTCTATTTTATAGACTCCATGACAACTTATTTTCTCTAAATAAAAGTTTAAGATAGTTTTATTTTGTAGGTGCTGAATGTTTGTGTTCTCCCCAAAATTCATATGTCAAAATCCTAACCCCCAAGCAGGATAGCATTAGGAGGTGGGGCCTGTGGGGGGAGCTTAGGCTCTGCCTTCATGAGTGGCATTAGTGCCTTTATGAAGGAGGCTCCAGAGAGAGATTCCTTTGAGCCTCTATTACGTGAGGCCACAGCCAGAAGGAGCTGGCTGTGAACTAGAAATAGGGCCCTTATTATAAGGCAACCACGCTAGCATCTTGATCCTGGACTTTCCAGCCTCCAGAACTGGAAGAAATTCCTGTTGTTTATAAGCTACCCAGTCTGTGATTTTTGTTATAGCAGCCCAAACAAACTAAGACTGTAGGCTATGTTTATGACCACCTTTATTGTGTAAATTATCTTTTTAAAAAATATATTTTATTGATTTTTTTACAGAGAGGAAGGGATAGGGATAGAGAGTTAGAAACATGGATGAGAGAGAAACATCCATCAGCTGCTTCCTGCACACCTCCCACTGGGGATGTGCCCGCAACCCAGGTACATGCTCTTGACCAGAATTGAACCTGGGACCTTTCATTCCGCAGGCCGACGCTCTATCCACTGAGCCAAACCGGTTAGGGCTATTGTGTAAATTATCTTAATTTATACACTTATTCAGCTTTATACATTTATTTAGCAATAAGAAAGACCATGTTTCTCTCTCATCGATGTTTCTAACTCTCTCTCCCTCTCCCTTCCTCTCTGTAAAAAATTAATAAAATATTAAAAAAAAAAATAAGAAAGACCAAACCCCTGACCAGTGTGGTTCAGTTGGTTGGAGTATTGTCTCATGTACCAAAGGGTCGTGGGTTCCATTCCCGGTCAGGGCACATACCAGGTTGTCTCTCTTTTTCTTCTTCTTCTACCTTTTTCTCTCTCTAAAATAAATACATACACATATCCTGGAGTGAGGATTAAATATATATATATATATATATATATATATATATATATATATATATGTATATAGAGGCCCAGTGCACAAATTCGTGCATGGGTGGGGTCCCTCTGGGTGGCCTGCAGGGATTGGGCGAAAGTGCAGTCCAACGCTGCCTGCAGCTCCTACCTGCCGCTCCCACTCATCCCGGCCCCACTGTGCCTGCCGCAGGCTCATGCCCAATCAGCCCCCCCAATGGGAGTGGTCTGCGGGATCAAGCTGAAACCGGCTCTCCTACATCCCCCAAGGGGTCCCGGGTTGCAAGAGGATGCAGGCCAAGCTGAGGGACCCCATCGGTGCACAATTGGGCTGGAGAGGGACCGTAGGAGGGCTCCAGGGCATGTCTGGCCCATCTCGCTCAGCCCCTAATCGGCTGGACCCCAGCAGCAAGCTAATCTACCGGTCAGAGCAACTGCCCCCTGGTGGTCAGTGCTCGTCATAGCGGATGGTTGAGCAACCTTAGCATATCATTACCATATTACACTTTGATTGGTTGTTCAGTTGTTCTGCCGTTCAGTCTATTTGCATATTACCTTTTTATTATATAGGATATCCAAACCACTGATATATGCAACATCATAGATAAATCTCAAAAGTATGTAAACTGAAACAAGCCAAACTCTTTTTGTACATGAAATATGATTGCATCACTATGAAGTCCAAGAACAGGCAAAACTAATGTGTAAGATAAAAATAAAAAAGTGATTTCTGGGGATAAGTGGAATTGATTAGAAAGGAGCATAACTCAAAGAAACTTTCTGGGGTGATGATGAATATTTTCTATATCTTGGTTTGGGTGGTGGTAACATGGGTACATACAAGTGTCAAAAATTCTCGACTTGAGAGGAACCAAGATGGCGGCATAGCTAAACAACTAATCTGCTGCCTCACACAACAATTTCAAAAACACAACTAAAAGACAAAAACGTCTACCACCCAGAACCACGGGAAAGCTGGCTGAGTGGAAGATTTACAACTAAGAAGAGAAAGAAGCACAATCGCTGAAAAGCTGAGGTACGGAGGCACGCGAATCGGGCCGGCGGCGGGCGGCTGGCGGCTGGGTGCGCGGCTTTTCTTCAACCCGCAGGGAGACAAGCTCCCGATCACTCTGAAATCCATTTTCTGGGGACACGCGGGGGACCCAGACGCCTACGGGGAGAAGCTGGACTCTCGGCCATCGGGTCGGAAAGTGAGAGTGACTTTTTTGCAGAGGTGCGCCCAGCAATCATTGTTTACTGCGCTGGTGCGCGGGGCGCAGGGACTTGGAAACGGGAAAGGCAAAGACGGCTGACGGCAGCCATTGCCGTTGGCCACGCCCTAGCCTAGTGACGCCCTGAGACCCCGCCCCGCCCTGAGGCCCCGCCCCGCACATTCTACAAACCCGCCCAGGCTCCACACAGCGGCTTTTGCATATAAATGGCCTGTTCAGGGGCAGCTTAACCAACTACAGCTCCAGACTGCTCCAAAACCGCCCAAGCAAAGGAGGAGAAAACTAGCCCTTGCTGTAGCTCCTGCTGGGGAACACA
This sequence comes from Eptesicus fuscus, assembly GCF_027574615.1. Classification (NCBI taxonomy): domain Eukaryota; kingdom Metazoa; phylum Chordata; class Mammalia; order Chiroptera; family Vespertilionidae; genus Eptesicus; species Eptesicus fuscus. The sequence continues at coordinate 16,997,658 of NC_072481.1, forward strand.
CAGTACACAAGGGTACACCAAGAGTGTCCACCTCAAGTAACTGGGAGGCTGACCCGTTGAACCAATAGGACACCTAGTAGACAAAACTACCCTACCAACTCAGGGAAGCAGAGAATATGAGAAGGCAAGGAAACAGATCACAAACCAAAGAAATGGAGGAGAATAAGCGACTGGACATAGAGTTCAAAACCACGGTTATAAGGTTTTTCAAGAATTTCATGGAAAAGGCCGATAAATTCAATGAGACCCTTGAGGATATGAAAAAGGACCAACTAGAAATTAAACATACACTGACTGAGATAAAAAATATTATACAGAGACCCAAAACCAGACTAGAGGATTGCAAGAATCAACTCAAAGATTTGGAATACAAAGAGGCCAAGGACACTCCTCCAGAGAAGCAGGAAGAGAAGAGAATTCAGAAAGTTGAAGATAGTGTAAGAAGTCTCTGGGACAACTTCAAGCGAACCAACATCAGAATTATGGGGGTACCAGAAGAAGAGAGAGAGCAAGATGCTGAAAACCTATTTGAAGAAATAATGAACGAAAACTACCACCACCTGATGAAATAAATAGACTTACGAGTCCAGGAAGCGCACAGAACCCCAAACAAAAGGGATCCAAAGAGGACCACACCAAGACACATCATAATTAAAATGCCAAGAGCAAAAGACAAAGAGAGAATCTTACGAGCAGCAAGAGAAAAACAGTTAGTTATCTACAAGGGAGCTCCCATACGATTATCAGCTAATTTCTCAACAGAAACCATGCAGGCCAGACGGGAGTGGCAAGAAATATTCAAAGTGATGAATAGCAAGAACCTACAACCAAGACTACTCTACCCAGCAAAGTTATCATTCAGAATTGAAGGGCAGATAAAGAGCTTCACAGATAAGAAAAAGCTAAAGGAGTTCATCACCACCAAACCAGCATTATATGAAATGCTGAAAGGTATTCTTTAAAAAGAGGAAAAAGAAGAAGAAAGATAAAAATTATGAACAACAAATACATATCTATCAACAAGTGAATCTAAAAGTCAAGTGAATTAAAAATCTGAGGAACAGAATAAACTGGTGAACTTAATAGAATCAGAGGCATAGAATGGGAGTGGATTGATAATTCTCAGGGGGAAAAGGGGTGTCTGTGTGGGGAGTATGGGAAGAGACTGGACAAAAATCATACACCTATGGATAAGGACAGCGCGGGGGGAGGTAAGGGAAGAGGGAGGGTAGGAACTGGGTGGTGGGGAGATATGTGGGGAAAAAGGAGAAACAATTGTAATCTGAACAATAAAGATTCATTAAAATAAAATTAAAAATAAATAAATAAATAAAAATTCTCTGAACACTTAATATCTGTGCATTCTTTTGTATGTCAATTATAACAGCAGTTAATACAGAAAAGTACTGCTTAATCCTAAAAAAATGCTATTTTGAACCTTCCTATACTTGGTTTTTGAAACACATATGCATGCATATCTGTTGACTTTATAGTTAGGAGTAGAATTGTGGAGCCATAGAATATGTATGAATCAGCTCTACAACATAATAGCTGTGTGACATTGGGCAAGTACCTAGAACCTCTAGAGAGAACCAGTTTCCTTATCTGTAACCAAGGAGCTAATCTCATCTTGATGGGTGCCAACCATAAAAACTGTTTTTATCAATTCACAAAAGGACATAATGCTACTTATTCTTTAAAATCACAAAGTTCAAGAAAACTTGCAAATTGAAATATCAGGCAGAATGGAACATTCTTGCCTATAGGATCTGAATTATTTTAACACAGAGAAGCAACCTCAATTTCCAACCCAGGTGCAAAGCTTCAGATAAGGGGTTTCCAGATACAACATTCCACATTTATCTTCACCTTGTAGTTTCCAAGGAAACAGATCTCGAGTCCTCTTATCAGCTCAGGCCTGATGAGAATATCTTTACAAATAGCCTGGTGTGCTTTGAGGCTGTATCGAAACAATTCCTTTAAATTTTACCTACACTCATTTCCCCCCCAAATCGTAGAATAACTATCTCTCCCCGTGCTTGGGGTGATGCTCCAAGATTCCTCTGGTGTGCAGTCTCCCTTACAGCATTAAGTTAATAAACCTAACTTTGTCAGACCACACGTGGTCTTTATCTCATGGGCTTTATCTTGGGGATTACTGATAAATGTTTGTAAAATTTGTTCACATCGCCTGAGTAAGCATTTAAGAAACTGTGACTATTTTTTATTATTCATGTATAAATTTGACATCTAGTATTTGCAAGGTAAAAATGTATTGCTATGAAAGAATACATAAGGCTCTGGCCAGGGAGCTCAGTTGGTTAGAGCACCACACTGAGAAAAAGAGGTTGCAGATGGTTAGGGCACACACAGAAGCAACTTCCTCTTCCATTCTAAAAATCAAATCAAATAAAAAGTGGCTATCCATCTGTGTCCTGTGCTATCCTTTCTTTTCTTTTTACAAAATTTGATTTTAAAGAGAGAGGAAGGGAGGGAGAGAGAGAAACACTGATTTGTTGTTCCACTTACTTAGGCATTCATTGGTTGCTTCTTGTATGTGCCCTGACTGGGGATCAAACTTACAACCTCGGTGTATGGGGATGATTCTCTAACCAATTGAGCTACTCAGCCAGGGCAATAACCACTTTTTATTTTATTTTATTATTTTATTTTATTTTTTGTTAATTCTCACCTGGGGATATTTTTCCATTGATTTGAGAGAGAGTGGAAGGGAGGGAGAGAGACGAGAGAAACATTGATGTGTCTGTGAGAGAGACAGACACAATGACTGATTGCCTCCCACATGCACTATGAGCACTCCGACCAGGGCCCAGGCTAGGGATTGAGCCTGCAACTGAGGCATGTGCCCTTGACCCTTCCACAGGCTGATGTTCTATCCACTGAGCCAAACCAGCTAGGGCCCACTTTTACGTTTAGATGGAACAACAACAACAACAACTAGTGTCTTCCATGGCTGAGAGAAAAATAACTTTACTTCACTTTACAGAGTAAAATGTAAATGAAAACATTCTAAAGACTCTTATAGTTTTAAAAAAGTACAATTTACTATAAGATGACATAAAACCATGGGTTCTCTAGGAAATGGTAGGGCTTTAACCAGAGTGAGAGCCCCAAATGTTATTTGTCTCTTTCTATAGAGAAAGAAATGCTCTTATAAATGTTCCAACAAAAATACAGATAACCCTAGCTGGTTTGGCTTAGTGGATAGAGCATCAGCCTGTGGACTGAAGGGTTCCGGGTTTGATTCCAGTCAAGGGCACATGCCCGGGTTGTGAGCTCAAGCTCCAGTAGGGAGCATGCAGGAGGCAACCAATCAATGATTCTCATCATTGATGTTTCTCTCTCTCTCACTCTCTCCCTTCCTCTCTGAAATCAATAAAAATATATTTTAAAAAAATAGAGATAGACTAGCTCGCAAAAGCTCTAAGGCTGAATGTATTCACCCATTTGGGGTACCCTCCAGCAAGCAGCTTCCTCTCTTTACCATTCCCCAGAGATTGTAAAGCAGGCTGGGGTGGGGTGGGGTGGGTGAACACAGGAAACAAACACTACCAGTTCCCCTTCACTTCTCCCTATCTGGAGCTCCGTAGTCAAAATCCCACCCATGTCTTTCCACTTACCACAAGCTTACAAAATGCCATCTTATTTTTCTTAAGTTTTATTATTTACTAATTATTGTATTATTTTCCATACAAACAACTGTAAACCTACTTTTGCCCCACCCTGTATAGTGGTAATTCAGAGAAGAAGGGAGAGGAAGAGAGAGAGAGAAACATCAATGATAAGAGAGAATCATTGATCAGCTGCCTCTCGCATGTCCTGCACTGGGGATCGAGCCCACAACCCAGGCATGAGCCCCTGACGGGAATCAAACCTGAGACCCTTTAGTCCATAGGCCGAAACTCCATCCACTGAGCCAAACCAGCTAGGGCACAAAATGCCATCTTCTATGGGAAGAGGTCATACACTACAAATTATTTAAAGAAATGATTTAAAAATTTTGAGGGTCTAGTTCTCCAAGAAACCCTGGTTTGGGATACAGATGAAGAGGCTATTTGGAAGAGATTTAGATGAATAATGAATTTGGGAATATGAGAATGCATTTTAGGAAAGTAGTGAGATGACAATGGAGTTAGCTTAGTGTTTGGGTTTTGCAGTCAAATTAACCTCTGTGGTCTTAATTTTCTCAATTGTAAAAGGGAAAATAACTACGCTTACTTTGTTCAGTTACTTTACTTCAACATTTAAAAAAATTAATTGTACATTATCTGTTCTTAATGTAAAAATATAGTTAGAGTCCTAACCAGTTTGGCTCAGTGGATAGAGCGTCGGCCTGCGGACTCAAGGGTCGCAGGTTCGATTCCAGTCAAGGGCATGTGCCTTGGTTGCAGGCACATACCCAGTGGAGAGTGTGCAGGAGGCAGCTGATCGATGTTTCTCTCTCATGGATGTTTCTAACTCTCTATCCCTCTCCCTTCCTCTCTGTAAAAAATCAATAAAACATAAAATATATATATATATATAGTTAGAACATGGTCCCTTGCTGTGAAAGTTTATGAACAATTGAATTGCAGTGATGATTCACACATAGTTTGTGCTCGATAAATCTTATTATTTTATAGTTTTGATTAGAAGAGGGGTGGAAGGAGAAATGAAAGTGATTTTTAAACCATAAAAGTGCTCCAAATACTAACAAAGCCATAGAGGATGGTAGTAGAATGAGGAATTTCAGGAGTTTGGTTAAGGATCCGAGTTTCAACGTTGTCTAATACTCCCATATTTGGGCCTGAATTCTCAGAATAGAACAGAAAAGCTGAGATCATCTGGTACAATTTTATGCTAATCGAAAATTCTTGCCTTCTGTCACCGTGCTTTGCTGAGAAACAACACCGCACCCCCAGCTCCTCCAATCCCAGCTCCAACGATGTGACGTCATCGCCCCGCCCGGCATTCCAACCCGGCCTCTAAGGGCTTGAGTCCCAGCCGCGCATGCGCATTGTGGGGCAGGGCGGGGCAGACGCATGCGCACTGCGTGGGGGTGGGGTAAGTGCGCACGCAGCCTCAGCCCCTTCCCCGCCCTTTCTCTTCCCGGTTTCTCAGTCAGCCTGCGGTCCGGTTTGGTGGCTGCTTCCGGTGGGACCGCCGTGCAGGGCGAGTCGGTCTCAGCTCCTCGTCATGTCCTACGGTCCCTTAGACATGTACCGGAACCCGGGGCCCTCGGGGCCCCCGCTTCGGGACTTCAGCAGCATCATCCAGACGTGCAGCGGCAATATTCAGCGGATCAGCCAAGCCAGTGAGCAGGGGGACGAGCTGGGGTGTGGGGGCCATCCCAGGAACAGGCCTGGGTGAGGCTGCTGGGGCGCGGAGCCGGGCTGGGGCTGCGGTCAAGGCCACACCTGAAACCGTGTCGGGCTTTCCACTCTGGCGATGGCGAGCTGTCATCCCCCAGTCTTGTCAGGCCCGGACTCCCCAAGGGTCCCAAGCCCCCGCTGGAAGGAAGCTCGAGTCTCTTTTAAGAGTTATGCCCTCCTGGTGTTGGGGCCAAAACAGCAGTCCTGACAGCCCCAGGGTGGGAGGGTGTGTGTGTGTGTCACCTGGAGATCCAGGAGTGAGTTGACTTGGCACAGTGGTCAGCCGAGTATTTCCTGTCATCCGCTTCCCTCCACCCCGCCCCCGCGTCCCCCACCTCTCTTTCCTCTGTGACCAGTTTGCATCGGTGGTTGTTTACTGATTTAGACTTTAAGTTTACATTCTGCTCAGCTCCGGCTCCTCGGAAATCAGCAGCTTTCAATTAAGGGAAGTGGAGAGTGCATGTGTTTGGGCGACTTAAAACAGTTCTTCCTTTAATGAATTTGGAAATCAGATACAGTGACTTGTATTTGAGGAGTAAGATGACTTCTGTTTTAACGAAGAGAATTCACCGAAAACATTTCTGTTGACATTCTGCCTTTTGTAGCAAAAGATTTGCATATATATTCGTATTTCAAGCCTATGAGGCATTTGTTTACACATCTGATACACAGAGAAGCTCAGGGACTTGGCCACAATCACATAAGTAAGACACGGTAGAGCCAGTGGTGGATTTCAGAATGTCATTGTTTGTCTTAAAACGCCGTCCCTGCAAGTAGGGTCTGCGGGAGACTATCTGAATGAGTCAAATACTGGCTATTTCTTGTGCCTGGAAATCAGCTCAAAGCTTTATAAACGGGAGGTCAGCAGCAGCAACTTTACTTGGGAAAATGGTGATCATCCTTGTTTGCTGTGTTTTTGTGAGCTTGGCTGTACTGTAGTAGGCAGAACTAGTTGATCCTGAATTACAATTATTTTCTGTATTAAAGAGCAGTCTATCACTTGGCTTTTAAATTTAAATACACAATGTACAATTTGAGAAGTGGGAAGTTACTGATGGGAAGGGATTGAGACTGGGTGATTTGAAATGGAAAGAAGAGTAAGTGGCCTGTTTAATCCAGGCATTAAAAAAAAATTAATATGACCACTGGCTAGGAAATACAGTACTTTGTGTTGCAATTTCTCTTTGTGAGAGAGCTGTAATACAGGTTAGATCAGAAAATTCTGGTTCAAGGTTGAAAGTTTTCTGTTTGGGGCGAAATCTCATTTTAATGTCTGTGAAATCGTTCTACATTTGAGTATCAGGCTATGTGTTAAATACTATAGGAACTGGCATGGATTCTTTCAAAAGGGTTTCTATGGAGTACATAACTGAAATATAAAGTTGAAAGGGATCACTATTATAGAAGAGATATAAGTAACATTATGTAGGTATTCAGGGGAGAGAGATCATTTTCAGTTGGGAATGGTCTAGGAAGGCATTATGGCATTAGAGCTAGGTCTGGAAAGGATTTGAACTTTTTAAAAATATATATATATTTATTGATTTTTTACAGAGAGGAAGAGAGAGAGATAGAGTTAGAAACATCGATGAGAGAGAAACATCGACCAGCTGCCTCCTGCACACCTCCCACTGGGGATGTGCCTGCAACCAAGGTACATGCCCTTGACCGGAATCGAACCTGGGACCCTTCAGTCCAAAGGCTGACACTCTATCCACTGAGCCAAACCGGCCAGGGCAGGATGTGAACTTTTGACAGTAAAGAGGAAGAGCATTCCAGGAAAGAATAAGTGATGGTGGTGGGAAAGCATGAGTTGTTTATAGAAAAGTAAGTGATTTAATTTGGCTAGAGTGACGGACTTCAGAAAGTAGTGGAACATGGGGTTGGAAAGGTAAGTTGGGGTCCAAACATGAAGGGCTTTAAGTGCTGAATTAGGGCGAGTTGGATTTAATTCTTTAGGAATGTGTCAATTGTATTGGAAGGGAGACACTGGGATCAGAGACACCAGTTAGGGGCTGTGACAATAAAGTGGAGGGAAAGGATAGGAGAGGTTTCTTTGGTGATAGAATTGATAAGGTTTAACTGTTGATTGGGAATTGGGCTCAAGGGACATTGGAGTCAACCATTAATAACACTACTAACTAACATTTAGGTATATACTGTGTGCCAGCCAGTATGAAATATTCTTTACATGCATTATATTACTTAATTTTATAACAACCCTGAAATACAGCAGGTCACTGTGAGGCCACTGTGTGGGTTGTTACAGGTACAGCTAGGATTGGCTGCCCGGTACAGAGGGTTGTTGTTAGTATGTGTGGGGTACAGAAGGAAAATACTTGATTCTGCCTGTTGTGGAATGAAGGGTCTGAGCAGGTATTGCTGAGGCAAATATAGGAAAAATAATAATAGCCTCTAAGTTATCTATGAAGAAGTTAAAAACAGCATTTCTGTTCTTTAATATTGCTAATTTATTGATATTATTTTGTCTACTAAAAAAATAAAAAACAGTTGAACTTTTAAAACTGATTATCATGGAACTCTGTAGGTTTTTCTTTCAAAGTTATTTTCATATGTGCCCTTTGCTTTTTATGTTATTGCCACCCTCTCAAATTTTCATGATCTCAGCATCTGTATTCCAACAGCATTCTCTCAGTGTCTCTGTTCCCATTCTAGCTCATCCTGATAATGCTATCTGGAGTATATCTAAAATCCTGTTTCAATATACCACTCACCTTCTCAAGAGCCTAAGTGGCTCTTAGTTTTTGCTGCATCAGATCTTAACATTCCTCCTTGCCTTTACCCTCTCTTGTCATCTTAACCCAAATTAGCCATATTGTCTACTTCTCTGTACCCTTTGCTGTAGGCAGGCTTTCCTTCTTAACATACCTTAGCACTGGCTTTTGTTCATTTTGTTCTTCTTTCTTTAATATCTTTTCCTACCTTACTAGCTGTTCAAAGTATACAAATTGGATAGTTAGTTGTACTTAAATCCTGCTACTTGTTAACTAAGCCTTCCTTTGCTTTAGACAGTGAAATCAGGAAGCATGAGCTTTAGGATCAGTAGGTCTGTGACTGAGTCTCTGCTCCTCTGTGTACTGTTAACCTTGAACAGGTTGTTTCTCCTTTTTGTCTGTTATCCTGTTTTAACCATGAATAGTGTTGTTAAAATGAAATGTTTGAAAGTGCTTAGTATAGTGTCTGGCACATAGTAGCCATTCAGTAAATGGTATTATTGGTTTAGTTCCCTGCCCGACTATAGTTTATTAGTTAGATGAGCAGGCTCAGGAGTCAAGCCACCTGTATTTGAATCCTAGATGTGCTTCTTACAAGCTATGTAATATATTACTTTATCTCTCTTTTTCTTAAATTTTTCATCTACTAAATGGAGTTAATAATAATATCTACTTTGTACGGCTATAAGGATTAAATGTAATGTGTTTAAAACAGTACCTGCAACATAGTGTTTAGGAAATGTTAGCTATCTTTTATTTCTCTTTGAATTTGCAGGCAATTTGTTTTCACAGTTTCACACTTAGTTATGTTCTGAATTCTTTAGTTAATTAATGCTTTTTGACCTTGTCATTCCAACTAGAGAGATCACTATTAGTTTTATGGGAATAGAGAGACCATACATTGTACGTTTCTCTTCAGTTAGCTACAGTGCCTGGCACAGCAATGGCTATATAGTTGGCATTCAATATGTACCTAACTGATTTTATCATTGCCAAGTACATTTTTCTTATTCTTGAGTTTGATAATAATAGCCATCTTTAATTGAGTTCTTATATGCCAGACACTGTTCTAAATTTAGCTTCATATTATCTCATTTCATTCTCACAACAACCACATGTAAGTTCTCTTGTTACTCTCATTTTTAGGGTGAGGAAACTGAGGCACAGAGGAGTGGAATTTTTTGCCCAGGATCACGAAGCTAGAAAGTGGTGGAACCAGGAATAGCACATAGGCAGTCGTAATTCAGTCTTTGCTTTTAACCATTACATATTCTGTCACTGGTATGGTAAATGGAAGTTTATACCTTTGATATTTGGTACTCATTTTCAGTTTAGTCTGGAGCTTTACTATTATAATACAGTGGTTTATTTAAAAAATATTTATAGATTTGAGAGCGCGCGCATCAGAGAGAGAGAGAGAGAGAGAGAGAGAGAGAGAGAGAGAGAGAGAGAGAGAGAGAGAGAGAGAGAGACATGAAGGGAGAGAGAACTATTGCTTTGTTGTTCCACTTATGTATGCATTCATTGGTTGCTTCTTGTATGTGCCCTGACCAGGGATGGAACCTGCAACCTTGGTGTGTCGGGCCGATGCTCTAACCAATTGAGCTACTCGTCCAGGGCCTACAGTTAATTTTTAAAAGTCAGGTCATTTTCTCTGAAGCTATATAAAAACAATGTAAACCTGATTTTCAGAATAAAACACAAAATGACATCATTTTCATAAGCACCTCATAGGCTAGCATTTTCTCATTTGTTGTAAGTAATGTTTTTTTGGTTGAATTTGTATTTGTTTGGTTGAAGTATAAATTAGAGCATTTAGAGTCTGCCAAATGAAGAGGATCTCCCCTCCTTCCCCCCCTCCCCCGTGATGATGCTTTCGATATGACTAGACTTTGATTTGGATGGAGATTCAGATTCTGCTTAAAGCTGATATCAGCTAAAAGCACATAAAGGGTGTTCAATTTAGAGTAGTTCCTAGTGTGGATGTTAGCTGTAATGTCAAATAAATTGATTCACTCTATAGTCTTTTAAAAGTTTTAGCTAGGACATCCTTTAAAAAAGAAAAAGAAAAAAGGTAATTGATAGGAGAAATTGAAACCTAGTTTAAAAAAAAAAAATATATATATATATATATATATTTATTTCAATAAAAGGAAGGGAGAGATAGAAACATCAGTGATGAGAGAGAATCATTGATCAGTTGCCTCCTGCACGTCCCACACTGGAGATAGAGCCCGCAAGTCAGGGATATGCCCTAACCAGGAATCGAACTGTGACCTCCTGGTTCATAGATCCATACTCAACCACTGAGCCACACCAGCTGGGTAAAACCTAGTTTTATAAATAATAAAATTGCTTACATGGAACTAGAATGCTTAGAAAAGAGTTTTCTTATTAACCAGGTTGAGCAGAAAACCCTTTTTTTTTTTTAAATATATATTTTATTGATTTTTTACAGAGAGGAAGAGAGAGGGATAGAGAGTTAGAAACAGCGATGAGAGAGAAACATCGATCAGCTGCCTCCTGCACACCCCCCTACTGGGGATGTGCCCGCAACCAAGGTACATGCCCTCGACCGGAATCGAACCTGGGACCCTTCAGTCCGCAGGCCGACGCTCTATCCACTGAGCCAAACCGGTTTCGGCCAGAAAACCCTTTTAGATTCAATTCATTTTGATAAACGTCTTTTCAAAAAGTATCACTTTACTTATTGACATTTTAAATACACTCAAGTGGAAAGAAGTATATATGTAAACATTCTATTTATTTTTGTGCTTTAGGTTTATTAAGGGACACAATTTTTAGATGTAAAATAAATGGGTCATTGAGACACTATTTTTGAATAAATCCCTGATGGTGGGTGGTTATGGAGGGCAGTATGCAAAATATTCTGCTTCTTTAGGTTCCAGTAAACTACGGTCCTTATAATTTGAAGTTTGGGGTATCTGATACTTGAATCTTGATAAAAACTTTTTAAAAAAATTTAAATTCTTTATTGTTTAAAGTATTACATAAATCTCCTTTTTCCTCCATTGACCTCTCCCCGGCTACCCCCTCCCTCAGCATATGCCTGTGTCCATTGGTTATGCTCATCTGCATGCATACAAGTCCTTTGGTTGATCTCTTACCTCCCCACCCCCGCCTTCCCTCATAGGTTGGACAGTCTGTTCAATGCTTCTATGACTCTGGTTCTTTTTTTGTTCATCAGTTTATGTTGTCCATTATATTCCACAAATGAGTAAGATCATGTGATATTTATCTTGATAAAAACTTTTAGAAAGATATCTTTTTAATATATATTTATATATATACATACATACACACACACATACATATATATATTTGTATTGATTTCATAGAGGAACAGAGAGGGAGGGAGAGATAGAAACATCAGTGATGAGAGAGAATCATTGATCGACTGTCTCTTGCACGCCCCACACGGGGGATCGAGCCCACAACCCGGGCATGTGTCCTGACAGGGAATCGAACCGTGACCGCTTGGTTCATAGGTTGATGCTCAACCACTGAGCCACGCCAGCCGGGCTAGGAAGATCTCTTAATATTTAGGAATTTAGAAGGAATTGATGGAGGCTTGGATTAATTCTGGTGCTTAGCTAGCAAATAATCCTATAATGTCTCCCTCTCCCACACTTCCCTGACTCCGCTGCCTTCCCCCAACACACACACACACACACACACACACACACACACACACACAAATTCAGGTAAGCTCAACAAAAGAAGTAAAAACAATCTACATGAAAAAAGTTCTCAGATGAGAATACAGAAATAACAATTGATTTTTAATAGATTTTTTTTCTATAAAATTCCCATTGCTGTCTAGGATAATAAGTTTTGATAGATGATTAATAACTTGATGTTTTGACACATCTCTATAGTTTCTAAGGAGAGTGCTCTACTTTATAAAGACAGTCAATAAAATGAGATCTGGCCGAAACCGGTTTGGCTCAGTGGATAGAGCGTCGGCCTGCGGACTCAAGGGTCCCAGGTTCCGGTCAAGGGCATGTACCTTGCTTGCGGGCACATCCCCAGTAGGGGGTGTGCGAGAGGCAGCTGATCGATGTTTCTCTCTCATCGATGTTTCTAACTCTCTATCCCTCTCTCTTCCTCTCTGTAAAAAAATCAATAAAATATATATACAATAAAATGAGATCTGTTTCCTTGAACTTTTGTAAGATCTACCTTTATGTGTCATCTAGAGGGGTGTGTGTGTGTGCGTGTGTGTTTATGCAAATACAAAAATGAGTAGAATGTGGTCCCTGCTCTCCAGCAGCATATAATCAGTCCAGTCCCATTTGTACACTGGTGGAGCCTCTCTAAGCCAAATTCTGGCTTGCAAAATAATTCCTTGGTTACACAGCATCATTCTGGGACTAGAGCTTTTTATTTTATTTTTATTTTTTAAGAGCTTCTTTGTTATTACTGAATTTTAGCATTGAGCAGTAGTGGGAGTACTTAGAGATCATTTAATCCTCACAGAGTTGTAAAGATTTAATGAGAAAAACAAATCCACCCACACAGATAAAAAGTACAATGGCAAATAGTAAGTCCTCAGTATGTGATAGTTCAACCTGAATATCATATACAGTTGGTGAAAAGAGACCCAGCACATGAAGTGACTTGAGTGGTGCCACAAACCTAGTTAACGGTCAGGTCTGGTTTAGAGTTCAGGTCTCACTCTTGCTAGCTCTTGTTCATTCATATCTTCTGCCTTAAAGAAAGTGTTGTGATATAAAAGGAAGGCTAACTCAGTTCACCAGTAATTACTATATACCCACTGAGTGCCTGTCACTCTGCTGGACTCTGGTGAGTACACAGGAATATTCTCAAAGGTGGGAGGAAGTTGGGAAAGGAGGAAGTTAGAGAGCAAGGACAGCAGCCTATCTAGAGTGGGGAGCTATTAAGTTAGGGAGGTATCAGATAGGCAAGGTGGGGCTAAGTGGAACACTGGGCTATGGAGGCCTGCCCTGTGTCACTACATTCTATTTCCTTTAAGCGTCAGCCTTTTGATAACATAACGTGGAACAAAGAATACAGCCATTGAAATTAGTCTTGGGTTTGAATTCTGGTTATTCTGACACTCTGCTCAAAACCCATTGACTTCTCATTTCATTCAAATCCCCTCTACCTCTTTGGCCACTGCTGTTCTCTTTCTCTAGTCACACTGGCTTCCTCTCTGTTCCTCCATCACACCAAGTGCTCTTGCCTTGGGGACTTTGTACTTGATAGTCTTTCTGCTAGAAAGCTTCTCCCCCAGATACTTACATGGCTGGATCTTTTACTTCCTCTAAGATCTTTGCTCAGTGTCACCTGGTCAGAAGTCTTCTCTGACCACCCTATATAAACTGGTACCCACTCCCACCCCGTTATCCTAGCCCTGACCTGAATTTACTTTTCTTTATAGTACTTATAACAACCTGGCATATGCTATTATTTATTTTTTCCTTAACCTGTAAGTTTATTGAGAGCAAATGTCTTGACTGAACTCTGCACTATGTCTCCCCCTCCCTCCACTTGTTTATGCTGTCTGAGTCAACCACAGCAGGGAAACCCTGGTTTCAGTCTTTTGTTTTTTTTTAATTTATTTTTTACAGAGAGGAAGGGAGAGGGAAAGAGAGTTAGAATCATCGATGAGAGAGAAACATCAATCAGCTGCTTCCTGCACACCCCCTACTGGGGATGTGCCCGCAACCAAGGTACATGCCCTTGATCGGAATCGAACCTGGGACCCTTGAGTCCGCAGGCCAATGCTCTATCCACTGAGCCAAACCGGTTAGGGCTGGTTTCAGTCTTTCTACCAAGGGACTGGGACCTGCCCAGTTCAGTCAGAACTATGCAAATAATATCCTCATTTGCACCAACCATTCATAACTGCATGACTTAGGCCAATCAGAACTGTACAATTTGGAAACCTCATTTACGTGAAATAGGCCAAAATGAGAGGTCCCTGGGTCTGGCCGAAAGTTCCAACCTTCTAATCATTTGGTCACTGTGGTGACCAGTCCCACCCAAGTCACCTCATTAGCATAAACTTGGTGTGCTCACAAGGGGCTCTTTATTAATGAAAAAGGAAATCCTTATCACTTAGGAAATCCCAAGGGTTTTAGGAGCTTTGTGCCAAGAACCAGAAACAAAGATCAAATAAATATACTTTTTATTATGCCATATTGAGAATATAGCCCAATAACACATAGTAAATTTGAATGTCTGCTCTCGTTCATAAATTATATGTATGGCTAGCCAGCTGTTACCTTTAGTGATATCCTGATTCCCATTTGACTTAGATAAGAAAGAAATTCATGTGAAAAATGATTTATAGCTTATATAATGCTGTGATCTTATTTATTTATTTAATTGATTTCAAAGAGATGAAGGGAGAGGGAGAGAGAGTTAGAAACATCCATGAGAGAGAAACATTGATCAGCTGCTCCTGCCCCTTCTGGGAATCAAGCCAGCAACAGGGCATGTGCCCTGACTGGGAATCGAATGGGCAATCTCCTGGTGAACGCTCAACCAGCTGAGCCACACCAGCTGGTCATATAATGCTATCTTAGAATGCAGTGATTATAGTGATTACATCTTCCTATCATCAAGTGAATCCTGTATTTCCATTATAAAGTGACTACATTTTTGCTAGAAAAACATGGTCTCAAAATAAGATAAAATCATAACTAAAAGTGCTATAAACCTGCCCTAGCTAGTTTTTCTCAGTGGTTAGAGCATCGGCCCATTGACCGAAAGGTCATGGGTTGGATTCCCAGCCTGAGTCAGGGCACATGTGGGAGGCAACCAATGGATGTGTCTCTTTCACTTCAATATTTCTCTCTCTCTCCCTCTCCTCCATCCCTTCCACTCTCTCTAAAAATCAATGGAAAAATATCCTCGAGGATTTTTAAAAAGTGGAAAAAAGTGCTATAAACCTATATGTTCTTGACTTTAGAAATTTTGGATTCAAACATCCATGATATAGTGATTGTTTTGGCAAAGGAGAAGTAACTTGTGCACATTGCTAAGGACTAGGTTGTTCAGTTGCCACTTAGGAGTAGAGTCACCCAACAGTCAATTAGAAGATTTTGTTTAATCATTGTTTCTTATCAGACTTAGAGACTGTCCACTAAAGAAAGTCCAGCTTAAGAAAAAGTCTTGTAGAAGAGTTTATTTGAGCCAAACTGATGACAATTGCCAGAAAGCAAAATCTCAATGAATTGAGAAAATGCTCCAGATAATGGCAGTTTTACAGCTCATTATTATTTTTAAGAGTGCCCCTAGAGGCTCTAGATGTTTAATTTTTATGTTTTGGGTAAGCCATATTTCTATATATTTAAACTGAATATTTTGGCAGAATTCACTAATTAATAACAGGTGCCTCAGGGGCTTACAGCTTATTTTATACATTAGAATCAAAGGAGGAGACTTGGGGAGGGGGGTGGTTACGTGAAGTCCATTGTTGGTAGATTAGAGATTCGGGAGAAAGCAAAGCAGGGAAACCTCTGAAATTAGATAAAAAGTAAAACCAAGAGACACATACTTCTTTTACATTGGCAGATACAGGATAGTTATATCAATTACAACACAAAGATGGTATATATCAACACAGTAAGATAACAAGGAGGGGTTCTGTGGCCTCATGTTCTGGTCTCTGGTGTGATGGCCGTGTCCTGAGGGGTCTGGAAAAGATTACTTTGACATTCCAAAGGTACGTTATTGTAGATGCAAAAAGACAATACATAGGAGACTTCCCATCAAGATGACAGTGTAGGTAAATGCGGTCCTCTCATCCTCCCACAACCACATTAAAATTACAACTAAATACACAATAACCACTATTCAGAACATCTGAAATCTAGCTGAATGGAAGTCCTACAACTAGGGATTTAAAGAAGAAGCCACACTGAGACCCGTAGGAGGGGCAGACACGCAGAAGGGGTTGGTCCCACACATGTGTGGTGGGTAATCATCAGGAGGGATATTGTGGCTGCAGAGGTCCCTCTGAGAGTGAGAGGTCCCAGACTCACACCAGCCCCTGATCCCAGGGTTCCAGTGCCAGGAAGAGAAGTCCCCATAACTTCTGGCTGTAAAAATCAGCAGGGATTGTGGCTGAGTGAGACAGAAGGCTGCTGGAGCCCGAGGCAGTTCCTCTTAAAGGGCCCACACATGGACTTACTCTGATTTACTCCCTCTGTGTTCCAGCTCCAGAGGCAAGCAGCTTGAAAGGCAGCAGGGACCTGAGGGGAGGAACTGAATTGTTTGTTATTGGGGTAAAAGCTGGGGTGGGGTGGCTTTCTGTCACACAAAAGTGCTGGCAGAGGCCATTGTTCCTTTTCTGAGACCCCCATGCTCCCCAGAGATGGCAGGCAGGCACCATATCTAAGTCTGCATTAACCAGGCTCACGCTATTTGCCCCACCATGATGATTCCAGAGACCCTAACCAACCCAACCTGTGGGGCCCACCCAAGCTGTTTCTAGTGGCTTTTTAATAGGAATGGCTTGTCTTGGCTCATGCTTTAGACTTTCCTAAAATCTCTCAAAAGAGCAGCATATGGTCTCCTTGTGCCCCATACCTCAGGAAAAGTGGCCCCACACCGAGCACTAGTAGCAGCCGGCCTTGATTCACATCTTGACCTCACCTGGGCACCTCTAAGCCCAGAACAGGTAGCAGCCATCTGCAGATCACTTTGTAGCTCATGCTGGGTCACCCTAGGCAGAAAGTAGGTGGCACTGACCTTGGCCTGTACCTTCAGGAGGCCCAGCACACCCAGTGGACAGCTTCAGACCACTTGGAAACACCACCCAACCACCTCCACAAGTGACACACTCAAGGGGTGTACTAAGTGGGCACCAAAGCCCCGCTGAAATAAGTCCTGCCTCTGCACAGCTGATCCTGCACGGAGGTCAGGGATTGGTGGTCAGTGGTTGCAGTCAGTCCTTGCAGCCTACTTGGCCTGGGGGTAAACCCCTCCCATCAATGTGCCAATAGCAATCAAGGCTCAGCTACAATAGGAGGGTGTACACAGCCCACATGAGGTGGGGGAGGAGCGCCTGGAGTGCCCGGCTTGGGTGATCAGGGAGGCTGTGGCACTGGATCCTACAGAACACTTGCTACATTAGGCCACTCTGTCAAGCCCCAGAGACATAGCAGCTCTACTTAATACATGGAAGCAAACACAGGGAGGCTGCCAAAATGAGGAGACAAAGAAATATGTCCCAAATGAAAGAACAGAACAAAACTCCAGGAAAAAAAAAAAAATGGAGACAGGCAATCTATTGGATTCAGAGTTCAAAACACTGGTTATAAGGATGGTCAATGAACTTAGAACTTCCACAGCATAAAAAAGGACATGGAAGCAGGACACAAAAGAAATTGAGGGCTCTATTCCTGTTGCAGAAATCATTGAGGACGGGTGGGGTGTTCAGATCCCCAGGCAGGCTGCTGTTCCTTCTTGCTGCTAGTTAATCAATTCCTTTGGATCACTGCTGGTTCAGGGCTAGGGACTTAAACATCCAGGATTCAAACATGATCATTCCTTAGTCTTAGCAAAATATCTAGGAAAAGGTAGAATTACCTAACAAAACCGTGTACTTGACTATAGTTAGCATACTAGTAGTTGAAAGAACACAGGTATATACCCAAGATTGACTTTTTTGCCCTTCTACTTATTGTGTACCTTTATCCTATATAATAAAGGCCTAGGTGGCATCATGCCCTTGCGTGATATCATCACAAGATGGCTGTCCTCATGTCATCACAAGATGGCCGGCAGGGGAGGGCAGTTGTGGGTAATCAGGTCGGCAGGGGAGGGCAGTTGGGGGCAATAGATCTACAGGGGAGGGCAGTTGGGAGGGACCAGGCCTGCAGGGGAGGGCAGTTGGGGGCGATCGGGCCGGCAGGGGAGGGCAATTGGGGGTGGTTGGGTCAGCAGGGGGGGGCCAGTTGGGGGCGATCGGGCTGGTAGGGGAGCAGTTAGGCGTCAATCAGGCCGGCAGGGGAGTGATTAGGGGGCAATTAGGTTGGCAGGCAGAAGTGGTTAGGGGCAATCAGGCAGGCAGGCGAGCGGTTAGGAGCCAGCAGTCCCGAATTGTGAGAGGGATGTCCGACTGCCAGTTTAGTTGGACTCCCCCAAGGGGTCCCAGATTGGAGAAGGTGCAGGTCAGGTTGAGGGACACGTCCCCTGTGCACGAATTTTGTGCATCGGGCCTCTAGTATAAGATACTTCTTTAAATATATTACCTCCCCTGCAAAATGAAGATATATATGCTTCAGATCTTTACTGAAAATTAATAAGATCATGTATACAAAGCTCCTAATATAGTGCCTGACACACAGAGGTGCTCAGTCAGTGGTAACTTTTTATTAATAACTAGAAGCCCGGTGTACGAAATTTGTGCACTGGAGAGGGCGGGTCCCTCAGCCCGGCCTGCACCATCTTGCAGTCCAGGAGCCCTCAGGGGATGTCCAGACCATCAGTCGGACATCCTTAGTGCTACCATGGAGGTGGGAGAGGCTCCTGCCACCCCACTGTGCTCACCAGCCAAGAACCTGGCTTCTGCCTGAGCAGCGCTCCCACGGCAGCTCCTGCAATGAGTGTTTGCCCCCTGGTGGTCAGTGTGTGTCATAGCGACCAGTCATTCCACCACTCGGTCGATTTGCACATTAGTCTTTTATTATATAAGATAAATGTACATTGCCCGGCCAGTGTGGCTCAGTGGTTGAGCATATTTCTGGTCATGACATATGCATGGGTTGCAGGCTCAATCCCCAATAGGGGGCATGCAGGAGGCAACCGATTGATGATTTTCTCTCTTCATTGATGTTTCTATCTCTCTCCCTTCCTCTCTCTGAAATTAGTTTTAAAAATATTTTTTAAAAATATACATTGTCTTTTCAAAAGTGTTTGCTATAAAAAATTGTGTACTAGTGGGTTGTAGTTTTTATTGTGAATTGATATTTTGTATTAAGGCTTT
The DNA here is from genome assembly GCF_027574615.1 of Eptesicus fuscus. Lineage (NCBI taxonomy): Eukaryota > Metazoa > Chordata > Mammalia > Chiroptera > Vespertilionidae > Eptesicus > Eptesicus fuscus. Next base: position 17,016,749 of record NC_072481.1, read on the forward strand.
TCTAAAGGTGATTACAGCCCTGGCCAGTTTTGCTCAGTGGATAGAGCGTCAACCTGCAGACTGAAGGGTCCCAGTTTCGATTCAGGTCAAGGGCACATGCCCGGGTTACGGGCTCGATCCCCAGTAGGGGATGTGTAGGAGTCACTGATCAATGATTCTCTCTCATCATTGATGTTTCAATCTCTTTCCCTCTCCCTTCCCCTCTGAAGTCAATTAAAAAATATATTTAAAAAAATAAAAGAAAGGTTATTACATTTTTATCCAGTGCCATGGGAAATCTGGAAAAATTCGGAAGTTCTTTGGGGGTGATGAACAAAACCACCACCCTCCACTTAGAGATGTAGTTACTCTATAGACAAAGGTGAACCCCGAAATTAGTTTCTTTAAAAAAATATATTTTGATTTCAGAGAGGAAGGGAGAGGGAGAAAGGGAGAGAAACATCAATGAGAGAGAATAATTGATCAGCTGCCTCGTGCCACACCCCTTACTGGGGATCAGTCCACAGCTCTGCATGTGCCCTGACCAATGTACCCTGATCAGGAATTGAAAAGTGACTTCCTGGTTCATAGGTCAATGCTCAACCACCGAGCCATGCTGGCTGGGCAGGAATTTAGTTTTAAAGGGAATGTATATGTATATGCCAAGGTTTTGATCATAGCAATCTTTCTGTTAGTTGCACGTATTTGTTCAGGATATAGAAAGAAACTGGTGATCTTAGATGTAGGTTGCTCATGATGAATCTATTTTTCTTTTAACAAGTTTTTCTCCTCCCTCTCTGCAGCTGTTCAGCTAAAGAATTTGATGAGCCAACTAGAAACTAAGCAGGACTCCGCCAAGCTACAGGAAAATCTGTGAGTAGCTTCCTAACAAGGCTGGGTTTTGTGAGGGTCCTTCAAGGACACACTTGAAGTCAATGCTGCATGGCAGCTTGGGTGTCAGGCCTATGAAGTCAGAATGAGAGGCAGTGGGACATGAGGTAATTAATAGCTGGATCTAGAAGAGGGGCAACAAAATATATTAATGGATTCCCTGCCTCTTAAAGTCCTTGATCTCTGGTTCTTTCTTCCCCTGGGCAGTTTAGCAGAACAGCTTAGGGAAATAAAGAAGGGAAACCTACCTCTCTTAAACTGTATTTTGCCTAAATGAGCCTCCCTGTTGGCAGAGGCCTGATGATCTGCAGAGCTCATCTCATCTAGTTGGATTTCCCAACTATATACATGATTAGAAAAATGTATTCAGCCGAAACCGGTTTGGCTCAGTGGATAGAGCGTCGGCCTGCGGACTCAGGGGTCCCGGGTTCGATTCCGGTCGGGGGCGTGTGCCTTGGTTGCGGGCACATCCCCAGTGGTGGGTGCGCAGGAGGCAGCTGATTGATGTTTCTCTCTCATCGATGTTTCTGGCTCTCTATCCCTCTTTCTTCCTCTCTGTAAAAAATCAGTAAAATATATTTAAAAAAAAAAGAAAGAAAAATGTATTCAGAGTGATCCCAGGGGAGTCTGAGAGAATAGTAGACACATATGATTCTTTTTTTAAAAAAATATTTTTATTGATTTCAGAGAAGAAGGGAGAGGGAGAGAGAGATAGAAACATCAATATTGAGAGAGAATCATTGATCGGCTGTCCCCTACTGGGGATTGAGCCCACAACCCGAGCACGTGCCCTTGACTGGGATCAAACCTGGGACCCTTCAGTCCGCAGGCCGATGCTATAACCACTGAGCCAAACCAGCTAGGGCTGATTCTTTTGATCACATCCTTCTTGAGTACATTTCTGCTTTTTGAAGTTCTATTCTTCATCTTTAAAAGATACTGAGTAATGTTCTTTATTTCCTGTCCTAGACTTTGTGAAATGAGAGAATAACTTACTACATTGAGCATTTTCCAGGAAGATGTGAAATATCTCTGGATATGTTAGTCCTGTCTGGGATGTTCAGGCTCCTGATGGACTCCCTCTTGTTTTTGACTCTCTTATTTTTTTTTTTTATCTTGGAGGTCCCTTTGCAGTGAAGAAACATTAATAATTAGTAGTGTGGTTTCTCTGTCCTCCCTTAAAACCTTTGTAAAAATGGCCAGATAGAGGAAATCATGACTGAGAGGAGCTCTTTTTGTATTTCCACTACTTTTCTTCTTTCTTAAAATATATTTTTATTGATTTCAGAGAGGAAGGGAGAGGGAGAGAGAGATAGAAACATCACTGCTGAGAGAGAATCATTGGTCAACTACCTCGTGCACATTCTCTACTGGGGATCTAGCCTGAGACCCAGGCATGTGCCATGACCTCCTAGTTCATAAGTTGACGCTCAACCACTGAGCCACACAGGCCGGGCTATTTCCACTACTTTTCACTTCCACCTAATATATTATACTAGAGGCCCAATGCACGGATTCGTGCACTGGTGGGGTCTTTCAGCCTGGCCTGCGCCCTCTCGCAATCCGGGACCCTGGGGGAATGTAGTAGTGCGCAAAGTGGCATGGCGCCCACTCCCACTTATCCTGGCCCCACTGTGCCTGCGTCACCACTGCTTGGTAGCATGCTGCCACAGAGGCGGGAGAGGCTCACACCACAGCTGCACTTGCCAGCAGTGAGCCCAGTGTCTGGCACTCGTCAGTCAGCTGAGCAGCACTCCTGCTGTGGGAGTGCACTGACCACTAGGGGGCAGCTCCTGCATTGAGCATCTGCCCCCTGGTGGTCAGTGTGCGTCATAGTGACCAGTCATTCAGTCACTTAGGCTTTTATATATATAGATTAGAGGCCCGGTGCACGAAATTCGTGCATGAGGGAGGGTGTCCCTCAGCCTGGCCTGCACCTCTCCAATCTGGGACCCCTTGGGACCCCTATGGGATCAGGCCTAAACTGGCAATCAGACATCCCTCTCACAGTCCAGGACTGCTGGCTCCTAACCGCTTGCCTGGATGCCTGCCTGATCACCCCCTAACCACTCCCCTGCTGGCCTGATTGATGCCTAACTGCTCCCCTGTTGGCCTGATCACCCCCAACTGTCCTCCCCTGCCGGCACAACTGCTCCCAACTGCCCTCCCCTGCCGGCCCAATTGCCCTCAACTGCCCTCCCCTGCCAGCCTGGTCTCCCCTAACTGCCCTCCCCTGCAGGCCTGGTCGCACCCTTTTGCCTTCTCCCGCCGGCCTGGTCACACCCAGCTGCCCTCCCCTGCAGGCCTGGTTGCTCCCAACTGCCCTCCCCTGCTGACCTGGTCACCCCCAACTGCCCTCCCCTGCCGGCCCAACTGCTCCCAACTGCCCTCCCCTGCTGGCCCGATCGCCCCCAACAGCCCTCCCCTGCAGGCCTGGTTGCACCCTTTTGCCTTCTCCTGCTGGCCTGGTCACACCCAGCTGCTCTCCCCTGCAGGCCTGGTCGCTCCCAACTGCACTCCCCTGCCGGCCCGATCACCCCTATCTGCCCTCCCCTGCCAGCCCGGTCACACCCAGCTGCCTTCCCCTGCAGGCTGGTTGCCCCCAACTGCCCTTCCCTGCTGGCCCGATTGCCCCCAACTGCCCTTCCCTGCTGGCCTGATTGCTCCCAACTGCCTTCCCCTGCCGACCTGATCACCTATAACTGCCCTCTCCTGCCGGCCATCTGTGCCAGCCATCTTGTGGCAGCCATCTTGTGATGATGTCGTGCGACACCACCTAGGCTTTTATTATATAGGATATCCTTGCCTCTTTAATGTCCTTTTCTGTCTACTCCTTATATACGTATGTTTTCACACTATAGGGCTTTTTTGTTTAGAGGGAAGAAGCAGAAAGTCAAGCATAAAAAACTGGTAGGGAGTCAAGGCTAAAGCTGAAGGAGCATCAGCTTTAAGCAAGATCTTGGGAGCTTGCTCCCTAGGGTAGGAGCTGTGCTTTTAATGCACATTTCATCCAACTGCCAGGATTCTGTCTCTAGGCAGTGGACTGTGACAGTAGCCGTGCGAACTCCTGGACAACTCATTGTGAGAGTTTTGTGAGAGAGTCCAGTGTGTTAAAACTATTAGAGTTAGCAGTGGGGCAGTAGCTCTTCTTATATTTCTATCACAACTGCTGATATGCTTTCTTTTCTCCCCAAAGAGTTAAAATACCTGATCATCAGATTTCACTGAGACATGTTCTTTTAACTCGGTAATAGGAGGAAGCCTTGAAGTGGGTTTGACTGGGCAGTAGTTCTGGAATTTTGTTGTGAACCCAGGCATCTAGGAACCTATTTCTTCATGTACCCTTTCATTCCCTGCATTGTGAGACACTCTGAGAATAAGCTGATACTAACTATACCAGCCCTCAAGAAGTGAGGATATTCTAAAACCTGTTTTTTCTCTCTTAGGCAGCAGTTGCAACACTCTACAAATCAGCTTGCCAAGGAAACAAATGAATTACTGAAGGAATTAGGGTCTTTGCCCCTCCCCTTATCTACTTCAGAACAGGTAGGTATTTTCTGTTTTCTGTTTTGTTTTTTAATTTAAAAAGGACTTTGTTTTAATAGAAATACAGTGTGTGAAACAAAAATAACTTGGCCTTTTGTGCTAGATAGACCTTCTCTAAACCTCAACTTCATTATCAGTAAAATGGGAGTATGTGGCCATTGTGACAAGAAAAAGAATGTGTGCACCAGATCTTGCAAATTGCCTGGCATTTAGTAGGTACTCAGTATGTGGTGGCTGCTGTTATGATTAATAAGAACATATTAATATAGTAGTACTAATAGGTTTAACTGAAGAAGAATCTCAGCGTTTGCATCTTTTTGGGCTTGGGCTAGCAGCTTTACGTTTTCAGGCTTCATACTAGTTTGTTTTGTATCTAGTATCTATATATTCCAATCACATGTCTTTTACATTTTGCCTTCACTTTCACATCCCATCACAAGTCTTTCATAGGTCTCAGGTTGAGGAAATGCTCAGGGAAAAAAAGACTTCTCTTTTCAAGTAATTTTATTCAGTGCCATTTAAATCCTTAAAAACACACACTTTTTATAGGGATTCATTGTTTCGTTGTTCTTCCCTGCCTTTTGTTCACACGTTCATGAAGTCAGATGTGCTCCCTCCATTGTGGCTGGACTCTTTTACCTGTCATTCATGATCTACCTCAAATTCTCTCTCTTCCAGGGGAAAAACCTTCACTTACCTAAGCCTGTTGTGAATCCATTTTTTTTAACTTTTTAAAAAAATGATCTTTATCCATTTTTTTTACATTTTAGGCACTTTAAAATTATATATATATATATATATATATATATATATATATATATACACATATATACACACACACACACACATATATATATATATATATATACATATATGTATATATATATATGATTTCAGAGAGGAAGGGAGAGGGAGAGAGAGATAGAAACATCAATGATGACAGAGAATCATTGATCTGCTGCCTACTGCATGCCTTCCACAACCTGGCATGTGCCCCTGACTGGAATCAAACCCCAGGACCCTTCAGTCCACAGGCCAATGCTCTTTCCACTGAGCCAAACCAGCTAGGGCTGCTTTTAACTTTTATACCATTCATGGGGGCACTTAACTTATATTACTTTTTAAAAAATTTTAGATAGAGAAAGGGGGGGGGAGATATCAATTTGTTGTTCTACTTATTTATACATTCATTGGTTGTTTCTTATATGTGCCCTGATCAGGCATTTAACCCACAACCTTGGTGTATCGGGATGATGTTCTAATCAACTGAGCTACCTGGCCAGAGCCTATTATTGAACTTTTTAAATGATGATGTCTTATCTATGATGGCCCTAAAGATAAAGTCTACAACTTCCCTATCCAGGGGTTGTCAGTGAGTTGTGGCTGTTGGGACATAAAATAATAGTGTAGCACACACACTTTCCAAGTTATCATACTCTTCACAGTTACGGTCTTTGTTACATAATATTCCATCAAACTGATCTAGTAATTTTATATAAACATTCCTTTGACATAGAGTAGAAATAGAGTGTGTTGTTGTTACATGAAACTTGTTTCATATATATGTATATATATGATACTGGATCAAGATGTCACAGTCTTACGTGTGTCTCCATCAAAAAAAGTTTGGAGATCACTAGTTTAATCTATACCTGGCAAGCTATTTAATGAAGTGTATGCTCAGTCTTTGGAGTTTTGGTGCCCCTTGCACAAAAGAGAGGATGCTTTCTCATCCTGCTACAAAGTAGTTAAGATAGAAGATAATCTTCATGCACTCATTCTTTGGTTACCCGTATGTGTGCTGTTTTAGTGTTACTCATGCTGATATTTCAGTACCGACAAAGTTCCATCCAATATCTCTAAATTATTTCAAAATTACCCCTCTTTTCCTCCCAGCTGTGCACTTAGAGAATACACTCTTGTAGATAATCTTAGTGATAAAAAAGGAGTCTAAGGGTCTGATGCAAACAGAGCATTGAAAGTACTTAAGAAATAAATAGCAGCCTAACCAAAATATAATTAGAAAGTCAACTCTGCTAACAAACAAAAAAGGATCTAATGTATTCCAAATCAGATAGAAGTTATTTTTGGATTATGCATGTTAATGTTCCCTTCCATTATCGTGGATCATAAAACACGAAATAGATCTACATACTGTTTCTAGTGAAATATAATTCCTTAATTTCCTTCCTCCTATTGTGCTGAATACTCTTTTCCTTTCAAGTCTTTGTTCATCTAATTAAAATCAGCCACATTACCCATCTTGTGCTACTGTCCTATGCCTCAAGCCATTTACTCTACTTTTCAGTGTTTTTTTTCAGATTTATGTACTATCATCAGTGATTATTTAGTTGCTAAATCCAATGGCCTTTTTGGTTCTTACTCACTTTTCTTCTCTGATTCATTGATCCTCTTGCCCAGCCTGTCTCCACTGAAACCTTTCTTCTTCCTTTCATTCTGTCCCTCAATTCTGGTGAACCTTTTCAGGATTATTTTCTCTAATCCCAGGTTGCGTCTCGGCCTCCTTCTCTGAGTCTGTTGCTTCCTAGAATGGGCATGCTCTGCCATCCATTGATCCTGTAATTTTCTCACTCTGCTTTCCCCCTCAGGAGTCCTATCTACTTTTATAAGCTCCCTGTCATCTCTATGAACATGACCCCCGGATCTTTTTCCAGCCCTAGCCTCTAAGCCTCTATTGCCCATTCCTGTTCTGAGCTCTCCTCTTCATCTGAAATGTAGTGTGTTGTGTTATGTTGAATTCCTCCCATTCCTCCTAAACACCTTATCTAAGCTGATTTGCAATACGTATTATCATAAAAAATGTAGCCTTTAGACCTAATATTCCCACTCAACCAAATTTGTCCTGAGGAAAAAAGTACTAAGAGGAAAAAAACAACTTTACTCTGGAGCCAAATTTCCTGGATTTAAATTCTACCTGTGCCACTTACTGTGTGTGACCCTGGCAAATTATTAACCAATCTCTGTGCCTCTGTAAAAGGGGGACTATAATAGTAAAATAGGGACTGTAATAGTACCTAACTAAGGTAGGATCTTGTTCGGATTAAATGAATTATTATATAAAGTACTTATATCAGTACATGCACATAGTAAGCACTCTATAAATACTAGCTATCATAAAGGGGCTCACTTTAGCTTTGTTTAGAATATTTAAAAAGTGGGAACAATCTAGAAGGAATGTTTACATAAAATTACTAGATCAGTTTGATGGAATGTTATGTAACAAAGACCGTAATTGTGAAGAGTATGATAACTTGGAAAGTGTATGTGCTATATTTAAAGGAGTTTTTTTTTTTTATTTTTTTTATTTTATTTCAGAGAGGAAGGAAGAGGGAGAGAGAGAGAGAGAGAGAGAGAGAGAGAGAGAGAGAGAGGGAGAGAGAGAGAGAGAGAAACATCAATGATGAGAATCATTGATTGGCTGCCTCCTGCACGCCTCCTCCTGGGGATCTAGCCCGCAACCCAGGCATGTGCCCTTGACTGGAATCAAACCCGGAACCCTTCAGTCCACAGGCCGATGCTCTATCCATTGAGCCAAACCAGCGAGGGCTAAAAGAGTATTTTTTGATAGATTGGGGCATGATGTTTCTCCCCTTATTGTTACAATGTTTATGAAAAAATAAAAATCCCAGAAAAAGGAAAAAAAGTTCCTCATCTAAGTTTGCTTTCAGTATTACCATCACTCTCTTCAGTGTGAAATTTGAGTCATTCTTGACTTTACCCCCTTCCCCCACAGCCACTCACTAAGCCATAATGTTTCTTAAATTTATTTTTTTATGTTACCATTACTGACAGAAACCCTATCCTCCTAACCTTAAATCTAGATAGACTATTGCAGTAATCTTTTTTACTTGTTTCTTTTTTTCTGTTCTATCTTGTACAATATCACAGACTAATTTTTGTAAGTTATCATTTTGTACCCATCATGTTTCCTGCTCAGAAATCTTTGTTCTTTAGAGATTAAGTCCCAAAATTATTTGTTTGGCACTTAAAAAACCTGCTGTGGTCAGCTCCTTTCCTGCCTTTCCAGTTTCATCGTTTAGCTGTTGTCGCGAAAAAACCTTTGGTTCCAGCCTTATAGTCCTCGTCACTGTGCCTTTGCTCACACTGTCCTCCCGCTGGCTTTGCCTAGCCCCTTCTCTCACGCCTTACTCTTGCTTCGGTGACCACCTCCTCTGGAATCCTTTTTGACTCCTTGAGTTCTTACTGATTATACCTGCCTCTAAACTCCTATAGTACTGATTTGATAGCAGTTATTTATAATGATTTGTGACTTGTATCTGTATATCCTTTATCTATAAATACATGGTAAGTTGTTTGAGGTCGGGGTGAGTTTTTACTTCTATGTATGTTCTCAGCACACAGCAAGTGCTCTCATTATGTGTTTTTTGAGACATAGAATCGATACGCTTAGTTAAGGTAGCCTGTACTGTACAAACTAGTTTTCAGGTTCCCAAAGATTTAAAACCTCACCATAGTAAAGGAAAGTGACTCTATGGTTTTCAGGAAGCTGTGAACTCAGCATAGATGAATACAGTTTTAACACTTCAATAAAAACAACCCCTGGGTCCATTCTGAGTTCAAAGGCATTTATTTGGCTTTTGATTCTTTTTTCTTTTTTTTAAATATTTTTATTGATATCAGAGAGGAAGGGAGAGGGAGAGAGAGATAGAAACAACGATGAGAGAGAATCATTGATTGGCTGCTTCCTGCACGTCCCCTTACGGGGCATTGAGCCTGCAGCCCGGGCATGTGCCCTTGACTGGAATCGAGCTCGGGACCCTTCATTCTCCAGGCCAATGCTCTATCCACTGAGCCAACCGGCTAGGGCGGCTTTTGATTCTTCAGGGATCCAAAATTCTGAAATGCAATTCTTTCTGAGATTACTTTACAAGGTAAATGACATGCAGTTTCCAGCGTTGTCAGAATGAATATTTTCGTTCTGACGTGGCCTATAGTGTTAACTAGGAATTTGAGTTAGCAATGAGCAAATATATTAATTTAAGGAAGATCCTATATCATAGTAATTTTCCCAGTAGGAAATCTTTAGGAGGTATAATATACTGCTTTTAATGGGTATGAAACCCAATGGTTTGAGATTAGTATGAAATTTTAAGTTTTTGTTTTATTTCCTTAGCGCCAGCAGAGACTTCAAAAGGAACGCCTCATGAATGATTTCTCTGCAGCCTTAAATAATTTCCAGGCTGTGCAGAGAAGGGTGTCTGAAAAGGAAAAGGAGAGTATTGCCAGAGCAAGAGCTGGATCTCGACTTTCTGTAAGTTTATTCCCCAAAGAAGACCTTTGCAGATTTCAGGATGTTCTTTCCTATGTTTTCTTCCCCTGACCATTAGCCTTTGTTTACTATTTCCCCAAATAATAGATATGACATTAGCTGCTGCAAAATGCTAGATTGGTAAAACCTGTGTAAAAAAATAATGTGTGCATATGGTCAAAGACTAGAAAGGAATGTTAACAAAGTTTTAAAAAGTGACAGGTAGGATTATGTACAATTTTCTTTTTTATTGTTATGTTGGTCTTCTGTTAAAAACAAAAAAAGAAGAAAGAATGAATCTGTTTCTTGGAATATAGTATGCTAAGTTATTTGGACTAGCTTTCTCTTTGAAGAGAATTAACAAATACTAGATTTTATCAACCCAACTTCTCAAAAATACCTAAGAGCCATGGGAATATTAAGGTCAAAATCTAAGAGAAAGTGAGAACCTGCAGAAGTAAGCAGAGCACTGAAAGTGCCTTTGCACTGAGTACATTTACTGAGGACAAACTTGAACTTCAGTTTTTTTTGTTAATCCTCACCTGAGGATATTTTTCCATTGACTTTTTAGAGAGAGTGGAAGGGATGGGGAGAGACAGAGAAAAACATCGATTGCTTGCCTCCCGCACACACCCTGACCAGGGCCAGAGATCCAGCTTGCAACCCAGGTACATGGCCTTGACTGGAATTGAACCTGAGACCCTTCAGTCTATGGGCCAACACACTAACCATTGAGCAAAACTGGCCAGGGCTCATTATTATTATTTTTTTCTTTATTCATTTCAGAGAGGAAGGGAGAAGGGGAGAGAGAGAGAAACATCAATGATGAGAGAGAATCACTGATCGGCCGCCTCCTGCACACCCCGCACTGGGGATCAAGCCTATAACCCAGGCATGTGCCCTTGGCCGGAATCGAACCTGGGACCCCTCAGTCCGCAGGCCGATGCTCTATCCACTGAGCCAAGCCGGCTAGGGCAGGGCTCATTATTTTTAAGCCTCTCTCCTGCCCATGTTCTCTCATCTTGTTTAGTATGCTTTCAGTTCTGAGCACAAACTGGAATGCAGATTTTTCTTTCTCACCCATTTCCTAGTCAAGACAAAATGCCAGAGCCCTGTGCCATCTTGTAGATCCTGTTGGAGCCAAGGGCTGTTGCTTCTTTACACTCTAGCTAAAGAAAGCTATTGTTTTGTGTGTCTGTGACATGTTTCTGGATAACAGCAGCAATAATGCCCTCTGCTTTCTAGGCAGAAGAGAGGCAGAGAGAGGAGCAGCTCGTCTCATTTGACAGGTAAAAGAATTATTCAGCCAACCTGCTGGCTAGTTGAGATGGGATTCTATTCTTTATACTTTTAACTTTAAAAATAGTGAGAAAAAAGAAGGAAAAATGAAGAGAAACCTCAGGTGTCCCATCCCTCATAATTCTGCTTCATCTCAGTCTTGCCCATGAAATCTGGGACTTTGTTTTCTTGGTGTTATAAACGCTTTGCCTCTGGACATGAAAACTGTGGCCCTCAGGGGCTTTGTCTTGATTGATACCAGAGGAGGTGAGCCTGTAATGTCCTGGACAGGCTCTGCTGAAGTAGAGATGCTGTGCTGCCTCAGGCACACCTTTGAGAGGAGGAATCAACTGGAGTGCTTGTCTCCCCGCAGCCATGAGGAGTGGAACCAGATGCAAAGCCAGGAGGATGAGGTGGCCATCACCGAGCAGGATCTGGAACTTATTAAGGAGAGGGAAACGGCGATTCGGCAGCTGGAGGTGAGAGCGAGTTCATGTTTTTTGTTTGACTTAATGTATCTGTGCAGTATAATCCACTTGGATTTTCTCTCAGTGATTATGAAAAAACATGAAATGAGTGTTGTGGGGTGTGGATATTCGGTTTCAGTGTAATCATGGTGAATCTGAACGACTTTTATGATGGCAGTGGCCATGGTGCCCAAGAAGACCCAAATCCTCCCCTCAAGCACCGTATCTTCTGTGGTCTCCATGAGAATATGCAGGGAGAACAGCAAGGCAAACAGATATTTTATTGTTGATTGAGACTTCACCCCCAGACCTCAATGCCAATCTGTAGGTTAGGTAGAGCTCTACAGGGAGCCCCTTTGCTTGTCTGAATAGCCCAGAATAAAGGTAGGCCAAATGGTTTGCTCCATTTTTGTGCATCCCAAAGTCTAATCTCAAGTTGTGGATATTACTTCAGTAGGTCAGAGAAATTGGAATAATTTTTGATTTGGGGATTGAGAGAGAGGTAGTGAAGCCTTTCTTACCTGTGTTTTCAACTTTAATCCTGCAGTGACCAGTAAAATATTCTTAAACTTGCGTAGTTTCCTCCTACATGAAGGTAGAGACTGCCATCCCTGGGGGGCAGCGGGGAAGGGAGGATTGTGGACATGAGCAATTTTGAGCTCCTCCCTGACCTTCATCTGTGGCAGTAGTTCTGAACCCTGACAGCACATTAGAACCACTTGGACTTTAAAAAAAAAATCCCCAGCTCTCCTCCCTCGCACACCATTTGTTACTTTGGACTATGTAGAACTCCTATTTTTTTGTAAGTTAAAAATGGGCAAATATCCACAAGAGGCCCTGGGGGTGGGTTTTTAAAACTTTTTTAATTTATTGACTTTAGAGAGAATGATTTGTTGTTCCACTTATTTGTGCATTTATTTGTTGATTCTTGTATATACCCTGGCTGGAGATTGAACCTGCAACCTTGGCATATCAGTACAACGCTCCAGCCAACTGAACTAACCAGCCAGGGCATCAGAGATATATATTTTTTAATTTCCCAGATGATAATATGTGTTCAGGGTTGAGACACACTGCCCTGGGTTCTGCCAGTGTCTGGTCTTAGATGAGATACTTCATCCTCAAGTTGGATTATTTCATTTCCTTCAAAGATATTGTATCTTTCTTTTTCTTACTCACTGCTGTTTGTTCTCTAACATTAGAAATACTGTTATAGCAGGGAGAGAACATACTGAGCTAAGGAAAGCAAAGTAACTTAGTGAATGTAATGGGCACTTCACATTCAACAGAATTAAGTCCAAATTCCTTAGCCAGGCTCGATTTTCATGTCCAGTCATTTCCTATATCTAATATACAATCCCTGTTCTAATAGAAAATAACATACTCTTATGTGTCTCCTGTCCTCTCATACTACACTTATGGCCACCAAATGTGTAGGTTTTTTCCCCACATCAAGCAATTCTGCCACGCTAGCTGGATGTCCTACAATCTAACTCAATTCTGACACTATCTACCTGGAGATAGCATCAGATCCCACAGTTGAGTTCAATCCCACGTTTCAGATACCGTTGTCAAGTTCAGGTTGTTATCTGTGCTTCTGACTGACAGGCTCTAAATTAGAGGTTCCCATCACCCCCTCCTTGGTTTTGATTAATTTGCTAGAGTGGCTCACAGAACTCAGGAAAACAAGTTCCTTATTAGATTACTGGTTTATTATAGAAGAATACAACTCAGGACTAGCCAAATGGAAGAGACATATAAGGCAAGCAAGGTATGTGGGGAAGGGGGTGGAGCTTCCATGCTTTGTCCAGGTGTGCCATTCTCCCAGGAACACCATGCGTTCACCAGCCCAGAACTCTCAGAACCTGTTGTTTAGGATTTCTGTGGAGGCTTCATTTCATGAGCTTGATTGATTAAATGATTGGCCTTTGGGGATTGATTCAGCCTCCGGTACCTCTCCCCGCCCCAGAGTGCAGCTGAATGTTCCAACCTTCAGATTCAAAGCATCCTCCATCCTTAGGAATTATCCAGAAGTCAAGTCTTTAACATAAACTTTGGTGTGATTGAATAAGGCTTGTTATGAATAACAAGACACCTTTATCTTTTCTCACTTAGGAAATTCCAAGGTTTTAGGAGCTCTGTGATGGGAATGGGACAAAGACCAAATATATATTTATTATAAATAACAATATTGCACCTATATTATAGCCAAACTGGGCTATTGCTCTTTAACTCAGTTACCTTTCCATTTATATTGCTTCTCTTTTGCTTTAAGGCACAACTCAAGTCCTACCTCTCCTGCAGAATCTTTCTCCTCTACACAATGTTCTGTACTATTTATTAGTCATTTCCCATATAAAAACCCTTCTTTTTTATCTTGATGTGTGCTGATCCCCTCAATTCCTACTTAGCTATTAAGTCCTTTTGTATCCACAGCAACTAGTAGTCTGTCCCAACAAAAGCAAACTCTTAGCAAGTAATTGAGGGTGATAGGAAGAACTATTCTTGTAAGTTATGATTAGGAAGTCATTGCTTTCAAGGTGTCAGTTTTTATTGTGTCATTCTGAGAGGCAATGTATTGCAATAAAAAGAGCATGGGCTTTAAGGATGTCATCCTAGCTGTAACACTTAGTTTTCTCACTGAGGAGCTATGTGACTAAACAGATTACATAACCTCTCTGAGCCTCATTATCCTCAAAGATACTTACTTCATAGAGTTACTGAGTGATTAATTTAAACTCTTTAAAAAAAGTTTTTATTGAGTTCAGAGAGGAAGTGAGAGGGAGAGGTAGAAACATCAATGAGAGAGAAACATCAACATCTATTGGCTGCCTCCTGCATGCCCCCTACTGGGGATGGAGCCTGCAACCCAGGCATGTGCCCTGACTTGGAATCAAACTGTGACCTCTTGGAGTTTGGGTCAATGCTCAACCATTGAACCACACCAGCCGTGCCTGAAGGATTAATTTAAATATAAAGGAGGCATAGTAGCATAATGAAAACATCATGAACTTTTAATTCTCAGTTTGGCCACTTGTTGTGAGACCTTGACACAAATCATTAAACCTCTCTGAGCCCCAATTTTCTCTTCTATAGAACGTGGATAAACATGTCTCATTGGGTGTCATGAGGACCTAGTAAGTAATAATTCATAATAGTTAACACTATGAAGTGCTTATTGCACAGTTCTAAGAACTTTATATATGATTTATAAGCCTTAACCCTTTGCACTCGCTTGCTTTTTTCTCGATTCCTTTATTCTACTCAGGATTTAATTTTTTAAATACCCCAGATTTTACAAAGCGCGGCAGTAGAATAAAAAACTGGAGTTTCTTTTCATACAAACTTATTTATTTGGATTTTTTATATATTTCAAATTATTGATACATTCAATACAATTCGACATATGAGCTGCTACCGATGCTAACCGTGTCGAGTCACACTCGACATCCGAGTGCAAAAGGTTAAAAACACATGTGTTGCCCTAGCTGGTTTGGCTCAGTGGATAGAGCTGTTGGCCTGCAGACTGAAGAGTCCCTGGTTTGATTCCGGTCAAGGGCACCTGCCTGGGTGTGGGCTCGATCCCCAGTAGTGGGGCATGCAGGAGGAAGCCAATCAATGATTCTCTCTCATCATCGATGTTTCTATCTCTCTCCCTCTCCCTTCCTCTCTGAAATCAATAAAATATATTTTTTTAAAAGCACATGTGTTATGTTAATAGCTTCAGTTATGTTACTAACTTCAGGTAAGTAGAGGAAATGAATCTCTAACATGTTGCTTAATGTTAGTTAATTGTTTTGGTGTTCCTTAGGCTGACATTTTGGATGTCAACCAGATATTTAAAGATTTGGCTATGATGATCCATGACCAGGGTGATCTGATTGGTATGTATTATTAATACCTTCTGGGGCCCTATGTCACCTGCCTATTCTTTCTTTTAGATAATATAGAAGTAGCCATCTGGAAATAAATCCTAAATTTCAACAGATATACACAAATGTGAGCAGTCTTTTGTCAGAGCTGGTTCATGGCTATTAACAGGTTAACTATTCTGTCTCTTTTTCGTACTCTGTGGCTGCTGTAATTTTAATTTAGAGTAGCTTAGAAATATTTTTCTTGTCATAGGTGTACATAATTTTTTCTCTGCCATTTGTGGATGAGTTGTATACTTTATAACCCTTTCCTGTAAATACTTCAGTGTTTATTTCCAAAGAATAGGGCTATTCTCTTATGGAGTTAGTAACTTTTTAAAAAAATACTGATTTTAGAGAGAGGAAAAGGAAGGAGGAGGAGGAGGAGGAGGAAAGAGAAAGAGAGAGAGACACACATTGACCAGTTGCCTCCCATATGCACCCCAATCTGCAACCTGGGCATGTGCCCTGACCAGAATCGAGCCAGTGCTTTTGGTGGTGCATGGGATGATGCTCAACCAACTGAGCCACACTGGCCAGGGCCGGAGTTAGTAACTTTTGTTTTCATGGCTGGATAGCTAGAATGGTGGTGGTGAAATCAGGATCCCCATAACATCAGAAGTTTGTTCAATTTGCTGTCTTGCAACATGTGAGTTTGATAAAATTTCCACTGCCCTTCTTTTTTGCAGATAGCATAGAAGCCAATGTGGAAAGCTCAGAGGTGCATGTGGAAAGAGCCACTGATCAGTTACAGCGAGCTGCTTACTATCAGGTAAGGGAGGCACCAGAGAAAGCCACTCTGTGCTACAGGCTTTATGGGCCATTAGAATACCCCAGCGATTTTCAACCTTTTTCATCTCATGGCACACATAAACTAATCTCTAAAATTCTGCAGCCAACCAAAAAATATTAAATAGGTATAATTTAGGTTGTTTGGTGTGTTGTTATTTTTTATAAAAAATAGGTATAATTTTGATTCATTCATACCAGACCGCTATTGTTGTGTTGGCTGTTGTAATTTTTTAATTTGACAATCTAAGGGAAAAGAGGTCAGGTATTGCATGTTTTAAAAATTCTTGCGGCACACCAGTTGAAAATCGCTAGAATACACTGCAGCCTTTTTCTTAGGCTTAAGTTGGAGATAGTCATAATTGCAGTGCCAGTTCCGTTTTTAGTATTTTCCTTTGCAGAGAGACCTACAAAAAGGCATCAAACCTTGAATAAACTTATATAACAGCTTCTTAGCTACTGAGCTAACCCCATATGCTAACATGATACCTTAATCTGGTTTAAGGCTAATTTTATATCCTAAACAGTTGAAATACAGGGTTTCAGCTAGGGTAACAATTGGTACAAAGAAGAACTTTGCAGATACTTTCTGTTGACTTTGCCACAGAGGATGGACATAAAATCAACTCTGACTTCTGCTTATCTATGAATAAATAGGGGTTTATCCTTTTGGGGTTATTTATCTATGAATAAATAGGAGTTAATTATTCTTTCTGGAAAGTGATATTCTCTTACATATTAGTTGAAACTGGTTTTATTACATATCTGAGTCTTTACCTGTGTACAAATATTGTGAATGAGGTCCTTCTCATTTCTCAATTGGGTGTTGCATGACTTTTTAGAAACCAATAGCATTTCAGTAATTTTCTGTTCCTAAGATAGCTGTATTTTACCTGGGAATGTTCTTAAAGAAATTTGTTTAATAATAGTGTTTCCTTTTAAAAACTGAGTGATGACTTTAGTATCTAACAGCAAATGAATAATTAAGCAAATTATCTATATCCACTCAATGTTATATTATGTGGAAATTAAAGGAGATATTTATGAAGAGTTTATAATAATAAAATTTTTATGCTAAAATGTTACGTGAGAAAAACATCATATAGTATGATCCCAATTATATCAGATAACAATTTGCATAGATAAATGAGGAACTATAATAAAAATGTCAACAGTTTTAGCTGTGGGTGATTATTTTGTTTCCTTTCTGCTTGTCTATATTTTTTACATTGAACATAAAATGTTATAATAGGTATAAAACCTTAATTAATATATACATGCACAAATAACTTACTTTATTGCACATAATGCCTAGCAATATTGGTATAAACAGTTATTTTGCTAAACTGTATTTGGGAAACTGGAGTTAAAACTTGCACTAATGCCTCGCTCTGGTAACTGTTAAGATTTTGGGCAGGTCTGTGCATATTCATTCATGGATAGAGTTGATTTTGAATAACCAGGAGGCAGATTTATGAAGCACTCTTAGAATAAAAAATTTCACTTGTTTGATGAGTGTCTTAACATATTTCTCTTCTCAGAGAAAATCTCGCAAGAAGATCTGTATCCTGGTGCTTGTCCTGTCAGTGATTGCTGCTATCTTCGGACTTATTATGTGGCTAGTTTATGGAAAGTGATTGCCTCAGAGCTTTCTCCCACGGAACTGTTTTCAAGGGCAAATGCTTGCTGGAGTCTGCCAGAACAAACTGATCACAGAAGAGAGCATCCATCAGAACGTCCTGTAATAATTTAGTTAGAAACTAACTACTAACCAGTCCTTGGAATCAGTGACCTATGGAGACAGTATTTATCAATTTATGTATACATTTTATTGATTTCTCAAATTAGGAATTAATTTATGTAGATTTTGCTTTCTCTTCTATTCTGATTTACCCTTCATCCCAAGTATTTACTGAAAATTCCATTCTAGATATTCTTGTTTTAACAGGGACACTACAGTCTTATAAATTTCTTTTTATGTATATACAAGATTTACCTTTTTACTAGCAACTGACATAGAATTACTTTTTAGCACCCACCATATTGGAATCTGTCAGAAACTGTATAATAAGCTGGCAATTTTTATTATTTAACATTTTAATTTGTAAGAAGCCTATTCTCTGTCTGCTTTGAAAGATTCTGGCAATGTATTTAACTAGAAGGTAAAAATTGCACACGTGATCCAGATTAAATGAGAAGTATCAATTTGAGCTGGCCAGTTGTGGGTTTAACGTTTACTTTATTATCTGCTAGTGTCATCCACAGTAGTTCATCCATACACACACTAAACCATCATGTTCACTTTTTGAAGAGATTAATTTAATTGACATTACTATACTCCAAGGAGTTCCTTTCCCACCTGCTTATATAGAAAGGGATAATTAGACCAAGCATGCTTTTGGAAAGCAAATAGGAATTGTTTGGAATGATTTGATCATTTTGTTGTTGTTGTTCAGTTGTGATTCTGCATTCCTGGTGAATGATGATGTTGCTGTCAAAACACTGTCCTGCCCTTATAAGGGTCGCTGGGCATTTGATGGCAGGAAGATATGAAAGGCTAGACTGAAGTTGGTTTAAAATTTAGTCCTGTGAACCGGGCGATAAAGCAAAGAAAAGGTTCATTTTTGTAAATAATACTGGTTTGGAATAGTGATGTTAGACTTAATTTATGAACAAGAAATTAATCTCTCTATGCATAGTTTTAGACAAAAAAATGTTTCAATAAAAGATTGTTGTCTTGTAATATAAATATTGTTCACTTCCCTTTTTAACAGGTTAAGAATAGTTGAAGGGAATGTAATTTCTTTAGGCTCTCACATAATTTATGTGAATTGGACCAACAATTTCAGTGAATTAGTGAATTAGAGGATTTGACCATGCTGGATATATTTATATTATTTTCTTCCAATCCCTTTAATGTTACTTAATCTTCTCTTACCAAGCTAATGTGAACGGTAGGGAAACAAGAGCCCAAATGCATTCTTGCACCATTCTACCCACTTAATACAAATAAACATTTAAAAAACTTTTGTAGTAAGTTTTTATGAGTTAAACATCCTAATGTGGTAGATTTTAGGTAATGTGGTGTTCTTTAGAAAAACTGAGACCTGCAAGAAGACTGGAAATCAGAGGAGGATTGGTTTGGGGGTGGAATTGGTGTTGCTGCAATCCTTTCCTTGGAACACAGGATAGAGCTATTGGGGTGTCACAGTGTCCCAAGCATAAGGTGACCAGATCGTGCCGCTTTTGGCGGGACAGTCCCGATTTTTAACAATTTGTCCCGCGTCCCACGGCGTTTTTAAAAAGTCCCTATTTTTGGAAAGATTCTTTTGGCTTAAAAGAATCTCTGATTCTTTCCAAAAATAGGGACTTTTTTAAAACGCCGTGGGACACGGGACAAATTGTTAAAAATCGGGACTGTCCCGCCAAAAGCGGGACGATCTGGTCACCGTACCCAAGCAGCAGCTTCAGAGCTAATTTCTTGGTTCTATGATCATTGCCCCTTAAGCTCCAAATTACAGCTGGACTTGGATACATCATTTGTAACATTCCAAGCAAGAAAAAGTCTTGATCTTGAAAAACTGCTTGACTCTGGGTAAAATGAAGCCGCCATAGTTCTGCTCTGTAATACTATATAATCCAGGGGTGGTGGTAATAGTGGCCATAGGTAGCAAATAGAATTGGAATGGCCTAGAATTCTTGGCCTAGAATTTGCATGGCCTGAAATTTGTAGCAGTTACCAAAGAGGTTCTGCTAGATGGTCCTAAAAACCTATTTATTTATAGACGCCTTACCTATGTTTTATTCATCATTCGGGACACCATGGTCTAGGACAATTGTTCTGAACCATGGCTTCACATTAGAAACTAAAAATTACTGATACCTGGGTGCCCCTGCTGCAAGATTCTAATTTTGTTAGTTTGGGATATAACCGAGGCGTAAGGACTTTTAAAAGCTCCAGATAATTCATGAGAACCATTGGTCTGGAGGTCAAAAACTAGATTGGGATACTGAAGGCCTGGAGAATCTCAGCTCTGCCATGAACTTGCTGTAGGTATTTAGACAAGTCATTTAACCTATAGACCCCCAAGTTTTCTCAACAGCTCTCTTCTAACTGAAATTCTCTGATTATAAGGACCATAGGAGTTTGGTCCGAACATGCAAATTCTGTTTGCCTCTGTATTCCTTTCCTTTTCCTCTTATCTCCCTTTATGTAATGTTTTAGAAGTACTGGACAGATCAGGCATTCTCTGTTCAAGTGAATTAAAACTGTAGTGCTATGTACGGTAAGGTAGAAATGTCAGGCTGGCCAGTTTCTCTGGAAATATACCAGAACAAGAACTTCTAGCCGCTAGACTGATGCTTCCAGGGTAGGTTTGTCTTGTTTTGCCAAGGGGTGGTGATATACTGTCTTACCATTGGGCAAAAATATCAAAATGAAATTATTGCTCAGTCAGTGCAAAGTAAAATACCCTGAGTCTCCTCCATTCAGTTTTGTCTGTCTTCTTTTCAGAGGCTGTCCTCAGTCATGAGAATGAAGCGTTTGCTTTTGGTCATTAAATGCAGACCAGAACCCAGTTCAGATTTCAGTCTCTCCTGTTTCCTAGGGCTAAGCATCACCTGCTTTCTTCAGGCTTTTCTAAGCAGGTTATTGTATCCCTAGGTTTCAAAGAATTTTTCAGTATTGCCTTCCAGTGCTATGAAATACAACTACTTTAAAATCTATACTTAACAAGGAGTTTGAAAGGTTTTGATTCCCAACCTACTTTTAAGCCAATTGAATAGTTCATTTTAAATACTTATCTAACATGAAATTTGATTGACAATGTAGCACTTAATGTTTATTATTTTTTCCTTTTTAAAAAATATGTTTTTAATTGATTTTAGAGAGAGGGGAAGGAAGACAGAGAAACATTGATGTGAGAGAGAAACATCCATAGGCTGCCTCCCGCATACCCCTCACTGGTATGTGCCCTGACTAGGAATCAAACCAGAGACTTTGGTGCATGGGACAATGCCCAACCAACTGAGCCACACTGGCCTGGACAGCACTTAACTTTTAAATATAAACTTGAAATAATAGTTTTTAATGTTGGACTGTGATTAAGGACCAAGCTTTTACCAGTCCATGGAAAAAATGAGAGAAATTATATAGTAGGCTTTTCAAAGTACCATCTTTGAGGTTGAGCTAATGAATGACCTTTCAACTTATTTATTTTTCTCTTTTTTTTTCTTTCACTTTTTAAAAAAGATATTTCAAGATAATAAAAATGAAAAGGTGGTGATATTAGATGGCAGTCTTCATTTTAAAATCTACTTATTTGGCAAAATAAAAGTAGACATGTCTATAAATTTTTTTCCTGGTCCACCATGACATGATGTTTGAACAACTCATTTAGACTAGTCCCATCACTTGACAACTGAAGAAATTGAGGCTAGGAATGGCAGTCTACTACAAGAATTAAAAGGCTTAAGGAAGTGCTCTCTACATGTGAATGGTCATTTGTAGGGCAATTTTTGAACTCTTGCTTCCAGCAATTTACAATGCTAAATGTTAAATGTTTTATATTTAATATCTCATATCTACAAAATCATTTAAGAGATATGTTTTCTTGTCCTCTTTGTATGGATTAGGAAAAGGAGGCATAGTAAGTAAGCTGTGCATGGTCACACCGTTTAGGAGTGATGGAGCCAGGATTTGATCTTAGGCTTCAGTACCACATCTTCAGATTCTAGACATTGTCTCCAGGCATCACTGATACAAACTGTCCTCCTCACCTCTTTCATGAAGCTTTCTCTTAAAACCTAGAATAGTGGCAGTTTCTACCCAGTTTTTCATGAATGTCTTTTTTTTTTTTAAATATTTTTTATTGATTTTTTACAGAGAAGAAGGGAGAGGGATAGAAAGTTAGAAACATCGATGAGAGAGAAACATCGATCAGCTGCCTCCTGCACACCCCCCACTGGGGATGTGCCCGCAACCAAGGTACATGCCCTTGACCGGAATCGAACCTGGGACCCTTCAGTTTGCAGGCCAATGCTCTATCACTGAGCCAAACCAGTTAGGGCTCATTTCTTTATCAGTACCTTGTGAACTTTTCATTAACCATCCTGATAATGAAGCCTCCTGCTTATACTATCTACTGTATATACACGCTTTGTTTTTAAGACAGTTGTCTAACATCAATATGCTAATGTCTTTAGATTCGAGTCTAAGGAAGTCTCTGTGTCTAAGAAATTTATCTTTGTTGAGATATCAAAATCCAAAAGCAGCTAGTCTATCAGTCTTCCCATTTCAAAAAGTTAAGGGTCTAGACTGCTGCCCTCCAATTCACTGATCTGTACTGACATCATGGTGTCCAAATAAAGAACGCTTTGCTTTATAAGGCCTAGGTAAGTATAAGGTGCCATTACATCACATGCTAGTGGAAAGCAGGGAACATGACCAAGGAGTAAAGACTTACAAGGGTAAGAATATAACTTTAGCTTTCTTGGGTGTATAGTCAGCAATAGAAGGGGTTAAATAATGGACCACACACAAAAGCTGAGAAATTGAAAGGCAAAGTTGACATAGATGCAATCAAGTCACTCAAACCTAGAAATGGTTTCTCCAGCACCTCTGCCTGAAAGGGGCATGGAACCTCAAGGGCCTGCACAATCTGTAGATAAAAATGAACGTGTTGTTTTCTGTTACACTAAAAACACTTTTGAGACTATTTAATTCCTTCTCAGGAATCGTGTCCTTGTGCTCAAAAGAAGAGTCAGCCAGGCTGGCATGGCCCAGTGGTTGAGCGTCGACTTATGAACCTGGAGGTCACGGTTCTATTCCTAGTCAGGGTATATCCCAGTTGTGGGCTCAATCCCCAGTGTGGGGCATGCAGGAGGCAGCCAATCAATGATTCTCATCATTGATGTTTCTATCTCCCTCTCTCTTCTCTGAAATCAATAAAAAAAATATATATTTTTAAAAGGAGCCTCTTTTCTTGAAACCAAGTTTAGAATTTGTATTTCCCCCATCAGCCTCGTCTTTGGAATCAAGACTGGAAAGGAGGCTATACACAGGTCAGCAGATAAGTCATCTGATCAATTAACATCCTTGCTGGATAAATTTATTGTGCTTTTGAAAGCCAGAGGAAAGTGATTCTCCTACCTGCCTAAGAGTTGATAATTTCAAAATCCAAGTTAATATTATGTTGCAATTAAATCTTGATTCCTAGAGATGTCATTAAGGACAAAATCTTTTGAACAGGCTGATGTTCAATTTAAAATCTAGAGGACCAGTAGCAAGGAAATCAAGAAAAGAAATAATGTGCAGTGCCTCTTTCTGGGTGAACAATTTTCAATTAGTTTCCTTTAAAAAGAAAAAGCAACAGGTCAGATAACCCAAACTTTCTACAAAAGTGAAAAAGTGTTGGGCATCATTTGCATGATAATATATCAACATCTAATTGTGAGACAGTGGTGATGACAGAGCATGGCCTTTGGCATACAGATTTAGGTTTGAATCCCACTCACCCCTCTTTCTAGGGTGAGGCTGGGCAACTCAATCTGTTTGAGCGTTCAGGGACCATACCTACCTCAAGAGTGTTGTGAGGATTAAATGAGATGATCCATATAAAATATATACTTGCCCAGAGAAGTAAGCACCCAACAAACATAGCGATTACAACTAGAGGACCTGCTGATGGTGTCTTTCAGCCAGATGTTGGCCTAGGGCAGGCCTGGAATCCTAATGCTTCCTTTCACGATTTAGTCACCATGACCAAAATTCCGAAGGGGCCACAACTTGATTAACCATTGACGATTAGGATGTCTGCCTCTGATTGGATCCTTCTTGGCGCAGCATGTCCGGACTTTTCATAAATAGACTAGATGACGCCCTAAAAGCAGATTCCCAGATAATGTACCTAAGTCCACAGGGTTCAGATTTGGATTAGGAAGAGGAAGTGAGCATGCAACTGCAGAGAAGGGCCGTAAGAGAAACAGAATGAGTGATGACTGTAATTTCTAAGCTCTGCGCTCTAATTCCTCTCTAGATTGGGGTGCAAGCCTGTAGCAAGGATGGAGTCACAGACTTAAGAGTCCAGCAGAGTGTCTGCAGGAGGACGTGCGGGAGGCCGATACCTCCCCTGACAAGCACCTTTTCCTCAGACACCTCCCAGCCAGGGAAAACCCTCGTCTTCGGAGACGCTGACAAACTGTCTCAAACACTGACAAACACCTCAAAGTTACCTCCCAGTTTCCACCGCCACTAGAAGCGCCCCGTACGTGCGTGCGTGTGCGCGTGCGCGCGCGCGCTCGCACAGGCTACTGGGATGCCGCTTCTCCCCTCAGAGTCTTCCAGTTTCCCGGCGTGCTTCGGGCCCGCCAAATGGGCGGGGGAGACGCAAGATGGCGGCAGCCACGAATTCCGGCTCCAGCCTCCCACTGTTCGACTGCCCGACTTGGTGAGTGGCGAGGAGACCAGGGCTGGAGTGGCCTGGGCTGGCCTGGGCTGGCCGGGCGGCTCGTTTCGCACAGCGGGCCGAACGGTTTAGACATTTTGGGACTGATTGAGGGAGAACAGTGCGTCGGGCCGGGCAGCGTGTGGAGGAACCGGGAGCCCAGGCCCAGGCACTGAGGAACCCAGAGTTGGGGGCTCGGAGGCGCTCGCTTACGCAGCCCCTCCGGCAGTCAGCCGGTTGCCTGGGCGTTTCGGGACCGTGGCCCTGAACTTACCTCAACTCCTGACCGAATCTGGAGCTCTGTGGAGCACCGTGCTGCCCCCCTGCTCTCTGTCCCGAACGCGCACGAGCTAGCTCCCCGGACCTAGCCCAAGCTCAGAGCCCGTGTCCCGCTGTGGTGCTGCATCCCCGGCCCAGTACTTGCCTCCCACAGACGGGGAGCTCCCCGAGGGCAGGGACGGCGCTGACCAACCCCTGCATTCTCAGCGACCAGCGCTGGGATTGTTGGAAGGAACCCCTTTCAGCCTTTCTCAAGTTCTTGGGAATATTGGAATAATTTAACTTAGCCTTCGAGTAGAGTACAAGAGGACTAATTATGAATTGCCTTGAGTTAGAGGTATTTGAACAGTAACTCACCAGTGTATTAATGTTCTTCTTCTCTGCCTCCCGCTATGTGGAGATCCTCAAGGGCAAGGAGTCTGATGCATCCTTTATATTGCCAGCGCCTAGGCCTTAGCCAGGCACATAGTAGGAGTTCAGAAAGCATGTTTTGGATGTAACATTGGTTTTCCAGTTCCCCAGACAAAAAGGGCTTTTTCCAATGCACTGCTTTCAGCAACTGCCATAGAGGAGTTGGGGCAGGATTGTGAGATGACTGTGTTGCTCTTCCAATTAGACGGACAGGTACATTATTTTCATGCAAATATGCAAAAGGACTCTGGCAAGATTGTTCTTATTTTCAAACTTCAAGGAGCAAACACAGGAAGCAAGTGAATGTGTGCCTGTTGTCTGAGTTCCTTTGCATTTTGTAACACCCAGTTGCTTCAGTCTACAAATTTTATGTCCCTTTTGGTTCCCTGCTACAATGATTTCAGATGTTGGATCAGGATAGTAAACTTATAGTTAGAAGAGACGTATCACCTACCATTTCTTCAGTCCTGTATGCACCAGCTATGTGTTAGGTGCTTTGACATGTATCCCTCTTGAATGCTGTGGTTACAGAAATACAGAGAAAAGTGCCCTAAACAAGCCATTATAGATAGAAAGACCTGTTCAAGGGTAAGAAACATCTCTTGTATTTATTGGTACCTGGTTTCATAGGCATGGTATTGGATTGCCCTAACTCCCTAATTATGTACCTCTGATTTGGTCTCAGAGTTCAGAGCTCGCTCTATTTTGTGATGAGACTAATCTTGGATCAGCACAAAACACCAACGATGTACTCAACCTTTATATGTTATTTGCAGTAGTCACAAAGCTTAGATTCAAACTCAAAGAATCAGACTACTCCAGCTATAGTACTTGCAACTCTCTGTGCTGCTTTCTTTCCAAGGTAGATATTTAGTGTTAAAATACAGGTTTCTTTGGTGCTGCTCTATTTTATTTTTTAATATTTTATTGATTTTTTACAGAGAGAAAGAGAGAGAGATAGTTAGAAACATCGATGAGAGAGAAACATCGATCAGCTGCCTCCTGCACACCCCCCACTGGGGATGTGCCCGCAACCAAGGTACATGCCCTTGACCGGAATCGAACCCGGGACCTTTCAGTCCGCAGGCCGACGCTCTATCCACTGAGCCAAACCGGTTTCGGCATGGTGCTGCTCTAAATACAAATCCATTAAAACCTGTTTTAGAGCAATTGAATCACTGGGGAAGTAAGTGTCAAACTTAGAAAGGAGCTGTAATAACAGTGAAGTAGATGACATTTCTGCTTGAACATGAGCTAATTATAGGCTGGTAGGAGAGCTGCAGTGTTGAATGGGACAGTAATTGTAAATGGCATTATGAACTCATTCTGAAAATGCTTTTTCCTTCTTATTTTTTAGGGCAGGTAAACCCCCACCTGGATTACATCTGGATGTAGTCAAAGGAGACAAACTAATTGAGGTACAGAAATACGTCTTTCCTTTTTTCCCATCACATTAAAGATTTTTGCCAGTGACTCACTTTTCCACCCCTTCTGCTGTGCTTTGTTTTCTGATGCTACTTTCGTTCATCCTGATTTTTTTTCTATTAAAAGCACATGGTGATATAACACATTCAAACCTCTTATCTCCCACAGTACTCAGGTTTTGTTTTGTTTTTTTACTTCTTTCACCTTCTAAATGAAGGATTTTAATAGATCATCAGCCTATGGGCCCTAATCAAACTGGAAGCCCTTTAATATGGTAAATTCCCTCTCTGAGTACATGGAGTTGTGTGGAAGATGCAAGATATACAATCTATAATAATAAAAGCGTATTATGCTAATTAGACCGGACAGCTGAACAATGTTCCAGACGAAGCTGCCACAGTGGAGGCCAAGGCAGGGGTGGTTAGGGGCGATCAGGCAGGTAGGCAAGTGGTTAGGGGCGATCAGGCAGGCAGGCAAGCAGTTAGGAGCCAGCGGTCCCAGATTGTGAGAGGGTGCAGGCCAGGCTGAGGGCCTTCCCCACCACCCCTTCCCATGCAGGAATTTCATGCACCGGGCCTCTAGTAATTGAAGAAGAAAGTGAATGACATAGATTGAGTTTAGCTTTTAAGTTGCTTTTATGATATTCAGGCCTGAGCCCTTCAAAGAAGAGAATGGAATGGTGATGAAATTCATTCATTTACTCAAAACATTGAGTGCTTACTATGTTCTAGTCATTGTGCTCGGCATAGTTACTACAGCAGTGGACAAAACAAGCGTGGTTCTGATCCTCAAAGAAATCTGGTGGGAAAGGCACTACATAAAAAATTACCTGAAATAAGTTCTATAAAGGAAAAGTTTAGCAGAATTCCAGATTTTCTACAAGTCTCTAGAATGAAGATAGAACTTGAACTTGAAGATAAATTTTGATTAGGTATTAAGTTGTGTGAGATTTTATTTTATTTTTAATCCTTATGGCACCATTTATTTACCAAGAAATGGAGATTAAATCCACTGTGACTATGGAGCTGTGAGTCTCCAGGTCTTAGACCAATTTTATGTTTGCTTGCTCATATAGAATTTAGATTCAGGGTCCCACTTTTGAGTGCAGTTGTTTTTGTTTGGTGTGAATAGTAAAAACATCATTCCATGGTTGAAAAGCTGTCTGTGAACATCTCCTGAATGATGTTCTGTAAATATATTCCGGTCACTTCAGGATGTTGTAGAGATACCCCAGTATTTTACAAAGTATTAAAGCAGGAGTTGTGATGAATTTTAAGTTAACTCCTCTTGCCCATACCCATTCAGTTTAGAGCCCCTTTGTCAGGGGTTCTTCTGACTTTATTTTTTACTAAAGACCCAGTGCACAAAATTTGTGCATGAGTTGGGTCCCTAGCGGCTGCCAGCTGCTGGCCGGGGCCTCCCTTCATTCCGTGCCGCCCCCTGGTGGTCAGCACACATCATAGTGAGCCATCGAACTCCCGGTTGGTCAAACTCCCAAGGGGACACTTTGCATATTAGGCTTTTATATAGAGAGATTTTATTTACTTGTTTTTAACCTTTTGCACTCGGATGTCGAGTCTGACTCAATACAGTTAGCATTAGAATAAAGGAATCGAGAAAAAAGCAAGCGAGTGCAAAGGGTTAATTGATTTTATTGGGGTGACATTGATTAATAAAATTATATAGGTTTCAGGTGTACAATTTCATAATACACCATCAGTGTAGCTTTCTTCTATTTTAAAAGTTAAAAAACTTCAAGATTATTCAATGAAATAATTTTGCTAAATTATCTGTAAAACCTATTTTATAGACTGTTCCACAGATATAAAATATTGTTGCCAAATAGCATGAAGCTTTGAAGACATAGCAATCTGTTTTGTTACCAGAATTTAGTAAGTCTTCAGTTTTCAACAAGAAGAAACAGAAAGGAGGCCAGGCTTTAATGATTATATCATATTCCTTTGTGAAATAATTTATATTTTTAAAGTGCTGTTAGTTGTCAGACATTCCTCTGATTATTGATTTCTATTAACTGATAATGTTCTCTGTCTTTCATTGCTCTTAGGTGTGCTGAGTTGCCATACAATTGTCAAGTTGCAGTCTTTAGACATCACTGTGCTGTTTCTGAGAGGAACAGATTTATGTGCTTATTTTTAAAGATTTAGACAGCACTTGATACTAACCGAGCTATCTGTGTCCTAGCCTTGTGTCAGAGGCTGGTGATGTGTTGTGATAGCTGGGTTTAAGAAGTGCAATATTAAAACAAAAGCCGTGAGTCTTTTTAGCCCAGTGTGTAAAGACACACTCTGAGTTATAACTCAGTGGCACAACTGGATAATGGTATCAGCCATAGCTAGTCAAGAAATTGTGGCTTTGATGACTGTTGCAAGACCAATACATTATTTTATTTACTTGGACAGAGAAAGCACATTGTCCAGGAGTTAACAAATTTCCTTAATTCTAAGACATACTATTTTCCCGCTACATTTTTATGTTTCTGTAATTGAGATGCCTTTAATAATGAATGTATATATTTAATTTGGAGGACCTTTCACTCCCCCTCACCCTCTGTCTTTGGCACCTTAGAAACATAGAAATTTGGTCAGTGGTATATTAGAACCCAAGATCTGGTGGTCTTATATACTGTTTCCTTGAGACTATCCAATGAGCCCTGTGGTTAGCAAATTTAAGTTTGTGAGGGCATAGGAGGAGTTGTGATGAATTTTTAAATTAACTCATCTTGCCCATACCCAATCAGTTTAGAGCCCTTTTGTCAGGGGTTCTTCTGACTCTTTATTTTTTACTAGAGACCCAGTGCACAAAATTTGTGCATGAGTTGGGTCCCTAGTTAATTTAAAAATTCATCACAACCGGGTGCATATAAATATGAATAAGAAATGCAGTAGATTCCACCTGCACAGATATTACCTAGATAATAAGATGTTGAAACTTAAAAGCTCTCAAATTTTAAAGCAATGTCTTATATTTAACCCAAATCTTAAAATTTGAGTTTAGGCAGACTTGGGGACGATCGTCTTATTGAGCTGTCAGGCTGTTCGATCTTGATGCTGCCTAGCAGTATAGTATGGGTCTGGAACAAGCCTTGCCAGTAGCAGATGGTCACTGTGGACAGGGTTTCCCAGCAGTGACCCACATTCCTAGACTAGCTTGAACTAATTTTGAACCTTAAGGCTAAGCTTGAAAGAAACTGGGTAAGTGATTGTTTAAAGAAAAATTAAGAGTGTGGCCCATAGTTGTTCATTCATTAAAATGTTCCTTGCCATATAGTGCATTTTCTGATGCAGGTAGAGTGGAGAAAATATATAATATGGTTAAAAGAGCTTAGATTCTGAAGTCAGACAGATTTTCTGCCTCTCTGAATTTCTAATTTAGCTTTTAAATATCTGGCTGTGTGAACTTGAATGTGTTAATTTCTTTATGCCTCAGTTTTGTCATTTATAAAAATAGGAATAATAGTATGTACCCACCACATAGAGCGGTTGTGAGGGTGAAATGACAGCATAAAATACATACCACGGTGTGTGGCACATAAATACCCACCGGCTGTTCCTGTTATCAGTGCATGAGGTATATTTCTGGTCTTGTAAGGGGAACACTAAAGCATAAGGGAGAATAGTAGCCCTCTGTGAGTTCAGTGACATAGCCAGGAATGAAATATAAACCTCTTGATTCCTAGCCTGGAACCATACTAACTTGACTGTGCTTCTCTATTCAGCTTTGTGTTGTCTTCTCTCAGGGATTTTAGGAGTGTCATGTGAAATGTGAATTAGAGCTTAATGAAACCTTGAAAGGGTTATTCTTTAAAATGGTCAAATTGTAGACTCTTAAAACTGGAAGAAGTGCTAGTAAAAATTTTATCTAGAGTCCTTTATCTTTGACAGCTCAGTTTACAACCAGGCTGTGTCAGGGTTTACTAACCCAGGATTAAAAGAAAAATAAGGACAGTGTTGTGAGTTTCTCATAAAGCTAAATTCAGCTCAGAGTATTCCAAAAGTACTTTGGGGCTATGATAGCATGATTCAAATATAAATAGGTATTTATAACCCCTTTCTTTCCTAATCAATTGATAATCTTCCTTTGGTTATATGTTTCTGAAAAGCAGTCATTACTTTATAAACATGCTTTGTGTTCTTATTTCTTGCTTGACCTAAAATTACTATCCGTTGAAATCTTAAATTTCCAATGGACAGAAGACAACCCCTTTTGCAGGTCACTTTTACATAATAGAATTAGTAGGAAAACTTTTTTTCATATCAACACTAAACATTTTGACCACTACATTTGGGGATATTGTCATCTATCCCTCAACATGTTAGTAAGTTATTCTGAGCTCTTTATCTTAAAGAATAATAGGAAATAAATTTTTTTCACTGTGGCAAGGAATTTTTCTATTCAAGATCCTCTACTTATTTGATTAGAAGAATTTTTGCTTAACCCTGTTGAGACTATTTAAGTAACATGTAATTTAATGTTTATTTAGAAACTGATTATTGATGAGAAGAAATATTACTTATTTGGGAGAAATCCTGATCTGTGTGACTTTACCATTGACCACCAGTCTTGCTCTCGGGTCCACGCTGCCTTGGTCTACCACAAGCATCTGAAGAGAGTTTTTCTAATAGATCTCAATAGTAGTAAGTAGCTCACATCCCATTCTGTCTCACGTTTCTTTTGGGCAATGTGAAAGTTCTCTTTTAAGTTCTTCAGTTTCAAAATTGTGTTTTATTATTCATCAAGGAAGAAGTTTACATTTGATTTTTAAATCAACTCTTCTCAACTCCTGTGATACCGCCTATTTTCCTGAATAATTGATGACTGGAGAGAGAAGAGGGTTTTGGGGAGTACTGTCCTGGAGGAGGCACTAGGTATATATAGAGAACAACTTCAACGAAAACACTCAGGAGTTAGGGACTATGGGTATCTAAGTGTTTACAGGACCATGATAAATTGTGGTCCAATTTAGGCAGAAGCTGTGGTTAGCTCCATTAATATAATAGAGTAGTGGTGCAAGACAGTAACAACAATACTTGTTTTGAGCAATATTTAATTTTTTATAAAAGGTTCTTTATCCCAGTTACATTCTGCTTTGACTAATAATATAAATTTTAATTTCGTGAATATACTCCAACTAATAAGATTTTCAACTTTGCCAAAGATAATCCCAGAAATGCAGTTGAGACTTAACTACATGGAGCCTTGAAGTTTTTCACTTTTCCCCTATATAAGTACAATGTAAAATGTAAAGGGTCCTGCTTCCTGGGCTGACCATGTTCTCCTTCCCCACTTTTCCAACACATACCCCACCCCAGTCTGCTGATACAATGGTTTTGGAAAGCCTTGTCTCATAAGTACTTACTTGCAAATTTATCTCATCTTTTCTGTCCATTTTATAACATGCAGAAAAATATTCAGACTCAGCAGTAGGATTTTGGCTTGCCTTGGTATTGATATTGCACCTGTTTCAGCCAACCTCCTTTCCTGTTCTGGGAAAAACCCAAGCATAACTGCCACCAGGGCCTCTATTCCTTAGGCTTGGGGCTGGAGAGGTCAGACCACAGCGATGCCTGTCTCCTGCCTTGGGTGGCATGGTTATTGCTGGGTTGGAGCCATTCCTGCTGGACCCAGAATGGAGCCAAGCCTGTCTGGCAGCAGAGAGCAAGCAGTGGTATTTGTTATCTGGGTTAACAGCAGGTCTGAAGATGTATAAGAATTCCACTGAAGAGATTCAAGACCCAGTGAAGTTTTCCTTTTCATTGTGACCCATGACAAGGGATGCAAAGTGGACTCAGTGTCATTTTTATTTTAAAAAGCAGAACTGATAATGCTGGGAGGAGCTGCTCTCCTACAACTCAGGTTGGTTTTTTTCTCTTACATTTTTGATTTGGTTATTCCCAGCACACGGCACTTTCTTGGGTCACATTCGGTTGGAACCTCACAAGCCTCAGCAAATTCCCATCGATTCCACAGTCTCATTTGGCGCATCCACAAGGGCATACACTCTACGTGAGAAGCCTCAGACATTGCCATCGGCTGTGAAAGGAGATGAGAAGATGGGTGGAGAGGATGATGAACTCAAGGGCTTACTGGGGCTTCCAGAGGAGGAAACCGAACTTGATGTAATTCCACGTCTGTCATTATTTTGTCTTTTGGGACTCTAGTTTTTCCATTATGTAGCTGTCTGTGTAGCTTGACATGCCAAAGACTTAGCAGCAGGAGGTTTTCTTGAGCCCAGTGATGGGCCTTTGCCTCTTTGTCAGTTATAAGGTGGTCAACTGTGACACACTTTGGAGAGCTACATTGTGTGATTTGGTTATGTATGACCAGGGGTAACAAGGAAACTGGTCTCTTGCCAATACACCCTCATGGTTGTCTATGCACCTTCACTGGATGTTAGAAGCCAAGGCTGGGAGTTAAATTTTTCTAGAGCTGCACTATCAAATGCAGTAGCTATTAACCACATTTCAAATACTCAGTAGTCACATGTGGCTAGTGACTTCCATGTTGAATGGCAAAAATAGAGAACATTGTCATGATTCAGAAAGTTCGATTGGACAGCACTGACTTAGACTGAAGCTTTCATTCATTTACATTGCTTTCTTGATATTGTCCAAATAGCCCAGGGATCTTCTGAATAGAGCTAGACTGGTTTTGTTCTTATGGGCCTGGCTGCCCTGAAGGCTATGAATTTATGAATGTTTTATTTTATTTAAGTGCCAGAGTTTTCCTTTTCGAGAGTCTGACCCCAATATGTGATGTGGCTGCCATCCTTTACATGTCAATCACTGCACTGGTGTGACTGGTCTATTTAGGTAGACCATATGTAAGCATGTCCTTAACCACCCACATGCACTTACTATTCTAGTTACACTAAGGCAGTGGCCCAGCCCTTAGGAAGAAAAGCACCAGGGAAATCTTAAAATTTAGAAGTTATTTTGTTCTAAAGAAGTAGCCTCATAGCCAGAGGCCTTGATGGTGGTTACTCTTACCCATTTCTCCTCCAGACTTCTTCCATGCTTTCCTGTATTTGAAATTTATATGTGAGGTCCTCTCTGGGTCTTTATTCTCAAGATATTTTGAATATCTCAAACCGCAATGCAGATTGGAATAAGTCCAGAGGATTGGGAAGAGGCAGGCAACAGTGCTGAGGCCAAGTTAATCATTGAGATGGATGGATGGATGGTTATGAATAGAAATGGGACCATACACAGGAATGGGGAGTGACAAAATATTAATGCCAAGTGTTAAGTGCACTGACAATGTCCTTGTGAGTTCTCAAAGAGAGTTACTGGTAAGAAAGCTGCCAATCATCCTTTCTCATCTCTGTTTTGTTACTTTAAAAGAATTATTGGAGTTCCTTCCAGTTACATTCTTTTAATTCTCGGCATAAAGACATGATAACCTTTCTTAAAAACAAGTAAATCTCAT
The DNA here is from genome assembly GCF_027574615.1 of Eptesicus fuscus. Lineage (NCBI taxonomy): Eukaryota > Metazoa > Chordata > Mammalia > Chiroptera > Vespertilionidae > Eptesicus > Eptesicus fuscus. Next base: position 17,050,905 of record NC_072481.1, read on the forward strand.
CTGGCCAGTGTGGCTCAGTGGTTGAGCATCAACCTATGATCCAGGAGGTCACAGATCCATTCCTGGTCAGGGCACATGCCCAGGTTGCGGGCTTGATCCCCAGTGTGGAGCATGCAGGAGGCAGCCAATCAATGATTCTCTCTCATCATGTTCTCTCTCCCTTTCCCTTCCTCTTTGAAGTCAATAAAAAAACAACAACAAAACGTCAACTCAAAAGATATTTGTACATATGACCTGTTTTCAGCTCAAGGCCCTCACCTCCTTTTGCATATCACTGCCCCACTAGTCAAAGAGGGCACATTCTGTCAAAGGTGACTTATAAATATTAGCAATCTGGGGATAGTAAAGAGTTCTTTCTGAATACAGAGGAGAATCTTGTCTGCCTGGGGAAGTCAAGGTTAGCCCCTAATGCCTTTGTGCCCTTCATTTAGTAAGATATTCTGTTTCAAATTTTGTGTGTACTGACTCTTGTCTTTTCCTGTGTGAACCCTGGCCTAGAACCTGACAGAGTTCAACACTGCCCACAACAAGCGGATTTCCACCCTCACCATTGAGGAGGGGAATCTGGATATTCAGAGACCAAAGAGGAAGAGGAAGAATTCACGGGTGACTTTCAGTGAGGATGATGAGATCATCAACCCAGGTGAGGTGTCTTTCTAGTTTCTTCTGATGAAAAAGCTGTGGTCTCAGAGAGTAGTGTATACAACCTGTAGGTCAGTTGTAATGTCTCCAAGGTTTAGGATAACAGGTGCTATATTAAGGAGAGATAGTTTTTACAGTTCATTGATGGAGTGCTCTCAACAACTCAGGGATTATCCATTTGCTCTGTGGAAGAAATAGCTAACAGGAGGGTCCATTTAATTCAGTATACAGAGCAAGGCTGTAATTCTCTGCTGATCCAGAATGTCTGTGTCATAATGGAGGTTTAAGTTAAGCATAAGTGTTTTCTGTCTTGACCTCAAAGCAGAACATTATTGTCTTTATGGGGTTCTGTGTATGAGTGGTAACTCGATTGGAGAGCCTTCTGCTGCTACTGTTAACTGCATTGAAGACTTACCTCTCTGGCCCTGACCGGTTTGGCTCAGTGGATAGAGCATGGGCCTGCGGATTCAAGGGTCCCAGGTTCAATTCCGATCAAGGGCATGTACCTTGGTTGCAGGCACATCCCCAATAGGGGGTGTGCAGGAGGCAGCTGATTGATGTTTCTTTCTCATCGATGTTTCTCTCCCTCTCCCTCTCCCTTCCCTCCCTCTCTGTAAAAAAAAAAAAAAAAAAATCAATAAAATATATTAAAAAAAAAAAAAAGACTTGCCTCTCTGGAAGGAACTAATTTATAGTTTGTATGGAAATGCCAGTAAGATAAGAGCATTGTATTATGAGAAGGCCACTAACTTGACCAATTTGTTCCACCATTCAACATTTATTTATTGGACCTATGTTGTATCTTAAGTACTCTGGTAAATGGATGACATAGAGCTGGGAGGTACAGTTACACAGTGAAGATGGAATTGGGATTAAAAAAAAAACTTGTTTGAAAATAAATCTCAATCCATAGAAGAAACAAGAATCCCAGACTAACAAGTTGCTTTTAATTTCCAAAGTAAAATGCAGTGAGAATCACTTTCAAGTTCTGCTTTTAGGTTCAAAATATCAATTATTTAAATGGAGATGGTCTGCTCCGGCATGGAAAAAAAAAAAAAGATCAAGGGATTTTAGTTAATTGAAAATGCAGTTTTATGTGGACCCAAGGGTCCCGGGTTCGATTAAGGTCAAGGGTACATACCTCGGTTGCAGGCTCCTCCCCGGCCCGGGCCCTGGTTGGGGCTCATGCAGGAGACAACCAATCGATGTGTTTCTCTCACATCAATATTTCTCTCTGTTTTTCCCTTTCTCTTCCACTCTCTCTAAAAACCAATGGAAAAATATCCTCGGGTAAGGATAAAAAAAAAAAGAGAAAGGAAGAAAATGTAGTTTTAGTCATTAGGAGTATGTGAAAACTAATCAAGTGCAGTGTAAGATTGCATTAATAGGAGAATTGGGGACAGTGACCCCACTGGTCCGTGTTCTGAGCCTAACTCTTCCATATATGTTACTAAATACAAGCATGGCCCTAACCATCAAATATGTGATGTAGTCGTGAGGGAGGAGGAGACTCATATATACAGAAAACAATGCCCTGAATTCTGGGAATGTAGAGAACCATGCACGAGGGAGAGCAGATTGGAGGAGGCATGGCCACTGTGGTCGGATATTTGCAGGACTAACCTTAACAAGGGAACAGTGGGCAAAACCAGAGCTAGCTAGTAGCAAGTATTTGGCTCAGCATAAAAATCAACAATGATGCCGAAGCCGGTTTGGCTCAGTGGATAGAGCGTCTGCCTGCGGACTCAAGGGTCCCGGGTTCGATTCCGGTCAAGGGCATGTGCCTTGGTTGCTGGCACGTACCCAGTGGGGGATGTGCAGGAGGCAGCTGATTGATGTTTCTAACTCTCTATCCCTCTCCCTTCCTCTCTATAAAAAATCAATAAAATATATTTAAAAAAACAAAAGCAACAATGAGCCCTAATCGGTTTGGCTCAGTGGATACAGTGTCGGCCTGCAGACTGAAAGGTCCCAGGTTCGATTCCGGTCAAGGGCATGTACCTTGGTTGTGGGCACATCCCCAATAGAAGGTGTGCAGGAGGCAGCTGATCGATGTTTCTTTCTCATTGATGTTTCTAACTCTATCCCTCTTCCTCTCTGTAAAAAAGCAATAAAATACCGTATTTTCCGGCATATAAGATGACTTTTTAACCCAGGAAAATCTTCTATATGCCCAGTCGTCTTATACGCCGGAAAATACGGTATTTTTTTTTTAAAAAAGCAACAATGAATCCTTATATTTAGAAGAATTAAAAGGATTTCTCTGAAAGAGATTGAGGCATTCATTCTAGTGACAAGTTTACTTTCTGATGGTGTGTGAAGTGGAAAGGATTACTTCTAAAAGTATTGAATGCCCGAGGGAAATGTTTAGGCACGGGCTGTATGACCAATTTGGAAACTTATTTCTGGGCCCTGGAACCTATTGAGTAAGTTTCTAGAGGTTGGGCCTAAAAATTTGTAGCTTCAAACAAGCTATTATTGTATTGATGAACAGTCAATAACGGGAATTACTGGACTAAACACTAAGTCTCTCTCAGGACTCAGTATCTGATCTGCTTTGTTTTTCTTCTGGAAAATTATTGCCCCAGAGCTTTATTAAGGTGCTGTATTCAGGCAGAATATAGCATAGAGGTTAAGAGTATGGGCTCTGAAATCAGAGGGCCTGGGTTTGAAATCCACCTCTCCTCTTAGTAGTTGTATGACCTTGGCCAAGTGACTTAAAAGACTACTGGCCTCACAGGATTGGTGGGGAGAATAAATAATTGACATAGGTAAAAACACTTCATATCAGTGCTCGGGATTCAATAAGCTCTTGATAAATGTTAGCTACTATCCCCGTAATTATCTGCCACAACTTTTGCCTTCTACCTATGCAGCCTTTCCTATACCAGAAGTAGACTTTGTAAGGAATTCGTTGGTAGATCTTCCAGGAGCAGGGCTCTCCTAGAACATGCGTATTCTCTACGACTAGAATGAGGAAAGGAGGAGAGGGCCTGGCCATCATTCAGCCAGCACAGAACAGGGTCCCCCAGAGAGGCTTAGTCCCTCCCCTCTACAGGCCTAGTGCATGCATGGGGTGCATCCCCCATAGCCACTCCTGTCAGGCTCCAGTTGCTTGTGCGCCTCAGCCTCCCTCATTCAGCTTTCCTTGCTGAAGGGATGGATGATTGGAACAGGGCTCCTGTGGGAGTGAGGAAAGATAAGGGTGCCTTTTTTTAGAGACCTTGTCTCCTTCCTGAGTCTGGTTATCTTTCCTCTTTCTTCTTCCATATGGAAGCCATTTATTCATTCATTCATTGAACAAAGATTGGTTAGTCAATGAATATAACAGGGCATATTCTTTAAAGTCATCCTAAAGTGAAAAGTCAGACTTAAGTCAACCAGGTGTAATTATTCAGATTAAATAGGGAATCTTTATTTTCCAAAGGAATTCATACGATTGCTCATCTTTAAAATAGCAAGCTCCCTCAATGCATTCAAAATAAGATGTACAACATCAATTAGGGAAATAATTCCTTTCCTGTCAGTACATTAAGATGAAGGGGCTTGGAGTAGTTTTCTCTAGTAATGCTAACAAGTCAGCCTGCCTGTTGCCATACACACAGCCTTCAGCAAGAAAACTTCATCCGAGTGGTCCAGCGCAGGTGTCCTCTCTGCGTTATAGAGCAGTTTTGCTACCCGTCTTGAAGCACCTCCAGTGTGTTGTAGCCTGTCTGGCTTTACAGCTGTGATCACTTTAAAAGCAGGGCAGTATCTTGCTCTTATTTCCATGTCTGATGTCCAATAAATGAGGCATAAGAGAGTGGACTGACTGCAGACATGTCCCTTACTTGGTCTTATCTCTTTCTCCCTGTAGAGTGAATGAAGCTAGAAGCTTTGTAGGGTATAATAACATGTGTAAGCTGTGAAAAGGGAGCTGCTCTCCCACTCTTCCTGGATGAGGGCTTCAGATCCTTTAGTAAAAATCCATATATATAAAAATACATATATAGTTACTCCTCACTGGGGATATTTTTCCCATTGATTTCTAGAGAGAATGGAAGGGAGGGATGGAAGGAGAAAGAGAGAGAGAGAGAGAGAAACATCGATGTAAGACAGACACATTGATTGATTGCCTCCCGCATGCACCATGACCAGGCCTGGGATGGAACCTGCAACCCAAATCTGTGCCCTTGATGGGGAATCAAACCCATGACCCTTCAGTAGGCAGACCAGTACTCTAACTACTGAGCACACCGGCCATGGCTGTAAAAGTCTTGATTTTATACAGTTGTTCAGGTCAAAAGGCCAAGTGAAGTTGGAAGCCCTGGATCTGAGTCCTAATTCTATTATTTGCTAATGAGTGGGCATTACCAAAATAGGTGGTGTGTGACCTCTTGACATGTCATTGTTTTATCACTATCATGGGATTGCTGCTATGTACTCTACTTTCTCCCTCAAAAGAGGGAAGTATATGGAATGAGAAAGAACTCGGGGAAGGCAGCACAGCACAGTGGTCCAGTCCCATTCTGGCTACTTGGACTAAATCCTGGCTCCTCCACTCTCCCATAGGGTGACTAGGCCCATCACTTTACACCTCTTAGCCTGAGGTGTTTTCTTGTCTATTGAATGTTTACTGTAGCTCTAGGTGGTTTGACTCAGTGGATAGAGCGTTGGCCTGGGAACTGAAGGGTCCCGGGTTCAATTCCAGTCAAGGGCACATGCCCGGGTTGCGGTCTCAGATCCCCAGCAGCGGGGATGTAGGATGCAGCCAATCAATGATTCTCTATCATTATTGATGTTTCTATCTCTCCCCTTCTCCCTTCCTCTCTGAAATCAAAATAAAAATTTTAAAAAAAGTTGATTGTAGTCGTGCTCACCTCATAGGCTTGTGAGGATTTAATACAGTGCCCGCACATAGAAACACTTGATGTGTTAGCTGTATTTTATTGTTTTAATATGAGTTGTGATTGCTTTGTTCGTAGTGAGCCCTGTTCCCTTAGCCCTCCCCGTAGAATACCACACTAATCCTTCCCTCATGTCTTTCTGCAGAGGATGTGGATCCCTCAGTTGGACGCTTCCGGAACATGGTACAGACTGCAGTGGTCCCAGTGAAGGTAGGAAGCACATGGTAACAGTATTTGAAATGCCATTTCCTATAGTCTGGTTTAAAAACCCACTCTTTTATAAATAGGTTGGGTGTACTTAATTTTAAAACACATTCTTCGCTCCTCTCCCATTTTTTTACCCTGTGGTCATACTTTTACTCCACCGATGTCTAGAGGATCCTGGAGCCCGTAGTAGGGCTGCGGGGGACCAGCCAGCTTGATGCTGTATGTAAATTATGGTGCAACGTAAATTTACCTCCAGCAGGCTGCAGAGAGGCCCACCTTTCTTTAGCCTTTCCCTTTTCCCTCAGAGGTAGCTGTTAGGCAGGAAAGAGGCATTGTTGTGTTTCTGCATGGCACTGCTGCCTTTTGCTGTGCCTGTATTCTTTGTGCCTGGGAGTGGCACAGATAGGAAAGCCAGCCCAAACCTGATTAGGTTTATAAAGACCAGGTATGTTGGAGAACTAAGATGGAAGTTACAAAGATGTTCTGATTGCTAAACATGTGGAGGAACTACCTGACAGCTAGGAATAAATAGTCCTTTAAGTACTGGAATCCCTGTAAATAGAGGTATTAAAAAAGTAATTGGGCCCTAGCTGGTTTGGCTCAGTGGATAGAGCTTCAGCCTGCAGACTGAAGGGTCCCAGGTTCAATTCCAGTCGAGGGGACATGCCCAGATTGAGGGCTTGATCCCCAGTAGGGGGATGCAGGAGGCAGCTGGTCAATGATTCTCTCTCATCTTTGATGATTCTCTCTCTCTCTTCCTCTCCCTTCCTCTCTGAAATCAATAAAAATATATTTTTTAAAAAAGTAATTAGAAGATGCTGGTCAGAGATGCTATAGAGTTTTTGTTTGTTTTCAGTGCACAAAAATCAATTATATTTTTATGTACTTGCAATGAATAGAGTTTTATTTTTTAAAAGTCTTTAGAATATATTAGACTAGAGTGATGCGTCAAATTCCTGGTTAGTCTTTGTTTAATTCAAAAGGAGTAGAGATGTGAGGGGGATCTTTCATGAATTTCCTTTAGTCTCTTGTGAAAAAGTACAAGGTGAAATTTTTCTGTGCAACTCCATAGTGCTCATGTCACATTTCCCCTTGAGCTCTTTTCTCTCTTTTTGGAATGTTCTATTGTCATTAAAGTACAAAACCAGAAGCTATTTTCACTTTTATATCAGATTTATTATGGTATAATTTACATACAGTAAAATGCACACATGGTAAATGTACAGTTTGAGTTTTGACAAATGTGTACCCCTGGGTCATCACCATTATAAGCAACATATAGACGATTTCCATCACCCAGAAAATTCCTTTAAGTCCCTCTGCTGTCAGTTCCCTTCCACTCCCAGCCCCAGGCAACCAGTAAACTTCTTTCATTCACTACAGATTTGTTTTGCTCTGAGATTACTGTTTAGAAATTTGGTGCCCAACATGAAGATCAATACTACTGATCCCCCCCTCCAAATTTAAATACCTACTACCACCCATTATCACCTATTTCCTAAAAGGGCATTTTAACACCAAAAGAAGAGAGGGAGAGGTATGACAAGCTAACGATAGTCACTTAATCTGGATGAGGTTTATTTATAAAACACACTATCCTCATTTTTCTCAGTGTGACTTAGGTTGGTAAATACTTTATGTGGACCCATCGCATTAGAGGACCATTGTCACATCTCTTTAATCATTGAGATTTCAGGCCTGGGAAATAGGTTGTCTGGGAAACAAAAGAAGCTAGAGGTTCAGGGGCCTCCCCCAGTATTTTAGGGCTGGAACAGAAAAGGCTAATTAGCACCGCCCTTGAGCCTCACCTCTTGTCTGCTCTGTTCCTTGTCACCCACAGAAGAAGCGGATGGAAGGCCCTGGCTCCCTGGGCTTGGAAGAATCGGGGAGCAGGCGCCTGCAGAACTTTGCATTCAGTGGGGGACTCTACGGGGGCCTGCCACCCACACACAGTGAAGCCGGCTCCCAGCCGCATGGCATCCACGGGACAGCACTCATTGGTGGTTTGCCCATGCCGTACCCAAACCTCGCCCCTGATGTGGACTTGACTCCTGTTGTGCCATCAGCAGTGAACCTGAATCCTACACCAAACCCTGCAGTCTACATCCCCGAAGCTGTTAACGAACCCAAGAAGAAGAAATATGCAAAAGAAGCTTGGCCGGGCAAGAAGCCGACGCCTTCCTTACTAATTTGATATTTTTGGTCGTGGAAAAGGGGTGGGATTGGGTGGGCATTGGGTGGAAGGGTGATGGTGGAGCTGATGAACTTGGGAGAAAAATTTTCCATGTGTGCAGTATCGTCTTTCAGAATGTCTCCTGGGGTCCTAAACATCTAATATCAAAACTGGGGGTGGGGTTGAAATATCCCGTAAAGACTGCTCTTCAGAACACTTCCAGTGTAGAAGAATGTTTCACACATCATTTTAAATTGGTGCCCTGGAGCCTCCCAGGCCTCCATGACCTCCTTTTTCTTTCTTCCCTCTTTCCAGGGTTATTTTTATTTTGAGTCATGTACTCTGTGGAGAGACTCAAGGCCCAAAGAGTCGAATTCAGAGCTGGGGAGGTGACGGTGGCATCACCAGCCTTAGGGGTCCAGCAGCGTAGTTTATATTTACTCTCCCTGTAAGTTCCACGTAGCAAAGGGTTGCCATGGACCTGAGGCTGATAAAAAGAGGGTTAAAATTCTTCAGTTAAGCTAAAGTTCAAAAAATGTTTTGCTGGGTCAGTGGTTTTGAGGTCCAGTAGTTAGGCTTTTCTCTTTTGTCCTTTCTGTTGGAATGAGAACATTTTGATTGATTGTGGTCTGTGACCAGTGAATGCCATAGACACAGGTTGATAGTTTTAAACTTATTACTTCGTTTGAAATTTACCTGTTTTTCTTGTCAAACCTGAGTACTCTCTACTCGCTGAAGTTTCTCATTTGATTCCAGAATACTGTACTCTCCAAGGCTTTCCTTTTCAAGTGTGTTATGAAGGCAATTTTCAAAGCATTTGACTAGTTAGAACAATTCCAATTAAAAAAGAAAAGATTTTACTTTGCAAGTAACTGATGTCTCTGAGAAGACATCTTAGATGTTGGTTTGGAGGCGCTTCCCCCCCTTTGAGAGCTCTTGTTATCCAAAGCTCTAAGATGAGACCGGGCTAATGAACATAGGAGACGAAGGTAGGAAACATCAATAAGAGCTTTGTATAGAGATTTGTACATTTGTGTAATAGGCCTTTTCACGCTTTATGTGTAGCTTTTTACCTGTAACCTTTATTACATTGTAAATTAAACGTAACTTTTGGCATTCCGGTGCAGTTGTGATTCAGTCACCATCACCGATTCCCACTGACATTAGGAAATGTTGCCAAAGGTATGCTGTCGGTCTTGGGAGGTGGTGCCCTGTCCCCATTTTATTACCACATGAGAATACCCCCTAATGAACGCAGAAACTCTAGAGATTCTGGTCCCCAGAGTGGAGCCTCATGGAGCCACGTGGGTTGAGAGGTGCCAGCTGCCCTTCACCAGGAGGCAGAACCACAAAGGTGACAGGAGATTGGGCTTGGGGGCACTTGTCCTGGAGTGGGCATGGTTTAAACCTGGTCATCTGCCCTCTGGCTACAGCTGCAGCTCAGGCGCTCAAGTTGAGTAGGTTTCGAAGGGATTTCAGCCAGAGTTGGGGTTGAATGGATGTGTCTTGCGTCCAGGAGCCTCGTTTCAGGAAGAGGAAATGCACTTGGTGTGCGGTGAGAATCACGAGGTGGCTTTGTGATGCGGATGCCAGCTAGGTTCAGGTCCCTTGGGTCGAGAGTGGACTGGCAGCAGGAGCAGCCTGATAGAACAGAGGCCCATAGGAGCACCAGTGCACGGGAAGCTGGCTGCCTCGGCCTCTGAAAAACAAGTGTCCTCACCTTAGGAGAGCACTTTCCCCTCATGGCAGCAAAGATGACCGTTAGACACACGGAGCACCTACCTCGCCTGCCAGCCATTTACAGCCCGTCATTGAACTCACAGCCCTAAGAGGAATACTGCTTTTGTCCCCATTCTACAGGTGAGAAAACTGGCTCAGAGACAAAATGAACTTCCCCAGGATCCCACTGAGTGAAGTCAGGATTGAAACTAGTCTGAATCCAGAGCACAGGTGTACACGGCCTGCAGGATGAGTTGGTGAAGCACGTGTGTGGCCCTCAGGTGGAACACTGCTCAGCAGGCTGGGGCTATATTCATTTGTAGTTAGGAATTGGTTTTGAAGTTGATTTTTTTGCAAATGGTAAGTTCCTGGATGGTATATTAAAGGATTTAGATTTAGTTTACATAGTAAAATGAGTCATTGGTGAGAGATCATGCCCTGTACTGTTTGGTCCCAGCATTTGAGTGGCAGAGTGAAACTTGCATTTGTGTCTCAAGGCTCAACAGACTATCCAAGCCTGCAAAGCTATTCATCGTTTCCTTCAAGGGCCCGGTGTACATTCGTGGAAGCAGGAGTGCTTGAATTGGGTGGTTATGTGATGTAAGTAGGTGTAGAAACCTGGCTTGCCTGGCACTATTTTTCTGATTTCTTCCAATCATGCTTTAGTGTCCCTCAAAGATGAGCACTGCAGGAGGGGCTCCGATTCCTCTCGTGCTTCCTGCAGCTGTAGACACTGACCGTGAGTAGATAAGCCCCTCCTGTTCGCCGCAAGGATTGGCCAATGATGATCAGGTGAGCATCTTGCTGTTGAAGGACATAGCCTCGCCTCATCCCAGGACACAGTCCACCCTGGGTGAGAAGTGACCACGGGTTTCCCCCGAGTCCTATGTGTATCCCCTGGAGAAGGACACATTGACAAACCAGCCCGTTCTCTAGGAGATCCCGGCCAGGATCTGCTGTTTGGTGACAGTTGCCTAAAACACGCTAACCATTATCTGTAAGCCAGAAATTTAGAGTCAGAGGATTTATGAAATCCTGTCTGTCTGGATCCTTCATTGTGCATGTGAGCAAACCATGGCAGTGGGAACTCACCTCTCTCAACTAAACAGGGCTGAACATGTGGAGTTGGGTAATGGCAGTGCACCACGCCTGCCGGAGGAGGCCTGTGAGAGGGCACGTGCACTGCCAATGCTGTCGATGCTGAGAGCTTCCGGGAGGGGTGGACGAGGAGGGAGGAATCAGACAGGCAGAGGCCAGATCCCATCCTGTAAGCTTTGCTAGGGAATTTGAAAGTACCAGGAAGCCCTGAAGGATTTCCCTTTTCTTTTTAAAAAAATATTTTTTTAATGGTTTCAGAGAGGAAGGGAGAGGGAGAAATGGGAGCATCAATGGTGAGAGAGATCGGCTGCCTCCTGCACGCCCACACTTTCTTGATCAAGTTCACAACCCCGGCAAGTGCCCTGACTGAGAATCGAACCGTGACCTCCTGGTTTACAGGTCAATGCTCAACCACTAAGCCATGCCTGCCAGGCAGATTTCTTTACCTTTACTAAAAAAAAAAAAAAAAAAAAATGACATGCTTATGTAAAAATATTGGATAATCCAGAGACACATACTTCACACACACACACCCTCACCCCTCACCCACAGTGGGGGAGATTTCCGGTAGGGGCTGAGTGGTCAGATTCAGTTATAAAATCCCTCTGGCAGCTGATAAATACAGCAATACCTGACCTCAGGTGAGACAGGTGTTCCAGCAAGTCTAGAGGTAAGTACAAATGTTAAGAGAACATGGAAGAGAACGTTCCAGTAGTTCAGTCTGCAGGAGGTAAGGGTGGTTAAGGGGAGAGGGTCATAGAAAGGTCAGAGGGGTGACTTGTGTTTCCAAGTGGTGGAGGGGAGGGCATTCCGAGCAGGGGCAGCTGCAGGACCAAAGGGGCGGGTGGATTAGCATCTCGGTTAGTGTAGGATGGGTGGTGGGAAGGCTCTGGAGTGCTCACCTACTGATTTTGGTGACATCTGTTTGCTGCGGAATAAAATCATTGCTGGTCTGCGGGGAAATTCGATTTGGAAGTTCCACCTCTGAACAGGGACGAGGTGCAGTTCCAGCGTCAGCCAGCAGGAGGGGCCCTGCTCCCATCTACGGAGTCGCTATGGTAACGGTGTGAACCTGCGGTGGCTGTGAGGTGAGAGATGAGCACATAGGCACCCGCCAGCACTTGATGTGCATTATCCCCTACTTCTCCCCACGGCCCTGATAGGAGGTAGGTGGTACCCATTTTACAGCTGGGGAACTTGAGGCTCAGAGAGTGCCGGGACCAAGGTCACACAGCTGGCGAGCGTAAAGCAGGGATTCCAGCGCGGTGCTGGCGGTTCGGACTGCGAACAGCACCGGGAGCTCCCGACTCGGGCTGCTGCCTTGCCTGTGCCTCGGGTCTGCGAAGAGACTGGATTTTGTCTCTTTCTGTTTCCTGCTCCTTCTGTCTCTATCTCTGGTTAAAAACAAACAAAAACATCTCCTGACTCCACTTCCCCACCAGCGACCTCAGCTTCCCCTCCTTTCTCTGCTGCACCTCGCTGTCTCCAGTGCCTCTCCTCCGCTCACTGAAATCCACCCCAGCCACCAACACTCTTCAAACCATGCCCAACCCCAGTGTGGGGCGTGCGGGAGGCAGCAGATCAATGATTCTCTCATCGTTCACGTTTCTATCTCTCTCTCTCCCTTCCTCTCTGAAATCAGTAACAATATTTAAAACAAACAAACACATGCCTGCTAATGACCCCAGCCAGTCCTATCCACTGCTCTGATCAGAACACTCCAGAGGCCCCTCATTTTCTCCAGAGTTTTACTTCATACCCGCACCCCTACCTCTCTCCCCTCCTACCTCTCCCCACACTCCTTCTCCTGCAGCCCCCCCGCCTCCCCCCCCCCAGGTCTGGTTGGTCCTCCAGCCCTCAGGGCACACTCCCACCCTGTCCCTGTGGCTGGGCTTCTTCCCCCAGAGTCAGCATGGCTGCTTCCCTCACAGCCTTCAAGTGAGAAAGAGAAGCAGGCCCCGACAGAGTCCGGGGAGAAGGAAGAAGACATGCCCTGGGTCCCTGGCCTGGCTGTTGGTGTTCAGAGGGGCCGTTCCCTGCAGAGGGGAAGAGGGGGGAGAGGTTACTGGGAGGGGCTGAGTCTGAACAGCAGGGGAGGTGCCAAGTGGACAGCTGTCTACAGTACACCTGGAGCTCAGGGTTGGGCTGGAGACACGGGCTTGGAAGGTGGACATGCGGTGGTACTGAAGCCTTGGCCGAGCGGGGGCGTCTGAAGACTTCTACCTGAGAGGCCGTAAGACCAGAGTCTAGCCTTGCCCCCCGGAGCCCCCAGTGGCTCAAATCACTTGCTGGGACAGAGGTCTCCTTTCTCTCCTAATAATTCACCGCCCGGGCTTCTTTAGAGAGCAGAGGGGAGGCTGTGCGGGCACCCAGCCAGCCAGCTGCAGCAGGACCCGTTCTGGAAGCAGAGCCCCTACTGGAGGTGGAGGTGGCAGCCTGGCCCTGGGTCTCGGGCCCATTATTCTGGGAAAGCTCAGAACTGGGGCTGACGTGAGCGGTTACCATAGCAAGTCCGGACACTCTGTTACCATCAGCAGGACACAGCAGGCCGCGGGACAAGCCTGGCGCAGGCTGGCACACTTCCTCCCTGCCCCAGTGGTCCCAGCCAACCCCTCCCCCCAAGGCTGACCAGAGCTGAGGCAGCCCTGCCCCAGATGGGCACCTTAACCCAGACTCCATGGGCTCCATCCCTCCCTTTCCATTCTGCCTCCTAAATGCCTCTCCATGTGCCCAGCACCCCAGGCTGGGCTTCCCTGCTCTCTCCTCTAAGCATAGCCATGGCCTCATAAGCGCCCCTCCCTGCCTGCCAAGTCCTCTCCCACCCCTGCAGCAGAGTTTGCTAAAAATGGATTTCCCGCTCCATCAACCAGGGGCTTATCCCAAAGCCTTTGGGTCAAAGGCCGAACTTCCTGGCGCCTCTCAGGGCCACTCTCACTCCCCGCTGGGGCCTCCAATGTGGTCCCACTTGAAACTTCTTTCAGTTCCTCAATGTGCATTCTCCCTGCTGCCCTCCCCCTGGTTTCCAGCTCACGCGAGGTGAGCTCATCACATTCTCTGGGCGGCCTTCCCTGGTGTCCAGGATGCAGAAGGAGGGTCTGGGTGAGTAACCCTCATCCACTGGGTTTTCCCCACCAGAGTGCCGGAGGGCAGACTGCTATGCTGACCACGGGTCCTAGCAACCCCACAGTGGGCCAGAATACGGACAGCATTGAACTGAAATGCATCCTGGAGCTCTTTGACTCGCCTACCATCCCCCCCAACCTCCCCACTCCCTTCTCCAGTGGGTGACAGGGCTGTGTCCTTCCCAGCTGGAAGGAAGGAGAAGCCTGGTCCAGAGGCTGTGTCTCAAACCCAGTGACACCACCAAACTGAAGTCAGGTTTCTACAAGACTCCCAAGCCCAGAGGGGAAGTAGGAGGCCGAGAGGAAGGCAGAGAGGCCACTGAGAAAGGGAACTTGCCCGGGGGCTTCCTACTGGGGCAGCACAGGAGGGTGGTTTGAACCTGGGGCCCTGCCTGATTCTGTCTCTTCCCGCCTTTCCCAGGAGGCCGTTTTCCCATCTGTAAAATGGAAAGAACAAGATAACCTGCATCTCAGGGTATTACGAGCTTAATGAAACAAGCACTGCCGGGTGAGCCAAGTTCCCCTTCCAGGCCCCCAGGCCTTCCCATCTCCTCCCCACGTGTGAGAATTCAAGTTTGTGCAATGCCCAGGCCGGGGATGGATGGGACAGACCCAGCAGAGGGGACACAGGGCATCAGGGCAGACGTGCTGTCTGTGGGCTGTGGGGCAGGGGGGGCCTTGGGGCTGGAGGAGGGCCCTTTGAGCTTGTCCTTCAATCCCTTTTCATTGCAGCTGGGGAAACTGAGGCTAGGAGGGGTTGGCACTGTTGCTGCTGCTCGAATATTGCTTGGAGGCAGGTGTGGCACTGAAGCGTCTCTCCTGGACTCTCACATTGAATGACAGGAGCCACATCCCAGAATCCTCCCATCATCATTCAACAAATGCCAGGCTCTGAGGAAATAAGTTCCTCATGGAGCATCCAGCCTACTGGGGAAGAGAAGTTAAGAAAGGAAATCACAAATAAACGTAGCATTACAGTGTGAGGAGGGCTATGGAGAAGGGGTTCATGGTCCATACTGAAGGGGGTGTAATAAGGGACCATACTCTGTCTGAAGGGGGGCGGTTCAGGGAAGTCTTCTTGAGGATGTGATGTTTAAGTGGATTAAAAAAGTTACTGTGAGATTAAAATTTGTTTGTGTGTGTGTGTGTGTGAGTGAATTGGCCTCTGGACCCAGTTCTTGGCACAGAGCTTCTAAAACACTTGTAGCCCGGCCTAGCTGGCTTGGCTCAGAGGTTGAGCCTCAACTTATGAACCAGGAGGTCACGTTTTGATTCCCAGTCAGGGCACATGCCCGGGTTTTGAGCTCAATCCCTAGTGTGGAGCATGTAGGAGGCAGCTGATCAATGATTCTCTCTCATCATTGATGTTTCTGTCTCTCTGTCCCTCTTCCTTCCTCTCTGAAATCAATAAAAATGTATTTAAACAATAAATCCTATATAATAAAAGCCTAAGATGCTAAGTGTCCGGTCATCTGGTCATCCATTCAATCAATCAATGCATAATATGCTAATGAATGCTAAGGCAGCTAAACTGTGCTCACTATGACGTGCACTGACCACCAGGGGGCACACGCTCCAACCAGTAGGTTAGCTTGCTGCTGGGGTCCAGCCAATCAGGACTGAGTGAGACAGGCCAGACACACCCTGGAGCCCTCCTGCAGTCCCTCCCAGGCTGGCCAACCTCCCATGTCCCTCCCCAGCCCCAATCATGCACCGGTGGGGTCCCTTAGCCTGGCCTGCACCCTCTCACAATCCAGGACCCCTCGGGGGATGTTGGGGAGCCGGTTTCAGTCCGATCCCACAGGCTAGGCCAAGGGACCCCACTGGTGCACTGATTTGTGCACTGGGCCTCTAGTAAATACGTAAAAACACTTGTAGCCCAGCCGGCGTGGCTCAGTGGTCGAACATTGACCCATGAACCAGGAAGTCATGGTTCCATTCTTAGGGCACATGCCCAGGTTGGGGGCTCGATCCTCGGTGTGGGGTGTGCAGGAGGCAGCTGATTGGTGATTCTCTCTTATCATTGATGTTTCTATCTCTCTCACCCTCTCCATTCCTCTCTAAAAAATAAATAAATAAAAAATAAGACACTTGTATTTTTCTAAGTGATAAGAGCACTAGAAGCATCGTTTGTTCTGTTGAGGTGACTCTGGGTGAGCTCCTGGATGGGGACTCATCAAACCAGGATCAGAAGCTTGGAATCTTCAGCTCCCTACCTGCTCCCCCACCCCCATTCTCCCCATCCCCACTTCTCCAGAGAGGGCAAAGGGACTGGAAATGGAGTTAATAATTGGTCATGCCTATGTGAGGAAGCCTCCATAAAATCCCAATAGTCCAGGCTTCGAAGACCTTCAGGTGGGCAAACACACCCACATACTGGGAGGGTGACACACCCCAACTCCACGGGACAGAAGCTCCTACACTCAGGACCCTCCCAGACCTCACCTAGGGGTCTCTTCCCCAGGGTGTTCATCTGTAGCCTTCATCATATTCTTTCACAAACTGGAAAATGTAAGAAAGTATATATCTTTGAACCCAGCCTGCATGGCTCAGTGGTTGAGCATAGACCTATGAACCAGGAGGTCATGGTTCAAGTCCCAGTCAGGGCACATGCCCAGGTTGCAGACTCCATCCCGTGTGGGGCATGCAGTAGGCAGCCAATTGATGATTTTCTCTCATCATTGATGTTTCTATCTTTCCTCTCTGAAATCAATACAAATATATATATATTACATATATGTATATATGTATATATATATTACATATACGTATATATGTGCATATATATATATATATATACTTGAAAAATAAAATTGCTAATAATGAAATTAGTAAAACTGGTAAAATGCTTAGAAGATGAGGTATATGAAATCTCCTAGAAAGTAGAACAAACGGGGAGGGGAATGGAGTATTGGTCCAGAAGACACAACATACAACTAAAAGGAGTTCCTGAAAGAAAGAAAGTTTCCAGAACCGAGAAGCGTGCCTCCCCCCGCCCCCCCCATTTAAAAGATCTACGAGTGTCCAGAAGCGAGAATGGAAGCCCTGCAGAGAGCTGAGCCTGTGACGTGAGCCGTGCACCGGGGACAGAGCGGAGGTTCCCAATGTTGCCACACACGGGGTCTGGACTAAGAATGACATGGGACTTCCCAACAGCAAACATGTTACTGCATAGACTTGCTTCCAAATTTGGGGGGAACACTGTTTACAATCTGGACCTCAATACCAGTCCGATCGTTGTGGACGAATAACCACTCCTGTGCATTAGCTATAGAAACAGGCTGAGGTAACTTTGAAAGATTGTGATCAAACACACATGACGGAGCATGTCCCATCTGACCCACTGTAAGTGCGCAGTTCCGTCGTGTTGCGTACATTTTCACTGTTGTGCTCCAGGACGTTTCACCGCGCACACCTCAGACCCAGTCCCCGGCAGACAGCAGCTCCCCGTGCTCCCTCCTCCCGGCTCCTGGCAGCCGTCCTGCTGCTGTCTGTCTGTCTGTCTGGGACAGTGACACTCAGGTGCCCCATAGGAGTGGGATCACACAGCACTTGTCTTTCAGCTTCTTTCATGGAGCGTGATGTCCGCCAGCTTCATCCACGTGGTAGCAGGTGCGCGGCTTTCCTTCCTTTTTGAGGCTGAATTCTGTTTCATGGTGAGACTATGTCACGTTTTGTTTATCTGTCCGCCTGTTGGTGGACACCGGTTCCTCCCGCCTCCTGGGTGTTGTAAATGACGCTGCTACGAACACGGGGGCACAGACATGTCTTCAGGATCGAGCCTTCAGTTCTTTTGAATATATATCTACAAGTGGGATTGCTGGATCAGACGGTAACTCCATTTTTCATATTTTCAGAAAGAGGTAACTTTTCATTAAACCTCTGCTGAAAGGCAGTAGCCACTCCCCCAAGCCCAGAGGTTACACGGAGGTTCTGCAGTGTTTGCAGCTCAAAGACCGATGCCCATCGCCCCCTCCCAGAACTGGGCCCACCTCCTCCTCGGCTCTGGCCATGCGGCCAGCGCTGCTGCCACCACTTCCCTCACAGCTTTGGCTTCCTCCCCGGCCCAGTTAGGAGGCTCGGGGGTAAAAGTTCTCTCTGGGCTCAAAACCACTTCCTCAGGCCCAAGGTCAAAGGTTTCACGCTGCGTTCGCTTTGCTCCTCCTCAGCCTGACCCTGGGGACCTGGCCTGGTCCCGGCCTGAGCAGCTCCTGACCAACACTCCCCAGGGCCACCCCTACGGATCTTGACCAGGTGTCTTGGGACCCCCCTCCTTCCTGACAGCATCCCTGGTGCCTTCCCAGGGCCCTGGATCCCCGCCCCTGGTTTTCTCTATCCTCTCCTTCCTCTTTTCCTCCGTTCCCCTCCCCTTCTCTCCTCTCTGCTCCTCATCCCCCCCCCTCCCCTGACCCTCTGCCCAACCTTCTCATCCTCCTCCCAACCCGAAGGCCCTTTGTCCGCTCCCTGCTTCACAAGGTCAAGAGAGCACGGAGGCTTGATGCTCCCTCCCCATCACACCAGAGCACGCCCCCTCCCCATCACACCAGAGCACGCTCCCTCCCCATCACACCAGAGCACGCCCCCTCCCCATCACACCAGAGCACGCCCCCTCCCCATCACACCAGAGCACGCCCCCTCCCCATCACACCAGAGCACGCCCCCTCCCCATCACACCAGAGCACGCTCCCTCCCCATCACACCAGAGCACACTCCTCCCCATCACACCAGAGCACTCTCCCTCCCCATCACACCAGAGCACGCCCCCTCCCCATCACACCAGAGCACGCCAGTCCCTCCCCATCACACCAGAGCACACTCCCTCCCCATCACACCAGAGCACGCTCCCTCCCCATCACACCAGAGCACGCCCCCTCCCCATCACACCAGAGCACGCTCCCTCCCCATCACACCAGAGCACGCTAGTCCCTCCCTATCACACCAGAGCACTCTCCCTCCCCATCACACCAGAGCACGCTCCCTCCCCATCACACCAGAGCACGCCCCCTCCCCATCACACCAGAGCACTCTCCCTCCCCATCACACCAGAGCACGCTCCCTCCCCATCACACCAGAGCACGCTCCCTCCCCATCACACCAGAGCACGCTCCCTCCCCATCACACCAGAGCACGCCCCCTCCCCATCACACCAGAGCACGCCCCCTCCCCATCACACCAGAGCACTCTCCCTCCCCATCACACCAGAGCACGCTCCCTCCCCATCACACCAGAGCATGCCAGTCCCTCCCCATCACACCAGAGCATGCCAGTCCCTCCCCATCACACCAGAGCACGCCCCCTCCCCATCACACCAGAGCACTCTCCCTCCCCATCACACCAGAGCACACTCCCTCCCCATCACACCAGAGCACGCTCCCTCCCCATCACACCAGAGCACGCCCCCTCCCCATCACACCAGAGCACGCTCCCTCCCCATCACACCAGAGCACTCTCCCTCCCCATCACACCAGAGCACGCCCCCTCCCCATCACACCAGAGCACGCCCCCTCCCCATCACACCAGAGCACGCCAGTCCCTCCCCATCACACCAGAGCACGCTCCCTCCCCATCACACCAGAGCACTCTCCCTCCCCATCACACCAGAGCACGCCCCCTCCCCATCACACCAGAGCACGCCCCCTCCCCATCACACCAGAGCACGCCCCCTCCCCATCACACCAGAGCACGCCAGTCCCTCCCCATCACACCAGAGCACGCTCCTCCCCATCACACCAGAGCACTCTCCCTCCCCATCACACCAGAGCACGCCCCCTCCCCATCACACCAGAGCACGCCCCCTCCCCATCACACCAGAGCACGCCAGTCCCTCCCCATCACACCAGAGCACGCTCCCTCCCCATCACACCAGAGCACACTCCCTCCCCATCACACCAGAGCACGCTCCTCCCCATCACACCAGAGCACTCTCCCTCCCCATCACACCAGAGCACGCCCCCTCCCCATCACACCAGAGCACGCCCCCTCCCCATCACACCAGAGCACGCCCCCTCCCCATCACACCAGAGCACGCCAGTCCCTCCCCATCACACCAGAGCACGCTCCCTCCCCATCACACCAGAGCACGCCCCCTCCCCATCACACCAGAGCACGCCCCCTCCCCATCACACCAGAGCACGCCCCCCTCCCCATCACACCAGAGCACGCCAGTCCCTCCCCATCACACCAGAGCACGCCCCCTCCCCATCACACCAGAGCACTCTCCCTCCCCATCACACCAGAGCACGCCAGTCCCTCCCCATCACACCAGAGCACGCTCCTCCCCATCACACCAGAGCACTCTCCCTCCCCATCACACCAGAGCACGCCCCCTCCCCATCACACCAGAGCACGCCAGTCCCTCCCCATCACACCAGAGCACGCTCCCTCCCCATCACACCAGAGCACGCCCCCTCCCCATCACACCAGAGCACGCCCCCTCCCCATCACACCAGAGCACGCCAGTCCCTCCCCATCACACCAGAGCACGCTCCTCCCCATCACACCAGAGCACTCTCCCTCCCCATCACACCAGAGCACGCCCCCTCCCCATCACACCAGAGCACTCTCCCTCCCCATCTCACCAGAGCACTCTCCCTCCCCATCACACCAGAGCACGCCCCCTCCCCATCACACCAGAGCACGCCCCCTCCCCATCACACCAGAGCACGCCCCCTCCCCATCACACCAGAGCACGCCAGTCCCTCCCCATCACACCAGAGCACGCCCCCCTCCCCATCACACCAGAGCACGCCAGTCCCTCCCCATCACACCAGAGCACGCCCCCTCCCCATCACACCAGAGCACTCTCCCTCCCCATCACACCAGAGCACGCCCCCTCCCCATCACACCAGAGCACGCCCCCTCCCCATCACACCAGAGCACGCCCCCTCCCCATCACACCAGAGCACGCCAGTCCCTCCCCATCACACCAGAGCACGCCCCCTCCCCATCACACCAGAGCACTCTCCCTCCCCATCACACCAGAGCACGCCCCCTCCCCATCACACCAGAGCACTCTCCCTCCCCATCACACCAGAGCACGCTCCTCCCCATCACACCAGAGCACGCCCCCTCCCCATCACACCAGAGCACGCTCCCTCCTGGAGGGCAGGGAGAGTCTTTCTCCAGAGGGACTTTCCTCACAGGGACAGCCTGGCCGGGAGGGAGCAGCCCTCCGGCCTCCACTCGGTCTGGGGACCCTTGGCAGGAGCGGTTCCTATGACCGTCAGACAGAAAGCCTAGAGACAGAAAAGACAACGGCGCCTTCAAGGCCCCGTGGTGCCCAGGGCCGAGGGCCTCCTCCGGAGCTTTCCGCACTTGCCTCCCGGGAGGCTCTGGCCTGCGGGGGTCTTGCTCTCCCAGGGAGAAGGCAGCTCTGGAGAGAGGGAGGGACCCCGCTTTGGGCGCAGGTGGGCGTGTCTGGCGGGCGCCCTCTCCCCCTGCGGTGTCAGACGGCCGGGACTGTGACAGGACACCCGTCCAGGCCACCGCAGAGCAGCCCTCGGGGCGGTGCTGAGAGGAGAAGGGCCCGTGGGAGCCCCCGGCTGCGGGGCCCGGTGGCCGGAGGGGACCGCCCCCCCAGGAGCAGAGGCCCGGCCCCACCTCCCTGACGGCTGCGCGCTGCCCACTGCGCTGGCGCCGATGGGCGGACACCGGAGTGAACCGCAGGTCCCTGTAACCGAAGCTGGGTCCCTTCCCCTCCGGGAAAGGGGCGGTAGCTCAGGCAGGACCCCCCCTGGCATGTTGCTGGGAAACGCTAGGCCTCGTGACGTGACGTCGCATGCAAGTGAGTAGGGTGCCCGGCAGCAGGCAGGGCCCCCCTCGCCTCCCCCCCCCCTAGTCCGCCTGCCTGAGCCGCCCACCTGCTGGGACCTGGGGCTGCCGAGCCAAATCCTTCAGATTCTGAAAACGCGGTGGGGCTGGCCTGGCGGTGACAGGAGGCCTCTGGCTGGGGCTGCAGGCCTCCTCCTGCGGGCTCCTTCCCACCCCACCTCCCCCACCCCCCCACCCCCCACCTCTACCCCACCCCCAGTCCCCACTCCCCCACCTCCCACCCTCTACCCCCCACTCCCACCCTCACCCCTACTCCCCATCCCCACTCCCCCACTCCCCACTCCCCCAACCCCACTCCCCCACCCCCACCCCACCCCCACTCCCTACTCCCCCATCCCCCTCTCCCCCACCCCCCACCCTCACCCCCACCCCCACTCCCCCATCCCCCTCCCCCCACCCCCCACTCCCCACTCTCCCACCTCCCTACCCCCCACCCCCCACCCCGTGTGAACGGAGCTTCCCGCTCAGCTCCGGTTTTTGCTTTTACACGACGCCTGTCATGCATCTTGTATGTAGTGCTCATGTCAAAACCAGACAGTCGTCATGTCCCGGCACAGCTCCCCCTCCAGTGAGCCCGGGCTCTGTGAGCGGACAGCTGGCCAGAGGGGGGGGGCACATCTGCACCCTGGTGTCCCTGTGAGGGGGGCCCCCTGATCTGCACCCTGGTGTCCCAGTGAGGGGGGACCCTGATCTGCACCCTGGTGTCCCAGTGAGGGGGCCCCCTGATCTGCACCCTGGTGTCCCAGTGAGGGGGGACCCTGATCTGCACCCTGGTGTCCCTGTGAGGGGGGCCCCCTGATCTGCACCCTGGTGTCCCAGTGAGGGGGGACCCTGATCTGCACCCTGGTGTCCCAGTGAGGGGGCCCCCTGATCTGCACCCTGGTGTCCCAGTGAGGGGGGACCCTGATCTGCACCCTGGTGTCCCAGTGAGGGGGCCCCCTGATCTGCACCCTGGTGTCCCAGTGAGGGGGGACCCTGATCTGCACCCTGGTGTCCCTGTGAGGGGGCCCCCTGATCTGCACCCTGGTGTCCCAGTGAGGGGGGACCCTGATCTGCACCCTGGTGTCCCTGTGAGGGGGACCCTGATCTGCACCCTGGTGTCCCAGTGAGGGGGGACCCCTGATCTGCGCCCTGGTGTCCCAGTGAGGGGGGCCCCCTGATCTGCGCCCTGGTGTCCCAGTGAGGGGGGACCCCTGATCTGCACCCTGGTGTCCCAGTGACGGGGGACCCTGATCTGCACCCTGGTGTCCCAGTGAGGGGGGCCCCCTGATCTGCACCCTGGTGTCCCAGTGAGGGGGGACCCTGATCTGCACCCTGGTGTCCCAGTGAGGGGGGACCCCTGATCTGCGCCCTGGTGTCCCAGTGAGGGGGGACCCCTGATCTGCGCCCTGGTGTCCCAGTGAGGGGGACCCCTGATCTGCGCCCTGGTGTCCCAGTGAGGGGGCCCCCTGATCTGCACCCTGGTGTCCCAGTGAGGGGGGACCCCTGATCTGCGCCCTGGTGTCCCAGTGAGGGGGCCCCCTGATCTGCACCCTGGTGTCCCAGTGAGGGGGGACCCCTGATCTGGCCCTGGTGTCCCAGTGAGGGGGGACCCCTGATCTGCACCCTGGTGTCCCAGTGAGGGGGCCCCCTGATCTGCACCCTGGTGTCCCAGTGAGGGGGCCCCCTGATCTGCACCCTGGTGTCCCAGTGACGGGGGACCCTGATCTGCACCCTGGTGTCCCAGTGAGGGGGCCCCCTGATCTGCACCCTGGTGTCCCAGTGAGGGGGGACCCTGATCCGCGCGCTGGTGTCCCAGTGAGGACAGAGGGACCCGGACATTTTTTGGGCCACAAAGAGAGAGCTCAAAAGTGGCTCCAGGCCGCGGACCGGACCCCCCAAAACCCCTCAGACCCAGGGTCCCCGCAGGGTCCCCCCCCCCCCCCCCCCCCCCCGCCCCGTCCTCTTGAGGAAGCCATTCGTCGGGGCGGGGCACTCCGGCCGGGCCCGACATCGGCGGCCCGGGCTGCCCGGGGAGGGGAGGTGGGGGGGGCCCGCTAGGCCCTGACGGAGCCCCGGCCAGGGTTCCCGGGTGCAGAACCGAAAGGGCTTTCCAGTCCCTCCATTTGCATGTTGTGCAACAGCCAGGAAGGCCGCTTCCCACTCAGAATCTCATTTTCCTAAAATAGAAGCACGTGCGACCTGCAGCTCCGAGCAACATCAGAGGCACAGGAAGCCCCGAAGTGACAGTAACAGTGCGGCTGAGCGCTGGGCGTGAGCCCAGGGGCCGGGTTACACTGTCACCTTCACTGGCCCCGGCCCCGGCCCCGGCCCCCGGCCCCGGCCCCCGGCCCCGGCTCCGCTCCCTTCCGTCCAGGGCAGAGGGGCCGGGCTCAGAGGCTAAGGAACGCGGGAGGCCACACCGCTGCCCAAGAAGTGGAGGAGCCAGGATCTGAGCCCAGCTCTCTTTCTGAAGCCTGTCTTTGTATTCGTTGTTTCCCTGTATTTATTCTTTTTAAAAAATATGTATTTTATTGATTTTTTTACAGAGAGGAAGGGAGAGGGATAGAGAGCTAGAAACATCGATGAGAGAGAAACATCGATCAGCTGCCTCCTGCACACCCCCTACTGGGGATGTGCCCGCAACCAAGGTACATGCCCTTGACCGGAATCGAACCTGGGACCCGTCAGTCTGCAGGCTGATGCTCTATCCACTGAGCCAAACCGGTTAGGGCTCTTTTACTTATTCTTAAGAACATTTTTTTTTTTTTTTGCTGAAACCGGTTTGGCTCAGTGGATAGAGCGTCAGTCTGCGGACTGAAGGGTCCCGGGTTCGATTCTGATCAGGGGCATGTACATTGGTTGTGGGCACATCTCCTGTGAGGGGTGTGCAGGAGGCAGCTGGTCGATGTTTCTCTCTCATCGATGTTACTAGCGCTCTATCCCTCTCCCTTCCTCTCTGTAAAAAAATCAATAAAATATATTTTTTAAAAAAGAACATTTTTATTGTGAGGTATTACGCTTATATAAACATTCATAAAACAAACACACAGTTTAACTAATTCCTACAGAATGAGCATCAAGTCAAAAAATAAAACATTGCCAGTTCTCCACATAGCCTCAGCTGGCCTCTTCCCGATCCAAACCCTCCACCAAGGTAACTACTGTCTAGAACAATGACTTCCTTACTCTTTCTTATAGTCATCACCTAACTATGCATTTCTCAACGCTGAACTTTAATTTGTCTGCTTTGAAACATTATAAATATGAAATCATAGAGCAGACATTCTTCTATATCTGGCTCTTTTTGCCCAATGTTTTGTTCGTGACATTTATCTATGCTGCAAAAACCTTCAGTTGGCTCACTGTTGTTGGTATATAATTGTCTTTTTCTTCCTCATCCTTCACTGCAGTTCCAGGCAACGCGAGGCTGCGCAGAAGTCTGCTGACACACCTGGGGCAGAGAGGAAGAATTGCCACATTCTGCGGCTGCAGGAAAAGCTCAGCAGAGCTGGGTTAACGTCCTAGCCTCTCGCTCCGGCCTGTGTTGCTCAGTGGTTAGAATGTTGGCCCATGTACGGAAGGGTCATGGGTTTGATTCCTGGTCTGGGACACGTACCTGGGTTACAGGTTTGATCCACAGCCCCCAACTGGGCCACATGCAGGAGGCAACCAATCCATGTGTCTCTCTCACATCGACGTCTCTTTTCTCCCCTCTCTCTTCCTCTCTCTGTAAAAATCGATGGAAAAAATATCCTTGGGTAAGGATTAAGAACAATAACAAATCCTAGCATCTCCATTTCTCACTGCATGATCTTAGACAAGTCCCTTCACTCTTCTGAGCCTCGGTTTCCTCACCTGTAAAGGGGGAATGACTGTTTGTTTTACCTGATTGTAGGGAGAATTAGTTGAGCAAATGGCTGTACAGGGCCTGCTCGGAGCAGGTGCTCAGAGAATCACACCTGCTGATGTTTCTGGAAACATTTAGAAATGACCCCGTCCCATCTCTGCTTAGCAGACCCTCCTCGTGGGCCCTTGCAGGCCTCTGTTTACCGCAGCTCTTTTATTTTATCGTGTCCACTGAGGCTCGGTACCCTTTCACCGCCACTTAAATATGCCCTTTGAGCCCTTGCTGGTTTGGCTCAATGGACAGAGAGTGAGCCACGCCAGCACAGCCGAGGGTTTGGCGAGCCTGAGGGAGGGCAGGTGAAGGATGAAGAGAGAGACAGACAGAGAATAAGCTGGGTCTAGGTGGATCTTCTCTGCCTGGCTGAGGCCACAGAACAGATCCAGACTGCAAGCTGATAGTTTATTTTATTTTATTTATTTATTTAATTACTTTATTGATTAAGGTATCACATATTTGTCATCAACCCCCCCCCCCGTTCCCTCCCCAAACCCCCCCACACGCATGCCCCCCTCCCCCTGTTGTCCGTGATCACTGGTTAGGCTCATATGCAAGCACACAAGTCCTTTGGTTGATCTATCTCCCTTGTCCCCACCCTCCCCTACCTTCCCTCTGAGGTCTGACAGTCTGATCAATGCTGTTCTTGTTCTTCAGTCTATGTTGTTCATCATTTCCCCTAGATGAGTGAGCTCATGTGATACTAGGAATACACTTATAGGAACCGAAAATGAGACAAGCAATAATGGTTATGCTGAGAGGCAAATGAATCAGTCTGTAGTGAGTTTCTTTCTGGGCCAACAGTTCTTTTGAGTCCCGGTTTCTGTGTCCAACAGTTGTTTATGTGTTCATAACAGCAATGATATTTCAGTTCTGGATGGTGGACAAATGGTGGTAATGCAGGTCCAACCCTCTCTGGTTTGGTCCTGGGCAATCTGCAGTGACGCATATCTGCTGACTGCTAGTATGGCAAGGCATGGTCAGCGTCTTCCATCTCTGGACTGTTTCTCTTCTGACTTCATGGCTGGAGCACTCCTATCAGTTCCTCTCTGTTGCAGGAATCCACATGTCTCGGAGTTGTTTTCTGAAAATATACAAACATATTCTCGACCAAAAGTTAATAAAGGAATATTTTCTATAAATTTGACTTGCGATCCTTTTTCATTTTTTTGCCCAAACGATTTTCCTTTGGCTTGTTTTGACACCATGTATGTTTTACCTGGGTGACTTGCTATTAGCATTACAAATGAAAGTTAATTTTCTAAAGTAAAAATTTTCTAGATGTAATTTATTTGCAGGATATTTTTCCTTACATGATATTCTTCTACTATCCCCCCTTTTTTGGTTTAAATATTGGGAGGCTTTTGGAAATTTTATGCTGTAATCTTGATAGCTTTTAAATTTTACTTTTTTGCACTAAAATGTGACTGCTTTAGGTTCATTATATGTTATGCAATTTTACCATGAGATGAACTACCAATAAAAATTTTAGTTAACACTTTAGGAACAGCTTTTTTGTCCAGTACAATTGATTTTTCTAGAGTATTTGCTTATTTTGATTGGCCAATTTAAATTAGTCTGAAAACTTGACTACTATTTTACTGTCAAATTTAATACTCTAACAACCATCTTGTTTTACCCTGTAATTATTAGTGGAGAGGATTATTTGCCTTCTTGACTGATGGTTTATTTTATAGTCAGGGACAAACAAGGTAATTTACAATGTTCTTGTAAGTTTCACTTGTTTGGGCAGTATTTGCTACCCCTCCCACAGCCCATTAGCTACCCTGGAAAGATCTAGGGAGCAGTCACAAATCAAGCTTAATTATGCTTAGAGGGCTGTGCCCTTCAAGCTGGGACTTGTTTGCGACTTTGCCAGCCGGTCAGTACGAGGCTTAACCCTATAACCCATGGACTGAAAGTTCCTGGGTTCAATCGTTCAATCCTAGTTAAGGGCACATACCTCGGTTGCAGGCTCATCCCCGGTGTCTTTCCCATCTCTCTCTCTCTTTCCCTTGCTCTCTCTCAAAATCAATTTTTTAAAAATATACATGAGTCCACGTTGGCATAAAATCTTCCTTACAAAGAAATTCCAGGTAATTTATTTGGATGCTCTCCTTCCAAGGGGTGCAGCTTGGCTCCCCCTGATCGTGGACTGCACTTAGTGACTTGTTCCCAAACAACAGGGTATGGAGAGGGGAAAAATAGCAACTTCACATGGAAAAACCTGGAAACTCCATCTTAAACCAGCGATCAAGGTTACTCTCACAGTGAGAAGTCACGTGGGAGGCCACGTGCCCCCCTGAGAGGATGTGACGAGAGGAGCACCCCATCCTGGTGGCACCCGCCTCTACAATCCACAGCCCCAGGCTGGTCATGAGGAAAACATCAGAAAACACACACACACACACACACTCACACACATGCACACAAACACATACACTCACACACACACACACACACACACACACACACTCTCACACACACATACACTCACACACACACACTAAGGGACATTCTGCAAAACCCCTGACCAGCGCTCCTCAGGACTGTCAAGGTTGTGAGGACAAGGAAAGCTTGGCAACGTGTTACAGACAGGCCATATGATGGCTAAATACAACATGGAATCCTGGATGGGGTACCGGAACCAGAAAACACAAACACAGATAAAACCCACGTCAAGTCTCCAGTTTTGTTAGCGGTAATTCGGCAATGTTGGTTTCTTAGTTTTGAATCTATGATAATGTGAGATGGTAGCATTGGGGGGATTTGAAACTGGCTGAGGGATTGATGGGACATCTCTACTATTTTTACAACTTTACTGTAAAACACACACACAGAGGCAGAATAGAGTGGAAAGAAACAGCAAAATTTTAGAAGTAAATATATTTTGGGGGTGGGAAAAAAATGCCTGTCCTCTTTTTATTTGTCAAATGTCTTTAATTGGGGTGTATTCCTTTTATTTTAAACTTCCATTATTATTTCTGATTAGAAGTCATCTATTACTTTTGTAGTGACAAAAAGTGAAGTAAAGCATTGTGCATAATGCCGACATCATCTCATTTCGCCCTTCCAACCAGCTAAGTAAGCGAAGACTCTTTCCCCTGTTTTATAGATGGGGAAACTGAAACTCAGAGAATCGAAGTGATTTGCCTCAAGTTATATAACAAACAAGACAAGGAGCCAGGATCTGAACCTCTGTGGAGCTGACTCCCGAGGGCCAGGGAAATGGAAAAACTTTCTCTCTTCTTGTGGGGTCGGGAGAAGAGATTGGACTCTCCTAAGCAGATTTCCCTTTAGCCCAAGGAAGACTGTTTTAAAAGTAAAGCTTTTTAAAATCTTCAATATAGGCATTTTATTTTATTTTTAAAAATATTTTTATTGATTTCAGAGAGGAAGGAAGAGGGGGAGAGATAGAAACATCAATGATGAGAGAGAATCATTGATTGGCTGCCTCCTGCACGCCCCGCACTGGGGTTCGGGTCCACAACCCCGGCATGTGCCCTTGACCTGAATCGAACCCGGGACCCTTCAGTCCACAGGCCCACGCTCTATCCACTGAGCCAAACCAGCCAGGGCCAAGGAGACTTTCCAACTAGAATTGTCCAGGGGCATGAGCGTCCTGGGAAGGGGAGTCCGGGCAGTAGAGGACCATGGAGTGTCCGGAGAGGGATTCAGGGACCTGACCCGCATCTTCCCCGGCAGATCAAAGGGCAGGGCTGTGTCTCCCCTGTGAGACCCAGGACCACACCGGGCCGGCGCGTTTCCTCGTGTAACCCGGGGTGGGGTGTGGGGGTGCGGAGGTGAGGAGGTACGGGGGCGGGTGGGTGGAGGGGGCCTCTGGGGCTTCTTCCTCGCGTCCCCTTCCACCACGGGGTCCGGGGTCCGTCGCTGACGACTGCAGCCGCGGGTCCTGCTTTACTGACCCAGAGCCTCCGTGCTCTGGACCCTCCATAGGTGCCCCCTGTTGGAGAGTGGGAATTTTTGAGCACTCCAGAGAGGCCGTGGACTATGCCCCAGATAGAGTTGTCAGTGCTAACACCAGGCCAGGCCTTGAGATATGGTCTCATGGCCCCTTCCCAGCACGTAGGCCTTCTTTCACAGAACACTGTCAGCTTTCTGGAGAACAGGATGACCCTGTGAATAACATGGTCGTCATTGGCATGATCCTGACGTCGCTTGGGAAAAACTGTTTTGTCTTGGGTTACTTGTTCTGCAAAAACCGGATGTGGTTAATGTGCTTAAAAGCGGTCCTACACAAAGGGTCGCTGCTGCTCTCTGGTCTCCCTGCGTGGAGAAAGGCAGAGCAGTCGCCGGGTCGTCCGGCTGCCCGGCTAATAAAGGCTCCCTAAATTGTAATTTGGTCTGGGCTCCAGTGGTCGTTCACTCGCACCCGCTCCACAACCACCATCCCCCCTCCCCCCCCCACAGGCAGGCACCGCGCCCTGTTCTGGAGAAGCGGAAGCAGGCCCGGAGGGACACAGCTTGCCCAAGAGCTCCTGGCTGCTACCCCGTAGGCGGGGCGGGGCTGCGGGGCTGCGGGGCTGCGGGGCTGCGGGGCGGCGGGGCGGCGGGGCTGCGGGGCGGGGCTGCGGGGCTGCGGGGCTGCGGGGCTGCGGGGCTGCGGGGCTGCGGGGCTGCGGGGCTGCGGGTCTGCGGGGCTGCGGGGCTGCGGGGCGGGGCTGCGGGGCTGTGGGGCGGGGCAGCGGGGAGGGGCGGGGCTGCGGCTCCGGTGGGGCGGGGCTGTGGCTCCGGTGGGGCGGGGCTGTGGCTCTGGCGGGGCGGGGCTGTGGCTCTGGCGGGGCGGGGCTGCAGGGCGGGGCTGTGGCTCCGGTGGGGCGGGGCTGTGGCTCCGGTGGGGCGGGGCTGTGGCTCCGGTGGGGCGGGGCTGTGGCTCTGGCGGGGCGGGGCTGCGGGGCGGGGCTGTGGCTCCGGTGGGGCGGGGCTGTGGCTCCGGGGGGGCGGGGCTGTGGCTCTGGCGGGGCGGGGCTGTGGCTCTGGCGGGGCGGGGCTGCGGGGCGGGGCTGTGGCTCCGGTGGGGCGGGGCTGTGGCTCCGGTGGGGCGGGGCTGTGGCTCTGGCGGGGCGGGGCGGGGCGGGGCGGGGCGGGGCTGCGCTGCGGCTCCGGCCCGAGCGCGGGCGCCGGCCACTCGGTCCGCGTCCGGCGAGCCTCGCGGACCATGGAGCCCGTGTCGCTGCAGGACTTCGTTTGCGCCCTGGACCCCGCCTCCCTGCCGCGGGTGCTGCGGGTCTGCTCGGGCGTCTACTTCCAGGGTGAGTGCAGGGCCGCCCCCCCCCGCGCCCGCGGCCCGCCTGGCCCGGCTCCCCCCGCGTGGGGGGCAGAGGCGCTGCTGGGGCGCTAGGCACCCGGGAACGTGCGCCGCCCCAGCTGTGTGGTTTGGGGCCACACTCCACCGGGGTAGCTCAGACGTCCAGGTGGGCGAACCGGGCCGGCCCGGTGGGACCGCTGACGGGCGGTGGAAGGGAGAGGACGGCTGCCCAGGTCCGGTGTGCGGCCGCGGCATTGGGGCGCCCCGGACTTGGTTCTAACGGGCCGGTCCGCCCTCCGCTCCTGTCGCTCCCCCTGCCCGACACCCGTCTGCACCTCCCGCACGTCCCTCCGTCGCACCTGTCCCTGCGGGGCTGCAGTGGGCGGGGCGCGGTCTGAGCGGCTCTGCAGCTCTCGGTTTGCGCGGCTGCGGTCCTGCGAGCTTCCCGGCTCCGCTCCTCGCACGCCGGCCGGCCGCTCACCTGGCCGCTCACCCGGCGCCCCGGTCACTGGTTACACCTGAAGGAGCCAGAGGCCCGGCCGCCGGGGTGGAAGGGGGAAGACGGCTGCTCAGCAGATGGGAAACTGGGCGGTGCAGGGTGAGGGAGGAGCTGTGGGAGACAGAGCGGGGAAGGAGAAAGTGGAGGAGAGAGGGAACCAAGGCTCTGGGGGGGGCCGGGGCGCCTCCTTAGAGAGCACATTAATTCAGGGCGCCCTGGCTGTCCTGCCTCTCTGTCCCCTCCCGGCAGCTTCCCGGACAGTCAGTGCTCTGAGGCCCCCTGGGCCCTGGACCGAGGGTGAGACAGGCAGGGCCACACAGGGGGCAGGTCTGGCCAGGTCCACTTGGGAATCGGATGGATCTGGGTTCAAATCCTGGCTCTACCCCCGGGGCTTCTGCAGGCGCCCGGCTCTGTTCGTTCTGTGCCGGACATCCCCTGCTCGCTGGGTGTCATAACACCCGGGTTTCATCATTCTGCCTCGGCCGGGTGGTGGGAAGTGACCAGCCTTGGGGTAGGATAAGAAGCAGATGGGTGTGGAGACGGGGAGCGTGTGGAGGAGGACAGGTGGCGATGCCGGGGCAGGCGCAGGCCCGGGCACTCGGAAGGGGTTAGGAATTGCAGCTTTGGAGGCAAACACCCTGGACTCAAGTCCCAGTTAGGCTCTTACCGCCTGTCACCCCGGGCCACCCTGCAGCCTCGCCGAGGCTCAGTTCCATCATTTGGGAAAGGAAGCTGCCTGTCCTCCGAGGACTTACATGGGCTTACATGCAACGACACACATGCAGCGCTGTGCTCCCCGCCCCGAACCGCAGTCGGACTGTGTGCTTGTGAGTCGGTGTGCACTTCCCTGGGACCAGGAAAGAGGTTTTGACAGCTTCTCCGGGCTGTGTGCAGGCCCTGCGGGCTGCGGTGTGTGTGTGTGGGGGGGGTGGGGGGGAGGCGGTCTGATGGCCTCAAGGCTGGCCCCACTGGACTTGGCTGTCGGTCGCCAGCAGGACGCAGAGCCTGGGCACTCGGTGTGGGAGAGAGATCTCCATGGCCCACACACTGCTTTTACGGGGTCCCAGGACCCTGCCACGGGACCACCCTGCCGGGGGCCCTCCGTTTCCTCCTGTGCTTCCTTGGAAAACAACTCATCTGAAGAAGAAGGCGGCACCCGGTGGGTGCTCGGCCCTGCGTGACCGTGGGAAGCCACCGCCCCGGCCTGGGCCTGATGAGCTAGCTGCACTGCGGGGACGCAGTCACCGGTTTTACTCACGTGACTTAGCTCGGACGGAGAGGCCAGGCCTGTGCCGCTGCCGTGGCGCTAAGCGGGTCCAGCTGCCCCGAGCGCTGTTCAGGAGGCGCGGGGGCGTGCAGAGCCCAGAAGATGTGCCGCAGAAGGTACATCCCTCGAAGGGAAAGGGGGCCTTCGCGCTGCCTAAGGCAGGGCAGGGCATTCCTGGCAGCAGGAACGCGTGTGCACAGGTGTGACGGGGCAGGGCTGATGGGAGCACAGGGCACAGGCTGCCCAGCGCTTGGCCCCTGCTGAACGGGGAAACTGAGGCTGTGTCTCCGCAGGTTCCGTCTACGAGATCTGTGGGAATGAGTGCTGCCTGTCCACAGGGGACCTGATCAAGGTCACCCAGGTTCGCCTCCAGAAGGTTGTCTGTGAGAACCCCAGCACGGGCCAGACCATGGAGCTGGACCCCAACTTCAAGGGTAAGGTTGGCACCTCTGTCTCCCCGGGTGTCCTGGCACCCTCCGGGCACACCTGCAGACACGCGCGTGGGCCTGCCGACTCCAGCACGCACTCCCACTCCTCTGGGTTGGCACATGCGACGCGCACGCCACTAGCCTTCAGGCTCAGGATGCCCTCGGGGGGTCTGTGCCTGAGCCTGGCCTGGCGGCGCCCTCTCCCTGCCCATCTCTCGGATCACATCTCGGCAGGGATTCTTCTGTTCCAGGTCTTTGTCCACGTGCCTGTCTCTGTTCGCTCATACATTCACTTACTGGATATTATTGACACCTCTGTGCTGGGGGCTGGGGTTCAGGATGAACCAGGGGCGCCCTCTCGGGGGCGGGGGTGGGGCGGGGGGGAGCTACCACGATGGCAGTGAGAGAAAGAGCAGCAGAAACAGGCACAAGTGTAGAGGGGGCTCTGGCGGGAGTGGCCGGCCTCAGGGGTCTGGGCAGGCCTCCTGGAGGAGGTGGCCCCGTGCTGGAGGAAGGAGCCCTAGAAGAAGTAGCCAGAGAGAGTAGCATGTGCACATTTGGGGCTTCAGAAACCCCATGTGGCTCAGTTGTTTCGGGAAGTGTGTAGTGTGGTGGACGGTGGGCCCGATGCTCACGCCAGCAGCCCGGCCGGGAATCCCGCTCTGCAACCACCAGCTGTGGCGTGGTCCGTTCCCCTGACCTCGCTGGGCCTCGGCTTCCTCCTCGGTGCCGGGGGGCGCTCAGGCGCGACGTGAGGATGAGATGAGCTGCCATGCATGAAGGCCTGGCACGGAGCTGTTTCTCAGTATGAGTCACTGTGATCGCCCCAACGGGGTAGGTGAGGGTGTGTGCTCCAGATGGGGGGAGGGGAGGTGGCGGGAGTCAGACCGAAGGGGCCTGTGAGGGGCACAGACACGTGTAGGTCTTTATTTTGAAGACACTGAGGAGCCAGTGAGGTTTTAAATATGAAAGTGATGTTGTGTTGTTTTGTATTTGAGGATTCCGCTTTTATTTGGAAATAATTCCAAATTTACAGAAGACTTGCTAGAACTACTGTACACCTTATCCAGAGGCACTGATTGCTAAACATTTTGTTACATTGCTTTCTCTTTCCCTTCCTCTCTTTTCACACACACACACACACGAACATGTCACTATATATGTATGTGTTTATGTATATATTTTCCTTGAACTATTTGAGAGTAAATGGCAGAAATGATGCCATTTGCGTCTAAATATTACCCCCATTATTTAGTGTGTCTCCTAAAAGGACATAGGCTCACAAAACTATAGTTTAATGATCAGATCTAGGAAATTTAATGTTGATACACCACTAGTGCCTAACCAGGGCTGCACTCCAGTTTCGCCAGCTGCCCTAATAAAGCCTCTGGAGCCGTTTTTCCCCTTGATCCCGAATCCAGTCCCCGATCACACAGCGCCGGCGGCCGACCTGTTTCTTAGCCTCCTTAGGGCCGGGCGAGCTCCTCAGCCTTTCCGTGTCCTGACACCCACGTTTTGGAGTCCAGACCCGTGCTTTTGCAGAATGGCACTCAGTCCGGGTCTGTACGATGTTCCCTAGCTTCGGTGCTTGCTGAGGTTTGGGCAGGAAAGTCTCAGGACTCATGTCCAGATGAGGGGTTAGTTTAGGGCAGTCGGGCGGCAAGATTGGATGGGGTGGGGGAGGGGCAGAGAGGTGAGAGCAGCCAGAATTGGCGGACACTTAAGTGGGGGGTGGGGGGATGTCAGAGCTCATTTGGCCAGAGGCTCCTGGGTCTCTAGTTTGGGGAAGAGGGACAATGGCGCTGCCCAGGATGGGTGACAGGTGTTGGAAGTGTGGCACTGGAGCCGTGGTGAGGTGTCTGGAGGCAAAGTTGGCAAACTTAGAGGCAGGTGGGGTCGGGAGGTAGGAAAATGTGGCAGTTGTCAGTGTGTCTATGGGAACAGGTCCCTGTTCTGTTCTCTGTCTGTCCCGTCTGTTTGTGCGTCAGAGGGACTATCTCCACTCGGCCCTCGCTGTCCATTCACACGTGGTCACTTGCTGCCTCCCCTTTCTCAACCCTACAGCCCGGGTATCCAGATGCTGGTATGCCCTTGGCATCTGTCCTCGGGGGAATCTGGGTTCTCTTTGGCCAGACTGAGGCCTGGTACATAGAGCCCTGGACCCAACCCAGGCCTGCCCCCTGACACCCTCTGCTGTGCCCCCCAGGCCTCTTCAGCCCCCTCACCGGCCCCCAGAGCTATGGAACCCTGAAGGAACTGTACTCTGCTGTCACCCAGAGCTCCAAGCAGCTGCCCATCTGGTTCATGTCGACCCGCAGAATTGACACAAAGGCCCTGGCGGTGCCTGAGGAGCAGCCCCTCATGCTCGAGTCTGTGGAAATGTACCTGGGGACCTGCTCCGCCCGCTGTGTGCTGGGCACGGAGACCCAGGTGGACGTGCTGCACCTGCCCCTGTCCACGAAGGGGCCCTTCTGGGAACTGGAGACCGGTGCCCCTCGGACCCTGCTGCAGGCCCTGGCCCTCAGGGACCTCCTGCTCACCTGCCCCGCCTTCCCCTGGCGCTCCGTGATCCTGAGGCCCCAGTATGAGATCCTAGCCATCATGCACAGTGAGTGGTCGGGGCAGGTGGGTGGGCGTTGGTGGGGGAGGGACAGAGGGCCCTGGGGGGGCAGCTCTGGTGGAGGACCCCGGCCCATAGTCTGGGGATTCCAGGTGGCTTACAGAATAGATTCTCAGAGTGGGAAGTGGGTGTAAAGGAGATAGGAAAATAGGATAAGTTGAGAGTGAGGCCCCGGGATTTTATGAAATTGGGTGAAGCTGGGTTGTGAGGTACTAGCAGTAGGTCAAAGAGACCGGTGACACCTGCCCATTTGCTCAGAGAAACGTGTTTTCCCGCCTCTGGGGAGAGCAGGATTGTTCCAAGGGCCCTTCTGTCGGAGTGACAGGGCGCTGAGCGGAACCCCCAGCGGCGCACAAGCTCTCTCTCAGGACAGGCTGGTGGCAGCATGCAGAGCAGGGTTGGTGTCCAGTCCCAGGCCGAGCCCGAGCAGAGAGCGGTAGAAGAATGGCACCTGGGCCTCTTCCCTGGAGGCCAGAGTTTGAGGTTCGGCTTTCTGGCAGTTACCAAGAGCAATTAGTCGGGATTCCTGGCAGACGACAGAGCCAAGGGGGGATTATTTTTTTTGCCGTTTTAAAAAAATCTTTAAAAACTACTTTACACCCAGCTGGTGTGGCTCAGTGGTTGAGCATTAACCCATGAACCAAGAGGTCACTAGTTCGATTCCCAGTCAGGGCACATGCCTGGGGTTGAGGGATGGATCTCCAGTAGGGGGCGTGCAGGAGGCAGCGGATCAATGATTCTTTCTCACCATTGATGTTTCTATCTCTCTGCCCTCTCCCTTCCTCTCTCTAAAATCAATAAAGACATGTTAAAAGAAAACAAAACACAAAACAAAAAACCCTACTTTACTATGTAAAAATTCAATCCATTACAAAAGCAGGGAAGAATATAACAACCCCCATGATCCCATTACCCAACATCATAATTGTCGACTCATTATTGATCCTGTTTGATCTCTCCCCAACCCCTCTCTCCCCACCCCATCTCACCTGATTACTTCAGAGCAAACCCCAGGTATCTTAACATTTCTTTTGAAAATACTCCAATATGTTTCTCTTTAAAAAAAAAAAAAAAAGGTGTCTCTATTTTAAAATGTGACTTTTCTCCCCCAAGACACTGAAGTGTTTAAGAGCACTTTATCTGACAGTACACCACGCTTAACAATTCCACCAAGCAGTCCTTAATCTGCTGAGACCCTGGCTGGGATTCTGTTTGGATCACCTTCCTGACAAGGCATCGTTAACTGTGTATCTCAGCTAACAGGACGCAGCAGCAGCCCTTACCAGTTCCTATCTGACCACGCTCATGGCAGGTCCCCCTGGCCGTGCACCCCAGGCTCTCCCCGGCCTGTTTTCCAGTTTTTCTCCAGCTCCACTTGGTCCGATGGATGATACCGATCAGCCCTTCCGGAAGCTTGAGCTGCTCTCTGGCTTTGGGGACCATTCGCTTTTTGGGGTTTACATAGACGTTCATGTCTTTGCACTTCTGTTGGATAACAACTCCTGTTTTCTGGTTGGACTGATGATTTATTTATTTATTTTTAAATGTTTCTATTGATTTTTTAGAGAGAAAGGGAGAGTAAAAACCATCAATGAGAGAGAAATATCAATCAGCTGCCTCCTGCATGATCAAGCCTGCAACCCAGGCATGTGTTCCGTGACTGGGAATCGAACCTGAGATCTTTCAGTGCGTGGGCTGACACTCTGTCCATTGAGCCATGCTGGACAGGGCTGGACTGATGCTTTAGAATGGAGACTGGCCCAATGTCATTGCTATTTTTTTTTTTTAAATATTATAGTGCTTGGGTAAAGCCTTTGACTTTTTAAATTTTTGGTAAACTGCTTGAGTTTGGGTACATACTTTTTTCCTTCTTTGTAATCATCCTCTTCAGTAGTAACCTATTTTCACTGCACTGACCTGGTCACAACAGATGTCTCAGGGAGGCTGTCTTCTGCCTCCTCGCTCAGTTCCAAATGAAATAGCTCCCCACTTTCCTGCACACTGTCCAGCCATTCAGGCACACGTGGCTTCTTCTTTATATCCGTAGTTGTAGGACTTCTGCTCAGCTAGATTTCAGATGGTTCAAAATGATGGCTGTTCTGTAGTTTAGTTGCAATTTTGACGTGGTTGTGGGAGGACTCCAGTGCCGCATTTACCTACGTCATCTTTTTTTTTTTAATTGATTTTGAGAGAGAGAAAGATATTGATTTGTTGTTCCACTTATTTATGTATTCATCAGTTGATACTTGTACTAGTATATGCCCTGACCAGGGATCAAATCTGCAAACTTAGTGTATGAGGATGACACTCTAACCAACTGAGCTACCCGATCAGGGCCCTATGCCACCATCCTGACCAGAAGCTTGTGACTTTTTCAATACCATCATCAAAAGAAAGAACAATAACTCCTACCACATGGTGAGAATACCCACCTGGTGTTTGAATTTCCTCCACTGTCTCATAATTTTTATTTATTTATTTAGTAAAATTGTTTTAAATATATTTTTTATTGATTTTTTTTTACAGAGAGGAAGGGAGAGGGATAGAGTTAGAAACATCGATGAGAGACAAATATCGATCAGCTGCCTCCTGCACACTCCCTACTGGGGATGTGCCCGCAACCAAGGTATATGCCCTTGACTGGAATCGAAACCTGGGACCCTTCAGTCCTCAGGCCGATGCTCTATCCACTGAGCCAAACCAGTTAGGGCTCATAATTTTTTTTAGTTTATTCACCTCTGGACCCACATAAGGTCCACAACATTGCTGTTGATTGTTATGTCTTTTAAGTCCCTTTTAAGCTAAAGGTTCCCTTTATTCTCTATTTTTCTTGTAATTTTTCTGTTGCGGGGAGTAGGCCATTTGTGCTACAGGCTTCTTCACGTTTTGGGTTTTGCTGCCAGCATCCCTGTGGAGTGTTAACCTGCTCTGTCCTCTGACTCTCCTGTTGGGTCTGGCCCTGAGACCACCCAGGTCGGGTGATTCAGTCACAGCTGAATGCATTCCAGTGAAAGGGCACAAAGCACAGTCAGCACAGGGAACGTGCAGGCGGAGAAGCCCAGAGGACACGGGGGAGTCACACAGGCACACTTAATCCTCCACACTGAACTGTGACAGCACGTGTGAGACCACGGAAGCTCATTAGCGAACCGGCGCCCAAGGTTTTTACTGCGCCTGATCACGGAGGCATCCTCTGCCCAGCATGTACCAAGATTCCAGACTCCGGGAAGGAAAGCAGGCGTTCAGCTTAAGCCACGCTGTTTGTGCAGCTTAGACAGTGACCCACTCTTACCAGTAAAGGGTGGGGGCCCTCCCCAAATCCACATTCCTGCACGCCAGCCAGGGGGCAACACGCAGGCAGGCTTTTCTAGGGATAGCAGCCTCCGGCGTGCCGTTGGCTCTTTCTGCTCACCTGCAAACAGGCACCTAGCTCTAGAGGCCTGAACAGATGCAGGAGGCAGTTTGTCACGGTTGCGAGGTGTGGGGCAAGGGAATCCACGCGTGGCTCTGTGCCTGCCACCCATCTGACTAACTTGAGCACCAGCCTTGCCATGAGGTGGAGCTCAAATAACACAATGTGAGTAGCTGTTGATGATCACTGCCTAGATCCATGATTTCATTAGAAATTGCAATGGTGATATTTTAATCCCGTCATTCCGTCTTCATGGGAAACCGCATAGAGAGAAAACTCCCCTCGTCTGCTCTTTGGTTCCAGTTTGCAGGAACTACAGGACATTGTGTTTGTACATGCAGGGGTCCCGGGACCATTCACCTCCTCAGGCTCAGCCTCCAAGGCCAGGTTCTACCTTCGTTTCACCAGCCCTGCCACCAGCCTCACTGAGACTAAGAAATCCTTTTTACTAGTTTTTAAAAGAACGAGTTGGCTCCTCAGCATCCTTCAATGGGTGATTCAGTTTTTTCTTCTTTATCACTATGAACTCAGGGACGAAATGTTTTCAGTGTTTCAATCCACTGAAATGGTTAATCTTATGGGAAGCTCAGATGAGCTCAGCTTGGCCAGGGGGAGCCATGGAAGCTGTTTCACATCGGCCCCTAAATCCTTCTGACAAGCCTTAGTGGTCTTGAATAGATTTTCTTCTTTCCCGTAAGATATTTCAGGCTCATCTTGAGCATTTCCCCCTCAGGAACTGAAGTTAGCTCTTTCCCAGGGAGCCCTGGGCAATAAGAGACCACATCTGGGGGGCCAGGGATTTTAATGGTGGGGTGGGAGGGCTTGGCAGGCTGTGCTGGATAATGAGGCAGCTCAGGTAACTCATAACTTATTTTGAAGAAAAAAACAAAACAGTATAAGGAACCCCCATCTTCTAGCTTCAACCCATTATCAGCTCGTCTAGCACAAAGCAAAAATCCCAAAAATGTGACTGAGGGAAGTCATCACCACCCCCTCTGAGCCTCAGTGTTCTCTTCTGCAAAATGGGAGGCTATCCTGCTCCATCTTCTATGTGGGGTAGATCAGCCAACACAGTGGGTGGGCCAATTTGCCAGATAATCAGTCACCCTTTGAGTTTATGTACCAGGTACTAATCCAGAGAGGAGACAAGTTGCCCAAGGTCATTTAGTCAGTGTTTGTCTTCATTTGGTTTTATCTCTTTATTTAAATCCAGAAAGGACTTGGAAAGGCAGCTTATAAAATTACATTAAAAATTCAATTAAAATTTAAAAAGTGGTTGAACTGATTGGATATTTGGTATTAAGGAATTATCAAATAATCATTATTATTTCAGTGTGGTAATGGCATTGTGGTTATGCTTTAAAATTTTTAAACCATCCCTTCTTTTAGGGGCTGAAATAGTCAAAGATTGTTCTGATTCAAAATAATTCAGTGGAGGGGAACAGATAGATGGGAGTAGAAATTAAAGATGAGCTTTGAGTTCAGTGTTGAAGCTGGGTACATGAGGGGGTCACTATACTAGTCTCTCTACTTCTATAAATGTTTAATAATTTCTAAAATAACTTAAAGAACAGGAAAGAGGTCAGCCGGCCCAGATCTCTGCTGGGGGTGGAGGGTGCACCGCTGAGGTGGGTGTGGCCATGCCACTGAGCTGACCTTCCTCCTCCACAGTGCGCAGGACCGTCGTCAGCATCCCTTCTACTCTGGAGGTCGACGTGGAGGATGTCACCGCCTCCTCCCAACACATCCACTTCATCCAACCGCTGATGCTGAGTGAGGTCCTGGCGCGGGGAGGCCCCTTCCCCCTGACCACAGAGATCCTGGAAGTTCCAGACGGCCCCCCCATCTTCCTCAGCCCTTGGGTGAACTCCTTGCGGAAAGGCCAGAGGCTCTGCATCTATGGCCCGGCTTCGCCACCCTGGCGGGTCCTAGCCTCATCCAAGGGCCGAAAGATGCCTCGATACTTCCTGGTCTCTGGGGCCTACCAGGGTAAGCTGCGGCGACGGCCCAGAGAGTTCTCCACGGCCTACGACATCCTGAGCGCTCTCCGGCCAGGCCAGCCTCTCCGGGTGGTGGCCATGCAGGACTGCGAGGGGGATGAGATGGAGGTCCCTGGGTTCACCTCGCTGACTATGGGAGACAGGCTGGAGGTGGTGGGGTCTGGTCAGGCCGAGGCTCAGGGCAGGGGCACAGACATCTTGGTGTGCCGTCGGCTCAGTGACCAGGCCGAGGAGGAAG
Source organism: Eptesicus fuscus (assembly GCF_027574615.1). Taxonomy (NCBI): domain Eukaryota; kingdom Metazoa; phylum Chordata; class Mammalia; order Chiroptera; family Vespertilionidae; genus Eptesicus; species Eptesicus fuscus. The sequence continues at coordinate 17,092,198 of NC_072481.1, forward strand.
AGTGTGAAGAGGAGGCAGAGGACCAAGAACAGGTTGTGCTGCCCCTGTACTTCTGCGGCGGCTTCGTGGAGGAGATGAGTGATGGCCGGCGCTACAGCCTGGCGGATCTGACTGCCCAGTTCCCGCTGCCCTGTGAGGTCAAGGTGGTGACCAAGGACGCCAGCCACCCTGCTGACCCTCTGACCTTCTTCCCGGGGCTGCGGCTGGAGGAGAAGATCATGGAACCCTTCCTGGTGGTCAGCCTGGACTCTGAGCCTGGAATGTCCTTTGAGATCCCTCCCCGGTGGCTGGACCTGACTGTTGTGGAGGCCGAGGAGCAGCCAGGCTGGCCAGCCGGGTCTCTCCCCATGGCCACCGTGGAGGAGCTGACGGACGTCTTCTATTATCACCTGCGGAAGTTGCCTGCCTTTGAGAGCCAGGCCCCGCCCAGGCCCCCGAAGCGCCAGGGCCTCAGTGGGCAGAAGAAACAGCGCAGCCAGGTACCAGCACCACCAAAGTGGGCGGGGTGGGTTCACCTGTTAGGGTCACTGCAAGTCCAGCCATTCTGTCTAGCATCCCATTTCTCTTACAACTAGCACTTGCAGTTTATAAACTTGCACACTTTGCACCTGTTATTCTGACTCCATCCTCACAATCCTGACGTTGGCGTGGTTATCATGTTTATGGTTGAGAAAGTGACTCACAGACCCTGAGGTTCACCCCAAGTCAGTTAAACAGGAGGCCTGAACTGGAGCATAAGCATACTGACTGCAAGGTCACTGTGCTTTGCCTCTTTGCTACCCTTGAAGTCACTCTAGTTCAAGATTTGATTTTCACTGAAACTGTTTCAGCAGCCTCTTCGACCCTTTCCATTGCTGTCAGAATTGACTTCCTACTCCTTCCCTGGTCACCCATGGGTTTTGGCCGTATTTTCTGAAACCTCCAGTGGCTCCCCATTGCCAGGGGGTAATACAGGCCCCGTAACATAGCATCAGGGTCCCTTCTAAGCTGAGCTCAGTCTCACTTTCCCAGGCCCACCTTCCCCCACCCACTCTGAAGTCCACACTCCAGCCACAGAGGCTCCTGACGCTCCCTCACTATGCCAGGACTCCGGCCTCAGCACTTGACACACACCAACCCTTTAGCCAGGCATCTTCTTTCTTTCAGGCTCGCGGGCAAGGCTCAGCTCAGATTTCCTCCTGGCCACCGAGTCCTCCCTCTTGTGTATTCACCCTGCATGTTGGATGTAGCTTGGGAGTCGGGACACACACACACACACACACACACACACACACACACACACACACACGTAGTTTTCAGTTAGATATACCCGAGTCTCTCTGGCTAGAATGAGAGTTCTGTGGGTGCAGGGACCTCACCCACTCCAAAGTGGGCAGAGAAATGCCAGGGAGTGCTGAACTGAATGAAACGGAATCTCAATAAGGGGGACGGAACCAGTCACTGAGACAGAAAGACTGTTGTAGTCCCAGTTTACTCACTTCGTGGCCTGACTCCGAGCATCCGTTTCCTCATCAGTGACCCTGAGATAACATCACTCACTGTTCCATTAGCTGCTACCTGCAGGGTGCTTGCTCTATGGCAGGCACCTATGCATTGCTCCACCTGGCTCTCATGTTGTACCTCTGAGGTGGCCAGTGACATCCTTTGTACTGAGGAGAAAATAAGAGTGCTGGGAGGTAATTTACCCGAGATCACCTGGCTACCAAGAGGTGAGGGGGGTTTAAAATGGGGTCTGACCACCGGGCTTGAACAGCTAACTACCATGCTCTGCTCATAGTTTGCACTGTGTGGGTAGAAAGTTCAAAAAAATGGATGTTGGGTCTCAGTTCAGAAAGAGGTCAGTCGGCGTTGGTGGTATAGTGGTGAGCATAGCTGCCTTCCAGAAAAAGGTCATATCTCAAGAGGGGCCGTTGTTGACCTGTCCCAGCCTTGGTTCCCGATGGAAGTGACTTTGGGCCCAGTTCCTGCTTGTCGTCCTTGATCCAGCAGCTTTTCCTCTCTGGGTCTTAGTATTCTTTTTGCTGACCAGGGAGCTATACATGTTCTCCAAAGCACAGGGTGGTGGAAAGAGCACCAGCTTTAGGTGACAGACATGGTCTGGGCCCGAGTGTTGGTCCAGCTAGGATCCCCGTGTGAGGTCTGACATGGCATACTCTCCCTGAGCCCATTTCCTCAAGTGTAAATTGGGGACTGAACCAACTACTCAGAGGGTCACCTGAGGGTTAAATGAGCAGATATGCATATAGTCTCAGGCACAAGGGAGTCCTGATAAGCCCTACCCTGAAAAGGAGGTAGAGAAGGGAACAGAGGAAGTGGTGTTTGAAGGAAATTACATTTCACGGATTCTGCTGCTCTATTTCTTGGGACCCTGCTGACTTCTGCTTTTTTCTCCCACTTAGTCTTCTCCAGCCCCAGCAGAGCAGCTGCCTGTCCTGTTGCCCAAACTCAAGATGAAAACCCTGCCAGCAGTCACAGAGGGCATATCCAATACCTACAGCAAGATTTCTGCCAACAAGGGCCTGAAACCCACCAAGTCCCACCTTCTGGGTCCAGGTAAGCCCTGTCAGCCCCTATTCACCCTTGTCCTCCCTTCTACCTTTCCTACCCGGATCCTCTGAGGCTGCTGGCCAAACATTCAGCAAGGCCCTGCCAACAGGCAGACCCTTCTGCGGTCCCAGCTGGATGGTCAAGCCTATATCGAGGGGGGGGGGGGGGGAGATGGAGGGGGGGGCTTAGGCTGAAGGATCCCCACTGTCCCTCTCCCAGCCTTGGTTCCTGATGGAAGTGACTTTGGGCCCAGTTCCTGCTTGTTGTCTACACAGAGCCCTGGCAAGGAAAATGAGTTCCTCTCTCAACACACTCCCTCCGTCCCCAAAGCATATAGGGGGGATGTCTGCAGTGTTCAGTCAGAAGAATTTATAGTTTCCAGGCTTGCAAGAACCTTAAGAGCACTCAGACCAGCCCTTCCCTGCCTGGCGAGGAAGTGTGCCCTAAAGTGGTAAAGTGGGGAAGGAGCCTGCTAAGGACAGAGCCTCACTGACCTGGACTCCTTTGCAGATGACGACGACCACGATTACGAAGACCACGATTACGAAGAGGTAGTTGAGCACTTCCGGAAAACCCTCTAGATGCCGGGGAACCATGCTTCCTGACTGCTGCTTCTCAGGGAGTCCAGCATCCCAGCCAATGCTACAAGCCATTAGAAGACCTTGGACAGTCTCACGGAAACCAAACCGTGGACAGGGAATGGCTTTGTGGGACCGATCGGAAACGGGATGGACACAGTCCCAGCTTCCCTCGGGTTCTAGGTCTCTGCCTAGAGGGCTGGCTTGTGTGGGCCTAGCCCCTACACTTGATGTCCTGACTCAGTGTTGGTGTCCAGAAGAGCCAGCTCGTTTCCACTCCACCCTGTGTCCCCTACACCAGCTGTCTCACTGGTCGGTAAGAAAGGAATCAAAACTACCAACTTCAGTGATGGCAGCACCGTGACTCCTGCCTCTTGGCAAAGGGGGACTCAATCCTGATCACACTGAACTGAGCCCTTTATGTTTGCCACCCCCTTGGCCTGCTTCCTGCTCCCCTCCTTCCTCCCTCTCCCCTGCCAAGGCTCTCAGCTCCTGGGATACAAGGACTGTCTTCCTCCTCTCTGCAGCTCCTAGCACATGGCAGCTGTAGGTGATTACCCAAGATGATTTCACTCAAGAACCATAAAATAAAAAGGACACCTGAGCTCCTGGGAAAATGACAAGACATCACTTATTCTGTGTGCCAGATCCTTTACAAACCTATTTAAATCTTCAAGTTTCTGAGGTAGATAATAGCCTGATTTTCAAGATCAGGAAACAAGCTTGAGTGATCAAGTGTTTCAGGAGGCAGACTGGTCACGAACTTGGGTTAGGATGCCAGCTCACCATCTATCCGCTATGACTATGAGCAAGTTATTTTAACCTAAGATTTACTTTCTTCACATCCTACCTAATAAAAGGGTAATATGTAAATTACCATCACTCCGCTACGCCCACGATTGGGCCAGCGGGAGGCACGGGGTGGGACTCGGGGTGGCTGGGGTAGCCGATTGGGCTGGCAGGACGCTGAGCTCGTGTTGCCATCAGTGGCACGAGCTCAGCGTCTGTGCCATGGCTGTGCTGCGGCACAGAAGGGGCCTCTGGGGCAGCGAGCTCACGTCCCGCCGTGGACCATCAAAAGCGGGGGAGCTGGGTGCCTGTCTGCTCCGGCACCAGCGAACAGGCACCCAGCTCCCCTGCAATTGAAAGCGAAAGCATGTAGGGGACCCTATGCGTGCATGATTCAATCATGCACTGGGCCTCTAGTGTAAAATAAAACTAAGTTACCTACCTCACAGGACTGTTTTAAGAATCAAATCAGTTAACTTTTGTAAAGCATTTAACACGGTGCTTGAGACATAATAAACACTTGATAAACATGTATCATTATTACTGACCAATATCAAACCTATATTCTTTCCACATGTCCACACTGTCTCCTAGCCATGGAATCATCTGATTAACTCAGCTTCTAAGGTCATTGTAGGCCTGTTCAGTAGGGAAGACCAGAAGCCTCATTTCCTGAAGTGGTGGGACTTTGGTTTCCTGGAACTAACCAGCATGGTCAGCAGAGGACAGGAGGCAGACAAGGTGATCTGAGTCTCCAGTTGAGGTGAGGGCCAAATTTCCAATTCTTAGATTCTAGGAACTACACCTGAGTTTGTCATCCTTTTGCTTGCTCTCACCCCTCTGGGCTGTCTGGACCTACTGCTCTTCCCAGGCCTTCTGGCCTTCCCACCACTGCATGGATTTTTCCAGGTGAAGTATCTAGTACCCCATCCTCATCTCCCCCACCTGGTTCTCATGCCCTCCTCCAGAGAGATAATCTAAACTGCAGAGGAGGACCCTGAGGAAGAGTATTCTGGACAAGCAATAAGCAACAAAGTGAGACAGAAAAGTTCCTCCCGGGCACAGAGCCCCTAGGAGCCAAGCCCACATGCAAAACACCAATAGTTTTCACTTCGCATTTAACCTTGGCAACAAATTTAGCACAATCACAAAAAAAGGGGTGTGTGTGTGGGGTGGGGGGTGGGGGGGAGGAACAACGGACGGAGAAGTGGGCTACCAGTTCCTACAAAAGGGGATTTCCGAGTGGCCAAATGAGAAATGAAAAAATTTCACAATGGGGAAAGCCAGGCTTAAAAGGAAAACATGTTTGAAAATCACAACTGTGCATGTCTGATCAGAGCAATGAAGGTCAGCAGAGAATGGACCAAAGACCGACACCCCCCTCAGGGTGCTTTTGTCTTCTTTACCTCTGGAATAAGCCACTGGGCAGTGGGGAGGGCGTTCTAATGGGGACAGCAATTCCCTGAGCAGTGGTCTCCAAAGTGAGCACCCATGCCCTGAGTACACAAGATGATACACTGGGATACCTAAGTTATTAGTACACCCCTTCATATTTTTAATGTCCTTTTTAATTTATATTTGTGAATGTTTTGTAACATATAACTAATATAGTAGCAGATGTAAATAATTGCTAAATAAATGGATATAAGCTGGGGATATATGCTTACAAATATTTATCAATGAATTCTGAATTTCAACTGCATTTTTTAAAACCAATTCACATCAGACACTAATTCTTATTGGCATCTTTTACTTTTTTAAATCATCACTGAGGGTATTTTTTCCATTGATTTCTAGAAAGAGTAGAGAGAGGGAAGAGGGGGAGGGGAGAGAGAAAGAAGAGAAACATCAACATGAGAGAGACATCTATTGGTTGCCTCCCGCAAGCACCTCTACCAGGGTTGGGGAACCTGCAACCGAGGCTCGTGCCCTTGACCGGAAATCAAAACCAAGATCCTTCGGTTTGCAGGCTGATGCTCTAACTACTGAGCAAACCGGACAGGACCTATTGCCCTTTCTTTAGTTAAGCCCAATAAAATACTATTTCTCAAGGAACCTAATTTCCTACCTGTACACCTAGAGAGAGAGACTATGGAGAGCAGGCTAGACTCATTGCTTGGCTATGACACTGGTAATTTCTAAGAACCTGGGTCACACAGGAACCTGGTTCATGCTGTCTCATGTGCTAGCAGAACACTATGCACATCCCAGGTGCCCACATACACCTGAAGTGCAGATGCCTCCTGCTGAAGCAGAAGCCTGATGAAGGCTGGGGTTTCATTCTGCTAAGGAATGGGCTGCCTGTGGTTAGGCCTCCATAGTGCTCAGAAACCACACAATTCCTGTGAGGCTGTGTAAGTGCCAAGATGGTAAGGAGTTCAGTGCCACTGAGCAGCTACTCTGTGCTATTGGGAATGCTGAACCAGCAAGTCCTGTGATGCCAATCTCCTTATTTTGCTTTGAATTCCTAGTGCCTGATCAATAAACACTTGCTGAATTAATGGGTAAGTAGTTTGTGTGTGTTTTTTAAAAAAATATATATTTTTATTGATTTCAGAGAGAGAAAAAGGGGGAGAGAGAGAGAAACATCAACAATGAGAGACAATCATTGACTGGCTGCCTCCTGCATGGCCCCTATTGGGGATCGAGCCTGCAATTCGGGCATGTACCTTGACCGTAATCGAACCCGGGACCTTTCAGTCTGCAGGCTGACGCTCTATCCACTGAGTCAAACCAGCTAGGGCTGAGTAAATAGTTTCTAATTGTTGAATCCTCATATTCAAAATCAAAAGACAAATAGACTTCCACTCAGAAACAGGGCTATGCCTTGCCCATTTGAGGACACAAGCGTGATAACTAGAAAGAGAAGTCCACAACCCATAAAAGTACCCTATCATGCATTCTGAATTCAAATGTATGATTTTTTTAAACCTATTTTTAGCTCACTGTCCTTTATAGGAAACAATCAAGAAACAAATAGACATACTGGTGACTGACTTTTAAACATCTGTCTGCTCCCAAGATAGGAACTACTCTGCATGTATAGAAAATAACAGCCAGATTGCTGTTCACTGTTATAAACCAGGATGGTGGTGCTTTCTCCACACAGCTGCTAGATCTCATTTAGAAACACAGTTAAAGCAATTATAGAACTTTTATTTGCAAATTACACCGCATTAACTTACTCAGAATTAGCTCTTTCATTCAAGAAGTAGCTTATGGTCTGGAATTGTCAAAAACATCTTGGAACTAGTTTCTTCTCCCACAGGAAAAGGAGCTAATTAAGTTGGCCAAAAATAGCCAAGGCCTCTTAGAATTTCATCTTGAGGTGACATGGTAGGTATTTTATCAGTCACATGATCATATACTGCTAGAGTCAAGATTAAGGTCTGCTTTAGAACCCTCATTAATGGCAATGCTAGATGTTTTACAAACTTTATTTCATTCAATCTTCTTCACAAACCTATAAGGAAATAACATTCTTGTCTTTTCATAAATGGAGGCTGATGTACCCTGCTCAAGATCTTAACTAAAAAGCAGGAGAGCCACGATGTCAAATCCAAGTTGAGTATGCTATACTGTCTCAGATAAGGTAGTAATTATACTAACTTAAAAAGAAAAATAAGAATGTCTTCACAAGTTACTACAATAATATAACTATTTTATTAAACATATGGATGTACTTATTTTGTACAAAACACGGTGACATTTCTTTCTCTCCTCTGCCACACGAGGCCACGACTCTAGAACTTCGTATTTATCAAAACACTTGGCAGCAGCCATGACAAGTTGAAGAAAAGTGCAATTCTGAAAGTAACACCACAACCAAAACGGGGAACAAAACCAGGCAGAAGTTAGCAGGTTTCTTGGCTAGCTCTCTGCTGACAGACCCTAATCGTACTCAACAGGCAATATTTTAGGAATAGAGACTCCTGAGTATTAAGTAATACTGCCCAACTCTATTGGCAGCATCCCTCTTCCACTTCCATCTATCCAGATGGTATTATAACTACCTAATTTGTAACTTCTTTTAAGAAATTCCACTTTGGCTCACACCCTTAGGAGTTGCCCATCTCACTTTGAATTTCAAAATAACGGAAGAGCAGTAAGTTTCAAAATGATGTCAATTGAGACATTTTATGGATGAAACCTACTTTCTAGAAGTCAACTGTTCAAAAACATTTGCACAGCTGGACACAATAGACTGAGAAAATAGGTCCAGCTGGAAAATACGTTGCATACCAATTAGGTCCAATTATTCTGCATCTGTGGATTTAAAATGATCATCATCCACAGTGGAATAGATGTGTCCCTCGTTGCTTAGAAAATCCACAGCTTGCCTAAAAAGAAAGGGAGGGAAAAAGGCTCATTTTCATTCTTTATAAAATATTTTTATATTAAAACTTTTTTTTTTTCCAGCTGTGACTCCAGACAGGATCCAAAGAGGAGTTTTACCATCTCTTCTCTGGGTTTTATGGAGACTTAGTTTACCCTTCTGTGTTAGCCTCTTAAGGCACTGCGTCAACCTTAACAGGGCTCAGTAAAGGGCGAAGAAAGGGAACTGCCTTTCTGACATTGCCAAATATGTAAACTTCACTACCTCCCCACTTTCTATCTTGGCTAAGAATTCATATCCATTTGCTCACAGAAAGCTCTTGCAGGGAAAGGTGCCAGTAAAATTACAAAACTGAGGTCATCTATGGGGGGAATGGCTACTGGGAGAGGGCTGCCTTGGATATCTCTCCCAAATTATATAAAGGCAAGAAAATAGAGCCTCACTTAAATACCAGTAGAAGCAAATCAAAACAATGATCTAAAGTTGTAGTCCAGCTTGCACATAAAATCTCCTAGCATAAAGAGCTGTTTTTAAAAGTTGTCCTCCCCACCCACCCCCTGAACCTCTAGCCTGCCCTCTGGGAAGTAAAGTTGCAGGAAGTAAAGGGAAGGTCTTTCCGGAAATGGTTGAGACCTTCAAATCTTCACAGCCTTCAGGGCCAGAGTCAATAACATATTTAGTAACAGGAACAATTTATAGAACAGGTACTATGTGACAGCCATTCTATACTTCATCATCATAGTTACTCTGAGACTGAAACTATTATCCTCCTTTTATAGGACAGGAAATGAAATTAGACCTGAGCATTTTTCTATCTAGGCCTAGCATATTGATTTATGGTAACAACAATCCAAGTATCATAATACCCAATTGGTTTGATTAGTTCACTGGAATCAGGTAGCTGCTTGTCTAACATTGTATCAGGAAGAGGCTGTGGGAAGGACTGTATAATGGCTTCAGGTCCAGACAGCCTGATGCACACATCTCCACAGTGGGATGGTAATGCAAATGGTACTGTACATCTAAAGACCAGAAGCTAAGGACCTCACACTCCTCCAGATTTAATCAAGAGGTATAAGGTGAATTTTTGCTTAAAATTATATCCCACATAATGAATGGGATTCAGTATTTGTTGAATAAACAAACAAATGAGTGATGTGATGGGCAACAACATTTTTGCAAGTTCTTTTCTATTTTTCCATGACTGAACAACTTCCTTTCTGTCAACAGATAGTTTTGTGTGTGTGTGTGTTTTTAAATATATTTTTTATTAATATCAGAAAGGAAGGGAGATAGAAACATCAATGAGAGAGAATCATTGACTGGCTGCCTCCTGCACACCCCCAACAAGGGATGGAGCTCGCACCCAGGCATGTGCCGATTAGAATCGAATCAGGACCTCCTGGTTCATAGGTCGATGCTCAACTACTGAGCCATGCCAGCGGGGCAACAGATAGTTTTTTTAAAACTCACTTCTCATTACCAAGAAACTCTGATGAGGTGAAATGGGTATAATTCTGGAGTCCTAGCTCATAGAAACCAAATACTCACTTGATTGAGGCTATAGGCATGTGTTGAAGCTGGTTCTTGAGATCGTGAAAGTTCAATCCTTCAGGTCTTGGGCAAGCCTTAATCAAATTCAGCACCTGAACATTCAAATCAGAAAGATTTTAGCAACTACTTTGAATCAGCTCCCCTCTTAAACCTAAGTGTCTTTATAAGAAGGAAACAAGTTGGGTATTTAGACAGCCTCAGAATCATTAAGGAAGTAACAACATTTAAGACGGTCTGTGCTTTGCATTTCTGGAGCCATTCAAGTAGAGTTTACCTGGTTTTGGGCCACAGTGAGGCCATTTGTCGGTCCGAGGCTATTCCCACCAAAGCTCCCTGCTTCACCCATTCCTGGATTGCTGATAGGTGCTCTCCCTGCTGGTGGCTGAATTAAGAAATAAATTCACAACATTAGAAAATTCACCAATTTAAACACAGTCCTTGCTATTTTAAAGAGCTTGTTAATAAGCAGCTTACAAAAAACAATTTAGGCAAAGTTTTCCCAATAACAAGTGATTTAAAAAATTTTTTAAATATATTTTTATTGATTTCAGAGAGGAAGAGAGAGGGTGAAAGAGATAGAAACATTAATGATGAGAGAGAATCATCCATTGGCTGCCTCCTACATGCCCCCTACTGGGGATCGAGCCCACAACCCAGGCATGTCCTTGACTGGAATTGAACTCAGGACACTTCAGTCTATAGGCCAATACTCTATCCACTGAGGCAAACTGGCTAGGGCCCAATAACAAGTATTTATATTGGAAGGGAAAGCTATTACCTGATGAATATTTATTTTTAAAAAAATATATTTTATTGGTTTTTTACAGAGAGGAAGGGAGAGGGATAGAGATTAGAAACATCGATCAGCTGCCTCCTGCACACTCCCTACTGGGGATGTGCCTGCAACCAAGGTATATGCCCTTGACCGGAATGGAACCTGGGACCCTTAAGTCCGCAGGCCGACACTCTATCCACTGAGCCAAACTGTTAGGGCATGATGAATATTTCAAAGGAGGGTAAAGCACATCATATCAAACCCGGCTCCTTCTATTCTTTGTAATATGAGGGGAACAAGAGGAAAACTAGCACCGAGAAGAAAATTACCCAGGTTTGCTATAATGACATCCTTGGTGTTCAAGTAGGCATGAAGCGTTATATGGAAAGAAAAAGAATAGTTTCCATCAACCTCTCTTTTCTTCTCTTTTACACCAAATTAAAAAAAAAAAAAAAAGACTATAAAGTTTTCATTCCCTTCTTCTTAATCACTCCTCTAGCCTCCACTATTTGGATTCTTCCCAAAGCACCTCTGAAACTTTTCTCACCAAAGACTTTTCAACCAACATACCCAATAATCTCTATCAGACCTCATAACACTTGACCTCAGAAAGAGAAACTGCTTAGCACAATCCTCTTGCAATGTACCCCTCCCTAAGCTACTTCTTCTTTTCTTTAAATCTCTTTTTTTTAGTGTCTCCCTGGGCTTCTCTCCCCACCCCCTCCCGGGCTTCTTGATACCCCCGTCTTCTGATTCTCCTCTTACCTCTCAAACTACACCTTCTCAATATCATTTATTAGCTCTTCTTCTACCTGTCTCCTAAAAGGCTGATAGTTTCCCCAGGATTTCATTCCAGACCTCCTCCTAGGCACAAATCCTTAGTCCCAGTCATCTATTGGACACCTACACCTAGCTATCTCACACTTCAAAATAAAATTTATTACTTTCCTCCTCAAACCTGCTTACATTGCTATATTCCATCTCAATTAGTAAACTCAGACAGACTTCAGTCATCCATTTGCTCCCCTTCCACAACCTGTCACCACAGCCTTTTAATACAATCTTCAGTGTCGCTCAAGTCAATCCTCAACACACCTGGTCTCCTGATTGTTATATCTCAGCTGCTAGTCTCTCCTACTCCAATCAACCCTCCTCATTGCTACCAAGTAACTTCTGGTCATGTTGCTTCTCTGCCTAAAAGCTTCCAGGTGGCTCCCCCTGCCTGTGAAAACAATATAAAACTCCTAGACACTCAAGACCTACCACAAGTAGATGTCAAAATCTGTATTTTTTTTGATCACTCCTTTTCAGCACACTCTACCCCCCAACCGCACTTGGACTTCTTGCCATCCAAAAACATGCTTTTGTCCCGAACACGTCGTTTCCTGTCTGGAATGCTCCTCCCCTCGTCTGCCTGGTAAACACTTTGTTGACATTCCCAAAGCCAAGTTACGTCATGGTCTTCCTTCTTGGCTCTCATGGCCCAGTCTTTCTCACAGCAGCCTTCATTCACACTTTCCCCATCAGTCCCTTCATATTTGCACAGTGCCTGGGGGACGGTGCGTGCTCAATCAATGTTTAATTTATTGAACTGAAGAAGTAAGGATGGCCAATCAAATGTTAAGAACCCTAACAGGATACAGGAGCACTGTGGAAGCTCACCAGGAGAAATCCCATCCAGTTAGGAGATTTACTCATTCAACAAATGTTCACTAGATGAACATTTGAGGTAAACAAAACAAAACAAAACAAGAACCAAGAGACAGTTGTGGTCCTTTGTTTTCAAGCTAGATACCTTCACACTGCCTGCTGGTGAAATAGAAGTCTTATGTTTTACGATCAAATAATACTGGACTGAATGCTATTTCCTACCTGGTTACCTCTGCTGAAATGACCTCATGTGCTGCTTCAAGTGGCCCCATCTCATGCATATTTTTATTTTTGCTGATTTCAGAGGGAGAGATAGAAGCATCGATGAGAGAATCATTGATCAGCTGCATTCTGCACGCCCCCTAGTGGGGATCGAGCCCGCAACCTGGACAAGTGCCCTGTGAACTCATTATTGTGAGTGCATTATGAAATGATTCCAGTAGGGGGCATGCAGGAGGCAGCAGATCAATGATTCTCATCACTGTTTCTATTTCTCTCCCTCTCTGAAATCAATAAAAAAAAATGTATAAAAAAAATCTAACCACTGCTGTTACCATTCCTCTAAACTACTACTGTTGCTATTCTTGGTGTCTCATAGTCTATTATCCATACAGCAGCCTCAATGAGCTTTAAAAAAGATCAATTAGGCCTGGCCAGTGTGGTTCAGTGGTTGAGCGTCAACCTATGAACCAGGAGGGCACAGCTGGATTCCTGGTTAGGGCACAAGCCAGGTTGCAGCCCAATCCCCAGTAGGGGGCATGCAGGGTGCAGCTGATCAATGATTCTCTCTCATCATTGATGTTGTTTCTATCTCTCTCACCCTCGGTCTTCCTCTCTGAAATCAATACAGATATATTAATAACAAAGAAAAAAAAGAAAAAACAAGAAACTATGAGTGAAGCTGCTCACCTGGCTGTTAGCTTTGGTCAGCATCATGTGTGCATTCACTACTTCCAGAATATGTGCGGTGAACTCATTCATATCCTCCAGAGGCATGATCTTAAAAGCCACCAGGCTTTTTTTGTTCTATTAAAGTAAGAGAATAAAGGATAAGCACATTCAAGTCAATTTCAGGTCATAACATTATGGCTCTTTTCTTGGTTATATTTTGCTAATGTGGGAAAAATGTGTTATATATTTAAAAATTTTTACTCAAGGTTCATCTAAATATAGTCAATAAAATATATCCTATCTAATAAAAGTAATATGCAAATTGACCGTCACTCCAACACACAAGATGGTCACCCCCATGTGGACACAAGATGGCCGGCAGGGGAGGGCAGTTGTGGGCAATCAGGCCAGCAGGGGAAGGCAGTTGGGAGGGACCAGGCCTGCAGGGGAGGGCAGTTAGGGGTGACCGGGCCGGCAGAGGAGGGCAGTTGGGGGCAACCAGGCCTGCAGGGGAGGGCAGTTGGGAGCAATGAGGCCGATAGGGGAGCAGTTAGGCGTCGATCAGGCTGGCAGGGGAGTGGTTAGGGGTTGATCAGGCTGGCAGGCAGAAGCGGTTAGGGGCAATCAATCAGGCAGGCGAGTAGTTGGGAGCCAGCAATCCTGCATTGTGAGAGGGATGTCCGACTGCCCATTTAGGTCTCAGATTGGAGAGGATGCAGGGTGGGCTGAGGGACATGCCCTCCATGCACGAATTTCGTGCAGCGGGCCTCTAGTACACACACACACACACACACACACACACACACACATATATCTCCTACCTAATAAAATGGTAATATGTAAATTACCATCACTCCGCTACGCCCATGATTGGGCCAGCGGGAGGCACAGGGGGCAGGACTTGGGGTGGCCGGGGTAGCCGATTGGGCCAGAGGGACGCTGAGCTCGCGTCGCCAGCGGCGGCTCGAGCTCAGCGTCTGCGCCATGGCTGTGCTGCGGCACAGAAGGGGCCTCTGGGGCAGCGAGCGCACGTCCCGCCGCGGACCATCAAAAGCGGGGGAGCTGGGTGCCTGTCTGCTCTGGCATCAGGCCTTTCAGAAGCCTCCGCCACGCCGGAGGCTTCTGAAAGGCCTGGTGCACCAGCGGACAGGCACCCAGCTCCTACGTGATCGAAAGTGAAAGCGTGTAGGGGACCCTACACGTGCATGATTCAATCATGCAATGGGCCTCTAGTGTGTGTGTGTATGTGTGTGTGTGTATGTGTGTATGTGTATGTATATATATATATATATATATATATATAGATAAATATATATAGATATAGATATAAAAAATCACTAGAGAGATCCAAGATGGCGGCGTAGATAAACATCTGGGCTGCTGTCGTCCACAACAATTTCCAAAACTACAACTAAAAGACAGAACGTCTATCACCCAGAACCACGGGAAAGCTGGCTGAGCGGAACCTCTACAACTAGACCGAAAGAGACGGGCGCAATCAGGGCACAAACACTGAAAAACTGAGGTACAGGGGAGCGCATGGGTGATATGAGCTGGCGGCAGAGCCCAGCTGGAGGTGGGCGTTACTTTCTTCAATCCGAAGAGAGACAAGCCCCCAGTCTCTGAAATCCAGTTTCTGGGGAGAGACTGGGCTGTCTGCCATTGGGTCGGAGTGAGGGTGGCTGACTAGCAGAGCTGCGTGGAGGTAGAATTGTTGGCTGCGCCGGGGAGCGAGACGGCGAGGGCACGGGCGGAGGCGCGGAGGCGCGGGGAAGCAGTTGGAGGCGGCTCACTGCCAGTCATTGCTGTTTGCCACGCCCTAGCCTAGTGACGCCCTGAGACTCCGCCCCGCACAATCTACAAACACACCCAAGCTCCTAGCAGCAGCTTTTGCATATGAATGGCCTTCTCTATTGCAGTTTAAACTAGTAAACTTGCAACCCGGTACAGACAGCTCCAAGCTCCAAGCAGGGAGGACGGCAGTTCTCGCTGTAGCTCCTGCAGGGTGGCCTCAGACAGCAGCTGAACTGCACCCCATTGGAGATTCAGAAGCCAATGCACCTAATGGTCAGTGTGAGGCACCAGATTTCAACTCCTCACATCCATAAGTGACACATCTGGGAGGCAGACTCAGTGAGCACCAAAGCCCCACTCAAACAAGCCCTGTACCCCAAGCGTGTCTCCAGCACAGCAGTGCTTCCATTATAGACACAGCAGGTCCTCACAGCCAATTGGCCTGGAGGTCAATTCCTCCCAGTGTACCAACAGCAATCAAGGCTTTTAACTACACCAAGACTTTCCACTCAGCCCACAAAGGGGTGTACCAAGAGCGACCACCTAGGGTGATTGGGGAAGCTGAGCTACCGGCCCCTATAGGTCACTGACCACACAAAGCCACTCCATCAACAGAGGGAGGCAGCCAAAATGCGGAGACACCGAAGTATGTCACGAATAGAAGAGATAGAGGAAAGTAAACTAATGGACAGACACAGTATTCAGAACCACATTTATAAGGTTACTCAAGAATCTTCTAAAAACCGCTGAGAAACTTGAAGAGACCTTCAAGGACCTTAATGAGAATACCAAAAAAAATTGAAAAGGACCAGTCAGAAATTATGCATACACTGTCTGAAATAAAGAATATACAGAAACTCAACTGTAGATCACTGTACCCGAAGAGTCAAACCAAAGATCTGAAATATGAGGAAGCAAAAAACACCCAACCAGAGAGGCGAAAAGAAAGAAGAATCCAAAAGTGTGAGGATAGCGTAAGGAGCCTCTGGGATGGCTTTAAGCGTACCAACATCCGAATTTTTGGGGTGCCAGAAGAAGAGAGAGAGCAAGATACTGAAAACCTATTTCAAGAAATAATGACAGAAAACTTCCCCCACGTGGTGAAAGAAATAGACTTACAAGTTCAGGAAGCGCACAGAACCCCAAACAAGAGGAATCCAAAGAGGACCATACCAAGACACATCATAATTAAAATGCCAAGGGCAAAAGACAAAGAAAGAATCTTGAAAGCAGCAAGAGAAAAACAGTTAGTTACCTACAAGGGAGTACCCATATGACTGTCAGCTGATTTCTCAACAGAAACTATGCAGGCCAGAAGGGAGTGGCAAGAAATATTCAAAGCGATGAACAGCAAGAACCTACAACCAAGATTACCCTACCCAGCAAAACTATCATTCAGAATTGAAGGTCAGACGAAGAGCTTCACAGACAAGAAAAAGCTAAAGGAGTTCATCACCACCAAACCAGGATTACATGAAATGCTGAAGGGTATTCTTTAAGAAGAGGAAGAAGAAAAAAAAAAAGGTAAAGGTAAAAATTATGAACAACAAAAAGATATCAAATACATACCTACCAACAACTGAATCTAAAAATCAAGTGAATAAAAAATCTGAAGAACAGAATGGACTGGTGAATATAATAGAATCAGGGTCATAGAAAGGGAGGGGATGGACAATTATCAGGGGGAAGGGGGCCTGAGGGGTGCAGGAAGAGATTGGACAAAAATCTTACACCTATGGATGAAGACAGTGGCGGGGGTAAGGGCATAGGGTGGGGTGGGGAATCAGGTGGAGGGGAGCTATGGGGTGGGGGGGGAGGAACACCTGTAATAATCTGAACAATAAAGATTTATTAAAAAAAAAAACAAACAAACAAAAACTAAACTAGCTCAGAGATGTTCAATGACTTCCCAAGGTTACATACCAAGCTGAGTCTAGGATCCTGATTCTAAATCCAGTGTCCACCCATCTAGGCCTAATGGATACCATAGATGGCAACTGCAGGCAGAGATCCTGTTCTTTCTCTACCATTCTGTTAGTTTTATATTAAGGTAAAAATCCATTATTTCCTTTGAAGAAGAGAATAATAAAATAACTTCAATATAACTCTCATTAAACACGAAGACTTAGTTAAGTTTTAAGAATCTTAAATGCAGGCATGAATCTAGAAATTGTTAGCATGCAAATACATTTAAAACATTTTTTTTATTTTTATTTTGAAGGGGCATCAAACCTGCAACCTTGGCATATCATGACAACACTCTAATCAACTAATCTACCCAGCCAGGGTCCAGGCAAATACATTTTAACAGTCATTTTTTCTGACTTTACCTGAAAAGATCTCAGATGGCCAGCCACTTTCACATACGTTTCTGGAGGAACCACAGTGTTTTCACCACTGGCATCCTAACAGATAAAATATAAACACATTACTAAGGTTTTAGTGATATTGGTAAAAGCTTCTTTAAAATCTCTAAATTATATGTACAGAAACAAAAAGTTATAAAGCTACAGGATCCTAATATGTCCCTAACTAATTTAACCTATTAGAATTAACTGTTCTGTAAAAACAGGAATTAGAATAAACATCTCTAAAGGTAATTTCCAGTTCCAAAGTTCTGTTATGTACATCATAAAAAAGCAAACAAAGATGGTACTCTCATTCAATGCTCTTAGGCACACAACTTTCTGGTGGATAGTGGACATACTTATTGGCATAGTGTTTCTACTTTTAGGAATTAAATGAAATAATTAAGAACATGCATAGATTTAGCTTTATGAATATTCATAATAGCATAGATTACAATATTGAAAAATTTAAAACAGCCTAAATATCCAACAACAGGCACACATTCATACAATGTAGAATTCTATTAACTGGGAAGACCAGTTGTGGCACCCAGTAAAAAGCTGATTCCCCAAGTGGGGGAAAATATACACTAAAATGTGAACAATGGTTAACTGGGATAAGTGGGGTTTTCTAGAATATGTACACATTATTTATTTATAAGAAAAAAATATAAGCTGATTCATAAAGATTTTTCTGATTATAAAATACATGACTATAAAAAACTAGAAAATCACCCGGGCCATGTAGCTCACTGGTTGAGCATTGACCTATGAACCAGGAAGTCATAGTTTAATTCAGATCAGGGCACAAGCCCAGGTTGCAGGCTCCATCCCCAGTGTGGGGTGTGCAGAAGGCAGCCGATCAATGATTCTCTCTCATCATTCCCCGCCTCCTCTCTCATCATTGATGTATTTATCTCTCTCTCCTTCTCCCTTCCTCTCTGAAATCAATAATATATTTTAAAAAACAAACAAAAAAAAAAAACCCGAACATAAAAATCAAGCCCTAGCTGGTTTGGCTCAGTGGATAGAGCGTTGGCCTGTGGACTGAAGGGTCCTGGGTTTGAGACCAAGTCTCCTATCTACCAGTCAAGGGCACATGCCTGGGTTGTAGGCTTGATCCCCAGAAGGGGGTGTGCAGGAGGCAGCCGATCAATGATTCTCTCTCATCACTGATGTTTCTCTCTCTTCCTTCCTCTCTGAAACCAATAAAAAAAATTTAAAAAGGCCTCTGCCCAATTAAAAAATAAAAACATGTATTTTCTTTCAGTCTATTTTCTCCATACACATGTTTTTCTTTGCAAAAATGGGGTCATACTATGCATACTATCATATAGCGTGCTATTTTCCTCTCAACAATTTATGGTCAACACTTTGTAACAATACATACATTTCTACATCATTTGGAATATTTTATAAATATACCATGGTTTAATTAAAAATACCCTATTGTTAGCATTTTGAGATTGCTTTTAATTTTTCATTATTATAAATAATGATATGATCAACATCCTTACAACTGCACATGTATTTAATTATTTCCTTAATGTAAACCTTTAGCAGAGGAGTATGAGGTCAACATTTTTATGAAGGATGATTTTGATGATTAACTGATTTTTAAATAATATTTATCTTTATTGATTTCAGAGAGGAAGGGAGAGGGAGAGAGATAGAAATATCAATGATGAGAAAGAATCATTGATTGGCTGTCTCCTGTATGTCCCCCTACTGAGGATTGCACCCACAACCCAGGCATGTCCTTTCCTTGACCAGAATTGAACCTGGGACTCTTCAGTCTGCAGGCTGACACTCTTATCCACTGCCAAACCGGCTAGGGCAGTGGTCGGCAAACTCATTAGTCAACAGAGCCAAATATCAACAGTACAACGATTGAAATTTCTTTTGAGAGCCAAATTTTTTAAACTTATTCTTCTAACGCCACTTCTTCAAAATAGACTCACCCAGGCCGTGGTATTTTGTGGAAGAGCCACACTCAAGGGGCTAAAGAGCCGCATGTGGCTCATGAGCCGCAGTTTGCCGACCACGGGGCTAGGGCAATCCCATCATGAGCTGATTTTTTAAAATATATATTTTTTATTGATTTTTTACAGAGAAAGGGAGAGGGATAGAGTTAGAAACATCGATGAGAGAAACATCGATCAGCTGCCTCCTGCACACTCCCTACTGGGTATGTGCCCACAACCAAGGTACATGCCCTTGACCGGAATGGAACCTGGGACCCTTGAGTCCCCAGGCCGATGCTCTATCCACTGAGCCAAACCGGTTAGGGCTTATCAGCTGATTTTTGAGAAAGGTTGTATCAGTTTATACACGAATGGCCAGATTATGATGATCTCTGAATGCATAATAATCTGGCCACTCAGTGTATATGCTATATAATAAAAGGCTAATAATATGCAAATTGTCCCCTTGACCAGGAGTTCGACCAGCAGGCAGGCTAGCCAACCGCCCATGTCCCCTTCCCCTGGCCAGGCTGGCTGGACCCCACCCATGCACAAATTCATGCACCTGCGTACAGAGATCATAATAATCTGGCCACTCAGTGTTATTTATATCATCGGAGTAGGATGGTACTCACTTCCCCAAACAGTGACAAATCATTAACTAATTAAGTGCTTACTAAGTATCAGAGACACTGTGCTAACTACTGCTCTCATCAGAAGTGAGCAATGCCATTCTTTTTCTTTCTCTGTCAATTTATTATGTTAAAAATGATATCCTAATGTCTATTAAACTTGATTATTGTTATTGCAATTTATATTTCATCTGTAATAAATTATGTGTATCTTCTTAGCCCACTTCTCTAAAATGCAATTGGTTTTTTCTTTGTAAGAGCTTTTATTAAATAAAAAATTTGATGTTTATAATATGTGCAAAAATTTTTCCCATTTAAATAGTATTTACTCAGGGCCCACTATGTAACTGGCATTGTTCTAGGTGCTGGGGATACAATGCCAACATAAAAATCCCTGTTCTTTAATGCCTCCTGTCTCTTGCCTTTTTAACTTGTTTATAGTATTTTGTAAAGTTTAGAAGGTTTTAAACTTTTACAATAAAAAATATATTAACCATTTTAAGAATTTTGCCTTTGATGTCTTATGTATTACTAGTGTCCCAGTGCACGGATTTGTGCACATTAAAAGGAAATTAATTAGAAGAAATATTTTAATATCGCTATTCTCATCCTGCTAATGAAAAGAAAATAGGATTCTACCGAGTCTCCTATCTACCTACTTCAGGACTTCTATGAGGATCAAATGAGATGAGGCATGGGAAAACACTTCACAGACATCTGGTTAAACTGTAAAATGTTTGTACCTGGCTATAAAGCAAGTTGGGTTCCTGGCCTGAAGAAACTCCCAGGAGGCTAGTGGCTAGGGAGAGGAAGCCAGGTGTTGCTAAGTGATATCATTACTCAGCACCCACAGCAACTGTTTCTGGGTGGGGCTGGGCTGTGGGACACATTTTGTACCAGGGGGTCTTGGCAGTGTTGGCTGCGATTTGGTAGGGTGTCGCTCTGGGGTGGTGGCGGGGCCTGTGTCTCACTTAGGGGAAGCCAAGTGTTGGTTTGTTGGTGCCAGGTCCATGGTGCTGTTTATTTTTAAATGGTCAGTGCACGTCATGGCAGCTCCTGCGTTGAGCGTCTGCCCCATGGTGGTCAGTACACGTCATAGCTACTGGTCAGATAGATGGACATTTAGCCTTTTATATATATATATTTTTATAATACGAACGTTCAAAAAGACTAAAGAAATCCAACATCTCCAAAGTCCCAAAGTAACCCCACCCTGATTTAAAAACCGCTTACATCTGTGTCAACCCACTGGCGAACATCCATGGGTGCAGCTGTCATGTCATCTATTTTGTAAACAATGTTGGTTGGAGCCTTCTCTGCATGTCTGATTATCCCCACAATAGTGACCTAGATCAGAAGAAAAAAAAGTTTGGTTTTCTTTGAAACAAAAGCAACATTTATGTATTTTTAAAAGAAATAATTTTTATTTCATTATTCATACCTGTGATATCTCAACACTTCCAATTCTGAATACTTCATCAACCAGAGTGGCAGAAAGCAGCTGAGATATGGTACAGGGTACAATATGCTGGGCTCGGGCTCTCTGAAAGAAAGAGCATGCACAAAGTCAATTGAAATAAGTACTCATTTAATACCTCCTACATGTGCCAAGCACTTTGCATATATTGTAACACTAGAGGCCCAGGGCACGAACTTTGTGCACTCTAGCGGGGGGAGAGGGTCCCTCTCAGCCTGGCCTGTGCCCTCTCACAGTCCGGGAGCCCTTGGAGGATGTCCGACTGCCTTGGAGGCGGGAGAGGCTCCTGCCACCGCCGTTGCGCTCACCAGCCGTGAGCCTGGCTTCTGGCTAAGCAGCTCTCCACCTGTGGGAGTGCACTGATCACCAGGGGGCAGCTCCTACATTGAGTGTCTGCCCCCTGGTGGTCAGTGCACATCATAGCGACTGGTTGTTCCACCTTTTGGTCAATTTGCATATTAGCCTTTTATTATATAGGAGGATTGGATAAAACAAGCCTCATTATCTGTGCTTCAGATGAAAACCAAGGTCATATAGCTAACAAATGCCACACTTTAGAATTCAAACCCAGGTTTGTTTGACTCCAAAGCTCCTGAAGAATGGGTAAGTTTATGTTGCACTAGAGATTCACCAAAATGAGTGAACCAGAGTGGGGACAGCATAAGGAATGACCTGCTTCCTAACAAACTTTTAAGAGGAAACTCCAGCTTTAGGCTGAGGGCTAGCTGGAGCTAGCTGTTCATCACTGGTAAGATAAGATGATATTTGGAAAGGGTTTGAGAAATGGCCAGTGGAGATAGAACTTCGGACTTGCTTTAAATCTCTCACTCTCTTTTTTAAAATCCTCAACCGAGGATATTTTTCCTATTGATTTTTAGAGAATGATAGGAAGGGATAGAAAGAGAGCGAAACACTGATGTGAGAGAGACACATTGATTGGTTGCCTCCTGCAAATATCCTGACTGGGGGCAGGGAACGAAGCCGCAACCGAGGTACATGCCATCCTTGACTGGTAATCGAACCTGTGGCCGTTTGGCCCATGGGCTGACACGTTAACCAGTTAATCAAACCGGCCAGAGCTTGCTTTAAATCTCTTAATAAAAATATAACAAAAAGTTTGAGATATGACTTCCTTTAGGACAGATGTTCTGACAATGGGATGGAAGTCCTGGGGAAAATTGGATAAGAGCTTGGCTACTAGACATCTTGAAGGGAAGGGACAGGATGTGATGGGCAGAAGAGTGCCTAGTAAGAACACTCAAATCACATCCTGAAGCAGTCTAACAATAGTATAAACTTATTTTGTCTACAACTGGCCAGGGATTGTCTGGGTCACATAAAGATGAGTATAGTTTGCCCTTAACACACTACAAACCGAGGGGAGATAAAAATGCAAATAACAAACTTGACCTTGATACACTACCGAATAAGATGCACTAGTGGGATATCAAAAAAATTATTGATGATTTCAAGAGGGAGCATTTAAGGCTGAACCCTAAAACCCAAATATTTTTGTTGTTGTTAATTCTCATCCAAGGATATTTTTCCATTGATTTTTAGGGAGAGTGGAGAAGAGAGGGAAAGACAGAAACATCGATGTGAGAGAAACACATCGACTGGTTGCCTCCTGCACGTGTCCCGAGCCGGGGAGGAGCCTGCAACCAAGGTATATGCCCTTGACCAGAATCGAACCCAGGACCCTTTGGTCTGCAGGCTGATGCTCTATCCACTGAGCCAAACCGCCTAGGGCTAAAGCACAACCATTTTGATAGTGAAAAAATAGTGGATGAGGAATGAGCATTACAGGCTGAGGACAAATATGTACTTCCACAGGATCATAGAGGGAATATACAAAACAAAAAAGGCATAGTGGGTTAAAGATTAGAGTTTCTTCCTGTCAGAAATCAACAGGGAGTAACCTGACGACTGTTCTACATGCAAGACCAAACAGTAGACTTTAGCAGTTGCAGCTTTACCCCGAAGGTCCATGACACTAGCAACATTTCACTTTGCTGAAGCATAATTTTGAATGGTATTAGCAAACTGGAAGAAAATAAGCCCAGCCAACCACAAGAACATATACCACAAAAAGCAGCATTTGAGGGGTAAGAGTTTGGCTCTACCACTCAGGAGCAGTGTGCTTTTGGTCACATTTCTCAACTCATCTGTACCTCAGTAACCTCATCTATAAAACTAGGAATGATAAAATTATGAAAATTAAATATATGGTGACGTACCTACAATATTACCTGGTACATGTAGGCATACTCAATAAATGTCAGCAATTATTGTGTCAGCTATTGTTCCTCACTCTTTATATTTGAAATTGTTTTTAATAAGGATGTGAAGGAATCGACTATATTTTTAAAGTTTACGGTATTTTATAGGTGAAGTTATATGCTATATTAGTATTTATAGATTTAAAATTTGCTGAGGTCCCAGATTTAGTTCTCAAACTCTCACAACTGAGAGTTTTATTGTATCTGCAGCATAAAAAAAATTACTATAGTAACAGCAGCAAGAACATGGGCTTTGGAGCCAGACAGTACTATAGACCTGTGTTCGAATGCCAGCTCCAGGCCCTGGACACACCACTACTGCTGGACAAATCATTGTCTCACTAATAGAAAGATGTGGACAGGAAACAGGGAAGGCTGGTCAACAACCTTAATTGCTCTGAAAGGTCAGAGCTAATCACTGGCTGAAGCAGCCTCCATCTGTTTGTCTTATGTAAATTTCTGTTATTGGAATTTCCTGCCTAAAGGCTATGGGTGTATCCCACAGTCTTAATAAAAAGGGATAGCAAGGCCAGAGCAGGGTGTAGTCCTCTCTTGGGCTCCCGCCTGGCCCCCTATATTCCCAAATTAATACTTTTCTAAGTCTCTTTCATTTGTGTGCGGCCTTCTCCAAAACCCGAACCCTGAACCCTGAACCACGCAGGACGTGAAAGGGGTTCCCACGCACTACCTCTTCTGTAAAGTGAGGACATTTGAAACCTATAATGTATACAGATGTGACAATACCGATGTCTACATAGGTATTCAATAAATACGGTTACTCCTCAGGTAAAAAAGTTATGTGTGGGTAATTATTAAGGTGTTAGAAATGCCTTCAAATTCATCTCAAATCAGTTGTAGCCTGCTTTTTAATGAGCACCTATTATGTGCCAGAACCAATTGCAAAAAGTGCCTGATTTGTTCCAAAAAGATTCAGAGAGTGCACCAGGCACAAGTATGTCCAATTTTGAAAATATAACTTTCTAGCTGACTATGAACCACAGGATATTCTTAAGTACTGAATGAAACCACCATTTTTATCGATAAAACATTGGAAATTTCACATGGCTCAATAAAATATAATGGGTTTACAGTCAATAGGAAACATTTAAATCTAATTTACTGTGGAAAAGGCACTGGATTTGAAACACAAAAAGACCTAGGTTTCAGTCTTCAGCTTATAACCATCATCATTCTCTGAAAAGCTGTCTCCAAAACACAACTCAATTTTTATCCTGAGATAAAAATTCTAACTGGAATGAAGAAAAAATAGTTAAACTTAGGGAGAAAAGATGAGAACCAATTATCTAGCTTCTGTTTTCACCTTCAAAGTCTCACAGAAGAAAACAATTAGAGAACTGGAGTCCTCTCTGGTCTTTCCCGGTAAAACAAAAAACAAAAAAACTACCACAAAGAGAAGCTGTTTACCAGATTTTGGATTTGCTAGGATCATGTGTGTTCTGTCTGGTTCCAGTTACTTACTGTGTCAGCTTAGGGAGTCCCTTAAGCTCCCCGAGACTCTGTTGTACAAGGGAGTAAGCAACAAATACCTTATAGAATTATATGAAGTTTTATGAAAAGTATAAAGCAACGTCCAAATGTATGAGAATTATCGATGCATTCATTCTTCCCCACCAACACCCACCCCAAAACTAACAGTCTAGGTAAAAGCTTACCATCCAGAACGCAACACACAGAACCTAACACTGAATCTTACCACCACATCCCAACGGCACCTCGAGAGAGGCCACATTAACCCTGTATGTAAAAGGAGGAAACCCACAGCAGCTGTTAAACGCAAACTCTTTTTCCGCAAGAGGACCTAACAAGCGCATGGACAGCTTTTTACCGATCCCCTCCTCACACGTTAGCTTATCTATCCGTTCCCGGTGGGATGAGAAGGGCTGTACCATGATCAGATGGAGAAACAGCAGGGGCCACGGACACGCGAGTGGGAGCGGCTTCCCTCCCTCACTGCCGGTTAACAGGCCGTTGGTTCGGGGCGCTGTGCATTCTGGCTCCACGCTCCCGTCTTTCCAATAGCACGCGGGGCCACTGACTGCAAGTGGCTGTGGGGCGGGCATTGCATATATATTCTAACATTGTCCGACAACAACCTTGTAAGGCACGTGCTATGAAGGAGGTGAAGACATCTGTTCGAGGGCACTGCACTCGGCAAGCAGCCAACAGACCCACTTGCCTGCAAAGACCACGCTCTTTCCACCGCATCCTATCACCCCGCTCTGTTTAACTTAAAAAGGACTCGGAATACGTAAAGAACGTAAAATAGGCTAATAATACGAGTTCGGTTTTCCCACAAGGCACTGGCCACGTCAGTGCATTTCAAAATAAAGCCAAGGAAACAGTGGGTGCAACGTTTGGGGAGATTCCTTTTTTTCAAACGGACAGCACTTAATCAGAAGGTAATCATTGATACGTTATCAAATCAGGTGTTTTACACCCTTCCTTCGCGCAGGCATGTTCTCACATGGATGAATTACGAGCTTCAGGACAGATCACATAAAACGAAATACTCCTCCAACGTACCGATTTCCTCTCAGCCTGAGAAGGTGTCGGCGATCCAAAGCCCCCAGGGGACTGGGTGTAGCCACCGGCTCCCCCAAAGGTCGAGCCGCCATAGCTCTCAAATCCACCTGGTTTTAAATAACAACCGTGTTAGCACCCGAGCTGCTTTCCCAAGCTTCTGAAAGACCCACAGGTCCCCTGCCCACTTCGCTCCCCGACCCGAACCCTCCCAGCTGGTCCCTAACCTTCCCTACCACCTGTCGCGGCCCCCAATCGCCCCAGCTCCGGCTCCCGCCCCTCCCCCCTCCCGCCATCCCACGCCTCTCCGATCCCCGCCCTCTTGGCGAAATTCTTGCTATTCTCATCCTCCGCCACATTGGTCATTACTATTCCACATCTTGGTCTCGATTCCCTCAGGAAAGAAGTCCAGAAGGCTCCGGTCCACTGGGTTCGCCTGACGCCTCAGAACCTGGTTGCGGTCGCAGCACTATACTTTTCGCTGGCGCCACAAACTCCTTCCCGCGAATGGCGGAGCCAATCACTGTCCAGAACGCTTCTCGCGTCAGCCAGTCAATGTACGCGAATCCTACGCTGTTTCCGGTATTTGCGGGCCTCGCTTCCGAAGTCGCGCACGCCGTTCCAAGGAGGACCGGAAGCCGCCGCGGCCATCTTTACTAAGGGCACGCACGCTGCGTCGGCGGAAGCGAGGATCTGCGCAAGGCTGCCGGCGTCTCAGAAAAATAGCCAATCCAATAGTAATTCCGGATCTCAAGCCCCTATGATCCCACCCCCATCGATAAGCGACGCTGACGTCACTTCCTTTGTTCGGCGTTTTCCTCTGTTCCCGCCGAATTTTCACCAATCACACGACGATTTAATCTAAAGCGCTATAGGAGAGCCCGGCCTGTGTGGTTCAACCATTGAGCATGGACCCAGGAACCTAGAGGACACGGGCTTGATTCCCCGTCAGGACACCTGCTCCCGGTTGCGGGCTCAATCCCCAGTAGGGGGCGTGCAGGAGTCAGTTGATCAATGATTCTCATCATTGATGTTTCTTTTATTTATTATTATTTTTTTTTAAATTTTATATTTTTATTGATTTTTTACAGAGAGGAAGGGAGAGGGATAGAGAGCTAGAAACATCGATGAGAGAGAATCATCGACCAGCTGCCTCCTGCACACCCCCTACCAGGGATGTGCCCACAGCCAATGTACATGCCCTTGACCGGAATCGAACCTGGGACCCCTCAGTCCGCAGACCGATGCTCTATCCTTTGAGCCAAACCGGTTTTGGCAATCATCATTGATGTTTCTCTCTCTCTTCCTCACTCTCTACAATTCAATAAAACATATTTTAAAAAAAATAAAGCGCCCTAGCCGGCGTGGCTCAGTGGATAGAGCGTCAGCCTGCGGACTGTAAGGGTCCCAGGTTCAATTCCGGCCAAGGGCACATGCCTGGGTTGCGGGCTCGGTCCCCAGTAGGGGGCGTGCAGGAGGCAGCTGATCAATGATTCTCTGTCATCATTGATTTTTCTATCTCTCTCTCTCCTTCTCCCTTCCTCTCTGAAATCAATAAAGAAATATGTTTGTTAAAAAAAATAAATAAATAAAATAAAGCGCTAAAGTAGAATTCCCGCTTCAGAGTTTGCACCCTGCAGTTCCCCAGGATTTGTGCTTTCAGGAAACTCACAGTCCTAGTTTCACAGCACCTTATCGATGGCTTAATCTTGAGCACAAAGAGCCAAATTCCCTTCTTGTATTGCCACCCCCGTTTCTAATTCTACCCAGGAAAGCTATAAAAAAACCCACACTTTCCCCCAGGATGGCCTTCCAAAAACTCTGAGGATTGCACTCCCCACACCCATCCTCACCCCAGTCTAATCCAGCTCCACACCCTCAGATGCTTCAACTATTCTAAATATGACGTGGTATGTTCCTCCTGTAGAGAGTGGAACATGTCTATCAGTTCCTTACTCTAAACCAGTGATGGCGAACCTACGACACGTGGCTGCTGAGGCAGCCGCATGCCCACGATGAAACATTTGCTGCTCCTGAGGATGAAACATTTGCGAAATAATGTTTTTTCCTCAAAGTGACACACTACCCGAGTTATGCTCAGTTTTTTGGCGAAGTTTGACACACCAAGCTCAAAAGGTTGCCCATCACTGCTCTAAACACTACTGGGTTGTTAGACATCCCCCTCCCATTTATTTATTTAAAATAAATTTATTGATTCCTTTTTTGTTCTAAGCTCTCTGCTGGCCATTGGGATTCAATGCAAAGGTAGACATGGTCCCAGGACTCCTGGATCATTTTCTTTTCTTTTATGAAAACAGCAGGCACTGTTTTAAGCATTTTACATTTATTAACTAAAGCCTGTGAGGTTGATAAGGTACTGTTGTTGTCCCCAGTTTACAGACAAGGAAACTGAGGCACAGTTGTGGAAGCCTGCATTCAAGCCTGGAAAGTCTGATGTCCTTAACCAGTGTAGTTACTATGCCTTGTTTGTTAATCCTCACCCGAGGATACTTTTCCGTTGATTTTTACAGAGTGGAAGGGAGGGGGAAAGACATAGAGAAACATCGATGTAAGGAGACACATTGATTGGTTGCCTCCCAAACATGTCCTGACCCTGTAGAGATGGAGCCTACATTTGAGTGAGGTATGACAACGTGAACTTGACCAGAATCGAACCTCAACCCTTCAGTCGGTGGGCCGGCACTCTAACCACTGAACAACCGGCTAAGGCTACTGTGCTTTCTTGAACATCCCAAACAAGCTCAAATGACAGCTGGGGTTAGGCAGGAAAACTGTAAATGTAGGGGGCTGGATGACAGAGGGAGCTTTTCCCACTGTCTTCTCCACAGTAAGGAAACAACACAAGCATAATGCTAAATAGCAGCTGGCATAGAGAATATGGACCCAGATCAACTATGTGTTTTAACAGATGTCAGAAATTTGTGTTAAAATGTCTTTATTTTAAGTGTTTCAAAACAAACAATTTCAAAACACTATAAGCCAAAGGAAAGATATGTGTGGGCCACAGGTCACTTTTTAAATTCTGTAAGCCTCCAAATCATTGCTGAGGAATAAACTAGACACAGCCAAGACACAAATCTGAGGCATACGGTGGGTTGGTGGGAAGAGATTAACCAAAGAGCTTGTAAGCAGATAATATGCACAACCCATGGCACAGACAACAGTGTGGGAAGCCTGGGGGGAGGGGGATAGAGGGGCCGATGGGGGACAAGTGGGGACATCTGTCACGCTTTTAACAATAAAGATAACAACAACAACAAAAATAATCTGAGGCAGCCCAACTGGCGTGGCTCAGTGATTGAGTGTTGACTTATGAACCAGGAAGTCATGGTTCAACTCCCAGTCAGGGCACATGCCCAGGTTGCAGGCAGGATCCCTAGTGTGGGGCGTGTAGGAGGGATCCAATCGATGATTCTCTCTCATCATTGATATTTCTATCTCTCTCTCCCTCTCCCTTCCTCTCTGAAATAAAATATATATATATATATATTTAAATCTGAGGCATATCAAGACAACATTATTGTATTAAGCCTAAGGTGATTGAAACTTACATAGTCTGATAAGTAAGAACAAATTTATGATACATAGGATAAAATGTTTGAAATTAACACTATCTTGGGAAATTTAAGTTGGGCGTTCACTTGGGTTAATGGGCTTCATTTGGGGTATGATTAGTTATAAATTCAGCTGTGAATTCATAAAAATGAAATGTCTTAGATTAAAATATAACACAATGCAAACCATCAAAATAAGGTTTTTGTACATCTTTTCAAGAGCTTGCTGATCTGATAAATTGAACGGAGGGCTCAGTTCTCAGTGCTAAAATAATTGGTATTTCTCTGTGTGTTAATGCATTCATCTCTCAAGGTTTACTTTTGTCAAGTTGCAGTCTTCTAGTCACAGTGATTTTCAAGAAGTCTGCCATTTCCCTCTCTATCTAGGCCAGTGATGGGCAACCTTTTGAGCTTGGTGTGTCAAACTTCGCCAAAAAACTGAGCATAACTCGGGTAGTGTGTCACTTTGAGGAAAAAACATTATTTCACAAATGTTTCATCCTCAGCATGCGGCCGCCTCAGCGGCCGCGTGTCATCAGAAATGGCTACGCGTGTCAGTGCTGACACGTGTGTCATAGGTTCGCCATCACTGATCTAGGCTATTATCAAGACTGAAAAGAGGAGAAATCACCCTTTATTTTTTAAAAGTATGTTTTTATTGACTTTTTAGAAAGAGAGGAAGGGAGAGGGATAGAGAGATAGAAACATCAATGGGAGAGAAACATTAATCAGCTGCCTCCTACACGCCCCCTACTGGGGATCAACCCTGAAACCACGGCATGTGCCCTGACCAGGAATGAAACAGGCAACCTTTTGGTTCATGGGTCGATGCTCAACCACTGAGCCACACTGGCAGGGAAGAAGTCACCCTTTAAAAACATTCTGGTAGCCCTGGCTGGGTGGGTCAGTTGGTTGAAGTGTCGTCCCATGCACCAAAAGGTGGGGGGTTCGATTCCCAGTCAGGGCACATACCTAGATTGCGGGTTCGAACCCCAGTCAGGGCGTGTGCAGGAGGTGGCCGATCAATGTTTCTCTCTTATGTCGATATTTCTCTTTCTCCCTTCCTCTCTTTCTAAAAATCAATAAAGAAACATATCATCAGGTGAGGATTAAAAAAATTGTTAAATGAATGAGTGAATGAATGAAAGCTGAAGATCAACGTAGCTTTGCTTTAGAGTGACTGGATTCTTTTGTGCTCCCACTCTTGACCTTCTTGGACTAAGCCCTTTGTGGACTTGAACCTCGGGCCAGCCACAGCAGCAGCCTGCCTTCTCAGAAGCTCTGAGGCTGGGAAAGGGCAAAGGTCATTGGCACTCGAGGGCTATCACCCACACTCCCCAGGGCTTTGCTGCCAAGATGTGTGCTGCTACTGAGGTGATAGGCCTGAAAGGGCTACAGCAAAATCATGAAGAATGCTTGTCTCTTACAGCTTTTATACAACATGCTTTTCCTTAAGAGTGATGGAGATTTTCTGTAGATTGCAATTGCCAAGAGTCAAGTAAGAACTATGGGCAATTTGAAGAGGAGGGACTGGTTTGTACTTAAAGAGGCAAAGCTCCAACCATTCGGATTTCTCTGCCTCACGTACCTCTTTCAGTAAACCCAGCACAAATGGGTTCAGCTGGTCTGGCTGAACCCAGGAAGAAGCCACTATGATTTAGGGAGCAAAATCCTGGCAGAGGGCTGAGGCGGGATTGAAACCCTCCTGGCTCCACTCTGAGCTCTGGCAGTGTCTGTCTGGGATGGAGGCATCTTTTGCTAATCCACACAAAGGCCTAAAGGAGTGCCTTTTTCTTTCTTTCTTTTAAAAAATATTTTTATTGATTTTTAGATAGAGAGGAAGGGAGAGGGAGAAAGCAATAGGATCATGGATGAGGAAGAAACATTGATCTGCTGCCTCCTGCATGCCCCCCACTGGGAACTGAGCCTGCAACTCAGGCTTGTGCCCTGGCTCAGAATCAAACCCGTGATCTCTTGGTGCATGGGAGGACTCTCAATCCACTGAGCCACACCAACCGGGCAAGAGTGAGGGGTGCCTGTTCCTATTCTCACAGAAATACCCTGTAGGTTAGTAGTGGTGGTGGTGATGGTGAAAAGGAAAATGGGGGGAGGGGAGAGGCTTGCAACCTAGTTCAGTATCTGGTTAAAACTGTAGTTTTACTTCCCTAGGCTGACTGACTTGGGCGGAGCTGCAGGGCCCCCTGCCACAGCCAACTTGGGCGGAGCTGCGGGGACCCTCAGGGGCCGCCACAGGAGGAGAAATCTAGGTCAGAGCCTCCCCACGAGTTCAATTCAGGCTTTGGATCCGGAATTCCCCTGGACTAGCAGATCTGCAAAATAAAGGTTAAACTCTCCTCCCTCAGAGTGCTGGCTGATGGTTCTCCCGTGCATTCTGCCACAACAATGGGGGGCTTTCTGGGACACTGACCAAAAAGCTGGGGTATTTAAGTAAAAGACGTCTTTGCATTCAGCCAAAAGCTGAGTGGGACTCTAGCACGCCTCAATGGGTTTACAAGGCACACCTGAGCCTGCCCGAGACTTCTAGCTGTCCTCCTTCCCCACCAGTCCCCTGGGTTACCTTCCAAGCATACCTCGATGTGCCCAGATACCGTCCAGCAGGTGTGAATCAGGCTATAGGCTCTGGTGCAAGAAACGTCACACTGCCTTATTTGGTTAAATCAACAGCTGAAATGGCACAAAATTCAGTCCTGGTGGTCATTTTGATGCCCTCCTCTTCCCTGGGGTGGCTCAGGGCCCTGAACATGACTGTTCTGTAACAACCAATTTGTACTTCTTAATCCCTTCACCTTTTCACCCACCCGCACCCGCCTCCCAGACACTTGCAGTAATAAGAGATTAAACCCTGTCACCTTCTCAGTCTGAGTCAGATCCTCCTCGGGACATGTCAAGCCACTGAATATGCTGAAATGCATGCAGTCCAGTGGTTTACCTCCCCATCTTGAGGGCAGGGACTGCCCTGGGTCCCCTCCGTCTCCCTGGGACATGGTTCCCAGCATGAATGAATGGATGACTCATAGTCTTGATTCATTTGTGAATGAGCAGCTTTATCCCCAACCAGCAGTGAAGTTCCTTCGATGGCAAAGACCAGCCATGTTATACAGGTTTGTTTGTTCTCCAAGAGCTTGTGACATTTGCCTCTCAGTGACTGGGTTAGGTGAGTTCCCTCAGGAAGCCAGTTGCTGGCTGGACTGACGTGCTCTGAGGAGCTGGTGGTGTTACGGATGAGACAATGAGACCTCGGTTCTTGATACTTGAAGGAAAGATTTCAATCAAGAGACAAAACGTAGAAAAGCAAGCAAGAATTTATTGACCGCAGCAAAAACACATGTAGGACGTGAAACAAGGAAGAACAGAGAGCCCAGTTGTGCCGCGCCAGCATAGGCAAGGGTTCGGCGAGCCTGAGCGGAGGCGACGAAGGATGGAGAAATGATAGACAAAGAGAAAAAGCTGGGTCTAGGTCAGTGATGGCGAACCTATGACACGCGTGTCAGCACTGACATGCGTAGCCATTTCTGATGACACGCGGGCACTGAGGCGGCCGCATGCCCACGATGAAACATTTGCTGCTCCTGAGGATGAAACATTTGCGAAATAATGTTTTTTTCTCAAAGTGACACACTACCCGAGTTATGCTCAGTTTTTTGGCAAAGTTTGACACACCAAGCTCAAAAGGTTGCCCATCACTGGTCTAGGTGGATCTTCTGTGCCTGGCTGAGGCCACAGAACAGATCCAGACTGCAAAGCTGGTGCTTTATAATCAGGGACAAACAAGGTAATTTACAATGTTGTTGTAAGTTTCACTTGTTTTGGCAGCACTTGCTGCCCCTCCCACAGCCCATTAGCTACCCAGGAAAGATCTAGGGAGCAGTCACAAGATCAAGCTTAATTATGCGTAGAGGGCTGTGCCCTCCAAGCTGGGACTTGTTTGCGACTTTGCCAGCCGGTCAGTCCGAGGCTTAACCCTATAACCGCTTCCTACACCCAGTTAGTGTGGCTCAGTGTGTCAGGAGCCAAGAGTTGGTCAAAGGATTAACTCTGACCTTCAGTAAGTTACTGAAACTAGGCCCACTTCCTCTTGCCTGAGGACAAAGCATTCCTTCTGTAGCCGCCCTTCAACCGCCACACCCTTTATCTATAGTTACGACTTTAGCCAATTATCTAGGTCAGCCCCCACCCCTCCTAGGCATCCACCCCTCTAGAAACCACATATAAGGAACGCTGTAAAAAATAAAATTTCGAGGCTTGATCAGAAACCCCTTTGTCTTGCCTCCATTCTTTGCGTCCCTTGTCTGTCTCTCATTCTCTTACGTGCGCCGCCTCGGTACCCCCGTTAGAAGACCCCGCTGGCCGGGGCACAGTGGTTGAGCGTCGACCTATGAATCAGGAGGTCAAGGTTCAATTCCCAGTGCGGGTGAAACCAAACAACCAGTGGGTCCGGGCTGCCTGTCACTACTTGAGCCAGTTCAGCAGAGACAGGGTTGAATCAGATATGAGCATTTACTCCAAAACTGCCGGCAGCATGGGGGAGCAGCAGGTCATCCACAAACATCTGCTCTGCAGCCCCCCATAAGCCAGCTGCTTATATAAGGCAGGACAAAGATTCCACGGGGAAGCAGGGATCTCAGGCATGGAGAAGTAGGCTGTGTGGGTTTAGGGGATTAGCCCAGGATGAGCTGCCGCTGCCCATGGTTGCAGGTCTCATGGGGTCCTCGGAGTTTAGGAGATCGTGCCTGTGGGGGAAGGGGAAAGGGACAGGAGTGGCATGGGCATGCTCCTTGGAGGGTGAGCACCCTGGGACCTGCATTTTGAGGGGTTTTAAAGGCGGGGCATTTAGGTCTTGGGGGAGGACCAATAGAATGTTTATCAGCTTTATGCTGATGTACCAAGATGAGATTTATTCTCTTAATTTGTCTGTCCTTGGGTGTGGTTGGCAAATGGCACTAACTGGATTGCTGCTGTCTGTCTCCCTGAGGAGGGTGATTTAAGCTATTTACTGTCTGGTTGGGGGAAGTGCAAACCATTACCTCTGAAGTGTCCTTGGTTTAGGGGAGAGAGGACTGAATAGGTGGCTGCAAACTGCTGTTTAACTGTCTGTCTGAGTTCCCTACTCCACTTGTCCTGGAATGTTCCTAGCTTCTTCCTAGCCTGTGGCAGTGGGACGGGTGCTGCTTTCTATTTCAGAGTCCAAAGGTCTGGCTGGCGTAGCACCTCGGATGAACCCAGTTCACACCCTGCTGGGCAAAGGAGGAAAAGCCAGAGGAGGCTTCGATGACTGGAAACGCCAGGTAGCAGGACAGGAAGCTCTGCTCAGGCGAGCGCCACCATTACCTATTTAGGAAGCCTGCGGCTCGAACAACAGCTCCTGGAAAATCCCACGTTCCCTGCGACGCAAGCCCCCAGGATGAGCCTGCTCAAGCTGCTGGTGCTCCTGGCCCACTGGGGAGTCGCCAGGGCTGGACCAGGTAGGCTCTGCAAATGCCTCTGAGTGTTTCCCGGAAAGGGCACCTGGCCCTGAGGGGGTCCGCCTTGGGCCAGCAGTAGTGTGTGGGTTTCTGACCTCCCGCAGGAAACATGTCACAACCCGAGTCCAGGTGAGTTTTAGAGGATGTTTATTAAAGCGGGGGACAGGGAAACAAGGAAGGGCTGGGGAAACGAGCCTCGGCTGGTCTGCTTTGGCTCACTAAGAAGTCAGAGAGAGGGGGCCTTGGGCACAGGTTCGGGAGGTTTGTCTGGGACGAACGGCTGCCCTGGCAGCAAGCCGCGGGGTCCCTTCCCGGTTAGGAGGTGCATGCCTGTGGAGGGGGGAGGGGAGAGGCTCGGGGGCGCTCCTGGGAGGGAAAGCTGGTGCAGGACCTTCGTTTTGAGGGGTTTTAAAGGCTGGGCATTTAGGGGCGGTCTTATGCTGATGTACCGGAATGAAGTTTATTCTCTTAACTTTATCTGCCCTGAGGTATGGTTGGCAAGTGGCACTAACTGGATTTCTGTCACGTCTCCCTGAGGAGGGTGATTTAAGCTATTTGCCCTTTGGATGGGGAGGAAAGTGCCAATCATTTCTTCTTCTTCTTTTTTTAAAAATATATTTTATTGATTTTTTTTACAGAGAGGAAGGGAGAGGGATAGAGAGTTAGAAACATCGATCAGCTGCCTCCTGCACAGCCCCCACTGGGAGGTGCCTGCAACCAAGGTACATGCCCTTGACTGGAATTGAACCTGGGACCCTTCAGTTCGCAGGCTGACGCTCTATCCACTGAGCCAAACCGGTCAGGGCCAATCATTTCTTCTTGGTTTAGGGAAGATCGGGTTTACTAGATGGCTGCAAACTGCTTGGCATGTAGATTTTCGAGACGGCAGTGTACTGCTGTTTAACTATCTGTCTGTTTCCCTATTTCACGTGTCCTGGCTTACTGGCCTGTCTCATCAGGATCCGAGTTGCTACAAGCCGCTCACAGAAAGCTGGAGGTGCTGCTAAAAATAGCAAGGCAGGGAGCTGGGCAGGAGGCCCTGAGAGAGTTAGTAGGCGGTGGGGGTGCTGTTTGAGTGGAGGCGACAGCTGGCCAGGGGAGGGACACTGGCCTTGCTAAGAGGTACGGTGGAGACCTAAGACCCAGCCTGCTGGTAGAGGAAGAAGGTGGCAGGAGATCGTGAACTCACTGAACAAATGTTGGTTGAGGGCCTGCCGTGTCCCATGAGCTATTCCAGGAACCGGGAAAGAAAGGAAAACAAGCAAAGCCCCAGTCCCCCTGAAGCAGCCCTCCACCTGGAAAGAAACAACCCAAAAGACACATGTCCACACATAGTATTCCCGCAGATAACAAGGGTGATGGAAAATAACAGCAGAATAAAGGGGGTACTTGTGGGGTGGCCAGAGCAGAGCTGTCTAATAAAATGGCATTTGAGCAGAGACCTGAGGCTCAAATGAGTGAGAGAAAGAGCCATGTGGACATCGGGAGAAGAACATTCCAATAAGAGGATGGACAGTGCACAGGCCCTGAGCTGAACGTGCAGGTGATGTGCGTGAGGATGAGCAAGGAAGCCAGCGCAGCTGGAGCAGCGTGGACCACGGAGGGTGGTAGAGATGAGGTGGGTGGGGGGAGGGTTGGCACCAGCTCATGTATAAACTTGCAGACAGTTTAGGGAGTCAGAGTGAAGTGGAACACCATTAGAGGGTTTTAGGCAGAGCTGCGATGTGATCCGACATGTAAAGCTTTAAAAGGAGCCTCGGGCTGTTCTGCTGAGGGGAGGCTGCAATGACAGGAAGGCAGGGGAACCACCTCGTGTCTGTCTGCCCGGGACTTCCCTAATTTTGCCACTTAAAGTGTGGCGCCGGGGACACTGCTGCAGTCCTGCGCAAAGGGGAACGGTCGGTCACCCTGGTAAAGGAGAGGCAGCCGAACCAGGGGGAGGCTATTCCATCATCGAGTGAGCGGGGAGGGCGGCTCAGCCTGGGGTGTAGGATCGGAGGTGGTGGGAGATGGTCTGTTTCTGAACAAGACTTGCTGATAGATGTGACAGACAGTGGGTGTGAGAGAGGGGGAGTTGTCATTCCCTGAGATGGCCGTTTGGGCACACGTCCAGTCTGAGGTGCCTGTGAGAGGGCTAGATTCCCATGCAGTTAGAGGGGACCAGTGGGAGGGCGGGGCCTGTAGTTTTCCTTCGGATTCTCAACTGCCCTTCTCTGGAGTCCTTTGCATGAAACCTTAGCGATGATCCAGCACCCTTTCTGCAGCTGCAGAAATCGAGGCCAACGGGAAGGACTGGCGCAGGGGTCCGCTCCTCGCTTGTCCCTGTGGAGCTAGCTCAGTCCTGGTCAGTCCTCTGGTCATCCACTTCCTCAGACCCTACTCAGGAGCAGCTGAGAGCCTGGGCAAAACAACCAAGCTCTAAGGACAATGTCCAAGAAGAGCTAACATTTGCTTATTGAGCAGTTATGATGGGCCAGGCTGGGCCATGCTTGTGCTAGGTGCTTGATATATGCTGTCTTTTTTCTTGTTGTTGTTAATCCTCACCTGAGGATATTTTTTTTAAATTGATTTTTAGAGAGTGGAAGGAGGGGGCGAAGAGAGAGAGAGAGAAAGAAACATTCATGCGAAAGAGGCACATAGACTGGTTGCCTCCTGCATCCCGATTCCGGCCGGGGATCAAGCCTACAACTGAAGATACATGCCCTTGACCGGAATCGAACCTGCAACCCTTCAGTCTGTGGGCCGATGCTCTAACCACTGAGCCAAGCCCGCCAGGGCTAATGTTGCTTTTAAAATGATTTCTTGCCCAGGGGAGGGATCAGGATTTGTTTGGTCAGTCATTTACACCTTAGTGT
This sequence comes from Eptesicus fuscus, assembly GCF_027574615.1. Taxonomy (NCBI): domain Eukaryota; kingdom Metazoa; phylum Chordata; class Mammalia; order Chiroptera; family Vespertilionidae; genus Eptesicus; species Eptesicus fuscus. Next base: position 17,130,266 of record NC_072481.1, read on the forward strand.
GAACAAGTTTCTGCTTCTTTCCTGAGACCAGATTTAGATCCAGAAAGGTGGGTAAAAGCTAGGACTCACCAGGGAGGAAGAGTCAAGAAGTGGTGATCAGGGGCCAGACTTCACCTTCCAGCCTGTCCTGTGGCTTGGGTGGGGCCTTGCTCTCCCAACAGAAGCCGGACGCCTAGGCCCAGTTTCCTGAGGGTTGGGCAGGTGTTGACTGTTGGCTCTGAGCGACACAGGAAATGGAGGCGGAAGTGACAGCAATGGTGAAGGGTGAGGAAATCCCAGGCCTCACCCTGGTTTTTAGCCAGAAACAGGATTCAGGGCAGCGGCCAAACCTGTTCAACCCTCTTCAATAAACATCATTGAAACTATTTATATCAGGCTTGGTACTGGCTACAGAAAATGAATCCACTCTGTGTAGCCTGTTTCTTTGAATTCCCTTCTCTCTCGTACACCAAGAGATTTTTGGCATTTCAGCCTCCCTCGGTTTGGAGCTGCGACCAGGTTTCAATCAGGCACGTCAGCAAACGGGACCACTCCCAGCGGCCTGACCTGCCACCCTGCATCTAGAACCACCGAGTACACCCACAGGAGGAATTCAGCCCAATCTGAGCTCACATTCCTTCTTTTCTGGCCCAACATTATGTCCACATCTACCCCCCAGGTTTTTGATGGTATTAATTAGCAAGATCTTACTCATTCGGTAAGCCTTCTCCTAGATCAGATTTTTTTTTTAGAGAATGGAAGGGAGGGAGTGAAGGGGGGGTGGAGAGAGAGATCAATTGGTTGCCTCCCACACCCCCCCGAATGGGGCCTGGGGCCAGGGATCGAACCTGCAACCCAGGTATGTGCTCTTGACTGGGAATCAAACCTGAGATTCTTTGGTGCTCAGGCCACAGCTCTAACCATTGAGCACACCAGCCAGGGCCAGGTCAGATTTTTGTATTTCCCTGAAGCATGATAAAATCTGGCTCTACTAGTAATTATGGGCTCAGAGAGGTGAAGAAACTTGCCCAAGGTCACAACTAGTATGCTTGCTTAACCCGGACCCTCCCCACCTTTGCTTTAAGACAAACACTTTTCTTAGAACTCCCAAAGGTTTCTTGAGGGTCCTGCCTCAGCCCAATCCCTCATGTTGGTGCTGGGGATGCTGAGGTGGGGAGGTGGAGAGGGCCTTGTCAAAGGTCACAGGTCAGGGTCAGATAAGCCTGTGCTCTGCTCCACTCAGTGCCTCCCTGGGCAAATCCTGTGGCCCAATTTCTCTCTCTCTCTCTCTCTTCTTCCTTCCTTCTTTCCTTCCTTCCTTCCTCCCTCCCTCTCTTCCTTCCTTCCTTCCTTCCTTCCTTCCTTCCTTCCTTCCTTCCTTCCTTCTTCCTTCCTTTCTCTCTCTCTTCTTTCTTTCTTTCTTTCTTTCTTTCTTTCTTTCTTTCTTTCTTTCTTTCTTTCTTTCTTTCTTTCTTTCTTTCTTTCTTTCTTTCTAAAATCCTGTGGCCCAGTCTCCCTCCCTCCTTTCCTCCCTTCCTTCCTTCCTTCCTTCCTTCCTTCCTTCCTTCCTTCCTTCCTCTCTCTCTCTCTCTCTCTCTCTCTCTCTCCTTTCTTTCATTCAAAAATATATATTTTAATTGATTTCAGAAAGAAAGGGAGAGGGAGATAGAAATATCAATGATGAGAGAGAATCATTGATTGGCTGCCTCCTGCACACCCCACACTGCAGATCAAGCCCGCAACCCAGGCGTGTGCCACGACTAGGAACGAACCACGGCCTCCTGGTTCTTAGGTCTATGCTCAGCCACTGAGCCACGCCGGCCAGGCTCTTTCTTTATTTTTGTAATATTTATTTTAGAAAGAGAGAAACACGGATGTGAGAGAGAAACATTGATCAGTTGTCTCCCATACATGCTCCCACCGGGGATCAGACCTGCAACCTGGGTATGTGCCCTGACCAGGAATCAAATCAGCGACCCTTATGGTACATGGGCTGACACTCAACCAACTGAGCCACACCAGCCAGGGCCCGGGGTCCATTTTCTCCGGACCCTTTCACCTGCACAACTCCCTCCTCCAGCTCCTGGTTCCCCCACCCTGCCTCCCCATGCGGGCTCAGGAGGGCCTGGCATTGAGGAGGGTCTCCTTTCCCCTGCAGGGAGGTTCTGGCACATCTCGGACCTGCACCTTGACCCTGACTACAAGGTGTCCACAGACCCCCTCAAGGTATGCCCATCAGCTGGCTCCCAGCCGGTGCACAACTCGGGCCCCTGGGGGGACTACCTCTGTGATTCCCCCTGGGTCCTCATCAACTCCTCCGTCTACGCCATGAAGGAGATCGAGCCGGAGCCAGACTTCATCTTCTGGACAGGGTGAGAGCCGACAGCACAGCTACTGCCACTGGGTTCCTGCCGCCTGCCACCTTCCTGCCCTGTCCCCCTTAGTCCTCACATGAAGCTCACAGGGACCCTGGACGTGGCTGATCCCAGTCTGTGCCCTCGCCCTCTGTCTCCCGGCCTCAGCAGCACGCAGCTCTCAGGTGGCTGGGGACAAGGTCATGGCATGCCTGGGCGTGTGGAAAACTCCCCCGTTTTAAGTTGGGGGATGAATAATGCAGCCACTCCCCCTGGGGTTTAGGGACTGCAAGCCCTAAAGATCCAAATGCAGGGACGGGAGAAGGTCGGCGCCATTACTGTTCCTATCGTACGGATGAGCTGATGGGGGCTCAGAGAGTTTAAACAACCAGCCGAGGACACGCAGCAGGTCAATGGCGGAGCACGGGTTTGAACTCTGCCCTATGTGACTCCCAACTTCAGCCTGGCCATACCTCAGTTCCATGGCCTCTTTTCTTACAGCAGAGCCCCGCGCCCCCCCCCCCCCCCCCCCCTTTCCTCATTCCCCATCCTGAGCTGCCCACACTCACTGGCGTGGCGGTGTTTTGCAGTGATGACACCCCTCACGTGCCCAACGAGAGGCTGGGAGAAGCAGCTGTGCTGGAAATTGTGGAACGCCTGACCAGGCTCATCAGAGAGGTCTTCCCAGGTGAGGGCCTGCCGTTAGTCCTCCACAGCATTTCCTGAGCTCCACGTGCCGCCATGGGACAGGAGCAGCAAGGTGTAAAGCCAGGGACAGGAGCAGCCTTCATCCATTGACAATAATGGCTGTGGGAAAGTTCTGTGCCAGGCACTTCCAGCAACCCTGCGAGGAACAGGAGAGCTGATGGGCCTGAGGATACACACAAGAACTTATCCATGGAAATGAGGAGAGAATCATTGATTGGCTGCCTCCTGCACGCCCCACCCTGGGGATCCAGCTCGCAACCTGGGCATGTGCTCTGACCAGGAATTGAACCGTGACCTCCTGGTTCATAGGTTGATGCTCAACTACTGAGCCACGCTGGCTGGGCTAGAAGGTTTTCCAGTTTATAATACACTTGCACATTTGCTGATTTCCCTAACATCCAAGATGCCATCAACTGTAAGATGCATCATTTTATGGAGAGTGGTGCACACAGATGTACAAGGCAAGCCGACCCAGCCCCTTCCAGGCCCTGCCACGCACTAGCTGGGTAATCTCATCAAGACACATTTCTCCCTGGGAAAGTAAATACTGGTACCTGCCCAGAGGATTGCTGTGAGGCTTAAATAAGCCAATCCATTCACTCATGTAGTCAATCAACAAATATTTATTGAGCATCTACTACAGGAGACACAAGTTTAGGGGTAGGGGACTTGGAGGTGGCACAAGACATCAGGTCATGACCTCATGGAGCTTGTAAGGAGCTTCCAAAAGTCTGGCACATAGAAGCAGCAAAAAGAGGGAGGGATCCTCTCCCTTCTCTCCTGCCCTTGAGATTCCAGGAATTCATGTTTTTCTTAAATGGATCTTTAATGGCTGCCAGCATTTATTTCAGAGAGGTGAGGTTTTTCCAGACAGTTACGATGATGGCTTCCTGCTTTGTGAACAATTCCTGGTGAGAATTCTACAACTTTCTCCTTTTTGCAGAGCCCTCAAGACCTTGCAGGCTACACAGGACAAAGGGTTTGTTAGAGACATTTCCCCAACTGAGAATTGGAGGCTCCAGCCTCCCTCATCAGTTCAAGATCACTCCCTGCGGTGAGCCAAGCAGTAGAAGGGAAATGTCCTGCCCTGAACTCAGAGGAGTTTTTGTTTGTCATCAAATATTTACTGAGCAACTACTACCTGCCAGACACAGTGGTAAAATGAAAGCGGGAATGAGGCTGACAGCCTCCCCGCCCCTCCTGGGCTCATTCACAGGCCACTTCCTCCAGGAGGCCCCCCTGACTCCACCACTCCTGTTACACACTTCCACAGCAAGTGGCTCTTCCTTTTTTGTAAGAGCCACACACCCCTCGTTACTCAATACCTGTCAACCTACTGCAATGCCAGGCCTCTGGGACTGGGACTGGGTGCCTGGTACCAGGTCTACGTGTCGGTACAAACTAGGTGCTCAGTAAATACATCTGTTTCATGAGCGAAACTCCTAAGGCCTCCCGGAGTGAACCAGATCTTTTCCCTAACAGTAAGATGGCCCTGGAATTGACAAGAACAAGGAACACTAAATACTAGGTGTCCTTTTTAGGAAAACATTTATTTTTATTGATTTCAGAGAGGAAGGGAGAGGGAGAGATAAAAACATCAATGATGAGAGAGAATCATCAATTGGCTGCTATCTGCACACCTCACACTGGGGATCGAGCCTGCAACTCGGGCATGTGCCCTGACCGGGAGTTGAACTGTGAACTCCTGGTCCAGAGTTCAATGCTCAACCACTGAGCCACACTGGCCGGGCTAGCTTTCTCCTTCTCAGTTGATGCTTCCTCTCTGACCAGAAAACTTTCTCCTGGGAATGGGGTTAGGGTCCAGGATCAGAGAACTCACTGCTTCTCCTTGCCAGGTCTCAGCAAAGTTCAGCGAGCTTCTATTAAATGAAGTTTTCAGTTTATCTCTAGATTTTCCTCATCTGTGGGTTTTATTCTCATTGCTCTTCTCATTGGCTCTGATGGTCAATGGCCAACTGAAAATGATTGACTCCAAGTGCTTCCCCATATATATTTTTATATTTTTCCTTTCCTTCCCAGATACTAAAGTATACGCTGCTTTGGGAAACCATGACTTTCACCCCAAAAGCCAGCTCCCAGCGGGGAGCAACAATATCTACAATCAGATAGCAGAACTATGGAGACCCTGGCTCAATAATGAATCCATTGCTCGCTTCAAAGAAGGTACTAATACCATTTGCTACTATACGCACTCATTGTACGCCAACGTCTAATCTAATTCATCTTTACCACACCCCCACGAGATTGGTACTGATTTCATCCCTCTTTTATAGATAAGGAGACTGAGGTTTAAAGATACCAAATCACTTTGGCCAAGGTCACCCCCTTAGGGAGGCGGACGTGATAGCAGAATCCAGGGCTGACTCCAGTGCCCGTGCTCTTAACCCCACGGCACTGATGAGGATGAGCAGTGAATATTTATTGGGAGTTTACTGTGTGCCAAGCACTGGCCTCCGTGCGTTACTAGACTCCTTGCAAATACACTAGGAAAGAGCAGTGACCTTCAATTCAGTTCAAGCAAGGTTTCTCGGCCTTGTCCCTATTGACATTTGGGGCAGAAGGCCTTTGTAGTGGGAGCTGTGCTGTGAACTACAGGATGTTTAGCGGCATCTCTGGCCTCTACCCCCTAGGTGCCAGTAACACCCCCAGTGCAACTCGGGCATGTGCCCTGACCGGGAGTTGAACTGTGAACTCCTGGTCCAGAGTTCAATGCTCAACCACTGAGCCACACTGGCTGGGCTAGCTTTCTCCTTCTCAGTTGATGCCAAAAAATGTCTCTAGACATTGCCAAATGCTCCCTGGGGGACAAGATCACCTGGTTGAGGACAACTGACCCAAAGACAGCCTGCCCAAGGTAACCCCGGTTCCTCTTCCTTTTCCTCAGTCCACAGCTGCCGGGGCTCCCCATCGGTCAGACCAACCAGAAGCCTTGGCACAGAAGCCCATTGGCTTAGTTCACAAAGACCAGCTCCCAGGGCAAAGAGCCGAGTAGAGAAGGGTTGATGATGCATCTGGAGGGGCAAACACACTTCATTGTTATCACCAATGAGGTGATACAGACGAGGAAGCTGAGACAGAGAAGTTAAGTAACTTTCCCAAGTGGCACAGCTCATAAGTGATAGAGGCAGGATTTGAACTGAGGTATCCTGGCTCCAGAGCCTTCGGTCTTAACCCATGAAGCCCGTGTTATGGGAAAGATGGGAAGGGAGCATTAAGGGAGGGAGGAAGTGGGCGAGGAAAGGGGGCAGAGGTGTGTTTAGTCAGGGGCAGAGGACCCTTCACAGTTCCCTGGCTGTGATGTCCTAGGTGCGTTCTATTCTGAGAAGCTGCCGGGGACGACGGGGCGAATCGTGGTCCTCAACACCAATCTGTACTATACCAGCAATGAGCAGACGGCCAGCCTGGCTGACCCTGCCCAGCAGTTCCAGTGGCTGGAAGATGTGCTGAGCAACGCGTCCAGAGCTGGGGAGATGGTAAGGGCTCCTGCCTCCTCCCCCTCCCCTCTCACTCTTGAATCACGTCCTGCACGAGTCTCCCACCTCTGCACAAATTCATCTGCTCTCTGCAGATGCCCACATCACAGGCTGGAGTGGGGAACCTTTTTCTGCCAAGGGCCATTCGGATATTTATAACATCATTTGCGGGCCGCACAAAATTGTCAACTTAAAAATTAGCCTGTTATATTTGGTTAAACGTTTAATTAACTCAGCCCCAATGCCTTGCAAGAGCCAGACCAAATGATTTCACGGGCCTTATATGGCCCGCGGGCCAGACGTTCCCCACCCCTGAGAGAGGGTCTTTATCAGCCTGGCACCAGGAGGGGGCTTTGTCCATCCTCAGAACAGCCCGTGAGGCTGGGACCCCAATGCCCATGGCAGATGTGAGGCTCCCCAGGGGTGGTGATGATCCCAAGTCACACAGTAAGTGGTGGGGCCAAGACCAGACGCCCGACTCCAAGTCCAGTGCTCTTTTCACTTCTGCCACACTCCACGGCTGCAGCCCACATTGTGGGCTAGACTTCAAGGAATGCCCTCCCCTGTGGGGAAGCGCGGGACTTGGTTGGAATGCCTGTAAGGAGGACTCTCCGAAAGGTCGGGGTCCTCTGGGGGGACTTTGCTAAAGGCGGCGGCCCCTACCTTGACTTTTCCAAACAAGTCCTATCCCCTGGTGTGTTTTGCCAGAATCTCTGTGTTTAGTCTTTAAAGACCTGACCTTATAGAAACGTGTGCTTTCTCAAGGATACTTACCCTGCTGATGGTATCTAGAGGTTAATTTTAGTTCAAGCTGTTGTTACAACAAAAAGCTAATGAGGCAGGCAATCGGGGCTATTTTAGTTGCTAAAGCTAAACAGTCCCTTAGCCTTCTCTTTCACAGAAACGTGTGTCAGAGTAATCTATTCATCCGCTGCTCGGGGTCTGCTGGTCAGCCCGCCACTGCCCTTGAGGTGTGTCCAGCTCATCTGCTGGGCTGGCAGCTCCCCGAGGACTGGTCCTGTGTCTCATTTGCTTGAGTCCCTGCACGGAACAGCAGCACCTCCCAGCAGGATTTCATGGCTGGTGCTTCTGAGCACTCATTATCTCATTTAACTCTCAAAGCTTCACCAGTTAGGTGCTATTCCCAATGAAAAAACTGAAGCTCATGGGGGCTGAGGTGGTAAAATATCAATCAAAGGACTTGTATGCATGCATATGAGCATAACCAATGGACACAGACAGTAGGGGGGTGAGGACATGTGCTGGGAGGTGGGAGCGGCTGGGGAGATGTCAATGGGGGGAAAGGAGACTCATGTAATACTTTAAACAACAAAGAATTTAAACTAAAAACAAAACAACAACAACACTGAAGCTCAGAGCGGTGACACACCGCTGGTGTCCAAGCTGTAGTTTGACTCCAAAGTTCATGCTCCTAATTGCCCTCTCCCTCACCCCAATTCTGCTTCCTGCAGTGGTGGCCAAGGGCCCAGGCATTGTTAGCTGAGTGACTTAAGGAATGGGAGGTGTGATCGCACATGAACACTTAGCATCTGGAGGGGCAAACACACGGTCCTGCAGGACAGGCTCAGTGACAGTGCCCGGCTCTCCACGAGGAGGATCAGGGAGGTTTCAGGAGGAGGTGTCCTTTGAACAGGGTTTGGAAGTCTGAGCCGGATACAGAAGTGAAAATGAAAAGGGCACGCCGGGTGGCAGGCACAGCATGGGCAAAGCAGAGGTGGGAAGCATGTTACGTTACTGGGTACAGGGATGCTGGAGTCTGCCCGGAAGAGGGGAAGCAGACGGGGTACCCTTGAACCTGTCTGCTTGTCTTTGGGGAGATGGGCAGGTTTTTACAAAATATATATTTTATTGATTTTTTACAGAGAGGAAGGGAGAGGGATAGAGAGTTAGAAACATCGATGAGAGAGAAACATCGATCAGCTGCCTTCTGCACACCCCCTACTGGGGATGTGCTCACAACCAAGGTACATGCCCCTGACCGGAATCAAACCTGGGACCCTTCAGTCTGCAGGCTGACGCTCTATCCACTGAGCCAAATCGGTTAGGGCAGTGGTCGGCAAACCCATTAGTCAACAGAGCCAAATATCAACAGTACAACGATTGAAATTTCTTTTGAGAGCCAAATTTTTTAAACTTATTCTTCTAACGCCACTTCTTCAAAATAGACTCGCCCAGGCCGTGGTATTTTGTGGAAGAGCCACACTCAAGGGGCCAAAGAGCCACATATGGCTCACGAGCCGCAGTTTGCCGACCACGGAGTTAGGGCAACGGGCAGGTTTTGAGAGGGGGAAATGAAGGGCTAGGAGGGCATCTCTGAGCCCCTCCTGGCACTCCTTCCTCATAGGTGTACATCATTGGCCACGTGCCCCCGGGGTTCTTTGAGAAGAAAGGGAACAAGATGTGGTTCCGGGAGGGATTCAACGAGAAGTACCTGAAGGTGGTCCAGAAGCATCATCGAGTCATCGCAGGGCAGTTCTTCGGGCACAATCACCTGGACAGCTTTCGGATGTTCTATGATGATGCAGGTACTCAACCTGGAGGGCACTGCCAGCCTGCCTCCCTCCTCTCACCAGCCTCTCAGTCCCATTGTCTCTCTCCTAAAGGTGCCCCCATCAGTGTCATGTTCCTTACGCCGGGAGTCACCCCATGGAAAACCACATTACCCGGAGTAGTCAATGGGGCCAACAATCCAGGCATCCGAGTGTTCAGATACGACCGAGCCACGCTGAGCCTGCAGGTCAGGAGCCCTGGGTCTGCTGGGGCTGGAGGAGGAGGGAGGGGCCTAAACACATCACCACACTCCCTAACTCTTTCCCAGCTAATCCACACTCTAGTGACCACTGACTCTCAGGAAGGTCAAGTGACTTCCCCTCGGCTAGAACTCAGGATCAGACCCCTGGTCCTACCTCCAAATCCTGCCGCCGAATCAGGTCATTTCTTCTTCCCCAAATCTTCCTTCACCCCGGATCATTGCCGCGGGCCTCCTACCTAATTTCTCTGCCTCCAGCACTGCCCTGTGGTAGCTCACCTGCTACATACTACAGAAGAGATTAATCTCTCTAAAGCAGCGGTCGCCAACCTTTCGGACCTCATGGACCACCAGTGGTCCGCGGACCACCGGTTGGCGACCGCTGCTCTAAAGCACTTGTCTCTCTCCTGCTCAATAACCTTCAATGGCTCCCCAGTGTCCCCAAGATAAGACGGATCTCCGCAGCCTGGTATTCAAGTGTGCCCCCAGGCCCACTGCCCACAGGTCTGTGTCCTCTGCCCCGATGACACGGCAGCTAACGCAGTTTCCCAACTCATCCAGCGGCCCGTCACCTCCTGGGATGTGCTTGTGGTTATTAAAGTGACAAAGAAACATTATTCCTTCATTTGTTCCATAAACTATTAATTAGCTGCCGTGCCAGGCCGGTGAACACAACAAAGTCACTGCTCTCCCGGCGCTGACATTCCCACAGGAGTAAACAACCAAGTCAAGTCAGGTCCGGCATGAGATACGTGCTAAGGAGAAGAGGAAACAGTGAAGAGGCAGGCGGTGACGATGGCTGTGGAGTGTGTGTGCCGTTAGATAGGTGTGGTGGGAAAGTGTCCCTGATAGGATGACAGTTCAGTCCTGAGTAAACTGAGGGACTGAGCCATGTGAGCATCTGGTGGAGGAAGAGCAAGTCAGAGGCCCTGGGGTTGGGGGGGGGGGGTGTGCCTGGTGGGTTAGAAGAGCAAGGAGGCCAGTGTGGCCACAGGAGCGAGTGGGGGGGACAAGGTTAGATCACACAGGCCTGAGCAGGACTCTGGATCTGGAAGGTTTGGGGCAGAAGAATTAAATATGCTGGCTTACAAAACCACCATGTCTGCTGTGCCGAGAACAGGCTGCCGGGGTCAAGGGCAGAACCAGGAGGATGAGACAGGAGGGGACTGCACCAACCACGAGAGGTGATGGTGCCGTGGGCCAGGGCGGTAGCAGTGGGTGGTGAGACGTGCCGGATCCCGGATGTATTGTGACGGCAGAGCAGACAGGATCTGCTGGTGGACTGGACGAGGGGTGTGAGGAAACAGGAGTCCAGGAGGATTCCAAGGCTTTGGTCTGAAAACCTGGAAGGAGGAAGTTGCTAGTGACTGAAGTGGGACCACAGCAGGAGGAGCAGGTCTCGGAGGGAAGACCAGAAAATTGGTTTTGACCTGTGAACTGCAGGATGTCCAAGTGGCATGCACGTGAGAGTGCTGAGGGAGGAGGCAGCTGGAGTCCCAGGAAGAGGTGGGTATTGAGATTTGATCGGGGAGTTGAGAAATGTCTTTTAAAATATGGACTGGATACGATAACCTAGGTCCTGATCCTGGAGTAAATGAAGATGGGAGAAGCGGTCTGAGGGTTTTGAAGAGTATGATCCCTTGTCCACATGGGCACTCAGAGGGCTTTTTTCAGCAAGAGGAATCACAGCCTGGGCCTCCCTCCTCCCTGCACCCGGCCCACCAGCGATGGGGCCGTTTGTTTCACAACGATGCACTGTGAGAGGTCGCCGTTCTAGCCTGGGCACCAACATGCCTTACATCCTTCTCAGGGAGGGAGCCGGACACACGAGGGTTTGAATCCTGGCTCCGCCACTCAGGAGCTTTTTTTACCTGCTTGGGCCTCCCTTGCTTCATCTGTAAATGGGAGGCAGGAAATACCATCCATTCACGGCAGCTCCTCTTACCCCACCTCTAGTGACCTGAAGCAGACCCACAGATTTAAGTGGAAAGTGTTGGACAGATAAACCCTTCCAGATTCTAGTCCCGAAGATGCACCTGAGTCCTAGGGGTCTTGGGGGGATCCCAAGCCTCCAACCAACCACAATTCTATAACCTATCTCAGCCAGGCACTCCGTCCTACTTCCTTTAACTTGCTTTTTATCATTTATTCTATAAATATTTACTGAGCATCTTCTGTGAACCCGGGAGCTTGCTGGGACAGAAAATGCACAGGCCATGGGGTAAACCACCTGGTTCCACTCCTGCCTTGGCCGCTGAACATCTGTAGGACCCAGGGGCAAAGAAATTAACCTCTTTAGGACTCAGTTTCTTCATCTGTGAAATGGGGGTGATAAGTGCAGTTACTTCATCAGATTCAATTAGCTGATGTCACACACACACACACACACACACACACACACACACACACACACCCTGGTAAGTAGTAAATGCTCATTAACTAATAGCAGTCATTATGGAGGGTGGGGGCAAAGGCCAGGTGCAGGATTGGGGGTGGAAGCAGACAGTTGTTCACAGCCGGCCTCCTGCCCCCTCTCCAGGACATGATGACCTACTTCATGAACCTGAGCCAGGCGAACGTGCAGGGAACGGCGCGCTGGGAGCTCGAGTACCAGCTGACCAAGGCCTACGCGGTGCCCGACGCAGGCGCCCGCTCCATGCACGACGTGCTGGGCCGCATCGCCAGCGACCAGGGCACGCTGCAGCGCTACTATGTCTACAACTCGGTCAGCTACGACACGCGGGCCTGCGACCACATCTGCCGCGCCGAGCACGTGTGCGCGCTGCGCGAAGTGGCCTTGGACTCCTACGCCACCTGCCTGCGCGGCCCCGCCGCTGCGCCCGGGCCCGGGCTCGGGCTCCCGCTCCTGCTGGCAGCGCAGCTAGGCCTGAGCGCGTGGCTCGCATGGTGACCTGGGGTGCCGCCCGCTGGATCGCTGGGTTTGCCTTCCTCTGGGTGAATTGGGGCCGGGTCCCCCCCTGAGGGCTGGACTTTCTCATTTTCCCGGCGTTCGCAGAGTGAACGGGGATGGGGCAGCCAGATCAGGAAAGAAGCCCGAAGACCCTACCACAAGCCCATTTCTCCCAAGTTTTACGTTTTATATGTATTAAAAAAGCTCACGATGTATCTTATTATGGGCATTGCCCTTTCAACATGTAAAGTGTTTAAAGCAACTCCCTTGCTGTTAGTGAAAGTCCCCCCACGGATAATGGGAGTAAAACGAGCCGCTAGGACGGTGCGCCTGGTTGACCCTGGGTCCTTGGTCTCCCCGCACACGGCCCGAACTCTTTTAGTTCACCAAGTCCCGCCCTCTGGGATCAAAATGGGCCTCTCTGTTTTGTTTCGCTACGATGCAAAGTGCGAGGTCGCCGTTCTAGCCTGGGTGCTCACCTCCGGGCCATTTTCGCCGTCCTGGGCCCACCGGAGCCTCACCTACAAACACAAGGCGGTTAGTAGCCGAATAACTAAAGGCCGCGCACCGAGCCCGCCCGCCGCCTGCGCGCCTGGGAATCCCTGCGCCCGCGGCCGCGCCACCGAGCGGGGCGGGGCTGGGGGCGGGGCCTGCGGGCCTCGCTCCGCCCCGGACAGGGCGGGGCGGGGAAGTCCCGCCCAGGAGGCCCGGGCCCTAGGAGACTCCGAGGGTGGTGACTGCCTCCTTCCGGCCGCTAGGACCCGGGCCGGGAGGGCGAGTCCCAGCCCAGAGGGAAGGAGCGGGAGAGGCCGGCGGGACATGCCCTGCTCACTCCGCGCCATCCTCCTCCGGGACCTGATCCTGGGCGTGTTGGGCATCTCTGCCTTCCTCCTCCACCTGGGCGCCGACCTGTGGGCGGTGAGCCAGTATGTGCGCGGCGGGCGCTATCTGTGGGCCGCGCTGGTGCTGGCGCTGCTGGGTCTCGCCTCGGTCGCACATCAGGTCTTCAGCTGGGTCTGGCTGCGCGCCGACCCCGCCGGCCTGCACTCGTCTCAGCGCTCAGTCCGCTGCCTGGCGCTGCTCCACCTCCTGCAGCTGGGCTACCTGTACAGGTGAGCGCCCCGCCCTCGGGAAGGGGGGAGCCGGGCCCGGCGGTACCTCCTACAGCCGGGCTACCTCTACCGGTGAGCGCCCTGACACGGGAAGGGGGTGGGGAGGTACCCCGTGGGCACCTTTACCTACAAGTGAGTTTCCAGCTCCTTAAAAAATAACTCCGGCCCTGACCGGTTTGGCTCCGTGGATGGAGCGTCGGCCTGCGGACTGAAGGGTCCCAGGTTCGATTCCGGTCAAGGGCATGTACCTTGGTTGGGGGCACATCCCCAGTAGGGAGTGTGCAGAAGGCAGCTGAATCGTAGTTTCTCTCTCATCGATGTTTCTGACTCTCTCCCTCTCCCTTCCTCTGTAAAAAATTAATAAAATATATTTAAAAACAAAACAACAACAACAAAACCCCGGCTGATAGCCCTCAGAACTCACCTAGCCCTTCCCTGCCTGGCACGGGTAAAGAAAGAAACGGGCCCAGAGAAGAAAGGTGTCATTTGGAGTCAGACCTCTCTGGGACCCAGTCTTGGCTTTACCCCCTGTGGCCTCATTCCTGTCTTTTCTGAGCCTCGGCTTCCTCCCCTGTTAATGAAAAAGAGGTAGTAGCCCTGGCCGGTTTTGCTCAGTGGATAGAGCGCCAGCCTGTGGACTGAAGGGTCCCTGGTTCAATTCCCGTCAAGGGCTCATGTCCTGGATGCTGGCTTGGTCCCCCGTTGGGGGCATACAGGAGGCAGCTGATCAATGATTCTCTCTCATTATTGATGTTTCTATCTCTCCTTCTCCTTCCTCTCTGAAATCAATATATATATATTAGAGGCCCGATGCACAAAATTTGTGAAAGAGTAGGCCTTCCTTCCCCGGGCTGCCAGCACTGGCTTCCCTCTGGCACCCGGACCCGGCTGCCCTCGCAGCCACGGCTTCGTCCTGACTGTTGTTCTGCTATTTGGTCTAATTAGCATATTAGCTTTTTATTATATAGGATATATATATATATGTGTGTGTGTGTATATATATATGTGTGTGTGTGTGTGTGTGTGTGTGTGTGTATTAATCTAAAGGTAGGTCTGGCAGGCAGGCCTGTTGTGAGGAGTGAGGGAAAGAACAGAGAGCTGGGCTCCTGAGGCAGAGGCAAGCGGACAGACCAGTGTTCCTTTTAGCTGTGGATGGGGCCTTGGGCAAGACACTTGACTCCTCTGGGTCTCAGTTTACTCATTGTTCCAGCTAGGATGGTCATCATGCATGCCTGTTTGGTAAGGATGAAAGGAAATGAGACCTGCCAATTGTGTGCAAACGCTAGCTAGGCTAGCTAGCTTCATGAGCGTTTCAGCAGCCCTGACCCCCAGAGCAGTGCTTGCTCCCTCCCCCCTGAGTGCCTCTCACCCTTCTTTCCCAGTTGTATTCTCCCTGAACATTGCCTCTCCGCCTACCCCTGCTCCCCACCCTGACCAAGTGAGAGGGCAGAGAGGGGGTCTGACTCATCCTTTCCAGAGCTGGCAAGGCCCTCTAGAGAGGGGGAAACTGACACCAAGGGGTCAGAGTCGTGAGGTAAGGTCAGGACCGGATGTGGTCTGGGTTGGGCTGGGCTGGGATGGGGTGGGTGGAGTCAGGCTCTGCTTTTGAATCCATTTTTGTTGTTGTTAATCCTCACCCGAGGATATTTTTCCATTGATTTTTAGGGAGAGTGGAAGAGAGAGGGAAAGACAGAGAGAAATACCGATGTGAGAGAAACACATCAATTGGTTGCCTCCTGCAGGAGCCCCGACCAGGGCCCAGGGAAGGAACCTGCAACCAAGGTCCATGCCCTTGACCAGAATCGAACCCGGGACCCTTCGGCTCACAGGTTGATGCTCTGTCTACTGAGCCAAACCGGCGAGGGCTTGAATCCATTTTTACAGTCTCCAGCTCTTGTCCTGACAAAGCGGCATTGAGTGTCCAGGAGTGGGCGAGAGGGGCCTTGAATGTTGCATTTTGCCTAAGGGACTGACAGGCATCAGTAAAACTCCAGGGGGGGCACGAAGAGGCACACATCACCATGTTGGCAGGCCTCAGTGAGCCCTGAATCCATAACTGTATCATGCATCTTCCCGCCTCCTATTTCGGCTGCGGGTGAGGCAGACAATGTACTGAGCTTTGGTTTTGAAAGTGATCTCTGTGTCTGCCTGTGACTAGGCTGAGGCAGGGCCCTGCCTTGGTGTTAGGGGACCAGAGGCAGGACTCCTGCTGAGGGAGAGCCCCGACCCAGGGCTGCCTGCCTGCTTCCTTCCTGTGTTGCCAAGTCCGTCCAGGGGCGGTAACAGTACATGCCCGATGAAGGAATTCGCGGTGAGCGAATGGGCTCACCCCCCAGTGACCCACTGAGACCCGTTGTGGGTGGTGGAAGCCGTGGTGCATCTTCCACTCCCCACTCCTGCCAGGGGGTCACCCAGGCCCGTCTGTCCAACTTCTGTCCTCTCTCAACTCTGCCCCGGTCTCCATCCCCACCACTCGGAGGCTCTTGTCCTTTCTCCCTGGATTGTTACAACAGCCTCTTAAATAGACCCCTGCTTCCAGCCTTAGCCCCTCCATCCCTTCCTCCTCGCCACACCTGGGAGTTCTTCCTAAAGCACAGTCTGACCTGTCTCACCTGTGCTCAGCAGCTCTCAATGGCTCCCCTTCCCCGCAGGATCCTAGGAAATTCTTAGGCTTGCTAAAATTTGAGAACTGTCGCCTTAGGCAGTTTTCTTGTGTGCCGTTAATATTCAAACACCACTGCTTATTAGCTCTTTGGTCATGTTTTCCCACCTGTAAAATACAGATGTTGTCAGGCCTAAATGGGACAAGGTTTGTGGTAAGCTGGGGATAGTGCCTGGCCAGCAGGAGCAGCAGTAATTATTGTTTTTTTGTTTTTTTAATGTGTTGGCAGAACACTTCTTCTTTTTTTTTTTTTAAATATATTTTATTGATTTTTTTTACAGAGAGGAAGAGAGAGGGATAGAGAGTTAGAAACATCGATCAGCTGCCCCTTGCACACCCCCCACTGGGGATGTGGCCGCAACCAAGGTACATGCCCTTGACCGGAATCGAACCCGGGACCCTTGAGTCTGTAGGCCGACGCTCTATCCACTGAGCCAAACCGGTTTCGGCAACACTTCTTCTTTTTTAAAAAAATATGTTTTTATTGATTTCAGAGAGGAAGGGAAAGGGGAGAGAGATAGAAACATCAATGATGAGAGAGAATCATTGATCAGCTGCCTCCTGCACTCCCCCTACTGGGGATCGAGCCCGCAACCGGGGCATGTGTCCTTGACCAGAATTGAACCCAGGACCCTTGAGTCCACAGGCCAACGCTCTGTCTTGCCCAGCGTCCCACAGCATGTGGGATTGGAGCCTGCCTGCATCTACCCGGTAAGCAGGGGAAGGAGGAATGCCTCAGGACACTAACCTGGCCCCTGGGTCATCCCTATGTGCCCAGGTGCATGCAAGGGCTGCAGCAGGGGCTGCTGGTGTGGCAGCAGGAGACGCCCTCCCAGTTCGACTTGGCCTACGCCGACTTCCTCTCCCTGGACATCAGCATGCTGCGGCTCTTCGAGACCTTCCTGGAGAAGACGCCGCAGCTCACGCTGGTGCTGGCCATCGTGCTGCAGAGTGGCCGGGCCGAGTACTACCAGTGTGAGTAGTCGTCCCGGCCGCAGCTCGCCCCCGTCTGTGGCTCGAGAAAGTTTCCCACAGAGATCAGGAGCGCTTCCCTCTGCCATAAGGACTGCTTAGAACAGTGGTTGGCAAACCGCGGCTCGCGAGCCACATGCGGCTCTTTGGCCCCTTGAGTGTGGCTCTTCCACAAAATACCACGTGCGGGCGCGCACGTACAGTGCGATTGAAACTTCGTGGCCCATGCGCAGAGGTCGGTTTTCGGCCTGGGCGAGTCTATTTTGAAGAAGTGGCGTTAGAACACTCAAGGGGCCAAAGAGCCGCATGTGGCTCGCGAGCCGCGGTTTGCCGACCACTGGCTTAGAAGAGAAGGAGCACATCCTTCGTCAGGCAGGTCTGGGTTCAATTCCAAAGTCACATCCCAACACTAGCTGTGGGAGTCTGGACCAATGACTCCACCTCTCTGAGCATCGGTTTGTTTTCATCTGTAAAATGGACATGACACATCATCCTACCTCCTAGGACTGGAGAAGGATCAAGGGAGGTGATGCACATACCAGGTGTCCGGTGCAGAACAAAGCTTAATTGTCATTTTTGCTCTTTGGAAGACAACAGTTAGAGGGAGTGTGTAGGGTGCGACACGTAATAGACACCTTGTTGGTCCATGAAGTGTGTGTTGGGCACCTTCACTCAAGTTGTTATTGAGCATCTTCCTGCCTGTCCCTGTGTGGCGGCACCTCAGTGATCGAGGACCAGCCCCTGCCCTGCTGGGCTGGTGGAAAGCAGGTAGTTCAATCTGCAGAGGGAGAAGCCGGTGGCCTTATAAACCACTGAGGAGCTTTGGGAAGGCTTTCTCCTGTGAAAGGGAAGTAATGAGCCCAAGGACTCCAACTGTGGGTGATTCCAGGTCCAGGGCTGCCCCTTCTCTGCCTCCTGCCCTGCCCCCCCCGGGCCCCCCCAGGTGTAAATGTCACAGCCTCCCAAGGGACCAGTCTCCCCTCCGCCATCACTCACTGTGCGACCTGGAGAGTCTTCCCTTCTCTGGCCTCAGGTTCCATAGCTGAACAAGATGGGGTTGGACTTGATCTCCAGGGACGCTTTCAGCTGCTCCTTTGAGTCTGCGTATTAATTGAAAAAAGACCAGTAATAGCAGCCATCGCGATCGAGTGCCTGCTGGTAACCGGGCACTGTGTAGAGTGCTTTATTGTCAGGGCTCACACCAAGCCCTGTGGGTTGGTGCTATGTTTATCTCCATTTTGCACAAGAGGAAAGAGGTACAGAAAGGTGGAGTGATTTGCCCTGGGACACACAGCATGCACTGGGCACACATTTTTGTTTGTCCGTTTGAGGGCAGTGAGTGTCTAGGACCAGGGCCGAACGGATACAGTCTACACTGTCTGTGTATGGGGGGTGGGGGAGAGGAGCGAGTGAAGAGACGGGTTTTCCCAAATTTTTATTTAGCAAACATTTGTGCCAGGTACTGGGCTGCCTGGGAATCACAGGGGAGCAGAATCTGTTTCCTACCCTGAAGGAGCTGAGAGATAAGGAAATGGATAATTAGTTCAATATGAGTGGGTGGGATCGGATCTGGATGTGTGGCTCTCAGGGGTACTTCAGGGTAAGGAGGAGCAGGCCAGGAGAAACGGGGCATGTGCCCCTGGCCTAACATCGTCAGCAAAGCTTGTCCAGGCCAGAGGATGCAGCGTGCGGGGCAGGCTGGAGGAACACAGCCCTGCTGAGACCTAGAGCGTGGGAGTTGGAGAGGACCACAGATGTGATTCCAGGCTGGGCCTGGGTTCCTGGCCCATGACAGGTTCCCAGTAAACATCTGGCGAATGGACGCGGTGGGAAGGAGTCAGGGGAGGAAGCGTTCTAGAGACATTCCAGCGACGCTTCCCTCCCTCTCCGGGGGCCCTGGTGCTTCTAGCCCATCGTGGACCACCAGTAGGTGGGAGAGGACCCCCCTGTACACTTCGAGTCTTGGGAAATCGAGACCAGGGCCCAGTGTGAGCAGGGGGGGGGGTGAGGATGTACCATCCCTACAGCGGGGCACCTTCACAGTCCTGTTGCCGCCGCATGGGGTTTCCAGCTTCCCTTTCTGAGAGTAAGAAAGCGGGAACTGGGGCTGCTGATTTTCACATCCAAGAGAGGTTGGGCTCTTCCGGGAAAGGAAGGGCTGCAGGGTTCTTTAAGACTCCTAGGCCCAGGGGCGCAGATGAGGGTGTCCGCGTCACACCCTCTCAGGCAGCACCGGGAAAGTAAAGCTTTGTGGTGAAGGGCAGACCCCATAGTGACTCTCAGGCCTGTGTTTGGTTGTGAGAACAATGTTCTCCAGATGTAGCTTTCCCTTCAACACGTTGGGGGTTCTCATACCCACCCCAGGGTGGTTATGGGGACCCCAGAACCCGTGAGTTCTGGGGAGGGCCAGGCAGGCTGCCCACAGGGCTCAGCTGTTTCCTCTTCCTCTCCGCAGGGGTTGGCATCTGCACGTCCTTCCTGGGTATCTCCTGGGCCCTGCTTGACTACCACCGGGCCTTGCGCACCTGCCTCCCCTCCAAGCCTGTCCTGGGGCTGGGCTCTTCCGTGATCTACTTCCTGTGGAACCTGCTGCTGCTGTGGCCCCGCGTCCTGGCTGTGGCCCTGTTCTCGGCTCTCTTCCCCCGCTACGTGGCTCTGCACTTCTTGGGCCTGTGGCTGGTGCTGCTGTTCTGGGTCTGGTTTCAGGGCACCGATTTTATGCCGGATCCCCACTCTGAGTGGCTCTACCGGGCCACGGTGGCCACCATCCTTTATTTCTCCTGGTTCAATGTGGCTGAGGGTCACACTCGAGGCCGTGCCACCATCCACCTGGTGTTTCTCCTGAGTGACAGCACTCTCATGGTGGTCACCTGGGTGACGCAGAGTGCATGGCTGCCCAGTGGGATCCCGCTGCAGGTGTTGCTGCCTGTGGGCGGCATCAGCTTCCTTTTGGGTCTGGTTCTGCGGCTTGTCTACTACCGCTGGCTGCACCCCAGCTACCCCTGGGAGCCTGCCCAGGTGGACGGGACCCCCGCCCTCCGCTCCCTCGAGTACTATGAGCTGCCTAAGAACAGGCGCATGGACCATTTGGCTCGGAATTTTTTCCCCCAAGGCTATGAGGCTGCTTTGCCATGGCCGGGGGAGGTAAATGGGGTCCTCTGAGGCAGGCTCAGACCCAGCCAGGGGACAGAAGGACCCATGCAATCAATCGTTGGAATGCAGGAGAAGATAAGCTAATGATGCTGCTATGGGCAAGCACTTGATGCCTGATCTTGCCAGGCACTGGAGACTAGAGTTGAATAAGACCGAGGCCTGCTTCAAGGAGAAGACCAGAAGGACCACGGCCTGGAGGGCCAAGAGCCTCAATTATCTACAAAGCACTTGGAGAGGACAGAAGAGAGCCCCTTTTCTTTTCCTTCCAACCAGTATATCTGGTGCCCAAAGCATCCCAGTGGTAGGTATTTTCACCCAAATAATGGGTGGAGGTGTTTTCCCAGCCCTTGGCTCCCCTATCCCGGAAGCCATGGATGCCCAATTGGCTGGCCTTGGCCTTCGTGCAGCTGGCCCGGCCTCTGCCCCTGCTCTCAAGGGGCTGCCTTTCAACCAGGGGCCTTGTGAACCTGTGGTCTGGCCATGGCTCAGCCCAGGGAGTGTGTTTTATACGTTACACAGTGTACTTTCTACCTCAGAACCTATTGTGAGAGGAAGAGAAGGTGCGTGCCTATGTGTCTCTGCAGGTGAGAGACACGTATGTGTCCTTTTGTTGAACAGTATTATTAGGTTATTAAAACCTTATAAAACCCTCCAAACTAGTTGTGTCATTACACTAAACCTGCAGAATTCAAAGCCGCTTGGAAAGGGGGTCAGGGACACAAAGCCCACCGCTCAAAATCGGTGAGGGCCCTGGGACAGAGGAGAAGGGGGCTGGGCGTAGGCAGGACGTCTCAACCTTGTTTTCTAAGTTTCGGGGGCTGGCGAGCCGGTGTGGGGTTGATCCTTCAGGTGGGCACCAGAACCCAGATCTGGACTGACTGGTGCTCTGCTGCTGGGCCCGGCAGTAGCTACAAACACCTTTAGTGCCAGGAGTGAATACGGGAGCCCAGGTGAAGGACTTTTTGCTGGACGCTCAGGGCGGGTGTAAGTGATGAGGTGGCTTAAGGGACGTGGAAGTGGGCAGTGGTGCCAGGGAGGTGGAACCTTTGGCTGCTCTCGGGGGGTCTGTGGGTTGGAGAAACAAGGAATTTTTTGCCAGAACTCTCATCTATACTCTAGGTTGTCAAATGATGGCAATATGTATGCAATTAACTCCAAACAATGTATACCGATACTACCTAAAAAGCTATAGAAAAAGTTTCATTTGTATATACACTTAAAAGTTTACAGGATCGCCCTAGCCGGTTTGGCTCAGTGGATAGAGCGTCGGCCTGTGGACTGAAGGGTCCCAGGTTCGATTCCAGTCAGGACTGGTGCAGGAGACCACCAATTGATGTGTTTCTCTCACATCGATGTTTTTGTCTTTCCCTCTCTCCTCCACTCTCCCTAAAAATCAATGGAAAAATATTCTCGGGTAAAGCTATAAAAAAGTTTACAGAATCAAAAGCTTTAAAAAGATGAGTGACATTACACACCATTAGAAATTTCCTTTGAAAATTCCCATCAATCATTTTTTCAAATGTCAAGAAACCTGTATTTGAAGAATAAAAACCTCCTGAATTGTCTGCCACCAAAAAAGTTTGTTGAGAAATGTGCAGATGTTTTACTTACCGTAGGGGGAGATGAAGGTGTTTACTCTTTGGGCTTGAGAAGCAATCAGTATTGGTGCTTACAAGCAAGGATCTAGCAACTCAGGTTTGCTTCATCTCCAGTATGGTCCAACACATGCCCCTTTTTTTCTTCTGAATCCTCACCCGAGGATGTTTTATTTTGTTTGTTTTGAGAGAGAGAGAGAGAGAGAGAGAGAGAGAGAGAGGAGAGAGAGAGAGAAGGGAAGGGATGGAGAGAGAAACATTGATGTAAGAGAAAAACATCAATCAGTTGCCTCCTGTACTTGCCCTGACTGGGAATCGAACCCACAACCTTTTGGTGTACAGGATGATGCTTCAACCAACAGGGCCATAATGTACAACTTCCTGTTGAAAAGATTTAATTATTAGAATATATGGCAATCCCATCTTTTCTGAGGTGATTAATTTGGGAAAAAAAACCCTTGTAATCTGACATATATGGTACTTGGAAGCTAGATCTGAATTCTGATTTCCTTCATTGAAATAAAAGGCAAAAGAATTCTTGATTTTTCCAGACCAACAATGGACAGACCCAAATCTGAAGAAATGAAATGAGAAAAAGTAGCTGATGGGACATGAAATCAGGCTAAATCAAACAAGGTTTGATGTCAGTTTGTCTATTTTATTGCTTTTGTGTTTTAAGCTCAGCATAGCAAGTTACTCTCTAATAATTAAATTTCAACACATTTGACAGAAAATGAAATCTCTTATACCAGTTCTAAACTTTAAAAAGCAACATATATATATATATATTTTATTTTTTTTTCTTTTTTTTCTTTTATTGATTTCAGAGAGGGAGGGAGAAATGTCAATGATGAGAGAATCATTGATTGGACGCCTCCTGCACGCCCCCTACTGGGGATGGAGCCCGCAACCTGGGCATGTGCCCTGACTGGGAATCGAACCCTGACCGCCTGGTTCACAGGTTGAAGCTCAACAACTGAGCCACGCCAGCTGGGCTTAATATATTTTATTGACATTTTACTTGTCCTGGTTTAGTGATTAGAGCTCCAACTCATGCCCCAAAGGGTTGGTTGCAGGTTCGATTCTGGTCAAGGGCATGTGCCTGGGTTTAAAGTTCAATCCCTGGCCCTGGTTGGGGTATGTGCAGGAGGCAACAAATGTGTCTCTCTCACCTGGATGTTTCTCTCTCTCTCTCTCTCTAAAAATAAATGGAAAAATATCCTCTGGTGAGGATCAGCTAAAACTAACACTTTTGTTAGTTAAAAAAAAACTAACAAACTTTTACTTGCAAATTATTTCCCCCCCCATGTACATTTATTTATACCAAAAGGTTATTTTTTTCTACCTTTTTGGTGAAATTAATTACAATTATTAAAAGGGTGGTATCTTTTAATGAACTCCAGATTTTTATAATGAGCTCCTCAGATTTTTATAAAACCTTACTTAGGTGCCTACCAGCTGGGCATCTGTGTTGATCCTATTCAGAAAAGACACAGGAGCAAACTGTATAGAAAATAAAAACTTTATTTTTTTCAAGTTTACAAGATAGTTCCCATTACATATAACATTATGGTCAAAGACTCTACAGCCATGAATGCCCGCAGTCACATAAATATATCCAATCCAATCAATGCCTTTTACTGCTAAGTGAGGCATCTGTAATCCAGAGGGTCAGGTTTTGAGAAGTCGCCCTTAATGGGATGGCTCCTGTCAGTGCATTAGGAACTAGCCAATGAGCCTTGCTTGCTAGAGCTGTCTGACTCAGAGGAGAGAAACAAGGCCTGCTGAACTAGATTTTCTCTCTGGTGGTTTAAGATATTTTAGAATTTGCCCTGGCCAGTGTGGCTCAGTTGGTTGAGCATCCTCCCATACACCGAGAGGTGCTGGTCAGGGCATAGGCCTGGGTTGTGGGCTCGATCCCCAGTAGGGGTGTGCAGAGGGCAGCCGATTGATCGATGTCTCTCTCTTCTTCTCTCTCTAAAAATCAGTAAGAACATATATATTTTAGAATCTCAGAATTCAGATTTGGCTTGTATAGTGTAAATCTGGGGAGTTCCAACTTTTGGATGAAAAGGAAACCAATTTAGTGGTAAGAAAGAGAAGCTTGCTTAAAGGGGCCCTGCTTGCCCCTTCCTGCAGGAGAGGAACACCCCAAGCTCACCACCCCTTGGCTCAGACCATCACTCTCCCAGGAAGAGAGAACAGCTGTCCCTCCTCCTCTCCCCTGTGCTTCAGCAGCACTAACACCCATTCAAGGGAGTGGAAATCTAAACGCTCCACATGCTGCAGCTGGCTTGCCAGTCAGATTCTCCTTGGGAGCTTTAGCGCTGAGTTTGTGTAAACTGCGAACAAACTGTGGCACAAGTCTCCTGGGACACTAGCTTTGGCCCCTCCCAACTTGCAGAGCAGAAGATAGGAACACCCCAAACCAAATAAAAGCATCTAAATCTGGAGCAGGAATCCATTCTCCTGGACACCACCAGCTGCCCCAGGGGCACTGGACAGGGTGATGCTAAGGCACAGTCAGTTTTACATTCGAGAGTCAAGCCACCTCTTAAACCCAGGACACACTTGACAAGCCCGGGTCCCTTACTAGAAAAGTCCTCACCACGAAACGTGCAGACCCAGCTTACAGAACCCAGTCCCCAGCTGGGGGAGGATTCATCACGTGGCTAATTTCATGGGGATTCTTTCTAGTCAAGAGGGCTCCCCCCTCGTCAAAAGGACCTCCAGTGTCCCGGGGCCCTCAGCTTCCAAGAGCTCTTGGTGCTACCCACTTGTTTTCCTTTCCAGGTCTTTGTACTGGGAGGAGAAAAACACGGTAAAAGAAGAGCACTGTGTTCCCTGGACAATTCATTTTGGCAAAGAGGAGCCAGGTCCCATGTTCTGCCTGTCCCCTAAGTGAGTGTGGCAACAACCAGAAAAGAGCAAAGACTGCTCTGCTGAGCTTCCTCACTTCTCTTGGTCAATTTCAAGGTCCCTTGCAAAGACCTATGCTAGGCAGTCAGGGCAGGAAGGAAAAGACCATTGAAAAGGGGTCCACGTCATATTCTAGGAATAAAGAGCTGCTCCCAAAGGGTAGGGAGAGGGAGGGGTTTGTGTGTGGACCTGGGTCCATGATGGGGGTACCACTCCACGGCCTCACAAGCCTGAACCACAGCACCAACCGGCTGGCCTATGTCCAGGGCAGGAAACCAAGTTACACGGCCGGTAGGTAGGTGGAGGGCTTGGGGCCTGGAAGAAAAGATCCATCGTAGAGCTTTCTAGGATCAACTACCAAGCAGGGCAGAGCTGCATCTGGGCAACCGTGCTGAACTCAGACCAAGGCAAGGTCTGCCTTCGACTACATAACCCCCACCTCCACCCCACCAATGGGAACAAGGCCAAAGCAGCAGCTGAGTAATGAGCACGGACTTGAGCTCCTCTCCAAAGACCTGTTCCCTAAAATTGTGAGCCATGAATTGTTTCTCATTCAGTTGAAGGAATGTGTATGAACAGCCTTTCTCTGCTATATGAATGACCTGGCTCAGGAGGAGTCTGGCCTCTCTGTGCTGCAACATCTCTAGAAATGAATATGCATTCTCTGGGGTCAAGCAGGTATAGCTGGGGTTGGTCAAGGAAACCTCCTACTGAGTTCCAGACTACACCTCTCTGCAGCCTGGGAGAGGCTGAAGGTCCGCAGCTCTAGGGAAGTTTATCCTGCCCGAGCAGATGCCCAGGCGGGTCTTGGAGGGATGGAGCATCCACAAACAGTTGGGCTAGAAGGCTGAGACCAGTGCCTGGCACCCATCCATCTTCCCAGAGGCCAGGCTGGGAGATGTCCCTGCATTTGGCCCAGGATTAAGTTTCCAGGCATGGAGTAGGGACCCAACAATTTCATTTAAAACAGGAGTATTTTTGCTTCTGGTTTTCCACTTTAGAATGAGATTTGGGAAGTAGGAAGGGTGTACCATGGGAAAATTGGGTTTTGATCACAGCAATCTCTTCAGTTCCAGACAGAGATCTGGGTAAATATACCCAGAATACCCTTCGTAGGCTTAAGGGCTTCAAAGAAAGTCAACTACATTGGTAGTTTTGGCCAAATGTAGTTATGAGCCTGTTCTTAGACTTAATTTGACTTATTGGGTCCAAAGCCCAGGGATTGGCCAGAGCTGCACGGAGGTGGCTGTGAGGAATTCAGGGCAGAAAAGGGACAGGAGCCTACACTGGTGACTAAGAAGGCAGGCAGGCTGTAGGGTGAGCATCTGTTGGGGGAGGAGTGCCTCTCTGCAGGAGGAAAAGGTGGAATATTCCTGGTTCAAGAACCAAAGAAGTGAAAATTCACAAGAAGCCTTAGTCCCTTCTCTTCAGTTTAGAGGTAAGCCCCCTGGACATAGTATTTGAATCAGAGTCAAGCTGAAGGCTTAGCATTTACTGTCTAAGATAAGAAGTTCCCAGGATTGTGCCATTTGGTTAAAGGGAAAGAGGGATTGGAAAGGGGACTAAGGCTTCTGGGATGGGAAATACCAGAGTCTAAAGTTAATCAGTATCCAGTGCCCCACAGTTCAGCAAACCAGGAGATGGAAGAACAGGAGAGAAACCATCCTAGAAAGCAGACCACTGGAGCAACTACAGAGGTGCTACTGTCACACAGAGAGAGGTATTTCAGATATTTCAATTACTATTTTCCAAGGAAACTTTACACATCCCTTTCTTGCTAGGAAAAGAAAGAAGGGAAAACCTGCTTCAGAGACCAGACCCTTACCTATAAAAATTACATATACATTCACTGGGAATATGTTCTACCGCTAAGGAGTTTATAAAGACTGCAAGAGATGTTATAACAAAAGTCTGCCACATTTATCCTATCACCACAAGTTAACAGCAGTTCTCAACCAGGTCATGGACAAAGAGTGCAACTCTGCCCGCAAAATTTCCTTTTGTTTTTTCTTCTTCATTTTTGAAACAAAATTAACAAAACAAAAAACACAAGAATTAAAAGCACTGTGGCTGCAGTGAGTCTATTGTTCTCTCAATCCACTGTCCTGCTTCTGCATGAGAATGAACATGGGGCTGCAGCTCACTCTTAGCAAAAATCAGCTTTATCCCTTGCAGCTGTTGGTTCTGATTGTGTTCTCGCCAGCATTCCATGGAGAAAGAGAGTCCTCAGTTGGTTCCAGTCTCCGGCTCCTTTCAGGAGTGAAAAGCAGCTCATGGGGAAGGCTCTTCATTCCAGTTCTTAGAGAAAATCAAGCTCCAAAGCCTGGTGGAGGGACACTAGGTCTCCATGGTTTGTGATCCTCCAGAAAGGCATGTTGTGCTAGAAGAGAGCAGGGACAGCTGGTTAGCCCAACTTCTTTTGGGAGGCCATATTTACCCAAACCCTTTTATCCACAGACCTCTCCCCAAGGTACTTGTAATCCTCTCTTCTCCTGCCCACCTCATGGGGCTGCCATAAGGATCAAATAAGTCACATGTGTAAGGACTTTGTACATTATAGGACACTCTACAAATGTGAGAGGTTTTTATTAGGTTTCAGTGGTAACTCTATGCTTTGTGAGATATCTACTTATTCTAGCTGCTATATAGGGTCTTGAGGATCAAATAAAATAGCCACACAAATTAGTATCAATATTACATTTTCTTATAGATAGGCAATTTCCTAGAAGTTACAGAGATACAAGGCCCAAATCTTGTTCATCACCAAGATTCAGAATATACAGATCTTGGAAATAATCCCATTATATAATGTGGTCAGAATTATGTCCAGTATACTGTGTCCTGTTCTGAAAGCCTTATAAAGGGCTTTGACGAATCCAAGTGTTAGAATCTATATTCTATGAAGCTGCAGGAAACTAGCTTTACTGATTGTCTTGTTCAAACTGGTTACAAATGACCCAGAATTTTGAAGTCCTAGAATAGTTCTTTTGACACGTAACTCAGTGTTTTTTCTAGCTTGCATATATTATTTAAAAGGCTTTTAATATAGAGAAGAGGAAGCAGACTTGTTATGCTGCACTCAGGAATGCCACTAGGACCAAGATGTGGAAGTCAGAGAGATAAATTTAAGTTCTGTGGAAGGTGGAACATCCCAACAGTTTGGACAGCCCCACAATAGAACAGGATACGTGGGAAGCAGCCTCCTTATCCTTGGGTATGTTCAAACAAGGACTAGAAAGTCTTCTGTCAAAAAGGCTGCAGGTAGGATCCCTCAGAGGGTGGGGGCTGAACTGCACAGAGGTTTTAAGGCATTTTCCAACAGGTATATTCTATGTAGATGATAACAGGCATCAGCTTAGAGATACCGACTCTGCTAATGACTTGCGTTGTTCTTTATCTCCTCCCTTCCTTCTTCAGACCAAGAAGTACTGATACCTACATCCACTAGTATCTTTCTCAGAGGCAACATGCACTTTAGAATAAAAACTCCAGCTTCCCCCACCCCTCCCCACTGGAGCTGGGCTAGGCCTGCAGGTCTTTGGTGACCCGCGGACATGGGTCTTTCTTCCACAGGACGGGGTTTGTCAAAAATAAGGCCTACTTCAAGAGATACCAAGTGAAATTCAGAAGACAATGAGAGGGTAAAACTGATTACTATTCTCCAAAACGCTTGGAGATCCAGGATGAAAATAAGTACAACGCACCTAAATACAGGATGACAGTTTCTGTAACTAACAGAGATATCATTTGTCAGACTGCTTATTCCCTTATAGAAGGAGGTATGATAGTCTGTGCAGTTTATGCTCATGAACTCCCAAAGCATGGTGTGAAGGTTGGCCTGACAAATTATGCTGCAGCATATTGTTTTGGACTGCTGCTGGCCCACAGGCTTCTCAATAGGTTTGGCATGGACAAGCAGGTGTAGGTGAATGGAGATTAACACAATGGGAAAAGCATTGATGGTCCACCTAGTGCCTTTACCTGCTATTTGGATGCAGGACTTGCCAGAACTACTACTGGAAATAAAGTTTTTGGGGCCCTGAAGGGAGCTGTGGGTGGAGGCTTATCTATCTCTCACAGTAAAAACGATTCCCTGGTTATGATTCAGAAAGGAAGGAATTGCCTGGCTGGTGGTGTTCAGTGGTTGAGTGTTGACCTATGAACTAGGAGGTTAAGGTTCCCAGTCAGGGCACATGCCCAGTTGCGGGTCCATTCCCATTGTGGGGTGTGCAGGAGGCAGCCGATCAATGATTCTCTTTTATCTTTGAGGTTTCTATCTCTCTCCCTCTACCCTCCTCTCTGAAATCAATAAAGATATATATATATATCTTTATATATATATATAGGAAGAAATTCAATGCAGAACTACATTGGAAGCATATCATGGGTCAGAACGTTGCAGACTATGAGTGATCTAATGGAAAAAGATGAAGATGCTTACAAGGAACAGTTCTCTCAATATATAAAGAACAACATAACTCTAGACATGATGGAGATGTTTAAGAAAGCTCATGCTGTGCCCTGGCTGGTTTGGCTCAGTGGATAGAACGTCAGCCTGCAGACTGAAGGCTCCTGGGTTTGATTCCAGTCAAGGGCACATGCCCAGGTTGTGGGCTTGGCCCCTATAGGGGCGTGCAGGAGGCAGCCAATCAATGATTCTCTCTAATCATTGATGTTTCTATCTCTCTATCCCTCTTCCTTCCCCTCTGAAATAAAAAATATATTTAAAACAAACAAACAAAAAAGCTCATGCCTGCTATCTGAGATAATCCAGTTAATGAGAAGAAGCCTAAGAAAACTTAAAAAGAAGAGGTGGAACCATCTCTAAATGTCTCTTGCCCAGAAGAAAGATCAGGTAGCTCAGAAGAAAGCAAGCTTCCTCAGAGCTCAGGAACAGGCTGCTGAGAGCTAATAAATCAAACCACAATTTTCTATGAAGATTTTTTCAGATAGACAATAAACTTATTGGACAAGCAGCTAAAATAAAAAGAATCAAAACTCCAAAAATAATGCATGCGAAAAAATAAAGGTCCTTGAATTGCTACATAAAGTGGCAAATGAAAACATAATGTGTTAATACTGCCAGCTGATTACCTCCATTCTCATAGTTCATTAATAGTTCCTAAAGGTTTGCATGTTACTGAATGAAGAAAATTAGGATAGGGGTCCTAGTTGTTAACTCACTGCCTCCAAGTTTAAGAAACAGAGTTGCTAGAAGAAAGCTGGAGTAGAAGGGAAAGGACTTCTGTAGATCCGTTTAGCAGACGAGGAAACTCAAAGAGGATAAGTAAATTATTCACACAGCTAATAAATGATTCAGATTTGAAAAGGTGGGATTTTAGATTACATAGTCAAGACTCTTTCATCTGTTTCCTGTTTTAAGAAGGGACAGCCTGAAGCTGGGCCTGCATAGTGAGGAGGTTAACATCAGAACAAACTCTCCAGGGCTCAGAAGCAGAAAGAACTTTCTCCAAACAACTCCCCATTGATTGCAATGGTTTTTGAGAACCTGAAGCCTGGAAAGGTCAGAATTATTTGCCTTTTTGTAGCTAAGTCTCATGCTCCTCAGAAGGCACTGCCTGAACTTGAACTGTAATACAGCTGCTGGAGACGCTAATCCATCCCAGAGAGCATGCTGGAGCTGGATCACCCTTCAGAGATGAGGGATGGAGACTAGAGCTGTTTCTCTATCCCCACCAGTGACTGGAAGCAAGGTGTCTCTGGGAAGGTGATGTAACTGGCAAGGCAGCTTCTGCTGAGGGCAATTCTGGGGGAGAAACTGTGAGCCCACAGCAGCCAAGAGCAGGGGGTGGCTAAGGAAATGAGTGCCTCAGTCCTGCTGGGGGTCTGGGCGGCACTCCACAGCATCCTCTACAGATAATAAATTCTCGGGTCAGTCTTCCCAAAACATTACTTCTGAGCTAACATTTCAGCAAACAATGAGTTAATATTTTATGCTTCCGCATTACCCTGAACTACAGATTTTTTGTGTTGTCATCAATGTGTGTTATCAGACAATTCAAAAGTCTGATGTCCTCTGTAAAAACTGAAAAACCTAACAAAACAAAAAATTTTTTTTTTCTGAATAAAGGTCACTATCTCTCCAAGTAGATAAATGATCCAAGGAAGTACACTGAAGTCAGGTCAGATTCTCCTTAGAATTTTTTTTCCTTTCCAAAGCATACACAAATGAGAGCAATAGGTCCTGAAATTTCCCCATTTTCTTTACCATGGTTACCTGTTTGGCTGCAATTTCTTCATCTCGTCCATCTCCAATTACTACGTATGTGACTTTCTTTCCAAACCTTGACACAATTCTCTCAAAGCAGCTCTCTTTACCTGATGAGAGAAAGCAATTTCCTATTAGGACATTCTGTCCTACCTTTTTTCAACACCAAAGAAAAGGCTGCTGCTAGGTTCACCGGCCTGTGCCTAGACAGAGTAAGTGGCAGCCCCCGAAGTTTGTTGGTGAGGAGTAGCGGTGGCAGCTAGAGATGCCAGGAGGCTCTCGATCTATAAATGGGAGGCTAAGAGGCCTAGGCAGTGAGAACTGTGAGCACCACTTCCCTTTTCCACATCTCCTGTACTTTACAGTTTACAAAGCAGTTTTCAAGTTATTCCTTACTTAATTCTCAAAATAATCCAGTGAGATAAGTACCATACTCTATTTTAACAGATGAAATGGGACTAGTGACTTGCCCAGATCCAAACAAGTTTATAGCTAGACTTTAGGCTCCTGATTCCAATTCTAGGCTCTGGACACTGTGAAAGGATATTTTTTGAGGGGAAACTATTTTAATGTAGGGGAAAAAGTGGGAGCATAAGGCCTTGATTTTTTGTTAGTAATAAGAAATAGACAGCCATAACCGGTTTGGCTCAGTGGATAGAGCGTCGGCCTGTGGACTCAGGGGTCCCGGGTTCGATTCCGGTCAAGGGCATGTGCCTTGGTTGCGGGCACGTCCCCAGTGGGAGGTGTGCAGGAGGCAACTGATTGATGTTCCTCTCTCATTGATGTTTCTCACTCTCTCTCTCTCTCTCCCTTCCTCTCTGTAAAAAATAAAATATATATATTAAAAAAAAAAATAGACAAACAGCTATTTCCCTCCCATTTTTTATTTTCCAGAAATAGTCCTGGGCATGAATGAGCCTTATGGCTTTCAGTAGGGGAGGAACCCCAGAGTACCAATAAATATGGCAGCAACATCTGTCTTATCTGGATTTCCTCACTATTATATTTCATAACTGCAACTGAGATACTATATCACTGAACTTAACCTTGGGAAATGGGTGTTTCAATACATTGCAGACTGTTTTTAGATATATGGTAATATATAAAAATTCAAATCCCATTTGAAACCTATACATAAAACATGCATAGATGATACTGCTTTTTATTTGCAGAAATAAATAAAAAGGAAATTGTTTTCTTTCCTTTTTCTTCGCCATCTCTTATACTTTATTTCCCTGCTTCTGCCACCTTCTTCAGTTAAGTGATTTTTCTTTTCTCTATTGCAGTGCTCTCTATGCGAAAAAGAAATCTGAAATGAGGCAAAAGTAGATTTCTAAACTAGATATTATGTTCTGTTCTTTCAAATATTATAAAGGAAAAGAGCAAAGTCCCACAGATCTGGATTTGAATCCTGTTTATGTAACTTACTATCTGTGAAGTTTTGTGCAAGCTACCTAACTGTTAAGCCTGAACTGCCTCATTAGTAATATCAGAAGACTGTTGTGAGGATATATATACTAGAGGCCCAGTGCAAGAAATTCGTGCATGGAGGGGGGAATCCCTCAGCCTGGCCTGCACCCTCTCGCAATCTGGGACCCCTTGGGGAATGTCCGGCTGCCAGTTTAGGCCCGATCCCAGGGATCGGGCCTAAACTGGCAGCCGGACATCCTTGTCTCAATCTGGGACCGCTGGCTCCTAACTACTCGCCTGCTTGCCTGATTGCCCCTAACCACTCGCTTGCCTGCCTGATCACCCCTAACTGCCTCTGCCCCGGCCCCCGATGCTGCGGCTTCGTCCGGAAGGTTGTTCGGCTGTCCAGTCTAATTAGCATATTAAGCTCTTATTATTATAGATATGTCTATCAGAGGAACTGGTAAATAATAAGTACATCATGGTAGGAAATATTATTGTAAGGCAAGTGACAAGAAACTGAATAGAAACCATACCAATTTTGGTAGCACTATAGATGTTTTCAATAGGAAATATTTCTCCAAGCCCATATAGGAGAACCTTGGCCAGAGCTGGAACCAGCTGGGTTGTAGTGATCAGAACATTCACACAATTCTTCCTAGAAGGGAGAAATAAGGAAAGAAAAGAAAAGGGTGAACCAACCCAGGATCTGACCTTCAGAATCTAACAATTAAAAATTAACCTTAAAGGGCCTGATATGATATTTGTTCAATGTCAATGTTCAGTTATTGTTCTAATTATCTCAGGTTTACTTACTTTCCATATTAAAGGACAGAGATTCTATAGTGGGCACAGAGCAGCAACTTGATTCTTGCCTCATTTCCCTCTGATAATTCGCTCACTGCACTTGTTAGCAATTACCACCAACCCATGTCATTGATACTACTCTCTAGGAAACAAATGACAGACTTTCAGTTACAGTACTATTTCATCCAAATGCAACCCAGCTCTTAATGAGATATGATTTAAGGCTTCTCTGTTCTTCATATAATAGCAACATAGATTCCAGAATACACATTAATTTCACAGGTCCTTTATAAACTTCACTGAATAACCTGTGTCAGTTTTAATGTTTGCTCTACTAGGTTATAGATCTGAAATTCCTGTTTTGAGGAAGAAATCAGTAAGAGATTTAGGTACAATTATGACTGTATTTATTTCCCATTATAAGCTTTAAACTGAAATCTCCTTAATCTGCTTAATATTTCCTTTTCTTTTGAATCCTGCCTTCCTAAGTTTTGGTACATTTTTTTGAAGCTTCCTGTACTTAGGATATTTGAGATCTGTCTCCTATATGTATCCTTTGATGTCACCAGGCCCATCTCCTGGGCTGGATTATGATTTACTGAGTTTTAATTTTGTGAACAAAAAGTAAGGGGAATCCCTGGCTGGTGTGGCTTAGTTGATTGAGCATTGTCCCATGCACCAAGAGGTCACCAGTTTGATTTCTGGTCAGGGCACATGCCTGGGTTGCTGGCTGGATCCCCAGTGAGGGCATGCAGGAGCAGCTGACCAAAGTTTCTCTCTCTTTCTCTCAAATCAATAAAAACATATTAAAAAAAGAAAGAAAGGGAAAGAAAAAGGCTTTCATATATATTCTCTTAAAACTCTAAGGTGTGTTATTAGTATAAAATGGCCCTGCCTCCTACCTAAACTACTACATACTTCCTTGCTTCATTTAAACTCCTCTCTCCCCACCCCACATCCTATTTTGGGAATGGCTTGTCCTAAACTGGTGTAGGAGAGTGTGTCTCTGAGAGGATGAGAACTGAAAGAACCATTTTCATACCTGGACTTGATGAGAAGTAAGGACTTTAATGCAGTACCTAACCAGGAATCTGTTAAAACTTCAATTTCTGCTCTTAGTCTCTGCAGTGCTTCCTTTCTCTGGGGACTGAGAAGACCTTTTGGAATAAAAGCAGACACATTTATCATTTGACAACATATCCTTGCTGACATCCATGAAAAAAGTTCTATAATTCAATTGATAAATAGTGTGTCATTGAAATTTCTACTGAACTAATACAGTTCTCTTCTTAGTAAAACCCTAGAGTAGTCTGCTCAAAATGTCTTTTTCACTTTCTTCATCAGAATGTTTGCTACCGGGCACAACAAAATCAGCTGAGGAAACATGATTAGATTCTGACACAAGCTCTTTCATCATGAATCAGCAGCACAATCTGCAGAGTGGTGGACCATTCCCTGAGTAGCACTGATTTAGACATGGGCTCAAGAACCAAAGGGGAAAAGTAAGTGTTAGAGCTAAAAGAAGAGTCTGCACCATTCCAATCTCTTTCTAAAGAAACCAGAACCCAGGGAGGAAAGGGCTGCTAAGATTACACAGAAAGTTAATGGCGCCCGAGCTGGTTTGGCTCAGTGGATAGAGCGTTGGCCTACGGACTGAAGGGTCCCAGGTTCAATTCTGGTCAAGGGCACATGCCTGGGTTGCGGGCTCGATCCCCAGTAGGGGGCATGCAGGAGGCAGCCAATCAATGATTCTCAACACTGATGTTTCTCTCTCTCTCTCCCTCTTCTTTCCTCTCTGAAATCAATAAAAAAATATATATTTTTAAAAGTCGCTTTTGGTCTCAAAAGTCTTTCCACTACCATACATTGCTCTCATGGTAACTGTGCTTTCCTTTTACGCCTTTCAGAATACATCAACCTGAGATTCCAGGTTGAATGACCAACTCTATGAATGTCACTTACTTGTACTGTATTTACTTCTGAAACAACTCAGCTAGTAAGAGACCAAGACACTGTTTAAGATCAGATAATTAAGCACAAAACAGAATTCATCTGATGAGAGCATGTTATCAGACACTTGAGTTATAATATTCAAATAATAAATCTGCCCTGAGACTCAAAAGTACTGTTGGCCCAGAAAGAAACTCACTACAGACTGATTCATTTGCCTCTCAGCATAACCATTATTGTTTGTCTCACTTTCGGTTCTTATAAGTGTATTTCTTGTATCATATGATCTCACTCATCTAGGGGAAATAATGAACAACATAAACTGATGAACAAAAACAGACCCGGAGACAGGGAAGCATCAATCAGACTGTCAAACCTCAGAGGGAAGGGAGGGGAGGGTAGGGGAAAGGGGAAGAGATCAACCAAAGGACTTGTATGCATGCATATAAGCCTAACCAGTGGTCACAGACAACAGGGGGGTGGGGGCATGCGTGGGGAGGGGTTTGGGATGGGAATGAGAGGATGAGGACAAATATGTGATACCTTAATCAATAAAGAAATTAAAAGAAAAATCTGGCCCTGAATTTTCTATAGTGAAGAGAAATCCTGAAATCTATTACCAATATTCTACAAAAATAGAAGGCATTTCTATGAGGACTAGAACTGCGATAATTTGTTTTCAGATTGATGGTTTCACAATGCAAGACTAGAATTAGATGCCTCTCAATGTTTCTAATAAAACAAAACCAATACCTCTATGGCATGTATGACATAAACATAAACATACTAGTATATGTCTTTTACTTAACTAATAATATGATCTGGCACTTTGACAATTCAAAAATTTTACAAAATACAGGTAGATATTCTTGTAGAGGGTTATATTACTTTCTGCAGAAAACTAGGTCCAGGCATTCACTAGGCAAAAATAATAATCAGACACTTAAATTTGACTCCCAAAGCCCAGATGCCCATGATTTTTACCTGGTATTGGAAGACTGTAACAGAAATTAACTAAATTGATTTTCAAAGTCCTATTTTTACTTTCTGCATCCCAGAAAGTGGTAGCATGGTATTGTAGGAGGGTTCTCTTGACCTGGGATAATATACCTCTAGGCAGTATAGGAAATCCTTGAAACTTCATGCAACATTTATGTATATGTAGAAGTTTGAGGGTGATGGCTTATAATTTTAAGTATTTTCTCATAAGGTATATCACTAGAAAAAGAACTGCATGAATGTAAAGTGGACCAAGAATTCAGGGATGTGGATTCTAGCTGTGGTAGGTAATTAACTTGCTATGGTATCTGCCCTTGTTACTTTCAAGATGGACATCAATTTTCTCAATAGATATCTAATGTCTCTTCAATCTGGACAATCTGTCACTAATTAATTAATACCAAATAATAGAATTCAGGCCTGGTGGCACCTGACATGAAATATTTCTAGGTAGAAAGAATTTCCAAGGTCCTTCAAATCATAACACATGGATACTGCCACCCTATACTCCTGGACCTAGTTTTCCATCCACTATAAACCACCTAGTGACTTGTTATATATGACTTGTCCTGATATATTAGTAAAAAAACAATAAGGCAACCTATTAACCACTACTGACAGTAGTTTTGACTCCAGAATAAAATACTTAATCAAATTTGGAACATATTTCCTTTAAAAAGGCATTTGTCTAGAAAGAACAAGAGAGCTTTGAAAATGTATGCTAAGAGAAGTCCATCAAAAATGCAAAGCTTCCTACCCAAAGGGTTTAATCAAACCTCCATGTTTTAAAATACAGAATTAAAATGTTACTGTGGCACAAAGTCATAAGCAGTTGTCAGGGAGTTCTAAGGAATCCCTGGAAAAGAAAGCAGCAAATCAGACTGATTGTATGACACTTACCACCCACGTTGCTTTTATGCTTATCATAGATTTCTCTCACTTTTCGGTAACGAAAAGCCAGTTTTCTCATCCAGTCCACACCTCCCTGTACACCCACAGAGGAACCATGGCTGCCACTGCCTCCTGAGCCACTGAAACCATCTGTTGAGAAACTATAGTTGCTGCAGAAAGAGAGGATAATGAAAATTAAAATCTATACTGCATGGGGTTTTTGGATGAATGCCACCAGGGATTCTCTGTCCTATTCCTAGCACCTGACACCAAGACCAAGGGCTTTGAGAATCTTTTCCCTAATCTCTATGTGTCAGAGTCTATCTTTCACTATTCCTCTATCTCACCCCTATTACATCTATCAAAAAAAGGATGAAGAATAGGGAAAGAGAGGTAGGAACAATTCAAGCACCAGCATCCTGCGGACGTTAGCTTGAAATGAAGGATCCTTTCATTAATGACAGAATATCTTACAGTGAAAAAACCCCAGAATATAAAATTTTTGTGTATGTATATACAAAATGATTGCAACTATGTAAAGAAAAAAAGTAAAAATAAAATAAAATTTTATATATATATATATATATATATAACGGGCCCTAGCTGGTTTTGCCCAGTGGGTAGAGCATCAGCGTGAGGACTGAAGGGTCCCGAGTTCGAGTTTGATCAAGGGCACATGCCCAGGTTGCAAGCTTGATCCCCAGTAGGGGGCGTGAAGGAGGCAGCCAATCAACGATTCTCTCATCATTGATGTTTCTCTCTCCCTCCCTCTCCCTGCCTCTCTGAAATCAATAAAGATATTAAAAAATAGGGAGCTGAAGGCATGCAGGGCTGGAGATGCCAGAGAAGCTGGAGACATGGGACGTGAATCTGCATGGAGGTATTGAGTAATAGCTCTTTGAGTCTGCAATAAAAAATGGCCTCCAATAAAACTACATTGCAAAAAATGGGAAAGAAACAGAATGGAAAGAGTAAAAAAGTTGAAGAGGCAGAGCCTGAAGAATTTGTAGTGGAAAAAGTATTGGACCGACGTGTAGTGAATGGGAAGGTGGAAATCCTGAAGTGGAAAGGATTCACAGATGCTGATAATACCTGGGAACCTGAAGAAAATTTAGATTGTCGAGTTAATTGAAGCATTTCTTAATTCTCAAAAAGCTGGTAAAGAAAAAGATGGTACAAAAAGAAAGTTTTTATCTGACAGTGAATCTAATGATAGCAAATCAAAGAAGAAAAGAGATGCTGCTGATAAACCAAGAGGCTTTGCCAGAGGTCTTGATCCTGAACGAATAATTGGTGCCACCGACAGCAGTGGAGAGTTAGTTTCTCATGAAATGGAAAGATTCAGAAGAGGCTGATTTGGTGCTGGCAAAAGAGGCAAATATGAAGTGTCCTCAAATTGTAATTGCTTTCTATGAAGAAAGACTAACTTGGCATTCTTATCCAGAAGGCGAATCACAATATGTGTTTCCATTGCTTTTTATATCTATACTAGAGGCCCAGTGCACGACATTTGTGCACTGGGGCGGGGGGTCCCTCAGCCCAGCCTGCACCCTCTCGCAATCCGGGACCCCTCAGGGATCCTTAGCGCTGCTGCGGAGACCGGAGAGGCTCCCGCTACCGCTGCTGCGCTCACCAGCCATGAGCCCAGCTTCTGGCTGAGCAATGCTCCCCCTGTGGGAGCACACTAACCACCAGGGGAAAGCTCCTGCGTTGAGCATCTGCCCCCTGATGGTCAGTGCATGTCATAGCAACTGGTCATTCCATAGATTTGCATATTAGGGTTTTATTATATAGGATATATAAAAGCGTAAGCGACCATCCAACCATTAGCTATGATGCACACTGACCACCAGGGGGCAGATGCTCAACACACAGGCATGGAAACATGGAACAGACTGATGAATCTCAGAGGAAAGGGGGGAGGAGAGAGGGCGGGAAGAGATTAACCAAAGATCTTATATGCATACTAGAGGCCCGGCGCACGGATTCGTGCACTGGTGCAGTCCCTCGGCCTGGCCTGCAGGGCTCGGGCTAAAACTGGCAGTCCGACATCCCTCAAGGGGTCCCGGATTGTGAGAGGGCACAGGCCAGGCTGAGGGACCCCACCGATGCATGAATATGTGCACCAGGTCTCTAGTATATTTATACATATATATAAAATCTGGTTCTTATTTTTTTTGATTTATTAGTGTGAAGAAAGAACTATGTTCTAATAAAAATCAAGTTTGATTGTTTGTTTTGAAGTAGTGCTGCAGAGTTGTTGGGGGTGTTGCATCTATAGCACTGGTACTTTGAACAAAAGCTTTCTATAGTTGCTTCCTTTATCAGAAAAGAACATTTGATACCACGGTGTATTTTTTCCTCTGCATTAGAGAAGCTTTTCTAAATGTTGGGGAAAATCTCCATAGTCATTACTCAGTCAGAATTTGTGTTTAACTCATATATGCCTAAGGATCATTGTGGGTTTTTTGTTTATTGGGGGGAGGGAGGTAGTTGTGTCTAAATTTGTAAATGGTTTTCTTTTTTTTTTTTTTCTTTACCAAAACAAAACAGCATTTCATAATTATAGATAAACTCATGTTTCTGAGCTGCCATCATTTTCAGCAACCTAAGAAAAAATTATTTGAAGTTAAATTGAAATTTTTCCTGAAGCTTTTAATCTTTGAAATTAGATGATTTTGTAATTAATTGGACAACTTAAATATAATGAAATTAGTTTAAATTGGACAATTTAAAGCGGCCATATCAGAATCCAAAGCTACAACCATAAATGCAAGTTTATTTGAAAAACCCCTGAAAGGAAAATTTTATCACTACCAATAACCTCCTGACTCAAATGAGAAAACTAGGCAAACCCTGATGTGTTTTAACTAGGTAAGCAACACTTATTTAAAGGTTTCACCTCATAAAAAATTCCTTTACAAGAAGTTGAAATCCCGTGCTATATTGACTAAAACATTAGGGTCATGGAATGTGTAAAACTTTATTCGTGGATACCTAATCAGATTATTAGAGATGTTAGGACCTGATGGAATAAATGGGTGAACAAACTTTTTGTAATCTAAACTCTTGATCTGCATGTTTTCTCTTTACTCCAACTCATTCCTTACAACTCAGTCTCAGTATTTGGGGTACTGGTTCAACAAAAGCCAGGAAAAACAATAGCTTTGTAGTAAACAGAATGTTACCCAACTATATATTGTTTACTTTATTGTAAATACTAGTAAACAGTGGTTAACCTTTTGCACTCAGATGTCGAGTGTGACTCGACATGGTTAGCATTAGAATAAAGGAATCGAGAAAAAAAGCAAGCGAGTGCAAAGGGTTAATAGTTTTATATTCCTTTGTGAAAAAAATATTAAAAAAAATAAAATAATGGAAGGTGATAACACAAAATACTAGTAATAGTAAGATAATAGGGATGCTCTCTTTCAGTGATCTGTTGGCTAGTTTATTAAGCTCATACATAGTTCACTGGGTGGCTTTAAATTATGTCCACAGATTCTCCAATGCTCCTCTCCTCTAATTCTGCTCCTTTGGGTATGCAATGTATTTGAATGTAAACAGAACGTGGTGTTAGACTTCAGAGACTAGACCTCTCTCGCTCTCTCCTGGAGCACTTGCTCTGAAAGAAGCCAGCTGTCACTTGAGAACACTCAAGCTGCCCCATGCAGAGGCACTCAGTGAGGCACTGAGGCCTCCTGTTACCAGCCACAGGCAAGAGGCTGAAATCAGGTCCGCCCTCTAATAAAGCCTTCAGATGAATTTAGCTCCAGCCAATGTCTTGATTTCATTCGAAGAGACCCTAACTTGGAACTACCTAGCTAAGTCACTTTCAAGTTTCTGACTTACAGAAACTATGAGATGATAAATGTTTATTATTTTATTAAGTTTGGGATAATTTGTTATACAATAGATAACTGATATAGGTGTACCTTGGAGATATTATGGGTTCGGTTCCAGACCACCATAATAAAGCAAATATTGCAATAAAGCAAGTCTAGTGGAGGAAAACAGTGATTTTCTTTGTTTTCCTCTAAGCCTAGATTATGTCTTATGCTGTACGGACATTTAAGGCATCATTTTTATCACCTTAAGTCTTGGCCATTGTCATCAGAAGCCACATCTTCCACATGCACCTGGTCACACTCCTGTTAAAAGACAAAACCATACACTATTTCAGTCCGGCCAGTAGAAGTGCTAGTACCAACATGACATATTATAAAAACACCACAAATAATGGTGGAATGATGAAATACCTTATGGCCTCTCTTGGAGGATCACTCTCACCCCCCTTGCTGTCCATCTTCTTTTATGGCCTAATTCATAGAGCACAGTCTTCATGAAACCTTAACCAATCCAACCCTCACTTATGCTCTTCTCTCAATAGTTCATTTTTCCAACAGCTCCTAGGTATGAGCACAAACTCCCTTACATTGTCAGGTGTGTCCATGTTCTATACTAGATTGAAAGTTCTATTGCACTGTAGGCCTCTTACAACACGACCATCTCTTTTGTACTCCTCTGGTTTAGTCCAGTGACCTTATGCAGCATGTACCTAATAAATTCTTGCAGAAGAAACAGATGTTGGTAGAGTGTAGTATCACAACTGAAAGTGACTGAAATAGAAATTTATAAATTCAAACCTGGTACACAGAAGAGTTCGTCTAAGTCAGCTCCTCCTCATGTTATAAAAGTGAGGTAAAATGATTTACCCAAGTGAGTGGTAGAAAGGAACTAGAAAGAGCCTTCTAATTCAGACCAAAGGTTCTTTCCACCAAACCCACATTAGTACTGACATAAAATGCCACCCACTGCCTAACTCTAACAGATTTATTCCTCTGACATCACCTAGGGCGGTACTGTAATGTCCACCTGCATCAGAATCCTCTGGGGAAGTTTTTAAAAAATGCATATTCTTGGGTCCACCCCAGAACCACTTGAATAGAATCTCTGGGAGTGAAGTCCTAGAATCTTCATTTTTAACGAGGTCCCCAGGTGATTCTTATGCCCCCTAAAGTTGAGAACCACTGACCTCAGGGGCAGGAACACATTCAGGTCAAATTCTTCACAGAACTTTCAGTCCTGAGTGAGGACTATGTCTAGAAAATCATTACAAATACAATTTGGCAATAATTATTGGCAGATAATAGGTTTTCAACAAATGTTTGCTGAATAACTCTGATGTCCTAACTTATCAACATGTGAAGTTGAGGAAAGATTAAAGCATCGTGGAGCTTAAACTAAAGTTTTAGAGTTAGAGCCTTATTAATTTAATTTGTTGGAGAATTGTCTGTTAAGTAGAACTGGATTATATTTTAAAAGGAATAGAATTGTATCATGTTTATAAAATGCTATCTTATTTTACTTTAAAATTTTCACTATTTTAAAACTAGGTGATACATTTGGTATACAGTTCAAAATTCAAAAGGATAGATATTAAGTGACAAATCTGCTCCTTCCTACGTCCGTGTCTCAGCAATGCATCCTCCTCCCCAGATAGAACAACTGTTACTAGTTTCTTGTGTAGAATAACTGCTTCACTGAGGCCCAAAAGTGGGAAGATAAGTTTCCTAACTTGGGACTCACACTCCGGTCTTCTGACTCCCAGTTCTGTGTTCTTTCCACTAAACCATGTTTACCTCAAAGGCTAACTAAAATGTCAAAGCCAAAAAATTCACCAAGAAGCTCTCAGTGTTTCTTGGTTTTCCTTGCACTTAACTATACAGTGACTCTGGATGTCCAGGCTAACCCATGGAAAATCAGCATGTATGAAATAAAATGAATTACAGCAGTTACTTGTAGATCTGACAAATCTAGAGATTCTTTTAAGAAGGTAAAATTGAAGAATAGTCAAATATACTTAAGACCACAAATAATCGCCTGGCTGATGTGGCTCAATGGTTGAATGTCAACCTATAAACCAGTATGCCAGGGTTCAATTCCCGGTCAGGACACATGGTTGTGGACTCGATCCCCCAGTAGGAAGTGAGTGGGAGGTGGCTGATCAATGATTTTCTCTCATCATTGATGTTTCTATCTCTCCCTTCCTCTCTGAAGTCAATAAAAATATATATTAAAAAAAGCACACACAAAAAATCAAACCCACCTTATACATTATTTAATATATATATAAATAAATTGAAACTTTGGTATCAGTGTTTTGCCTAATGGGTTGGCAAAACAGAGGTAGATCACTTCCAGAAAAGCAATAAAATTTTTGAGCTAATAAAATTGAGGGCCAGAACCAAGATTGTGATGACTTAGCTAAGCCACTATTTCTGTAAGACTATATAGATCTAAGTAACCAGCTGGCCTCTCCATACCCACCCTAACCACATATCCTCTAACTAAATAAGCATTAAATAGTTACTGAATAAAATGTTTCATTAAAGCACAGAAACAATTTAAAATGCTTACCTCCAAGTCATTGAAAAATAGGTGTGTATCAGCCACTTCAAAAATCATTTCTTCCATAGTTAAACCTGAGCCAATCACTACTGTTGGATCCTGGAATACAATAAGAGAAAAATTGCTTGACTTGGTACTCACTGCACTGGTTCTGACCCTTAAAATATTTAAAAATTATTTGGGTCAAGGCCAAAACAACACAGACCCACATTAGTGCTTCCAACGATTACTGATGCAATTTCATTCAGTTATAAGAATCTGGAATTGTGAAAAGTTAAAAATTTCATGACTTTAGTTTCTAGAAGACCAAACCCACTTAAAAACAACAACCTTGCCCTGGCCAGTGTGGCTCAGTTGGTTGGGTGTCGTCCCATGCACCATAAGGTTGATGGTTTGATTCCTGGTCAGGGCATATACCCAGTTGGCAAACTCAATGCCCTGTAGGGGACGTGCAGGAGGTAGCCAATCTATGTGTTGCTCTCACATTGATGTTTCTCTCTCCCTCTCCTTTCATCTCTCTCTAAAACTCAATAAAAATATTTAAAAACACACAA
This sequence comes from Eptesicus fuscus, assembly GCF_027574615.1. Lineage (NCBI taxonomy): Eukaryota > Metazoa > Chordata > Mammalia > Chiroptera > Vespertilionidae > Eptesicus > Eptesicus fuscus. The sequence goes on from NC_072481.1 coordinate 17,174,146, forward strand.
CACCTGAATTTTTTTTTGGGGGAAATTCTGTTTCAGGAGAAACTCTATTACTAAAATATTAATATTGTAACACCCATTATCTTCCCTACACGCACACACAGAGTATAACACCAGAAATCAGCTATCTGACAATCTCAACAACCAGGAAATAAGTAAACAAAGGCTGAAGAGTCATAATATTTGCAGGAAAAGCAATGCACTTAGTTTTAAAATGAACAACCAGGTCTTCATTTAGAGGCTGTATGCTCTTATTTTATTTATTTATTTACTTTATAACAGACTAGTTATTTAGCATAGGAGCTTGCCAGTCTATATACTGAAAGTCTGTGGAAATTACTCCTAACACAAACATTTGTGATGATAAGGAATATATGGGAATAGTAAAGGAGCAAAGGAGGCAGATATTTTTATAAAATGTATTCATAATACAGAAAAATAGGTGCCTGAAGGTAGTTTAGTGTAGAAATATATAGGCAATAGCTCAAAAACAGTTCATCCCTCTATTAAAACTGATGTTTAGATTAATGACAAAACAAATTAAATTCTGCTTGGTAAATTTAATTTAAGAAGGTATGTAATCTCTTTTAGAAAGATACTTCATATTTTATCTGTAATTTGAACCAGGTAAATGAAATGTACAGTTTAGGTTGTTAAAAGCGACTTAACCCTTTGCACTCGCTTGCTTTTTTCTCGATTCCTTTATTCTACTCGGGATTTAATTTTTAAAATACCCCAGATTTTACAAAGCGCGGCAGTAGAATAAAAAACTGGAGTTTCTTTTCATACAAACTTATTTATTTGGATTTTTTTATATTTCAAATTATTGATATATCCAATAACCGTTACACTCGACATCCGAGTGCAAAAGGTTAAGGGATAATAGACTGGTCTTTGGAATATATAATCCTGAGACTCCACTCTGTTTTGAGCATCATTCTCATACTTCATTTATACAAAATACCACACTCAAAGAACTTCAGCTTTCACCATTTACCTCAGGTCTAGTGTCTAGCTTTATCATCAACTTCTCCTGACCATGTAGCCTGCCTGGTAAAAGCTGCTAGGTGAAATTTAACATGGAAAGGCCAACAGGGTAAGGTGGAGGTAGCAGAGAAAGTGTTTTGGTTACCTGCTTTATAGCAGAAAAGGGACGGTTACAACAAAGGAAGAAAGACACAAATTACCTTTCCATACTTCTGGGCATAGGATCCAGTAAGAAGGGAATGAAAGATGATGATGGTTTCATCCAAGTCCCACAGAAATACCCGCTGAGGGAGGAAAATATGAAAAATAATGAGTGAACATCTTTTCTAATCACAATGGGATAAAGCAAGAAATTAATGGAAAACTGGAAAATTCACAAATACGTGAAAATTAAACAACACAATTTTAAATAACCAAGGATGGAAGAAGAAATCCCAAGTGAAATTAGAAAATACCTTGAGATGAATGAAAATAAAAACAACAAAATTTGTAGTATGCAGCAAAAGCAGTGCTAAGAAGGAGATTTACAGCTGTAAATGCATAACTTAAAAAAGATCTCAATTAATAACCTAACTGTACAATTAAAAATCTAGAAAAAGCCAGTAGAAGGAAGGAAATAATAAAAGTTAGAATGGAGATAAATAAAGCATAGAATAGAAAAATAATCAAGGAAAATCAACAAAACTAAAAGTCGGTTCTTTAAAAACATCTATAAGCCCTAGCTGGTTTGGCTCAGTGGATAGAGCGTCAGCCTGAGGACTGAAGAGTCCCAGGTTCATTTCTGGTCAAGGGCACATGCCCGGGATGTGGGCTTGATCCCTAAGTGGGGGACATGCAGGAGGTAGCCGATCAATGATTCCCTCTCATCATTGATGTTTCTCTCTCCCTCCCTCTCTGAAATCAATAAAAATATATTGTAAAAAAAAATAAAAATCTAGCCCTAACCAGTCTGGCGCAGTGGATAGAACGTCGGCCTGTGGACTGAAGGGTCCCAGGTTCGATTCTTGGTTGTGGGCACATCCCCAGTAGGGAGTGTGCAGGAGGCAACTAATCAATGTTTCTCTCTCATCGATGTTTCTAACTCTCTATTCCTCTCCCTTCCTCTCTGTAAAAAAAAATCAATAAAATATATTTTAAAAAAATCTATAAAATTGAAACTTTTAGCTAGACTAAGAAAAAGAAAACTCAAATGACTAAAATCAGAAATGAACATTCTTACTAATTTTAGACTTTAGAAATAGAAAGGATTATAAGAGAACACTATAAACAGCTGTACACCAACATATAACCTAGATGAAATGAACAAATTTCTAAAAAAACACAAAGTGACAAATGACTCAAGAAGAAATAGAAACTCTGAATAGACATTTTAACTGGTAAAGTGGTCGGATCAGTAATCAAAAACATCTCAAGGAAGAAAAGCCTAGGACAAGATGGCTAGCCTGGTAAATTCTATCAAACATTTAAAAGAAGTCTTAAGCTATTCCAAAAAGTTGAAGAAGAGGGAACATTTCTTAACTCACTCTATGAAGCCAGCATTACCCTAATACCATCAAGAGAGTAAAAAGACAATCCACAGAATGGGAGAAAATATGTGTATATCATCTATAATAATAAAAGTGTAACATGCTAATTGGAACGGATGTCCTTCCAGTCGAAGCCAGGGCTGCGAGGGAAACCTGGGTCCCGGGTGCCAGCAGCCGGGTGAAGGAAGGAATACCCTTGCACAAATTTTGTGCCTTGGGCTGCTAGTATATCTGATAAAAGATTAATATTTAGAACATATAAAAAATTCCTAAAACTCAATTAAAAACAAATTTAAAAATTAATTAAAAACTCAGTTTAAAAATGGGTAAGGACCCTGGCTGGGTGGCTCAGTTGGTTGGAGTGTCATCAAATACAGAAAAAAGGATTTGATTCCTGGTCAGCGTGCCTATGGGAGGCAACTAATAGAGGATTTTCATTTTCTCTCTCTCTCTCTTCCCCTCTCTAAAATCAATGAACAGCCTGGCTGGTGTGACTCTGTGGTTGAACATCGACCTATGAACCAGGAGGTCAGGATTCAATTCCCGGTCAGGGCACATGCCTTGGTTGCGGGCTCGATACATTGTATGGGATATCCAGAAGGCACCTGATCAATGATTCTCTCTCATCAATGATGTTTTTATCTCTCTCTCCCTCTCTGAAATCAATAAATATATATGAAAAATAAATAAATGAAATCAATGAACATATCCTCAGGAATAATAATAAAAAAAGGGCAAGGAATTTGAATAGACATTTCTCTAAAGAAAATAAACAAATGGCTAATAAACACATGAAAAGATGTTCAACATTATTAGTCATTAAGGAAATGCAAATCAAAACCATAATGAGATAACACTTCACATCTATTAGGATGCCTATTATCAAAAATATGGGTGAGGATGTAGAGAAACTGAATCCTCATGCATGCTGATGGGAATGTTAGATGGTATAGCCACTAGGGAAAACATTTTGGTGGTTCCTCAAAAAGTTGAACATAGAATTACCATATGATCCAGCAATTCTACTCCTAGGTTTACCCAAAATCACTGAAAAGAGGTACTCAAAGAGATACTTGTATAGCATTGTTCATAGCAGCACTATTTAGCAGCTCAAAGGTGAAAGAACCCCAGGTGTCCATCAACGGGATGAATAAACAAAATGGGGTCTATACATAATACTACAATGAAATATTATTCAGCCATAAAAAGGAACAAAGTTCTTATGCTTGCTACAAAATGGATGGACCTTTAAAAAAAGTCTGGCATAAAAGGATAGATATTGTATTATTCTATTTTTATGAGATATCTAAAACAGGCAAATTCAAAGAGACAGGAAGTAGAACAGAGATTACTAGGGGCTAGTAGAGAGAGAATAGGGAGTTACTGCTTAATGGGTACAAAGTTTTTGTGTAGGATTGTGGAAATAAATAGTGGCAACAATTAAATAAGTTTGTGAAAATATTTAATGCCACTGAATCACACTTAGAAATAGTAAATACTATGTTAGGTATATTTTACCACAATTTTTTAAAATGAGTGAGTTCTCTCTCTGTTTTCCCCAATAACTGTATTAGGACTTTAGATTTTCTTTCCCCAAGAATAAAGGAGAAGAGAGGCTCCAAATACAGCTTCAATTTACATATGTCTTCAGAAAACCTATCAATAGACTCATTTTTAAATATAGCTTTTCCCCTTATTAAATAATTCTATTACAGAAAAACTGAAAATCAAAACTTCACTCTTATTAGTAGTTTGAATGACTTTCTAGTCTTTTTATAATAATGAAGCCAAATGTATCCCATAGTAAACTCTTATAGTGTTTAACCACAGAGTAAATAAGTGTAAATCTCATTAATAAAGTCATCAGATTTGGTTGCATGCTTCCCAGAAACTTTGTCTAAAGCACTCTAGTCTTCTCATTTTACTTTGAGATTTTTGAATGGCAAACAGTATGACATTACTTGTGACACCCTCTGCTTTCTGAAGATAATGCGCTGTTCTTTCTGTTCTCCTCTGGAATACAGAGAATAGTTGGTTTTTTCCCTTAAAGAGTTACTTGGTTACTTAAATTCACAAAAGCTTTTTTGATGCTTTTGGTAAAAGCATCTGAAGTAATATGGAAAGTTATGGGCATAGACAAATGTGTTTTTAAATTTCTCTTATCAATTGGCCAACTCAGTTTCTCTTGCCCAGGAATTAAAGGGTACACAACATAGAACCATATTATTCCATGAGTTTCAGATATATATATTTAATAAACTTAAGAAATGAAGAAAAAAATAAAGTAGGTAACTCAAAGGAGTCTCTTCCCATACTTCCAATTCACTGTCCTGGGAAGAGCTAGCATCAGCCTTCCTCTTGCCCCGGTTCTTTCCAGTCATGTTTTTTCTGGACTGGTCATCAGCATCTTTACTTGGTGTAGTTTGGGACAAAGAGGGGCTTGTAGAAGGGTCTCCTGAAAAGGAAAAACAAGACATTTATTGCTCATAGTCACAGAGCGGGAAGAGGGTCAGCAGTTTTTTTGTACTTAAGAATCATATTGCAGAGATAAAGCATGAAAAACCAAACTTTAAGTAATTTGGGAATGCAGAACTGGGCACTGAACATCAATAGCTCTTAACCTCATAAAAAGAGTTATAACTAGAATTTATACACCTGCATCCCAATGAAAGAACACATCTATAAAGTTGTTTTGCATAAAAAAGGATAGAATCTGAATCTGATCAAGCTTCTAGATCAGAGCTTCTCAACTTGGCACAATTAACACTTTGGGCCAGATTAATTTTTGTCGTGAGTGTGCTGTCTTGTGCATTGTAGGATGTCTGGTTAAGCAGCATCCTTGGCCTCTACACACTAGCTGCCAGCAGCACCTCACATAGTGTGACAACCAAAAATGTTTTTATACATTGCCAAATGTCAAAGGGAGAGGAGGGAGGCACATAGCTCAATATTGCCTCTAGTTGAAAAAGACTGCTTTAGATCCATTTACTAATGTATAATAACATACACAAGGCAGCAGGACATGTTAAACTACCCTATCCTATACAATAAAGAGGTAATATGCAAATGGACTATCACACCCTTGCACAAGATGGCCGACAGGGGAGGGCAGTTAGGGGCAACCAGGCCAGCAGGGGAGGGCAGTTGGGGGTGACCAGGCTGACAGGAGAGGGCAGTTAGGGGTGACCACGCCAGCAGAGGAGGGCAGTTGTGGGGGACTGTGACTGCAGGGGAGGGGAGTTAGGGGTGACCAGGCTGGCAGGGGAGGGCAGTTAGGGGCGACCAGGCCGGCAGGGGAGGGCAGTTAGGGGTGACCGGGCTGGCAAGGGAGGGCAGTTGGGGGTTACTGGGCCAGCAGGGGAGGGTAGTTGGGGGCAATCAGGCCAGCAGGGGAGCAGTCAGGCGTCGATCAGGCTAGCAGGGGAGTGGTTAGGGGGTGATCAGGCTGGCAGGCAGAAGCGGTTAGGGGCAATCAGGCAGGCAGGCAGGCAGGCAGGCAGGCAAGCAAGCGGTTGGGAGCCAGCAGTCCCGGATTATGAGAGGAATGTCTGGCAATCAGACATACCCCGAGGGGTCCCAGATTGGAGAGGGTGCAGGCTGGGCTGAGGGACACCCCCCCCCCCAGTGCACAAATTTCATGCACCGGGCCTCTAGTAAGGATATAATCAACACAATTCAGGGAAATGCTATGGGATAAGCAATAGTTTCTTGAACAAATAAAATACACAGGGGAATAAAAAAAGAGATGGAGGAATTTATAGATTTAAAAAGACAAAATATGTATCTTCCAATCACAATGTATGGATCTTACTTGGATCCTAATTTAACCCTTTGCACTCGGATGTCGAGTGTGACTCAACACGGTTAGCAGTAGAATAAAGGAATCGAAAAAAGCAAGCAAGTGCAAAGGGTTAAACAAACTGTAAAAAGAAAAACAAAATAATATTTATGAGAAAACGGGAAGAATACCTCTTGGTACTTTATGATATTAAGAAATTATTGTTGAATTATTTTAGATGGGATAATGAAATTGTGGTCATGTTGAGTATTTATCTTTTAGAATGATGTCTAGAATTTGGAGAGGGAATTGGATGAAGTATAGTTGAAAAAAAGTTTGCCTATGAGCTGTTATTGTTGAAGATGGATGTTGGATACATAAGGGTTCACTATACTACTCTGACAACGTCTGTCTGTTTGAAATTCTCCATTATTCAAAAGTTAAAATTGTTATGAAGAACAAAGAGATTTAGAGAAACAAAATCAAAACTGAAGTATCATTACATGTAATTATTTCAAAGTTACATAATTTTGAAGCGACAATCTGTATGTCCATTACTTATAAGACTGGTAAAGGCACACAGAAAACTGCTTTAGTTGATGTAGAGCACTATTTTTAAAAAAATGCATGAGAGCTAATAACAATAAACAGTCCTTCCTCAAGTGATATATGACAGCAAACTTTAAATGAGTGAAATACAGAGGAAGACAACTATCACTATCATCAAATTTTCATGAAAAATAGTGATGAATAAAAAGTATGGCCCAGCCAGTGTGGCTGAGCGGCTGAGAGTCAACCTATGAACCGAGATCATGGTTTAATTCCTGTTCAGACACATGCCCGGGTTGCGGGCTCAATCCCCGGTAGAGGGTGTGCAGGAGGCAGCCAATCAATGATTCTCTCTTATCACTGATGTTTCTCTTCTTCTCTGAAATCAATAAAAAAAAATATATTTTTTAAAGTGTGTGCATATGTTTATTGAATGTCTCAGCGTTTGTTTGTTTTAACCTGGACATCATAATCCAGTGAAACATTTCAAAGCTAAATGCACAGACCTAAATTTGTAGGTAAAATTTCATGTTTCTTTAGCTTTTCTTAGAATCTTAAAGAAAAAATTGAGAACTACTGCTCTGAAGCTGAACAGAAGTCCAAAATATTCAGACTAAAACTGGAATCCTCCAACTTTTATAAAATGTGCCATGATTCTGAAGTTCCCTGTGACAATCATGTTAGAGCTATAGAAGGGTGGTGGGATGAAATAGGAGTCATAAATGCAGTCTTTTCATTCTTGGTACTTTTCTGTTTACAGCATCAGGTATTTACATTCAGCCTGCCAATGACTTGTTACAGTCTGGCTTCAATGTTCATATACTCCTGAGAGGGAAAGCCAATAGCATGGTAACAGTAACTTAGACCAGAACAAAATAATCTTCACCATTGCCTACTGAAGTGCCCTTAAGCCAAAGTTTTTAGAGTTGTGGTGCTTACCAGAGGAAAGTCTCTGTGCTGCAGGCGCAGGTACCATGACACTAGGCTTCTCTGTCTGGTATGTGGTTGCTGCTAATGTGGTACTCTCAGCATCATTGTTAGCTTGGCCTGTGACTCCAAAGCTGGAGCTGGGGTAGCAGGCCTGGTACTGACTCTGACCAAGGATAGTATAGGTGGGATAGTCCTGTACATCAAAGGGATTAAGGGAGAAAAATAAGACTTTTAGGATAAAGCAAAACATTAATTTCAACACAAAAGATTTCATGCCCTTCTTATTCATAATTATTTTCCTTAAACATTAATTTGGCTTCTTATTATATCTTCAGCTTAAAGAAATGATTTTCAAAATGCATTCTGTTGGAAACCTACGAGTCAAGAGGAGATACCTCATGGCTGTCTGGAATGGAGGAAGGCTGAGAGGGAAAGGTCCCATGCACTCTACACATAATGTCCATTCTTCTAAATGTAACAGCTCTCTATCTCTCTCTTTTTTTCTTCCTATTTTATGTATTGAATTTCTAGATAAATATCTGCATGGAATTCTTGAAGAAAGATCTACTCTTTAAAAAGTTTATAAATTGCCTAGCTGGTGTGAACCAGGAGGTCACAGTTCGATTCCCCATCAGGGCACATGCTCAGGTTCCAGGCTCCATCCCTAGTGTAGGGCATGCAGGAGGCAGCGAGGCAATGATTTTCTCTCATCACTGATGTTTCTATCTCTCTCTTCCTCTCCCTTCTTCTCTGAAATCATTAAAAAGAAAAAAGTTTATGAACCACTGCACTAGATGGTAGTGCTTCTAAGGACAGAAGACCTTAAACAAAAAAGATCACAAATCCTACATTAAAGTTTCCCAGTTTAAAAACTTTCTTTCTAAAATAATCAATGTTTCAAGCCCTAGCTGGTTTGGCTCAGTGGATAGAGCGTCAGCCTGAGGACTGAAGGGTCCCAGGTTCGATTCCGGCCAAGGGCACATACCTGGGTTGCAGGCTCAATCCCCAGGGTGGGGTGTGCAGGAGGTAGCCGATCAATGATTCTCTCTCATCATTGATGTTTCTATCTCTCTCTCCCTTCCTCTCTGAAATCAATAAAAATATATATAAAATAAAATAAAATAATCAATGTTTCTTTAGAATATTCAAAGGGAACCTTTGGTGGTATCACGAGCACATACATGTCAAAACTTATCAAACTGTACAATTTAAATCTGTAAAGTTTATTATATGTCAATTATATCTTAATAAAGCTGTTAAAAAATGGGTATGATGTACAGCTCAAAAACACAGCTTAAAAAATTCCATCTATACTGAAGTTGATGACAAACAGAAAGACACTAACTGATCAGACCAATTATCTGTAAAGAATATATAAGTATCTACCCTAAGTGAGGGGGAGGGGATGTGCATGGGTGGGAAAATGGATTATTATAGAGAGTAAGTCATACTAGCTGTACTCAAGGGAGTTAAAAATTTAAAAGGAGCTAAGAAAAAAACATTTCCAACAAATTAGCAATAAATTATATGTCAAATGAGTGAAACACAGAGGAAGACAAGTATCACAGAAGATTGTGGTTAGAGTGTTTACTGAGATAAGTAGGCTGAGGGAATAAATACAAGAATAGGCTCTGAAAGATTTTATTAAGGAGCCAGAGATGTTCAGTCTGGTTGAAAGGATCTCTTTAGGCTTGAATGACTGGTTAAGGAATATGACATGGATTGTTTAGCCAATGGTAATTCGCTTAGCAGGAAATGGGGATTACCAAATTCAAACCAACAAGTAAACACACAGAAAGATAATGAGCAGGTGAGTTTAGGATAAAGAGTGACATTTAGAGAAAAGTAATCAGATGTTGTTTAGAAAATGGACAAACACAGCAAAAAATGAGAGATGAAAAGTTAAATACAGTAATTCAGGATTAAGGGGCTGGAGGACAAAACGTGGGAAATGATAGCAAAAGTGAAAAAGAAAGAATTCCAGAAAAAGCTGGATTAGGGATAAGTGAGGAAAAAATATTGTTGACTGGTCTGGCCTAGGTTTATTAAAAATGGTCTCATTAACAAGAATTGAGAAGTCCTGCCGAAACCGGTTTGGCTCAGTGGATAGATAGAGCGTCAGCCTGCGGACTAAAAGGTCCCAGGTTCGATTCCGGTCAAGGGCATGTACCTTGGTTTCGGGCACATCCCCAGTGGGGGGTGTGCAGGAGGCAGCTGATGGATGTTTCTCTCTCATCGATGTTTCTAACTCTCTATCCCTCTCCCTTCCTCTCTGTAAAAAATCAATAAAATATATTAAAAAAAAAAAAAAAGAATTGAGAAGTCCTAAAGAAAAGTGGTCTTACTGTTGGAGAACAGGTGACAGAAAAAAGGGAAGAATGAAAGGTTGTTTTTATATATGGTGAACTTAAGGAAATAGCAGGACATTTAAAAAAAAGTCCACTAATAAGCAGAAAGCCTGTAGATACCATAAGGTTATGACTAGAATCTTTATTTCAGAGGTAGTAAATGGATATAGTGAAAGTGATTAAACATTCCTGGGGATGGAAAACTAAATACAGACTGTCCCTGATACAAAAAAAGCTAAGAAAGGAAGAGAGATAGATGTACCCTGAAGAGTGCCAGGTACATCTTATCCCTAATAGGAGGAACTCAATAAATATTTGTGGATTAAAAGATGAACAAATGCAGGAACAAACATAAAAAAATGAACCAGAATAGTTGTATGTTAAATGCAGCCAGAAAAAAAAGATCTATGGATACAATGGTTGATAATATTAATTGCTGCAGAGAAACAACAAACAAAACATAAACAATAAAGGCACTGAAGACATTACCAGTGATCCAATATAAAATGTTAACAGAACAATGATACAAATCAGACCACAGCCCTGGCCAGTTTTTCTCAGTGGATAGAGCATTGGCCTGTGGACCCAAGGGTTTTGGGTTCAATTCCTGGTCAAGTGCATGTACCTTGGTTGCATGTTCCCCAGCCCTGGCAGGCAACCAATGGATGTGTCTCTCTCATGTCGATGTGTATCTCTCTCTCTCACTCTCTTTCTCACCATCTCCTCCCTCCCTTCCACTCTCTCTAGAAATAATTGGAAAAAATATCCTTAGATGAGAATTAAAAACCAACCAACCAACCTACCACAAAGAATTCACAAAAGAATGAGTAGCTAAATAAAAGTGGAAGCAACATTTATTCATTCCACAAATACTTATTATGTGCCTTTACTGTGAATGCCAGGCATTTTTATGAACTCTAGAAATATGTAAGTGAACAAAATAAGAGAAATAAATCCCTACCCTAGTAGAGCTTACATTCTAAAAGGGGCAGGGTAGCAGGTAGAGACACACACAATAGAAAAAGGGAGCAGATAGAACCATATCATTGAGAGGCTTAGCAGAGAAATGAGAGAAACTGGATGGTGGCCTGAGAAACCATCCAGGATACTGGTTCTCAGGGCTTTCAGAGAAGGGTCTCTCCACACCACATACCGGTTGTTTTTTAGATTGGCAAACTGACAATGAAAAGAAGAGGAGGAGCTAGCTAGATGAACCCTATCAAATAGGATAATCAAAAGTAGCACTGTACCTGGTTTGAGATGCTGGAAACTGCTGCTGCTGGAATATTGGCAATTGTAGATGAAGTGGATATCAGGCTGGCATTTGTGCTTGAAGCTATAGGATTGAGAATTTTAAGAGATATTAAAGATATTATGTGAAAAGCTAGAAGAAATTTAAAACATACTGTATCTTAAATAAACAGGTCTCCAAGGATATAAAGAACATTAGCAAAGGAAGCAAATACTAGTTTTCCTCTTTAACATCCTATACCATAACTGAGAATTGATTAAACAGTTCAAATATTTTTCTGTTTTGACTTGGGTCTTCAACTATTCCTAGAAGGATACATATTCTAGTACAATGCACTGGTTCATACTAATGATACCAATAAAGTCAGAAGCCAAACCAAATGACTATAGTCCCATCTTTTCTGGCATTGGAAATGACTTACCTGTAACGTGGTCTATTGACTATCTATCAGTAGAAATAACAAGAGATCTGGTAAATCCACATGTAAATCCTACACTACTAGTATAGTATTTATTGTCACTTGCCCCAAATTATGCCTTTCCTGATGCAGCATAATTACTCTGAGAAATGGTCCTCCAAATTCAAAGGTACTTGAAGTTGCTTATTGGGCACTACTCAAAGGAATTATTGTGATCAACAAACACAATGATCTGGCATTTAATGATTTTCTGGAAAAATTCAGAAAATATTAAGTAATATCTGGCCAGGCAAAAATGTACCCTATAAGTTAATTAGACTGCCTATCTTGAGATAAGGAATTTGGGTTAAGTTTTTCATGCCTTTCTATCACAGATTTCATTAGGATTTTAATCAAACCCTCAGTGACTAACTAATATTTGCCACAGAAACTTTTTTTCAGGCGTACAATGTATCTGAGATTGAGGTAATGGTCCTTAGTTCCTCTCACTTACTTATCATAAGCACACTTAAGCCTGGTTCCCATTGCAGTCACAAACACCATAGGGTTCAACATCAGGTAAACCTGACTAACTACCTACCCCATTAGCAACAAAGTCCTCTATAGGGAAAGTTAATAGGAAAATTTCCATTAAGAATAGGGCAAGTAAAGAAATGCAGCAGAATTTGCAAGTACTGGTCATAATCAAAGGACATTTTTTATCCCTTTCCTTAAGGAAACTCTGCTTAGGAGAAAATCTAGAAGAGATTAAGGTAAATTAGATATAAACAACAGTTAATGCTGCAATGCCAGCTTTCAGATGAAGAACCTGGACAAAGAAGAATTAAAGTAATTTGTCCACAGTCATGGAGCTAGTGGTAGATATTAAGATGATAAAAATGGGATCTCCCAATTCTTCGTCAGTTGCAGATTTAAAAACAAAAGCAGTAGTAATAAGATATGCAATAAAAGGTACAAATTTAGAGGATCAAGTAAAACTCAAGTGATAACTCCTATTCATATATATCTAAAGGCTTTTAGCTCTCCAAATGCCAATGGCATAGCCAACTGTTTTTGGGTAAGTCTCCACCCGTTTTGACAATGGAGCTGTGAACTCATAGAAAGACAAAGCATCTAAGAACCATGCCCCCCCCCCCCCCCCCCGCACCCTCCCTTAGAAGTCTAATTAGAGAGCTCTAACCAGAAGACTTTGGTTATAGAACTGTGAGAAGCAGCGTTGAATTAGTGACATTGCCCCAAAGCTGGAGGGTTAATGGCACATCAAAGTTGCTGCAAGATTTAGTTTCTATCCACCCCTTTAATTTTATATACGTTTCTCCACCACCCTTGTTCACCCTGGCCTTTTCATGTTACTCAAAACAAGAGAGGATCTCTGCCTGGATTGTTCTCCCTGGCCTGTCCCTCTCCTCCTCCCAGCATGATAGCTCCTCCTTCTCAGAGAGACTCTCTCTGACCCTTCTATTGAAACTAACTCTTTTCTTGTTTTCCCAATCATAGCAACCTATTCTTTATTCCTTTCAGAGCACTTTTCAAAAATCTATTTATTTACTTGCCTGTTTTCTATCTCCTCGACTAGTCTGTAAGCTCCATGAAGACAGAATCTTAAGATATTCATTAATTCCAATATCTAGCAAAGTGGTCTACAGTAAGTGATACTCAGTAAGTAGTTGTGGGATTCATTTATATCTTGTATTGTATACACGTGTAACTTGTAGAATTCATGTATAGTATGTCAAGGTCATCAAAAACAAGGAAAGTCTGAAAAACTGCATAATCAAGAGAAACCTAAGGAGACATGACAAGTAAAGAAAATGTGGAATACTGGATGGGATTCTAGAACAGAAAAAGGGTGTCAGGTAAAAACTAAGGAAATCTGAATAAATATGGACTTAATTAGTAATAATACACTAATATTGGTTTATTAATTGCAACAAATGTTCCATTCTAATGTAAGATATTAATAATAGGGGAAACTATGTACAAGGTGGGGGGATAAATATAACTCTCTATACCATGTACTCAATTTTTCTATAAATTTAAGACTATTCTAAAAAATAAAATCTATAAAAAAACAAATCTGGTCAACGAAAGACTATTACGTATTACCAACAACATCAAAGCCCAAAGACCTTCATTAAAAGTCAAGATTGAGTTAAAATTAAATTTGAAATTTCTGTAATTAATTTTGCCACTTGAATATTAATCATTTAAACCATCTCAACTGAAGAATATAACCAGATATTGGGCCATATAACAAACAGTGTAAGAAAAAAATGAATATAAAAAAAGCCAGACCTACTTAATCAAAGGGTTTTCATAAACACTGAGGTATAAAAAAAGGTTTTGATCAGAGCTGATGAAGCCAGAGAGTAATTGGGTTTTTGAGATCATTTCACTAACTTCCCAAAGGAAGAAGGGCTGCTGTCAAGGATAGAATGCTTTGGGTAGAATGAGGAGATATTGTTGCTGTTTTGACCATTAAAAAAAAAAAAATTGCCCTAGCTGGTTTGGCTCAGTGGATAGAGCATCAGCTTGTGGACCAAAGGGTCCTGGGTTCAATTTGGTCAAGGGCAGGTACCTTGGGTTGCAGGCTCCTCCCCGACCGGGCCCTGGTCAGGGCTTGTGCAGAAGGCAACCAATTGATGTGTTTCTCTCATATTGATGTTTCTCTCTGTCTTCCCCCTCTCTCTTCCACTCTCCCTAAAAATCAATGGAAAAATATCCTTAGGTGAGGATTAACAAACAAACAAAAAATCAATACAATGCTCCTTGCTTGTATTCTGTGGAATGGCTGGGTAGTCACATAGTGGGGAGGAAGAAGCCTGGACAGCTAACACTAATTGTCCATGCTAAAGGAAATGAAAAGTGGGGGTGAGGAGAGTGAGTGGAGAACCCAGGTCATTTAAATGTTCCAATACCCATATTTCATTTTAGCCCATTGTTCCAACTTATTTTCAACCATTTATTTTTCTTCAAAATAAGTGACAAAAAAACCCCAATAAAGTTAATGATAAACTACTTTTTTTTTAATTAAAAATTTTTTTTGCCCCAGCCAGTTTTGCTCAGTAGTTAGATCACCTGCCCATGGACTGAAGAGTACTGGGTTTGATTTTGATTAAAGGCACATATCTGGGTTGCAGGCTTGATCCCTGGCCCCAATAGGGACACATGTGGGAGGCAACCAATTGATGAGTCTCTCTCACATCAATGTTCTCTCTCTCTTTTCCCTCCTTCTTTCCTTCCACTCTCTCTAAAAAATCAATTGGAAAAATACCCTCAGGTGAGGATTAAAAAATAAAATAATTTTTTTCAATTATAGTTGACATTCAATTTGGTGAACTTCTGCCTTAATTTCTGTGCGAAAGTTCTTATGAATAATACAATGGACCAATAAGTTAACCAGAAAAAGGGATGAAAAATAAATTTAGATATTTGCCACTACAGGTTCTTAATTATGGGAGGATTGATATTGATACCATGACTTCAATATTAAATATCATATATTTTCAATCATAAATCACTCATGCTCTGTGGTCAGACTGCCCAGCTAACACACTCACTTTATTATTTACTAACATTGTGACCTTTGACAAGCCACTTTGCTTTTTCTGTGTCTTTTGTTCACCTTCTTTACAATGAAATAGTACTTCCCTCAAAGTATATTGTGAAGATTACATGATTAACACCTATCTATTGTTTAAAACAATGCTAAAAACATAGTAAGCATTTAATAAACACCAGCAATAAACACTTAGCAAAATGTGTGGAAATCAAGTTAATCTATGAAAAGGGGGGGAAATGTACTTACAGATAAGTTAGGATAGTGGTTAATGGAATTTAAAGGATATTTTCATGACCCCTTTAAAGCAATGCGTTCTAAAAGACCTCCAAAGGTGGTTCCTCTTTTTAAAAAAAGAGGGATAAGAAGCATAGCTATTAGGTTCCTCAAACTTAAGATACAACTATGGAGAAGTTCTACACCTTGGGAGAGGGTTAGTAATATATAAAAAAAAAAAGAGTACCCCCTGCTTTTCTTTCACGACCGTGGTGTAGTCATCAGGGATATACCCCTTTAGAGGGACTTGACAACTAGATTTATCTAGTTGGACCCAAAAGGCCTACCAACCTAGAGAATACTTCATAAAAATCAAAAGGGATAGACGGGAAGACAGACAAAGTCATGCTCTTTGAGTTTTTCCCTCTGGTTTGTTCTCAGTTCAGACAGAAAGAAGGGGGAGGGGACAAAGAAAGAAAAAAAAAATCAGTAAGAGGAGACTTCGTAAATAATAGAGGGTAAAGGTAGCTCAGAACAATGTCTTAGAATGTAGTGACCGGTTCTGTTCTCAATGGGCCAAGCAGAAGTAGTTCTCAATCATTTAATTGAAAATAGTTAAAACTAAAAGTCAAAATATTTTAAAATAATCTACACCAAAACATTTTTCATCATCAAAGTTTGTATTTTAAGAGTACCTCAGACCAGTTTTTACCCGTTTTATAAGGAATAATATTTAAAAGCTGGGAGAAATCAGGAGAAAGGAGGCAGATGAGAAGCAAGGTACATGGACATTAATTCCCAATCTGAATCATTGATAAATTGCATGCATTTGATTTGGATGGGTTGGGAATTAATTCGATAGTGCCTTTTGAGTTTCTTTGTCCTCGTTCCTAATAGTCCTACATACTTCTAACCTTTTAGAGCAAGAATTTGGGAAGGCAGAGATGTTTAATGCTATGCTTTTCATCATGAAATAGAAACAACTTTTTGAGCAAAAAAAAACCAAAAAACCCTCTCACTAAGAAGTGATTGTAAATGGTATGATAAAACCACAGCAGAAGAGCGGCACACATCTCACAAAGCAGCACTCATCTCACAATCCACTCTATTTGGACTTTATATGAAAGTCAGTAAAGTTCTAACCATAGAGTCTTCTGCTTATTTATAGGACAAAATGCCACTGAGAACAGACTGGTTTTCTGAACACCAACATGCAAAAGGGAAGGCTTCAATTCCACTGAGCAGTTCACATGAAAAGGTTAAACTACTTACAAACCATGCTCCTAGGTTCTGGTTTGCCTAACACAAAAAGCATGCACAATGGCACCCCCTTTTCTTTTAGAAGACAGAGCTCCTATTACCCTGGAGATACAGGTAGATTAAAAACAAAAACCAACAATAATAAAACATACACACACAAAACCATGCCTATTTACCTTGAATGGGATAAGAATAATGTGCTGGGCTTGGCTGGCTTGTGGTTAACCCTGTAGTGCAGGTAAGAACACTGTGTTGACTTGGAGATGGAGTCTGAATTAAACCACTTTCAGGTTTCATACCTGGCCACAATGCACCTGAATCAGATAAATTGGACCAATTACAAACAATACACTGGGACTAGGGAGCATGGTTATGCTTTTAAATATCAGCCAGTAGTTTAAAATCTAAATCTTAAAAGAAAATAAATTTGCTTGTAAGAGAAAATTATTGATTCTCCCACTTACAATGTACCACAAGCAAATACAATTTCAAAGAACTAGGGAGTGGGGCCATGGAAACAAAAATCTTGTCAAGACCCCAATAATTATATATATATATATTTTCATTTCAGCGATTGGGGGAAATTGATCAGGGTTAAAAAAAAAAAAGAAAAAAAAAAAGCTACTGACACCCAACCAGAGTATTTGATGTAAAGTGTGTGATGTCCATGTACAGCAATAAATCATTTATCTGCATTGTCAAAGTGGGAGACATTCCACATAAGTTTAAAATTCACTTACCCATTAAAAAAGCACCAAATTTTTCTAAAATGTATTAAATACTTTTCTGCCTTTCTTCTGATTAAGAAAGACACCATCTGCTTATTTTTATAAATTAAAAACATTACCAAAATATGTAACTTAGAAAAAACAAAGTCATATGTAATCCCATCATCCAGATTTAACCACTATTAACTTTGCAGAAAAGTCACTCAGGTTTCTTCTATGTACTTACTAATCTTTTTTCTTCTTTTTAATAAAAATTTAAAAGGTGTTATACACACTGTTCATAATTTGCTTTTATACATACCTCTAAGAGACATTGATTCATGTCAGAACATATAAATCTATCTCATACTGATAAACATCATAGCTATTCATTTTTATCACAATGCTCCTGAGTGACAATCTTTCTAATATATTTATCTCTCTTCCTGCCTTCTTGACAGGAAGGAAATAGTGAGCATACCTTTCAATTTTTATCATAAGAGTTATTTCTACAAAGATAAATATTGTGCTGTGATATATATACATATATATATGTGTATATATATATATATATATATATATATATATATATTACAGAAACAGATTATTGTGATATGTGAAGACATTTGCTTAGTACTAAATAGAATTCAATTATGGTTCTATAATTTTAGATACTTGTATCACTGTTTTTTCTCTGTGATCTTTCACTTCTTGACAATCTCCTATCTCTGATTGTATCTATCTCCCTTTTCATTGGTAGTAAACTAGGAAACCATACACAAAGCTTTGCTTCTACATGAGAGCCCAAGGATGTCCTTTATTGAGTTGTTTTTGTGATAATTTTGGCTATGCAAAAGTCTATTTATAAAAAAACGTATTGTCTGGTTATTCATTGTGTTCTGAATAGCTACAGTTGCTGGATCAGTGTAGTTGAAGCTGAGAATTTGGTTCAAGAAGGTTCATCAATCAAATACATTCCAGGTAAGAAGTCAATACCAACGTCAGCCACAGTTTCAAATTCAACATTAACTCATTTCATTTACTCCTCATCTGATAAAGAATTTATAGAAATATAATGCTTTAATAATAAGAACCTCTGCTTCACCAGGGCACTGAGATATCTTAGTGCAACTCGGATCTGTAAAATTTGTTGAAAAGTAAATATTAAGAATAGTATAGGGAGATGTAAAAATCTTAAAAGGTTGACAGTGGGACATGGTAATTGCCTTGGCCCAAACTCGAAGCATTAAAAAAACAAAAAGCCATGTTATTTTCTTACCTATTAAACACATAAAATGATTTATTTGAGGAGATTGAAGAATATAAACATCTCTAGCATGAATTAGGAGAACTGCTCCCGCACCCTCCAGTTCAAGATCATTTAAAAAATCTTGTCCAGGTTAGCCACAGCTAAAGTTCTTGCTATATCTAATTTTCAATAAAGAATATTATTTTTAAAACATTTATTATATGAAATTTGGATACTAGTGCCATGATTCATAATTTCTAGTAAACAAATTGCTATTTCAACATCATAATAACTTTCAGATTTATTGTAATCAATGTGTTTTTTCTACATGGGTTCTGAACTAAAGGTGTTGGATTTGTGAACATTTTTATAATTATACTGTAGTAAAATCCTACCTTATTAGTAAAAATATTAACTGAGAATGTTTTGCTAGCCTCATTATTTTGTATTTTTAAAGTTTTAAAATGTAAAATGCCTATAAACTGGTTCTTTTTATAAGGTTAAAAATTAGGGCAAAATGTCCAAGATAAGGGAATAGTTTTGAATGTTTTTGACCAGAAACATGAAGTACTTATACGTAATTATTTTATGAAGAGTAGAGGAATAAAAGACAATGTGGATACCGCTGCCAGCATTACTGTAACCCTGTGTTTAAGCATATAAGCATCTTCCTTCAAAAGCACCCTTCCGAGAATTCCAAGTAATAGTAGTATGATTTAACCATAGAGCATCACTGCCAATAGCAAATGATGAAACAAAATCTTGGTTTCCTGACCACTAGCCCACTGCTGTATGCCTACAACTACAAAGTCTCTCAAGTCATTTTAAGCACAAAAAGACTGATGTGGGGCATCAGCCGGGTCTAACAATGGGAAAGGAAGTCTGTCTCTGAGTGCCATCCTCCTGCTGCCCCACACTGGGGTCTTATTGTAAACTTTACCCAAGTCTCTGAGCACAAATATGTGTCACTATGAGTTAATCAATAACGAAACTAACCTGAGCAGTTCAGTTTATCGTAACACATATCAAAGTAGTGGATTTTTAGAGATTAGTTTGGTTAGGAATTGAAGTACGTGTTAATGCGAGGAAAAAAAATCACATGGAAGACTATTTTGATTTGCTGATTTAATAGTTCACTGGGATGAGCTATTATAAATGCCAAGTAATTTAACCTCAGTACTTATCCTAATTATAAAATATGTACATTATATTATAGAAAATTAGGAAAATATAGAGCGTAAGGAAAAATTCATATAGTCTCACCACACACAAAAAATTATAGGCAGTTCTACCTTTGCATGGTTCTGTGGTAACTGAGATCAAATCTGTATAGTGCCTGTACTGGTAAGTTCACATTTTTTCTTCCAAATTAGTCTTTATGTACATACTAGAGGCCCGGCGCATGAATTCGTGCACGGGTAGGATCCCTCTGGGTGGCCTGCAGGGATCCAGCCAAAACTCGCAGTCCAACACTGCCTGCAGATCCTACCTGCTGCTCCCGCTCATCCTGGCCCCACTGTGCCTGACGCGGGCTCGTGCCCAATCAATCAGTCCCGATAAGGAGAGGCTTGTGCTGCCATAGCAGCACTCGCCAGCCATGAACCCTGTCCGGCGCCCTCCCAAGGGGAGTGGCCTGCAGGACTGAGCTGAAACTGGCTCACCGACATCCCCAGAGGGGTCCCAGATTCCGAGAGGGTGCAGACCAGGCTGAGGAACCCCACTGGTACATGATCGGGCTGGGGAGGGACTGTGGAGGGCTCCAGGGCATGTCCAGCCCATCTCGCTCAGTCCTGATCGGCTAGACCCCAGCAGCAAGCAAACCTACTGATTGGAACATCTGCCTCCTGGTGGTCAGTGCACGTCATAGCGAGCGGTTGAGCAGCCTTAGCATATCATTAGCATATTACGCTTTGACTGGTTGTTCAGTTGTTCTTCCATTTGGTCTATTTGCATATTACCCTTTTATTATATAGGATTTAAAAAATATACTAACTGGGGATATTGTGCTAGGGGTCCAGTGCACGAATTCATGTACCTTGAAAGGAACTGTGGGCCAAGAGACTGCAATGGGCACAAGGGTGGGTCTCGGCCCATCCTCTGTGCCCCTGCCGGGCCCCTCACACCATAGCCCCCGTCCCCTCTGCCAGCAGCCCCGCTCCTGCCGCCGGTCCTGCTCCCACATGCTGAGCAGTTGGGGCTGCTCCTGATCGCCCCTCAGGAGCAGGGGGAGGTGGAGAGGCCCTCAGGGGCGATTGGGGCTGGCAGCCACCACTCGCACCCACTGATGGTGCTGAGCGATTGGGGCCAGGGCTGGGCACCGGCAGTGGTGCAAGTGGTGGCTCCGGCACCTGCAGCAAGTGTAAGTGGGGCTGGTGCCGGCAGCAGGTGCAAGTGCCGGGCGGGACTGCGGCATGTGGGCGCAAAGAATTTTCAGTAACCACCAGAGGCTTGCCAATGACAGTAACTGATGCCCGCCATGTTCTGCAATCTGCCGCCTGCTGCTGACGCCCGCCATGTTCCGCGAGTAACCCCTGGTAGTCAGCACACATCACAGCGACCAGTTATTTGGTTGTTCTGCCATTTGGTCTATTTGCATATTAGCCTTTTATTATATAGGATTTTCAATTTTACATGGCAATTTTTTCAATTAATAATAATTTGTTTTCTCAAGATGCTAAATATTCTTTAAGAAAGTGACTTATACCCAACTGGAGTGGCTCAGTAGGTTGAGCATCATCCTGTACACCGAAAGATTGCTGGTTCAATTCCTGATCAGGGCCCATACCTGGGTTGTGGGTTTGATCCCCAGTTGGGGAGCTACAGAAGGCAACCATCCAATTAATGTTTCTCTCTCACATCAATGTTTCTCCCTCTCTTTCTCCCTTCCTTTCTCTATGCATGCCCTTCTGTGAGGATTAAAGAAAAAAAAGAATAATGGCTACACAGTTTTCAATTCTATGGATACACTGCAATTGAACACAAACCTTTGAATATGTATGTTGTATCCAATCTTTTGCTATTATAAATAATGCTGCAATGAATATCATAGGAAAGTTTTGTGGATATCTCTAATTCCATAGGATAAATTTCTCGAAGTGAAATTACTAAGGGAAATGGTATGAACATCCTTAACGCTCTTAATATATGTCAAATATTCATCTCACATTAAAGTTTTTTAAAAGAATTTAGAACAGTAGCAGCTAAGGCAATTTTATATGAGCCCATAGAAAGAAAAGACTTCCCTTTCTTCACACATTCAGGTCTCATTGAAAGTTAAACCTCTCATCCTTTCTGCCATCCCACCACATTTCTACATAGTTCTGAAAAGAGTATGACTACTATGCCTTTACTTTTAAAAATTACTCATAGACTCCTTAGATTTCCTCTAGTCTTTTTTCCTTTCTTCTAGAAGAGGAAATTTTTAAATTTCAAACTCAACTCTGAGACTACCTTTTTTATATAGACCTAAATCAGCAATTTTCAGCCCTTTTCATCTCATGGTTCACATAAACTAGTTGCTAAAATTTTGTTTGAAAATCGCTGACCTAAGCTATGAGCACTCCTGGAGATAAACACACTTGGGTTCAATTCCAATCCTAGGCATTTACTAATTGTATGACCTCACGCTAGTCATTTCACTTAATCCTTCTAAGCCTGTTTCCTTATCTGTAATAATGGCTAATGCTACTACTTATTTCTTCAGACTGTTCAGAGGATTAAATAAGACAAAGTGTAAAATACTTACTCTTTTCATACTGCTTAGTATAGTAAGCACTCAATATATATTAGACAATATTATTACAATGAAATTTTCTGAAGCCAGTTTACACTTGAAATAAAATAACAGATTGGCTAACCTAGTTCTAGTGCTAACAATCAATACTAAAGTGACAGAATTTCTGAAATCTTCACAAGAAGAAAGAAATAAAGTGTTCTATATTTGAGTGAACACATTAAAAAAAGCCATGCTAAAACATAGGAAAATGTCTTAAAAAGAGTCACTTTAAAAAATATTTCACACATCGCTTCGTAATGTCCTTTATAAATTATGAGAATATGCTATACATATCATTCACATTACCCCAATCTACATCTCCCTCCAGTAAGTCTCATATATAACTTAAAGTCAAATTAAACCAGTGATTACTTCTCTCTAAATTAGAGAATTTATAAAACAAGTTTTCCTCACCCCCAAATAGTAAATATTACTTCACAATATAAACACTATTTTCTTCAAGTTTTTAACAAGGATTAATCTATTTTACAGAATTTTCTTTACTACAGGGAAAATGCAGCGTTCACAAAAGACACCATAATATCTAGGACCTACATGCACATGGCACTATGTTAGGTATTCCATAACCTGAATCCAGAGGTATAATAGAAGTTTTATTTAACAATGAACAACAAGAATGACCCACTGTTGTTCAAAAATACCATAAAGGACGTAGGACTTGCTAATAATAAATTTAAATCAAAACAGAGAATTAAGCCACAAAACACAGAATCAACCACACTAATATATCTATCAATTTACATACACAGAAAAAAATTAATGCAGATATCAGGTGTGCAAAGAATCTCAAACTCTCTTCTTAGTAAATCATTCTAATTTATAGTTCATGTCCAAGATGCCTAAAACCAAAGAACAAAATTTTCTATGCATATAAGGTTATACAAAATTGGGGATTTCCTCAACTATAAGGCATATTCTATGAGGATATTTAGATTGCCTGGCTTTAGCAAACCAGTCACCTCAAAATACATTTATTATGCTTACTTAACCAAGGTACCGTGCTTTATATAAAGTAAAATAAACAGTAATTTCTCAAAGATTTTCCACAAATACTTAAAGAATCCAAGTTTTACAGTTAAGACTTAGTTAGTATCTTGGAAATTTGGTAGCTGACTTTGATAAACAAATGAGTACTGAAAAATTACGATTTTTTCATAATTAATATATAAGTTAACTTATATATTTACAGGAGGCAGTCACTATCATATATCACTTGATATATGATAATTACATAATTCTTTGCACACTTGATACATAATAATTACATGTATCAAATATGCTGTTGGAAAGTAGCAAACCCAACTTCTATTACACCTGTAATTGGGTAGGTGCTCTACAAAGAACCCTTCATCTCTCCACTTCCTGATAAGCTATGCTTGCTTTTTGGGGAATAAAAATCAATATTCTTAGAAACAGCTTAAAATAGGATGCCTTACCAAAAGGAGGTAGTCCATACGTTTGGGTTGCCTGAGGGTAGACAGCATACGGTTGAGACTGCTGTAGTGTCTGGTACTGAGTCTGCCCAGGATAAGCAGTTTCCGAAACAGGAACTGAGAGGATATGTGCATAAGGTCTAGAAAAGTTCAAGAAAACAAAAACTTGCATATGTGATTTATTTTAGTAATGAGAAATAGGAGAAATAGCTAATATCACTAAATGCAAAGAACCAATAATGAGGAGACTAACCTTCCACAAAATGTCTCTCACTGTGGTCAAAAAGTAGAGCTAATATTTCCTTTCCAGGTTCTACTACAACCTACCTAAGAAACAATTTTATGAGAAATTTATAATTTTCAAATATCCTCCCCAAGGTCCAATTACTATGTTAGAAAAATTCATGGTATGCTATATGTATGTCCCTACGTGAAATATAAGGATGGATTAGCCCTAGCTGGTTTGGCTCAGTGGATAGAGCATCGGCCTGCAGACTAAAGGATCCCAGGTTTGAATCCGGCAAAGGGCACATGCCCAGGTTTCAGGCTCGATCCACCCCAGTAGGGGGCATGCAGGAGGCAGCCAATCAATGATTCCCTCTCATCATTGATGTTTCTATCTCTCTCTCCCTCTCCCTTTCTCTCTGAAATCAATAAAAAATATTTTTAAAAAGGATGGATTAAACTTGTTTATGCCCTTATGTCTACATATAGAATAGAACTAAAATAATAGAAAATTGGATAGAACAGGCTTCACAACTGGCTCTTGTTCTTCACCCAGCCCTCTGGGCCAAACTAAAGTTCTTTTAAAAATTATTTTAAAAATATTTTTGTTGATTTCAGAGAGGAAGGGAGAGGGTAAGAGAGATAGAAACATCAATGATGAGAGAGAATCATAGATTGGCTGCCTCCTGCATGCCTCCTACTGGGGATTGATCCTGCAACATGGGCATGTGCCCTTGACTGGAATTGAACCCAGGACCCTTCAGTTCACAGGCCAACACTCTATCCACTGAGCCAAACTGGCTAGGGCCAAACTAAAGTTCTAAGAGGAAAAGTGGGGCTTAGAAAAGAGGGTGAGGCCGGTAGAGAAAAGGCAAGGGAGTAGGAAGGGGACCCAATATTGCCAGATCAAGCCTATACAACAGGAGCCAGATAATAAAATCTGGGAAGTCCCAGAGAGGACTTGTAATTTTTCCACTGATATTTAAGCCAGAGTATACTGCTAGTAAATGGTGTCAACCATCAGGTTTAACTAGGGATTTGAATTCAGCAGTGAAACTTCTGGTAATATACACTAGCTAGATGACCTCACATTCCTTTTTCATTTGTTTGTTTTAATCCTCACCCGAGGATATTTTTCCATTGACTTTTAGAGAGAGTGGAAGAGAGAGGGAAAGACAGAGAGAAATATTGATGTGAGAGAAACACATCAACTGGTTGCCTCCTGCATGAGCCCAGACCAGCGCCCGGGCCAGAGAGGAGCCTACAACAGAGGTACCTGCCCTTGATCAGAATTGAACCTGGGACCCTTCGGTCCACAGGCCGACGCTCTATCCACTGAGCCAAACTGGTTAGGGCTGACCTCACATTTCATTTATGCAATAAGATGATCCCACATTTTATGCACTGAATTTTTAGATAACAGTTATATTATATGGTGAGTTATGCTGCACTTATAAGAACAAGTGTTATATGTACCATGAGTAATAATGATAAAATACTGGAGGGAAGCGTTGTTTCAGAAGGCAAAAAGATTCTTTTCAGGTTTGGAGGAGAAGAAAATGAAGGAAGGCTATAAAGAAGTGGTATGTGAACTGAGCATAAGGATGTACAGGAGTAGGAGAGAAGTGTGTTCTAGGAAAATAGAAAAAGTCCGAAAAAGATACATAGGAAGAAAAGCAAGGGCTTCAGCTTCCAAGAAGCATATATTATATTAAGGGAGGTATATAAAGGGAAGGGAAGTAGCGAGAGAGAGAAAGACAGATAGCCAAGACCTTGAATACCAGGCTAAAAGAGTTCAGACAAATCTGAAACAAGTGGGAGTCACTGAAATTGTTGAGCAGAGTGACAAGATCAGAGTTCCTCCTTAATAAAGATTAATTTGGCATTGCTCTGAAAATGGATTAGAAGAGAGAAAAACGAAATAGAGGTCCAGTTAAAAAAGTTATACAGGAGCTCTGAATTACGATAGAAGGCATATACCAGGCCTGTGTTGCTCAGTGGTTTAACATTAACCCTGAACCTCGAGGTCACTGGTTTGATTCCCAGTCAGGGCACATGCCTGGGTTTCCGGGCTTGATCCCCAGTTGGGGGCATGCAAGAGGCAACCAATCGATGACTCTC
The DNA here is from genome assembly GCF_027574615.1 of Eptesicus fuscus. Classification (NCBI taxonomy): domain Eukaryota; kingdom Metazoa; phylum Chordata; class Mammalia; order Chiroptera; family Vespertilionidae; genus Eptesicus; species Eptesicus fuscus. Next base: position 17,200,497 of record NC_072481.1, read on the forward strand.
ATCGATGTTTTTATCTCTCTATCCCTCTCCCTTCCTCTCTCTCAAAATCAATAAAAACATAAAAAAAAAAAAAGATAGTAGGCATAGCTAATAAGGTGTCTGAATATAGCAGGTATACAAATCTTTTTTGAATAAGTAAATGAATTTGGAATATGCAATATATTCCCATCTCAGTGGATTATAAGAGACTGAATATGAAAATTTCTATTCTTAGCCAGATCTGAGACCAAGAAATAATTCAGGTTGTAGCTATTAATCAAATTATATGGGGAATTATTTAAAATCTTAGTGATTAATCTCCAGATATACCCTATTTAATACAGTGTCTTTACAGCTCAAAGTATTTTGTTAACTCCATAATAATCTCAGAGAACAGGTTTAGTTATTTCACAGAAGAAAACCACATGAAAATGACTGGCTCAAGTATGCTATTAGCATTAACACCAGATTAGAATTTGGAAAACTCCTTGAGTTAACTTTTTAATTAGTGTATTTTTTAACTGATGCAAAGGTACAAATGGGCACAAAAAAGGGGGGGAAATGCCAGTTTTCTTTTTACAACAGTCCCACAGGCATCATTGATCTCTGTTACAAATTTCTATGAATCCTGCATTATGTAAGCACACAAGAATATATATCCTCATTTAATAAGCACACTTGTATGTATTTATATATACATAGGCTCACTATCAATGCACAACTGGCAGCTTGGCATACACAATGTTCTGCACCTAATTAGATGATTAATTTGGTGGATTTTAAATGCTGATCTTAACCCCTCGAAGGCTGAAAATGTTGCCTCATAGTGACTTCAATCACTAAAACCTGTCTGACTTCAAGTCCCCTTCTACTCTGAGGATAGTCCTAAGACAAGAAACTGCATAAATAGGTTGAGAAGTCCCAGTATGGGGCTGGCTTGAGCTATTTTTATTGATCTATCAAGGTAAAGGAAACAGAAAATGACTAGAGGTTAATCGGTAATATGCTTTGATCACTATTGTATTTTTCATTTTCAGTGCCTCTTTATTTAGAGCAGGAGTGGGGAATCTTTTTTATGCCAAGGGTTATTTGGATATTTATAACATCATTCACAGGCCATATAAAAATATCACCTTAACAATTAACCTGCTACATTTAGTCAAGCATTTAATTAACTCACCCCTGCCTTGGCAGGGTCAGACCAAAGGATTTCGTAGGCCTTATACAGCCTGCGGGCCGGATGTTTCCCACCCCTGATTTAGAGAGAGCTCCTGGGTAACAGTGATCTATTGCAGGCAACCATCTACATTTTTTTAAGAAATATATTTTTATTGATTTCAGAGAGAAGGGGAGAGAGAGAGAAACATCAACAATGAGAATCATTGATTGGTTGCCTCCTGCACGCCCCCCACTCGGGAGGAGCCTGCAACCCAGGCATGTGCCCTTGACTAGAATTGAACCCGGGACCCTTCAGTCCCCAGGCGGATGCTCTATCCACTGAGCCAAACCAGTTAGGGCCAACCATCTCCTTTTTAAAAGGATATTATAGTCCTGGCTGGTGTGGCTCAGTTGGTTGGAGCATCATCCCATACACCAAAAGGTGGCAGGTTTGATTCCTGGTTAGGGCACATATCGGGGTTGCAGGTTCAATCCTCAGTTGGGGCGCATATGGGAGGCAGATGATCTATCTTTCTCTCCCCTCCTCTAAAATCTATAAAAAGTATAACCTTGGGTAAGGAATGAATGAATGTATGAATAAATAAATAAAAAGATATTACATAGACTCCATATTTGGAGGGAATAAAAAAATTGGAGTAAGGCCCTAGCTAGTTTTGCTCAGTGGATAGAGTGTCAGCCCTCCAACTAAAGGGTCCTGGGTTCGATTCCGGTTAGGGCCACATATCTTGGTTGCAGGTTCAATTCCCGGCCCTAGTCAGGGGAAAGTGCAGGAGGCAACCAATCAATGACACATCAATGTTTCTCTGTCTCTCCCTCTCCCTTTCACTTTCTCTCTCTCTCTAAAAAAAAAAAAAATCAATGGAAAAATATCCTCGAATTAACAACAACAAAAATTGGAATAAGGATTGAGAATGAGAGAGGTGTATCAACTTACTGAGTTAAATATCAAGTTAAATTTTGCAATTAATCTAGAGAAAAAGCATGTAGATTTTGAAATAATTATATTCAACTTACTTTGCAGAATACATTTGTGAGGTATAATCATTGGATGAGCGAGGGATGTAATCGGTACATGTCATTACTGAAAGAAAACCAGGTAAAAAGTTAGAACACTTCAAAAATGAGATGGGAAAATTGTATCTCACTGTATAGTCTTTCAAACTAAATTACAGAATACAGCTTGGACATCAGATATTTAGAAAGACTAGTAGCAAATACCTCACTCTTCTAATAACAGATTTAGAGATTTTCAGACAGTAAAAGCAGCTAGAATGTGAGGGGTATGGAAAAGAGTTGAAGGTTAATAACAACTGATCTTTACCTTCACCCTTCCTGATTTAAAACCACAGAGGGAGCACCCTAAGCTCTTAGCTGTGCCTACAGGCAAACTGAAAAGGCAAGAACCATATCTAGAAAAACACATTATACTTCTTCAGCTTATTCATTATCTGGGTGCTTATTCTCTATTTTGCCATATGACTGACTTGCAGGAAGACAGATTTAGGGGGAAATACCCAATTTTATTAGAAAACTGTTGCTATCACTATGTATAGTCAGCAGCAGGGAAGATGTAAATATGCTTCTATATCACTATTTTTTTCAGTTTTGTGGTTTTAAGGTTTTAAGTTTGGCAAAGCAGAGACAGACCTGAGGAACTCACGTGATGCTCTGATAACCTAGCAAGTAAAGACACTTTCACAGCTAGTGTCCTCTTAACCCTCATGACTTCATCTAGAATAGCTGCTGTGAAGGCTTGGCCCTCGTGATTTCATCTTAAATAAATGCTATAAATATTCAACTCAAGTTGACAGATAGCAAAATCCCATTCATTAGGCACTATTCCAGCTCATGTTGTAGACTGAAACACCATAGAGCTTGTTACAGGCTCCTGAACTGTTCAAGAACTTCTTTCAACATCTATAAAGGAGGTTGCTTTACTATAAATAGGGACTAAGAGTGAACCGACTAAATTTATGTCTAGCTGGGATCCCTGAGTGTCTGACCCAAAAAGGGAACTTTAGTCAAGAGTAGATGAGAGGAATATTCATGCCCAACTGTAAAGACAAATCAACATCTGTGAGTTTATCATAGATCTTGTCCATTGCCATTGTTCAAGGGCTTTAACAATAATGACTAGAAATTTGTAGATCATATTCATTCATAATCATTTTGACAGAAATCTCAATTAGATCTAAAGTTATTACTATCTATCACAAAGAATGTAAGTTCATTTGAATTCTGCATGATAGTTCCTTATGTGCTGGCAAATACTTTCAAAAACATTTCTCTTCCTTTGATTTAAGTTAATTCTAGAAGAGACTGACAAAATATCCTAGGAGATTTAGGCCAATTTTTATTTTTCTAGAGAAAGAATAAGCCTTGATCTTTTCAGAATTTGGGAACTATAAAGGGATTATAAAGAGTCAAGGCATAATCTGCTATTATAGTAGAGGAACAACAATGGAGACAAGGTAAAATCTTGAAGTATATTCTGAAGGTAAAACTAACAGAACATTCTGATGGATTAGTATGTAAGGAATGAAGAAAACAGGGAAAATTTCTAGGTTTTCAGCTTGAGCAACTGGAGGGATAATGAAACCACTTCCTAAGATGGGAAAACCTGGGAAAAGAACAGATTTGATGGAGGCTAAGGGAATAAAAAGCTACCACACATTTTAAGTATGGCTTTCCCTTTTAGAGCAAAGTGGAGATTTCAAACAGGTAGTTGAATACACAAATGAAATCAGGGGAGAAGTTAGACTGGAAATATACTAATGCATGAGAGGATGCAGAAAGAGAAAAGACTAGAAACAAATCCCGAGGGCCCACCAACATTCAGAGTTCAGAGAGCCAAAGAAGGGTCAGCAAAAGAGAAAGGTGGGAGGAAAAGTAGTGAGAAGCAGGATATGAAAAAAGAAATGTCCACTAGAACTAGTACTTGCAGTTACTGAAATGTACTGATGACCCTGACAAGAGCAATTTCATTGGAAGAGTGGGAATAGAAACTAAATTTGAGAGGGTTGAAGAGTGAATGGGAGGTGAGAAACCAAAGGAGGGCAATTCTTCTCAGAGGTTTCAATGAGTCAAGGAACAAAGAGGAGATCTACAACTCGTGGGGGATATGAAGCCAATGGAGGGTTTTGTTTGTATTAAGATGGTAGATACCAGATCATATCTCTTTACTGACAGAAAGGATTAAAAAGAGAAGAAGGACATGATGATATAGGAGTGGTGTTAGGATAACTACAGTACCAAGGTCCTAGGGGAAGGTGAGCAGGGATAGGATATGGAGCACAAATAAAGGCCTTACTTCTGACAGGAAAAAGAATAGTATTTCCATTCTGACAAAAATGATGCAAGAAAACATGAATACAAACACAGGTTGGTTTAAATATTTGGTGGTGGTGGGATAATAAATGAGTTTCCTGTCTCACAGCTTCTAACTGAGAAAGAGTCATCAGTTTAAAATGAGAAATAACCATAAAAATGATTATGGGTGCTTTGAAGGAAAAGAAGTAGTGTGAACTATTAAAAGATAAAACTCATTAGGGAAATGTAGTAAAATTTTCAAACATGCTGGGTGCTTACTTGAGTAGTCAGCTAGGTATATAAATATTATTCTATAGTGTTTGGCTATTTGAATGTACTTACAGAGAAGTTAGAAAGTTGGATTAAATTAGAACTAAGGTTTAGCAAGGAATGTACAAAAGTCAAGTTTATTGAAACTATTTGTAAGGAAGTACTTATAATAAAGAACCATAAAATCTATGCTGAGTAAGAAGGGTCATGAAGAAAAGAGGGATATGATGGGTACTGGATAGGTCATCTACATGGATGTTGAAATCACCAAGAATAATAAGAGTTTAATGGAGAAGGAAACAAAGAAGATCTAGATTTTAAAGAGCAAAATGACTATGAGTTCAATCTGAGGTAAAAACAAAGGTAAGGGGAAGCATAAATGTAGACTTCAAAGGAACTAGAGTTTTTGAAGGAAAAAGAGAAATGATTTGGAAGGAGCAAAAAGACTTAATTTACATTTTGGCCCTAAAATATGGTAAGGAACAGGTCTTTTCTTGAGGATGAGTTGGACATTCAGAAAACTAGAGGAGAGTCATGGCTGGGTAGCTCAGTTGGTTAGAGCACCGTCCTGATATGCCAACGTTTTGGGTTGGATCCCTGGTCAAGGCACATATAAGAATCAACCAATGAATGCATAAATAAATGGAACAACAAATCTCTCTATCTCAAATCAATAAAGAGGAGACATTTCATTTATTAGAGTAGTTTACCATCAGAATCACTTAACTGTAACTATCTTCTTGAAAATACAGATTCCCATCCACATCAGATCTACTGAATGATAATCTCTGAAGATGAGGGTGGAATTCTATCTTACAAACTGACACTCCAGATGATTCTTAGGTACGCTAAAAGTTTGAGAACTAAAATAGTACCTTTGAGAGAGTACTATGTAGAATTCAAGACACACTTGCGTGTGTTTTTAAGTCATGCTATTTTTTAATACATGGGAAGTATATCAAATTAAGCACAATCATCTTGAGAAGAAATATCCCCAAAGTATCTTTTTTAAAAAGTGTCTTACACAAGTTTATTATTTTAAAGTGTGTAGAAAAATAAAGAAAGGGCATAGCCATTTAGTTTCAAGGAGGACTATTTGCCCAATAAAGACAATCTGTGGAAGTGGGTATGTTAGAGAAAGCTTACGTCTTGTCTCCATAAGAAAAAACAAACAAAACATTACACATTTTTGTGTAGTGCATGAATATAATTATTCTACAGGAGAGTGAATGTTGGTAAGTGGAGGGCATATCTTAAACTGAATCTCCCTTTGGGCCCAGTATCAATCTTGGGCTCTGAGGGAATTACTTTTCTTTTCTGGGCTGGAAGGATAGGTAGTATCATTTGGTTATGAGAAAGGTAGAAAAATAGCAAGTCCTTTGGAGTAGCCATCAGAGGTCGACCCACAAACTTTTCTGATTTTTGAGTAAGGTACTCTTACCTTTAAAACATCCAACATAAAAAAACACACAAAACCACAAAAACAAAAAAAAGACATCCAACATCAAAGCAAAAATAAAATCATCAAGTGTGACTCCTTAGGTGAGTGAATTCCATGTGATTTTGCTCCTCAGCTAATGTGTCAATAAGGTTTACAGGAAAGCACAAGTGTGTGAATATGAAAACACACACACACACACACACACACACACACACACACACACACACGGAAAGGAAAGTCTTCTGGACATCCAGGACAAACAAGGCAATCAGTGAAGACCAATTATAAAAGAACAGCATCACCTGGTTTATAGGAATGCCACTTATGTCACGCAGAGAATTTGGTACTTACTTTCCTCTGACATGGTAAGGTTTGAAGCAAGGCTTGAAGTTTCAGGTTTCTGATCACTGACTTCGGGGTTGCTTACTTGACTGGGAGAACCAAAATGAATATATTAGCCCCTGATTGACATGTTCCATTACTATAAGTTATTAAATCAAACCCATCTCTTCCGAGGCTATACAAGAAAGGGGCAAAGTAAGTCATCATGATATCCTTATTCTAGGTGTTTAGCAGCTACCTGAAGAGCTATGGCCAGGGTTAGAACCCACAGCATTCTACTGTTCTTTCTCATATCTCTAGACCCCTTTAGTTTTTATATCACTCAGAAATTCCAACTAAGTCACAAGCAAGTCAGATTTTCTCTGAAGACAATGTTGTAAAAGAAAAATTCCACAACACCTAAAAATGCTTTAAGACAATGGTTTTCATAACTTGAGACTTTTTTTCAAGTTATATACATGCTTGCTTCCAAGAAGGTATTCTGAACCTTAAAATGGCTCATTCCATTGTATTATTCTTCTCCTCCAATTAAAAAAAAGACAATTTTTAATTTGCTATTATACCCAAGACTGAGCAACATCTTTTTTTTCTTGTTTAACTTATAAAGAAAATTAAGAGAAATTACGAAAGGTAAATCATATAAACTGGAAGGACAAGTCATTATATTAGACACTTTAGTGTTGGGAAGATTCTCACTGGAATTCTGAAATGGAGATTATACTAACTTTCATCACAATGTCCTTCCTTTTCCTTCTACCAGACTTTCCACTCTCCAATATTCCCTCAACTACCAGTATAGCACAATCCTTAGGAGTACAGATTCTTGAGCCAGACAGCTTGAGTTCATATTCCATTCTGCCAAAGCTAGCTTTCTGACTTTAGGCAAGTCACTGAACTTCTTTTGTGCCCTGGTTCTTCGACTGTCAATGAAGAGTAATAACAGAACCTACCTCATAGAGTTGTTATAGAGATTAACGAGTTAACATATAAAAAGTACTTAGAGCAGAGACTAGAACAGAATAAATACAATATAACTATAGCTAGTATTACTTAATAGTATATTAAAACTTCTCCCCAGTCCAGGCATCTTTCCCACATTCATGTTCCTAGAAAGAAATCTGCTTTGTGGCTGGATTGGTTTGACAGCAACTGTGTAAGATGTGAAGGGGTCGAAGGTGTTGTGAGAGTTAGCCTCTCACCTCCTTGCAGGCACAGTTAACTATGGCGGCCTGGTGGCCCAGGCTGAGCAGGAGCTGCTCTTAGGCGACTGCACATTCGGAAGCAGAGAATGGGATATTATAGAAACTGAGGTGCATTATGAGAGCTGATGGAGGTCTATTAGGATTCTGTATTTTATTATGTTTCTCAGCAGTGTAAGATTTTCTATTGTGATAATGTCAATATGGCCCTATCTCCAAAAGAATGACCAGGCAGCTGATACAAGTTTTTTTGGGCTGGGTTATTGCATCACTTAGTCTTGGCCAAATAGTAGCTTCACCTATATTTGGTTTGTGGTCTAATTATAGACCAAGAATTGTCTCCATCTTATTTTGGTGGCAGCCAACTGCCTCTATGGGTATACGCACATCCCACCTTCTCATAATAAATACTGCTCATGGATTGGTGGGATTTGGAGCAGGAAATGTGGCAGTTATTAGATCACATATTGCTGGTGCTACTTCCCTTCAGGAAAGAACAAGTTCCATGGCAAACACAAGTGTATGCCAAGCAATATGTTTTATTCTAGGTCTAGTTTTTCAGACCTGTTTTGCACTCATTGGAGAAAAGAGCATAGCATGGGAGACTATACAGCTTCAGATAAACATGCATATAGCACCAGTTTTACTTGGCGCCTTCCTTAGAGTTTTAAATATTATTCTGATCCTTATTATATTAAGAGAGCACAATGTGGATGACTCAGGACGACAGTGTAAAAGTATTAATTTTGAAGAAGCAAGTACAGATGAAATTCAGGTTCCCCAGAGAAGTATGATCAAGTGGCTGTTCTGACTACCAAGGTCCTATTTTTCATGGTCCTATTTATCTCAGCCCTTTTTGAAACCATCCTTACTCTATGAACAATGGATATGTATGCCTGGACTAGAGAACAAGCCATATTATGTGATGGAATAATACTTGCTGCTCTTGGAATTTGAGGCCGTAATTATTTTCATGGGGATTAAATCACTTGCCAAAAAGATCGGCGAGTGTGCTATTCTGCTGGGAGGACTTGTCATCATATGGGTTGGCTTCTTTATCTTGTTACCTTGGGGAAATCAATTTCCCAAGATAGAGTGGGAAGAGTTATATAATCATTCAATTCCTAATACCACATTTGGGGAAATTATTATTACTCTTCGGCGGTCTCCGAGAGAAGATCAGAGTGAAGGACCAGCCGGTTGCCCAACTGAACAAGCCTGGTGCCTCTACCCCCCATTATCCATCTGGCCGAGTTCCTCACATCAGCTGTGCTAATTGGAATAGGCTATCCATCCTGCAATGTTATGTCATATACATTATATTTGAAAATTCTGGGACCAAAACCTCAGGGTGTGTACATGGGCTGGTTAACAGCTTCTGAAAGTGCAGCATGTATTCTTGAACCTGTGTTCATCAGCCGAGTGTACAGTTCCTGGGCCCACGATGGGCATTCAGCCTTGTTGTAGAATAATTGTGCTCACCATCACACTCCTGGGAGTGGTTTACAGAAGACTCATTGATTTTTCTGTAAGGCCTGGAAGGATTCAAGGGTAATCTAGCTAACTAACACTGGGATGCACAGTGCTTGCTGTGTGGACTTCCTTTACTAAGGCTCTGCTAGACAGTTGCTATGAGTCAGTTTCCAAAAGTAAGGCTTCAGGTATTGTATATTGTGAAAAGCAAGAGAATATATTGAATAACATGGAATTCTATGAGTAATTGTGTATAGTAAGATAATATAAAAAACATTCTGGATCATAATTTCTTTATCTCAAAAAAAGAAGTATTCTTCACTCAACACCTTTTGGGTGTTACATGAATTCATGAGTGAATGAGTAATGGTCTATAAATGGGAAACTATTGGTTGTTGGTTTTTTTTCTCAAACTGCAGAGGTATCACTTAAAACAACGAGAGAATATCTATGCCGTGAAATCACAGTAAAGTTATGTAAGAATTACCTATAACAGAATGAAATTATAGAAAATGTTTACCTAAATAGTAGGTATCTTGACCAAATCAAAGATACCTACTTTTTATTTATTTAAAATGCATTTTCTATTACTATCAAGTTCCCTTATGAAATAAATATCCTTACTCTTAAACTTTCCACTTACTATGCCTCCCATTCTACCATACCTTCTTTAATTTATTTTTAATACACCTTCTGTCTTATCTAACTAAATAACCCTAAATTAATAGAGGAGTACAGATAATGCTAATATTTAAGCAATAAAGAGGATTAAAAGACCAAGATGGATTTTCCTACCTTTAGTAGAGTTAACTACTTTTTATTTCAAGTGCTAGTAAGTAATTTACTTTAGAGACATAAACCAGGTAGGTGTTACTGTGTATGTGTTATTGTATACATATACTATTTATTATAATTATTAGCATTTTCAACTCCCTTAAATTCTGGAGGAAAACTATCACTTTATTTACTTTTCTCACAACTTATTAGTGGCAAGGTAGACACAACAGTTTTCAGTCTATGTCTGCACAGCTATTCAGATCTGCAGAATTTTACATTTGGATGTGCCATGACAGCCCCAATCTAGTCAGGCTAATATTCGAGGCAAATGACTTTAAACCAACACAGTTTACTTAGTTTACTTGAATATATGGTCTCTATGTATACACCAGTACATTTTACCTAAGTTGAATGCTCATAAAAGGAACTAGTACAGAAATATGTATATGGATAATCCGTATTACCAAAAAAAGTAAAGATATTTTTAAATACTTTTTCAAATGTTTTCTACTCTAAGTTATAAATATTTTAAAAACTGAGAGTAAAGACTATAATCTGCACTTAAAAAATAGAAAAAAGAAATCTGCTTTGCTGTTCTACACTCTAGGAAAAATGGAGGACACTGTACCGGGGGATCCATATATCTGGAAAGAGGTACATTGACAGAGTAGTTTCTACACAGAAAAAAATTTTTTTGTTTTGTTAATCCTCACCTAAGGATATTTTCCCATTGATTTTTAGAGAGTGGAAGAGAGATGGAAAGACAGAGAGAAACATCAATGTGAGAGAAACACATCGATTGGTTGCCTCCTGCACGAGCCCCGGACCAGGGCCTGGGCCAGGGAGGAGCCTACAACCAAGGTGCATGCCCTTGACTGGAATTGAACCTGGCACTCTTTGGTCCGTAGGCTGAAGCTCTATCCACTGAGCCAAACCAGCTAGGGCCAAAAAATTATTTTTAAAGAAATGCTATTTCTATTAAAAAATATACAGCACCAAAATTCTTAAAGCTCTCATATATTTTCTGAACAAACCTCTTGTATTCAAGCATAATATAAATAAAGTTCCATGCCCTCATACCTGGTATATTCTAAATGTTCAAACAATTTTTCCTTAGATGAGAGAAAGGAAAAAAGGGAAGATAATTTTAGAGACTGGGAAATAAAACACATCAGGAAAGATAGTTGGACCACCAAGAGTGTTTAAGTGCCTGTTTGAGATGTAATCATGAATGAAAACCAAGACCAGTAAGCATAATTTTATGTTTTTCTCTCACAATGTTCAGGTGATTGGAAATTAATGTGGAATCAGTAGAAAGATGAGTTCAACCAGGGTTGTGATTTTTCTAGGGAAGTACAACATAGAGGAAAGGGGGAGGAAGTTAAGACTATTTGTAAAGGACTGATTAAAGTAAGAGATCTTATAATTTAAGCAACATAAGATACTGAAGTCCTTTTTGAGATAAGGGCCAACTGTTATAGGGAAAATATGATAGATCATTTCACTGAACATATATAATAAGACATATGGATTAGTGTGGCAGTGAAATAAATGATCTGGAATGTAATGTGTGGTAGCAAAAGAGAAGGATTCTGGAAATTAAGATGTTAGAGGTGATGAAGTTACTGGTTCATATGGTTGGCGGACAAACGACAGGAGATAAGAACTATGGAAAACTAAAGCATGAGGTGCATAGAAGCTGCCTCACTTCTACAAGGGGAGGGAAGCTAATGACTGAGGCATCCCATATCCATTTGGTAAATAATGCCAAATACCTTGCATTTCCCTTACTTCTGCTTCTTCTTCCTATTTCGTATTCTGTATACATCTAACTGACCAATGTGTCTCCTCCATATATCATATTCTCTGACAGATAACAAGAGTTCGGTACATATTGTTGAAAAAATAATGAATGAATAAAATAAATAAATTAGCACTTATGTGTTTCAAAAACAAACTTTTGGAGGGTATTTTCATTTTAAACCAAATAATTTCAAAATGTAAAGACTGACTTTAAAAAACAAAAAGAAGGCAGTCAACCTAAGTCATGTCCATCATCAGCATGTGAAAAAAATTGTAAGTAGATCATTAAAAAGAAATTCAACTTTAATATACCTTAAAGTTTGCTCTCCCGATTCCTGCATCTTGGCTTTTTTAACCTGCAAAAATAAATAAACAAAGGAATAATGTAGTGATCTATTTTTGAAATAATCTGGCTATTCAAATGTCAGGGTAACATTAACTAATAAATTTCAGGGTAACTGTCTTGTCTTGCTTAGATTTATTTAATTAACGCTTATATTTTTTAGTTAGAGATCCAACTTCTTTATTTTTCACATGGAGATCTTTTTTTTTCTTTTCTATTTTTAAAATTTATCTTTATTGCTGAAAGTATTACAGATGTCTCTTTTCCCCCCATTATTTTTAAAATGAAAGAAGTGGTTATCAGATTCAAGGTAAAATGTAAAAAATGTTGTACCAAGATTTTTACTCAAGATAAAATGTTTAACAGGATGAAATATCTAAACTTGGATACAAACTTGTTGGTTTTAAATTTTAACAGATGCATAATTATATCATTAAACAGTAAATATGAAACTCTTGATATCATCTACTCAAAATTTCTTTAGCAGAAATGTCTTTTTTGTTAAACCTCATCTGAGGATATTTTTTACATTGATTTCTAAAGAGAGTGGGAGGAAGGAGGGGGGAGAGAGAGAAAGAAAGAGAGGGAAAGAGAGAAACATTGATGTGAGAGAGAGATGGACTGGTTGCCTCCTGCACATGCCCCCCACAAGGGCCAGGATCTAACCTACAATCCAGGTATGTGCCCTCGACCAGGAATCAAACCTGAGACATGTTGGGCGCAGGCAATACAGGCCAACATTCTGACCACTGTACTACATCACCCACGACTAACAGAAATGTATTTACTGGTATATTTAAATTACCTACATGCCAAAAATAAAGACAATTTCTTATTAGGTTACTAGTAATTTAAAAAATATTATTCACACCATTCTGATTTTCCCTCCAGATTTTCATCTTTTCTTAATTCCTTCCAAGGTAAAAGAATTTACATTGAAGCAGTTTAGTCCAGAAATGAAAAATAATGTTTAACACTGCTCATGTTCACTGCTTTCATATTACAAAAGAATCTGATTTTAGAGCTCTCTGGTTGGAATAACTAGTTATAGTAGAAACATGCTAAATATGCTTAGCCATACAAATTATGAATATTTAAAAGTATTTCAAGCTAACAAAAGGCAAAAATTCTGCTAAATAATTTTAAACAAATATAACAGGTGGGAATACAGCTATTTAATATGATTAGATTTAACATTTCAGATACGGTTCACCTTAATTTGGGCAATTATGTCCTCCTGTAAGTCAGGGATAGGAAGGGTGTACTACCCTGGCACCGGAGGCAATTAAACTAACTCAAAGAATACAGACATATTTCACTGAATTACAAAAGCACGGGTTCAAACAATACAATCCAGAAACTGACAGAATGCAAATAGTACAACTACTTTAGTACTGGTTCCTCAAAAGGTTAATCAGAGTTACCATATAACCTCGCAATTCCGCTCCTAGCTATATAACCAAGAGAAAAGAAAACATGTCCATACAAAAAAAGTGAAAACAATCCCAGAATCCATGAACAGATGAATGGATAAATAAAATAATGATAAATAACCCTAGCTGGTTTGGCTTAGTGGATAGAGTGTTGGCTTGCAGACCCGAAGGGTCCGGGGTTTAATTCCAGTAAAGGGCACGTACCTTGGTTACAGCTCCTCCATGGCCTGGGCCCTGGTCTAGGCATGTGCAGGAGGCAACCAATCGATTTGTTTCTCTCACATCAATATTTCTCTCTGTCTTTCACTCTCTCTTCCACTCTCTCTGAAAATCAATGGAAAAGTATCCTCAGGTAAGGATTAAAAAATTAAAATAAAATAATGATAAGTAAATAAAACAATGAGCATTGAGTTTGATACGTACATTCTAAAATTTTTTCCTATGTGTATAATACCCTTTCAAAACTTGAGTTCAGAGACCACTCCTGATATCCATAAAGGAGTTAAGTCCTTCCAGTTCACCAGAAATAGTCTTGGATTATACCTCTTTTCCCAAACCGAGTCTGGTTAATGCTCCTTTTCACTTTTTTAAAAAGAGTTCCAGGTTGGACAATAATATGAGCTGCTTCAAAGTAGTCGAAAAAGATGAAGACTGGAAGAAGACTGAGTCACGTACATAAATTGTGACTACAGAGAAAACCATTTCTCATTGCAGAGGATTGACTGGCAATAGGGAAACTGAAAGAAAATCCTGTGGCTAGGATTTATGTTGCCTTGTTAACAATGACCCGAACAAATTTTAAATCTTAAAACAGAGCAAGTAAGAAGTAGAGAAATGAGAGAAGACAAGATGAGAGATGATAGGATTAAAATATCTCCAATAATAATGCCCATCAGTAACATCTCTATATAGAGATAAACAGTAGGGTTAAAAATCTTAGCTTTATCATCATCAACCTGGGATAGGACTATTCTTTCCATTCAAATTTCCCATCTCCACTACAGCCTGTGAAAACTTATTTTTCTCCTCAAAGTCTGGCATTTACTCTCCTATCCTAATTATTCTTAACAGTCAATAAGTGTTCTGTATTTATTTGATATCCATTAATCATGAAGGCAAAATTGTTTATATCTCCTCTACAATCCAGAGCCCATACTCTGAACCACCTCCCTCATACAACTCATACACACCAAGTCAGTATTTCCCTGCTCTAAATCAACTCAGGGTCAGATGGATACCAGACACCTAGTGACAGCCCCTATGCCCCAAACCTCCTGGAATGATTCCAGCTAACAATCCTATACTGTTTACCCTGCCTTGCCTTGCCTCACTCACCTTGTCTGTGGAAGCCCCAATAAAGGCTATGGCCTATGCATCCCCCTAGCTCCTTTCTGCCTCCTGATCAAAATTGGTGCTTCCCCCTCACCCTGCCCCACAACCCCCAGGGGTCCTGTGTGACGTGCCATGCCTCTAATTTCTAAGGGAACTGTAACATTAAACTTTTCTTTCAAATGGCACTGACCTCTCAGAGTGGTCACTCTGTCACCTTTATAAATTAAACCAGGGCACAAATCAATAGGAAAATGATGCCCCAAGGCAATCACCATTTATAGTCAACAGAAAATTAGTTTTTAAAATGGTTTAATTTCTTACCTTCCTCTGAAGTAACAATCAGGTTTAATATGTTATGTTACAGAAATTGAATAAGAACAGCAAGGAAATAAAGCAGAGTAGAAAAGATGACCTACTAGCAGGTCAGTCTCACAATTCTCATTACCTTAAATAAATAAGGAGTAACTAACAATACCTATTTCAACAACTTATATAAGTCTTTTGAAACTATGACTAGACCTTTTACTAAATTAAAAACTCAATGACATCATTTTCGTTGGTACATTTAATGTCTCTAATTCAGCTATTTGTTCTTATACAAATACAGTGTATCCTAGATACACTGCTGAGAATAACTTTTAACCCTACCATTTCCCTGATTATTAATGTCCCACCAGGGAAAGGAATGACATTCCAAATGTTTCAAAAGGTTTTTTTAACAATTACTTATGACATCCTAATTTTATGTTTACTGTGAGAGGGTTAAAAATATAATAGCAAAGTAATCATCAGTATACATACCTCGACCTAAAGAAAAATATTAAAAACATATTAAAGAACTTTATTAATTAAATGGAAGCTGGTGTCTATCCTTCTGTAATGTACAGAATACATCTAGTACATGAAAAACATATCTTATTACCTGCTTTCAACATTCAAAATTTTCTGTTGGATTTCATAAAGAAAGGTAAGCATGTACCACTCTATATTCTCTTTTAATATTAAATACATGAGGCTCTCTTAGGATAGCAAATTGAATAAGTATTTAACTTAAGAAAATGAAACTCAAGACAAAAGGAAAAGATTCTTTAAATAAAAGTATCTTAAGAGAATGATTATTGCTCTCCTTTTTTAAATGCGGAGGATAAAAAACAGACAAAAAAACAAACAAACAAAAAGAAGCCATGGCAAGGCAATGAATCCCTATCACTTGCAGACATTTAAAATGATTTTATTTATTTATATTAAATATTTAAAAGAAATTAAGAATTCAACCTAGTCTCTAGGATCTTATCGTTTTAAGAATCAGCTAGTGGTCAAATTATACTTTCTTCAACTACTACAACTTCTTAAAAAAATTAGGTCAGTTAGGAAAATTTAGGTAAAGATGAAAGTAAATTTTCCATCAGAAGTGGTGTATACTGTTTGGTAAATAGATGTTCTCTTTTATTTTAAAAACTGTAAGAATACCCATTGTTTTTTCTTTTCTTTTTTTCTGGTCTGTCCCACAACTGACTGAGACCCACAGCACATCCTGCTGCCACCTCAACCCATCACGATGGCTAATTACTCTGCCCTAATTACTCTACCCTGACAGCTATCGGGCCACAGATCAGACCAAGCAAAAGGGTTCTACAAAAGGAAATATCCATTGATTTTTTTTTTTAAATGACATTCCCAAATACAATACTAACTTTGTAATGCTGAATTTTCTAAGCACACTCGTTAGCATTGTTAATATGCATTTGAGATCATATAAATTTTTTTACTTAGAAGTATTAAGAAGTCTTTTCCTTATTTTTAATTTGGAATTTGAATAATATTTAAAATCTCTTAAGATTAGCTTTTCTACAGTCAACTTTAAATCGTTAAAGGAAATACTTACTGGTTGCTCTGGTAAGTCTTGTTCTTCTTCCATGAGGACCAAT
Organism: Eptesicus fuscus; assembly: GCF_027574615.1. Classification (NCBI taxonomy): domain Eukaryota; kingdom Metazoa; phylum Chordata; class Mammalia; order Chiroptera; family Vespertilionidae; genus Eptesicus; species Eptesicus fuscus. The sequence continues at coordinate 17,217,305 of NC_072481.1, forward strand.
ATTTCTTTATTCCACTTATGTGACTGGATCGCAAGTGTCTCTCAGCAGTCTTCACAGTCTGTGTAAAAAAGAGGAGGAATTCAAAGCTTTATGTACTCTTAAGGCATTATCATTCAGGCCATCAGAGAATAATTTTTTAAAAAAATATTTTGCTACCCCAAGCTTTCCACGTGAGTTCTAATCTCAAAATCTCAAACTTGCACATGGCTTTTCAAAACTGACATGCTACACCAAGTCAAGATAGGTATACGCAATGATTTTTATAATATCGTGCAAAAGCCAACACGTGGAACCACTTCTGCTGTATTTAAAACATGGTTACTATAGTGCCTAATGCATTAAACATTTTACAATGTGCTGATAACTAGGACAGTTTTTTTTAGGATTAGAGTTACATATTTTAATGATAAAAACTAGCCTAGCAAATCAGTAAGTTAGGATAACATCTAACCTGGTCTCATGTGGAACATTTATATAATGTTAACACAGACACACCGAATCACTTTAAATATAACAAATTATAATATAAATTAAATGCATTCGCAACCATCTGTATATATAATTAATATAAAGGAAAACGAAATTCTCTGGATCCACTTTAATAATGCAAATAAGTAAAACTTTGAATTTTAGAATTAAGGAAAAATAATTATGTAAATTTTATTTATCTTTTTAATTCTCTCCTGAGGATATGTTTTTATTGATTTTAGAGAGGAAGGGAGAAAGAGAGAAACAGGAATGTGAGAGAAAAACATCAATTGGTTGCCTCCGTATGCACCCTGACTGGGGATGGAACCTGTAACCTAGAATTGAATCGGCCACCTTTTTGGTGTACGAGATGACGTTCCAACCAACTGTGACCTGGCCAGGGCTGGGATCCAATTTTAGTCTGAAATAATGAGCTCCACTAAATATACGTCTAGTCAATCATTTAAGGAAAATCTTCATCTCCTTAGACCCTGCTCTTCTTGTCCTGATTTTTAAACTAACAAAGAAAAATAGAACATCCTCTTTTATTTTAAAAACTATAAGGATATCCATTGTTTTTTCTTTCTTTCTTCTCCCTTTCTTTTTTCCTGGTTTGATTTTCAAACTAACAAACCCCACATTTACTGGTAAAAACACCTTATTATGCCCTTCTGGCAAGAGAGACAGATAGACATTAGAAAACTTAAATACATTATAAAAAAGAAAAACTCCATTACAATTTAACAAAAATGAAACTAGCACTGCTCCGAAATAGATGTGATTGCTTATGCTTTTAATTAAGGTCAAACCTCTTTTCACATCTAGCAACCACTGTAACCAACTTAATATATAAAGAAAGCTAAAACAAGTATAGAATCTTACTGCAGAAGTAATGAAAATAGATAAATAACATGAAAAGGGAAATGAAAAACTTCAGTTATGCCAATATACAAGCATTGCACTTCTATTGCTCTATACAAAACACTTTCAGAGCCACACTCTGGAATGGGAAAAGGAGAGAAAACACGTGTAAGCTGGACAGGTTAAAAAAATGTCTAACTCTGACACAGCTTTACTCCCTACCCTGATCTAGAATGTCAAAAGAAAAAAAAAAAAGTTTAAAAGGTCAGAAGCAGAGGATGCTCAATGCACTCACGTGTAGCTCATACACAAAGCCTGAACAGCTTAGTTCTCATACTTCCTGACGTAGGTAACTACTGCTGCAGAATTAACGGTGCACAGTGACTAAAGCTCACAGGTGCTATCTGCCCTGCACTTGTTTTGCTCTATCCAGAACAGCATAATCAATGTGACGTGAAAATGACTCATAATTATGAAAGATGAAACATTTTTATGTTTCGCCAACTTATATCTTAGTTTTAAATTGAAATGTCTTTATGGGATTTTAATATTGCCTAAATGAACATAATGTACATCTATGAATTGATCCCTTAAGAGCAAAATAGGACCAAATCATTAGGAAAATGTAATGCCTTTAATACCTCATTTGTTGAATTTTTGTGTGACCAGCTCTCACCTTAAAAGAAAGTGATAGTATTCCATGTTTTACTTAACTGTAATAACTGCAATCTCTAGTTAGTAGATTCTCGGTAAGAGAAAGGGAGGAGATATTCATTCTCATAGGGGAAGTGTTTTAAAATCTACCTCTGGGTAAGAAAGTAAGAAAAATTGTTTTGTTTTATTTTAAAAAGGATACCAAAAAGCATTTACTTTAATTTTGTTTTTAAGCACAAAAACTAATTTATTTTAAAAATATGAACAACATTAAAGAACAGATTTTTACTGATCAAAATGGGTTATGGGTTTTATATGGCAAGAAATATTTATATGGCCAATAGTGGGGAAATAAATTTTCAAGCCATACAAAACTAAATGTTAAAATCTTGAATTTTGCTTTCTAGATATATGCTAATATTACTGTGATTTTTATAATGAAAATGGACTAATTTTCTTTTTTTCTTGAGATAAACTCTACGGTAAATTGTAAGAAAACCTTCTTTAAGGGAACAATTGGAAGATATTCCTTTCTACCTCTCCGATTTCTGCTATGAAAAGAAGGATCCTTTGTTGTTTCCATCCCTGAAAATTACCTTTCACATAATTCCATCACAACATGCATCTAAGATATTATTTTCCATCAATACAGTATTCTTCCTTCCTCCCAAAAATTTATAATTTAAAAGACCTTAAACATAAAAACATACTAAAAACAAGAATTCAAGTATTTACCACATTCCTAGCATTAACCAATGTGCTAAAACTTTTAATGTTAACATCTCACACCATTTTCTACAGTGGCACATGCTTACAATCAAAAGCCGAGTTTACTAGCAACCAGATGAAAGTGTTATATAACACAGACACAGTGATCCAGTATTTGACAATAACAAAAAGTACAGAATTACAATATAAATCTTAGTATTCTCATTTCCATGTAGTAGTTTTAGAGCTTAATATGATGGCTTGACATAGAAGGGGAAAGTGGATTCTTAATGTAATGTAAATGAACATAATTACAACTTAGCTAAACAGCCGATGAAATTATAAAACACGCTCTGAATTCATTTTTTTGTTTTGAGCACCTTTACAAGGCATTTGGATAGTAATATCTTTTCATATTTTTCCAGTTTCAATTTTTAGAACTGTTTCTACATACAATTATTTTATCACTTTTTTTGGAGTTTGTTAGTATCTATATGCCTTCATTGTTAAAAATCTGGGAAAATCTGCAACTGAGAACAGAAATAGTATTTCCCTACCTGCCAATGCTGACATGAAAAAAAATAAGAACTTTGGTTTGATTCAAAAAGGTCACATAATTTTAAATACTATGACTTCACATGCTCATAAATAAAAGCAGGATCATTTTATAATATGACAGCCATAATTTTTAATCCTTAGAAATTAGAAGGGAAATAATTAGCAACAAATATTTTATTTCAAAATTCTAATAAGATTCTAACCACACAATTTCTGCTTTGTGCCAAGTTCACCATAAAAATATTAAAGTATTAAGCTAAAATTACCCTTTAGTTGTAAATGGCCACAGGCAAGAACTTGGGTTACTTCAATGTGTTATTATAGCTCTTAAACAGAGAAAGGGAAATTTAAAATTAGGTGTGTAAATATTTTAAAGCACAGTATAAAGGTCGTTTTTTTTTCAGCGAAAACACAGTATATATCAATTTTAATTGTAACACCAAGAGAAGTGTCTAAATAGAGCAAAACAGTCTGATTATACACCCTAGCAGGGAAACTTGCATGCGGCTAAGTGTGCACAGAGATTTTCAAGAGTTAACTGAATAGCTTTCATACAGTTTTAAATAGAACAGGTAGCTCATAAATTTGATCATATCTACACTGTATTTTAGAAGTCTACTTACTACCCCTTCCAGAACCTTATATATATTTTCTGAGTACACCAAAGGCTACAGAAGTTTCCCTGGAAAAAATCAATTGTATCCCTCCCAAAATTAAATATATCTCAGCAATAATAGTTATAAATAGTAGCCTTAAGAAGTATTTAAAAAGTGGTCTATAACCACTTAAGATTTTTATTAATATGTGGATTGCTTCAGAATTTACAAGAAATAATTAGCAGCCCTAACTGGTTTGGCTCAATGGACGGACAGAACCTGCGGATTGAAGGGTCCCAGGTTCGATTCCGGTCAAGGGCATGTACCTTGGTTGCGGGCACATCCCCAGTAGGAGGTGTGCAGGAGGCAGCTGATCGATGTTTCTCTCTCATCTGATGTTTCTAACTCTCTATCCCTCTCCCTTCCTCTCTGTAAAAAAATCAATAAATATATTTAAAAAATCTACTCTCAGCAAATTTTAAGTAAACAATACCACTTAAAAAAAAGAAATAATTAGCAAATGTTTACCATGATACCCTCAAATATAAGTATGTGTATGTCTTGAAGAATGAAAACAAAAAGCAAAATACCCTCTTCTAATGGCTTTAAGATGATTGCTTCGAGTATTGTTATTCAATAATAACTGATCTATTCTAAAGGGGATCTATGAGCATCATCCTTATTCTATGGATAGGGCAACTGGGATTCAGAGATTTAAACAATTTGTCTGAGAATAATAGCAATCATGTTTCAGATTTAAGTAGAAATATATCCAATAAAGGGAGGATAGTGGTGATAGCTGACATTGTGAATGTACTTAATGCCACTGAATAGTATACTTTAAATGGTTAAAATAGTATTTGTTAAGCATATTTTTTTTTTAAAAAATCAAAGCAAAACATGAGACTAGAAATACCAAAATAATGATCAAATCTAAAAAGTTCTTATAAGTGGAGAAAAATCTATTTTTAAAAAATGTTGTCATAAAAACTGAGTATCAATGTGGAGAAAAACATATCCACATCATAGACTATGATTAATTCTAAATATATAAAGAACAAGTAGTATTTAAAAAATGGAGAAAAATAGAATAGCATACTTATCTGTAGAAAGAGATAAACTTTTGAGCAATAGAAGCATAAGCAACTAATCAACAGATCCAATTATGTAAGATATATTTTCACACAATGAAAAAACAATAAACCTAAAATTAAAAGAGTAAATAAATGTAAGCAACACCTGCAATAATCACAATAGATAAAGCTTAATGTCTACAATATAAATCCAACCATTTCAACACTTACTGATCATCTGTTCTGTGGCAACAATGACTAACATATATATCCATCAAAAGATACAAATAGTTTTCAAGATCAAATCAGCACCTGGGGAAAAAGATTCTCCCTACTAAATAAATCCTAATATTTTTAAGATACCACTTCATACCTATTCAACTACCAAAAATAAATCTAAACAACAAAACCTAGAGTTATCTGGACTCCAAGAAAATAAGAAATATTCAGGCACAGCTTTAAAATCAGACTGTTCTCCAGTTAAAAAGTATAAAAGAGGTCATAAAATTGCCCATGATCTGAATAATTTTTCTTGTTCTTTTTCTCCTAAAATTAAATAGAGGAGTAAGAATCTAACTCTATTTTAAAAAGAGAAAGCTTGTTTTCACAGAAATGAAAAATTAGAAACAACCAACACATGGAGAATGGTTTACTTATGCTGTAATTATACAATTGAACATTCTATATTAAGATGAAAACTATAACCTATTTCAATACAAGCTCATTTAAAATGTAAAAACAAAACAAAACAAAAAAACCCCTAAGATTTTGCAATAATTATAGAATAATGGCTGAAGTATAATTTGGTAGGAATCAAAAGCACAAAGAAATACAATGCTGGATGCTTAAGGTGTGTGTAGTAAAAAGTTTAGGTACATCACTTTTTAAATGCTTCTATAAAAATGTTCAAGTATGCTTTCCCTGCTGATAGTGCTCGCAAACATGGTGAATGTTCCTAAAACCCGCCGAACTTTCTGTAAGAAGTGTGGCAAGCATCAACCCCACAAAGTGACACCGTACAAGAAGGACAAGGATTCTCTGTATGCGCAGGGAAGGCGGCGTTATGACAGGAAGCAAAGTGGCTATGGTGGGCAGACTAAGCCTATTTTCTGAAAAAAGGCTAAAACTACAAAGGTTGTACTGAGGCTTGAATGCGTGGAGTCTAACTGCAGATCTAAGAGAATGCTGGCTATTAAGAGATGTAAGCATTTTGAACTGGGAGGAGATAAGAAGAGAAAGGGTCAAGTGATCCAGTTCTAAGCATCATATTTTGTTTTATTATATGACAATAAAATCTTGATATGTTCACTTAAAAAAAAGTTCAAGTATTAAACTAAAATTAGACACAAATTCCACATTCTGGCTCATCCATTTTCCTCAGGAAAAAACTTCAACTTTGAGGGAAAGGCAATTTAAATAGTAATGATCCTCCCTTACCCCCAAATCTTAAAAGAAGTCCATGATGACACTACTGACAGAAAGACTCATTTGATTTTCTTGCTCTGTCATCTCTTTCATAAGAAGTCAAGTTAGACACTGCACACAAACCCAGGGTTGCTTCATTTTATGGTTCTGAGTAAAAGCGTTCAACTTCCAACAGTTAAAAGAATTTGGTATCAGAAGACATTTCGCATTTGATTTTCCTCTTCTGGACAGAAAATAGTCACTCTGTGAATGGAAGAAAATTTATAACAAATGATGCTACAAGGAATATAGATTATTAAGTTGTTAGAGGTAACCCTTATTTTAGGGTTGAATAAACTAAACCGAAGATGTGAAGGCATTGCTTCATGATATCTGTTAAGTAGCAGAACCAGTAGTGGAACCCAAGATTCTGAACTCCCTTGTCTTACTTCCCTTCACGTAGAATTGAGCATAAAACCTTCCCTTTTAAAATTGCATTCCTAGGAGGAGCCCAAAGAGGACTGTTGGAGAGAGAGGTTCTTCCTTTCCATCCGGCCGCTGCCATCAGGTAAACCAAGATGGGCGCTTACAAGTACATCCAGGAGCTATGGAGGAAGCAGCAGTCCGATGTAATGCGCTTCCTTCTCAGGGTGCGCTGGTGGTAGAGGCCTCCCCCCTCCCTACCCCCACCTCCACTCCCGGCCCGACAGAGCGCGCAGGCTGGGCTACAAGGCCAAGTAAGGTTATGTCATATATTGGATTCGTGTGCGCCGTGCTGGCAGCAAGCGCCCTGTTCCTAAGGGTGCAACGTATGGCAAGCCTGTCCATCACGGTGTTAACCAGCTAAAGTTTGCTGCAAGTCTGCAGTCTGTTGCCAAAGAGCAAGTTGGACGCTACTGGGGGGCTCTGAGAGTCCTGAATTCTTATTGGATTGGTGAAGATTCCACGTACAAATTCTTCGAGGTTATCCTCATTGATCCATCCCATAAGGCTATCAGAAGAAATCCTGACACCCAATGGATCACCAAAACAGTCCACAAGCACAGGGAGATGCGAGGGCTGACATGTGCAGGCCGCAAGAGCCCTGGCCTCAGGAAGGGCCACAAGTTCCGCCACACTATTGGTGGTCCTCGCTGCGCAGCTTGGAGAAGGCACAATACTCTCCAGCTCCACCCTTACCGCTAATATAAGTAATGTTTGTAAGAGTCTTACCTAATAAACAATTTAGGACAGTCATGCCTGCTTAAAAGTGTTAATTTGTTAAAACTAGTCTGCAGATTGTTCCATGAATGCATTGTCACATTATAAAAGTTATAGGGCAATAATGTTTGAAGACTGTTAAGTCATGGTGTGTCTCGTTACTCAAGATACACTTTTGTCTTGGCTTTATGTCAGCGATTTTCAACCTTTTTCATCTCATGGCACACATAAATTACAAAATTCTGCAGCACACCAAAAAGTACTGTTTTGTCAATCTGACCAAAAAATAGGTATTTTGATCCATTATTTTTTAATTTGACAATCTAAGGGGGCTAGAGGTCAGTGCCCCTGACTAGTCAGGTATTGCATGTTTTAAAAAATTGTGTCCCAACAGTGTGCCACAGTATACTGATTGAAAATCGCTGCTTTATCTTATTAAGGAGTTTTCTATGTCAGTGTTTGGTATCATAGGTGTACAATTCTGTGAAAGAGTGCAAAACTAGCCAGGAGATGTGTTGGCGCATGTGATGAAACCTGCAGCTTTATTGGGGTAATGCAATGCTCTCTGCTTGTTTGTTTACTCTCAAAGGGCTGTTTTCTGGAGTTTGAATTTTGCTTGGGAATATGAAAGATAACCTAGTCCATTCTCATGGTCCTATGCAGAAAAATGAAAGTAGGGGGTTTATATTTTTAAGATTAACTCAATATAATTGCTGCTTCTGAAAGAAGAAAACTTTAAAAGAATGCCACCATTTTTTAGGAGAACAGAATGATCCTGTTGAAAGAGGGTTCTTAAAATTAAACATCCTAGTTTACCTAAAAAAAAAAAAATGCATTCCTAATATTACCTTAGGCTATTTATTCCCCTTCCTTCATTAATTCTTCAACTATTCTGTTATATTACTTTGACTTTGTGGTATAGTAACATGCTCTTAAACTTAAAACTTCTTTTTAAATGTGTTATCTGGCACTTTAAGACTTGCTAAAAATCCTAAAATAAGATCAGTTTTATGCTACTTTTTAACTTCCTGTACAGTCTAACAAAAATAACAATTTGCTTTCTCTTTACAACCGAAAGTCTTTAATTTCTAACGTACAGGCTTTGATCTACTGTTAATAAAACAGGTTATTTTAATCACAAAATATATGAAAATAAATTTTTACCATTTCTAGTCAGAGATAAAAGCATATTTTAGAAAAACAAAGTATCTCCCAACCTACCAAAACCTCAGTTATTAAGAAAGACTTTCCTGCTTCATTACTAGTTAATAATTAAGAATTTTTCAAAACGACTTACTCCTCTGACCTTTACCGTGGTCTCTATATCTGGCAGCTATTTCTGCTAAAATTAATTTTCTCTTGTTTCTAAGATTCTGTGGAATCTTGATCCTAAACTGCACAATGGCAGAGCCCACCTTCTTTTTAGTATCTGATAGCACATGGCGCGCATTCAATAAATATTCATTCAATCAAACAATTTCCAGGCTCTTGATTCCTCTAAATATTTACTTAAACTAGTTCATTAAGAATCTTCAGCCGAAGCCGGTTTGGCTCAGTGGATAGAGCGTCGGCCTGCAGACTCAAGGGTCCCGGGTTCGATTCCGGTCAAGGGCATATATCTTGGTTGCGGGCACATCCCCAGTAGGGGGTGTGCAAGAGGCAGCTGATCGATGTTTCTCTCTCATCGATGTTTCTAACTCTCTATCCCTCTCTCTTCCTCTCTGTAAAAAATCAATAAAATATATTTTAAAAAAAAAAAAGAATCTTCAATATATTTAGAGGCACAAAAAATTAAAATCTTCACTTTTCTCATTTCTCACCAGGGATGCCTTAAATCACAAATTTAATTCTTCACAAGGTTTTGTTAACTGATTTGAAAAACATCATTTTGAAGTTTGTGTTATCCCCCCAAAAGCAAGAAATGATAAACTTGATTTCAAATTTTAATATTATATTTATAACATGGGATCATAGCACTGATACTACTTACTTAGAGGTTAGAAGCCTTTATTATTTTCCCTCACTTATTAGTAGGCTAAAGGTTTTTTGTTTAGTTTTAAAATTTTACAGTTACAGTTTACATTCAATATTATTTTGTATTAGTTTTAGATGTGCAGCATAGTGGTTAGACAATCATATACTTTACAAACTGTTCCCTCTGATATTTCCATTATTCAACTGGCACCATACATAGTTATCACAATATTATTTATGTATATTTTTATGCTATACTTTACATTACCATAACTATTTTATAACTAGCAATATGGTAGAATAAAGTTTTAAATTAAAAAGAAAGGAAAGGAAGGAAGGAAGGAAAGAAGGGATTCACATCCTAATTCCCAGAAACTGCTGATTGTTACTTTATTTAGAAAAGAGTCTTTGCAGGATTAAATTAAGGATTTTGAGATGAGATTATCCTTGATTACCTAGGTGTTGTAAGTGCCACCTCATGTCCTTATAAGAGTAAGGTGGAGGGAAAATTAACTAACACATACAGAGAGAAGGTGATACAAAGATGGAGGCAGAGGCTGGAGGATATGGCCAAAGACTGCCAGCAGTCACCAGAAGCTGGAAGAAGCAAGGAATAGATTCTCCCCTTAGAGGCTATAAAAAAAGTGCAGCCTTGCCAACGCCTTGATTTCAGACTTCTGGCCTCCAGCACTGCGAGAGAATAATAAAATTCTGATGTTTTAAGCCTCCAAATTTGTGGTAATTTATTATGGCAGTCACAGGAAATTAATACAAATAGTATAGAAGTTTATTTTGTTTTTCATTCGTTTTGCTATTACCTCTCTGCTTTGGTTTGTTGGCCATCTGGACACTGAAGAAATACACAAGCTGAACACAAAGGTGAGAAATGAAGAAAAATACATAAATAAGACAAAACATGATTATACATACAGCTGCAAAAATGCTTCCACACATTAATAGGGTAAAAATAAAACACTCAAACACTTACCAAATAATTGGACAGTTTGCCTAACAGAACTGTCACATAACTACAAAGTTAGCATTCTCATGCTTTTGCTCTGAGCCGAACCCTAAATTTATAGTGGAAGAAATTCCCAGCTAACATAGTAATAACACTGGCAGTCCCAGGTATTTCATGGATCGTGAGAAGCCTTACTGATCTAATAATACCTTGAGAACAAACTCAAGTACAGACAGCCCCTGACTTATGACCGTTTGACTTATTATGCTTTTTCAACTTTATGATGGTTCAAAAGCAATACACATTCGGTAGAAACCGTACTTTGAATTCTGTTCTTCTTCCAGGCTAGTAATATGTGGTACAAAACTCTCTTATGAGACTGGGTAGCAGTAGCTCCCAGTCAGGCACACAATCACGAGGGTAAAGAACCAATACTCTACAGAATAGTGTGTTGCCTATGTTTTTGAGATATTGTGTTCTCAACACGTCTAAGGTAGGCAAGACTTAACTATGATGTTATAGGTTAGGTATATTAGTACATTTTTTACTTACGATATTATTAGAAAATATTTATTATATTTCCAACTTATGATGGGTTTATTGTGGCTGCATTGCAAATTGAGGAGCATCTGTACTACTATTTGTAAAATAGCACTTAAAATCAGAATACAACCACTATACTATTTGTTGTTTTGCTTAGGGGAAGAAAAAAAAAGACTGCTTAATGGAGTTAAATCTGGAAGATACACAAGTTCTCTTTTCCAGTTGATCTTAACTAACAATCTTAGGCAAACTATGCCTCAAGACTGAAACGCATATTTTTCTATTTTGAGTAAAGTATTTATTTTTTATTTCTTTCATGAAGTCATTTTTTATATCTATAGATTATGCTTCTCCATTAAAGCATTTACTAAACCTTTCATTTAAATTTACTGTGTTAAGCACTTTATCAAGAACATTATAAACAGATTATAGAATGGAAGTAGATCATCAGAAATTTTTGTTATTAGAAAAATGTGACTTTTCTAACTCGGCAAACAGCTTTTTTTATGGGTATTTCTTTCTTTGAGGCTTTCCTTTTTGTGTGTTTTAAACAGAACCCTAAAATCCTTTCTAAACAGTAAATATTCACAGAATATCTCAAACCAGGAGAAAAATACTAAAACAGAATAGGATAGATTATGCCAGATATTAAAGACATATTCTGAAAGAAATCATAATTATTTAGTGTGTTTTAGCTGCTATTTATAAAAAAAATTGTGTCAGTGTTGAAAAATGTCACTTAACACTAAAATGTATAGACTAAAAAGAGTAAAAATATAAAGGTTTGGCTAATTTAACAACAAAAAAAAAGCTGTTAATGCTAACTTCAAGCAAGAAAGTAAATGAGAAGAGTAAACTTTAAGAACTTACTCTTTTTCTTGCTGACTCTTAATTGAAACAATTTTCCCAGAGGCTTTCTGTATTATTTTCTGGTTGGTCTAAAATGAAGGGATCCAATCTACAGAGGCCATCAGCCTCAAACTTTGGAATCTCCTCTGACTGAAACTTAAAAAGGACTATATGCAAGTTAAACTCATTCACCAGAAGAATATATGACATATAAAGCATTCTGGAATAGATATGAACTGAAAAATATATTCTTGCAATAAAAATATATTCTTGCAAGACTAGTAGTGGTATCTTATAATTTGGTTTTGACATGTTAGAGCCAGAAATAAAAATTAAAATAAAGTTATACTAAATGCAATGTGGTATCTTGAGTTGGATCCTGGAAAAGAAAAAGGACATTAGTGGAAAAAATAGTGAAAGCTAAAGTTTGTGAAGCCTGGATTTAGTTAATAGTAATGTCCCAATATTGGTTTCTTAGTTTTGACAAATGTATCATAGTTATGTAAGCCCTACCTGGGTGGCTCAGTTGGCTGGAATGTCGTCCTGTACACTAGAAGGTTGTGGGTTTGATTCCCAGTAGGGGCGCGTACAGGAGGCAACCTATCAATGTTTCTCTCTCACATTGATCTCTCTCCTCTTCCTCTCTCTAAATATATATCCTGGGGTGAGGATTTAAAAACACACAAAAAACATTAACAAGAGGGGAAACTGGGTAAGGGGTACATGGAAACTCTCTGTACTATCTCTGAAACACTTCTGAAAATCTATTTCAGAATATTATTATATGAGCAGCACTGTTTTCTTTAAAAAATATTTAAATGGCTTATAGGCATAATACCAAAAGGGTGCAAAAATGTGTTAAACTTGCTTTATGAAACGTTTCTAAGTTTGTGATCACATTTTTATAGTCAATCATTCCAAATGCACTAAATAGGAGCTTATTATGTAATGAGGCAAATCAGAATAAGGGAAAGAGATGGGATTGAGAGTCAAAAGCATTTAGCTCTATTACCTACTAGCTATAAAACCTTGGGCAAGTCCGTTTTAGTTTCTCTTGTAAATAAAGATTTTATTTATCTTTAAAATATATTTTTATTGATTTCAGAGAGGAAAGGAGAGTGAAGGAGAGATAGAAACATCGATGATGAGAATCACTGATGGGCTGCCTCCTGCATGTCCCCTACTGGGGATCAAGCCCACAACTCAGGCATGTGCCCTTGATTGGAATTGAATCCAGGACCCTTTAGTCCGAAAGTCGACACTCTATCCACTGAGCCAAACCAGGTAGGGGTAGATTCATTTTACTTTATTTTAATTCAATTATTGAATACTTAGGAAAAGAGTCTAGTACCATGCACAGTGCCTAGCACATAGTAGAGGTATCCTAAAAGTATTAGTCCCCTTTGCATTCATAAGTGTCTTACTAAGCACTGGGAGTGGAAGAATAAATCAGGTCCATTTCCACAAGGCATCAATCTCCCAATCTATAAAATGGGGGCAAAACAGTATCTATCTCACAAAGCTGTTGGGAGAATTAAATACGTTAATAAATGTAAAGAGTTTATGATAGCTACCCTGATACATAATAAGTGTTAGGTGTTATTTGACTGATCCACCAAATACTTTACCACTTGTCCTAATGCCATTTACTAAATCTTGCCATTTTCTCTAATGACTTGAAATGCCAATTTTATAATGCATAAATCCATATATATATATATATATATATATATATATATATATATGAAATTTCTAGACTTTGTTACCAGTCTATTTGTTTTACAGTCTATTTGGTACTTCCTCAGAAACCAACTTGAAATATTATAATTTCCTAACATACCGTAGAGGGCTTTTTTTTTCTTCATGTGTTTCAATACTTGAAAGGCTAGCCTCTCTTCTTCCTTTTCCTTTCTCACATTTTATGCTTTCCAAATGAACTTCACAGTAATGTTATCAAGTTTTTAAAAAAATTAATGACATTTTAATTTAAATTGCATTAAGTACATAAAGTAATTTAGGGAAAACCAATAAGTTTACAATATTGAGCTCTCCTAAGAGCACAGCATTTCCAGTTAATCTTTTTAAAATGTCTCTTAGTAGAGCCTCTCCCCTTACTTATGTTGGTATTTTATCTTTTTGTTTCTTAGATTTTTCATTATATTTTCTAAAGAAGTTGCTTTTTATATGTAGGAAAGCTGTTGATACTGGTACATTAATTTTGTAAAGAGCCACGTTACCAAAGTCTCTTATTGTTTCCAACAATGAGAACAGTAAAATGGTTGATTCTTGAGTTTCATGCATACATTGGCCCCTGCTGCACAAAAATTTTGCTTCCTCTCTCCCCAATATTAATCACGGATATTGGCTTACACCTCCACTATAATATTATGTAACAGTGATAAATGTTCGGCATCCTTTTCTTGTTCCTTATGTTAATGAGAATACTTCTAGCATACCATTCACTAAGCATGACAATGGTTTTGGTTTGAAATAAGATTTTCTTAATCATGTGAAATAAGAATTCATCAATTTTAATTATACAGAGAATGCTTATCAGGAATTGATATTAATTAGGTCAAATGCTTTTTTGGCATCAAAAAATGATCATGTGGTTTTCTCTCACCTATTAATAGAGCATGTATATAGATTTTCTAATATTGAACCACATATGCATTTATTTCAGAGCTGAAACCCCGGGGCTAAAGATTATTTTCATGTACTGTTGAATTGAAGCTATATTAATATTTGTAAAATTTTTTCATATTTTCCTGTTTCATGCTGCCTAGAAAGTTTGGAATCAATATTTCATTAGCTTTCTTAAAAGAACTGTAAACTTTTTTTCTTTATCCATGCTCAACCAGTGTGCCGCAAGAATTTTTAAAACATGTAATACCTGATTAGTAAAGGGCATTGACCCCTTTTACCTTATATTGTAAAATTAGAAAACGAAAACAGCCAATACAATAATAGCCATCCAATGTGAATGAATCAAAATTATACCTATTTTTGCTCTGGCTTGGTAGCTCAGTTGATTATCATCTTGATACACCAAGGTTGTGGGTTTGATCCCTGGTTAGCGAACATACAAGAATCAACCAATGAATGCATAAATAAGTGGAACAACAAGTCGATATTTCTCTCTCTCTCTCTCTCTCAAAAATTAATTTAACAAAATAAATTATTTTTGTCAGATTGGCAAAAAATATAATACATTTTTGGTATGCCGGAGAATTTTAGTAATTACTGCCATGAGATGAAAAAGGCTGAAAATCACTGCTCTAGAAGAGCCAATAAGTATCTCTTCCTTGGGTATTTGAAATAGCATACCTATGAAAATATCTGGGTCTCAAGGTTTTTGTGGAGCAGTCCTTAAGACAACTTTAATTTATTCAGTGTTATCGGTCTATTAAATTTCTTTCTTCTGGGATCAAATCTGTTAATGTTTTTCTAAAATAGCCACTTCATGCTTGAGAAAATAATCATTATTAAAGGGGATAACCAAGTCATTGAAATTACCAATCACATTTTTAATATGACCACATGTGCCTGTAGAAATAAACACCAAGATCAATTAATGCATGTTTTAAAACTTCACAGCAACTATAAAGATTTATTTACCCATACCACCCCAAATAAAATTTTAGCAAATAATTTCTCCATCTTATGACTGGGCCTAAGTAATTTTTTAAATGTGTGGCTTAACTTTAATAAAATAGTGTCATGGGAATAAGAGATAGTAATGAATAGAACCTGAAAATCTAAAAAATAAAAATAAATAAAATAAAATAGCCGCTTCATCCAGATTGTCAAAATTATTTGTACAGTATGTGGTTATTTCATTCTCTTCTTTTGAATGCCGAATTCTACCACATAACTTCCCAAACTTCATCCCAATCAGTTTACTCTCAACCACCTTCCTATTGATCAAAATCAGGAATCAGAACATTGGGTTCAAGAGAGCTGACAATGCACACCCATTTATATTCCCTCTCCACAGAAATCCACTCTATAAAAATCCACTCTATAAAAATAATAGAATAAATACACAATTACAAAGAAAATAAAAATGGTGTTTTCAAGGGGCAAAAGACAACAGAATTTTAGAAGACAGAAAGTGAATAGAGGTTGATATCTGAGTCATTCACTTATTCATTATTTCAAAAAAATATTTTATGTACTAGGCATTATTCTAAGCACTGGAGATAAAGCCCTGTGCAAAAAGACAAAGTCCCTGCTCTCATTGCGTGGATATTCTAATCAGAGGGAAGAGACAGATAACCATGAGCTCATTATTTAGGCAGTGGTAAGAAAAATGAAATAGGATAGGGAAATAAAGAATCTTAATTCTGCAGTCGGGATTCTTTGACACATGTGGCCGCTGAAGTCTCAGCTATTAGTATTAATGATGAGCTATTGATTAGACAGGTTTCCTAAGAAAATCTTCCAGTCTAGACTGCTGGGCTCTGTATGTATAACAGGGCACATATTTAACACTCAGCCAGTCAATTTACAAATCTGCCTTAGTCTTCACTACCTACTTGCACAGAACCTAAAGATGATAGCTTAGGGCCTTCTCAGGCCTTTCCTAAACATGCACACAGCTCCACGCATATGCACAACCTTTTAGATTTCCCAGAAATATAGCAGAGCTTACAAATCCCCTTATGGCTATCTCATTCCTCAGCTTTTCCTTTTAAGCTTTTTGGTTAGCCTGGTGTTTGTCCCAACTGTTATTCACTATCACAGGCAGCCAAGATGTCCAACAACTGCCTCGAACTGTTTCCAGTGAATACCCTGACGGGGAAAAGGCTATTTGTACAGGAAGAGCTCCACATCAGGTCAAATACAGACAGTCTTGTGAATGTCTTTCAAGGAACCACCAAACAGGTCAAGTAATGACCATTCTCTGGGAATGGGGCTTTGAAGGGGTTCCAATCTTGTTCTGCCCCTTCCAGTGGCTTCTGGAGGCTGCTAGTTTTCACCATGATTGGGGGCAGTTGGTTTTCAAGGCTATTGTGGAGCTGGAGAGAGGGGAATAGAAACAAAGCAAGTTAAAATAATACAAAGTATACTGTTTTTGCTGAAATTCAGCCATTTTTCTTGAATAAATGTTCCCAGATTGCTGCAAGCCTTTTGTTAATTCTCATAGTTCTGGAAAAAGTTGTTCTATTTTTGTAAGTGTTCTCATTGCTCTTAGGAGAAAGTTTTCAGAGGTCCTTTCTCTGCCATCATTGTTGACATCGTCTGCATCTGACTTGAGAAACTTCCTCAGCTCAATCTTCATACTTATTAATTTGCTATTCAGTCTCTTTTTCATCTTTAAAATTTCAATATTTACATTTCTTATTTCTTCTGAAATTACTGATAATGCTTATTTTTAAAATTTCCTCCAATTTATACTATTCACTATTGCCTTAGTTTTAGGTGCATTTGGTATCTCTCATAGTATTAATCTTTCTCCAAAGACTAATTAATCTAGGTTATTAGTTCATATTTGCATTTTGGAAGTTTCAATTAAACAGTTTTTCTTCCGAGTGGATGAGTCTTTGTTCATCCGTTTTTATATGCAGGTTCTAGTTATATATACCCATTTCCAGTGCCTATAGAAGAGGGGTGAATTATGCTGTTAGGCAGTATCTGCAGTTAACTGGCTTTCTGGATATGAATCCCTATTTGTTCTGAACATCATATAAATTATTAGGGATATAGCTGGTCTCTATGCCAGGCTTCTGACTTGAGAGAATAGCTATCAGAGTATTACTCTAGAAAGAAACACTGGAGTTAGAAACTCACTTTGCGTTTTGCTTCCTCTGCTTTTGTAATACCAGTCTATAATTGCTTCAGTCTATTCTCGCTTCTTTCTCTAACGTCAAAATTCACCCATTCATTTATAAAATATTTATTGAGTGTCTACTGTATGCCAGGCACTATTTTAGATACTGGGAATTTAGTAATGAACAAAGTCCCCAGTCTCAAGGAAACTTATATTCTAGTAGAAAGATAAACAGATACATAAGGTAATAATTTCACAAAGTAACCCATGAAAAATATGGTTAACCATATGAAAAATAAAACAAAGTAAAGAACATAGAGTAACTACAGCAGGAGTAGGGAACCTTTCTTTTGCCAAGGGCCATTTGGATATTTATAACATCATTCATGAGCCGTACAGAATTATCAACTTAAAAATTAGCCTACTATATTTGATCAAACATTTAATTAATTCACCCCCAATGCCTTGGCAGGGCCAGACCAAATGATTTTGTGGGCCACCTTATATGGCCCAGGCCAGCCTTTCCACACCCCTGGACTACAGGGAAGCTATTTTATTTTATTGGGTTAATCCTCACATGAGGATATTTTTCCATTGATTTTTAGGGAGAGTGGAAGAGAGAGGAAGACAGAGAGAAACATAAATGTAAGAGAAACACATCGATTGGTTGTCTCCTGCACGTGCCCAACCAAAGTACATGCCCTTGACTGGAATCAAGCCTGGGACCCTTCAGTCCGCAGGCTGACACTCTACCCACTAGGCCAAACCAGCTAGGGCTATTTTACTCGATTTTTAAATTTTATTTTTATTGATTTCAGAGAGGAAGGGAGAGGGAGAAAGGGATAGAAATAGAAACATCAATGATGATACTCACTGACTGGCTGCCTCCTACACACCCCCTAATGAGGATCGAGCCTGCAACCTGGGCATGTGCCCTGACCAGGAATCCAACTGTGACCTCCTGATTCATAGGTGGATGCTCAACCACTGAGCCACACTGGCCAAACCAGGAAAGCTATTTTAGATAAGGTGATTTTTCCCTGATGTGGTAACATTTCATCAGAGATCTGAATAATGAAAAAGAAAGAGCTATAAGAAGATATGAAGATCTAGCCAGCGTGGTTCAGTGGTTGAGCCTAGACCTATGAACCAGGAGGTCACGGTTCAATTCCGGTCAGGGCACATGCCTGGGTTATGTGCTTGAGCCCCAGTATGGGGTTTGCAGGAGACAGCCAATCAATGAGTCTCTCTCATCATTGATGTTCCTATCTTTCTCTCCCTCTCCCTTCCTCTCTGAAGTCAATAAAAATATATTTTTAAGAAAGAGAAGATGTGAAGAAGGGCTTTCAGAAGGAACTAATAAGTGTGAAGAAACTGAAAGGATAACATCTAGGCATGTCTGAAAGGCCTCAGAAGTAGGTAAAGGGCCAGATCACACAACCTTGTAAAATACAACAGAGTTTAGGAAGGCAATGGGTGCTTCAGGCAAGAGAATGACATAATCTGATTTACATACACTAAATACTATGGGGAGAATAGACTATAAGGAAATATATGCCCTCTCCAGGCAGATGGTTCAATGTTTGGAAAACTTTTCTCTGGGCTTTATCTAGGGGACACACACCAGAAGATCAAAATTGAGAGCAAGGGTCAGGAAACTTGATGAATAGGCACCCTTCCATTCTTCATTTTTGTTTACTTAGAGTCTAGTACAGTGGTCGGCAAACTCTTTAGTCAACAGAGCCAAATATCAACAGTACAACAATTAAAACTTCTTTTGAGAGCCAAATGTTTTAAACTTAAACTTCTTCAAAATAGACTCACCCAGGCCGTGGTATTTTGTGGAAGAGCCACACTCAAGGGGCCAAAGAGCCGCATGTGGCTCGCGAGCCGCAGTTTGCCGACCACGGGTCTAGTACATTTCTGAAACTTCTACACATACTTTCAGCTGTGATTTCTACTCCTAGTTTCTCTACTGATGCAATGTTTCTTATCTTTCAGAAATTCACCAAAATCTCATCAGCTGGTGGCAACCATTTTTTATTTGCCACCTTTTAAAAAACATCTAACATATCTGCTAACATATTAACTTAGATTCCTGCTAAAATAAACACAAATATCCAGCAGATCTACATTCAGCAGACATCCCTTAAGGCTTTTTTAGAAGGACTTTAAGAGAACCTTTTAGCTCTCATAATTCAGACAACAGCACAAATCACATTTCTGTGGCCAAAAAATATTGCAACCAACTAACTATACCTTCCCTGATGGATTTTCTGCAGACAGGCAAAAACCATCACCATGCTGGACAACTCCTTCCATATAAATAAATAGCTTAGCCAACTGACTCTGGTAAAGCTGATGAATTCTTCTAGCTTCTTTATTTGGGAGGCATGACTGATAACATATCATGGTACTGTCAGCTGTAGGAATATTTATAGTAACTTTACACTTAACACATTGTGGACCAGTAGTTTTATTGCCAGCTTTACCCAGTGGCCAGATAAGTTTCTATTGAATGAGTACAAATAATGTTTTTACATAAATGTTAAATGCACGCTTTAAAATTAAATACCCATTGCATTTTGGAATTATTTATTATATGTTCTTACAAGCTAATATCTTTTTAGAGTATGATATTTTGTAAAACACTGCGTAATATGAAGCGAGAATTCTCGTGATCCGTCCGCAATGTGTTAACAGAACACTATCAGCATTTACTGAGAAAAAATATTTGAAAATACACTTAGGCTTTACCAAATTTTTAATGGGAAAAAATATTTTATCCAGAACAGATTCTCTCAAGAATTGTTTTTACAGTTTCTAATATTACTTCTTGAAAAATCATCCTTTCGAGTTGTCTAGTAAAACAATCTTTAATAAAAAATTAACACAAACTTTCCCCACAAGCTTTCTTTAAAATAAGAAGATGTGTTCCACAGGAAAAATTCCAAAACCACAGTAAAAAGTATTGAGAAGAAAGGAGTTAACCTGAATTAAATGTGTCAAAGTAAGCTTAATATAATAATCCAACAGTTCTACTACATTCCTTCCAACCCTCCTTGGATGGACCTCTCTTTTGTTTTTAACTTGTCAGTTACAAAGCATGAGAATTTCTCTAATGTGTGAAGATCCAGACTGCAGAGAACTCACAGCCTCCAAAACTTTATCTTCAGTTTCCTTTAATCTGTGAAGTGAACATTTCTACAAGAAGCACAATATTTTCTGTAGGTGCTATTGATAACACTGTAATAAACCCAGTCATGAATTAACTGGATAGGAGGAGCAAAGGGAAAACCAAATAGACGCATGCCTACTTGTCTGTCAGTCACACCTGGGAACAGGACATTGGCCAGAGTAGGCGTGGCCACTGCAAGGGCGGGAATATTTGTGATACTTAATCTCCTAAACAAAGGAGTTCCCTCTCTCTTGCACTCTTTTGCATTAGGCTCCTGGCTCTCTTATTGCAAGGGGCACACTCCCATACATTCGCCCACACAATGGATTGATGGACTGTGACTAATCTGATGCTACACCAGACCCAGCACCACCATGGAATCGAAACTCTGGACACTGGCTTTGCTTCTAGCTCTGCTGAATCCTCAGCTGCACCTCTTTCAAGACTGGTTTAAGGAAATGTAACTTTGCAAATTGAAGGATATAATTCCACACAAAGCTTTCTAAAACATCTCATCCTCCTGTGGGGGCCTCCGGAAATTCTTATTCTACCAATACCCCAAGAACCCCACTCTCACTAGCAACAGAGAAAGGCCATCCATGCATTTCTCTCAATCTGAATATTCTAGAAATTCATTGCTTCCAGTAATATAGAAAGATTTGTACTTTATTTCATCCACATATCACATTCTATATATCAAAATTCTATGTATCATTCTATATATCTATATATCAATGAGCTCTCCAGAGTAATCTGGATAAAATTTACTATATACTATACTAATAGAAATAAGTCTTTTGAAATGTCTTTAGCTGTGAGAAAAACTATAAAATCTAGGTTTGCCCTGGCCAAGTGGCTCAATTGCTTGGAGCGTTGCCCCATACACCAAAAAAGTTGTGGGTTCGATTCCCGGTCGGGCCATGTATAGGAGGCAACAGATCCATGTTTTTGTCATATGGATGTTTCTCTCTCTCTCTCTCTCTCAAATCAATAAACATATCCTCAGGTGAGGATAAAAAGAAAATAGGTTCAATTTGTTAAATCTTTTATTTCTCCGAACTTATTTACTCCTTCAAAAATCCACCACCCTAATTTCAGTGCTGTCATTTCAACACAGAGAGTGAAGAATAATTAAGTAAAATTTAACACTTGTTATTTTACCCTTTGCAACATAATTCCTCTCTGTAAGAGGCAGGTTTGGCAAGCTTGAAGCAATAACTCTGGAGCCAGACTACTTAAATTCAAATCCCAGCTCTGACGCTGATGAGTGGTATGGAAACGTAGACAAATTATATAACTTTCCTGGGACTCGGGTGCTTCAGCTGTAACATGGGAAAATAGTAATGTCTTTCTCGTAAGCCTGTCATAAGGTTTAAATAAGTTACTATCTGTAAAGCTTAGAATATGCAGACATAACTACTTGCTAAAGAAAAACAAAATATTTAAGTATCTTAAACATAAGATAGACTCAAGAAAGAAACCTGGTCTTGAGTAAAAGTCAATTCATTAACTGGTTCTTCTTAGGTTTTCAAAGGGCAAAATATTAAAATTATTAAGGGTAAGGTCCAAATAACAAGAGATTTCTATAAGAGATTAAAACAAGTTGGGCCTGTAGCCCTGATACCCTTTGTCACTGGCTTTGGTTCCAAATACTCTACACAAGAACTTGCCCTACAAGTCCTCAAGGAAAGCTGTTTTCAAACTTCTGGGCAATATAACATTGACTGTCAATCATGTCCTGTTACTTAGCAAATATGCAGCATCACAGTTGTACTTTTTTTAGAGATCCAATTGTATGAGCTATTAATAGTTAACGTTTATGGAATGTTTTTTATGGATCAGGCACTGTTCCAAGTACCTTACATATATCAACTAATTTATTCCTCTCAATAAGTTTATAAGATAGGTACACTTTAATATTATTAGCATTTCCACAGATGCGAAAACTAAAGTACAGAGAGTAACTTGCCGAAGGTTATACAACTAGTAAGTCACCAACCGAAGCCCAGGCAGCCTAGTTTCAAAGCCTGAGGTCTCAGTACGGACAGGACTGATGATTTTAAAAAGCTGACCAAGCCTAAAAATGTATGCCATGCCATGCTACAGTAACCAACAGCCGGAATTCACAAGCAGAGTAATGAGAAGATACTAAGGAGGCAAGTTTTCTTCTCTGTCCTTTCTCATTCTCATTCTTCTCCTAAGTTTTCCAAGTAAATATGAGTTAGTACAAGTGAAATGCTTTATGCAGTGCCTGACAAATAGTAAGTGCTCATTGTGTTAAGTGCTCATTGTGTTGAGTGTTCTAACGCCACTTCTTCAAAATAGACTCGCCCAGGCCGAAAACTGACTTCTGCACATGGGCCACGAAGTTTCAATTGCACTGTACGTGCGTGCCCGCACGTGGTATATTGTGGAAGAGCCACACTCAAGGGGCCAGAGTGTCGCATGTGGCTCGCGAGCCGCGGTTTGCCGATCACTGTGCTAAGAGATAGTAATGGTAAAAATAGTAGAGAATGCCTACTGACACTGCCTCACTCCAACTGTTCATATCTTTATCATCTTTTCCCCTTTGTTAGAACAGGAAATGAATCAGGACAATCAATAAATGCAGTCCATTGTAACAAACGCAAATTACTCTTCAATCTGTTACTTTTACCTGATCACATATGCAGAAGCAAACT